>NC_141693.1:381123658-383623658 GCF_964263255.1 Lissotriton vulgaris
AGCCACGCCACAAGACCTTCTTCGGGCCGGATGTATAGCGCTGGACCTTAGGCAGGCCTTCGACTTTCTGTCATGGACATTTATGCTCGAGGTATTGTGGCGCTTCGGTGTTCCAGACTCCCTGATAAAATGGGTACGCCTACTATACACGGCTCCCTCGGCGAGCGCGTACAGGCCGGTACATCTCAGATAGCTATCCCGTATACAGAGGTATCTGGCAGGGTTGCCCCTTATCGCCCTTATTATTTGTTATAACGCTAGATCCCCTAGCTATAGCCCTTAGAGCTCGCGAGGAGCGAATGGGTATTTCGATTGGAGGGACCCATAATCTGATTTCCATGTACACGGATGACATTTTATTATACTTTCGCGATATGGAAGAAGACCATTCGGTTATAGCGGACATCTTTAACTGCTTCAAGGAAGTGTCCGGTCTGGCTATCAACCCCGGCAAATCCACTGGCTTTTACTTCAGAGACCTACCACATCCTCCTTTCCTGCAGTTTGGGAGATACCAGATCCCGGTGGCCCAGATCATGTTTAAATACCTGGGTAAACAAGTATATAGAACACCGAAGACAAGATTGAGGGTAATATTAAAAGGGCTCCTGGGCAGTGTAGGGTTCTGGACCTCCTTACCCTTATCCGTCATGAATAGAATTGCTATTTTGAAAATGGTTCTGCTTCCCCACATGCTATATTATTTTGTTAATTTGCCGGTTGTCCTCCCACAACAGATATTCAATACATTGAAAACGATATTAACAACTCTTATTTGGGAGTCTGGGCAGAGACGTGTCAGCCTCCGAAAGCTTCACATTGGGACTAAGATGGGTGGCCTTGGGGTGCCCGACCTGCGCAGATATTACTACGCTGGTCAGCTCCAGTGGCTGGCGCATTGGGTAGCAGGCAGAAATTTACACGAGATTAATTTTACAGTGGCTGAACTAGCACGTGGAAAAATGCATTCAATGTTGTTGCCCAGGACTAGTATTGCTCCGGATTGCTATCCTCTCCTACGCACAGCACTGACGTGCTGGATGAAGGTGCTGGCATATACGTCCGGGACTGTGCCGTTTGCGGAGAACGTTCCATTGTTGGGTATTCCAACACCACAGGGTAAACTTGTAGTGTAGTTCCTATTTTCCCAATAGGCTCTGCGCATTGGAATAACATAAACAGCAGTGTAGACGTAGGACTGACGTCATCTAGGTCTCTACTGACTATGTTAAACTTAATTTAGGTTTGCACCAGCTAGCTCAGAGGTCACTGGAAACTTTCTTGAATGAATAGGGAGTGATACGCTCCCTTGGCTCAGACAAGAAGGGATTCAGTTTCCGACAACCGCATAAACATGACAACTTTGCACCCTCAGAATAAGAGTGTATCTCTAGAGTCGTGTGAAAACAATACGTTACAAAAGAGGGGGTTGAACCCATGCAGTCACGGGGACCTGGGCGCTATGTGGTACATATGTAAAGGGGTCCCCGTAAGGAGAGTGTATTGTGAATAACATACACTGGAAACAACATAAAACAACCAGTAAAGCAAAATTAGAAAGGCAAATTTTCGATTGGTATATATGATTTATTACCAAACACTGCTTGATTGCCGGTGACAATATATGAATTAAATTTGTAATTAGCAAGCCCCAAGGGGGGGGAGAGAAGGGGGAGAGGGAGGGGGTAGTGCTCAAGGGAGTGTTTAGAACATGGAAAATAACACAGTATCAAAAAAGGTAACCAATATGTTATAAGGTTAGTGACAGTATAAAAAAAGTTGTAGTACACATGCCAAAATAAAAGGCACAATTTGAAGCATTGTCAATGAATCACATTCAACGGTCACATCTGAATAATAGATTAATCGGGGGGGTGCTGGAATTACAACAAAAGAAAACAGTTGACGTTTCGACCCCTATCAGCAGGCTAATTAAAGTCCTTTGGCGGGTCTTCATCAGGACGTCACACAGGGAGGGGAGAGGGGCAATTCATGGGATACGGCCCAGCCGGGCTCTGTATATGGAAGGGACGTCACGCTAAGAAGTCGTGGTCAGTCAATAAGGCGGGCAACCTCAAAGGGAGAGTGGCCCGGTAGAAGTGCAAACGTCACTTCACCGGTAATGGGTGCCGTACAGCTAGCCGCACAATGCTGACTTGGGTCCAGTCAGGTTCGTTTGCATGACCTCAGATCAATCCTCAGTAGCTGTGGCATTGAGCAGTCAGGCTCATTTTACCGAGGGCCACCGGTCCTGCAGGGCTGGCTCTGAAGCCAGGAAGAGCCAAACGTGAAAACAATAAACAGCTATTTCACTCAGTCAGCAGTGCATACTTAGTTTCACCAGAATGCAGAGAAATAGAGAGTCGGGCGTTTTCAATAAAAGGTGTTATTTTTTTAGCAGTCTTCCTTCTCATGCAAGAGAAATGAATTGCCACAATTGCAATACTTAAAGTAAAGTAAAGTGCGTACAGTAAAAGTAGTATTAGGAAATAATACTGTAAAAGCATCGATATGGTTTCTTAGCCACATGATACTTTAAAATGGATAAAATATATACATACATAAATACATTGACTAACGTACTCAACTGGTGCTTCTAACTAAGCCTACCCTGTTGTACCTGACCTAAGCCTAATACTTGGGAAGGGATGAGTAAGTAGCAGTTTAAGTTAAGTTGGTTAAGATTATTTTGCCAAGAATCTGCATCAAGAATTCTCTTAAGGGTTTAGTCAGCTCCGTACCTTGGTAATAGAATGTGGGAGGTCTGGTATCTCTTTCCTCAGGACTCGATATCCCAGCAACCTGCAAGGGTAGGCTGAAAACACCAGAGCAGGATTTTCTCGGCTGGAGAAAAAGACAGCGTCTCTCTCAGTGCGTCAAACGGGAGGGGCAGCTTCCGTGGGCTCTCGCATCAGCTGGGCTCTCGGGCAAGTGGATGGCCGCTCTGCTCCAAACCACCGTGTGTTTGCTTAAGGCAACTGTTAGTATTTTATACCTGAAAGGTGCCGAGTTTGACGTAAGGTTGGACATAAGACGTCACTAAGAACTAACAGTTCTTGCTGGACTCCAGCGTCGGTTGCAACCCTTGACAGAAGCTGGGGTAGAGGATGTGGGGGCCTTTTTTGGGGATGACGCTATACTGGATCACAACTCTTTTTTACAGGCCACAGGGGCTCCCCAGCCATTATACCTGCTACACGCTACAGTATTGCACTACATAAGGCACACCTGGGCTCCACAGAGGCTTAAACCTGCAGAAACATGATTTAGTTAACTTACTCTACCATATGGGAACAGGTGACCATTTGGTGCTCTGGCTTTATGTCGGGATTAGGGAACATGCGGCTTCTCCACTCACTGCACTCAGAGATACCAGCACTATCGTACAGGGCCTGGCAAGTGGTTCTTGAACACCCCAGGAAGGTGTCCAGGAACGTTAAATTTAAATTCATCCAAGTAATGGTATTACATAGGGCGTATCTTACCCCCCAATGGCTGCATAGAATGTTCCCAGACTCTCCCCATAATTGACCTCAGTTTAAGAAGGACGAGGCTGGTTTTCTCCACATGCTATGGGCCTGCCCTCGAAAAATAAGTTACTGGAAGGAAACATGTCATATACTCCGTACAGTCACGGCCTTGCCGGTGCCTGAAGATGCTCTGTATTGTCTGGTGGGGCACCGTAAACGTCCTAAACAACCTAAGGCTCATTTGAAATTCTTACACTTGGCTCTGTTATTGGCAATCAGAGTCTTAACAATGAGATGGAAGTCCCCCAGACCTCCTGGAATATCAGTGTGGCAATCTGATCTGTTGAGATGGGGTAAGGCGGAGGGAGCGGTCTTGAGGCGGGAAGAGGAGAGAGGGCAACAGAAATATCCAGTTGCGCAAGAATGTGAAATTATGATGTTAGAGCTGGAAGGAATGTAATTGGTACATCACAGACAGATTGAATGTGAAAGTGGGCGGAATGTGGGGAAGGTCAGCGCAGGTAGTGTAGGATCACAAGATCCCATAAACGCACAGATTTTGTTTTTCGTAAATCTTCATTATATGCCTAGTAAGCTCAACATTGATGTTTGGAAGTGTTATTCCTTTTGAATCAGTATGACCAGGAGAGGTACAGGGTAGGGGAGAGAGGGTTACGGGGAGAGGGACAGTTTGAGAGAGCGGCTTACGATAAATTCACTGTTGTCAGGCTTATCGGCCGAGAGGTCCTGCATAGTGATGCTTGCACAAAAGACGTGGTTGGACGACATGTATGTGTAAACAAGAATATGGGACTTTATGCTTTTATACTCAGGTTAAGCAATGAAATAGATCAAGCCGTAATAGCCTTAGGCTGATAAAGTTAAGTTGGGGGGAAAGAAAGTTAAAAAAAAGGACTGCAATATATGATATGTAAATGTGATGTGCTAAGTATCATACTATGCAGTCTGAAATAAAGAGTTTTTTTAAAAAAAACTGCCAGTCAAGGGTCGTATTGGCCTATAGGTCAGGCAGTTTTATAGTCTCCTGGGTCGTATTTTGTTGTTATTTCCATGAAAATAAAAACAAAGATTGCCTACTCGTTGATCAGTGGATGACATGTAGAAGTCTCAAATTGAATGCTTCCAAAATGGAAATATTCACATATGGCAACTAGAATAAATATGACCCACTCTGCATGTGGCCTCATGATCTGAGACCACTTCCTAAAGTACTTAAGGAAGTAAGAAACCTTGGAATTAAGATAGACTCCAAGCTATCAATAAATGCCCAAGTAGACACATTAGCACATTCAAGCATTATTACTATGAAAACTCTGCAGCACATCTTCCCCTACCTGGGATTTCCACGGAAGGTCCAGGCTACTATCTCTCTTGCACTGTCTAAGCTAGATTACGCCAGTGGGCTCTACCACAAATCATCTTTTTCATCTATGAACAGACTACAGTGCATTCAGAACTCTGCTGCCAGACTATTCCTACATGTAAAGCCACAAGTTCACATCTTCCCTGCCTTAAGGACCGTACATTGTTTACTGGCTGCCCGAAGTTCCACATTCAATCTGCTTTGTATCACCCACAGAGCAATACATGGAACAGGACAACTGTTTATCAGGAATAAAGTCACCAAATGCATTCAACAAAAATCCTCCAGATTGGCACCTCATCCCAAAATACCACCATACAAGAAAAAATAAATAGCTGACACATCCTTTTGTGTTCAAGCAGACAAACTATGGAACTCATAACCCCAAGACATAAGCTCCACAAACAACTAACTTGTCTTCAGAAGTCTACCCTTTATAACCACCATACTCAAACACAAATATAAACCATATCACTGTGTATATAAAAATGTAGGGCCTCATTATGATGTCAGTCGTAAAGCTCTTCGACCAACTCCTTGTTGGAATGGTTTCCGACTGACTCGGGTTTGGAGAGTGTGACCGAATGATTACAATGGTTCCTAACACCATTCGTAAATCCTGTTTTTCGACCAACAATACAGTCTCCCATTGAAAAAAGGGGTGGTCGCAGAAAACCTTGCGTGCTGTCGATGGCACCCCATGGTGCCTGCCACACTGTGCATGGTATTAAAGAGGAGACCATGAGTACTAATACAGGCCTCAACCGGCAGCCTCCGGGTGAAGGGGGTCCTGGTACGGGCCTCAAAGGCAGTTTCCGGCAGCCTTTCCGTGTCATACAGACCGATTCGGAAAGGCTGAATGAATCGACATTGTACTACTTTATTCGGAAACATGGTCCATAAAGCTGTATGCTTTGGCTTCGATCAACTCAGATTCTTGAAATACCGGTTGGAACCGATTTGAAATGACTGAACAGTTACCTTCCATCGCAATCAGTTGGTTGGAAATGTTTCTGAATTGGTCGGAAACATGGGTTCCGACACAGGTTAGGAAATTCCGAATGCTGTTTCAACCGACATCGTAATGAGACCATTACATTTATAATATGAATATATCTAGATATGTGGATTACTTTGTATAAATATGGATAATAAATTGTTTTTTGAATATATATATAGTTATTCTTTAGTTTTGGTCAGCTTGACAAATGTCCATATTAGTTATGCAACAATTACCAATACAACAGTTCTGTAGCCTTAAGAAAGGAAAAAGAAAAGGAAATAAAATTGAACAATTGTTTTCATATTGGCAATTCCAATAAGGTGAAATAACAATACAATTTAAAAAACACGAGTCCCAAAATGCCCCATAGGATATAAAAGACAGTAGCACACACTTGTAATTGAAAACAACCTACCGTGAACAAGGCCATAGTGGTTGAAACGCATTGGTGGCATTTAAGCAATGCTGTTTGCTCATTAAAGAACATGATTATATGAGCTTCCGGGAGTGCAGCGTCCTTCTTTTGTTTGAAAATACTCTGGCAGACGGGTCACATTGCAACGCTTGCACCAGCAGATTATGCGCGCTGGTATGACCACTTTGATTTGGAATATATATATATATATATATATATATATATATATATATATATATATATATATATATATATATATGCACTAAAAAAACATAGGTTTCACAATCGTTATAGTTAGGAATTAGCATTTAAAAAACCTTTGAAATTCACTGAAAAAATCTATAGGTTTCACAATTGTTATAGCTAGGAATTAGCATTTAAAAAACCTTTGAAATTCACTGAAAAAAACATAGGTTTCACACCAGTTATAGTTAGCTGAACAGTTTACTCATACAAAACAATTGAAATTTCCACGTTATAGTTAGTTGGACTCACTATAACTCGCGCGCCCGCAATCCACAGCTAACTATAACTGGTGTGAAACCTATGTTTTTTCAGTGAATTTCAAAGGTTTTTTAAATGCTAATTCCTAGCTATAACAAGTGTGAAACCTATGGTTTTTTCAGTGAATTTCAAAGGTTTTTTAAATGCTAATTCCTAACTATAACGATTGTGAAACCTATGTTTTTTTTAGTGAATTTCAATGGTTTTTTCAATGCTAATTCCTTACTATTGCAATTGTGAAACCTCTGGTTTTTTCACTACATTTCAAAGGTTTTTTAAAAGCTAATTCCTTTCTATATCGAGTTTGTAACCTACATTTTTTTTTATTTGCTGCTTTGTGTAAGTATTAATTATTATTAGAACATAGGAATGTTGGAAGCTCTATTGAAAACAATGGAGTGCTCTGGGCTTATAATGGCTGGTACAAGCCTGGAGCTCCAACATTCCAATGTTTCTTTGTTGGACACCTGAGAGATCTGCACTGGCTCCCGGTCAACAAGAGAATCACCTTCCGTCTCCTCACCCACGCACATAAAGCCCTACACAGCCAAGGCCCAGGATACCTCAACAGCCGCCTCAACTTCTACGCTCCCAAACCCCAGCTTTGATCGGCCAGCCTCGCCCTCGCCACCGTCCCCCGCATCCGTAGAGCCACCACAGGGGGACGGTCCTTCTCCTACCTCGCCGCCAAGACATGGAACTCCCTCCCCACCCACCTCCGCCTGACCCAGGACCACCTCGCCTTCAGGAAGCAACTCAAGACCTGGTTGTTCGAGCAGTAGCAGATCCCCCCCCCCCCCCCAGCGCCTTGAGACCCTCTGGGTAAGTAGTGCGCTATATAAATGCGATGATTGATTGATTGATTGATTGATTGATTCACAGCTCTGGCTGTGAACAAAGGGTTCAGGGAGCCTGAGGGGATTCCAATCCCCTCACGCCCCCAAAAGGCTTTGTGTTTTTTGTTAGAACATTCTGTCCTCTAGTGACAGAATGTTCTAATAGCCTTATAGCCCTTCGTAGATGGGCTATACCGCTAATAAAGTCCCTCTCCCTTGTTAAAGGCCCTCGCCTTCGGCTCAGGGCCTTTAACGCTGGAGAGGGCGGTTAATAGCCGGTATAGTCCTCTACGGCGGGCTATAAGGCTATAATATTTTTTTTAATAATAATATTTTTCCAATTTTTATTTTTTTTTAATCATTTTTTCCTGGGGCGCTCAGGGTGCCCGCACCGGTAAGCTCTCCCGAGAGCGCACCGAGAGCGCTATTTCTGCGTTTGTTTAAAAAAATATGTATGAAAAGTAAATAATAACGCAAGACATTTAGTACCATAAAGCAATATTTATAATTTACGAAATAAAATGAATTTTTATTTTCGTAAAGCTATCAAAACGTCACTCTTGCGCGCCGCGTAAGAGCCCCCCAGAAGCGCCTACGTTCGCGCCGCGTAAGCGCCTACGTTTGCGCGCCGTAAGCGCCCCCGGAAGCGCTCCCGTGCGCGCAGCATAAGCGCGTCAACTCATGTGACCTTAAAATAACTCTTTTCATTGGTTGCTAACAGTTTTTTTTACAACTAATGAAAACCCCACCCTTTTCCTTCACTTCTTCTTTCACTTTGGTGAGAGCAAGACCTCTTTTTTTTCCGTGCTAAGAATATGTGGAGAGAATGGCTGCCAGACCATCCAGCAGCAGTGAGGACTTAAATGAATTCATCGATGAAGAGCCTCCTTAACCGAAGTTGAAAGAACATTTTATCTGGGAAAAATTTTCTATACCTGACGGGCATAAAAAAGTAAATGCACCAAAAGTTGAATGCAAAATCTGCCAAACTGTACTTTCCCATGGAGACCCCTGAAAGAAGTACAGTTTTGGTAATTCAACTATGATTCGCCACGTAGAAAGGAGGCACCCCCAGAACTATGCCCGGGAGAGTGTTGGGGCTCTAGCACAAGAGGCTCCCAGGGATGGGGCCTCTACATCAACCGGAGGACCAACAACATTGGTGAGGGGGCGATCGCAACAGCTGGTTCTGAATATTCAGCCTGCTTTTAACAAAGGCGTCCTTAAATGCAGAGACTGTGATCAGCTACTTTGCTATGGGGAAAAAAAGTGTTCTGCTCATGGTTCGAGCATTGGAGAACCATCGCTGCCGTTCCCAGCCCTAAATTTGTTTTTTTTTGTTTTTGCTCCTGTTGAGCAGTTTCCCATTCCCTGTTTTTGTTCCTGTTCTGAAAAAGGAAAAAAGAAGAGAAAAAAAAGTTATTTTCAGAACTAACTCCAATTCTCATCAAAGAGCTGTGTTCTTAAAAAAATGAAAAAGAGTAAGTGAAGTGGAGTGCATTGATAAAGGAGAGGAAAATGAGTAAGAAAGCACAGAAAGGGACGAGAGGAGAAGGGAAGTGAATTAGGGGGAGTGAAAGAAGGTGAGTGTGGGGAAGGAGAGTGAGGAGAAGGAGAGTGAACATGGGGAATGTGGATATGCGAAGAAAATGTAGTAAAGGAACGGGGGTGTGGAAGGGTAAGAAAATAGCAGTGATGTTTTGGAAAGAGTGGAGATACAGACTGGATAAAGACAAGTAAGTGTGAGACCAGGTAAGTAAGGCAGTGAAGAAACAGAGAAAGTGAATGAAAAAATAAGAGTAGAAGACAGATTTATGAGGCCATGCGTCACTTTTACGCCACCGGTACGTCACTTTTTGTGATGCACCAGTGCTGTAAAAAATGCACGTTATTGAGTCATACTTCCAAAGTGATGCATCTAGGTAGATGCGTCACTTTGTAAACCCCTGCGACACATGGGCCCACATGCATCAAGCACTTTTTCATTCGCAAACGGTGCGATTCCTTAAAATCGGCCGTTTGCGAATGCAAAAGTGCTTTTTGGGATGCATGAAGCAATTTTAGAATTCGCAACATTGTTGCGAGTTCTAAAATTGCGGGTGCTTTTAAGAAGTCGCAGATGTGCGACTTCTTAAAAGCAATGCATCATTACTTTGACAAGTGGAAATTCGCAATTAGGGTTCCAAATTTACCGAGTGGTTGAACCACTCGGTAAATTTGGAAAAAGTGTTTAAAATGCTTTGAATGTTTTTTTTTCAACATTCATGTTTCACACACACATGTCCTTAGGACATGTGTGTGTGAAACATGATGCGAAAAATACATTTCAGGGGTGCATGGGGGGGTCCTTTGGACCTCCCCCTGCACCCATGAAATTTTCTAAGTGCCACTCGCATTTTGCATTGACTCCAACGGGCCTTTTGGCCCATAGGAATCAATGGGAATTGCGAAAATTAACTTAAGAATTCGGTATTTCTTTGGGATTCTGTAAAAATTGCGATTTTTACAGAATCACAAAGAAATACCGAAAAAAATGATGCATAGCATTTTGCACTTCTTAATTTGCGATTCCTTATTTTTCGCAAATTAAGAAATGCAAAATGACACAATGATGCATGTGGGCCATTATGCCTATGTCAGGTGTAATGTATACAAAAAGGGTGTATTGAAGCAAGAAAGGGTCGTAGAGGTGACGCAGTGAAATCTAAGCGATATCACTGCGTCACTTTTATGACGCTGTTGCGTCCAAATCTTGCACCTGTATCACAGCAGGCGTAAGACTGATGCAGGCCCTTTCACATGGGCCTGGCCATATGTGAAAGGATGCATTGCTGGAGTTGCATCAATTTTGTGACACACTCCAGCAATGCATCACTTTTGCGCTTACAGATACGTCTGAAATACTGACGTATCTGTAAGTACTTGCGACATAATGCGTCATACATTTAATATGACGCATGAGTAGAAGACTGAAGGCTTCATTAATGAGGCCATGCGTCACTTTTACGCCACCGGTACGTCACACTTTGTGACGAACCAGTGCTGTAAAAAATGCACCTTATTGAGTCATATTTACAAAGTGACGCATCTAGGTAGATGCGTCACTTTGTAAACCCCTTGTAAACCCCTGCGCCACATTATACCTACATCAGTGATGTCACTGACCATGTCATGAATGATGTAATATATGACATCATCAGCAGTGGATTGCGGGCGCGCGAGTTATAGTGAGTCCAACTTACTATAACGTGGAAATTTCAATGGTTTTGTATGAGTAAACTGTTCAGCTAACTATAACTGGTGTGAAACCCATGGTTTTTTCAGTGAATTTCAAAGGTTTTTTAAATGCTAATTCCTAACTATCACGATTGTGAAACCTATGTTTTTTTTGTGAATTTCAATGGTTTTTTAAATGCTAATTCCTAACTATAACGATTGTGAAACCTCTGGTTTTTTCACTAAATTTCAAAGGTTTTTTAAAAGCTAATTCCTTTCTATATCGAGTTTGTAACCTACATTTTTTTTTATTTGCTGTTTTGTGTAAGTATTAATTATTATTAGAACATTGGAATGTTGGGAGCTCTATTGAAAACAATGGAGTGTTCTGGGCTTATAATGGCTGGTATAAGCCTGGAGCTCCAACATTCCAATGTTTCTTTGTTCAAAGCTCTGGCTGTGAACAAAGGGTTCAGGGAGCCTGAGAGGATTCCAATCCCCTCAACCCCCAAAAGGCTTTTTTTTTTGTTAGAACATTCTGTCCTCTAGTGACAGAATGTTCTAATAGCCTTATAGCCCTTCGTAGATGGGCTATACCGCTATTGAAGTCCCTCTCCCTTGTTAAAGGCCCTCGCCTTCGGCTCGGGGCCTTTAACGCTGGAGAGGGCCTTTAATAGCCGGTATAGCCCTCTACAGCGGGCTATAAGGCTATAATATTTTTTTTAATACTAATATTTTTGCAATGTTTTTTTTTTAAATAATTTTTTCCTGGGGCGCTCAGGGTGCGCGCACCGGTATGCTCTCCCGAGAGCGCACCGAGAGCGCTATTTCTGCGTTCATTTAAAAAAATATGCATGAAAAGTAAATAATAATGCAAGACATTTAGTACCATACTTATAAAAGCAATATTTATAATTTACGAAATGAAAATGAATTTTTATTTTCGTAAAGCTATCAAAACGTCACTCTTGCGCGCCGCGTAAGCGCCCCCCGGAAGCGCCTACGTTCGCGCCGCGTAAGTGACCCCGGAAGCGCCTACGTTCGCGCCGCGTAAGTGACCCCGGAAGCGCCTACGTTCGCGCCGCGTAAGCGCCCCCGGAAGCGCTCCGGTGCGTGCAGCATAAGCGCGTCAAGTCATGTGACTTTAAAATAACTCTTTTCATTGGTTGCTAACAGTTTTTTTTTACAACTAATGGAATGGGTCGTAGAGGTGACGCAGTGAAATCTAAGAGATATCACTGCGTCACTTTTATGACGCTGTTGCGTCCAAATCTTGCGCCAGTATAACAGCAGGCGTAAGACTGATGCAGGCCCTTTCACATGGGCCTGGCCCCATGTGAAAGGATGCATTGCTGGAGTTGCATCATTTTTGTGGCACACTCCAGCAATGCATCACTTTTGCGCTTACAGATACGTCTGAAATGCTGACGTATCTGTAAGTACTTGCGACATAATGCGTAATACATTTAATATGACGCATGAGTAGAAGACTGAAGGCCTCATTTATGAGGCCATGCGTCACTTTTAAGCCACCGGTACGTCACATTTTGTGACGCACCAGTGCTGTAAAAAATGCACCTTATTGAGTCATATTTACAAAGTGACGCATCTAGGTAGATGCGTCACTTTGTAAACCCCTGCGCCACATTATACCTACGTCAGGTGTAATGTATACAAAAGGGGTGTATTGACGCAAGAAAGGGTCGTAGAGGTGACGCAGTGAAATCTAAGAGATATCACTGCATCACTTTTATGACGCTGTTGCGTCCAAATCTTGCGCCTGCTTAACAGCAGCTGTAAGACTGACGCAGGCCCTTTCACATGGGCCTGGCCCCATGTGAAAGGATGCATTGCTGGAGTTGCATCATTTTGTGACACACTCCAGCAATGCATCACTTTTGCGCTTACAGATACGTCTGAAATACTGACGTATCTGTAAGTACTTGCGACATAATGCGTCATATATTTAATATGACGCATGAGTAGAAGACTGAAGGCCTCATTTATGAGGCTATGCGTCACTTTTACGCCACCAGTATGTCACTTTTCGTGAGGCACCAGTGCTGTGAAAAATGCACCTTATTGAGTCATATTTACAAAGTGACGCAGCTGTAAGACTGACGCAGGCCCTTTCACATCGGACTGGCCCCATGTGAAAGGATGCATTGCTGGAGTTGCATCATTTTTATGACACACTCCAGCAATGCATCACTTTCCTCTAAACGCTCAACATTTTTTTTTTACTCTATTTTTTTACACTGTTTTTCCCTGTTGTGCACTCACGGTGCGCGTACCGGAGAGCACTTACCCTGCGAAATAAAAAATAAAAATACATTTTTTAGCCCTTCAAGGTCCTTCTAGGCCCCCCTCAGAAAACCTAGGGGGTCAGGGGGTGTCTACTCTGCCCCCTTTTAATTATATCCCTCTTTCTTTTTTCACCTCTTGTGTCTCGATTGTACCGAGACACAAGATGGCGGACTCTCCGGACTGTTTAGAATGTTGACAGACATCCGACAGCCAATCAGCTTTCGCTCGCGCACACACCGGTGAGCGCCCGCAGCGCGCCTGTAGATATATATGTGTTTTTGAACTTAATTTTCATAAAAAACACTGGAGCAATTTTCACCAAACATAGCAAAGGCACATCTGCGTACCAGTCCCTACAATTTCGCCAAGTTTGGCGTAATTCCGTTCAGCGGTTCTGGCTGTAGACTTGTCAGACTGTCCTATGGAAATTAACATGGAGAAAACACGTTTTGGGAAACCCCTTTTTTCTCAGCCCCCACTTCACGAATCCCCCCGAAACTTTCAGGGAAGGAGCAGAGCGCAGCGAGACCATTTTAAGGAAAATTACAGGCAGATCCCTCAATAGGCGCCAAAGTTATTCCCAATCGAATGTTCGGAATTTCCTATGGCAGCCAATCCTGACTATAACTACCTACTGGCGACCGCCAGTAGGCAATATATATATATATATATTCATCAAAGTTGCCTCTTGGTATAAGGACACCACTCCGCAGTGAAAATGGTTCAAGAAACCTTTATTTTTGGAAAGCTGCATTACACGGCTGTAACTAACTTCCCCCCGATGCGTTTCGGAGCCCACTGGCTCTTTCCTCATGGGGTAGCAGTTGGCAAATGATGGTAACTACAGCCTTCAATCTTCATTCAGTGCATGCACTCCCCAGTGAGAGCATGCTGGTAGCTGTAGTTCATTTCTCCCCCACTGGTGGGGTTCGTACAATTTGCACTGCGTTTGCATTTTTAGATGGTTTGTCAGTCCTCTGGTGGGTTCCAGACGGCAAACGCAGCTTCCCAAAGTGTATTTTCTCGCGCCGTTTCCCAGTAAGTTCAATGACCCACTGGCAGTCCTGTCATCTCATTCCCGACAGGCGGTGCAACCTCTGCGGCAGGGGCCACTGCATTAAATATTATTCAAAGTTGCCTCTTGGTATAAGGACGCCAGTCCGCAGTGAAAATGGTTCAACAAACCTTTATTTTCGGAAAGCTGCATTACACGGCTGTAACTAACATCCCCCGACGCGTTTCGGAGCCCACTGGCTCCTTCCTCATGGGGTAGCAGTTGGCAAATGACGGTAAAAACAGCCTTCAATCTTCATTCAGTTCATGCGCTCCCCAGTGAGAGCATGCTGGTAGCTGTAGTTCATTTATCCCCCGCTGGTGGGGTTCGTACAATTTGCACTGCGTTTGCTTATTTAGATGGTTTGTAAGTCCTCTGGTGGGTTCCAGACGGCAAACCCAGCTTCCCAAAGTGTATTTTCCCGCGCCTTTTCCCAGTAAGTTCAGTGACCCACTGGCGATCCTGTCATCTCATTCCCGACAAGCGGTGCATCCTCTGCGGCAGGGGCCGCCGCATTAAATATTCATCAAAGTTGCCTCTTGGTATAAGGACGCCACTCAGCAGTGAAAATGGTTCAACAAACCTTTATTTTTGGAAAGCTGGATTACAAGGCTGTAACTAACATCTCCCCAACGCGTTTCGGAGCCCACTGGCTCCTTCCTCATGGGGTAGCAGTTAGCAAATGAAAGTAACTACAGCCTTCAATCTTCATTCAGTGCATGCGCTCCCCAGAGAGAGCATGCTGGTAGCTGTAGTTCATTTCTCCCCCGCTGGTGGGGTTTGTACAATTTGCACTGCGTTTGCATTTTTAGATGGTTTGTCAGTCCTCTGGTGGGTTTCAGACGGCAAATGCAGCTTCCCAAAGTGTATTTTCTCCTGCGGTTTCTCAGTAAGTTTAGTGACCCACTGGCGGTCCTGTCATCTAATTCCCGACAGGCGGTGCATCCTCTGCGGGAGGGGCCGCCGCATTAAATATTCATCAAAGTTGCCTCTTGGTATAAGGACGCCACTCCGCAGTGAAAAAGGTTCAACAAACCTTTATTTTCGGAAAGCTGCATTACACGGCTGTAACTAACATCCCCCCGACGCGTTTCGGAGCCAACTGGCTCCTTCCTCATGGGGTAGCAGTTGGCAAATGACGTTAACTACAGCCTTCAATCTTCATTCAGTGCATGTGCTCCCCAGTGAGAGCATGCTGGTAGCTGTAGTTGATTTCTCCTGCGCTGGTGGGGTTCGTACAATTTGCACTGCAGTTGCATTTTTAGATGGTTTGTCAGTCCTCTGGTGGTTTCCAGACGGCAAACGCAGCTTCCCAAAGTGTATTTTCTTGCGTTGTTTCCCAGTAAGTTCAGTGACCCACTGGCGGTCCTGTCATCTCATTGCCGACAGGCGGTGCATCCTCTGCGGTTGGGGCCGCCGCATTAAATATTCATCAAAGTTGCCTCTTGGTATAAGGACGCCACTCTGCAGTGAAAATGGTTTAACAAACCTTTATTTTCGGAAATCTGCATTACACGGCTGTAACTAACATCCCCCTGACGCGTTTCGGAGCCCACTGGCTACTTCCTCATGGGGTTGCAGTTGGCAAATGACGGTAGTTACAGCCTTCAATCTTCATTCAGTGCATGCGCTCCCCAGTGAGAGCATGCTGGTAGCTGTAGTTCATTTCTGCCCCGCTAGTTGTTGAACCATTTTCACTGCGGAGTTTTGTTGAACCATTTTCACTGCGGATGTTAGTTACAGCCGTGTAATGAAAATAAAGGTTTGTTGAACCATTTTCACTACGGAGTGGCAACTTTGATGATTATATATATATATATATATATATATATATATATATATATATATATATATATATATATATTACTTAATCTTTGCATAACATGTATATATGTCACTGCATAGTTTTCAAATAAGTGTTTTGATGAGATGCTCATGGCTATCCTTTTATATATGGATTACAATATGTAAATATTACGATACCTATATATCTACATTTGCTTCAGTATTGAAATATTGAAAACATATTAAATACAAAAATACAGAAATAAATTAGCTTAAAGTACAGCAAAACATGAAAGTCTGAGTTTATTAAATACCACTTAAATCTATTTATATTACCTACCTTATAAATGTATACCCTCCATGTACTTATGTATCTATTTGTTTATTCGTTTACTCCTACTGTAAAATAAAAATAATAATGAGTCTCTCCAATACACTACCCTATGATTCACCCAATTCCACTCTCAATATATCATCTACTTGCACTTTCTGACTAATATCAAACCTCATTCTACTACCCTGATCTTCAAAATCATCCCTTTCCAAACTCTTCATCCTTGGATCACCCAACACGTAATTTTACCACTAGGGTCTCCCAAACAATCCTTTCTAAATTCTCCCCCATGTATCCCCCCATAGACTTTTCCAAAAACTAATTTTACTACTATGATCTCCCTAATCTATTTCTAGAGACTCTACCATCCTCCATCTCCACTTTACTCATCCCAAACCTCCTTCTACTACTATGATCTCTTAATAAATACTTTTTGGATTCTTCCCTATTCTATCCCTCCATTCTCCTATTCAAGCCAACTAAACAGACTCACAAGCCCGCCACTTAAATTAACTCATGTTTCCCTATACTAATTCGCCACTAATCATTTTTGGGTCCTGGCCAGAGTGCTACTCCCTGCAAAGTGCTTCAACGCCTCATCAGGGGAAGTAAATGCTATACATAACTACAATTACAATTGCAAAAAGGAACTTTGGGGGTGAAGACTCAGTTATTTTGTGAATTACTGGGTTTAGCATCTTAAAATCGTTCAGTAGATCTGGCTGCTGGTGTGGTGACTGTTTGCAACATGGTATGATGTGTTCCTAATCCTACAATCACCTACAGTTTTTTCTTAGTATTTTATTTAGTTAATTTTGGCTATTAACTGAATTTTATTTGCATCTTAATGTTTCTTATTTCTTAACTGTATTGCTGTTTCACTGTGGAGTTATAGAAAACATCTCAGTCATTTTCTCAGTAAAGCGCCTGGCAGACCAGCTACCAAAACTGAGAATCTTGTTTAGTTCTGGGGACTGGACTGGGCACAATTCCTCCTCAGACCAGTTCTTACACAGGCTAAGATTAAGCACCAAAATGACAATGAGAATCATATGATATGTCGGAGTACTACATATGTGGATAGCACAAAAACACATCACATATATTATATTATCACACACCCTAAACCATTAATGTTTTATATTAATTAGATCCACAAATTACTTCACAACTAATTTGTTCTGCAAATAGTATGACAATCTTGAAGTAACACAGGCTTGCGCAGATTACGTGAAGTTAAAGATCTGACATTGCTTATACAGATTTGCATGGTAGAGGGACACATCAACTTTAAAGGCAGCAATTGATGTGTTTTCTATTGTACATTTATAAAGCACCAAATCAGCAACCCAAAAGGTGCCCAGATACTTAATGCAAAGAAGCCCTAAACATTCACAGCTATCAGTGGGGTAATTGTGAGGTAGTCATTAACCTCACAAACGTACACTTGAAGCATCATCCAATGCTTGCTTCAAGATAAGAAAAGAAACAGTCGCCTAACCACTTTTTCTTGGTCTTTGATGGTTTTAAAGAAGTTGAGAAGACCTCAAGGAGCTACAGGGAGCACGATCTTTCAAGCAACAAAGGCTATGCAATAAAAGGTATGATGTGCAGTAGAGAATATATGCTTTATATCAATAGTCAGTAAAGAATTGATTCCAAAGGGAAGATATCCATGTGTCATAGAAGGCCAAAAATGCATTGAAGTACAGAATTCTGAATGTATTGCAGTTTAGCCAAATGAAATGTAGGAACACCAAAAGAGAGTGAATAGCAGTAGTCTAGCTATGATCAAATAACATGTTGAAATACTGCTTGACAAGCTTTAAAGGAAGGTAATGAATAGTTTTACCCAAGATCGGTTGCTAGAAAAGACGAAACACTGAAGCTTTGTTGAAATGGACAGCAAGACATAGTGATCAACAAAGAATCTAAGATTTCAGATTGAATTGAAAAGAAGTGGATGAACATCTATGTTGGCCAGACACCATCCACTGGTCCAAGCAGATGAGTCTTGCCCTACTATTAACCGTTTGCTTTTATCTGCATTTAGCAGTTACAATACATCCACGCAACAAAGTAGGTCATGCTTTGGTGTAGTTGCTACTTCAATCTAAAAGGATCCCTTTATAAAAGACTGATTATTTGCATCATCATCGTGTGTGGTTATAGAGTAGCCAACGCATTGACGAAGACGAACTGCCTGCTGACAATTGGAGTATTAGGAAGAGATCCTGTGGAGCATCAATACGGCAAGAATGAAGACTGGTCATATAAAAACAATCAGAGAGGCTTGGAAGGATGAGTACAGCAGAGCCACCTTCATCAATTATCGGTCTTAGTTCATTCATATTAAAATTAAGAGTTGTTTTGTTACTGTGTGGCTGCTGAAATACAGATCAAGACGAATGAAGAATGTGGGACAACAGAAGTGAAATGGGGTAAAAGTTAATCAGGAGGGTGAGCATTTGCTTTTTTTTAGCAGAGGCATCGAAATTGCATGTTTCCTGCATTCAGGCACAGAAGCAGTGGTAGTTGGAAAATTGCAAATCTTGTTGATGGGAGATGCTGAGAAAATATTACGATCACTGATTTAAGCAAATTAATTAAAATGATACTTACTTAACGAAGGACGGTCACAATCAGGGTTTTGTACAGGAGCCATTAAATAACAAGATGAACTTGTGGATAACAGTGGCGTAGCAAAAGACCCCCTCCCCCCGCCCCCCACCCCCCACACCCCTGGGGCGCAGGGACCCCCGAGCTCTGAAGGCCCTCTGCAGCATATACTTTGCAAGTGGGCCCCCTTAATGTTAGTTATGCCTCCATTTGATAAAGGGGGACTATAATGATATACTAAGCTTACTTGTTAAAACATCGGAATGAGAATCACCTAGAGATTGAGAGGGCAATGTAGAGAGGCTATGGCATGTAGCATCCAGTAGCGATTTACCCATTTTGTAAATGCCTTTAGATGGGCTAAGAACATTCATATTGACAATTGCATAATACTGACTACCCCCAAAAAAATTCAGGGGCATATTACCAACAACTAGCAATAATTATCGCTAGGTTGGCTTAGCGGCAATATTTTTATCGCTGAGCTGCGGCGATTTTTAATGCTTAGGAGCTGTGATATTATCAAGGTTTATCTCCTAAGCGATAAAAATCGTCCGAAATGCATGAATATCGCTGAAAAGTCAGCGATATTCATGCATTACCGAGCAAATGCTCTTGGCCATGTTATCCACCTCCCATTGGATAACATGGCTAAGAACTGCTCAGGGCAGGTGTTAGCTTTTGGAGATATTCGTGCTTAGCGCGAATTTCTCCAAAAGTTGGTAATAGGAGATAGCGATGTTAGCGACTGTTTCCAGTCGCTAACATCTTGGCACGCCCACTTTGCATGTCATTAGTGATAAATATCACTGACATGCAAAGTGGGGCCCAAGATGGTCGCTATCTCCTTCTAGCTATCGCTAACTGGTGTTAGCGACAGCTAGGTAATAGGGAGATATTTTTATCTCCGCTTTCTTGGCTTTTAAAGCCAAAAAGGCGGAGATAAAACCCCTCGATAATATGCCCCTCAATCTTTTAGTGCATTTTCATATTTTGATGCTTGTTGATATACGCTCATTTTGTCCACTGAATAGTCTTTTCTTACGGATTTTTTCTATCACAGGGTAGCTTAGTCTAGCACAAAGCTAAAACATGGTAGGGACAGTGGACCGTGCAAGCTACATTCTAAAATAACAATTCCCACTTTGCAACAAAGACAATCTAGTCCAGAAACAAATGAACTAGTAATGCAGAAAAGCTATATATAATCTCTTATACATGAAGTATGGTCAAGTTTAACAGTTAAGGTACCAGTTCAAGTGACAATAACAGAAACAGGTAAACATTGTTTAAGAGTTTAAGCAAGCAAATACATAAATACCCCCCTGCCAGGTAATGTTAAGCAGGTAAATTAAAATCTAAAAGTGGTAGAAAGTAAGATGAGCAGCAAAAAAACATAAAAACATATCTCTGGGCCAGCCTATTTAGAGCTGGGGATTGTTGGTGCAGTGGGTGAATAGGTGGAAGGGAACTGTTTCTCATATCATTTATCTGTGAAATCTCTCAGTAAAAGTCTTGAAAGCTAGAGGTACATTATGCAGTCGGGCAAGTGCAAAAAAATCCATTGTGCTAGGTTGCCATGGTGCCAGTGCAAGGTTCTGATGAAAGTTTTTATTTACAAATTAGTGGGCAATCAAAGGTAGAGTTATTGGCAACCGAACATCTTGCAAAGCTGGCACCTTCAAATCCAGAGTGTTCATTAAAAGGACCCAAACAGTTAGGCAGGACTGGCACTAAGAAAGCCAATGCAAGGTGGTCATCATGGACATTAGCAGAAGTAAGTCCCCAGAGTGCCCCTTTAACCAGAAAACTTGGCCACTGTGCTAGGGAAGCCGCCACTTGCTTTGAATGGCAACACTGCTTGGAAATTAGAAACTGTTATGAAGTAAACCATCCAGTGCCTATGATACAATTCTAACTTCTCAGCATTTTACAGGCATCCAATGGCTTTAAGAAGTACACAGAGTAACTAATTAATTCACCTCCCATGTAGAACAAAACAGTTTAAAGTCTTGCTAAACACCTCTAGATGCTATGCAGCATGTGTACAGTAATCTAAGGCTCTAACCATCAAGGGCTACCTGCAGCCATGTTATAGGTAGGAGCACTGTCCCTGTTTGCACTGCGGTATACCTTTAGCAGGGTGTGCCAGGTGCAAACAGGGAAAGTGTGTTCTATTACAGATAATGCACTGACCCCAAAGCAGAAGCAAATCATGGCTATCCTGGGAGCAGGGCATGAATGAAAGGTACAGCAACTGTTGAGGCACCACTTGGTCTGCACTTTATAAGTTAGCAGAGATCTCTCTGTAGATGAGTGCAGTGAGTGATTGTATCTGCATGCAGGGGAATGTCTGGAAGGGTCCATGGGGATTATTTTCCCCCTTTCAGGACCCCTTTGTGGTGCACAATCAGTGTGCCTTTTGATATCCTCTTTGCCTCTGCACCTCCTTCCATAATACAGTCATGGCACAGAGGCACAGTGTTTCCCTCATTTGCATGAGGCCAAGCCCCATGAAAATAAGGGAACACCTGTTTGGGATAGTGCTGGCACTATCTGTATGACAGAAAGAGCAGCACAAGTGTTTATGGCTCCTTCTATAATACCAAAGTGCCCTGGCGGGTGCAGAAAGTGGGCGCACATGCATATTGTGCAGCTAGAGATGCCTAGGAAGGGAATTCTGCAGGAATATTTGTGTCTTCTGTTCTCAAGGGGTATTGCTAACAAAATCTGAACTAAACAATCCTGTGCCTCTATTGGTAAGCTCAGTTGGCTGTACTAGCTATTTAAAATATCCCATTATCAGTTTGCAGCTGTGTTAACATGTGATAGGACACTTAAGCAGTGAAACAAAAAGGAAATATGTAGTCTATCGAAAGTAAGCCAGTGAGTGACTGCACAGAAAGTTACACGACCAGATAGATACAGATGCTATCATAACCATATGTGCTCAGAAGCCATTCATAACACAGCAAAATGTTCAAGGCACCAATGCTTAACCATTTAATTGGTCTCATTAAACAACTGAACCATTTTAAAAATGTTAATGTAACAACAATGATCCTATTGCTAAATTATTAGACTCTAAATTGCACACCACAAAGCTGTCAAAAGTCAGAAATAACTGATGTTTAAAACATCTTTAAACAGGTAAATCAGAAGTCAAACAACTCATATCCAAGCACCACATATTCGTTGACTACTTTCACACTAAGTTAATTTCATTCAGTAATAATTCATTAGGAACCGATTACATTACCGAATTCGAACGCATGCCATGATTGCACGAATGCTTGTTTATTCAAATATAAAGAACCATTATTCAATATTCTTTCATAATGACCTATCATTGACTTCAATGTTAATGTAGTGAAAAACGTTGAAGGAAGGCAATAGTTTCATTTTTGTATAACAGTGCCTTTCTAAACTAGATAGGATTGGAAGTAATTATACAATCTTCCAGTAAGTACATTTCTATAAACTATGGGCCTTGTTTACAATATTCAGATGCACGGCAGTGCAGCATGTCTTCAGCCATGTGCCAAAGCAGATACCCTTGCTTCATTTGGCAAGGGTGCCTGCACTGAGGGGATGGTTGTGTATGTGCATGAAAAGACACCTTCCTGCACAAAAACAATCATTAAAGGCATTTTCCTCTTTCAATGCATGCTGCAGAATGCAGCATGCATAAAAAGAAGAAAAAAAGAATAAATAAAGGTATTTCCCCTCCCTGTGCCTCATTATGTCTCCCCTGGGGAGGTGTAGGTTTCTGATGCATTCCCAGGGTTACAAAATTTGTAAATCTGAGAATGTGTCAAGTTCCATGGATTTTGCTTGGGAACATCCACAGCAACACCCACAGAACTCCCCTTTCATGCAGAGTTATGTGTGAAAAGGAAATATATTTACAAGGCCATGAAAAGTCATGCAGAGTGACTTACAAGGCTGTGTAAATATGGGGAAACCTATTGTGCTGCTGATGCGTCAATAAAAGTGATGTCCTGGTGGTAATTCATTTCTAATCCTATTTGTCAATTCGGAAACAATGTGTTTAGTGGATACAAAAATGCTTTGTTACACTAGCAAATCGTTGGATATAATCTCTAATCTCTTTTTGACGGGAAGTAAATCTAGTCAACATTTATTAATATGAATAACAATTTCAAAATCACGGTCAGTATCTTTGGGCTTCAATCTCAAAAACAGGTTGTATGTTTACTACATCAAAAAGATGTAGATAACATTTTTGACATTTACAAGCCTTTCTCAGGTTTTGGCAAACCCTTAGATATAATCTCTCAATCTATGTTTGTCCCGAGGTAAATTATTTAACATTTATTAATATGAATGCAAATGTCAAAATCACGCTCAGTATCATTGGACTGTATTCTCAAAAACAGATTTTATGTTTTCTACATCGAAAAAATGGAGATAAGGTTTTGAAATAAGGAAGCCCTTTTCAGGATACTCCTGGAAATCAGCCGCAGTTGCAGATTCCCAGGTGTTATTTGTTTAACGTTTTGTGAATTCCACTTTTTAGGCAATAATGTACACATGTACATTTTTGTCTGATAACCAAAAGTATGAGCAAGGTCAAACACACTGAAATCACTATATTATAGGTAAGGCCTTTCATGAATGCAAAACCAACTGTTTCAAAATATTTTTGCATTCATATAATAGGCTACTTGCACATGCATGGTAGATTTAGATGTGGAAATGTCATTTCAATTGTAGGGGTGCATCATAATCAGGTTTAGAGCGTGCTCGCATATAATCTTGCAATTATATTAATGTGAGGTGTTAGAATTGTGAAATCTATCAATGTAACTACGTGACGGTTTTAGGTTATTGACAAGTAGTATGGAGAAATAAGGAAGGAAATGAATGTAACTAGTAGAAAACGCTAACATGAAGAACTCATGTTGTAGAGTTTACACCATTCATATACTGAATATGTTTAACCCTGATATTCCTATAATCTGGTAAATATGTTAGTTAAGGCACTATAGAGTTATACCAATCTCTAATGTTTGAGGTAATACCTTCTTTTGTTAGCTAAGTCGTAGGCCTGAAATGCACGTCCCAGACAACAATTGCTTTAGAGTTAATAGTTTAAATGTCATGTGCACTGTAGAATCTGTTCTTTCTCACATTTGCATTGCAGGTGGAGAAGCATTCATTAGACAAAAGAAATGTTGTTGTTTTAGTAGCTAGGCAAGGAGAAAAGAAGTTACAATTACATTGTTTTGGAGGTGATAAAGATGGAGACAGATTCACACAGGAGAAGGCATGGGGCCAAGGATGAATGGTTACGAGGGACGTACATGGAGAACATTGTGGAAAAGTACTTGCATGACTGTACCCATTGTGGATTATGCTTACGCTGTGCATTATGGGAAAGCTCCATATGGATAACTGTTTGTTTGAATCAGGGAAAGTGCCCACTTCTTTCTTGCCTATGGAGAGAGCATCCCAGAACGAGCTATTTCTTTTGCGATAGTGACTTTAAGGTACTTGACCCATTGATGGTGGAGAGGCTTCTTTGGAAGACTCCACGTACTGACACCTTTGCTTTCCACAGAAAATGCCTATGTAGAGATGTCATCTTAGTGCTAGAGTAGGGAGAGATTCAATGATTTTAACACACCAACCCTCTATGCAGAGAAATTTGGACTCATGCTTTCTGATTTTCTGTATCCTACATCTTGAATTATTAGTCTTGTTCATGCTGCACAATTTAAATTGGATGCATACTTTTGCTTCCTACTAATTCCTTTATATTTCTAAACCTTTGTGTCCAGTTTTTATGGGTTATATATTAAATTAACTAACCATATGTAGTTGTCAGTTATGTATCTAATTAACTGCGTATTAACGTTTTTCTCACCTTCACACTTTCATGCTGCTAAAAAGAACTACGGGAGAGTGTCTCTAGAAAAGGGTTAGAACTAATAGGCCTGGCCCTATCATTGCAAATGAGCTTTAGTATTCAGGGTTTCTTATGATAAAAAATGGAACATTACACCTATCTGCGTTATGCCAACCACTGCATTTAGCTCGACATGCTGTGAATAAAGGATTGTGGCCATATTGTGAACATGTGCGCTTGCGTACAGTACACATTTGTGCTTGTTGTTAATCAATTGCTCTATGTAAAGCATGGATAGTTAATGCAGAATCTTCCTGAATTAGTTTATGAGATGCTGACAGCAGAGCTCCAAAACTGTGAGCTTTAGTTGCTTTTCCCCTTTGCAAGTTGTGCTGTGTGCAACTTAAACAAGAACATAGAGAAATTCCTAGTTAAATGTATTTGTTTTGGACTGTAGAATTACATAAAAACAGGGTACAGCTGCAGCACATGTCCCTTCGATGTATTAAAACAGGAGCACGCCTCTGTTCTGCGCTGGTACACACCTTTGTGATATAATAATAGAGTCTCAGTTCTGGATGTGCACAGGCGCGGTGCGTCCATTGGGGCGTAGGGGCGTAGCCCCACTAAGCCTTGTGGCGTGCCTGCACCACGCCTGCAAAGCAGCACATACAGGACATTGCTGTTCTGTTCTCACCTAATGCCCGAATATCGGAGTGCGCGGCACCAGGGGGTGGGGCTGGGCTGAGCTGCTGCAGCTTAAGTGACAGTTCAATCACTCAGCTGCAGCATTAGTGCACAAACTGTGCATGTGTATTTTTGGGCTTTATTCAGCCCGCGCAAGCGCTTACTCTTCCCCCTTAGCGAGGGACCTAAGGACTGCTGTTTCATACAGCACCCCCAGGGCCGCAGCCCCCAGGGTTGAAAGTGGTGAATGGTATCTGTGCCCCCCTAGCCAATCCTGGCACTGCATGCAGCGCCAGGATTGGTTGGTCCCAATGGTCCACCACGCAGCAATCCATTATTGGGTGCCACGCACGTGGGTGGTGCCATGCCCTATCAAATGCCAGGGTACAAAGAAGTAAGTAAGGGTCAGCCGCCTCCCGTCGCATCCAGTCTCCTGATTTGGCCGTTTAGAATTTGCAAAAGAAAAGAGCGGGAAGAAGTTAGTTCCACCACGTTGCAGAGCAAAGGAGACGCACGGGATCGAAGGAGAATGGAGATAAGTAAGTTTATTTTTTTTACTGTATTAATTAAATTTAGGGCTAGAAATTGCTGCCACGGACTCAGTCTACTCTAAGTCTAAGGCCGTCATTACTAGGGAACTCCATACCTCACTCGGGAGTCTAACTGAAGGAAGCACGATGAGGATTCCTTTACTTTTTTCGCTACACAGACACAATGTCGTTATTACTAGCTCGGACTCAACCTCTCCCTAAATTAGGGATTTTCAAGAACGATACAATATGATTGCATATATTGTGAGGTGTAAAAGTTGTCTTTAGAATTGACGCATTCTTTACAATTTGTTCATGCCATTCTTTCATTCTGCATTTACTTGAACGTGGTTTCAGCTGTTTCAAATGATGTTCTTAAATCCTTTGCCGATTCCCATTCTTCTAGCAAATGATTTAACACTATCTTCCTCGGAGCGGGGTTGCCTTGCATCCGATTTTCAGAATAGGTGCTTCTGAATTGAATTGCTTCCATAGTATTTCAAAAGCACTGTGGCAATTGGAAGCATCTCGTTTTCTAGTGCAGGTCGCTCTTTCACAGTACTTCAGTTTCCAATCAATAATGTATTTACGCATCCATATATTAGTTACTTTTTATACGTGTTATGTTCCTTTCACTTTACTTCTCATCCTGACCATAGTTTTGAATTCCTTTGAAAGTGTAGTTTCAGACAGGAGATGAATACATTGGAAACCCCTTATAATTAATAAGTAATATTACAATATGGCAAGCAAGGTTTGCATAACTATGCAGATATTTAGGTTTCTCCCTATTGAAAGCAAATTAAGAAAGCACTTTGTTATTGTAATTTGTTAATATATAGTGCTATATATTGTAGATTTCCGATTGCTAAGTACTGTATTTAGTAAATGTAAATGTAAATGTAGGCATTACCCAATTTAATAGCACTCAAATCACTGGTCTTAGATGTATTATAGGCTCTTGCAATCTAGCTGTGATTCAAACGTGTGACTTGCAGGTGTTAGAAGATTCTAGTAGTTACAATAAATTAACCCACAGAGCCATTTTGCCGGTAAAAGTATGTGAGCTAATTTCACTTTAACGCATCTCTCACATAAAAACATTAAGTAGTTCTGTTAGATGTCCAGTTGCTGTTGTCATCAGAAAATACGTGTCAGTTCTCTTGATAATGCTGCATAGGCTCTAAAAACAAACAACTTGTAAAAACCGATTGCTAGATGACATAATAGCAACAGGTGCATTATAAAGGGCCTCTTTGGAGCTTAGCACTTGAGTACCAAGGTTGCTTCAGGTCATAGCTGTAGGCACGTGGCTAGCAGAGATCTGTGTGGGAACTTAGTATTGGAAAAGCAGAGGCATTTTCACCTCATTGTTTGTTAGGAACGAGGTGCTTTCGCAGAGCTATGTGTTGGATCCCAATACTGGAATACCAAGGAGCTCTGCAAGTCATGAATGTGGTGCAGTGGATGCTTTCTGGAGTGCCAGTGATGGTTAGAATTGTGGTGTGTAATGATAAAGAACCTGCACCTGCACCATCCATTTGTACAGAGCCCTGAGAGCTCTGGAAACAGATACTTGATAACGTCACTGATTTATTACCAATAGTCCACTGATCTATTTTTCGCTGTGCAGCTGTCCATAGATTTATATCACTCTGCATTTGTGACAGCTATTGATTAAACCTAGTAAAGGCCAGCTTCAAGAGCAGGACATGAATATTCAACATCATAAGACCACACAGTGTTTTGAAATGCATGCCAGATAACTGCTGCTGGTCAGGGGCCCATTTCTTGTGATTTTCTGTAATAGAAAAATATAACTATAGAAATGTTTCTGATGCTAAGCCCCCCTGGCACACAGCGTGTATATTGCTCAGAGGTGCGTGGCACTGGCAGGGCCAAGCTTCAGAAACATTTCTATCTACATGTTGTTATATGACATCCCTTTATTTTTGTAATAACTGCACCTTCACAATTGCTTTATTAACCTTCTTGCTTCTCACATTTGCTTGAAAATGCACCATTTACCCACTCTTTTTTCAAAATGTTCTCAGGGGGAGAATCCCCAGAACCCCCTTACGCTGTTTGGGCTTGCGCGCTGTGCATGCTTGCCGTGGTGCCTTGTGACTGAAAGTTTACGCCACCACTTTCAAATGTCACCAGCCACCACTGGATGTGCATAAATATAACAGCATTCTTTTTGTAAATCAGGGCCCAGATTTATCAAAGGGTTGTGTTTCTATTGTGTCATGCAAGGTGATGCAAGGCAAAGCAATCCTTAAGTCAGATTTACCAAGCCACACAAGTCTCTCTTGCATGACCCGGTGTTGCTTGGAAAATTTGGAGCAACGCAAGGCCACAGAAATCGCTGTCTTGCACTACTCTGTGACGGAAAGGAATTACATGGGAGAAGCATGGGTGTTCCCACACATCCACCCATGCTTTTTGGCAAATTCCTAGAATTTTCAAACCTGGGAATGCTTAAAAATTGTACGCCTTCCCAACAGAGGTGCAACAAGTATAAAATATCCGTATTTCTACTGATTGGTTTCTCTTACAAAATGTGCTCCATTCTACAACACAGTTAGAAAGAAGAAAACAGCTCTAAGGAAGGATTGTGTGCAGGAAGGTATCACTTGAAGCACAAAAACAGCCTGTAACTCAGGTATCCTTGCAGCATGGAGCAAGAGCACCTACAGTGGATCTAGGCAGCAGATAGTCCACCAGAACAGTGAGCGAGCAGGAAAGTGCCATATCTTGGTAAATATGGTGCATTCCTGCACTCTTCAGTTGTTTTGCTGCATTGCGCTGTGTCAAATAATGATTAATCTGACCCCAGGTATGCTTTACCTTATGGACTTGCTACCCCTCATGTACACCCATAGCAGCATAAATGTGCATTCTGGCAAAATGATAGAAAATTTCTTGGAATGCACATGTGCAGCACCAGATGGGACCAGCAGGGAGCAATGGATGAAAGTGCATGTTGTGCGCTTTTTGTTTGTTTTGCAGAGCATAACCACACTATTTACACTTCTATTTTTGGAACTTGGTATCAGCATGTCCAAATTATATCAGGTTAAATATATATTTGTTTTTATGATTTAGCGTGCATGGGGTCCAATTAGAATCCTAGCTAAATTATACAAATATATACACCGTAGTCGTATGACAAATGTATGAAATGCAGTGTTGGAACACAGTAGAGTCAATAGCTGGATCCAACCTAAAAGACTGAAAACAGAGGGCTTACCCTTTGTTTTAGTGAGAGTTTAGTGTTCCCTCATTCCACCATCTAGTAACATTTGTTGCTTCTGTTAGATATAAAGAGCAAAGCATCCTCAAGGATGAGAATCAGTCTTTTTAATTGGCGTAGCAGGACAAGAGATAGTTTCATTCAAAGACCTGCTCATGCATGGCCTATGCCCTTTTTCCTTTGGGTCTTCTGAGCCTTGTCGACCCTTCAGGTCAGGAAAATCATGACCATTGCCACCGTTTTAAAGTATTATCTATCCAGTTGAGATCATCCAGAGGACCAGCAGGACTTGAAGTTAGCCCATGCAATTCCAAAATAATCCCCATTCGAGGTGAGCGACTACTGTGACATCTCTCTCCGTCAGTAAAGCCCATATCTCAGTCTATCATTATTTTCATCATCATCCCACCTTAGATTAGACCCATCTATATACAAATCACCTTGGTTCTTCTCCAAAAAGAATATTCCAGCCCGGAATGCTGCCCAAGTAATTTCCTGTGGATGAGCTTAATTCAACCATTCTATCCATCACTTGTTTGTATATTGCTGCTGAGTCAGCAGAACAAATGTGCGATAATTCTTTAAAGATTCTTTTGACTTTTGCTAAACAGCACAAAAAAAGAAACTGACCATGTTTTATTATTAAGTATTTCATTTGAGGTTCATGAAGTGTTAATGGGCACAAATAATATTGTTTGTAAACATCTGATCTCATGCAATACTTTTGTTCAATGAACAGTTCGGGTAAGATTTTGGCGGTTCCTCAATCTTCTATTCAATATATTGAGAAACAGAATCCTTTTGAAAGTCCAAAGTGTTATTGTGGCAGGAAAAATATATTACTTACAGCAATTAAGTTCTAGTAAATGTTTTGAGAATTTCCTGCCATATTGTTTTTGTTGAAGAGCATGGTGCATAAACTAGTACCCAGGGAGTCTACACTTTACTTGGTTGTTTCCTTCAATTATAATATAGTAAAGAAAAGAATACTAATGTTTCAGAATACTAGCTTTTGAACTAGGCATGAACTGTGCGTTTGTTTACCTAATATAAGCGCACGGAAGAGACAGTACAACCAAGGCTACCATAGAACATCCACAAACCAATCTTAAAGTCTACATTGTTCATAAAAATTTACATTCCGATTAACGTTGAAGAAAATGTGCCTGGCATTATAAAAGGTTATTAATTTTGTCTTATCTGTAAAAGACCAGAGAAAACATAGAGATACTTCTTTAAATATGATAAATACATCATGTAGCTTTAAACCATTGGAGAAAATGCTTTCTGGAATGTGTAAAAATAAATGTTCAGCTTAAATAAATAGTAGGCTCTCATACCTAGGCTCTCTACCCAATGTGCTTCTACAACTAGGCCTGAAAATATTTTTCAACTTCTGCTTGCCTTTTAGAACTGATGGTCTACCTCTCTGACTGTAAAATCGTTCATCGCTTTAAAATGTGCTGCTCTAAGAGAAATGTATTTCTTTGCTTCCTCACATCATATTATTTCCTTATTTCACTAAATAATGTTTTCCACTATATTTTATAAAGAATATCTTATTAGCAAAGTTGAGCTTATTGAAGATATTGTTTTGCATGGTCTCATCAAGACTTACTGATGGAAATCTTTAGATGCGTTAGAATAGGCCTTTGTTCACAGAATGAGATACTGACAACAACTAACAGAAAAGGCCTGCACACTCATGCATACATGTATCTAGTGAAAGAAATACTAGAAACTTTTAGATAACTGCTCACCTATGATTGTTTATCAAGGACAATGGTGGGAGAGAAGACAGTCCATTTGAAGGCCTGTTTTCATTGGTTGAAGATGATTCAACGGTGCTGAATTTTGCAAATGATTTATGATTTACTGTATATTTGTTCCTAGTTAGAGAGGCTATGCTGTTCTTCTTTTCCATGCCTTCTTACCCGAATGTTTTATGCATAATTGTTCTCTTATTCTTGCCCAGATTGCTGTGTGCTACTGCTACAGAGATTTCCTTTCACACATTTTGCGTGGGGACTTTTTCCCACAGTTCATAACTATTGCTGTGATTAATTTTCTTTGATTTAATTAACAGTGGCTACTGCAACCTGTTCGGGAACTAGACTGAGTTTCTGGAACTGCTCTTGATGGGAATTCATTATTTGACTAACTAAAAGCTCCTGAATCTTCCTCTTTTGCCAAGAAAACTCTTTATGTACTCTTATTTAGGTTAGGACTAAGAGTGGAACATTGGGCCATATGTACTAAGGAACCGTTTTGCTATTCCCTGATTTCAAATCCTCGCGAGTCGCAATTAGGAAATCACAAAACAGTATGTGTGTTGCACACTTTCTGCAATTCCTAGGGGGTCACAAATGACCTACCTCATGAATATTATTTGAGTAGGTTGCAATTTGCGACACCCAAGGAGTTGCTAATATCATGGGGAAGGGGTCCTGCTGGGGTCAGTAGGCCACCTTAAAGGAAAATGGGCTGCATTTAAAAGAGAAAAATTACATTTTCTTTTCCGTTTTTAAGAGCAGGCAGTGGTCCATTTTTACCATCCATCCCCAAAGGGGAAGGGGTCCCTTAGCGACCCCTTCCCATTTGCAAACGGGTTACTACCTCCTTGAAGTAGATGGTAAAATGTGAATTTTTTGTGACCGCATTCACGGTCACAAAACATTCCTACACACCGCTACGATTTAGTATTTAGAGGGGATGACCTAAACACGCCCCTTCCAAATACTGAACTAACAGGTAATCAAATCTCAAAATAGGGTTTGATACATGTCAAGAGCATTTTTTGTGTTCGCAAATGGGCCAATTCTGAGAATCGGTCCATTTGTGAATGCAAAATCTCTTGATGCATGTGGCCCTATATCCTGTATGGAACACGCGTTCTATATTATGGTGACTCTAATGAAAACTTTTCTGCATATTTCTGTAATTCGACTAATCTGAATAAAAACAACAAAAACAATAACTATGTCTTAAAAAGAAGTAAAGCTTTAAAACTATTCCAAACCTCTCATCGTTGGCTGAAGATTACGTTTCTGGAATTTGATGATAATATTTGGAATGCAATTTATTACAGCCACATTTTGCCACAGTGGCCTAGATCCATTGGCCTAAAGATGGAGGAACGTCAACATTAGGAGGCCTTTGCTGTAAGTGCTTCGTGTTTGCACTGGTCATCAATTGGCCCTCCTATATTTTGGGCGCTAACACTCACAATCCTTTTTGTAAACTCAAACACTTATATTATATTCTCTTATGAAAAAACACTTCCTCAGAAATCAAGAGTCCAATTAAAGGATTTGAGCTTTGATGCTTTATATTTGTGAGGGAAAGCATGACCCAAAATCCAATGTTCAAGAACTGCATACTCATGCTATTTATTACAGTCTCAAATATTTATTTCTCTTTCTCATGTTACAAAATTATTACTTATTAGTATGAAGTACTAGGGAAGGGTTCCTGCTATTGTTGCTTGTGTTGTCATATTCTATTTGTGAACATGCATGGTGCATAAAGGAACCACTTTTACAGAGAAAGTCAGGTTTTCTTGCTACTATCCATTGCATTTAAAAAAACGAATATTTATAGTTTTAGACTCTTTACTTTCAAGGGGATTGACAAAGGACCATAAAGGAAATAATGATCTTCATCATGAGTGATGTGGAAAGTACTAGTCTAGATGAAATGTAGTTTTGATTAATGTGAATGGAAAACCCAAATATAAGTTTAAACTCTTTTGGTCTTGTAACTGGAAAATGTCATGACATGTTTAGTGATGCGCTCACCGAACCCATCTTAAAATGTACTTTTATTAGACTTCAACCACAAACGTGAAGCTCCCTTGCCTGCTTTGAAATAATATTCCTCACAACTGCTCATCAGAATCTCTGAACCCAGAGATTCTACCAAAAGCACCATGGCAACAACCTTGAGCAAGAGAGAAGATTACATTAATTACAATATATCTCCTTTCTTTGCGCACACACACATAACTATTAAATTCAATAAAAATAAAACACGTGTTATAAACAATATTACCAGTTCTAAAAAAAATACATAATAGTTTAAATTGAATAATGATCTAAAGCATCAACAATTTTACTAGTTCTAAATAAAAAACATTATGGTTTAAACTAAATAATAATCTAAAACTTCAAGAAAGAGAAATCATAGCATATCCTATTACTCCCCTTTATCTCATCTAATGGCATTTACAGAAATCATTCAAATCACTATATTACATAATCCAAAAACCTAACTGGCACGCAATGCTGTCTGCTTCATTGTTTACTGGTCTTCATTTCTTCTTCATCATCACACCTCCTTTTTGTCTCATCTTCCATTCCAGTTATACATCCTTCCAGCATTTCTCCTCCCCTTCTCGAATCCGCATCATTCATCGGCATAAACGCACTGCAACATTGCCCCATTTTGCCATTGTTTTTCCATTTCCTGCTGCATTCATCACCATTCTTGCAATGCAAAGTCACCCTTCTTTTGCTCCATTTCTGGTTTTTCTTCAAAACAACATGAACCTCTCACACTTCCATATGGTCAGAACATGTGATTGCTCCATCTCCTCTTCCTACTAACATAATCTTCACAAAATTCCCTACTTCTATTTTCCCTTTACTCACAACTACCCTGGCATCTTTCACTGCTTCACGTTCACACAACCACTGAGGCGATAACTTTGTTCTGGCTTCTCATACTCTCATTCTCCCTAAAGGCGTCTCACCTGAAACACTATTCTCTGTCGTATTGTATGCCTATATCACACACTCTACAGCTCATCTCACTTTCTTCCCAATTTGAAGGTGAACCTGCCTGAGGAAAAAAAAATGTGAGGGCTGCTACTTCCCATGTTTTTTTTTAAATGTGCTCTATTTACTTGAACTGACTATGTATAAAATATATCTATAAGTCTCTCTTCAGTACTGATAGACTTGAATAATCCTCTTTTATTTCTGCATAAATGCTATACTCAATAGTCTGTCATTTGTGTTTGGTACACAAACACCTCCTTCTGCGAGGAGCCGTAGATCTACTTTACCAGCAGTTCTCCAAATGTCTTGCTAACTCTCTGAACTTGGCTATTTTACCAGGTACCCTTTAATTGTTGACTGTCTACTGCTGGATCACTGAAATAATATCGAGGGACAAAATATCGACTTGCCAAAATATCGTGGACAAAATATCGACAGTCAAAATATCGAGTTTGTATCTACAAACAGGTAAGTACAAAAATATCGAGTACAAAATATCGTTAACAATAATATAGATGTAAAAAATATCGACTTTATTAAAAACAGTGTTAAATTAAATTAATATTAAATTTTAATTACTAAAATATACTTAAAAATACTTAAATTAAATTATAATAATTAAATAATAAATGAAAATAATAAAAATATTTTTTTTAAATCCTATTTGTTGACCCTGAACCCTAAAAATACCCCTTTACCCAAAAACCCAAAACTGACCCTGAACCCTAAAAATACCCCTTTACCCAAAAACTGAAAACTGACCCTGAACCCTAAAAATGCCCCTTTACCCAAAAACTGAAAACTGACCCTGAACCCTAAAAATACTCCTTTACCCAAGAACTGAAAACTGACCCTGAACCCTAAAAATAGCCCTTTACCCATGAACTGAAAACTGACCCTGAACCCTAAAAATACCCCTTTACCCATGAACTGAAAACTGACCCTGAACCCTAAAAATACCCCTTTACCCTAAAACTGAAAACTGACCCTGAACCCTAAAAATGCCCCTTTACCCAAAAACTGAAAACTGACCCTGAACCCCAAAAATACCCCTTTACCCTAAAACTGAAAACTGACCCTGAACCCTAAAAATGCTCCTTTACCCAAAATGTATCAATATTATTTAATTACCAATTAATTATTAATTAACAATAACAATAAAGTAAATATATTAGCACATTAGCTGTAATTATTTTAATAATTAATATTATTTTTCCCAATTAATTACTTAAAAATAACACAAAATTATATATATTAAAAATTTACTCTAATTAATGTAATTAACTAATTACAATTAATTAATTACCAATTAATTACTAATACAAAATATGTTCAAAATTATATTAATTAATTAACTAATTAATATTAATTAATTATCAATTAATTATTAATTAAAAATATTAACAAACATATATTAATTAATTAATTATTATTAAATTACTTCCCACCCTATTCCCCTATAAACCCACAACCCGCTACAGAATTACATTACGCAATTATTATAAAAACAAAATTCATTTAATAAAATATTTTATAACATTAATACACACTTTTCACACATATTATTACATAAAAATACACTATAAAATATTATATATTATTAAAAATTCGATATTTTTGCTATCTATATTTTATACAGTCGATATTACTTCACTTACCTGAAAAACGATATTTTTGTAGTCGATATTATGTCCAGTCGATATTTTGTCCAGTCTATATTCAAAACTCGATATTATGTCCAGTCGATATTTTGGAGTCGATATTTTGTCTGTACACCGTCTACTGCTATTTCATTTAACCTTGCTGATCTTAATCTGCTATGATGAAAGATGCACTCTCTACAGTGAAAACTTTCCTTATGCGACCTCGCACATGCTTTGCACCCACTCCAATGATGTGCTATCAAAGAGATAATCGTGCTCTGTTGATTGTTTACTTTGCTCGTGCGACTGCATGCATGCTCTGTGTGTCTTAGCTGTTTGGGTCAGTCCACGTTCTCTTCACACGCTATGCTAAAATGATGGATCATGCGCTGACTTTGTTACTGTAGTGAGCCAGTCAGCCACTACCATACAATGTTGCTCCTTCACCCACCCGGCTGGGTGCCGATGGGAGGAAATAAATAAAGGACCAATTTTCGCTCATGGCAGTTAGCCCGTACCATATCACCAAGTGGGGACATCAACGGGGCAAGGTGGTTTTCAAAAGTGGACCTGATCTCTGGCTATCATCAGCTGATGTTGGACAAAGCTGGTCGCTACAGCACCACCTTCTCCACCCATGTAGGGCTGCGGATGTTCAAGAGACTGAGTTGTGGTGTTCCTTTGCAGACAAAGTTTTCCAGGATGCAATTCAGGAGGCTCTGTCGGGGCTGGCCAGCCTCATGAATATCAGTGATGATGTGCTAATTTACTAAGAGACGTTGAAGGAGCACAATGAAAGACTGAGGGAAAGACTCACTAGGATAGGAGAATGAGGACTCACTCTGCACAAGGAGAAGTGCCTGTTCTACACTACAGAGGTCGAGTACTTGGTTACAGATTCTCGAAGGAGGGGTTACAGGTAGACCCTGCGAAAGTGGAAGCGATACGTATGGCTGCAGTTCCCCAGAACTCCACGGAAATGAGGAGTTAACTCTGAATGGCAAACTACTGTGGCCAGTTCATTCCGCATCTGGCAACCCTTGCAGAACCCCTCAGGGATCTAACAAAGAAAGATACCAAGTGGGAGTGGACCTGCACGACACACCCAGGAGTTTCAAGATGTGAAGAATGGTGCCCTTCTACAAGGGGCCACAGTTGCCTACTTCAAACCAGGGAGTCCCACTGAACTGATAGTCAATGCCAGCTCGGTGGGATTGGGGGTTGTGTTGCTCCAGGAAATGGACCGTCATGAGTGGGGGCCTATTGCATATGCAAGCAGAGTGTTAACGGCTGGTCAAACGCGTTACGCTAAAGTAGAGAGAGAGGCGCTGGCCATCCGGTGGCCTGCAAGCATTTTGACATATACCTTTCTGTACACCATTTAAAGGTTATATCTAACCACAAACCACTTGTAACTCTGTTTGGTGGATTGGCGAGAAATGGGCCACCGTGCATTAAGATATGTGCAGTGCAGCTTCAATAGTACAAATTTGAGGTACAGTATCGCCCTGGAGCCAACAATCCGGCAAACTACCTATCAAGACATCCAGTGGCTGTTGGTCCTGGAAAGCAGAATGAAGTGGATGAAGGGGCAGAATGCTATGTACGGCTCATCACGGAACTGGCCTGCTCGAGGGCACAGTCGATGGAGGGATTGGTTGAAGCCACCCGAGAAGATAGATGTCTGACGGAGGTGAAAGAAGCCCTAAGGGGGCACAATTGGAAACACTTTCTGGATGGGGTTCACAGGCTGTCAGATGAAGAAAGGGAGAACAGAACAGGATTATGGCACTGCCGAGATGAGCTTAGGGAAAGTGAGGAAGGCCTGGTGCTCCAGGGATCGCTCATAGTTGTGTCGAAGAGTCTATGGAGAAGAACGGCCGAGTTGGCACACCAAGGACACCAAGGAAAAACCAAAGCATGGATCAGAACCAAGGTGTGGTTCCCTGGGGTGGACCGGATGGTTGAAGACATTGTGAGGGGCTGCCATTCGTCTCTCATAACTGGGAGTGAGACCCCTGTACATTCGATCAGCATGGACTTCGGAACTTTCAACATTGGTGCTAATTGACCAATTTTCTAAGTTCCCAGTGGTGGAAGTGGTGCGTTCAATGGCATTAAAACATGTCAGCCCAGTGCTGGAGAAGACGTTTGCTGTGCTGGGTTTCCTCACGAAATCAAAACAGACAATGGACCTCCATTCCATGGTGAGGAGTTTAGAGAGTTCATGCAGAAGCGCAACATTCACCACAGGAAGGTGACTCCGCAATGGCCTTAGGTGAATAGAGAAGTGAAGCACTTTATGTGCACCCTTAATAAGGTGTTGAGGATTGGTGTTGACCAGCAAGTGGAATTGGAAGAATGTTTGCATTACATTTGAGGACTTATCGACAAACTCCCCACAGTTCCATCAATTTTTCGCCAAGTGAGCTCATGATGCGCCGAGCTGTGCGGAACATGCTACCAGTAAGCAGCTGATGGATGCTGGGGGTGCTAGATGCAGCAGCTGCACAGGATCAACGAAGAAGAAATAATGGGAGAGCCAACCATGACTGGAGGGGAAAGCAGGTGGACGTACAGATTGGTGATCGAGTGGTGATGAAGAGTCACCAGCAAGGGTCCAAATTCAAGACAACGTTTGAGAGAGATGTCTGGACTGTGGTTGGGGTGAAAGGGACTCTGATCACAGCCAGAAATTGAAGGAGGAGAGTAGCAAGGAATGTGTTGTGGTTCAAAAAAGTCTGGCCGACAGATGGAACAAGAGAGCGAGAGCTCTCAGCCTCACTGTAGGAAGTGCCCGGCAGTGCTGGTGGCAGCGGAGCCAAGGATGTGAACCCTGAAACCGAAATTGCACCAGCCATTGCTGAGGAAGGAGGAGAAAGGATGTTGGAGGGAGTCATGAGCCATGCTGGAGGAGAGGGGTTGTAAGAGTTGCCGAGGGAGTATCTGTACCAGCTATGAGAAAACCCCAGACCAAGCCAAAGACTGAGAGACTTGGGGCCAGATGTAGGTGGCTAAATACTGGACCCCGAAATCTGGTAAATTTCAGCGTTACCGACCAGTATTTAGCCTTTCCTAATGTAGGTAGGGAATCAGTAAAGAAGGAATCGGTAAATACCGATTCCTTAATACCGATTCCTTATTGCTCTTGCATTTAAGGAATCAGTAATCCCGATTCCTTAAATGCAATGTAGGAAGCACATTAAAGAGTGCTTTTGAGCCTTAAGAAATCGATAATTACCACGAACTTCAAGTTGGTGGTAATTACCGATTTCCCTTAAAAAAAAACTTTTTTGCTTTTTTTAAAGTGCCATGTGGCACACATCCATGCCCTTACGGCATGTATGTGCGCCACATGTGCACACATGCACATTTCAGGGGTGCAACAGGGTGTCCTTTGGACACCCTGACACCCTTGAAATACCTCCCGGTATTACTGATTCGGTAATACTGAATCGCTAATACTGAATGTCTTTACGTTCATTCCAAAGGGCCTCCAAGCCCATAGAAATGAATGGGTAGGTAGTCCTTATTACCGAATCTCAATTACTGATTCGGTCATAAGGAATATTAAGGATTCCGTATTTTTTACCGAATCTTTACCTACATAGGAAATACTGATTTCTTAATAGCAAATCGGTAAAATTTGCTATTACGAAATCGGTAATTCTCATTTACCTACATCTGTCCCTTTGTATGCTTTCACCGGAAACTGTGACTGCAACAGAATGTGTGGGAGACTGTATCCTTTGTGTTTTATTTTTGGTTGTTTGAATTTAAAGGTTAGGAGGGATGTAGGGGGCCAGTCGATCACTACCATTCAATATTGCACCTTCACCCTTCCGACCGGGCGCGGCAGGAGGTAATAAATAAAGGGGCAACTTCTGCTCGTGGCAGTTAGCCCTTACCATATCAGCATGTGTGTCTTGTGTGCTCTATAGCCTGTCTCCCTATAGGCCCCATTCCCCAATAGTGGCTTTTTCTCCTCCCCGCAATACCCCTCACCACAGTTACCACTCACGGCCGGTTCGGCAGGCTGCATACACAATTACTTCACTTCTCACTGCGTTTCAGTTCACAGACTTTTGTTAGGTCATAAAAAGTACTTACAGCCTGATTCATGAACGGGCCGTTTTGCGAGTCTATAATAGCGATTCATAAGGAATCGCTATTACAAACTCGCAAAACGGGATTCATGTAGGAATCGCAATATAAATTGCGATTCCCACTGATTCCTTATTTGCGATTAGCTAATTGCTAATCGCAAATAAGGAATAACTCCCCATGCATTCCTATGGGCCAAAAGGCCCATAGGAATGCATGGGGAGTCATTCCTTATTTGCGATTAGCAATTAGCTAATCGCAAATGAGATTGCGATTACAAGGGTGCCAGGGTGTCCAAAGGACACACTGTAGCACCCCTGCAATGAAAATTTACACAGGTGTTGCACACACACATGTCCAAAGGACATGTGTGTGTGTAACATGCAACTCAGAAAAATGCATTTAAATGCATTTTTCTGAGTTTTCGCAATTTACCACGAGGTTTGACCGCGCGGTAAACTGCGGCCCGAAATTGCGATTTCGCAATTGAAAAATGGATGATGAATTACATTTAAGGAATCTCAAATAGAGATTCCTTAAATGTAATTCCTCGCAGATATGAGATGTAGCAAATAGCAATTTTTACATTTGGGATGAAGAATCCCAAATGCATTATATATATATAAAGGGCCAGATTCTCAGAATCTGGCCCTTTGCGAGCCAATTTCGGCTTCATGAATAAGGCTGTAAGTCCAGTGGCAATAAGTCAAAGTATAATTCCCTTTGGGCGAATTACCGTAGAAAGACTAGTTCTTACAGACAAAACATATAAAGACACACCATTTCAGAACAGTAAACAACAAGGAAGCAATATAAACAATATAAAAATAACTAGTGAAAACACTGTAATAAAAGTAAATCTAGACAATTTATTCATATACACTATATTTAGTTAAAAAATGGGAACACTATAAAATAAATAAATCCTACATTCCAATTAAAAAGGAGGTACAGGTAAAGGACTAAATTCAAACAATGATTCAGAAGTTTCCTCAATTTCTTGACCCAGTATTACTCCTTGTTCAGCGACGCATTTTGGTGGTGTGTGAAAAATTAGACCACCTTCATCAGGACAATTGTAATGAAAGTTTCCCAATAGTTCTCGATCATTAAGTATCGTTTAGATTATAATAAGGGGTACTCAGCCTCCTTCCCAGTCAGAAAAGATATTCGTCCAGCGAGATATCTTCTCAGATTAAAAAATATAGTATAGTCCTCCTATTAATAATGAAGATAATTGGGGGACAGCGATGCTTGTATATTGTGTGATTTCTGAACCTCGTACCTGACAATATAAATATAGATGTGTAGTGCTATAGATCTTAACACGCGGTATCAATTATTCATATGTATACATTTTCGAGGTTACGTTGTAGGTAAACAATCCCAGGGGTAAGGAACCCTTGTATATTGTGTGGTTTCTGAACTTCGCATCTGACAATATAGATATAAATATGTTGTACTATAAATCTCCCAGGAGTAAGGAACCCGCAATCATTCAGGCGTGCATTCCCTATTGGCGCTAAAATGAAAGCGTCCCGCGTGTCGGCAACTTCAATTCAACAACGGCAAAAGTAGAGTGTAAGTCCAGTGGCACATAGAGGCAGCAATATTGAAGAAAGACCACAATAGCACACACACAAACAGCATCATAAATGAAGGACCACCATGCAATACACAACCGTCAGAAAAACAAAAAAAACACAAATTAAAAAGAAATTGGCTTATCTGACTTTTGGAATAAGTGTGGGCATAAGAAAAGTAACGTTTTTTTTAATTTGAAGCATTTTTCCTTTTAAAGTCTTTTTATATACGCTTCTTTTTCAGACGCATCAAGTAGGCGTTTCCCTATAAGGCACAAGCTGTAGATGTTAGAGAACAAAACTTTCCTTCCAAAATGGCTTCTTTTACCAACAAGTCGCCATCATAGGATGAAAAAATATGACCCACACATTGAAATGGAAACACTTCCTAATATGTGGAATGACACGCAAAAGTAGCCAATTTTATGATGTGAGAGATGCGCTCTTGTAGGCTGACCCATGATGTATTTGATAGTCTCAAATCAATGTCTGATGAGGATGGACCCGAACAAGCCAGTGGATGAAAACATCTGACCCAAAAGTCACTCTCTATAATAGATTAGGCAGGCTGCTACAGTGTCGAGTGAGACCCAAAAAGCAAGAAGCGAAGTGAAGACTAGATCCAGGTCAACGCTAGGGCCGCAGTCACCAGCTTCATATTGAATGCTTGAGTTTTTTTCTGACATATTCTCATTTCATCCAGCATGCCAAGATTTTGTGTTGCAGGAAATGAAACATAAATCTTTTAAAATGCAACCATATCTGATAGAAGTACATTAAATGACTTTTTGATTTTGTCAACATCTGAAAGTACATGAACATCATACATTTCTACTTGCTTTCAAACTATGGAATCAGTTGTTTGGAAAACAATTGTGTTTACAATGCCTCTTTTTAATTGACTCCTAAATCAAAGCAGTATTCCTGCACTGCAAGTGGAAAGTGTGATGTGGTCATTTTTCTTTCTAAATGGGGTGCATCAGACACTGACTTCGGTGCAAAAAAATGTTAAGCATGGATATGAAGGAAAGCGATGCCGACTCATTTTTCATTGCAATCATTTCCAAGAATATTACGCAGTGTTTGCACTTTCCAATTTACATGGAATATGTTAGCAGTTGTAGTAAAGGGTGCACTGTTATAAACATACACCTCAAAAAATGAAACAGGATAAAACATAGATTTACAGTAAATAATTTCCTAAACGTAGCATTGAAATAGAGTGTACTGCAGCACTAAAAGAACTGCAGAAGATGTATACAGGTAATCTCATTTACCTAATTTTAAAAAACAGGCCTTTATATAAAACAGTTTGCACTGTTACAATGTTGTATATTCGTGACTATTGCAACACGACTATCAGAATTTAAATAGAATATTGACATTTAAGAAAAATATATCTGAAGTATTTAATATATTTTATGGCATAAGAGTCATGGAAAGAATTCAACGTAACATGTCTTTAATATTTGCAATTTAAATTGTTTAATTTGGTATTCACCGGGCATTCTTCTTCTAAGATTTCTAAATGCCAGAACGGCTCAGAAAATAAACACATATTTTTCATTGTGATTAGCATTACCAGGCATTTGAGCACAAAGTCATGATAATAAATTGCCTTTACTCGAGGAATGGGTCTGCGCTAAAGAAATGGTCCTTAAAGTAACAATTATCTTGTTATTTGGTTCACTAAAATAATACCCACTTCTACTGTTAGAGGTTAACTCCTCTCCCTCTATGCCCTGCTTCTCATATCCACCATACTCAATCTTCCCACTCCCTTCTGTGTCCACCAAGCACTTCGCCCCCCACCGAAAGTCTCCCCTAGTCATTGTCAAGACATTTCACTATCTACTGTACCTCCGCTGACAAATTAACACCTCCAGAAATCACTCGACGTTCCTCCAAAGATGAATGTTCACATCTATTTACACCTGATGTCAGAGTATTCAGGGATTCTGAACTGCTGTAGAGTGAGCCATCTACCCATACAATTGGGGCCAGGAAAAGGATGGTAGAGTTCCAAAGAAATACTTTGCAGGCACTAGAACTTAAGGTCTGCCATCGTTTGTCAGAACACTTCATGGAAAGGAACAGAAAAGAGAATGCATTCAAAACGCCTAAAGAACTGGTGCCATTTAGTTCCTCCCACCTTCCAGTAGCTTTTTAATAAAGTCACCAATAGCCTAGAGACTGAGGGGCATATTTACAAGCCCCTATTGCCACCACAACGTCACTTTTCATGACGTTGTATTGGCGATAGGGGATTTGCCTTATTTATAAGGCAGCGTTAAGCCACTTAACGTGGCTTAACGCTGCCTTGTAAATAAGGCACCCTTTTACGCTATACTTAGCGTGAAAGGTAAGGGTAATGGGTGTTGCAGTGGGCATTCCAAAGCAACACCCATTGATTTTGATGCTGCTCCCTATTTACAAGGGTGGTGTAAATATGGGGCAGTTCCAAAATTAAGAGCATGGAAAACCCGGTCTTACCCTGGCGCAACAAGGAGACATTTTTAATTTCTCCTTGTCTTTGCTGTTTCGATGTGTGCTGCGTTGTGCAGCACACAAAACAGCACAACGCCATTGATTGTTTATTTGCAGCAAATACACCTTGCTGGGGGTATTTGCCCACCAAAACCAATTTTTGCTTTTCTTTGCTGTAATCAATCTATCAATCATAACACTTGTATAGCGCACTACTCACCCGGCAGGGTCTCAAGGCGCTTGGGGAAGGGGTCTGCTATTGCTGGAACAGCCAGGTCTTGAGTTGTCTCCTGAAGGAGAGATGATCCTGGGTCCGCCGAAGATGGATGGGGAGGGAGTTCCATGTCTTGGCGGCCAGGTAGGAGAAGGATCAGCCACCAGCGGTGGCTCTTCGGATGCGTGGAATGGCGGCGAGGGCGAGGCTTGTCGAACGTAGCTGGCTGGTGGGCGTGTAGAAGGTCAGGAGGTCGTTGAGGTACTTGGGGCCCAGGTCGTGGAGAGATTTGTGCGCGTGGGTGAGGAGCCTGAACGTGATCCTCTTGCTGACGGGGAGCCAGTGCAGGTCCTTCAGGTGGCCGGAGATGTGGCTGCGTTGGGGGATGTTCAGGATGAGTCGGGCGGAGGCGTTCTGGATGCGTTGGAGTCTTTTCTGTAGCTTGGCTGTGGTTCCGGCGTAGAGGGCGTTTCCGTAGTCCAGATGGCTGGTGACGAGTGCCTGGGTGACCGTATTTCAGGTTTCGGTCAGGATCCATCAGAAGATCTTGCGGAGCATGCGAAGGGTGTTGAAGCATGATTAGGAGACGGCTTTGACTTGTCTGGTCATTGAGAGGGAGGAGTCTAGGATGAAGCCCAGGTTGCGTGCGTGGTCTGTTGGTTTGGGGTTGGTGCCCAGGGCGGGGGGCCACCAGGAGTCGTCCCAGGCAGAGGGCGATGGTCCCACTACGAGGACTTCCGTCTTGTCTGAGTTCAGTTTCAGGCGGCTATTCTTCATCCATTTGGCGATGTCTTTCATCCCTTCGTGTAGGCTCGTTCTGGCGGTGGCGGGGTCTCTGGTGAGGGAGAGGATCAGTTGGGTGTCGTCGGCGTAGGAGATGATGTTGAGGTTGTGCTGGTGTGCGATGGCTGCAAGGGGTCTCATGTAGATGTTGAAGAGGGTGGGGCTGAGTGATGATCCTTGGGGTTCGACCCAGATGACTTCGATGGCCTCGGATCGGAACGGGGGGAGGCGGACTCTCTGTGTTCTTCCGGTGAGGAATGAGATGATCCTCTCCTTTGCCTTCTCTTGGATACCGATGTTGCTGAGGCGTTGAACTAGGGTGCGGTGGCAGACGGTGTCGAACGCTGCAGAGAGGTCCAAGAGGATGAGGGCCGCTGTTTCCCCGTTGTCGAGCAGGGTTCTGATGTCGTCGGTGGCTGCGATGAGGGCGGTCTTAGTGCTGTGGTTGGCCCGAAAACCAGACTGTGAGGGGTCGAGGGATCTGTTCGTCTCGAGGAAGGCTGCAAGCTGTCTGTTGACAGTCTTCTCGATGACTTTGGCAGGGAACGGGAGGAGCGAGATGGGGCAAAAGTTCTTGAGGTTGGTGGGGTCCGCTGTCCGCTGTAGGTATTCTCCCTCAGTGGACTGATTCAGAGTGACTGATTTGTTCTGTAAGTGTAGGGTTTTGAGCATCGTACTGCATCGTTTGGTAGAATCAGATCCCAGGACGAGTCGGTTGGAAGGTCCAACTCTAGACGTCTCTGGGATTTGCCTTCCGATCAAGACCGGAATGGAGGTCTGAGATGTTTATTCCAATACAGGACCCACGGCCGCTTCCCTGCACAGCAGCCCTTTAAGTGACTGCTAATGCTTACGTTCTAGAAGTAATACACAATCCTTTAACACATTCTGCATTCTGCTAATGTCCAACATATATGCAATGCTAGGACATAAATGAAACATGCCTATATACATTACATACTACACTGGTCACCCAACCTCTCCAGGTTAGGAGTAGGTTCAGGGTGTTTTGATCCTAGAGGGGTCTCTGTTAGGTCCGAAACGTCCCTTGCATGGTGATGAACGAGCCCCCCTGCCCTGAGTGCCCCTACTGTAATGAAGGCAGGATCCCTGATGCTGGTTAAGCATGAACTACTGGCCCAAACTGTGCAGGTTTATGGCTTTTACACCTTATGTCCTGGGGCCCGACCTTCTGTGGATTCTGAGCAATTGAGCCATGTACCCCTTTAGTGCTTGACTCTCAGTAGTAGTGCAGTTCCAGCAGTCCAAAGCTTCTCAGGGGGATGGTAGACACAAGGGGGTGAACAAAGGCTCACTACTCAAAATATGTTCAGTAGCAGAAATAAATGGTTGTTCAGTCAAATACTTGCTTTTCTGAAAAAAAAAGTGTTTTTATATTTCAATGCAAAATAAATACGGCATTCGCAAACAATACACACAGTCCCCTGAGGTCAGGGCTCTAGTGTTTTAGCAGGTGGGTTCCGGAGTCTCATTCCCCTCTCACTAGTCATAGGGGTTATTCTTAATTCACTATAGGTGACATTCAGGTTAAGCCCTACTAGCAGTCAGAGTCTCAGGAGTTTGACTCCGACTTATATTATTCTACCTGCCGTTCTGACCTCCTTAACTGACTCAGTTTGCTCTTCAAGATTCCCTACTGGACCTTCCTTGTCATCGGCGTCAACTAACTTACACAAGGAATCAACTAACAACTTAGTCAATCGATCCATAGACCTCACCGTTAGTCCAACAAAAAAATCCGCAGCTGATCCTACTTTCAGTTCCTAGCCCAATACTTTCAACGCAGACTACATCCACCGTGTCACATCCATCGAATAGCTGCCAACCATTAGAAGAACTTGATGTAGCTATAGTGCTCAACCAAAAGGCAGTCCCACCTTCTCGGAAAGCAAAGAAAAAGCTTAAGAAAGCACAAAAGAGGGAAAAATCTAAAAACCGAGCTGCATCTTTCACCACCTGCATACATACAACTACCCCAGTCACCAGCTCAGCTAAACTGTTCCCAATCTTCATGAAAAAAACATCAAGTAAGAAAGACTCAGAAGCCGCACCAATTAACTTACAACCAAAATCAATAAAGATCAAGAGCCTCGCGGAAGATCCAACCAGAGAGGCGCCTCCTCCCGCCGCCTCCCTGATTCGCTCTCACAACAAATCAAAAGGCGAGGCCTGTTCTACGCCTACTGACCTTGAACCTGCAGTAGCCTTAGGCGCAGGGAAAAACCCTGCTCCCGGACTACCAACATCAACTACCCTCTTAAGGCCTCTTCCGGAGGTCATTGAGCAATCACCCTCTACTATTACACATAATACAAATATGGAGAACCAACAGATGGCAACATCTCCTCTCAGACCGACGGCTATCAGTACTCTTTCAATACACAGACCAACACCCGTGCCCGACAGCCAAGCTACATCTGGCCACCAAGGATCAGCAGAAGTCTAAAACCAGAAGAGGTGACTGCTGTACTCACTCCAAGATACCACGCTAAAGGCAACTACGACGTCTTGAACAGAGGAAATATTCTGCGTCTGTTTAACCACATCCCATCCCTGAACCATGTACGATCTGTTGACATCGCCTGGGTGACATTTTTAAGTCTGCCAGACGATTCCCACGACGAGTCAACTGTGGTAGGGCTAAATCAACAGATTCACCTTATAGCAATGCTATGTGAAGCAAATCAACTTGAAGACTGGGGCATAGAGATCAGGCCCAAACCTCAACTTAGATACCCTTATGTCCTAGCTGAAAATCCCAAAAACACTTATTCCATTCTAAAGTGCAGAGAAGACCAGGGCCCCGGACACTATCTGCCCAACATTCCTCATCAGCAAGAACAATTGAGGATCACTTGCTCCAGTAACCAGTGAAGGGTCCTTTCCAGCTCTCAGGCCTTCAACCATCAACTAGGACACCAGGTCGAAAATGGTCGACAGTCAGCTCAACGGTATCTTTGACTCCCTCAAAGACAAAACAGACAACACTTGGAACAATCAAATCAATGGCCTTACAATTATATCCTGGAATGTGGCCAGGCTCCAGAAATTGATCAATAACACCCCGGCCATAGAGTACCTTCAAAGTGGCGATCTAATCTGCCTTCAAGAAACATGGGCAACCACCACCACCGCCCTTCCTGGATACTATGAACTCCATGTCCCAGCCACGAGACGGAACATTTTTGGGGGGCCAATGGCGGACTCTCGGTTTATATTAAACACTCTTGCAGACTGGAAGCAACTATGATAGGATCTGATTCATCCGGAACACAAGTAGTATGCATTAACGGACTAAAAAACTACAACAACCCGTTCCGTTTGCTTCTCTTTAACTGCTATGTCAAACCTGCCCTACATCCCAGAAACCAAGCTCTGGACGCCCTGGCCGCCACAATCGGAGACTTTCTCATTAAATACCCCAACCACAACCCTCTTCAACAACAGATTGCTTGATATATCAGCAAATGAAAACAACCCCGCCAAAGAGGTCGCGCACCTACAAGCTCTATTTAAAGCCAGCTCTATATCATCTGCTTCTAGCCTAAATACAGCAAATGACTACACATGGGCACCCCCTCCAACTTATAGAAACATCTCCACTATTGACTATCTGTTCATCGGAAACACGCTTGCCCATCACTTAACGGATTTTAACATTGATCATCAAACCGAGAGCGATCACAGGCCTTTAAGAGCTTCCTTTAGTCTTTCCCCCACTGCATCCTGCAGATTCACACCAACAGGTGAACCCACAGGCGAGGAAAACTAGCAATTTTCACGCAGGATTAAATGGTCCATCAACCTAGATTCAAAACTGGCCGATTGGGTAACGAAAAACGCCCAACTGATAAGCGTTATCGGCCCAGAAGCCATTTTGTATCACTGGCCCACTCTTCTGAGTGACTTGCATCAGGTTCTGGGGGGCTCATCCGCCGTTCAAAAAAAATGGATGACAAAGGCTCTTAACCAACCCTCTAACGAGGAAATATCTGAAAATAAACGAAAGAGGCAAAATGGCCTAAACAGCAGGAAAAAACCAGAAAGAGCTAAAAATGTTCTTCCTCTTAAAGGAAAGAAATTCGGCCCATTTCTCGAGGCATATCAAGCAGCTTAGTAACAACGGCCACACTGGAGAAAACGGAGTCCCTGAAAACGTATGGGTGGAGCACATTAATCAACTTTATAACGGAGGGGCAAGGGAGCGTTCATCTACCCCTATGCCTCTATCCCCACTCAATGGAAATACTTCTGGTCTGGCCTTACCTGATAATGCAGTAAGTAAGATCATCAGCCGCATGAAGAACAACGGAGCACCAGGCCCAAACGGAATACCTGCAGCAGTCTTTAAAAAATTCCGGCAGTTTTGGTCAGAACTCCTCTTACCCCTTTTTGCACATGCTTTTCTCACAGCCAAAATCCCACCTTCTTGGCAGGGCTCAATCCTACACCCAATCCACAAAAAGGGCAATTTCTCAAATCCGGCCAATTATAGACTAATAGCCCTGCTGGACATCGAAGCCAAAGCATACGTCCGGCTTTTATTGGCGGAACTTGAAAACTGGGCCAGCGAAAACAACATCCTTCCTCACTCCCAGTCAGGTTTTAGAGCAGGCTGCTCTATGATGGACAACATAATGGCACTGTCCTACTTGTCGCGGAAAGCTACCCTGGCTCGCCAACTACCTTTATTCTGCTGCTTTGTGGACTACAGTGCAGCCTTCGACCGGGTCAACCGAGGGACGCTGTGGAATAAACTAAATTCCTGGGGAATATCATCTCCTCTTCTCTCAGCCTTGATATCCCTGCACCACAAAACCTGGGTTAGGATTAAAACTAGTGCACAAACATTATCCAAAAAAATTGCAACAGATAACGGCCTAAAACAAGGCTGTGTACTTGCCCCGCTACTATTCAACCTCTACACCGCTGATTTACCAAAGGAACTGGCAGACGCAGCCCTGGCTGCCCCAAAACTGGGCAGGCTGCGCCTACAGACAATGCAATATGCCGACGACATCATCATCATGGACCATACGAAAATAGGATTGCAAAGATCGCTCACTGCTTTCAATAAATACAATACAAAGAACCATCTTGTGATGAATGAACCAAAAACCAAAATTTTGATCTTTGGGAGTTACAAAAAGAGAAATCTTACTTGGAGAGCAGGGGGATCACAAATAGCGACCTTTACTACCTACAACTACCTAGGAGTTTGGTTCAACGCTAGGGCAAACCAAGCAGCACACCTTAGACACTTAAGGCCTAAGGGCATGGGAATCATTCATAGCCTGAGGCATCTGAATCGTCATCTGCACAGCCCTTCAGCCGAACCAATCCTAAGGGTGCTACGGGCCAAACTACTACCTGCAGTGACCTAAGGCCACTTGGCCTTTCCCGGGAAAATGGACGTATTTCTGGGAAACCTACAAACAAAAGCTTATAAGAAAATCTTCTCCCGTTCCGCAGCACGTGAGGAGGTCGAGGATGAGACTCGAGCTGGGCCTGACATGTGCAAACCTCTACTGCCTGGGAGACCTAATCAAATACTATATACACACCTTACGAGAACCAGGAGGACAATCTTTGAAAGAGCAACTACAAGCTGTGTTTAAGGACGAACACTCCCCTTGGCATAAACAGTTGCACCTTGCCATCTCTACATTAAAGATTGAACCAACCTCTCTCACTAACCCAACTATCCCTCTGCTAACGATATATAATATAGTGCTCTACTGCTGAAAATTTGGGGGCAAATGATAAATCCAACATTTAAATATCCACAACTGTGATGTATCAATAGAAATGAAGATGATGTCCAGAACATTTTTAGGAACCATATCATCTATACCCAACACAACTGCCTCCTCTGAAATATTGTAGTGGTAGTAGTCATAGTCTGTCTCATACTTGAAATCCAGGTCAAGTATTACACAATTGCACAGACTCAGTATATGTATAAACTATCAGCTTAATTTTCCAACACTTTGTACATGGTCCTAAAATGTGGCGTTTTATGATTAGTAGTATTGAGAACCTCCTGAATACCATATGTTCCAAATCAATGCTTCACAACAGTGGGCCGTGTGCCTATCATCGTCATAAACTTTATTCATAAATGTTATTTTCAATCACATGGATCTTATAGGGTGCATCTCAGGATTATTACAAATGTAACAACCGTAATTTAAAAATAGTTTTAAAAAAATAGAAAAATAACTGTAAAGCACAGAATTGCTGCCCTAGAAAGATGTGGGCAAATGGCACATTAGCAGTATAATATGACATTCCTATATGGGACATTACCCTATCTGATTATATATGGTCCTGTATATGCACAATGGTTCCTAGTGCAACATGCATTCCATTCATTTTTAAGTAAACAATAAAAAAAATCTGGTGACCCGTCCCATACATAAAGATTTAGGGGGAGGGCCTAAAGCCTAAAAACATAAATCTCAATAAATAGAATAGTAAAAAACCTTCACACAGTATTAAATGAGAAGTATCACACAATACACTTTGAATTTTGCCAAATACCACAACTCTCCTTGTGTCAGTGCAAAGAATTTGAAACACTTCAAGATGGTGTCTGGAACCAATACACCTACATAGGGGGACAATCCACTTGGACCTCAAATTTTTGTAGTAAGGGCAGAAGAAGAATAAATGAACCAGGGATTCAGGTCCTCCTTCACATGCTGGACACAGACCATCAAGTGGGGCTTGGGTTCAGCATCTACTGCACAACAAAGTGGTAAGGAGTGTCTTGTAACAAAATTGCAGGAACAGTTTTTTGCGCACTTGCTGGACCAATCTCTTCAATGGTGTGTTAATATTGGGGATAGGTTTTAAAATCTATGGACACTAGAGTAAACAAGCCCATTGATTTGGTCACACCTGAATGAATTCTCAGTAGATTTATTTAATTCTGTCTCTGGAAATCTGGGACATCTTGTCTGGATCTCTCCAGTATGTTTCCCACCCCAGGTTTGTCAAAAGTGCCCTAAGGGAACGTAGCCAGAGAATTTTGCTAACACATGGGGATAGGTAAAGATCCATAATGCACAAACGGTATGGAGAGAGTGCTTAAGTAGACCATACCCAATGCCAAAACATTAAAAGCTTGCACTCTACTTTGTGTACAATTTTCCTTTGGGCCAGATCTAGGAAAACTGGGGTTAAAGGGATACTTGCCCGAAGATTGAGTAAAGCTAGAAGCACCAACATCGGTGAATGTGCACACTGCTGGCACTGTTGGGCCTGCAGGCAAGAGGAAAGCCTTATGATTATATTACCTTCATGCCGGTGGCTGCGAGATCGGCCTGCACATGTAATGGCGGACACATGATGTATTGCGGTGAGTGCTTGGGAGCTTGATGAGGTCACTAGCACTGTGAGGCTTAGATGCTGTGAGCAACCATCCCTATCAGGGACACATCCTAGATGATCGCATCACAAGGCTGTGAGAGGAGGCTTGATTGGGGAGTTTACACAGGGACATTCATGCTCCTGAGCCAGACGCTGCTGCAATTCCCACTGTGTGCAGAGCGAGACTGACTGCATGGGAACCCATCGGGTGAACTGTGCTTGCTGCTCCAGCCTATGTGCATGAGTTAAAAAGCTGCCGCTGGGACCGAGGACCTGCATTGATGCCATGGCCGCTGCTGCACATTGACGACCCCTCGCACATACTCCGTGGACAAACACACTGGCAGAGGTGGTGGTCTCTACCTGCTTACTGCCATGGCTGTGGAGCGTGCCCAAGAGAAGGCTGTGGGAGCACTTGCATTGTCACCAATGTGACCGGCCCACTGACCACCATTTGTGAGGGGAACGGCGTTGCTGACAGCTTGCGCAAAGGGAACGAGCCTGGTGCATTGCTGGGAGTTGTGGCCCATGGCACCCCACTGCAGGCATAGCTTGGTTAAGCCTTTGAACTGAGCATATCTGTGGGATTTTAACTGTGAGGTGAAGTGCCCTGGTGGCCCCACAAGTGAACATCCTGGAGCAGAGACGTACATGCGGACGCCATGGCACAATGGGATGCACTAAAACAAACAAGCAGACGCGGCTGCCAACGAAGATACAAAGTTTGCATTCAGCAGTGACTCCTCCAATGCTTTGGATAGTGATGTGATACCTCCCACTGGAAAGAACCCCCACGCTGCTGAGCTGGATTGAGATACATGACTCACGAGCAGCACTTGAGGCGCGAATGGGGACAATATCAACCAATCTGGGTTTACTGCAGGCGGACCACAAAAAGCTTGCAGACAAAGTCAAATCAAATAAACTGGCTCTGGACAATCTCATACCCCAGCAGACAATGCATACCTCCCAGCTAGAACAATTCCAGCACCAATTGAAGGGCTTGCAGGATAGAGTGGACGACGTGGAGGGGAGGTCCCGAGGCAACAATGTCAGAATCCTCAGAATACCGGAGTGCAGTGTAGGGACCAACCCCATCCAGGTTGTATAGGACTGGTTGAGAGATCATGTGGCGAAGGAGGGCCTAACGGCCCTGTACAGTGTGGAACGAGTGCACCGGGCGCCGCCTAGACCACCTCAACCGGGCGCACCACCTCGCCCACTAATAGCACGCATACTGCACTACAAAGACCGTGACACGATCCTGCGGGCCACCAGAGAGAATGCTCCAATACTTTCTGAAAATAAAAGAATTTCCCTCCACCCGATTTTACCCCGGCGGTTCAGAAAGCTAGAGCCACTTTTCAAAAAGTAAAGAGGAACCTGCGAGCGCGCAACTTGAAATATGCACTGTTTTTTCCAGCTCGACTAAAAGTTTTTTACAGTCAAAAATCCATCTGTTTTGACAGCTCAGAGGAAGCGGCGGACTTGCTCGAAATAACTTTCACACCGGAGACCTCACAGATCTCACTTCCATCGGGACAACTACATCGATCCTCTCCGCTGCGGACTGCTGAGATTCACAGGCCAGGAAATGGCAGTGGTGTGGAAACTACAGACGCTGGCCCAACCCCCAAACAGATCACAAACAGCCAGAAAGATGCACTCCTAACAGCAGCGGCACTGGCCGCTCACCATGCTCAAACTGCAGCGGTTTCAGTGCACTCATCGGATGCGGCCATGGTGTGCTCCGACTCTGAGACTAGTCTAACACTGTTCCCCTCGATCACTGCGCAAACTGCCAGAGACTTCTAGTGTTACGTTCCGGGATGATCGGGAGTGGTAACGTATAAGCTGCTATGCAATATACTTTACTGTTGGTGACTGCTTTAGTATGTCTAGTGTAGCTAAGCTGTATATCAACATAACAAGTTCATTTTTCTAATGGGCAATGTGATGTTTGCATGTATTGAAGCAGTTAATACCTCCACGCCTCAGGTGATTGCGATATGGCATTTATTGTTTGGAGTCCATGTTGGACGTTTGTTTCAAGTTTGGTCTTCTGCTGTTTTATGGGGGAACCTAGTATTGGGAGTTTATATGATAACGCATGCTCGGCCCGTATGCAGGGCTTTGATCTCCACATGTCACATGGCAACCACGCTACCTGCATCACAATGGCATCACATAGTAAATACACCTACTACACCTAATATGTGAGGGGCATGGGCTCGATCCATAAGAGGCACTGTGTCCTGGTGCAACTAAATAGAAGGAAGGTTGCTATAGCAGGAAACTCACCTTAATGCTGATGAGGCAGCCAAGTTACAGAAAAAATGGAGAGGGCAACTGTTCGCCACGACATACTAAGCTTTAGCCAGGGGGGTGGCGATATGGGTGCGAAATAATGTCCCTTTGAAGCTACTGGAGCAAAAAATAGACCTCAACGGCAGGTATGTGCTACTCCATGGTTTATTGGATGGGGCTCATGTGGTTATGGAATACATATATGCTCCAAACACTGATCAAGATAGGTATCTAGCTGCACTAGGTGTAGCCGTGATGGAGTGGGCTGGCTATCCCTGGCTATCCCTGGGTGTTAGGGGGCAACGTTAACGCTGTATTGGACATTGAGTTAGACAGGTCTCACCCCCCCTTACACACAACAGAAAGCAAAAGACAAGCTGAGGCACTCAGAGGGTGGACAGAAGGTTGGGAACTACGTGACGCCTGGTGAGCAAAACATCCAGAGCATAGAGAATATTCCTTTTATTCGTCACCATACAGACTGCATACTCGGATAAATAGGTTTCTGTGTTCTGGGACCCTGTTGGGTTCCATTACTGCCGTGCTCCACATGGGCAAGACCTTGTCGGATCATAACCCAGTGGAATTAACCCTTAAATGGGGAAAGATCCCTACTCCGATACCGACCTAGAATCTGCAACCCATGATGCTGGAAGATACGGTCTTCTGTCATACCCTCTGGAGGCGATTGCCCATTGTTTCTCAGAGAACGCAGGGTCTGCTATCACTCACCAGCTGGAATGGGACGCCTTTAAAATGGTTATAAGGGGAGTGCCCATTAGCACAAAGACAGGAGTTTGGCTTGCTCTGATAGAGTGGCTTTCTGAACTCAAGGGTAAGTTGGCTACATTGGAAGGGGAAGCATCGGGGACAAATGAGCGAGGGAGGCTAACATACAATACGCGGAGCTCCTTGAGGAGCTGCGTGTTGTGGATCATCCGCTACACACACAGAAACAGCACACACAGGCGGACAAGTCAGGACCACTACTGGCACGACTGGTTAGGAATGCTCCCTTGCCCTCACCTATATTGGAAATTCAAAATAGTGAGGGTGATGTAGTTACACGCATCTAAATGTCAATACCGCATTTAGGGAATACTACGAGCACACATATGGACCACCAACGGGACATACTAACACGGACTTTGAACCCTTCTTTGACGGGTTATGCTTACCAAAGCTCACACAACAGCAGAGTGACAAACTAACACGATCAATAACAGGAGTGGAAATCCGACAGGCGATTAAAGCTCTACCACGTAATAAGACCCCGGGAATGATGGTCTGCCGGTTGAGTTCTATGAGGTATATGCCGACTTGCTGATACCTCAACTACAGTGCATTTGTCACGAGTCGTTGGGAGCAGGTGGGCTCCCCGCTACTACACTGCAGATGTTGGTGGTTTCCTTACTGAAGCCTGGGAAGGATGGATTGAACCTTTCGATTTATAGGCCTTTATCACTCCTTAACTCGGACTATAAAATCTTGAATAAATTGTTGGCTAACCAACTCTGTCAGCTTATCCCCAAATGAATACACACTGACTAATTTGGGTTTGTACCTGGTAGGAACACGGCACATAACATTAGACGTCTACACCAAATTATGATGGGCACGCTCGACACAGGAACTAAGGAGGGTTGCGGATCGCTTGATTTACGACAGGCGTTTGACTCGTTGCACTGGGACTATATGTTCTATGCCCACTCGCGATTTGGTATACCAGACGAATATATTGTGTGGGTGCGATTATTATACACAAACCCCACTGCACAGGCACACACGGGTCTGCATATCTCATGGCAATTTACTGTGGCTTTGCGTAACCGACAGGGGTGCCCATTGTCACAGTTGTTGTTTATTCTGGTGCTGGAACCCCTTCTGCATAGACTCCATTCTTTCCCAAGCTGTAGGGGGATAACACGAGGTCATACATCTCACATTGTCTCCGCTTACGCGGATGACCTCATTCTTTATATCAAAGATATGGATATGAACCTTCATCCAATGCCCTCCACCTTTGTGTCATTCCAGGAACTTTCTAGCCTGGCTATCAATGCTGCCAAGTCTTATGCCTATTTCTTTGATGGTCCAGAATGGAGAGGCCAGTTTATGTTTGGCCCCTGGACCTTTCATATAGCGCCTGATACTTTTCAATATCTCTGAATACAGGTCTACTGCGATGCCGCGGATCTCCTGGACGGCAATTTGGCATGCGCAATTACTGCTCTTAAATCTCAGGTCCACTTCTGGACCTCGCTGCCCCTGGCAGTGGCGGGCCGGGTAGCCATAACTAAAATGGTGCTGTTGCAGAGGCTGCTTCATTATTTCACCAACTTGCCTATACTTATACCCACTAGAATTTTTAAATCATTGAACTCTTTACTGATAGAGCTAGTCTGGGGTGGGGACGCAGACATATCAGCCTGGTGAAACTACAATTGAGCACGAAACAGGGGGGGTCTGGGAGTGCCAGACTTGCGCGTGCATTGCTACGCTAGCCAACTGCAATGACTGGCTTACTGGCTTGCAGGACGTAATTTATAGGAATTGGATATGTCACAGCGAGATAGGAATAGGGGGGTCATCCACAGGCTATTGCTGCCTCAGGCCTTGCTACCGACATCAACACCCCACTTACTACGGCTTGCCATTACATTCTAGAAGAACGCAGTGAGGTACACTGGAAGGACACCACCATATGCTCCCATCATTCCGCTGCTGGGTGTCCCCACACGAACAGGGCTGGTCACTAGCCGTGCTTTGCACGTGTGGACTGATGCGGGCATTACCACGATGGGAGAGTTCTTTTCTGAGGGTATATTAATGATGCATGAAACATTTGTACGCAAGCACAGTACCCCCAATACATTGTTTATACTACATGCACATATATCCCGATATATTCGTACTACATGGTCACCAGAGGGTACTGAACCTACCACAAACATGCTACTTACCATGCAATACCTAATGAGACATGGGGCACGCCTGACTAAATGGTTGACTTACGGGATTCGTACTGAAAGACCGATCTCACTGCGATCGCTACGCGACAAATGAGAAGGGGACGTAAGCCGCTAATTTACAGACAAGAAATTGGGACACCATACTGGGCTACCCTAAGAAGGTGTCCCGTAACCCTAAATCTAAAATTATCCAATTGATGTTACTCCACAGAGCCTATCTGATCCAGCGTAGACTGTGCACTATGTTTCCAGGCGCAAGTGATATATGCCTGCGCTGTTACGCACCCAACGGGGGGCTGGTACACATGGCATGGGATTGTTCGAGACTGGAAACTACTGGTCGACAGTATGCAAGATAATGACGGATATTGCCCCAGTGCGTAATAACGACACATTGGAATATTGTATACTGGGACTAGGGCCCCATGGGAAGAAGGGTAATCGTATTTATAGGTTTGATAATCTTGCGCTCCTACTAGCTAAAAGGACCATTACCACATGGTGGAAGGCTGCTAGGGCTCCATCTCTACAGGATTGGCATACGGAAATGGTCAGGGGGGTAAGGCAGAAGGGGCTGAACTAAAACAAGAGGAGTATAGAGGCCTACGTAAAACGCTGATATTGATGAATTGGAATGCAATGATGGAGGAATACACAGCAATAGATATATTATCGCACTGAGGGGTCAAGCTACCACCTGTTGGGGCTTGGACCACAGTCAAAGATCGCACAGGCTCCTTGCCGTACCAGGGGGGTCTATTCTTCACTATAGCAGGAATGCAGGATACACACAATACTGACTGTGGAGTGGTGCGACACGCAGGATCAAGAATTGGGCATTTGATTGTGCTGCTACTGGAAATTGTTGGACGAGCTTGCGGGGAGGTGGAGGGGCGGGTAAGTTTTGATAGGGAGGTATAGCTGTAATAGGAAATTATAGATTTGATCAACCAAGATATAATATGCTGAACTTTTCTGATGTAGGCGAGTATGTTGTAAATTAACGAAATGTTTTGCTGTCAGGAACTCATTCTACGATTTCAAGACCACTATGCAATGACATCTAAGGACTCTCCTAGATCCTCTGCCATACGAATGTGTACTCTTCTGACTTTGTTGTAACCATATGTAACTATGCCATGCACAAGTACGTTCATATCTCGCATTACAATGTCTGGATAATTGTTGAGAACAGTTAATAAATAAATAACCCAAATAAAATAAATGAATAAATAAATAAACAACATTGTCAGCAACAGAAAAGACACAGATGGAAAAAAAATGATTATATTACCTTCATTGGCTTCATCCCAGTCATTTTCAGGGAGAAAAATTTAAGTACTCCATAGGCAGGTCTTAAATCCCTGACCTGATGAAAAAAAGTAGCATAATGGGGAGCCACGGGCAATAGACAATAGGTCAAGGGAGCCGCAGGTCACAAAAGTTTGGGAACCTCTGTTGTATAGGGTTGACAGTTATAGAACTGTAATTAATTGTTTTTCAATTAATCTGAATTATTTAATTGATAATAAAGTGAATTGTGTTAATATTATTTTTATTTTAGGTGTGGGTTGTGGGGTTTATAGGGGGGGACTAAAACAATTTTAATGGGCCCATTAGGATGGCGGGCGGATCGCCCGTGTCAGGCCGGCCGTAGTCACTGCTGACCTGGCCGGGGCGATCTGCCCGCCATCCACATTTCAAATACCCCCCGCCATATTAGGATGGCTGGGGGGTCCACGGCGGACGGAAAGATTGTCTGCCGCTTTTCTGACGGTCGACTGGTTAATATGGTGTCTGCAAGACACCGCCATCCATATTAGAATTAAAGCAGAGATCAACCTTTCCATGACAGCATTGCCGCCAAGGAAAGGCATGCTGTCTTTGCCTTTGGGGGACCGTAGCGGGAATCGGGGATGCCATTGACAAAGTGGCGGTGGCATCCTAATTTTAGGTGTGGGACAGCCGCATTTGGTCTCATAAATACATAAATACAAACACTGAATTTCACAGAAGAAAAATGATATATGCAACTTTAAAAGAATACAAACTCATCCAACAAAACGACTTTATGCAATCAAGGAGTGGATAGAGTAAGAAACAAAGGTTTTAGCAAAAATATATGCGAAACATTATATAATTAATGGAGGGGATAGATGAAGAAACAATAGATTCATCTAAATAATACATTTCAAATATATAATTGACGGAGTGGGTAGGTGGAGAGACAAAAGGTTCTGAGACAAAATACATCAATAATTAAATTCTTAGAACGAGTTAGGCTAAATACAAACCTATTGGTCTATAGGAAAACCACCCCTTGGCCTAGGAGATGGTGGGGGTTCCCCGAAATAGGATCAGGAACAAAAGGATAAAAAGGGACAGGAACACAGTAGGTCAGGAACAGCTAGGCCTCTCTGCAAATTGGCGGACAGCGACGCAACTCCTCTACTCTTTTTCCTCTCCTGCCACACTAGGCTTAGACCACCCCCCAAAAGCACCCCAATTATACCCTAAAACTAACATGTCCATCCCACAATTGTTGCAAACTTTTCAGAAACTCGCAAAGGGATTAGTGGATTTAGGATGTGGCATTGTTACACTATTGTGACTTCACCTTTAATTCAACAAATTCATTGTTTTATAACAGTTCCCGGGGTTTGGGTCTTACTTCGTTCTCACGTCCCTCTCATGTGATACAAATTTTAACACTTTCTATTCATTCTTTAGCATCATCCGCAGAATGTGTCTCCCGTCTCACGACTTGGACATCATTTGGCAGTTGTTTATCATTCTGGCCTTCAAACTTCTCATGTAATCTGTGGTGCACAGCACATTATGTCTTGCTTCTGACAGAGTGGACTCACTCCTCGAAACTTCCCCCTCCCACTTTATCCAAGTTTGTAAAGATGGTTGTTTTATCCAGCACACTAAAGTAAATGAAAATGAACATTTATTAATTATGTGATAATGAAGCCCTTACTGTTTACCACCCACCTTGCACTATTCCCAATTAATGTTACCTAGCATAAGCTTAGTACAAAATGCAACATTAATTATTATTCTAAAGCAGGATGCAACATGCAAACACAGATGCAAATGGGGCCTTTTCATGCAACTTCTTCCTATTCTTCAAAAGCACAAAAGTTCTAACAAATGCTAGTTCTTTCAGATATTGTTTGTGTTAGTTCAAGCATGCGCAAAGCAGTTTCCCCTTGTGTCATGTTGGGTGTACTTTAGTTTTCCTACAACTACTTACTGTTAGTATGTATTATGGGGGTCTTCATTCGAGCAGGTTTCATTTTTTGCAAGAACCTGCTCCATCACAGGCCAGCACCTCATTCCAGTATGTTTGTACCATTGGGCATTCCCATAAGATGTGAAAAAAGGCACCCCTTGTGCATCTGTCTGCCCATTTTAACCTATGTGGTGCAGGAGACGTAGACTTTGTGAAGGATTTTTAGCTGTGCTAACCGGAAGCACAGTTTCACATCAGCCAATCACAGTGAGGCGAGAGCTTCAGCCCAGTCCTCCTCCTGTAGGCCACTTAGGTCAGTGTCCCAGCGTTGCCGGAGCTGGGCTAGTGTGACTGGGGAATTGTTAATGAGTTTGACACATACCATTTCTTGTTGGAATGCTTCTTGACAATGCTTAAATCAATGGAAATAAATACAAAGTATGTTTTTTTATTGTTTATATATTCGCTGCCATGAAAGCCACTTGTGATAATATGTGTTTCTCATTATAGCTGGGCTCAATTAATCTTAAAGCACAACCTTCTGCTTCTACACCGATAAAAAGAGATAACATGGTTTATGAACAGGTAGACACTAGAGTGGGTGAAATTAACAATGCCATACACTTCTCCATTTCTTGCAAAGAAAAAGCAGCTTGATGCTGCTGCCAGCTCCAAGTCCTGGAGGCACCGCAGCGAGCACCGCCTTACTTCATATCGCAACCTTGGTCTCACCGTCAATGATGCCCACACCAAAACAGAGCCACTGCTTGCACCGCCTTGCTTCACACTACAGCCCTGGTATCCCCGACAATGCTGCTCCACACCAACATTGATGCCGTTGCTTGCACTGTAGTTCGAGGGCACGGCTTATAAGTTACACAACGCACTGCCCTCATCCCACACCACAGCCTTGGCCTAGGGACACCATCGACTCCAGTTCATCAGCAAATGACAGCACTTCAGTAATGACGATGCCACTGTTTGTACCATGACCTGCCACAACTGCGACTAGCACCGTATGACTTTGCACTGCAACCCTGGTCTCATCAACACTGCTGGACAACCGTCAACAAGCCGCTGCCTTGACTGTGACCTGAGGGCATCGTGTGCCTAGCTACTACACTTCGCACCGCAGCCCCGACACTTGCCGAAGCTCGCAACTTCAAACATGCGAAGTTCGATCTGCAACATGTGTGACTTTAAGGGCTCAACGACTGCCTGTCGACACCGGCTCTTCGGAGCTCACCGAGAGATCACAGATGCCCTGCATTTCTATAGGTACTTATTTGCGGGTCTTCCCAACACCGTAGCTGGCCTACGACGCCGCGGTCAGCCAGAACTGTTTTGATTTGTTGTTGATGATGCCATGATAGCCCCAGAGGGAGCTATCGACTTTAAGGAACTGTATTTTAAGTAACCCTGGGCAATGAACTCAGCTCCTGCTAGCGGAGTTTGCAGAGATTTGCAACTGCCCAGTCCATAAAAACCACAAAGTTCAGCCAAAAACTCTGTTCCTCCACATAGCGGAGTCAGATACTAAACTGCACCCACAAATGCTTTGATAAAGCAACTTTTCATGCTAAAAACATATAACCAATTCACAAGAGTGAATTTTGAAAATGAAAAATATCAGGCAATGAGAGAGGTGATGATTTTGGGGTCCCCCCCTAACCTAGGGGGAGGACCAAGCAGATGCCTTGAACACAAAGAGCATATCATGCTAAAAGATTCAGTGGTGGGTCTATCCTCTTAGGACCACCCCAATCACAGTTATGGGCAAAAATACAATCCCAACCAAAGGCCCTGCAAAACAAATTGGCCTACGGGACAAAATTAGCAGTGGGCAGTGAATATTATAGTATCCAATATCAAAATAATTCTACAAAGAGCAGCAGTTCAATTAGTCGTTACTAGGTGTCCCTCACGAGTCAAATGCAAAAGCAATGAAATTATTACATCAAGCTGATGACTCATGAGGGTCACCTAATAACGACTAGTGGAACTGCAGCTTTATGAGAGGGTTTCAATGCTTTTGCATTTGACTCGTGAGGGACATCTAGTAACGACTAGTGGAACTGCAGCTTGATGTAATAATTTCAATGCTTTTGGGCTAGGTATAACCTTGTAGGATGCTTTTAAGGTGTCACAGTAAATCATCGCATTTGCACCCCCTTTATTCTCAGTTCTGTCGAACCTAAATACCTTAAAACCTTGAGGAACAGCAAGGCAGAAATCTGGGCCTGCCGTCTTGTCACCCCAAGATTTGGTAACAAAGAGTAAATCTAATTGCTGAGCCCTGTTAGATTCGGCGGTCTCTAGTTGGCAGAGGTCGACACTTCTGACAAATAGGGACTCACCTCCTCTAGTCAGGGCAAGGGGATCACACACTTAGATAACCCCTGCTCACCCCCTAGGTAACTTGGCAAAGCAGACAGGCTTATCTCAGAGGCAGTGCGTTAAGCATTTATGACCACATACAGTAATAAAGTGAAGACACTACAAATGGACACGACACAGTAGTATTATAAAAATACGAATGTTTATATAAGGCTTAGCACAAGACCAAATAACGACAAAAAAATACCACAATCTTAATAAATACTCTTGGAAGGAAAAATAATAGTTCAAGCGTAGTTTCTTCTTAGCACAAAGTCTTTAGTAACAAAAGCAACTCTTCGTCCTTAGATCACAGTTCCTGGCAACAATGTAACCCACACAGGAGTTACACGACGTCGAGGCAAAGTTAATCCAAAGGTTCGGTGTCGACCGCGAGGAGCGCTACGTCGAGCCCGGAGTCACACGGACCCCCCACAACACAGTACCTTGGAAAAGCGAAGCACACGATGATCAGCGGCGTCGAGATGTCCGGAGTCGCGTCTTCGGCGTCGATCAGGCCTCGGAGTCTGGGCGATCTGCAGCGGCGTCGACAGATGTCATGCAGGAGCAGTGCATACGAGGTGAAGCAGGATACGGCGTCGATGTCGATGATGAGGTTGCAAGAGTGAGCAGCGCTCACGGCGTCGAGAGGGCTCGGGTCGAGGCGTCGGCAGCGGCTTCGCTACTAGCGTCGATCAGGCCCAGCGGCCGGTGTCTGAGAAGCTGGACACGGGAGCTGCACTCACGATGTCGAGCTGGTTTCGGCGACGTCTTCAGAGGTGATGGACTTTCAGGTTCCAGCAACAAGCACTTTTAGCAAATGGTGAAGTCCTTTAGCCCTGCTCATTGCACCATCAGGATTCAAGCAAGCCGGGTCGACGACGGCTGAAATGCCAGAAACCGGTCCCCGGAAGCTTGTTTCCTTCCCAGTGTAAGAATTGGCTTGGTAGTTTGGTTTGCCCTGTCCCCATCATGCACTGGGACAGGAACAGACTAATTTGCATATAGCCAGGTTCTGAGCTGGGATGGTGCAGTGAGCTAAAAAACGGTGTTGGATCTAGCCCCGATCTCTTGACTGGGTGAGAGTATTCTGCTTAATTCAGAAACTCTGTCCATCACCACCCCTTGTTGGTAAATATTCAACAGGAGGCTGGCACTCTTCCAGCCCTCGGAGATTTCCTTGGCAAAGTTCGAGAGTACACACTCAGTTCCTCTATCCTGGTTCCTTGGCAAAAATAAAGAAGTGACTGCAGGATTCCCCCCAGCAAACAGCACTCTGGCAGAAGGGGTAGGCAAGTCCTTGGATCGGCAGGCTTCTTGTCCTTGGTTCAGGGTTCCTTGTCAGAATTGATCTAAAATCTTGGTTCAGGGGTCCTTCTCTTATACCCCTTTTTGGCTTTGATCCCTTTCTCCATGCAGGGGAACTCCCCCTCATCCCGGGTCTGTTGTGGTGTAGCCAGGCAGAGGCATCTGGCCTATTCACGGTGCAGGGCTGGGTCCTCAGACGCCCAGCAGGAGGTGGAGCCAGTATTGTCACTTGTAGGAGCAGAGCTATCCGTTGCTCGGCAGGAGGTGGAGCCAGAATTGTATTGGGCAGGGCCGGACATCAGGAGCTACTCTTCCCCTACTCTCAATGCAGATGTACCACTTACCCCACACTGACTCATTCAGAACTCTGGAGCCACCCAACCCCTGTCACACACACACCAAACCAGCAGAAACCAGAAATAGTTAGACAAGAAAATAGCCACTTTCTAAAAGTGCTATTTTCAAACCCAGAGTCCAAAAACCATACACCCAAATGGATGCGTTATTAAACCCTGAGTTCAGGGATACCAAACTCGACATTGTGCCATGCTCCCCGAGCCAGCTAGTATTATACCAGTAATAATCCCGGCAGCCCATTCTAACTAATGGAGAGTAGGCAACCTTTCAATAGTGAAGAACGAATATGGCTGTAATTCACTATTAGGACATGCCAACTTCGTCAGGCTTGTCCTACCTTACGCTTACAATGCACCCTGCCCTCGGGCCTACCATAGGGGTGACTAACATGAAGTTAAGGGAAGGTTTGGGGACTGGCAAGTAGGTGTACTCGCGCAGTCCACGTGACAGTACCAGACTGCACGTAGGTCTAGCAATGGCAGACCTTTAGACATACTTTTACTAGGCCGCTCTTGTGGGTGGCACAACACGTGCTGCAAGCCCACTAGCAGCATTTGTATTTACAAGCCCTGGCACTCCTCGTGCACTAGACTAGGGACTGACGGTAAACCAAATAAGCCAAACATGGAATTCAATCAATACAGTAATTTAACATAGGGAGCACTTGCACCGCGGCACTGATCAGCAGTGGCACAGTGCCCAGAGCGATATACCAGCAAAACATCGTAAACAGAGGAGGCAAACAGAAAATATGGAGGAGAGACTCAGACCAATGATGTCAGGTCTAACAGGCCCTAAGAGTTCTGAGGTGAACCAGCTGGCCCTCTTGCTGGTGTCTCTGTGTGGAGGTTTCTTCAGTGGGCGAGGATGTTGGCGCAGTCCTCGGTCCAGCGTCTGAGGCTGTGGGCAGCATCGTCAGTGTTGGAGGGTTTGGTGGGTGGGTTGAGAGCGAGGTTTGCGTATACTTGGTCTTCGGTGATTTTGCTCCAGCAGCGGCGGTGGATCTGTTGGGTGGGGTGGTGTGTGGTGGGTTTCTGGAAGGCAAAGTGGACGCAGCGGTGGTCGGTCTGGAGGCGTACGTGGTGTGGCTGACGGAGACATGCAGGCTTGAGGAGAAGACGGGGTCTAGCGTGTGGCCGGCGGAGTGGGTGGGCATTGTGACGAGTTGCTTCAGTCCGATGTTGGCGAGGTTATCGATCAGGGTTGTGGAGTTGTGGAGTTGTTGTTCTTAAAATAAAAAAATTCATCTTTATTTTCGGTAGTTCTGTCTATGCTTGTCCAGTCAGTTTCCCTTGGGGGTACCTTTCCTTTCAAGTACAGTATTACCTGATAATATTTCTTCATTACCTCATCTGATGGGACTCCTGTCTTTGGGTCTCTAGGGTACTCATCATTAGGCCAATCAACCGCTATCTCACATTCTGTCCATAGATCCACAGGAACAACAATGTCAAATAACCCATCTAAAGATTTTAGCAGCACTTTTGAGACTTTTACAAATCTTTCAACCTGTCTGTTCCACTCTACAGTTTTCTCTCTGAGTTTCGGTTAATCATTCGTAAATGACAAAATATCTTGTTGGGACCATGGGACATGCACATAACCTCCTCCAGGCACTTCTCTCATTGGACACAACCTTTCCACTTTTTCTGGTTCTTTTAATAAATATTCATTTGCAGTATTTTTCGCTTGGGCCTCCTCCTTTTTCTTTCCCCATATAGCTTTCCATTTGTCTAAATCACCCCACTTTTGTAACAGTGACAGTAACTTTTTGATCTGCACTTTAAGTCCTGACACATTCATGTTTTCTAAATCTTTGTCAGAAAATTCAGCTCGGTAAGTTTTCTGTAAAACTTTAGATTTCCCAATATCAATTCCCATTTTAGAAGCCAAACTCATTACCTTTTCATGAAATATTTTAGTATTTCGCGTGATACTTCAACATATAAACAACAATTCATCCTCATTGTCTAATCCCACATTTCCAGCCATCAGTTCCTCTAGTTCGACTCTTAATTTAAAAATATCCAATACCTTTGGCTGTGATTTTGTTTTTTCTATTTCTCGAGACCATCTCTCTGTTTCTTCTGGGGTTACTACAGTAGCACTTCTTGTACCTGAGGATGTTTCCATCAGTACCTCTCTAGAAGTTCCAGGAGTGTTTTTCCTGACAAAATCCCCCACTGATTCTCTTATCCATCAGGGAAATCACTGACTCGCATTCACTTGCTTGATCATCAACTATCAAGGGTTCTTTTCCAGGCTGTACTACAGGTGTAGTCAAAACAGGAGGTTCAGGACAGAACTGCTTTTCTCCATATAATGGAACAATGGGACCTATGGTTACCGGAATGGTCAAAGCTTCAGGACTCATATTTAACTGTGTAATTTTCTGAATTAATTTACTTCTCTGTTTATTTATGGCTTCTCATTCCCTTTCCTGTAACACTTTTTCAAACAAGGTTTCATGCACTATTTGCAGAACCAAAGGTGGGTTTAAAAACGGGGCGCTATGGTTAACTCTATTTGCTTCTTCATGGTAAGGTGGTAGACTTTTCATTAACAAATCCTCCAAGTAGTCATCATCTGACTCACCACAAGTCATTACATTTTTTGTTTTCCCTGTGCATTTGCTTCCTGACGCTTCCTCTAAAGTCCTTACAGGATATAATCCTTCTACTAACATAGACTGTCTCCATTTCTTCATTTGTTTATCTCTTATCTCTTTTGGAAATCTAGGATAAAATGTACTCGAATTTCTGTCACTTCTGGGTCTATCTCGCTTGAAAGCCTCAGTCTCCCATTCCTCTAATGCTTCCAACTGAGTTAATTTAGGTCTGGGATCCAATTCATTCATGCGAGTTCTCAAATTGTACAAAAGTCTCCCAATAAAGGTACCATGTTCTGGAAATGCCAAAACACCAACATCTTTTGTGTACTCTGTCCAATTTTCTAACCACACACAGGTGTGGTAGCCCCGTTCTACTATCATGTATGATGCGAGCATATTTGGTGGAGGAATAATAATTTTTCTCTATCCTCCGTACATGATATAAGGTCTTCCCCTTATGTGTTTCACCAATGATCTCCTTTGCTATCATTTATTCACACATTTATGCAGAAAATCCCTAATCAGTGCTTCGCGTTTTACCTAAACCTGCACTTACTTCCTTAGGCAAGTGACCTCATTACAAAGTGGCTTCCATTTACCACCTGCTATTCTGCCCCGGGGGGTTTTAAACATACATAGAACAATACAAACGGGTTTTGGTTAATACATAAAATCAATGCAATTTCAAAATTAATCAATACACGACTAACTATCTATCTTAACTAAACCCTAACCATACTACTGCTACCAAGAGAAATACTGATAGAGCGCAGGTTCACATGCTCAGGATTTTACCATACTCACCTGGGCCCATAAAAACATCCTCACTTTGAACAGGTAAACCTACGCTATACCAGTGATTTTAATTAAACTTTTTTAGGACCTATTCCTTGACTTACCAATCCTTGTCACCGGTACCTAGTGTCCTAAGGGATCAAGGGAGTTAGAATAATAGGCAGTAAATAAACATTTGCACTCATAAAATATCCACAGACTTGGGAAAGATTTAAACACTTTATCTAAGTAATTTCCTATATGTTAGAGTCCATACTAAATCAATCAGAGCTTGATCAATTAAGAATAAAATCAGAGCAAAACTATGTGAAATTATCCTAAAATGTTCTTTAAGCACTGAAACATAGGAAGTGTAAGAAGAGGGAAACAGCACAATGACATATCCCACTCAGCTTTATATTTACCTAAAGTGGTGTGAAGACCAGCCCTGGCCACGGGCTCGGTAAAAGACAGGACCCCGAAAGTGCAGGTGCCAACAGGATAGAACAGGTGCAGACCAGAATCAGGATAAATAAGGATCAAATTGGATCAGAAAAGGACCACCGCAGGTCAAGACCGGAACCCAAAGCTAAAGTGCAACGCCAGCGTCACACCCCTCTCTGCAGCCAACAGTCGGACCACGATTGGGTTTTGCGAAGTCTTCTCCCTCAGGAACCCCAATTGGGTTACCTAACTCCTTCCCAGAACCCTGATTGGGTTATCGAATCTTCGGACAGAGTGCTCCGCCAGCACCTCTGCTCGATCGCATATTGAGTGCGTTGGGTCAGTGACAGGTCAGCTATTCGGACAAGTCGGACAATCTAACTAGCTAAGCCTACCTTAGTTATACCATTTTCCAGGGCAGTTTACCACCCCCCAATGTTGCAAATGTGTGAATTCCCGCAATTTGATTGGTCAAAAGACGAGGAGAGGTCATCACACCATACCAGTTATGAAGTCATGTTCTTCAATATTCAGATTTATGTTCTGGCCCAATATTTTATTTTTCCATGAACTTTTATTCCACCCAGCAGTGAATTTATCAATAAGAACTACAATGTAATATAGCAGTTCGGTTCAGCTTCCTCTCCAAGGGTCAAGAGGTAAGGTTCCCAAGAACATCTTCTAGCAAGTCAGGAGTTGGCTGGATTTCAATGCCATGGCTGATGGACTCTTGAGCTCTTATGCGCAGTCGCAGGATTGCAAGATGGAGTGCAGCAAGATTACATCAGGCCCAAAGTACAATACAGGCAAAGTTGAAGAGAAACAGTTTTAGACCAAAAATAAATGAATGCACTGTATACCACTTATCTCTACTCTATTCCCATTACTTTATTTCAACTAAAGCATTAGAGATTAGGCAGAACGAACAACTTAATAAAAGCCATAGTGCAAGCGTTAGCACGTTAACACACAGAGTAGCCAACTTAGTCCTAGTGCGCATAAGCAAGAATTTCCCACCAAGCAGAGAGAATACGTCATGTCACATGAGTGTGACAGACGCATGCGCAGAAAGGTTCCTGTGTTGCAGCAGCCATTTTAGGTTAATCGAGTTACAGTTAGTAAGAAGCACATAGGAAAGCTTCCCCTAGATACTAGAAATGTTGTGTTTTGCATTGTTAATAAGACAAAACATGTTTATTAGTGTATTACAGTTTATTTCGAGAGGGCTGAGTCCAAGCAAGGCACTTTACATGCAAAACCTTGCTCCATCAACAGTAGCAGGAGATTGGCTATATGCAAATTAGTCTGACCCTGGTCCCATGATGCACTGGGCCAGGGTCAGACTAATTTGCATATAGCCAAGTTCTGAGCTGGGATGGTGCAGTGAGCTAAAAAACGGTGATGGATCAAACCCTGATCTTTGGACTGGGTAAGAATGGTCTGCTTAATTCAGACACTCTGTTCATCACCACCCCCTATTCTGAATCAGTCTTTTCTGAAGGCAGCATCATCAAGAAAAATTACCTGGATATAATGGCTGAAAATGGCAAGCTCAAGACAAAAACTAATTTTAAAGCTACATCAATGAACTCCCTCATTCACTACACAAGCTTCCACCCCAGAAAATTAAGTGAGAACCTACCATTCGGACAATACCTGTGACTACGCAGAAACTGCAGTGATCTGCAAGATTTCAAAGATCAAGCACAGTCCCTGACAACAAATCTTAAGGAGTGGGAATACCCTGATAAGATCCCCTACTTCTACCCGATTCCAAAGATTCACAAAATCCACCACCTGGCCACCCGATTGTGTCGGGCATCGGTTCACTATTGGAACCCCTCTTACGGTTTTGTGACTTATTCCTCCAATCCATTGTGCAGACAACAGCAACCTACCTGAAGGATACAAAGGACCCATTAGGAATAAAGAGTAAATTGATACTTGTATAGCGCACTAATCACCCGCAAGGGTCTCAAGGCGCTTGTACGAATACCGCTGTGGAACCCATCCTGGCTTTCCCTGTGAGGCGTCCACTCCTGGGCACCCCCAAGGTGATGGCCAGGCATCCTTAGCGTTGTGGGGGCCGTTGTGGAGATTAGGCAAGCTATTGCACAGAGTTGCAGAGTGGGACTCCATGATTGGAATAGGCACCGAGGCAAGAATTATCAGGTCCGTGGAATTTTGAGCCCAAGACCCGCCGAGGCGGGGAATTTAACCCTTGTCCCGGGCTAGACCTCTGCATCAGGGTCTGCCACTCTAAACATTGAGCCGCACTTCTCCACGAATCAAAACTCTCTCCTTCAATCCTGTGACGCAATTTCTGGCGGGCTTGGACATAGAGTGTCTGTATACCAGTCTCCCCTAGGATGACACACTAAAAGTACTAGAAATATCACTGGAATCTACAAGCTGGGATTACAACATCCCAAAATCTTTTGTGCTTCAATGCGCAGAGTTAGTGCTCAAACATAACTTTTTGGAGTTTGAAGGAGATCTCTTACTACAGACATAATCTAGGTCTATGGGTAGCACCTTTGTCCCTAGTGTGGCAGGGCTTCATGTCTTTACTTTTTAAAAAAACACATTTTTTCAACCTTAGTACGCCCTTTTCATCAAACATGAAGTTTTACAAAAGGTATATTCACAATATTTTCCTCATTTGGGAAGGTTCGGAAAACTCCTTGAGAGCATTTCTCATATGAATCAGCGGATGTGACCCCAACTTCAAGTTCACCCACAGTGTGTATAAAAAAACGCATAACTTTTCTTGAAATGGATATACTGGCTGAAAATGGCAAGCTTGAGACAAAAACTGATTTTAAGGCTACAGCAAAAAACTCCCTCCTTCATTACACAAGCTTCCAACCCAGAACCTTATGGGAGAACCTACCATTCGGACAATACCTCCGACTATGCAGAAACTGCAGTGATCCGCAAGATTTCAAAGATCAAGCACAGTCCCAGACAATGATAAGATCGTCAAAACGGCAAAAATACGATCCAGTAACCAAATTCGGGATGGTCTGCTAGTACAAAAACAACAGACATCATCTACAATCCCTCTGACATGTGTCACTGCTTATAACCCAATCAGCAATAAAATATCACGCATCATACAAAAAAATTGAAGGTTACCGAACAAAGGAAAACTCAACTGGGACAAGCTGTTATTTCCTTGTAAAAGGAGGAAGAAGTTTAAAAGACAGTCTAGTGTCAACACGCCCACAACAACACACCAGGCCACCCAACACTGTGCTAAATGCATGAGGGCTCCCTAATGTGACAGGTCACTTCCTGTGCGGGAACTGTAGCCTGTGCCATCTTACAAAACCCACAAAGTGCCTGAATTTGGAACCAGGAAAAATTTGGCAAATACGAATACATACAAACTGTAACTCCATGAATGCCATCTATTTGACCACCTGCCCGTGTGGTTTGAAATATATTGGCATGACTAGCTGAAAAATCAAAACAAGCATCTGTGAACACCAGGGCAATATTCAATGCAAATGCAATACCACACGTATGACCAACCACTTCCTCGAAGCTGGACACACCACCAATGACATGAGCTGGGTGGTGATAGAACAAATGGAGCCTAACATTACCAACCTCTAGGGTCGCCTTCTAGAAGAAAAACAACAATGGAGCTATCGTTTGTCCACCCATATACATGGGCAAAACGATAATATTCCCTGAACAAATTCCCCTGAAGTCGAATGTGTCCAAGTCCACACCAATACATTGACTACACACAACCTAATAGTTTGTCTATGTAACATTCCCATAACTTCATATATTTCACAGCCATGAGTATCATGCCCCTGTGATTTTAGACAACTTTTTCAAACTCTTTCAAATCATTGGGAATAATATACTTTTGTTTTTTCTACAGCTGTCAAGGCACTTACTGCACTCCTGTCTTCCCCAGAACCTTTAACATTATTTTGAAAAATGGCACAAGCACGCTGATTTATTTTATTTTGATTTATTTGTTTTATTTCCTTCCGATGAGATATCATGTGACAATTAGCCCACGGATGTACCACGTCCACTCATGAGGTACTTCCGGAAGAACTGATTATCGAGCCCAACCCATTCGTGTCACGCTGGTGGGCCTCATTTATGAGAAATGACGCATCGCTGCGTGATAGCAGCGATGCGTCACTTCTCAGTGCGCACTCCTTGCGACATTCCTGATGCGTCATATTTAATGTATGACGCATCATGTCGCAAGGAGTTACAGATACGTCAGTATTTCTGACGTATCTGTAAGCGCAAAAGTGACGCATTGCTGGAGTGTGTCACAAAAGTGACGCAACTCCAGCAATATGTCCTTTCACATGGGGCAAGCCCCATGTGAAAGGGCCTGCGTCAGTCTTACGCCTGCTGTGAGGCAGGCGCAAGATTTTGACGCAACGGCGTCCTAAAAGTGACGCAGTGAAATCTCATAGATTTCACTGCGTCACTTCTACGACCCTTCCTTGCTTCAATACGCCCCCCTTGCATACATTATACCTGGCACAGGTATAATGTGGCGCAGGGGTTTACAAAGTGTTGCATCTACCTAGATGCGTCACTTTGTAAATATGGTGCAACAAGGCACATTTTTTACGCTGCTGGTGCGTCACAAAAAGTGACGCACCGGCGGCGTAAATGTGACGCACGGGCTCATAAATGAGGCCCCTAGTGTTTACCAGTCTGTACACTAGCGCTCCAAGTATTACACTCACTCAATGATGTGCTTACGCAATCCCTGGCCCAACCTGCTCCCGCCGAACTCACCTTAAAACAATGCCGGCTCTTACTACCGGTATTGTCGTGATCCCGAGGAGACCGGAGTAGGTGTTGACTGCGGGCGGCCAACCTTGAAAAAGTAAGGTTTTCCTTTCTTTTATTTTCAGGGTGGGTGCGGGAAAAGACCTGGCGAGATACAAGCAATTGCACCAGTTCTCAGAGCCTAAAAGCTCTGACTCGAAGCTGAGTGCTCCTCATATACTTAACGCATTTTCATTATTTTCTCCACAGTCTGCGACTATAGGTGTTCGCCCCTCCCGGGATCTGTAAAAGCTACAAGAAACATGTAGCCAGTGTAATTATGCTTTATGTGACATCAAAATAGTTTCATTTGCACGTAACAATGGTATACGTGCACACATTATAACAATTGTTTATATGCATCAATAGTTCACACTAGCTGCCATGTTTCACAATTTACAATGGCATAGCCACCTTCTTTTAGCAACGCTTTGACATGTGAAAGAACATGCCACAAAATCGCCAACCCGACTAGACATTCATGCCCGCACGAAACCATAATGCATGATCTATCACACACCTGATGTGTGTTGCATGTCTTTAGTATGGGTGTTGACACATGTGATTGAACGACTCAGAGAGTGCTAATGGCAACTGCACCTATAAGCAAAAAGGAGGCTGAGCCAAAATAAGAGTAATTTGCATCCACCTCTCTCTTGTACTCATTGTAGGTCCTCTTTACTGCTCCTTCTTTTGTCTTACCACTGACTGCACAGCAGACATTAGCTTGTGTGCTGCAAAAAATACACGTAGCTTAATTTTAACACCCCCTTACTATTTCATGCAATTTCACACTGTTTGGTCCTGAAGAAAGCCTCCTCAATATTTTTACGAGGCTGAAACATGTCGACCAGTAGGATAATGAAGACCAATTACTAGTCTTCTTTTTATCCCTCTTCTTTTTAACCATATCTTGGGCTGCTGGAAATTAAAACTTTTGCCACTTTTGGAGCACTACACACCAAAAAAAAACACTCCGCTGTAACTCAGGCGTTGTATCACAGCATCACAGCTGGGTAGCATTCGGCTACTCAGTTGGGAACCCAATGATGAAGCATGCCACCTACTAGTTTGGTGGGTGAGAGTTCTTCTTACAAACCTAAGCGGTCCCTGGCACTCCGATATTTATAGTAGAGTTGTCCTTAGTTGGTCCGTCCATGTTGTTTTTGAAACATTGTTTATAAACAAGCCTACTCACACTTGTCAGATATCTTGCCTCCTACTCCCCCAATGAACATCTCAGCTACAGTTTGTCAGTCCCGATGCCAAGTAACACAACTCCTCATTTGGTACACTCTGTGAAATTCAACAAGATCTTTGTTTCCTTTAATCCAACGGCCCTTACAGTTGTCTTAAATGATAGATATGTGAACAGAATTAAAGGTGCGCAACTTTTATTTGTTTTAAAAAGAGCCTAATTTCCAGCTGCCCCTATACTCCTGCTTTAATCTTTTCTATAAGAGAAATCCAGATCATCTGTTGTCTCGGAAGTTGGAGAGGTAGGTTTAAAATATTTACACACTCTGCTCTGTTCTCTAGCTCACCTTACGACATTCAGTTGAGATCCATTTTAGTGGTTAACTTGTCGGTGGGGAAGCTAAGGCAGCTTAACTATTTTCGCACTTTCCCTTTTGACCTCATAGTGTGCTCCTGGGCAAATCACGTTATCTCACATTACCTTAGTCTTGCCCCATCCAAAACCGAGAGAGCCCTGCTCAGCTATTAAGTAACGTATAGATGCTCTTGCACATATTAATCAGAAACATCCGAGCAGGCTGAGGTAACAGTGATCATACAGACTCCCTCTCTAGCCCCCCTAAAGCTCCCATCTCTTGGGTTTGTGGCCCATTCTGAAGGAAATGCCAGGCACCCACATCAATGGTCTGCAGGCAAGGAGCAGCCTCCAGGGACAGAAGGGCTCTTCAGAGGCACCGAGCCAATTTCCAGAGCCTTCCAGGAAACTTGAAATGTAACAAGCCCGAACTACATTGTCATTAAACATAGATGGTTTGGGCATGACGCAGTAATTACCACACAATTATGCATGACGGATGAAAATGTCAGGGGCTCGATATATTCTGGAAGGAGGCAGGGGCATTTTCCAGCATTGTGTCCTCCTGTTAGCTGGCTTAACGCTATTACATTGCAATTACATCAATACAACGCGTACTACTCCTGATGGGATCTTGAAGCGCTTTGGGAGGTGCCTTGATTACCTGTAAAAATTGTGTTCTGCACCTGGAATACCCGCATCTCGCTCCCAGCGCCCCCTCACTTCAGCTTTTCCGCACTTCCTGCACTGTCACGTTCTAATGCTCGGAACAGGCAGCTGCTGCATAGCATGGTGGAGTGGTGGGTGGAGTCACCGGCATACAATCAATGCCTGAGCAAGCGCGCAGCGCGCACGTGCCTAAGGCAGGCCCGTCTGCGCCCGGCCACGTTGGGCCGGGACCAGGGGCGAGGACCTCTGGCCCCCGCCATATATACGCCAGGCAGGAGCTCTTATCTTTAAGTTATGGTGGGCCTCCACTGGATAACTCACTTGCAGACATACTCAGAAGGAAAGGGCTGTTGAAACCACAAGCAAGCGCCACAAGTATAAACCACCCCACACATTCCCCTCAGCCAGGAAGGCCGGCGAGTGCGCAAGGGTGTAGCTTTGCCTTGCTTAACACCCGCTCATTGCAGAAGCACAGCCTGGAGGACTATACGCTCCTTTAAGAGGACAACCTGGACATCCTAGGTATCAAGGAAACATGGTTGGAAGAGTCCTCAACCCCGGACCTAGTAGCCGCGCTCCCACCACATTTCACAGCTATCCATCATAACAGATCTAGTAGCTTGAAAGGAGGGGGGGGTTTGTGTTGCAATCTAAGTATGTTGTAATGTTATCACTAGTGGCGCATTCCGCCCACCCCTCCGGACTTCCACCTGTTTGTATGTTCCCTGGAAGGCAGCTTTGGAATGTTGGGATTTCCCTGACAGTCCGGAGAGTTGGGTGACAGAATAAAGGTTCTTCTTACCTTTTCCTGGTGTGGACATTCTTCATTTACACCATTGGCGATGATTTTTGGCATAAGGGGCCAACCTGTCACCCCCCTTTCTGTGCTCTCTCCATTTGCTGCTGGTCAAAAGTACAAATGCGCAAGCTGAATAATATGAAGAAAGACTGTGCCTAATGAAGACAGTGCCTCGTACATTTTGAAGAAAAAGAAAACGGAAGGTGAGAAATCAAGAGGAGGGAGCCTGAGATGTTTATGGGGCTAATGCCATTCACACGTCTTCAGCTCCATTGATACGTCGTGGGAGTTGATTGGTAAGTCCTGTGTCCAGCTCCATCCTGCGCAGGCACAGCCGGTGCTGCTAAATGTCTTTGGGGTCGAAGGCAGCAGTGTAGGGAACGGTGCTTCACTACTCTTCCGTGTGGTGCCGACCTACCTTCTGGACACTGCCTACATAAAAATCGTGCTGAAGTACTGCTCCATCGAGGTTTTCCCTCGGTTTTGATTCTGCCAACGTAAAAATTGTGCTGAAGTACTGGTCAACCGAGGTTTTCCCTCGGTTGTGCCCCATAAAGCCTGCCAAGCTCCGAGTCCTGCCACTTAAGAGTGCCCTCCAATCTTCAAGGTAGTGTGTAGAACCATCCTGGATGGGAAGGGGAAGCCCGGAGTTTACTTTTCGACGAGAGGAGTTGCCTCAGAAGATCCTCATCAGTTTCAATGTCTACAGCGCTTCAGATCTAAGGAGTATTCCCTGTCGGCGGTGAGCGGGCGCTGTCCTGAGACACTAACTCCTGGTCTCCGGCGGTGTTTAGCTGCGCAGCCGCGCTGAGGAAAACTCCTGTCAGGAAGCTATTCACGTGACGGGAGGGACGAGGGTTACTGCGCTCCAGCCACACAGGGCCGCCTAATTGATTTCATCGGTGATCTTCTTGGCGAGTGTTCCAGCGCTCCAGCTTCATCAAGACGCCCACAACCCTCTTCAGTTCTTCGTATTCGGGCAGTAATTCCTTGGTTGAGGCATCGACCAGTTCCAGTCAGGATCAGGGAGAGCGGGTAGTGGTGACCTGCGATAGCTTCCCGAGAGAAAAGAGGCATTGAAGGCTGCTGGTTTAAAGTAAGACTGCTGCGTGGAAAGAGGCATTGAAGGCTGCTGGTTTAAAGTAAGACTGCTGCGTGAAACAGCCTGCCTGGCGTGTCTGCGTTTAGACTGTTCTGGGTGATCAAGACTGCTTGGAAGTTAACTATTTAATTGTGACCTGCAACACCTTCCTGTGGGCAGTGTCGTATTTGTAAACGCGTACACGGTGCTTAGTGATAAGGAGGATTGCTTATTCCAGCGAGACTGCCTCTAGTCTGACTAGTCCTTCATACATATTGATCCACTTAACCTGTGAGACTGTGAAGATCATCACCTCTGGGTATGAATTGACATTGGATTACTTTTCTTTGCTGCAGTCATTTCTTGTGGTGCCTTCCCCCTGTTTCTCACACCTTCCCCTATTCAAAGAGACCTCCGGGGGTACAACTTTGCTGTTGTGAGTTACCATAGTTACCAGGTACATTACCATACCCTGAATTCAGTGTTCTCCTGTTTTTCCTGCAGGTACCTCCTCACTCAGGGTGGAGGGTGGTGCGTCCTTGGCAATTCCATTTACTGTGATGAATTAGACTGTGCAGGGTAACTAGTGTAAGTTTAAGGGTAAAGTTATAACAGGCATTTAGGTAACATGCCCCTGCCTCCCCTTTTCTCCCCCCCCCCTTTTTCTTCCATATTTCAGTGAGTTTTTGGTTTGCAAGTTCCTGCTGCACAAAATCAAATCTCAGGATCTGTGGGGCAGTGCACTATACCCTCACATGTTTTACTCTGTACTTTGTATAATTTCTAAATTACAAGGGGGAAAATAAGTCTTTTTCTACTTTGCTTGCATATAGCCTATTGATGTGCATTCCTTCCTTTTAGTTCATAGTACCGGGGAATTTTACAACTGTTCTCTCTGTGTTTCTTCCATACTTCTATAAGTGTCAGATAGCAGTAAGGGCAAGTTCAGTTCCAGGTTTACTAGGTCTTTCCTCTGCGTACATTCCTGATTATTCAGGGTTTAGTAGTGTTGCTCCTTGTGGTTTTACTAATTCAATCTCGTGGTACTGTGCTTTAGATATATATTTTCACAGTTAAGATTTTGCATGGCGGCATCATCCATGAACCCACCCCCCTCTTTCTTGAACAAAATTGGCGATCCAGATATACACTGGAAGGACTGGATCAATTTATTTGATTCATACACCATAGCCATCGGGGGAGAGAAATTTTCGGCCGTATGGAAGCAATATGTCTTGCTCCATAATTTAGGAGTGCAAGGAAGGAAAATCTACGACACACTTCCAGACCCTGCAATGGAAGAGGATGAGTTAGATTTAGACGTGTTTAAGATCACCATGCTCAAACTAGAAACCCATTTCGGGGACAAGGTAAATGTGGTCCTTGAGAGACACAAGTTTTTCTCGCGGGTTCAGGCAAAGAATGAGTCTATTACCAATTACATAGCTGCACTCTGTGGTCTCACCCAGCTGTGTGAATTCGGGGAGCTGAACTATTCCCTCATCAGGGACCAGCTGGTGAGGTGTAAAACAACCCTAGAATAAAAGAAAAGTTACTTGCTAAGAATCCCTCTTTGAGGGAAGCAGTCTCCATGGTCCAATCCATCGAACACACCAAGGTGTATTCTGGAGATGGATCAACCTAAAGAACCCAGTAGTAGTGTGAACAAAAGCAAAGGATTGGTTCTGGAGGATAGTAGAGAGGGAGAAGTGTACAAGGTCAGGTCCAAGGAAATCAAATGGGGAGAAACCCATAAATATCACAGAGGGTTTGAAGTGCTTCAGATGTGGGAGCTGCAGCCACCTAGCCAACAGTGTACATTGTACTGCACGTAATTCAACTTGCATGAAGTGCAACAGAAGGGGCCATTTTGCTAGGGTTTGCAAGGAAGGGGATATGAACCAGGTGAAGGTGGTACACAGCGAGGATGCACAGAACCAGAACTATGTGTTCTAGTGAACCGCAGGGTGAGTTCCTGTTTGCTGCGCGTAACCCTCTGCTGAGGGGTGTCTGTGTCAATTCATTGATATTTTAAAGTGTGGTACTTTTGTCAATTACACCATATACCTGTATTGTTCCCTTAGTCCCTGGACCTCCTTCCTGGTTGGGGGTTCGGATGCTCTCTTACCTTCCCTCCGCTTCCTATTTCCCCCCCTTACCCTCCCTTCCCTTTGCCCTCCTTTTCTCTCTGTTCGAAGGGAGATGTGTTGCAATCTAAGTATGTTGTAATGTTATCACTAGTGGTGCATTCCGCCCACCCCTCCGGACCTCCGCCTGTTGGTATGTTCCCTGGAAGGCAGCTTTGGAATGTTGGGATTTCCCTGACAGTCTGGAGAGTTGGGTGACAGAATAAAGGTTCTTCTTACCTTTTCCTGGTGTGGACATTCTTCATTTACAACAGTTTGCCATTCTTCACTACTGTTCACTCAAGGCAGAAACTCTCTATGCAGACAGCATTGAGGGTGCTGAGATACTGGGGGTTAAGTTGTGTTCCACAATAGACTGTTTTATAATGCTAATTGTTTATCCGCCGCCACGGACAACGCCTGGGTTCATGGAGCCCTTCCTGGAATTAGTCCACGATCTTTGTTCCCGCTATCAAGATGTGGTGGTTATAGGGGAATTTTTATTTCCACTGGGAAAACTCAGCGAAAGACAGCCAGGCATAGCAACTGGAAGAGGTCCCTACCTCTCTAAAACTGCGCCAAATGGTGTTGGGTCTGACGCATGAGAGGGGCCACACTCTTGATCTGGTATGGTCATTTCACCCATTGTCCAGCCCCATTGTCATCCCCCCTTGCTCCTGATTGGACCATTATTTAATCCAGTGCAGACTTTCCCCTTCCAAAAGACCGTCTAACACTCAACCGGAGTGGAAAGTACTGCGGAGCTGGAACAAGATTAATGCAGATGAGTTAGTAGCCTCCCTACTCCACCCTGGCACACCTCCATCAGGGAAGAGAAACTTAGATGTGGACAGTGCCAATCTTTCACGAAGGATCAAGGATGCCATAGATGTTGTGGCACCAACTCGCAGGGTCAGAATCATGAATAAAGGGAAAGCGGCACCATGGTTTAATCAGGCACTCAGAGAGCTAAAACAAGCACTTCGCCAGTATGAGAGTGCCTGGCGCTAAGCTTACGAACCTAGCGCCAGTTAGACTATGTATTAATGTTCGCCTCCTATAAGAAGGCCATTACAATATGGAAGGCTGAATTCTACGAGGCTAAGATCACTGCAGCAGTCAATCCCCAGAAAAAAAGCTTCAGGGTCCTGAATGAATTAAGGAAGGACAAGGGGCAGAATCCCTCCTTTAGCCAGAAAGACTGTCATAAATTCCAGTCCTTCTTCTCTGGGAAAATAAATGGCCTCCTAACAGAAATCCACCGCACTCCTATGCTCCCTTATCCTACAGGCCCGACCATTCCACCCACAATGTTCTCTAACCCCCTGACGGCCTTGCCATTACTCACTAAGGAGTCTTTGACTAGGCTCATGGGACGGGTGAACTCAGGCTCACCAGCGTACCCCTGTCCACCAAAGATTTTCAAAATGACCTTTCCTGGAATTGAGGATGAGATGCTTTCTCTCCTTAACCAATCCCTAGAATTAGGGCTTGTCCCGGTTAGCTTTAAGGAGGCCCGGGTCATCCCGCTACTAAAGAAATCGGGCGCGGACACCACAAATCTGAAAAATTTTAGGCCAATCTCTCAGCTGCCTTTTCTGGCCAAAATACTTGAACAGCACATTCTACAGTCTCTCTTTCACCACCTTGAAGATAACCACTTCCTAGAATCGAATCAGGTCGGCTTCATGGCCCATCACAGCATGGAATTAGTCATGCTTTCCGTGCTGGATGACCTGAGACTTAGAGCTGATAATAAAATGCCATGTGCCCTGGTATTGTTAGACCTATCCGCGGCATTTGACACAGTCAAACACCCTCAACTACTGTAAGTGAATTATGGATCTCGGAATCCAGGGCTCAGTGCTTGCCTGGCTCAATTCCTTTCTTAAAGACCGTTCCCAGAGAGTCCAGCTAGCCGATCTGGTGTCCGATCCAGCTACTCTCTCATGTGGAGCACCTCAGGGCTCAGCACTCTTGCCCCTTCTTTTTAACGCTTATTTACAGCCTTTGATCTCCGCACTAAACCAGATGGAGTGTCGGATCTACAACTACGCAGACAACACCCAAATTATTGTCCAGATCAACAGTTCACCATCAGCTCACCTAAAGATGCAAAGCATTCTAAAATGTACTGTCAACTGGATGGCGGCAAATTCCCTAAAGATAAATCCTGATAAAACCGAGGTATTGGCGGTCACCAAAGCCTCCAACTCTTGGAACGATCTCTTTTGGCCTAAGGAACTTGGGCCTATCCAGAACCAGCTGTGGCCGTAAAAAGCCTGGGCATCAAGATTGATGCCAAACTATCAATGGCACAACAGGTGTCTGCAGTTGTAGGAACTTGTGTTGGACTCCTGAGACAGCTGCGAAAACTGTCCCCGCTCCTCACCTTTGCCACCCTTAGACGGGCAGTATCAGCCTTGATCCTGTTGCGCCTGGACTATGACAAATCCCTGTACTCTGGCATCCCACAACATCTACTGGCCAGACTACAGGTTGTCATGAATGACACAGCCAGATTGATCTTTAGGAAACTTAGATGGGCACATGCCATGCCTCTACTACGCGACCTACACTGGCTCCTGGTCAGACAGAGAATCTAGTCTAAAGGGCTCTGCATTACTCATAAAACCCTGTATGGCCAAGCCCCAAGGTACATCAAGGACCGCCTAACCGAATATGTCCCCAGGAGGGCGCTTTGGTCAGCAGAAGCTAACCTACTGGTATGCCTCCGCTTCAACTTGTCCTCTATGGGCGGGAGAGGGTTCTCGACATTATTCCCCAAGCGTGGAATAGCCTCCCGGCAATCCTTCGCAAAGAAGCTAACCTCCTTCCATTTAGGAAGAAGCTGAAGATACTGCTCTTCTTAGAGGCTTGGGGCAATATTTAAGCAGCCTTCCACCTACCCCTCCTGGCTCAGGTGCACCATCTATACAGCGCTTAGAGACCTCTGGGTGATAATGTGCTCTATAAATTAAACTACAATTATTGGCCTCTGAAATATTTTTAGCCCATGGCAATCTACTGATATTCCTTTCTTCCCGGCTTTTGTGGGATGTCAAATAGCATGAACCAACACTTTACCCAACATGTTGTACTTTGTTGTGAAGACACTAAAATGCAACAAGTGAGTTCCATGAAAAGTCTCCCATTTACAATGCAGTCGCATAGAAAACATTACAATCAAATTTATAAAGCATTTTTTCAGGCAGATAAAAAACCAATAATTCACAAATAAACCGAGGCCCATGTAATACACGTGTGTGCACTATACAGCGTCATTCTATCTATTATTTAAAGAAACAACTTTTAGTAGGAACCGCTGTGGGGCACATTAAAGCAATGTTCGCAATAATGAGCCTCCCAGCCAACAGCAAACACAGTCGCCCGATGGCACCCCCAGATCAAGAGCGTGCCGAATGAAAAAAAATATTAGCAATGCAATATGTCTTCCATTTAAATGTGAAACGTGTGGCATTGTAAACAAGTGGTCGCAATTGTCCTGACTCAATGAAGAATAAGTACACGTTCTGTGTAACAACCAAGTAAAGGGGTCAATAGCCATGTACTAAGGAGGGACTAACAAGCATATTAAGGAATCAAACACCAGCATTTACAAAGGACAAAGACACAAGCCAATGATGAATATAGGTTGGGCTTTTACTAAGTACTCTACCTAAAACAGATCGCCAGAGCAGCGCTTGCGTGCTGGCTCAGGCTCGATCTAAAAGTGCAGTTACGCTTACTATTTATTGAAAGCCATCTTCATGGCTTGTGGATAATACATAATGAATAAGCATGGTAATATTCGCTGTTTTGTAGCATTCTTTATATCTCTTATTAATGCACACACTGCTATTCATGTATCATCTTTGTAAGCATGAGGGGTGGAGTACACCTTGACTGGATTCCAGCTTATGAAACAGGTTTATGTAGTTGGCACATTAACACAAAGTTATCTTGGGTGCCTTTCATCGACAACATCAGAAAATGACGATTTCAATCATTATTTCTATAGAAAGAAATAGTTGCAATAGATGCGTGCACAACACGTCTGTGTCATTGTTAATGGGTTAGGATTAACAGAGCATTGAATTGCCAGCTTGAAACAGATGGTATTGAATAAGAACCGTCAATTGGCCACTAGCTAAATAGGAGCTGTGGTCTGGATGCTCCAATCTGTGCTAAAAACCTAATTAAAGGCGCCTTATCTCCAAGGAGAGTAAGAAATATTCACTAACTACTACAAGAAAACAGTAAGTTACAAAAGAAGCCGCAGTGTTATTTGCTCTAATGCCAAAATAACAAAGAAGGAAGTGTTAAATATGAGGGATGGGCGTAAGTTGCATAATTCCATGTAGTGTAATCATGTGAAATTACTCAAAGATTGATCAAAATTATGCATAATAACGTGAAAAGGGTAATTTTGCATTTAGCACTAGTTTCTTAGCGCAAAAATGCCTCCCTACGTCCATTTGCATTTTGTGCTAAGAAATAGCGCTAAATGTAACAGAACATGAATAGCGAGTGTGAGCAGGAGCTCGCTAAGGGTGCACTTGAGGTAGCTTTCCCCCCCTAATTAATTCCAACATTTAACATTAGTGCAAAATGCACTCTTGCTCAATGTGATCTCGCTGTAGGATTCACCCCTGCCCCAAAATCTTGTGACCGGGTGCGATTGCGGTATTATCTGTAATTCCACATCAAGGAGTAATGTGGAAATCACTGACATTGATCTGATTACTCTATCATAATCAAAAATCCACCCCGCCCTGGTAAATATTAGCTCTTCAGATTTTACACAGAAATTCATTTTATCCCCTTTTAGAAACGACAGCATTCAGATACATGACTCAATGAATAAAAGTCTAGTCTCTCAAAGTAATTTGTTTTCTATAAACTGCCTAGACGTGTTGCAAGGGAAAGGAGATATATGGTTAAATATCAGGACAGATCAAGGTGCACACTTAAATAACTCCTCCGTTATTAAAAGGCAAAGAAAATCTGGTCATGTTTCAAGTCCTTTCACCTCATTATATATCTCTGTTTGTCTTAAAGGTTACACGCACTCTTCATTTCTACTCATGGCCTTTTCATTGTTTGAGATGTGTGTGTGGAATAAATTAATAAAGCTGAAAATATCATACTGGCATAATATATAGCCTACCATTTGTCTTCTTCTGCTAGAATATTTTAGAAATGTAATAGAAAAATATGAATAAGAAAGGAATATTCTTTAGGACTACGAACCAAATCCATGTAAAGATGTGAGTGATTACATGATATCTTGACCAAAATTATTTTTGAATAAAATAGATCCTAATATGAATACCTAAAACATACCTTTTTGTGGTCTTTTGTGGTATATTTATTGATTTATTTATCTATTATTTTTAACTTCTGAACATGTTTGTTGTAAACACTGTAATTCGTTTTCCCTTCATATTTATTAATACCTTTACAGTTAAGCAAATTAAAGTGGCGTACATGGAGTACACAGACATTGCATAAGCTTTTCATAGGCCTCACAACTGTATTTATACAATTTAATTTAAATGACGCTAATCAGTGGTAGTCTATGACATCCATGAACATACAGATATACACAACACATATAAGCAAATAGGCAGACGCATTTGACACTGAGTCAAATGGCACTGCAGGCACCCACTGAGAAAACCCAGCATACAGCTACCTAAGCACAAACACCTACAGGCAACAAAGCTCAAAGATCATACCACATTGTAGTCATAACATGCACAGACCAAGAGACATTTGTTTTTATGTGTTCTATGTTTTTTTAGGGGCACATGCAACAAGGTAGGCAATTGCGATTACTTATGCATATAGGAATCGCTAAAAAAGTTGTAATTTCTTTATTGCAACTCGCAAATTGCGAGTCATAATTAATGAATGGCTTCCCATTTATTTCTATGGGCCTAGAGCCCCATATGTATGAATGGGAATTGCATGCGCAATTTGCGAGTACCCAATAGGTACTCGCAAATTGCACATGCAATTTCAAGGGTGCATGGGTGCCGAAAGGACACCCTGTTGCACCACTGAAATATGCATGTGTGCAAATGTTGCACACACACATGCCCCTAGGGCATGTGTGTTCTTAACATGAAGCTTTGAAAAATGAAATGTAGTGCATTTTTCAAAGTTTTTGCAAATTACCATCAAGTTTACATTGATGGTAATTTGCGATCCATAATAGCGAAATCGGTATTTGCAATTGCATTATGCATTGCATTTAGGGAATCACAATTTGCTATTCCCTAAATGCAATCACAATTTTAGTAATCGCAAATTTAGTGATTACTTAAATTGCAATTTTTGCATTTGGGATGATGCATCCCAAATGCAAAAATACTGGTCGCAAAGGGGCAGATTCTGCAAATCTGGCCCTTTGTGACCCGTATTTTCAATGATGCATGTGGCCCATAGTGTTTTATTCTGCTCTGAGGCTATCTCAAAAGGATTAGATGTAACAAGAGAGCAAAGAAGAACAAAAAAAATAGATATATAATGAGGAATGAACCTTGTGACAGGAAGGTTAGATGCAGCTAATCTTATTCATGCGGTGTGGCAGGTAGAGACATTTAAGGCATGGGCAAAGTGGGCAATTACCAAGGCCCCCCCCCCCTCCAAGGGGACTACTAGTAAAGTGAGTGGGACAGTCAAACATAGGTATGCATTTCATATAGGGGGATTGACATGCTGCTTAAAGAAGACAAATATTATAGTAAAAATGTTGTGATCCTCACATAAGCCATTGAGCTATCCAGTGTATATGATTTTTAACAATGGTCCTTTTGCAGAGCCACATGTGTGATTTCAAGAGTACAGCTTCTCACGGAAGCTGTTCCTAAAGTAACACCAGCATTTGCAATGCAATAGGTCTCGGATTCACATGAGTTTGAGCTATTGGCATTGTAAATGACAATAGCTTATATTTATGTTTTGGGTTTTAAAACATAAATAAAAGGCATTGTCATTTACAATACAGATAGCATAAACGTTCGCAAATGCGATACCTATGCATTTCAATAAATGGCCTTCTCAACTGCTTTTTAGATTGTAATATCAGAGGAAAAGACCTGCCTGCGACGTCTTCAAAGTAGTGATAAATAGTGCAGTGAAGAAGATTTGAAATTGTGTAAATTACACAACACAGATACAAAGGTTGAAGTGAGAGTTACATATGATCTGAGCTGTAAACCCTAACAAAGCGCTACAACACCTTTTGCTCTTTGATTACACTGTTGCTACTCAGGAAGAAGAGCGGGAGCGGGGGCACTACTTCCTGCCCTCTCCATGATTTGAGTGTGCAGTGCGGCATTGCTTGATGTCCTTGCTCTCTTTGGCCTAATAAAAACCACTCCAGCTGTAGTAGGGCCCTGGATACACCTCCTGGTGCAGGGTAAGCTGTGCTTTATGGCAGCCATGGAAGGAGGGATAGTCTCGGCTGCAGCTCAGCCTCGTATTGTGTCCCTGCTATTTCTAGTGAGCGAGAGGCGCTGGGTGGTGGTATTGGTGGTGGTGGTGATATTGGTGGTCTTGGTGGTGGTGGTATAGGTGGTAGTAATGGTGGTGGTATTGGTGGTGGTGGTATTGGTGGGGCTGGTATTGGTGTTATTAGTGGTGGTGGTGGATTTGGTTGTATTGGTGGTGGTGGTATTGGAAGTGGTATTCGTGGTGGTGGTATTGGTATTGGTGGAGGTATTGATATTGGTGGTGGTATTGATATTGGTGGCGGTGGTACTTGTATTGGTGGTGGTGGCACTGGTATTGGTGCTGGTGATATTGGTGGTGGCAGTATTTGGTATTGGTGGTGGTAGTATAGGTATTTGTGGTGGTGGTATTGGTGGTGGTGGTGGTATGGGTGGTGGTATTGGTGGTAGTAGTGGTAGTGATATTGGTGGTGCTGATATTGATGGTGGTGATGTTGGTGGTGTATTGGTTGTAGTATTGGTGGTGGTGGTATTGGTGGTGGTGGTGATATTGGTGGTGGTAATGGTGGTGGTATTGGTGGTGGTGGTATTGGTGGCATTGTTGGTGGTATTCATGTTGGTGGTGGTGATATTGGTGGTGGTGGTGATATTGGTGGTGGTGGTATTGGTGGTTGTGGTATTGGTGATGGTGGTGGTACTGGTGTTGGTATTGGTGGTGGTATTGGTGATGGTAGTGGTAATGGTGTTGGTGGTATTGGTGTTGGTTGTATTGGTGGTGGTGGCAATGGTGGTAGTGGTGGTATTGGTTGTAGTGATATTGGTGGTGGTACTGGTGGTGGTGTTGGTGGTTGTGGTGGCGGTATTGGTGGTGGTGGTGGTATTGGTGGTGGCAATATTGGTGGTGGTGGTGGTGATATTTGTGGTGGTTGTATTGGAATTGGAGGTGGTGGTGGTGATGTTGGTGGTGGTATTGGTGGTGGTATTATTGGTCATGTTAGTATTGGTGGCGGTGGTATTGATGGTGGTGGCAGTATTGGTGGTTGTAATAGTGATGGTATTGGTGGTGGTATTGGAGGTGGTATTGGTGGTGGTATTGGTGGTGGTGGCGTTGGTGTTGGTGGTATTGGTATTGGTGGAGGTATTGATATTGGTGGTGGTATTGATAATGGTGGTGGTGGTACTTGTATTGGTGGTGGTGGTACTGTTATTGGTGATATTGGTGGTGGTGGTATTTGTATTGGTGGTGATAGTATTGGTATTGGTGGTGTTGGTGGTATTGGTGGTGGTAGTGGTGGTATTGGTGGTAGTGGTGGCGGTGGTGGTATTGGTGGTGGTGGTATTGGTGGTGCTGGTATTAGTCGTGGTATTAGTGGTGTACTTGGTGGTGGTGGTATTGATAGTGGTGGTGGTATTGATATTGGTAGTGGTGGTACTTGTATTAGTGGTGGTGGTTCTGGAATTGGTGCTGGTGATATTGGTGGTGGCGGTATTGGTATTGGTGGTGGTAGTATTGGTATTGGTGGTGGTGTTATTGGTGGTGGTGGTTTTATTGGTGGTGGTGGTGGTATTGGTGGTGGTGGTGGTATTGGTGGTGGAAGTGGTGGTATTGGTTGTACTGGTGTTGGTGGTATTGTTGGTGGTGATATTGGTGGCATTGGTGGTAATGGTGATATTGTTGGCAGTGGTATTGGTGGTGGTGGCGGCATTGGTGGGGATATTGGCGGTGGTATTGGTGGTGGTGGTATTCGTGTTGGTGGTGGTGATATTGGTGGTGGAGGTATTGGGGGTGTGGTATTGGTGGTGGTGGTGGTACTGGTGTTGGTGGTGGTGGTGGTGGTGGTATTGGTGATGGTGATGGTAGTGGTAATGGTGGTGGTGGTATTGGTGCTGGTTGTATTGGTGGTGGGCTTATTGGTGGTGGTGGTGGTATTGGAGGCACAGGTGGTGGTGATACTGTTGGTGGTGTTAATGGTGGTGGTGGTATTGGTGGTGGTACTGGTGGTGGTATTGATGGTGGTGGTGGTATTGGTGGTTGTGGTGGTGGTGATATTGTTTGTGGTTTTATTGGTGGTGGTAGTATTGGTGGTATTTTTGGTGGTGGCAGTATTGGTGGTGGTATTAGTGATGGTATTGGTGGTGGTATTGGCAGTGGTATTGGTGGTAGTGGTATTGATGGTATTGGTGGTGGTGATATTGGTGGGGGTGACATTGTTTGTGGTTTTCTTATTGGTGGTGTTAGTATTGGTGGTATTTTTGGAGGTGGCAGAATTGGTGGTGGTATTAGTGATGGTATTGGTGGTGGTATTGGCGGTGGTATTGGTGGTGGTGGTATTGATGGTATTGTTGGTGTTATTGGTGGTGGTGGTGGTATTGGTGGTGGTGATGGTGATATTAGAGGAGGTGGTATTGGTGGTTGTGGTATTTGTGGTGATACTGGTGTTGGTATTGATGGTGTTGGTATTGGTGGTGGTGGTGCTATTGGTGATGGTAGTGGTAATGGTGGGGTGGTATTGGTGTTAGTTGTATTGGTGATGGTTGTATTGGTGGTGGGTTTATTGGTGGTGGTGGTATTGGAGGTGCTGGTGGTGGTGGTATTGGTGGTGGTTGTATTGGTAGTGGTGGTGGTATTGGTGGTGGTACTGGTGGTGGTATTGATGGTGGTGGTATTGGCAGTGGTGGTGGTATTATTGGTAGTATTGATGGTGGTGTTATTGGTAGAGGTGATGGTATTTCTGGTGGTCTTGTTCATAATACAGGGTTTTGAAAACAACCAGTCAGGTGGCTTTAGTACAGATGACATGTAGCACAGATGTTCTGTTGTCAGCTTCAGCCCATTAGCACAGGATGATGTGCAACCCTGAATTCACTCGACTTAATTTGCTAATCATTTCTAAATCCATTTTACTTTGGGGGTTGAAACAGACACAAGATAATGCCAAGTTAAAATCATTGAAAGCAGGCGCGCTTATTACAGGGGTGGCCCTACAACTTAAAAAACACAAGTGGGTTCAACTGAAGCAGTGCATGTCTGGCCGGCAGTAGGAGAAACCCAATAAAGTAAATAGTGCTTACAGACTAAATAACAGGTCTTATGTAACAACTGAAGTAAAAGGACTAGTCGCCTTGGGAGGGTAAAAATGAAGACAAGACCGTACTAAGAAGGGACTAACAAGCCTATTAACGAATCCACAGGCAGCATTTACGAAAAACAATGGCACAAGCAATGACAAATATGGGAGGAGAGTGGGCGCGGCTTCTCTCCCATACTCTACTACGGCAGTCTCCCAGAGAGAGCAGCGCATGCATGCTGCCACTAGGCTCGACCTAAAAAAGATGAATATTTGCATGCAAGACTAGTCCAGGGATGCATAGGAACAGTTGCACGAACACTCCCCCTCAGTCTCATGATTTGTTGTGTGTAGTTTGAAGTTGTTTGCTGTCCCAAGTAGACAGGCATCGCATTGATCCGTTCAGACCAAATTGTTCAAGCTAGACTGGGACTGACAGATTTGATTACATTCAATCTTTGCCTCACATGGCACAGACAGCCAAAACAAGCACAGAGAATCCAAATTAAATGAATCTGTACATGTGGACCAATTGAGAGCAATGAATTAATGGTGTATTTTTACTGGCTAGGTTCTACTAGAGGCTTATTTGCACATGCACGAGTTGTAGGGATGGTGGTGTCTGCAGCTGTGCCCCCTGATGTTTATTTATTTTATCCTTCTCTGGTGCTCAGTCTGGTAATCATTGGTACCTAAAGCAGAGTGTTGGAAACTGAAGCCGAAAACAGATCTGATCTAAAGACAAGCCACAGCCAAGAGAGAAATAAGAAAGTGATGGACGAGTAGGAGAGACAGTAGGACGATAAGGAGGGTATAAAAAAGCATAAAAGCATAGAAAGTAACAGAGATAGAGCGAGAAGAACGATCGAAGAGAACAAATGATAGTGAAATGGAATGGAGTAAGAAACGGATTGGGAGGATAAGAGGATAATGGTACAGAACATGAGGGTACTGCGGTAAAGGGGGCATGAGTAAGGATTTGAGAATAATGTTACAGAAAGACAGAAAAGAACAGAAATAAGGGTACGTATTCTGAAAAAGAAAAAAAAAATCACTCCAGGCACACTATAGGCCACGCATTGACAGTGAAGGGAATCTGAACTCCTGCATTATCCTACAAAGCAGGCATGAGGGAAGCCTGCAATGGGGAGGACACTGGTTGGTAGACTGAGGAGTTGACATCAGTGGGTGATGGATGGAGCTAACGGTGGTGGGCAATGCAAAGAGACAGCAATTGTTGGAGGTACGAGGAGCAGGCAATGTCTGTCAGTAGGAGGGGAAGGCGGTGGCAGTTGTGAGGAGTTGACACGGGCAAGCAGAATACGATATTAGTGCCAATAAAAAGTGTGAGTTACTGATTCTCGTGGGAAAGTGGATACATACGTATACATGCGCAGCATTAGGAGATGGCACTATTTTACTGGAGAGAACCTGCATCAAAGACATTTGCGGGGGACATTTGATGAGGATAAAGGTATGATTAGAAATTGTTGAAAAATTAACTAGTTTAACATAGTTTCTGCTGCTTGTTTTGCAGTCACACAGAGATGTAAACAACAGGTGGCACTATTGTCCAATTCACGAGTCCTTCTTCATTATACTTCAGAAAAATTAAAGACAGAGCCAGTCTTCTGGAATTTGGGTAGAACATCGTCCTTTATATAGACGCAATATGTTAATGGTCCGCTTCCAAAAATATACATATAATAATAAACAACCATTCATTAGTGCGACTGGACCTCACACACAAGCTGCAACCAATATTCGAATAATAATGTACAAAAAATATTATAACTATTCCTAAGTAGCTACACAATGCTGCTTTAGAAATACCATTGTCTGCCACAAGAAAAAAAGTGGCTCACATAAGCCTGACCCTCAATAATAAATGTGGGAGGGTCCCATCATCAATATGATGCAGCTGGCGGAAAGGCGACCTACTCCCCACAGCTGGCCCCAAGTACCCAAAAGGTAGATGCATGATTCTAAATTAATACAATGTTGCTACACCTCCTATGGGGCATATTATCAAGCCCATTATTGCTGTTTTAGTGGCAGTTTTCTGCTAAAACGGCGATTCTTTTATTGCCTGTCTTGATAATATGCCCCTCGGTCTCTAATGCTCTTCTGAATTTTCTGGGGCTTCTGGTGGTGTTTATCCTCTTCTAGAGGATATTCCATTGCCTGCATGTCAGTACTGAGAATGCACTCCTACGTAGGTGGGTTTTAAAAATAAAAAAAGCCAGGAGACCATTCTAAATCTGAGGTTTCTCCTTTGTTTGTAGTTTGTATTGTAAGAAGGTCAGTCCCTTCCTGTTGGCTTCCCAGTGTGTAATGAAAAGGGCTTTGAATGATCTTCTTCCGACCACCGATAACCATTTAAGATTTTTTGAGAGTGTGAGGTGGTGGAGGACAGAGGAAAAGGTTGGTCTTGTCTGTTTAAGATGAAGACCCTTCAATCAACAGCAATTTGGATTGTGTGTATCCTGACAATTCCATTTCTAGAGAGCCCCATATAGATCCCATCTGCATAAGCCATGTAGTTTATCACTAGGATCAGCAATGCATGTATCCAGTGTGAAAGGCACAGACAATGGAAGATTTGACAAAGTATTCTCATTGTGTAGAAATGATGTGTGCACCACACCCAGATGGGTAGTGAGCAGCAAAGAATTAGGATTTTTAATGCACCAACAGTGAGAGAGGCGTCAAAGTAAATCCAGAGAATAGGAATGGTCTTGTTCAATCTCCCATAGGTGGAGAAACTGTTGAGTCAATATTTAGTGTCAGTCCTCTGCCTGATCCTTAGAAAAGCTGGAATGCAGCTGATACCCCAAGAAGATGTTTGTCAACTCACCGGCTGCCTCATAACATAGGTTATAAAAAAAACACTCTGGATTGAGGGAGACATGCCAAGGAAAATAATAGCATTCTTTGGGAGCGACTTTCTAAGGGTTATGACATTCTTCTAGCTGAACAAGACTGGCCACCAGAATTTGTCAGGGAGAGCCCACATGGCAAATACATCATTATACCAGCCTTCTCTAATCATATTCCAATTCATTTAAAATATACCTATGCCAGGAAATGGGCAGTGGCCCAAGCTCCTAAATTATATAAAAATCATGTAGGATGGGATGAGGATTCCTCTGACCATAAAATTCAGTAAAAAAGTCCACCAACTGTACAGACACCATTGTTAGACAGCATTAGACTTTCTACACGCAGATGTCCTTGTGGACAAATATGGTCCCACAACTATTAAGACAAGGTTCATTTGGATGTGGCCTCATCCCTCGGCTAATGCTTGAACTGTTATAACAGTTTTGCGAGTCTTTATCGGCACGCTACATTCTGATCAGGGTCCTGCATTTAGCTCTCAAGCTTACAAGGAGGCCATGGCCAAATTGGGCGTTGAATTGCGGTACTCTAGTCCATTCCATCCTGAGGGAAATTCAGTTGTGGAGAGAAAAAAACAGGACATAAAGCAATCTATAACAGCTAGGTATTAGGTTCGGGTGACGGGTGGGTCAAACATCTAATAAGTGTCCAACATAGTCTTAACAGCTTGCCAAGAAGTTCTCTAGGTGTATCCATATGAAGTCCTTTTTGGAATTAGGATGCTGGTTGTTGACTTTGATTGTCAGACATCAGTGGTGGACCAAAAAGATTTTGATATCAAAGATCCTTTGGTTGTTTTATAGGACTTAAAAGAAATAAGAGCGAAACAAAGCAATGTGTTCCTGCAGCCAACCAACACTGCGGAAAAAACAACCGTCCCAGCAAGGCCTGTCTGGATCCCAAAGCTTAGTGATCTATTCAGAGAAAAGATCGTGGACAAGAAGGAATTTGGGCCTTCTTACAGACAACTAGTACCTGTCCTAGCAATCCATGGATCAAGAGCAGTATTACTGCCAACCCTTGCTGGTAAAAAGGAGAACAGGTTTGTGCCCATCGACCTGGTCAAGCCACATCATGTGGCCAATTATAAGCAGTAGGCCAAGTGGACTCTGCCAATGTAGCAGACGTCTAGCTCCAGCTACTTTTCAAAGATGTTCAAACTGAGAGACTCATCACATTTGAAAAATATGCAGTACGAAATGAAGGACTAAGTAACAAAGCTATGGAAATTGTACCTCAATACCCAAATAACAGTTCATCAAGAAAAACCTGTCTACAATGAAGTAGCATCTGACTACACAAATGTAAAAAGTGATCCTGAGGTTCCTGCGATTTCAACGAATCCTGATACAATCACAACATTTGACAGAAATGCCTGTGGCTATTTCATTAATTTCGATATGTTTTCTGAGGATCCCAGTGTGACTGAAACCACGTCAGTAAAAACAACTTTGAAAGAACAAACAACAGACCTTTTTCATCACCTGGAAAATATTTATCTGGTTTCATCAAGGATTGAACTTTGGATTGTGTTGGGCATATTTTTTCTTCTACTTTGGTTGACTTTGGTAATACCTCTGGGAATGCTGATAAATTGAAGATATGTCAAAATGGACACAGCAAGTAAGAACGTCAACTTACTCCTCAAGCCACACAAATCATCCCATTGTGAACAAAGAGACTTGTCATCAGTGAATATCACAGCTGTTCCTATACCGGGTGGTTTAGCATGGGACAAAACTGATTATGACATTTTTGGCCAGTCGGAGCTGTTGAAGATTCCACACTTTTTCAAGGTTTCATTAAGTGACTTTGTTTCATGTAGTACATTTTCTGATGATTGGGACTTCGAGGCTGTTAATAATATGATGTCAGACATAGAAATGTCTGCAGTGTTCACTAATCATGAATATTCAGAAGGTTCTTCAGACAATTAACAAATGTATTGTTATAATGTTATAAGCTGTTTTGTTATGTAATAAGCTGTTTTATAACGCGCACAATTACTACCGGAGTATCCTTGCGCGGTATACCCCCCCGCTTTATAGTCGTGAAACCTTGCTCAACCTGAAAGAGCATGCGCACGAAGGTCATCTCACCCTCACTGACGCTGCCTTCCCAGTGCAGGACTTCGCTATTAGGGGCCTGCTTCTGGGGGGACTTCTTAATGTCAGATCACTGCCAAAGCATGCTGACGAAATTCATCTATTGATTGAAACTCATCACTTGGATGTTCTCTTTCTAACTGAAACATGGACCCACGCAGACTGTGAAATTGAATTAGACTGGGCCTGTCCACAGGATTTTAAAATCCTGCATCTCCCTAGACCCAAAGGCCGCGGTGGTGGAGTAGGCATCATCTACAGAGCCTCTTGGCTCGTTACCATCCTAGATATGGACCCGGTCGCTGGGACCGAGCTCCTAGGCCTCTCCATTAACAGTCACACAGGAGCTATTTTTTCGGCAATTATCTGTTACCGACCTCCTGGGACCTTCAGCTCCCAACAACAACAATCGCTACTTACCTCCTTTACCAACATGGCGACCTCCCACAATAAGCTCATCATTTTAGGTGATTTTAACCTTTGGTCGAATGGCACTCTTGACACGGGACTGAACAATTTAGTGCTCTCCTGTGATAGCGTGGGACTCCAACAACTGGTCAAGGAACCCACTCACACAGCAGGACATCGACTCGACCTCATCTTCTCTACCCCTCAGCTAGTACACTTAAACAATATCCTGCCTATGAGCTGGACTGATCACTCCCTTCTTAAATTTTATATTACTAATAAGGGGACCAGTACGCCGACACACAGTGGCTGTTCGGAATTCATGTATAGAGACTGGAAAGCTCTAGGAAGGCTGAAAACTACTGGTGCCTTGTTTCCAGTGGAAGACAGTTTCTCCCCTCACAACCCAGTAGTAGACAACTACGAGGTTTTCTGTACTAAGATATCCTCAATTACTGATTCCCTTGTTCCCTTAAAAAGTTGCAAAACTAAGGGCAGAGCATCAGCCCCTTGGTTTGATGATTCCCTGAAAGCCCTTAAATTAGCCTGCAAACAGGCTGAGAGGAAATGGAGGCAAGGATATTCCGACACTAACAAGCTGATCTGGAAAAACAAACTCCTGGAATATAAAGCTGCAATTATTAAATGTAAATCCACCTACTATTGCTCCACTATAGCTACAGCCGCCAACAGTTCCAAAAGCATCTTTCAGATCCTTAACAACCTCACCCACCCCAACTCTGCCAAAAAAACTATCCCTCCCACACAAGCACTCTGTGACAATCTCGCACAGTTCTTCAAGGACAAAATCGAGACGATCATCCATAACCTGAGCACTAGCCCTGGAGCTGACTCTATTGACTACAAAAAGATAAGCCCAGGGTGTTCTCCTACTATATGCCTGCGGGAATTTCCCCCCATCTCGGAGGCGGCTTTCGATAGTTTGGCTCGTGGGATTTCTTCGGGTTCCCCTCTTGACCCTCTGCCCCCTAACACTTGGAAAGCTTTCGGAGTGGAACTTTTCTGTACCCTTCGCAGAATCTGCAATCAATCCCTGCGCTGCGGGGTTGTTCCGGCTCCTTGGAAGCAGGCTCTTATCACTCCACTACTGAAGAAACCCTCCTTGAACCCCGAATGTTTACTGAACTATCGGCCTATCTCCCTATTACCTTTCCCGGCGAAAATCGTCGAGCGCTGGGTGAGCTCCTGTCTTTCCAAACACCTGGAGCAGAATAACATCCTGGACGAAATTCAATTTGGGTTTCGTCCGGCCCATGGCACTGAAACAGCTGTTCTCACTGCCATGGAGGACCTTCGTATGCGCACAGACAGGGGCCAGGCAGCAGCCCTGGTCCTGCTGGACCTGTCTGCCGCATTCGATACGGTCAATCATGTGACTCTGCTGGAAAGACTGAGGGAGGCAGGGGTTGATGGCACCGCCCTGCTCTAGTTTCACTCCTTCCTGCGGGATAGGAAGCAGGCGGTGTCCCTACCCCCGTTTCAATCTGCCTTCTCCCCAGTTCCCCATGGGGTGCCCCAGGGCTCGTCTATCAGCCCTATTTTATTCAATGTCTACCTCAAACCTTTGATTACGCTAATAAAATCCCATAATCTAAAAGCCATAAACTATGCTGATGATACTCAGTTTATTCTCTCTTGGGAGGGGGAAGAATCAATCCCCCTGGAATCATTTCACAACTGTCTGAGAGACACAGCTGGTTGGTTGCACAAAAATTCCCTGCAATTCAACTCCTCTAAAACTGAGGTTCTGTACTGTGCCGGAAGTCGGATCCCTCGCTTATTCCCAGCCGATTTCTGGCCCCCTGAAGCCCCGGTAAAGCCTCAACCGGTTTCCATCGTTCGCAATCTGGGTGTCATGATGAACGACAAACTTAGCATGGAAACTCAGGTTGCGAAAACAGTGTCCACCTGCTCGGCCCTCCTGCGCTCCCTACGCAAGATCATGCCACTTCTCCCCTTACAAGCCCGGGCGCTAATAGTCAGGTGTACTATTCTTAGTCGCCTTGACTATTGCAACGCGATGCTGTTAGAGGCTCCAGTTGTATTGCTTGACCGACTCCAAAGAGCTCAATCTGCCGCTGCCAAACTAGCCCTTGGCTGGTCAAGGAGATCCTCGGCCACTGCGACTTTGGCCGAGCTGCACTGGCTTCCTATGAGGCAGCGAGTGGCTTTTAAATCACTCTGTCTTGTCTTTAAGGCATTACACGGAGTTGGGCCCAAACCCCTGCGATCCATGTTCACGTGGTACATCCCAACCAGAGCCCTCCGCTCCTCCACAGCCTGTCTTGTCTCAATACCAAGATTCTACAAGGTCAGGACGGGGGGAAGATCCTTCAGAGTTGCTGCCGCTAAACTTTGGAACAGCCTACCCCTCGACATTCGCCAAATCACTGAACTCTTCCCTTTCAGAAAGCGGATTAAAACCTGGCTCTTTCCCTAAACGTTAAACTTTGGCTTTACTTATCTGTTGTCCCCACTGCTCTCCATCTCAGGAGCTATACTGTTACAGCGCCAGGATACCTGCAAGGTGACAGCTGCGCTATATAAGTTTTATAAATAAATATAAATAAATAATAAATACCACTGGGGAACCCGTCCTGGCTTTCCCTGTGGGATGGTCCCTACTGGGAGTCCCCAAGGTGGAGCCAGGCATCCCCAGCATTGATGGGGCCGTTGTGGAGATTAGGCAAGCTAATGCCCAGAGTTGCCGAGTGGGACCCTTGGTTAGAGTAGGCACAGAGGCGAGAATTATCGAGTCCGCTGACCCTGGTACACGACCCTGCCGCGACGTGTACCCTGGTCCCGGGCCGACTCCTGCTTCCGGGTCTGCCACCTCTAACCAGTGAGCCACACCACTCCACTCATAATCCATAATCACTATGATCATCATTTCTTGCACAAGTCTGAAAATCCTAGAAATGTATGAATGTATAATCAATGGGAACAAGATGCCAAGAGAGGGTGGCTCAAAAAAATTCTCCAATAAGTTTCCATACTTTTCAGGGTTCAATGTATCAAATCCAGAATCATTTTACTTTAAACAAGTAAACAAATCAGGAATGAAAAGTATGTTCACCAATACAAAACAGATTTATTCTGCAGCCTTTTATGCCCAACTGTCTACACTAGGTTTTGACTTTTGAAAGACAGCATTGAGACAAAAATTGTCTGGGGTACAAAAGATTGGCATGTTCAGGGGGTAGAAGCTTTATTAAGAGCCTGCATCATCCCTGACCAAATTATGTTTTTAAATGACACTGTCCAACAGATGTCTTGCCTTGGTTTAGCCAAGATCAAAGACATGAACAATCCGTCCATACCTACACCTGATAATGATAACACATCAGAGGGAGAGGTTGAGGTACATAATATTTTGCTTCACAACAGAATAGATCCCAATTGGAATAAATGGTTGATCTGGCCCACAGACACAAACAACTGTCAAGATAGATTCCTGAATATAGCACAGGGTTTCACATTCACTAGGCCAGACTCAAGTAATAGAATAGTAGCAACATACAGTGTAGGGAAGATGTGCCTTGATTGGCTACATAGATCTACACTAAAGGATGTAAAGCAACACATATCTTTACCTAAAAATGGCGCTGATCTTAGGGAATTCTTGCTAGGACCAAGAAAACTATGTCATAAACGTTTTATACATGCCGGTATCTATGCTGCTTATAATGAAGCATGGACGATTACACAAGCAGAGACGGCAGAAAAGATACAAGCAATTTATCGTATTAATTTAGAGAAAACTCTCTCTGTGGTTGACAAAGGATCGTCCAGTATATATTGGTTTTTAAAATCTTGTAGGTCACTGCAGTTTCTGGGCAATCGCAGATATTGACCGTATGGCAAGTTTTCTCTTAGCGTCCTTGGATGGAAGCTGGTGTAGAGAAGGAGAGAATTCCTTGCCGTAGCTTTGAAATGGGTTTTGGTCTCCAACTTTCCATTTTTGGTTGTGATGCCAGGTCAAGGAACGTGATGGTGTTTTTTGCTTCCGTTGTGAGTAAACTTTAAGTTGGGGTCACATACATCGATCCAGGTGAAAAAAGTCTGGAGCGAGTCTCCTGATTCTTCCCAAATGAGGAGAACGTCATCAATGTAACTCTTGTAAAATGTAATGTTTGAGAGGAAGGAGTTGATGTTGAAGAGTTGGGTTTGTTCAAAGAGTGGGGAGTTTATTAAGTAATAAATGAATCATTTTTTAATTGATAATTGTTAAATAATCATGCAAAATGTTAAATTGTATTTACATATATATATATATTCACTAAAAAAAACATAGGTTTTAGGCCTTATATAGTTAGGAATTAACATATAAAAAACCATTGAAATTCCTCCTATATAGTTAGCTGGACATTTTATTGATATAAAACCAATGAAATTCGACATATAGTTAGGTCCACTAACTATATATTTCGCGCATCCGCAATCCAATGCTGATGATGTCACATATTACATCATTCATGACATCACTGATGACATCATTCAGTGTCTGTGTGTTTTTGTAAAGTTTAAATATGTTTTACATATTGAAGAATGAGAGGATGTATAAGAGTATGGATGAAGGATTTGATTGTATAAGTGAGTAAGTATGTGTTTGTATATCTGTGAAAATGTAAGCTGTTCTGTGTTTAACTGTATAGATCAAGAAATCAAAGTGTGATTGATTCTTTACAGGACTGAGTAGGTGTGTGAGTAACTCCATGGATGAGTGGCAGTGTGTGAGTGTCTGCATAGGTGTATGAGTGCATATGATAGTGTTGCAATGATGAGTGACAGTATGTACGAATGACCTTATGGGTGAATGAATGAATGTGCATGTAGACGTAGGAATTAGTTAGAGGGTATGTAGTAAATGGTATTGGTGTGTCAATAGTTTCAAAAATTATACTTTGTATTTTACACTAGGTGTATTAGAGTGTAAGGAGGTGCATTGTATTATCACATAGACGTAGGAATTAGTTAGTGGGTATGTAGTAAATGGTATTGGTGTGTCAATAGTTTCAAAAATGATACTTTGTATTTTACACTAGGTGTATTAGAGTGTAAGGAGGTGCATTGTATTATCACATGAAGTATATCATTAGTGGTGTAATTATTGATGTTAAATGAGCTGTCATCAGTGATGTCATCAGTGATGTCATGAATGATGTAATATGTGACATCATCAGCATTGGATTGCGGATGCGCGAAATATATAGTTAGTGGACCTAACTATATGTCGAATTTCATTGGTTTTATATCAATAAAATGTCCAGCTAACTATATAGGAGGAATTTCAATGGTTTTTTATATGTTAATTCCTAACTATATAAGGCCTAAAACCTATGTTTTTTTTTGTGAATTTCATTGGTTTTTTAAAGGCTAATTCCTAACTATATATAGTGTATAACCTATAGTTTTTTCAGTGAATATATATATATATATATATATATATATATATATATATATATATATATATATATATATATATATATATATATATATATATATATATATATATCCAGTAAGTGGAGTGGGAGATCACTTAAGCATTGATTGTACTGGTCAGCATACTCCCTAGAAAGAGAAACAGAATGTGCATTATCAAAATCATAAGCACATACTCACAACATATACACGGATCCAGTAAAGTTCATATTATGATTCAGAACAGCACGATACTAGGTTAGATACTATTTCCATATCACACACTCTGCTCTAACTTGATCCTCCACAGGAGCCTTATAATTTCTTCCGGTAAAGCTTGTTACCTAATAATAAGCGCTATTCCACATTAGGGCTTTCATGTGACCCATCTGTTCCCTATCATTCTTTCTGAAGGAGTCCAGCAGTCTCCTTTCCCTCCTATGACTTTCTGTTGTAGTCTTTACCGGTCTTACAGTATCTTGCCCCACAGCCTGTGCTCGACGTCAGCTCCCGGACCCCCTGCTCATACTGACTCTGTGCTCCACCACCAGCTTATTCACCAGTTTCCTTTTCAACAGAGTGATGCATTTGTCTGAGAGTCCGCATTCCATTGATGCAGGGTGAGAACTTCCTGTTGCCTACCCCAGCACGGTCCAAATCTTTTTTTTGTTTTTTTTTATCCCTGTGCCGATGTAAATCTTGGTTTATGTGCAGGTGACTAGTGGGGGCTCCGGAATGTACCCACTTGATCATATATTGCCAGTGCTCCTATCACATTTCCCATGTAGGCTGTATTCAGTGCTGGGAACTTTAATGAGAACACTGGCAAACTCAGTAGGTCTGCCTTGCCTTTTGTGTTATAAGGGGCCTAAATAATGCAGATGGTGAAGGGAAAGCTGTGAGCAAGAAAAAGATCGGGCAGAGAGTGGCACAGCCAGGAAGACACGGATCAGTGCAGGTTGGGCGAGATGCGGACAGGGTGAGTTACAGGCACGGAAAGATGCAGACTGAGAGAGCGTGGAGAGGAAGAGGCATGAGTAGGGAAAGGTGCGTGCAGGGTGCATGCTGGGAAATGTATGAGCAGGGAGAGGGTGCAGGGAAAGTGATATTTAGGGAGAGGGCGGGTCGGGGGACTTACAGCTTGAGAGAGAGGCAGCTTCAGTGTGCGGTGGGAAATACGTGGCCAGGGAAAGGTTTGGGCATGGAGAGGTATGACGCAGGAGATGTATGAGCTGGGAGAGGTATAGGCAGGGAAAGGTATGAGCCTGGAGAGGTATGACGCAGGAGAGATATAAGGAGGGGAGGTATAGGCAGTTAGAAATACGGGGAGAGAGAGGGGTGCCAGCAGGAAGTGTAATGGGTGAAGAGAGAGGTGTAGGCAAGTAGACGTACGAGGAAGAGGTACAAGCAGGGAGGAGTGGAGGCTGGGAGAGGTGCAGGCATGGGGAAATAGTAGCAGGGATAGGAGAAGAGGTTCAGACACGGAACGGCATGGACAGTGACAGGTGCTTTCAAAAATAGGGTAAAGCAGGGAGAAGTGCGAACAGAAAAACGTACGTAGAAAGAGGTTAAGGGAAGCGAGTGGCATGGGACAGACAGGTACGGGGGTGAAAGGGCAGGGTTGGAAGAGGAGGGGTTTAGGAGAGGTGAAGGCATGGGCAGGTGCGTTGGGGAAAGGCTGGGAGAGGTGCTGCATGGACAGGTGTGGTAGGTGCGGTGGGGCAGGCTGGGAGAGGTGCTGGCATGGAGAGGTATGTGCAGGGAAATGCATAGTCTAGAAGAAGTACATGCAGGTAGAGTTGTGGCAGGAAGAGATATGGGAAGGGAGGGGTATGGAAAAGGAGAGGTGAGGACCAGGACGGATGCAGGTTTGAAGATGTGCAGGCAGCAGGGTGGGGTGCCGGCCGAGAGGCGGGTGGCCAAGGAGAGGTGTGAAGGAGAATGCCTGCCTGCTGGGATAGCATTGAGCTGAGAGAGGTACAGCCTGTGGCAGGAGCATCCAGGGAGAGGTACAGACGCAGGGAAATCTGTGCAGGTCTGCGCAGGAAGAGGCCCCAGAACAGATAGGTGCTGGAAGGGTGCGTGAGGACAGGGGTAGGCCTGGGAAAGGTACAGGCATTGAGAGGTGCAGGGCAGTGGAAGGTACAGGCAGGAAAAGGGCCCAACAGGTAGCAGTCTGGACAGGAAGAGCTGTCACATGGGAGAGATGCAGGCAGGTATGAGCAGGTGAGGTAGGGACAAGGAGAGTAATGAGGGCGTAGGGATGTGGGAAGATAGGGGTGCCGTAGGCTTTAAGAGATGGGAAGGACAGGTGTGAGTAGGCAAGAAGAGGTACAGGCACGGTGAGGCGCTATCTAGGTACAGGCAGGGTGAGGCGCTATCTAAAACAGGTGTGTCAAGGAAAGGTATGGGGAGGAGACATGCAGGCTGGGAGAGGGCGTGGAGACTGAGAAAGGCGCAGCCAAGGAGGGGTGCAGGCATAGGTAGGGGTGCAGTAGGTTCAAGCCTGCCAAGGTGTGGGCCGAGAGGTGCAGAGAGAGACAGGCATGGGATTGGTGCAGCATGGCAGAGGTGTGAGCAGAGCTGCAGGTAAAGGTACCGATAGGGAGAGGTCTGGACATGCGAGTATGGAGTGACATGGGCAATAGAGAAAAAAAAAACAATAAGTACAAACAAAAACTCTTCATAGTTGTGCTTAGTTGAACTGTATCACATCTCTGCAACATGTGTTCGAGGCAGGCAGACAGCAGTATTATTGTATGTATACTAGCTAGAATAGGTAAATCTGTGTTTTGAGAAACATGACACTATTTCCGTTTTGTTGCATTTTCCAAAATGAAAGTCTCTGTGCGTGTCATGCTCTACAATTCCACTGTACGTGCCTTGCTGCAGTTTTGCTTTTAGTAGCAAAACATCGCCCTGGCAGTAGCACTGAAAAGCTCCGTATCTCTGCTCCGCCCTGCTCTTCTAGCGGTAATCAGTAATGGTGCAGGCGGGGGCTCCTCAGCACACGTTAGCCCCGCACAAGTACTGCACCAGCCCGCATCATTAACCGGTCTCCCCCTTGGCACGGGAGACCGGTCCGAACATCAAAGGCTTCCCCCCGGCAGGGGGAAGCGGAAACCACGTCCTCCCGGCCCCGCCTACAACCAGGCGGCGGCCATTTTAAGGCGGCTCGGGCCGCAGCGGTGATCTCGGCAGTAAAACGAGGGGTGAGCACCCTCGAAATTAAAATAAAACACAAGAAAATATAAGGCAGAAGCCCCCCAAAACCCCCCCCCAAAAAAAAAATCTGAAAATTCGCGGGGGTGCGCGCGCGCGTGCGCGCTTATAGATATATAATTGATTTCTCTTCTAATTTTCTCAGGAACCACTGGAGGGATTTACACTATTTTACCAAAAGCGTGATCTGCATACCAGACACTACCATTTTGACAAGTTTGGTGTAATTCCCTTCAGCGGTTCAAGCTGTAGCTGAGTCTAAAGGTCCTATGGAAATTAACATGGGGAAAACACGTTTTGGGACCCCCCTTTTTTCTCAGCCCCCTCTTGACGAATCCCCCCCAAATTTTCAGGGAAGGAGCGGAGCAAGCCATCTTCTTTGAGAAATTTGTGAAGATTCATCAACCAGGGCCAAAGTTATTCCCAATAGAATGTTGGGGATTTCCTGTGGGAGCCCGTCCTAACTATATATACCTACTGGCTACCGCCAGTAGGTAATATATATATATATATATATATATATATATGATTTTTTGGGTTAAATAATAATGTTCACATTACGAGTTTTAAATTTGTTCTAAATTTATAGAATTATTCAAATATAAATATATTTTTTAATTTTATTTTTAACGGTTTACGAAGGTAGGTGCAGTACAATAATAGCATACATAAGGGCAGTTCCATATACTAATACAGTGCAATATAATAAGGTACAATTCGACATAGGCATAACAGTTACCATGAGCAATTTAAAAGTAACCGGAGGCCCATAGCGCAATGTTCTGGCAGGACCAGACTCCTCAGGAACATTTCCCACTGGCGTGCGGGCTCAGGGGGAGGGGGGCTCATGAGGCAGAGATGCACAGGGACAACCGGTGGAAAGTAAAAGAAAAGCAAAAAAAAAGGAGGGGCTCAGCATAGACCAGCACCGGCGGCCGCCGCAGGCCATGGGCCAGCGGGGAGCGCAGGAGAGGCTACGGCAGGAGCAGGGGGATAGATTGGTGGGGGGTGTAGGATCCCAAGTGGCCCAGCAGCTTGCAGGGGAGAGAGGAAAGGAGGCTATGTAATTACTGCCTCCACGGCCTCCGCGGGCACAGGGTTGACTGGGAGCACAGGGGAGGAACTCACGCCACAGGAGGAGCGGGACAGGAGATAGGTGACCAGGGGGCCACAGATATCAAGAGGTCTAGATCTAGTGGGCAACAGATCCCATAATTCCAAGAGAAGCGTCTGACAGCGGGAGGCGTCCTCCAGCCAGGTCGCCACAGTGGGGGCCCGCCCCCGGCCCCAGCACACTGCCACCCTACGCCTGGCCAAGACCAGCAGCATTGCAATGAGACGGCAGCATCAGGGCATGTCTTGACAAAACCGAGCAGGCAGAGGAAGGGGTCTGGGGCTACAGCTGCCCCGGTAATTTCAGAAATAGTGGAGCAGACCTCCAGCCAAAACACCTGCACTCTCGGGTAGAGCCAGGCCAGATGGGCAAAGTCCGCCGCAGGCGAGGAGCATCGTGCACACGCATCCTCAGGAGTGAGCCCCAAGCGGTGAAGATGCAATGGAGTGCGGTAGAACCTGTGCAGAAATTTTAAATGGATCAAACGAAGCCAATAGTTTGGGGAAAGTTTGGTGGTTTGGTTAACACAATAAAGCCAGTCGGTGTCCGTGGTATCCATGCCAAGGTCCGCACTCCACGTCACGCAGGCTCGTGTCAAAGAGCGAGGGGAGGATAGTAAGGCGGAAGCGTATAATCTGGTGACTACCTTGTGTGGGGACGCGGACGTGTACATAAAATCCAAAGCTGGGAAATTGGGTGGAGGGTGCGGAAAGGTGAGTTCAGTTCTTGGCAGGTGGCGCGCAGCTGATATTAGAGGAGCGTATCCATCAGGATAGGGGATTCTGGGAGGGAGTAGAAGGGATTCTCGGGGGACAGATCAGCAACAGTCCGAATGCCCCGTAGCACCGTGTGTCGAGACATACTAGAAGACTGAAGGGATGGGAAGTTTGGGTGGTCAATAATGGGCACAACATGAGCAGATAAGAGAGGAAGACCAGCGAGACGACAAAACGCCTTCCACACCCAGCGCAGTGTTTCCACCGTATTCACCTCAGTATGGGGCAGACCGCAGGGGCAAACAAGTACGTAGACAGTTGCCAGGGGGAGGCAATGTCCAGTTCAACCGAGACATGAGGCTGGTAGGGGGTGGGATGTAGCCAAAAATGGAGAAAACTTGCCTGAGCGCAAAGTGCGTAAAGTCGAAAGTCCGGCGCGCCCAGCCCGCCAGCCGATATGGGCAAGGTCAGGATGTCATAAGCAATCCTAGGTTGCCACCCCGCCCAGACCAGGGACACGACTAAAGAACATAACGGTAGCCTTCGAAAGAAATAAGCAGTGAGAGGAATGGGTATGTTAGAGAAAAGATAGAGAAATTTAGGGAGGACAACCATTTTGACTATGGCAATGCGGCCAGCCAGGGACAACGGTAATCTGCTCCCTAGAGGTATCTGAGACTCAAACCAGTCCACCGCACGGCCAAAATTGGACCTCCAAAGCTCGTCCGGGTCCCTACTTAGCCAAATGCCCAGATAACCCGTAGGGCCGGATGACCACTCAAAAGGAAAATCTGGTATGAATGGGAGGGTGGCGTCAGTCAATGGGAAGAGTACGGACTTGCTCCGATTTACCTGAATACCCGAAAGCCCGTCGAAACAAATAACCTCCTGTAGCAGGGGACTGAGATTATCTTGGGGGTGGCGAACATAGAGGGTTACGTCGTCGGCATACATGGACACCAGGAGGGAGCGAGACGAAAAGCCAATGCCTCTATCGGTATGGTGTTGTCGCAGCCGGGCAGCCAGGGGTTCCATGGTGATTGCAAAAAGCATGGGTGACAGTGGGCACCCCTGCCTAGTGCCCCGAGCGATGCTAATGGGGTCCGAAACTTGGCCATTTATGCGAAGCGGGCAGGGGGACTGGTATAGAGGAGCTTAATATTTCGCAAACAATGGGCACTGAAGCATATGCGCGACAGGATATAAAAAAGGAAGGGCCACTCCAGCGTGTCAAACGCCTTCGTGGCATCGAGCAAGGCGGCCACAGCAGGAAGCTCAGGGTTGATTTGGTGAAAAACTGAAAAAATAGTGCGAAGGTTGTGGGAGGTTGCCCTACCGGGGATGAAGCCAGATTGGTCCGGGAGGGCTATGGTGGGCATCAATATTAGAAGGCGAGAAGCAATCAATTTGGCGAAAATGTTATTATCAATGTTAATGAGGGAGAGGGGGCAGTAGGAGTTACATCTGTCAGCAGGCTTGTCTGGTTTAAGAAGCAGGGTCAACGAGGCTTCGCAAAGGGATGGTGGAAACTCGCCTGTATCAAACGATTCGTTGAACATGGCCGTTAGATGTGGAATAAGGGTGGGGGGAAAGTTTTATAAAAAGAGGCTGGCAGACCGCCAAGACTCAGCGCCTTGTCACTCGGCAGGCTGCTTATTGCCACTAAAACTTCCTCCTTTGAAAGAGGTTCGTCGAGAAATTTGCGGTGGTGGTAGGCCAGCCAGACAAGAGCAATAGAATCAAAATACTGGTCGAAATCCTCCTGAGAGGGGGCGGACCAGCGGAGTAAAGTCGAGAGTAGAATGCAAGGAAGTGGGAAGTGATTTCCGTCGAAGACGTGGTGTGGTCAGGCCCGTCATCACTGAGGGCTGTAATATGAGAAGCAGCGCATGATGGACGCAGGAGATTGGCAAGGGTACGCCCGGGGCGGTCACCCTCCCCAAAACGGCGGGCCCGGCCCTCCCTCCCCAAGAAGGACAGCTCTCGGCCGGCTTCGTCCGAGAAATCCGAGTGTTTCTGCCGCAGTTGCACCAGCGTGTCGGGGCCGGCGCCGCTCTCAAGAGCGGCGTCCAGGTCCCGGATCCCCCCCTCCAACTTAGCCAGCATGGACCGGATAGAATGCAAAACGCTGGCTTGCTTGGGGATGCATTTTCCCCGAATAAATACTTCAAACCCTTCCATTAGGGTAGAGGCAGAGTCAACGGAGCCCACGTTGAGCTCAAAATAGTTAGTGATGGCAGTCTGGATTTCGGCACAAAAGACAGAGTCCCGAAGTGCATTAGGGGATAGGTGCCAGGTGAAGGCCCGTCGCTGAGAGTTGGGAGGGCGGAGGAGAAGGCGGACCGGTGCATGGTCAGAGAGAGTGCGGGCCATATGGGTCGCAGCGATGGTACAGGACAAGACATCTGGCGAGGCGAGCCATAGGTCAATCCTTGACCAACAACCTCTCGCGCCCGTGACACAAGTTCCCTCCCCGGCATCAGGGCGGAGATGTCGCCAAATATCAATAAGGGAATTGTCCGATAAAATGGAGGAGAGAGTAGTTGCGGCACGCGGGTGGGAACGGTAAGAGCCCGATCGGTCCAGCTCCACGGAAAGGGCAACATTAAAATCTCCACCCCAGATCACGGCCGCAGGACCGCAGGAGGAGATCAGGTGCCAAATGTGGTGGAAAAACCCCGGGTCATCAGAGTTCGGGCCATAGACCGCTGCTATGGTGACGGGCTGGGCAAATAGTAGACCATGCAGGATGACATACGACCTTCCGAGTCAATAAGGGTATGAAGGGTCTGCCCAGGGAGGCCTCGACGCAGCAGAATGGAGACTCCTCTGGAATAAGATGAGTAAGTGGATGAGTAAGACTCCCCCCAGTAGCGCGCGCTGAGCCTAGACGTTGAGCCCGGAGCAAATGAGTCTCCTGTAGAAGACAAATATCTAAGCAATGGCGCTGGAGATGGGCATGTGTCAAACGAGCCTTGAGGTGGTCAATCAGCCCACAGATATTCGAAGTCCAGTAGGTCACACTAGCCATTGGAGAGAAGTAAGCGGGTAGCGTGACATGGATCGCACAGCAGGGGAATGCAATCTGGGCCAGCCCCTTGTGACAGTAGGGGAGACAAGGAACAAATGGAGGAGTGCGGGTAAGGGGGCAGCCCAGGTAGGAACGACCCCCAAGAGAGGACGCCAGTGCGTGGAGGAGATAGAGGGGACTGAAGGAGCCACCTGTAAGTCGGAGCAACGACAGTGTTAACCTACAAAAAGCAAAAAACCCCTGCAGTGAGCCAAGGACTAGACGTGGAACATGGTACCGTACATCAAGCACAAAAATACATGATTGCAGGTAGATCCCAGTGTTTTCAATGGAACATGCAGTTTCGAAAGTTAGCAACAAAAATGCAGCACAACAAAACCACCACCCTACTGGAAAACAGAACCACCCACCCACCCCCCATAAATCGCAGACCCAGATCTGCGCAAAACATACCAAACAGACCATCCCCCAGTGTTCGACCACCCGCCACCCCCTCCAACCCCCCAATCAGGCTAAGAGGACCCCCCACAGCACCCCAGGGACCCAGAACTTGGACAGGGCAACCAAACAGTAGAAACGGGAATCATCCCAGGTGGGGCATTGCAGGACTCGGCGGACATCCCTGCAGTAAAGCAGGGTGGCCAAGCTCAATCAGATGACAGCATCGTAAAAAAGGGGAATAACTAAAACAGTATACCCAGACTGCACAATAAACCTGAGGATGAGCGTAATCAAAGGGCATCTGTGGAGAGGAGAGAAAAATACAAAAGGATACTAGAGAGCAGTGGGAAAAGATCACAGTCACTTGTGTACAATATCCAGCGATTGATGCCCACAAAGATGGTAGAAAGGGGACTAAGCCAAGTGAGCACAGGATTCGTGACCATCATCCGACTATCCGGGCATCACAACAGTGTACAGACAGACCGATCAGTCATTGTCGCTTAGGTGATTGGTGGCTTCAAGTGAAGAGTTGGAGGGAGAATTTCTGGACTCCTTGTCTAGGCGCTTGGCGAAAGCGAGACCCTCCCTCGGATCAGGGAATACCAGCGTCTTGAAGACTTGGCGGACCCGTAGCCTCGCCGGATAGGCCAGGGAGTAGGATACCTCGTTCTTCTGAAGGATTCACTTGGCAGGTAGAAACTCCCTCCTGGCAGCCTGAACAGTCATGGTGTAATCAGGAAAAAAAGAGAGGGTATTGCCGTGATGAATTATGGTGTGCCTGTCCCTGCGGCCCGGAGGATGGCATCACAGTCGCAGAAGTTCAATATCTCTGTCACTATGGAACTTGGAGGCATGCCAGGGCGGGGCTGTGGGCTGAGAGAACGGTGAGCTCGCTCCATGTCAAAGAAGGGAGATAGTACGTCACCGAACAGCTCCCTAATCCTCTATCTTTGAAATATTGGTGGATTCAGGCAGGCCTGTAAGGCGGAGGTTGCTCCGACGTGAGCGCGCCTCCAAACTTCATTTTTCTCACGGATGACAGCAAGGATTTTATCCATTTGGAGAAGCTTCTGTCTGTGTAGCCGCATCTTCTCCATCAGATACCCTGGTCTTGACATGGAGGAGCCTGTTGTCGTGCGAGTCCACCCGGGCCTTCACAGAGTCAAGATGAGCGGAAATCTGTTCCAGTTGGGAGGCAATGCCAGTTACAGCCGACTTCACCTCCAGCATAATCGCCTTAAGGTCATCATCACGACCTGGAGGATTGTCCGGGGCCCCAGCAGAGTCCGCCCCCTCCGAGCCCGCACCGTCCTGGCGTGAAGACCTGCGTAGGTCAAAGGCGATCTTGGGCTGCTTAGGGTCTGACTTCCCCATGATGGAGCCAGACGCCACAGGACCTACCAGGCACCCAGGGGAAGACAAGGTTCAAGATGGAAGGGGAGTCACGGGAGACTACCGCCGGAGATGTAGAGGGGAGGGCGCTAAAGCGCCAGCAGAGTCACGGCGCCCGCAGTATGGAACAATAATGCATGTAAGTGGGAGATGCACTAAAGGAGCAGAGCCGCCCACGTCTAGCCTGCAGCAACAGAGGAGCGTGCATAGCACCAAGGCCCCTGAGCCGGGCCAGCAGGGGAAGGAGACAGGGCCCAGCCCCTGTTCGTGTGAGAGCAGAAAGGTGACCCAGGCCAGAGGCACCGTCGACAGCAGGTGGCTACAGCAAACAGGGTGCCAATCCCGGACGGAGCGAGGCCTCCGCAGGAGAGCACCAGAGTTCGTGGCAGGGGGATAAAAGGCAAGAGGAGAGCTCCCAATGGCACTGTGGCCCCAGCTTCAAGAGGAGCAATCACGCGGAAGAGGCAGAGGCATAGGGCATCGGAGGACCCACCTGCCCATCACCAGCAGAGGAAGGTCGTAGCAGCAGCAAGGCCCTCGGCAGAACCGCAGTACCAGGCAGCAGGAGATGTCTCAGGTCTCACCGGGGGCAGGCAGTCGCAGCACACATCCCAGGCCACAGCAGGGGATCAAATCTGGGGTTCCAGACCTGGTCCCGGCCCGCAAACAGCCCAAGGCATCCACCGTCTGTCCCCCAAAGGCTGGAGCAATCGGAGGGGGGGCAAGGGCCCAACGCCGCGCACCGCAGCCAGGATGGAGCTCCACCGCAAGCGGAGGTCCCCCGCAGCAGAGCCGGGGACTTCTCTGGGCAGGACAGTACAGCGATCAGGACCGCAGCACGGCCACAGCCAGCACCACGCACCATAGCGCGGCTTGGCAGAGGTGTGCAGATCGTGGGAGCAGTGCCAGCAGAGGGGGGAGCACAGGCAGGGGAGGGCGAAAGGAGGCCGCAAAACCGTGACCCAAATACCCACAGACCCACACCCCCAGTGGGACCCAGCCCGAACCCAAGGCCGCGTCCGAGGTGGGCGCCAGGCCCCAACTAGGCCGCAACTCCGCAGGACCGGGGCGAGCTGCAAGCGGCCCCCTACCCACCAGCGAACACCCCCCAAGGGCGCGACTCACCACAAAACAGGTGACAATCTGCCTCAGCTGGCCCCCAAGCACCGCGGTTCCTCTCCGGCAGCCCCGATGGGCGAAGACTGTCAGGCCCGGGGTGCGAGGCCCAGCACCAGCCTTGAGGATCAGAACTCTGCTCCAGCCTTGCCCAGACCCGCCGGAACAATCACAGGCGGGTCTACACTCTCCCGTCAGTCAGTAGAAGGCACCCCGGTGCCGAAAGGAAGGTGATAGGTGATCACTGCAGGATTATGCCGAATAGAGAACTTGGCCGGCAGAGCCCACTCACAGTGCGGCCATCTTGCAGCCGGCCAAGCCACACCCCCCAGAATTATTCAGATATTTAATGTGTTTTAAGCGAAGTAATTTCCCTACTGCTGCACAAACTGGAGTGGGAATAGTAAATCTAAACCCTCTGAGGTCCCCCGCTTTCCCTGTTGTTGCACACACTGGAGTGGGAATAGTAGAATCTTACTACTCTAAAGTCCATCGCTTTATGTACTGTTGCATAGACCGGATGGAAATAGTAAATGTAACCCCTCTGAAGTCTAGTGCTCTCACTACTGCTGCACAGACTGGAGTGAGAATAGTACATTATTGGCCACATTTACTAATAAATCAGTTTGCAATTTCCTGATTTTCGAATTTTGCGATGTGGTAGTAGGAAATTGCAAACAGCTATGTATAAAAGTGTGTTTTACACTGTTTGCGATTCCCAGTGGGTCACAATTGCTCATAATTTGGCAAGGTAGTGAAGATGATGCTAGAACCTTGGTGCAACGTCTGAATTTAAAAACTTGAATTTGGAACTAATGTTCACCATGAGCAAAGAAAGCATAGTCTCCATAGATGTAAATGTGGAATATTTAGTATGTTGAAACTACTTAGGAAACTAACTGCAGAGAATAGTTTGCTTCATGCTGTTAGTTGTTAAAATTGAGTATCCCTTTTTGAGAGCTAATCCAAATCAAACGCAATTGCAGCAACAAGGTGGATTTGCGAACCGAACATCCAGTGATGGTAGAGACGTTTCTTCAGAGTGGTTACACTCAATAGGTGCTGGATAAAGCTGTACAATGTGAAAGGTTGAAATCCAGGGAAGACATCTTACATGGTCCTAGCAATAAAGTGAAATCTGATCCTGATACAAATGGCCTGGTTAAAATAATCACCACTGACAATAGTGAGTCAGCAGCAGTCAGTCAGATACTGAGGGAAAACTGGAGCTTGTTGAAATGTGATGGCATCATAGGGAGTCTGGTGTGTGATAAGCCTGTGGTTACCTGCAAGAAAAGTAGATCACTTTGTGACATTTTGGTATGCAGTGATATTACTAAAGTGAATCAAGAAAATTACACGACTTTGAGAGATTAGTCTACCTTTCATATATGTGGCAAGTGTAAGGCATGCACACACTAAAAAACAAAAGTATTATTATGTACCATACTCTGCATAGCAAAGAGTGATATCCCAACTTATCCTATGATGATCGAGTTTGGTGAGTTGTGTCCTACAATGTCCATGTGCTCAGAAATTTATGGGTGGCATAATTTAGCCATTATATAAAAGAGTACTAGAACATATTCCTGCTATCACTAATCGTGTTAAACACTAACTGGTAGCCAGACATTTCAAACAGTTACATTATAGTAACTGCAAGTTGTTGAGCCTTGTTGGTTTTTAGAAAGTGGAAGTTGACCGTAGATGGGGGTGATAGCCTTTTGAAATTAAGAAAAAGAAAATCATGCCTCCGGGTTTAAGTTTAACTCTATAATAACTGATAAAACCCCACCGAAAGGGAAATAGCCCTTACCAGTATAAACATATAAACACTGAAAAAACACCTGCACAACCACAGCATCTAAAACACACCTAAAGCACCTAAAACACACAGCACCCAAAACACCTGCACAAAACAAAATGCCATTCAAAGAAAGGAAAAGAAGAGTGAAAGAGTCATTTTTATTTCTTCCTGAAGGAGCCAATACAATGTAATTTTGTTATGCAAGCAAGCAGCAAGAAAGACTGGGCTAACAATTGTTTGCTTGAGTTTTGTTGTTCAGGGATGTCACTAAAATATTGTTTCTTCTTTTTGCTTTGTTTAGTTTTGCAGTCTTTGTCTAGAGATTCAGGGTTTAGACAAGTGTGTTAGATATTATTGATTTATTTTATAAACTGTAGCGACTCATGAAATATCAAAATCATATATCATATTTTGGCTATGTTTAATTATTTGACTGATCGGTAAAATGGCTGGCTTCATAAGAATCTTTCCCAATGTGTACCATCACATTAACCCACAGACAGAGCATGGATGAAACCCTTTGATACATCAGCCCTCTTTTCTAGCGAGTAAGTATTGATAGTAGGGGAATTGTCAAAGACCTCAGGTTTTAAATATTCAATGCAAGGTGTAGTGTCAGGTATATGTGAAAAGAGTGCTGTCACCAAGCATCTGGGATGGTGGTGAAAACATGACACCAGACGTTTGGAAAAGATCGAACTCAATGTCACTTGGAATGCTGCTGTACTGGTTCTTGCCAATTTCAACGAGGATTGGAGTGAGATTGTTTGTATTTGCAGTGATTCAGCTACATTTATGTAAAAGTTGTTTGATGACCTGCCAAAATAAATACCTGTTACCTGAGCTGAAGTGCTTTCCTGTAAGAGATCCTTGCCACTTGCTAGATGGTATGCTGATAGCATCTTTGCAATCTACAGAGTTAATGAAGAAAGCTATTGACTTTGTAGTCCATTCTGGTGCACTTTTTCATTATGTGCTGGATCTAAAACTCAAATATTGCTCATTTTGTGCTTTGTGTGGCATCAAAGAAAGAGTCATCCCACCTGTGTCATTTAGCTGGTGGTTTGCAGTCCTAGAGGCTGTTAATGCTACATTATCATGTGGTGACCGTTTACAGAATTTTTGCTTAGTGATGATGTCAAAGACCAGAAATTTGAGGATCTTCGGTCGCATATTGATAGTGATGTGAAAAAAACTACGCTCTACTGCATCCGTACATTGTTACAGTCAGTCAGTCAGTCAAAGTACTTATATTCGATTTTGGATAAAATCATAAAAAGACATACAATCCATACAAAAAGTGCCAAGGTACATTTACACGAATTGCTTCAAGTACATCATATTAAAAAGTTTAAAAATGTAAAATGTTTTTTTCAAGATATTCCAGATACAGTCCAATGAATACAATTGGTGAGGGGGTTTGTGCAAAAAGAGCAGAGGGCCATAACAAATATCCATGTAAACAACAGTTGGGGAGCAGCCATCAGATGGTATCAGTGATGACATGGCTAGATTTAATGCGCGCTGCTGCTGCCAAAAACTTTCCCATACAGAATATAATGCGGATGGTGCTCATAGACTGCAGGTATATTGTTACAGAAAAACATGACTGCTGTAGTGGACATATTAAAAAAACTAGAGTCTGAAATCAACCAAGTGTTCAGCTTAATTTGTGTAGATGTGACACTATAATGCCTCACTGTGCTACTCTACACATGTTCTAGAACCCTTTCGTAAAGGCAGGGGACATTTCTTTGTTCTTTGAAAAGTACTGCTTCATTTTTGACTGCTTCAATAACTTAGAGGGCATGTGCACCCAGTTCAATGCATATGTTCAAGAACCTGTCCCAGAGAATCACAATATTTAGGTGGGCCAGTATTGGCATGGAAAGCTGTGTCAGTGCTAGGAGTTAGCAAAATGTGCATTGGCTGTTTTGGCGTTGCCCATATCAAGTGCCAATGTCGAGAGGACCTTTTCACATATAAAAGTTTACATGGGAAGGAAAGAGCGAGTGCGCATAACCAAAGACTCACTGAATAAGTATTGTATGGGGTACAACAACAAGTTTGATTTGTATATATGTATTTGGCCCTTATATACGCTGTACATACACTGTCTATTTTCCATGCACTATCAGTGTAGAAAGCAAGCAATAATAAAGGGAAATCTTTCCATATACAGCAGAAAACCAATGTTCTTTTCTTTCAGTGGTGTGAAAATGTGTAACCATTGATAATCACTGTTTTCTTAAGATATTGAAATCACTAGAAAACAGGAAAGCCTACTTGTAATGGACCCGAGTACCAAATCTCCACATGGCCTTAATTTAGATGATGAATTGTTTGCTCATTTAGATTAAGAAATAGTTGTGAGACAAAGGGGCTTATTTCGATGTTGGGTGGACTTGAGTCCACAGAACACCAGAGCAGAAACAGGACAGACCGACCTTCGATCCTCTATTTAGGCTTCTGTTACGGCCGTAGCACAAGCTCCCATAGAGCAATGGGAGTCTGTGTTCATCCCTGCACCCTGAGGCAAGCACCTCAAGGTGCCTGCCACAAGGTACAAGGATCAACAATGGGCAAATATGTTTCCCCTCCGGCCATCTGGTGAAGGCTGAAAACACAAGGGGGCCCTGCTAGGGGCCCCCTAATATGTTTTCTGACAGAGTTTCCATGTCGAAAAGACCAGCATAGAAACCCAGCCGGAAATCACGCATCGTAATCCAGAAGGTGGAAATGCCTTTCATTTGGATTACGAGACAGCCTCTGACTGGCAGACGAGCTCCTGGAGCCCATCAGAAGCCTGCTGGAATGACAGGTCCGGTTTTAATTCCAATCGGCTGTATTGTAATCAGCTGGTAGTAAGTGAAACTAATCATTACGGTCATAAGGCCTCTGACCTTGGGTCCTTATTTCAATTGCCCTTTTTTTTAATTAAGAACTGTGTTTTAAAGGGTGAGTGATATTAATGTTTCAATGGTTTTCTTCTTTTTCTTTTTATTTCACAGTGAGGAGAGGAAGGAACTCTCTACACTTGGCGCTGCTGTGGTGAGGAGAGGATGCTTTGGCTAGGACACTCTACCCTAATCTTCCGACTATTGGGTTCAGTAAATGCATGATAATGTGAGATTTTCAACACTTGTTTTCATTCTCTCTTTTCACTTGGTTCGTTAGATCGCTGGTAGATTCTACTGAAAGAGACTTATATTGAATGTGCCCACTAGGGCTATATATGGAATCATTGTTTTTTGACTTCATTTGGAGACATCAGAATCAATATATGCACTCTCGGGTGTTACTGCATATATCTAAATCTGTCAGAGCTGGCACTGATACTGAAATTCTTTCATTAGCCCTTTTTCAATTGTATGTGCACACTCTTAAATGTGATTTCTGGATAAAAGAACTTGTTTGCATGAGCGAGGCCGGCGGGCAGAAACGCGTTGCATGAGCTGGTTTCTCAGATTTGAATAAATCAACTTTCTTGACAGTCTTGAGTATGCGTGCTTTTTTATTATTGGGACCAAGAAGAATCTGTTTACTGAACAGCTGGATTCCATACCCAGCAACATGCAACACCCCTGCAGGGCAACGCAGCATAAAATGTATGTGAGGATAATATATATTATATATAGTATTAAGTATTATTTTAAAGTATTTAATTTACATTATATTAATGCTATATATATTAAAATATTTAGGCTTTACTATTTTAAACTATATATATTAAAAACAATATTTTTCAACAATATTAGTGTGAAACGATATTTGTTTTTTGATATTTTTTTACTAACTATTATAAGTATGGGGACATGATATTTTTGTAAACGATTTTTGAAACAATACTTTTGTTTCACAATACTGTTATTTTCTATATTATGTCAGCGATCAGGGCAATTGCTCCACTTTTCTCTGTACATTCTGGATCAATCGTGTATTTTTTATTTTATTCTGAACACAGCAGTGGGTTACTTGACAGGTTTAAAGGCTGCCACTGTATGTTCCTGCTTCTGAAACTGCAAACACATTCAGGCTGCCTGTTTCTACTCTTTTCCAGTCCTAGCTACAACATTACAGTAATCAATTCGGGCCTTTACAAGAGTGCCTGCATTTTGATTGGAAGGAAGAAATGTGATGATTACGGGAGGAAAGAGAGGTGCACATTTGTTCCTTTCGACTTTACATTCATAGAAGTGATAGAAAGGGTCAAAATAATATATATTTTGAAACATATCAGAATAAACATATGACTCAGTATAATCAAAACTGGCTGTATAAAGGACCACAACTCTTTTTCGAATCTTGCTAATAGAGTATTTAAACTTGTGTAACATCATAAGCCTACAAAAAGCTAAAGTTGGTCAACTCTACCATTTCTGATGGGGGTTGAACAATCTTGATTGGTGGTATTCAGAGAAGACATTTCAATATGCAGTTGGGCTAGTTTCCCAACTAAATCTATCAAGAAAGCCAGTGATATAAATAGATGAAGGGTTAGAGCATATGTGTATATAAATGATCGGTCCTGATTATTGAAGGTTCTTATGATTCAAACCAGGAACGCCTGGACACATATAATAAATGCTTTTTTCAATATTCCAAATTCTCTTTCAATACTTCATTGTGGGATTTTAATGTAACATCGAAATTGCTATTGATAGGACCACAGAAACAGAAACAGAAAGTAAACTTTCAGGCCCTAAGTCACAAAGCTATATTAAATTCTAAATAAAACAATAGAAGATACCCTTTTTACTCCTGCCAGGATTCAATAAAGAAATTCTGCTTGACGTAAATATGTTTACTACAGTAAATGTATCTGCCATGGTGCAGAGAAATCCTCACTATTAAATCATACAGAAGGTGTGGGAAGTGGACATTTTAAGTATGATTTTCTAAGGACGTTTGTGAATGCTTACAAAGGTGTAGTTTGTGGGCATTCCCAAACTCCTCTCCGACCTTTTCCACCCCTGAAATGGTTAAATGGTTAGCGATTATAGGAAATTGTGTTACAGGTTGAGGGGGGATGAAACCCTACTCAAGCAGCGACCACTATTCTTGTCAGAGTGTAATGAAAGCAAACTCCATATTTAACCTGTGCTCAACCATCTGGTAGCTTGGCACAAAAGCAAGCTGCGTACCTTAGAGATGATGTGTATTTATGCAATTAAAAGGTTTTGCAAAAATCAAGTGCTTAGAAGCACAAAAACACCAACCATGGTTATCTGGTTGCGGCAGACCGGGTCCAAGTCTCAAGTTCAGGTCAACTGTGATGGAGCGTGAATGGATACAGGACTAAATTCAGTCCTTTGAAAAGCACCAGTGTCGAGATGTGAAGTCCTTGAGTCAAGCTGCATGGACCAGCATCAAGGAGGAATCGATGAGAAGCTGCTATGTAAGGTCCAGCATCAGGCTGAGTCCTCGATGTTGGATCTTGCAAGAACATGCGCTGGAATGTATCAGTGTCGAGGAAGAGCTGCATCATGCTGGGCCAGAGTTGATGGTGGACTGCGGTGCCATGAATCCGGATGCGGGGAAATGCTTTGAATTCAAAGAAGACAGTTGTGTCCCTGTGGCTTGAACAGGGGGCCACCCAACTAACCCTTGTGAATACCTAGGGTACTGGGTCCTCACAGGCAAGCTGGATTCAGCAGGGCAGCTCACAGCAGAATAAGAGCCCTGATGTAGCAAAAGCAAGCCTAGGCAGCAAAGCAGTCATTAGTAAGCAAGCAAGTCAGGAGGGCAGACTTCACAGCTTGGCAGAATTCACAACTGGGCAGCATTTTTCCCTGGCAGGTCCCGATGTGATGAGTCTGAGCCTCCACTACTTATACCTGATGCCTACTTTGAAATGGGAGAAGCTTCTAGAGTTCTCCAACTACAGATTTCCTTCCTCACTGTCCCGACTATAGCTTGCCTGGGGGCACAAAAGACTAATGTGAAACCCTTTGTGAGTGTGCTGAGGCAGACTCTTTGTGATGTGCAAGTGTGGTAGGTGACAACTCCACCCCCTATCAAGTCAGAGATGGCCCAACCTGCCTACACCTCTTCTCACACTGTGCCCCCCTCGCACAAGTGGCCTGCAATCACATACTCAACATCATCTCCTACGCTGACGACACCCAGCTCATCCTCTCCCTCACCAAGGACCCACACACCGCCAAAACCAACCTCCACGAAGGAATGAAGGCCGTCGCCGATTGAATGAGGAGCAGCCATCTGAAGCTGAACTCGAACAAGACGGAGGTCCTCATCCTCGGGCCCACCCCCGCAGCATGGGCCGCTTCCTGGTGGCCAACCACACTGGGAACACCACCAACACCCACTGACCATGCACGTAATCTAGGATTGATCCTCGACTCCTCCCTCTCCATGTCTAAGCAGGTCAACGCCGTCTCCTCCTCCTGCTACAACACCCTCCGCATGCTCTGCAGTATCTACAAGTGGATCCCGACCTAAACAAGAAGAACGGCGGCCCTCGTCAGCAGCAGACTGGACTACTGCAACGCACTCTATGCAGGAATCCCAGCCAAACACCTACGACGACTACAACGCATCCAAAACGCCTCCGCTCGACAGATCTTCAACGTCCCCTGCCGCAGCCACATCACCCCCCACCTGAGAGACCTACACTGGCTCCTCGTTGACAAGAGGATCACCTTCAAGCTCATCACCCACGCACACAAAGGACTCCACAACGCCGGACCAGCCTACCTGAACAGCAGACTCAGCTTCCACACCCCCACCCGCCAGCTCCGCTCCGCCACCCTCGCCCTCGCCGCTGTCCCCCGCATCCAATGAACGACCTCCGGCGGCAGATCCTTCTCCTACCTCGCCGCCAAGAACTGGAACACCCTCCCTACCCACATAGGCAGAACCAAGACCTACTCGCCTTTAGAAGACTCCTCAAGACCTGGCTCTTCAAGCAGTAGCAACAACCCCCCAGCTCCCCCCCCCTTAGCACCTTAGGACCCTCACGGGTACGTAGCGTGCTTTACAAGTACTCTGATTGATTGATTGATTGGGAGTAATACACAAAGGCCAGCTACACCTAGTCACAGGAACCAGGACACATGCCAACTTTCTAAAACTGGTGAATGCACTCCTTCCCGTCTTTGTTTAAATAGTATCATTATAATTGCCAAAAGAATGCGTGCAAGCTGTGCTGTGATACGTCCCCTCACAGCATGTCAAAGACACTCAAAAGAGTGACGCTGGTTGCGACACTAGCTGTTGCACTGCTGTAAAGAAAACCTTTTTTCCATGTACTCCAATATTTCATCTTTAAACCAGGTAATCCATCGTAAAACAATCTATTTTAATCTGTTGTACTCATCATTATCTTGATACATGTAGAGTCATTCCAGAGTTAAAATTCACTGGATATTTGATTTTTGCATTTTCATACGTTTTCAGTAGCTCATCCAAGCTTTTACATAAATAAACGTGTGCTGTTCAACAACATTCCATATAGCCCAATGCATTTCGATCCAGTTGGGTTCTTCGTCAGGGGTTGCTGTAAAACAATTAAAGCGATACCAAAGGGAATGATGGGCGGAGCGTTTGAGCAAATCAGACACTCAACCCCAGTCAACTGATCTGGGTTTAATCCATCACCATTCTTTAGCTCACACCACCACCCAATTAGCCAATTAAAAGCATGCACCTTAGTCATCTACTCCAACAGACTTAGGGCCATATGTAGGTAGGTTATTTGCGATCGCAAACTCTAGAATTCGCAGAATACAGGGTGTTTGCGATCGCAAAAGTGTGTGACGCGATGTAGGTAAGTATTGTGCCACGCAAAATTGCTAATCGCAAAATTAGCGATTAACAATTTTGCTTGGCATGGATTCTGCTAATTAATTTGCGAATTCGCAAGCTGCGTCAAAATAATTGCGAAAATCATAAAAACCGTCACGCAATTTGCTAATTCGCAATTTGCTATGTAGGTAAAAATCGCAAATTGCGATTTTACGAAATTCGCTATTTTGCACTTCTCAAATACCACCAACTCAGAACAGGTGGTAACCAGGTGCAACCTATTTACACTGGCCCACAATGCCACCGTGGCTTCTCACAATAGCTGGACTTTATGTAATAGCAAGGAGGCTGCGTATCCGAGAGGCTGAAGAGAGAAGGAGACCCCAGGAGAGGATCTACAAGACACGCATCACCATCTTCCAACACACTGAGGAGGACATCCATGTGCACTACAGGCTGCACCTAGAGAGTATCCTGGAGCTGATAGAGGAGCTGACACCCATGCTGGAGCACCCTACATACAGGGCACACTCCAATCCAGCACACATACAGGTGTTGTGCTCACTGCACCTCCTAGCATCAGGAAGTTTTCAGGGTGTAATAGCCGCAGAAGGAGGGGTCTCCGAGACCCCACTTTTGCACTTTTTTCACGCTTTCCTTAATGCTATGATGCAGAGGATGCATAACCACATCAAATTCCCAAATACACAGCAGGAACTTGACCAGACAAAACAAGATTTTTACCAAATTGCTCAATTTCCCCACGTGATTGGCTGCGTAGGAGTAACCCATGTCGCACTGTCCCCCCATCAAACAATGAGTATGTGTTCAAAAACCGGAAAGCATACCATTCTTTAAACATCCAGGTAGTCTGCAATGCTAAACATGTAATCACAGATATTATAGCAAAATTCCCAGGAAGCACTCATGATTCCTTCATTTTCTGACACTGTGATTTACATTGCAGGCTCACAAATGGCGAGTTTGGAGAGGGATACCTGCTAGGTAATTGTATGGCACACACAAACACTAATATGCAATGTCTGAACTGGCAGTAAATGACTACACATCAACGTTCTTCATCCCTGCATAAGACAGTGCATATGCTGTGCGGGACTACATCCTCACACCCTACCTCAATCCATCCACAGCAGCAGAGCAGAGGTACAACAGTGCCTACAGAGCCCCAAGATCCACCATTGAGAGGACCTTTGGAATCCTCAAAAGCTGTTTCCGGTGCCTCCATAAGAGTGGAAGTACCCTACAGTACAGCCCGGAGTGTGTTACAAGATTGTGGTGGCCTGCGCAATGCTACACAACATCGCTACCAAGAAGGGCATCCCAGTGGATCTTACAGATTCAGATACATCAGATGAGGAGGATCCTGCTCCCCAACGCAGATGTGCAGGTGGAGCCGGGGCAGCTGCTGGGCGCCTGAGACGTGATGACATCGCCCAGAACTATTTCTAGGTGAGAAAAAGGACCACAATTGCAAATGTTGATGCAAAGAAAACAGTTTTATTCCCTTAACTGCAGGAAGTGAAAAGTCACACAGTGTGACCGTATCTATGTTGGTAGCACATGTTATTGTCCTCACAGTGCCATTATAGAAGTGAGTCATTTAGTCCTCATGGCATGTGTTGCCTCACAAGATGTGAAATCAATAAGGACTAGCCTATTTGTGAATTTGCATAGACTCAAGACTGCAAGACAGGGTACAAAGGGCCACATGTATCAAGCTAATTAGCATTCGGCTTTTGCAAATGCTAATTAGCTAAATGGTATGTATGTAACATGTTTGATGCAAAATAAGGAATCGCAAAATTTGCTATTCCTTATTTTGTGATTGCACTTAAGGAATCGCAAATTTTGCGATTCCTTAAATGCAATGTATCAAAGAAAAAATATTCCAAACATGCCATTAAGGATTCGCAAATTACCACCAACTTCTAGTTGGTGGTAAGTTGCGAATTCTTTTAGAAAAGCTTTTTTCAAAAAAACTAAAGGTGCCATATGATGCTCATACATGCCCTTAGGGCATGTATGTGCGCCATATGCCCCCAAATGTCATTTTCAGGGGTGCAGCAGGGTGTTCTTGAGACACCCCTACACCCTTGAAAATATTCATAATTTGCAATTAGCAAATTGCTAATCGCAAATTCCCCCTTCATTCCTATGGGCCTCCTGGCCCATAGAAATGAATGGGTGATTTGCGATTAGCTATTTGCTAATCGCAAATTAGGAATGGTAAGGAATCGCTATGAAACAGCGATTTTGTACATACATACCGTTTTGTGAATTCCAAATAGTGATTCCTTAAAATTCGCTATTTAGAATTCGCAAAACGGAACTATGATACATATGGCCCTTAGCCTTTTGTTTGTTCATGAAGCCCTGACCCACCAACCTGGTTGGTGGCATACTTCATCATCGGGCCCACCCAGTGACACCGAGTGTGTCCCGGTGTGCTTTGACGCCTGAATACAGTGGAGCAGGTATGTTTCTGAGTGTGCAGTGTAGTGACCTGAAGGTGAAAGTTTAAAAGCTATACAGGGATCCCAGTACCCGAGGGTAAATTATATATTAATAACTGGGTCACTGTTAGCATTAAAAAAGGCTGATGGATGTTATAGGAGTGTTAATTAGGGTCTCCTACATCTAGGTGTGGTCTACATGTTTCAGCCAGGCCTTTATGATTAAAACTGGCTTTCCTCAGGACCAAAGTGTGTAGGTGCAGATTACTTAACGTTAAGTGATTATGTAATTTTTAAAATATGTAGCACTCAATAAGGTGCTTTACATGTGTGAGGGAGATTCCCTCTTAGAGCATTACTGGACATACAACAAGTATGACAAAACACACATACAGGGGAGAGTCTTAGTATGGTAACATATTCCCAAAACAGTTTAATTATATATCTATTGTGCTGTGTAGACGATAAATAAGCGGCAAATGGTGTAGCCATATTGATGGTATGACTAAGGTGAAAGTTATCATATATACATGGAGTTTTGTGGTGGGCTAAACATCGTAAGCACAAAAACACAAAAAAAGTTGGTAGGTGCATGAAAGGAAGATTATCCTCAAATTGGCTTGTTGCCAAATTAGCCCATGGAGTAGTTCGGCAGAGGAGTGGACCCTGGGAAGAAAAAGGGGGGCTTCAGGGGGTTAGGGACCTGTGGAGAGAGTGCTTACCCGGCTCGTAGCTGAAGCGCTCAGTTTACTCACAAAACTTTTGGTCAGTGTCTGCGTTGAACCTCTTGTTGTCTCTGCGGCCTCCGTAAGACTGTCCTGGGCCGTGTTTGTGCCTTAAATGCAGTCTGCATAATTCAGAACACCTGTGCGGGGAAGGACAGAGAAAACAGACTGTGCAAGGACACGCTGAGTCATGGCTATGCTGAGCATGTGCAGGAGAGTAGTATATCCTGCTGTGAGCATGCCCATGTGCGGGAGAGTAGTGTATTCTGCTAAGAGCATGCGAGGTACCGATTTTCGGCACCAGCGCATTGGGTGTGGCTCTGTAAGCTGTACCCAGTGTACACAGCTTAGTGTACAGGTATAGTAACATGAACAGTTGAGAAATAAAGAGTGCTAACGGTGAAAAAGGACTTAAAAAGCGCTGTAGGGTTAAGTAGTGTGGCCAGGTGAACTATAACTGGCTAATACAACAGAGGGACATTTAGCACAGAGAGGAATCAAGAGTGTGTTTCATGTGGGGAGAAAAAAGTCATGTCTTCAGCGAGCTTCAAGGTATGGAGTCATTCAAGCCCAAACCCAGTTGCTGGGTGGAAAGGCGATAGATCCATCTCTGTTATTTTGTATGAAGTATCCGGTCATTGTCTGTTTGGTTAACGTCAAATTGTTCAATGACAGACCAGGACATGTCTTTGGGGGTGTGCCATGAGGTAGTGCTTCATCAGTCTGCTGATGTTTTTACCACACTTGATTGTGCTTCTGTGTTCAACCACTCTAGTCCTGATTTTGGGGGTCATCATGCCCACATAACGGAGCCTGCCTCCAACTCCTTCAGGGGCATCGGATCAGGAGCAGTTGAGGTCCCATCTCCAGTCGCCTTTGCCTCTGCCAATCTGGTGGCCACCCTCTCCTTTGATCTCTGCCTCATGTCATACCACCTCTTCCTTAAGTCCTCAGTGGTATGGTGGGTTATGCCTATGGCATTGACCTTTTCTTGGATGTCACTCCAAATGTTTCTCTTCCTGGCCTCAGGAACACGGAGTGAGGCTTTCTCAAACAGGAGGTCATGTTGCCTCACAACCTCCTCAGTCAACACCTCGAGCTCCCTCTCTGAGAACTTTTGCTTTCTCTTTCTGCTGTGTTTCATCAGCCTCCTTGTCCCCACCCTGGGATTCCATTTCAGCTTGAATGAGTTGCAGAGACAAAACCACACTCCCTCCTCACTGTCTCTCAGGCAGCAACTGACTCAGGAACAGGTGCAGGCAATCAGGTGCAGCATGGGCAGTCACACTTCCTGGTTGTGATGTCATCATTCTGCACCTGAAGTGCTTTTTCCCGTTTTTGCGATTACTTATTAGCGAATTCGCTAATAAGGAATCGCTATTTGAGTAATCGCACTTTGCTTCTGCGATTTTTTGGTAATCGCAATGTTCTTGCGATTTTTTTTCTACATCACGTTTTTTGATTCCAAAAGTGCAATTTGCTGAAAATCGCATTTTCCGAATCGCAAAAATGGATTTACCTACATATGCCCCTAAGTGATTACACAAACAGAAATTATCATCCCTTTAAAAAAATACAATTGTCATCCCTTTAACAGTACGAAAATCACGCACCATGAGGTTTTTTTTGGATCACTAAGTACAGGTTTTCGTTCTGGGGATGTAGCGCGGGGCAATGCATTATGGGATCTGAAGTAGTAAGAAGCATGTCTTGTTGGAATGGGAGAGTCATGTGGTCTGATGGTGCTCACCTGCGTGAGCGGTTAAAAGAGCAACTTAGGAATCAGCTAGTAATGTTAAAGATTCTGTCGAGAACGAAGAAAGGCATCATTTTAACTGTCTCCGGAATGACTACATGTATCAATATAATGATGAGAACAACAGATTAAAATAGTTTGGTTTACATTTGGTTAAGCCACTAGCAAAGTAAAGTTGCTTTAGGTGTTGTGAGACCTAGTACAAATAGGTATTGCTACACACTGCATTTTATGCATTTTAAATGTTGTGTCCCTTCAATATAAACTGCATGTAAGCATACCATATGTGACGTTAGCTCTTTTATTTTTGCATTTTAATAAAAATCTCTTTCACAACATATCTGTATATTGGGCTTTTATATAGTGGATGGTAGCATAGTGTAGGGCCATTCACATCTGTACCCATAATATAATCCATTTGCCAATATATTCCTCCAGTTGATCGTCTGCCTACTTTCAACTTCTCGCAGATGGTCTTTAGTACCAAAGAGCCACAGCCTGCCTTAAGGTACCCCCAACTAGTCCCGGACATCCATCAAAGACTGTTGGTCTCTCTTTAGACAAACAAAGCAGATTACTTTGAGATCCTTGACTTCATCCATGAGACCCACTGCCTGTATTTAGATTCATCTAGCTTGTGCTAAATTCCTCCAGTGAGCCATCAGTGACCATCAGCACATCATAATAGACCATCGCCATGACCTAGGTTACCTATGGATGTTACTCATACACCCCTGACCTGTCCTCAGAGACTTTTGCTGTGCCCCAAGAAACCTTCAGCATACCTAAGTAAAACACCTCCAAGGCCTCTGAATCCCTCACCTAGTTTATACACTATCCTAGATGGCACTTAGAAAGTGGACCATAGACATTTTTAAGAGGCACTCAAAGTCTCACTGAATGTCCCAGAAACCCTCAGCTTGACTTCAGTCACTCAAAGCTGGAAAATAAACACCCCCACTTTGAAGTCAAACAGGTTCAGAGAATCCCAAATCACTGGTTTACAACCCTTGGAGATGTCATCTAACCCTAACACATGTTTATCAGACACGCCAGCTGCTCCTTCAACACCCTGAGATAACCCATATAGTCTTTTTGCATGGAATTATACACCACCATCAGAGCCTCCGAGACCTTCACCTAATATGCCTTGAGAGAGCTGGTGAACATGAGATAACAAAGAATGAGGTTTAGAAAAGGCAACTGGACATGATTCATTAAGACAGCAGGGAAAGTGAATACTGATGCTTAAAGGTCACTAAGCCCACCATTGCCAGTACTCACTCATCACCCATCACTCGCTGGGTAAAAACATTTATGAGCATAGCTTTGGGTCTTTTATGCTGGCGTGTTAAGATCAGAGACATAGGGACACTTGGTAAAAACTGTGCATTTGCGATTCCTAAATTGCGTTTTTTAAGAAATCGCAATCTAGGAATCGCGAATGCTTATGTATGTAGGAATCACACAACAATTTGGAATTCCTACACATTCCTTATTTGCGACTCGCAAATTGCGATTCACAAGTAAGGAATCGCTTCCCATTCATTCCTATGGGCCTGGAGGCCCATAGGAATCAATGGGAATTGCATGCGTAATTTGCGAGTACCAAATAGGTACTCGCAAATTGAGCATGCAATTTCAAGGGTGCAAGTGTGCCAAAAGGACACCCTGATGCACCCCTGAAATTGCAATTTCAACACATATTGCACACACACATGCCATAAGGGCATGTATGTGTGCAACATAGAACTTTGAAAAAATGCCATTTTGTGCATTTTTCAAAGTTCTCGCAAATTACAATCAACTTTATATTGATGGTAATTTGTGTTTCTTAATTACGAAATCGCAAATTTTTGGGGGTTGTTGCATTGTATTTAGGGAATCGCAATTTGCGATTCCCTAAATACAATCACAATTTAAGTAATCGCAATTTTAGCGATTACTTAAATAGCGATTTTTGCATTTGGGATGATGCATCCCAAATGCAAAAATTGTGATTGCAAAGAGGCAGATTCTGCGAATCAGCCCCTTTGTGACCTCAATTTTCAATGATGCATGGGGCCCATCATTTTCACACTGATACACCAACGTGGCTAGCAATTTCCAGTGTGCAGCTGGCGACACAGAGGCAATGGGGTCCGGTGCCCACTTACACGCAGAGAGAGGGCTTGTTTAGAAGCACCTGGTCTGTTCTCCAAGTCAGGCGAAAAAACTGAAAGATATTATTTGTATATTTATTTCTTTATTGTATGCCACTGCACAATTTAATTGGTTAGAATTGCAGGTCACCTCCTGCATTCATAATAAGCGAACAGTGCACTGTACCTAATCAACTAGCTTTAGTTGGCAAATATAACAGCGCGCATTTGGCAGACTCTAATTAATAGGACTCCGTTGCATTTGGCACCCGAAGTAAAATCGGTGATTCTTAATGAAACGTGTTTATAAGAGGATTTATGAACAATAGAAACACTCGAATTGTTCAAGTGTCTAATGCAACATAACTTTGCATACACTGACATGACACAAAGCATGCTACGAAGAGATTCTGTGAAAAGCACGAGGCAATTTCTTTCTGGAAGCAGCTTGTCTACCCATGGGCTACACAGCAGGTTTTTAAAGCCTCTGAATATGTGCGTGGTCGTAACATATGTCTCAGGTTGTCAGAGAATAATTTCAGCTCACTGCCTCCGACATCACTGTTGTGTTCCGCAAACGTATCTAGAATGAAAAATAATGTAGATTATAGAAAGGCAGTGTGCACTTCTAATTTTCAATCAGTGAAGTCTATATTCTGCAGCAAGGCAGACGTGAGCACTGTGTCTATTTCACAGAACCGTCTCTTTGCAGTTGTTATATTTGTGTTATACTGCAACCTTTTTGCTGGTACATCTTTGCAATTATAATACGAATATAGGAAAAAGAGTTTTAGAAGAAGCAGAAAATGGACTGGCTATTCACCATAAAATATAGATTTTTGGCAATTGCCTGCCTTGCACCTATCTCTAATGTTGTTTCACCATGTGACTTCTTAAATCCCACACACATATACAAAGACCACACATACAAGTACCACACATAAACACTCACACACAGAAAATTAAATAGCCTAATAACTCATGAGTCATGGCCCCTCTGTGCAATATATATCAGTGAAGACTGGGTAGTTGCCAAGTTCAAGATGGATCCTTTATTTGGAACACTCTAGAACACCACTGACACTCGAAGTGTGATACATTCAAATGTCTGGTTTCTAGCAGTTTTTAAGTATGGAATTAGCACAGTGCCATCCACGCTGAGCTAGGAAGTGACAAAGCCTTTCATCATTTTTGCCGCAAAGTCTTTAAGCATAGGATTAGCAAGTTCCATCCATGCAGAGCTGAAAACTGACCAAAGCCATATACCATTCCAGGCGCAATATTACACTTTTAGATTGGTAAATACCGTCCAAGCTAACCTGGAATAAATAAAAGCAACCCTTCACACATGTTTCACTCTCTTTAGAGATTGTCCGAGGTTTATAACTTTGCCGAGACACAAGAAAGCACACAGCATAGATCAAAACAATGCCATTTCATGCTTGGAGTGCTGCATAAATTATGCAAAAAAGAAGTAGGGAACCATTTGGTAGTGTTTTGCGAGTTAGAAATGATGAAACCCTTTTAGCTCCTTAGAGAATTTGTAGAACTTTGATGTAAGTGTTCGATTGGAATGCATTGAAGGCTGGTTTAGAATTCTGGGTTTGCAGTTGCATGCAGATTAATAAAGTTGTTTAAAACTAAGCTCCGTGTGTAGCATAGTCATTAGCAGGTACAGAGACTGTGGAGGGCAATACAAATGGTGACAAGGTAGGGGATAAGAAACCCAAAGATTAACAGTGCTCTCCCAGAGGGTGTGCCATGGTCCAAGCAAACTGCTGGTGCATGCCACATGTGTTGCAGTCAAAGTTCGGAATCAATGCTTAAGGCGTGTGGAGTCAAGCGCAACTCCAGTCTCTCTAATGAATTTGAAAGCAATGAAAAAATTGCAAAGAGATGAACATATCAGTGACCAAGAACCTGCTGGTCAGACTGTAGATAAAGGCACCGCGCTGCTATGTAATAAACAGTCACACATTATACGGAGTGATAATGCTAAAGGCAGATGAAACCAGAGCAGCAAATAGTGACAGCAGATTGTTATACAATGCTGCAATCAGAAGCACTGTGAGGCAGAGATCAACTAGATGTCAGACACTACAAGGAGATGCCTAAAAACAGAGCATGTCAGATACAAGAAAGGGTCATCTGCTTACAATATCTGAATATTGAGAGTCATGCTATGGTGTTGAGTGGAATAGCCCATAAAGAATTGCTTGGGGCTGTGTTTACAGAGCTATTCATACCTGAAGTGGCACACCATCAAAGCTGCTGGGTGTCGGCTTAGAGCATCTCCAGGGGTCTCCAGAAAAGTGAACAGATCCCATGGATCCTAGAGGGAGGACACAGTTCTGCAAGGGGTCCAGATGACCCAGAGGAAAGAACAGCAGAGGGCCTTAGAGATGGTATGCATGAAACTGGTACTAGCAGATGATGTCAAAGAGGGTAAACAGACAAAATATCGACTAGAAAATAACGAATGGACATAATATCGAGTACAAAATATAGGCTGGGCAGAATATCGAATGGAAAGAATATAGACATGAAAAATATCGTTTTGAAGGTAAGTAATTTAACATCGAATTTTAAAATATAGATAGTCAAAATATCGAAGTACATAATATAGGTTAATAAAAATATCGAACATTTAACCCCTTAAGTGCTGCTGACGGCCAATGGTCGTCAGCAGCGCTACCTCCCCAGTGCTGCGCACGACCATTGAACGTCCATTCAGCACTAGTTCTAATGGACAGCGCAGCACTGGGGAGAAATGTTTACACGCAGCTAAGGTGTTAATAATATCGAATTTTTTATAGTGTATTTTATGTGTTAAAAGTGTTTATTTATGTTATAATGTAATTTAATTAATGAATTTAATGTTATTTAAATTTTGCGTAATTTAATTCTGTAGCGGGTTGTGGGTTTATAGGGCAATAGGGTGGAAAGTAATTTAATTATAAGTAATTAAATAGGTACATTTATTTATTGGTATTTGTTTATAATTAATTGTTAATTAATTTTTATTTTATAATTAATTACATTTTAATTGCCAATTAATTTTCTTTAATTGATTAATTGATAATTATGTTAATTTAACTAATTTAATTTCTGTAGCGGGCTGTGGGTTTATAGGCGAGTAGGGTGGGAAGTAATTTAATTATAATTAATTAAATATGTAAATTCATTTATTGGTATTTGTTTATAATTAATTGTTAATTAATTTTTAATGTGTAATTAATTACATTTTAATTGCCAATTAATTGTATTTCATTGATTAATTGATAATTATGTTAATTTAACTAATTTAATTTCTGTAGCGGGCTGTGGGTTTATAGGAGAGTAGGGTGGGAAGTAATTTAATTATAATTAATTAAATATGTACATTTATGTAGTGTTATTTATGTATAATTAATTGTTAAATGATTTTTATTTGGTAATTAATTAAACTTTCATTGAGAATTAATTTTATTAAATTGATTAATTGATAATTATGTTATTTTACTAATTTATTTTCTGTAGTGGGTTGTGGGTTTATAGGGGAATAGGGTGGGAAGTAATTTAATTATAACTAATTACATATGTTAAGTTTTTTTGGGGGTATTTATTAGATTTTAATTGTTAAGTAAGTTTTTAATTACTAATTAATTAAATGTTAATTTGTAATTATTTAGATAACTAATTGTAATGATTAAATTAAATTAGTATTTGTAATTAATTAATTTTTATATTATATTAAATTGGTAATTACTTTTAATTAATTTTTTATAGAAATATATATATCAACCGTGATCAAGACAGCGGACGCTGTCGAAACGCGTTGGTTGCTTTTTGTTATTTGACCCCCTAATGGATTTATGGAAATAAACTTCGAACTTTCACAGATGTACGCGATTCATAGCCATTTTTTTCAGCGACTCCATCCTTCCCCGGGATCGGGGAAAACTTGCTGCAAAATATATATATATATATATATATATATATATATATATATATATATATAAAAACACCAAGTTGCCCAAGTGAGGAGCTACACACGTAAGGACACACACCACTCCACAGGCGGCAGTGTGGTTTTCCAAGCAGCACAAGTTTTCTTCAGCCATACGCGTTTCGAGCTATTGACGCTCTTGATCACTGGCAATGAAAGGAAGGAAGCGGAAATGAAGAACTGCCATTTATTACAATACAAAGTCCCGCCCCAGTGGGCGCTCATGGCATGCTGGTTGATGTAGTCCCGAAATCATGCCATCACTAGACTTCGAAGTTAACTCGCCAAGTGGCTTCACTCCTGCCCCTCAAATAATAATAAAGTTTATGCTGGACTTTCCGCTGCCAATATCTCTGCGGGCGAGGCTCCTTACGTCCAAGGAGCGCTGATGTTGTTCAGCACTTCGGGTCCGCCATCTGGCGTCGGAGCTCCTCGCGGCCGGACTAGCCGCTATACAAAAAAACACCAGGTTGCCCAAGTGAGGAGCTACACACGTAAGGACACACACCACTCCACAGGCGGCAGTGTGGTTTTCCAAGCAGCACAAGTTTTCTTCAGCCATACGCGTTTCGAGCTATTGACGCTCTTGATCACTGGCAATGAAAGGCAGGAAGCGGAAATGAAGAACTGCCATTTATTACAATACAAAGTCCCGCCCCAGTGGGCGCTCATGGCATACTGGTTGATGTAAATCACCTGTTCATAACGAATCTGCTCACCTCATCATTTGGCCAGTGAACAAGAGCTTTCCGCTCGAAACGCGTATGGCTGCTGTAAAGGGATGTGACATGCTGACTGCCTGTGGCGCCGTGTGCAGTAACCCCTCTCTGAGCGGCGGCTCCAACAGGGCAACCTTTTGTGGACAGAATCTTATGCGGCCTTGCCGGTCGCGGAGCTGCCCCGCTGCTTCCAGCAGATCCTGGGTGTTGGTACCAGTAACACTCGAAGGAAAGGAGGGGGCCTGAGCCACAGGTCAACATTGGAAAGTTGATCAGCTTGCTGCAATAACCTTTGCGCACTTGCCTTCATGAACTATCGAGTCTTCAGGCATATCAGGACTACATTTACCAGCATGCCTGTGGGAACGCCCACATGGGCGGGACTCCTAAATTGAATAAATCACCTGTTGATAACGAATCTGCTCACCTCATCATTTAGCCAGTGAACAAGAGCTTTCCGCTCAAAACGCGTATGGCTGCTGTAAAGGGATGTGACATGCTGACTGCTGACTGCCTGTGGCGCCGTGTGCAGTAACCCCTATCTGAGCGGCGGCTCCGACAGGGCAACCTTTTGTGGACAGAATCTTATGCGGCCTTGCCGGTCGCGGAGCTGCCCCGCTGCTTCCAGCAGATCCTGGTTGTTGGTACCAGTAACACTCGAAGGAAAGGAGGGGGCCTGAGCCACAGGTCAACATTGGAAAGTTGATCAGCTTGCTGCAATAACCTTTGCCCAACCGGGATAAACATTAAAGATGATGAAATGTGCAGCGCACTTGCCTTCATGAACTATTGAGTCTTCAGGCATATCAGGACTACAGTTACCAGCATGCCTGTGGGAACGCCCACATGGGCGGGACTCCTAAATTGAATAAATCACCTGTTCATAACGAATCTGCTCACCTCATCATTTGGCCAGTGAACAAGAGCTTTCCGCTCGAAACGCGTATGGCTGCTGTAAAGGGATGTGACATGCTGACTGCTGACTGCCTGTGGCGCCGTGTGCAGTAACCCCCCTCTGAGCGGCGGCTCCAACAGGGTAACCTTTTGTGGACAGAAATATATATATATATATATATATATATATATATATATATATATATATATATATATATATATATATATATATATATATATATATATATATATATATATATATATATATATATTTAAATAATCTATGAAGAATCTACTTTCCCTACTGTTGCACTCTCTGGAGTGGGAATAGTAATTTTTACCCCTACGCTATCCAACGCTTTCCCTAGTGTTGCACTCTCTGGAGTGCGAATAGTAATTTTTACCCCTACGCTATCAAACGCTTTCCTTACTGTTGCACTCTCTGGAGTGGGAATAGTAATTTTTACCCCTACGCTATCCAACGCTTTCCCTACTGTTGCACTCTCTGGAGTGGGAATAGTAAGTTTTACCCCTAAGCTATCCAACCCTTTCCCTACTGTTGCACTCTCTGGAGTGGGAATAGTCATTTTTACCTCTACTCTATCCAACGCCTTATCTACTGTTGCACTCTCTGGAGTGGGAATAGTAATTTTACACTTCCTCTATCCTACGGTAATAATATTTGATATTTTTTAATTATATTATGTTACTATATATATATGTTTTAACAAATATGATTGTAAAACATTTTTTTATACCTTTAATTAGTTATTTAATTATTATAAGGTAATTTAATTTAAGTTTTTTTAAGTATATTTTAGTAAATAATTTTTAATTTTATTTTAATTTAACATTGTTTTAATAAAGTCGATAGTTTTACAAATTATATTTTTGTAAACAATATTTTTTACTCGATATTTTTGTACTTACCTGTTTGTAGATACAAAGTCGATGTTCTGTCTGTCGATATTTTTTCACCGATATTTCTGGTAGTCGATATTATGTCCCTCGATATTATGTCAGTGATCCGTCAAAGAGACCTCCACTCTTGGTGTCAGCCAATCGTGTGAATTAATATAATGCTGCTGCTTTCCTGAAACCACCACCACCGTTCGATATTGCCTAAAAGCAAACTATTGGCGATAGATGGACTGCTTGTAGAGAGACTTTTGATGATTTATTGATGCTCTTAAAGAGACTGATAATAAAAAGATTATCTAGTATCTCAAAAATCTTGCTGGTGTAAAAGAAGTAATTCAAACATTGACCGAATATTACACTGAAACTGAACGGTTGTTCGATACCTTTCATAATCAATGGTTGTGCATCAAAAGACGTTAAGCCTGAGGAGAAACACAATGAACCATCTCCATTGCACACCTTATGCCATAAACAAAATGCAAGCACCCATCCATGTGCTTCAAGGTACAGCATTGAGTGGCTGTCTACTCACTTAAGACAATGAAAGTAAAATTGCATATTGATGAGGACATCCATCCTGTTGCTCAGAGACAGAGACAAATTGCTTTTCATTTGCAAGAAGCTGTAAAAAAAAACTTGAGCCGTACTTAAGTGTAACATTACAGAGCGTTCAATAGGTCAAACGCCAGAGGTTTCTCCCATTATGGTAGTGCTCAAAAAGGACATTTAAAAATCTGTATGCTTTTTGGAGGGCAGGGCTTCATGGCCGCGAGGACATGACTCCGACTGGCTCCACGAGGAGTCCCGTGAGTTTGTCCTCTACACCGCCTGGCACCCGGTAAAAACATACAGGGATACCAGTGAACAGCCCGCGAACATAAGCAGACACGGCTGGGAGCTCCACAGGACGGAGAGTGAGCAAACTCCGTAACCAGACTGAGATGAAGAAGCAGAGGAGTGAGGCCAAAATGGTGACGGCGCCTCCAGGCGCCGGAACAAGCTTCTCCCCTTCAATCCATGGTGGCGATTGGAGCCTCCCATAAGATGCTGACACCCAGAGAGGTGCTTCTAAGTATGTCACTGCTAAGTCGAGACCGATCCTGGATCCTGAGACCTGCGGTGCGCCCAGTGAATTTACAGGCGGAGGGGAGGACAGCCCTCCCAGCGACACTCCGACCAAGTGGGGAGCCTTTGATGGGTAACAGAGAGCAAGAGAAAACAACTGGGCTGGCTCTGTGTTCTAGATCTGCCTACAGGGGCAACGGGCAGTCCATCAGGGATTGCTGAGCCGATTGAGTGCCCTAACCTGACCCTAACATGGTGCCTAATGCCAGCAACAACTAGTGAGGAAATGCCAGCATGCTGCAGCGGAGAGTGGCCCTCGCTAACTGTATCAAGCGCCCTGGGATCTATCTGGGGTTCACTGTATGGGCAGTCACCTGGACCCAGACTGGGGTTGCTGAGGATCAGACAAGTGCCTTACCCCATGTTGTTTCCGGTCTGCCTGCCTGTGAGGCACCAAGCCTGGTGGGGTTTCCTGGGCCGATCACCCTCTTGCCTGAGAGGGAGGGAATTTTAGTGGGCCTAGCGGGCCCTTGATTTGGCGGAGCAAGCATGGCCGCCTACCGGCTGCCCTGAGCCCTGAATTCGGTGTTGGATGCCGATGCCCCATGGGCTGAAACCAATATCTGTTTGTGCGTACCACAGAGCCCGAGAGCCCTTGACCGATGTGCCGTGGAGCTGTCCTATGCAGCTATAAAGTAGTTTGGCTCTGGTTCACCCCCACGGCTGTCACCCACCCAGCCAGACATCGGACATTGTTTTTCAGGGTGTTTCATGGTTTTTGTCTATCTTTAACTTTAACTGCTTTGACTACTTTATCCCCTCTGAAGTACTTTTTCCCCTGCCGGTCTACCTGACTCTACCTGCTTCCTTTCCCCTGTTTACCTTTTCTCCACTACCTTCCACTCCCCATAAGACGTGTGTCTTGGCTATGCTAAACGCCAATAACCTATATTATTGTGTAATCTCATGGTTTTCTTCTATGCCTATACTTGGATCCTGTGTAACCCGTTGATCCTCGTGTAAAGTACTCTGATACTCCCGGGTCTAGCCAGGGCTATGTAAAACTCTATGCATTGACATGCGTCAGGCAAACAAGGAAATTAAAAGAGAATGACAGACAGGTCCTTAAATGGCTGATATGATACCGTAATCAAATGGCACACATTTCGTCTCTTGTCTTGATTTAAATAAAACTTATCTTTAGTAAGAAATTGAAGAAAATTTGGATTTTTCACAGCCAGGTGGACAGAAAATCAGGATTTTATTAAAGACACAGAGGTTTTGATTATTCAAATCTGCTTTATTGCCATAGCTCAGCAGTAACAATGAAGAGAATATAGAACTTCAAGAAATATTCCAATACAGTATATAGTCCATGAACACATAGTCATCTCCCTTCTTTGCCAAGTGCTGTGAACAAGAAATAAACTCAGGAAAACAAAACTTGAACTTTGATGTGGGACGATTCACTCCTTTCAATAATAATCCGGAGTCATCCTATTATGGAAGAAAAAAAGACACAATTTGTCAAATATTTAAAACACTTAGGGTGGGTTAATAAATGGAGGGATAATCTTGGCCTCCATGTCTTAAATGAAATCCACATTTTCTGTCCACCAGGCTGTGAAAAATCTACATTTTATAGCATAACACAGAGACCAACATTATGCAAGTTTACAGTGAACTAAGTACATTGTCAATCACGTTATTGATTGGTCTAAAGTAAAAAAAAATAAACATACTCTCATTTGACCAGTCAGCGACTCAAAAAATATCCTGGAGCCCTCCGCCTAACATAAAAGCTTTAGAATGTAAATGTAAATGTAAATGAAGCTGAGGCACCTCTAAGAGAGTGTGCACCAAAAATAGAGACATCCAACCGACTCTCACTTATTACTTCTTTGACTCATCTCGCAAGCGTGGTAGTTGAAACTGCTTAATGAGCAGATCTGGGAGAGATAAGCAGTTTAGTTCCAACTCCTCTCAGAGTTACAGTTCTCCTTTCATACTCTTTTAGAGATTTGACAACACACAGACTTTCATTCAGAGAAAAGAAGTGGTAGAAGATAGAGGATGACATAGATGTTGTTCTTTTCTTAAGATAAAAGCAAGCTCCCTCAGGTTAGTAAGCCCTGCTGGTAACATCTAATGCCTTAACATGTCAAGTTCATCTAAAAGAGACCAGGCAAAGTAACACAGTATGTTTATAGGAAATACGATTAAGAGAGAGGTTAACATTATCTCCCCAAGAAGATATAAGTTGTAAAATGTTTCTTACGTCCCATAAGGCCAAATATTTGGGAGTCGGGGGGTTAAGAACCCGCATGCTTCTTATTATTTTCTTTGGTAAAAAGTTTTGTCCCACCGAGACACAATCAACCAAGGAATGTCCTGCAGCTATTGCTGATCTATATACATTAATGGTTCTGTAACTCAGACCAAAATCAAAGAGTTCCAACAGAAAGTTTACTACAGGAACTAAATAAGTTGAAACAGGATCGTAGTGTCATTGAAGACACCAGCGAACCCATTTGTTCCGTGCGAGTCAATATGCCTTCCTTGTTCCAGATGCCCATGACTCAGATATGAGTCAGAAAGCATCCTGTAAAAGCCCTGGGATTAGCCTTTGTCGCTTGAAATCTTGCAGGCCTTCAGAACCATTAGACCTTGGTCTATGAGAGGGTGCAATTCACCATTTGGACCCAAGAGTACTTCCCTGAAAGGTTGCATTAGAAGTGGGAAGTCCATGGTCATCTCTAAGATGACTTGAAACCATGCTTGAGACCTCCAAAGGGGATTATAACTACCATGCTCTGCATGTACCGATGAGCCTGTAAGAGAAGGTGTGGAAGCACAACAAACAGCGGGAGGTCATATGGCTTTAAACCCTGCCAATCCTGGAGGAATGCATCCAGCCCCGCTGCTTGAGGGTCCGGCTTCCAGTTGAAGAAATTCTTCAATTGTGTGTTCAGCCTGTCTGCGAAAAGGTCCAATCCCGAAAGGACCCCATTTGTCTTTGATTGTCATGAATATCACTCTGTCTAACTTCCAATTGCAGGATTCCTTTAAATTCCTGGAGAACTAGTCCAGTACACCATTCTTCAAACTAGGAATGTTCTCCCCTGAAACGGAGAGTCCCTGGTTCAAGCAATAGATCCAAAAGCCCTTTACTGTCTCTGTAAGACCTTTTGAATGTGACATATTTCACTGCAGAGAAATTGTCAATGTGCAGCATTATAAGCATTTCATGGAATTCTGGGTGAAGGTTCGAACTGCAAAGGGATCCTCTAGTAGTTCCAAGCAGTTGATATGTGTCCAACGTCCCCATGGTGATGAGTTGCCACATGTGGTACCCCATCTTTCTCAACTCGCATCTGATTCTATTATCAACTCTGGAGCTTCCCCAAAGATTCTGAGCTTCCGCATTCTTTAGCCACCATAACAGTTCTTTCCTTGAGTCTTGGTCTAAGCATGTCATTTGTGAGTAAGATAGTGTTGACCTGAGCGCTTTTGCATTGAGTCTCTGAAGGGCTTTGTAATGTAGAGGGCCCCAGAAATTGCTTGGATGGTTGAGTAAAGGAGACCCATTATCCTGGCTGAGAGCCTCAAGGAAAAGAATTCGATTAATAGCATCTTTCTGAGCTCCTTGCAAAGTTTTGTAATGTCAGTTCTGCAGTTACTGTGTTCACCATGAAACTCAGAAACTGAGTTTCCTGGCTTGTATTACACACAACTTCTTTGCATTTATTACAAAACCTAAGTGTTCCAGTAGGTGGAGGATCTGTGTGAAGAGATACCATTGTTTTGGATTGACCCATAATAAGGATATCGCCCAGATATATTATGAACCTTAGGCCCCTTTCCTTTAGCCATGCTACTACCTGATGCAAGACATTGGTGAAGCACCAAGGGGCTGGAGATAGACTGAAGGGGAGGGTTCCGAAGTTTTCCCTCCTATGAGAATTGGAGGAATTTCCTGTGTGAGGGCCAAATTAGGATGGTCAAGTGCGCATCCTTTAGGTCAGGACGTGTTAGCCAGTCTCCCTTTCTCAAGACGTCCCGTAGGAGGTGTATCCCTTCCATTTTCAAGTGGGGTTATGTTACCCATTTGTTCAGGCTCTTTAAGTATGTGACAGGTCTCTGTCCTTTGTCTTTCTTTTCAATGACAAATATATTTCTGACAAAGCATGTTTCCAAGCTTTCTTTTATAGCCCCTTTGACCAACAGATCCCCTCCCTCTTGGGGCATTACGTTTCTGTGTTCTTGAAATAAGGTTATCTCTTGAGGTCTCTTTAATTGAGTAGGGACATACGTGAATTCTATTTTGTAACCCTTGACTGTATCTAAAACCCACGAGTCTTGTGTTATCCTGGCCCAGTTCCCAGAGAAAAGGTCTAGTCTCCCTCTCACCTTTGTTGGGGTACCTAAAGAGTCTTTCGAGGTTCCTACCTGCAAATAATCCTCTGTTTCTTCTGATGCCCCGGAAGGGTCTTCCACGGTTCTTCTGTCTTTGTGGGAATAACGTTTGATTTCCAAAGAATAATGATTGCTGGAATTTAGATCTGTGTCCCAGAAAGGGTCCTGAGCTTGGTTGCCTGCTGCAGGGGAACCTACACCGCATTCTCCCGGCCCTTCCAAAAATTCTGTCCTGAAATACTTTTTTAATGTCATGTTGAAGTATTTTAAATAAGCAATGGGCCCGACATATTTAGCTAGGTCATGAATTAAGAGGAGCGCCTGTGAAGTGGGTCCTCCTTCCTTGTTTGCCAGCTCTATTAGTTTGGGATCTATTGTGAGGAGAACGCCCTTCCTGCATTTGTTAGAGATGGCAAAATGCCCACTTCGCCCATGCCTTAAAACATCTCTGAACATAACATTTTCCCTGTGGAGAAAGCTCATTCCCTATATTGGCAGCAAATCTGTGGATTGATCCATTTTGTTATTGGACAGAATGTTGATGAAAATATATTGTGTGGACAGAGTAGCCAGTTAAAATATCGAGGACCAGAATATCAAGAAGGTAAGTATAGATTTATTATTCTTTACTCCACATCTACGTACCTTTAAGATATATATATATATATATATATATATATATATATATATATATTCACTGAAAAAACCATAGGTTTCACACCAGTTATAGTTAGGAATTAGCATTTAAAAAACCTATTAAATTCACTGAAAAACCCATAGGTTTCACACCAGTTATAGTTACCTGGAAATTTTACTGACATAAAACCATTGAAATTCCCACGTTATAGTTAGTTGGACTCACTATAACTTGCAATTGTAATGCACTGCTGATGACATCACATATTACATCACTCATGACATGGTCAGTGACATCACTCATGACATCACTGATGACACCATCCAGTGAATGTTTGTCTTTCTGAAAAATAAATATGTTTTATATATGTATATGTAAAGGTCGATGGAAGAATAAATGTTCAAATAAGTGTCTAAATGGATGTTTTTTTAAAAAAAATGATTGAATAACTGGCTATTAAGTGTATCTTAGTGAATACATATATTAGCGAGTAATGTTTAAATATTTAAATATATGTATCAGTGTTTCACTTTGTGTATAAGTGGCTGCATGGGTTGGTGAGTAGCTACATGTGTGTGTATATGGGTTATTAGATGTTTTTTTTAGTATCTTTATAAATGTCTGTTTGATTGGATGTATGACGTTATAACGCATACCATTACAACTACCTACCATTACAACGCGACCATTACAACGCATACCATTACAACGCATAGCGCTTAGAGGTGCTGGATAGTGGTAAGTATAATTTACTATTCCAACCAGTCCCCGTGGACACTAGGGAAGGTGTTGGATAGTAAATTAAACGTATTCCCTATCCTAGAGCGCCCCCCAGCGCAATGCGTTGTAATGGTATGCGTTGTAAAAGTTGCGTTATAATGGTAGGTAGTTGTAAAAGTTGCGTTGTAACAGGTGTATACCGTTTGATTTGGTGGGGGTGTTACTTAGCATATAGATGCATCAATGACTGACTCACTGTTTGTATGTGTTTTGAAGACAGCATATGTGCCGGACTGTATGGGTGAATGAGTGTGTATATGTATGTGTTAGTAAGTGAATGACTGTCTCACTAGTGTCTTTATCAGTAACTACATATGTTTTAATCTAGTATATGTGAGTATTGATGTATATAAGTGAGTATATGTGAGAGTGAGAGATTGAAAGAGTTCTTGTTTTAATAAGTATGTGTTTCTATAAGTGATTGTTTAAGAGAGTAAGTATGTGTAAGTTTCCTTAGAAGTAAGGTGGTAGTGCTTGTAGAGTAGACTACACTAACCTTTTTAACACACTTCACCTCACGCTCACTACTTAATCACTTGGGCCCCTCACACTCACTCGATCAACGGCCCGGAACAAAAGATCTCCACCAAAGTGTAGCACTATGTGCTACCCGTCAGGGATTGCCGCGCCGGCTTGACGTTGGAGCACGAAGCCGATTATGACACAAGACAACTAGCTGGCGATATGACAGCAGCCGTTAAACCAGCCTGTTGTGTGAGGCATCCCTAGTTCCGACAAGGGATACTTTTCCCTGACTTTTGCATATATCCACACTTGGAGAGAGAAAGAAAAAACACCTCACTATACTAACACTACTCCCTAGGGGAACTTTGTGCATCTTTTTGGATAGAGGTAGTGTGTGTATAGCTGTATATGCAAAAAAATGGATGTTCAATAGTTTATTTGCATGTGTGAGTATGTGTGTGAGTAACTTTTGGAAGACTGTTGGTGTGTTAACGGATGTAAAGGTGTCTCACTACATATGATAAGTGAGTATATGTATGAATGACTATATAGAACTGTTGGTGAATGAGTGGATGTGTATATAAATGGTGGAATTACTGAATTGGTTGTTGTAACTGGTATAGGTATCTCCACTTTTTTGTAAATGTTAGTTTCTATTTTTGAATATGTGTTTTAAGGGTTACTTTATAGTGAAGGGAGGTCAGTCACTCTGTCACAAGGATGGTGTCATCAGTGATGTCATGAGTGATGTCACTGACCATGTCATGAGTGATGTAATATGTGAAGCCATCAGCAGTGCATTGCTGGCGCGCAGGTTATAGTGAGTCCAACTAACTATAACGTGGGAATTTCAAAGGTTTTATGTCAGTAAAATTTCCAGCTAACTATAACTGATGTCAAACCTATGTTTTTTTCAGTGAATTTAATAGGTTTTTTAAATACTAATTCCTAACTATAACTGGTGTGAAACCTATGGTTTTTTTTCAGTGAATATATATATATGTATGTCTATCATCAAAGTACATACAAGTATATCAAAACTTTGCTTACCCATAGAAACTCACCTGCACAATATTTTTGTCTTTTGATATTCTTGACACAGTATTTTGTCCATACAATATTTTTTTCTGGTATGCCGTCCAAACACCGGTTAGAAGTCAGGCTGAAGTTTTGGAATGCTGAGAAATGTTCATGTTCAAAAGCCTTTTCCAAACGCCCAAGGCAAACCACACCTAAAGTCCACATCCACCTTCTGAATAGGATTTACTACTGCATATTTCTCCTCACTCTTGGGAAGAATGACGCAGTGACAAATGGGAGCACCTGCTATGAATCACTCGTTGAATGACTGGCAGAAATAAATTAGTTATTTTGTACCATAAACGTATGTTTATGGCTGAAAATGCCTTAGTAAATAGGCACCACTATGTTAACAGATACAAAGGTAATAGAGCATGTTACAGGCACATTTTGACGCTGCATGTTTGCTTCATTAAGCTTGTCAGGGTTCATGATGTTCTTTTACAACAGCCACTTTTAGGTTACCCCAACCTTCAGCATTACCAAACTGCCATTCATATAACACTTTAAATTGGGCACTATAAATATTAAAACCTAAGATTCTATTGGTATTTGCATGATCATGTATATTCAACTACTTAGAATATAGAAATGCAGGCTCCCCACAGCTATTGTACTGCATATCGAATGCTGAATACAGTGTGTGATGGAGAGTATGACAACAGAAACATTTGCAAATCCATCTAACTTCCTTTCGCCATCTGCCTTTGGACTCCAGTCTCTCTTTCCTCATTTATACACACCACTAATCCATCTGCCTGTTGCCTTCTGTTTCCCTTCAGTCTCCCTCTTCCATTTTATTTCATGGTTTTCAGAGATTTTTGTTTAATCTTTAGTAGCCAACCAACTTGGACCAGGTAGAAGAATCCCTCTTTCGCTGCAATAAACATGATCATTTATCTAGAAGTGAAAGTTATGCAAAATGATATATATGGAACCGGTGCATGAACAGTCTGTATCATAAAAAGATCTTGCACACAGTGACAGTAATTGTTTAGACATTTTAAAAGTTAAAGTGACTGTAGCTGTTAAATATATTTAACCAGTTTAATCTAAATGCAGTCCAGAGCAGTATCACCCTTGAGCAAAAATCAAGGCCCAGATTTACTACGATTTTGAGCTGTTTTTTTGGCACACCCCTGAGGCAAAATCATTTTTGGCATTTTCTAATCCATGCAAAGCCACTTTGTGTGACTTTGATGCATGGTGTAGTAAAAACAAAGTAATACTACGTAGTGTGTAGAGCTGCTGAGCGTCAGTGTAAGGCGAGAGGAGAAATGATCCGTATCTTTGTAAATATCGAGGATTTCTGCTCTCACCCTTTAATGCAACACAGCTACACCTGTGCGTGGGAAATATTAGTAAAAGGGCCCCCAGGTTGCCTCAAGCCAATGCACTGACTCAAAGAAATAGTGTATGTGTAGAAAACAGCAGAACCTAAAGAACTATGGGAACCAAGGCTAACATGATCTTTATTAGGATCATAAAAGACCCGCATTGTCATGAGTGCAATATTTTACCTTCCCTCATTGTGGATTTTAAGAACCGTAAAAAAGTTTGCCAGTCAAGGATGCTCATACGCAATCCGGCCAGCAGAGCCTCTGCTGTTTTGTTAATATCACCTAAGGGGCGATCCGTGGCCACTTCCAGAAGTGGTATGTGGCATTTCAGTGTGGGGACTGCAGTTTGTAACTGCATTGATTTGTGGTGCTGTTCCTGGGGAGTCTACAGAATCCTGGATGGCATCATCCACAGGCACATTGCGCTGCACTAAGGGCAATATTTATCAAAGTTTTGCATCGCCCGTCCACCATTCAAGGTAATGTAATGCAAGGCAAAACCTAGATGAGATTTACCAAGCCACGCAAGATCACCTTGCGTGGCCCTGCAGCACTTGGTAAATCTGGAGTAAGGCAAGGCAGCCACAGGGAGGCGTTCATGGGTGGAGTCTGGGTCTTGGCACAGTTCCAGATTCACCATAAGTAGTAGTCCCGGGAATGCATCAAAATGCTACATCTTCCAAGGGGAGCCATAATGAGGAAAAATATATTTATTTCTCCTTGTTTATTCCTCTGTCTAGATGTTCTGAATTCTGCCCCACACATAGAAAGAGGAAGAATCTGTGTGCAGGGAGATGTCCATTCCTGCATAAAAACAATCCTGACTATAACGTAGGCACCCTTGAACTATGGGGCACAGGGGTCTCACACCTGCATAGGCTCTAGGCAGTCTAAAGTGCTCTAGCGCAAGGAAAGAACAGGAATGTGCATTCCTGCTGTCTCCTTTTCATGAAACACAGCTCAGCAAGGTGTCTTGCTTTATTCCGTTGTGTGAAAAAATTATAAATATGGCTCTAAATGTAACCGTGCCCATGCAGGTAAGAGCGATGGGGTGGTGAGGTAGGGTAGGGGGGATTTGATGGATGATGACAAGGGAAAATTAATTATTTATTACATGTTACCTCGTCATCGGGCTGCAGCTGTCTAAATTTGCTTCTCTTGCTGAGTGGTGGGACTTTCACGTGTCCCTACATGACCAATGCCCGTTTGCCATTAGGATGCTGATTTTACTCTCAGACAATGCATGCTAAAGAAAAACCTGCTCAATTGAACTGCAGTACAAATTTGTCCGGGGAGGAAAGAAACGGGTGAAAAAATTGATAAGTATCTGTTGTGTAAAAAAACTTTATTATGGAAGTAGATTCCTGCAAACATGATCCCGATCATTTACCTACCATTAGGTTGCAGATTTGTACACTTTTACTACGTTTATTGCATTAATATATCACCCCCACAACAGGTAATGATTTCCCATGAGAGTTAGTTGTTGCTGAAAATAGATATGCTGTTTTGTTGCATTTTGTACAGAGAGTTGAAACTGGAAGGTAATTTATGTTTTCAATGCAACTCAAAAGGGGCAAGAAAATCCTGATTTGAGCATGAAACCAACAAGAAGACTTAATTATGCGTAATAATCATAGTATACGGGTAAATTATGAGACGTTTATGATAGAAAAACTGTGATTTCACACATTCTTTTCTCCAGGTGACCTGAAATTGTATCAGACCTGCCTTCCCCCCTGTACTGGAGTTACACTTAGCACCCTAGTCCGAACACAGACACCCTTGCACCATATTGCCAGGGTCTCTGCATGCAGGGGAAGATTGTTCAAATGCAGGCAGGTCCCCCTTTCTGCACATAAACAGTCTTCAAATAACATGTTGTAACTTCCATGTGTGCTGCTTAATGCAGTACCCATTGAGGTTGCAAAACAGCTTTTAAAAATGATTGTTTATGTGCAGGCAGGGGGACCTGCCTGCACATAAACAATCATTGTCCCTTTGCTGTTTTCAAGTGTGCTACACAATGCAGAATATAATTGAGATAACTTTCCTAGGCAACTTGGGACCAATTGAAAATCAAGTCCTATACATAAGAGAATGATAGCCATATAAGTTCAGTGTACCACATATAAACAGTTACAATTGTTGTTTTATTCATATAAAGGTTAAAATTACGACATGAACATACATGATAAGAAATGCATAGCATGGTGTACAAATGATATATTCACCACGATAGCTAGTACATAAAACAATTAATTAATGAAAGGACAACAGAGAAATAAACAATTGCAGTGGAAAAAACAACAAGTGACTGGGATGTAGTATAGTTTGTAAGTTCCTTCAGGAAGAGCTACAATAAATTCCAATGGGGAATAACAAACGTATCAGACACTGAGTATGGAGGGGCGCAGATGAACAATACTGCATAACAATACTGCTCTATTATGGTGTAAATACACTTTATGAAGGATCATTGTAGTCAGAAAATGTGGTCTAAGGATGCAACCACCAGTCAGATAATCCTAAGGAACAGACCTGTAAGGTTATGGATAGTAGTTTTCCAGCTCACTCTCCTGCTATTTGCAGTTTAGTGGCACGATAATCTTCAAAAAATAAACATATCTCCAAACGATGGCTAAATTAAGATACATTTTCTCATTACATTACCAGTGTAGAAGAATATGTGTTTGCGTGCCTAGTATCGACCGGCGTGCCGAGGCGTATCTACATCTCGTTCTGCCCAGATTGACGCAGAATACATGAAAACAACAAAAACGAGGAGAAATGAAACATTTCTCCTCGTTGCGCCAGGGTAATACCAGGTTTTTCCTGGCCTGTATTCTGGCGCTGCCTCCTATTTACGCCTCCCTTGTAAATAGGGGGCTGTGTCAGTATCAATGGGTGTTGCAGTGGAATGCCGACCTCAACACCCATCTCCCACTTCTTTCATGCTACCTTGAAAGGGGGCCTTATTTACAAGGCAGCGTTTAGCTATGTTAAGTTGCTTAATGCTCCCTTATAAATAAGGCGAAGCCCCTATCACCACAGGAATGCCGTAAAAAGTGAGGTTCCTCTGGCTATAGGGGGTTATAAATATGCCCCTTGGTCTGCTGAATGAAGAGTTGCACAGTTAGGATACATTTTGGGTTTAGTTCAAATAGATCAAACTGTCCTTACGACAAATAATTTCGTACAGTTAACGTTTTAGTGGCATACAAAGTAATCATCAGCTGATAAACTTAAATGTCCCTGGAGCTGATTGACAGAGTCTAGTATCAGTGCCAAAATAGATACTTTTGCAATCTGCATAAAACGTTCAAGTAGATGACTGGCCAAATTGACTTTTTCTGCAGTGAAGAAAATATAGAGTCTAATGAATTTGAAAGAAATTCTCAAGAGTGCAGTATTAATACCTTTTGCCTTGTTGAATAGTTGAGCTCATTCCATGATTATATTTCTGAAATGCTTACATTATGATTCGAAAGATGGCTGCAATGTGTGGCTGCCACCTCATAAAACTGATAAACGGACATCGAAACTATAACATGGATATCTGATTAAAATGTAAGCATTGAATAAGCCTATTTTATATCTTAGAACTTTCTCTAGATCAACATTCAATGGTTTCTACAATGTTGTTTTAAGTCAGTTAATTCAGAAAAACTATAGGGAAGCAAAGTGACTTGTTAAAAAGGTTGTAAATAACTCTTAATGCATTTACTAAAACTAATGTTACTATGGGAAATGGCTTCTCTCCTTCCTCATCAATAACTAATAGTTATTTGCAACTGATTTGGATGGATGTTTTGAGAAATAATACTGTACCCTGGCTGTTGGTGGGCGCTTGGGGGGGGGGGGGGGGCGGGATCAGGAGGACTCCTCCATGATGCCCAAGTCCACAATAAAGAACAGATAACATGGGGGAAGTCTAATACACCTTTTCTCTGAGCAGTGTTATTGGCGGATCCTCGAGACATGTCTGCAGCTGACTATTGAGGCCGCTGGGCTGTAGACACCAGTCGCCACCACGAGCTCTGTTGTTAATCCCACTCACCAACAAAGAGCTGTGACTGGTAGTGAACAGGGGTGGCGGTGCGGGTGGAGGGGCATGGTTTCAAAAATATATTTTAAAAAAAACTTACCTCTGGTCGCCCGCTAGGTCTCTCCTCCACAGGAAGCACCCAGGCTCCCCATTGCAGCGTTGTGATTGGTCTGAACGCCATGGATCAGCGCTCAGATGGGGACAGGCAACCTGTGCATATTCCCTACCAGGCTGTCCATTACAGCCTGGTGGGGAATATGCAAACTGGGGATGACAGTTTGGACAGGTCAAGACGGCTGGCTAAGCAGTCATGCACACTGAGGGGTCTATTAGGACGCTGGGACTGGCCGCCAGTGGTGCGGTGGTCCGGAACCGCCAATAAGGATGCGAATGTACCCATGGATAGCGATCGCATCTTGAATATTTAACATTCAATCAATCAATCAGTGACACTTATAGAGCGCGCTACATACCCGTAGGGTCTCAAGGCGCTGGGGGGGTGCCGCTACTGCTCGAACAGCCAGGTCTTCAGCTTCTTCCTGAAGGAGAGGTGGTCTTGGGTCAGGCGCAGGTCGGTCGGGAGGGAGTTCCAGGTCTTGGCGGCCAGGTAGGAGAAGGACCTTCCTCCTGTAGTCGCTCTTCGGATGCGGGGGACGGCGGCGAGGGCGTGGTTGGCTGATCGGAGGTGGCGTTTGGGAGCGTAGAAGTTGACTCGGCTGTTGAGGTAGCTCGGGCCTTGGTCGTGTAGGGCTTTGTGTGCGTGGGTGAGGAGGCGGAAGGTGATTCTCTTGTTGACGGGGAGCCAGTGAAGGTCTCTCAGATGTCCGGAGATGTGGCTGGTTCGTGGGATGTCGAGGATGAGTCTGGCTGAGGCGTTTTGGATCCGCTGGAGTCTCTTCTGGAGCTTGGCGGTGGTACCGGCGTAGAGGGCGTTGCCGTAGTCCAGTCGGCTGGTGACGAGGGCCTGGGTGACGGTCTTCCTGGTCTCTGTGGGGATCCACCGGAAGATCTTCCGTAGCATGCGTAGGATGTTGAAGCACGCCGAGGAGACGTTGTTGACTTGCCTGGTCATGGAGAGGGAGGAGTCCAGGATGAAGCCCAGGTTTCGTGCATGGTCTGTCGGTTTGGGTGCGGTGCCCAGGGCGGGAGGCCACCAGGAGTCGTCCCAGGCGGAGGGTGAGGAGCCCAGGATGAGGACCTCCGTCTTGTCCGAGTTCAGTTTCAGGCGGCTGGTTGTCATCCACTCGGCTACCTCTTTCATCCCTTCGTGCAGGTTGGCTCTGGCGGCGGCGGGGTCATTGGTCAGGGAGAGGATCAGCTGGGTGTCGTCGGCTGTAATGAGCACCCGCCACAATGTTAAAAGGGCAAGTTGTGCATTTGCAAGCACAACGTGACAGGCACCACGTGGTGCCTGGCACCTTGTGCATGCAAATGTCGGAGGGTACCATGGGTACTCCCCAAGTGCAGCCACCCACCCCCCCCAACACTCTGTGGGCCCGCAACATGCCCCCAAAGGCATTCTACACATGCCTTTCCATGGCGGAGTCTCCGCCATGGAAAGGCATGGGACTGCCATCTTCGTAATATGGATGTACCGCCACCATATTACATGTCTTTTCCGCCCAGTAGGCAATCGGGCATATTGCCTACCGGCAGAAAACTGGCGGGAGGTCTTTCCATCTGCCTGGGTCCCCACCGCCATCGTAATATGGCGGAGGGAAATGATAGGCGGACGGATGGAAATGGTGGGTAGATCCCCACCGCCATACAGGCGGTGGCAAACCGCCTGCCATGCTAAGAGACCCCTAAGTATGCATAGTCCCCTTCTCCTTCCTGAGCCACCAGACCCACCCACCCTAAGTTAGCCCAAAAGCAACGAAAAATGAAATGATAAAAACTTTGTTATTATCATTTTATTTTTCCTTTTTTCACTGCTCTAAGACCAGTAGAGCCGCCACTGCAACACACTCCCCTGTGTCAGCAGCTGCAGCAGACATGGAAGGAGGAGGATTTCAGGGGTAGGGCAGCTGGAGCACAGGCAAACATAGGAGGGTGAAGCAGAGGGAAATAAAATGATAAGGTGCCTCTGCGGAGAAGGACGATGTGGAGAAGAGAGAACAGGAATGAGGGGAACATACTGGAGAAGAACAGAGAAGGGTGGGGTGGAATGTGTGACAGTGAAAGAGTGCGGAAGAAAGAAATGGCAAGGTGTGTGAGGTGGAGGGACAGGGGAGGATGATGTAGAGATTGAGGGTTAGGAGGGAGTCACGATGTAAGGTAGAGAGGGACAACGGTGAAGGGATAGAAGGGAAAGAAGAGTGGAGGGAGAGAGGTGGACCATATGAGATGAGCAGGAGAAGAGGAAGCAGAGAAAGTGAAAGGAGGGTGAGATAGAGAGAGTGGAGGGAGAGGTGAGGTGGAGTGAGAGATGAATGGAGAGGAGGTAAGGGAGTGAAAGGAGAGAGGGATGATGGTGTGTGAGAGAGAGAGCAAAATGTCTGACTGAGAGAGGGGGTGGTTCAGAAGAAGGGAGCAGAACAAGATGGAATGGAGCAAAGATCGAGGGTGAGAAGGAGCTTAAAGGCCAAGGGAGAAGAAGAGATGGGCCAGATGAAGGAACATTAGGTCAATGCATCAATAAAAAAGGGTGAGATAAAGTGATACAGAGAAGAGGATTAGGCAGAGAGAGGAGAAGATCTGTCTTGTTGGAGGGCGTGAGTGGAGGTCAAAGCATAGGAAGCATGAGGAGGTCAAGGTAAAGGGATCAAGGGGAGGTCAAGGCAGAGGGTGCAAGACAATCTGGAATCAACAAGAGGGCTGATACGAAGGAAGAGGGGGATGTTGATGGTGAGGTGCCAAGATGGATGGAGAGAAAGAAGTTGAGGCGGAAGAAGAGGTCAAAATTGAGAGAAGTCAAGAATAATGGAGAGGAGGGTGTGGTTGATGGGAAGCAAGCGAGGGGCTCAAGCCTGATGACACAAAAAGGGGATTGAGGCAGAGGGAGCTAGAATGATTCGATGAGCATAGAGCTGGGCATGTAGGGATTAGTGGGGTCAAGGTGGAGGGTGAGGCAAAGGTTGCGGTAGAGGGAGAAAAGAAGGTCAAGGCAGGAGAGTGGAGGTTGAGTAGGAGGAGGGAAGGGAGATGTCAAAAAGGATAGTGAAGCAGAGGAGGGTGGTGAGGTGAAGTGAGGTGGTTGAGGCAGAGGGAGGAGTAGTGCGAGATGGAGTGGTGGGAACGTGTTTAAGGCAGGGTAGGAGACTCAGGGTGAGGCAGAAGGAGTAGCAGGAGGGTGGGACATAGAGATAGGTATGGCAATTCAAGAAAGAGAGAGGCACAGCAAAGTGTAGCAGAGATCTTTATGCTGGCTATATGCAAGATTTAGTATAATAGAGTAAAAGCAAAGTAACAGACAGTCAGTTTATAAGACGGACCGACAAACTGAGTCTCTCAAATTGAGAGTGATGGAGGCAATCAGAGTGGTGGTGACAGAATTATAGAGTAACAAAGAGGCTGGGAGTGGCTGAGACTTGCTTGTGTGAAACCAGAGTGACTAAAAATGGTGGTGGTGAGACTGAAAGTGACAAACTGACTAAGGATTAACCGACTGAGATTGAGAAAGACTACCAGAGTGACTAGGACAAACTTAGAGATACTGAGAATATCTGAGTGAATATCTGAGTGACAGAGACTGAGTTTCATAAAATGGCTGTTAGTGAGACAGAAAGTGACTGAGGAGGAGAAAGTGACTGCACGTGACTGAGACTAACAAGACAGGTAGTGCCAATGATGGAGATTCAGTGACAGAGTAAAGACAGACTCAGACTGAGAGTGATTGACTGGCTCAAAAGCATATTAGTATGAAGCAGTGGTGTGTGTGGTGACATGCATCAAGTGTTTGACAGGCTAATTGTTGTCCTCTCTGCAGTGCCCTCATTGCCAATAGCAAATGCCTCATTGCCCAGGTATGGGTAGCCCATGTTCGAGTGCTGTCATCCAGCCTCTCATTTCCTTGGCACTGTGCGACAATCCGTGCCCCCAGGGCCCTCCAAGCCAAGCCTCAAGAAGCTGCTGTATGTGACTCCCCAGGAGGCAGTCAGGCTGAAGTATCCCTCCCCACTGTCAAGTCTGAACCTGGATGAAGGCTACCACTACCTAACCATCCCTGAATAGACAAAAAAGCACAATGCCTCCTTCTTACCTCATTATGCAATATGATTAGTGTGGCATTCAGTTGGGTGTCCTATAGGGGTGAAGCTGACACTCAAGGATTCAAGTTTCCAAGGTTTTATTACAGATTTAGATCTTACAACAATTAATAAATCTTTAAAAATAGAAGGAAAAGTTACAAATATTACAGCACATTGTTTCATTTAAAGGATAATCTATCCTTTCCAAAGCAGATTTAGCTGTTGTAATTCCATGTTTTTTAAAAAGGGGCTTGAAAATTTCTGTTGGTAAACCCATAAAGCAGTCACAGTTTTTAACGGTAAACATTTCAAGCATACAAACCCTTATACATCTTAGCATCCCATGCTCCAGGTTCCAGTTCAAATACGCTTGGGTTACTGCTGTGTCGCTTGATTGAATGACACACTGGAACCAAGATTTCATGCTACAAATAACTATATCATTCTCCATCGAAGGGGTTGGCATAATAGGCTTTAAAAATCTTTTAAGGTGAACATAGCTCATATTCTCAACATATTTAGACAGGAACAAGTGATGAAGTGCAGCTAAAATATTAGCTATAAATGTACTGGCCTTAAAAGTGGGAGGAAGACATTCCATGACCAAGGACTTTTCCTTGCCATGAAGGATATAGTGATACCATCTTAGAATGCTGCCTAGTCCTCTTATATAAGTGATCACCAATTCCAATTCTAGCCTTAGTGTTTCTATAAAGACCATGGATTTTAAAGTGCAAATAGTGAGGAGAATCTTCCCTCCACCTCATCCATAAAGTACCATTGCTTAATATGTATTGCCTCTATAGCTTAACGAAGGGTCGTCGGAATGTTCATTTTATATACTGTTAGGAGATGATTATATTGCCTGTTACTGTTGTTCCATAGAGTGACTTTAGTTCACTTCTGTGAGCATAGGCCTTATTCGATATGTGTGCAAAATGTTCTGTATCTGTAAAATGTGCGGCCATAATTCTTCTGAGGTAAAGAAAAGATTTTACAACTTCTAAGGCAGAATTATTATAGCTCCACTTATATTTTGTATTGGTCTGACGCCCTTTTGTAGAGAACCTCATAATCTTGGTTTTATTTATATTAACCTTCAGGAATTGGTTGTTTGACTAAGATGACAAAATATAGAGACTTTTTCGAAGACCTTTGGCGTGAAGTTTAGCAGAACAATATTATGTGCATAAAGCAAAGTCCCTAAAGGTTAGGAGAGTGAGACTAATTTTGCGGAATTGCCGGCAGCCTTGCACAGCACATTGGGATTTTCAATTAATTCCATTGATAGCGACAGGTTATTTTTCTTGGTCCATAAAACATTCCCATTAGCTAAGCTAAGTAACACATCATCACTATGAGGGATCTGCCATGAATCCACATCCTACAGTATACCATTAATGGTAAAAAGAACAATATTATGATCACTCAAAATTAACTAGATACAGGAAAACCTAAAAGCAAACTAATAGCATTCGATTATTGTGACTGGTTTTCCTGTTATAAGAGTAAAATGAGCTGGGATATTACCCATTAGTCTCCCATTGATGACAATTGAGTCATGAACCCTACAAGCCCCCACCAGCATGGAACCTCTGTTATTTGTACTTGAGGGAGTGAGGAACACGATGGCCTGGATATTAACAATCTCTTAGTGTTCTTTGCCTGCAAAATGAGCAAGTGAATGAATAGAGACAATTACATTTAGATTTCCCAACATTAGGACCTTGATGATACACACTTTAAACATAATCATGTTGTTATAACAAAAGAACTAAATTAACAAATGAGTATTTTGTTGGGTTTGGGGAATATAACGATGAACCAGAATAAAGGGAAAAATAGAGTGATGCCCCAGATTCTGCACTGGGAATGCAATATAATGTAATAGGTTTGATTGATGCAATACACTTGATAAGTCCAAGTTAAATTTGTAGACAATAGTGTGGCTATACCACGGCTGGCATGGCCTCTCTTTGATTTAGCAGCAGGACAAATTACATAGAAATGTTTGACCTCAATAGTGGATGGAGCCCATTTTTCTTGCAAGCAGATTACCGCAGGACCTAATGTTATATTCCTGAGTTAGGTCCATGTAGCGAAGCAGCTTATGTCCTATGTTGCCCAAGAAAATAACATTTCAGCTGCAAACTTTTGCACACATTTGCCTGCACGACAATTTTGAATTAATTTCTCTGAAATTTCTTTGATTACACATCCAGCTTTGCACTACATTATCACCACACCTTGAAAATCATGTACTAGGCCCCTCTACATGCAAATGTTGTCCCATCTTTATTCATGAGGTGACAATGCTATCTACATATCCATAACATCACTAGTCGAACGCGCATATTGAGAGACCACCTTTTATTTTAAATAATGGGCATCCCAATAGATTGGTAAAGGAGGTACTTCCGCTCACACTGAAGGTCCATACATGCTGAGAATTCACCACGCACTGGTCTGACATTCCATTAGTGGTGTCCAACTCAAGACCAAGTTGAGGTCCTTTACTTGATCCCATCAGGTAATGGGTTTTGATTTTTCCTTGGCGGATTCTTGGCTTTATACCTACACACACCCCAGGTACACTTAGAGTAGGATTTGAACAGTAGGAGTACGCTAGATTACCATTTTTGCACATATGCCTGCATATATTCATTATATTCATTGATTCTGCACCATGGGAGAAATGTATCTACTCTTCACTCTCTTGGTGCTAGTAATCTCAGTTATGCAGCACGCATTTTACTTGGAGACGTCTGTAGTGGGAAGGGAAACAAATCCCCCCCAGCTGAGTAGGTATACCCTATGTTTTAACTGTAGTTTAATCAAGCCTGGAGGATTAAAGTTTCCAACACTGTGCAAACCATACCTCTCTAACAAATTGGCTAAATACTACTGCTTTAACAATGACCAAACAACTGGGTTGACATTGACAAACAGAAAGTTGGACTAAATATTTCAGAAAATTGCAGACAGGCAGTTACCATCAAATTATTACAACATGGCCTCCTGGCAACTGTTGGAGATGTTACCTTCGTGGTTGAAACAGAATTAGAATGAGTACTGGGCAGAGCCTGCTTTAGATCTGGGATTAAAACTGATGGTTAAAACTGATGGACAATTTTGCCCAAGTTTTTTGCAATTATGTTACGTAAAATAAAAGGGGTGGCTATAAGCTAATGCCTGAGGGAATTCACTCTCACACAACAGTAGCACAAATTTCCTAAGATTATCGGAGAAACATGTGCCTTTCTACACATAGATAATCTGTGAGCCAAACTCGGGAAACCAATAGCTAAGAGTAGTTCTGAAAGAGGTAACTCTAAGCAGGAACCAGGGGGCATATTACAAAGGGGGCCGATAGGCAATTATCACTGATTTAGTGGCTGTTTTTGGCCGCTAAGCGGCGATAATTCTATCGCCCAATTAGCAAGCTGTCGCTAACTGATGTTAGCAACAGCTTTTGGGCAATAGCGAGTGGTTTAGGGCCCGCTTTGCATGTCAGTGATGTTTATCGCTAATGACATGCAAAGTGGGCATACCAAACCAGTTAGCGACTGAAAGCAGTTGCTAACGTCGCTATCGCCTATTAGCAAGGCAGGCGTAGCGTTGAAAATATTTGCACTAAGCACGAATATCTCCAAATACTGACACCTGCCCAGACCAGTTCTTAGCATGTTATCCAATGGGAGGTGGATAACATGGCTAGGAGCATTTCGTCGCAAATGTGTAAATATCGCTGTATTCTCAGCGAGATTCACGCATTTCGCCGCTATCGCTGGATATTTTAGCACAATGGAGAAAAACTTTGCTAATAGCATGTTTTCTCCGCTAACATATCCAGCAATAGCAAGCGATAAAAAAATCGTTGCTAAGCCTATTTAGCGATAAATATCGCTACTTGCAATAAATATCGCTACTTGTTGGTAATATGTTCTTGATCCTTCAAAGAAGAAATAGGATAATAAACAAAACAAAACACAGTCACGGGTCTCACACGAATGAAAATATCATATAAGAAACTGTGACAATAATTGAAAACTTGATAGGTATCAGATACTGATACACGTTCATCTAGTTCCTTTCAGGAGACATCCGAAAAGTGTTCAGAGAGAGACGGACAGAGCACAGATCGGAAGAGGCAGTCAAAGAGAAAAGGGAGACACCTCACACTTCGGATTACATCATTAAACAGGAAGATATACAAAAGACTTCAAAAGCTCAATTTCAAAAGAAGAAGGTAGCCTGGATTAAAATTAGAAATACCAAGACTACTGAGGACACTGCTTCTGAACAGGGATTGCACAGTTACAAATGCTGGATAGTGCGTCAGAACTCACCATAACTCGCCAGAACCTGATGGACTTTCTGGGGGTAGTAGTGCTGAGTGAACATATCATGGTTTATACGAAATATTGATCCAAATGGAGGGAGACATACCTAGGAAAGTGAAAGGTCTCTTTTGGGAGAACCTCACCTATAGTTACAACATTCTTCTGGCGGTAATGGATTGCCCAATGGGAGAAGAAGTCATTTTGCCGTCTTCTTCCGACCTCGTACCAGAATCAGTTAAAAATTAATACGCGCAGTAGTGGGTGTTAGCGTTAGCTTCGGCATTTAACCACAATCATGTAGGGTGGAATGGTGAGTCACCTAATCGTGAATTCCTATTAAAATCAATCAATTTCTCAACCTCAGAGACAATACCCGATTAAACATGAAGCAAAAAAACAAGTCATAGAGATCTTAGATCAACTTGAGTATCAGGGAGTAATTGAGAATTGCACCTCACTTATGAATAATCCCTTATTTCCAGTAAAGAAAACTGGTCATTCATGTTGTCTAGTCTTGGATTATAGACATTTAAAAGCATCCATGTGCACATTTGCAGTACAGAATGGACATAGTGCTGCACTAATGATTAACATCATGTGGAAGAAATACAAAACAACACTAGACATCACAAATGGATTTTTCTGGCAAAATATAGTGACTGGAAGTAGATATTTGGGTACATTCTCAGTGCTAGGCTCTAAACGCCAATTTTGTCGATTACCCCAGGGGTTAAGAACAGCCCGGGGTGGTTTCATCCAGGGTAACAGGATTCACTTCCAAGTTTTGATGAGAATGCATTGTGTATGATGTAGATGACTTCTATCTGACGGATGATAAATTAATGGAAGACTCGGCCAGAGTGAACCAAATAATTATTGGGTTTGCTCACCTAGTTTCAAATTCAATTAAAAAAAACAAAATCACACCTCAGTGTTCTATTTCGAGGGTGCAAGTTGTCAAGTGAAGTCAAAACCCTGGCGGCACAATTTTTTGAAAACTGTACACTGCGACAACTTCTAACAGTGCTGAAAGAATACAATCCATTTTAGGATTCTTGAATTTTTGCAGGACTTACATTTTGGATTACGCAGAAAGAGTAAAAACTTTCTACAACTTTATTAGACCTGATTTTTCAGCGCACCATTGACCACAGGAAAATACTGATATTTTATGTTCCATATAAGCCAGACATTTACACACATGTGACAACACAACTAACCTGGTGGTCTGCGTAGTCGCTGGACCAATCAGGTACACCTATATCACTTTCAGTGAGGGTAATACAGTACCCAAAGCATACAAATCACATTTGTACACAAGTGCTGAAATGCATTCGGCACCCACTAGAAAATAAACTCATAGCGGTACAGACTGCTGTAGTGAAAGAAAGAGCACTAGCACAGGGGTAACTCAGAAATCTGGTAAACCTGGTACCGACCCTATTGGTCGTTACAAAGGCAAGCATTCCAAATGCTAAAGCACTGTATCCACGATGGATTCAATGGGCTAACTCTCTCACTGCAACAGATATAGCTTCTGTTACCCTGTGGTAACGTAGCACAAGCAGTTAGGGCTATATCGGAGGCAGTGTGTGAAGCATTTATGATCATGCAAAATAAGGCAGTAACAACACCAAAAAAGAACACAACTCAAGCAGGTATAGAACATTAATATCTTTATCTAAGATTTAACTCAAGACTCTCAAAGCGTTTTAACAACTACAATGCATGTAAACCAGTAGGGACTCAAAAAGGCAATAACGTATTCACCAAATTGTGACACCGACTGAGTTTAAGGCTGGAGCCTATGCAACCCTTGTGCACCAGATACCTGTCATTGAATGGGGACTCAGCATGCAGCTTCTCAAAGAAGCAGAGACGGTGACAGGCAGATTCCTAGCGACCACAAGTCTTTGCTGCAGAGGTCTGCAGCATGCTCCCACAATGATTTGGGCACTCAGGGACAGGCAGGCTCTCAGCGGCAGCAGCACACGGCTGCGTGGCCCGGGCTGGTGGTGGTGATGAATCTCGTCTCAAAGCTCCGTGGTGGGCTCACAGTGGCAGCAGCTCTCTCTTAGCTGTGGCGGGCCACAAGACAATAGCGACAATCCTCGACAAGGGTAAACAAGATACATGTACATACCGGCAGCAGCTCTCCCTTAGCTGCGGCGGCCCACAGGTCAAATTCCAATGATGCAAAATTGATAAAAGGACGGGCACTCAGCAGCAAAAGCTCTCTCTTAGCTTCGGCCGCCCACAGGACAAATCCCGATAATGCACAGTTGGCCAAGGTGTGGGCGCTCAGCCCACAGGATGAATCACGATAATACCAAGTTGGCAAAGGTGCGGGCACTCAGCGGGAGCAGCTATCTCTTACTGCAGCGCCCCACAGGACAAATCACGATGATGTAAAGTTGGCAAAGGTGCGGGCACTCAGCAGCAGCAGCTCTTGTTTACCTGCGGCAGCCCACAGGACAAAAGATGACCTCAACCAGGCAGGCACAATGGTGGGCACTCAGCGGCTACAGCTCTCTTTTAGCTGCAGTGGTCCATACAGATCCAGCGAAGGTTCAAATTCAAGTGGGTTCACAGCAGCGGCAGCTCTCTCTTATCTGCAGCAGCCCACACAGATTCAGAGAAGGTTTTCGAAGGTTCAAATTCAGGCGGGCTCTCAGCGGCGGCAGCTCTCTCTTAGCTGCAGTGGCTCACACAGGGTCAGCGTAAGTTTAGAAGGTGAAAATTCAGGTGGGCTCTCAGCGGTGGCAGCTCTCTCTTAGCTGCAGCGGCCCACACAGATTCATCAAAGGTCCCAATTCAGGCGGGCTCTCAGTGGCGGCAGCTCTCTATTAGCTGCAGTTACCCACACAGGTTCAGCATAAGGTTCCCAGTCTGCGGTCCTCACAGTAAAACTAGAGGCTCTGGATTAACTCAACAAAGGCCTCACCTGCAAGCAGAATTCCTCGCACAGTAATTCCGATGGCTGATGGGGTGAAGTCTAATGTCCCTGACACTTCTGCAGGAGGCGTTCTCGATTCAGGCCCGCGGGTAGTTTCTTCGGCAAGCTTGTTGAAAGTTTTAAAGTCTTTTCCTCACTTCATGCGGACAGAGTTTCGTCTTGACATCCAGAAGGAACACACTTGGACAAAGTTCCAGCACAGCGTTTTACTTTTATAACTAAAAATTCTTTGTTCTTTAACCCCTTCACTGCTGGGCTGATTCCCCCGCTGTGCTGGGGGGCGGAGGGCGCGCCCAGCGCCCCGGGGCTCATGACGAGCTCAGTGAAGACCCATCTCGCTCCAGCAGGCCTTAGTCACTTCTTCTCGGTTGAGCGGGCCCACAGAATACCGGGCGGCCCTCCGAAGACGGGCGTCGCACCGAGACCCATCATCGCCCGATTATTCAACTTCAGAGATCGAGATGCGATCCTCCAGGCCTCGAGGCGACACGGGCCTCTCAAGTTTCAAAATGCAGACGTGAACTTTTACCCGGACTTCACCAGGGCTGTTCAGAGCGTCAAAGTTTTGCGGGGGTAAAATGGCGCCTCAGGGACCTGGGGCTGAAATACTCTATGTTGTTCCCCGCTAAACTGCGCATTGAACGTGATGGCCGTGCCCTGTTTTTTGATATGCCTGAGTCTGCGAGCGACTGGCTGGACACTTTGCCGCATCGGCAGGAGGAACATTCTGAAGGCGCATCTGGTGGCCCTGATTCTCAGGAATAGTACTTCTCGCACTACCCTTGTCGGTTGGTGTGCCTGTTGACTATGACCGATAAAGCCAATGCTGTTGCACTTTAATGGGACTATCCTTTTCTCACATGGAGGGTGGCAGGGGGGACTGCGGGGGTTCCTTACTCCTCTGGGGTCTTTTTGTAGCTTAGTTTATGGGGCGACAGGCACACTGCTGGTTGAGGGGACTTCTTAGTCTGCTGCAGGGGTGCAGGGTGGGGGGTGTTGTTGGGGTTGGTTTTGTGTGCTTACTTTGTTTCTTTCTTCTTTCTCTTAGGCAATGGTTCGTATGCTATGCTTTGTTTTCTGTATCGGTGGGGCCTCTGAGGGCTGGTGAAGGCTTGGGACACGATGATGGGGGGTAGGACGTTGAAAGTTCTTTGTTGGAATGTCAATGGCTTGGGTGATCGTATTAAGAGGGGGGTGGTATTGCAGCTGTTTAAAAGACATATGCCTGATGTTGTTCTTTTGCAGGAGACACACTTGGTGGGGAACACGTGCCGAGCGCTCAACAGAAAGGGTTACAAGATGGTGGCTCATTCGGGGTTCTCTTCGGGGTCCCCGGGGGCGGGAGTTATGGTGCGGACGTCCCTTCCTTTCGAGATTGAGTCCACTCTTGTGGACGAGAGGGGGTGGTACGCAGCCGTCGCAGGGAGGTGGGAAGGGCGTGTCTTGACATTGGTTTCGGTTTATGTTCCTCCGGGTTTGCAGAATAACACCTTTCAGGACCTTGGAAGCGCCATTTTGAATCTGCCAGCTGGGTTGCTTATTGTGGGGGGTGACTTTAATTCTGTAGGTTCTGGATCCTTGGACAGGCACCCGCCTAGAGACCTCCGTAGCTCGCAATTGTGGCTGCCCACTTTCCTAGACACTATGGGGTTGGTCGACTGCTGGAGACTCCTCCATCCCACCCAAAGCCAATACTCCTTTCATTCTGGCGCACACGGTAGCCTCTCAAGGATTGATTACGTTCTCACCTTGGCTGCTCAAGCACCGGCGATTTCTGAGGCCCGATTTTTGGCGAGAGGTATATCGGATCATTCCCCGTTGTGAGTTTCATTCGATTTTAATATTGTTGTAACGGAGCGACCGGTGGTGGTCAATCCGTGGTACTTCCGGAACCCAAAAACGCGTGGTCGTTTGTCCAAGGCGATCGAGCTCTACTTCACCGAGAATGTGGGATCGGTTGCATCGTCTGCCACCTTATGGGAGGCGTTTAAAACGGTCTTGCGGAGTGAGGCATTTGCCCTCATAGCAGAAGCTCGTAGGAACAGGGACGCCGATATGGTGCACATTGAGGCAGAGATTATGGAGTTAGACTCTCGGTTGGAGGAGGGCCCTGAGCCCGAGCTGCTACATGATCTCTCCTTTAAGCAACTGGAGTATCGAGACCTGGCCACCGACGCTGCTCTTGTCATGGGAAGGGAACAACAGGGCCGGATTTACGACGTGGGTGACAAGGCGGGCAAGCTACTAGCTTGGCTTGATAAGAAAGAGAGGGCCAGCCGCGTCGTCCCGGAGCTATTGGGTGACAACGGTTTGTTGGTTACGGACCCGAGCGCCATCGCTCAGTCCTTCTCGGATTACTTTCGGGGCGTTTACTCCTCGGTCTCGGACCGATCTGAGGCAAACTCGGGCGCTCTCCTGTTGGACATCGACCTCCCATGCCTGTCGGAAGAGGATCGAGACGATCTAGACAAGGACATAACCGCAGACGAGGTTGCACTCGCAATTCGCTCCCTCAGATCTGGCAAGGCGCCTGGCCATAATGGTATTCCGGTAGAGCTTTATAAAATCAAGCCGGATGTGGTTTCCCCGCACTTGCGGACCATGTTCCTTGAGGCGCGGGAGACTGGTTCACTTCCCCATGACCAGAGGTTGGCCACCATTGTGGTTATCCATAAGGAAGGGAAGCCAAGAGATTTGTGTAGATCAAATCGCCCCATCTCTTTTTTGAACGCGGAGCCTAAGATTCTAGCCAAAATGCTTACCAACCGTCTGATTGGCGTCATCGGCGACTTAGTGCACCCGGACCAGTCGGGCTTTATTCCACACCGCAACACTGCTCTTAACCTACGTAGACTTCATGGTACCCTGGCCAGGGCCCATCAGCTCGAGGAACCGGCTGTCCTGGCGTCGTTGGATGCCACAATGGCTTTTGACTCCCTTGAGTGGAATTACCTGTGGGCAGTGTTGGCGAAGCTCGGTTTTGGCCCGGAATTTGTAGGATGGGTCAAACTCTTATACGCTGATCCGCTGGCTAATGTAGCAGTCAATGGTCGAGTTTCAGCATCCTTTGTTCTTCAGAGGGGCACCAGGCAGGGCTGTCCTTTGTCACCCCTCCTGTCTGTTCTTGCACTCGAACCGTTGGCGGCCTGGTTACGCAGCCACCCCGACCTACATGGTATTCGGTGGTCCCCGGTCTTCGAGGACCGTGTATCACTGTATGCAGATGATATTCTTCTGTACCTCACCTCCCCCTGCAAGTCCCTCATTGTGGCCTGTGACGTATTGCGACTTTTTGGTCAGTATTCTGGCTTAGTTATTAACTGGTCTAAGTCACATTTGTACGTCCTGAAAGGAAGAACGCCTCGCCTCCCGAGAGGTTGCGGCATACAGGTGGCGAGCCAGGGCTTTAAATATCTAGGGATCTACATCTCCACTAACTTCAAAGCGCGCTATGAGCACAACTTGCTTCCCCCTCTTCTCCGCCTTCGGCGAGACGTGGAGGGGTGGCGTAAGCTACCGCTCTCTCTGCTTGGGCGCGCGGCGTTGTTTAAAATGATGTCCTTGACCAGGTTCCTTTACGCCCTCCAAAACACTCAAGATCCGGTCCCAGCCCATTACTTCAGTGAGATCGAGAGCCTACAACGCGCCCTGCTTTGGGATGGTCGCCCTTGCATCGCTATCACGAAGCTCACGCTTCCGTGGTACGATGGGGGGATAGCTTTGCCTGATGTGCGGAGGTACTACTGGGCCTCCCAGCTGGCGGCCATTAATCATGGTTTATATGGTCCAGTGGACAATGCGGGGTATGCCATGGATCGGTGGTTGCTGGGTGGAGGGAAGTATCATAGGGCACTCTACTCGAGGTCTCTTGATAGGCAGATGTCTGGTCCAACGAAACTCGCCGTCCATATTTGGAGGGCGGTTACAAAGGCACAGGGATGGAAAGACAGACTAACAAAGATGACCCCACTCTACGACTCGGACATACTGGGTAGACTGTGGCATACCAAAGGCTTTGATAAGTGGGATCTGATTGGCATCTCCAGGGTGGAGGACATGTTGTTGCGTGGCGAGGTAAAATCTTTTGCCCAGCTACAGGCAGAGTATCAGCTGGGTGAAACGGAATTTTTCCGGTATGCTCAGCTGAGGCATGCACTTTTGTCCGCCATGCCGGAGGATGAGGCTGTTCCTGATAGTTCTCCCTTGGAGGATAGGGTGCTAGATGGCCACATGCCAGATAGTGCCATTTCATTGGCATATAAGAAGCTTAGTAACGTCCGTACGGACCTTCTTCTAGGAGTGAGGGACCAGTGGTTGCGTGACGGAATAGAGATTGACGACGAAGATTGGCAGAGTGCGGTATCTTCTCCTAAGGAGGTCGCTATCTCTTCCCGTCTTCCGCTGGTGCAGCTTAAAATCTTGCACAGAGTCTATGTCACTGGCCCCAGACTCGTACGTATGGGACACTCTGTTGATGGCCTCTGTAGGCGCGGCTGTGGTGCCCTCGCCACATTCATGCACATTATATGGGAGTGTCCTGTAATAGCTTCTTACTGGCGGCGTGTGCACTCGATTATGAGCGAAGTGACTGGAGTGGAGGTGCATGCTGAAGCCAGGAGATGCCTTCTGAATATATGGGGTCCGACGGATCATACCGTGGCTCAGACCCAATGGGTGACCCTTGGTAATATGGTCGCGAAACGGGACATTGCACAGATGTGGGGGGCTACAACGGCTCCGAAGGTTGTACAATGGAAGGCCAACTTGGATTGGTGTATGTTCCCGGAAAAGACTGTGTATGTCGCCAGGGGTAAACCTAAAAAGTGGCAGAAAATATGGGGGGCTTGGAACGAGTACAGAGGGGACATTTGCATACCTCTAGAGTCCGCTCCACAGGAAGAACACTTATCACCGTAGCCTATGACTCCAACTGGAGATTTACTATTCTGCTATCCTGTGTTTCCCTCCCCCCACGTTCCTAATGTTTCTACTACACTGATTATTACTGTGTTCACTGTGCTTCCCGGCCCTTCCACTACGCCTCACTGTACTTGAATTTCATTGCCTTTTTCTCTGCGCCAGTTCTGGCGCTTCTTCTTCTTTTTTTTTTTTCTCTTTCTCACATCTGTTCAAAAAGTTAAAAATTAACCTTTACTCGTTCTGATGTAATGATTCTTGCACTTTGATTTACCTTGCTCCGTTCTTCTGCCTCGCCTCAGGGATGTAAGGCTAAATAGCTGTGTGCACTGCTTTGAAATAAAGGTTTTAAATTTTTTTTTAAAAAAAAGCTTCTTTCATATGGGCATATACCATCTTGCTCTCCTCAGGCAGGTCCAACAGGGTATCCCTACCATCACTCACAAAGCGTCCCCAAAACCCCGCTCCCCAATCGTTCTCAGGGACCCGGTGGGACACCATTGCTATCTCATATGCGGCAAACTATTGCCCAATATCCTCACTCTTATGAAAATCCTTAATGGCATCTTTAAGAATATAAACTCTACTCTCAGGAGTTACTAAAGGTATGCTGCCACCCGAGGGAGAGACCGGTACACTCTTCGCCCTGATCTCTATCCCCCTCAACATTCTCTCATGCTCCATTTTCATTTTCTCAAGTTCAATTGACAATCAATTCTTCTCAATGTCCAACTTTGTACTCTCAAGGTCATTCTAACCTTCCAATTTAGCCATCTCAAACTTTGCCTCCTATCTCTCTCCCTGTCCTCCCCTCTTCTGGGGTCAGGCTCCCTTGGAATACAATAGTACCCGGATTAGAAGGTGTGCTATCTCCCCTCCTCTACTGCATCATCCTGCTGCCCTCCAGAATTTTCTTCCTTGTCCCCAGCGGACTCTCTCGCTTCCCATCAGGCCTTCAGCACCTTCTGCTACTCCTCCTAGAGAGACCTATCACAGGGACTGCGAATTGCTTACAAAATTACTTCGGCTGTCTGACAGTATGGCTGGCAGTATAGGTATCTAATTGTTCCTCCTCGAGGGTGAGATCCTTCGAAGCATTGGAGGTTGGCCTTCCCATATTAGCAGTACTCATGGTGGCAATCAACAATTCAATCATAGAACAACCAACCAGCCAATAAAAAAAATTAGGGCATGTCTGTGTGCCACATGGCACAGGTGTACATGCACAGATGTGCATGTATACAGGAATTCGTTATTTACCATGTAATAGTATTACATGGTAAATACCGAATCCTGAATGGCCTGCAGCATTGTTAACAGTGCTACCTACTTAGCAAATTACAGATTGGGTATTTTTACCCATTGGTAATTTCAAATCAGTAAAATTTACAGAATCGGTAAATTTCCTGATTCTGTAATTTTACCGATTCGGTAAAATTACCGATTCGGTAAAATTACCGAATCTGTAAGTTTTTCGAACCCCTACATACCAATGTCCAAATACCGGTCGGAAACGGCCGAAAATTGGTGCCCGAAAAGCAATTTTTTTGGTGAGCATGGGCAAATGGTGCATAGGCAAAAAGGGAGGCAAATGCAAGGGAACGCATATTGCAGGAGGTAAAGGGCAGCATGAAATGTAACCAGAACTGCCAGGTTATGTTAAATACTTCAATAACTTCAGGGCGAGTTTGCTCTACAAACCTGCAAATAAAAAAAGATATCCACACTCTACTGGCATGATCCAATACTTACTACAGAGACCAATATTATTATGGACGCCACAAAGCCGTTATTGTGCACCCAGAAACATGAAGCAGGCTCCAAAGATTATTTCACACAAAGGAAAGAAAGACATCGACAAGCTTTTCAAGGTTTCTCAGAGATGCTGTGAGTAAATAACAAACAGCAGGCAGGTGTGCAGGGGAGGAACAGCAACAGGGGTAGGTGGCCAAGGGGGGTGAAGAAACAACGACAACAAGCTGGGAAGAGAGAAGATGGCCAGCATATGCACTCGTATGGAGTGCTCATTAGTAATGAAAAAGAAAACTACCTTCAGATTGAGTAGCCAGTAGAAGTGTACTGGAAAGCAGCCAATGCTCAGTGACAGGAAGGTGTACTTGATCCAAGCTCCACGCCACGGTATGAATGGCATAGGCAGTGCAGAAAGTGAAAGCAGACGACGTGCTGGCCAATAAGAAGCAAGTAAATTAGAGCGGCATTGGAATCAATGCATGGTAAGTTCAGGTAAGTATTAGGAGAGTTCTAAGCCCCTTGTAAAAATAAATATTAAGTCCAAAAGACTTTGTAGCGGGTGAAACCTAAAAAGGGATATAGGAAGGGTTTCATGAAAAACTCATTTTATTTAATTGCTTTAACATGATCAAAAATGCAGTGGCCAGATGCCATGGTCAGTAACCCCATGGGACGAGATCTCATGAGTATTTAATATAACACTTGGCTTTGTCTGCCATGTCTTTTAACTTGGCCTGATTTAAAACTCCGAAGTCTACTCTTGTAGGCTCACACCTAAATGTTCTACTCTAATGAATTCACAAGAATTACACGTGAATAAATGATAGAACTTTGCCCTGAAAATGGTACTATTTGCAGTCTTTATTAGCCCTTAGGTTTTCAAAGAGCTCAGTGAATCTGTTGCATTGACATTAAGGCAGAGGAGAAGATAACGGGAGACTCATCCTAATTGTTCGATTCCCTAGTGGGGTACAGAGACATTGGCAAATAAGATAAATTGCATGTAAAATGAATGACTTCCTTGACCTTTACATATAGTACTGATTGAGGGTGAAGGTCACCCGACCTGATTTACCATACTCACCTGGGCCCATAAAACAACATATGATGAGTTTAATCAGGTAACCTGTGCACTTACTCTGATCAGTGATTTATAATTTCATTTAGGACCTATACCATTGACTTACCAACCCTTGTAGTCGGTACCTAAAGTCCTAAGGGATCAAGGGTGTTATAATAATATGAGAATAACATCTGCACTAACAGCCAGAACCCAGTAAGAGTTATCGATTTCTCCAACAAAGTGCTTCGCCAGCACTTCAGCTTGCAAACCCCGATATGGGTTTCAAACCTTCTGAAAGAGTGCTCCGCCAGCACCTCTGCTCCCGATTACCTATTGAGTGCGTTGGGTCAGTGACAGTTCAGCTATTCGGACAAGTCGGACAATTTGACTAGCTAAACCTACCCTAGTATACTATTTTCCAGGTCAGTGTACAACCCCCCAATGTTGCAAGTGTAAGGATCCCCAAATTTGATTGGACAAAGAATGAGGAGAGGTCATCACACCATACCAAAATGAAACTTTTACCAATGAATATTATAATAATGTTCCCGCCCATTAAATTGTATTTTCTCACGTATGTCTTATTCCACCCGTCAATGAATGTTCCAATATTGGTTACATTTTAGTTCATTTGAGAACTTTAACTTCCTCTATAGGGTCAAGAGGTAAGGTTCCCAAAAGCATCTTCTAGCAAGTTGGCTCTTTGGTAGCGTTTCAAAGGTCATTCTGCTTCATGGACTTTGTGATTTGTGCGCAGTTGCAATTTCTCCAAGATGGAGTTCAGCAATAGGCGTCAGGCCCAAATTGAGTTACATGTAAGGAATCACTGACATAAAATCGAAAGACACAATATCGACATACTAAAATATCGGAACAAATATATCGAAAGCATTAATATCGACCTCCTATATTTAACTATAAACATACAAAAATATCGGAAACACTATATCGATATACATAAACACCGATATCAACTATATCGACCACATACATATCGTAGAGACAAAATATCGATCGCATTAAAATGTATACACCAGTACTAAAATATCGAAACCCGTAATATCGTTAACAATATTATCGTTATTTTAAATATATCGACAATATTATATATTTACAAACACATTATTTCTTACAGCATAATTCATAATATCGTATAAAAAAACTTCTCATTTTATTACTTATTTTTAAACATTTATTAAAAATATACTACATATAATTATTATCACTTTTAATACCAACATATTTCTATTTTATTCTAATCTTTTATTTTATACATAAATAAATAACATTAGCCTAAACTAACAACATAAAAATACTAACAGAAATTCAAATATACTAACTAACCAATAAACACACTGAAATACCAAAGTAACCAACAGCAAAATAATTGGTAAATAAAAAACCCTATATAAACAATTATTCACTAAACACAAACCACGTGCTATAACAAACGAAAGGAGACACATCTATGGACGAATTACACTACAACGCCAAGAAAATCTAAATTACCAGGATACATTTCTTTCTTTCAAGTAAGTAATTATAATTAAATAAATGTATGTGATTACTGAAATGTAATTTAATTTCCAAATATGCTCTTTACCATGTCTCACTGAAGTACAGATTAATATAATAAAACTACACAACTAATTTGTGATAAAATAAAATGGAAAATAATGTTTTTCTATTCTCTATATTTAACATATGTTTAAATCTTTTCTATAAAATACAAACATAATTTTAAAAATCTATGCATTGTTATTTCTCTTCTAACACTACAGAAAACTATCCTAACAAATACAAGAACACAGAACTCTAACATAAAGATACAACTAAAAATGTAAGTATAATGAAACAATAAATTAAAAGCTAAAATCGAAATGATTGTGCACATCTTGAAACTAATTATACATATCTGCTTTTTCTTTTCTACTACCACTGCAGACTATTGTACAGACAAGAAACTGAAAACAAAATCAGAAATCAAAAGATACAACAAGCTGAGTAAGTATATTCTAAAAGTTCATGAACTAGTAATAAATTCTAAACGAAACACTGGTTTTCATTTCTAATACATATCTAATTTCGATTTTCAGAAACTAGTACTGAAAAATATACTATTAAAGAACAAATATCAAATTTATACATTCTATAATAAAACTAACTAAGTCAGTGCTTCCTAATACTAAACTAAGGATTAAAACGCCAAAAATATCACTTTTTCAAATTAATTAAAAATATTTTCTTTTTTTTCTCAAAAAACTAAAGAAAAACCTCTACGGACAAAATACACAAATTACATAACCGAATCCCAAAGATATAACTAACTAAGTAAGTATATTGAAGGACTGAAGTAACAGATAACTTATTAAAAAGATAAAGACATGTTAACATTTCTAACACATATATACCTTTTATTTTTAGATTCTACTACAGAATACTCCACTAAGAAATACCAGACAACTCTACTCCAAAGTCCTGTCTAAAAGTAGCCAAGTAAGTATAATCAAGATTTTTTTTAAAAGAGCTACTGTTCTTTTCAGCCAATTTTATAGACAAAATTGGCACTGAAACTCTAACAATATACTAAATCAAATCATTACATTTATTCTGCTTTTTACCTAACAGATCAAAGACTATCAGAAAACACAGTCAACTACTGAAAATTAAAGCATATCAAAATATTTCACAGATTTGGACCAATTGTAAGTATATACTAATCAAATGTGGAATTAATTATTTTAGTACAAAAATATTACCATTTACATAATTATTAAATATATCTCTTGTAGATTTACAAGCAACACAATGACTGAGGGAGCAGAATTTGTGACCAGCCAGAAAGGAAAACTATTACTATGCTACATGGGTTAAACTTATACCTGGAGAAACAATATGGAATGAAAGTAAATTGGAAATGTTGTAAATATTATTATAACAAGTGTCATGGAAGGGCAACAACTAGAGAAGCAACTGTACTTTATTCTAGAGAACACAACCACCCACCAAACATAACAGAAACAGAAGTTGGAACAGCATTAGAAAACATGAAAGAGGCTAGCACAGGTTCCCAAAAACCAACCAGGGTCATATTAAAAGAAGAAATTCCCAAAATTCCAAAAACAGCTACAACACAGATGCCAAATATTCTTGCACTAAAAAGAACTATAGCACGAACAAAAAAAAGTACTACTACTACTACACCACCTCCAAGAACATATAGTGATATATGTTTAAATGCCAACCAAAACATAACTCTAAACAAACAACCATTTATCATTTACGACAATGAAAGCAACGATAAAAGACTTATAATTTTTGGAACAAATCTAAACTTAATTAAACTTCAGCAAACTCAACATTGGATGATGGATGGGACTTTTAACATCTGTCCCAAACCCTTCTACCAGTTATACACCATGCATGGCCTATATCAAAACTGTAACATACCTCTACTTTATGCACTACTACCAAATAAAACTAATTCCACATATATGGAATTATTAAATATAATCAAACAAAAAATAATACTAGATTTTGAACAAGCAATGCTTTCAACCATCTTAAAAATACACCCACATACCTGCATTCAAGGCTGCTACTACCATCTAAACCAGTGTCTATGGAGGCATCTACAAAAAACAACCTTAAGCATAGAATATGCAACAAACTCATCTTTTGCATATCAAATAAAAAACTCATAGCACTGGCTTATGTTCCAGAAACAGACGTAGCTGAACACTACAACATTCTAATACATAGCACCTTCTATAAACAAAATGAAGCAAAACTGAGTCCATTTTTGGACCACTTTGAAGAAACCTGGGTAGGCAGACTCCATAGATCTGGCAACAGAAGAAACCCTAAATTTCTAATACCCTGGTGGAACGTCTACAGAAGCACCTTAAACGGAGAATCAAAAACAAATAACGCAGTTGAAGGTTGGCACAATGCCTTTATACAATCAACTGGCAGAACTAAACCAAATTTCGAAAAATTCATAAAATGTCTGCAAAAAGAACAAAGCTACCAGGAGTTTAGAATGGAACAATCCATTACTGAACTAGTCCCTAAAACATCTAAACAAACCAAACAAATGCACAAATACCTAGAACAACAAGTAAAGTTATACCCTAGTACTAAAGGCATTGAATACCTGAACATAATTGCAAATACACTACTGTAAATAAATATGAACACCAAACCAGTACATAAAAATAAACCTAAACAATCTAAACAACAAATTAATCTTAATTTACAATACTCTTTAATGGATGCAATATATATAATCTTTTTTTACATATATGCACACATTAATTACACTTCATTACGATAAAACAGAACAATATTAATACATACATTACCCACCCACAAAATAGAAATAAAAAATTAACTTACCAAGCATGTCGAAAATCCAAGATATCCTTCTCAACCAAAATAATACAGTTAGTGAAAAATCGTCCCAAAAAAATGCAAAAATACAACTGTTCCAATAATCGATAATCCATCCAAAGAAGATTCTTAGGAAAACCATAAAAACCCGAAAATAGTTAAAAAACGAAAGAGACGCTCCAGGAAAACCGAAAAATGTAAAGAAGTGTTTGAAATTCATTAGTTATTAAAACTAACAAACACTTCCTTAAAAAAAAAAACGCTCTATCCGAAATGGCGAACACCTAAAACAGAAACGTATAAAACATACATTCCCACCCACATTAACCTACACATAACCAACTAATAACATTAGTATTAACATTATAGGCCTAATACATATACTTTAAACATGTACATATCAACTCTCCAAACAAGCCTAAAACAACATAAAAGTATGAGTACCTACCACACGTAAATAAACGATCTTAAACACTGTAATACAACTTACTTACATCTAACAACAATAAATAGCAGCACACTAATCTCAAAAATTATATTTAACACACCTAAAACATATAAAACAAACCTTACCTTAAGCGACATGAAGTCTCTCCCAACCGCGACCTGCTCTCCATCCAAATAACACAAAACGACCTAACCCGGTTACAAAATAAAAGACCCAAATGCAAGAAAATAGTCCATTATTACAAATAAATGACTAATTCTGTTTAAAATGAACTACAATAATTTCAAAACTTGTACTGTTTGTTCTACAATGTTTGTTTATTCTTTATATTAAATATTAGTGAAATATGTATTAAAACTGTACAAAAAAATTATAAAATAAATAATATTTACTTTTACATGATTTAAAATGGTATAAAATGTTAAAAAATTGTATTAATTCTATTTTCAATGTTTATATATACAAAAATGTTTTTCAAAGAAATGTATACAAAAATATTGTTTAAATACTTAATATTAATATTGTAAATATTAATATTAAAATAAAAATGTATTATTTCCTAACAAAATATGTAATACTGTCAATATATAATATGACATTAAACAATACTAAATTTTGTTTTTCTCATAAAATAAATCATACCTCTGTATAATGTTTTTGTTTATAAATCATACATATTTCACAAAATTCAATAATATAATTGAAAAAATAATGTCTGCAAAATATACAATACCTAATAAATTTTTGTTGTTTAAATTTATGATGAATCTGTCTTTTTACTAATATTATCAGAAAAAAATGTGATTTCCAATACACAAAATTAATATATATTTATTAATATACATTAAAAATACAACTATTCCCTAACTAACACACATAAATAGCAATTATTTGCTGGATACTAATTAAATATAATTAAATATTCCCACTCCAGTCTACATAAAATTATTATAAGTGCTGGACACTAATTAAATATAATTAAATATTCCCACTCCAGTGTACATAAAATGGAAGTAGGTGCTGGACACTAATTAAATAAAATTTACTTTTCCCACTCCAGTCTACATAAAATTGAAGTAGGTGCTGGACACTAATTAAATATAATTTACTATTCCCACTCCATTCTACATAAAATTGAAGTAGGTGCTGGACACTAATTAAATATTATTTACTATTCCCACTCCAGTCTACATAAAATTGGAGTAGGTGCTGGACACTAATTAAATATAATTTACTATTCCCACTCCACTCTACATAAAATTAATATAAGTGCTGGACACTAATTAAATATAATTTACTATTCCCACTCCAGTCTACATAAGATTGAAGTATGTGCAGGACACTAATTAAATATAATTTACTATTCCCACTCCAGTCTACATTAAATAGAAGTAGGTGCTGGACACTAATTAAATATAATCTACTATTCCCACTCCAGTCTACATAAAATTAATATAAGTGCTGGACACTAATTAAATATTCCAACTCCAATGTACAAAAAATTAATATAAGTTCTGGACACTAATTAAATATAATGTAATATTCCCACTCCAGTGTACATAAAATTGAAGTAGATGCTGGACACTAATTAAATATAATTTACTATTCCCACTCCAATCTACATAAAATTGAAGTAGGTGCTGGACACTAATTAAATATAATCTACTATTCCCACTCCAGTCTACATTAAATTAATATAAGTGCTGGACACTAATTAAATATAATTTACTAGTCCCACTCCAGTCTACATAAAATTGAAGTAGGTGCTGGACACTAAATAAATATAATTTACTATTCCCACACCAGTCTACATAAAATTGAAGTAAGTGCTGGACACTAATTAAATATAATTTAGAATTCCCACTCCAGTCTACATAAAATTAATATAAGTGCTGGACACTAATTAAATATAATTTACTATTCCCACTCCAGTCTACATAAAATTGAAGTAGTTGCTGGACACTAATTATATATAATTTACTATTCCCACTCCAGTCTACATAAAATTAAAGTAGGTGCTGGACACTAATTAAATATTATTTACTATTCCCACTCCAGTCTACATAAAATTAATATAAGTGCTGGACAACAATTAAATATAATTAAATATTCCCACTCCAGTCTACATAAAATAGAAGTAGGTGGTGGACTCTAATTAAATATAATTTACTATTCCCTCTCCTGTCTACATAAAATTGAAGTAGGTGCTGGACACTAATTAAATATAATTTACTATTCCCACTCCAGTCTACATAAAATTGAAGTAGGTGCTGGACACTAATTAAATATAATTTACTATTTCCACTCCAGTCTACATAAAATTAATATAAGTGCTGGACACTAATTAAATATTATTTACTATTCCCTCCCCAGTCTACATAAAATAGAAGAAGGTGCTGGACACTAATTAAATATAATTTACTATTCCCACTCCAGTGTACATAAAATTGAAGTAGGTGCTGGACACTAATTAATTATAATTTACTATTCCCACTCCAGTCTACATAAAATTGAAGTAGGTGCTGGACACTAATGAAATATAATTTACTATTCCCACTCCAGTCTACATTAAATTGAATTAGGTGCTGGACACTAATTACATATAATCTACTATTCCCACTCCGGTCTACATAAAATTAATATAACTGCTGGACACTAATTAAATATAATTAAATATTCCCACTCCAGTGTACATAAAATGGAAGTAGGTGCTGGACACTAATAAATATCATTTACTATTCCCACTCCAGTCTACATAAAATTGAAGTAGGTGCTGGACACTAATTAAATATAATTTACTATTCCCACTCCAGTCTACATTAAATTGAATTAGGTGCTGGACACTAATTACATATAATCTACTATTCCCACTCCAGTCTACATAAAATTAATATAACTGCTGGACACTAATTAAATATAATTAAATATTCCCACTCCAGTGTACATAAAATTGAAGTAGGTGCTGGACACTAATTAAATATAATTTACTATTCCCACTCCAGTCTACATAAAATTGAAGTAGGTGCTGGACACTAATTAAATATAATTTACTATTCCCACTCCAGTCTACATAAAATTAATACAAGTGCAGAACACTAATGAAATATAATTAAATATTCCCACTCCAGTCTACATAAAATTGAAGTAGGTGCTGGACAGTAATTAAATATAATTTACTATTCCCACTCCAGTCTACATTAAATTGAATTAGGTGCTGGACACTAATTACATATAATCTACTATTCCCACTCCAGTCTACATAAAATTAATATAACTGCTGGACACTAATTAAATATAATTAAATATTCCCACTCCAGTGTACATAAAATGGAAGTAGGTGCTGGACACTAATAAATATCATTTACTATGCCCACTCCAGTCTACATAAAATTGAAGTAGGTGCTGGACACTAATTAAATATAATTTACTATTCCCACTCCAGTCTACATTAAATTGAATTTGGTTGCTGGACACTAATTACATATAATCTACTATTCCCACTCCAGTCTACATAAAATTAATATAACTGCTGTACACTAATTAAATATAATTAAATATTCCCACTCCAGTGTACATAAAATTGAAGTAGGTGCTGGACACTAATTAAATATAATTTACTATTCCCACTCCAGTCTACATAAAAATGAAGTAGGTGCTGGACACTAATTAAATATAATTTACTATTCCCACTCCAGTCTACATAAAATTAATATAAGTGCAGAACACTAATGAAATATAATTAAATATTCCCACTCCAGTCTACATAAAATTGAAGTAGGTGCTGGACAGTAATTAAATATAATTTACTATTCCCACTCCAGTCTACATAAAATTGAAGTAGTTGCTGGACACTAATTAAATATAATTTACTATTCCCACTCCAGTCTACATACAAATATTATAACTGTTGGACACTAATTAAATATAATTAATTATTCCCATTCCACTCTACATATTATTAATCTAAGTGCTACACACTAATTATAAAATATTTCATTTTATTTTTTCTTGTGTATTGATTTTTCCACAAATGTCAAAATAAAAATAATTTTTATATAAATTTTATATTATTCTATTCTTTATAATATATACAATTTTTTCGTATTATTTCCTTTTTAAAAATTTTTACAATCGAAATTTTAAAAATTAAACTTTTATTTTTATATTGTCTATACAAAGTTTCCTTAAAAATATAAAATTCTATACAATTCCAATTTTTGTCTTATTTTAAATTTCAATATTTTGAATATATTTATAATTTTTAATTTTAAAATTTTTATTTTTTATTTAAAATTTTTATTTTGTCCATAAACTTTTTTCATATCAAAACACTCCCTACCTTCATCCCCTATAAACTCTAAAACTCACTCCTATAAATATAAATGTATGTATATTAATTAAATTTTATTATATATGTAATTTTTTTAAACAAAATTACATTAAAAGATCATGAAAATATATTACAAAAAATAATTTATATTAGCTACATTTTAAATTTTATATTTAATATTTATAATTTCGTTTTTCAATTTTCGAAATTTAAAATAGTGAATTTCATAATTGTATTTTTTCTATTCTTTATATAATGATTTCTAAATATTTATTCTATTAAATTTTAATTTTTTAATACTTATTTTTTTTAAAACACTCCCCCCCTTATCCCCTATAAACCCAATAACCCGCTCCTAAAAATATATATCATAACTAATATATATATACAATCAAAAATTTTAAATTTCATTAATTATTTTCCAAATTTGTTTTTCGAAATTCGAAATTTAAATAAAAAAAAATGTATTACTCTATTCAATATATAAATATTGTTTAATCTAAATTCTAAATACATTTCTTATTTTTATATATATTTTTTTAAAACTCTCCCCACCTTTATCCCCTATAAACCCAATAACCCGCTCCTAAAAATATATATCTTAATTTACATATATATATATATATATATATATAGTAGCAACAAATTAAAATTTCAGCATTTAATTTAAATTTCGTTTTTCAAAATTCGAAATTTAAATTTTTTATTTATTTATTAATTTTTCTATTCATTATTTAATTATTTGTTATTCTAAATTCTACATATAAATCTTACTTTTATATATAACTTTTTAAAACACTCCCCACCCTTATCCCCTATAAACCCAATAACACACTCCTAAAATTATATAGGTTTTTTAAAATATTATAATATAAATATAAAAATTCCTTGTTTATTCAAAATAACACTTATAAATTACAATACAACATTAACTTAAAATGAAATTTTTATACTATTATTTACTATTATACCATTTTTTTTTATATCGATATTTTGTCTTCCGATGTAATTACTTACGATATTATTATACACATACCATTTACGATATTTTTGTATACGATATTTTTTATGTTGATATTTTATTCCGACGATATTTAATGTTTGATATTATGTCACTTCGATATTAAATTTTCGATATTATGTCTGATTACCACATGTAAGGATAGAAAAGAAACAGTTTGAGAACAGCTAACCAGCTTTATCCTCTCTGTCTCTTTTACGAACACATTACCTCCATCTTACTCTCTCTCACACACACAACATTCTCCTTCTCACACTCTCTTCCTCTGTTTCCCTCTTCCCTTATTTGGCCACTTGGCACTCTATCGTGATATCCCAGTCAGTATACAGATATTGTATTCAGGGTACATCTGCTCTCTGCGTGACCAGCCTTTCTTACATACCTCCTATAACAAGCACACTGGCAATAATGCAGAATGTCCGGGACACTAGCCATTCTTAAAGGTACATACAATTCTCTTAAACCTAGTGCACGCATTGAGAGGGTCAACACTGTGGTCTCATGCCTTGAGGGAAGTGCAATGGTTTTTTCGAAGCCCTGGTGTCTGTGTAAAACATTGGGGCATATTATCAAGAACGGCGTTAAAAATTATCGCCGGTTTAGCGCCAAAAAAAGGGCTGCTAAAGCGGCGATAATGGGCTTGATAATATGCCCTTGAGAATGCCAATAGAAGTCCATGTTCTGGTGTGAACATGGGCTTCTATTGGAATTCTCTAAGGCATATTATCAAGTCCATTATCTCCACTTTAGCAGCAGTTTTCTGCCGCTAAATCAGCAATAATCTTAGCGCCGTCCTTGATAAGATGCCCCCTAGCTACCTCCCTAATTAACAAATGTTTACACAATGCGACCACAAGCTATATTGCAAATGATAAACTTGAAGACAACAATTCTGCTCAGTGGCGTAGCAAGGTCAGGTGGTACCCGGGGAGGAAAATGTCTTGTCATCCCTGGCTTAACAAAATGGCAAAAATATGTGTTTACAGAAAAAACATATTTTTGCCATTTTGTGTGATGTCACCTGGAGCATCCCGCACCTACTGCACCCCCCTTCCAACGCCACTGTTTATGCTTACATTTGCCATTGTTCAGGAGGGGGAAATTATCTTGGCTGAGTTTTATTAAACATAAAAAGAGCACTCCTGTCATCAGAAGTTTAACGTGGTTGCTGCAGAGCTCTGTGAGGGTCCAAAGTTTGAATTTAGCTTAAAATATCTCAGTGGGTTCACAAGCTTTTGTTGCAGAAATCCTCGTGTTACTGGCAGGTCGCAAGTTATGAGGCATGCAAAATGGCTGAGTGAGTAAGGTCTTAGTTTAACCCATTAAGCGCGCCGCAAATTCCGCCCCAGTGCGGACGTTCCATTGCGCGGGCGGAATCGGAACGTTCAGCGGACGTGCGCAGCACTAGCGAGGTAGTGCACGGGACTTCCGTCGAACGTTCGCAGCACTTAACGGGTTAAAGAAATACATCTCCATTTAACTTGCACGGCATGAATTTAAAAGCCAGAAGTTTTTTAACTATATCTTTCATTCCAATAAAGTTGATAAAAGTATTTTCTAAATGATAGTAATACTTTCTTGTTATGTGGTAAAGTAATCCATGCAGTCTGTTTTATATTCTATATAAATGATTATTATTAGTTTACATCGCATATACTGGGCTACATATCAGATTTCGAATCAGAGCCTGACAAACCTGGAGAACTTTTTATTGATTCTCTAAATGACCTGCTCGGTGTGGAGGCAAATTTAGACATCCCATCTATGCTGCACTTGCCCTCCAAATGTTCCCTGCTATACCCTCACTTCAACAATTTTTATTTACTTCATCTTTGAAGTGAGTCTTAATATGCAATGCTATATTGTGCCCATTAGTGTCAAAGCTTCCAAGTTAAAGAACAGTAGATGTTGTAGCACCCAGGATAATGTGCAGCATGGCTAAATAGGTATAAGGTCCCAACGGTGAAACCTATAGCTATACTTGTTCTATATAATGTGCTCGCTAAGTAATCGAGATATTTTGGCTTAGTGAATTTGTTAAAATGTGTGTTTGACAAGGTGCTTCCATCAATCCAAGCGGCCAGATTCCAGCCATAAATGTCAACATTCAAACGTATTTAATTGCAAAGAACGCGCATATTACAAATTATGCTAGCAGAAAACAAAGATTAATTCAATGGAAATATCAACACATGGTGTAACCAATTTAAAACCCATTGTCTTTGAATTTCATTTAAACTGCATGGTTTTGAATTCCACACACATTTCTCTGACATGTCAAGGGGTTTGAGATGCATATGTGTTTTTGTGCTGAAAAGGCTTTTCTGAAGCAGCTTGTTTTCATCATAATGCAATTAAAGATGCCAAAAGTGGTAATTTTACTTTGATGCAGAAGTTATTAATCTTTGCGTTAATTGGGGTTATCACTATCCTGCAATTACCGTTATGGTGATTCATTGTCACACCATTTGCAATGCGTTTCTTTTCTTAAAACAAGAGTAATTTAATTGTAATCTAATTGCTTAATTGTGTGTTGCAGTCTGTGCATTATCCCATTCATCTGATCGGAGCATTAGTACTATAATACGATTCACAAACAAATTTAAAAAAAAGATTCGTAGCTTTAAAGGAGCACTAAACATTTTTTAACTATTCTGTTTTTTTCATGGGTTTCACTCTCGTTCTTTTAATCTGCCTCTTCCCACATTTTTCCTTTTTCTACCGTTTTCAAAATGCTCATGCCTAAGACACAGGGGCATATGTACAAGCCCCTTTCGCCACGGGAACGTCACTTTTTGTGACGTTCCCGTGGCGATAGGGGCCTTGCCTTATGTACATGGCAGTGTTAAGCCACTTAACGTGGCTTAACGCTGCCTTGTACATAAGGCACCCTTTCACGCTATGTTTAACGTGAACGGGGCGTTGAGTGGGTGTTGTGGTGGGTGTTACACCGCAACACCCATTGTATTTGATGCTGCCCTCTAGGTACAAGGGTGCTGTACATAGGAGGCAGCGCCATAATTAAGACAAAGAAAATCCTGGTCTTAAGTTGGCGAAATGAGGAGAAATGCAATATTTCTCCTGGTGTTTGCTTTTTCCATGTGTGCTGTCTCGTGGAGCACACTTGAAAAAAGCAAAATGCCATGGTTTGTTTATGTACAGGAAGGTGCCCCTTCCTGAACATAAACAAACCTTTTAAAAAAATGCCATTTTGTAACATTCATGTGTGCTGCATGAAGCAGCACACATGAAAGTTACAAAATGGCATTTTAGAATTGTTTATGTGCAGGAAGGGACACCTTCTTACACATAACCAATCCTACCCTTCACACACACACCCTTGCTCTCTGGTGCAAGGGTGCTTTCATTGGCGCTAAGTTGTTAAACTTAGCGCCATCGCAGGGGGAAACGTAAGTCTGCACCACATTCTTTTAAATATGGTGCAGCCTTTCGTTTCCGAAGTGGCGGAGTATTGTAAATAAGATAGTCCTCAAAGACCAGATGATGAGTAGATATATTCATAGATTTATTGATAAGATAATCACATCAGTAAATCACAGGAAGATGGTAAGTCCATTTGATGCCCCACCAGGAGCAGCCTCTGCCCTGCTCAGCCTGCACACACCAACTGACACTCCACAGCTCACCAAGCACCCAACATTCCACGACCTCATCATACATCCAACATTCTAGACATCATCAGGCACACCAACACTCAAACTGGCTGAGCAGTAGAGAAGAGAAACATAGGCAAGGGGAAATGCAGCAGTAGATTATAACACGGAGCTTGTTGTTATGCCCAGGAGGCTAACGACACACTCTGCCACTTCATTGTACATATCCCCCACAGTGTCTTTCTCTATATTTTAAACGACCGTCAAAAGTATCACAAACTCCGGCTTATTGCACTAAGCAATATTTCTGTGTAGCTCTTGTCTTTCTTCGTAAGAGATCTGTGTAGTAATAGTGTCACACCAATACTCGTGTGAAAGGTTCCATTTCTCAGTGACTGATGACTTTCTGCATTCAACCAACATTTCAACAATATTGTCTTCGTTCCAAGGTGCTTGTAAATACATTTGTCTGCTTTCATGTCATTTATATTAATTACGTACAGAACTCTCATACAAAGGTTGTGCTGCCCCAAAGAACCTTTAGAGTACCCACAAACTGGAGGGTAGGGAGAGAGAAGCTGAATGTCGGAGATAACTGAGACAAAGCTGTATTATTGTAACATTTCTTAGGTGATAGAGGCCGCAGCCTAGGTAAAAAAGGCAAGTTTCATTCTGAGGCGAATTCATACAAAGCTGTCATTAAGTTTAAGATGAAGTGATTTTGGACACTTTCTCTCTCCTTACCAGTCATCACAAACGTTCAGGATCACAATAGAGAGAAACATGCAGAACCCAAACCTGGGGCCTCATTAGGATGGCGGACAGACCTGCGTCCATCCGCCACCCCGAGGTGGAGGGACCGTCCGCAGGGGCAGCGGCCATCCCCCCGGTGCAATTAGGATGTGACCGCCACCCTGGCGGTCACATCCTGGATCTTTAACCTTGCGGCGGGTGCTGCTTGAAGCAGCACCCGCCGCAAGGTTAAAAAGCATGGTTAAAAAGCATGTTTTACATTTACATGCAGGAAGCGGCAGACACCGCACGGTGCCTGCTGCTTTGTGCATGTAAATGCAGGGGGGTACCATAGGTACCCCCTATGTGCATCACCCACCCCCCCTTCACCCTGGGGGCCCCCAAAGAAAAGACTGTATGCTTTTTCATGGCGGCATTGCCGCCGCGTAAAGGCATGTCCCAATGCAAATCCTAATATGGCTGGCGGTGTCTGAAAGACACCGCCACCATATTAGAGCTTTTCCGCCGCGGTCAGAAGGTGACTGCGGCGGAAAAGCTTGCGGGCGGTCTTTCCGTCCGCTGATGACCCCCCAGCCATCCTAATCTGGCGGGGGGTCTTTAGAATCACCGCAGTGGTGAATCCGCATCCTCCGGGCCGGCGGTGGCTTCCGCCGGCCCGGAGGATGCGGATTCACCGCAATCCTAATCGGCCCCCTGGTTTGGCTCATATCTTCCTTATTTTTTCAGCAGAAGGAAAATGAGTGCAAAAATTCTGTGCCTCATTTATGAGGCCCCATGCTCCACCGGATGTTTTATGGCGCAAGAGCGTGCTTCATATTTACTTGGCAGCGCTAAACCACTTTTGGAGAGGTGGGGCTCACTGGTTAGAGGAGGCAGACCTGGAAGCAAAGGTTAGCCCGGGACCAGGGTTCAATTCCTGGCTCCGCGGGTCTTGAGTCCTAAAATGTCCACGGACTCGACAATTCTCGCTCCGGTGCCTACTCGATTCACGGGTTCACACTCTGCGACTCTGGGCAATAGCTTGCTTAATCTCCACAACTGCCCCTCGCGGTGGGATGCCTGGCTTTCACCTTGTGGATACCCTGCAGGGGTTATCTCACAGGGGAATACCAGGACGGGTTCCCTAAGCAAGCGCTTAGATACCGGGTTGGTGATTTGCGCTATATAAATATATGTACATTTACATTTACATTTACTTTTTAGCTTAATGCTGCCTCGTAAATATGCCTCCCTTTACCGCAGTTTTCTGCTTTAAATGGGCGTTCAATGGGTGTTCCTGGGGACGTTCCCAGCAAAATACATGACTTTTTGACAATGCACCAGATTTACGAGAAATTGTAAATCTGAGGCAGTGCCAAATACGTACCCCTCCCCAGGGGCGGTGTAAGGGAGGCACAAGAATGAGAAATATCTTATTTCTCCTCATTTTTCCTTTTTCTATGCGCGGTGCATTCTGCAGCACACACAGAAAGAGGGATTTCTGTGCAGGAAGGTTTCCCTTCCAGCACAGATATAATCATCCCCGCAATGAAGGCACCCTTGCACCATGGTGCAAAGTTGCCTGCGTTGGCGTACAGCAGCCCATTGTGCGCCGGCTCAGGGGAAAAAGTCAGGCATGTGTAGGATCTGATAGATATGGCACCTTCCTGCCCTTTTATTTTACCATAGGGCAGTGCAGCAGGAAGGTCTGCAGCCCTGCCCTACGGCAAAACCTCATAAATGAGGTCCTCAGTCCGTTTTTTTTTTTTTTTTTTGTCCTCATTTGCCTTACCCACTGCTTAGGAAATGCCAACCACCTTGCGTGTCCCCGACCAAGAGAGGGAACCAAGAAGATGAAACCCATCTCTGGAACTGGACTCCGAGATATTTTACTGGTGGCAGAGAAGTCCCAAGGAGAAGGGAAATGTAAATTCTTAAGCTGACTCCATCTAGGTATGTCTCAACCTGCAGGACCAAAACACCGTATCGGGGCCAGACCCGGTCCAAGGAGTAGTGTTGGCATAATCATAGGACCCGGGAAAAAAAAAAAAAAAAAAAAAACCCCGGAACACTATCTCCACTGTGTCAACAGATCCCAAAAAGCCAGATTACGGATATTGCAAGCTCTAGCCATGTCCACCTTTGATGTTTCGTATAGTGACGTGAGCCAATCCGAATAAATTGGAGCAGATTTTTCCACCCACCTTATGCAGATCTGTCTCCTAGCCAACAGAATAGCATAAAACAGAAAAGATCTTGCTTCGCCAGAAATACTGTCCTCGATTCCAAAGATGATTAGTGGCAATGAAATTACTAATGAAGTGTTCATAATGCAATTTAAGGTAGACAGCACTTCCTCCCAGAACTGACCGATGTTGGGACATTCCAAGAACATGTGAATATCAGAAGCTCCTGATAAATTACATTTGTTACACTTCTTGTCTGGGAGAAATTTGGAAAGTCTCTGCGGTGTCATATAAGCCCGGTGTGCTGTGAACAAATGGTTACGCCTCAGCCATGATGGTTTCACCACTTTATAGAGGAGCGCAAAAGATCTTAACCATATCTCCTCACATTGTAAGCCCATTGTCTCGCTCCACAATTCATCTGGAAGGGTGAAATCCCCATCGGTTTCCTCCAGAAGCTGCCAATACCAGAAGGCCACCTCCTTACCACCCCTAGGTCTTTCTAGTAGCAGCTGCTCCAGGGAGCTTGATTTCCCGAATAATGCATCTTTGCGCCGCTGGGCTCTCCCCCATCTTTCCAGCTGAATGAATTTAAATCTAGAGAAAGCTGGACCTATACGTTCATGCAATACATCCCAGGGAAGTATCGATCCATCCACCAATAACTCTCCCCATCTAGTAATTCCTGCTTCCTCTAGTGAGGAAGATAAGCTATCCCTGAGACACTCCGGTAAACCCGGGGAGTCCCATATGGGAGCGAAGTTGGAATAGTAGGACAACCCCAATCTACTTCTAATGGCTAGCCAACCCCTAGCCCAAGACTGTATAATTTTCAGTCTTATTTTCTTGAAGTATTTCTGACTCCCAAATTTAAATAAAAATCCGTCAGCTGGTAAATTTGCTCCGGTTAACATGGCTTTATACATTGCCACCTCCAGAAGACTCGATGGTGTTTTTAGTAACATCCTGGAGTAGGACAACTGAAAGGCCCAAGCGTAGTATACTAGATCCAGTAGGGCTAGGCCCCCCTTCTCCCTTCTCCTCCTCAACTTCTTCCACGCAATTCTGGTTGCCTTGTAATTCCAAATAAAGGAGTTAAGCTCTCGCTGACATCTGTCCAACATCTTCACATCAAACCCCAATGGAATGGCACCAAATATAAATATAAACTTAGGAAGGATAGACATTTTTATTAAGTTGACCCTCCCCATTATGGAAAGTGGCAAGTGTGTCCAAGATTTCAATAGGCCCTTACATTCCCTGAAAACTCGATCTAGGTTAGTTTGGGCAATGGTCCCAATGTCTTGGGTGATTCGGATCCCGAGATAACGCATAGAAGTGGTGATATTAATGCCTAACCGTGGGTCCGGGATATTCCAGACCATAACCTCAGTCTTACTTGAGTTGATATTGTAGCCCGAGATCTTACCAAACTCTTCCGCCTTCTGAATCACGGCAGGGAAGGACAACACCGGGTCCGAGGTAAAGATTAAGATATCATCAGCATATAATGCCGTCCGCCTCTCCCAATCCTTAAACTTGAATGATGGTATATTATCGTCTGCTCGCAAAGCCTGGGCAAACGGCTCAATGTACAAATTAAAAAGGAGGGGAGAAAGCGGACAACCTTGCCTCGTACCTCTGGTGATCTTGAAGGGGTCTGTCAATATTTCGTTAATCAGCAGCCTAGCCGAAGGGGATCGATAGAGTAAGGCAATAGTTCTACGAAAGCCCTCCCCAAAGTTAAACCTTTTTAGCACTTCGTTTAGGTAGGGCCAATTGACCCTATCGAAGGCCTTAGCTGCGTCGAGGGTTAAGGTGGCCAGTGGAAGTGAAAAAGCAGAGGCTATATCTATAGCCCCTACCAAATCATGTGTAAGATCTGAAAGATGTCGCCCTTTAATAAAGCCTTTCTGATCGTGATGAATAATGGTGCCCATTACCTTACCCATTCTTGCTGATAGTATTGCGGCAAAGATCTTATAATCACTATTCAGTAAAGAAATTGGTCTATAGGACCCACATTCTGATACGTCCTTCCCAGGTTTGGGTATAAGAACAATAGTAGCCTCGCCCCAAGATTTTGGTGGTGGCTTTCCTTCCCTGAGGATAACATTAAAAAGAGTTGTCATTACTTGGACGATGTTCTCCCCCAATACTTTATAGATCTCCCCAGGGAGACCGTCTGGACCAGAAGCTTTCCCTTTTTTTACCTGTCTTATAGCTTCCTTTACCTCTACCTCTGTTATTGCAATCTCTAAACTGTTGCTCTGTGTTGTTGATAAGGTTGGGAGCACTATTCCATTCAGCCACGTGTTTCGTGCCGTCTGATCATCAGGCAGTTCTTCCCTATAGATAGTCTCAAAGAATTCATAAAAGGCTTTACCTATCTCGTGACTAGCTGTCCTAGGTACCGCCTCCCCTTCCACCTTAATTTCTCTGATATATTTCTGAGCTTGGTCCGATTTAGTTTTCCACGCCAGTACTCTACCCGCGGCCTCACCAAACTCAAAATGAGAGATCTTACTTGCCTTCCATCTTTTGTTAACCCTCTCTTGTAGTGTGTTTTCTAGTTGATGCTTTAGCTCAGCCAATTTTAACTGCTCCTCAAGAGATCCTAGAGACTGACCAAAATTAGATTCTATGCCCTTCATTTCTTGTTCCAAACTATTTACTATATCTTTGTATATTTTACTCCGATATGAGGACCTATTAGTGATGCAGCCTCTCAAAAAGGCCTTAAAGGCCTCCCAAACCACCACTAGAGAGGAGGACTCCATATTAATTTCAAAGAAAGCATTTGTCTCTGTGGCCAGGAATTTTACTTCATCTTCCTCAAGTAGAAGTGTCCGGTCAAAAGACCAAGAAGGATGTTGCCTCCTACTGTCTGATCTAATTGAAAAAGCAAGTGCTGAATGGTCTGACAGGTGAGATGGAAGATAGTCAATCGCTATTAAAGCGTCTTTCAAATTATAAGTAAACAGAGCATAATCAATTCTAGATGAGTGCTTAAAACGACTATTCCGATATGAGATCCCCAATTTACTACCTGCTCTTTCCCGCCAAGGGTCCGCCAGACCTAGCTGGACCATAATAGCTAATAGAGTTCGCCTAGACTTTGGTGAACTACAGGCCCGTGAATTTGCTGATTTGTCTAATTTAGGGTTCAACACAATATTAAAATCGCCCATCCAAATCACCGGGTCCTGAAAAAGTAGCAAATGGTTTCTGACGGCATCCAAATGCGACGGATCATCTGAATTTGGTCCATAATAGCCCACCAGGGTGTACCGTTGACCCACCAACTGAACTCTCAGTATCAGCCATCTCCCTGTATGATCCTCTATACACTCCAAGATTTGGGCTTTCGCGGCTCTTTTGAAAAAAAATATAACTCCCCTAATGTTAGCATTGTGGTCGGTAGAGCTGAATTTATCCACCCATTTCTGTTTTTTAAGTATCTCTACTGCCTCTGATTTAAGAAGGTGTGACTCTTGAATCACAATAATTTGCGCCGGGGAGTCCCTCAGATACTGCATTATACGCTCCCTCCTACTTCTCCCTCGTAAGCCATTGACATTCCAAGACAAGTAGTGGAGAGCTGTCATTTTACCACCGCTACCCCCCTCGTATCAACCTTTCTCAGTAGCTCTCGCGGGAACCTTAATTTTTGCCATTTTTGATGTTGGACAGATGTCAGAAATAAACTTTCCGCAAAATAGTAGGCAGACTTATGAGGATTTTTTACTTTGTTCCCCTTCCCCCCCTGCACCCACCCTCCCCAGGAAAACCCTCCCCTACTTACTCTGGCCTGGTGGATGGCCAGTTTTACACCCACTACGACTCTCCAACCTCACCTCTACCCTTTTGGAATAGTCTATAGACATTTTCAAAACAAAAACGTTATTAAGAAGAGACATTTGTATAGTGATGTCAAGGGACACTTACAAGGTGAAAGGAAAGCGGTGAGAGGGCCACACTCGAATACACACAAACCATATTAGATTTTAATTTAACTTGTGTTTCCCCTACACTCACTCTTATCATGGGGTAAGTTAGGAGAAAGATAGAGAAGGAGTTTGTTATTATATCATTACTAGTAGCAGGTGCAGTTATGTGTTTTTTTTTTTTTTTGCATTTATTTATTTATTTATTTATTTATTCTAACTCATTCCTACTCACCCCCCTTTACTATTTCCCTTCCCCCTTTTTTTTGTTTATTTTATTTTAAAATTTTTTTTTTTTTTTATAAGGTTCTTTTTAGTTAGTATATATATATATATATATATATATATTCTTTTTTTTCCCATACATTTCTCTTCCTATCATGCTTATTACCCATTGTGATACAGGGCTATTTAGACTTTAACGTAACTGGTGTAGACCAGGCGTAACTTGTAATGTCGGTTCACCTATCTCAGACCCAAATAACCACTATCCCATATACTGAGATTGAGCCTGGGCATGGTCTCTAATAGATTCTAATAGCTCATCTGCTTCTGATGGTAACCGGACATTATGCATTTTATTGTTGTACATAATACGCAAAAATGCTGGGAACCTCATCTGGACAGTGGCGCCCAGAGCTCTAAATTTTTCCATGCGCTGCCCCAACTCCCATTGCCTGTCAAGCGTGGTTTTAGATAGGTCTGATCGCACCTCAAAAGAGAAGTCCGGGCCCTGTAGTGATCTAGCTTTCAGTGCGAGGTTCAAGATCTTGTCTTTAAGTGAGAACGTTAGGAAGTTAATCAAGACCTTTCTAGGTTTGTCTCTCCCTGGCTTTAGGCGAAATGGGTCACGGTGCACTCGCTGGATATCCTTGTCGAGCATCTCAGCCGACTCCTCCAAGTTAAGAGAGTCTTTTAGGATCTTGATCACAAAACTTTTAAGATTAGTGCCCTCTTTTCCTTCCGGGATCTTTAAAAGTCGCAGGTTATTTCTCCGGGAATAATTCTCCAAACTCTCGACTCGCTCTCGCATATTTTCGCCATCCTTCTGCAGCACTTGAATTTTGGATCTAGCTGTCTCGAGTTTAGATGTCAATAATCCCACCGAACCTTCCAAAACCTCTGTCCTTGTGCATAATCCGTCCACTTTTTGATCCAGCATGTCGCAGGATGCTCTAATCTCATTCTGATTCACTTTAGAAACTGCGAAATCAGCGCGAATTTCCTCCCTCATTGCTGCTATTGATTTTACTAAGGCCTCCAGTGTGTTTCCTACCCCTGGGCCTTCCAAATCGCCATCACCTCCACCTTCGTCTGTTGTTGCTACGTTGTTAAAGGCAACCCCCTTTTGGGGCCCTTGGTGTCCTTCACGGGATTGCTGGCTACTTACTGCTGTAACCTCCGTTTCATTAATAGGTATGCAGGGCTCCACTAACCCATTTGCTGCATTCGGGACATTGATGGCTATTGGGAGTGTTAGTACTACAGGCGCTGTTACTGCAGTTGAAACTGTCTGTACCTCTGACCCCCCTGCCCCGGTAGCCGCCATCTCTGATGTAATGTCCAGTACTTGGGGTAGTGCTTTAAAAAACGTGCGTAGCGAAGGGGTTATGCCACTTAGTTTCTTTAGGGGTTGACTCTTTCCCCTTTTCTGCTTGGGGTTTTTAACCAGTTCACTAGTGGCACTTGCAGAGCCCCCCTGAGGTTGTCTTTTCTTTTTTAGACCCCTGCGCCCTTTCTCTAAACACTTATCCCCACTCCTAGCGTTCTTTGGCACTATGGGCTTATCCCCCCCTTCAGAGTCAGATTCCCTGCTGGAATCTCTGACTGCCTTACAGCCCGTTACAAAAAAATCTGGTGTGCCTACCTTGTCCTTGCCCTGTAAACACGCTGATGTATCACCGCTCACCTTCGAGCCTGCATCCGCTTTTGCAACAACAGCAGCGTGAGTCTCGGCTTGGCCCCCTCTCCTCCTCCGCTCCGCCACCCCGGCTCCTCGGAGCACCCGGGCAGCCGCCGTGCGGCCGCGCCGAAGCTCCACGGCTGCTTGTCTCCAGCGAGGCAGGAACGCGGGCGGAAGAGGGCGGGACTCCGCCGGCAGGCACATCAATTGAGACCAGAGATCAGTAAGAGCTTTGCGGTCACCCGGTTTCTACGTTACTTTTGTTCGGTGTTTACCTTGTGTTTATTGACCCCCGCCCTGCGAGCGTGTCCTCCAAATCGCACTAGATCAGTTACTGCCTAAAGATGTCCCACAGCATGGTCCCGAATTGACAGGGCAGGTGAGGTTGCGAAGAGCCGACTCTGGGTGTGCGAGCCGCGTTAGCCTGCGGTCGCCATGTTTTCCCCTCCTCAGTCCGTTTTATCCGATGTGCACCAACACCCAGCAATATGTGACTATTTTAGAATTTCAAGGTGATGTCATGTCGCTTGTAGACAAAATAGCTGTCAAGGAAATGTGCTTACTCTTTTGTTTATTTTTCTTAAGTTGAGTTCCACGTTGAATCTGGCTGCAGATAGCTAACTAGAGCAAGAGAGGGAAAAATAAATAATTTCTGAAAGACGGAGGAGGAGAAAGACTGAAACCCCCATCACAAAGGGAGAACCCAGGTACCAGGAAGAGTGAAATAAACGAGCAGAGAGAATCTGGTTGTGAATATTTGAGGCCTAATGTGGTATGAGACTACTAGGCTTGGTATTTGGCACATCCACCTTTAATTGCACCTACTGCAGGCTTTTGAGCAGAGCTTCAGGCGTGGGAGCAAATTCATTTGCAAATTAAAAACTGCCCATAGGGTAGCAAGCTAGCATGACTTGGGAGAGACAGCCACATCAGAGAAGAGAGAAACCACCAACACAGAGGAAAGAATGAATGATCAACCAGGTCCAACAAAGGGAAAGAGTAAGGACCTTGCACTCCTGTTGAGAGCAAAATCTTAGATGCTATACAAAACGCAAAAATAAAAGTTCCCTGACATGAACAGTGGATGGATAGAACTCATTTTATGAAAAACCATGCTAAAAGTAAACATTCTCCAGCGGGGGGACAACCCAAAGATTAGGGAGGCAAGCCAATGATTCAGGAGAAGAGAAGTGGAATGGACAAGAAAGTCATTCAATAATGAGAGCAGGACTGACCCAAAGCCTACTCTAAGTATAGGTTGAGGTACTGTACCAAATGATATCTGTGAACAAAGCTGAAGCAAGACTGCAAAAAAAACACTGCTCACCTGTGTCATCACACCTGAAAAAGAAAATCAAAGTGGAGGAGATAATAAAGAAAACATGGCACAGCTTGGACAAATGGAGAAAGCATTACCAAACATATCATTGCACTGTGTAGACAGAAGCATTTAAGGATTCCCTGGTGTGAACTCACAGAATGTAAAGAGAAGACAAATTAATACTCAACTGCACTAGACTTTCAACAATTCAAGTTCCCACCACTGTGGTGTTTTGGTCAGACAGCAAACAATTTATAACAGGCCACAAATGATGTATTCACTTGTATGACGGTAATACGTAAAAAATTACTAATGGAGAGTTAAAACATATACTCTATCCCATCAGTATGTTTCATGGATTATGCAGACCAAGAAATAATTAAAAAAAAGAATTATTTATCATAATTTGAAGATTTAGTGGAAAGCCATTAATGAACTTACTGTAGATGCATTTATTGCCAAATGTCATACTGAATGAGATTTGAGATGAACAATCTTAATAGCAATAACACCTGTTAGCAGAAGTAGCAATGTGGAAAAAATTATTCTTTAAGAAAAGCACACTTCATTCTAAAATTAAAAACTTCTGAAAATTACTTGAAGGAATCTAATGAAGCCTGTAACGTAAATGGAAGCTCTTAACTGCATAGATTGTGATGAGAAAATATGACAATGCGGTACACTGTGCACTGTAAATGCCTAGCCATTTATCATAGATTCAGCCATTTTGTACTGTTCATGCTGTTAGACCACCCAAGAGTCCTTAGGGTGGTCTTCCCGTACACCTTTGCCTACTCACCTCCCTTTTGATGATATTTGTTTTAGTTGGCTTTATGACTCTGTGCACCTTACCACTGATAACCAGTACCAAAGTGCTTGTGCTCACTTTTTAAAACATGGTTAATTGGCCTACACCTGATTGGCACATTTATTTTACTTATTAGTCCCTAGTAGCGAACAAGATGTACACAGGGCATGTAAATAAAATAGTACTAGTGTACCTGCAACAATTATTTTACAATCTACTTTACTAGAATTTCAAAACAGGCCTCAGACCTGCAATTGAAGCCTGTCTGCTGTTTTAATCTACCAATTCTACCTGGCAAAATAACCACTTTAACAGGCCTAATTGTTACTTTTTAATGCATATAAGAATGTAGGCAATAAACACGGCATAGGGCAGTGTGCAGTGTATTTGAAATATTTTGAAATGTACCTTTGATTTTGTTTCACTACTGCAAGGCCTACCACCCCCTGTGGGATAAAATGGGATATCTGATTATATTTATAAAGTGGTGACTTTTGTTTGGAAAAAGATAGAAATGTAATGTTTGCACTCAAATGAATTGTAATTTTAAACCCTTTTTAATGGTAGAGTTAGGTATTAAGTCACAATTAGGAACTTGCAATTTCTAAGAAAGTTGGCATTTTCTTGTCCTAGCTATTTGGTGCCTGCAGCCTGGGTCACACGATTAGTTGTAATAGGCAGTTGTTGTCTTTGCGCATTACTCATAGAAATTGAGACAAGGGGGGAATAGCTTTTGGCATCTCTTGATAGGGGGGACAAGCTGTCAGCTATCCCACTTGCACATAACAAAAGTTCTCCTTCAACACACTCACAAAAGATTTCACCTAGTCTTTTGTGCCTCAGATAGGCTGAGGCAAGGGCAGGAAGACAAGACATTCCAAATACCTCTGGGGGTGGAAACCTCCAGAACCTTTTCCTACTTCAAATCAAACACCAAGGCCTTTTGACCCCAAAATGCCAGTACACCTCTGAAGCTGTAGTAGACTGAGAAATACTGCCATGCTGCTCTGCAAGCAGGACTGCTACTTTGCTGCTCTGATACTCTGCCTGCCCTGCGGCCCTACTGCCAGAGTGAAAATGAATGGATCTGAATCTTGAACCCGGGACCACCAGGTTGAATCCAAGGGCTGGTAGGCTGGCCTCCTGATCAGAGCCTCAGGGACAGAAAATACTCCACCCATCTTGTTCCAGCATCTGGACTGAGTGAATCTTTCCCCAGTCCTGGACCCTTGGAAGTGGGCAATTAAGGTGCTCTTCAAAGCCCATATGTGGTCCCAGCAGAACTGACGAAGTGAGACTCGCAGCCTTATATCGGAACTGCTTCTGCGTGGCATATCCACAATGCAGGACTTTGCAGCTCCTCAAAACCACTTCTTCATGTTGCATCCTCGACATAGGACCTCACATCGCAGCCCTACGCCTCTCGGAACTTCTGCTGCAAAGTGCATTATTCAATAGGACCTTTTATCTCAGCCCCAAATCACTGATGTGCAATGCACGCTCGATGCTGGTCCTCACAGCACTCTTCAACCAGGATTTAAGGGACTGAGGCAAGCTCAGATAGCCATTGCTGGTGCTTTGTGCTTTTAACACCTTGACCACGGGGCAAATTCTGCCACGGTGCTGGTGATTTATTGAGTGGGCGGGGTTCGGACGGCCTCCTCACAAGCCCAACGTGACGTCGGACGGCCATGGGCAGTCCGACACATGGAAGGGGTTAAGCACTATATGTACTTAGATCTTTAAAATCGCATATGTCTTGTTCTACTGATTGGATTTGGTTGTTTTGGTTTCTAAAAATGTATTATATTTTACTCTATGTGTGTAAGTTGGTATGGGATTATTCTTATTTTGTGTTTTCACTTTATTACCATTTGAAGTGCTATATCAATACTTTACACATTACCTCTTAGTGAAGCTTGACTGCAATTATGCCAAGCTACCAGAGGGTTAAACACAGGTTAATTTGGCGTTTACATGTGCTGCAGTGCACATTTTAAAACATGTTGTAACACTACTGAATAATCAGTTCAGGAATAATGGGAAGTAGGAAAGAAAGAGGAGGGTGTCCTCACCTAAATAGAAATGACAAGCACATTAAAGCAGCAGTTAAAGGGCCACTCACTAGAGGCAGCTTCTGGTAAACACTGACAGGTACCGCACCATCACAGATTCAGCAGAGTAAAACCAGGGCCTATACACTGCTTACGAGGTACATCAGGGGCCTGGGCATTGTGACTAAATAATGCCCAGAACATATGTTCTTGAAACGCAGAGGAGCCTATATAGTGATCTTGCAAGAAACTCCCTCACAGAAAACATAAAGTTGCAGCATAGGTGGAGGGGCACATTTTTTCTGCATTACTTTTTCTGCATATTCCAGGTTTTCATTTAGATCAAGGCTGTGTCCCTTACAGATGGGAGAGCGAGCAGAAAGATCATCAGGATAGGTTTGTTTGAATCGCTGCCAAACAGGCAAGAAAGTCTCTGCACATAATAGGATTATGGCCCACATGCATCAATATCGGCAAATGCGAATTCTTATTTGCGAAAAATAGCGAATCGCAAATAAGAATTCGCAAAAGCCTATGCATCATTTTTCTCGCAAATTTTATGCGATTCGGTAAAAATCGTAATTTTTACCGATTCGCATGAAATTTGCGATTTTTCAATTGCGAATTCGCAATTCCCATTCATTCCTATGGGCTAAAAGGCCCATAGGAATCAATGGGAATTGCGAATTCGCAATTGAAAAATCGCAATTCATGAATACATTTCAAGGGTGGAGAGGGGGGTCCAATGACCCCCCCCCCCCCTGCACCCATGAAACTTACTTTTCAGTACAAGTTACATACACACATGTCCTTAGGACATGTGTGTCTGTAATTGAACAGTTTAAAAAAAGCAATTTTAAGCATATTTAAACCATTTCGCAAATTACCACGAGGTTCAACCTCGTGGTAATTTGCACTTCCAGTTTCAAATATCGCAATTTTTTTTTAAATGATGCATTGCTTTTAAGGAATCGCAAATTTGCAATTCCTTAAAAGCAATCGCATTTTTGGAATTCGGTAAAAATACTGAATTACTCAAAAAGCTTGCTGTATCCCAAAAACATATTTAGGAAGTGCAAACGGCCGAATTTACTGATTCGCACCGTTTGCACTTCCTAAACACGTTGATGCATGTGGCCCTTGGTTCCCCTAATTCCAGGGAAGTCACCCACTGAGATCACATTTTGAGATTGTTAGCAAAGCTTCCACCTTTTGATGAGAGGATGTTATCTGCATCATTAACATGGTTTTGGATAGGTTTCAGCATCCCTGCTATTAAATTTTATGAAAAGTTGGCAGCTTGAATTGCTTAGTTTGGAAGCTGACCTGCAAAAATTGGAATGCGAAGGTTAGATGCAAGGGATTGAGGACCAAATGTTCTTAATGTAAAAGGTGGTCTTATTTAGAAGTGCCAAAAAAGCTCTGTCAGTATGACCATAGAGAAAAACATAGAGGCCAGACATACTGAGGAAGGCAATGCTGTATGTGCACAGTCAGCACTCTAAAACTTGTCACCAGCACAGCTATAAGAAATGAGGAGGTAGAATTTGATATATTGCAATTGACAACCCCCAAAATGCAGGTCTGTGAAGAGCTGCCCTTGGAATTTTAAATAGCGTTCAAGAAAGCCATGATTAAGCATCTAACCAGTACTACAGCATTCAGGTGTATTCTCTCCCACAACCAGAGAGGCCACCATAGAGGTGCTATTGATGATAGAATGCAACCCAGTGAATGCAGGTACATAGTCCCCACCCTCCATATTGAACTAGGACTGCTGAGTTCTACAGTTTCTCTCAAACCTGGCCCACACTTACCAGAGTGGGTTTATACACGGCAGAAACACTGTTTAAAAGTCCTTGAAATATTTCATATTATCAGTGAAATCCACGCTCAGTTGCCAGTGTGGTGTTGGGAAAATAAAAAATGACAGAACTCTTGGTTCTAGATGGATTCCGTGGACATATGCGTTGGAGGGTAATGAAGTGAATGCAGGTTTAGAATGTTGAGTTGATGCCTACACGCTGAAGAATGAAGAAGTGTATCACTACTCTCCATGTATGGCTTAGTCATTGGCAAGCGCCCCAGCTGGGTAGGGCGTTACAACTGGCAACGAGTAGGGGATAAGTTACCCATAAATCGACAGTGCTCTCCCAGCTAGTTTGCTTTGGTCCAGCTGACTGCTCATCTATGCCACTTGTACTGCAGTTGAAATGCAGAATCAACACCAGCACCTGTGAAGTCTCAGGCCAACACCAGCCTGTGTAAAGCTTTTGGGGATAAAGAAATCATCAATTAAAATCTACACATAGGTGGTCAGGAATCAAATGACAAGTCCGCCTACAGAGGTGCAGTGGTATTACTCAAAATAATACTTTGCGTCATATAGAGTGACAATGCTAAAGGCGGATGCAACCACGTTTTGAAAGGTAGTGTATTGTGATAAACCAGTGCAAGTTAAGCTGTAATTTCATATGCTATAAAGCAGAGCTCAATCAGGTGTTTACAAAGAGACATTTAAGCGCAAAGCCAATCAAATATCATAACGTTATTTGCATATCAAATTATTCAAACACAAAAAGACTTGTCTACTTGCCAAAACAACTAAAGAGAGTCATTATAATACAGCCTGCTGTGAAATGGCTCCAGAAGGAGGCCTGAATCATGCTTGCCGCACTGTCCAATAAGAAGAATCCCACATTTAAAGCTTCCATGTTGAGTTTTGCCCCCTCTGAGGCCCGGGGTGGAAAACGAATTGCAAGAAGCTTCAGGGAGCAAGCTAGAGGTCACAGCTGGGATCTCTTACTTCCCCCAAATGACCTAACTGAAGACCATGCTAATTGACAAGCAACTGACATGGAAGCCGAAAATGCCCAGAGTGCGTTAGTCACAAATAAGAAAAGTTAGCCAAAGCACTAAGCTGAGGGACACAAAGCATTGTCTCCATAGAAAAAGAAAATATGTTTTAGATGTGAATTGCTGTTTCCACATGACAGTAGATGTCTCGTCATTAGACAAAAGCAACAGCTGTGGCAAAGTGAATAATTTTTTGACAATTTGCAAGGCAAATGGAAAAGTAAGTGCGTCACAATAACTGAGGCAAATTGACACCAAACAAAGTAGATCACCATCAAAATCAATGTCAAAGAGTTCCTCAGTGTCTATTTCAAGTGAGAGTGACAATGATAATTGCGCAATGTCGATGCTTACTTCAGAGAGGCTTCCAGATGTGGGACTGGTTGAATGTGAGAACAAAAACAAACGATAAAATATCGACATGAAAAAGCACATAGATATACAAACATTGTCCGAAGATTACAGTGAAGATAAATGGATGTTTGATACCTTTTATTATTGATAGTGGTGCATCCATAAACATTATGTCTGAGGAGAATTGTCGTGAATATTCTCCTTTACCACAACTTACGCAATAGAAAAGTAAAATATATACCTGGACTGGATTGACACCTTCCTAAAGTCAAGGTTCATTTGCAGCTAAATGAACCACAAGAAAGAGTGGTACAAGTGCCTATTATTGTACTTCAATATATGTCTTCAAGGGCCTGTCTGCTCAGTTTTAACACAGCTGCTGATACACGACTTATATCAGTGAACTACAATATGGATGCTCATCATGAATAGTAATTCTATTTCCTTCATTATTTCGTGGGTTAGGAAAGCTCGAGACTATGAAAGTACAGTTACATATAAATGAGGATGTTAGTCCTGTTGCCCAAAGACACAGACAAATTGCATTTCACTTACAAGAAGCTGTAGAAAAAGAACTTAATTCATTGCTCAGACACAATATCATTGAAAGCTCAACTGGTCCAACGTCATGGGTTTCTCCCCATAGTTGTAGTGCAAAAAGAACAATTGATTGACATTTTTGACTGTTTCAATAATTCTGAGGGCTTATGCGCCCAGTTTAGAGCATATGTTGCGGATTCTGAGCCAGAGAATCGCAATCTTCAGGTGGGCCAGTATTGTCATGGAAAGCTATGTCAGTGGCCAGAGAGTCCTCCCTGGACTGGAAACAAGCATCCTAGGACTGTTTCGGCGTTTCACCCCTCATAAGCCAGGCTAGCTTGACTCCAGTGGTGACATGGTGAGCACGTACCCACATCTGGGCATACCCTTCCCATTTAGGGTGAAAAATGCAATAAGAACAATTGATGGACATAATGCTGATACAATGTCAAACATTCACCCCCAGTAAAGAGATCTGGGCCTAAATCCAGAGTTTTTGTGCACATCATGTCATTCTAGTTTAGACCCAGCCATATTCAAATAAGTCTTGACCCTGCTCTCCATTCGAACAGTCCAGCCCAACTGCCAGCCCACCAGGTCCTCCCTGGATGGAAACAAGCATCGTAGGACAGGTTTCAGGGAATTGTTCTTGATGGACAAGAATGAAATTAGCCATGTTTTCTCTGTCAACCCACACAGGACATCCACCATTTAAGCAGTTAGGGGTAGTCTTGGATACTGACATCCTGTCAAGGGCTAAGTAAACTCTTACCTCCAAAACTTGCACAGGAACAGAAGTCGATAATTTCTCAACTCCCTCTAAAAGATTCCTCAGAGCCGTTATAAAACTTGACTCTCAGGGACCCTCCAGGGGGAAGGGGGAGTGCATAAAATAGGAAACAACAGAAGAAGCTGCCCTGGAGCTGTTCTTACTGCTTCTCTTGCTTAGTCCATCCCGCAGACTTAACTTCGGAGAAACCTTGAATTATATCAAAAGAAGAGATTAACATACCTTCTATAGTGCTCTAATATTCTATCTCTAATTCTATTCTGTCATTACCTATCATTCCAGAAAATGTGCTTCTCTTCTTCTCTTCGTTATGTTCTATTTTTCTTGCTATTTTCTTGAAGAGATGATACCTATTTAAGTAAGTGGTGATTACTTATGTTACTTAATTTTCTCATCTTTTTAACGTTTTATTTTTCTGTATAAACCTCTTACCATCTCAGATTATTTGGTTGTCTCTTACTCTCTCCAGTATATTTTTGGTGTAAGATAACCATATGCTATACTAAATGTGAGAAGTTAGCTTGGCAAATGATGTCCACTAGTTGTAGTGGGCACCTTGCACCAGTCTAATCGACCCTTATTGATGGTGGTTGCAAAGTCAATCTTATAGAAAGCTATCCTAGCGGTAGCATGAACCAGCAGTCTTCAGGCTAAGACTTCAGTAGGCGAGTTAAGCAAGTTGTTTCACCATATATAATCACTTGAATACTTGAATACCAAATGAAAGGACACCCCACAAGGTATATATCAAATATATATGTATTTAATCTAAACATAACCCCTCTTGCACAGTATACGTTATGCCCTAGGGGCCACACAAACCATATACTAAGAAAGTGGTATAAGTACCACGTGAGAGTTAGAAAACAGGCATGGGGCCTGTGGAATCGCTGGGGCTACACTAAATAACCAAGGGTTAGGAAGTAGGAATCCTACGGGAGACGCATGCAGTGTCTAAAGACAGACGCGGGTTACCATTGACTTTATATATGAAACGAAGAAGTTACAAGCATACAATTTAAGGACACTTCCGGATGGACTAGGACGGAACCCTTTTAAACTAGGACACTTTAAGAGTCAAGATCCACGGGAGCACCAGAGTACTCTTGTTACCTCACCCAGGGAAGCAGGGTGCATAGGTGTCTTTTTGTGTCGGGTTTCGACGTTGTTTTCTATGGAGAGCTGCAAAGAAGTGCTGCAGGCGACCAGAGCAAAAGTGTCCAGGTGGATCCAAGGGTGGATCAGAGATGTGAAGAACCTGAAAGCAGAGGGGACAGAGTTTGGGTCACTAGCCAGTGACCAGGAAGTTACCAGGAAGGAACCAGGCGATGTTGGGTGCTTGAAGGTGAAGAAGGTGAGTTTGTCTCTTTAGCCACGAGGTCCAGGAGGCATCGACGATGACCAGGCGCTGAGTTTGAGCTGATCCCCAAGGGATAAAGATGACTGCGGTGTCAGTATCCTGATTGGACCCAACAAGCTTTGGCAACTGCAACCTATGCAGGATGTCAAGATTGGCTATGTTGCAGACCAGCAAAGTTTCTGGCACTTCTCCTTTTCAGGGAAGCTGGAGCAAGCTTGGAGCAACCAGAAAAGCAAGTTGAATTTATAATGAAATCTTAAGGGGGCTCACTAGCCAATGGACTAGGAACCGGGAAGACATGTTGAGCTCAAATTAAATGGCGGGGCCCACAGGACACTCGCGGAGTGTCCTGACCTGGGCTTCAGTGCAAATGGTGCTCGGGGCTGGGGCTTGTTGTACCCCAATGCACAACTTACTGAGGCTTCAGAAAAGGAGTGCAGGTAGCAAAATGCAGGATGTCCAAGATGTCTGATCCCCCGTCTCTCGTGTCCGCCACTGGTCTCAGCTTTGCTGTGCATGTGGATCAGGGTCAGAGAAGTTTGGAAGTCCAGTTCTTGTGTCCCAGAGTCTTTGCGTTCCAACGGGAGCCTTGAGACTGCAGACCGGCAAAAATGCTGTTGGTGCCTGTTTGCACAGGTTGGTCACTCCTTGACCACAAGGGAGATGTCTTCCATCTTCCAGTCAGAATGGAATGTCGAAGGTCCAAGATATGTCTTTTAAATATTCATCCAGGATAATCTAAAGTCCTAGGGACACAGCTCCTATACTTATACTAGGAATGGGGGCTGTATTACCTGACTTGAGCCCTCCTATTGGTGGACCTGAGAAGGGGGTGATTACACCCCTTTCCCTTTGTCCAGTTTCATGCTAGAGCTGGGGCTGGAGTGCCCCAGCTACTGGTTTGAAACAGGCTATGCATGGAGCATCTTGTGTGCCCCAGGCAGTGTCTAGAAGCATTCACTGAATACAGCCCTCCCTGCCCCAATATAAAAAAAACCCTGTCTGGGGAGGTGCTAGCACCTCCCTGGACAGGGAACTCATTGTCCAGGCTTCCCATGCCGGAGTTTCGTCCAGCAGCAGGAGGTCAGACTCGTGTCTGTGGCAGCAACATCCATTTTGTGATGCTGAGGCTCTGTTTAACTTTAACAAGGTAAACCAGTAACTACATGTCTTCTCCCTCTAGAACGGTGGAATGCTACCCCTACTGCCAGAATTGGAGCGGGGTAGTATTCCAAAGTGTTTGACACCTTACACAATACGTTTTGATAAAGCCAAACCAAAGTTAGCATTAACCACAAGGATTATAATGCAGTTAAGAATATATGGTATGGCTATATCATAGAACAGCTATAAGGAGATGGTCCTGAAAGCTGCAGAGGGGCTCAGCTGATGCTAGGACGCCCTCTCACATAAAACCAAGCACTCTGCCTCCAGGATTGCAGGATTGTCAAGGCCTACCATAGGAGTGGCTTATAGGTGTATATCTGTCTATATGTAAAGGTAGATATAGGTATACTATATCTAAGTAAGGGGTGATTACACCACCTTACCCAGGCTATGTGAGCAGACCTGTGGTGTCAGTTTGGAAGGCAAACCAGGGGTGGCACAATAAATGCTGCAGCCCCTGGTAGGCCTAAGGTACACCCTTGCCCTGGGTACCTATGGTACACTATAGAGGTTCTCACAAGAGTCACCCAGTAACCAATTTGGTATGTACCTAAACAACATGGTATCAATTTAGAGAGAGAACAGCTGGGCTGTGGGTCTGATTAGCAGTCCCACAGCCACATTAAAGTCGAAAAACTAAAGTATCACAGCAAAACATGGGGGTGACCAGGGGAAGCAGACCCTATTCTCCTACACTAAATACCTAAGTTCTAGCCTACTCTAATTTATGTGTCACCTAACTAACTGTTATTTATGAACTTATTGGTGACCCAGTGTGAATGATAATCAACTAGCACAAGTATTAATTTATGAGTAATCTTCAAGAGTTTGATGGGACCTATTATGTCAAGCCCCATTTAACCACATGGTTAGATGGAACACTGATGGGAGATCGAGGAATTGTATGCATAACTTTAGTCTTGTCACACCTGCTGCATGAATAGCAGTCTTTTACTTTGTTCTCAACCATTTTATCCATATTGGGGGACCAGTATTCTGCTCCTATCTTGTTTAGTTAGGGTCCTACCAACAGTTCCATTGTAAGCTATATCAATAATTTGTTCTCTGATGCCCTCTGGTCGTATCATTCCATCATTTTTTTAAACATTCTGTCCCTGCATTAACAGTTTTTTCCTTACATTTCAATACAGTTGTAAGTTGTCTTGTAAGGATTTGCATGTTAGTGGCCAACTGTGAATACTTTCAACCTTAACAGCTAACAAAGTAGAGTCTATCTTATAGCATTCTTCCCAGTTATCTTGTGAAATTGCATGTACAGTTATGGATAGTACTGCTTCATCAAGAGTTATAAGGTCAGGCACATGTTCTGTGATGGGAAATCTAGACAAGTAGTCCACCACTAGGACCATCTCCCCTAGCACATATACCGTTCTAAAGTTAACATTTTGCAAACTCAGAGTCCATTTGGAAATATGGGGAGTGGTATTTTCCATGCCTTTGGTAGATAATACTGAGAGCAAAGGTTTGTGATCTGTTCCCAGTAAGAACGGTAGACCCCACAAATAGAACTTGAAATGCATTATACCCCAAAAACATGCCAGAGCATCTTTCTCTATTGTTGAGTGATTTAGTTTTGATCCACTCAACTGTCTAGACACAAATGCAATTATGTTTTCTGAACCATTTTTTGTTTGAGTTAGAGTGGCTCCAAGGTCTCTGTGGCTGGCATTAGTTGTCAAAATAGTTTTACATTTAACATAAAATGTACCAATATTAGTTGCTTTCACAATCATGTCTTTCATCTTCTCAAAAGCTTCAGAATGCACAGCGTTCCACTCATATCCTGTGCCCTTCTTACCTTCGGGCAGTTTTTGCAAATTCGTCGCAACTGTGCCCGAAGGGATGACTACATGAAAGAAGCAGGTGTCCTGAAACTGAAGTTACTTAGTAGAGGCTATCCTAACACATTGATAAAAAGATCATTAAAGCGTGCATGGTACTGTCCACGAGAGGAGCTTTTGATAACATGCCCCAAAAAAGACATGCAGAAGATTGTTTGTGTAACCACTTTTGGCACACATACAAATAAAATCCGCAGTTTGATAACAAAACACTGGTATATCATTCAGAACATTGATCCTTCAATTGAAGTGCCTTTGTTCGCGTTCAAAAGAGCGAAAAATTTGAAAGACCATCTGGTACATTCCTCAAATGAGAAGACAAGAGATGGCACTGTTACACTGGAGTCTGTATGGGGCCTACCACCTGTGGTGGGTCACCATCCATGTGGAAACTGTGTGGCCTGCCCCTTTACTTTTAAGACAACATTGTTCCAGCATGGGGAGGTCACACATACATTGCAAACTTTTTCAAATTGCAACACGCGCAGTGTTGTGTATTGCATTTGGTGCCCTTGTGGACTACCCTATATTGGGCAGACACAACAGCCCATTAAAGCGAGGATAGGCCAACATCGTAGTCGGATTAGGAAATCAGTCCTGACAGCACCACTTGTAACGCATTACAAAGATTTGAATCACAATGCTGACCAGATCAAATGGCAAGTTATCGACAGTATAACAATGCCTGAAAGAGGGGGCGATATTTCGCAGATCTTACAACGCAGAGAGTGTCACTGGATAGATAGAATTGACTCTATCAACCATGGTCTAAACTCCGCTGATGAATGGAGAGGGTATGTGTCCAATATGAAGAGCTAGAGTGTTCCACCAACACCTATATTGTATATACATATAGCCTGTAAATAGTGATGGATTTCATTTATTAACTGAGTAATATACCATATATTATATGTGTTAAGATGTACATTATCTGAAATTCCAACTATGTCTTTATGTAAAGCTAAAGAAGCGAGAAGTACAAATGCACTATAAATATGTATAATATTGAAATTATTTGCAGGCTCTTCATAACTGTCACTATGACAATTGTAAATTGTATGATTTATTTGCCAAAACTATTAATGCATAGAGAAGGTATGTTTCAATTAATATGTACCCTCCGAATTTGTATAACACAAATACATAATTCAAACACTGCATGTAAAAATAGCGATGTATCCTGTATGTTAACTAAGACTTACACTGTTTATTACATGGATTGGACTGCCCACTGGATTAATTGGTAATTATGTATTCAGGACAATGGAATAAGATGTAGAATAACATCGGAGACATGCCTAATATTGTAATTACGATCCAGCGGTCCTTTGATAATGCGACCGCAGGACTGATAATGAATTGTTACGAATTGTTCCTAATCTGGTTGCACCCCCTGATTGTGCAATGATACCATAAGACGTGACCCATTTGAGATAGTCTTAAAACATGACGGGAACTAGCGGTCATATATCAACATTGATCTAGGTAATTGACTGAGTGACCTGACCGTGATCGAGTTTTCCTAACTCTCACGGTCAGGTCTGACATGATTCAATATACCGGAAGGGCGTAGGAGGGGCACCTGTATACGGAACGAGAGAGCTGTGAGACGCGATCGGGCTCCACAGAAGCGAGGTAAATTCAACTAATAACAATATGGTCCCTTAACGAACGAGTTTGTGGGAAGCTCGCCTTTCTCATTATCCCTGACGTGTTCCCTTTTTATTTAAACAGGCATCTTCCTCGACAAAAAAATATACTGCAATTAATTGGACCCACGAACCGGATGCTAATTTGGCTAGCCGCGATAATTTCATTTGACCTCAGGTAACAAACTGGCATACATCTTTAAAGACTGTGAAAATGCTAACTAAAAAATATATATGTTGGCATTTTTTAATATGATGTAATTGGGAACCTTACTATTTCAATAGGGATTATCTTGAGACAATATTAACAGTGTCATCGGTTGCACATTGCTCATCGCTATTCTTTGACCACTATATGTGGTAAGTACTTAGTCAAAACAAGGCGCTAAGTCCCACATGTTGATTAGATCGTACCACTCACGGCTTGCCTCATTAACTATTTTCTCGCCCTCTACCTTTTTTCCTTTCTATGCTCCTACAACAGTACCCGGCTGGGTCACTTGTAAGTGAGTTTTTCATTTTTCACCATGCATGGGTGAATACGTGATAACATTCAGGTATTTTTGGTCCCTTGTCTTAATATGATTGTTTTTTATATAAAGCCGTCATACAGTATATTCACTTCCCCTTCATGCTTTTACATTTTAGATGTCCTTCATTGTCCTGTCCTGACGAGACCCACACCCTAAAGGGTCGAAACGCCATCGACGCAACAAGGAATTGAACCTTTAAATAAAGTGTCTACAATTGCGTAGAATCACTTTAACAATCAATTATTCTTTCTTGGTCTTTTTCCTTTTTATATATCCATTTAAAAACCACTGTGCCTTTATAGTACTTATGTATTGTGTATTGGTATTTTGGTTTCACTGATACACTTGGGACACTGTGCACTTTTATGTACTGTTTATGTTTATGTTTATGTATGTACTGAACTGTATGACATATTTCAACAAAGTCTACACAATGAAGTAAAAACATGATAGAAATATACATAATTGTTCGTACATTTCTTTTTGCCATCTTTTTCAATCCTCAGTGTTAATGTTTATCGCTATTAAGCTATATATTTAATTCATATCACTTTGATTATACCACTGGAACCATTGTTTTTTGATATAATTGTTGGCCCTGGTTCCTTTGTGAGTAGGGTTTCCCTTGTTTTCGTTGAAGACTTCTTCAAGATGAGGCAGAAAGGGTGCACAGTCTCAGAAAATTTCTTGACAAATGTTGGCATTTATTCGGCAAGATCTATAAAGGACTTAAGCTCTTCTTTGTTAGTAGGACAAAGGGGCACCTCTCACTAAATTATTAAGGTTGATATTGGGTTTGATGCCTTCACTCGAAATAGTATTTCCTACTTACTTAACAGCAGTGACACCGAATTTGCATTTTTCTCTCTTTACATCAAACTAGCTGATTTAAGTTTATTTAGAACTGACCTAAGTTTCTGTATGAAAAACAGGTCTTTAGTTGGCAGTAGCTTGCACCCTGTCCAAGTAGGGACCCTTCCTTTTATTCAGGATAAGGAGTTACAACCCTAAAATAATCTGTTTTCAGCCCATTGGTAGCTTGGCACGAGCAGTCAGGCTCATCTCAGAGGCAATGTGTAAAGCATTTGCACATAACACACAGTAACACAGTGAGAACACTACAAAATGACACCACACTTGTTTTAGAAAAATACTTATCTGTGTGAAACAATACCAAAATGATAAAAATCCAACATACATACATCAAGATACGAGTGTTGTAAGAATCAGCTTAAAATACAGTTCCTCAAAGTTAATTGTTCTGTCTGGGGCTATTGCTGTGTCATGAACAACAAATCCAACTGTTCAGGCCAACCACAAGGTCGGGGGCCAGCTACAATGTCAGAAGGTTCCGCAAACAGGATCTTGGAAATGCAGGGTGTTGTGGATCTTCCGATGAGATCCGAAGATGCAGTGTCGCCAGTGTCGGCAGATGTGGGTTCCGGATGTCGGTGCAGAAGTAGTCAGACCCTTGAACTCACACGCACTGCAGGTCGAACTTCATGAGGTTGAAGTCAGGAGCGATGGTTTCAGTGGGGCCAGGACTATGATGCAAATTGGGGAAATGCATCATGTGGTGACCACAGTTAGCGGTGCAGGAAGCTGTGTCGGTTGATGATGCTGGAGTCAATGGCACTGATGTCGGTAAACCAGGGCTGCGGTGTGAGATGGGGTGGTGCTTCGTGTACCTCACGAGCAGTATCCACAGGCCACGGTGTAAGCAGCAGCATTGATGTCAGCAGGAAGCAGCATTGCTGGTAATACCAGAGCTGCAGTGTGCAGCAAGGCAATGTGACGTGCGGTTACCCACAAGCCACTTTCCAAGCAGCGGCTTGATGGCGGTGTCAGGCGGCGCCAGTAAGAACAGGGTTGCATTGTGAAGCGGGGCGATGCTTTATGCAGTGCTGCCTGCTCTGTTGGCACGCAGCAACATCAGTGACTGCGTCAGGGACGACATCGGTGATGGGGTCAGGGTTACTTTTTCTTCTGTTGTACCATGAACATGCAGTTCCCAGTGCTGGTGGGCAGATCAAATCAACTTCTTTGATGTGCCTGAGACTTCCAACAGGAGGCAAGCTCTAACTCAAGCCATTGGGGAAACTTAAACAGCAGGATCAAGAAAGTTCAATCCAGTCCTTTCACTGCCCAAGATAGAAGCAGCACACAGCAGGCCATCACAGCAAAGCACGCAGCAAAGTGTCAGTCTCTCTTGACAGTGAATCCACCTCTTTTTCTTGGCAGAGTCCGTAGTCCAGAGTATTCTAAAGTTGTGGGTTCAGAGCCTCAATACTTATACCAATTTTGGATTTTGAAATAGGCAACCTTTAAAGAAAGGTCTTTGGTGTGCACAAAATCTGGCCCTTCCCTACTCTGCCACCAGACACACAACAGGGGCTGAAGACAGCATTGTGTGAGGACAGGCACAGCCCTATTCAGGTGTCAGTGACATACCCTTTCATTCTTGCTCAGGTAGGCCCATCAACCTGGTGATGAGCCATCTGGATATGCAGGGCACCCCTTAGCTTCCTTTGTGAGACTGTCAACAGTATATCCAGAAAAGCCCAGCTGTCAGGCAACACAGACGTGGACTACACAGGCAGGCACAGAATGGTTAAGCAAGAAAATCTCCACTTTCCAAATATGGCATTTAAAAAAAAACATTTAAAAAACATCTTTACTAAAAGATGTATTTTTAAATTGCGGGTTCAAACATCCCGAACTTCAAATTCCTATCATCTTCCAATGGGAATCTGCACTTGAAAGGTGTTTCTAGGCAGACCCCATGTTTACAGAGGGAAGAGATTTCTTTTCATTAGAAAACACAAAATGCACAGTATTTCACTATCAGGACATGTAAAAACACACCACTACATGTCCTACCTTTTAAGTGCACTGCACCCTGCCCATGGGGCTGGCTTGGGTCTACCATAGGGGTACCTTACATGTACTAAAAGGGCATGTTTGGGCCTGGCAAGTGGGTGCACTTGCCAGGTCATCATGGCAGTTTAAAACTGCGTACACAGACACTGCAGTGGCTAGGACACCTTTGAAAGGCTACTTGTATTGGAGGTACAAACAGTGCTGCAGGCCCACTAGTAGCATTTGATTTACACGCCCTGGGCAAACACAGTGTACTTTACTAGGGACTTATTAGTAAACCAAATATGTAAATCATGGATGAAATCAATCACCAATACAATTTACGGAGAGACTATATGCACTTTAGCACTGAACAGCAATGGTAAAGTGTCCAAAGTCCTAAAACAAACAACAGCAGATCAGACAAAATGAAAGGAAGATGACAAAACATTTGGGGATAAATCTGTAAAAATGCCAGGTTCAGCAGTTTCCTATTGTGTTCTTCTTCTGATATCCTAAAGATTAAAATATCACCTTGAAAACAAAGGATATTTCGGCAGTCTTTTAAAATGTGCTTCATCACTGTTGAAAAATAGCTGCTGCGGATGCTAGTCCAAAAGGCATCCTCCAGTATAGGTATATCCCAAAAGGAGTAGTAAACGTAGTTGAAGGCGCAAATTTTTGTGCAGCGGACAAGTCAAGTACACAAAAAAATATGCATTGTCAATTAAACTCAGCATCTCATTTATTCTAGGATGTGGATGCCTGTCCACCTAGATGTTTACATGAAGACTATGAAGGTCCACACATAACCGGACATCTTTGGAATTGCTTTCAGAAGCAATGACTATGGATGTGAGCCATACAGAACTCTCTATGATTTCAATAACACTTACTGACTCAAACTAATCCAGTTCTCTTTTAAGAGGATCATCCATTAATAGCGGAATGGGTCTCGTTTTGTGAACTGCTGGTATTGTTTTGTCTTTTAATTTAATGAATAACATATTTTAAGGGCCCTAGTTTGTCAGTAAACACCTCACAAAACTCCTTGCACACATCTGTGCCCATCACCGATATATCAGCAAGTAATACCTGTTCTGTATTGTTAGAGTCCAACTTAATCCCTAGTTCTTTCTGGTATTTCTACCCCAATAAATTAGTTCCTCTTTCTGTTAATTACACTTTTCCCACTGTACTCCTGTCTTTAAATGATATATGCATTCTGGTCTTCTCTACTAATGGAATGGGGTCTATATTGTACTCTCTTGGTTTGATGTCTATTTTTTAGTTTTTCCTGATGAATTTTTTTCTGAATATCTTGCTGTCAATGAGTTTTCGCGAGAGCACGAGTCAGCACATACATTGAACGTTATATCATCAAGAGTAATGTCACAAGTGGGGCAATCAACACCTTCTTTGTTTCCAATAGAATGTCTTTGAAAAACAAATTAATCACCTTCTATACAAACTTTCTCATTGGATTTTACAATTTCAACTTCTTTTGCTTCATTATTTTGACATAGTCTGGCAAAATGACCTCTCATGTTGCATTCCTTACATAAAACTGATCTTGCAGGATATTTAATAATGTTAGTCAAATGGTTACCATTGCCACACCTGAAACACCTATTGAATCTCTTCCCTGGTTTTTGAATTTGTAAATGTTTTACCTTGCAAATTTCTTCTACTTCATTTATATTAATACTATCTTTGGAATCTTTACTGAATTCATCTTTCATATGTACCTTCATTTCTGTTATACATATGGCAGTATGTTCAAAACCTCTTGCCATATCAATAGCTTCTTGGAAATTGGAATTTAGTATATAGTAATTGTTCTTGAACTGTAGAGGTATTGGGTCATCATACCAATTGATCTCTTATAAATGAGTCCGTAAGCTGACCAAACTCACAAGTGGCAATGTAGTATGCAACATTTTCATATTTTCTTTGAACTCTGCTGAAAAATGTGTGTCTCTATAACACCACATTGATCGTTTCTTCAAAATAGCTCTCTAGACTATTCAAGGTAACTTCATATACAAGTTGTTTTGCTCATTTTCCTTTGACACACCCACTCTCAGCCTGCTCTGGCTATTTTCCTTGCATTTTATTATGTAAAAATAGACCTTGCTTCCTCATGGGATTAAACTTTTCCCCAATTGGGCACTAACATGCTGCAAACGATGGTAAGCACAACAGTCGAAAATGCACCAGAACACCCGGTGCCACTAATGATAACACTTAATAAATAGTTACAAATAACAGACGGTGCTAAACATAGGATACACTGAGGAAACACTCAGCTGAATAAATTACTCCCAGGAAGTAAGACATGATGAAAATACTTCCTCTGAAGGGTTGAGGTAGATCAGAATAAGGACGTTCTAATAGTAGTAGTCACACCACTTCCAGAAAACAGAGCAGCAAAAGTACACCTACACTTAGAACTCCACACTTGACTGCATAATGACCTTGTGAGGTCCACTTGAGGTATTGTGCATCAATGGTAGGTTAACCCCTTCAATGCTCATGACGAGCTCAGCTTGTCATGAGGCACGGTTGAGCTGTGCTGATGACGAGCTGAGCTCGTCATGAACAACTGGAATCAAGGATCTGCAGCACAGTAGGGGAATAGCTGCATCAGCGATGGTGTTAAAGCTTAACTCAAAAGGGATTTAGCAAGAGCACAAAAGCGCATAGCAAGTAGACAGCAACAAGAGTATTTGACAGGTAAGCTGCAGGTAGAGCGCAGTAAGAAGGATTACTCAACAAAGTCAATGGTATATTAAAATACAACCCTATGACATGGAGAGGTGCAGAACCTTAAAAGTGGTAAAGTGCGCTACCATTGCACCCCTCAAGCACTGCAGGGCTTTGGGCTCTGTATAACTTTGTATGTAATGCAAAGTGGAGGCAAGTTACACAAACTTCAAACCACGCACGTCTGATGAGCGGCTTGAGGCACAAAGAAACGGTGGAGCCCCCCCACAAAACACTCAGTGATTGAACCACTTTCCACCCGGCTGCTAGAAAATGTAGGCTCCGTTGACGACCCACTTAAACACCTCCAACATACCTCAAATGGATTCTGAGAGGGCTCAGTACTTTCCTCACAGCTCAGCAAAGATGGGGGCACTGTTGAAGAAACATGCCCCCTTTCTTGTTTCTTATACCTCAGACAGATTCAGAGAGGGTGCTGCAAAATGGAGGCTGGTTTGAAGTGTAATGCCGACAGCCACACCTCTGCCGTCACTTCACTGGTAGGCATTGGATCTGGGGAGGCGAGCCAAAGAAAAACGCCCACAGCAGGCGTTGGTCATAGCCGAATGTAGGCTTATCCAGATATTATTTGAAACAGTCTTTGCTCAGAGCCGGCTGAGGCTCTTGTGAAAATTAATGAAATGACTGGCTCACAAATTGAAGAACATTCCAGGATGCTCACAGCTGTAAAATACACCACAGGGTACCAGGCAATCCATGGCAGAACGTGACACCCACGCTAAAGTAAATTCTAGGAGCAGCACTAGACTTGGTGTTCCAACTGGCACAGCTGAGCAGCACTCTGAAAGAACAACCAAAATGAGTGCAACAACAGGGATGAAGACACTTTGCTGCCCCTGCACAACATCCCATGCTCATTGCCAATATTGAAGTAATGAGGACCAGCAAATAAGTTGAATGGTTTATTTAAATATAAGTACCAGAAGTAAACCATAAGTGTCCCCAGATTCCCAAGACACTGTAAACCCACAGAGACTCCAAGATTCCCAACAAACTTCAACGGCATGTATCAATTGACATAGACCCTAATTGACATTCCACAGACAAGAAAATATCACTTTATGCTGATGTCTGAGAAGGATGCTATGCAAGGACTATTCCAGATGCTAAGTTAATTAGACAAGTTGGAGGTGGTCTATGGCTTGGTGGTATATAGAACCAAGTCATGCCTGTTTCATCTCACCAAAGGTTGGTTGAATACATTTGACATGGATATTTTGCAGGTTCTGGACCTAGAAACTTGTTAAAATACCTGGATACATTGCTCGATAGAGATCTGGATGATGTTATTCTTGGAAATCTGGGCAGATCTGTGACTGTGGCAAAATATTCTGCAAGCTTTCGGAGTAAAATACTGCTGTCAGCTATAGAAGATGTAGCTCTTGCCAAAATGATACTGCTTCCTAGAATTCTTTATTTTTTCACATACATTTCTCTAATGGTCAAAAGGCTCTTTTATAAAGAATTAGCTACCCTCTTGATCGAGTTAATATGGGGCACAGAAAAGTGCAGAGTAGCCCTAGAGAAGCTTTACCCTCAAGTACTCAGATCTCAAGGTCTTGAGTAAGAGTGGGCGTAGTTCGCGTAGTAGCGCTACGCGAAGCTACGCGAAGTGCACTTCGCACTACGCGAACTTCACGTAGCACTACGCGAGCTGCGTAGTAGCATGTTCGCACTGTGCCAGATGCGTTTTCAATGATTGCACAGTGCGGACAAGCATCCGGCACTGTGCAATCATTGAAAACGGCATCTTGCACAGTGCGAGCTATAGTTTTCTGCTGCTCGAGTAGATTATTACTCGAGCTGCAGCTTTCTCAACGCGAACTGGTAGTTTCTCATTGAGAGCGGTCGCGAGCATGCACAACCACTCACAATGAGAAACCTTACCTCCCTGCGTTGAGAATCTCGCCGGGATGTAATTTTGCTTGCTCGCGGTCGCGAACATGAAGTTCAGGACCGCGAACAAGCAAAAATTGAGCGCTGCACTACGCTACGCTGCACTACGCATGATCGCACTGTGCTACGCGCAGCTCGCGTAGTGCGAAGTTGCGCAAACTTCGCAAAATCCGCGAGCGTAGCGTAGTGCTTCACCCAGGCCTAGTCTTGAGCCTTCGGAGGCACATTGATGCATACCCAGATTTACAAGGACTTGTAAACCTGGGAATGCACCAAAGTCATATGCCTCTACAGTGCAGGCGAAACAAGGAGAAATATCTTTATTTCTCCTCATTTTTTCTCTTTCTTTGTGTGCTGCATTCTACAACACACAAAGAAAAAGGAAAACTCCCCTTTGAATTGTTTATGTGCAGGAAGGTGCCTCTCCCTGCACTTAAACAACCCTGCCAACAGCCCAGGCACCCTTTCACCTTGTCACAAGGGTGCCTGCATTGGCGCTAGGATGCTGAAACAGCATCAGAGCAGAGGGAAAGGACTGTAATGCATCATATTGAATAAATATGGTGCATCCCTGCCCTTTCACTTTGACATAGGGAAGCACAACAAGTTGACTGGCTGCTCTGTCCTACGCCAACACTCCATAAATGAGGGCCTTACTGCTTAGCAGCACAAATGCAGTGATAGCACAGTAGTCTAGCCTGAGTACCTCCCGAGAGGTGAAATATTTGCGTGCTGAATTTGCTCAGTCTAATGGCAAGGAGTACAATTCCCAAACAAGTGAAGTGTTAACAGATATTTCTTCTTGTAGGAAAGTACAATTCAGTGGGATGCCTGATACTCCTGAGTTCCCTTTATGGAAGGTAATCAGGTTCAAGCCATCTACGCGGACACTGCGACATAGACTAGAGTTACGATTACCACTGTTGGTCTTTTTTTTAACTCTAGCACACTTCGGGATCTCATGCAAATGAGTATGACAAGTGCAATCTCCCTAACATGCATGAATGAAAGAAGAAAACATAGGAAACTGTGTATATCGAACCCAGAGTAGACAGACCAACACAGGTCTTGCTCACAAGGGGCAAACAGTGCTGTGCAATCACCACATTATAAGGAGCTATTAGAGCACAGCTAATTAAGGACCTAGGTCACCTCACAGCCTGATGGGAAGAGGACTTAGGTGAGGAAATTACTGACAGTGAATGGCAGCAATTGATTACATTTGTACACTTTGAGACCAATTACAATCTTGGTCAGAAAGACTCTTATCTCAGGTCAGAGGCTTTCTGACCAAGATCGTCGGTTTCACTTCTGACCGCCTAATTACAATTTAGGCGGAGAAAGTGAAACCGGACGGTCATTCCGGCAGAATTTTGACAGGCTCAAGGAGCCCATAGGTCAGTCAGAGACCGGCCCATAATCCATATGGACAGCATTTTACGCCATCCAGATCACAATGCTCTGTTTGCAGCAGGTTTTTCATATTGGACTTTCCAACATGGACAGCCTTTATAAAAGCAAGTTTGGGGGGGCCCTAACAGGGCTCCCTTCTATTTTCAGAATCTGATTGGAGGCAGCGAGGGCACCTATGGTGCCCCCTTGTTGATTCCTGCAGCATGTGGCAGGCATCCAGAGGTGCCTGCCACGCGGTGCAGGGATGAACACAACCTCCGATTTCTCTGTGGGAGTTTGTGATATGGCCGGTTGCCAGCTGCAGCTCATACTCCCAAAGGGAAATGTGAGTATCATAATCAGGCATTGGGACCGCCGACCTGAGGTCAGTCGGACCCGTATGATGGTGTTGCATCTGCCTGATATCGTAATATGCCCCATTGTGTCTACCAATGTCCCTTTTGAACTGTCTCCACTGCACATATTTGACTCTGGTGCGCCCGCAGTCAACGTCTCCCAACTCCCCTAATGCAGCCTATGACCAAGAGACTCTGGGGCATATTACCAAGGAGTGCGTTGGAAAATGCACAACGCACATTCCCGTATCGCCGGCTATCGCAGGATTTCATCGCCGTTTTAGCGCGCAATTATCAATGCGCATCAGGTAGGCGATTGCTATGGCACATTAGCGCATGAAAACATACGTTGTTTTCATGCGCTAATGTGGGCCTTGATAATATGGGGGGGTGGATTCAGCTTTATGATCCACACCCCCATGTTATCAATGCCTAATGCCTGGTCAGAGCATGCGTTGGGAGACCTGCGATAAATGAGTTTATCGCAGGTCTTTTCCTCCCATCGCCTTCCTTGGTAATAGGGTGTTCCCACCTCCAACCACATTTTTCATGTGGTTGGACGTGGGAAGGCCCACTTTGCATGTCATTAGCGATGTTTATCGCCAACATGCAAAGTGGGCTTGGGCCAGGCTTTAAAATGCCCTTGTTAATAGGGCTCTAGCTGTAAATATCTTTCTCTGCACAATTCGCCGAAAAAGCGGCGATACTTGCCCTTGGTAATATGCCCCTCTGAGACTCTGGACTGGGGTCTTTTGATTTAGGCTGCAACACCTAAATCATATGATAAACCAGCCAACTCGCCAATGTTAGACTATTGTTTTATCGTTATAATGGGCACCCACATTTCTATGAGTGATGACACTTTAAGCATTTTTAATTTCCTCGAATCGCTCTGAAGCTCACTCCCCATATGTCAAACTTTCCCTGGCACATTTAGCTCATGAAATTGCTCCGAGCGTCCTCTCTGTTTCTTTGTTGCTCTGTTACTATCTACTGACATATGTACTTTTTGGAGATCCAGCTAAATACACCTAAAATGTTCCTTCTGTTCAGCAAAATACTTTGGCATAGAAACGGGAACATCGTTGAATAAGTAATTATGCCTCTTTTTGCAAGACAGGCCTCTTGCTTAATTGAAGTGATTTGCTCTAGTAAAAGGGATAATGTAAGCAGAATGATCAAATAATCGTACAATTGTAATTAATTTCATAAAATGCATCTATTTGCGGGCCTCTTGAGAATACGTGTCAAGCAAGAATGACCCTGCTGTTTGTCGGGTGAAAAATGCCTTGTTGTACATCGTCTGCTTTTTCATCCTACTGTTCCAGGCCAGACATACAGAGTAATTGTTGCAGTTTTCCCAGCCTTACATTCGCAAATGAACCACAATAGATTTAATAATTTAAAATGACAAAGGATGTTTGATAAGTGGATGAGAATGGAATGCATTAGCGGGAGTTAATTTTGATAGTTTATATTTGGCACAATTGTCTACTTGAATCTAAAATATCAAATTTTCATTTTCAACTACAAACAACTGGAACTGTATTAACGAACGCATGGGACGCAATTATCAGATCGCTATAAATGTTTTTTAGGGCCAGATGTAGGTCGCCCAATACCGGTCGGTAATGACCGAAATTTCCGATTTTCGTCCGTTACCGACCAGTATTAGGATACTGAGATGTAGGTGGCCTCAAATACAAATTCGGTAATTTACCGATTCAGTATTTTAAGGAATTGGTAAATTACTGATTCCTTAAAATACCGAATCAGTAAATTACCGAATTTGCAATGTAGGGAGCACTCAGTGCATTGCATAGGTATAGATTCGCTATTTACCACCAACTACAAGTTGGTGGTAAATATTGAAAACCTTTGCAAAAGCAATTATTTTGCTTTTACAACAGTGCGATGTGGCAGCCATATGTCTGTCACATGTGCACCCATGCACTATTCAGGGGTGCAACAGGGTGTCAATGTAACACCCTGCCACTCTTGAATGAGTTCCCGATTTTACCCAATCGGTATTTACTGATTCGGTAATTCCAATATATTTCTATCGGCCTGGAGGCCCATAGGAATGAAAAGGAATTACCGAATCGATAAATACCGATTCGGTAATACTTACCGAATATTTACCTACATAGCATTTACCGATTCTAAAATATCGAATCGGTAAAATTCGGAATTTTAGAACCGCTAAAACAAGATTACCTACATCTGGCCCTTAGTGTTTTAGTGTATCAAAAGTGTTACATTCTGGACTCTTTGGAGCATTACATTCATGGGATAAAACCAAAGAACTGATTATGGTGTACACATTGGCGGTCATCAACAACAGGTGCCGCCTGATGCGTACACATTCAAAATCTTTTAGAAGATGTTGCCACTTGTGTGCCTATCTAGAACATAGGGCTAGATGTAGGTAATTCCAGTTTACCTACTCTTAAATACCGAATTTTACCGATTCGGTATTTAAGAGTAGGTAAATAGGAAGGAGGCAGATGTAGGTAATTATTATTTTACAATTACTGAATCTGTAAGATTCGGTATTTACCGATTCCGTAAATACCGAATCGGTATTTCCCATTGATTCCTATGGGCCTTGAAGCCCATAGAAATCAATGGGAAATACCAATTCGGTATTTACCGAATTGGTAAATACCGAATCCTGCAAGGGGGAACAGGGTGTCACTTTGACACCCTGTAGCACCCCAATTCCATGCTTGTGTGCCATGTGGCACATATACATGCCCTAAGGGCATGTCAGTGTGTCACATGACACATGTGTACATGCACAGATGTGCATGTACACCTGAATTCGTTATTTACCATGCAATAGTATTACATGGTAAATACCGAATTCTAAAGGGCCAGTGGCACACTTGAAAGTGCAACCTACATCTGCATTTACAAATTCGGTATTTTTACCGATTCTGTGAATGCATGCCCCCTACATAGGAAAAGGCATTTACCGGTCGGTAACGGCCGAATTCGGCCGTTACCGGCCAGTAGATGCCTACCTACATCGGGCCCCTAGTCACTTGACTGTGCCAAACAATACTGACCTACTAGGTTACTGCAATGTCTCAATGCATGGAAAAACTAAAGATAAACAACACAATTAGCAGGTCTACGAGTGTCATCAGCAGGAATGTTATGGTCCTGATGTAAATGATCACCTAAGTGAGAAGGATGCAAGAACTTGTATATTTACTCACATTTTCCTATATGTTCCTCTCAGTGAGTGAATCACCCCCGCTAGAGATCTGCCTTTAAGTAATATGTCACCCACAAATGTTTATGTTCTGTGGGCGATAAAACCTCCTACCACTTGGTCCTGCATCTGTTCTGCGGGAAATGAAAGACTGCACTTACTGCTTTCTGTGAGACAGGGAAGCCACTGCCCTTTACCACTGCCATACTGCCCCTATACTGTGAGACATTGAAGCTTGCACTGCCCCTGCCTGATTTGTACCTGTCCTGTGATGGGAAAAACGTTTGCTAGGCTGTACTTTTTTCTTGAAGAATTGAAACTTGCACTGTTTCTGCCCAAGGTGTAGCTTTTGCCCCGTCCTATAAACATCTCATAAAAAACAAAGGATATTTTGGATGCACTTGTATTATCTGCAAAGGGTAGGCAGACACTTTTATTAGACCAAGGGCAAAAAAAGTAGTAGGTCCTTGACACAAAGTTATGTGGCAACAAGGTTTTTAGTGTCAGTGAGCAATGGGCGCGCAGCCTATGATAGAAGCACAGGAGTAAAAGTTCTAAGCAAAAATTGTATTGGTGGTGCAACTGGGTGAATGGAAAACCTTACTAACCATTCATGAGTTTAGACCAGCAAGCTGGATAAAACCCGTATATCACGAAAAAAGAAGTACGCTATGCACACACATCTATTAATCAGATAGTCAATATATTGTCAAATATGTAATAAGTAACACAATTAAAGTTGCAGAGGAACGATGATTCTTTTTGTAGAATAATATGGCTGAGATACCCGCCACCCCCTCTCAACACACTCCCCAAGGATGGGAAACCGGAAACCGTTCTTGAACTTTTTGGAAGTCGGGAAGGGAGTTACCCTTCCCGGCCGTATTTATTAAAATATGAAACAAACTTAAAACATTAAAAATAACAGTTTCATATCATGTACAATTTCATTACCACATTGCGATGTTTGGCTAACCTTAACATATCCTCTAATACAAAGGTTCTCCTAGCCGAACTAACATCCTACAAAACATTTACTTGAAATTTTGAAATTGTACATCCTAACGTTTAAGGGCCAACGGCAAGGTCGTAACCGGTGTCAAGATCCCTAACCCAGACATATCCCCCTCCCTTGTGAGGGGCGGCACGGAGGCATACCTCAAGTGCAACTACCAATTTCCCTTGACTTGACGGGGGCCCCAGTAAAACTCGACGCCACTTAAAGGTCGTACGAGGCTCGTGTGAGGTATCTAGAAGGTAGCGTAGACCCCCCCCCACACCCCACACAACTTACCACATCTGCCGTCGCAGACGTCCTGGCCCCGGGAAATTCACCAGGAGGGGGCTGTAACCCCTCCTACCCATGAAGGGGCCTTGACCGCCTTCCCTTTCCTTTCGGCGACCCATCCTTAGAAGGGACCGCCTCCCCGTTGAGGGGCCAATGGCCACCTCCCCCGAGCGCCCCCATCCGTAATGGGTAACGCCCACTCATAGGGATCTTCCAATTAGTGCTCACCGATCATGACCTTACCGCCCGACCAAAATAAATACGACAACGCTAACTAAATACTAAATGACTACATCTAACCAACCGTAGCAACAACAACTTTATTCGAACGCATGCGTACTGATGAACACTAAAGCAGAATTACTTTATTTGCAAAACATAACACAAATCGACCATTCTTTATTGCATACTCAAAATCTTCACGATAATACCACAACCTGTAAACGAAAATCACAGTTATCCATCAAACTTTATTAAAACCACTCGCTGTCTTCAGGGGCTGGTGGGTGGGTCAAAATTGGCTCTTCGTTCCGTCTCGAGCTCACGTGCAGCGAGGAGGTGCAGCTTCAGAGCACAGGAACAAGAGGATGCCTTCTGGTCATGCTTCTCCTTTTATCCGTCTTCAGGGCGGGCGTAAACCCGCCCCTGCCTGCCCCAAGGGCGTGGCCAGCCGCGTTAGTGTCTAGGCCAACCCACTCGATGGCGGGAAAAGGCGCGCCCCGGCTACGCCGCTTCGGGCATACCAGCCGAGACTCGCCTCCCGCCCAAGATGGCTTCCCGGGGGGATCGTGGTACTCTGCCATACGTTCGGGGGGACCGATTGGTCGCCCCTTTCCATATGGCTGAGATACCCGCCACCCCCTCTCAACACACTCCCCAAGGATGGGAAACCGGAAACCGTTCTTGAACTTTTTGGAAGTCGGGAAGGGAGTTACCCTTCCCGGCCGTATTTATTAAAATATGAAACAAACTTAAAACATTAAAAATAACAGTTTCATTTCATGTACAATTTCATTACCACATTGCGATGTTTGGCTAACCTTAACATATCCTCTAATACAAAGGTTCTCCTAGCCGAACTAACATCCTACAAAACATTTACTTGAAATTTTGAAATTGTACATCCTAACGTTTAAGGGCCAACGGCAAGGTCGTAACCGGTGTCAAGATCCCTAACCCAGACATATCCCCCTCCCTTGTGAGGGGCGGCACGGAGGCATACCTCAAGTGCAACTACCAATTTCCCTTGACTTGACGGGGGCCCCAGTAAAACTCGACGCCACTTAAAGGTCATACGAGGCTCGTGTGAGGTATCTAGAAGGTAGCGTAGACCCCCCCCCACACCCCACACAACTTACCACATCTGCCGTCGCAGACGTCCTGGCCCCGGGAAATTCACCAGGAGGGGGCTGTAACCCCTCCTACCCATGAAGGGGCCTTGACCGCCTTCCCTTTCCTTTCGGCGACCCATCCTTAGAAGGGACCGCCTCCCCGTTGAGGGGCCAATGGCCACCTCCCCCGAGCGCCCCCATCCGTAATGGGTAACGCCCACTCATAGGGATCTTCCAATTAGTGCTCACCGATCATGACCTTACCGCCACAGGTCCGGATAGTTGACTGGCTATCCGGACCCCCCACCAAACTCCTATCTAAAGGTCATGTTTTAACATCTTTAGCCAAGCTATGAAGTCTCCTATGAGTAACTCATTCCCCACCCGAGACAAATGAACACCGTCCCCCAAATACATACTGTCATTATTAATACACCTATGCGCAATAGAATGCAGTGCATTGGACCGGAACAACCTACTCACTTTGTTATTAATTTTTCTCACCGAGTGATTTAAAGCAGAAACAGAAATAGCCCCCCGCCACACTTTTCGTGGGATCATATGGGACCACGCAATTGTGCACCCTGGAACTCTCCTCGCTAACCAACTTACAGTGGAAAGCATCGCCTCCAGGAGAAGTCGTCTACAGTGGTGACCAAATCATTGCCCCCAAGATGTACTATGACTACAGACGGCGGTGACCTCGTCCGCTCTAGCAAACCCTCAAAAAATGATTGAAACTGGTCAATACAGAGACCGCCCATTCCGTAGAAGGACACACTGTACCCGTATTCCCCAGCCACGTGCACCATGTCACCTGCCTTGAATACGTCCGCGGCACGCCTCACGTATGAGTGGCCCACGACCCACACCTCCTTTTTCACAGCCGGTGATGTCTGACCGCTGTCCCGGTGTTGGATCGACTGCATAGTCCGCCCCGCCTCGTAGGCTTGCGTAACTGAAAACCAAACAAAACAAGAAGCGTGAGTACATCATTACAGCTTCACAACATGTGCAAACGCACATACCTTTTATAACAATTGGAGGACCAACGCCCCACACGTTTAACCTGTTCTATATTCAGACCCCTGGCTGTAGCCTCTGTAGCAGCCCCTATCCGAAAGGAATGGGTCCCGAACTCGCCCGGGTTCAAGCCCGCAGCTGTAATTGACATCGCTAGCACCCGCTGAAACTGAAACCTTGTCAGTGGGGTGGCGTCCGCGTGTCTCAACAAGGTCCCCCCCCATGATGCCATCCTTCGTGTTAAATAATCCTCTAAACACTTCACTGGGCACATGGATGACCCGGGAATCCTGCGTATAATTATGCAGTCACCCATCCCACGTTGATCGGTCTTGGACCTCACAAACGAGACAGTCATTGTCTCCCCTCTGATCTGAACGTGCTCTGCGCACAGACCTCCCGTCACATCCTGCTTGTTCCTCGCCACTAATTCGCTTACCCGCATAGCCCCGTGAAATGCCAGCGTAAAAGCGGCTCGGAACAGCACTGTCTCAAACTGAGATGAACATGTTGTAGGGAGTCTGGATAATAACTGGGCCAACCTATCCAAACCTATCGGGCGCCTGTCATCTACTCTGCGACCCTCAAGGCGTTGCCACCCACGTAGCGCTTTTTGCACAACGAAAGACGCTGTCGGGTCCTGGATCCCATGAGCCCTAGCAACAAAGGAAATGGCAGCCCGATGCCTCTGGGCCGTGGCCAGCGATTTCCCTGCCAGATGTAAAGACATCAGAAAGTTCACTACCCATTCCTCCTGACCCCAAAGCTCCTCTCTAGCAGTCCCCAAAAAGGCTAAATAGGACTGGAACGCCCCTTCATATGCCTTCCTCGTCCTGGGTGCTAAACTCTCTCCCACGAGGTTACGAAGTTCGGGGCACCGAGAGACCAGAGAGCTTCGGGAAAGGGTGCTGGCTCCGGGTCCGCTGTGGGAAGAAAACCCCAGAAAGCCTGCATACGGAAACGAGAAAGGGCATCAGCCGCCTGGTTCATTATCCCCGGGACATGTCTTGCTTTGAATAGCACATTCAATTGCATACACAGTAATACGATTTCTTTGAGCAGTCTCAAAATCCATTTGCATCGTGCTGCCTGGCTATTGATACACTCAACCACGGTCATATTGTCAGACCAGAATACCACAGAGTGATCTCTGAACCCTTCAGGCCACGTTCTCAGGGCCACCAAAATGGGGAAGAGTTCCAAGAAAGCAATGTTACTTGTCAGTCCCCTGTCGCGCCACCATGCCGGCCATCTTTGTGCAGACCATCGAGTACCGAAAATGGCACCAAAACCTATACTCCCTGCCGAATCTGTCCACAGCCCCAGCTCCTCAGAGGACACGGCCGGTTTGTTCCAGACGACTCGACCATTGAAATCCGCCAGAAATGCCAACCAAATGCGCATGTCCTGGCGGACCTCTGCCGAGAGCCTTGTGCGATGATGGCCTTCCTTCAGTCCAACCATGGCTTGAGCGATCGAACGGGAAAAAGGGCGGGCCATTGGTATAACTCTTAGGGCAAAATTCAACTGTCCCACTAACTGCTGTAATTGATGCAGCTTAACCTTAGATTCACTCATACACATCTGCAGGGATGCCCTGAACTTTAACACTTTATCACTTGGTAAACGGAAACAACCTTCTCCGGAGTCTAACTCGATCCCCAGAAACTCGAGGCGAGTCGAAGGACCCACCGTCTTACCTGGTGCCAATGGCACGCCAAACTGATTCATTAAAACACAAAATGCAGCCAAAGCTTGCCCACATTCCGGATCCCCGGCTGCCCCCAGGAACAAAAAATCATCGAGATAATGCATCACATGTTGGAAACCCGTCTTCTTAGTGAAGACCCATTGTAGGAAACTACTGAATTTCTCGAAATAGGCACAAGAAATAGAGCATCCCATCGGCATACACTTATCCATGTAGTACTGACCCTGAAACATGAAACCCAGGAGACGCTGATCGTCTGGATGTACCGGGAGCAACCGGAACGCTGACTCGATATCAGATTTTGCCATCAGCGCACCGGGCCCCAGGCGATTCAAAATGGCTACGGCCTCATCGAAGGATGCGTACCGCACCGAACACATTTCCGGGTCTATCGCTTCGTTTACGGAAAGACCACGTGGGGCCGACAAATTATGTATCAGCCGAAACTCACCCGGGTCCTTCTTGGGGACCACTCCTAAAGGCGAACAAACAAAGTTAGCAACCGGGGGCACACTAAACGGACCGGCGACTCGACCTCGAGTAACCTCCTTCCGGATCTTTTCCTGTACCACGGTCGTATGCTGCAAGACCGATATCTGATTTTTGCATTTTTCCACACCCTGAAAGTCCCCCACTGGGATGCGGAAACCATATGAAAACCCGTTCCGCACCACCCCAGCGGAAGCACGATCCGGGTATTCACTGAGCCAGGGAATCATTGCCAAGGTATCAATCGGGGTAGGTAAAGGCGCCCCTCGGACTATGTTAGACCTGTTTGGCACCTCCTCTACCCCCGTTATCACCCGTTCTGGCTCTGCACGTGGACTCAGGATGGGATGATTGCCCACACCCACTACATCCGTGTCTAAATTTGCACGACCCCTGGGGCCTAGTACATTTACTCCTGTTAAAGTTCCAACAAACCCCCTTTTTACCTGCATTACCGGTAGGCCTCGAGTGATTGTCGGTACCCGTACCTGATCGAAAGGGCGTCCCCGCATACTGACGGGAGGATTCGCCCACGTTACTCCCTACTAATGGCAATTTCAACATACCAGTATCCTTCATTTTGGACCAGGACACAGAATCATAACAATCCCAAGTTAAGTTTTTATCATGCTCTTTTGCTTTTGTGAACAGGTTATCATAGCAGAACCAATGATTACCCTCGTGTGATACCGAGTACCCCATGATCCGTGACTGATAAATCGGCAATTCGGGTAGCAATTCGGGCCTTCGTTCTCCCAAGATCGATGTGAAAACCCCCCACGCCTTGCCCCAATTGCCAATGTTTTCATTTACCTTAAAGGCGGCCATCTTTGCGCGCCAAACACTCGGATGCATGAGGTCCTTCTGACTTTTAACATGCTCCATCTCATAATGATCAGTAAGCAACGAGAAGATGTTTACATATTCCCCTGCCCATATCTTTTCTTTAATAGCTAAAGGGACATGCTGACCCAACTTCTCCCTTCGAGAGGGTGCCGATTCTTCCCTCGCAATAGGCAATGGCCGCTTACCTGAACCGGACGCCGTCTCAGCGACTACAACCGTCCCCTGTGGCTTCTCTACGGCCGCAGCCGGCGTGGATACCCTCGCTGCTTCCCGAGTTTCACGCAGTTGCTTCATCAACACCTGCGCGTCGACAGCCGTGGCGCCCTCGCTACCTTTACCCAACCACGCTGCTAATTGTGCTGCCAGCTCGGGCGGCATATCTTCCCCGGACACGGGGGTGACCACAACGGGAATCGGATTCCCTTCCTCCGGCACGGGAGTGGGTGCTTCGAGCGGGACACTGGGACCCGGGATATTTCCCCCAGCTGCTCCCCTCCTGGGCCTCTTGCCTTTTCCTCCCGGGGCTGTTCCCTCCAAAGGACGTTTCGGCCTCCCTTCCTCGTCTTTATCCATTCGCCTCTTTAAGTCGGTCACCTCTTTCATGAGAACATGCAGCATCTGGTCGGTAGTCATCCGCTTTCCCGCCTTCTTCGGCATTCTCCAGCAGAGTATCTAGAAAACAAACAAGAGGATTACGACGCTCAAAATTGGCTCTTCGTTCCGTCTCGAGCTCACGTGCAGCGAGGAGGTGCAGCTTCAGAGCACAGGAACAAGAGGATGCCTTCTGGTCATGCTTCTCCTTTTATCCGTCTTCAGGGCGGGCGTAAACCCGCCCCTGCCTGCCCCAAGGGCGTGGCCAGCCGCGTTAGTGTCTAGGCCAACCCACTCGAGGGCGGGAAAAGGCGCGCCCCGGCTACGCCGCTTCGGGCATACCAGCCGAGACTCGCCTCCCGCCCAAGATGGCTTCCCGGGGGGATCGTGGTACTCTGGCATACGTTCGGGGGGACCGATTGGTCGCCCCTTTCCAGATCTTCAGTTCTTTATTTGGTCCAGCATGTAACAGCAGCCAGTCAACACGTGTTTCATCGCTTACGCGAATCTTCAGGGCTTAGGCACTCTTAAATGAACTTTTGAAGGTCGCTCTACCAGTGATATTTCCGACCCGGTAAGGCCCTTGACCAATTCGAATCAAAACGAAGACGTGAAGAAGGTTGCTGTCGATTGTGTGAAATCTGACACGAATTCCAGGAGCTCTGGGACAGTGAAAAGCGGAAGGGCGAGCGGATAGTACCGATACTTGGAACACGATGACCTGGTAGCAGGATTAACGTTGCGCACGTCGCGTTATCTTTCGATACTACTCCTACAAATTGGAACAATTATACTTTATTAATGAGCGGCACCTTACGACTCAAGAATTCGATGGTTTGAGCTCTCCACTCGACCTTCCGCTTTTCACTGTCGCAGAGCTCCCATAAATGATATGAAAAGATGTAGACAATTTTTTTTCATAGGCGAGTGACCATGCCACCCTAAAAGTTTCCCCTTTGGCCTACTGGTAAGCACCCACCGAGTGTCCAGATGGTAAGTAGTCTGTTATCCGTTTGGAGTAAGGGGGATGAGCGATTCTTACTAGGATTTGAACCTCATATACTGGTTGATGTTGTCGGTCTACCTTTTTATTCACTTTTATATACAGGCCCGTGTACAAATGTGTAAAAAATGGTCCTCTTGCCCTGACGAAATTGCCAGTAAGTTTGGGGTGGCGATGAAACATGTCACACAAAAGATGGCAGGGTGTCATTCTGACCCCACCGCAGTGGCAACAGCCTTTTTTTTATAATGCCAATGCTACCATTATTTTTATAATAATCCATTTTCTTATGTCTTGCTTGTTCCTTATTCTTTTCGCTGCGCAATCTTTTTTCTCATTCATCCTTTTTGTTAAACTCTTTATCATGCAAGGTGATTGCCAATTTCCAAGTTTTCTCATGTCATGGCGGGCCATCCGAACCTCTCAACCACAAACACGTACTGATGCAAGGTTCCATTTAAGCAGTTTATTTATCCAATGCATTTCGGACCCTTTCTGGGTCCTTCGTCAGGGAACATACTGTAAGTGATAATAACACATATATTAGCAACCTACTTTTAAAAAAACCACGAACTTATTTTTTTTAAAAAAGACATTCCTATTATCTGCAACATATTAGCCATAAGTGTTGTAAAACATCCTTCATGCTACACTATCTCAAGTGCCCTTTTTCCATGGGACCCGTCTGCCTAGCAATGCTCCCTTGAACTATTTAAAAGAAATCAGTCACACCTGAACTTCTTCACTCTCCCTGTGTGACTGATTTCTTTTAAATAGTTCAAGGGAGCATTGCTAGGCAGACGGGTCCCATGGAAAAAGGGCACTTGAGATAGTGTAGCATGAAGGATGTTTTACAACACTTATGGCTAATATGTTGCAGATAATAGGAATGTCTTTTTTTTAAAAAATAAGTTCGTGTTTTTTTTAAAAGTGGGTTGCTAATATATGTGTTATTATCACTTACAGTATGTTCCCTGACGAAGGACCCAGAAAGGGTCCGAAATGCATTGGATAAATAAACTGCTTAAATGGAACCTTGCATCAGTACGTGTTTGTGGTTGAGAGGTTCGGATGGCCCGCCATGACATGAGAAAACTTGGAAATTGGCAATCACCTTGCATGATAAAGAGTTTAACAAAAAGGATGAATGAGAAAAAAGATTGCGCAGCGAAAAGAATAAGGAACAAGCAAGACATAAGAAAATGGATTATTATAAAAATAATGGTAGCATTGGCATTATAAAAAAAAGGCTGTTGCCACTGCGGTGGGGTCAGAATGACACCTTGCCATCTTTTGTGTTTATGTATTACACGTGCTGTGTGGGCTTGGCACGAATCAGTGAGCACGCCAATCACTAAAAGAAAAGTTGGAAAAAAGTTTGTGACGAAAATGATTTTTGAAAATAACAGAGTGCAACCTGTCTCCTTATGTGATGAAACATGTCAGCCATTCTTCTTGTCTAAACATGGCAGTCTGTTTTTAACCATCAGTGTGGGCATAAAAATTAAAGACGGGCACTAAGTGCTATAAGCAACTCATTTTCAATTCCTATTTTTGCAAGGAAGAAGTCTTTCCTTCCTGTTTGAGGAAAATAGGGAGGTTCTGAGATGTGTGATATACCTGATAGAATTATATACACACACCCGCCTACCATTCTTCGGAGTCTCTTTGGTTGTTGGTTCATCCTTTTGCAGTGAGAAAATTGGTGAGAAGCTGCAAATTTGCTCCTGGTGGGTTGCTTACATGAGGCACTTCCTATTTTGTTTTTAATTATAATTTCACACCATTCATGGTGGATTAATGTGATGACTCCTGGGCACTGGGCTTATTTTGAATGTAGAACCTACTTAGGGGATGTCTCTGGATGGATACTAGAACAGAACCTTCCCTGAATAGAAGATTGGGGGTTCCCCAAAATGAAGAATTGAGTGTTTTCGGTTGTACCAAGGGCTTTGCTTTAGTTGAGTTGTTCAATTGCACCTTCGCAGTTTGATCAAATTGCGTGACCCTGGGTCATTACTTTTCTTCCTTTTGCCTCCTTTTCAGTGATCATAACATTTGAGAACAACTTCAAATAATTGAGTTCAAGATGTTCACTGTACAAAAACCTCCAAGGTTTATAGTTTAATACACCCTTATGTTGCTCCATCTATAACAACAATAAAGGCCTTGTATCACCATTGCTGCTAATGGTTTTCCCCTCCTGTGCTGATTGATGAAGCACAAGACAATTGACTTGCCTTTTGGGTCAATATTGCAATTGGGATCTGAATTGTAGAATGTCTAATGAAGAAACCTAGTTTGAAACCCAGCTGTCAAGCGCGAGGAACTGGTGTAACTCTAGTAAATTCCTTTTCATCCCTGAGTCTCCTTTTGAATGATCTTTTGAGAGAACACTGAAATCAATAAGGAAGTACTGTGTACAACAGTCTCTCCTATTCATGGTTTAATGGAGCATAATGTAGCTTCATTTATCAAAAATATAATGGCTTTGAGCCATCAATAAAATTTTCACAGCAGAAAGTTTGTGGCTCGCCAATTTTAATAAAGGCCATTCAGTGCAGTGATATAATGTAAGGTGCTAAAGGGAAGCAATCCAAAATGCACTTTGTATGTAAAAGATATAAATAAAGTTGAAGACATTGATAATTGCAGTATGGCAGAAGTTCCAGGTTGAGCAAAGTGCTGTTCCCCTTAGCCTTCATGAAGCGGCTTTTCCAGACAGCCTTCAACACGGATGGAGTCTTGGAGAATTATGGGATCTAGCCATACCCACCTCGCTTCCTCTGCCCTTTTGGTAGTGAGGTAGGAGATATTTTGGTGTTGGTGCATAGTTTGCAGTCTCAAGGACTATGCACTCCAACTGCCTACACCCAGTATGCTGTAAGTGTGGCTTGGCAATGTGGACATGACCTGTTTCACAGCTCAGGCTACGATTACAGTTACTCACCATGTCAAACATTCCGCACATGCTCACAGTCTTACCACAACAACTGTCAGCCATCTGTCCTTTTTGGGATTGACTCACCTTGTTCATGCACTCATCACAAATCACACCACATTCTACAACATAATTGTCACTCAAATGCTACAATACTACATTGTTGTTATAATGAACAACCTATGACAGTCAGAATCTTCTCTCAACAATATATCCTTCTAGATATTCCTAATGTACAGTGGCTTAGAATAGTTTGAACTATTTTAAGAACCATTTACTGCTTCATGCAAAACATTTATATGGCCTGAACTCCTACACATTTCCAATCCTATTGTGCATCATCATCACCATCTTCATAATTTCCTCCACCTTCTTAGAATCCACCTCTTTCCCCCTCCAAGAATAGTTCTCTTTGGATAGTGACATTCTACCCAGGTGTGATAACTACATGTTTGATTGGTATGGTACATCCTCAAAATATCTTTGATCATCACACACAAGTTTGAACTGTTAACTAGTAAAGATTATATGTGCAATCAGTGTGTTGCTGCAGTCTGTAAATCCTGTTCCCCGCAGATATTTTCTCAGCTCTTCTGGTACCAATCCAATTTCACTTTTATTGACTAGCACTTTTAGGAACCCATCTCGTTCAAATACAACTATAGAGAATGAGATGGTAGAAAAATAAAAAACAGCACATCATGCTTTTGGGTAGAGTAGTTCAATGTATGTCACAATATAAAGGTCAAGAATATTGACCTACATGTATATCAAACCACAATATTGACTATCAATATGTTGTCAAAGTAAGCATACTCAGGGAAAAAAAGAGATGAACTGTTCTTAACTCCACATAGTACATTCCGTAAGATATGTTGGTAATTAATGTTGCTAGGTCAATATGAGTGCAGGGCGTTGGTGTAACCTAGATATTTTGACAAGATTCCCATCAGACAAAACAAAACAGGTTTAACTGTTTTGACAACCATATATAACAACAAGTCTATAAACCATGGCCTTACTTTGGTCGAGGAGCTATCATATGACCACTTGGGTATTTTAATTGATACATTGCCTGATCAGATTAGTGTTGAGATTTTTCCTGAAGGTTCTGTGAGGAGTTTGTATCCTGTGTACTGAGGGTAGTGAGCCCTAGACCGTGGCGGCGGTATGGGAGATGGATTGCTTCCAGGCAGAGGACGTCCTGAATTTAGACACCTTGAAAAGAAGAGTAGCCTCCATTTAAGTCCTCATGGGCCGTGCCACTGGAAGTGGGAAGTAGGTCAGCTAGGTCTGTTTTTTTTTTTCCTGCATAGCTTTCTAGGGTAGAAAGAGTATTTTTTAAATCATACTCACGGTGAAATGCAGAACCAGTAGAGAATTTGAGATACAAGTTTTTGCTTGCATTGTTTAAATTGGGTGAAGCACCACTTTGAGTGAGACAGGGACACCTAACAATATGACATCCCTAAAGGAAATTCTAGCAGTTTTCAGAGAATGGATGGCTGCGTTCAGTGGCTCAGAAGGAAAGACAAGCAATTTCTTTTTCAAGGCCTGATGGTGGAAGTATACTGTTTTTGCCACATGCAGGTGTGTGTAATAAGCATTAGAGCAGAGTCAAATTTGAACTCCAGATATTTTACAGAGTGGAGATGTGGAGATTAATCCTTCAAATGTCACGGTGTCTATTATAGAGGGACTCAATTTCCCTTGAGGGAATGAGTGTGGAGGAGAAATTACGTTTACCTGAGATTTAAAAATAGAATGTTTTGCATCATTGAGTTTGACAGCAAGGAGAGCCCTTTCTTCACGTCCATGAAGCTTTATAGTGTTGCAGATTTATAGGTATAGATCCGTTTCAGTGACATACTGGTACATGGTAGCACCTGCATTACTGAGAATCAAATATGACAGCTTGAGGCATATATTGGGTAAGGTGGGGGCTAGGATGAAGTTCTGGCAGCAGCAATCATGTCACTTTGGCTTACTCCAAGGTGAGGACTCCAGTTCTTACTACATGGTGTATGTCAGTGAGTACGGATGTGATCAATCTCACTATCTGAACTCGAAAACCCATGCAGTTTCCCAGTGTATGAAGCCACCTGCATGGTCTATGTTGCCATAATGGCTGGTCTAATAGAATAAGTAAGCTTAGCTCATCTTTTCCTGGTTGCAAGGGACAGCGTTCATATATTGAAAGTTGAAATTTCAATGCTGAAACCTCCTCTGGTGCCTCTCTGAGGCCATCTGTTGAATCATGGAGGTTGCACTTTGTTATCAGCTGCCTGTCTATCTCATCTAGATGGTACTTAAAGCCTGGATTTCATGTGTTCCAGATGTTCATAAATTGCTTAATTGTGGAAGGAATGGCCTGGCAGGAGAAAGCACTAGCAGGACTGTCCCGTCATACCACTTCTCATGAGCATGGATGCCTGAGGAAGATGCCACGCTCTGAGATGGAGCTACTTCAGAAGAAAGCACAAGGTAAAAAAATGTGAGAACGCCTCAGGACACACGAGAGAACACAACTAGAAACCCCCCCCATGCTATGCTAAACTAAAGTGACTGTTACAGGATGATGTTGAACTCTCAGCATACTCTGCTCCTGATCTTTTTGATGACACCTAGGTTAATGCTTAGTAACTTCAACTCTTCCTGACCCCTTCCCTTCTTGACTGGTCCCTTGATAGAGTTCCAGGCCCATAGTCTACCAGTCCCTGTACTGTAGAAGTACACTAATGGTAATTCCTTTAAGTTCGAATGTGTAGGTAGGTATTTCATATTATTACAGCATGGCAATCAAAAGGCTGATTTTTGGAAAAGGCAGAGAGGTACTAATAAGCAATCTGAACAGGCCCTTTGGCTAATGGCTCTGTAATCAAGGCTTTTCCTGTTTGGTTTGTAGATTTTATGGGGCTGTTACTCTGGGTTCATCAATCAGCTACTTTCATCTTCTTCAAGGCCTGTCAAAAACCTTCAAGACCTGTCCCTAAGATGAAAGACAGCCTTAAAGTACACAAGACTGCATATGAATGTGCACACTCTTGTGCCAGAATGAAAGTGGACTTTGCCAAGTGTTTTGCTCAATGTGATTTTGCAGGTGCCAGCTCATCAACGCTTTTAGTACAATAGGCACTCAGGTATATTTCTAAGAACCTGACAAATTAAAAATATTTAGCCAGACAAACGTATCCACTGCACTTTACCTTTGTATTCTGAGGAAGTACTGAAGAGGTGATAGCAGATGGGAGCAAGTGGCCATCTCTATGATATTAAGTAAATTAGGTTCACAATGAATAAGTATGGTTTGTCACTTAATTCACAATCTGGTTATGTATAATGTTGATGGATGGATATTCTCAGACTCTATTGTAGCGGTGGCAATTTATTTTGAGGATTAGTATTCTTTCCTCTCTCGCTATTCTTTCATTCTGGGGGTGAAGGGGGTTGAGTCAAGTAAAGTCAAACTTGAACTCATCTCTAGCTGGCGTGTGCCGCCATGAAATAGTATGACTCCTTTTCTGGTGGAGCGTTTGCTAAGGCAGATAGTTTGCAGTTAGAGTTGGAGTTGGGATCGTAGAGAGTTGGTTTGTGGTGGGCACATTGAGTGGCAATTTGAAAAAAAACAGTCAGACGAGAATGAATAATTATTATGGAATGATGCCAATAGGATAGCTATCTGGAGCATTAACATCATCAAGGGGGATGTATGACGGTACAACGCGTGCTTTTACAACGCGTACCATTACGACGCAGGTTTTACAATGCAAGTCGTTACAACGACTTGCGTTGGGGGCGCTGGATAGTGAATAGTTTAATTTACTATTCTAACTCTAGTCCCCGTGGATAGTAGGGAAGGTGTTGGATAGAAAATTAAACTATTCCCTATCCTAGAGCGCCCTCCAGCGAAAGTCGGTGTAACGACTTTCGTTGTAAAACCTGCATGGTAATGGTACCTCATTGTAAAAGTTTCGTGGTAAAGGATGTTCTCCATTAAGGGCAGAATAAACAAATGGTAGTAGTGGAAGTGATGACAATTATCCAGTGAGATGTTGTTTGTTTCCAAAAAATGGACATCCTTAAAAATGCCTATTTCTTAGATAGTTTTAGCAGAGTTTAATGTCAATGTACTTGTTTGTAACAAAAGGGTTGATGATTTGGGAAGCAAACCTGATGATTTTCATGGAAAACAATAGAAGAAGAACCTGATTTCAAGGTTTTGAGATTTGTTGAGGCCAAGCAGGTGGGGAAATATGGCCAAGTGGACAGTATGCTGACTTGCACAGCAAGTGGAGGTTAAGAATGATATCCGTGCACAGAAAAAGGAGTTACTGCAAGCCCTTTCTTAAGAAAAGTTAATTCTTAGTATTCCCTCTGTCACTTGCCTTGGCACTGCAAGACACACCAGGTCTGCCTGTGCACTTCACTAAGGGGCTTATTATGATGCCGGTCGGATCGACCGTCCAACTGCCATGGCTGTGGTTCTATTTCAACCGCCGAGTCAGTGGTTTCTCTCCTGCTGTATTATCATGTATGCAAGCCAAATCTCTGAGTGCTGCAATCGGAGTTGACTTCTCATGGATCGCTGCAGTTGGAAAGGATGCAATAGGGATTCCAACTCCACCATGACTTTGGTTCCACCACCGAACAGAATATTAAAGATTAGATACTTTGACAGTTTCATGTTGGTACTTACAACTCATAGCAAGGCTGCTGTGGTACTGCTGCAGCTAAGCACCACAACACTACCCATTGTATGTGTACAATAAGTGACACAGCTGATGTCAATTCATAAAGTGGACACACTTACTATTCAAACCATAAAACACAGCCTATCCCAGAGCATAATCCTTTGCCACCGCTCTTCAGCCTAGCAGGACTGACTGTGTCTTTTGTTCACCGCAACCAGACCTTCCACACATTCACACTTGACACGCCTTCATCGCACCATTCACTGCACATGCTATTTTTATGTATTTTCTTGTAAAGCCTTTAATTTCTCTCTCACTCTCACTCATTGTAAATCACACAATGTCACACATAAAAAACATGTTTTTTGGTCACCGAGTTGTTAGTTCCTGTGGAAGCAATCATTGGAGTAGAGCCACAAATCCAACAAACTCATGTCATTCTGAAGAATCAGATGTAGGACAGGATAGTCAACAAAGTGAATGCTGTAGTTACCACCCTGTGCTCTAAGGAGAACATCAGGAATGGATGGCACAGCCTGAAGGCCAGGGTAAAGTCCCTGGCCTACAGGCACCACCCGGCCACCCAGAAGACTGGCGGTGGGTCACCCGGACCACCAGTACAACTCACAGCCTGAGAGGAAAAGGTGCACACTATCCTGCATTTTGAGGGCTTGATCGGAATACATGGGGAAATGGTGTCTGGCAAGTAACATCTCAAAAACTGCAATACCATATCAATATTCCCTTAGCACACATCACAGTTTTTGCCAAAGTATTGTGCATCTATTGGTTCAATGTTCAGTAGCCAAAGTATCTGAGATGTGTGTCCTTCCTCTCCAGCAGAACCCAATGAGTACGCCTCCCACCCTTCCGATCCGAAGCCACTGACGTTATCAGCAGCGTACCCCAAGGCTCATCCCTTAGCCCGACCCTGTTCAACGTCTACATGGCCCCCCTCACACAAGTGGCCCGCCAGCACAATCTGAACATCATCTCCTACGCCAACGACACCCATCTCATCCTCTCCCTCACCAAAGACCCACACCCCGCAAAACCAACCTCCACGAGGGATTGAAGGCCGTCACCGAGTGGATGAGGAACAGCCACCTGAAGCTGAACTTGGACAAGACGGAGGTCCTCATCCTCGGCCCACCCCTTCTGCGTGGGTCAGCTCCTGTTGGCCGACCACACTGGGAACAGCTCCAACATCGACAGACCACGCACGCAACCTAGGATTCATCTTCGACCCCTCCCTCTCCATGTCTAAGCAGGTCAACGCCATCTCCTCCTCCTGCTTCAACACCCTCCAAATGCTTCGCAGGATCTACAAGTGGATCCCGACCGAAACCAGAAGAACAGTGACCCAAGCCCTAGTCAGCAGCAGGCTGGACTACGACAACGCACTCTACGCAGGAATCCCATCCAAACACCTACGAAGACTACAACGCATCCAAATGACTACAGCTACCATCAGTCCCTCTACCTCGAACACTGAATAAGAGGCACCTGTGCTGTTTGAATGAATGAATGAATGAATGAATGAATGAATGAATGATTAAAATTTATAATGCGCAGACAATAACCCGAAGGTATCAAGGCGCCTAACAGAACAGAACAATAAGGAGGGAATCACTACATCGCTACAGGTACGCTTGTACAAAAAGGTGAGTTTTCAAGGCCCCTTTGAAGGCCTGAAGGGTGGGTAATGATCTGATTTCCAGGGGGAGAGCATTCCACCACTTAGGGGCCAGTGTGGAAAAGGCCCTGCCACCCCATTTCGCTCTCCTGAAACGGGGGGTAGATAGCAGGAGTCTGCCAGAGGACCGCAGATTCCTAGTGGGAGAGTATCGGGACAGAATAGATCCAAGACCAGAGGGGCTGTTTCTGGCCAGAGCCTTGTATGTCAGGCAAACGATCTTAAAGTGAATCCGTGCCTCAACGGGGAGCCAATGAAGCAGCTTTCTCGCCGCTGTGGCAGAGGAGCGCTTGGGAAGGTCAAGGACAAACCTGGCAGCCGCGTTTTGGACTACCTGCAAGCGCTGCAAAAGGCTCTTTTTCAGGCCCGCATACAGCGCATTGCAGTAGTCTATTCTTGAGCCTATAAGGGCAACGGCTATCTGTTTCCTGGCCTGAGGGGAAAGGTAGTATCTAATCCTTCTCAGGATATGGATAATGCCCCAGCAGGTGGAGATGGTTCGATTGACCTGCTTGGTCATGTCAAGGGCAGGGTCTATCATGACCCCCAAATTTTTGGCGGAAGAGGTAGGGGAGGGACAGGCTCTTAGTGAGTCTGGCCACCAGCTGGAAGACCAAATTTCCTCTTTTCCTCCGAACACCATCACCTCAGTCTTCTCTCCATTTAGTTTAAGCGAGTTGGTAATCATCCACTTGCCTACCGCCTCCATACAGGATCTAAAATTGGAGGCGGTCGGGGCGCTAGCAGAGGAGAGAGAGACTAGGATCTGAGTGTCGTCTGCATAGGAGACTATCTCCATCCCGTAAGATCTAATAAGCCTGGCAAGTGGGGTCACATAGATGTTAAATAGGGTCGGACTAAACGCCGACCCCTGCGGGACCCCACATTGCACAGGAAGGGATGGAGATAGGTACTCTCCCAGCTTCACTCTTTGCACTCTATGTGAGAGAAAAGACGGGAGAAGGTCCAGAGCTGCACCCCGCACCCCTATCTCACTCAGCCGAGTTGTTAATACTGAGGGAGAGAGGGTGTCGAAAGCCGCGGTTAGATCTAAAAGGATCAGGAGGGTGGTCTGGCCCTCATCAACCCGTGTACGTATGTTATCTAGCACGATGGTGAGGGCTGACTCCGTGCTGTGATCTCTCCTGAAGCCATGTTGGGAGAGATCAAGGCATTCCGAGCTTTCGATAAAGGCGGCAAGGTGCGTGTTGAGATGCGACTCTAGCATCTTAGCTGGGGCAGGGAGTAGGGAAATTGGCCGGAAATTTTTTAAAACCGACGGGTCCAGGGAGGGTTTCTTTAAGAGTGGCTTTACAACCGCTCTTTTCCACTGAATGGGAAAAACCCCATCTCTCATGGATCTATTCATGATGTCCACCAGGGGGAGCAGAAGGATTTCTCTGCATTGTTTAAGAATCCTTAGGGGACATACATCTAGGGGAGAGCCAGATTTGGTCTTGTTAAGTAGATTGTCAAGCGTATCTACGGAGAGAAGGGGAAAGGAATCTAGGGTTTTCAAGGAAGAAGATACAATGGGGGCAGGGTCTGTAGTCTCTAGGAAGGGGGGCCCACTCAGAAGAGATTTTTGAAGCTCCAGGGCTGAGTAAATATCAGATATTTTAGTCTGGAAAAAGGAGGCGATGTCATTACAGAGCTCTTGGGACGCCACTACAGGATCAGGGGATTGGAGAGTTACGAGAGAATCTACGACCCTAAAGAGCTCTTTAGGGGAGGACAATGAAGAGGTCAGAGACGTGAAATGTTCTTGTTTAGCTTTGATAATTTCGGCCTTGTATTTTCTGAGTAGGATCTTGTGACCTTCCTTATCTTTAAGATTCCACCCAGTGTGCCAGAGGCGTTCCTGTCTCCTGACCTCCTGTTTCTCCATTATCACTTGTAAGCCATATCACTATTGAAGTTAACCTCAAATCAAGGTAGTCATCGGTCAAGTGGGGGGGGGTGCTTGTAATGACTTCAGCTACCACCAGGCCCTCTACCTCAACCTCTGTAGAAGAGGCACCTGTATTGTTTCTCCATACTCATTTGTCAGCCATGTCACTATTGAGGTTAACCTCATATCAAGGAAGCCATTGGTCAAGCAGAGGGGGGAGTGTTTGAAATGATTTCAGGTACCATCAGACACTCTACCTCGACCTCTGAACAAGAGGCACTTGTGTTGTTTATCCTTACTCACTTTTCAGCCATTTCACTATTAAGGGTCAGGTCATATGGACTGAGCGCTAGAAACACAAAGCTCTGCTCAGACACCTGCCTGCCTACTTAGCCTGAACTTCCCCTGGTCTGCAGAGCACGACATAGTAAGTCCATTAGTGACACCATGCCAAGGGTGTACATGAAATATCCCGAAGGTATGCAGGTAACCCTGGTAGTTCAATTTGACTGATGATACATTCACACTACACAGTTCACATGAATAGCAATGACAAACCTACTACCAAGTTGTGTGTATTTCTGTAATGGACATATATCTGACTTTCAGTGTACTAATGCTCGGGTATCTTCGGCATTGTGTTTGTTGCTATTCACTGTGATTTCCCATTTCCATCCTTCATTGTAAATGAACTATATTAGTGCAGCTAATGAGCAGGCCTATAACACTTTGTGTAATGGAGGTATACTGATGTCATAAAACTGAGACAGACAAAACGGGGATAGTTGCCTTTTTTACCTCCACAACTATTTTGTCTCCCAGGCATGAACTCAATGTAACCCAAATTATGTAGATACCTCACTTACAACAATTGCAATGTTATCCCTGTCCCGACAGGTCAATCTGGTACAACATCCAGCCAGAGTGAGGACACCCCCCCCCCAAGCTTAGACTTCCCCCGGAATCAAGCCTCCTGTGATGCAGACTCTCCTAGAAACATGAACACCTAGGAGAAACCTAGCACATCTGGTCAAACAGGGCAGATGGCACCAGTGAGTCCAACTGCTTCCACAGCTACATCTCCCATCGCAGCTACATCACAGCTTACCCCTTGCCCAACAACCAGGCAAATGAGCATGGGCCTTAACATCTCCTGCCAACCCCTCCCAAATGTAGAGGTGAGAAGGCACAACCCACTCACTGAGGATGGACGAGCCAGTGGGAGGGGGCAGGCAGGACCAACTGTAAATGCCTGTGGGAGCAGGAGTGGTGGGAGGGCAACTGTGGGCTCAAAACATGAGGCTCCTGGTACCACGGATACCCACTCCAACCTCGCATGAGTCATGGACATGAATATGCAACGTTACAATGTATGCAATACATTGCATGCCAGTACAACACGGTTGTTACAACGACTGCGTTGTTACATAGCATACCATTTCAACGCATGTCACCACAACAACTTACTGTAGGGGGTGCTAGACATTGGAACAGTATAATTTATATGCCAACCCCAGTCTGTGCAACAGTAGGGAAGGTGTTGGATTTTAAATCCAACACCTTCTGCCCCCTACAGCAAGTCGTTCCAACAACTTGCATTATAATGATTTGCGATGTAACAATGTGGTTGTTGTACCAACAGTGTTAGACCTGGCACCTTGCTGTGGGTCTCCCTTCCATTTTCCACTATTCCCACATGTGTTTTAGCTGGTTATAGATGCTTTAGGCACTATGCCACTGCTGTCCAGTGCCACAGTGCAAGTGCTCCCTATGGTAAATTGATGTATGGATTAGTGACTCCATGATTGGCTGGTTTGGTTTTCTTGTCAGACCCTAGTACAGTTCACTGTGTGTGCCCAGGGCTTGTAGACCAAATGCTGCTGGTGGGCTTGCAGCACCTGTTGTGCCACCCACAGAAGCAGCCTTGTAAAGTGTGCCTCAGGTCTGCCATTGCAGAGCCTGTGTGCAGTCTGGTACTGCCATGCTGACTGGGCAAGTGCACCCACTTGCCAGTTCCTAAACCTTTCCTTTTCTTCATATCAAACAGCCCTGTGGTAGGCCCAAGAGCAGGGTGCATTGTAGGTAAAAGGTAGGACAAGTCCTGATGTGTGTGGCATGTCCTAATAGTGAATTACAACCATTTTCATTTTTCACTATTGCAAGGCTAGCTGTTTCCCATAGGCCAGAATGGGCAGTTTGATTATTACATCTTATTATCCTAACTGACTCAGGGAACCAGGTAGAGTTTAGTATGCCTGAATTCTTTTGGTGAAGTTGAATTTAAAAATTCTGTGTTTCTTGTCTAACCATCCAAACCTGCCTCTGCTAGGTTGTGTATTCCTTGTCTGGAATTTGAGTGTCATGGGCTGGGGGATTCCAGGAGACAGGGTGAGTCAGCACAGGGCTGAATAGAGGGATCTACATGCAGATGGATGGGAGCAGTTGCACCTGGGACCTGAATAGGGCTGTGCCTTCCCTCTACAATGCTGGCTCAACCTCCTGTGGTGCGTCAGATGTCTATGCCCTGCAAAAGGAAATAAGGAGTCATGTAAACAGAGTGCTTCAGGACTGACCAGAACTGGTTTGGACTAGGCAGAGACCTCTCTGCCTTCAAAGACCAAAGAGAAACCATGTATAGAAGGGGGACCGAGACCCCAGATTTTTGGATCACTTTTGGGAAACAAGAAGAAACCTTTGCTGAGGAGACTATCTGTAAGCTGTAGTGCCTCTTGGGGAATTGGCCTGCAGTGATAATCTGACTGTCAAAGAAAGGAGAGAGGAACTTTGTGTATACTTTCATCAACTTGTGAAGAATCTCCAAGGGCTTGAGATAGAGCTTGCCTCCTGCTGAAGTCTCAGGGGCAACATACTTCACCCACCAGCTCCCCAAGGGTTCTTTGGAAGTGCCAGCAGTTGTGTTGGGCTTTCTGAGAAATTGTGTGTTGCAAGGAGTTGGAAGTGTGACTCACAGAGAAGAAGCGTGTCGCCGCTGCTGCAATTGTCGAATCATCACCGAAGCTCCTTGCCTCGCCAGAGAAGAGGATCGACGTTCCATCAGATGCCGCTGCATCACCAAGAAGCATGTCGCGGCTCAGAAGAATCGTTGAGTATATTGACAGAGGCTCCTTCTGCTTCATGAGAAGGCCCAAGTACCAGTGGAGCAACACCGTCAACCTCTACTGCACAGCCTAATATTCGTCCCTAATTTGGAACCCTTTAAGAGAAAAAGTAAGAAGGTTGGGAGCTTTGTATGTCATTCTAATACCTAATCATCCATTAGTTATACAGAGATCCACCGTGTATCAGACTCATCCGTACAAGTGTGAATTGGACATTATCTGACACCAAAAACCCCTCAAGTACTTATATCTGTTACTTTTTAACTTTGTCGACTACTCATTTTGGGAGTATTTACATTAAAGTTATCCGTTAAAAATCTGTGAATCTGTTTGGCTTCAGACAACTAGTTCATGTCATATTTGAGACATCGGTGTAATCAGCTAGAACAGGAGGATATACTTTTTTCAACCTCTGCAATTTCCTTCTGATTTATGTAACATTCTGCACACTGAAAAAAGAGTTAAAAATGTATATGTTGTATATATGTCCAAGATTAATTTTATTGTACATAAAAACATTTGTTCTCAATAGGATTGGGGTTGAAAAGCAATCATCAGAGGTTATATTTGGCAAGCAAAATAAGAAATAGCATTGCATTATACAAATGTTAGGCCGAGATTGGTCACTCACTTCATTTACAAACTCCTGGCCTTGATCTGATAGAACCCTTTTTGGTCTTCCATGATCTAGAAATTGAGAAATAAACATCAAGAAAAATTGAATGACACGTCTTCAAATAAAAATATTCAAAACAACATTTTCACTTTGTATCTCAAGTGCAGCCTGAAAACGTGTAACAAGCATTTAAATGAGAAACATATGGGTTTCAGGAACAAACATCTATAAGTCTATCACAATGGAGATTTACATTTTATAAGAAATATTTATAGAAGCAAGAAAAATTATAACAAGCATTGTTCAATTTCAAATGACATATTTGGCCAATAAAATCGGGAGGACATGTTTTTATTCTTTTTCTTGATACCAGAATGCCCACTAATTCTACCAAAACATGAGAACAGCACAGTTATCTGTCTGCAAGCACATGAAATACAAAAATGCTTATCTCAGAATGCTTTTCAATCATGAAATTTTAAAGTTAAACCTGATAACTTCATTAGGTCCATTGCAATTTTCGGCTGATAGCATATGGAGAGCAGTCAGTGGATCTGGTATGTCGAGTGGTTGACCACCATCTGGTATAGTGCATGGGCAGGAATAAACAGATTGTGGGGACCAGTACGTGCAATGGTTGACATATCTGTATAATGAGATAGAACAGGGGACATATCAATTTTAAGGGTATTAAAAAACTTGGGGAGCGTGCTAAATTACAACATTGGCCAATCGATTACATGTGCAGTGCGCAATACTTAAAAAAATTAAAGGCGGCAGGATTAAGTGATTTGTCCAGAAACATCGCCTACCAAGGCAAGATATTGGAGGTATAAGAGCTGGAAACCGTGCTAAAATACAGCATTGCCGAAAACATTACTTTTGCAAAGCATGGGGCACGTGACGCACTACTTACACGAGAAAAACTACATTGCATTAGGTTGAACAGCATGTAGCACACTGCTGCGGGAACGGCCACATGGCGCTTGCCAAATCAAAGAAACGTGGCAGGATTAAGAGATTTGCACAGAACAAAGAATAGCAAATCAAGTTTAACGTTATTAAAAAACATGAAGAGCATGCTAAAATACAATATTGACCAATCGATTACATGTGCAGTGCATGGGGAAGAAGTAGCACATGGGGCAGTACTTGAAAAAATTAAAGACGCCAGCATTAAGTGATTTGCCCAGAAACATCGCCTACCAAGGCAAGATATTGGAGATATAAGAGCTGGAAATCGTGGTAGAATACACTATTGCCGAAAATATTACTTTTGCAATTCATGGGGCATGTGACGCACTACTTACACGAGAAAAACTACATCACATTAACTTGATTAGCACGTGGCACACTGGTGTGGGAACAACCACGTGGCACTTGCCAAATTAAAGAAACACGGCAGGATTAAGTTATTTGCCCAGAAATAAAAGTTACGAAGTCATCTTTAACAATATAAAAAAGCAGGAAAGCGTGGTTAAAAACAACATTGTCAAATCGAACACAAATTTGCATATTTAAAGATCGTTCAGATTAATTAATTTAATTACTCTTAAAAAAAATGCTCACCTACGAAGACGTGGATACGAACACTATCAATGGCTGTGACTGCGGAATAGGAAAAGTTCAAGAAGGTTGGCAGATTATAAATGCTTTGCAGAAGGATGATTGGTTGAGCATGTAGTCACTAGGTGTGAGAGCTGTGATTGGGTATGTTGTAATTGAGCATGCGCAAATATAATGAAATACGTTAGGGGTACATATCCAGACAGTGGGACGTATTGTGCGCATGTTTAACATTAACACGCATGCGCTACCACAAACATGCATGCGCAAAGTGAAGGCAACTCCTAGGGGGTACATACATAGATGGAGTTCAGACAGGGTTGGATTGGGATTAAAAATCGGGCCGGGCATGATAAAAAAAAGTGGCACACATTTGCATATTGCCTTTGCAAAACACTGCTTCGGCGAAGTTTTATTAAAAAAAAGGTAGTTTAAGAAAAATGCCCGAATTAGCTTGCACTAGTGAAACACACCTGTATACAAGTGAGGCCGCTATTGGCCATGCTCCCTGCCCCCGCTCAATAGGCATATGTTAATGGGCCAGCCCCAGCAAGGGAAAGGTAATGATACCTCCGCTCATTGATAAAAGAGAAGTAATTGAGGCTGATCTACCTCCAGAAAGACCACTCAGGCACCCACTGGGCCGCTGACGGCATCCGAATAACGCAGAAACCACCAAAACGTCCAAAGGCTGCTCAAAAAAGCAGCCCTCAGCTGGAACTGGACATCGGCCCCTCGAGCATTGCCCGAGTGCCCGCGTTACCAATCCGACGCTGAGTTTGGATGTCGATAGAACATCGGCTCCCGCAGGAGGCGGGGAGCTGGCAGGACAGTGGGGGAATTGAAGACCCTCCTATGGTCCCCAACGGTGATGGCCAAAATTAATTTAAAAAAAAGTCTGTCCCCGGGGAAAGGGGTCCCCGGGCCCTTGAAGTGGCTTCAGGAGGGGGGCTATTCAGCTCTCCTCCATAAAATAATAATGTATAATTAGCCATGCCCCAGGGCCACGCCGCCCCCTTCCCATAAAAAAATGTAATACGGATATTCCACTTATTGTCATCGTACCATAAGCGCACCCTTCCGATCACGCGCTGAAGGCTAATTGACTGTCAAGTGATTGTCAACATTTGAAATTAAAACTGTTGGCAGGCATTTATTTATTTATTTATTTATTTTTGGTATTTATAAAGCACATACAAAGGCCCACGGGCATCTCAGCGCTGAGATTTTATGCCTCGTTACATGGAAGGCTGAAGAAGCGTGTGAAATGTGTGTTTCAAACTTGAAAAGGGGGAGGGTAGACACAACCTGATCCTCTAGGTCTGCTTAGGGGGTCCTACAAGGACCCCTAGGACCCCTAATTTTGGTAAAATCGCATGGTGCACGTATGATCCGCGCATTCTAGCGATATTAACAAAAATAAAAAGACGTGGGTTTCTTTAACAATATAAAAAAGCAGGAAAGCGTGGTTAAAAACAACATTGTCAAATCGAACACAAATTTGCATATTTAAAGATCGTTCAGATTAATTAATTTAATTACTCTTAAAAAAAATGCTCACCTACGAAGACGTGGATACGAACACTATCAATGGCTGTGACTGCGGAATAGGAAAAGTTCAAGAAGGTTGGCAGATTATAAATGCTTTGCAGAAGGATGATTGGTTGAGCATGTAGTCACTAGGTGTGAGAGCTGTGATTGGGTATGTTGTAATTGAGCATGCGCAAATATAATGAAATACGTTAGGGGTACATATCCAGACAGTGGGACGTATTGTGCGCATGTTTAACATTAACACGCATGCGCTACCACAAACATGCATGCGCAAAGTGAAGGCAACTCCTAGGGGGTACATACATAGATGGAGTTCAGACAGGGTTGGATTGGGATTAAAAATCGGGCCGGGCATGATAAAAAAAAGTGGCACACATTTGCATATTGCCTTTGCAAAACACTGCTTCGGCGAAGTTTTATTAAAAAAAAGGTAGTTTAAGAAAAATGCCCGAATTAGCTTGCACTGGTGAAACACACCTGTATACAAGTGAGGCCGCTATTGGCCATGCTCCCTGCCCCCGCTCAATAGGCATATGTTAATGGGCCAGCCCCAGCAAGGGAAAGGTAATGATACCTCCGCTCATTGATAAAAGAGAAGTAATTGAGGCTGATCTACCTCCAGAAAGACCACTCAGGCACCCACTGGGCCGCTGACGGCATCCGAATAACGCAGAAACCACCAAAACGTCCAAAGGCTGCTCAAAAAAGCAGCCCTCAGCTGGAACTGGACATCGGCCCCTCGAGCATTGCCCGAGTGCCCGCGTTACCAATCCGACGCTGAGTTTGGATGTCGATAGAACATCGGCTCCCGCAGGAGGCGGGGAGCTGGCAGGACAGTGGGGGAATTGAAGACCCTCCTATGGTCCCCAACGGTGATGGCCAAAATTAATTTAAAAAAAAGTCTGTCCCCGGGGAAAGGGGTCCCCGGGCCCTTGAAGTGGCTTCAGGAGGGGGGCTATTCAGCTCTCCTCCATAAAATAATAATGTATAATTAGCCATGCCCCAGGGCCACGCCGCCCCCTTCCCATAAAAAAATGTAATACGGATATTCCACTTATTGTCATCGTACCATAAGCGCACCCTTCCGATCACGCGCTGAAGGCTAATTGACTGTCAAGTGATTGTCAACATTTGAAATTAAAACTGTTGGCAGGCATTTATTTATTTATTTATTTATTTTTGGTATTTATAAAGCACATACAAAGGCCCACGGGCATCTCGGCGCTGAGATTTTATGCCTCGTTACATGGAAGGCTGAAGAAGCGTGTGAAATGTGTGTTTCAAACTTGAAAAGGGGGAGGGTAGACACAACCTGATCCTCTAGGTCTGCTTAGGGGGTCCTACAAGGACCCCTAGGACCCCTAATTTTGGTAAAATCGCATGGTGCACGTATGATCCGCGCATTCTAGCGATATTAACAAAAATAAAAAGACGTGGGTTTCCGCGCGTCTTTGGTAATTTGCATTCTTTCAACTGTTTAGAGGAGATGCAGCAGTGCTGGATGCAGGATGCACCATTGAGTAAGAACAGGTAACGATAACACTATTTACTTGCTAAGTGAATTTCCTTTCATAGGCTAACATTGACTGGTTTCACTTGCAAATTCTTCTAAGTGAGGAGTTTTGGAACTTTAAAATATTCACCGAAAATCATCAGAACAACGAATTCCCATTTATTCACCTGTTATCAGGAGAGAAACCTGTGTTGCATCTTTTAACCCAGCACTGACCCTGAAAAGTAGTTCTATGTATGAATACAAATAACTTGCATTTTCTTCCATAGCAAACCACTTCCTATAAAAAAAAAAAATATATTTAGCTATGCGGATCAGGCTCTAGGGGATTGTGTCCAAGGCCCAAGAAAAGTAAAAGGAAGGGGTCCACACAATGTAATGTAATTTAAAAAATAAAATATCTAAAAATAAATAGTTTAAAAAAAAATTGTAAATTAGTATAAAAATTGTCATTTACAAAACCTTTGAAATTCACTGAAAAAAACCATAGGTTTCAGACATGTTATAGTTATGAATTAGCATTTAAAAAACCTCAGAAAATCACTGAAAAAACCACAGGTTTCAGGGGTGATATAGTTAGCTGGACATTTCACTCATACAAAACCATTGAAATTCCCCCATTATAGTTAGTTGTACTAACTATAACTCACGCACCCGCAATCCACTGCTGATGATGTCACTTTTTACATCATTCATGACATGGTCAGTGACATCACTGATGACATCACTGATAACATCTCAAAGGTTGTTTTAGGGAAAAGATTGCCAGCAAGGGGTTTGTTTGAGGGTCTGAGTTAGACAGTATAGCGCAGTCTGTGTTAATTAGACTTAACAGCCGAATGAAACAGCAACTGTTCAAAATCTTACGAGTCTGTCAGTCAGATACTATAGAAACTACCACACTAGCCCCATAGAGATGTAGTGATTTGGACAGATTCAACAACAAACTTGTGTTTTCTGACAGTGAATGAGAATTAAACACAAGAGTACAAGTGAAGCAACACGAAAGGATTAATTTTTGAAAAAATTATTATTTTTATATTGAAATAAATCATCGATGAAAATCAAGGGTCTACAGTTGTAAACAATTGCATGTGTTTCTAATGTAAATGGAGCTGAAAAAAACAATCCATAAATACAGAAGAAGGCAATCCAGTCAAGAATACATTAAATTAAATTGACTTCTTTCCAAGATGGTAAATAGAAAGCCAGATGTAAAACAGGAAGAGAGACTTGGATTGAAGAGTCGACGTTTCGGTCTCAGTGGAATAATCCAGAGACCATCATCAGGACAAAAGAATGTTTTAATTTAATGTATTCTTGACTGGATTGCCTTCTTCTGTATTTATGGATTGTTTTATTCAGCTCCATTTACATTAGAAACACATGCAATTGTTTACAACTGTACACCCTTGATTTTCATCGATGATTTATTTCAATATAAAAATAATAATTTTTTCAAAAATTAATCCTTTCGTGTTGCTTCACTTGTACTCTTGTGTTTAATTCTCATTCACTGTCAGAAAACACAAGTTTGTTATTGAATCTGTCCAAATCACTACATCTCTATGGGGCTAGTGTGGTAGTTTCTATAGTATCTGACTGACAGACTCGTAAGATTTTGAACAGTTGCTGTTTCATTCGGCTGTTAAGTCTAATTAACACAGACTGCGCTATACTGTCTAACTCAGACCCTCAAACAAACCCCTTGCTGGCAATCTTTTCCCTAAAACAATTTTACTGCCCAAGCCCGCAAGGGTATATTGGGTTACCCACCCCTTTTTCCAAACATCTCAAAGGGCCTTGCCACAATAAATAAACACTGTTTATTTTTTTTTTAAAAAGAAAAAAATACCTAGCAAGTTATGTTTTAATTACCATTTGATACATCAGTTGAAAGTGTAAGCTACTTAGGTAATCATGTATATGTGTATTGTCAACAATGTGCTACACACTTTATCATTTATGGCACCCCAAAACAAACATACAAGTGTACAGTTTCAGGACAACTTGATTCGATAGTACAAAACATTAGGCAGTCATAATGACAAGAAATTAGCAAAACAAGTTATCTCACAAGATATCATGCTCATTACATCCCTTTCTTCCATGGTTTGAAGGTCTGGAAAGGGTCAGTAGAATGGAAGCGGACTTCTTCTCCCTTTGCCACGGTTCCTATGTGTGGAGTGTACAGACATAAGGAGATTGGACCCAGTGTCCACACTAACATGTACCAAGACACAGCCATTCACATCCTAATTTTATGGCCTACAGCAGCATACATAGAAAATCTGTGAATGAGGAAAGTTGAAGAAATGCTTGGAATAAAATGACAGTAGAATACATTCCCACCAGTGACAACAGGCTTCGGAGAAGCCATTCCAGGTGGTAGACAGTATAAATAGTTATATTAAGTGTCCATATATATATTGGAGTGTCCAGGATGAATATGATCAATTGGCATTACTGAAAGTTCCACCTATCCAACCCACTCTCTACTCCACATGTGTCTGTAACTGAACTTTGCACATCACACACACAACTTTTGTATGGTGGACACCATCATGTTTTAGAGTCTGCATTACACATACAATAAGAGTCACCGCTGGTGTGCACTGCACCTTGGTCATCATGTCTTCATGCAAAGTCATGTACAACAGTGACATGCCTGCCAACTTCCGGAAGAAAAAAACAAAGGCTCATTGAGGCTGTCACTGATGCCCTGGAGTGGTTTCATGTCTCTTAATGGACATCAGCTGATTACAGCCTGCAAAAAGTAGCTAAAAATCAATTCAACTGTTAACAGTGGTGTTCAGCTTGTTTTCCCTGCCACTGTGTGATTTTGGCTCCTTACCAGGTGACTGCGCGAAGGAAGCTGAAATCCGGTGGCACCGTGTGAGTTCGCAAGTATACATTGACAGCTGAGTAATGGGATATGCAGAGGAATGGTGTCAACCATCAGGTGACACCTTCCAACAGATAAATGTTGTGGGGAAGATGAACTTAGAAGGTCATTTTACACATAGGAAATTAACCCAGACATGGGGAGGCCTAACCTTCATCAATGATGAATGCAGTAACGCGACCGACAGCCGATTTTATATGTCATAATAGGTGGTTTCGACCATGCCACACACAGCCATATGCTGATTGCTGTGATTCGGAACTTTGAGGTTCAAGTGATGAGTCTGCCTACGTAGGAGACTGCCAATGTGGAGGCCCACCCTTGCCAATGGAACATACTGGATCGCTGTCCATGTGGTCTCAAAAAGCAGTCATTGGCTAAAGTTGAAAAATGCGCCTGTCGCGGACCAATATTTTTGACCGACAACTGAGAAGATCGCCTATGCGGCCTACTTATATGTTGAGATCTCGAAATCAAGTCACTGCTGCTTAGTACACCTCCTCATCTGTCAGCTGCTGCTTACTACCTCTGGGAGCTGCCATATGACACTGTACAGGGAGCAGGGCCCTTGCCTTCCCCCCAGAGTAGCTGGAAAACCTGGTTTAAGAGGTCCTTCCACGGTATTGCCAGCTCCAGTGTCACATGCCCAGCATGTGAAACTGAGACCCAGAGAGGCAGACCGAAAGAATTATGTGTATGTCAGATAGTGTGGCCGGACAAAAGACACAAGTGTTCTGGTGTATGTGGCACTGTCCTTTTTGTACTCCACATTATACTAGTAATGTGTATACATTCATATACCCTACACCCATTGTTAGCATAGTTCTATGCATGTAGAAAGCTATTGTTGCCAATGATGAATGTGAAAATAATTTGGTGCAAGATGTGCTGGAAGATTGATACGCCTTTTATATCCAAATTGTGAATGTGTTCTGTGAATTGCATGTGGGGATTATCTGAGATATGTGTACAGTCTCATCAATCACTAAACACTATGGGGCAGATTTACGTTAACTGGCGCATCCCCAGGGATGCACCAGTTAATGTGCGCCACAGTGCGCCACAGCTCCACCACCCATGGTGCGCCGCATTTACAATGCGGCGCACCATGGTGCAAGGCAGGGAAGATGCGTGACGCATCTTTCGGCGTATGGGCGGCGCATTGCTGGAGTCATGTCGCAAGTGCGACATGACTCTTGCAATGGACAGGGGCCACCCCTACATTGCATGGTGCATCACCCTTACGCCTGCTTCAAGCAGGCGTAAGGAATTGACGTAGAAAGTGACTCAGTGAAATCTTGTAGATTTCACTGAGTCACTTTCCAGGGGCGTTCCTGCGATGGAACGCCCCCCCCTGCACCGGAACGCCTACATGAAACCAGACGCAGGTTTCATGTGGCGCAGGGCCTTACACCGTGACGCATCTCCATGGATGCGTCACGTTGTAAATGCCTCATTGGGATGCGCCACGTTTACGCCGCCTTGCGTGACGCAATAACGGCTTAAACGTGGCGCAAGGGCCTCATAAATATGCCCCACTAAGTTTACATCAGGGATACATTAGCAACTCACAAACCCCTTTACAGTGACCACTAATGGTCATGCCAGATATAGGATGGCCACCAGACGTAGAGGCAGGTATGAGTAAAGTGACCATATGATGGTCATGTCTGAACAGTAGGCTCAGCATGACGAAAGCAAACACTGACAATAATTTGTGCATTGTATGGTCCATGGCCCAGGCTGTAGCACAGTTATCTAGGATCAGAAAGAACTGCAGCCAGGAGGGCTCCTATCACAAAAAATCCATCAGATTGCGAACAGAGAATTCTTAAAAGGGGTTACCCTAGAAAGGTCGTGGCTAAAGCTGTTGCAAAAGCTAAATGCATGACCAGGAATGATACTCTTGAGGTGAAATCCCAGATTGGGTTAAATGCCCTTGACAGAAGACTTCTTAGCGTAGTAACACAATACAATACTAACAGCGGAAAAGTGAGGGATATAATGAGAAAGAACTAGCGGTGCCAGGGTTAAAAAACAGTATCAATTATACCCTGACTTTAACATTTCGGAGGGGTAGAACTTTATGTGAAACATTTGGCCGCAATAAGACCACCACCTTCTCATACAATACCAATAAATCATACAAGATCAATCAGTTGATGATAAGCAATACCACGCATGCAATTTATGTTCTAGGATGCGATTGTGGTGTTATTTATGTAGGCAGCACAATACGCCCTCTCAAGGTGCGGCTACAGGAACACTGTAGGGAAAATAACTACAGTCGGTACCCTCTCCGTACTCATTATAATGAGATTCATCCCAACAGCAAGAGTTTTTGGTTCCATGGGATTGACCATGTCCCCTGTGGCGACAGGGGTGGTAACCGCGAGCTGCTTGTCCGACAAAAAGCGGCAAAATGGATTTGTCGATTGCAGACTACATTGAGGGGACACAATAAGGACAGGGAGCTCCGCTATTTCCTTTGAGATTATAGTGGTTATGTATTCTGAGTTACCCTGTCCTGTTTGTGAATCATCTAATTGTGTATACATATAATTATCAAGGTGATATGTATAATGTTGTTTAAAAAATGTTACCATCCGATTAGACTCTGTACATCGTATATTGTATTGTATACTGACTGCATCAAGATATGGTCGTCATCCCATATATATGACCATTGGGATGAATTCATTTGGACTTTGCTTTATTTTTGTGATTTATCTTGTGCTTTTCCCTACCCTTTACCAACATGTGTACGACACTTGGGTTTTTAATGATGAACAGCACCTTAGAACATCAGATTCTGCATTTGACAATTATTTCTAAAACGAATTCTTGGTTGGATCCATGTTATATACAATTGTGTTGCCCAGCACTATATTGTCCGTATATTGTCCTTGTTGACATTTTCACTTTACCTACTCTGGGCTTGAATTCTGGAATTGGTCCTGAGATAAACTTATGGGCAGTACCTGTCTTCTTTAAACCGTTGATTATTTCATCTATTAGCGGACATGCCCAATCAATATCTGTAAAGGTTTCCGGGTTTTTGCCATGATTGTATTGCCATCTTTAATTATATAGGGTTGATTCCTCTCGGACATGCCCGATCGATATTTATCAAGGTTTGCGGGTTTTTGTCATTACGGTTTCAACATTTTGGTCGTTACAATATGGCCGCTGTGACTTTGGCCTTGGTTGCCTACTACAATATGGCTGCCACTGTGTGGGAGAGGAGTCTGTGTCATGAAGACTTTGTTCTCCAAGTTGTCAGTTTTTTATCTTTGTCCTGCTTCGGCCTTTTGGAATACGTCTTCTGTTTCTTTGATGTTCCTAATTAGCACATATTTTTCGCAGGAACTGTATGGCTTAAAATATGGCAGGCCATGGGATTCGACCGATTGCCCTCTCTCTGTACTATGCCGGGTGCCGCCACCTAGGATTGAGTTAAGTAGCAGACTTGTCTGCTTTTTCTTTGTTTTTCTGTTCTGGTGGTTCGATAACTAGCCGCCCTACGGGGTTCTCTACTGGGGTTCTCTATTGGGCGTAGCGGGTTAGGGGGAATGTAACTGACCTCCGCACCGATAAGAGAACTATGACCGTTATTGCAATTGCTCTCGCGTCTTTAGGTTGTTTAGATTTGGTATTGAGTTGTATTAGGGGATTCCTTGTTTAGGTCTAATAATTTATTTGTATATTTTATACAATCTCTTGGCCTTATCTGATGTTTTAACTTAGGGTGACAACTACTAAAACTATAGCGATCCACAATAAATTAAATTTGTGTATTTCTCGCTTATATTTTTTGACAGCCTATATTGCCACGCAGGAGCCGAATAAAGCTCTTCTTCCCTTTTTTTCCGATTCTCACTTATTCCTGGATACAATCGTTTGCCAGGTGAGATTCACATTTATATTGTGCACATGAGGTTGGTTGTAGTCTATGGGCTGTTGCTATCCGGTCACCACTAGTTAGTGATTTTCTAATATGAAATATGCTGTTATACTAATCCTGCAGCGGCTGATCATTACACTTCTTCACACATATCCCACTCGATCATTGAGCTATATTGTGGCAAGGTGAGAATAACTGGATTTGTCTGCATATATGGGCGAGGAGGCTGGTTATAGTTCTTCTGGTACACCTCTGATTTTTTGATTGTTTGGCCACTTACTGTTCACAGTTTATCTGAATATGATCATGGCTTATTTTCAAACATGGTATTTCCCCCTCAACTTTACATGTATGGATATAATTTTTTAACGTGGACATTTTCATGTAATTAGATTGCTCGCTTTGCATTGACAATTGACTGTTATACCTTCTAGGGACACTCCTTGTTGTTGTTTCTGATATATGCCCTTTGAGTCTTGATTACAGTTTATTTACATTTTCGTCGCATCTTGGAGCAAGTGTCATCTACCCCTGTGATAGGAATAATATAGGAGTCTGACATATAACCTTTTCTTTTTTTAATTACCGATTTACTGGTCCTTTGGAAACAGACTCGTTTTTATGGTGAGTGGTTAATTTCCTCATTTATACTAGTATGACTTATAACTGATGGTCTGGTCTATTTAGGGGGTCTTTTCTGACCCATTTACATTTTGTCCTGGTATCTGGAGGTATCTAACATGCCGAGATATGTACAGTTTGGCTTTGGATCTGTCTAAATTTACTCTATATTATTCCCTGTTTCTGTCTCATTCTCTTTTCCTTTCTTCCTTCTCTTCTCTCATGTTCTGTATTACCAGATTAATTTTTCTCTTTTTATGTAGAAATCGGCATTGGCTATATCTGCTTATTTTTGAGTTACAGTTATAAATTTTTGAATGAACCAAAGCAAGCCATCAGGAGCAATTATGTACTCAGTCATGTGTATATTTTCGCCAATACATGTGCCGTTGAAGCATATTTTTATGTTTTGTTTATCTTCTTAAAATATTTGTATATATATGTAGTGTGTGAATTATGTATATATTTAGATTTATAATTGTATATACATATATATATATATATGTGTTCTTCGTATGTGTTTTTACCTACTGGCGGTCGCCAGTAGGTATATATAGTTAGGACCTAGTTTCCATAGGAAATCCGCAACATTCTGTTAGGAATAACTTTGACGCCGGTTGATGAATCTTCGCGAATTTCTCAAAGAAGATGGCCCGCTCTGCTCCTCTCCTTCCCTGAAAGTTTTTGGGGGATTCGTCAAGTGGGGGCTGAGAAAAAAGGGGGGTCCCAAACATGTTTTCCCCATGTTATTTTCCATAGGACGATTAGACACGGCTCCAGCCCGAACGGCTGAACGGAATTACTACAAATTTGGCAAAATGGCAGAGTCTGATTCGCAGATCCAGCTTTTGCTTAAATGGTGTAAATCCCTCCAGTTTTCCTGAGAAAATGTAAAGGAAAAAAAATTTATATATCTGGGCGGAGCCTAACCACACATCTCATCGTGAGATCTGATTGGCTGTCAGCACTTCATCCAAGAAGTGTTGGCAGTCATCTTGGGACCAATATACATGATAGCACCTCATTAAAAAGCATTGTAGTTAATAGAAGGTTTTAGGACTTTAGTTACATTATAAACCATTTGTTGATGGTACCATACTCATTTTAGGAATTGTGGTGTGTTCCAAGGTGATTTTACCATGTGAAAAAGCCTTCTGCTGGGATATCATGAATCATGTTTGAAAGAAAGCTATTATCTCATGCTTTTCCCACAGTGGTTTGGAAGGGGATCTATAAGCTAAATGGAAAGCATATTTTCTGTAAATTCACATTATCGTTCTCAGTCATGTGAGAATGAAGTCTGACATTCTCAGTAAAACATGTACATCCAACAAGGACAGAGACTGTCAGTTGATTCCTTTGTGTTCTACTGCAGCCTCCTAGAGTGTTCTAAAGAACAACTAGAGCGCTAACAGTCCAACTTATTACAAAGGTATGGCACACCTGAAGACATCTTGATTGGAATAAATTGGTAACTCTTAAAACATTTAATGTAAAAAGGAACAAAATGAGGGGGTATATTTTGCCATAGAAAGTATGATTAGTGCTGCAGAAAGAAAAATTATGGCACATTTTGAGTGACTTCTCGAATCCTCTTCTATTTCATTAAAAAATTCTGACATGCAGTCTCCCAAGATGGCCACCAGAGACAAAAGAGCCCAAATGTAGCCGAAATATCACCCAGATGTAGCCCAACTATAGCCCAATGACAGATTGTCCCAGAGTGTTCTAAAGAACAACTAGAGCGCTAACAGTATTACTTATGACAAAAGTATGGCACACCAGAAGCCATCTTGATTGGAATGAAGTGGTAAGTCTGAAAACATTTAATTAAAAAAGGAACACAATTAGGGGGTTCATTTTGCCATAGAATTTATGATTAGTGCTTCAGAAAGAAAAATTAGGGCACATTTTGAGTGACTTCTCAAATCCTCTTCTATTTCATTAAAAAAATTCTGACATGCAGACTGAAACATGCACTTTGAATACCAGCAGCAGACTTCCCTGGTGAGCAGTAGCTTTACTACAGTGATCTAATGAGCAACTAGAGTGCTAACATTTAGAATTTATGGCAAATGTGTGACACATCTGAATGCCTTCTTGCATAATGTTACACTTTCGTTTGCCTTTAAACCATCACAAATGAATTTATTTTGAGACATAGGTACCAATGTCTTTAAAATTCTAATTTACATTTGTGATTATGCAGCCATTATTTTTTCATGAATGATTGTTTTTTGAACATAGTATTGGTTATGCGTACAGATGGGGCGCATCTATTGTAATGTTAGACCTCACAACATGAATTAAGGCAATTTTTCTGATATAATTTGACCGGACTGAATGTGATTCCAAGTCCTGTTTCTATGTTTCTTTCACTGATACTTTATTAACAAGTGAAACCGTCAGCAAACTAACGTGATCAAGGCTGTCCGCAGCCGAAACATGTTGTTAGTTTAATAAACACCCTTGGAGCAGCAGCGGAGTTGTGTGTGATTTTGCGGACTGAGAGCACTATCATTTGGGAACTTTGTAACTTAATTTACCGGCTTGCTCGGCCGGCATTGGTGCCACCTCCCACGGGGCCGCCATCAGCGTTCACAGAGCGGACTTTGAAACGGATGTATGCATATATGTATATGTATGCATGCATTTATATTTGTATTTATATAGATATGCAGATTATATATGTTTATATATATATATATATATATATATATATATATATATATATATATATACACATACATATATATAAATGCATATGCATATATATGCATGTAAATATGTGTATATGTGTGCATGTAGAGAGAGTAAAGAGGTAGAGGTGTAGAGGTAGAGAGGTAGAGGTAGAGAGGTAGAGGTAGAGAGGTAGAGACTAGTAGAGAGAGAAGTAGAGAGATGTAGAGAGTGAGTAATAGAGAGTAGAGAGAGAGTAGTAGAGAGTAGTAGGGAGCAGTAGAGAGTAGTAGAGTGAATAGTAGAGTGAGTAGTAGAGAGTAGTAGAGAGTAAGTAGTAGAGTGAGTAGTAGAGAGCAGTAGAGAGTGAGTAGTAAAGAGTGAGTAGCAGAGAGAGAGAATAGTAGAGAGTAGTAGAGTGTGAGTAGTAGAGTAGTAGAGAGTGAGTAGTAGAGTGAGTAGTAGAGAGTGAGTAGTAGAGAGTGGGTAGTAGAGAGTGAGTAGTAGAGAGTGAGAAGTAGAGAGTGAATAGTAGAGAGTGAGTAGTAAAGAGTGAGTAGTAGAGAGAGAGTAGTAGAGAGTAGTAGAGACAGTAGTAGACAGTGAGTAGTAGAGAGTAGTAGAGAGGGAGTAGTAGAGTGAGTAGTAGAGAGTGAGTAGTAGAGGGTAGTAGAGAGAGTAGTAGAGAGTGAGTAGTAGAGAGTAGTAGAGAGTGAGTAGTAGAGAGTGAGTAGTAGAGAGTGAGTAGTAAAGAGTGAGTAGTAAAGAGTGAGTAGAGAGGGAGAGTAGTAGAGAGTGAATAGTAGAGAGTGAGTAGTAGAGAGTAGTAGATAGTGAGTAGTAGGGAGTGAGTAGTAGAGAGAGTAGTAGTAGCGTAGTAGAGAATGGGTAGTAGAGAGTGAGTATTAGAGAGTAGTGGAGTAGTAGAGATTGAGTAGTAGAGAGTAGTGGAGAATATTCCAAAGTTTGGCACAGCACCACTTGCACAACAAGTCCAATCAAATCATATCACTTAGAGTCGTTATTGAAGCGCTGAATCTTGGTGTATATTCAAATGCTTTTATTTTCCTTACATTTATGTACCACAGCCAGCCGACGCATTTCGTTCTGTACAACAGAACTTCTTCAGGGCGTTCTTATTTCCTTCAAGTTATGTCGGTATGCTGTTGGGATGTATGACGTTACTCCGCATACTTTTACTCCGCATACCGTTACAACGCGACTTTTACAACGCATACCATTACAACGCATAGCGCTTTGAGGTGCTGGATAGTGGTAAGTATAATTTACTATTCTAACTCCAGTCCCCGTGGACCCTAGGGAAGGTGTTGGATAGTAAATTATACTTATCCCCTATCCTAGAGCGCCCCCCAGCGCAATGCGTTGTAATGGTATGCGGAGTAAAAGTCGCGTTGTAATGGTAGTGCGGAGTAAAAGATCCGTTGTAACAGGTGTATACCATGCTGTTGTCATATAACTAGATATTTCTTCCAAATGTTAGACGAGACGTAAGTACATTCTTATTCAAAGTGACTAGGTATCAATTTTACCTACACAATTCGGGCAGACTTGAGTAATTTATAGCATCCTCAAAGTCAGTCTTTCAAAAATTCCAAAGTACAGGACATGATAATCCAAATCCAAATGTTTCTCAAGAAAAGTCATTTTCAATCTTTCGGAATATTGGCATTTGGGCAGATATGACCCACGGACACGGTTTATGACTTTTCTTGAGAAACATTTGGATGCTATAAATTACTCAAGTCCATGGATGCTGCTGGGAACGCCCCCAGCAACACCCATTGAACACCCCTTTAACGCAGGACACTGCGTTAAAGGGACTGATATTTATCAGGTAGGATTGCGGCACAAAAAGTGGCTTAGTCCTGCCTGATAAATATCACTCAGACTTCTGCGCCACCGGAACGTCACAAAAAGTGCATCATTCATGACAGAGTCAGTGACATCACTGATGACATCACTGATGACATCTCTAATGACATCACTGATGACATCACCGATGACATCCTCCATGTGACAATCAAATACACCTCATCACAAACTAGTATAATCTTTCATCACTCACTGTAAAATAGGAAGTGCCATATTTGAAACTATTGACACACCAATAGAAATTTCTAAACACCCTCTCAGTTATTCATAGAACTATACACACATCTAAACTCTCACCTATAGATTCAGTGTTATATGTAGTGAACAGAACACTATCAAATATACTTATACGCCTATTTCAACATTACACACCAGCACACATTGTATTCACTTATAAAGACATCCTTCTGACTTATGCAAACAATTGATTATACTTACATTTACTCACCTACACACTTATTCAAACACCACTTCATCTATTTATATAGATAGTAACTCACACTTAGTGTGTAAAAAAATCACTATTACAAGTATACAGTTATCCATATAGTGACTCATACAATCAATGACACTGTTACTAAATCCACCATCCACACATTTATATTTATATATCCACACATTCTTCGATGCAAAGTAGTGTATTTTTAATACATATTTAAATATCAAAGCAAACCACATTCACTGGATGATGTCATCAGTGATGTCATTTGAGATTTCATCAGTGATGTCATCAGTGATGTCACTGACCATGTCATGAATGATGTAATATGTGACATCATCAGCAGTGGATTGCGGGCGCGCAAGTTATAGTGAGTACAACTAACTATAACGGGGGAAGTTCAATAACTATAATATATATATTTATATATACGTGCGTGGAGGTGCGCAGACCTTCGCATGCGTGAGCTGCATGCTGATTGGCTGCCAATGTCTGTCAACACTCAAAAACAGAAATTGTTCGCAGCCATCTTGTGCTTCGGTAGACTGAGGCACAAGAAAGCAGAAAAACAAACGTGTAGAGCTCAAAAAGGGGGCAGGGTACAAGCACCGTAACCCCCTAGGCCTGCTCAGGGTGTCCCACTAGGACCCCGCAAGGCAAAAAAAACATAGAAAAATGTTTCAAAAAATCGCGGGGTGCGCGTACCATGCACGCACGGGTTCGCGTACGGTACGCGTACGGTGCTCGTACCTTTCCGAGAAAGCTGCATGCTTATTGGCTGTCAACACTCCAAACCAGGAAGTGTTGGCAGCCATCTTGTGCTCATTAGACTGAGGCTAAAGAAAGCAGAAAAACAAATGTGTAAAACACAAAAAGGGGGCAGGGTAGAAACACCCTGACCCCCTAGGCCTGCTAAGGTGGTCCCACAAGGACCTCCAATGCCAAACATTTTATTTTTAAAAACCCGGTATGTTTTTTTTAAAATTACCCCCCAAGGGGGACCAAATCGCGGGGGCATAGTGATAAAGAAGTGTGGCGGGTGCCCAATCACCCCCACACTGCCCCGGGGATCGCCGCCCTCCGGGGAAAAGCAACAAAGCCCCCTGGCGCATACTGAAGGCTCCTGGTGGGCTAGTTGGCCCCCAGGGACACCCAGTATACAAGGGGAATTAGTTCCCCCTATGCAAACGCACCAGTGGGCTCCGTTGCAGAGTGGTGTAAAAAGAGGCATAGCCTCATTACACCCCTGTGCAATGCAGCCCCCTGGCGCATACTGGAGGTTCCCGGTGGGCTAGTTGGCCCCCAGGGACCCCCAGTATGCAAGGGGAATTAGTTCCCCCTTTTCAAACATACACGGGGGCTGCATTGCAGAGAGGTGTAAAAAAGGGTGTGGCCTCATTACACCTCCCAGCAAAGCAGCACCCTGGCGCATACTGGAGAATCCTGGTGGGCTAATTGGCCCCCAGGAACCCCCAGTATGCAAGGGGAATAGTTCCCCCTCTGCAAACGCGCCAGGGGTCTGCGATGCAGAGAGGTGTAACAAGGGGCATAGCCTCTTTACACCTCTGTGCAATGCAGCCCCCTGGCACATACTGGAGGTTCCAGGTGGGCTAGTTGGCCCCCAGGGACCCCCAGTATGCAAGGGGAATTAGTTCCCCCTCTTCAAACATGCACGGGGCTGCGTTGCAGAGAGGTGTAAAAAAGGGAGTGGCCTCATTACACCTCTCTGCAATGCAGCCCCCTGGAGCATACTGCAGGTTCACAGTGGGCTAGTTGACCCCCAGGGACCCCCAGTATGCAAGGGGAATTAGTTCCCCCTCTGCAACCACGCCCGGGGGATGCGTTGCAGACAGGTGTAAAAAGGGGCATGGCTTCATTACACCTCTCTGCAATGCAGTCCCCTGGCGCATACTGGAGATTCCTGGTGGGTTTTCAGGTCTTATATAGTTAGGAATTAGCATTAAAAAAAGCTTTGAAATTCACTGAAAAAACATAGGTTTCAGGCCTTATATAGTTGGGAATTAGCATTTAAAAAACATTGCAAATTCACTGAAAAAACCATAGGTTTCAGGCCTTATATAGTTAGGAATTAGCATTTAAAAAACCTTGCAAATTTACTGAAAAAAACATAGGTTTCAGGCCTTATATAGTTAGGAATTAGCATTTAAAAAACCTTTAAAATTCACTCAAAAAACTATAAATTTTAGGGGTGTTATAGTTAGCTGGACATTTCACTCATACAAGACCATTGAAATTGCTCCTATATAGTTAGTTGTGCTAACTATATTTCGCGCACCCCCAATCCACTGCTGATGATGTCACATATTACATCATTCATGACATGGTCAGTGACATCACTGATGACATCTCAAATGACCATTATAATGGTGATGGATCAAGCCCTGATCTTTAGACTGGGTAAGAGTGGTCTGCTTAATTCAGACACTCTGTTCATCACCACCCCCTTTTCTGAATCGTTTTTGGCCACTATAGGTGTGGCAGGGTATACTCAGACATGAGTCCCTTTCTCACTGCACCATCAGGATTCAAGCAAGCCGGGCCGAAAACGGCTGAAATGCCAGAAACCGGTCCCTGGTAGCTTGTTTCCTTCCCAGTATAAGAATTGGCTTTGTACTTTGGTCTGCCCTGTTCCCATGATGCACTGGGCCAGGGTCAGACTAATTTGCATATAGCCAAGTTCTGAGCTGGGATGGTGCAGTGAGCTAAAAAACGGTGATGGATCAAGCCCTGATCTTTGGACTGGGTAAGAGTGGTCTGCTTAATTCAGACACTCTGTTCATCACCACCCCCTTTTCTGAATCATTTTTGTCCACCATAAGCGTGGAAGGGTATACTCAGATGTGAGTCCCTAGCTCATTGCACCATCAGGATTCAAGCAAGCCGGGCTGAAGACGGCTGAAATGCCAGAAACCTGTCCCCGGTAGCTTGTTTCCTTCCCAGTATAAGAATTGGCTTTGTAGTTTGGTCTGCCCTGTTCCCATGATGCACTGGGCCAGGGTCAGACTAATTTGCATATAGCCAAGTTCTGAGCTGGGATGGTGCAGTGAGCTAAAAAACGGTGATGGATCAAGCCCTGATCTTTGGACTGGGTAAGAGTGGTCTGCTTAATTCAGACACTCTGTTCATCACCACCCCCTTTTCGGGATATTTAGGGAGGCACCTAAATCCAAAATCTAGGACCAGGGGGGAAGGGAGTCCCCCTACGAGCCCTCAATGTCCCTTTCCACTAGCGAGTAACCCACCATGAAACAGTTGACAAGGAGGGACATCATACTCCCTACAGCGGTGCCTGGTAGGCACCGCCTTCATTGCAGGGATTGCGAGGCCCTCTGCCACAACGGCGGGCTCAAGGAGCCTGTCTGATGTGTGGCAGTCATTGTTTACGACTACCATCACACCACCGGCCATTGTAATATGACAGGCGGGAAAGCTGTCTATGATGGCAGTGAGACCGCCACTGAAGGGCTGTCGGTGGCGGTCTCACCACCATCATAATTGGCCCTTAAATTATAAATTTCTTTTAATTAAATTTACTCCCCACCCCATAGCACTACAAAACCCATGACCCACATCTAAAAACTGTAAAAAATTTAATTGCACAATTAACAAATTTAATAATCAATTTAACCAAAAATCTTTATTAAAATCCAAATAATAATTCATTACAATAAATTAAATTCTCACCCTTTATCCCTATAAACCCCACACCCCACAACCAAAATGAAACTTTCAAAAAAATTCTTATACAATTAAAAATTAAATGTCAATTAAATAATGAATAGTATTTGACAAATAATAATTAATTAATTTAAATGGATTTAGTTCCCACCCTTTACCCCTATAAAACTCACTGAATGCTCCTAAAACATAAATATATACACAATTATCAAGTAATTTATATTAACAACTAATTATTAATTAATTAATTAAAAATAAACTACCTGCCACCCTTTACCTATGTGAACCCCACAACCCACATACTTTTTACATTAAAACAATTAATAGCACTGTTAACATAATTAAGTATCAATTAAATAAATATTAAAAAATAATAATCATTAATGTATTAAAATTAAATTACTTCCCATCCTACACCCCTATAAACCCACAACCCGTCATGACACTAAAAATCACAAAATAATTCAATTGAATTTCATAACTTCTACAAATATATTAAAAACATAAACAATAGTTATAGCATTTTTTTACATCATATGCATTTAAAATATGTACCAAAATACATAATAATTTCAACACAATATTTTAGACAACTATATTTTTGTAAACGATATTAATGAATTCGGTATTTTAAACATCAATATTAATTTCCTTAAAATCGATAATATTGGCAATAATATTTTTGTGATGATATTTTGGACACAATATTTTGGTATGGCAATATTTTTTTTCCCGACATTTTGTCTGAATACCTATTTGGGAAGTGTGAACAGTATGGATTAGGCAATTCCATGTCACCTTCTTCTTGGTAGTTACATTTTACAGTAATTTAGCTGTAGCGGGTGCCCAGCAGCTCTAAATGCTGTGTGTTAGGGACACCTGACCACTTTCTGGTTGCAGTCCATGTGGAAATTCTCTCCGATGTCATCAGGTAACTATGGTATGCTACAAGTCCTGAGGTTGCCAAATTGATGATATCTCCTGCTACACACATGAGGCTACTTTTGGAACATGGTCACACATGCCCTTGTAGCAGTATGTCGTTTTCACACCATTATGTGCACCTGTGGACATGTCTAGTAGCTGACATGCATGTGCTCATGCCAATTTAGGAACCAATGTAGTCATCCTATACATGTTGTGATCTATGCAATTGTGTAAGGCTTTGTGTTATGGTCTGTTTGGCCAGTATGGTAATGCAATAGCCGTTTTCCTATTTGTACTATGTTTTTAAGCATCATCCCAGGGCAGCTAATGGTAATGTAGTTTCTTATTTAGCGCACGTATCACCACAAAGGGTATCTCGGCGCTTGCTTTGGGAACCCGTCCTGGATTTTCCCTGTGGGATAGCCCAGCTGGGCACCCCCAAGGTGAAAGCCAGGCATCCCGCCGCGGGAGCCGTAGTGGAGATTGAGCAAGCTATTGCCCAGAGTTGCAGAGCGTGAACCCCTGATTCAAGTAGGCACCGAAGCGAGAATTATCAGGTCCGTGGACATTTGGGCTCCAAACCCTGCCGCGTCGGGAATTGAACCCTGGTCCCGGGCCGACCTCTGCTTCTGGGTCTGCCTCCTCTAACCGGTGAGCCACACTTCTCCACTAAGGAGACAGGACGAAGACAGTTGGGGAAAGCAGTAGGCCACAGTAGTCCCTGTTCTTGCAGTAACACAGAGAGACCCAGTGGCCCAGACGGTGAGGGCAGTGCCACAGAGGAGCAGGCCATCACTATTGGATTGTCATTTTTATCTGAGCCAAGCTCCAGCAAACACTCCCAGATGGTGGTGGAGTACCTTGGACCTGTGTCTGCATCATACAAGTCCACCAACCCCTATCCATCTTCGCCCTCCCTGCTGCTCCACAGACAGCTGTCTGGCCCTCTACCCAAAGAGGGGAGGAGTCTCCTTTGCACCAGGCACCTCATCCCCTGCCTCTGTCTCACCTGCCTCCCTGAGTGTGGAGTCGATTGACATCCTGAGGCAGGTCTCTGTGGGTCCGACAGCACTGCTGAATACACTCCAGGTCCAAAGCCATCAACAAACAGAGACAGATTTGCACCAGGAGGGCATTCACTCGGACATGTCTTCCCTTCAGAGATTGTTTCAGGCTCTAGCTTCCACACTCACAACAGCCTTCCACCAGTTTCAGCTTTCCACCCCGCTCCTGCCTCTTCCCCATCAACAATCCCCATTCCCATACCTACCGAAAGCACAAGCAAACATCACCACACATTCACCTCAACATGCACATGCAGCACACATACACAAAACATAAGTCAAAAGACAGGTACCCACCCACTCACCAGGCAATCAACAACTTCACTACCAAATACATTGACATACAGGCAGACACCACACCCACTGCACCTTATACCTCCACTACAGACATACAGGCACATACCACACCAGCAGACACAGTCACTACAGACACCAAACTCACAGACACCACTCAAGCAGCCACAGACAGCACATGCCTCAACCTCCAAAACCCACCACCTGTGTCATGTCCTCTACAGACTGCCTCAAAACTCTGCCTGATTGCTCTTGACCTCTTCCCTACCCCAACTGCCCCACCCCTTCCCTAACTCAAAAAGAGTACTTTCCCATCCCTAACGTATCCATCCACCCCCAAAAAACAGCCCACCCCCAACTAAAGTCCAGCCTACCCTACAAGGCCATAAAAAAAGTAATACCTGACACCTCCCCACCCCCTCCAAGAACCCAAAGGACCTCTTCCCCAGCTCTTTCAAGGGGAAGAAAAGAAAAGAAAAACCAGCCCCTGTACCCTTCGCTACACTTCATGCCTACAAAATACCACAAATATTAAAACCCAGCTCTCCCAAACCTGAGCCCAGTCCTACCACAGACCCACCCAACCCTCTCAATCCTGTGCCCAGCCCTTTCAAAGACAAACTCATCCCACCCTAGTAACATCCTTGAGGTGCCTGGACTGCCCGCGAGATGCCCCTTCTTGGGAAGGTGTCCATAACAGTGTTTTGGTAGGCAAGTTTGGATGGCACAGTAGTATGCTGGACCATAAGACTGATACTCAAACTGGCCTTTGGCCTTTGTGTTTGAAAACCCATTTGGTCTAAATATTATGGCACTTACTTGGTTCTGTAGTCCTTTGTCTGGCTATTGCTACTGATGCTAAATGCTGCTCTAGTAACTACAGTTGTGTTTGTTTCACCATGATCGCTGACTGTTTTTCATTAGGTAAATATATTCTGACATTGGGGAAAGTTATGGTGTTACGGAGGCCGACAGTCAATGTTCACTGATGTATATGTTGGATGAGTTCCAACTGGGGCAGACATTGCTTTGGATTGTCTATGATATGATATGTATTGCAGCTTGCTTTGGCCAATGGCCCCATCTTTCAGTGTGTAGTACTCCCTGAGATGTAGGGTGTATATGTGTTTAGAATAGGCCACGTTACAACGCATGCGATACATTGCATGACATTACAATGCGGTTGTTACAGCATCCTCATTGTTACATCAAATATGAGTACAACGTAAGTCGTTACAATGACCTGCTGTAGGGGGCGCTGGATGTTCGAATAGTATAATTTATTATTCCAACCCCAGTCTGTTCAACAGTAGGGAAGGTGTTGGATTTTAAATCCAACACCTTCTGCCCCCTACAGCAAGTCATTGTAACGACTTCTGTTGTAATGGTTTGCAATGAACAACAAATTTGTTGTAATGACCACGTTGTAATGGCATGTGATGTATTGCATGTGATGTAACCAATGTTTCTCATGTGTTTAGTGTGTACAAAGTAGCTATTTGCTTCGGCAAACTTTAGAGTTGTTGTGTTGTCATACCTAATAGGTACTTTGGATGCACAAGTACCCTTTTTCATGTGTTCTTTAAAATTACTTTTACTAGATATATGACAACTGCTGTTGCTGCTGTGTTCCTTGTTAAGAACCTGCAATTACACATTAGCCACATGTGAATGACACTTTGTGAAAAATTCTGTTAGGCACAGATATGATTAATTCCAGGGCTCCTGTCCACATGGAGACTATAGGCTGGTGCTATATGGATTGCGGTCTGGCCCTGCAGGCTTCTCATAGTCACCCTTGTTTTGGGAACACATACCTGCAGTCAGTCTTTACACTGTGGGCATCTCTAGCTTTACACCTTGGCTTGTGGGAATCCCATTTACCTGACTTGCCTTTTTCATGTGGATGATGTGAATGGCCCATTACAGTGGCTGGCGATATTTATTTGCTGAGAATCCTAGCCTTCCCTATGTCTCCTTAAGTTTTCTTGAGGTACTGAGTATGCCCTCACCTCTGCAGAGAAAGAAAGAAAGAGAAAATGGGGAAGGGGATGAGAAAACACAGCTGCGCTGGCTATTGCAGGATGGTGCTGGAAAGACACAGGCTAATCTAGTATCATGTTTTTGGATGGGTACTATGCTTTACTCTTGTTGTCTACGTGGAATTGATTCTGAAAATAAATGATGTGTACCAGAAAGTTATTATTCCTGCAAGAAGTATATACTTTTTGATGTGACACTTTTCAGTATCAGGGTGTATCTCTTACCTTGCTCCAAAGCCTTGGAAATGTTGATGAGACCTGATGTTGACCAGGATATCCAAGCTCATCCCCGGAAAGCAACAAATAAACAAACTTAAGAGATAAAGTCTAACCCACAAGAGGAACTGAGTAGGGGGGAAACAAGAAATGTAATGGCACACAATGTCCAGTGTGCACACCAAGGGGCATATTTACGAGCCCCCTGTGCTAATAGAGCGTCTCTATTTGTGATGCTCCGGCAGTGCATATTACAAACTCATATCTATAAGTCCACAGAAAGCCACTATAATGGGCTTTGAATGGCCTCGTAGATATGGAGTAAGGTATGGTAGCACAACATTTCTGTGTTGCCTTACTCTGTTCAGGAGGCATTCCATGGTCATTGCGGTGGATTTTCCCATGCAACACTCATGGATTTTGATGCTGCCCCAGATTTACAAGATCATGTAAACTGGGTAATTGCCAAATCCTTACACCTCCTGAGGTGAGGTGTAACAAGGAGACATTTCTTTATTAATCTTCGTTATTTCCTCTTTTTATGTGTAGAAAGAGCGAAACTCTACTTAGGATTGTTTCTGTGCAGAGAGGTTCCCCTTCCTGCACAAAACCAACCCTTCTAACAACACAGGCACCCTTACACCATGGCGCAAGAGTGCCTGTGTTAGTGCTAGGCAGCTGAAATGGAGCCAGCTCAGAGAGAAAGAGCCGGAATGCATCTTATTGCATCAATATGGTGCATTCCTGCCCTTTCACCAAATTCCTGTAAAGAAGGACCTTACTGGGAACAAGGAGCCAATACAATTATAACATGTTTCCAGGCAGAGAGCAATGATTGCAGTGTGGTTAACCAAGGCTTGCTGGAGCCACCTGTCTAGTAACAATACATGTACATACATAGTACGTACATTTGTACTAAATACCTCTGCCCATCGTTACCTGCTCACATGGTGAGCAGAACAGGCAATTTTTTGCCCTGTACTAAATTCACTTAATTTTACATTGCCCCCTCTGTTGCTGCACGTCATTATCACCAGCCACAAATGTTCACTATTTAGTATCTTGATACTTGGAAGCGCCCTGGATGGTTATTTCATTCTTTAGGTACCCTATACAATCCCACATCAAACTTTACTAATCAATAGTACGACAGTATAGTCTTTCTTGACAGATGAAGCAAGGTCACCCACACAGGCATATCTTAGGGAATGTACCCCTTCATCAACACGCTTGGAGATGGTGTCACACGTATCTTACAAAATCAGGTCAATTTACATCTACTCAGTGGGTCACAAGACAGAGGTTCTCCTGTTAAAAATTGCGAGCTGAAGCATATTGATGTTATGCGCATTAGGACCCTTGTGGTTCTGGGTGGACTCTAAACGGAACTACGTCATATGTGGGGAGGCGTTAGGGTGTGGTTAATGGGAAGTATGATGTAATGAGCAGTGTGTGAGTACAAGATGAGGTATGAAGTAATGCTCACCTGAAGCCTCTGTGTGGCAAAATTCACCTGCATACTCCAGGGCTTAGGAAGACGCTAAACTAGCTAGGTACTAAACAGCATTTGAAAATGGTCAGCTATGCGTCCTCTTTCAAAGATACAAATCGTTACTAATAGGAAATGTCCTCTGAGAACGCCAGCGTTTCCTGTTTCACAGCTATTTTTTTCAAAGTATATAAATCAATATGTCCATGTACCCCCTCCATGTAAAAAGCAAAATCTGTTCTCTTTTGCTTTTACACTGGACAATTGAACATCAGAAATGTGACACACTTGTGCACAACAATTAATATGATGGCTCAGAGGAGCACCAAAAATGCAGAAAAAAACGTCAAATGAAAGTGATCAGACCTTTTCTAATAAAACATTTTAAAAAAGTTCTTTGGCTTTCTGAGTTTATAAAATACAGATTATTAAAAGAAACGCACAATTGCACATAATTTGCTCTCCATGCCAAAAAAAGAAAGCACAGAACGGTTTTGGCCATGTGATAGTTGTGTGGAAACCTATCAAGTCAAGATGAGTCACGATTTCAAAACTATCTGGGAGTGGGCACGCTATAAAAGCCAGTACATACTTTCACCAGAATTGACATGAAATGTGGGAATGCTACAGCTAGGATACGAGGTGCAAGAATGCTGAGCTTTAAGAAGCCTCCATGTGTATCCAATTAAACCCCAAATGAAACTTTCAATGAATTGAACTGCTGTGCAATTGGGTTCCGCAGATCTTTTCAATGAACCCCCACTGTGATTCGTTTAATGATGTCATAATAGAGTGCCCGTGAAATCACATTTCCTTCGAAAAAATGCTGCTTTGCAAGGATAAATTAGAAGAAGGAAACAAAAATTGGTTGTGGAAGAGACATTTGTTTTGTATTCGAAAAGTTTGGCTATTTTCTTATACATTTGAAACAATGAAATAGAAACTCATCAAAAGCAACTGTTACTACTGCAGACAGACGTGCATCAGCCTCTCTGTTGCCTGAAGCTAAGAGATGGCTCATTAGGCGGCTGCTGTGGCAAAAGCTGACAATGCCAATATGATGAGCCGATATAAAAAATGTGTTTTTTTGTTATTAGAATGCCAACCTTATTTTAGGATTATGTTTGTGGATAGTAACAGTGTCAAAAGTATGATTTGATGTATAAATTGGAGGAATGAAACTGACCTTTGATGCTAGAGGTTTAATGATGTATTTAATGGTAAGTATTAAGTGTTATTGTTTTTCTTCTATATTTGAATGAAAGAGGGGCTGTAGGATCAGGCGTATTGATTTAAAGGTTAAGGCGTCGTATTTTTACACAGCTTCGAATTGTTTCTGCAGCCAAGGCTGTAGTAAAAGTTATTAAATATGCAGAAAGTGGAGTGTTTGTTGGGCCTGTAGTGTTTGCCTCTAATTGACCGTCCCACCTCGCAACTGTTAAGAGGGGTTGGACCCTGTAGACCCCAACCTCATGATGCTAATAGTCTGGCCCAACGTAGGCTCGGCCAGCATGCAGAGGAACTAATAAATAGCCCAGCGACCTGGGTGTGGCTCAGTTTTGATCTGGCCACCAACTGTATGACCTGTGTGCCTGTGTCTGTGGTGTGCTAGGCCTTGACCCCACAACTCTACACTGGCGACGAGGTGTTCTGACCACCCCGCCAACACTCGCCACCATTCCTGTGCCAGCTTCCGGTACTCGTCTCGCGGGAACGCCCCTGCCTCGTTTCCCTGCATGACCTACTCTGCCCCGGTGTGCGTGCTCCCAGGCGCGAGAGGCTCTGCGGTGAGCCCCACCCTACGCCCGCTGTTGCGGCGAAGGTTTGCACACTGCCTCTGGTGCCTCCCGTGGTCGCCGTCCAAGGCGTGCCACCAACGTCCCGGCACAGATCTTTGCCAGGTGCAGCCCGCTGCCGCTCTCTGCTACACGAGACGGTCGGCTGAGCATGCGCCAGAAGTCCCGACGTCTCCTCGGCCCCCTGGCCCGCCTGTGGCCTAAGCAAGTGAGTGCACCTGAGCGCGTGTACCACCATAGGGCCTCCTAGAGCCCCACCGTGCTGCACACACACCAGGGGGAAGACACAGCTGGCTCCTTCATCAGCACCAGTGTCGCTTGAGCCTGCTGCCTGCGCCATGAGGTGCCTGGACAATACGAGGGCACCCTTTAGCGCTACATACCACGCATTCTGGTTCTACCCTGCGCTCCTAGGCCACCGCCCTCGCAGCACCAGCAAACGGCGCTTTAAGCGTGCCCCAGGTCACGCCTTTCCCGCACCTATCTGCTGTAGTCCCACCCGGCCACCGCCTCCCACCGAGTCAGGACCACGCCTGGCCACTGCACATGCCGCAGACTGCCCTGCCTCCACTGGTTGCCCACCTCGACCATGCCTCTGCTTGCGCCAACATGGCTACAGTGCCCCCGCTTGAGCCTTTCATTGTCAATGGGCCCCCGCCCTCCCAAGCAGCTAGCTGGAAGGAATGGGTTGAACGCCTGGAGAACTTCTTCAAAGCCGCTGAGATCGCAGCTCCACGACGTCGCTCCATGCTGCTCCATCTAGGCAGGGCAGATATTCACAAGATATTCAAATGCATGAGGGAAGCCGTTCCACCAAGAAACTACTCCACGATGCGTGACGCCATCACTGCGTACTTCAAGCCATTCACCAGCTCCGACTACGAGCGGTTCCTGCTCCATCAGGCATGCCAGCTCCCAGAGGAATCTGTAGATGTGTTCTACGCCAGACTAAAAGAGCTCGTGAGCACCTGCACCCTCCCTGACGTCGACGATGAAGTCCGTGCCCATTCATCCAGGGCTGCGCATTGTCCAAACTGCGCGGAAGAGTCAGGCAAGAGGACAACATGCCAATGAGGGACATTCTGACGCTTGGCCGCTCCAAAGAGCTGCCAGAGGCCTAAATCAGCTGTCACCATTAAGGCGGAGCCAGTGTGCTCCCTGCGTACTGATGTCCAGGAGTCACGGCACAAGGGCTGCCCGACTGAAGTCCACTGCGCCCGCCCATACCTCAGTGAACCGTCCATGCGGATGGTGCGGAGGCCCATCACCTCACGATGGAACATGCCCTGCGCAAGGCAAAAAATGCAGTGCCTGCGGGAAAGTAAATCACTTTTCAAAAGTATGGCGGTCAACACCGAGAAGTAGACAGAGTGGCCCACCTCGGAGATTGCGTGTGATCGAACCGCCCCCTGACGGTCCACCCAGCAGTGACATGGATAACGATGAAGCCGATGCAACCACCATCCACGTGGTCAGGATGTTGAACCCAGCCTGCTTCACCCTAGTGTAATGTTAAGATACAAGACCAGACCGTAGCATTGACCCAAGAGCCACCATTAACCTCATGGTAGCCGGCGTCTATAGGGATCTGCTGAATCCCCCAGCACTTCGCCCTACCAGGGTACAGGTCTACGCCTATGGAACCAGGTGTCCACTCAGATTGTGTGGAGTGTTCCAGGTCGATCTCTCCCATGAAGCTGCTCATCAACAAGCCATGGTATACGTCTTTCGGGAGGGTTCCGGATTCCTGCTGTGCTGCAAGACTGCACAAGACCTCAACTTGATTCACTTTGCATTCCCCTCTCCGTGCCCACGACCTGGATAACCTGCTACATGGGTTCGAGAACCTGTTCGATAGGAATCGGATGTTTGCGAGGCCCTGCAATCTGTCTACACATCGACAAGTCAGTCGCCCCAGTCAACCTCTGTCACTGGAGAATTGCCTTCCATCTTCGCCCCAAAGTAGAAGCCAACTGCGCCTGTTGGAGAGAGCGGGAATCATTGAACGGGTGCGTGGCCCAACCCCCTGGGTGTCACCCATCGTCGTGGCAAAAAAACCAAAGCAACCTGATGCTGTCCGCATCTGTGTGGACATGAGAATCCCCAATCTCGCCATCAAGCGCGAGCGCCATCTGACCCCCACAGTGGATGACATTATTGGAGAATTGTTGGGCTCCAAATGGTTCTCAAAAATGGACCTCCGCTTGGGATATCACCAAATCCCACTTTATCCGGACTCTTGCCTCATCACAAACTTCTCTACCCATGCAGGACTGTAGCGATACACTCTTCTAAATTTCAGCATCTCCAGTGCTGCAGAAGTGTTCCAGAACATAGTCAAGAATGTCCTCCAGAGGCTGGATGGTGTCCTAAACATCAGCGATGACATCCTCGTGCATGCACCCACCCTGGAAGAGCACCTCCAACTCCTCATTGCCGTGTTCACCCGACTCCGAGAAAGTGGACCCACCCTCCACCGCAAAAAGTGCGGGTTCCTGAGGAGGGACATCAGTTTCTTCAGATACCGTTTCCCTGACAAAGACATTGGCCCCGATCTGGACACAGTAAAAGACATACAAAGTGCTCCCACTCCTAAATGAGTGTCCGGAGTCAGCAGCTTCCAGGGAATGGTTACATATTGCGGACACTTCATCAAACATTTGTCGGATCTGACTGGTCCCCTGCGAGACCACACCAAGTCCACCAGTCACTGGGTGTGGGAAGTAGAGCAAAAGGTGTTCCAGAGAACCAAAGCCGCCCTTTCAGCCAACACGACCTTGGCATATTTTGACCCCAGGAAGGAGTCCCAGCTAGTGGTGGATGCTAGCCCCACGGGTCTCGGAGCAGTGCTAGCCCATCAGCAGGCCTGTGGGGAGTGGGCCCCGGTCGCCTACTCCAGAAGGACCCTTACATCCACGGAGCAACGCTACTCTCAAATCGAGAAGGTGGCTATTGCAATTTCATGGGGTTGTCGTTAGGTTTGGGCAGTAAATTCCGTTCCATTCGCGGAATATGCGGAATTTGGGTAATTTCGCGTTCTGTGGAGAGCGCAAAATGCCCAAACTTCTGGGTTCCGCGACTTTGTGAAATTTTTTGCTTGTCCGCGTTCTCAAATGTGTGTTTGCAAGATATTTCCCCTGAGCACGCAAACAGCGATTGCGAACAGTAAAAAAGCAGCGTGAACAGGAATTCTGCGTTTTTGCGGAATTTCTGCGTGTTTGCAGAGATTTTTTACCATTTCGCAGAGATTTGCGTAACGCGATTACGCAAATTCCGCCCACCCCTAGTTGTCACCACTTCCACATCTATCTGTATGGACATCTGTTTGTGGTAATAACTGACCACAAACCCCTGCTTCCACTCTTCCACAGATCTTTGTTATGGCCCCTTCCGAGAATAGGGAAGTCGGTGTTGCAACTTCAGGAATTCCAATTCACGGTGGAGTACAGACCAGGTACCCTCAACCCAGCCGACTTCCCGTCTCGGCAAGCTCGACCTGTCACGGAGCCAGAAACAACGGAAGCCACGGCCACAGAAGAGTACGTATGGCTGATCATTGAGCTGTCCAGGCCCCTCCCCATAGTGCTGGAAGAAGTGATCCAGGCCACTAAAGACGATGACTGCCTTCAGATCGCCATCCAAGCACTATCCTCAGGTGACTGGAAGCCACTCCAAAACCGGACGTCATTTCGCACCATGGAAGCACAGTCCACCCTGAAGGCTCTCCACCAGATGCGCCATGAGCAGTCAGTCTCCTCGGATGGCTGCCTCCTAAGGGGTCCTCGCCTCGTCCTACCAGGGTGCCTGACGCACCAAACCACTCTCCTCACGCAGGGAGCGCACCAAGGGATAGTGAAATCGAAGAACTGCTTCGGGAGTAAAGTGTGGTTCCTGGGGCTAGACCAACAAGTGGAGTCCATCATCCAACGCTGCCCAGTATTCCTAGTGACCAGCCTTCCTAGCCGACCAGCACCCGTGATCACTGAGGCGGGTCCAACATCCCCATGAGAAAGAGCCAGAGTGGTTTTTGGTAGTCTCCCAGGAGGGAAGTACATGTTGGTTGTCGTAGATGACTTTTCACGGTACCCAGAGGTTGAAATTGTTTCCTCCACAGCAGCTGGAGACGTCATCCCCAAACTGGAGAAGGTTATGGCAACCCACGGCCTGATTGGGGAACTCCGCACAGACAATGGCCCACCTTTCACTAGCAATGAATTCTCTGAATATCTTTCATCCGACCGGATCAAGCACCGCCGGATGACCCCCAGGTGGCCCCAGGCCAACGGGGAAGTAGAGAGGCTGACGCAAACATGAAACAAGACCATCCAAACTACCCTTGCCGACAGCCTCATCTTGGAGCAAGCCCTGTACCATTTCCTCCGGGAATGTCACCTCACACCACACTGCACCACCGGGATGTCCATGAGCCGCCTCTGTTTTGGTGACCGGTGTAGATAGAGTCCCCCAACCCTCTGAATCAGTCACTGACACAGTGGGCAAAGACTAACCAAGATGCATCCCGGAAAAGGAGGACAGACCAATCGCTGTCAGTGACCGAGTGCTTGTACGAGATCGCCACCCAGGCGGAAAGTTCAGGATGCCGTTTGAAGTGGACCCGTGGACTGTGACGGAAGTCAAAGGCACCATGGTAACGGCTTCCCAAGGTAATGAGAAAGTAACTAGGAAAGTGTCTTTCTTCCACAGGATCCCCGCCTACGAATTCGAAGAGTTCTCAATGCCCAACGAGCCTGATATTCCTGAACCGAGCAGCCCGCAGGGGCCAAGAGAAGACAGTAACTGCCACCCGGGTACCAGTGGAGAAGATGACTGAGTTACCCCGGCTCCAGAAAGTACCCTCGGCCAAGAACACCACAGTCGCCTGTCGGCGTTGGACGCAAAAGGATCAAAGGCGGCACCTCTGATACCCCCGGCCAGGAGCAGTCAGAGCCGGTACAGCCTGCGACCCCATCCTCGGCCATCCCAGAATTACCAGGACTTTGTACACCGCTGTTGGCTCCAGTGAGCCAGGAGTAGAAGAACTTCAGCACACCAAGTAAGACTGTTCCATAAGTGCCTTATTTGACAGAGACTGATGCCCACTGTTTGGTAGTTTAAAATGTTCTCCTAATGTTTGTTTATTTTAATCTTTGGGTAAAGGAGGAATGTAGTGTTTGCCTCTAATGGACCGACCCACCTCGCAACTGTTATGAGGGGGTGGTCCTTGTAGACCCCGACAGCGTGATGCTAATAGGCTGGCCCAACGTAGGCTCGGCCAGCATGCAGAGGAACTAATAAATAGCCCAGCGACCTGGGCGTGGCTCAGTTTTGATCTGGCCACCAACTGTATGGCCTGTGTGCCAGTGTCCGTGGTGTGCTAGGCCTTGACCCCACGACTCTACAAGGCCCAAACCTACTTTGCAATTAAGTCAAAAGAAATCAACAATAAACTGCTTCCCCACAGCAGTGACAACATAAACAATAGCAAATGAACTGAAATGTCACATCGAAAGCCTTATAAACTCAAGCGTCGAACATTGCAGTCCTCAGCAATTCAAAAGTCAATTTTAAACATTGCAAGCTGCATAAAATACCACCTTACAACCTTTCCTCTACACAGGAACAGGCAAGTCTGCATTAGTCACAGCACCTTCATGCTCCAAATAGTCGGGCACTGACGTAAGTCTTCTTGCTGTGCTATCCTATGCCAATGTGAAAGGGCAGAAATGCACCTTATTTATGAAATATACTGCATTCCTGTTCTTTCTCCTGAGAGGTGTTTTTCTGTTTCCATGATGCAGCACACCAAAGAGGAAAAACAAGGAGAAATACTAATAATTCTCCTTGTTATGCCTGCTCTGGGAAGGCGTAAGGTTTTGGTGCTGCATTAGGTTTATGTGATTAAATTAATCTGGGCCAGAGTCAAAATCCGAGGGTGCTGCGTGAGAAAACCTGTCGTAATACCCATGGAACGCCTCCTTGATGCAGAGTAGGCAGGGCAGTGACTTCCGCTGCTTTGCCTTACTCCATATCTATGAGGTCATGGAAAGCCACACAGATTTGGAAATGATTGAGAAGCTTGCGCAGCCAGAGCGTCAAAAAGAATGACGCTCCTGCGGCAGAAGCCACTCATAAATAAGTCTCACAGTGCTAAATTTGAATCTGTAGCTTCCGGTGCTCGGTACAGGCACTCTGAGTGATTACATTTCTTTATTTAGACATGTACGTCCATTAAAGTGCATATCAGCATAATAATTAAACTTATTTAATGAAAAAGTCATGACGAAATGCAGAAAACACTTGATAAAAAACTCATGGAACTGAAAGCAGCAAAGTAAATACAGCATATATGGAGTAAAATAAAGAAATCCATTAGAAGAAACCATCTAGAGTGATCCTCAGTGCCGGGTAAAGTGCCAGTGCTGTTAGCGTAATAGGGCCCCATGGGCACAACCTGGGGTTGGATCCGCGAGTCTGTTATTTTGGAGTGATAATTTAGCAAATTTAGTACCAGCGAGTCTCTATTTGCTTACCAGCTAAATTTCTATTTGAAAACCCCACAGTGCAACCTTTAATCTTCAAATGTGCATGTGAAATAAACATTGCCTAGCAGCTGTTTGAGAGCAGATTGTTAATAACAATATTGGGAGGCAATAATACTCAAGTTTTGAACATTTGGTAAATGTAATATTTAAAATGGGGTCCGTTGCTTTGAGGTGGGCACTTGATGCCTGCTTGCAGGCACGTATGCCACGTTGGCTAAAAAGAGTTCTTTGTAACCTCTTTCTTTCGAGCATCGGCGGGGCACAGGAACTCTATGCGGGAGATGTCCTCCTCCCCAGACTTACATAGTCTGCAACAAACGTTGTTGGTGGTCGTGAGCCAAGGCACTGCGTGGATCAGACCTGGAAGGGAACCAAAGAGGTGTCTAATAAAGACCCCTATTAACTGCACTGGCCACCCATCTTCCAGGTAGGACTGGGGCTTAAGAACCTTAAATTCCCCTAGGAATTGTCTAATTTCGAAATGAGCAGAATAACTGCAGTTTATTACTTCAATGCATATTAAAATGACTAATATCTGCCACCGTGACCACTCTTATAGCTCTAGGGGCCTGTAATATTCAGACTGTCACGCTTGTAGGAGTATGATGGCTAGTAGTTGAGTTGGTACCGTCAATGGCAACCCTGGCAGGGGCAATGGGTGTTGCAAGCAGTAGTGGCATCCTGACTAGGGCCCTGGTACTTTATTTTTTTCACAAATTACGCAATGTCTAAACAACATAAACAACACTGGTACACAAAACCTCTACAGGCACTCATGCAAGAAGTTATGTCTTAAGGCACTTCCCCAACACATATTTCCATGCACATTAACGCCTCAACATACACTCACATAGACACACAAATTCACAAATGTACATTCCAGCTTCTACGCCACCCAATACGAATCCATGGCAGCACTCAAAAGGTGCCATAAGGTGCAGGAGAAACAGGGAAACCTTCCACATGGCGCTCACCCGGATATATGACGGTACAACGCGTACCGTCACAACGCATACCATTACCACGCGGCCGTGACAACGCAAGTCGTTACCACGACTTGCGTTGGGGGGGCGCGGATTTCGAATAGTTTAATTTACTATTCTAACACCAGTCCCCGTGGACCCTAGGGAAGGTGTTAGGATAGTAAATTAACTATTTTTAAACCTTGAGCGCCCTCCAGCGCAAGTCGTGGTAACGACTTGCGTTGTCACGGCCGCGTTGTAAAGGTACCGCGTTGTGAAAACATCGTTGTAAACGATGTTTACCCGCTCACCCCCCACGTCCTCTGAACCCAAAACCATAAAACCCTCTCTGTCACTTGCAATGCTAACAGACACAGCGTGCACAAACATATGACACAACTAACACTCACACAGAAAACGCTCATAAGCATTTAACTGATGCACTAGCAGTACAAGCAAGTACATTTCCCATCACATTAGCATATTTTTCCATGTAATTCCCAATCATGCAACACATATTACTGTAGCTGGTACTCAAGATCCCATGCACAAGCACTCATCGTCTGCTACACTCTCCTTCCCGTTCAAAATGCAATTTAAGTATAATCCTCCCCAATCCACAACTTGCATGCAATCCCTCAAAATATAAATTGCATGTTTCATGCCAACAACATGAACTAACACAGCATGTGCTCCGCATAATGACATCGAGTAATAGACAAAGTGTTCACCTAAATAGTTTATAATCACACAGGCCATTCCCACAGCTTCACACATTTCTTATTTTGCTCTGCCAAACTCAGCACTTTTCTTTGCAATAAAGTTTCACCAGCAATGTATCAACTAATTCAGAAGCAAAACACTCGACCTGCCCAAAAGCATCTTTGACACTAGGCACTAGCACTCTACGAAAACCAAACAATGATAGCTCACAAGACCATACGATCTAAGCATGGGCGAAAAATCCGTTACGCTCGCGGATTTTGCGGATTTTCTGTAAATTCGCAATCCGCGAACGCTCGCGAATTTACCGAAAATCCGCAAATTCGCACGCAGCGGATTTTTTTTTCTTGGTGATTCAATTTTGCGGCGCGCGGCGTTTACTTACCCTCATTCAGCGTTTGCCGAGTTGTTTTTCTTGATATTTTGCGAGTGCAGCGCCATTTTGGATCTTGCTGCGGGATCCTGCGGGAATTTGGCGAGCGCGATTACGTAATCGCGGCTTGCCAACTTGCACAGCGAGAGTTTGTCAACGCGAGTACGCCGTGATCACGTAACGCGGTACTTCGCAATTGCGAGCTTGTAGATGCGGTGAGCAGCAACAATCTCGCACTCGCGAAAATACAAAATTTGCAATTCTGCACAAGAAATCCACCAGCAAGCAGCATAAACCTTCTGGAAATGATGATTTTTATCTGAAAAACTCCTCAGGTTGACATTTGCCTGCACTTTTTTTGCGAGGAGTCCATTTTGGGGAGGGGGGTGGGAGGAAGGAAGTGCCCCACAGTGGTCAACTTCCTGTTCCTGTTCAGCAGGCTTCTCCCAGTGCTTTGTCCATCTCCTGGTCACTTTTCATTTGGATCTGGAGCTGGAAGGAAAATTTTTTTTGGATGCTGCTGGATATTTGGATTTGAGGCCTTTTTGACTTTCTTTGGATCACTTTTGGAATAGAAATTTCACAAGTAAGTTTGTTTGGGGCATTACAGTTGCTGCAACTACAATTTTGGAATTTTCGATTTTTGGGCTGTTTTGGGGCCTTTTGCCCAGGGGGTACTCAGTGGTGGGTGCACTGAGTCTTTCTGTAGGGTGTTTTGAATTTAAACATCATGGAGGGGCTGGATGGCTTGGGATTGTGCTGATTTTTCTGTGATTTTCGTTTTTTTGGCCTGTTGTGGCCTTTTCACCAGGGGTAGTGAGTGTTGCATGGGCCTAGTCCTTCTGTGGGTTGTCTTGAATTTAAACTTCACGGAGGGGCTGGATGGCTTGGGATGGTGCTGATTTTTCTGTAATTTTTGTTTTTTGGCCTGTTGTGGCCTTTTCACCAGGGGTAGTGAGTGGTGCATGGGCCTAGTCTTTCTGTGGGTTGTCTTGAATTTAAACATCATGGAGGGGCTGGATGGCTTGGGATTGTGCTGATTTTTCTGTGATTTTCGTTTTTTTGGCTTGTTGTGGCCTTTTCACCAGGGGTAGTGAGTGGTGCATGGGCCTAGTATTTCTGTGGGTTGTCTTGAATTTAAACATCATGGAGGGGCTGGATGACTTGGGATTGTGCTGATTTTTCTGTGATTTTCATTTTTTTGGCCTGTTGTGGACAGGCCATGTGGTTGGGAGCCATTTTGAGTGCTGCTACAGGCCCTGGCCATGTGCTGGGAGGGAGGGGGCCATTTTGAATGCAGGCAGTGTTCTCAGGCCTGCACCCATTTTGCCTAGCTTTCATCCATTATGCCCAGGGGTAGTGAGTGGTGCATGGGCCTAGTCTTTCTGTGGGTTGTCTTGAATTTAAACATCATGGAGGGGCTGGATGGCTAGGGATTGTGCTGATTTTTCCATGATTTTCGTTTTTTTGGCCTGTTGTGGCCTTTTCACCAGGGGTAGTGAGTGGTGCATGGACTGAGTCTTTCTGTGGGTTGTCTTGAATTTAAACATCATGGAGGGGCTGGATGGCTTGGGATTGTGCTGATTTTTCTATGTTTATCGATTTTTTGGGGTGTTCATGGGGACAGGCCATGTGGTTGGGGGCCATTTTGAGTGCTGCTACAGGCCCTGGCCATGTGCTGGGATGGAGGGGGCCATTTTGAATGCAGGCAGTGTTCTCAGGCCTGCACCCATTTTGCCTAGCTTTCATCCATTATGCCCAGGGGTAGTGAGTGGTGCATGGGCCTAGTCTTTCTGTGGGTTCTTTTGAATTTAAACATCATGGAGGGGTTGGATGGCTTGGGATTGTGCTGATTTTTCAGTGATTTTCGTTTTTTTGGCCTTTTGTGGACAGGCCATGTGGTTGGGGGCCATTTTGAGTGCTGCTACAGGCCCTGGCCATGTGCTGGGAGGGAGGGGAACATTTTGAATGCAGGCAGTGTTGTTAGGCCTGCAACCATTTTGCCTAGTTTTCAACCTTTATGCCCAGGGGTAGTTAGTGTTGCATGGGCCTAGTCTTTCTGTGGGGTGTCTTGAATTTAAACATCATGGAGGGCATGGGATTGTGCTGATTTTTCTGGTTTTTTTTCGATTTTTTGGGGGTGTATAACTGAACTGATGTTCCTCTGTCTTCCATTGCTTTTAGGTGCACAAGACTCAAGAGAACCACCAGTGCCAGGAAGAAGTCCTTCAGCGGTGTGTGTGTGCAGCATAACGTCACACGGCGTCACGTCTGGCTACAGACAACTCTGCAACTCGTGCAACTGCGGCCTGCTGTTCTGACCTGCTCTGAAGAAGATAGCCCCAAAAAGAGTTCCACGTAGCTCCTCTAGCAAGGAAGTTGCCAGTAAGGAGCAGAAGAAGCGAGTTACCAAGGAGGCTGGCGTGCCGGCCGCCACGTTTTTTGGGAGTAAAAAAAAAAGTACGCCTGCAGCAGCAGCGGGATCTGCTGGGGACCAAGCTGGGAGCAGCACCCCCGCTCCATTGGGCTCAGTGCTGCCACCACCACCACCACGCCAACTTAAGTCCAAGCCCTTGAGTGCTGCAGAGGCAATCAGTGGACTTCTTCAATCACCATCGACCAGTGATGTTGGCTCATCGCAAGAAAGTAGCAGCATTGTCCCTGAATCAACAGAGGTTGTTGTAACTCATCTGACAAGTGTTGAACAACCACAGCCGCAACAACAACCACATGTGCAAGTACAAGCCCAAGTACATGTGGAAGGAGAGGCAGCGCAAGGAGATGCGCAAGCAGAGGTGCATCGAGGGTCACAAGGGCCCACAATAGTTGTTCCTCCCGAAGTAGGGGCACATCAGGAAATCGACAATCAAACCGAGGTATCATTTGAGGAAGCCACTCCTCCTGATGATCATTCATTGTCTTCCACATCCCTAGCAAGGAAAACATCAAGGGGGGTGTCTACATCTTCTTCAAGCCCAATTCCTTCTGATGATCTGGATGAAGATTGGGAACCATCACGGCCGCCTGAGAGTGAGGCACACCATGATCTGACAAAGGTACTTAAGCGTAAAAGGAAGGTTGTCGAAAAACTCATAGTTATGGAGTGTGATGAGGCTCAACAAGAAGTGGCGGATACTGCTGCTGATGAAGCCTCTCACGACGACGAGCCAGTCATCATAAAGGTCACTGCAGCCCCAGCGGGCATGCAGCAAAGAGACATTTTGACCCTAGCCCGAGAAGCTGCTGAGCGTGATGATGATGTCGAAGAGGAGGCAATGGAAACACAACAATCATTGGAGTTAACTAGTACACCAACACCTACCGCTTCCATATTTCTTCCTCGCAAGAAGGGACCTCCATCCACCTCGACCTCAATTAGTGGTGGTGAAAGTGCACAACGTACTAAAGTTCGGCAATCCACATCCTCCACTTCATCTGGCATTAGCAGCTAGACCACCGCCACCAGTATCGCTGCCTCCTCCGGCCCCCACAGACAATTAAAGTCCCCAGCTTGGGACTTCTTTAGTGTTTGCCCAAAAAGGGAAAACTTCGCCATTTGTAGCATTTGTAAGGTTGCAGTTAGTTGTGGTAAGTTTGGTACCAACTATGGTACCGGAGGCCAGAGAGGTCATCTTAAGAGACAGCACCCTGTCCAATGGTTTGCGCACCTACAGGCGAACAAGGAAGCCCTAATTGCACGTAATGAAAACATTGATTTTTCATCTGATGATGACGAGGAGGAAGAAGACGTGTCAAACACTTCTCTTACACCCAGTACCCCTGTCAGCAGCACACCCCATTTGAGCCACACTAAGAGTGTGGGAGAGAGTGAGACACCAATGCGAAAAAGTTCATCAGCGAGCGTAACTTGGTCGAAGATATCATCATCATCATCATTATCCCGTAAATGCTTGGTCCAGGGCAACATTAAAAATATGTTGTTTACAGAAGCACAATATGAACGCAACCACCCACTGACTTCTTTTGTAGAAGGGGTTGGTTTTCTAGAATTAGTGGCAGCGCTCTGCCCTAAATGGAAGGTTCCTAGCCGGTTCTATTTTGCCCGAGTTGCGGTTCCAGCACTACATGAAGATGTTCTGGAGGTGATTGGGGCAGCTTTGCAGGAGAGTGCTGTTCACACTATACATCTGACAACAGACATGTGGACCAGTGGTGCAGGCGCTGATTACATGTGCATCACTGCACACTGGGTCTCTTTTTCAGGGGTTAAGGCAAAGCTAAACGCAGGTGTTGACCCGGACCAAGTTTTTAAAGCTGCTCGGAAACATGCAACACTTGCCATGTTTGGTTTGAAGAAACGTCACACAGCAGAAAACATTTTGGATGAGTTTAACACAAAGGTCCTTGACTGGCTGTCCTAAAAAAAACGCCATATTGGTTATGTTTCCACGGATAATGGCACCAATGTAGTTAAGGCCATGGAGCTGGGTGACTATTTCAGAGTGCCGTGTTTGGCGCACTGTATAAACCTGGTTGTCAAAAAATTCTTCAGTGATAAAGACAGTGCAGCATACAGGGTAGTGGACACCTGCCGAAAAATGTGCAAGCATTTCAACCATTCTTTTAAGGCCTGGAAGCATCTGAGGAGCCTACTATATGAACGTCGAATGCCAGTGAAAGCACTCATCCAGGAGGTGTCAACACGTTGGAACTCAACCTTCTACATGCTTGAGCGTCTGTATGAGCAGTATACGGTACTCGATCACTATTTCTTAACACAGGATACAGCTCAGAAGGAGGACCTGAGGATGGGTGCGGCGCAATGGGACATAGTTAAAAGCCTGACACGCATGCTTCGTCCTTTTGAGGTCTTCACGCGTGCAATCAGCAAGGAGGACTGTAATTTGGGAAAAGCTATCCCATTGTTGTACATGCTTGAGCACCAACTGAAGGAGGTGTGTTCTGTGTTTCAAAAAGATTAAAAAAAACAAGACCCTTTTGTTTTGGCGGAGAAATTATTAGAGCGCCTACAAGGTGATGAACGTCTTCAAATGATCCACTCAAACCAGCATTACATTTGTGCTACTATTCTGGATCCACGCTACAAAAAGGCGCTGGCAGGCCGAGAAATCTTTCCTTTTGCTGATGAAGATGTTACAAAGTACAAACAGTGGCTAGCCTCCTCAGCCAAGAGGTTTGAAAGAGAACGGCAGAAAATTGAAGGAAAAGGCAGTACATCAGCATCAGCAGGCCATCCCCAGTCAAAACAATCCACTTCTGCACCTGTGGCTCCGGCACAAGTGACCTCTAAGCCGTTAAAGACACCGGCAACCGGATCATCTGCACCACCAGACACAACAGTAACATTGGAGGCTGAAGAGGATTGGCTAGCTCGGCTTGGGTTTGGTTCTCAAAAGGTCACAGCAACAGCTAAGCAAAGTGGAGGAACCTTGGAGGAGCACCTTGAGTCGATGGTGAAGGACTATCTGAATGACTCAACAGAGGTCTATGTTAATGCTGACCCATTGGCGTATTGGCATGGGAAAAAGAATTGTGGCCACAGCTCTCCAACCTGGCTTTAAACTACTTGTCTTGCCCACTCGCAAGCGTGTCTTCTGAACGTGTTTTCAGTGCTGCTGGTGGCATTGTAACTTCCAAACAGAGCCGCCTCTCGCCCAAAAATGTGGAGAGGTTAACAATGATCAAGATGAATCAGCACCTCATACCACCAGATTACAGAGTACGAGAAAGCACGCCGGATGAAGACGAGGTGGACAGCAACATAGATGAGGGAATTTCTTCTCTGTCAGGTGACACTGAGCTCACCCTGCCTGAATTCGCAGAGTATGATGACGAAGCCTTATTCTTATTCGTGGACCGTGACACCAAGCCCTGAAAATGAGACAATGAATCAATAACTTTCTTTTTCGTCCTTATTCACTTTTATTCCTGTGTGTCTGTCTTTCTTTGTTGTGCACAGTTAATATAATTCAAACATTAATCACCTAATCACAAAAACAAGCCCATCAGCAGAACTGTCTTCACTTGTTTGCTGATTGATTTGAAGGTGCCGCAGTCTGCATTCCTCAGGTTCACAAGTTCAGAAGAACATTCTCCTCTATCCTCCTCCTCCAGACTCCTATTTCCATCAAAGCAGAGGGCTGGTTTACGCCCAATGAAGAAAGACTCAGCACTTGTGGGGGTGTTCTACTTCTTTGCGGTGAGTTGACGGCTCTGGGGCCATTGCTGGGAAGCTCTAATACCGGATAAAAGTGGTTTGGACCAAATCGGAGGCGGAATTTGTTTTGTGTTTTTGCTGACTTGCTTGCCTTTTAGGAGCTCTTTGGGGGGGTTCCGGCTGTTTGTGGGTGAGTTTCGGGGTCTGGGAGCACTGCTGGGACACTCTAATCTTGATTGCATTTGCTTTTCAGGAAATCCGTGGTGGTAAACCGGAGTTATGGCCTAGCTACACAGCGCGTTTGGACCGAAGGCCGAGAAATATTGTAAGTATGAGATTTTGCTTTTGGGCTATTTGGGGTTGTTGTGCTTTTTGGCGGGTGGGTTGGCGGGTCTTGGGGCATTCCTGGGAAGGTTTAATACCGGATAGAAGTGGTTGGGACAAAATCCACGCTGATTTTTTTTGTTGCTATTTCTGACATTTTGCTCAATGTAGCGTTTTCGGGGGCCTGTTTGGGGGGCTTCCTGGTGTTTGTGGGTGGGTTTCGGGGTCTGGGAGCACTGCTGGCTATGGATACTTTACTTTGCAAGAGGTTTGAAGCAAATCCATGGTGGCAGAGGGGAGTTAGGGCCTAGCTGCAGAGCGCGCATGGAGTGATTTGGGAAATTGGCAAAAAAATGACTAAGTCCCCATTTTTGTACTTTTGCTCTTTGGCTGTTTGGGGGTCTTCTACTTGTTTTCTCCTGGGTTGATGGCTCTGGGGCCATTGCTGGGAAGCTCTAATACCGGATAAAAGTGGTTTGGACCAAATCGGAGGCGGATTTTTTTTTGTGTTTTTGCTGACTTGCTTGCCTTTGAGGAGCTCTTTGGGGGGGTTCCGGCTGATTGTGGGTGGGTTTCGGGGTCTGGGAGCACTGCTGGGACACTCTAATCTTGATTGCATTTGCTTTTCAGGAAATCCGTGGTGGTAAACTGGAGTTATGGCCTAGCTACATAGCGCGTTTGGACGGAAGGCCGAGAAATATTGCAAGTATGAGATTTTGCTTTTGGGCTGTTTGGGGGTGTTGTGCTTTTTGGCAGGTGGGTTGGCGGGTCTTGGGGCATTCCTGGGAAGGTCTAATACCGAATAGAAGTGGTTGGGACAAAATCCACGCTGATTTTATTTTTGCTATTTCAGACATTTTGCTCAATGTAGCGTTTTCGGGGGCCTGTTTGGGGGGCTTCCTGGTGTTTGTGGGTGGGTTTCGGGGTCTGGGAGCACTGCTGGGACACTCTAAACTTGATTGCATTTGCTTTTCAGGAAATCCGTGGTGGTAAACTGGAGTTATGGCCTAGCTACACAGCGCGTATGGACCGAAGGCCGAGAAATATTGCAAGTATGAGATTTTGCTTTTGGGTTGTTTGGGGGTGTTGTGCTTTTTGGCGGGTGGGTTGGCGGGTCTTGGGGCATTCCTGGGAAGGTCTAATACCGGATAGAAGTGGTTGGGACAAAATCCACGCTGATTTTTTTGTGCTATTTCTGACATTTTGCTCAATGTAGCGTTTTCAGGGGCCTGTTTGGGGGGCTTCCTGGTGTTTGTGGGTGGGTTTCGAGGTCTGGGAGCACTGCTGGCTATGGATACTTTACTTTGCAAGAGGTTTGAAGCAAATCCATGGTGGCAGAGGGGAGTTAGGGCCTAGCTGCAGTGCGCGCGCGTAGTGATTTGGGAAATTGGCAAAAAAATGAGAAAGTCCCCATTTTTGTACTTTTGCTCTTTGGCTGTTTGGGGGTCTTATACTCGTTTTCTCCTGGGTTGATGGCTCTGGGGCCATTACTGGGAAGCTCTAATACCGGATAAAAGTGGTTTGGACCAAATCGGAGGCAGAATTTTTTGTGTGTTTTTGCTGACTTGCTTGCCTTTAAGGAGCTCTTTGGGGGGGTTGCAGCTGTTTGTGGGTGGGTTTCGGGGTCTGGGAGCACTGCTGGGACATTCTAATCTTGATTGCATTTGCTTTTCAGGAAATCCGTGGTGGTAAACTGGAGTTATGGCCTAGCTACATAGCGCGTTTGGACCGAAGGCCGAGAAATATTGCAAGTATGAGATTTTGTTTTTGGGCTGTTTGGGGGTGTTGTGCTTTTTGGCAGGTGGGTTGGCGGGTCTTGGGGCATTCCTGGGAAGGTCTAATACCGACTAGAAGTGGTTGGGACAAAATCCACGCTGATTTTATTTTTGCTATTTCCGACATTTTGCTCAATGTAGCGTTTTCGGGGGCCTGTTTGGGGGGCTTCCTGGTGTTTGTGGGTGGGTTTCGGGGTCTGGGAGCACTGCTGGGACACTCTAAACTTGATTGCATTTGCTTTTCAGGAAATCCGTGGTGGTAAACTGGAGTTATGGCCTAGCTACACAGCGCGTTTGGACCGAAGGCTGAGAAATATTGCAAGTATGAGATTTTGCTTTTGGGTTGTTTGGGGGTGTTGTGCTTTTTGGCGGGTGGGTTGGCGGGTCTTGGGGCATTCCTGGGAAGGTCTAATACCAGATAGAAGTGGTTGGGACAAAATCCACGCTGATTTTTTTGTGCTATTTCTGACATTTTGCTCAATGTAGCGTTTTCAGGGGCCTGTTTGGGGGGCTTCCTGGTGTTTGTGGGTGGGTTTCGAGGTCTGGGAGCACTGCTGGCTATGGATACTTTACTTTGCAAGAGGTTTGAAGCAAATCCATGGTGGCAGAGGGGAGTTAGGGCCAAGCTGCAGAGCGCGCGCGTAGTGATTTGGGAAATTGTCAAAAAAATGAGAAAGTCCCCATTTTTGTACTTTTGCTCTTTGGCTGTTTGGGGGTCTTCTACTCGTTTTCTCCTGGGTTGATGGCTCTGGGGCCATTACTGGGAAGCTCTAATACCGGATAAAAGTGGTTTGGACCAAATCGGAGGCGGAATTTTTTGTGTGTTTTTGCTGACTTGCTTGCCTTTGAGGAGCTCTTTGGGCGGGTTGCGGCTGTTTGTGGGTGGGTTTCGGGGTCTGGGAGCACTGCTGGGACATTCTAATCTTGATTGCATTTGCTTTTCAGGAAATCCGAGGTGGTAAACTGGAGTTATGGCCTAGCTACACAGCGCGTTTGGACCGAAGGCCGAGAAATATTGCAAGTATGAGATTTTGCTTTTGGGCTGTTTGGGGGTGTTGTGCTTTTTGGCGGGTGGGTTGGCGGGTCTTGGGGCATTCCTGGGAAGGTCTAATACCGGATAGAAGTGGTTGGGACAAAATCCATAAGGAAAAGCCTTTTGGCACTTTTTGTAACTTAGGGTTCGTTAGGGTTAGCCCTAGCAGCAGGATTGCATGTGTTTTGGGGTGTTCTAGATTTTTGCAACTGAGTTCTGGGGTCTTAGAGCACTCGTGAGAATGTGTAATTTTGGTTGCAAGTCATTTGAAGAAAATCCATGGTGGGAAAGGGGGGATTTGGCATAGTTAAAGAAAACCTCTGCCACTATTCTTAACTTATGGCTCGTTAGGGTTAGCAGTATTTCTATTGCATGTGTTTGGGTGGGGGGTTTTTCGAGTCTTGGAGCGATGCTGGCTATGGATACTTTTGCTTGCTTGCAAGTGGTTTGAATACAATCCTCGGTGGGTAAGGGGGTATTTGGGCCTACTTTTACTTTCGAAGTACGTTTTGTCACCAGTTTTCTGCTAGGCCTCGTTTTTTGAGATCTGATTGGGGATCTTCTACATTTTTGCAACTGGCTTTAGTAAGGGTCTGGGTGGAAGCACTGCTGGGAAGGTCTAATTTTGTTCTAAAACACAGTTCACAGTACACCTAGCTTGAGGGGAATGATCCGCTAAATTAATTCGCCCATACTTATTTATCCTTGAAAAGGTGACTCAGAAAGAGTACGCACTTTCAAAAATGTTGTACTGTCTATTAGGAATATCAAAGTGTGACTTTTTGCACTACACAGCGTACATACCTTATATTTATTTATCAGTGCTGTTTTTCGTTCAATAATTACAGGCCGGGTTTCAGTCTGCAATGGGGAAAAAAGGATGGAGTCAGGCTTCACATTAGCGAGCTGCAATTCAGCATCCGCCAGGCAGGCAGTGTACAGGGTGTCTTCTGGTCACCAACATTGATGGACGAAGCGTCAGCTGGAATGGAGGAGTGCCGCTAATAAGAGGAATTGTTTGCTGCATGCAACTTACTTACCAAATTCAACAGGACAACTACAACAATACAGATACAGTATCCATTCTTTTATTCAATGAGTGTGTGTGACTGCATTTCTTGGATCTCTCTCTGCTTCTTAATTGATCCCTACAGCCATTCTATAGGTTTTACTTCGGCTATTTTTTTAACCTAATTTAATGTAGCCCTGTACTGTCGCATTCTGGCATTCGCGGTTGTCGAAAGTACTACTTACTTTTCTGTAACAATGCATTCAGTAGTGCATGCACTTCCTTTATGTCACGTAAAAGATTTATGGTTAGCTTTGTACCCAAAAATTCCTTTATGTTCAATTATTGTTTGTCCATGCTGTGCTTTTTTTTTTCTCTCAACAAAACCTACCCAAAAAGAAACCCCCATTCCTATCCATTTTACAAACCCTAACCCTCTTCCCCCGGGTTGTGTGGTTTTGCTTGATGTGTGACTAACTGACATCAATAATTCCACACACTTGCTGGGGAGGATAAGGTCATAGCAACAGGCTGGTGAAGGAATCCGAGGATATATTCTAGACTTACTCAGATTCAGTACTATTTCTTGTAGTATTAGCCAATGTCAAAGAAATCCTACGCAAGTACAAGTTATACAATAAATACTTTACCATTTGTTAGGCTACATTGTGGCACTGTTGTAGTCTAGTGTACTGTCACCTGCTATAATCTCTATTGTACCGTTGTAATGCTACAGTAAGGACAAACCAAGTTTCATTTTCTTTTTTTCCATAGCCATGCAACTGCCACTGTGTCACACCACTAGTACCACCACAAGGAGGAGGAAATTTCAGCCGCCCTGGATTGCAACCTTAATCGCCATTTCCCATGGAGCCAGCCCTGGGCCTAGCCCTACTTTCAAACAGAAATTACAGGTAAGATAAGCGTTTGGTTGGAGGTAGTATAATGGAGCATTAGGAGAGACGAGAGATTGACAGTAGTACTACTAAAGTCCTAGGACTATTCAGGAAAACAAACTTACTGTTAAACCCCCACCCACCAGACTCAAAAGCAGTAAAAAACAGGTATGGTCAGATAAAGTTTCAAAAAGTATATTTTTATAGCCCTAACAAAATAATCTCCCGCAAACCCTCCCTAACCCCAACGATTGTCCTTCAAAAGTCCCCAAAAACCCAACTCCCAATTCCCACCCCCCAAAATTCTCTCAAAAAGGGGCAAGGGACACTATGGCAGGGTGCTGGTGACTTTAGCAGCCAGGGCATCATGCTCCTTGCGGAGGGTGGCATGTTCGAAGCGGAGGCCCTCCACCAAGTTCTTATAGTTCAGGACCTCCTGCTCCAGGTAGGACAGTCTGAGGGATAAGCGGCGCCGGCGTGCCTTGCAAATCCTGTGGGGGGCAGCTGCTGTCTTTGCTGCTTGGCGGTGGTGTTTGGCTTTGGTAGCCCGGCCCCATACCGCTGGAGCACTGCGCTGGCTGTCAGCCAGCACGGAGGAGGATGCAGCTGTCCCAGTGGACGTTGTTGTATTACCAGACTGCGTCTCCTCCTCCTCCAGGGGCACCAGCCACCGATATTCAGCGACAGTGGCATCCAGCCTCCGTTGCCGGGCCATTCGAGCCAGCTCCTTCCTCCTTGATGGTCTCTTGGATTTGGAAGGAGCAACTACATGAAGAAAGAAAGACATAGTCTGTAACCAATGCTCCTTAAGATTAACACAAAATGATTGAGCAGAAAGTTGTCACAGTACAAGTAGCAAATTGAAAGCACAGTACATAACTATTGAGGACAGTATCTATGTAACCTCCGACTTCTTCATCCTTGCTCTAACATTAGTGGGAGTTTAAGGAACAAATTCTATGAGCACTATGGACTTCCCTTACATTCGACTATGACAGTACACCAGTCTTCTTCTTCTTCTTCTCTCTTGTTTAGGAAAATTGGTACGTTATCTTATGCAAGCCGGCATAATGCCAGCGCAGTGAACTTGCACCCGAGAAAAACAGACGCACACCATGGTGAGTGAGACAGACTTGCGTTACTGTACCGGTCCATTACATGCAGGTGGTGAAGCTCTTACTTTTCTATTACGGGTGGCGCTGAGAATACTCTGTTAAAAGGGCTACTGCTTAATTAATTTAGCTTTCACCCTACAGTGCAAATGAGTATTAGAAAAGAAAAATGAAGAAGCTAAATAATCTGATTATCTATCACTTCACATGGGATGTATTTGATGACATATGGGATGACTTTAGGTGCTTTGCTTATTATTGAGTGAACAGTGATACACCCACACATGAATGACGTACTACTACTAAACTAAAGTTATTAAGAGAGGTAGGGAGTGTCCACCGTAATAACCGGATATATGCTGTGCTTGCAGTTGCAATACAAACTAATGCTACTATTCATGGTAGTATTTGGACAAAATTACAACTTCTTTTCCTTGCCTTTCCTACACTGGAATGGACGTGCGGGTGCGGTGTTACATGCTCTTCAAAGTAACACTTAGTTCATCCAGTGACCGTCTACTCTCTCTAGATACACATATGCTATCTAAGAGTCAGATAGTACCATGAATGATATAGGCATCCATCCATTCAAAGTACATGCACACATACAGTTTCTGTTTCACCCACCCAGGCTGTTCTCCTTCCACCCATCCTTGCTTCATCATTCACCCAGCCATGCACCATACCATATTCTTTCCTTCCCAGCCACCTCGGGGACCAAGCAAACACATATCATTCTTCTTTGCCAGTCATCATTACATTTCTCGTCCTCCCACACTTACTTACACCCTTCTTTCGCTTTTCTTTCATCCCATCCATCAAGTTCATCTCAGATCTGATTGGGATTCTTCTCGCCAAAAACTTCACAGCTAAGTCGAAGTACATTTAGAGGAGGCTACTACCTGGTTTATTTATAATACACCCATGCAGAAAGCACAGTCTGCAGTCTTCAATCTTAATGAGTAAGGAATATATAGCTTACCTCTGCCCGCCACCACCGTGTTATCCCTCACAGGCATGTCCTTGTCCGGCACTTGCAACGCCTCCTCCCCAGAGTTGTCCTCCTCGTCCAATGCCGCCACCACCTCCGCGCTGGCCCCGCCTTCAGATGTTCCACCTACAAAGTACATTTAATAATGTTAGAATACACCACTCACTACTATATAATATTTGCTCTAGGAGGAAGAAAGAAATGTGAAAAAAACAGTATACAATTTAATAATTTGTGACTGTCTACTCTAAAGTGAAATGTCCCTTTTTCCAGGGAAGGCTGTTGTCTTGCTGCACTTTTTGGCACAACTGATGAATGCTTGCTTTTTATTTTTAACACGCACCACTTTTTCTCCTAACAGACAGAATCTTGACGTCTAAGAACACGAGCAGGATCAAGTTCAAACCAGGTGAGAGCTCGGCTCGACCACAAGAAATGTGTCTAATTAATCGTCAGCACTAAGTACTTTTCCATTTTCAGTTAAATGTTTACTTTTATGACAAACTTGATTTTAATAAATGTGTTTACTTTTAATAAAGCTTTTAAACTTAAATGTACTCTATGGTTTTTGGTCCTCCAGACTAGAGTGGATGAGCTAAAGGTTTTGCAATTTTTGCAAGCATGAGTCCGTGCCTCTGACATCATTGGGGAATAATCATAATCATCGGTGACTTTGGGAGCTAAATGACTCTGCCACACTATCTAGTCAGTAAGGAGTTTGGGGGTTCAACTACAAAGTCTGTTATCACTGAGGTATGTGTAAGGTCTAACAGCACCTATTATAATTTATAAGCTAAGCAATGCATTATTTAGTGTCCATAGTTCTGTTTGTGCAGATTTGTCCCTGCAACAGTAGTAGAATGGATTGTCCTCCTATCCAAACCAAAAGTAAAGTAGTATCTTATTCTTTCTTGGTGGTCATTCACCTTTTTATTGTTGGCAATTGTCAAAGCATAAATATTTAGAAGACTTGAAAAGACATTATGGACAATCCCAGAGGACTGCACTCTGTGCATAGATCTATTGCTGACTAGAATGGGAGTCCAATGGAATTGCCAAATGTGCAATCTTAGTTAGCTACACAGACAGACTAATAAGAATAATCTAGTAATACCACATGGAGTCATAGTCGAGGCAGGATAAGAATTTAGATCCAGTCTACAAGAATATCAAAGACGATTTAGAAAAAATCGAATGAGGAACGCTGGGAAAAAATAAGCACTCTATATTAAAATTAAAACTTAATGGGGCCAGCAAAGGAGCCCTCGCCTGCCCGATCCTGGCCTGCATCCTCAACAGCACCCGCCTCCTCCTCCTCCTGTGTCCTCCTCTTGCCCCTGGGGGAAGCTGATGTACAACATGAAAGAAAGAAAAACAGAAAACATGGATGATATTTGTCAACCAAATCAAACATTTCAAAAGAACTAAGAAAATATTTTGGCGAAATAGCAAATAGACAACTATTCAACGGGATATATTATTGACCAATGTCATGTGGTCTACTACGTTATTAGTATTTGCGGACCGTCGTATTGTAAACTTCTTATGTAACTCACTACACAAAGTACTAAAAAGGTTTGACTAGGATTGGCAGGCAGCAGTCCGCAGCACGCGAAGTGACAGCCAAAGTTCACCGTGATTGTAGATCAGCGACAACACTAAAGTTTCCTACTACATTAACCAGTCATTAAAATACTCAAACTATCAATCCACCACCACTATTTCTTCTTATCGCCATGTGTACAAAGGAAGGACTGGACTTGAGTCTGTAGGGGCTGATTTAGAAGCCCCTTGCGGCTCTTTTGCTCCATTGTTGCGTGACTTTTGTGACGCAGCGGCAGCACAAAAGAGGCGCAATGATGCGGCGTATATTAACAACGTGACGCATATGGGAAATGCATCACGTTGTAAAGCCCTGCGCCATCAGGGGGCGTTCCGGCGCAAGGGAGGGCGTTCCTGCGCAGGAACGCATCCTAAAAGTGGCTGAGGGAAATCTACAAGATTTCAATCACTCACTTTAACGACAATGATGCGTGACTCAAACCCTGCGCCTGCTTGAAGCAGATGTACGGCTTGACGCAGCTTTGGGGAGATAGGGCACCCCAGAGCAGCCCAGAGCATTGATGGAGCTGCGCCATCGTGGAGACGCAACTCCAGCAATGCGCCGCCCTTACAGCACAGATGCGTAGCGCTTCGGTGACATTTTGGGCCCATGGTGCGCCGCATTGTAAATACAGCGCACCATGGGTGATAGTGGCGTGGCGCACAATTACTGGCGCATCCCTGCTACTTTGCAGGGATGCGCCGGTAATTAAACATCTGAACCTTAGTGTGTAGCATTACTACACTCATACATAATCTCACAGGCCAATGAAATGAACACAAAATCGGAAACAAATAAGCATAGTAGCAACACTACTGAGAAGGAGAGCAGTGCACCTGAAATGCACAGAAGATTTTGAAATATAATATACCTACAATGTACTACTTACCAAGCCCGGGGATCTCGAGGCCAAGCAGGTTGAGCAGATCTCGTTCACGGGTCAGGACATCTGTCCAGCGGTGGGTGGCCTGGTTGTAGGTGCGCCGGACCCGAGAGTGGTGGTACATGGCCCATCACACCTTATCCCACCGCTTCCGGCGATCCCGCAACCCGTACCCGCCTCCGATCTTGCCGCCTGCCATTATGGTCCTGGGGAGGTGGCGCTGTACATAGAACACTAGTGCGCCCACCTCCTCCGGGCTGAAAATCTCCCGGGTGCGACTGTCTCCCCCCTCAAACGCCGGCACGGGAGCCGGGCACGGGGTGCGGGACCCTTCCCCTTCTCGGGATGCTTCCCGGCTCCCTTCTCCATGGTCTGGGCGGAAAGGAATAAAGAAATAGAATAGGGAAGAGAAGGAAAGAAAAGAGTTTAAAAAAGTAGTTTAAAATTAACAAAAAGTAGCAATAAACACAAAAATATAGGGCTAGAAAAATAGAGGGATAGATAATAAGTAAAATAGATCAAAAAAAACTTCAAACAAGCAAAGGATGGCACAGATTTAGAGAGGATACAAGAAGCATGCCCAGAACCATAGCAATGAATGAGAAACAAGATGGCCGCGCCCGTTCACGACCGCGCGGGTAAGTTCGCGCGAGATGTTCCTCGCGAACACTCGCGAAATTGTACTTGTGAGCCGCACACTTTGCGAGATTACACTTCGCGGAAACGGAAATACATCATGCAAACAAGATGGCCGCGCCCTTGAACGACCGCGAGGGTAACTTCGCGCCTTGCGCTACAAGCGGCTCGCGAAAACGCACAAAACCTTGTGCACTAACACGCCGCAAAAAAAGAAATCGCATATTCGCACGAATTCGCGGCTTCCGAATCCGATCTGTTCACGCCCCGTGAATCCCGCGAAATTGCAGAAAAATGAGTTTTGCAAAACTGAAAGCAATCGGCAGGTGCAAGAGTTCAAACTCATCATTAGTAACAATTGACTGTAGTGCTTCCTGACTGGGGCCCCTCCAGAGTTCAGTTGCTAGTTGCAACAATTGTATGACCCTGCTCTGACCCTCATAGCAGGCTCATAGAATAGCTAGAAGTAGGCCACAAAGGTCCTGGAAAAAAAATTTGCACTGCAACAGAAAGCAAATTACTGATAAGGAAGCAGGTGCCAGACCTGGAATTTTAAAACAGTGACACATTAATAAACTAACCCCAAATTAATTCATGTCAGTTGAAGCAGGGCAGGTGTGCTTGCTTTCCCCCCCATAATCTACAGTGATGATGAACCAGAGGGTGGCATTGATGTAACAGACGGTGGCATGGGTGAAAGAGAGGGTGGCAGTGGTGAAACAGAGGGTACTGGGAGGCTGTGATGATGAACCAGACGTAGAACCAACATAGCCGCGACCGTTGCGAGCTGACAAGTAAGTTCGCAATTGCAAACTAGTACCAAACCCTCACGAACTGGCAGAAACCCTTGCGAACACACAAAAAAAAAATACGCAAATTCGCAAGAATTCGCAGATTTTGCGGATTGAGAGTTCGCAAATTCGCAAAATTTGCGAACGCCAGATTCGCAAAATTCGCCCATCCCTAATACGATCATAAAATGTATCTTGCATAACGCTTTGCATTTCTCATAAAACACATACCTATTTGCATTGCCATTGAATTCAGGTTTAGTCACTGCTGCTGAATGGATGGATGAACAGCAACAGGATCTCTTCAGACAATTCTCTGTATGTTCCTTTGAGCGTTAGATATGCTCAGGCATCACCCCTGGATCCTACTTCAGAATAGTTTTACTGGAAAAAGCTCAAACTACCAAGAACCTTCAACTTTTAAAATGTATTGTTTTTACAATCTCTAAGCACCTTTAAGTTAATCACAATCGGCTCTGCACTCCATTCTGGTGTGAGTGGCCGTAGAATGAGTAAGTGTGCATGTCTACATGTTTCAGTGTGTAGCATACGTGGCCTAGGATTGTGTTGTGCTTTGTTTTATGGATATACCAAAATACATATTGATTCCTCCCTGTGGGTCTGTGTACAAAATGGCGGTGGGGAGAACCTACTTGACTAGGAAAATGGCAGTTGTGCCCCTTTTCTTCCTGGCAGAGGGGAGATGTTTGTATTGGTGACATCAGCATCCAGTCTTAGTGCCAGTGATTTGGGTATATCTGGGAGAGATCCTCCCAACATCACCAATCACTTAAGAGACAAATTCAGTTCCTATCTTCTCCAGAAGGCAATGCAACAAATGGCAGAACCGTCTAGAATGACTTCAAGTGAAGGGTCCTGGAATCAACAGACTACATCTGAGAAGACAGTACAAGAAGTAACTTGAACGTTCAATGAGTGCTGCACTACCTGAGAGTGGCCAGTGGAAGCCATATCCTGGGGGAAAAGACAAATATCTGCCATACAAGGTTGGGGTCTCAGATGACCTGATTCAAATAGGTGAAGGGCTCCTAAATGGTCTGCAACTTGCACTTGATGATCTGCCTTGGAAGATAGGGACACTGGATGTGACCCTGCAAAAGAGTTTGCCATGAAGAAAACCTGGAGGAGTTGCCTACTTAAGGGGCGTATCTAGGTGCTGTGCGAAAAGGTGCTACAGGTGCCCCCACAGAAGGAGACAGCCTTCAGGCGTTTCCAGCAAGGGAGTTGACTTGCTTTCCACTCCCAAATAAAAGAAATTCAGCACTCCCAAGGAGAGGCACTCAATAAAACAAGAATAAAAGCACCTGGAAAAGAGGTTCCATACTCCGCAAATGAGGCAAATTAAAAGGCAGTTTCAAAATATAGCTTGGGGTTTTATTTATGGTACACTCTCTAACAGAAAGATTTTCAGTGATGTCAAATGAAACTGGTAAAACAAAATGCGAATGTATATGTACACTCGCAAATAATCAAATGCATGAGATAACACGCAGGCAGATAATAATGGTAAAACATGCACAAATAATAATAATAATGAAACATTCACAAGTCAAATAATAATGGAACATTCACAAGTAGGATACAAGGGAGCAAAACATAAGCAGGTAATAATAGACATCCAATGCAAGAAATAGGAAATGTCCAATGCAAGCAATCAAGTAAAAGAAATAAACACTATCAAATACAAGAAATAGGCACTGTTAAATGTAAGAAATGAGCACAGAAAAATATGTAATAATCAAGAACACAAATACATCTGCATATGAGATTACAGCATTCTGGTCAGCTCAACCGGGAAGCCCTTGACAGTCAGCCAGAAGTCTCAATGGGACAGCAAAACTTTCTTGTGACGATGCGTCTATCTCACTTGTGCGCTTCTAATTCAGCACCAAGCGATCCTGTCTTTAATACCTTTACTTATACAGAGAGAGACTTCTAGAAACTCCCCTCCCTCTTTCTATTTCAAAACCAAAGGTGACTGTACCAGTCTGTTCAAAGGTCAAGACGGAAGCCGGCTGAAGCCGGCCGAACCTCCATGTTTTGACTCTGAGACAGAGAAGTACATTCGACACATTTCTCCCATGCTTTCAAATGCACATCCGACACATACTTTTCCAAGCAAGGCTGTTTAGCTCTGTGCTTTAAAGAAAATAAACATCCTTCTCTGAGGCTGCAAGAGGAGACACAAAATGAAATAGCAAGTCAAAATGCAAGAGTACACAAAGGATGTTGTACATTCCAGATGGAGTAAGTTAAACCACATTGTCAATTAAAACATTTATAGTCAAAGGTCATTACGTGATCCCACAATGCATACAAAAGCATATAGCACTACAGGAGCCGAAGATGTGCCCAGCAAAATGGTGTGACACTTGTCAACGGTGCCCAGAGCACTGGTGTGATACTCATCATGGGCCCAGAATGGTCCAGAATGGCTGAGTTGTGTATCATACGCCCAGCTATGATGAACCTTTCAGGAGTGCTCAGCATGGCTGCGTCATTCCTTGCATGCCCCTACATGGCAGAGGGCCACATAACATTTCATCAGTGTGACATCAAGCTGTTCCTGCAAATCTGATTTAAAATATCAGCATGAATTTCACCTGCCCTTAGAGCACCTTCTGGAGGGTCTCCACAGGACTCACCATGCACAAACACCTGATTCAGGGAAGCTCCCCTCTCATTTGGGAAGTTAGTTTTTTTAAAGAAGATTTGCTACTTACCTATGCATGCTCCTCTGTTCCCTAGTTATGTTGGAGGTTCTCCACAGCACCCCAGCGAAAGCGTTTGAGAAGGTGAGGCCATGGCTTAGTGGGAGAAATCATGGAAAATGACTAGGTTCATGGACAGAGTGGAGTCATTCTTGTGATCCAGGTAATATAGATGTGCTCCACCCCGAGAAGTTCACTGAAGGGCGTTAGAAAAATATACTAACACACTATAGACTGAACACTTGAGAGACTAACCAGTGACATCCAGGATTGGGGGCAGATGTGCATCTGATACACTTATTAACCAAGAGAGATTAACACCTGCCTGATCTTTTCTATTTTGCATTAGCATACCCAGAGAAAGCAAGGCGCATGGTGGTTAGTGATATTGCAGTTTGAATCATTATTCTTTCCTTAGCATGGGTGTAATTTGGTAGCATTTGTGCAGTTATTTATTGCAGTGCAAATAAGGTACTTGTTTGTTTACAAGATTAAGTACTGACTGGGTAGTCAATCTTTTTGCGAGGGTCATTATGTGTACTGTTGACTTCTGAGTTTTTAAACCCACACTTCCTCCCTGAGTAAGCCTTGGACCATTCCTCATCATCTGCCTTGGTAACGTGTTAAAGAGGGGTAATTCATGCTCAGTTTGCAGGGTTGTAGTAGGTGTGGCTCTGGCACATCAATGGTAAACCACCTTAAATCCCACAAAGGGGGCTTAGTAACCCCAGTATGACTTGGATCTTCCAATCGCAGTCTAGTGTTATGCCTCACGATTTTCTCTTTGAATGCTTCAAAAACTTGATTTCAAAATGTTGACGTCACCAGTGGGCATTTGAACAAGAATGATCATGGAAATGCTGTAGTGTAGAATATTCATTTAGCAAGTTTGTATGAATGAACATACACATCATAGGTCTACTGCGTCTTCATATTCCAACATCTCTCTGAATTTGACACCTCAAGACGCATCCCTCAACACCATTAAGTTCTCTCTTACTCCAGATTCTACTGTGTATCACACAAATTGCCCGTAGACATTCAGAAGACAATACACTACAGAGCACACAGTAAAACCAACCAAAATAATGAAGAGTGCAATGATTATGAGTAACCCGCTGTGCCTAGCTCCATGAGTCAATGACGGCATGGTGCACTGAACAAACTTTCACTCAGATCACAGCACCTTATAGTACTCATATAGACCTAAACCTTGACTAAACAACCTCATGAATTTGATGTGTGGAGTTGAGAATCAGGTTACCCCAACTTGGAATTGAAAAAATAAGCTCACCATAAGCCAGCTTCTCTGTACACGGTGGACCTCATTCACAAAGATCTTTCACACTCATGGTGAGAATTCTCATTGTGGAGATTCCGCCCCCAGTGTGTGGAGCCTTCACCACAACTGAGGGTCTTCTGAGATGAGTGCTGAGGCTCTTTGTGAATCAGGCCCAATATTTCTTATACATTCAAGATATAGTGCATATTTATTTTTTTCCTCATTAGCCATAGAGTCGATCCAACTGTGCTCCAATCTGCACAGACACGAGGCCCGACCCCCCTGTAGCACCAAGAGGCCCAATACTAAGCTCCAGGTGCCCAGAGAGTCAGTCCCAATGTCGCCAGCAGAGCTTGGACGAACGTTCTCCCTTCGGACCAGTTCGCCCAAATGTCCAATAACTGTACGGTACCTCCCTTTTGGACAGAGAGATTTTAGGCCTAATCATCGGACCCGGGGGAAAAAAAAAAACAAACCCCCGGGTTGGCTAACTATCCCTTCTCCAATTGATCAAAAGGTCCCAAAATCTCAGAGATCGAGGGCTACATGTTCTAGATAGAAACAACTTACCCCGTATCTCCAGAGAATCCCAAATCTTGATGAAAGCTTGGTCTTTCCTCCCGCTTACCATCTACGGGTGAACTAGCTTGATAAAAAGGAGTATTCTCCCGAAATTTACTTTTATCTTTAATTCCATCCCGCTAGTTTTTGATACCAAACAGCTTGCAAAATGTCAGCAAAACATTAATTCATTTATTTGGGGATATAAATCCAGTAGATTAGCCTGGAAAAAACTGAGAAGGAGAATAGAAAAAGGGGGGCTTGCATTGCCAGACCTGGAATACTACGCTTGGGCATTTTATCTGTCCCACTCCAGGATGTTACTAAAGATCCCCTGGGAAAATGCAAATGGGCTCATGTAAAAGGCAATGTTACTGGGTTCGGACCTTCCAGTGAACGGCTTTCTCTTCAAGTTCGGCCACCAGAAGTTCTTTAAAAAAATTTGATTGAAGACATTATTGGGTATTCTAAAAGAATGGTCTCAAATAAAATCTAAGGCCGGGATAGGATGCCTATCTGAACATGCTCCGATTTGGGACTTACCTGGGCTAGCATCACAAGAAGCCAATATAGCTAAAAGAGTCCTACTAGACGCAGGTATCACAAAGTGGGGCGATCTGCTGGTGGAAAGATCAATCATTGACTGGGATATTTTCAAGCTCAAGGTAACATCACCACTCTCCTTGATAGTATACCTACAATTAGGCAGCTGGATTTGGACTCAAACTAAGAAGAAAGGAATGATGGGAGAGGAGAGTCCTTTAGAAAATATCCTAGTCGAAAGACCTGCGGGAAAAAAGGAAGTCGCACTCTTTTACTGGCACGTCATAGAGGATGGAGAGCGTGATCTCAACCTCCCGGAAAAACTTTGGGGAGCGGAGGGGGAACTACATATGGAGGACATTTGGGAGGAATCTTTTACCCTCCTCTATAAAATCATTAAGCCAGCATGGCTGAGGCGCAACCACTTTTTCACACTTCACAGAGCGTATTACTCTCCTAAACGGTTGTCGAAATTTCAACCCGGGAAGTGTTGTGACAAATGCTCTTTTCCAGCAGCCTCAGATCTGCATATGTTTTGTGAATGCCCGAACATTGCCACCTTCTGGCACGAAGTCAGAACAACACTCAAATCTATTCTCGGATTATCTATCCCGTGCTCATGGTCTTTAATCATTTTCGGACTAAATGACAACATCAAGGGATTAGAGAGAGACTTTCTGTTCTATGCTATGCCATCTTACTGGCAAGAAGAGAAATCTGCAAAAACTGGGTTAACATAAACCCCCCAACACATGTAGAGTGGCTGTCTTCATTATATGCAACATCAAAGCTGGATCTATCTAGAACATGTAGCCCTCGATCTCTGAGATTTTGGGACCTTAAGATATAGTGCATATTGAAGGATAATATTCATGAAACAGAGTCAAGTATAGGTGCTTAGGGGCATATTATCAAGCAGCAGCGATAATTATCAGTGGCTGCTCTTAGCGTGATTTTTTTTATTGCCAGCTATCGCTGGCAATTATCTCCATGCTCTCACTGTATTAACAACGTATAGTGCAATGGCGATAATTTTCCAGCGATAGCGATGTTTTACATTGAACATCGCTGGTTTTCCAGCGATGTTCCATGGAAAACGGCAATAACCTTGCTGATACAACCCTGTGGTCGTATCAGTATAATCCTCCGCCATTGTTAGGTATAGGTAAGTCTGCATTCTTGCAGACGTTAGTTTTTGGTTTTTGCCAAAAACTTACATCTGCAAAAATGCTTGCGCCTCCTTGTAAATATTGTGAAGTACATTTAGCGATATTTTACAAGCTAGTTCATCAGGGGTACGCCCAGTGACGGCCACTGTGCATCTTATTGGAGATGCGAAGTTAGGCATGCGGGAAACGGGTGCTAAGTCAAGGAAACACGCACTTGCGTGTCCTTGATGATATTGTGATAAAATTATTGCTGCTTTTCGCCCGAGAACGGACGCTAAAGTGTCAATAATGTTATCGCCAGTCCTTATTAATATGCTCCTTAGAGCTTGTCAATAATCTGGATTCTAGCACCATGATACCCTAGTCTGATGTTACATCTGTGCTTCATAAATCCTAAATACAAATAAAGTACTGACGTGTGATCATTCATGACAGCATCAAGCTTCCCCTTTTGCCTAGGACTCATTACGACCCCAAACAGAAAGAAATGATTGTAAGGCTGCATGAGCATAGGCGCAGAAGTAAAATGGTAAATAAGGCTATTATTATATGCCATGGCTCCACTTATACTAATCAACTGAATTGCATTCAGAAAACACAATTAAATAGGAAACCCTGCCTTGCGATGTTCACCATGTTAGCACAGTACCAAGGGATATCATTTTGCTGGAGCATTAGAACTCCTTAACAGAACATTTTGTTCAGTCTCACATACAGTGTGATTCAATCTCACGTAAAGAAACATTAGAGGTTTGGAAAGTAAACACAGGCAATGTTGAGTGGAACACACAACCTGGAGATCAATGCTCTGTCAGTACAATGCCCAAGTGGCAGTGCCAACTCTCACTGCTACTGACAAGATCAGAACACGATCTTAAAGTTGACTAGATAGGCAATCCAAAGGTTCATCAATCAGAATGGTCAGCGAGAGGTGTCTAAAGGGTAAAAAATGTCTGCTTTCCACCACTTTAAATCTTGTGGCTCAGTAATCGGTCACTAAGAAATCAGAAAGTGACACTTGGCTTTTTTTCTGCCTTTGCTGCTAGCACTGCTGAAAATACTCATTTTATTGTCACACAACACTGCCTGTCAAGAAACATTTCTTAGCAAGTACATAAGTTAAAAACACATAATTCTAGTATGTTTAGATCATTCCCTCAAGAGTTTTCTCACAGTGAGAACGATGCAGTGAGAATAAAATCATTAATGACTGCTTTCAGAATTCGATTAGGATCAAGTAGAAAAAGAGCATACATAAAACAACACTTATTTAAGGCAAACAGCATCAAATATTACTATAGTTGGAAAATTATAATGCCATGGAGTTCTTACAATCAAGTTAAATGACCAGACCCACATTACAATAAACTGTAGATCCTATGACTCGTTGTCTATTGATGAAACAACATTATTACCACAAGTCCCTGAAAATCGATTCACTCCTGCATCCACCAGCTCACATATGGCATAACGCTGGATTTCGAATTGGTAATTGTTTCATTCATTGCCTGCTCTGCTGAGGAACTTATGACGGATAACCAGCTGCTAAAATGATGGAGTGTACTGCACTTTCGAGGACTTATGTTTTAAGGTTGACTTTAGGGTGGGGATTAAGTGCATCCATACAGCTCCTTCCACTTGCCCGATCCCCTCTTTGCACCTGGGCCACATAACACAATGATAATGGAGCTGTTCTCTAATATGGAGAGAAACAGCATTATCCACATAGGCTAAGATCACGTGTGCCGGTACCACGGAAGCAGAACACCGTTTGACTTAACCACGCATACGACTAAACCATGCATATGTGTGAACCACTGTATATGCGTGGTTAAGGCTGTACACAGTCTAGATCGAGAGGCCAGAGAGTGGGGAGAGGAACAAGAAGGATTGTGAGAGGAAGAAACAGGGCGGGGCTTGGTAAGTAGGGCTTGGGATGGAGGGGGTCTGGGCGGCGATTTAGGGCTCAGGGAGGGGGCAGGGGTTGGACTAGATTTGTAGGCTAGGGACCGTTTTAGGGCTCAGGGTGGGGGGGCTGGGGTCAGGGTAGTTTTTTAGGCTAGAGGCTGTTTCAGGGCTCAGGGTGGGGGGCTGGGGTCAGGGTAGTTTTTTGGGCTGGGGCTGTTTTAGGGTTCAGGGGCAGGGGCAGGATTTGAAGTGGTATTTTGGGCTGGGGACAGTTTTAGAACTCAAGGCAGGGGGCTGTGGTCAGGTTAGTTTTTTGGGCTGGCAGCTGGGTTTTACGGTTTAAGGCACGAGGTCAGAGTAGTGTTTTGGGCTGGGGCGGGGGGTATTGCAGTCCTGGGGGATAATTTTTTAAGACTCCGGGCAGGGGTGCAGGGGTGTGATCTTTACCACGCATGACCTTTACCAATCATGCCTTTACAATGAAATTTGTTGTAAGTCCATGCGTGGTAAAGAAATGCGTGGTAAAGACGCAGTCGTAGTTGAGACTGCGTGGTTTAGCCATGCTTTGTTGAGGCATGCATTGCATTGTTCTATCATACAACCCAATATGGATGGTCACACTTTCCCTGGAATGCCTGAGATGGAGTGGTCATATCTAATAGAAATGCATGATTGTGGTCTCTGGTACCCCATTTACAAAATCCTACTTATTTGGTACTCCACCGCACTTGGGTTCGCTAGATCAGGTCTCAGTCACAATACAATGTACAGGCGGTGTGGCATAGAAGAGGCTTGTCTTTGTTATATTGATGGTCATGCCTGCATCTTCCCGAGTATTGGTCAATAGTTTGGGAGATGCTCACTACCGATATCTTTATTTCCTTCAGACCATCTAGGAAACTTGCACGTATACATTATATCTCAGCTATCCTATAAATGTCTTTTGATTGGTGATGAAAGATGTTGAATTCATTAGCAATAGAAAAGGAGTGTATCCTTCGCCAAAGAAAAACACAAAAGCATAGGGAATGGCTGGCATAATTGTCCACCATAGTTGCCCATTAGAGGCTCATGTACAGGGTACAGGATATGTTGGAGTTGTATAGAAGGTAAACGGGTCCTCTACTAGGAACCGGAACATTCCCTTCCATTCCCCGGATCCTAGGAGTCTGGCATGGTTGGCACCCTTCTGGGTAGGTTTTATCCCAGCTTTTCATAACTCTGGCCATCGTTTTTCATCCTGTCTCTTCTTCCTCGAGACATCTGTGGCTCTCCTGTTTGATTTTGTGGATCCAGAGATTTTGTTGATATGATGGATTCGGCTTGCCTTCAGTTGGGTTGTATTTAGACCTAAAACTCCATAACAATCTCCCTACTTCCGTGATTGAATACCTAACCAGTCTCCTCGTTCCTCTTGCAGGGACTTTCTGAAGATGATAGCCCACATCTGTTTCGTTTATGCTTTTCTAATTCACCTGTACCCTGCTCTGATGACCTGGCTAAAGACTGTTGTCGGGAGTGCATATTGCTTAGTATTAGTTTTTCTATTATGCGGTCTTCATGTTGGGGCATATTATCAAGAGGGTTTATCTCCACTTTTTTGGCTTCAAAAGCCAAGAAAGCAGAGATAAAATTATCTCCCTATTACCTAGCTGTCGCTAACACCAGTTAGCGACAGCTAGTAGGAGATAGCGACCATCTTGGGCCCCACTTTGCATGTCAGTGATATTTATCACTAATGACATGCAAAGTGGGCGTGCCAAGATGGTAGCAACTGAAAACAGCCGCTAACATCGCTATCTCCTATTACAACTTTTGGAGATATTCGCGCTAAGCGCGAATAGCTCCAAAAGCTAACACCTGCCCTGAGCAGTTCTTATCCATGTTATCCAATGGGAGGTGGATAACATGGCTAAGAGCATTAGCTCGGTAATGCATGAATATCGCTGACTTTTCAGTGATATTCATGCATTGCGGCGATTTTTATCGCATTTGTGATAAACCTTGGTAATACCAAGGTTTATTTGCGGTAAAAATCGCCGCAGCTCAGCGGTAAATTTTTGTCTCTAACCAAGCAATAGCGAAAATTATCGCTTTTGCTTGGTAATATGCCCCCCAGTTTCTATCATGTGTTGTACTGCACGCCAGTGCCTTCACGATTGATGATGGATATTAGGAGGATGTAATAGTCTAACAAAATGAACATTTACAAACAATCATAATGTTTTTGGTGAAACAAGCTGGACAAAAAAAAGTTTCAAGGCGTCCCCTATCTTTCACAGAGAGCCTTTTCTGTGTCTTTAAGGGCCGTATTGCTCAGGTTAGAATTGCCTGACCCATTTCACAAATCACAAGCTCCATAAAGCAATTTTTACAGCACAATTATTTTCGATTTGCTGACATGTACCGTCAGTCAGCTGATACTCAATCTTCCCCAGGGTTTAACGGTTCTCATTCAATGACTGTCAAGAAGAACATTTCAAGATACAAATTCACAGAGGATTGCCGAGAATGAAGTGTTTTTAGTCCCTGAGAGAGCTTTCTATTCTGCTTTTAAAATCTTTGCGGGCTGTTGGTGACACATCCGTTTTAATGTCCTAATTAATATTGGCGAAGTTGAAAGATACCGCAAGATTTATTACCACTTTCCAGAGGGCTGTCTGCTATGCACAGCTATTAGGAGTTCTGCTCAGTAGGTTGTTTGCTGACCGAAAAGCGCATCATTGCTTCATTTGTAAATAAAAGTAAGCACAAGGCCTTCTCAGAAAGTCACTAAAATATACACCATCCATCGACTTTGCAAACGCTGCCAATGATAGTACCAATACGAATATTAACCATAGCAGTACCACAAGTGTGACACTTGGGACTATCCCAGGCCACACAAAGTATTGAGAATGGTGCGGGTGGCAGGTATTATTCTGTTTTTAATGTATATTGAATTATTAAACTCAGTTCATCCCAAAATTAGACAGACAATGCCGCCGTGTGGTGGACTATCATTAGTGATGTTGTTGAGAACAAAGTGCCGGTGCCGAGCACAGGAAGCCACTAGTGCAGATAAAGGGCTGGTTGTAGTAACACTTTTAAGAACGGAGATAGTTGAGACTCACTAAGCCTGTTATAATTATCCCTTGAGGCAACATTAAACAACACTAGCATTTTGCTGCTCTCTTCCTCTTTGAGGGCAAAATTGGTGTGCGTGGTGTCTTTGCAGAGATAGATTATTTTTATAGGACGCATTCTTATTATTCTTTAATTTCACTGCACATATTTTTGGAGCCATCCAGATACTATATGCCAATAGGAGAACAGGTATGCAGAGGTTATGTGTGTTTTCGCAGTTGCAGGGATTCTGCGGAGTCACAGAACTATGCTTGGGATCATAGAACCTTAGTAGGCAAGCATTGAGTCATCCAACCACCTGAGTACGCATGAGCCTAGGTACCTACTAGCTACAGTGTCTCACTTGCCCTCCTACTCACTCACAGAGGAACAAGTGATTAAACACCCCAGAGTACAACACTCTCGACGCTCCCAGGAATCTCAGTTGCAGGACACACCTTTTCTCTCTCACTCTCGTACTAGTCCACAATAAGATCTGACTGAAACAAGAGAAAAGTTTAAAATGTTTCTATTAACTATTGTGCTCTTGTATGTAGTATACGTGCCACAACAAGTAGAAAAACCCTATAACACAATAGTTAGCATAGTAAGTAGGCCGTAAATAATAAAAGGTGCTGTAATTATATACGACAGGGTAGCCTAATCTCCCTCCCCTTCTACAGAAGCAAAAGGATTATAGATGAAAGATCTACATCACTGGTGCTGTCTCGCTTCTTACTCTGGAAAGATACCTCTAAAAGTGTGTGTCACCCACCCGTGTATACCTATATGACCAAAGTACATGTTCTTAAACAACAGCAGCATTTGCTAAGTCCTGACCAAAACAAAATAACAAGAGGCATTGTTGTTCGACCTGAATGCAAAAAACAACAACATATTATGTGTGAAAGTTGTAGTGTGGCACAAAGAAAAATAAGTTTGTGTACTAACATGCGCAAAGCAGAAGACAGTCTGCCATGCACTCATGCTAATATAAGGAAAACAACAATGGCCTCCTGGATCATGTGACATCCCCAACAGAAACACTATGGAAACATGCAAGTAACTGAAGATCTGTTAAAAAAATTAAAAAGGTGGAGGGACATTTTTGATGAAAGAATTATGTGAGGACTTTTGTGTTTAGGTTTACCTGACTACCTTAAGGACTGATATGTAAGCATGGCTTTGCTTATGAACGTTTGTGCATCAGAGCAATGATATCCCATCCCTATATTAAACTTTTAGGGCCATATTATCAAGAAAGGGCGATACATTATGGCTACTTTTATTGGCAGGAAACTGCCGCTAAAACGGCGATAATTGGCTTGATAATATGTCCTTGTGAATTCCCATAGCAGTCCAGGTTCTGGTGTTAACCTGGGCTGCTATGGAAATTATTATTTAATGGAAATTCACAAGGGCATATTATCAAGCCCATTATTGCCGCTTTAGCGGCAGTATCCTGACGATAAAAGCAGCAATAATGTATCACCCTTTCTTGATAATATGGCCCTTAGTTTGTTAGTTAAAGGGCCCATCAACCACCACTAGTTTGGGAAATAAGTCTCCCAGAGTGACAGGATGATCTAAACAATGGGAATGGTTAAGTTTGGCTGAGTTATCTTACTGCTTAGAGAGTCAGAGTTCTCCACAAGCTGAACCCACTTGTGTTCCTAAGTTCCTAAAAGATGGGGAAAGGAGCTAGTGAGCCTAGCACTTCATAACCTTCAACACCTTACTCCACTGGTGCAGCATATAATCACATTTTCTTTAGAGGAGCTTATTATAGGTATGTCCAAACATTTCAGCGTTCGAAAGACATGGACAATGTACCTCAATTAGGATTTATTTTAAAATATACCCATTAGTTGTGAGCTGTTTTCTAAGTAATTCAGAGGAAACCTCTCAAACTGAATGCTTGGAGTAGAAAATATTGGGTATGGTGTAAATAATGAATGGGGATATTAATTAGTAGAAATGTCATGATATTGCTGATAATATTGATGCCCTGAAAAAGAGGTGATACCCTCGAAACACTTGTTAGCTGTGTTGGAGTTTGAAGCTATTTTAATGCATCGGAATAAAATACATTTCAACTGGAGTGCTTCATTAATAGAAATTGCATTCCTAGTTGGCTGAGGTATGCACCAAGGCCAGGCAAGAACCACCACTCTAGTCGGAGTGAGCTAGATAACCTGTGCTCGCCATCTGGTAGCTTGGCACAGAGCAGTCAGGTCAGTCTAAAGAGGCAATGTGTAAAGCATCTGTGCAACACACATACAAAATCACAATGAATACAACAAAAACGAGTCCACACAGATCTATAAAAATACATTACTATATTTTAAACAAAACAAGACCAAAATGACAAAAATCCAGTGCATATTAGTTGAGATATTCAATTTAGAAGAATAAATGAAGTAAAGTACTTTGAAGCAAGAAGTGCTAAAAATGTCACTTTAGATCATGCAAGACCAGGGTAAAGTCAAAGTTTGGGCCGACTACGATGGGGCACTGGCTGGCAACTCCTAATCGCAAGCAACAAGATGCGTCAATCTTCTCCACGCATTGCAGGCAATGCATCAGTCTTGATGATTTGTGCTGGAGTCGAGAGGCATTGGGCGATGCTCCTGTTACTGCCACACCATTGAGGGGATGCAGCTATCTCACCAAGCTCCAGTGGCATCAACACGCTGTCCAATGCATCAAACTCTGGAGGCAAATTGCTGGTTCTGATGTGATGCACCGATTTTACTCCTGCATCCCGGTCCAAGCGCTGGTTCTGTTACACACAGTCAGGAGATACATCTAAATCCATGTTGCAAGTATCTGGGCATTTCCAGTGAGCCAAGCACGGGAGCAAGGGTAGATACTTTGATTTCCCTGATTCTCAAGCAACAGGAGGCAAGCCATCAAGCCCTTCGATATCACTTGGAGTGAGGACAGAGTCCAGTTCTCCTTCAGCAGAGTCAGAGGGCAGCTGGCAGTCGGGCAACAAGAGAAAAGCAGGCCTCCCAAGTTGGCAGTACAAAGATCATTCCTTTAAGCAGCACAGGAGCACCTTCAGACAAAGGTTCAGTTCAAGATCCAGAATTGCCTGTTTTGATGGGGTCAGAGACCCAGTACAATTGATTTGGGGATGACTTTAAGCAGCTCTCTGAAGTGCCCAGTATTCCCCTTCTTTCCAGACCTGTCTGTTAGGCTAACTATGGGAGTAAATCAGCCCTTTTTTGTGTGGACAGGACACTATCTATTCAGTAAAGTGTTAGCCCCTCCCTTCTGTACTGCCCAGGCAAGACCATCAGAATGCAGATTTATGCAGATGGCTACTCTAACACACCTATCCTTTCTTTGTTTTTGTGGCTGTCTAGAGGGAATGCACACAGTGACGCTGTTACCCATCCAAGACATGTATTGGAGACAAGCTGCAAGCTACGCAGAACAGTAATTGCAGGGAAAGGTCCACTTTCTAAAAGTGGCATTTCTAAACATGTAATGTTAAATCCAACTTCACTAGTAAGGTTGATTTATCGTTACCATTCCAAAGATGTATAAAAAATGAAATAGCTACTGCTTTCTGATTAGGAATTGCCACTTAAAGTGTATAAGGGAATTCCCAATGCTTACCTACGAGAGGAGTAGGCCTCACATTAGTGAAAAACTAATTTAGCTGTTTGTTCCTACCAGGACATGCAAACATTAAAAGTTCATGACTTACCTTTTACTTACCATTTTAAGGCCACAGGCATCCTGCCTTACCTGACCTGGCTCCAGACTAACTACAGGGGGTATACAGCCCTTTGTGTGGAGCCAGAACGCAGCCTATTCAAGTGTAAGTAGGGCTGTGCACAGCTCTACCCTCCCATCCTGCCATCCAAGCACACCTAAGATCTCAATTGTATGTGGCTGTCCAGCAGGAATACACAAAACTCAACAGTGAGCTACACATAGTTATGTGGCCCAGAGACAGGCTACAAGCAATAAACAGCTAAGGCAGGAAAATGCTAACTTTCCAAAAAGTGCCATTTTGAAATTTGTAATTTAAAGTCTGGTTTCACCATTACTTTTTCATTACCATACCAAAGACACCAAACATTTGCTGGTCACCTGCTCCCATTTGATAATGGCAGCATATTAAAAGTAATAAGGCAGTTCCAATGTTATCCTTTGGGAGAGTTAGGATTCGTAGTATTGAAATTGAATTTAGGGATACCCTGACCCCATAGGCCTCCTGGTGGGAACCCTGAGGGACCCCCCTGGGGCTAACACTTACATTTTCTTTTCCCTGAGAATCCACAAATATGCAGCAAAATTAAAAATTTAAAAAAACAATTGCAGGTTCTGGCCCTTAAAACCCTGCTGATGTAGGCCAGGGCCAAGATGCAAAGCATAATGTTTTTTTTGTGGAGGGGGGCTCATGGCCCACCCCCCTGAGCCTCTGAGAGGCCTTAAGAATCCCACTCCTGGGTCTGATGCAAAAAAAAGGAAAGGGGCCATCTGAGCCATGTGGTCCCCCCTCCCTGAACTGAATTTGGCCTTAAGGATCCCCTCCCCTCTGATCGAAATGTAAGTTTAAGGGAAGGAGGGCCATGAGGCCCCCATTGCGAGCCTCAAAGAGGCTCCTGGGATCCCCATCCTCTGGGGTTGAGGCAAAAAAATAAAGGAGGGTGTGCATTTCTCCGTGAACCTGATTTGGCTCTGGGACTCCTTCCCACTAGTCCAAAATGTAAGTTGAATGGGAGGTGGCTACAAATATCACATCCCAAGCCTCAAGGAGGCCCCTTGGACTCTATTCCTCAGGCTCACTCACCTGCTGTATCCCAGAGAGCCCACCACCACCACACAGCAGGAAACTTGTGTTTGCTGCCACAAGGTGGGAGGCTTTTTAATTTTCCCTCAAAACAGGAGCAAGCACTAACTCTACTCCCATCTGGCAGGAGCTTTATAAATGCTTATATCGGCCGGAGCAGATTTGAGATCAGTTTCCATGCCTTTACCTGAAGTCATTACTCCCACCTGGAGGCTGGGGTCACAGGGGCCCTGGGGAACCCCAACGATCCCTAACATTGTGCATGAAGGGTGCCCTGATGCACTAACTTTAAATAAAGCCGACTCTTGGAGATGGGATCCCTGTGGCCATATTTGTCTCGGTATGGGGCCGCACAGACCCTCTCCCCTCTAAAGAAAATACAGCCCTGAAGGATCAGGACCACAGGGCCAAAATAGGTTCAGGGAAGGGGAACAAGTGCCCCCCTCCCTTTTTATAAAATATGTCTCCGAAGGATGAGGTCCCAGGGGCCTATAAAGGCTTAGGGAGTGGGGCAGTAAGGCTTCACCCATTTTTGAATTACATTTTAGCCCCAGGGGATAGGGTCCCCAGGTCCCAACTAGGCTCAGAGAGGGTGGTCGCGTGCCTTCTCTCTAATTAATTCTTTTCGGCCTGCTCCTTGGGGTATAATTGGGCTTGGTAGGAGGGGGCTGCAATGCCCTTCCCTTCAAAATAAGGTGCTGCCCCATAGCATTTGGTTCCCGGGGCCTAAGAAGCCTCTGGGGGGGGGGGCTGCATGCTTCCTAGCCCCTTTAATCATATTTGGACCCAGGAGATAGTCTCAGAGGCCCAAGGCCAATCCTACATCATGTGGCAAAGGCTCAAGTCCCTGCTTTGGAATGCCGAAGGCCGTGCATGACGTGGGGTTGTGGTCAACCCCTGCCATTCACAGCCAAATGCCCAGCGTAGGGTTTTCTGCCATCAAAAATAGAGGTGGCCAATCCAACAAATTACCAGGTAGAACCAGGCCAGAGTCGAGCAAAGAGACTGGCTCAGATCCTAAAGCCTGTGCACGAGCCGAGCTCTGAAAATGTTTGCTATGTAAATCATAGACCAAACATCACGTAAAATGTTATAAAGTCCCTTAAAAATTTAACAAAGTTTAATTCTTTAGTATGTGGTAGCTTTGATATTAACACATCACATTATAGCACTGCACTGAGAAGTACTTTATTAAAAGTTATATTTTTTAAACATGAACCCAGTACTTAATTTGAGCAGGTGGCTCCGGCGCTCGATAACGGCATTTAATTGTCAGTGCTGGCACTTGTGACAGTCTGCAATACGGTCGCACTGATAGTCTAATTTAACAACTGTTTTTTATTAATTCAATGTACATTAAAATGACTAAAACTTGCCAACCAAGATTTTCTTATAGCTTTGGGGGCATGGAATAGTAATTGTCACACTTGTAGGGTGTGATGTTTAGTAGGTGTGTTGGTATTGTCATTGGCTGTACTGGCTCGGGTAATGGGTGGTCCAAGTGGCATGGCCCCCTGAAGAGGGCCAGCACTAATTATTTTACAAATTAAGCACCACATGAACCTTTATTGAACTAAGAGGGAAGTGCATAGACATGTAAACCCTGTACTAGCCCAGATATTATAGAATAACATACCTTATGTTAAGGCTTTCTGTGTAAGACTGCATCTTCCGGTATTTGTTATGTAGCGCGAACACGACTGGGGCGCTTTACGCTAGCAACCTTTACATTACACAAGGTCACCGTTCACTGTTCATAGGTATGGAAAAATTAAGCTATTTGCCCAGAATTACATGATGTTTAGCCCATGCCGAAACTTGAACAAGGTCTGAAATCGACAGCTCTGTGACTAAAGGCGCATTCAAGGTATGTGCATAGAGTCAGGCAGAAGCCACATGAAAGCTCAGCTCGTTATGGGCTTGATGTTCCAATGGAACCTCAAGCTGAGCCCGAGCCAGGCTTTAGGATTGAGCTTTCAGTGGCTCGCCAACCTCTATCCCAATACCTTTAAATGATTTATTTGTGACTAGTTTCAGTGATTCATTTCGGCATGTTGCCTTCCTCAGACAAGAAAAAAAAACGCTCAAACCCTGGCTTCAGTATCACCATAGAAAAAAGACTTTGGTTGTGGCGTGCTAAGTTTTATAATGTGTTTAATATTGAATTTAGTTTGTATTGTATTAAATCGCTGAGGAAGAAACAATTAGGGACTAAAATTTGGCAGCCCATGCTACAACACATGGAGATGTTGATCTGAAAATTATGTTTCTTATGATTTTTATGTGTTGGTGTTTACTTGAATTTTGTAATATTTCTACAGTATTGTGATAGATGTATGATTTATAATTTCTATATGATATGAACTGAAAAATAAATAAAATTTAAAACATTTTAAAAAAAAGACTTTGGTTAAGTCTGATAACTTAAAGTGCCAAATCTTCGTAAACTTGTAAAAGAGGATAAATTATATTTTATAACTGTACAGCTGACCACAAAAAATTCTAAAATCACACAATAATATCTATATTTTTACAAATTACTCTTGATGCTGAATGTGACAGTGTGTTATAAATGTAAAAGTCAAATCAGTCCCTTCTGCCGTCACAATTTATTCGTACTGCAGACAAGTGTTGGTGAAAACTACAACACCGTATATACACCCCACCCTACCAAAATAGGCAGTATCCTACTTTATTATGATCACAATTCCAATATGTTATCAATGATTAATGGCCAGGACAGTTTACACATTATTAATTATTTAATAAAAATTGCGGGTCAATACCACGTTGCCATAGATTTTATCAAATGGAGGGAAGCAAGAAGTATATGAAAGTGCAATCGTGCATTAAAAACAGTAACAAGACTCTACAAAGTTCATGTTAGTCAGGCATATATCGATACCATATAGTAGTAAATTAAAACAGTAGTGTGACGAGCTACTTCCAATGGGGTACACTCCACAGAATCCTTATTATAATGCATCAGTACCATCGACTTTAACCAATTGCTCTATTCCATGTGACAGGCTACTTGTCCAAAGTCCAAGTCATTTATTGTGCACTATGCATTAGCATAAATCCTCTGGTTCCTCAGTCGAAAACATTTCTGCCAACGTTATTATTATATTCCAGTTTGCACATATAGAGCCAGATGAATGAAGCAGTGGTCACAAAATACTGGCAATTTGCAACCAGGACTTTTGTTATAAGTCTGCTGTTTTCATGAACAGACTTATGTACTAATAGGTCGGTATGCAAAATACTGATTCGTAATGCTAATCAGTGCTAAAGTGTATGTGCTCTCTCCTGTAAACATGATGTGAATGGTTTACACCTGATTGGCCTATTTAATTTACTTGTAAGTCCCTTGTAAAGTGGTATCCCATATACCCACGCATGTAAATTAAATTCCACTAGTAGGCCTGCAGCGCTGCTTGCGCCACCCCAGAAGTAGCCTTTCAAACCTGTCTCAGGCCTGCCACTGCAGTGCCTGCGTGTGCAGTTTACTGGCACAGTGAATTGGCATTTAAAGCTATTTGCCAAGCCTTAAACTACTCTTTTACTACATAAAGGTCACTTTTAAGGTAGGACCTAGGCAGCCCTTTGTGCGTGGTGCTGTGTAAGTAAAAGGTAGGACTAATGCTTTTATTGTGTGCCATGTCCTGGTAGTGTTGTTGTCAGAAAGGTGGGAAAACCCAATATACCCTTGTAGGCTTGGGCAATGAATAGTTCAGGTAAGGGATGGCTACAAGGGATTTTGTTTTCAAATTTGTTTCACTAAAATGATGTTATTTATCGGACCGATAAATAACATATCATTTTAGTGAAACAAATTTGAAAACAAAATCCCTTGTAGCCATCACTTACCTGAACTATGTCCTGGTAGTGACAAATAGACTGTTTTGTTTCTCACTACCTTGAGGCCTACTCATCTCATAGGCTAGCATTGTGAATTCCCTTATATGTGTTTAAGTGGTATTTCCTGATTTGAAAGGAGTAGCGTTGCCATGTTTAGTATGTTTGGAATAGTGGTGATAAATCCTGCTTACTGGTGTAGTTATATTTTATATTACTATTTCAGAGATGCCACTTTTAGAAACTGGGCATTTCTCTGTGCCTATGACTCTTCGTGCTTACTCACATCCATGTCTAGGACAGGGTAACAACTACACTAAGTGCATACCTTCCAGACAGCCATCACACAGGAAGAGTTGGGTGTGACAGGGTTACATCTGCATTCATCTGCATACTGATGGTCTTCCTGGGCTGAGAGATAAAGGGGCGTTCACACTTTACATTTGTATAGGCTGTGGCCTGCCCTCAGGCAAAGGGATGATTTACCACCTACTGATGTCTGAAGCCAGGGCTGGGGTTGAAAGGGAGTTTTGTGTACTTCTAAGGTTTCTTTTCAAGTCATCTCTTGAACAAAGACAATTTGAGTACAGGGGCCCTGACCCCATGTTTTCAGAGCACTTTTGGAACTGGGACAAAACCTCTGTCAAAAATCGCTACTGGGCTGAACAACTGTTGCCCTTCTGCCTACTACTTGCTGGGTAGCCTAATAGACTCACTCAATTGCTTTTCTGTTGTTGCCCAGCTGCCAGCTGCTCCTTAACTCTGTTCTGCCAAAGCACTCTGGTGCTGCCAAGTTAGATCTCCAATGGAAAGACAGGTTGTGTTGTGCTGGTATGCCTTCCCTACTGCTGCCTTCTTTGTGTCCCTCCCAAGTGGTTTCCTACGACTGGGCTGCCCCACTACTTACTGTGGAAATCTGAGTAAGTCCCTCACAGTGCATTCAACCAGTGCATGGTGGGAGCTTTCAACTTTCACTTCATTTGCTCAAAGCAGCATGTGGTGAGCATTACATTTTCATTGACCCTTTCTCCAGAAAGTAGTGCATGCTGAGCACTTCATCTTTGGCTGCATCCGCCGTGGGACATTTGCAGAGGACAGCGTGGTGAGTGCTCTACTCCCTGCAACAAGAAGTGCCCATGGAGCACGTTGTCCCTGGAGTTGAGTGGCGCCTGGTCGGCATGTAGCTATGTGCAGACCTAGAGGTGCGGACACAACATAGTGCGTGGTGAGTGCTGCATCCTTCCTTCCTCAGGGTGTGATGATTGGGCTGCCTATCACGGGCCGCACTGTGAGAACGACTTACATGGGGCCCCATCACCCGGACCCGCGTCCTAAGTGCAGCATCGCATGTAGAAAAACCCCTCAGCATGGCCCTCTCGCTGAGTGACTCTGCTGTAAACATTTTGCCATTCCTGCTGGCACCTCTAGGCTGTATTATGGCAGTCATATATCTTTTTGTTGAAGTTGGACTGCTCGAGGATCTTAAAAGGAAGCGACAGACAAGAGACGACTGTCCTGCACTTCCTTCGTGGGCAGCCTAGCCCTCCACAGGAAAAGCTGCACCATGCGCTCAGGGTAAGCTACCTTCTCAGCCCTGAATGCAGGAGGGACCAAGTGAGGTCTTCCAGCGGATCGTAGCAGTGGTTTCCCCCCCCATCCCTAGGTCTTACCTCAAAATCTTGTTGGCTGTGACCATACGGGTGAGACCTCGACAGAGGCCCCCCCACTTGAATAAGGAATTCCCCGAATTTACCGTACCTTGTTCAGTAGGCACAAAGATACTCTTGGGGCCTATAGTTTACATCTACAATGATCCCAAAAGGGGCTCATCATTTTACTGCATAAATTGTAACAGACGTACAGGTGTGCTGCAACTATGAGTTCACTGCCTTCATGGTGATATCTTGTAACTTATGCACCGTAGGTAATCTTTGGTGATTTATGTGTGTCATCTAACCTGCTTTACAGTACGTGCATCAATGTGGTAACTCATGGGCATTGTTATTTAGCTGATTTTCATTACATGCCCTAGAGATTCACTTATGTATGTTGTTTTGATTCTTGCATTGACAGGATAATGAGTACTATTTCAGTAATTGCAGGATATGCACAATTTGTATGATTCATGTAATTTTAGTTGGCGTTATATGCACAATAAGTGCTATATTTTTATATAACCTTGTGTGGAGTCTCTTTTGTGGTGTATTTATTGTGTTTCTGTGTTAGTGTGCTGCCCCAACGCTTTACACATTGCCCCTGATGATAAGCCTTACTGCTCTGCGCCAAGCTACCAGAGGGTGAGAACAGGTTATCTTTGCTGGGTAACTTACTTGCCCTGACTAAAGCGGTGGATTCTGCCTAGCTTTGGTGCATGCCCTAGCCAATCAGAAACCCAATTACTATCAGCGACACACTATAAATTGCAGCAGACCACCATGCTTATGATTGCTTTTTTTAAAGTTTTCAAAAACCTTTATTGATGAAGAAAGACATAACAGACACAGTACACCGTGCAGTACTATCGCACACAGCAGCAAGGTACATTACAGGTCGGATATTAAATTGCAATCAGGTTACATTCACAGTAACATAGCAAATCAGGAATGTTGAGAACATAGCTCCACAGTACCAGGGTCTCGACCCTCAGAGGAGGAGGCACACATGAAAGAGCATCAGTAGTGGTGATTCAATTTCTGAAGCAGCAGGTGAGCTGATGGGAAATAGTGATGGGGGGGCAGTCACTGACCAGCACGGCGGCCGCCGCGGACCGAGGGCTGGAGAGAAAGCCGGAGAGGAAGCACCTCTGGGGTGGGAACGGGAGAGGAGATAGGAAACCAAGGGGACCCAAAAGTCAACCAGGCGGGATCGGGCAGGCATTAAGTCCCGAAACTCCGATAGGAGGGTCTGGCACCGGGAGGTATCCTCCAGCCAACTCTCAACCTTAGGAGCGGGCCTCTGGCCCCAATACATGGTCACCCTACGTCTGGCGAGTACCAATAGCATCGCAATTAGGCGCAGGAAGTATCAGGGCAAAGCTTCACAAAGGCTGGAAGGCACAGGGAGGATCAGGTAGCACAGCAACACCGTTGATGTCAGAGATGGTGGAGCACACTGCCAGCCAGAACTCGGAAACCTTAGGGCAAAGCCATGCCAAGTGGGCAAAGTCCGCAGCAGGAGCAGTGCAACTCAAACAGTTATCCCCAGAGCCAATGGAGCTACAGTGGGGTGTGGTACAGCCTGTGCAAGTACTTGAAGTGGATCAGGTGGAGCCGGTAATTAGGTGACAGCTTTTTGGTTTGATTACAGCAGTAAAGCCAGTTGGCCTCCGAAATGTCAGTCCCCAGGTCTACACTCCAGGACTCCCGGCCCTGATCAGAGGTGATGTGGGATGATGCAAGAGAGAAAGCATAAAGCTTAGTAACTAACTTGTGCAGCGAAGAGGAGTATATGAAGTACAGAGCTGGGAGGGTGAGCGGGGGCCGGGGAAAGGTGGGGTGCAGTTTCCGACAAGGGGCATGCAACTGATAAAATAGCAGTGTGTCTTGCAACCTTGGAGAATCGGGAAGAGAATAAAAGGAGTTTTCTGGCTAAAGATCTGCCACAGTCCTGAGACCCAAACGCGCTGCATGTCGGGTCATGCTGGATGACTGAAGCGAGGGGAAGTCTGGGTGATTTACAATTGGCATGGTGTTAGCAGAGAGAAGGAAGGACCAAGCCCCGCTCAGTGTCTCGACCGCATCGACCTCCGCCCGGGTGCGAACTGCGGGCGCGAACAGAGCAGCCGACAGGGGCCAGGGAGAAGCCACATCAGTCTCAACCACGATGTGGGGCTGATAGGTGGTGGGGTGGATCCAGAGTGCAAAAAGCTGGCCTGGGCACATAGGGCATAGAGCCGAAAGTCAGGCGCACCCATCCCACCGGCAGACATAGGGACTGAGGATATCGTAGGCCACCCTGGGTTGTTTACCCGCCCAGACGAGATAGATGACTAGAGAGAGCATTTTACCAAATAAATGAGAGGTAAGGGGAATAGGCACAAGAAGAGATATAGAAATTTAGGAAGAACCACCATTTCGGCGATGGTCAGCTAGAGACAACGGTAGTCGGCTCCACAAAGGAATCCTGGATTCAAGCCAATCGACCGCCCGCCCGAAGTTCACCCGCCACAACTCGTCCAAATCCCTACTCAACCAAATGCCCAGGTAGAGTGTGGGGCCAGATGCCCACTCAAATGGGAAGTCAGGTGGGAAGGGGACAGTGGCGTTGGTCAGGGGAAACATAACAGACTTGCTCCAATTCACCTGGATGCCCAAGAGCCCTCCAAAGCGTAAGATTTCCTGGACCAGGGGATTGAGGTTTTCCTGAGGATGGCTGACATATAGGGTGTTGTCGTCCACGTACTTTGAGACAAGAAGAGAGCTGGATGAGAAACCAATGCCCCTGTGTGTATGGTGCTGGCGCAGCCTAGCGGCCAGGGGCTCCATCGTTATGGCAAAAAGCATGGGCGATAATGGACACCCCTGACGGGTGTCACAGGCGATGTTAATAGGGTCGGAAACCTGACCATTAATGCGGAGACCTGCCGTCGGATTTGTGTAAAGGAGTCTGATCTTGCGCATAAAGATGTCGCTAAAACCCACACGCGGTAGGATGTAGAATAGGAAAGGCCACTCTAAAGTGTCAAACACCTTTGTGGCGTCGAGAAGGGCGTCCACAGCCGTCAGGGTAGGATTAATTTGAAGTAAAACAGAAAAGATGGTACGAAGGTTGCCCTCCCAGGTATGAAGCCAGATTGATCAGGGAGGGCGATGGTAAGCATTAAGAGGAGAAGACGGGGGCAATCAATTTTTCAAACATTTTATTTTCTATGTTTATAAGGGAAAGGGGGCGGTAGGAGTCACGACGATCTGCAGGCTTGTCAGGCTTAAGGAGCAGGGTTATCAAAGCCTTGTGCAGCGAAGGCAGAAAAAAGCAGGTGTCAATGGACTCGTTATACATGGCCGCCAGATGCGGCTCCAGTATGTCAGGGAACGATTTTTAGAACAAGGCTGGCAGGCCATCTAGGCTCGGGGCCTTGTCTCCTGGGAGGTTGTTTATGGCTGCCAATATTTCTTCACCAGAGAAAGGCTCATCGAGGAATTTGCGATGATGATCTTCGAGCCAGACCATGGTGATGGACTCGAAATATTGATCAAACTCCTTCCGTGGCAGAGGAATGGCAGCAGAGTAGAGTTATGAATAGAAGTCGATAAAACAGGATTTAATATCGTCTGGGGTGGTGGACCTATCCAGACCGCCATCACTGAGGGCTGTGATGTAGGAGGCTGCGCACGGTGGACGTAATAGGTTAGCAAGAGTGCATCCCGGGCGATCCCCCTCCCCGTCCCTCTCTGCCAGGAAGGACAGTTCACGGCCGGCCTCACTCGAGAATTCGGTGTGCTTTTGGCGTAAGAGCGCCAGTGTTCTGGTGCTGGGCGGCAACCAGATCCTTGATCTCCCCCTCAAGCCGTGCCAGGTTGGAGCGGATAGAGCGGAGGACACCCGCCTGCCTGGAGATACGCTCGCCCCGGATGATAGCCTTGAAACCCTCCCATAGGGTGCAGGCGGAGTCGACGGAGCCCGTGTTTAACTCAAAATAATTAGTGATCGCAGTGTGAATATCCAAGCAGAATACGGAGTCCCGTAGGGCATTGGGAGGAAGGCGCCAAGTAAAAGCACGTCGCTGGGAATGAGGAGGCCTAAGACGAATCTGAACTGGCGCATGATCGAAGAAGGTGCGGGCCATATGCTCTGCGTCGGCGAGCCAGGACAAGACATCCGGCGAGGTCAACCAGAGATAGATTTACGACCAGCAGCCCCTCGCTCCAGTCACACTGGTACCCTCAAGGGCATCTGGTCGGAGGTGGCGCCAAGCATCATGAAGTGCGTTGTCGGACAAAATGGACGTGAGAGCTGCAGCTGCACGCGGGTGGGAAGTATAAGAGCCAGAACGGTCCAAGGTCGCTGAAAGAGTAACATTAAAATCACCACTCCAAACCACCGCCGAGGGGCCACAGGATGAGATGAGATGCCAAACATGATAGAAAAATTCCTGGTCATCAGATTTGGGGCCGTAAACTGCGGCAATCGTGATGGGCTGGGCTAGATGCAAACCATGGAGGATTACGTACCTCCCTCTGGATCTAGGAGTACCCAGGAGGTCTGCCAAGGGAGGCCGTGGTGCAGCAAAATGGAAACGCCCTGGCATATGACGAATATGTGAAAGAGTGGTATTCCCCCCAGTAGTGGGATCAGAGTCTGGAGACTTGGCCAGGCAGCAAGTGTGCCTCCTGCAAGAGACACATATCTACTTTGTGGCGCTGTAGGTGGGAATGGATCAGGCGGGCTTTGCGGGAATCGTTCAGGCCACGGACGTTCCAAGTCCAGCAGACAATGTCAACCATAAGGGGGCGGGGCAGGGTGTTGAAAATAATGGAGCAGACAGCGCAGGACAGCACAACACATAAATAGCGCAGGAAAGTCCACTGGTGGTGAGATGAAGCAGAAGTGGGAAGCAGTGCATGTGAGTAGAGACAGCACCCTGAGGGTTGAAACCTACAAGGCAGTGTGTGAAATGCTCGTGAGTGTCTAAGCAGCGGATGTGGCCTAAAGGGAGGCGTGCTCAAACAGGCGGCAAGACTGCCCCACATACCAGACCACAGGAGGGCGCAACCTATAGAGGGAGGAGGATAACAGTGGAGCAGCGTATGGAACTTTGTGACATGACCAATAAATACAATCAGAGCAAATCGAAGAGCAGTATGCTGTGCAGAAGTCCAAGCGAGACAGAATGCGGACTGAAATAGACTTGCAACGGTTCTGTGCAGGTAACAAAGTGCAGTGTCAGGAACCAAACAAGAAAGGACCCACAAACCCAACCCCCCACCACCCTGAACCACCCCCATCAACTCAAACAGCTAGTAACCAAACCACCCCACACCCACTACAACCTCCTAATCAGGCTGAGAATTCCACCCACTCCACCCCGGGCACCCACAACTGGGGGGGGGGGAACAAAGCGTTCATAATGGGAATCATTCCCAGTGGGGGCATGGCAGGACTCGGCGAACACCCCTGCAAAGGTGCAGGGTGGCCAAGATTGGGTGAGATAGTGGCATTAAAGACAGGTAGCAAGTTAAACAAAAAGTAATTGTCTGTAAAGTCAATCATTGTCACTTAGGCAGTCGGCACTTTTGAGTGGGGACTTAGGAGGGGATCATCGAGATTCCTTGTCCAGTCTCTTGGTGAAAGCAAGGGCCTCGCTCGAGTCAGGAAAAATAAGTGTCTTGGACCCTCAACTTCGCCGGAAAGGCCAGCGAATAGGAGACCTCATGCTTCAGAAGGATGCGATTGTCCGGCAAAATCTCCCTCCTGGCCGCTTAAACAGTAAGAGTATAGTCCGGGTAGAAGGAGAGGGTATTGCCCTGGTGTGTGATGGTGCTCTTATTGCTATTCTCCTATTGGAGAATAGCATCGCAATCTCCGAACTTCAGGATCTTTGCCACTGTGGGGCTGGGTGGCAGGCAGGGACCCGGACGTGGGCCAAGTGAACGGTGGGCAAAGAACTGGGACAGAACTTCCCTGAAGAGCTCCTTGAGTAATTGCTCTACAAAGTCTTCTATCTTGGAGATGTTGGTGGACTCAGGAAGGCCCGTGATGCGAAGGTTACTCCGACGGGAGCGAGTCTCCAAATCTTCATTCTTCTCCCGAATTACGGCCAGGATCTTGTCCATTTGGAGTAGCTTCTGCCTGTCCTGGGTGGCTGCATCCTCGGTGTCTGACACCCTGAATTCAACATGGAGCAGTCTGTTGTCGTGGGAATCAACACGGGCCTTCACTGAGTCAAGATGAGAGGATAGTTGATCCAGCTGGGGTGCTGGTGACGGTCGACTTGACCTCCAGCATTACCGCCTTAAGGCCATCATCTCGACTCAGGGGAGGGAATCCATCGTTGCAGCAGGTTCGACTCCGTCCAAGCCTGTGCCGTCCTGGCCCAGGCGCCACCACACTCACGTGAGGCCGGGGTTTTGCGCTAGGCCTAAGCAAGGCTGCGGCGTCCCCGGACCAGGCTGCACAACAAATGGCCCACAAGCCCCACCGGCAATCCCCCCCAACAGCAGCCCGACTGACCGCCCATAGCAGCGTCTGGTCCTCAGCGACCCGCCGTCCCAGCAGGGCCCAGCAAACTCTAGCAGCGCCGATGAGCACGGGAGTGGCCCACCTACATGGGTGCCCAGCGCCAGCCAGCGAGACGAAGATCTCCGCCGGGGAGGTAGCTAAAAGCACAGGAGTGGGGCCAGTAGGTGCACAGTGCTCTCCAGAGGCCGGAATCGTAGGTTTGGTGCGGGTGTAGGAGAGATGCCAGCAGAATGATGATGGATATAGAAGCTTGGCCGGCAGAGCCCACTAAAAGTGCGGCCATCTTGCAGCCGGCCAAGCCACGGCCCTGCTTATGATTGCTTTTCAATAAAGCAAACTTGCTTTTTTTAAATGCAACCCTTTCACCTATGGGGTACAACTACATTTGTGTAGTTGGTATACTGTTAAGGTTTTGCAACTGAATCAGCATTTGGAAGAAACACCCTGTACACACCACTTCCAAATAGCGATTTGGTAAGTAGTCGCAAACCCAACTAGAGATTCTGCATTATTTTATTGCAGCATGGGTTTCTTATATTGAAAAAGGCATTTTTGCAGTCACAAACTGCAGGATTCTATGAATCAGGCAATTTGCGAGTGCAAATAGGCCTTGTAAATCTGCCCCCTAGTCACTGTTCTGTATTCAGTCCATTCTAAAATTTGGTTTTCAAAGAAACAATGTATTTGGATTCAAACTACTACAGTTTTTTTTCCTATCTCTTCTATTGGGATTAGGTCTGATCCTGTGAACAGCAAAGAAAGATAGAGTGCTAGGCTTCTAGTCATGTTCCAGTTGCCAATGGCATACCACAGAATAGTTTTGGTCTCCTACCTGAGTGCCCTAAGATGTCTGAGCACGTTCTTTTAGACGAAAACGATTGTGCTCCTCACATATTCTAGTTCACATGGTCATACTTAAGGTATACACAATAATCGGAGGTTTATGTGGTGCACCGTGTTTTTGACATTCACTTCTATGTGCAGCTTATACATTTTCTTGTGTTGATGCTAGACTTATATGCCTTACATTTTCTGCAACTGAAAGAAACATTTTTCCTTCCTAACTACCCCTTATCAGAGTATTGAGAGGAATGACTGTGAACAAAAATGTCTCTCAAAGACCAGGACTTGCCATATGTGATTGCCAGATGCGAAGTTACACATTTTCCTATCACTGCCTCAGCTTTCAAAATGTGCCAATGATGGGAAAGTGTGAGGTTCACCAAGAGTGATTCAACAATAAAGGTAGTTATCATCCTTGCAATGTTGGCTTGTTCTTCCTTCCTTTTGCTATGAACAAAACTTTCCATGTTCTGACTCGTATAACTAGACATGATGTTTGAAGTGTCATTTTTCATATTTCTTTGCTCTTATAGCTCTTTACCAATTTTATAAAAACTAATACGCAAAGTAAAACCCTTGATCTTCTGGGTCTCTATATGATCAAATCAAAATGTATTTGTAAATAAAATAATCCTAGAGCTGTGATGACCAAAATAACATTAACTTCAGAAACAACAAGGTGATGGGTGGAAGGCCTGAATTAATCTCAGCCACAGATGCTGCATTCCCATACATTTTCTCTCCCCCACCATGCCATTCCAGACAAAAGCCTGCTGCAACCTACTGATGAGCCCCAAGTTAGACAAAAATAATCTGTTGTTGCTTGCAGTCTCTTCTGGAGAGTGCCTCATCTTGCAGTTCAGGGTGGATTGTTCCCATGAGATGAGGAGCAAGGTTGGCATTGATTTGCATAAGAGGAGACTTTTGGCGTAAAACGATGGACTGGAATGCATCCCCAAGCAATTGACAGTGACTTAGACTAATTTGACAATTGTATCCATCAACTTGTTGTTGCAGTTGATAACCAAAATATAATTAAGGCAGATCCTGGAATTACAATATGTCAATGAAGAAATTTGGAAGATGTGTATGTTGGCCTGAGAATTTCTAAGTAAAACATAAAACATGTGTTTAGCTAGGGTAGGAATTCTTTCTGCTGAGAACACTCTGCTTTGTTTCACAAAAAGGTCCAGTGTAATGTATTTTATTATAAATGTGTTATGATTTTGTTAAAAATAAAAGACAACAAATCAGGAAGCCTAAAGTCCAATTAATGTTTCATCCAAAATAGCAAGTAGCGCAGTGAAAGATCAAAGGCAATGGACGGAGCTGTCAATAGAAAAAACATCAGTTGGAACATAGAGCTAACATAAGTAAAAATGTAGACCAGTATATAAAGGCTTCTTCTCAGTGCTAATAAATGGAGCATAATCACCTGAAAGAAACGTGTTGCTCCCAGTGAAAAAGTATCTAATGAGCAGGTGGCAGGATCATCTCCTCAAGAAAGCATTGGAAGTCCTGAAGAAGAAAATATCATTATTCAATTATTCAATACAATACTAAGCTAACTTCTCTCTTAAACTCCAGCTTCTGCTGCCAGGTTCGGTAGTGAGGTCGTGCTTCCAGGAAATGTGTACAATTCTGAGCCTTTTAGATTCCGAGTTGAACCTGCTGAATTTCACATAAGAAAAAGTGCAGGTGCTGCTGTAATTACTAACCCTGGGTGAGTAACTCCGCTCTGCCAGAGGGTTTGCAGAGATTTGCCTACTCTGTGCTCCATGGTGAAGAGTAAGCCGGTCCCTCCCTCCTCCCAAATGCTTTAAAAAGATATAAAGTAGGAACTTACCTGTGTTTCTGCCGCCTCCGCCTCCTCGTCCTTCTTCATAAAAAAACCACTACGTTCTACGTCTTGCGAGTGCCTAAGTGCAAGACTTACACCATAGAGTTTTTTTTATGAAGAATGACGTCGAGGACACACGAGAGGAATATGCAGGAGAGTGGCCAGGCAGGGGAGGCAGCAGAAATACAGGTAGGTTCCTTCTTTATATCTTTTTAAGCATTTGGGAGTGGGGAGGGAGCATGGAGGGAGTGGAGCAGAGCTATGCATATCTCCACAGAGTTTTTTTCAAACTCTGTGAAGCTACGCATAAAGGCACTATGCCAGCTCTGCCCAGGCCTAGTAATTACTGCTTAAACTCATAATTCTAGTCCCTGTGCAAATAGAATGTACGAATCAGAACTACAAAACTGTGTTCAAGAAGCAGGAAATGCTGGATGAATTGGTATGTTATTACTGACCCCTCTCTACGTATAAATGCCTAAACATACACCTTTATTCCTCCTGTTCTCCTTGGTGTCACCAGTTTATGTCCTTTTTCAAAACCAGAGGGTATGGAAAGTATGATAGTTTACCTTAACCAAGCAATGTGCCATTTCTAATTTACAGCTGGTCAACAAAGTTATGATTGCCTAAACCTAAACAAATAATGAGAAATAATATATGACATGATATACGTTTGTGATGCCTCATTGTCTTTTTTTTAATATATACTGTATAAGGAAACGGACATGTTTCCAGTGTAGGAGTATTACATGACATCAAGTTGTATCACATTGAATGACATATACATTGTACTTGGAAAATGACTGGAAATGTACTCCTCACCAATCTGCTGTTACCATGCGTCCAACTTTTCATTGATATCTGTCCAGCTCTTTTAATGGACTCTCCTTTGCAGTGATGTCATTCTGGACTAATGTTTCATGTGGCAATGGTTGAAACTCCCCAAGATGCCAATGGCTTTGATCATTGACCAATGATTGAGATCTTCTTAGCTCCTCTGTGTGCCCTGGACTGTTGTGCAATTCCCTGCCATAGTGTGCTTCCTAAGGATATTGTGCCAGATCCCCAGGCACGCAGTCTAGGACATCCTGACTTTGGGCCTCACTGTAGAGCTGAGAGAATCTTTCAGGATCCCTATGCCCAATGATGTTAACCTCCTCCTGAAAAATGTTTAGAGGGGTCTTCAGGCAAGAACAGCACCAGAATGTAAGTGGCTTGTTCTGTGCACTGTGGATGGTTTATAAATGGCCGTTATTTTGCTTCCAGTTTATTAATCACTTCCATATATGTTCACTTAGCAGATTGATCCATTCCACTGCATACATATATATATATATATATATATATATATATATATATATATATATATATATATATATATATATATATATATATATATATATATATATATATATATATATATATATATATATATATATATATATCATGGTATGGTATGACAAAGTTGGTGCACATGAGACCATGACACAGTCTCTTTCCCAATTAAATCATAGTTGTTGTCTTCAAGGTAGCTCCAATGGGTTTTGTTAGGACTTTAGACAGCAGTGACATGTCTTACCTCCCAGTGCTGTTGGTGCTCTGTATCTGCTGAGTCTGTGCAATTATCTGCTCTTCAACATCGTGGAGAGCAGGTCGCAAGGAACAGTTGTTATCAAAAATAGAAAAGAATATGTGTGAGAAAGCTCAGAGAATCTTTTGACCTATATCATATGAGACATTCCTTTGCAGATGTGGGTTCGGGAACAAGAATATAGGCATCAACCGAATCAAACATTTTCCAGCCACATAGATATATTAGGTGTTGTCAGTTGAACTAGTAGTGAGCCTGCTTTGGGGATACAGAACAACAGATATACCAGCCTGACAAATGAGAGGCAGCAGCTGTTCTATTTTGTGGCAATAGGACGTTGAGTGACTGCCATTGTGAGGATACAGATATGAAATGTTTTTAATACAGGTGGAATCGGTAAGAATGGGCGAAAACATGTAGATGGATTTAAACCTCATACTTTTAAAATATGGTAGCCTGCCTGTGGGATACTGCTACGAGAAAAAGCGCTCTCCTCTTCTCTCATAGCACCGGCGCTGATTTCAGCTGCCATGCATCAGGCACGCACCTTAGCACCAAGGCGGCAGATTGCATGCCTGAAACTAGCATAGGTTTTGTACAGGAAGGATACCAATCTTTGTACAAAATACTATGTCTAAACATATCCAAAAGCATTTCCTAACGTGTATGTGTGCTGCACAGTGCACCACACATGCAAAGTTAGAAAGGCACTGAGAAATATAAACATTTCTCTGTTTAACTCCTGCTTTTCAGCAGCGTTAATTTTGGGCACTATACACTTTCCATTAATGTTAGTTAATCAGGTTTACAGTCAAAAAGCCTGGGTGGTTGCATGGGAACGCCTATGTGCCACCCATCACCCATGTAATACCCCTTAACGCAAAGTAATGCAGAGCAGCGTTTCGCACTGCTTTGCATTAATTTTCCGTACAAACTAACACAAATATTTATTTGTGTTAGTTTGTGGATTGCAAAACACCACGCTACACAAAGTTCCATAATCGGTGGAGTACGTTGGGTTGCGATGTTTGTGCAGATTTTTAGCGCCTGGTGTTTGTCCTGTGTTGGAAAATCAATATAATGGCACAATTCACCACGCAAGAAGGCACTGCTTCTTTCTGTCACTCAAGGAGATTTTCTACTCGAGCAGCAGCTTCCTCAACTCGAACAGAAGGATTTCCAATGTGAGCGTTCATGACCATCCGCGACCGCCCACATTGAGAAATCCCCCTGGAAGGTGATATAGCATGGGATTTTCCTCACTCACGCTCGCCAACTTAACTTTCAGAAGCATGAGCGAAGAAAATACTTTGCTCTGTTTTGCAGAGTTGTTCGGAACTCCGCATCCTCCGTGGAGTGCTGGAAACTCTGCAAACTCCACAAAGGAGCCGAGAGCCTCACCCAGGCCTACTGGCAGCATGAACATTTGTTGCCTTTGCCTTGCTACTTTTTTGAGGAAGTTGGTTGTGCATGTGTTTGATTGGGTCCTGGGTCTGGTGCCTGCCATGTATGCTCTTAGTGATCTTAGTGCGCAATGCTGGGTGGATGATGTATTGTTATGAGTGTCGCCTTCCTGGCTGGGGGATTTCTGTCTGCAGAACTGGCAGTCCAGACATATGATGGGAATGATGGCACAAATAATTTGTTCATATGTTGCATATTATTATGGCTACGCATGGTGAATAAGCACACCTAGGAACCATGAGCCTAATTCTACTTATTGTTACATTGAAGTTGTATTTTCAAGTGGATATCTATCTTTATCAAGAAACAAAGAAGGGAGTGAAGAGATATATCAGTCATGGACTCAATCTCCTCTGTAAGCTATGACAAAACAGTCCACTCTGAGTTACAAAATGAAGTGCTCTCCTTCCAAAAAGTGACTAAACCCAAGCAAACCGTTTGTTTGCTAGCATGGGAAAGCAATTGAGTTTCTTAAAATAACCCTCATCCACCAAAAGGTCCCTTGGTGGCATGCTTCATCATCAGGTTCTTCCCGACCTGCTACAGGACAAAGCGTGGTACGACTGACGGATACATGGGAGCACTTCGAAGAGAAGTGAAGTTATATGTATTGGTGTGAGAGTGGAAGGGTCAGAAATGAGTGAATTAAAAAATACCTGGCTTTATGGAAAAACAAAACTTTAATGCTCCCTATAGCTGGCATTGGTAAAAAAAAGTTGGGAAAGAGGAGGGAAAAAGCTTTAATGAGCTGCTCCCTCACTGGTCGACATGTTTCGAAGTCTACCCTAAGCTTCTTCTTCAGGACCAAATACAATGATCCCTGTTACCACTGTGACTGGTGCCTAGTGCTGTTAGCCTGTTAGGTGTTTTGAATTAATAGACTTCTGTGCAAAACATTAGTTCAATACCTACTTGGTAATGTTCTTAACAGAACTTATAAGCAATTTCTTAATTGACAATATTTTAGGTTTCCTAATTTGACCCCATGAGCTTCAACACGGGAGGGGAGGAGCGCTTTTAGTTAAACATTGGCTCGACGAAGCCATGGGCAGGCATTGTCTGTAGGGTGAGCATGATGCTTTGCCGAATGTTGCTAGCCATTCCTAATGAGGTCGCAAATTGCACCTTCCTCATGAATATTACTGAGGCATGTGACCCCCATTAGGAATGACAAATATTGTCTGAGACACTGTGAAATTTGCACCTCACAAATTGGTAGGGTCGTACATCTGGCACCAACTCTCCTAAAAAGATTTACCCTATACAATACAAAGCTGATGAATGACTCTATGATGATGGTACAGATGATTAGGAAAATAATTGAGCATTACATTTCATCATATGATTTCCAAAGTAAGCATGAACAATTTATCTCTCCTTTCACTACCTTAAAAGAACAACTCTAAACTGTGAAGCATTTAGTAAAGCTGAAATCAGTATGGTGTCAGCTGTTGGAGACTGCAGTAGAAGGCACTCCAACCATGGGTCAGGTAGTATAAAGCCACACAAGTAGAAGCATAAATCTGCTCTCCGTGAAATTCTAAAATGATTCTCTGTTCCTCACTACATTTCAGCATAAAATATCAATTACATTCAAGGTAGATAATCCCACATCATCCTTGCTAGTGAAATTCCATTGCTCCAGCACAACTGGATACTTGTTCCACCTTTTTCACATCGATTAGTTGCAACTTCGTTCATCCTTGGTCATTCCTCTCCTTAGGCCTCTTTGTCCATTACTGCGCTACTCCTTGCCAACGTAAGCTTCTCATACCTTGCTATCTAATGAAAACGATACCATTCTCTGCTAATTAATGATGCCTTGTCCATATATAGTTACCGGATATTTTGTCCTATTTCTGAGTGATGGTGACTTTAGTCTACTACCATCTTAGTATAGTGGATAGATCCCTATTTTTGGCCTATTCTTAGGGTTAGCCTACTGACTTTGGCATAATAATATGTCCTTTCGTTATTTTCGGGCCTGAAGGCCTATATTAGAGGGTAGATCCTTTATTCTTGATACTATATTACCTATTAGTAGGGCTTGCTTATGTATTTAGATAGAGCTATCCGTCTCTTTCATCTTTTTCGGGCCTACAGGGCCCAAACAAGAGAGACTCAATTTTCTTTCCTGCCTCGGCTGCTCGAGGCGCTTGTAGGTCAAGAGTGATGTTTTAGTTATGAGCTGTTGTTCAATGGAGAGGAACCGGTCAGAGCTGGCCCTTATCAGAGGAATGTAAGCAGAACTCGAGTTTTAGACGAAACGGCAGTTGGCCACTGTGGGAGCGTCGAGGCCCGGAGCCTAGTACAGAAATCTGGTGGGCGGCAGGTTACTGTCTAGAAATTTCCATGAACGAGGAGCTCTTTATATTATCGAGGTGTAGAGAGGAGAGGTAGGCAGATGACAGTTAGAAGTTGCAGTCGACAGTTGGAGTTTGGAACGATCGAAGGCCGATGATCTTTTGAGAGACTGAAGCTACATCGTGAGTCAGTCTGTTAGAGCAGTTGGAGATAGTTAAACGTCGGAGTTAGAACAATCAGAGTGAAGAAGTTAGTTGAACAGATGGTTTCAACAAATACAGACATTGACGTGGTCGAGTCAGTAAAAGGAAAGTGCGTTTGGTTATGGCAAAAGCAGGGCTCGATTGGAACCCTGATGAGTGGGATGGTAATATCTGGGACTCGAATGAGTCTGGCTCCTCGGCTGAGGAGAATGAGAGGCGTGCACCTTCTCATACTGAATGTGACTGTAAATCGTGTGCTTCTTGTAAATCTGATGATCGGTGTAAACGCGATGATCGTGCGGAGGTTTCTGCACATCCTGTCTTTCGGAGAAAATTACAAAAGGCTCCTGGCAATCCCACTCGGATTCCTTTGGATAGTTTGGAAGACTTTACACAACAGGAAGTTAGTGACATTTTGGTACAATTTCGAAAACGGCCTGGTGAGGCCTTACTTACACGGATGGTGCGTCTTTTTGAAGTGGATGCTGCTGGCATCATGTTGGATATGGGAGATGTGGAACAAAGTGAGAGGTACCCCTCAACTAAGTTCAAGGGAAGTAGGGTTAACCAACCAGTACTAAGAAGAAGTTCCCTTGAATAAAGTATTCAATAAAACAACTTGATTCACAAATCAATTAGGACAATAAAGTTAAGAAAATTGTTAACAATTTATTAATAACACAAAATATTTTTTTTTTAAAACAAGTGGACAATAGCACCACTGTACTCAAATAAAACCAGTTAAGTAAAAAGGAAAAGTTAACATACATAGAATTCAAAATTGACCAGCAATATTGATACAAGAAAGGGGAGACAGACAACAGTAAGACATCCAATTGTACAATACTAGGTGTATATTCGAACTCAATGTGACACCCATGTGCTGTGCACAGTTTTATATTGTATCAACACAGGTATCCGAGTCTAAGCATTATACTTGGAAATGCGTCAACGCGTTTCAGTGGTTGGTTTGGTTTTGAGCCACCTTTGTCAAGACACTATGGCCCCCATTAGGATGGCAGGCGGACTTTGCCCGCTCGCCATCCCCGTGCAAAACGAGACCGCCCGCCATAGGAGCGGCCGTCCCGCCTTGGCCATTAGGATGCACCCGCCACACTGGTGGGTGCATCCTGTATTTTTACCATTGTGGCGGGCGGTGCTGAAAGCGCCGCCCGCCGCAATGGTAAAAATGCACGTTGTGCATTTCAAAGCACAACATGACAGGCACCGCGCGGCGCCTGCCATGTTGCACTTTGAAATGCGGGGGGGTACCATAGGTACCCCCCATGTGCACCCCACACCCCCTGGAATCCCAGGGGGCCTGCAACGGGCCCCCGCAGGGATTCTCCGCATGCCTTTCCGTGGCGGCATTGCCGCCACGGAAAGGCATTGAAATGTGCCCATCATAATATGACTGACGGTGTCAGATAGACACCGCCACCATATTATACCTTTTCCGCCCCAGTCGCCCCATCCTAATATGGCGGGGGGTCTTTAGAGCAAGGATGGCCGCCGGATTGCCCCCGCCAGGCCGGCGGTGGCTACCGCCAGCCTGGCGGGGGCAATCCGCCCGCCATCCTAATGGGCCCCTATGTTTTGTCTGTCGTATATCTGGGGTCAATATGATCACCCTAAAGAGTGAATATGCAGAGAATTAGAATAGGTGTAGCGTAATATTTGAGTTAAAACAGTAATTAAAATTATTATACATTATTATGACAGTTTCCATAACAGTACATTTATAGTTTATAACAACATTTGCATTTAATCAAAATGTACCCTATGTGATTTGTAATCACTCTCTTGTTAGTGCAACGTGGCTACTGAGGATCATTTTCAATGGGACAAGAGACATTTTACGGGGATAATCTACCTAGTATCTCTCAACATTTTTTCATTAACAATTTAACCCTTTCCATGCTCATGACGAGCTCAGCTCATCATGAGGCACAGTGGAGCTGTGCTGATGACGAGCTGAGCTCGTCATGAAACGATGTAAATCTGAAACCTTCAGCACCGGAGGGGAAAATGTGCAGCAGCGATGTGGTTAAAGTGACTGGTGATGTTTTTAAACAAACATTTTATGGTTTAACCAAAATATCATTTAGCTCATGCAGTGAAACTGATGGTATCGGTCTCAAAATAAATGGTTACAATACACATGGCATTGCGCAATAGACATTTGGCATAGAAACAGTATTTTCAGCGATTTTTCTTAAACGAAATACAATAGATAGTGACAATTAACACTAGCGGCAGTCTAGTCTGTCAATACTCTGATTGAAGCTATGTCTTGCCAGATACGGGTCCCTATTGCGAGTTCCTAGGCCCCCGATTGGTTAGATCATGGACTGGAGGTTTATATAACCTGCTAAACCTATATATGTTGAGTTAATTTAAGATAGTCGAATTAGACTGGCATTTTGTCTAATTACCTTTGAAATCTCCCTTTGGATATAATCCAAGTGATTTTGTTGTGGTAATGTATACTTTAGGATAGGTTGATTGACATCGTTCTTCCTTCACATATTTGTATAACCGGCTTCAGTTTATTGGTTTAAGGATCCTGGTGAATACAATTATGAAGGCAGTTATAAGTTAGCCTCGACCTATGCTGTTTTTCACGAGTTTATAACGAGCTTTGACCTACCTGAAGATAAACGTGATGCGCTTGGGAAATAGTGCTCGTCAAATAGCGTCTTTTTCTTTAAAATAAGGAAACCAGGGGTGCTTTCGTCATGTCCTCCCGGTGGAAACAATTGTTTCACTAAGGGGCGACATAAGGTTATAAAGTTGCTTTTAATGATTAAAGTAGTAACATTTAACGAATTTGTATGGAGTTCCTGCGACGAGTGAAACGCTTACCTATTCAGCCGAGGAGAACTGCCTACTTCTCTGGTTTCAGTCCGTTTACTAAAGACCGTTGAGGGGTCGATTTAAATAGAATTTCTACCACTTAATTGGTTCAATTTTGGGCCAATCAACAGCTCGTATTTTGATCCCAGGAATTTGCATATCCGGGCTTGAAATGCCTGACTGCCATTGGACGGAGTCTGAGGTCTATGATTGGTTTATTCCTCTATAGTCTATGGATATGGGAGATGCGCTGAAGTTCTGTTCTTTGAGTTCCGATTCTCCTGTGCAAGACCATTTTCGGAATTATAATAATAATGGTCAGATTAGTTTGCTTCAATTAGCGACGGATGGTTGTAATCAAAAATATCCTACTGAATCTGATTGGCCTTTGAATAATAAGCCGTGGTATACTTTGAGAGATGCCTCGCAGAGACTGAAAGAGGAGGTGATGAAGACCGCGATTTTTCTGGGTACGTCTGACAGATTGATGGATGGCTTATTGACTTCTTCTGTGCGGAATAGAATTATTCATTCTGCCCCTGTTGCCTATAAGCAAGTTATGATGACATTTTTGAATAATCAAACTGGCAGTCCTTTGTCTCTTGTGCTTGAGGCTGTGCGTCAGCTCGGTGAATTGGGTGAGTGGCTTAAACCGGACAGACAATCCAGACCTGAGGGTCGTACTAGTAGTAATTATCAATTTACTAGACGTGACATATTTCTCACCTTGTTGGATGATGGTGTGAAAAGAGAAGATATTGATGGTGAGCCGAATAATCGATTGTGGGCTATGTTCCACAAACGTGGCTTGGACAAGAAGAAAGGTGCTAGGCGAGTGCGTAAACAGCACTATGATCGTAATTATTCTGATGACAGTGAGGATGACAAAAACCTTAGAGAATCTGACAGGAATGGCAGAAGATGGTCTGAGAGGGATGTGTCTCCCTATCGTGGACGAGAGAGAGAGGAAAAGGGGGAGAGAGAGAGGGGGAGAGATGAGCGTTTTGAAAGAAGACATAGAGAAGAGAGAGATGAATCTCCTGAATTGAGAATGAGAGATAGACGACATAGATTTTCTGAGCGAAATTCACAATATTTTGCGGATGACAAGAATCCATTTTATGAGGGGAATAAGTTTGAACGAGAGGTGACACTACCTAAAAGATTTAAAAGTCTCTATCCTGATTTGACCTGGGCGTTGGAAGGCCATAAAATCGACTAGGAAATAGGTCAAGCTCCGGTACACAATTGGGCTCACAGAGATAATAGACCCTATGTAGATATTGAAATCTTTCGGAGACATCATAACATACAGAGGGCCTGAGCATTGGTAGATACAGGAGCAGAGGCCACTTTAATTTATGGAAACCCAAGGAAATTTAAAGGACAATTTTTCACAATTACTGGCTAAGGTGGTAAAGAAACTCCCGCAGTACAAGCTAATGTTGAGATGAAAATAGGTAGAATTCCCCGAAAAGAATATTCTGTACTAGTAGTACCCCTTCTTGAATATATATTTGGAATTGACATTTTAAAAGGTATGACATTATATTTAGATGATGGATGTTATCGATTTGGAGACAGGAACTACATATCATCAAAGCCCGTGAGAGTTGGTCGTTTGAGAATTCCTCCTGCAAAAATCCCTCAAGCTACAAAACTAATTTCCCAGAAACAGTATCGCATTCCAGGTGGGCGTGAAGAGATCAGTGCTACAATTCAGGATTTAGTGGATGCAGGAGTTATAACCCCGATTACTTCTGCCTGGAATAATCCCGTATGGGCGGTGCGTAAAAGTGATAATTCTTGGCGTAGGCCAGTTGATTATCACAAATTGAACAAACATACACCCCCTTTGACTGTTGCAGTGCCTGACACTATTACTTTAATTGAGAGAATTCAAAAACATTCAGGAACTTAGTAGGCTTCCATTGATATTGCTAACGCTTTCTTTTCCATCCTGATTGCCCTGAGTGCCAGGAACAGTTCAGTTTTACATGGAATGGACGTCAAATGACGTTCAGAAGTCTTCCCCAGGGCTATGTGCTTAGTCCTACGATTTGTCACCGGCTGGTGGCAGAACATTTAACTGAAGTACCGATAAATTCACAAATACAGGTGTGTCATTACATTGACGACATTTTGATCAAGGTGAAACAAAGGAAAAGTTCTGACCCAATTAGATCTGATCGTAGCTCATTTGCAAAGTAGAGGTTGGGAAATTAATCCATACAAATTGCAAGATCCAGCACAAAGTGTAACATTTTTGGGCATTAATTGGCATGAAGGGAATCGAGAAGTAATTCCGCAGGTAAAACAGAAAATTGCAGAATTTGCAGTTCCGCGAAACAGAAAGAAAGCACAAAGATTTATTGGTTTATTTGGCTTTTGGCGTCAACATATCCCACATTTGAGTCAGATATTAGCCCCTTTGTACAAAGTTACCCGTAAAAAGAATGTGTTTGAATGGAATAAACCGCAGCAAGATGCGTTTGATTTGGCGAAAGAAGCGATTCAGCATGCTTTGGATTTGTGGCCTGTACGTGATGGTGATGTGGATTTGAATGTGTCTGTGCAAGGCCCTTATGCGACTTGGGGTCTGTGGCAAAAACAAGGTAGAACAAAAGTACCGTTAGGTTTCTGGACTAAAATGTTACCCGATGCTGGTGAGCGTTATACACCATTTGAGAAACATTGGGCTCTGGTGGATACAGAGCAACTGACTTTTGGGACATGATGTAATTTTGAGACCTGAAATTCCTATTATGCAATGGGTTTTGAGTTCACCAAAAAGTCATAGGATTGGACATGCTCAAGAAGCAAGTGTGATTAAATGGAAATGGTATATACAAGACAGAGCACGTGTGGGACAGAAGGGTGTTGTGACGTTACATGAGCAAGTGGCGCTGGCGCCGTTAGGAGAGGCAGAAAGTGATTGCTCCGTACCTATAGTACAGGAATCCCCTGTTAAGTGGGGTAAGCCATTTGATGATTTGTCCGTGGAAGACGGAAAACATGTGTGGTTTACGGATGGTTCAGCGAGGTACATTGGAGAGAATAGGCATTGGAAGGCAGTAACCCACAATCCGATCACACAGAAATTGCTAAGTACCACAGGTGAAGGGAAAAGTAGTCAATTTGCTGAACTATATGCTGTTTATCAAGTTTTGAAACAAGAGTTGCCTGGTACATGTCATATTTTCACTGATTCTTGGTCCACTGCTAATGGTCTAGCGGTTTGGTTACCCACATGGTATTCTCATGACTGGAAACTGCATTCTAAAGAGCTTTGGGGTAAACATTTATGGCAAGAGATTTGGGAACTACTTCCTCAGAGTAATATGACAGTTTTTCATGTTGATGCACACACACATGTAGACTCCCTTGACAAACTCTTTCACCTAATTGCAGATGAGAAATCTAAAATTTCTGGGGCAATGGTGGACAAACAAGATTTTGATTTGGCGGGATTGGCGAAATGGGCCTACCAGAAGTCAGGACATTTTGGAGAAAGAATAACTAGCAGGAGGGCTGATGACCGAGGAATTCATATTCCTCTCAATTTGATTAAAGACGTTATACTTCATTGCCCCATATGTTAGCACTCTAGACAGCGAGAATCGCCCCAAATTGCAAGAGGTCAATTACATCGAGGAAAATCCCCTGCACAGTTTTGGCAAATAGATTATATAGGTCCTCTTCCCATGAGTAAAAATTGTCAATATGTTTGTACAGTCGTAGATACTTTCAGTGGTCTTTTAGTGGCCTTTCCCTGTAACAGAGCTACTCAAATAAATACCATTAAAACGTTAAAGTTAATCATGTTGTACTATGGTGTTCCACTTCAAATACAATCTGACAACGGATCTTATTTTAAAGGCAGACTAGTGCAGGAATTTTGTATGGAGAACAACATTGAATGGGTGTTTCATATACCTTATTATCCACAGGCAGCAGGCCTTGTGGAGAGAATAAATGGTTTGCTGAAAGATCAATTACGTAGGCTATCAAATGACAACTATAAGAACTGGAGAGATCATTTTGTTTGATGCATTGTTAATTTTGAATAATCGTCCTTATTTGAATTCTGATTCCCCATTAATGCACTTATTTCCTCCAGCTATTGATGCTAAACCTAAAACACAGTGGAGAGTACAGGGATGTATTGGGAAATTTACCCTGGAGCCTTGGCTCCATGCAGAGAAACCCCAGGTGAAGCAGGCCTGGACCTGCATTCTATAAACACCATTACTTTAAAGAAAGAAGACATTACTATGGTGGAGACCGTCATTGGTGTCCAAATACCTGCTGGAAGTTTTGGAATAATTGCCCCGAGATCTGGCTTGGCTTTAAAAGGGATCCAGGTGCTCGGAGGTGTGATTGACAGTGATTATCAAGGAGAGATTAAAGTGATCCTATTAAACAGTGGTGATTCTGATTTACTGATACACAAAGCAGACCAAGTTGCTCAATTGCTAATTATGCCTGTTTTCAGTGGTGAGATTCAAAAAGGTACTGCCCCAACTCTGTTATCTGTTCGAGGAAAAAAGGGTTTTGGCTCCACTGATAATCCCAGAGCAAGAGTATGGGTTCAGTCACCTAAAAATCCCCCCGAACAGGCCGAAATAATTGCAACCGGTCAGGACAATACCATCCTAGTGATGAGGCCAGGGCAAGATAGCTGGGAAGCTGTCCCAGCTGATAAATGTTATTTGCGAGAATGAATAATACCTGTATTTTATCCCGTTCTCCTAGACCATCATTTGTACTGCTGCGGTCGGAAGTGTCGTTGCTGGACTCCTTTTGGCTTCCTGCGCAGAGAGACGAGAGAGCCCCCAGGACTGGAATAATTCCTTGGACCGAAGACGTCGTTCATCGGCGTCATGGGATTTGTCATTCAATTTTTGGACCTCTCTAGCCAAGAGACTAACTAATTCTAATAATTTCTGTCTGACCCCTATGCATTCAGTGACTGATATTTTAGCCACCTGCTTGGTTGCTGTCCCAGGTTCCATGGAGACACTTGCCCATATTTTCAATTTATCGAATGCTCATCCCAATGTAATTTTTTGTGATTTTGCGGCCTATGATTACTGTGCTCTATGCACGTTTTTGCCTGATTTACTGCCCCCTTTGAATTCCCAAATAACAACCTACAATATTACCGAGGGTGATCTTTGCTTTGCCATGACTTGTGATCCTAAAATCATAGGCAAGTGCGTTCAATTGAGACAGAAAAATGTCACTTCATTTACTAATTTCTAATTTAAAATATTTATAAAGCGCAGCATACACCATGCGGTTTCTTGGCGCTAGTGGGTGGATCGGCAACTGAGGGAAAGAAGACAAGAAGGAAGGGGATGAAGAGCTAAGCAGGGAAGGCCTGATTGAAGAGGAAAGTTTTTAAATCTTTGCGAAAGGAGAGGTACTGGGTAGCAGAACGAAGATGATCAGGGAGGGAGTTCCAAAATGTTGGGGCCAAGGTGGAAAAATTGGCCCCGCCCCACTTTTTGCGTGTAAAACGTGCGATCTGAAGAAGAGACTTAGAGGAAGACCGGAGCTCTCTTGTGGGAACATAAGGTTTTATCAGTTAGGAGATGAAGGCGGGGGCAGTGCCCTGCCGGGCCTGGAAGACCATGCAGCCGGTCTTAAAGAGGGAGCGTTCTTTCACGGGGAGCCAGTGTAGCTCCCTCAGAAGGGGGGTGGAGTGGTGATAGCGTGGGAGGCCATGGACCAGCCGGGCCGCCTGGTTCTGGATCGACTGGAGTCTTCGCAGGCTGTATGCTGGTATGCCATGATAAAGAGCGTTGGCATAATCCAGCCTTGATATCACCAAGGCGGCCATGATAATCTTAAGTGCCTGAGGGGAAAAGAAGCGAGAAACAGAACGGATGGTACGGAGAGTGAGGAAACAAGAGGAAACCACGGAGCTGATTTGTGAATGGAGGGTGAGCTGATTGTTCATTTTGACACCCAGTGTTTTGACCGTGGTGGAGGGGGAAGGTGCGGGGCCAAGAGAGGGGGGCCAAAAGAGGGAGTTCCAGGGGCTGGATGAACCACCGGTGAGAACCAATTCGGTTTTATCCGGGTTCAATTTAAGATGGTTGTCGTTCTTCCAGTCCCTGATGAACGTCATTGTAGACTGGAAGTTAGAGACAGAGAAGGGAGAGGAGGACAGGTCGAAGATGAGCTGGAGATCATCCGCGTAGTTGAACACGGTGACCTCCAGCTGCTGGAGCGCGAAGATAAGAGGGAAGATATAAAGGTTAAAAAGGAGGGGAGAGAGAGAGGATCCCTGGGGAACATCACAAGTGACAGGGAGAGGGGTGGTAGTGAAGCCGCCTAGCCGCACTGCCTGGGTGTGGTCCCTCAGAAAGGAGGAGAGCCAAACCAGAGCTGATCCCCCGATACCAGCCGCCCTGACACGGGACAGTATGATGGCATGGTCCACCGTGTCAAAGGCGGCAGACAGGTCGAGGAGGACCAGTGCCTGGCATTTGTTGTCATCCATGCCCTTTCTGAGGTTATCTAGGACTGAGACCACAACTGATTCAGTCGAATGTCTAGGACGGAAACCGGCCTGGCGGGATGCCAGCCCCCCGGTAGCCTCAATATGGGCGCTAAGTACCGCAGTGACGTGGCGTTCCATCACCTTGCCCAGAAAGGGTAGCAAGGAGATGGGGCGATAGTTGGCCGAGATGGAAGGGTCCGCGCCAGATTTCTTCAAGATGGGTACTATAGTGGCTGCCTTTAGCGCAGGGGTCACTACACCCTGCGCTAGGGAGCTATTGAGGAAAGCAATGGGGGGTTCAGGACAGCAGGAGTAAATTTGCTGCAGGATACGTGCCGGACAAACGTCCGCTGGAGACCCCGACTTCACTTTGGGAAGAATCTCCAGAAATGATTCCTGAGTGAAGGGGGGAATGGAAGTGAGAGGGCATTGAACGATGGGGGGGAGGGATCGACAAAAGCTGGCGAGGGGGGTGGAATGTTGGCCTTGATGGTAGCAATTTTATCCAGGAAATAGGTGTTGAGTTGGTCACAGAGAAGCTGGGAGGGAGGGATTTGGGGTGAGGTTCGGTCTGAGAATGCCAGGTCATTCACTATGCCAAAGATTTCCCTGGATTTGTTTCCAGCAGACGTTATTTTTGTAGAGAAGTGGGCGGTTTTTGCGGCGAGGATTGCTGTTTTGTATTTGGCCAATGATGAAAGGAAGTGGGTTTTAGATGAGGGACAGTAATTTTTCCTCCATTGTCTCTCCGCCCGTCGGGTGTTCAGTTTAAGCTCTTTCAGGTGGTCGTTGAACCACCTGTTAGAATCCTTAGGTCGACGGATGGAAATGCGACGTAGGGGAGCCACTGAATCACAGCCGCCGGCCAGCCAGGTGTTTATGGCCTCGGCTTGTGAGGCAGATGATAAGCCAGAGAGGGTGGGCATAGAGTTTTGAAGCAGAGAGGTCAAGGAGGGAAAATCCAATCTGTTCCAGTTCCGTGCCCAGGTGTTTTTGGCATGCGGAGTTTTGGATGCCGGGTTACGGGGAATGGAGAGGGAGATGAGGGCATGGTCGGACCAGGGGCAGGGAGAAACAGCCGCTGAAGTCACTGGGAGATTGAGGGACCAGACCTGGTCGAGTATGTGCCCGTGAGTGTGAGTGGGGACGGTTATATGCGGTACGAAGTTGAGAGACAAGAGAGATTCTGTGAACTCTACTGCCCATGAAAGAACTCTATGTTTTGAAAGACTATCTAAATCATGTACTTCTGTTAGAAATAATATGACTTGTAGGCGTCTTGTAGTTACCCCTAGTCACTATCGTATGGTACTATTACCTTCTGGATGGCTATTTTTATGTGGCAATTCATCTTGGCCCTATATTCCTGCAAATATTACTGGAGGTCCTTGTGCTATTACCAGATTGAGTTTATTAATGTTTTCTTCTCATCCTAATGTAATTTCCCGAACTACATGTGATGCCCCGTCTTTGAAAGCCAATTGTGATTCCTCATTACATTTATTTTCTCCATCTGAGTATCTTAGTTTAGCGTTTTCTATTTTAGGTGTTCCTGCATTATCTGTATACAATGCTAAATCAATCGGAATATTGGCTTGCTGGATGGTCAGATCTATTAACCATACTTCTGTTGTTTTATCTGACCTATTATTAGATGCTCAAGGTGAGCGTAGAGCCATTTTACAAAATAGAGCTGCAATAGATTACCTTTTGCTTAAACATGGTCATGGCTGCTCAGATTTTGAGGGCCTTTGTTGTTTTAATTTATCGGACCATTCCAAATCCATCCAGTCCCATATTGATAAACTTCATGAATTAACTGAAGAAGTTAGGCAACACATAGATCAAGGGTGGTTTGATTAGCTTTTCAGTAGGGTGCCTGATTTGCACTCCCTGCATCAAGTGTTGGGGGGTGTCTTGATTGCTATTTGTATTTTAGTTGCTATTTGTTGTTGCATTCAATGTGTCCCTTCCTTAATTCAAATTTTTAGACCGCACACTATGTCTAGATCTGTTAGTTTTGTTTCTTATTATTCTTCATCAGATGTTCGCTCAGTTTGACAGATGTTAGTTGACAAAAGTCATGGGTGAAGTGTAGTGACCGGATATTTTGTCCTAGTTCTGAGTGATGGTGACTTTAGTCTACTACCATCCTAGTATAGTGGATAGATCCCTATTTTCGGCCTATTCTTAGGGTTAGCCTATTGACTTTGGCATAATAATATGTCTTTTCATCATTTTCGGGCCTGAAGGCCTATATTAGAGGGTAGATCCTTTATTCATGATCCTATATTACCTATTGGTAGGGCTTGCTTGTGTATTTAGATAGAGCTATGCGTCTCTTTCATCTTTTTTGGACCTACAGGGCCCAAACGAGAGAGACTCAATTTTCTTTCCTGCCTCGGCTGCTCGAGGCGCTTGTAGGTCAAGAGGGATGTTTTAGTTATGAGCTGTTGTTCACTGGAGAGGAACCGGTCAGAGCTGGTCCTTATCGGAGGAATGTACACAGAGCTCGGGTTTTAGACGAAACAACAGTGGGCCACTGTGGGAGCGTCGGAGGCCCGGAGCCTAGTACAGGAATCTGGTGGGCGGCAGGTTACTGTCTGGAAATTTCCATGAACGAGGAGCTCTTTATATTATCGAGGTGCAGAGAGGAGAGGTAGGCAGATGACAGTTAGCAGTTGCAGTCGACAGTTGGAGTTTGGAACAATCGAAGGCCGATGATCTTTTGGAGAGACTGAAGCTACATCGTGAGTCAGTCTGTTAGAGCAGTTGGAGATAGTTAAACGTCGGAGTTAGAACAATCAGAGTGAAGAAGTAAGTTGAACAGATGGTTTCCAGAGCGGTTGAAACTATATCATTAGATTCAAGTCTGAAGGTGAAGACAGTTCGTGGGAGAGAGGACGCCAGTGCAAAGTAATCGGTGCAGAGCTGAGAAACAGAGAAGAAGACGAGAGAAGGGTTCCAGTGCTTTGAATGAGCATAGCGGTGCAGACGTGTATCCGTGGGTGCAGAGTAGAATCTGAGATGAGCCAAGGCACAGACGAGAGAGGGAGCCAGATAACAGCTAGAACCGGACTCCGTAATTATAAGGTGAAGTCTGTCCTGCTATTATAGCACGCAAACATACTAACTCTTTCCTTTACTTTTCAGGCTATGCTTAGACTGTTAGATAGTATTTTAACTTTATAATGTTTTCTTTGTTGTTGTGTAATAAAGGGACCCCAGTTTGTAACGAACATATATATATTTGAGAATTGTTTCAATGATAAAGCTATCCTTTCTTTACAGCCAGGTGCCAGCGTATGGAAGGATGGGCGATTCCCTTCCTTCGGGTAACTGATGCGGGAGATTGATGTGAGTTTTATATCAGGGAATAATTCTTAAGTGTAACAATTTGGCAGTTCTTGTGTGAGAGGATCGGATCTCCTATCTATCACATGAGGGATAATAATTCATATAAGGTAGAAGATACTCCCAGTAAATATTAGGTACTTAGAAACTTCCCCAATAGAGAGAGAGAGCAGAAGGTATTAATAGGACAGTGAGATCGCTCAAGATAGGGCGTTAATGAGAACACCAATTGGGATTGGTGTGTAATGAGATTGCTCAAGATAGGGCATTAGTGAGAACAACGATGGGGGATGGTGTGTAGTGAGATCGCTCAAGATATGGCGTTAATGAGAACACCAATTGTGGTTGGTGTGGTATAGTGAGCTGCTCTCCAATATGAGAGGGAGGGTAGAATAGTCCGGGCCAGATTGTCGCGGGGCTATAAGGTGAGATCATAGGATGAGATATGGAATTCGGTAGTTATTAGTGACTATTCTTAGTAATCCCTTACATCTAGCAGTGTTTTTGATGGTATAAGCTTGTATATTGCGAATTCCCCATTCCCAGGTAAGTATTCAGGGACTGTTGTAAATAGGGTCCAGGAAGGGATGGTGTTACGTTTTGGCCGGGTTGGTTTTATCTGAGTAAGTGGGTAATTCTTGGTCCGAGAATCCGGTCATTACACCATACCTGCTGTGGAAACAGAATACAGGCAAATGCATTCTGCATTGAAGGTTAAATGTGAATTACATGTTAGATTTTCAATGTGAGCATGAACTGAGCTGGTTTCTTGAGGCCCACTCTAGTCAACTTTAACAGTGTACATGGTTACAGAGCACACACACATTTCTACACACACAATAAATACAGCTTCTTAAGACAAGAATGAGTTGTAAAATGTTAACAAGTCTGTCATTCTAAATGCACCTAAATGAAAATAATGTTTGGTACATGTATAAATGTTTAAGCGTTCATTTGCACATACACAATGTAATCTATTAACATCATAATGGGACACATTTTGTTGACTTCTCCTGTCACAATAATATATAAATGTTAAATATAACTTTAATAATCATGTTCTGTAGACAAATTATTTATGTGGAGTAAATTAAATACGCAATACTCCACTCTCTTTAGTAACATTAATAACATAGAATATATTTGAGTGCCTACTACTCATGATTACAATGCAATTGTAGGACATCTTAGATGGGATCAAGATTATGCTTATTCATCAGCAACGTTTCAGAGTAGACTAGCTGGCACTCCAGTTTGTTTGAGTTTTTGTTTGTGTATTTGTTGCTTTAGGATTATTTTTCAAAAAGGAAACATAGTTGATTTTTTATTATTGTCCTGATTTATTTACCTTCACCCAGCATGCAAATATGGCCAGGGTAGAAACCTAATAATAGGAGAACAATCTCTGCTGTGTATCAGTGTTGACTTTTTTTGCTAATTGATGTAATTATATCAATGAGGTCATAACCCTCTCCCTCCTTACAATTTGCTAAGAATGTGGAAAGCAGTAATACTAACAAAGTAAAAACCATCTCCTGCCTTGTGTTTAAATGTGTACTTTTTTTTATATGTCATATACCTATTTCCTGTCAGATTGAATTCCCATGCTATTTATATTCACTGAAAATAGTGTAACAAGGATCATAAAATGTTTCAACACAAAGCATTGCCCTTTGAAGGTGGAGAGGGAGTTGGAATTTTTCATCCAGGCTGAAATCCTAGTTTCCCTGTTTGACCACATTGTGTGAGTCTACACAAATCATTAAACTTCTCTGTGCTTAGTTTAGAATGAGTGTCAAATTTAAGAAAACGGTGAGTAAGTTCAGGATGTGTTCTACATAAACCTTCACTTGTCATAAGATTATCAATATATACAGTACCCATGACAAGCTAACATCTTATTGAATAGAACCACATATAACATCAGGTTTGTTTCAAGGGGTGGGGGGGGGGGGGTTACAGTAATGGGCATGAGCTGCTGTATCAGAGTTAATCAGAATGCGACTGTAAGGTCAGGAGATGCCAAAGTTGTGAGCCAGTCAGAAACTAAGCACTCACATTCTCCAAAAAACATGTTTTATTTGTTGTGGGATTTGTTTTTAGTACGTATTGTACTCAGACTGAACTTGAATTTCCAAGGTGATGGGGTTTAGTAATATGTGTGATAAAGTATTCTATGCCACACATTGTAAGGCTATTGCAGGTCACTAGGGAGTTCTGTAACCATATAGAGGAATATGGCTGGTTGGTAGCCAAGTTCCTTAATGAGGTCATAAAACTCTGAAGAGACTTAAATATCCTTTCATAATACATCAGACAGTATTATATTCCTTATAATGCATGTTCACACCATCCTTCTCACAAGTTGCTTTAATCCTTGCTGTCTTCCTCTTTTATATGAAAAACATAGTGCACTTGAAGACATGAAGAATAAAAGTGGAATCTTTAGTGTGAAATTAAACTGTATTTATAGACTGTGATCTGGCTTTCATTTTGATTCCTAGCTCTGGCTCGGGCATTATGTCGTCATTACATTTGAGCAGCTGGTCAGTTACACCATTTCCTTATTAAAGGTGTCTAGAGACATCCTAACTCTATTATAAAAAAAAGAAATAGGAGAAGGACTTTTAGGCAGGGATTTGACAGCTCTCATGCATTATATATATCTTTTTTTTGTAGAGCAGAGCAGAGGACAAAATAACATAATAAGATTGGTCATCAGTAATAAAAGAAAACAAATCCACACTTTACACAAATACACATTCTGTACATTTGTCAACTGATACCCATAAAACATGGATGAACTTACCCTAATTAATCGATATACTTTAAAACAAACAAAAAAAAACAATTAACACATAAGTCCAGCAAACCCATATATTCGTTTACAACTACTTAAAGGTCTGGCCTTTAACACCTTGGCTGCTAGGCGTTTTCCCCCCTTGTGCTGGAAATTGCTTTATTACTTTATTTATGACGAGCTCAGCTCGTCATCAGCACAGCTCAACTGTGCATCATGACGAGCTGAGCTCGTCATAAGCATCGAAAGGGTTAAACAGTACAAGGAATTCCCCCAACTTTATTAAAGTACTCTAAGTGCAGACTGCCTCTTAAAACACATAATTACGAACACTATTTACATTAAAGTGCATACATTGGAGGATCTCCACCTTATATTGTTGTTTTTCCAAACACGATAAGAGCCTCCAGCCAATCCTAACTCGTATTTGGAAAACATCAGGAAACGATTGCACCCTCCCTTTAATATAAGGCCCTAAAGTGACTTGTGCCTAGATACCATCAGATATAATAGTACTGCATCTTCACATTTACAGCAGAAAAAACACTTCTCATGATCATTACATGCCTTTAAATAAACAATGAAAACACAAATACATTGATAGCTGTTTAAAAACTTCTAACTGTGCAAAAATTGGCATTATTACAGTGCAATCATATTTCCCCTGGAATATAAGGGCTTAAAGTGCAATGTGCTAAAGTTCTACATTTTGTCGATATATCCCAATGACAAAAACAATCAAACCTTTAAACTATAAAGGCCTAAAGTGCAAAGTGCTAAGGTGCTAGACTTCTGTCAATATATCCCAATTATCAAAAAACTTCCAAACAGCTGTAAACATTTTGGTTGCCCCAAGTCGTTTAGCATATGCTTCTTCAAATCTCCTCATCCTTTGCATTTTATTTATCCATTTAAGCTAAGATGGAACCTCTTCCGATCTCCAATTTTGGAGAATCAAAGAATGTGTTACTGTGGTGCAAATTGTGATGCACACCTCTTCGTCTTTGATCAAGTCTGACTTTGCTTTAGAATATCCAAAAAGAGCCACTTCTGTCTCAGGTCGCTCTTCTTTTAATGGGCTGGCTTATTGCTGAGAAGATATTGCTCCAAAAAACTTCAAGCTTAGGGAATGTAAAAAATATATGAAGCCAGTCTCCCTCACTGAGGGACTGGCATCGAAAGCATTTATTATCCACCACTATCCACCACTGCATGGTGCTTATTTAATGTTTTTGGGGTATAGTAAGCGAGCCACCATGACAGAAAGGCCATTCTTTTAAAATTAGCTGCTCTCGGGGTCTTAATTCCTACCTGGGCTATAGACTGCCATTCCTAGTGAGAGAAGGAACAATTAGTCTCCTGAGTTATTATTCCCAAGAACTCCTCAACCAGGGGGAGTACCTTATGTTTTATCAACAAAGAATACCAGTTTCCTACCTTTTTTAATTTAGCTTTATATAGGGCATTGACCTGGTCAATTGGCACACCACTTGGCAGAAGATTGTATTTTTTTTATAAAGTTTGACGTTCTGCAAGTATTCCAGGAACCCAGCCTTAATTCGATTACCAAATTTTCTTAGAACTTCATCCCAAGAAATCACTGTCTTAGCGATAAAAAAATGGCCCAGATCCTCAAAGCCACTATCCTTCCATCTCTTAAGGTGACTGGAGTGAATTTGCAGACCGAAAACCCTACATTCCTCTAACTTCATGAAAATAAACCCTGAGGAGTCCGCTTGTTTAAAAAAGGACTGGAGTTGATCAGAGTAGTCACAAATTGTCTTATAACGGGACTTTTTAGGTAGTTTGATTGTTTTTAAGAAGATTGAAATTTGTGTGACGGACTCACGAATCATTCTTTCAAAAAAATATATGCCTTTTGTCTCTCAATGTTGAAAATTAATTAAAGATTTAAACCATAACAAAATATATGTCTATCCGCTCATTAGGTTCCAGTAAACAATCTGTAAGGTCTCATGTAGCTGCCTCGTAGTAGGTTCGAATATTTGGTAAGGCTAAACCCCCTTGGTTTATTTCCAGTTGTAATATGGGCAATTTAACCCTGGAGGTCTTTTTATTCCACACAAATTCCCTAAACATTGAAGCAATTTCTTTAAAATACTTAGGGGCAGATTTACAAGCCCCTTATGCCACATTTGTGCCGACGTTGCGTCACTTTTAGCACGAACCCAGCGCCATGCTGTGGGGCATTTACAACGTGATGCATCTAGGGAGATGCGTCACATTGTAAAGCCCTCCGCCTCATGTGGGTGTTCCAGCACAGGTGGGGGCGTTCCAGGGCAGGAACGCCTTGCAAAAGTGGCTGTTTAAATCTACAAGATTTCACTCAGTCACTTTTTTTAGCCATGCTGCGTCGAAACCCTGCGCCTGCTTGAAGCAGGCGTAAGGATTGATGCAGCATGTTAGGAATAGGGGCACCCCAAGCCTTTCTGGAGCTGCGTTGCTCTTGCAACGCGACTCCAGCAATGCGCTGTCTTTCTGCCGGAGGATGCTACAGGCATCTGCCCATCCGTGCGCCACGGTGCGCGGCATTGTAAATGCGGTGCATCAGTGGTGGCGCACGGGTGGGCAGACGCATCGCAACTCTTCTGGCGCATCACTGCTGATTACAGAGATGCGCCAGAAGTTGTAAGTCTGTCCGCAGAATTGATTTTTAAGGGTACATTGACAAAAAGAAATATTAGTAGGGGAAGAATTGACATTTTTAAAAGTGCTACACAGCCAATCAAAGTCAAAGGTAAAAGTGTCCACTTACCCAGTAGGGTTTTAATTTCATTTCGCATGGCTTGGTAATTCAAACTGAATAATTGTTCTTTATGGTTAGAAACATAGATACCCAGATATCTATTGGTTCTTCTTTCAATGCCTAGATTCTTAAATGAGTAAGTAAGAAGTTACAGTCCGTATTAAGCATTAAAATCTCTGTTTTATTTTGGTTTATTTTGTAGCCTCCTATTTGTTCAAATTTAGTAAATTTTAAAAGACCTTCTTCTAAAATCTGCTTATGCAGGCGTAGTAACATAATTATGTAGGCTGCGAAAAGTTTTCAGCTTGGCCATCCCTTTAATTGGGGCTCTAAACAGGGGGTTTCCGTGGATTCTTATAGGTAGGAGTTCGATGAAAAAAGTAAAAAGTAGAGGCAACATCAGACAACCTTGTCTAGATCCATGGTTTATTTCCACTACCCCTATTGAGTCTCCATTAGGTATAACCCGGGCTTGGGCACCTTGATAGATGTTTCTCAGCATATTTGACACTTGGACTGGGATGCTAAATTTCCCTATACCAAAAAAAAGTGCGTCCCAGTTGACCAAGTCGAACACTTTTTCAGCGTCGACCATAGTAATAAGAGTGGGTATTTTATTGTTAGTCACATAATCAAGAGCTTGAATTAAAAACCCGGTATTAGTGGACATCGACCTTCCTGCAACAAACCCAGTTTGATCACAATGAATTAGTGCCTGAGCAATGGGAGTAAAGCGTTGTGCCCAGATTTTCATCAATATTTTAAAATACGCATTAAGAAGACTATTTGGCTTGTATGAATTGACATCCTTACAGTTTTTCCCCTTTTTAACAAAGCTACCTAATATGGATTCCCTAAAGCTTGGGGGAACACAACCTCCCTGTTTGATATTATTAATCAGTTTCACCAAGAAGAAGGTCAACTCTTTAAAGAATGTTTTAAAAAATTCAATTGGGAGCCCATTAGCTCCACAGGCTTTACACCTGCAATAGACTTTACCACATTTAGAATTTCTTCTTCAGAAATATCCAGCGGGAGCTGTTCCGCCATTGGAAATGCGAGAATAGGGAGATAAACCTCCTCAAAGTAATTAATAATTTGATTTGCTCCAAATTCATATCTGGTAGTGTATAACTTCGAGTAGTGCTCTAAGAAAACTTGAGCTATATCTTCTTTGTTAGTTAAATAGGTTCTTGCATGATTTCAGCGATCATGGCTGCTTCCTGTTTAGTTTTGTTAGTTCCGGCAAGCATTTGACTCTCTTTGTACACTTGCTGTATATATGTTCTGGAGCTGGCAATCTCTCTATTATAAAAAACTCCTTCTATTCATACTTGGCCATGTCTAGCTGAGCTCCGGTGTCCCCCATCCCAGCAGGCTGCGTATATCTTAATTTTGTTGCATCTACTACTGCCTGCTGAAGTATGCAACTTTTCTCTCGCCTATGTTTAATTTGGAAGGCAGAAATAGCAATCATTTGCCAGCAGAGGGCTGCCATAAACCCACCCCAAACTGAGAACATTTCTACTGTATTATGTGTCAGCCACCCATTGAGGGTCCTGCAGGAGGACACGATCCATCTGCCACCTGGGACTTGACCTCCTGCATATCTCACTTTCCACTTCAAATTTAATAAGGGAGTGGTCAGAGAATGGATTTATATCAGTGGTTGTATAGCCCAGGGATTGGGATATTAAGAAGAAATCAATTTGGGATGCCGTGTGGAATTGAGTCGAGTAACAGGAAAATTCCAGTTTGGATGAATTGGCATCGCTCCAAGGGTCTATCAAAATATGTTCCTGTCCTAGTACTTCTATCACTCTTTTGGTTTTGGGTTTTAGCTCTTTTTTATTTTTATTCGAAGTATCTTTCTTTAAATCTTGAATAAAGTTAAAATCGCCACTCGAAATTATTTTCCCTGGTACCCCCTAAGTATCTCACTAATTTTGAGTAGGGCTGTGATATCATCTACAAGATATTAAAATGTAATATTGTGCCAGGTAATTTGGCCCCGACCCAGATCCATCTTCCCTGGGGATCTCTCTGAATTTGGCCAAATTGCCAGGGAAGGCCCTTGCAGAAATATATAGCTACTCCTCTTTTGGCCAGTCCTGCCAAAGCAAAAAAGGCATGTGAATACCACCTAGGAAGGAATAGCCTTGGGGAATAGGTTTTTAAGTGCGTTTCCTGCAGGAATAATACCTGGGGTGAATTAAAGCTCAATTTTTTTGTTTGTTTAATATCCCATTTACGTTGAGTGAAAGAATACAGCACTTGTCATTTTTTAAGTAAATCTATAAAACATCCAACTAGATCACAAACTCTCACAAGCCTGACAATCTTTCCAAAAATGTCCCAGCTACTGCTCATTTTACTACTGCTTTTACTATACCCCCATCCTCTCTCCCCAAAATGTGGTCCCCTCTGGCCCCGCAACCCACATTTTACCCTCTCAATTGATGGGTTGCCCTGACCCTGCACCCTCAGTGACCAACCCCACCCACACAAACAAATACATTCACTACAGTGGACCAACATTTAAAGCAAATTCATCTTATAGCAGTGATCTCTATCAGAAGCACCTGGGCTTCCTCAACCCACGTGAATAAGTGGAACTTCCCTTTAACCGGGACCCTTAGCTTCGACCGCTGTGCGATGGATGCCTGTGTCCCCTGTGCTTTAAATAGCAATAATAGCTTCACGAATTCTTTGCGCCTTCGCGCTTCCCCTGCTGAATTGTTTGAAAAACTCAAACATTTTGTGCCCTCATCCATAGCAAATTGTCTCAGCTTAATTGCTTTCATTTTCTTTAATCCTATAATCAGAAAAGTTGACTTGAATTGTGCGAGGGTACTTAGAATTTGAAAGGGGGTGGGCCGGAACCCGATGGGCCCTGGTTAAAGTTAGATCCCCAGCATGGGCCGGGAGCACTTTTTGTTTAATAAAAACTTCGACCCAGCGGAGGGTATTGGACCCTTGGCTCCCCTTGGGCACTCCTACTATACGAAGATTTGAACAGCGCAAGTGATTTCCCAAGTCTTCCAATTTTTACTTGAGAGCGATCTTGTGTGCCATCACTTCATGAACTTTCCTAATTGTAGAGCTCATCTGATCCTCTAGGTGAGCGATCCTTGATTCTGCCTCTTCTTTTTCCAGCCTTAAATGTAGAGTGGCGGTCTCTTGAGCCTGGGATTTTTTCATCTCCATGATTTACTCCAATATTAGGTTCAGCAGCTCTTTTACTTCCATCTGTTGCAAGCTGGCTCCAGAGGAAGGGACATCTGACTTCTCAAGTGGATTCTCCATCCTGTGTCTTGATGGTCCCCAACCCTTCTCTGCCACAGCACCTGACACATCTTGGGATATCTGCCCATGCTCTAGCAGCTGCTGTCTTGAGATGTTTTCTGCGATTGAGACTAGTTCGGAGAAAGGCTGCTGAGCGGCTGTGGGGCATAAACTTAAGTGACAGAGTGCAGGATTTCCTTCTACTGGATCTACTAAAGCAGAGGGTATCGCAGAGGAAGTCAGAGAGGATGTCATGGAGGATGTCGCAGCCAGGTGCGTGGCCTCAGGGGGTGGAGAGATATGCAACCCTTCAAAGCTATTAAAAGTTATATCATCCTGAGGAGATGCTGGTGAGACTGAACTGATTCGCAATGGACCCTGAGTCGCAGGGGGGCTGAATGCTCTTTTTAGTGAACAGAGGAAAATACTTACAAATCTTTGGTTCTGATATATTACGTCCTAGCGTGGCCCTCCCAGTCAATCCCTTACTCAGTCCCTTAGAGACATCAAGGAGAGTATTGGTTGTGGGGGTGGGGATCCCCCTTGCGGTGGTGGTAGTTCTTGCACAGAGTGTGGCTCTGATTGCAGCTCCACATGTTCTTCTGTGGAGCTCTCTGAGCTAGAGCTTAATTTGGACTGGTTCATAGTGACAGAGGTTTTTACTATGGAGGACGGCCCCTTTGCTTGTATTAGGCACTTTTTCTCTTTCATTCGGTTCGCCACCTCTACCCTGGCTACTGCGTTAGCTTGCTTTTGGTGTCTTCCCATTTTGATATCAGATCATAGATTTCTCCTCCCTTAATACTGTCCAAAACGTGCAGCCTGCCAGTAGATTCACCACACTCCCCCTCCGCTAGCTTTCTCAAAGCGGCACCAACACGCCATATCCAGTTCGCACCCTTCCATCTCCACACCCCCTGTTACAGCCAGCTCTTCAAAAAAAACTAGTGCTCCAGTTGCTGTTGTTCGGCTTTGGGCCCCCACTATTAGTTACTCGGAATTGTGCCTTAATTAGTAGCGTTTCGTGACGCACAGCAAAAAAATAATAAAAATGAGACCTAGTGCTTGCCACATCCGGGGCTTTTAGGCAGCTCACTATTCCCAGTGCTCAGCTGTGCACTTCGTCAGCCTTTCTGCTGCCTCAGCTCTTAATTTTAAGATTTTAATTGCTTCTCCATGGCATCCCGTAACCTTCCATCCTCATTAGCTATTATCTGCCAATTCCATCTGCTTATCGCTCCCATCTACTGCAAAGCTGTGAAGGCGCCACTTCAGAGGAAATTCAAATCGGCATTCAGCTCGGCGTTCCTGCCGTGATCGCCATTCCTCTCGCCACTGTGGAGTTTCCTCAGGTGGGTGGGGCCTCGGTCACCTCAGCTACGGAGAGGCAGAGATCTCCATAACCCAGCTCCCACAAAGTTGTAACTTTCCATGTATTATATAATTATTAGTGAACAGATCTAACTAGGCATAGATCTAGTACCATCTAGTAGGAAACACTTGAACTTCCAACGCTGTGGTGGTAAAAAATATAATAAACAGCACAACAAAAACCATGTTTAGGGGAGACAGCACAAGCACTCGTTATCAGTGGAAAAGTGCACAGAATCTTAAAGCCAGAAAAAATGAGGTCAGAAAAGTGGAGAAGGTCGGCAAAAAGAGGGGGGGTGGGAGACCACCCCAAGGCTGTCAGGTCTATAACCCCTCAAGTCTTTGCTGAAAGGGAGAATCCACAGCATTCTTAGTTTACTAAACATGTGATAATTCAGGTGATGATAGATACACAATGTGCATAGCAGTGGCTGTGATCTATCAATAGAATTAAGGTGAAAAGTACTCCATTTATCCAGCTCCAACTCCTACAAGACCTGCTAGACCCCAGTGGATGTATGTTGTATTTGTATAGCGCACACACCTTGCTAAAATGCAGCAGAGCCCTGAACAAGGTCACAGACAAGTATAAAGTCAGCAAGTGATTGGAGATACACCTGATTTGTGGACTGTTAATTTGTTAGACTTGACAGCCTTAGGGTGGTCTTCTCCCCAACTTTTTCCCTATCTCCTCCACTTGTCGGACCTTGTTTATGTTGGCTATAGGACTCTATTCTCTTCACCACTCCTAACCAGTGCTAACTTGCCATTGCTCTCTCCCCAAGAAAATGGCGACTTGGCTACACCGATCTAGATAAAACCCTATATAGAAATTCCATCTGGGATTATAAGCTAGAGATTAAGAAGGCTCAATCTAGATAATATACGCATAAGATTCCTGAAGCTAGATCAAATTCCAAGGAAATTTACCAGATCGTCAAAAGCCTCACTGTCCTCCCCCAGCCCCCTGTAAACTGTGATAATTTACAAACTTGTTGTAATGAGCTGGCGGATTTCTTTTCTAACAAAGTTAATCTTATTTATTCCGCTTTTCCAACTACTCATTCAACTATCCCAGTCACCACTCCCGCGTTCTCCAAACACCACATGATTGACAGTGTGTCACCTGTGTTGGAGAACTTCCCTTTGTTGCACTTGGACTTATTAGCCACATTAATGGCCCAGGTCAAATCGGGCTCTCCCAGTGATCCCGCTCCTCCAAGCTTTTTAAAGATGATCAGTCATACCATCCCGCCGGTCATACTGAAGGTACTTAATGCCTCAATTTCCACCAACATAGTTCCATCGGCGTGGAAAGAGGCTAGGGTAAGAGCACTTGTTAAGAAGCCTAATATGGACATTAACATCTTCAGTAACTATCGTCCAATCTCCCTGCTTCCTTGGGCTAGTAAATTGCTGGAAAAATATATCAACAGCCTCCTGACCAACTTTTTAGAGAAGAACAGTCTGCTTGATCCCTCGCAAACCGGCTTCCGCCCCAAGCATGGGACGGAGTCCGCCTTACTGGCGGTCCTGGAGGAAACAAGAGGGATCTTGGATCGGGGAGGATCAGCGGCCGTCATCCTCCTCGATCTAACTGCCGCTTTTGACACTGTAAACCACAAAATATTATTGCAGCGCCTCCAGGACATTGGGATTCAAGGAGGAGCGCTGGAGTGGATTGGTTCATTCTTAACCAATAGAAAATTTCAGGTCTTTAAGGGAACCACTATCTCTACCAGAAGACCCTTGAACTGTGGAGTTCCGCAGGGTTCTTCACTCAGCCCGACGCTGTTTATTATATACATGAGGCCGCTGGCTGGGATCGTCCGTCCATATGGTGTTAAGATCGTGACCTATGCGGACGATACCCAGCTGGTGGTCTCTCTGACGCGGGCTGAAGACCCTGCGGGCACGATTGATCTGGTGGACTGCCTGAGCGAAGTCAACAGCTGGATGACCCTGTCTTGTCTAAAACTTAATGGGGACAAGACAGAGGTCATGCTGTTGGGTCGTTCTGCTCCATCTGCGGCCGACCAGTTCTGGCCAGCTTGTCTGGGTCCCCCTCCAGTCCCCAAAGATGCTATCAAGAGTTTGGGTGTCTGGTTGGACAAGTCCCTGACGTTTGACCATCAAGCTGTCGTGCTATCTGCCACTTGTTTTGGCCTCATTAGAATGTTGAGGAAGATTCTTCCCTTGCTACCATTTGAGGCCAAACAAATTGTTGTTCAAGGAATGATTCTCTCCAGACTAGACTTTGGAAATGCACTCTATCTTGGAGCTCCAGACTTTACACTTAGGAAGCTACAGGTAATCCAAAACTGTGCGGCTCGGACCCTGCTTCAAATCCCCCGTAGGACCTCTGTTAGACCTGGACTAAAAAAATTGCACTGGCTCCCTGTAAGGGATAGGATTAGTTTTAAATCTCTCTGTGTTGCTCATCAGGCATTTTGGGAAACTGGTCCAGCAATTAGTCGTCCCTTAATCACCCCCTACCTCCCCAGTAGACAGCTACGGTCTACCAATGCCTTCTGTACCGTCGTGCCAAAGATTAAACGGTCCAGAGCAGGAGGTCGTTCCTTTTCCCTGAATGCGGCTAGGCTTTGGAACAGTTTACCCCTGTCTCTCAGGTCCAATTCAGATCTTACCTATTTTAGGAAGCACCTGAAAACTTACTTGTTTAATAAACAGCTTTTGTTTCTGTCACTTGCCCAGTTGTCTATACACTGCTAGCTTTAGCGCTTGGACGCCTCTGGGCAGCTAATCGCGCTTTACAAAACACATTTTCATTTCATTTCATAAACATGATAGAATGCGTTCATCCCCAAGTGGCATATTTAATTTACTTATAACTCCCTAGTTAAGTGGTACACATTGTACCCAGGGCCGGTAAATTAAATGCTACTAGGGGGCTTGAGGCACTTATTGTGCTACCAAACTAAATAGCCCTTTAACCATGTCTCGGGCCTGCAACTGCAGAGCCTGCGTGTGCAATTTCCCCTGCCATGTCGACCTGGCCAAACAACCCTTTTGTCAGGACCAAGCCTTCCATTTTTATAGATGTATGTCGCCCCTAAGTTAGGCCCGGTATAACCCATGGGGCAGTGTGCAATATACTTAAAAGGCAGGATATGTATTTTTAGGTTTTACATGTCTTGGTAGTGAAATGCTCCCAAAGTCATTCTTCATACTGTGAAGCCTATTGCTCTTAAAGGATCAATTGGGATTACCTTATTACATTTTATAAGTGTAATTTCCAATTGGGAAGAGATAAGACCCGAAGTCTGGTGTCCCTGGAATCACAATTTAAAACCTCGAGTTTTTTTAAAGCCAGACATTAGATTGCATTTATGAAAATGCCACTTTTAAAAAGCTGGCATTTTCTTACTTTGGCCATTTGGCACCTGCTGCATGTTCAGTTGGGTTGGGTGACAGCTGTGCTTTGTGTAGTCCTTCTAGAAAGTCACATACAAAGGGAGTATTGGTGTAACTTAATGGGCCACTGTGTGAGATGGGAGTGAGTAGCTGGGCACAGCCTCACACTTACTCATGAATAAGCTGTGTCCTGTTCACACACAAAGGGCTGCTGACCCCCTGTAGTGAGTCAGGAGGAGCCTAGGCAGGGAGGGTGGACCACTGTGTCTTCAAAGACCCTTCTTTGAAGTCTTCCTCACTTCAAAGGCACAGCTGGGTATAAGTGCAGGAACTCTGACACCATGACTTCAGTAAACTTCTGGACCTGTGGATAATCTGCCTAGAAGAAGGACTGCTGTGCTACTGAAGAACCGGCTCTCTGCTATGAATTACTGTATTATTGAAGGACTGTCACTCTGCAGGACTGCTGCTATGGAAAAATTGCTGCCTATCTGTGCTGATCTTCTCCATGCTGCTCTCTAGACTGGAGAGGAAAAACTGGAGCTGGAACCCTGTTGAACTAAGGACTCCAAAGTGATTTCAAGGGCTAGTCTTCTGGCCTCCTGATCTGAGCCTTAGGGACATAACTGGTTCCCCATAGCTCCTGGATCAGTCTTTAATGACTTCCTGACCCCCAAGAGGTGTCTCTCAGGTCCATTGTCCTTGATGGCATTTTCGGGCTTCTGAAATCAAGCTTTTGGACTCTAAATGCAAACAAACAGGCCTGTTTGTTTCAGAACTGCACTGATTGCACATAGGATCAGCACGAGCCACAGCAATTTCAACTTTTTGCAGCTCTAAGCATTGTTAATCATGACCACAAGTTTCCAGCTGGTCCATTCACAACGCCTGGTGGCTCATTGCGCTCTGCAGACCTCTGACAGCAACGTTCTCCTTGCTCCTGGTGAAATGCTTCCCTGCAAACTGGACTTTTTGCACACTTTCGGAAAAGGTAAAACGTCAGCTGGACTTACCTGGAACTATATCTAACCTGTGCTTCACTGCTGGCGGCTTGAACTTTTGGATTTGTCCTGGTCCAGTGTGACCAGATATCCCAAATAGGCGCTTATTGTTTCTAAGCGCTATTTCACAGTTTATTCTATACAAAAATTCATATCTCAACTTCTACTTATTGAATTTATGTTGTTTTGGTCTTGCTTTATTCATTAAATTAAGCTCTATTTTTCTATCCTGGTGTGGAGTCTTTTTGAGGTGTTTTCACTGTGTTACTTTTTGAAGTTTTGCACAAATACTTTACAACTCTTGAGTTGGAGAACAGCAGCTTATTTCACTCCTACCACACAGGTTATGCAAATTTGAACCAGAAAGTAGACATTAAGAGACAGCTATCATTCTAGTCCTGATGAAGGAGGTTTCTAAATAACCTTTTGCCACCGAAACGTGTTGACGCCCCCTTTTGTGTTCATTTACGTTATATTCACAGAACTCTCTATATCCAATCTCAATATTCATTGTTGGATTTTTTTTAAATGGACTGATTCTTATGAAATAACCATTATATGATGATTTGAAAGCCTTTCACATACATTACTGTCTCTTGTGCACTGTATTTGTAATTTTTAACTGTGACCTTCTATCACATTTTTGTATTTTTATGTTTCTAGAAATGATCTTTTTAATAAAATTTTATTTTTATAAATTTATTGAGTATGTGCTTGTAATTGTTTGTTGGGGCCCATATTTTGGGTTTATATGAGACCCCTGAAGATTTGTTTGGTTCTAAAAGACTTGAGTGGGAATACATGACATGTGGTAAGCCTATCAGGTCAAAGAGAGTTTCTCTTTAGTTGTACTTCTTGTACCCTGTCGCTTGGTCAGTGGGGTCACTCCCTTTTCTAACGCACAATTACTTCACATATTACCTCTTAAGTTAAGCCTGTATAGTCTTTACCAAGCTACCAGACTGTAAGCACATGTTAATTTATGGTGTGTCTGTGACTTATCCTGACTAGGATTGTGGATCCTGTTCGGACCAGGTGCATAACGTCTGCCAACCAGAAACCCAATTTCTAGCAATGCATTGTGATGAGGTGTTCTTAAAGAAGTGTGCCTTAACTCTTTTCTAAATTAGATATTATTGAGGTGGTCTTAATGTTACAGGGTCATTGTTCCAGTTCCAGGGTAAATAGGTGGAAAAGGCCTACTGCCTTATTTTTTTTACACTTCTTAGTCTGCAGTCTGATGGTGTCCTGGCTGTGTGCATGCCAAGAACCACCAGAGATTATGAGCTTGTCTGCAAGGTAAACAAGATTCTGGTCATGACAGCATTTTAAATGATGTAGCCAGTTTTGAAGATGGAGCAGGCCAGCTACAGGAGCCAATGGAGTTCCTTGAGTTTGCGCTAAGATAATAGAGCAAAATGCAAACAAACACAAATAGCTGCACAAACAGCCACTTATGCACTGTGATTGTGCTCTTGCAGTAGGATTCTTCCCCCCATATTGGGTTTAATTTCTTTCTTTCACTCCCTCTTTGTCCTTCCATTACACTTTCTAAACTATGTTACTGTTGATATGCAGAAACCTACTGAACTGCATGGACTTTGGTTTTCGATTTGAATGTCATGATTAACTTTTGATACAGACCAGTTAAGTGTCATTGTGGCCTAGTTGCTAAGATCTTAGAATCTTAATCGATAGTTAAGGGTTTGTTTTCTGGTGTTTTTGTGCATTCAGTTACAAGAATTGGCGATGGTAAGTTCTTTGACAAAGGTTTGAAAATATTTTTGCTTTTCACTTTGTAAAAATAAATCTCTTTGTAATTATCTGTTACCCCAGAGAATAAACAAACTCTCTCTTTCTGTCTCTGTCTATCTCTCACTCTCCCTCACACTCATTTTCACTCAGCAAACAATGTTACTGTAGGTGTGTGCACAAACCTACTGAACTGCATGGCCATGGGTTTTTGATTTGGATGTCTTAACTAAGTTTTGAGTCAAGCCAGTAAAAAGTAACTGTGGTGTACTTCTTAGGGTCTTCAACCCCTACTCTGAAGTTCAAAGATGTGATTCCCGATGTTCAAATGGTAATGTATGCTCAGTTGCAAAGACAGATAATGGTAATTTCTTAGGTAGAGGTTCGAAAATATTTTTTCACATTGTCTGAGAAGATCTCATTTCAATTATCTCTTACCCAAGGAAAAAAATCTCTCTCTTTCTCTCTCTGTCTGTGTCTATTCTAGGTGTACACTAACCTACTGCTCTGGATGGGTGTAAGAAGCTGGCCTGGTATATGATGTACACTGACGTAAGTGAACAGCTTGCACCAGTCCAGACAACCCTATGGTGATTTAAGAGGTCTTAGGCAACCTTTGAAAGCTCTCTAACCCTTCCCAGTGGACCCTGAAGAAACTGCATGGAAGACAGAAGGTTGAAGAGCCAACCCACCGATGGATACCCTAGTAACCATGTTGCCTACACCAGGGAGGCCGGGCGCATATGTGTGAAGTGGTGTCGGTAACCACCATCGAACCCAATGAAGTACTTCAGGAAAGTGTTGCAGCTGGAAGAGGAGAAAGTGTCCGGTGGAATCCGAAGGAGGATTCAAGATGAGAGGTACCTGCAAGCAGAGGGGACAGAGTCTATGTCACTCAGGAGTAACCAGGAGACTTGGAAGAGGGATGTCCTCCGATGTCAGGTGTTGCAGAATGGATGAGGTTGACCTTGATTCTGCAGCTGTGAGGAACAGGCAATGTTGAGGAGGACCAGGACCCATGCATGAGCTCTCCCATGAAGGATTTCGAGTGGTGAGGGGTCGATACCCGATAGGAGCAGCAACAAGCCTTGGCAAATGCAATGAACACAGGAATCAAAGAAGGAGCAACGTCGGGACCAGAAAGGACCAGGGGACTCACCAAAAGCAGCAGAGTCAGGGCACGCCCTGAGCAAACAGGGGAGCCCAAGAGAATCAAAGATTGCCCTCATATGGACCCACAGGCCAGAGGCACTGGAGTCACGAAAGGACCTCAAGCAGCTCAACAAATAGCAGACCACTATGCACACGATTTGGTGTGGCTGAAGATTCTTGTCACTGGATGTGCTCGAGGTTGGGACTTCTTGTTCCAGGACTGCAGATATTACATGCCGGCTTCTTACAGCATCATCAATGCAACCTGTTCGTACAACTGACTTTTGCAGGCCACTAGGGCGAACCATGTGTCGGCTGTCCTTTTTCCGCAGATGTAACCAAAAAAAAATAAAAACCACTCACTTGAAACTTTCAAAGAACACTTGAATTTTCTTTTTGAACTCTTGTTGACAAATAGTGAGGGCACTATTCTTCAAATTTTCTCTACATGGGACTACTTGGAGCCTGAAGATCTTCTTGGAAAGAAGTCAAAAAGCCTTTGCAAGTTGATGCAGTGCACAGGGGTTCGGGTATTGCAACCCCCATGAGGGATACTGGCCTCAAACTTGTTGAGAGGGCAGGGCAGGCCTCGGAAGCTGTAGAAAACTACCACCTGTGTTGAAGAACCTTTAGGAGTCCGGAGAAGCTCAGGATCAGCAGACCGGCCGACTTAGTTGTGGTGCTGGCAAATGCAGGGGAGACTCCTTCACTCCAAGGGATATTTCTTCAAGTGTCTTTGATGCTTCTTCAAAGGCCTTGGAATGTTCCTGTATGATGCACAGGCACAAACAATGCAGCAGACTGGAAGGGAGACAAAGTCAGGCCCAAACGAAGTATAGCAAAGTCCAGAGTGCCTATACGGTAGAAGAGCAGTGGTGTCTGGTCTGTATCTTATCCCATGACGAATCTAGGGACCTATACCCAGGTAAGCCCTTAAACACCCTAAGAAAAGGTTTGGAAAGATTCAGGGGATTCTCCCAGGGAAGGGTCTGGACAGGGGGGAGGTTACTTCCATGTCCTTTGTCCAGTTTCACACCAGAGCGGGAGCCAACTGCTCCCAGTACTGGTTAAACTGGACTATGCACAGGGACACCAAAGTTGCCCCTCACACAGACTGATTGGCACTGGCAAGCACAACCCATCACATCCCAATACACTGAGGGCCAAATGTACGACCCGTCGGTTAGAGTCTTAATTTATATTGCCGGTTCAGTGATTTTCGTGATCTGGTAACGAAGCCTCCGTCCTGTCAGTGGCTTTGTTCGGCTTTGTTTGGAAAATTTCTGAACAAAGCCACTGACAGGATGGAGTAGTCAATTGTAGTTAAATTTTGAATGGTCTCTCATGGGTGACATAATACATTCTTCAGCCCATGGGAGACCTCTGGGGTATCTATGCCCTTGGTACCTTAGTACCATACACTAGGGACTTAGAAGGGTGCCCCAGTATCCAATCTGGGATGTTCCTAAGTACTGAACACAACCATTTAGGGAGAAAGCAGATAGACCAGGGTCCTGATTAGCAGGATCCTTGTCAGACTAGTCAAAATACAGCTTAGCACCAAATTAAAGTGGGGATAACCATGCAGAAAGATCCTACCTCCTACAATGGGATTGGGTTTTCAATTTAAATGTCATAACTAAGTTTTGCTACAGACCAATAAAGAGTCACTGTGGTCTAGTTGATAGGGTCTTAGACTCTACTATAAAAGTTAAAGGTTTAAATGCTGGTGTTTCAAAGGTTAGGTGTGCTCAATTGCAAGGATAGGCAAAGGTAATTTCTTTGATAAAGGTTTGAAAATATTTTTTCTTTACACTTTGTCTGAATATATTGCTTTTAAATTTTATATTACTGCAAAAAATAAAAAATCTCCCTCTTTGTCTCTATCTCGATCTCTCTTTCTCTATCTTTCTCCGTCCTTTTTCACTCTGTGAATGATGTTACTCTAGGTGTACGTTAACCGACTGCACTGCATGAGCTTGGATTGAATGTCATAACTAAGTTTTGAAGGAGACTAGTAAAGAATCTCTGTAGTCTAGCCGTTAGGGTCTTAGACACTTACTCTGAAGGTTAAAGGCTTGAATGCTGATGTTTTATGGTTGTGTGTGCTCAGTTACAAGGATAGGCAATGTTAACATCTTTGATAAGGTTTTAAAAAATTAGCTTTTCACTTTGTCTAAATATATTTCTTTTTAATGATGTCTTACCACAGAGAATACAAAATACCCCTCTTTCTCACTCTGCCTCTCTCTCTCTCCTGAGTCCCCTCTTCCCTGTTTCTCTCTCCTTCCTTCCATTCCACTCTATGAATGTTTTAACTGTAGGTGCACACTAACCTACTGCACTACACAGGCTTGGGTTTTCGATTTGAATGTCACAACTAAGTTTTGATATAAAACCAGTAAAGATAAACTGTGGTCTAGATGTGAAGATCTTAGACTTTTACTCTGAAGGTTAAGGTATTGACTGCTGCTGTATCAGTTGCTGTGTGTGCCCTGTTAGGAGGATAGGCAACTGTAATTTCTTTGATAAAGTTTTGAAAATACTTTGTTTGACTGTATCTCTTTTTAATTATATCTTACGCCAGATAAAAAGAACTCCCTCTTTCTCTATCTCCTCTCATCACTCTCTCTCCATCCTTTCACTTAAATCTGCAAACAATGTTAATGTAGATGTGCATACACCTACTGCTTTAAATGGGGTGGGGTTTTCAATTTCAATATCATAACTATGTTTTGATACAACCCAGCAAAGTGTCACTGTGGCCTGATTATAAAGGTATTAGACTCTTTCTCTCAAGGTTAGGAGATTGATACCTTGGGCCTCATTTATGAGAAATGACGCATCACTGCGTGAAAGCAGGGATGCATCACTTCTCAGTGCGCACTCCTTGCGACATTCCTGATGCGTCATATTTAATGTATGGCACATCATGTCGCAAGGAGTTACAGATACGTCAGTATTTCTGACGTATCTGTAAGCGCAAAAGTGACGCATTGCTGGAGTGTGCCACAAAAGTGACCCAACTCCAGCAATGCGTCCTTCACATAGGGCAAGCCCCATGTGAAAGGGCCTGCGTAAGTCCTACGCCTGCTGTGAGGCAGGCGCAAGATTTTGACGAAACAGCGTCCTAAAAGTGACGCAGTGAAATCTCATAGATTTCACTGCGTCACTTCTACGACCCTTCCTTGTGTCAATACGCCCCCCATGCATACATTATACCTGGCGCAGATATAATGTGGCACAGGGGATTACAAAGTGACGCATCTACCTAGATGCGTCACTTTGTAAATATGGCGCAACAAGGCGCATTTTTCACGCCACTGGTGCGTCACAAAAAGTGACGCACTGGCGGAGTAAAAGTAAATCACAGCCTCATAAATGAGGCCCCTGGTGTTTAAATGGTTTTGTGTGCTTAGCTACAAGGATAAGCAATGGTAATTTCTTTGATAAAGGTTTGATTTTGTTCAGTTTGTCTGAAAATATATCTTTTTAATGATCTTTAACGCCAGAGAATAAAAAAAACTCATCTCTCTCTCTCTCGCTTTTTCGCTCTCTCTGTCCTTCCACTCAACTCTGTAAAGGATGCTACTGTAGGTGTGCACTAATCTACCGAGAAACATGGGCTTGGGTTATTGATTTGAATGTCATACCTAAGTTTTGAAAGAAACCAGTAAAGATGATCCAGTGGTCAGCATGTTGCAAGACCTCACAGATGTTTTGCATAAACCAATTAGCAGCGATTCACAAGCAGTGTCATTAAGTTCCACACTGGTCTACAATGCTGCGGTGTTCCTGAAACCCAACAGGTATAAATTCAGAGATAACTATGTATGTATGCAAGGAGCATTACAGTAACAAGAATTAAAGGAGACTCAAAATGAATTAGGTTTGGGGTATTATTCACCATATATTTCAAGCAATGATTCATCAGGGTATACAGTTGTAGCAGAACTGTAGGAAAGAAATCATGTAACAACCCGAAGGAACTTGGTGTAAAGAAATATATACAAGTGAATAGAGGTGGCGACGCAAGTGATAAGGTGAACAGCGTGAACGGCGCAAAGTGGACAATAGTGTGAATAATATAAAGTGGTTGGCTCAAAAAAGACAATTTATATCGACTGTATTCGTAAATTTTGCAATTTTAGTGAGCCATTTGTAGAAGGTGCGCCTTATATTGCGCCGTGGAGTTGACGGCGTTTCGATCCTCTTGAATTGGGATCGTCTTCAGGACGGGGTTGTCCAGTTCGTAAAGTGCTGGAGGCACCGCATTGAGGGCACGTGCCTGGGACGGTATTAGGAAGCTGCAGCGTCCTCCTGTTGGTTATGTCGGTGGAAAAGTGGAGAACCGTCAGTGAGATTCCCCAAGGATCTGGAGTAGAAAGTTCAGTTGAAGTAGTACCTGAATCAATCGTGGTAACCGCTGGGGACTAGATCCGGGGGCCAAGTACGGCAGCTGGGATATTGTTTTTTGTCTCTACCTTTCACTCAATCCCGACGTGGTCTATGGGTCCTACTCCTGTGTTCCTGAAACCACCACCAACATTTTAATACCACAAAAAAAACAAAATATTGCAGATAGATGGATTGTTTGGATAGAGATATTTGAAGATTTCTTTAATCCACTTGAAGAGACTGATAACAAAAAGAATATCAAATACCTCAAAAATTGTGCTGGTGATAGTGTAAATGAAGTCATAAGGAAAATGCTGACGAAGGGGTCACATACCATCAAATTATAGAGGCTTTTTTGTAATGGTTTGCAAAGTGAAGGAAAAAATAAGTGAGTCACGTTGAGATGACAAAAAATGTCCACCAGAACATTCCAGAAGCAACGTTTGGCGCACACCCACAAGGTCAAGCGGTGACATCAGTTAAGACAAATTGACACTGAACAAAGTTGATCGTCAAATAAATGATTGTCAAATAGTTCTTCTATATCAATATCAGGTGAAAGTGAATAAGATGGTTGTGTCATATTTACTTCAGAAAAACATTCACATGTTAGACTGCTGCATGTGATGAAAAATGTCAGTCAAAGAGAAGTCGACATGCCAAAGCACCAAAGTCATTCAAACATTGTCCGAAGATTAAACAGAAAATATTGGTTGTTCAAAGCGTTTATTTATTGACAGTGGTGCATTGATAAACATTAAACCTGAGGCGAATGATAATGAATTGTCTTCATTACCGCAACTTAGCCAACAAAAAACAAAGTATATGTATTGGGTGCATCAACGCCCTTAAACAGTTAAGGTTCTTTTGTAGCAATGATAAAACACAAGAAAACAAAGGTACAAACACCCATCCATGTGCTTCAATGCACAACATCAATTGCCTATCTACTCAGTTTCAGCACAGCTGCTGATATGTGACTGATTTCCATATGCTACAATATGAATGCACACAATCAAATACTAAGTCCATACCCTTCATTGTTTCATGTTTTAGGAAACTTTAAGACTGTGCCGCTCGAAGTTGTGTGGAGCAGCTTGTGCTAAGAGGAGTTCTGGACCCTACCTGTGTCCCTGCATTTTCGGATCATCGGGGGCGGAAGAAGCCACAGCGGGACTGCGAGTCCCAGGAGTGTTTGCGGCGTGTCTACCAGCCGCACCTGGAGACTCTTCCCGACTGACCCCGCCTCCCTCTTGGGCGTTCAAAGCCACGACTCACGGCCCCCGCTTCGCGGGAGCCGCTCAAAGTTGTGTGGAGCAGCTTGTGCTAAGAGGAGTTCTGGACCCTACCTGTGTCCCTGCATTTTCGGATCATCGGGGCGGAAGAAGCCACAGCAGGACTGCGAGTCCCAGGAGTGTTTGCGGCGTGCCTACCAGCCGCACCTGGAGACTCTTCCCGACTGACCCCGCCTCCCTCCAGACCGCCCATTTGCTATAAGATCAAGCACCCGCACGCGGAACGCGCGCGGGACGCCGCCGGGCGAAGCCCGGGCCAAGGGCGGGCCCGTTGTAGCCCGTTCGAGCATGTGAGAGACCGGACCGGGCCACCTCTCTAAGTCCTCGACTGTTCTTGGGTTAATTAGGATCTAACCAACATGGCAACAAGGGAGACGAGGAGTAAAGCGGCCTCTTTGGCAACAGGTACTTTAGATAGCGATTTCATTAAAGCCAATACTGAGGTAAACAATGGATTAACAGCCCTAGAAAAACAGCTAGCTGAGGGGATTGAAAGCACACAGCAATCCTCCCTGGGTTCTACCTCGAATGTTACATCCCCTGAACTTTTGGACGCTACCCACCTATCACTTTTGGATAGTATTGACCAAACAATTGAATCTGTGTTACAGCAGCTGAGGACACCCTCTAATTCACATCGAGATCGAGACTCACTCCTGATCATTCCAGAGACAACTCCACCTTTAACACCCCACCCAGTTCTGACCAGGGAAGAGGGGAATTATACTAATTTAACTTATCCACGAGGTCTGCGTGAGGGGGCAGTCCCAAAAAGAAAGAGACTCAGGCAACCAAAGGTTGCAAAAAGGGCTAAAATGGATCACATTCAAAACACCATTGCCAACACCACTGATGTCACGGAAACGTCTACCGCCGTGATTGCTAACGAAATGGTGAGCCCAATGCACCCTGTCAACACCCAAATGTCACTACAGTCTGGCCCGTTTATATTTGGAAAGGGGTCTTGCAGCAGTATGGACCATTCCATCCACTCTTTTACTAACATCCTTAAAAAACTGCTAGACCCGCTGTTGCTTAGGCTGGATTCTATTGATGCTAGACTTTTAGCAATAGAAAAAGTATCTGGGGGTATGGATGATCAGCGGGGATCACGGTCCAGCAATCAAGGAGCAACTGTGACAAATACTGGGATTTTACCTCCCCCTTGTGCTCCTAGAACTATCATTCCAAACCAGGCAACCTCCACTGCCAAAGGGAATGTTTCCACAGCTACCCTACCACAACCTAACCCAGTACCCCCACCAAGGCAACTGCCTCCTGTGCCTCTAGTTCGAAAGTCAAAGTTGCCTAATCCCACTACTAACACGAGGCAGTAAAAGTCTCCCATTAGAACAACAGACCCCCCTCAGCCAATTGTAGTCAATCTGCCTCCTGAGGCGGCAGCCCACACTGTAATCCTGACTCGGGTTCCTGAGCTCTCTAACTCTGCGTTGGAATCCTATGACTCCCCACGAAACAAAGTCATCAGCTGGTTAAATATTCATAGGCCACTACCACCTAATTTGAGAGGGGAAGTACTGATGGTCAGGAGGGTTCCATGGGTTGGCCACACGGTAAAGAAAATAGGGGGTGATTGTATCATTGTGAGTTTTAGGAATTCCCAGATTGTCCCCCACATCTGTAACTGGCTGGGGTTCATGGGTAACACATCCATTGAATTGGTCCCGCTGTCGTTTTTCTACCCGAGAAGCGGTGATCCGCATCTAGGAGCAAATGACGGCCGGAGCAGGGTGGGGTTTGCCATTGATGGTTCCAGGTATAGGCCCCCACGACATGACACATTTACAATTAGTAATTATGTTCATGCCAATAGATATAGTTGCCTTGACCAGGTTGATTGACTTTCATGGCCATTACACACTGGGAACAGCGAAGGGGTAGTTTCTTGTACTCCTCAGCTCGGGAGAGGGATAGATGCCACTGTCACGGGAAACCGCACACCTGCTCCTTTAGCATCAGAGCGACGAGTCTACCCTAGTAGGCAGGGCTTCCCAATTGATCAACCACTAAGAATCCTACATGAAGTAATTGATTTGGAGGCCCAAGATAGACAGACAATTACGGACGGCCTTCCAGCCCCATGCACACATACAGACGGTGAGAGAGCGGGAAATGCCACCCAAGCCAGGCTCGAAAAAGATGAAGGTCCTTTCATGGAACGTTGCAGGCATCGCCAATAAAGTAGACTCTAGCGACTGGGGGTCCCTAGTAGATAGTAATGATATCTGTCTCTTTCAGGAGACATGGGCTAGGGAAGTTTACCCCAGGGTGGGTTATGCAACTTTCTATGTCCATGCAAGGTGGGGTGGCAAAGGGAGGCCTTCAGGTGGTCTCGCTATTTGGGTGGCCAGTCACATTGGTTGTATAGCAGAGGAAATACCAACCTGCTCGGAGGACATACAATGTGTTTTTCTTAAATGGCCTGACGCCTACAACCTGGCGGGTGTGAATGTGTACTCGCGCCCAGTAAGTGTGTCTATGGAATCACCCACCCCTGACGATCTATCTTCATTCCTGGGACAACTACCCACTGACTGTAAGATACTGATGGGCGGGGATTTCAACTTCCACTTTGAACCACTAAAAGCTTTAAAGGAGGGTGCTCTAACAGCTGAGGATGAGTACTGGGGGATTCCCCCCTGTCAATCTCTTAACCCGAAATCATGATCCCCCCTAGCGCTGCAGATCATGTCCCTTACCCTGAACCACTCCATGAGGGCTTGCAATTTGCGCACACCATCTGATGCCCTTTCAGTGTGCACATTCAATAGGAAGGATCAGGAATCTCGTTTGGATTACATTTTTGTCGTCACAAGCATGTGGCCCAAGGTCTTGGATTTCAGGGTGATTGAAAGAGCAGACAGCGATCATAATGCTCTCTGCTTGGACATGGTACATCCAGGGCCACAAGAAGGCATGCCACTTAATGAACTAAGTCAGGACACAGGGTCCCTAACTCTATCAAATAACAGACGAAGGGTAAGATGGGGAAAAATAGTCAGTTCGACAGAGTGCATTACAAAAATCTATGATTTGGCGCTCCCTAAATTAGTTGAAATGGAAGATCTGATTAATAAACCCAAAGCTACTGATTTTAACGACAAACTGGGTCAAATCCATGCAGACCTAGTGGGAAGTCTAGGAGAGGTTTTCTATCCCTAGACCGCGAGCAGGAAGAAGAGGACACCGACCTCTGCCTGGTACAATTCCACGTGCAAAAAGATAAAAACAGAGTTGATCCTTATGGTTAAGTCCGGTACCAATAAAAAGAAAATAACAGAGATGAGACGGAAATATAGGGAAGCCATCACCCAAGCGAAGTTCGAATGGGATTGGGATAGGTGGCATGACCTATCAATGGCATTAGAAACCAAGGATTCAAGAAAATTCTGGTCAATAGTCCACACAGGGGCAGGGGAACCTAAATCGGCTGTGGATCCGAACATTGCCACTTCAATGTGGGAATCCCATTTCAGCAAATTGTATCAAGATACTTCTGTAATTCCCACAGAGCCAGTTCCTGACAGCCCTTCTGATCCCAACGAAAAATTAGAGCTGACATTGGGTGAGGTATTAAATGCTATAGGGAGACTAGCGTCGGGTAAGGCTCCTGGCCTTGAAAAACTTCCTGGAGATTTGTTTAAACATCAACTAGAGATCTGGGGTCCTTACCTTCACATTATTTTTAACTCCATTCTAAGCAGGATGGAAATCCCCTGTACTTGGCTGGGGGCAGAGATAGTACCGATTTTTAAAAAGGGCTATCCTCTGCTCCCAGCCAACTACAGGCCGATTAGCCTTATAGACGTACCTCAGAAACTCTTTGCCCGTCTCCTGTTAGACCAACTCCTGGACTGGATGGAGGACAATACAATCCTTAGTCCGCTCCAAGCGGGCTTCAGGAAAAACACGTCCACCATGGACCAGATTTTTCGCCTCGTTCTTCTCTACTGGAAAACGGTGGGGATCGAGGGGGGGAGTCTGTACATGGTGTTCGTGGATCTGAGGTCCGCATTCGACCTGGTACCACGCAAGAAATTATGGGCAGTGCTGTGGGAGTTGGTGTTCCCCCACAGCTTCTACAGGCAATAATTAGGCTCCATGATGGAAATTTTGCCCAGGTTAGGTGTGGGAGGGAGGGGGAGTTATCATCTAAATTTCCTGTCCACAGGGGGGTAAGACAGGGCTGTGTCCTTGCACCGACCCTGTTTTGCCTCTTTGTAAATGGGGTAATATCCTACCTTGATAACGTCAGGAATAATGATGCCCCCAGGTTGGCAGGCAGGAGGGTTCCGGCAATCACCTAAATTCTCATCCATATCGCCCATCATTCGCCAACTTCATTGGCTACCAGTGAGAAGCCGTACAAAGTTCAAGGCCTTGTGCATCATTTATAAAACACTGAACAACACCGGACCGGATTTTTTTTAAAAATCCATTACTCCATACAAACCCAAGCGCTCTCTACGCTCTGAGGCATCCCAGCTACTCCATATTCCACGCACTAAGAAAGCAACATGGGGCGATAAGCGCTTCACAATTGCTGCTTCTAAATTGTGGAATGAGCTCCCTCTTAATATCAGATCAAGCTCCTCCCTACTCATTTTTCGGAAGCACATCAAAACATGGCTTTTCAACCAGTAAGCAATGTAGGAGCTCTCTGCAATCTTAACGAACTCTAGCGCCGAGACACCGGAAGGTATTTGTGCGCTTTAGAAATTTTATAAATAAATAAATAAATAAATAAATCATGTTTGCCGATGATACGCTCCTCCTTTCCAAATCCCAGATGGGAATTCAACGGATACTAGATGGGTTTGGGGATTTCTGCAGGGCGCATGGCCTTGAAATCAACGCAAAAAAAAAAAATTCATGGTATTCAATCCCTCGACAACCACCAGGCCCAATCCAACCTTGGGAGCCGATAGGCTGGAAAGGGTTAGAACATTTTAGTATTTGGGGGTAACTTTACACGAAAATCTATCTTAGGGTCCACAGATAGCAAGATCCCGTCTTAAGTTATCCCAAATGGTGGGGCAATTATGAAGGTTTCGAACTCATCAACCTTCAAACCAGTTAGTCCAGCCCTGGAGATGTATAAAACCCAATCCAGAGCAGCTTCAACCTATGGTGGTGAGTTGTGGGGTCAAAATGCTGGGACAGAACTTGTCAAGGTGGAAAACAACTTCCTTAGACGTTTGCTGGCTCTACCACAAGGCACACCCCTGCTACCACTGAGACTAGATTTGGGGCTCTCTTCGATAGGAGATGAACTGTCTCTAAAGCCGCTGAGTTTTTGGCACAGGCTGTGGTCCACTAGCGAACTTTCCCACTACAGGCAAGATCTGAAGCACGTCCTGAGTCTCAACACCTCCGACAGAATTCCATGGGTGGCATACGTGAAACGGGAATTCTATCGACTGGGACTGGCTGATCTATGGGATAACCCTGAAAGAGGTTGTTTAGGGGTGTCCCGCAAAAGGCTCTCCAAGACTTTTACAGACAAGAGCCTAATTACGCTCGTGTGTGCCCCGAAAATTGGCTCCCTTACCGAACAATTCCTGGACATCAAAAGTTCTTTCTGTTTTGAAGGATATATGGACATCATATTCTCTGTTACCACAAGGAAACTTTTTATCCAGAGGAGGTTTGGAACATTGCCCCTCAAATCTTTCACAAGCAAATGGACAACGCTAGACGACAAAACTTGCCCTGGGTGCAGCATGAACTTGGAGGATGATCTACACGTGCTGTTTCTCTCCCCTGCCTACAGCAGATCGAGAAAGTAATGGCTAGTGCCATTATGTAGGAATCTGGGCTTCAGAAACTATTTACAATCGTACAGAATTCTGAAGACAAGCACCTTGCATTTTATCGTCTTTCCCGTAGCCAAGTATCTAATGGCCATGTGGCAGATAAGGGGAAAAATATTGAAAGGGTAATTTCCAACTCCCATATGTGGATTGAACTGCAATGAACCGTAGCTAGTTTGGTTTTTAATTCCAGAGTCTCTAGTGAACTGATACAATTAGTCCCTTGCTTTCATGCACTGTTTTTATATTGTACGCTTGCATGTGTTTTAAATGTTTTTACTGTATCTTTTATGGTCTTAAATGGCCGAAATAAAGAAATTTTGGATTGAATATTAATGAAGAGAACTGTCCTGTTGCACAAACACATAGACAAATTGTTTTTCATTTACAAGAAGCTGTTGAATGAGAACTTGTATCGTTACTTAAGCATGATATAATTGAGTGTTATACTGGTCCAATGCTATTAGTTTCACCCATAGAGGTAGTGCCCAAAAAGGACAGTTAAGGAACTGTACGCACATGCATTGACTTGCATCAGGCCAACAAAGCACTTGAACGAGAACGATATCCAGGTCCAGATATTATAAAGCAAGGAAATGGTACAAAGGTCTTCTCTCACCTTGATTTTAATAAAGGTTATCATATTAGTTGGAACTTGAAGAAAACTGCTGGTACATTGCAATCTTTTTTACACATGTTGGTCTGTTTCGGTACAAAAGACTATGTTTTAATGTGTAAACAGGATAAAGCTCTCACACAAGTATCTCATTTACAGGAATCCTGGCCCTGCAACCACTCACTGAAACTCCAACGCCCCGCTCTCAGCCCTGACCCCAGATGCCTCAAAAACAACTGCTGCATTAAATCTCCCCCATCAATAGAAGGACCCTTCACCTGCTGCTGCCATTTCACATGCAAAGCAGAACCTCCCGCTCACATTGGAACCCTCAACACACCCACTCTTCAGACCATGGAGTCCCTGTAACAGCTCCAGTGCATTCTGCTCAATGACTGATTGCTCTGCAAACATGCCACAGGAATCTATTACACCTTCCTCACCCTCACCCTCACTTTGAATGATCTTCATCACTGAGACATGGCTCAACCCCTCCTCAACCCCCAACATTGCAGCTGCAACGCCTGATAGCTATAAGATGATACACCGAGATCACACCAACAAGCAAGGAGGAAAGGAAGCATTGTCATCATCCACAAAGAAACACTCTGATACACCGCCAACGAAGAATACACCACATAAATCATTGAACTCAGTCAACTCCAAACTACAAACTGATGCCAAGGCAACTATCAGAGGCTCAGAGGCACCCTCATCTGCAGACCCCCTGGTCTCCGCCATGGAGTCTGCTATGCTATCTATGACTTCATGCCCCTCTTGCCTTCAACTCCAAGCATGACATGTTCCTTGGTGACCTCAACTTTCCTCTCAATGACCCAAAAGATGCCAACTCCTCAAGCATGAGAGACATCAGCCTCACCTAGCTGATCACCTGTCCCACACACAGTGCAGGACACATGTTGGGCCCTAGCTTCACAGCCAGCAATATTGTCAAGTTCAGCCATGTCCCGAGCTCACTTGGACCAACCATGGCATCGTCCACCTCACCATCACTGTCCCTAGCCCCAAACTGTCTTAAGTTCATCCCACAGCAGCTGGAACAAAGTAACAGAGATCCAATGGACAGCCGCCCTCAACAACATCCGATCCGACACCACTAGCAACATGGAACAGGTAAACCAGAATTTCTCTGCCTTAAACTCCAACTGCACCAACAAAGTCACCCCAGGAATCTGGCCAATATCATCAGATCAACCAAACATGTCAGCTGGTACACACCAGAACTCTGGCCCATCAAACGCAAATGCAAGCAAATAGAAAGACGATGACGCTCCAACAAGAATCCCGCAGACATCATCGCCTTCAATTCAGCTCTCGGCAAATACAAGCAATGCCTCAAAGAAGCCAAGAGAGATGCTCTGACAGACCACATCGAGGCAAGCACCAACCACACCAAGGAACTTGTCAACATTGTCAGAAAGTATTGCTGCCCTTCAGCCACAGAGTACCTGGTCCGCACTTTCCAAGAACTCTGCAACACCCCAGCAAACCTCTTCTACAACAAGATATCCACCATCTACTGCAACTTTGACCCACAGACCACTGACTTTGAAAACCACGTGACACCAACAGACACCACCCACAACTACCCACTCACCACATGGAACACCATATCCAGCATGACCATCATTCACGCCAGAGCACCATCGGACCCCTGCCCTCATAGCATTTTCAACTTTGGACACAAAGAAATCAGCAGTGTACTCACCACCATCCTCAGCGTATCCAACACCATGGCCATGTTTCCCGATGCATGGACACATGTAGAGGTCAGAACTCTCCTGCAGAATCCCTCCATTGTCCCCAGTAAACTACAAAATGACCACCCCATCCGCAGCTCCCATTCCCCGCCAGAATCTTTTAGAAAGTCATCAACCACCAGCTCATCGAACACCAAGAAAGAATCAACCTTGTTGATTTCTAACAATATGGTTTCCACGCAAAACACAACACTGAGACCACCCTGATCAATGCAACTGTTAACTTCAGAACCATCCTTGATCTAGGAGAAACAGCAGCCCCTATCCTCCTTTATCTCTCAGCTGCATTTGACAGGGTATTCCCCCACACCTTCATTAGGAGACTCCACCACGTCAGCTTCCAGGGAGACACCCTTAAATGGATTGCATCTTTCCTAACAGGTGGCACCAAAAGAATATTACTACCGCCCTTCATCTTCGAGTCCAAGAGCACCATCCAAGGCGTCCCCAAATGATCTTCTCTTAGTCCCACCTTGTTCAACACCTACATGACATCACTGGCCAACATGGTCCAATACCATGGACTCAACATCCTCTCCTATGCAGGTGACAACCGACTCATCCTCTCACCAACAGAACTAACTTCCGAAACGAGCTCCGCCGACTGGATGAGGACAAACTGCCTGATGATCAACACGAACAAGACGGAAGTGCCGATCTTTAGGAAGAACACCTAACTGTGGGACAACACCTGATGTCCCTCCGTACTTGGACCCACAGTTGCCCCCACCGACCACACCCGCAACCTCAGCATTATCCTTGACAGCAACTGACCATGAAGTTCCAGTTCAACATAGTCTCCTATGTTTGGCATCAGACAAGAGGCCAAAAGTGGGTTATGACTGCGTTAAATCCAATTTATACTGTCCGTAATTTGCTTTGATGGTATTCTTACTAATACTAATAGACACAACTGTCTTCAGATCAAAATCAAAATGCAGTACTTAGAATTCCATAGCCCCAACTGGGGCCATTTAGTCATGCATGACCCGGACACATCCAAAAGTTCTGTTCGAAGGCAATGGATCGGTGGTAGTATACAGGAATCACCCAGAACCACTTACAGTACCTTGGATGCATCGGAAATCATAGATGACTGTCACCAGACCGAGGAGTACATATTCCTGGGGTGTATGATGGGGTCCCCTTAATGAGTAGGCAGGAGGCTGTTCCGAGTAAACGTGATGTTCTTTTTATTTTTTGATAACAAAAGGCAAATAACAAAGTGTTCATAGCACACAGGACTCTGGGCTCTCCACCGTCTTGGGAAGTCTTGACAGGTGCAGCTTCTTCCACACAATGGCAAACCAGGAAAACAAAGTAAAACAAACCACATATCAGTGGGGTAGTTCGATGTCCTGAGTTGAGGGGGAAGGGAGCATGAGGGAGCACTGAACACCAGAACACAGTGAAGTGCAGACTGCAGTGACCACCCTCAAACCTTTACCCGTTCCAACCCAGTGCTTTTGAAAACCCATGAATACAGCGACGTACCTGCTCCAGCCACACTCCTACAGGAGAGTAGCGGGGCAGTGAGTGTCCTCGTTGGCCTCCAGGCGTTCTTCCTCCCTGGACCGCTGAGGCAGCGATACAATCTTTGGAGGCAGCTTCTTCCTTCTCTACTCTCTGTTTTCTCCTCTGACGGCATTCGCGCTGAGAACCAGCACTTCCTCCTTTTCTGCAGCATGGTTCTCCTGTAATTGGTGGCTTGCGAGCGACATCACAAATCCAACCCCCGGCTCAGCTTCTCTCCATGAAGAATTATGGGGCCGTACGGGTCCTGTGCATTAAGCACCATAGCGCCAATATCGGGGGATAACAGTGAGTCCTCGTGCACAAGGGTCTTGTGACAATGATGCATCATGCAGGGAAGGTGAGCTGTTGAGTATGCAGGCGATGCATTGGTTCTCTAAAGCGGTGCAGGGTCATTGCAGCTATGCCACTCTGGGACGATTCGTTGCACAGAGGACGAGATGCGTCCGTAGCTGGTGTAAGGCCTCGGTTCCTGAAGGTGACACGGCGTCCATGATGCGTCGATTTGGAGAGCACAGCGCATCAGTTCCTTGGTGTCGTAGTTGAACCGCTGGAGAAAAGGCGATGCATCAATCGAGATTTACGCAGGGCCAGAGATGTGTCAGAGTCAAGAAGGTGCACCAGGGACATCTGTGACAGGCTTTCGAGATTCACACTACGGCAAAGTCGGGGTTGCATTAAAGCTGGGAGTGTTGTGTTGCAAACTCAATGAGCGGTGTCCATGGCATCAGTGCAGAATGCGTCCATTCGGAACACACGCTTTGGAGTCAATGTGTGCGTTTCTTGGTTGCAGCACCAAATCCACAATCAAGGACCCAGGACTGGGTTTGGCTGGCACCGCTTGGCAGGTCAGGACTCACAGAGGAGGAGTCCAGGTGCTGCTATCAAGATGCAGGTGAAGTCTTTGATGTCCCTGTGACTTCGGAAACAGGAGGCAAGCTCAGCCAAGTCCTTGGAGAACCTTAGAAAGCAGGATGCAGATAGCAACCACCAGTCCTCTCAATCCCAATCCAGAAGCAACAGGCAGAAGGCCAACACAGAAAAGCTAACATTGAATTGACAGTCCCTCCTGGCATCATAAGAGCTCTTCTTCCTGTTAGGATTTCTTCAGGCAGAAGTATTCTGCGTATAAGCTGCCAGAGGCAGTCGCAACTTGCAATATTCCTGGGTTTGTCACAGAGGGGGGCGCATGGGGGAGGAGAGAGTTTTAAAAAAAAAGTACCCGACCGGGTCCCGTGCCGCCTCTCCCGGGCCGGGTCCCGCTTTTGCCATTTTCCTGCTGCTTAACAGGAACAGGAGCAGGCATGCACCCTCCCCTCCCACAAGCTAATCACAATGCTGCAAAGGCATCATTGTGATTGGTGCGGACAGCGCCCAGCCGGGAGCCTGTAGGGAGGCCATTTTTTCTATGAAGGCTGCATGCAGCCTACATTGGAAAATTGTAGAGTGTGCATGACTGGATTGGTCGGACCCAGAGGGCCAACCAAACAGTGAGGGTACTGAGAGTGGTGCAAGCTACCCCGACCCGACCACCCACCTGCCCCCAACCAGGCATACACTGCTTTCTGCTTTCTCACAGTGCGAGAAGCAGAAACATAAAATGGATTTAAAATACCATTTTAGGGGGCGTGGTCAAGATGGCGGCGCAGTAGGATGCCTTTCTCGGGGCTCCTACCTGCCGACTGCCTAGCGTGGCATAGCACAGCGTCCCCGGGGCTGGATTGATGAGATTTTGGCTGGGGGAGACGCCGGGGGCTTGGCACCCAGCTGCGGTCGTCGCATGGACACCGGGAGCGGCCGAGACTTCGAGAGGAGTGGAGTGCGCCGGATGCCATTGCCACGCGGCGTGCAATGTTTACAAATGAAATACCAACTGTAAGAAAGGCAATACCGTATGAGATACAGCCCGTGTTTAAAAGACAGCTGTTAGAGGCCGTGTTGATGTTGTGTCAAGTGGAACTTAACAGACCAGGCTGTGCATGTTCTTACTGCAGATGTCCAGGAAGCAGGATCCCAAAACTTAGCTAATAATGTTTAAAGTGTGCCCAGTCCAGGTACTGTGGCAATGTGCAACTTGGAGCCTAACTTTTGAGAGAGAGGTGATAGGGCCACCCTCACGCTTCACTGATGACTCGACCCTCATTCTCTCATCCAAATTCAAAACCTCTTTGTTACCTCCTACACTATATACTTGCTGATCCTTTCTCTATGTTACAGGTCTGGAAGTAAAAGAAAGTTCACCATTTCCAAGGAGGTCTGCATGCTGTAAGCTAAGAGTACAACTTGGGTGGCTCTCACCACTTGGGAATTCCACAAACGCTGATCCTATCACCCTCAGTGTGTGGATTCCATGCCACGTGGGTGCCATGGCGGAGTCACTTGGATGCACCCGTGCGGGTGGACCACCCAGCTTGATTAAGCATTAAAAGGAAAATAAGCCCATCTCTGGTCCATAAGGAAATCTGCCTACTGGCAATTGTGTGAGATAAACAAATTATTGTTGCAAATATTATGCCATATATTACCATTCATGAATCAGTGTGTTCTGGTCATCAAGAGAGAAGAAATATCTTGGCCAAACCATTTGCAATTTTCATACGAAAATATGCTATAATTTACTGATATATAGGTCAGCGTATTTGCATGTGTTGTTTTATTTATGAGTTATGGTTTTTTAACGTAGCCGAGGCTTGAGTTGATAAATTATTGCTGCGTAGCATATGGGCAGATAGTGATGAAGTCCCATTTACTCTCTTTAATTAAAATGAAAAAGTGTAGGATAAATGGCGATGAATACATCTGCCGTTAAGGATACCTGTAAAATACGGCTACAGTCAGCTATTAACGCGGCACGTTTACAAAGCTTTTACTGAATCTCCATGTGCCAAGAAGGGAAAATATCGTATTTTTTGCAGGATCTCGGCTTCGGAACATTATTGCAGCCACACATTATGCTGCACGTGTTAAAAATACTCCACACAAAAGATGAAGTTAGCCTCTGTGCATGACCCGAGTTCAATTCCCCTCTGAGATTCCCTACGTCACACATGACGAGCTACTATGCAAATAGGGGACAGAGATGTCGGCTGGCTGCATTGTGCGACCTCGCAACTAAAAGGTTATGTAGGCCTAGGACATTAAGGTTTGTTACTAAGAACTGTATTATATTCAGAAATTAAATCCTCCACATTTTCCTGGATGGGACATTTTAAGTCCCAACCATGTACACGCCCTTCTTGAGGATCAAATGGCTGCGGATATGAGCAGAATTCTGACCATTCCCTGTGGTGGTTCATAGTAGACTACGAACAGTAAAGCCTCAAATATGGCCCTGCAACAGTGGCATTCCTGGAGGTCCGGGCGTCAACATCTGTGTAACACTTATGTTGACAGCCTCACCATTCTCCCGAAGGCAGCTCTTTTTATTGAATCAGAACCAGCTTGCATAAAATGGGTGGTTTACACAGATTCTTCCTTCTTTTACCCCTTACATACTATAATGAGCTGAAGCTTCCTCCTCATCTCGCTTGTCTAAGTCGTTTTCTTTTTTTTTTACTTCCTATGTGGAGAAAGCACCCATTCACTAAATAAATAATCTTTCTCAATTCTTCTTTTCTTTGAAGTTCATAAACAGATCCATGACTAGTGACCAATAGGAAGAGAGGTGGGGGATGGGGGGTGTAAGTAACAGGACACTGAAGGAACACTTAGAGTAATGATGATTACTGATAAGTAATCTAGAAATTACATTTCATCTTCTTCCTCGTCTCATTGTTTACTACATTGAGGACATACCCAAGCAGTATGGCTTCAGGACAATCTGCAAACATAAAAATAACACTTCACACATAGAAAAAGAAGGGCTGCTTAACCACACTGCTCAATTAAATAGTGACATATCTAACACCATAAAGTGAACAGTTACTTAGTATAGCCTATATAAAATATTTGAATGAACATTTGCTTTTGAAATGCATACCTAAAGAAAATGTATTGTGAGAAATTAAGTTAAAAGAGAAACCCATGTTGTTGCCCTAGAGATTAATTACAAATCTACCTAGTGGCCCAGAAAGCAGACCTTCTTCAGTTGAATGAACTTAAACTGCATCAGGAAACCCAAGTCCTGTTTTATGGTAGGCTGATGAAACTACTGCTTTAATGCAATGTGTCAACATGGCCATCTGATCCTTGCCAGATGAAAGTTTACAAATAAACTGTTGGACCGTTTATAGTTAGCTGGTCTGTGAAGGTAAATCGGGACTCTTTTTGACCAGTACTCTTGAATCTTCCTCATTGTAACATTGGAGAGAAAAGCAGGAAACACTGCATCTTGGCCTCTAAAGGCAAATTTAGTTTGGGATTGAAATTTGGATCCAATTGCAATAAAATTCTTCCCTCAAAAGTCAAGACCTCATAAATAAGGGTTTTGAGGATAACTACAGAGAAGAGATTCCAGTTCGAGAAAGCCTTCTGACCATTTTAAAAGAAACTATTCATTCACCTACTAAAAAAGTCTCCTAAGCAATTTCCCAAATAGATAAAAAAAACAAGATGGGGATCCCAAGGATAATATAGATTCCCTACACAAGGTCTCAACATGTCAGACCCTTGACCAAATGGGAAACCAGATGCTCCATAGCAGATACATGACACCATGGTGACCTAAAAGCTCTAATCAGTCATCATGTTAACCGCAAAGTTACTACCAAAAGGTTATTGTCACAAATTGAAAAAAATACAAAAATCTTTCTGTAACAAAGGCAATGGTGGAAAGATCATTGAGAGGAATGGAAAAGTTAACAGGTAAGGATAGACCAGGTTTCACCTCTCAACTGCCACACAAACATTATGAGAAGATTTTAAACAGCCATTTAATCCAGAGGGAAAACCAAGATCTACTTGTCCAATGTGGGAGAATCATTAGTAACTCTATCCAATCCCTCTAAATCTTGGCTAATAGTCAGGGAATTAAGGGAATCTGTGAAAAGACATGAAGAAGAGTTATTGGCCAATGAAGAGTTTGAGTAGTTGTCAATAATATCTGAGCAGGATGCTGAGGTGGGGCTTGTATACAACCTTGATTCCCCATATTACATTGTCTGCAGCTACAGCTACTGTGCAAGTTCACGTCACGTGAAAACTTGGCTTGTTTTGGACTCAAGATTCTAAGAAGACCTCAAGTTGAACCATGCTTCTGGCTTGAGGCTGGCGTGAGCTTTCAGTGGCTCACCCACCTATTTGTAATGGAGGGATCCACTAGGCATTCATGATGGGACACAATAGCCTCTTCTGTGGTTGTTTAATACTGGCAAACTCTAGTGTTTTTTCAAAAGGACCATGCACATGTGTCATGTATAATATTTGAAAGAAGTGCACTTTTATATGAGGGAAGCAAATAAACTCTATGGCCATTTGAGTGCACTTTTTATGATACATTTTGGTGATACCTAGTCAATGTTTAGCTAAGGTAGAAATTAAATTATCAGCATGTTACTGTGGAATAATTACTTTTTTACCATACTAAGGGCATTCAGCGTTTGTAACTGCAAAACACTATGTTTCAGTGTATCAACCCCTTTTATGTGGCAGAAAAGTTTTTTGACTTGAAAAGGGTTTGTACGATCCATTATGATTCACAAACACATAGAACGTGAATAGAGCCTCACTCTCCTTCCTGGGAGGTGCAATGACATGTAGTGTCTTGCAAAACCAATTATGGCTGCAAACCATTGATCAGCATCTCAACAACTCAAAGGGGGTGACATTTTCCGAGGAAATATATTCCCTTCAAAAACATGTCTGGCAGCCGCAGGGATAGCCAGCAGTGGTACACATGACCACTGAATGCTCCCCTGATGTGCTTCCAAAACAAGAAATATTTTTTAAAGCCGAACCTGTCTTTTTAATATTTATCATTTGGGAAAGCAAGCATGGTGGTCTGCGGTTCCTTTCCGACAACCATCCGTGCATTAGCAGTCTATTACATGGGGTCTCAAATGGTGACCGCCCTAATAAATATTATTTAGGCAGGTAATTTTGTGATTCCCAAGGATAAAAAATTATGCAATATGACCTATTAATACATAGTTCACGTTGCAATATTACAGGTAATTTGCAAAAAGTTAGTTCTCAATTTTCACCTACTGTTTGCGAGATGCCTGTTTGAACATCTGGCCTTAGAGCCACACAATGCTCTTGCCAGAAGCAGAAAGAAATAACACTTTCATAGTAACACAATGAAAAGTTTTTCTTAATTGTTAAGAATTCCTGACATTTCCTAGTATGAATGTAAGATTTTTTTAAATTACCTTTGCTTAAACCATGCTTATTTCTGAGTCTGATGTGGAAGTTCAGAATGAATGGCTATCTGGCTCTTTAGATTAAAAATACAGCTTCGAGAAGATTAGTTCACGATGATGAATTGGTTAATAAATTTGATTTGCGACCAATGCTGGCAAATAAACCAAATTCACCCAGCTTGGAGATTTTTGACATGCAAAAAAAAGCTCAGGTGGACCTCAGGCAAAAGGTATCAGTCCTTATGCATTCTTTGCCTGTTACAGCCTCAAGCATTGTCCTATCGGAGAATGTTAAGAACCAAAGAAGTGATTAAGGCTCATGGTTAAACCTTGGTCAGGGATGAAAAGAAAAATTACTTTCAAAGGCTAATCAACTTTGGCAGCAGGGAAATCCAGCATTGACCATCTTGAAGGTTTTGTCTCCAAAATCAACACTTCTGTGGGAGCTCAATGGCAATCACATATCTGCATTTGAGGGAACACCCTCAGTTTGACTCTTGGACCTTGCCTATGCCCCACCGGAAGACTTTGACATAAAAAAAAGACTAAGGGCCTGATTTATAGTTTGCAGGATTGATTACCGTCTATCTGGATGTCGATGGGCATTAGGTCCACCAACCCATGGTGCTCCGTTTTTCAAATTGAGCGATGTCCTCAGACCCAGCAGTCATCTCTGTACCTTGAAAGGAAATGCTGTCATGGTTCCTTTCAATGTACAAAGAAGTTGGTGGATGGCCAACATAGGTTTTAATAGCCTTTCGTCAAACTTTTGAAATGTTAAGGTTTTCAGAAGCAAACTCCCAAAGCAGGAGTTGGTTTCTGCAAAGAAAAGAAAAGCACAAACCCTCCCAGACTGGAAGCTAGCTCCCAGGGTCTGGGGATCATTATTGCGTTTTTTTTACTGTCACCGCCAGACAGAAAAAGGACATTATACTGTTAATAATTTTGGTGTTTTTGCTAAATATTTTTTCAGTCTCTTTCGCTAAATTGGTTTGGGAATTTTATATTATTCTAAGTCATTTTCTTACTTAAAAAAATGTTGGTACATCTTGAACTTAACACAATCTTCTGGGATTGCATGCTGTTTGTGCCATAACTGGCATAGGTTGAGCAGAGATTGGTTAAAAAATACATTTCCCCTAATCAGATTTAGTAAGATGGTAGGGGTCACCGCTCCCAAATCAATAACCCAGTTTCTTATAAAAAACCATATCGAACAGAAACTGAAACAGAAATCCAAGTGATGGCATGCTGACGTCCAGGCACTGGGAATGTCCTCAATGCCACAATCTAATACACCACTTGAACACCCTTGTAAAGCAGCTGTATGTCCATCAAGCAGAAACCGACATTTGATTGAATAATCCACTATACTGTGGTGGCAAAAATCCCTTTTTTTTGTAAAAGAAACTTCAGACATCGAAAAGTATGCAGACTTTAGTGTAAAAGTGCAGGAATTAAAATTGAATTGAAGTTTCCCTTCTCAGATAATGCTCCAAATTTCTAAAACAACATCCCCTTTCACACCTCACTTTCTTGACCGTTTTTGCAATTCAGAAGGCGTTCAAACCATAACTCATCAAGTAAGATCTCTACTCATACTCCAACATATTGCTTTTGTCTCATTTTGAATTGTGAGTGGTAACTGGTGCACACCCACATGAACAATATATTCTTCAGAGCAACCTGACTACCGTATTGTCCTGGCTTGAGGATCAGTAGTTTACATTATCTCCACTCTGGTGTTGTGGTAGGGAGATATGGGAAAAAGACTCCTAGGATGCATGCAGTGGTTAGATATCTAAAACCTGCAACCTCTTACTTACCTGTTACCTGAAATAATGTATAATGCTTTCGAACTTCTTTTTGTGTGAAACTATGGCATGCAATTATGAAAATAGCAATTATTAAACAATACACGAATCATTGATTTCTTCATAGATATCTGCAAACTTCATAACCCTGATAATCTTTTACTTGAATTGGTACAATAGAAATAAATATAGCGTTGCTATCAAATGTAATTTCTGGTGGAAATGGTTTGTTACTTGGATCTTTATGACAAATGAGAATCTGACTTGAGGTGATGGCTTTTCTATTTTCTTTGTGCTTGCAATGGCAATATTGATTTATGTCAATAAACAGTAAGGTGGTTTGCAGGCAATGGCATTTGAAACAAGGGAACTTGTCCACATTGATCCTCTGTCCTTAGTATTGAAATTACACCTTTCCGCATTGGTGAGAAGACATGCCCTGCCAGATAGTGAATAGTGTCTTCATTTATCAGGAATTGTTTGTGAACCAGGCATTAAATGCTGGTTTCAACCATTTGAGGGCAGGAAGGGGATCTGACAAGAAATTATATATATCATTTGTTTTGCTTTCTACAAGGAAAGCCCATATTGGTTACAATTGATCTAAGTGAGCGTCACATTGTCAATGTGTGACTGGCTTATAAATGATACAAACACAAAAGAAAAATCAGATAACTTGTGACTGACATATTCAGTAAAGAGTGGGCTATTCGACTAGATTTACACTTTAAAGTCTTCTGCAAAACATCTCTTGATGGATAGTTTTGAATTATAATCAGTTCCAAAAATTTACAGAGAAGTGAAGAGGGATCTATTCTCATAGAATGTGATCACTCTGAGGGTCTCCGTTATTGATTGAACATGAAATAACTTGACAGGAACAGTTTGTTTAATTAAACTGTCACAGGTATAGGGTCTGAGGACCGCCTCAATTTACAATCAGTCTAACATAGACTTTTATACATTTTGTTGAATGTACTAAAATGTTTCCAGTGATTCTTTTTTGGTAAGGAACATGTAACTCTGTCTCTAGAGCCATAAATGAAGGTATTGGATGAGGAATCCAATGAGGCCAGTGGATAATGTGTGCAGATGTACAGCAAAAGGAGCACCTAATCACTATGTGTACTGTGTATGCTGTGTCTTGATTGGCTAAGTGTTCCTAACATCATGTGACATCTGACTTTGTGGTGTTTAGGGAACTTGCACACTCTTCCAGCCATTTGTGCTTTATTAGGGCCAATATGCCTGGACCACTGTGGTGTTGCTGCACCCATCTGTGGGACAGATCTGGGATTTCCTGTTTGTGCCTATGTCTGCTGGTTACGTGCAGCCTTTCCTGTGATCTGTCAATCAGTGACTTCAGGCTGTGTCTCAGGGCCTGCCTGACTACGTATTTTTGAGTCAGAGTGAATTTTTCGATAAAGATGCACTTAGTTTTTATACAGGAATGTATTGTTATTCATACTGATATCAACTTTTTGAATATTAACATTCTCCTTTAGTTGCATTTTCAACTACACTATCTAACCCATACTTCATGACAGTTTCTTTATTGGGGGAGTGTTGTTCTTCAGTTTTGACAATTATTACTTTCCTAGTTACTTGCATCCTACCCAATTTGAGTACTGAATTTTTACAGCAGGAAATACCCAGTTGCACGGAGCCACACACAAACAAGAACACCATTAATACAGGTAGCAATGACGTGCACAATTCGGAAAGCCACCGGGAGAGCCAGGAGAACCAATTTGAGAACCACTACTGCTCAGTGGCGCCTCCCTCCTTACGCATGTCTCTTTGCTAACGGTTCAGTGCTTGGATGGCAAGAGTCAATGTTCCATTATTCAGGTCATTCTCTGGGATAAATGTGCAGCAGGACAAACCAATCTTGGCACACACCCCTCCCTCCATTGCGGTAATTATGTCTAAAAACATACCAATGCTGCATCACGGTGCAGAGAAGGAATATCGACGGAGAAATATTGTGTGACATAAATATCCCAGCAGAAATATCGAATTGAAGAAATATCGACAACAAAAATATAGTTTGACCAGAATATCGACTGACAGGTAAGTAACATCGATAACAATAATATAGTTGTAATAAATATCGTTTACAAAAATATAGTTTACAAAAATATCGATTTTTTAATAATGTTATGTATTTTTTAGTGTTCTAACGAGAATTGTTTGTCATTTTATTATATGTTGTAGAATTTTATTAGTTATTAATGTATTTTATGTTGAATTTTGTGTTATTAGTTCCGTAGCGGGTTGTGGGTTTATAGAGGAATAGGGTGGGAAGTAATTTAAATATATAAAATTAATTGATTAATTAATGTGTTAATTTAATATTAATTGTTTATAATTATTTGTTAATTAATTACAATTAGTCAATTAATAATTAATTATGTTAATTAATTATGTTAATTGTTTAATTAATTTTAGGTGTGTGTAGTGGAGTTTATATGTGAAAATGGTGTGAAGTAATTACATTTTTATTGCTTAATTATTAAATACTTTATCAATTAATTATTATTAATTAATTATTAATTGTAAAAGAGTAATTAATTTTAGGTTTGTGTTGTGGTGTTTATGAGTATATATGGTGTGAAAGCTGTCCATTAAATAATTATTAATTCATTAAAAAAATACTTTCATTTTCATTAATTAAATAGTAAATATTAAATGTAATTGAGTAATTAATTTTGGGTGTGTAGGTCTTTCTTAATAATAATATATTTAAATGTATATATTAATTATGTTTATATTGTAAATTAAATGTAAAAAAAATGTGATATATTTTTTTTTTTATTGTATTGAATTCCAGCGCTTTCCCCACTGTTATACCCTGTGGAGTAGGAATAGTAATTTTCACCCCTACGCTATCCAACGCTATCCCTACTGTTGCACTCTCTGGAGTGGGAATAGTAATTTTTACCCCTACGCGATCCAACGCTTTCCCTACTGTTGCACCCTCTGGAGTGGGAATAGTAATTTTTACCCCTACGCTATCCAGCGCTTTCCCTACTGTTGCACCCTTTGGAGTGGGAATAGTAATTTTTACCCCTATGCTATCCAACGCTTTCCCTACTGTTGCACTCACTGGAGTTGGAATAGTAATTTTTAACCCTACGCTATCCAACGCGTTCCCTACTCTTGCACCCTCTGGAGTGGGAATAGTAATTTTTACCCCTACGCTATCCAACGCTTTCCCTACTGTTGCACCCTCTGGTGTGGGAATAGTAATTTTTACCCCTACGCTGTCCAGCACTTTCCCTACTGTTGCACCCTTTGGAGTGGGAATAGTTATTTTTACCCCTACACTATCCACCGCTTTCCCTACTGTTGCACCCTTTGGAGTCGGAATAGAAATTTTTACCCCTACGCTATCCAACGCTTTCCCTATTGTTGCCCTCACTGGAGTTGGAATAGAAATTTTTAATCATACGCTATCCAATGCGTTCCCTACTGTTGCACCCTCTGGAGTGGGAATAGTCATTTTTACCCCTACGCTATCCAACACTTTCCCTGCTGTTGCACCCTCTGGCGTGGGAATAGTAATTTTTACCCCAACGCTATCCAGCGCTTTCCCTACTGTTGCACCCTTTGGAGTGGGAATAGTCATTTTTACCCCTACGCTATCCAACGCTTTCCCTACTGTTGCACCCTTTGGAGTTGGAATAGTAATTTTTACCCCTACGCTATCCAACGCTTTCCCTACTGTTGCACCCTCTGGAGTGGGAATAGAAATTTTTACCCCTACGCTATCCAGCGCTTTCCCTACTGTTGCACTCACTGGAGTGGGAATAGTAATTTTTACCCCTTCGTTATGAAATGTTTTAACTACTAATGTTTTTATATTGTTATTAAATGTATGTATTATTATTTTTATATACTTTTATGTGTGAAATAAATATAGAACATTTAATTTTATTCAACATGTTTTATATGTGTTTATTTTATTTTTATATAATTATTAAAGTTTATAAATTAAATAAACATAATAATAAAATGTATTTAAGAAAATATATGTATATGTACACATTTATTAAGTTTATATTGATTAAATTAAGTTCATTTTTCATAAATAGGTAAAATGTAATTTAATTTATTTTCTTAATAATATTAATTTTATTTAATTATTTAATTAAAGTTATAATATTTATTAAAGTCAATATTTTTTACATCTATATTTTTGAGTCAATTTGTTTGTGCTTACCTGTTTAAGTATAGGGAGTCGATATTTTTGTATTCGATATTTTTACATCTATATTTTTGTAAACTATATTTTTGTTATCGATATTTAAACATGGAACCCTGCATCACCATGAGGCAAATTGCTCTCAGTTCTTCCTTGATATAATTAAGGCTGAGTTCAGTGCTGTTCATCATTTTAAGCTCATCTGGTGATTTGAAGCCAACAGGCATTGGCTTTTGTCTGCGCGGCGAAGAGTATTGACTCTACCACCGATACTTGTGAACCGTCTAAATACTTCTGGTTTGGTTCTTGTACTGAGCTCAGCCAAATTAATCCACAGCTCTTTTAACACAAGCCTGATGCAGCAAGGTTGTCTTCTTCTTTAGTGGGTGCTGGTACAAGTCCAATAGTTCATTTTCAGAAATGATTAGAGTCTGGATGTGTATGGTGACAAGAAAGCAAAGGCTGTACCATTCAAGGATGAGTTGAGTGTAGGCAAACTCACTGCACTGCCAGTACATATCTATCAGTGTGGAGGTGTCCCATTGCATATCCAGAATGTGCAGGACTGTGCACAGTTTTCATTTGTGCCCAGATGAAGCATTCCTTTACCTCTGAAACATAAGGAATACAGCGTGACTTTCTGTACAATTAGGTGATGCCCCTTCCCTTCAAGCAAAGTGTATCCACTCACTTCGGTATCCCAGATATCCTGACATGGGGTGTCTATGGTTTTGTCAACCCTCCCATCTGAGACCCATTTCCCTTTGTATCATTGAGCTGGATGACCTTGCACAGGGACTCTATGTTGGGGGTCCACTCGTTGTTAAAGAACACTGCTGGATATACTAAGGGCCACCCTTGGACCACAGATGGAGTAAGGAGCGGATGTGTTTGTGCATTGAGTGGGGGATTTTCCTACTTCCAAGAAACTCTTCTCCGGTAAGTCTCAGGGGCAAACAGTATTCTCCCCTGTAGTGCCCTTCCTGCACATCCTGTCTAGCTCAGTTTGAATATTGCTAAGCTCGGTGACAATGTTTTGTACAGTTGGATTAGAAATGTATTGGATCAAAGTTACTACTACTCTGTGGAGTTCTATCTTATTGGGCTGGATCTAGGCCCTGGTTCTGCATAGGTGTAAGTGGAGAAGGCATTTTGCTTTTTTGTGGGTTACCTTTTGTGGCATGTAAAAACTGTCTGTGCCTACTCCCTGTGAGATAAGCAAAAAGATGTAACACAACCTGGCTGATGTCTTAGAACCCACATAAGTCATGTGCTGATACCATGTGTTGTGTAAAAGGACGCTGTGTAGTGCATGTGGAATTCTAGTGTTTGGGGTGGTGTAATTGTAAGTGACATGGAAGATATCCCTACACACGCGTTGTGATGGTTTCTGAACAAACTGGCCAGGTGGTCCTTTGGTAGTGAATAGGTGTGGCAGCACCTAAACTAGACAGAGGGTATATAGAAATGCAAAAATTAATAACTTGTGATTGAGCATTACATCTCTGATATGAATCCGGGGAGATGCCTGTGGTTCTCTGGTTATTGGGTGTTTTCATTCAACAGTTCAATCAAAAAGTTCACAGTGCATTTTGTAAGTTTTATTCAAATACTTTAGATTCCCATTCGGGGTGATGCTGTGGGAGCCGAAAGGTGGTGCATTTGGTGGTTCGATTGCATACCTGTTGGATAAGACATTGGTTTGTTTGTTAATACAGAAAAACATTACATATGTGCTGTTAGTGATCGTTTCTTCAGGGTTCCTATAGTTCCCTCAGGAGTATGTTCTCTACACTCCTGTTGCTCCATTTTGATGTTGTTGTGGGGCATCGGAAGGTGACCCAAGTCGAGGATTCCTATTGATGGTTAAATGTTGAAGGATGACTTTTGGGAAATCATGCAATTTAATCTATTTTATGAGTCCTTGTAACTGGTGCTTGGATTAGTGTTTTAGGAAGTGTTCTTGTGATTATAGGGATGGATCTATAAGTTTTTATTCATGCTTTTAATGGCGTTGCTAGTTTCCTGAGACTCTATCTCTCCGGATGTGTACCTGGGGGCACCATCAGTGCAGGTAACTTTCAACCTACACATGCACAAGACTATATGAGGATTCTCTTTTGGGGCTAAATTTGGGCTACTTTTGTTGTTTTTTTGCACTTCCCTAGATCTTGCGGGTTGTACTGTTTCACTTATCATGAGGGAGAGGGGGTCGGAAAGCCATTCCGTGCCTCCCATGTACCCCTGATCACCATTTTGTGCTGTCCATGGCCGGATCTTACTGCTGTCTCTGGATGGTGTATGTGAGGACTAGTGCTTTGTCAATTACTTGCCCTGATACTGGGGTGAGTGCATTCAGAGTTCTACTCTTGCCTGGAGAGATGATGGACTTTGCCCCCCCTCTCTCAGCCCCCCCTCTATCTTGGACAACTTCTTCTCAGTCATGTTTGGATCTGTGTTTCCTGGCTTATACATAGAAACTTCCAATTAGTGGGTGTGCGCCTGTCACTTATTTTGGAGGGGTATGGCCTATTGGGCTGAGTCCCCTGTCTGCAGTTGCTATTACCAAATGTTTGTCCAACTACCTGATCCCTGTTGCAGTGGTCCGACGGCTGACTGGCATCCCTGCAGCTGAATGTAAGATGTATTCAGTTTCCCTGGGATTTTGAGAATATTATTTTAAAAATGTGACTTGCGGGCCCATGTCAGTTCACTGTTGTCCTGTCTCATTTCCCCATCATTCCCTCATTCTATAGAGAAAATCAGCTTTCGTCTCCCCTGACATAATCTCCGCCATTAGCCCTCCTACGTCATGGCATCAGGGAACGTTCCCCTCAGGGCCGTCCATATTAGGTGCCTATGTGAACTGAATGTCGCCTGTCTTGCTCAGTGTTTGCCAGTGTAATTACTAGGATGCGAGATCTGGCGAACAACTTGGCAGACTTTTGATATTGCCTATAGCTATGTTTATTCCTGTTGTATTCTTCTCAAAGCATGAAATCAATTTCCCTGTTTCATCCAGCAATGATGGTAATTTTGTTCTTAGCCCTTCCTTGTCCATTTGAGCACACATCACATAGATGGTCCCTGATGTGCCCTTCTGTAGCAGTGGGTTCCACTTTGCTTTAGGTAACTCTACTGCGTTCCCATCTTTTTAGGCATTTCTGCATGTAGGGGAAGTTCAACTCTGATGCCTCCTTCAGCCAGGGTCTATTGTACTGGTCTTTTTTACTCAGTACAGCGGGCTTCCAGGTGGTAAAATGGCCATGCAAAGGTCTTGCCTTCCTCTCTGGCCACTATCTCCCTTGGGGCCAGTCTATCTTGTGCGTTCGGGTGGAGCAGCGTATGACTTTGTTGCTGCTCCACTCATGCATGTGCAAAGACGCCATCCTGGTTTTCCTATGTCTTGCTTGGCTCAGCACCAGGCTGTCTTGGTCCCTGATTTCTTGGTCAGCCCCTCTCCTTTGTTAAAAATTTGGTGAGGCTCGGATCCCAGCCAAAAGTGGCTCATCTAATTCTACCTCTGCCTCTTCCCTGATCAGTGCCCTGTGCCTACCCCTGCTCTCCTCCTGTAGAGGGTGCACTGTTTTGTGTTCTCGCTCTGTTTTCTGGGTGGGAGCTCTTTCTCTTCCCCTCCTTAGCTCGTGACTTTCTTTTACATCCTGTCTAGGTTGCCTCCTTTGTTCTGACCTGTGCACTGTTCTTTTCGGTCGGGCCTTGACCTCAAATTCACTCTCTGTTGTTTCCTCATCTACCTGGGCAAGTCCTGAAGCTCCACCCTTGTCATCAAATCCCGGTGGACTAGCGACCTCTTCCTCACTCCTGCAAGCTCTATCCCAGTCTTGAACCACTACAAACATCCCTGTCACTCGTGTGTTCACACCTAAACCAGTGAGGCTGTGTGCTCTCTGCGCTGCTGGGGTTCTATGTGTGGGGCATGACAAACATAGGGTTGAACTTCTGGCTCCAGACAGGGGCTGCTCTGTGACTGCTTGGGCCTGCTGGCCTGTTAGTCTCTCATGTTTGGGCCTAACAGCTTATTGTTCGATGTGGTACTTACTGACTGCTTCAACTGGTAGATTAGAGTATCCTAATAAGGGGAGAGTGGCTGACACCACCTCCATACCTGCATATGATCAGGGAGGTGCTGATGTCTTGTTTGCTATCTGTGGTGCAAGACTGTTAATCTGGGCCTCCTTGAAGATGGCCCATAGTTCTAATAATGCCTCTATTTTCTCTTTCTGTGGACCTTTGTATTTTGTATGTATGTTGTCAGGTGTTCAAGTTTGTTAGTGTCAAAAGCTCCCTCCTTTGGCCAGAGAAATGTATGTGTCTACTTGTGTGCCTGCCATTCCTGGCAAACCTCATTATGTTTTTTAGCCTGTGTGGGGAATCAGGTTTGCATGAGATTGAATGGTGTCTCCATGATTAGTTTGGTAGTTCAGAGGACAAGATACCTTAGCTTTCTTTGCTTAAGTGACTCTCTGGTTCCAATATGAATCATGGGAAAAATATACATGGTGGTTTGCTGCTCAGCGCTATGTACAGATGCATCAACAATTCAGCATGAAGATTTCATAAACACAAATAACGATGCATATAAAAGATTTCAACATAGAAAATGTGCAATTTGTCAATGAAAATAGTATCTGAATGTTATTGACATTTGACATCAATTACAGTTGGTGAGAAATATCAGCATCTTCATATGATACATTGGGTCACCAATTGGGTCACCAATAAAAAAACAATAGCTAGGACAAAACACAGTTTGCAGTAATTTACCAGCACCACAGAATCACACATATACCTCACATCAACAATCGCACCCTGTATCACATCCAGGGGCTAAGTGTACCATCTGTATCATGCCCAGCGGTCGAAGGGACCAACACCGAAAAAACTGCCATTGAAAAAATGATTAATTAAATAAATTCCTAATCCTGCTCCTAGTGCATACTATCCTATGACCAGGGGAAGCTTTGTGCGGTGCTCAGGTGTATGTGAGCCTGATAGTATGTCAATATCAGCTCTGGGACAAATATAATACCAATAGTTCACAGGGAAAAAAGGAATAACTCCAGAACCACAGGCCCCTCTAGGCCAAACACAAGTTACACATAATCTCCCAGGTCCAAATCTTTTTCCGTCAATGTCCTAATCACACCCTATATCACACCCAGGGGATATGTGTACCATCTGTTTTATGCCCATTGGTACAAGCGACCAACACCTCTCACTTCTTTCAGATACCAACGGCATTGGAAAACCAATGGCAGTAAGAAACACTTTTAGACAAAAAAATAAGATTGAGGTGTCAACTCTGACAATAAATATGATAAATATTCACCTTTTCTAGCATGCCGACCATCGAAAAAAGGTGACTTCCACAGGATCACCCTGAGGCCTCCTTGACTACTCATTTAGGTCATATAAATTTGGTAATATGCCATATTTCTGTCGGTGGCAGGGTGCTCAGGTAATCTTTTTAACGCTTCTCCCTAGTTTGTCATATGCCACATGCTTTACTAAGGTTCTGATGAGGTCTCTCGCCTTCTGTGATGGCTGCTTCAGGACCAACCTTCATCTCATGGATTCAGCAGAACTTCCACTCAATTGCAGTGTCTATTTGCCTTCCTTGTTGCACAAATTATGAATCTGTATGGGCGGGGTCCCCTTCCTTTGGCTGCAGTCGGATTCGAGATACCAATCAACTTCAATGGTGGCTCCTCAAAATGTTGCCTAAACAAGAAATACTTTGAAAAAAACAAGAGACCAGAGGTGTTTGCCAAAACATGAACAGTTTGTTTATTTAAACAATGTGGCCGTGAGCATGGTCACAGGGTCTGAGGAATGTCTCTATTTACAATCAGTCAAACATAGACTTTTATACAGTTCGTTGAATTTGATGAAATGCTTTCGGGGATTCTTTTTTGATAAGGAATGTGTACCTCTGTCTTAGGAGCCACACATGAAGGTTTTGGAGGAGGAATCCAGGTGGGCCTCGACATTGCGTGGACACAATGCGGCCAGTTGGTAACGTGTCCAGATTTTCAACCTGGGGAGCGCATGATCACTGTGGGTACTGTGTGTGCTGTGTCTTGAATGGCTAACTGTTCCTAACTTCATGTGGCATCTGACTTTATGGTGTTTTGGGAACGCGTGCAACCCCTCTGGCCATATGTGCTTTACTGGGGCCAATCTCCCTGGACCATCGGAGTGTCTGTCACTGTACCTGTCTGTGGGATTGATCTGGTATTTTCCTGTTTGCTCGTTTGTTTGCTGGTTATGTGCTACTCCACCTGTGATCTGTCAATCAGTGACCTTGAGCCTGGGTCTCATGGCCTGCCTATCTACACCCTTTTAAGTTGGGGTTCACTAAGGGCAAATTTGTCAAGTCAGGTCAAGATCAACTTTTTCATATTACATGAGCACAGCAACGTGATAATTTATACAACAATGATAACAAAATTAATTTCAGATTTAGACAGTCTTTGATAATGTATAATAACAATTCATACATTAGTTTGATAAAATGGTCATACATGAGTAAAAGTGATCAGGGGTTGGACATCGCCTTACGTGCTCTGGTGTCAATTTTCAAAAAAGTGCAAGTGCGAAAGATCAACTCTTTGTTGGTCATAGTAAGTAATCACAGGTAGGCATTGTCCAGGCTTTTTAAAAAATGGGGTTAAAAACCACTTGGTGTATTTTAAATAATATTTGCAAAGAAACAAAAAAAATGTAAAATAGTTTGTCCACTCACACAGTCACATGGGCAGGGGACATGGTCGAGGTTAGGGTGGTAGCCAAGGGGGAAACATAACACACATTTAATAGTGTCCGCTCTTAAACGGAATAGAAGGCTCCTTTCCCAATGGGTCATTGGTAAGGTGAGATGAATGGGTAAAGGATGCCTACAATGTTCTATGCTCAAATAGCTTGATGCATAAGATTATTTTGATTCCGTGCCAATCCTTTCTGTGTTATATAGTGTATAAAGTGCACTTTTGAGCTAATTTTTATGGAGTGTTTCAGCTGTGCTCGGGTTTAAAAAAATGGTACCTTTATTGACACTACAAAGACTGTGGAACACTCCCTACAGCCAAGGGATATCCATTCCTCTCTCACATTTAACACAGTCACTGATGATTCCTCTGGTTAAAGAAGCGACCTGATTCTTTCAGACTTATAGCCAAAAAAGAGCAGGATGATCATTAATAAAATCATTAATATAATTTAAATTAAGTTCCCTATGGCAGATATATTGTGGGGTGGAGATTGGGACCCCCAACAGCTTTCTGCAGAATCTATTTTCTTTCTGCTGAATGCAGAGGCTGGTTACGTTGACTCAAATCTCGGCCCCTTACGTGGCTACTGGGACACATTGAGAAGGGGTACCTTCCTGCACAAAAACAATAACAAAAACAATAAAAGGGTGATTTCCTCTTCCTATGTGTACTGCAGAATGCAGCGCCTCTAGAAAGAGGAAAAAACGAAGAGAACTGTAAATATTTCTCGTTGTTTGCCTCTCTACGCCACCTCTAGGGTGGCATAGCATTCTGACGCATTTCAAGGTTGACGAAAACTCGTAAATCTGGAAAGGCTGCAGAATACATAGGTGCTGCTTGAGAACATCCACAGCAACATCCATGTCACACCCATTCCACACAAAGTGTTGCATGAGAAGGGGTCATATTTACGAGGACAGGAAAAGCCACGCGGGGTGGCTTTATATGTACTTGTAAATATGGAGCAGGAGTTTGCACCAGTGGTGCGTCACAAAAAGTGGCACACCAGTGGTGCCAGGGGCTTGTAAATAAACCCCTATATTTATAAAGTGAAATGACTCCTGCCACGTCCCACCTCAAGCACATGTCGTTCAATGTATGCTATATATCATGTTGTGTTACGCATTTTGAACTTAGCAAGTGTTAACATAACAAGTAACGGTTTGATGACTTGAATTAGTCTCAGCCACTAGTAATTGCTGTAGGGCACAATCCAGTCCATCTATTTTTGCCCACAGTGTCACCTGAAACATGATCCATATGCAAGTCAGCTTTAGTATTGCTCAATACGAGCAGTTGAGGCCAAATTGCCATTCCAAGAAAGAGTGTGCGCAGGACCCACCGAGGAAAGAAAACAAGTGATGGGTGTATTGCTAGAATTAACCTTAGCCAATGATAATTACCACAGAAAACTAAAATGCTCATCATTTGAGGATATGATTTTTAGTGGTTGAATACTTTTCAACCACTTACTTAACCACTCTACCAGTTCCAGTTGAACAGCCTCGTAATCTGAAATTATTTTTAACACAGAAATGTGTTTATTCTCCCAGCTGAACATGTTAAAGGAAATGCTGCTGTTAGTGTGCATTAATTACAGAAATACCTTCATCCAGTCTATTATATTTTCTTGATTCACATGGTAATTTGAGTTTACCCAAAACCATAATGTATCATTTGCAAGTCAAACAAAACATTGTCTAAAATATAAGAGATAAGAGACACCCTGGGCCTGGTGTTCCACAATATTGCCTGTTACACTCGGGAATCCAATTGGTGTATAAGTTCAGTCACAACTCTAGGGGTTTAGGTCCATTGGCCCACATAACAGTAAGAAAAAACAAAAATGAGTTCACAACACCACGTAATTACATTGAACAACTATTTAAAACATGATTTTGAGTTTGCATCTAATAAACGTGAGTACAATAAACGTGAGTACAATTTCAGAGTTAATGTTCATGGTACAAATATATTGGTAGAGTGTTCTTTGCACTAAATAGTAACAGGTCAGATTTGGGATACCAAGGCATGTCTATATGCAATCTGGCTACATAGCCTTGGTTTTAATCCGATCGCAGAAAATATTATTAACCATCTTTTGATTTGTAATGTTCCTCAAAGAAGCTGAAGCGGAAGAGTCTGAAACATTAGTAGTCCCTTGGGACGAATGATAAGTTTTATGGTGGCTAATCAGACTAGCCAGGACAAATAGCCCACACACCTTCAAGGTTGCCAGAACGAGGGCACTGTCTTTTAGGTGAGATATTTTGTCCCGAGTGACTGCAATGTTGCGTCCCTGATACAAGCTATTGTCTTTGTCTCATCAGACCAGGGACCTATCCACATCCGTTTTTTCTGGTTCTGAGCGGAGCTTGTTGGGGAAAAGGATTTTCTAGATATTCACTTGCCACAAGCCACATCACTCAAGCTCATTCTTGATCACCATAACAGAGGCAAAAAACCCTTGTCAGCATATAAGTAGGCCTGGTTTGGAGTTCTGGACTTTTTGGTTCCGTCCAGAGGTGTCAGGGAACAACACCCGAAGACCCCGGAGTTCCACCTGTCTTGGTGCACAAATAAACAGAAACACGGGCTTCTCGATGGTGGCGTCAAAGACCAAGGTTTATTACTGCAGGGACACAGAAGTCACAGAAACTACGCATGGGCAGTATCTAGGAGCCTGTTCGATTTGTACAAAGTGGTTGCTCCTTATATACTAAAAATTGGGCTTCAGGCAAATTCTTCACATGTTAGTACATTCCCAAACCTTTGTGTCCTGAACAATAAATATTTGGTGTTGCACAGGAATCGTCGTCAATATCTGATGTCAAAACATTACGAACGAGGGGTTCCCACTTTTCCATCATAATCTCATGTCAAGTTTTCATTCAAGACCCGGACCGCCTCATCGTAAATTTTGTTACCTCCCCCTAATAAAGGCCCAGAAGGAAAGGAGCAGAGCCAGGTGCAGAAGATAGAAAAGCAGGATAAGGGATGTTTGTGGGTTGTAAATGGGCAAGGCTACCAGCTTCGGCCGCCTAATCATGATCAGGCCAACGACCATAAGAACCAGTATAGCAGGACTAGCCTCGGGCAGAGGAGGCAGCCTTTGTCGAGTCATGCAGCCACAGCGTGTTCTGTTTCAAAGGTGCACGTGTCACTAAAGAGGTGAATCGTCGGCTAAGGCTATGTGTCCTTAATTAAAATGAAGTGATCAGAGGTTATTGCGTATGTGAGGGCAAGAAACACAAAATGGCTGCCATGATCTAAGATGGATGCCATGGGTAGATCGGAAATGTGTTCGTAACAGGAGTACTCTTGCTCGTAGCATAGCGAAAACACCAGGATATGCTAAATGGATCATTTGCGGTTCGCTGATACTAATATTATGTATTTCCGACAATATTGAAAACATGGGTTCAAATCGTCACGGAACCTCAGACCCTCCTTTTGCCCTTACATAGGCAATTACTCAGTCTATGTCAGAATCTAGTTCTATGCTCATCAGGTCAGTGACATGTTGTTGTATCATCATCCTTTCTCGCGCCTTTTCTCCAAACGCAGGTGGTTTTCTAAAACAGGTTGCAGCACAAAGACTACACAAAGCTGGACCACACTGGATAATCAGGCAACATGAGAATAGGAATACTAAGATGACACCAACGACCATTAGAACCTTCCATCCCCACGCTGATATCAGAGTCCAAAACCACTCCATGAAGGACCAGTTTCCCTTGTCTACATGAATAGAGTCGGAAATCTTGTGGAGCTTAGAGATCGCCTCATAAACTGTTGGAGCATTATTGGGAATAAAGACACAGCAGCTCGATTGGATCATTCTGCATACCCCACCTCGATCTGCAAGTATTACGTCTAAAACCATACGGTTCTGCAACGTCATGAGTCTATCCGCCTGAAGCTCAGCTGTCAAGTTGCTAAGGGCACCAGCAGTTTCGGTAATAGTAGATTCAAATATACTTGTAATTCATCTCTAGGGTAAGATGGAGTGTTATTGACATCCTTGATCATATCAATAATACCCTGGACTAAAGCTTTGTTGACAGAGTTATATTTAGTGGAACGTGGTGGACGCGGAGGATAGGTTTCAAGGGCATAAGCAAAGATGGCTTGAAAGGCCTGAAATGATCCATTATAGCTGAAAGGCAAAACCAGATAGGGAATACCTTTATCCATAGTGTGGGGTATCAAGCCACACACCCAGCAGTCTGTAGTGTTAACTACCAGTTGGTGTTGATGCAAGAGCTGAACAAAAGTGTTATTGATAAATTCTGAGCGTCGAGCTTGCTCATGTTCAGGAAACGAGTGAAAAGAGTGTATAGAAGAAACAGTAGAAGTAGCAGGATCAAGGGGAGGTACTGTAGTTACTGGCACAAAGATCAAATTTATACCAAAGACGATTCCACCCACCAACGTTATTAAAACAATTAAAAATGTAATGGCACATTGCATCAAAAAGCATTTGCTATGAAGGATTCTGTAAAGTCTGTTTCTGCGAACATAAATCACATTTTCTCGTTGCAGCACAGGAAGCTCCATCTTCTACAATCCGCTCGCGACCACTGATGATGTGTACGTAGATGAAAATGCCTCTATCAGCCCTGGGAGTTCCCAGAACTAACGGAAAGATCGACCTTGTGTCTGATCCCTGCAGATTCAACTAGGCACACAGCCACGACCCTACGGCTACCCAGACGGCAAGGCAATTGAAAACAATAAAACAATAGCAAACTTCCTGGCTGAAGGCAAAGTGTTAAAATTTCAAATGTATAGAATATTGGCAGTTTCCTGCTTTATTTGTCCATATTACGAGGTCGTAAGTTGTATCTTAGTTTTGCAGGAATCGTTTGATCAGGAAACAGTGTAGTGTCGGTAAAGTTCGCAATGTTCAAGTTCGCAGGTGGCAGAGTTTCTTCTGATGCAGAAGGCAAATGTTCAGGAGTCAAAGAAGTATTTTCAGGAGGAGAGTCAGAGTTCGTAGTGTCAGTTATCACTTTGGCATCGCTAAAAGGGACAAATTTTGGTATTTGCTCGCATTCAGAGGCACCAATTCCCTTCTTAACCCAGTCGTCGTAAGGAAGTGGCAAAGGCACACGTTTGACATGTGTTGCATGAATCCAGTGCTTGCGACCAGCTACACGAACAGCAGTTCTTGTTGCAAGCAGCACCTGGAAGGGGCCGACGAACTTGGGTTGAAGGTTCTTCGTCCTCGCAAAATTTCGTACTACAACGTGGTCACCGGGTTTCAGCTGATGACCTGGACTCTCCGGAGGCTTTGGCAATGCATCGAAAACCTGTTGGTGAATAAGGCTCAATTTAGCAGTCAAGTCGTAAAGGTAATCGATCAACATAGGGTATTCCAAAGAACAAAACTCTTTTGGCCTAGGCACTCCCCAAACATTCGCAGGACGGCCAAAAACAATTTCGTATGGACTAAGCCCTACTCTAGAATGCACAGTTGCTCTTGTGGATAACAAAGCCAGGGGTAGTGCGTCTGGCCAGGATAAACCCGTGGATGCCTGTATTTTAGCTAGTTTTAGTTTGAGGGTGCCATTGTAGCCCTCAACTAAACCAGCAGACTGGGGATGGTTTGCACAGTGGAACTTTTGTTTAATGTTCAAACCGGCACACACACTCTGCATAACTTTCCCTATAAACTCACTTCCGTTATCTGACGTGATTGCTTTATGAGCGCTGCATTTCACAATTGCAACTTCAATCGGCAAGGTTAGAGATTCCAACAAGTCGTTAACTAGCTGACCATGTTGAATCTTAGTCCCATGGGACGTAATGAAACCTCTTTCTTTCCACAAACGGCCAAAACTATGGGCCACGCCAAACGCGTACTGACTATCTGTGAACACATTCACTCTCTTTCCCTTAGCTAAAACACACGCTCTTGTTAGAGCTATTAATTCTGCAGCTTGGGCAGAATTCTGACTCACTCTTGCAGTCTCCACAATCGTTCTCAAAGTCGTTACCGCATAAGCAGCAGTCACATCACCATTCTCCAATTTAAAACATGACCCATCCACATACAACGTGCCATCTGGATCTGACAACGGAGTGTCTTTTAAATCAATTCGTCCTTTTGTCTCTTCCTCAGTTCTAAAACAGCAATCATGGGGCTCGGAATCACTCGACTCTTGATTAGCCGGCAACAATGTTGCTGGATTCAATACATTGCATCTTTTGATCTGAATATGACTCGCTAGCAGTGTCAGCTCGTAACCGGATAATCTCGCACTGGTAAGATGTTGTGTCTTGGTTCGGTTCATGAGTGTATCCACAGCATGAGGAACCATAACCACTAGCATGTTATTCATTACCAAACCAGCAGATTGTCGAATGGAAGCCGCAGCTGCCGCTGTAGCTCTCAAACAACTAGGTAACGCTCTAGCTACCGGATCCAATGTTGATGAAAAATACGCACAGGGGCGTTGTTTATCACCGAATTTCTGTGTCAGAACACTCAACGCGCAACCTTCTCTCTCGTGAACGTAGAGCGTGAATGGTTTGCTGTAATCGGGAGTACCCAATACAGGAGCTGAACACAATGCTTTTCGTAACTCAGAGAAACTCTCCTGACATTCATCAGACCATGGCATCGGACTCGGAACACCTTTCCCAGTCAAAGCTACCAATGGTTTCGCTAAAAGAGAAAAATTTGGGATCCACTGCCTACAGTAAGAGGTAATACATAGAAAGGCACGTACTTCTCTCTGAGTGCGGGGAACACTCATCTGAGTAATTGCTTTTATTCTCTCTGGGGTCAACTTCCTTCCCTCCTTTGACAAGAGATGACCTAGGTAGGTCACTTCTTGGCAGCAGTATTGCAATTTCGAAGGTGACACCTTGTGATTCAAATTGGACAAATGATGCAATAACGAGATCGTAGCTGCTTTGCAAGTTTCCTTGTCATCAGCAGCCACCAGAAGATCGTCTACATACTGCACTAGGGCAGAACCTTGAGGAAGTACAAAAGAATCTAACTGACTTTTTAATGCCTGACTGTAAATGGACGGACTCTCACAATAGCCTTGTGGAGCGCGTTTGAACCTGAAGCTTCGACCTCCTAGACAGAAGCCGAAAATATCCCTGCTCTCCTCGGCTATCGGAATGCTGAAAAAGGCATTTTTCAAGTCGATGACTGAAAACCATGTGGCTGTTGCAGGAATCAATGTTAACAAGGCAGTAATGTCTGGAACCACAGGGAACTGTGGGACCACAATCTTATTAACCTCTCTGAGATCAATGACAAATCTATATACTGGAGGCTTTGTCGGGTCAGTACGTTTCAAAATCGGTAATACAGGACTGTTACAGACATTTCCTCTAGTTTCTTCAACCACACCTTTCTTAATCAAATCTTGTACGATCAATAAAAGTGCACGTTCACCGTCACTAGAAATTTTGTATTGGGGAATTCGTGGAAATTTTACATTTGATTTTAAAGTGACTACATATGGTGGTATTTCCAAAAGGCCTACATCATTAGGACCAGTCGCCCAAAGAGTATCAGGGAGAGAGCGCAGCTCTGGCGGGAGTGCATCCATTGACAAGTACATCGGAGAGGTGATTCTTTTACCCAACGTAAGCTGTACTCCTTCCGGAGAACAGTACAATGTCGCATATAGGCGTTTTAACAAGTCTAAACCAAGCAGATTTTCATTACAACCTGTCATCAAAATCAAAGGTGCTTTCAATTGACACGGTCCAACAGAAATAGACAAAGGACCAGATATGGGGTTGTAAACAGGGGCGCCTGAAAAACCTACAGAAACATTTGTTAAGCCGGACAAAGGTGCGCCAGGGAGTTTCGCATAAATGATAGAACTTTTTGCGGCACCAGTATCCAACAGAAACGGTTCGACTACACCTGATGTTGCTACTGCGACATAAGGCCCACTCTGATCCACTGGAACTGATACTACTCCCTCTCTCTGTCCATGGCTGTCCTAGTACCCATTTTGCTGAAATCCCTCATCCACTTCACAATAGTCTTCAACATGATACTGCTGAGATCTATTTTGCTGGGCAGACTGTCCATTTCGTTGATCAAAGTGATTGGAAGGGCGATCATTCGTCTGTGGAGGCATAGCACCTCGTCCTCGACCTCTAGAATTCTGTACAAAACCACCACGACCTCTCTGGGCTGCTGCCGTGTTATTTTGCGCTAAGACTGGACACTATGCACACTGATTCCATTGATATTGTGGCCTCGGTGAACTATAATCTGTCCTTTGATACGATCCTTGCTGTGTATTATTTTGATTCATGCGAGGCGGATACGCCTGTTGCAAAAGAACCTTAGTTTTTAAATCTTTCGTTTTCTTATCTGATTTCTCTTTCTCCTCTTTATCCCTATTTTCATAATACTGTGCAGTTGCAAGTATTTGCGCAGTTGTGGAGACAGCCCACGCACTCTCGGAATCTTTCAATTTGTTGCAGAGCTCTGGTATCAAGTTGTGTACAAATTTATCGACAAATAATCTCTGTCCTCCTTCTGTGCTCATATCCTGACCACTATGATCTACAAAAGTCTCTTCGAACCTCGTGAAGAAGTCGGAGACTCTTTCGTCTTTCTTTTGCCTGCATGCGGACAACTTGTCCCAGTTAACGCGCAATGCTGGCATCAGAGTCTTCATTAAGTCGATTATCCTACCTGGAAGATTAGCAATTAGAGGTTCTGGTTTGGAACCACCTATTTGCTGTCCATCTGCTGCAATGATAGCTGCCCAATCACCACCTAGGGCAACTGGATGATTCTCTCTACGAATTTTAGCCCAAATTGGTTGCGGAACTACATTCCCAAATAACATATCGATGTCCGCTAGGTTCATAACACAAGCCTCAACTGTTTGTGCTAACTCCTTATAATATCCAGCAGGATTCTTACGTGGATCTGGCAGGGCCTGTTTTACTGCCAATACTTCAGCTCGCTTCCAAGGAATGTGTATCCACACTCTCTGGAATTGTGCCGGAGCGGCTGCAATACCAAGGTTTACATTAGCTTGCACAGCTTCACGCCAAATTGGAGGAACCTCCCTCATTGGATATTGGCCAGTCCGCTTTGTACTACTTTTCTCTAAGTCTCTCGGTGAACGAAGAGATGGATCATTTCTAAAACTTAAAATCAGTTCCATCGCTTCTTTTATATCTTGACCCACTATCATACCTGCAGCAAACTCTTTTTGAACATTAATTAATTCTTCTAGGTTCAATTCAGAATCATCTTCTTCTAATTCATCACGCAACAGAGAGCACATCTCGTCAAAAACATATCGTTGCGTTGGTTCCTTCCACTGCATAAAAGTATCTAGTACATCTCTCGTACTATATCTCCTACTCTTCGAAATCCATCTGAGAGCCGTGGAATCCAAGATTCCCCGTTCCTCAGTACTTGGAAGCTGACTGCGTCTCTGTACAGAGTCAGAGGCAGGAGTCTTAATTAAGGTTTTATAGAAAGGAGACAGAATATTAGAGACGGAATCAGTGATTCTTCGACGAACAGTAAGCGGAGTCATAATACTAGCAGATGTAGAGAACACAGCAGCAGTAGGAATAGATAGCGGGACAGTAGGAGTACTAGGTAAGACAGCTTGTGGAATAGTAGGTGTAAGCGATACAGGTATAGGTAAAGAAGCCGGCAAACCAGGAAGCGGAGGTGCCGTAGGAACATTCACATTAATCACAGGAGGTACAGGAACTTGATTCTGAGGGGCAGGAGCAGGAATACTAGGTTGTCCAGCAACCGGCAATTGAACATTCGGTACAGGCGGAGCCGTAGCACCTTGTGCATACGGTGGAGGTGACTGTAACAGATAAGACAACAGAGGATCGTTTTCGGGGTCCTCCAGTATCTTAGTTGTTTTCGATGGCAAGGCAGGATAGCATTTGTCGATCGCTAAATTATGCTCTCTAATGGCCACCTCTACGGCCTTCTCAGACTCATTGACTTGCAGCTGCTTAACAGCCTGCTCTAGAGTCAACTCTTGCTCTTTTTGTTCTTTCTTTAACCTTTTAATTTCTCTCTGTTTGGATTCTTTTCGCCAATAACGGAAAGAATCAAACATTGCCGGCCGGGCTTTCTTCCTAAACAATTTCGCTTCTAAATTATCAAGGATTTCGGGTTCAAAACTACCATGCAGTGGCCAACTAAGGACACCATCCTTTTTCGTATAGCGGACCCACACCTCATTATAAGATATAGGACCCACACCAAACTTACAATACAAGTCATATAGAGGAGTCCCCATCGGAGGAACCAGACATGAGTCCTCCAATCGTGAATCACTGTTGCAACCAAAATAAGACAACATACAATTTTTCCGACTTACCATTTTGTAATCCGGAACACAGAACAAACAAAACAAGAAACAGATATGTGCACTTGAACCAAGAACTTAGGCCTACCAAAAGCGAACTGATGTATCGATACCCAAACTAAACCAATAGATTATCGTAACCAGGACAACCAGTGATAATCTTACGAAACCAAACCAAACCAAGAACCAAAAAGGATTTTAACAACCCTCACGAAGTAACCAACGAGCAACCACTAAATACTTAACTGAGGTACTGAAGACGTCACCAAGGAGAAACCCGTCACGTTTCGCCGTACTAAGGACTGCACCTCGGGTCCAAGACAGGGCGACGGTCAAGGCAACGGCCCACTGCAGCCGTCCGAACGGGAACCCTCGTGGAAGAGAACTTCGGGCCACTTTTGCGATATGCCGGGATCGATGAAGTGGGGCGCCTCCCTCAGGAATCTTCACACGAAGCTTCTCGAACTCATCAGGCTTTTGGACCGGTACCGAATGACGTCGAGCCCCACGTTGGGCGCCAATTGGAGTTCTGGACTTTTTGGTTCCGTCCAGAGGTGTCAGGGAACAACACCCGAAGACCCCGGAGTTCCACCTGTCTTGGTGCACAAATAAACAGAAACACGGGCTTCTCGATGGTGGCGTCAAAGACCAAGGTTTATTACTGCAGGGACACAGAAGTCACAGAAACTACGCATGGGCAGTATCTAGGAGCCTGTTCGATTTGTACAAAGTGGTTGCTCCTTATATACTAAAAATTGGGCTTCAGGCAAATTCTTCACATGTTAGTACATTCCCAAACCTTTGTGTCCTGAACAATAAATATTTGGTGTTGCACAGGAATCGTCGTCAATATCTGATGTCAAAACATTACGAACGAGGGGTTCCCACTTTTCCATCATAATCTCATGTCAAGTTTTCATTCAAGACCCGGACCGCCTCATCGTAAATTTCGTTACCTCCCCCTAATAAAGGCCCAGAAGGAAAGGAGCAGAGCCAGGTGCAGAAGATAGAAAAGCAGGATAAGGGATGTTTGTGGGTTGTAAATGGGCAAGGCTACCAGCTTCGGCCGCCTAATCATGATCAGGCCAACGACCATAAGAACCAGTATAGCAGGACTAGCCTCGGGCAGAGGAGGCAACCTTTGTCGAGTCATGCAGCCACAGCGTGTTCTGTTTCAAAGGTGCACGTGTCACTAAAGAGGTGAATCGTCGGCTAAGGCTACGTGTCCTTAATTAAAATGAAGTGATCAGAGGTTATTGCGTATGTGAGGGCAAGAAACACAAAATGGCTGCCATGATCTAAGATGGATGCCATGGGTAGATCGGAAATGTGTTCGTAACAGGAGTACTCTTGCTCGTAGCATAGCGAAAACACCAGGATATGCTAAATGGATCATTTGCGGTTCGCTGATACTAATACTATGTATTTCCGACAATATTGAAAACACGGGTTCAAATTGTCACGGAACCTCAGGTTGAAATTGAAATCACGCTCTATAATTTGATTAATTTCCAGACTGTTATTTTACACTTATAACGGGAAATTCCAGACATTATGCCACTTTGTGTAATTTCACCACCCCCTTTTCTGAATCATTTTGTCCACCATATGCGTGGAAGGGTATACTCAGATGTGAGAAAAAAAGTCACCACCCCCTTTTCTGAATCACTTTGTGTAATCACGCATCAGTTGCAGTAAAAGTTTTCACAAATGCAGAGGAAATACATAATGTGAGCAGTTATTTGTGGTGCTTCGTTTAAATGCATACTCATGACAAATAATGACAGCAGTGTAAGATTTGCATTTTTCATAAATCTACCTATTTTAGCATAATGTTGAAAACATGTTAAATATTTATGCAAAAGCAAATTATGTGAATTTCAAGCACAGCTACATATGTCAACTTTGTATCTGGAAAATTGTGCACCCCCTCTCAAATCTGTATTTATTTAATTTTTTTGAGCTAGTGACTCTATGTAAAAGGCAAATAGCAGCTGGAATAGTGAGCTGCCTTGTCTCATGACTCCCTGCACCTGGAAAACTGTTTAAAGGTTTGCAATTTGCTTTAAATCAGGCAAATGGGCATTTACATCCACTGTACACCCAGTTTCGAAATCAAGGGCTAAAGCTAATGTTTTCATGGTCTCTGCCAGATAAGGCCAAATGTACTCTGATTACCACTTTTCTAGCTTGTTTCTTAGTTCTTTTAATGTTATTGATAACATTTACAATGTGCTTTGTGTTGTCAATGCCGTTTCTGGATACCTTCTGCTTGGTCCAGGCATGTAAGGTTTCATCTCGTTTGCCAATATTTCTGTAAAAAATATTCAATAAGGATATCAGCCTATTGAGCAAGCAAACTGGTGTTTGTCCGTCCCTGCTTTAGTATTACCTCAATGGACATTTTCCATAATGGAACCTGACATTGTACCAGAAGCAGCAAATTAATTTAATAATTTAGTAAGTACAGGGATAACGGTTAACGAAAGGCTTTGTAAAATTGGGCTCAAATGTTGGAGCATTTTAGGACACGATGTATGGATAACACTGATAAATATTTTGTCCCTGTACATTTATCCTTCCGGCCTGCCCCCCTCCCCTTTTTGATCCTTTCCTCCTCTACCCCTTCCTTCCCCCCTTCTCCTCCCTGCCGCCCCCTGCCTGGTGCTGATCCCCTGCTCCCCCCACTCCCCTTCCCCCCATGGTAATCAGAACAGACACTTTGTTTCTCGTAGCATAGTACTTTATGGGGTTTCCTTTTTTTTTTTAAAGTGTCGCAGATTTGAAGATTTCAATGGGACCCTACCCATAAATTTGTTGGCAGATGCACATAATTTACTCATTGATGATTTCTTGCAGGTTCTCTCACATTCTTCATTTTTTACTGATTGTGTTTATACATCTGTACCTTGTACAGATGACCATTGTATTCACGTAGTTTGAATACGTCATTACGATGTACATACCATATCGATTTTGATCTCACAGAATGCTTTGAGCTTCAAAATGCTGTACCACAAATTGTATCAAACCCTGAAAAACGAATAACTTTTTGTGTTAAAAAAAGACAAAGGTTTTGTAGAATTTGGATGGGTTTGTCTAGGATTTCAGGTTAACAATTTACCTGATGTATACCCCCTTAATATAAATTCTGCCAGCATGCATTAAGGTGCTCAGCCCAAAGGGTGTATGGAGCAAATTCAATTGTGCCAACGCTGAGTTGAGTGTACACCAAATCCTGTGTGATCTTTTTCTTTTGTGAATGTTTTCCAACTCCCTTACTTTTCCATTTAATTCTAGACTTCTATGACCTCTATTAACATTAGCTGCAATGACTATTAAGACCCCTCTCTCCTCTGTCTTTAGGACATCCCATTTGGAATTCATGGATGTCCTCGCTGTCATTTTCAATGAGTCATTCATTTCTGTCTCTAAGACCTCCCCTTGGAATATATTGAAGAAAAAGATCACCACCCTCTTTTTCTAGTTGGTCCAGTTGGTAGATGAGGATTTTGAAACCAATGGAACCTAAGGAAAGGCTAGTCTTCCATTTGTAATGCCGTTTTTTGTAGCAAACAAACATCACAACCCGTGTCACAAAGCGTAAAGAGATCTTATATCGCCTTCTGGGTGTAATTCGACCTCAGACATTGACATGCATTATATTATGCAAGTTTTGAAAATCATTGGGTGTTGCATTGACTGGAGCATGTTTCCTGAGACAAGCTAGAATATTACTTCTGCAGATAACTTGGGTGGGTAATGGACTGATGGAGTGTATGTGTTGCTTTCATGTATCGATGGACAACATAATTCCCTCTACATCAAACTACACCAATAACTGTCATGTAGATATACATTGCCTAAATGCTGTGTTAAGTTAGCATGAGCTTATTAGGAGTTTAAACGCCATTTTACCTTTCTGCTGCTTCTGCACACGACACATAGCTGTTGCTTTAGCTTTGAGCCTAGTAGAATGTTTTGATTCATGCAAGAATAATATGTTGTTCGTCTTATATCAGCCTTGCTTGGTGAGCTGTGTCTGTACAGTGAGTGCAGAAACCTTCAAGGATATCTCAAAACAGTGGTTGTTGTGTGGTCTGATCTTCGCACGTTTCTAGACATAACATACATGCATCTGCGGCCAAGTTCTGGCTTTAGGCGCGTTTTATATTGCTTTGCACAAGAGCATAGAAAAACACTTGATGGTGCTTCACATGCAGAGAGCTTGTGGAAGATGATGTGATCCCTTACCACAAGGATCTTGAGGTATGGGGCCGCCCTGCTAAAACCCAAAGAGACCTTCTTAGATAAAATATAATATACTAGCTAGGGAGGGTGAAAATTAGGTTTTACTGAACATTATTCGTTTTAGCATTATACCATGCTTTCACCATTTGTGTTCTATGGACTAGTGACTATGCTGATTACCTTGTTTCTTATAATATGTTTGCTTGTATTGGCTAAGCTACTGCGTTTGAGAACACTGCATTAATGAATAAACATTTCAAATATGCACGTGTCTTCTTTTATTCCTTGTTCTGGATTGAAATGATTGATTAACGAAAGAGTGTTCATGTGTTCCACATTACCTGAGGTATACTAAGTCCATGTTCTGGTTTGTCTAACCTTTGGGGTTTATAATCACCAATGAGACACTGTAGCTAGTCTGGTAGGGGATTTTGGGTACTAAGGTGAGTTTTGGTACACCCTAATTCACTGAGGTTCCAAGTCTCTATGCACAGTTCTGTATGTGAACGGAATCCCTGCGACATGGCTCCCAATCGTTACATGATACTTGAGTAGTACATCATTCAGTCCTTAACCCCTTCACTATTGTTTCCGGTTAACGGTAGTGTCGGATAAACCTACCTATATTTACATAGGTCTTTTCAAGCTTGAATCTTCCTAAACGGTTTCCTTGAATTACTAACCAGTTGTGTTACAAAGTTTACTTTGTGCCTCTATCTTTCTGTGTCACTGTGGCTGCTGTGGACATTGCGCAACATAGCCACATTGCGGTGCGCAATCATTCGTAGACTTATAATGTCCCCGAAGATGGCATGGCCGTGATAATGGTAGTGAGTGCATAGGTGGCTTACCCGTATGAGATTTTCTACTCATGGGTGACCTTCACAGCTATGAACGCAATTACTCATGTGTTCAACATGTACACTCCCACGGCTGTGACACAGGAATATGCATCGTATAGGGCACAGGAGATTCCTATTGATACTTGGCAGCATCGGGTTTGGTTTGATGGCGCCCTACCCCATACTTTAGCAGCTCCGAGTTTAGGTCCTTTGTCCATTCCGGGCGCAAATTGGCCTGTTTTGGCTGGATTTACACCTCAACCTCAACACGGAGCATGTAACGTTGTTGAAGTAAGACGACTACATGTAGTCGCAATTAGCGTGATTCGGTCGTTAGTCCAATACATTACCCGTAATCTTCCGGGTGGGGGGCCCGGGTGGTGCGGCGATTCCTGCCGGACAGGGCAGAATGAAACTCAGTCCCGTTATGGTCAACACTGTGATGGGCAAGCGCCCCCAAGAAAAGGATGATTTTTCTTTCTGGTTTGCCGAGAAGTTTGATCAGCTGGAAGCAGTATTTCCTAACACGACTCCTGGTGAAAAACACAGGATTCTGACAATTAGCTTACCGAAAGACTTGACCCCTGAAATCGGTGACTGTGGGACTGGGGTAAGACGTTTGCGGCGGTCTACACGAGGTGTTACGGCACTCCGTCTATGACTGTCCTGCCGACAGTCCTTAAACGTGTTCAGGATGAGCACGGACCTGAGGCTGCGGTTGAATTGGGTATGCGCCTCTGTGGCACCTTTGATGTGGTTTCCGATCTCATACTTGCGAATGTCAAGGGGGATGCGGTGAACTTTCAGGTTGCCAATGCTTTGCAGGCAATACCCGATGCCGACAAACCCCGACAGTTGGCGAGGATTATTGTGGCGGCTTTTAAAACAGTGGGCCGCAATAGTAGAGGTCTCAAGCCTTTTTCTACTTAAAAGAAAAGACAACCCCAAGGGCAGAAGTCGGAAACTGATGACCAGCCCAAGACCAAGAAACAAAATTGGCCGAAAAAACTAAAACAGGGAAAGCAACAACAACAACAGAGACAAGAGTCTCGTCCTGCGTCTCCATTGCCTGCGCCCACAGGACGTGTTTATGACTTGTGCGATCGCGCAACATAAAATCACCTGATCGTTTTCAGGTTTCTGATCAACGCTGTCCTCATTCTTTTCAGGAGTCATTAGCTTTTTCGACCGGTGGTGGGGGAGGCGGCAGGGGTCGGTTGGCCAACAACGACGCGACCAGCCCCACCCGAAAAGACGGTAGAGGCAAGCAGGACCATTCTACACTGAAGAGACCGCAGTTTCAGAAAAAGAAAGTCGCAGCATTAACAGCACACAGATATGCCACAGATAGTGAGAACGCAGCTTCGGAATCAGACATGGGCTCTGACCTTGCTGGACAGCGCGGCGGAGATAACCAAAGTGCGAGAGGCCCTGCGTCCACTACTGAAGATGACAGCGACTGACCGTTATGTTGTTGTGGAGACAGCTGACACTAGAGTAGCTCCCCCTGACCGACTTTATGAAATAGTCCTATTCATTGAAGGTGACATTCAACGTACCACAGAAGGGGTATTTTGGGAGAGTCTTACGACTACCTATGACATTTTGTTAGCGGAGGCTGACTGGCCCCCACCTTTTGTGCTTGCGGCTCCGAGAGGGGAGGAGGTAATCCTCCCTAGTTTCGCGCATACTGTCTCGAAAGAGCATGTGCTGAATTTTGCAGAAGAGTAGGCTAAAGCCCTTGTGCCAGTGTTGTGATCTTATCTAGGACCCTAATTAAATATTCCCGATTTATGCCCTTATGTGGCTATAACAAATCATACCCTAATAAAGGCATAATAATCAAATCCATATTTAGTAATAGCCAATGCAAACCAAATACGCCAAGGCTACTTCCTTAGACTGCTAGAGAGCACAACGTGTTTTTTCAACAAACCAAACCTCCAGTTAACTGGGAATTCCCCATGCCTTTGTTTCGATTTATCCTAGAACTCCTGCGAGCACTAAAAGAATGGCCAGTTCTTAGTGACATCTTTTATTGACGTCTTATGTCCATCCTTACGTCAAACACAGCACCTTCCAGGTATAAATATACCAGCGTTTGCCTTAAGCAACACACGGTGGTGTGGAGCAGAGCGGCTATCTACTTATCCGAAGCCCAGCTGATGCGAGTGCCGGAGGAAGCCGTCCCTCCCATTTGACGCACTGAGAAAGACACTGTCTTTTTCTCCTGCTGAGTAAATCCAGCTCCAGTGTTTCCAGTCACCCTCGCTGGATACTGGGAGATTGAGTCCTGAGAGCGAGATACAAGACTTCCTCCATTCTAAACTAAGGTACGGAGCTGATTAGACCCTTAGAGAATTCTTGAGTAAGATTCTTGGCCAAAACTAACTTAAGTTAGACTGCAACTCATTTACTCCTTCCCACGTACTAGGCTTAGGTTAGGTACAGCGGGGTAGGCGTATTTAGAAGCACCAGTTGGATACGTTTAGTCAAACTTTTATCATTGTATGTAAATGTATATATTTTATACCTTTTAAGTATCATATGGCTCAGAAACCATATCAATGCTTTTACAGTAATATTTCATAATACTCCTTTTACTGTACGCACTTTACTTTATAACAAGAATTGCAATTGTGGCAATTCATTCCTCTTGCATGAGAAAGAAGACTGCTCAATAAATAACACCTTTTATTGAAAACGCTTGTATCTCTATTTCTCTGCACTCTGGTGAAACTAAGTATGCACAGTTGACTGAGTGAAATAGCTATCTATTGTTTTCACACGACTCTGGAGATATACTCCTTATTCTGGGGGAGCAAAGTTGTCATGTTTATGCGATTGTCAGAAGCTGAATCCCTTCTTGTCTAAAACAGGGAAGTTCACTCCTCCCTGTTCATTCGAGAAAGTTTCTAGTGACCTCGGAGCTAGATGCCAAACCTTAATTACGTCTAACATATTCAATAGACAACTAGTCGACCTCAGTCCTACGTCTGAACTATCGTTTATGTTATTCCAATGCGCAGAGCCTATTTAGAAAATAGGAACTACACTACACCGGCTCTGTACCGTACACACTGTGGTTGGGATACATTTTCCCCACACCACGAGATTCCTTTGCGGTCTATGCCTCAGCCTTAACCTCAATATCTCATAAAGCGCAAAGCTAAGGCTTCCGTTGTGGAAATCCTTGAACAATTGGAATATCAAGGAGTGATTGAAACTTGTGTGTCACCAATGAATAACCCTCTTTTTACTGTGTCCAAGCCTGACGGTTCATATCGTTTGGTTTTGGATTACCGCCATTTAAACTCGCTTTGCCGTACCTGTGCAGTACAGAATACTCACGGCTCTGCTTTAGTGGATAGTCTTGTGCGTAAGCGGTTTAAAACCACGCTTGACATTTGCAACGGTTTTTATGCCCACCATTTGGATGGTCTGAGTTCCCAATGGACCTCCTTTAGTTGCGGCGGTGTCCAAAACATTTCAAACGTTTACCGATGAGCTATAAAATAGTCCTGGAGTGTGTGCTGCCCGCATTGTCTCTCTCTTGGAGAGAGTTGACCCAGATGCTTGTTCGTATGTGGATGACATTTATCTCACAGATGACGAATTGTGGGAGCATCTGGGTCGAGTTTACCACTTAATTTGTAGCTTTGCAGACTTCGGTTACAAATTCAACTGTGCAAAATCGCACATTGCGGAGTACACAGTGCTGTTTCTGGGCTATGATCTCAACAATGAAGGTCTTCACTGGGATTTTTGAATTTTGGGAGGACATACATACCTGAATATGCCCAGCGTATCAAGCCTTTGTATGATTTGATACAATCAACTTTTTCAAAATCAAACTGGCTGCCAGAGCACTCAGCTATACTGCAATCTTCGCAGGCTGATCTGCTCGCTTCTAAATACTTATTGACTTGTGATAACCACACCAACCTGGTGATAAGAATCATCCCTGGGACGGTGGGTTTCACATACCTTACTTTTAACAAAGGAGACACAGTACCTATTGCTTACAAGTCACACTTGTACACTTCGGCTGAAATGCGATTTTCCACTGTAGAGAAAGTTTTGACGGCTGTACAGATGGCGATTCTGAAGGAACGCGCTCTGTCACAGGGAAAACGCATGTTTGGTTGTTACCCCGTGTCCTGCTTTGGAACAGTTACGAAGGCCAGTGTACCTAATTCTAAAGCTTTGCACCCTCGGTGGATACAATGGGCAGCATCATTGACTTCTCGGAATGTCACGTTCGTTTTTGATGCCTCCTTACTGTCGCAGGAGTTTTTGTAATATGAGTTTGTTCATCCTGCACCTTTGGCTATGCGGCCTTTGGAGGATTTCCATTGCATCATATACACTGATGGTTCGGCGCAGGTTGCGCATGGTTTTAAACATGCCTACGCTTTCGCATGCGCCATTGTGGTAGGTGCTATGGTGAACGATGAGTTCAAGTCCAGAGTCGTGCACAGGCAGACTCTAGGGGACTGCACCGCACAATTAACAAAGCTTTGTGCGCTGATGCTTGCATTGGAGTACGCAGATTCTAATGTGACAACATTAATCGTAAGTGATTCTTACTACTGTGTCCAGTCTTACAATGAAAACTTGTTCTTTTGGATTCAGAATGATTTTCGTGATTCTAAGGGTAGCACAATAAAACATAAAATGATCTGGGTCCGAGTGGCTGAGCTTAAAGAGCAATTGCCACTCGTGTTTGTGATTCATACTCTTGGTCACCAGCATGTGGGAGTTCACGCTGTTGGCAACTCGCTTGCTGATGAAGCAGTGAAATCAGCAGTATCAACATATTTAGTTGCAGCACTCACACGGTCCAAAAGTAAGATTGATGATGATATCTTGGCAGCTGTTGCTGCCACTGAGAAGTGAGGTAAATATCCTATGGGGTTCCCTTTGAAGTACACATACCACTTAAGTCCCGATAAGGTTCCTTATGTGAAAATTCCTGATGTTGGGGAGAGATTGATTCCCAACTCGGATCGCAGACATACACTGATCACAGCGGCCCATGAAGATGTTGCGTCTTCGCTTGCGGGCGTTTCGGCCACTATGTCTCAGTTACAACAACGTTTTTGGTGGCGGGGACTGTACAAACAGACGCGTGACTATGTCCTTCAATGTGACATTTGCTAGCAGATTAAGCCTTCAACTGCTACGCGTCTGCCCAAAACACAGTTGTTCATTTCTAATAAACCATTAGGTTGTGTTTATTTAGATCATGGCAGTCCTTTTTCTTTTGATACTGCGTATAAGAACATCTTAGTAGCAGTTGATTCATGCACACGCTTTGTATGGGTGTGGCCTCATCGCAGCGCTGATTCATGGACTGTCATACTGGATTTGCATTGTCTTTGTAGGGATTTTTGCCTGTGGTACCTTCCATTCGGATCAGGGTCCTGCTTTCGCCTCTAAGGCGTATAGGGATGCCATGGCTTCGATGGGGGTCTAAGTCAAGTTTTCGTCTCCATACCGACCTGAGGGTAATAGTATTGTGGAACGAATGAACCGTGACTTAAAGCAATCACTGACAGCTCGAGTTATAGGCACTGGCAGAAAATGGCTGGCCCATCTTAATGGCGTGCAGCATGCTCTTAATATTCTCCCTAGAAGGTCTCTGGGTGGGCGGACCCCACACGAAATGCTCTCTGGTATCAAGATGTATGTACCGGACCTTGACGGTCTAGACTCGGTGGCTGCTGCTGCCTCCTTTGACATAGATGAACATTGCAATGTTTTACAGACTCTACAAAAGACAAGAGACAGTCTTGCAAAGGAACATTTGCCCTCCACTTCGGACGATGCGTTGCAGACCCTGGTAGTTGGCTGGCTACCCCAAGTTGGAGAACTGGTTCGGAAGAAGATCAATAACAAGAAGGAATTGGGTCCCTCATACCGTGCTCCAGTTCCCGTGCTTTGTGTGAAGGTCACAAGAACAGTCCTTTTACCACCACTTCCAGGTCGTAAAGAAAACAGGTATATCTCCATTGACAATGTCAAGATACACAGAGTGGCCGATTCTTCTTAGCATGACACCAGCAGTCTCATGTCCTTCAATGGTGAGACATTCTGTATTGGCCACTACTTCGGATCATGCGCCGGAGGTGGCCCTTGAGATGCCTGCAGTTTCTAGTCCTTTATTGAGTGCATTGCCTGGTACTCAACTTGATGAAACTGACTACACCTACCCAACTGACTTATCGATGCCTGATTTGCAATCTCGTTTGACCACAGAATCCAGATTTTCATTTGACACTGTTTCATGCAGTTCAGGAAAGCCCGCAAGGCTTAGAGCCTATGCAAAATTGTTTAGGTGTATTCCACCTTGGACTTACATTTGGTTGGGGCTTTTTTCACTTTACCTTTTTATTTCAATTGGTTTTGTGTTTTGTTTTCGATTCATCAATGGAAACTATGTTGAGGAAAGCACATGCATTCGACATCTGAATGGAACATTGGCGCCCCATTACTCGTCACATTCTGCTCACAGATTGAAGAGAGACGTGGCTTTTGTTAACATCACTGCTTGGCCTGTCCTGGATGGGATAGTCTGGGATGCTGTTAAATTTCAAATACATCAATCAATCAATCAGTGACACTTATAAAGCGCGCTACATACCCGTAGGGTCTCAAGGCGCTGGGGGGGGGGAGGGAGCCGCTACTGCTCGAACAGCCAGGTCTTCAGCTTCTTCCTGAAGGAGAGGTGGTCTTGGGTCAGGCGCAGGTCGGGAGGGAGGGAGTTCCATGTCTTGGCGGCCAGGTAGGAGAAGGACCTTCCTCCTGTAGTCGCTCTTCGGATGCGGGGGACGGCGGCGAGGGCGTGGTTGGCTGATCGGAGGTGGCGTTTGGGAGCGTAGAAGTTGACTCGGCTGTTGAGGTAGCTCGGGCCTTGGTCGTGTAGGGCTTTGTGTGCGTGGGTGAGGAGGCGGAAGGTGATTCTTTTGTTGACGGGGAGCCAGTGAAGGTCTCTCAGATGTCCGGAGATGTGGCTGGTTCGTGGGATGTCGAGGATGAGTCTGGCTGAGGCGTTCTGGATCCGCTGGAGTCTCTTCTGGAGGTTGGCGGTGGTACCGGCGTAGAGGGCGTTGCCGTAGTCCAGTCGGCTGGTGACGAGGGCCTGGGTGACGGTCTTCCTGGTCTCGGTGGGGATCCACCAGAAGATCTTCCGTAGCATGCGTAGGATGTTGAAGCATGCCGAGGAGACGTTGTTGACTTGCCTGGTCATGGAGAGGGAGGAGTCCAGGGTGAAGCCCAGGTTTCGTGCATGGTCTGTCGGTTTGGGTGCGGTGCCCAGGGCGGGAGGCCACCAGGAGTCGTCCCAGGCGGAGGGAGAGGAGCCCAGGATGAGGACCTCCGTCTTGTCCGAGTTCAGTTTCAGGCGGCTGGTCGTCATCCACTCGGCTACCTCTTTCATCCCTTCGTGTAGGTTGGCTCTGGCGGCGGCGGGGTCGTTGGTCAGGGAGAGGATCAGCTGGGTGTCGTGGGCCCACTGAAGTTATAAATGTCCCTAATGTGCTTAGAGTTAACATGGGGGATGTAGTTAAACAAAACATACGTTCTGATGATTGGGTTGTTCAGGCTGTAGAGGCTTTGTTTGCTGATTTGAAATATTATGCTGCCTTTGATGCTGAAGATTTATATTTGGAATCTGCCAATTATGATGATTTGTTTTGCTTCCAACATTTTGGCAATTACTACCTACATAAAACTAATTCCAGGAGATGTACTGTAAATTATACACAGTGGGAGCATTGCCCAGCTCCTTTAAGAGGCAGCTCTAGTAAATTTTTGAAAAAGTACACTTTTTTTACTGATTTTAATCAGTCCAATCCCGCTTAATTTTATTTTAGAATGACAGAAAAATCCATGTCCAAATTAGACATACCGATACTAAGTTATTGTACTCGAAGTCCTTTCTAGACCATCTAGCTATTGGAGGCTACGAGTTGTGGAAGGAAACCATTGACCTTAAATCAGTTTGGGGTTCTAAAACTTGGCAGGTACAGAAGGCACAGAGGCATTGCACCGTGCATGTCTCATCCCAAATCATATATTGTTTTTGAATTCTACCATCTCACAGACAACATGCTTTGGATTGACTACTTCTAAAAAATTAAAAACTCCTTCCTTTCCTGATTTGGAAGAATATTCAGGTTGGGAGAATTCAACAAAATTTTCGATTAGAGAGTTACAAACTCTATTACTAAATTTGTCCTTCAACATATCCAGTTTAGATCCCAATGGTTCGTTGATGTGGCACAGAAGTGCGGATTCGTGCCAGCATCGTTTTTTGAGTCTGGCTGATGGCTTTACACAGGTCAGGGTAGATCCCCGTTTTGAAAGTGACCATTCTGTAACCACTTATTCAGCTGTGTCACAATTGGCTCAAACACTCTACATTGGCGTTAGTCAAACTGCGTTTGTCTAAATTGACTGACGATGTTGATTTGATTGATTTCATAAAAGGCCCAGCGAGAGGTAGGTCTAGAAGATGGATATATCCCAATTATAATGAACTCTGGAAAACATCACAGATTGAAGCGGCTACCCGCCTTAGGGCTATTGATCAAGCTAATTTAGAGAAAGTGCTTGCAGTAGTGGATAACAGCATTAACACCCTTTCCTCCCGCATCAACACATTGGATAATATTGTGTCATCTGTCGTTGAAATTGTACAGGATGATGTGTCTGTATTATACCATGGTCAAAATCAATTGCGTTCTATTATGCAGTTTGCATGGACCCTGCAGATGCTGAAGGCCAGAAAAGTGCCTTGGAATTACATGAATGTCACGTCCCTTTTTTTCCCCATTTAATTTGACTGATAAGCAACGTTTGCTTCCAATGAGAGATGCTTCTTTTTCCATGGTACACATTGAAAGATTGGAGTTTTTACCTTTCTCAGTGGCTTATCCACGGGTTAATAACTTTACCATTTGCGCTTTTCCAGTTTACAAATTGCATGAAATATTTTGCCATTGGTAGGTATGAGCCTCTTCATAGCTCCTATTTACATGAAGCCTCGTCGCTCCCTTTCACTTACAGATGCCTGAGGGACGGAAAAGAAGTTTATCTGAAAGGTGAGGAATGCACGGAAACACCAGTTCACTCATTATTGTGTAGACACATACAATTGCATGGCTCTTGTAATCAGGAACGGCCTAATTTAGCATGTGTTTTAAAAGGTACACCCGTGCCCGCTATTGTCCCCACTTTCACTTTACTAGCCAATGGTAGTTATATACTTTTAAATAATGAAGATTGCTGTGGGTTATTAAAAGGCATAGCGTATGTAGTTACAGTCAGTGAGCGGGTGGTTTGCTGTAAAAATGTATCCACCCACGCAGGGGAACTTGGATGTTTCCATCTGGCCGAGGATTCCGACCTTGAAAGCAGAGTTCAATAAGATGAGTCAAATAAGAGCCCTATTGTCACAAAAAGAGGTTGCCCTGACATCTGCTTGTGAAACATTTGTGCTTCACGTAGCTAACACCTGCACAGAAGTGCATGCTTTATTAAATACTGACCTGCCATTGCATTTCGGTGAGCTGATTCATACAATTTTTAACGCATCCTCCACATCGGGGCTGGCGCACTTTTTTAAAGTAGTGAGCAGTGGTCTAGTGACTACTTTCCAAAAGATATTTGGAGTCATTCCTGCTTTCTTCCATTCAATTTTTCCAGCCAATTTGGTGGAGTTCCCATTTTGCAGGCTTTTTAGTGCTTTTTTGTTTTATTCAAAATGGATGCCCGTCCTGTGTTCCAAGACGAGCAGTCGCGGTTAGCACTGTTTCGCGACAGAATGCTTGAATACTATGGTACGCTGCCACTCGCCACCTTAAGTGTAGCATATGGATTATCGTTTCGATTTTCCTATTTCACCTCTGTCCAGCCTGTCTTTCATTGCCTGAGCTGCGATTTCGACTGGGCCCTGGATTTGTGTCTCTGCAATTTGGTGTCTCCTGAAGTGGATTTTAATCATCTCATGAGTCCCTTAGTTGCTCACTAATTTCTTTGTTCTGGCGGAGGATTATGGCCTTTGCAGCGGTGCATGGAATACTGGGTCATTGGAATATATTCACAGCAGCGCAGGATTTCTTGGCACACAGCTTCATTGAGAACCTGCCGAGTTGTCCTCTGATGGTACTGGAGGCTCCAGTAATTGAAGAGAATGTATGTTCTTTCTCATTTGAATTGGATGGCTGACTTATTTTTGGATGATAACAGTGACTTCCTTTCCTGCTTATTTTGCATACTCAGTATTAGGCTGAGTTCTATCGAGGCCTTTGATATCATGAAACTTTTTCCAATTTTGTTTTTTAATTATGATGGACAATTTTGGTATCGGACCTATTGGCTTTAGTAACATGCAGGTGGGATTTCGTTTTTTTTGGATGACTAAAATATTTTTTCCTAACCTACTCGAATTTGAACTGACTTCTTCATTGAACTCTGCATTTCAATATTGAGTCCTTTATCTTATCTTATCTTATCTTATCTTATCTTATCTTATCTTATCTTATCTTATCTTATCTTATCCATGCTCGGATCAAGGGAGGGAGCCATATAGATATACATTGCCTATATGCTGTGTTAAGTTAGCATGAGCTTATTCGGAGTTTAAATACCATTTTACCTTTCTGCTGCTTCTGCACACAACACATAGCTGTTGGTTTAGCTTTGAGCCTAGTAGAATGTTTTTGTTCATGCGAGAATAATATGTTGTTTGTCCTATATCAGCCTTGCTTGGTGAGCTGTGTCTGTACAGTGAGTGTAGAAACCTTCAAGGATATCTCAACACAGTGGTTGTGCAAGGTCTGATCTTCGCACATTCCTAGACATAACATACATGCAGCTGCGGCCATGTTCTGGCTTTAGGCGTGTTTTATATTGCTTTGCACAAGAGCATAGAAAAACACTTGACTGTGCTTCGCATGCTGAGAGCTGGTGGAAGATGATGTGATCCCTTACCACTAGGATCTTGAGGTATAGGGCCACCTTGCTAAAACCCAAAGAGACCTTCTTAGATATAATATAATATACTAGCTAGGGAGGGTGAGAGTTAGGTGCTACTGAACCCTATTCGTTTTAGCATTATACCATGCTTTCAGCTTTTGTGTTCTATGGACTAGTGACTATGCTGATTACTTTGTTTCTTATAATATGTTTGCTTTTATTAGCTAAGATACTGCGTTTGAGAACACTGCATTAATGAATAAACATTTAAAATTTGCGTGTGTCTTCTTTTACTCCTTGTTCTGGATTGAAATGATTGTATAAAGAAAGAGTGTTCATGTGTTCCACGTTACCTGAGGTATACTAAGTCCATGTTCTGGTTTGTCTAAGCATTGGGGGTTTGTGATCACCAATGAGACACTGTAGCTAGTCTGGTAGTGGATTTAGGGCACTAAGGTGAGTTTTGGCACACCCTAATTCACTGAGGTTCCAAGTCTCTATGCACAGTTCTGTATGAGAACGGAATCCCTGCAACATAACCCTATATGACAAAAAACAAAACTGTAAACATCTCTCCCCCTCTTGAGCTATATTGTGTACTGGAGCCATTTCATTTCCCTCTCCACAATTTACAAGTCTATCTGTTACTCCTCTTCCCCAGCCTGGGGCATTTTTTTTCCATCATTACTTTGCCCTTTTACCCACTCAGATTTCTTTCCTTCATCCAAGCTTAAGGTCTTGTGGCATTTGGTAGTGACTCACATCTGGATAGATTCTTCAAGAGTGGGCACCACTTCCCCACGGAGACCACCTCCCTGTGGATCTTGTCTAGAATGACCCTTATTATTATTATTATTAAATTAATATTAAATTAGTTTTATATATGGCACACAGCTAACCAGAGGTTTCCCGGCGCCTACAGACACGCAGTTCAAGGAGGCAAGGGCCACAGCTCTACTGATTAAAAAGCCAAGTTTTTATATCTTTGCATGATTTAAGGTAACTTGTTTCGTGTAGTAAATGAAATGGAAGTGAGTTCCACTGGGAGGGAGCTAGATAGGCAAACGAATGCCCACCCATTTTAGCTTGTTTGATCCTGGGAACTTGGAATTTTAATTGATTAGAGGATCGTAATAGGCGTGAGGGACGATAAGGGTGCACCAAAGCACCTAAATATTGGGGAGCAGAGCCCATGCTTATCCTATGCATGTAGCTGAGAACTTTAAATTTTGTGCGATTGCCAATGTAGTTCACGGAGTGAGCCTGGAGCGGAAGTCATTCTGGCGAGTTGGCAAAGCAGTCTGGCTGTAGAGTTCTGGACCACTTGCAGCTTGCGTAGCTCTTCCCTGCTAACACCCAGATAAAGCACATTTTCATAATCTAATCTGGACACGATCAAGGCCTGGATGACAGTTTTTTGCGTAGAGGATGGAAGCATCCAGAGAATTTTTCTAAGCCACTTTAAAATAATAAAACAGGTAGAGGCTACCTTGACCACTTGCTGCTTCATAGACAATTGGTCAACAATATTCATGCCAAGATTGCGGGCCGATTGCCATTTGCGAAGGCCAATGTTGGTTTTTTCATGCACAATCACCCAAGAGTTTGATTTGTTCATTCTTGCATTGTCAATGGTTTGCTTCCATATGCAACTCCTAAGCGCATCTTGAATACTGTGATATGGTTATCAGGGAGCAGTCTCATTGTTTTTAGAGGTCTGGAATTTCCACTAGAGTTTTTGCTTCTGAGAGAGACCTTGTTTGTTGTAGATCATTGTTAAATTTATATTTAACATGAAATGGATAACCTCATATGTAACTAATGTGTTTGTGTCTTAGGAAGTCTGTCAATGATCAAAAGATCCAAAGCTTTCAAAGAATGACCATAAAAAAGCTCCCGAAATGTTGAGAGTTTAGGACCCTAGAAGGTGATTCTATCTGTGGATATGGGCCTGCTCATAATTTCACCCTTTGTTTTAAAGTCATGCACACATATTAAAATTGCCACTGTCCTTTCCTTCCATGTGAGTGTCTCCCCACGAAATGGATACAGTCAAGTCGGATGTCTACATCTTCCTTGCACAGGAGGACATCTTGAAACAGCTGCTGTATATCTACTTTTATATTAACCCCTTGTGCTGCATGGTGCACTCATGTTGCACTCCTCTAATGCAAATGGCATGCCTCCTGTATCTGTTTGAGATCTTTGATGTGGCTCCAGAGTAAAGGTTTTGAACTTTAATGACCAGACGTTCTTGACAGAGAGCATCGGTTTCTTCTTCTTCATCTCTCCAGAGTTTTTCAGAATGGATACTTAGTGTCTCAATTCAGGTTTGTATTGCTTTGTCTTGAACATATGTCTATCAATCAATCAGGGAATTTTGAAATGAGCTACTCACCTGTGAGGGTCTCAAGGCGCCGGGGGGAGGGGGCAGCTCTGGCCAGGCGAAGAGCCAGGTCTTGAGGGTCTTCCTGAAGATGTGCAGGGTGGGGGCGCATGTGAGGTCGATCTGGAGCTCGTTCCAGGTCTTGGCCGCGATGTAGGAGATGGTCCTTTCACCCGTTCTTGCTCTGCCGATGCGCGGGGGTTCGGCGAGGTCGGTAGATCGGAGGTTTCTCTTGGGTATGTGGAAGGAGATTCTATTGTTGAGATATTGGGGTCCGGTGTTTTGGAGGCATTTGTAGGCATGGGTGAGTATCTTTTAAGTTACTCTCTTTTCGACAGGTAGCCAGTGGAGGTTTTGCAGGTGTTGGGTGATTTGCTCGTGTAAATGAATGCCAAGGACGAGTCTGGCTGTGGTGTTCCGTATGGTCTAGAGTTTGCGGAGCAGAGACTTGTTGATCACGGCATAGAGGGCGTTTCCATCATCCAGTCTGCTAGTTATGAGAGTGTGGGTGATGGTCTTTCTTGATTTGGGGTATCCATTTGAAGGTCTTCCGAAGGAATCGGAGGGTGTTGAAACAGATGGAGGTGACGGCGTTGAACTGTTGAGTCATAGAGAGGGAGGAATCGAGTATGATGCCGATGTTCCAGCATGGTCTGTGGGGGTGGGGGGCTACCAAGGGAAGTGGGCCACATGGTGTTGTCCCATGCAGAGTGGGAGGGTCCAAGGATGAGGACCTTTGTCTTCTCCAAGTTAGGATTCAGGCAGCTGCTACTCATCCAGGATGTGACATCCTTCATTCCATCCTGAAAGTTGAGTCTGGTGGTGATGGGATCCTTGGTGATGGAGAGGATGAGCTGGTTGCCGTCGGCTTAGGATACAAAGCCCAGTCTGTGACTAAGCATGGGCGAATTTTGGGAATCTGGCGTTCGCGAATTTTGCGAATTTGCGAACTCGCAATCCGCAAAATCTGCGAATTCTTGTGAATTTGCGGGGGTTTTTTTTGTGTTTGCAAGGATTTCTGCCAGTTCGCAAGGATTTCTGACAGTTCGCGAGGGTTTTGTAACAGTTCGCAATCGCGAACTTACATGTCGGCTCGCAACGGTCACGATTATGTTGTTTCTACGTCTGGTTCATCATCACAGGTTCCCAGCACCCTCTGTTTCACCCCTGCCACCCTCTGTTTTACCCATGCCACCCTCTGGTACATCAATGCCTTATGCTACCCTCTGGTTCATCATCACTGTAGATTATGGGGGGAAAAAGCAAGCACACCTGCCTGCTTCAACTGACATGAATTAATTTGGGGTTGATTTATTAATGTGTCACTGTTTTAAAATTCCAGTCTGGCACCTGCATCCTTATCTGTAATTTGCTTTCTGTTGCAGTGCATTTTTTTTTCCAGGACCTTTGTGGCCTACTTGTAGCTATTCTATGAGCCTGCTGTGAGGGTCAGAGCAGGGTCATGCAATTGTTGCAACTAGCAACTGAACTTTGGAGGGGCCCTTGTCAGTAGGCACTACAGGGAACGGTTACTACTGATGAGTTTGAACTTTTGAACCTGCCTTCACTTTTGCAAATTCGTTTTTCTGCAGAGCAGCATTACAGCAACTTTAATGCCCCACCAAGCTTATATGAGAAAGTTGATTTCTAATCCAAAAGTTATCCAAAGAAAAGCAAAAGGCCTCAAATCTAAAAAAGTGCAGGCAAATGTCAACCTGAGGAGTTATTGTGATAAAAACAATCATTTTCAGAAGGTCTATGCTGCTTGCTAGTAGATTTCTTGTGCGGAATTGCAATTTTTGTAATTTCGCGAGTGCGAGATTGTTGCTGCCCGCCGCACCTACATGTTCGCAATTGCGAACTTACACCGCTAAGAAAAAAAATCCGCTGCGTGCGAATTTGCGGATTTTGCGGGAAATTCGCGAATCTCGCGGATTGCGAATTTACCGAAAATCCACAAAATCCGCGAGCGTAACGGATTTTCCGCCCATGCTTATCTGTGACGATGGTGGCAAGGGTGGCCATGTAGATGTTGAAGAGCGTAGGGCTGAGCAACAATCCTTGGGGTACTCCACAGTTGATCTCTGTGGGTTCGGGGAGGAAGTGTGGAAGTCTTATTCTTTGGGTTCTGCTGGTGCGGTAGGAGCGGAGCCAACCGAGGGCAGTTCCCTGTATGCCGGCGTCATAGAGTCTGGCATTTAGTGTGCAGTGGGAGACAGTGTTAAAGGCTGTAGAGAGGTGCAGTAGGATAAGGGACATGGTGTGTCCTTGGTTGAGGAGGTTGCGGATGTGGTCTGTAGTGGCGAGTACAATGGTCTCAGTGCTGTGGTTGCTACAGAATCAGGATTGGGAGGTGTCGAGGATGGAGTTCTCTTAAATGAATTTCATTAGTTGGACATTGACGGTCTTCTTAGTGACTTTTGACGTGAAGGGGAGGAGGGAGATGGGTCAGTAGTTCTTGATGGCGTAGGATCTGCTGAAGGCTTCTTGAGAAGGGGCCTGACTTCTGCATGTTTCCAGTTGTCGGGGACAGTGCCAGTTTCGAAGGTTGCATTGATGGTGCGCCGTAGTTACGGGGCGATGGCGGCGGCGGCTCTGTGGAATATGTGCAGAGGGCAGGGGTCCGTGGGGGCTCCTGATAGAATGCTTTTCATGGTCAATGCAATGTCTTCGTGATGACTTGGGTCCAGGAAGAGATGGTGGGCTGGCTGGCGTTGCTGGAGGAGGGAGTGGTTTTGGAGTCCGGTGTCTGGTCATTGAAGTTGTTGTAGAGGCACTTGATTTTCAGATGGAAGTAGGAGCTGAGCTCGTTGCAGAGGTCCTGGGAGGATGTGATGTCCGTCATTTTGCTGGGGGGTGTGGTGAAATCCTGGATGATGCTGAAGAGCTCCTTTGAGTTGGCGGTGAGGAGGTGAACTTTCAGAGACACTGTCTGTCAGGGTTACATAGGGGTGCGAGTTTGTCTGTGCAGTTGGTGATCCATCTGAAAAGTTCTTTGGCTGCGAGATTGGGGTTGGTCTAGGTGGGGGGCATTGGGGTTTAAGGTGCCGTTGAGCTGCTCGTCTGTGACCTTGCTCCAGATCCTTCACGGAGGGAGGTTGCAGGTTTGAGGGTGGTGGGTTTGTTGACATGGAATGGTCTCCTGCCATGCCATTTTTCCCAGAGGTTGTGAAAGAGTTCCTCCATGAATGACAGGCTCTTTGTCTTCTGTTGCGAACACAGAAGCAGTGACAAGTTCTTTAGATGGCTATCAACTTCTCTTGGTATGAGTGAAAATGTATTTGATATTGCTGTTGCTTTGTTCTTGGAGGAGGCCATATTACAGGTGTTTCGAATGAAGTGCAACAAACACTGCATTGATTTGTCTGGGTGTATGTTCAGCAGAGCAGCAATTACTGAAGGGGTATCTATGTTGTTTGTCTGCTAAAGTTTGTGAAAGTCCCTCTCCTGGTTCTTTCATCATGAGGCATTTCAGGTTATGCAAGCAGCATCACAGATAGCTTGGATCATAGAGGGCAGCTCTTGTTCCCTCCCAACAGCCCCTATGTGATAACAGGCATGCCAGAGATGGGATGATCCTCTCAGAAGGGTTTAGACTGCACCTTGGCTGATGTGGAGTGTGCTGTTTGTGGACTTCTCTGGCCTGATAGGCCACTGGTATTTTCTTAAAGGAGCTACATTTCTGAGAACATGTATTTCCTACTGAGTGTCAATGAGTGGAGAGTATCCTTCTGTTTAAATCCTATATGACCTCTCTAAGTACACTACCTTCTAATTCAGTTTAAACTATTTGACGCTGTTGTTGGATTAATGGGAGCATCACATTTGTTGCTGTAAATTACCTCTCTGGGTGTTGCCTGATATTGTACCATCAGCTGCTTGCCTTACTTAAGAAGAGGGACAACGATCCCTATTCCTCCAATTTGTGTGGGAGTGTGGGATTTATCAATGCTTCTGCTTATGAGGTGTCCAGCCCTAACTTTCTCACTGGAATTTGGCCACTGAAGCTGCTGTCTGCTAATGTTTCATAAATGTTCCCCTGCCCCAAATAAATCACTCCTTCTGAAAAGGGTCTTGCACATGGTCAATGCTGGACCTAGCCCGTACCCATCTTCCCATGACCACAGATCTGCCCGGCACTCACTGCTCACACCATCTGCACCTGTATGCCTGGGCCCTGAAGGTCTGTGTTCCCTCATGTGGTGAGCACACTCTCCCTCTGGTGAGCTTATCTCTTCTTGTGCACACTATATTAGGGCAACCCGGTAACCGTGCTGGAGACTAGGTATAAAACTGTGTATCAAAAATCCTCTGAAGGAAAGATCTTTTCAAAAGATAGCAATACAATAACTATTTGTTTAACTGAATTCAAACACATAAGTAAACAATATTTCAATAATATGTAGGATGTACTTTCATATATATATCTCATACTTCAAGTTTATTCTATCAAAAATCACAACAAGAAATAAAACAGGGTCAATATGTACTCAAAATTAAAACACACTTTTCTATTGTATCCCCATGATATTTACAATTTGTACAATGGATATCCAGGTTATCACAGTAATCACTCAACACAAGTGTCCTCTTTTGAAAACAAAATTCTATAGAGGAAATTATTTTTTAAAACATATAGTAGTTGCCTTGATTCAAGCTCTGACTTCTGTGGAGTTAATAGTTGACAGATGCCATTTTGTTTTGGTGTCTGACTTCCCCATTCCAATTTTGTCCTCATTAAGGTGTGATCAAAACTAGTGTCCTCTCTGCTTATTCCAATAGTTGAATTAGGTAGTCATTCTCAAACATGCAAGAGGTTTTGATGTGGAAAGTTCTTGCAAACGGCATTTTTTGAGGACTGCCTTGGCTCAGGAAGCTATAGCAACACAAAAAGATGATGCATGGAATGTTGAACATTGTCAAACATTTACCCCCAATACAGAGATCTGGGCATAAATCCATTGGTCTTTTCCTCATCATTCCATTCCAGTTCGGACTCAGTCATGTGCAAATCAGTTCAGCCTAAACTGCAAGGACAGGTCCTCCATAGACAGCAAACAAACACCCTGGGAATGTTTTCGGGGTATTACCCCTCATCAGCCAGGCTACCTTGAATCCAATCATTACCAGACTACAGGGGCTGTCCAACCACCCTGAACCAGGGCCAATAGATTATTACACCTCACAAAAGGTTCAGGTAATAAAAATCAAAAATCAGCAGTTAAACAATAACCGCTTAACCAATAAAACAAAAGAAAGGATGGGTGGGGAAAAACATTTTTTTTTTATAAAGGAAGAATAAGCCTATACACACTTGTTAGCAATTATATAAAAACAGTTATATTTTATTATAGATATATTGTTTGGTTAAAATTGTTCTAGAAAAGAACAATAATGCTCAAAGAAGGGGAAATGTTGGCAAAAAAGTAAACACATAATAAACATGCCATACCAGTGGCTAACACACAAACATGATGTATACAAAGAGGAACAACAAGATAAAAGTAAAGTGTCCTTTCTCAAATTATGGCCACAGAAGCGTCAACAGCGTTTCAACCGCTGAATAACTGTGCGGTCATCTTCAGGACGAAGAGTTGTTTTGAGCGTTTAATTTCTTAATTCCATGGCATATAAGTAAAGCTTCCAATCTCTAAAACGAAACTGGCAAAAAAAATCCTATAAATTAGATCATGGCGTCAAAATACTGCCTTCTGATATCTCCACGGAGTTGGATGATTTCAAGGGCTACAATTGCCCCAACCAGTCTGCCCAATTAATCGGCAAATGGTGTTAGTACATGACGCACACACAACGCGGATTTACACCGAAGCGTAGATCCTTGAATCCAATGGCATAGTGAGCACAGGACCCACATCTGGGCATACCCTTCCACTTCAGGCAACTATGGTGAAACAAAAAGAGGATTGCCAAACATTCACCCCCAGTACAGAGATCTAGGCCTAAAGCCATTGTTTTTTGCTCACCAGGCCATTCCAGTTCGGACCCAGCCATATGATTAACAGTCTAGACCCTGCTCCCCATGGCAACAGTCCAGCCCAAAATGACAGGCCGGGTCCTTGGTGGACCGGAAACAAACATCCTGGGACCGGTTTAGGAGTATCACCCCTCATCAGCCAGGCTAGCTTGAATCCAATGGCATAGTGATCATGGGACCCATGTCCGGGCATACCCTTCCAACGTAGGGTGACCATATAAAAAACAAAAAGATGATGGATGGAATACTGAACATTGTCAAACATTCACCACCAGTGCAGAGATCTGGGCTTAAATCTATATATTTTTTTGTCATCATGCCATTCCATTTTGGACCCAAGCCATCTGTAAATCATTCTTGACCCGGCGCCCATGGGAACTGTCCAGGCTAAACAGCCAGGCCAGGTCCTCTCTGACCAGAAACAAACATCCTGGGGCCAGTTTTGGGGTGCCACTCCACATCAGCTAGGGTAGCTTGAATCCAATGCATAGTGAGAACGGAACCCACGACTGGGTATACCCTTCCCAATTAGGGCTACTATAGGACAGTTTAGGCTGGCCTGTTACCAAGAGGAGCAGGGTCAAAACTGATTTAAATATGGCTCGGTCTAAACTGGGGTGGTATGGTGATCAAAAGTAATATGGTGTTAACCCAGATCTCTTGACTGGGGTGAATGTTTGATTTGTTCGGCATTCCGTCCATCATTTGTGTGTCTTTTGTTTTCTTGCCCTAAATGCACTGTTTATGCCCAGAGGTGGATTCGGGCTCACTGAACCACTGGATTCAAGCTACCCTGGCTGATGAATGGTGAGAACACAAAATCCGTCCCAGGATTCTTGTTTCTGGTTCATGGAGGACCTGCCATAGCAGTTTGGGCTGGCCTGTTCCCATGAGTAGGGTCAAGAAGGATTTGCATATGGATGGGGACATACTAGGGTAGCATGGTGAGTAAAAGAACAATGGATTTCACCACGATCTCTTGACTTGGGGTGAATGTTTGATTTGTTCCGCCTTCCGTCCATCATGTGTGTGTCTTTTGCTTGCTTGTCCAAAGTGTACCGGTTATGCCCAGACATAGGTCCCAAGCTCACTGTGCAACTTGATTCAAGCTAGCCTGGCTGATGAGGAGCAATACCCTGAAACTGGTCCCAGGATCCTTGTTTCTGGTCCTGGCAGACCTGGCTTGGCAGTTCGGGTTGGACTGTACCCATGAGGAGCAAGGGTCAAGAGTGATTTCCATATGGCTAGGTCTAAATTGGGGTGGAATAATGAGTAAAAGAAAGATGGTGGTGAGGGATAGGAAAAAAGAGATCATGCCCCCCTCATCATGGGAGGTATTTTGAATAATAAAAAACTGTTTCTGGATTTTCTTCTTGAAAATAAGAAAGAAAAGTGTTTGATGCAAAGGTATGTAATTTTGATAGAGCCCTGCGCCAAATAACTAAATGCATTGACAGGAACCATCATGATGGCATCTCCTGCCAATGATTCATAAATGACCGCCAGTTTGGAGGTCATTTATATATCTGGCAGTTGGGACCTGCGTCAGGGAGATGGAGGCATTGACACCATCACCCTGATGGAACAACGGTCCGAAAGCCAATATATATATCAAGGCCTTAAATACATTCCAAACACCCTCCATTGGCACCATTGATCTCTTGCATGACAGTCTAAACTTCAGTGTATAAATCACTCATTCTCTCTATTCCTGCTGGTAGTGTATGTGTTTCATTCCTCATGGCCAAGGCATGTATGGCTGATTTGATCCTGTTGGATCGATGATGGTGTTGGCAGGAACAACCACCTGCAGGTACAATGGCAGCATGATGATTGCCTGGAAGGCAAAAGTGATTTTAAGGTCTGGGGTTTGACAGCGCAGCTGTCAAACAGATCAAATTACTAACAAAATGCTTCAAGAGGGCGTTGAGCCTGCCCCTTTCAACCACGTGTTTTCTTTGACCAGCCTCTTTCGTCTGTTGGCTGGAGACTTTGTCAATGATGTCTTACTCATCCCAGGGAGTTCTCACTTCTTCACCTGATCCTTTCAGCATTTTAGGTGCTTCCGTTTACCTTTATTACTTGCACTAAACTGCATGAGAGACTATTTTACAATTATAGTCCTCTCTCCTTACCCCTTCTGGCTCCCTCCCAAGTGTCTCTCTCTATTGTGCTAACACTACCTTTGTTAGCCCATTTAACCCCCTTTGTAGGTGGCTCGGTGTTCACTAACAAGTCTGGATCATGTGCATGCCTGCTGGGTCAGTGAATTCAATTGATAGTTGCAAATGTGGTGACGGAGTATCACTGCTTTTTGATACAGTACACCGGAAAATGCAAATCTGAATGACAATAATAATAATAATAATAATAATAATAATAATAATATTAATAATAATACTAATAATAATAATAATAATAATAATAATAATAATGATAATGATAATGATAATGATAATAATATTAAGCCATTTTTAAAGTGCCTGGCTACACAAAAACAGTGTGTGCCAGCGCTAGATGCTGCTAATTCTCATGAGGCAGAAGATGGGAGGAAAAGCCAATAGTCCTCCTTTTTATTTGCAATACACAAATTGCAAACATATGCTCCAAATAATGGTGATGCATTTCGGTTAAACTGACCTATGTCAGACCTAAAACAGTCTTCAGTTCAGTTCTTGTAATTCATAGTCATAGAAAACATGTATATGTGTGCATGTACCAAGGTGACGCTGGAATGCAATACTCTTGGCATAATGTCTAAAATGATGATCTCATTTTTGAGGTTCTTAAATACGGTAAAAGGAGTAGAGGGAAACATAATAGTGTTCACACAATCTATTATCATATTTGCAATGTCATAAAATGATAGCAGTTAATTCTGAAACCCGGGGAACAGATAATAAGTCATAAGTATCAATTAAAAAGTGGAGGACTATGCTTTCTACTATTTCAATGAATTGGAATCAACTTGTCGTGCCCAAGTGAGCGATATAGGTCAATGAATCACCATTATGTTAAAATTACATTCAATTTGGAGTGTATACACCTTCTATCCAAATAACTTTGCCTCGGACTCTGCACATTTTATAGGTTTACTTAATTGCAATGTTAAATCCTTCCTCCTGTAAATGAAAATGTAAATTTCTTTCAACATTTCCTGTAATAGGTCCTTTGCAGAACCTCCCTCAGAAACATCATGCCTTAAATGTAAAGAAACTGAGAAAAAACAAACAAAAATATATACAAACATGACAAGTCAGTTTATAAATATTTAAAAAGAACCGAAAACTTCCTCGGGCACAGCTGCTTGTCCTTTTTAGCCCGATAGTGCAACCCACTCTATAAAGTCAATACAGATTAGTTTATAGCATAAAGTTACACCAATTAAATCCTCGTTATGAACCACAATCACTGTGTATCCACTTGCCATGTTATCAATGTGTATATTTACATGAGTCAAGTTCATCGGGTAGATAATGTGTTAAAATAACCCTGGAATAGACCGACAAACTCAATTTTGTCCTGTTCATTTTTTATCCATATAGCGTCCTTCGGTCAAATTTCCCTGATAAAAGTTATTAAAATAGATTTCAAAAATGTAGATGGCACGTATTTTAAATTTTCATCATCATTTCATTTTATGTTCTGATTCTCATTGGAACTATGCATTCGATACTAGAGTGTACACCTGATTAAAAAAATACTCATATGACAACTCTATTCCTCCTCTATATTAAGGTCCCTCGGATGCTTTTTTCTAATAAGATAAACTATCTTGACTCCAGGCATCTTAATGGCAGTATTTTATTTCCACCTCTTCCCATTTGTGTGACTGTGTCTCTTGGAAAGTATATTTGCATTACCTTGAGGTTTATGTGCATAATGTCTCGACACTTAACTTTTAGTTGCCTGTTTGTGTTGAAGCATTCTATCCTTCACTGGTGTAATAGTACTTCCAATGCATGTTGTATGAGAATTCAATATTGTACACTGTATAACTTGTTTTACACCCTATGTACGATTTAATCTGCATATTTAGGGCCATATTTATGACCCTTGTGGTGCAGGGCAGTGGAGCAAATCACCTTTCTGTTCTACTCTGCGTCACAGAGAAAGGACAGGAATGTGCTGTATTTATCCAATACAGTGCATTCCTGTCCTTTCTCCTTGCACTGGTGTAGTTTTTGCAGCCTTGCACCAATACAGGAACCGTTGCACCTTAGTTCAAGGGTGCCTGTGTTGCAGGGAGGATTATTTTGTGCAGGAAGGGGCCCTTACCTACACAAAAACAATCCTGAGAGGCTTTTCTCACTTTCTATGTGTGCTGCAGTATGCAGAACACATAGAACAAACATTGGCATAGCATTACTCCATATTTTTGTAACCCATTCAAAGCCACTTAAGGTGGCTTTGTGTGACTTCAAAAATTTGACTTTAGGTTTGTAGAACTCTTGCACCACCATGCACGGTGCAAGAGCAATGCAAACCTGGTCATAAATATGGCTTCAGTTTCTTATAGTGTACCAGATATTCATTCACTGCGTTTCTTTGAGCAACTTTCCATACTCTTTTTAAAAACAAATCTTTTTATTAAACAAAGAGTGACATAGCAGCGTACAGTGCAATACCATTGTCTTCATCCAAGCCAAGTGCATTAATACAATGTCAATCAATACGCTACATGAGACCAGTTCCATTACATCGACTCTGGTGACTTTCCCAATCTTATACCTAATCAATCGTCTAGGTGGCCACTGCCTGTTGAAAAGTGTCAGTGAACGGTGTAAATAGCATTCCAAGACTTTCGTTCCATGCTCCCCAAATTTTAATCCATTTTTGTGGGAACTTTCCTTCCTCTTAGCATTCTGAAAATAACTTTGAACCAAGCTATCATTTAAAAGCATGCTTTTCCAAATGTTATATCCGGTTTACTTCCAACATTCACAATATTGTCATTAGGATATTTCAGTAAACAATTGTATACAATACTTCCAACGGCGGACCACAGGTTCAGCACATCAATCCCTGTTATATTACATTTATTGTCCTGTGCATCTACTTCTGGCACTCGCCGCCGTTGAGCACCACTGGAATCCAGAAAGAGCAAGATACTTTGAAAATGAAGGTGCACCAGAAATTAAGTTGGGATAGCAAGTTTAGGCCATCATCCTTCTTTATTCACAATTTGAATAAAATCAGCCACAAGCCAACGCACTTCGTTCCTTTTACATAAGAAACTTCATCAGGGCTTGGTCTGTCAAGTAGTGTATTCACAAAGATCGGACTTCGTATTTGGCGACTATGCCGTAACCAGGAAAAACGGAGGACATGGATTTCAAGCTAGGACTTGACTTGAATGAGCCTTATTTCGGGGCTGATTATATTTCAATTATAATTAAAGAAGGCTGATAGACTAAACTTGGTATCCCAACTTCATTTCTGGTGCATCTTCCATTCCAAAGGATATTTCAGTGGATTTAAATGCTCTAAGTAACTTATTTGGTATTCGGATTGTATGTACTCCATTATTAAACATATTTTTTCTTATTCCACAGTCCGATTTATTTTCTTTAACAGATAACTTCCCTTTAAGTTTCTCACCTCAGATTCAGCTTGATGTAAAATAGTTTCTTCATATCCTCTGTTTCTGAAGGGACTGTACCAGACTATTTTCTCATTCTCAAAGTCACTTTCCATACACATATGGTAATAGCGCATTGTTAACTACCGCTACTGTGGATACAGTAATTAATGGGTGCGGTACTGCTGAGCTGTTACAAGTTTCCACCCACAGAAAGAAGCACTGATTAGGAAATCTGTAGTTGTATGCTGATTCTCCGGCAGCGGTCGGTGTCTCAATAAAGGGCGGGCAGGCGGGGCAGGGGATGGATGACAAGACAAATAAAGAAAAAACAAAACAAAATACCTGCCACATCGCCTCATCACACTCCTCTCCACTGCAGGCACAGGCTCCCAGTGTCCACTGAGTCCAATGCTGATGCTGCTTTCATGCTGCTGGTAGCATGAGAGCAGATTCAGGATTGAACTGAGCACCCTTGATTTGCACTCCCAGTCGGACTTGGAGCCTGTGCCTGCTCTCTCCAACCGAGCAACACAGCTCGGGTATGAGAGAGCTTCAGTGCTCATGACCGGTTTGGCTGTCCTGAGACAGCCTAAACTGTCATGCCCACTGCCAACAGTGCAAAACGCTTCTCCTAGTGCCTGTCATCCCCTAGCCCCTCCCCCAAGCCTCAGCTCCTTTTTTTTAACAATCTTTATTGAGTTTTTACATTATTGAAGCAACCCGTCCCCCCACCCCCCACCCCACCCTGAGACAGGCATGATAATTAAACAAATATATAAAAATAAACATAAACACAGGTCAGAATAAGCAGATAATTATACAAAAATCATATTAGAGCAAAGTAAAATATAATGACATCATTAACATCCTTGATTAATCAGTATGTTCCATCCATTGTGCTAAGGGCTCCCAAATATCTTACCCTTTCTTTTTCTTATTCCGACCCTTCTGACTGTATATAGCAATTTCCAAACTATAGGTGCTAACAAACGAGCTTGCCACTGTTGAAATGTAGGTGAGTATAGGTCAAGCCAGGCTGATGCAAGACATATTCTAAGTATTGCCATTGCAACAAATAGCAATCCCCTTGTGTGCGTCGGTCGTGTATCACCGTCTACCCCCAATACTATTTCATCAGTAGTTAGCTCTATATTAGTTTTCAAAATTCTAAAAAGAAAAGTGGATATTTCCTGTTTTATAATATAGAGTTCTTTACAAGTGGCAAACATATGTATTATATGGACTTCCGGTTGTGAACATCTAGGACATTGAGTCCCCTTGCCTTTACTCCACTCAGCTATTCTTTTAGGCGTATAATATAGTTTGAAAAAGTCTTATAGTATTGTGACTGTAGTTTAGTTTATATTTGGAGTGATTGAGAATAATCAAATCCCATCTGAATTGAGGTTTCTGGTTTATCTAATTGGTTCTGCCATTTTTGAATATGTTTGTCTAAATCACCAGGCAACATGGTAATCAGATTATTGTATATTTCCCCAATTTTAATTGTGTTATTTTGGGTAATTGTTTCAATAATTGTATTTTGCAGAATGCAGAGTTGCCACCACCCTTTTTTATTATAGAATCTCTAATTTGTAAGTATTTAAAACATTTGCGATGATCCAGACCAAATTTCTTTTTTATTAGCTCAAATGTACTGAACCCAGTTGAATTATAAAATGAGCCAAGTCTAGTGATACCCTGCTAACCCACCGTTCCATACATGAATCGGAGAAAATCTCAGGGAGATTTTGATTTCTATATATAGTCGTATAGTGCGAAAATCTACCAATACCAAGGATTTTACGTATATTGCCCCATGCAATATAAATACCTTTCAAGGTTTTAAAACAAACCTTTTTAAAGTGACAATCATAAGTCAAGCGCCAAAGATGATTTCTTGTCTCTTTGCCCAAAATAAGTTCCTGTGGAGTCGGGACCCCACTCACTTGATCTAATTGCGAGTATGGGGTTAAGAGTGCTCGGCTATAGTTGAGAATAGTCGCCCACCTATAAACTTTAAAATTTGGAAGGGCAAGTCCTCCCCTATCTTTAGGTAGATTTATGAATTTTATGGCTCTACGTGATCTACTATACCCCCAAATAAAGCGACAAAACATACCATCAATTTATTTAAAAATTTGCTGGTCAAACATTAGACAGATAGTTCTGAAAAAATACCATTTTAAAATGGTTGCATCTACTGATAATAGTTAGGTGTAGATTATGCAGTTTCTTCAAAGCTTGGTCCGTTTGTTTCAATAGTGGATTAAGATTGAGTTTAACCAAATTGTCAAGATTTGAAGTGATATTAACTCCTAGATAAACGGCATTTTTTACTACCCTTATATCACAATAATTAATTTGGTTATTAATTATGATTTGAGTTTTATTTGGATTTAATTTATACCCCGAAACCGCTCCAAAATCCCCAGCCTCTTGTTCAATTAGTTTTATGGCCTCCTGTGGGTTAGTTGTTGTTATAGCAATATCACGGCATATGCCAATGTTTTGGTGGCTCCATTGGGGGTCGTTATTGGTCTTATGGCTTGATTGGATTCTAGACTCTGAATAAACGGATCTATAAATAGAGCAAATATTAGGGGGGAGCAAGGGCAACCCTGCCTTGTCCCTATTGTCACTTTAAAATTGTCCGATGTCTCCCCATTTATCATGACAGTTGCTTCTGGTTTGCAAACAAAACAGGTGATGGACCGAATGTGGATCAATGTCACACATTCTTCCCAGTCCAAAGATCTGGGCCCAAATCCACCGTTTTTTTGCACTCCACACCACCCTGGGTTAGACAATGGCGATATGCAAATCAGCTCTGACCCTGTGCCCCATGGGAACAGTCCAGTCCGAACTACAAAAGCCATGTCCTTCCCAGAACGGAATCAAGCATCGGAGGACCGGACCGGTTTCGAGGTAACACCTCTCATCAGCCCGGTTAGCTTGACTCCAGTGGTGTGGAGTGCCTGGGACCCACGTCTGAGCATCCCCAGCGCACTTATGGCGGTATTTGCAAACAAAACAGGCGATGGACCGAATGTGGATCAATGTCAGACATTCTTCCCAGTCCAAAGATCTGGGCCCAAATCCATCGTTTTTTTGCACTCCACACCACCCTGGGTTAGACAATGGCGATATGCAAATCAGCTCTGACCCTGTGCCCCATGGGAACAGTCCAGTCCGAACTACAAAAGCCATGTCCTTCCCAGAACGGAATCAAGCATCCGAGGACCGGACCGGTTTCGAGGTAACACCTCTCATCAGCCCGGCTAGCTTGACTCCAGTGGTGTGGAGTGCCTGGGACCCACGTCTGAGCATCCCCAGCGCACTTATGGCGGTATTTGCAAACAAAACAGGTGATGGACCGAATGTGGATCAATGTCACACATTCTTCCCAGTCCAAAGATCTGGGCCCAAATCCATTGTTTTTTTGCACTCCACACCACCCTGGGTTAGAAAATGGCGATATGCAAATCAGCTCTGACCCTGTGCCCCATGGGAACAGTCCAGTCCGAACTACAAAAGCCATGTCCTTCCCAGAACGGAATCAAGCATCCGAGGACCGGAACGATTTCGAGGTAACACCTCTCATCAGCCCGGCTAGCTTGACTCCAGTGGTGTGGAGTGCCTGGGACCCACGTCTGAGCATCCCCAGCGCACTTATGGCGGTATTTGCAAACAAAACAGGTGATGGACCGAATGTGGATCAATGTCACACATTCTTCCCAGTCCAAAGATCTGGGCCCAAATCCATCGTTTTTTTGCACTCCACACCACCCTGGGTTAGACAATGGCGCTATGCAAATCAGCTCTGACCCTGTGCCCCATGAGAACAGTCCAGTCCGAACTACAAAAGCCATGTCCTTCCCAGAACGGAATCAAGCATCCGAGGACCGAACCGGTTTCGAGGTAACACCTCTCATCAGCCCGGCTAGCTTGACTCCAGTGGTGTGGAGTGCCTGGGACCCACATCTGAGCATCCCCAGCGCACTTATGGCGGTATTTGCAAACAAAACAGGTGATGGACCGAATGTGGATCAATGTCACACATTCTTCCCAGTCCAAAGATCTGGGCCCAAATCCATCGTTTTTTTGCACTCCACACCACCCTGGGTTAGACAATGGCGATATGCAAATCAGCTCTGACCCTGTGCCCCATGGGAACAGTCCAGTCCGAACTACAAAAGCCATGTCCTTCCCAGAACGGAATCAAGCATCCGAGGACCGGACCGGTTTCGAGGTAACACCTCTCATCAGCCCGGCTAGCTTGACTCCAGTGGTGTGGAGTGCCTGGGACCCACGTCTGAGCATACCCAGCGCACTTATGGCGGTATTTGCAAACAAAACAGGTGATGGACCGAATGTGGATCAATGTCACACATTCTTCCCAGTCCAAAGATGTGGGCCCAAATCCATTGTTTTTTTGCACTCCACACCACCCTGGGTTAGACAATGGCGATATGCAAATCAGCTCTGACCCTGTGCCCCATGGGAACAGTCCAGTCCGAACTACAAAAGCCATGTCCTTCCCAGAACGGAATCAAGCATCCGAGGACCGGACCGGTTTCGAGGTAACACCTCTCATCAGCCCGGCTAGCTTGACTCCAGTGGTGTGGAGTGCCTGGGACCCATGTCTGAGCATCCCCAGCGCACTTATGGCGGTATTTGCAAACAAAACAGGTGATGGACCGAATGTGGATCAATGTCACACATTCTTCCCAGTCCAAAGATCTGGGCCCAAATCCATCGTTTTTTTGCACTCCACACCACCCTGGGTTAGACAATGGCGATATGCAAATCAGCTCTGACCCTGTGCCCCATGGGAACAGTCCAGTCCGAACTACAAAAGCCATGTCCTTCCCAGAACGGAATCAAGCATCCGAGGACCGAACCGGTTTCGAGGTAACACCTCTCATCAGCCCGGCTAGCTTGACTCCAGTGGTGTGGAGTGCCTGGGACCCACGTCTGAGCATCCCCAGCGCACTTATGGCGGTATTTGCAAACAAAACAGGTGATGGACCGAATGTGGATCAATGTCACACATTCTTCCCAGTCCAAAGATCTGGGCCCAAATCCATCGTTTTTTTGCACTCCACACCACCCTGGGTTAGACAATGGCGATATGCAAATCAGCTCTGACCCTGTGCCCCATGGGAACAGTCCAGTCCGAACTACAAAAGCCATGTCCTTCCCAGAACGGAATCAAGCATCCGAGGACCGGACCGGTTTCGAGGTAACACCTCTCATCAGCCCGGCTAGCTTGACTCCAGTGGTGTGGAGTGCCTGGGACCCACGTCTGAGCATCCCCAGCGCACTTATGGCGGTATTTGCAAACAAAACAGTTGATGGACCGAATGTGGATCAATGTCACACATTCTTCCCAGTCCAAAGATCTGGGCCCAAATCCATCGTTTTTTTTTTGTTTTTTTTTGCACTCCACACCACCCTGGGTTAGACAATGGCGATATGCAAATCAGCTCTGACCCTGTGCCCCATGGGAACAGTCCAGTCCGAACTACAAAAGCCATTTCCTTCCCAGAACGGAATCAAGCATCCGAGGACCGGACAGGTTTTGAGGTAACACCTCTCATCAGCCCGGCTAGCTTGACTCCAGTGGTGTGGAGTGCCTGGGACCCACGTCTGAGCATCCCCAGCGCACTTATGGCGGTATTTGCAAACAAAACAGGTGATGGACCGAATGTGGATCAATGTCACACATTCTTCCCAGTCCAAAGATCTGGGCCCAAATCCATCGTTTTTTTGCTCTCCACACCACCCTGGGTTAGACAATGGCGATATGCAAATCAGCTCTGACCCTGTGCCCCATGGGAACAGTCCAGTCCGAACTACAAAAGCCATGTCCTTCCCAGAACGGAATCAAGCATCCGAGGACCGGACCGGTTTCGAGGTAACACCTCTCATCAGCCCGGCTAGCTTGACTCCAGTGGTGTGGAGTGCCTGGGACCCACGTCTGAGCATCCCCAGCGCACTTATGGCGGTATTTGCAAACAAAACAGGTGATGGACCGAATGTGGATCAATGTCACACATTCTTCCCAGTCCAAAGATCTGGGCCCAAATCCATCGTTTTTTTGCACTCCACACCACCCTGGGTTAGACAATGGCGATATGCAAATCAGCTCTGACCCTGTGCCCCATGGGAACAGTCCAGTCCGAACTACAAAAGCCATGTCCTTCCCAGAACGGAATCAAGCATCCGAGGACCGGACCGGTTTCGAGGTAACACCTCTCATCAGCCCGGCTAGCTTGACTCCAGTGGTGTGGAGTACCTGGGACCCACGTCTGAGCATCCCCAGCGCACTTATGGCGGTATTTGCAAACAAAACAGGTGATGGACCGAATGTGGATCAATGTCACACATTCTTCCCAGTCCAAAGATCTGGGCCCAAATCCATCGTTTTTTTGCACTCCACACCACCCTGGGTTAGACAAAGGCGATATGCAAATCAGCTCTGACCCTGTGCCCCATGGGAACAGTCCAGTCCGAACTACAAAAGCCATGTCCTTCCTAGAACGGAATCAAGCATCCGAGGACCGGACCGGTTTCGAGGTAACACCTCTCATCAGCCCGGCTAGCTTGACTCCAGTGGTGTGGAGTGCCTGGGACCCACGTCTGAGCATCCCCAGCGCACTTATGGCGGTATTTGCAAACAAAACAGGTGATGGACCGAATGTGGATCAATGTCACACATTCTTCCCAGTCCAAAGATCTGGGCCCAAATCCATCGTTTTTTTGCACTCCACACCACCCTGGGTTAGACAATGTCGATATGCAAATCAGCTCTGACCCTGTGCCCCATGGGAACAGTCCAGTCCGAACTACAAAAGCCATGTCCTTCCCAGAACGGAATCAAGCATCCGAGGACCGGACCGGTTTCGAGGTAACACCTCTCATCAGCCCGGCTAGCTTGACTCCAGTGGTGTGGAGTGCCTGGGACCCACGTCTGAGCATCCCCAGCGCACTTATGGCGGTATTTGCAAACAAAACAGGTGATGGACCGAATGTGGATCAATGTCACACATTCTTCCCAGTCCAAAGATCTGGGCCCAAATCCATCGTTTTTTTGCACTCCACACCACCCTGGGTTAGACAATGGCGATATGCAAATCAGCTCTGACCCTGTGCCCCATGGGAACAGTCCAGTCCGAACTACAAAAGCCATGTCCTTCCCAGAACGGAATCAAGCATCTGAGGACCGGACCGGTTTCAAGGTAACACCTCTCATCAGCCCGGCTAGCTTGACTCCAGTGGTGTGGAGTGCCTGGGACCCACGTCTGAGCATCCCCAGTGCACTTATGGCGGTATTTGCAAACAAAACAGGTGATGGACCGAATGTGGATCAATGTCACACATTCTTCCCAGTCCAAAGATCTGGGCCCAAATCCATCGTTTTTTTGCACTCCACACCACCGTGGGTTAGGCAATGGCGATATGCAAATCAGCTCTGACCCTGTGCCCCATGGGAACAGTCCAGTCCGAACTACAAAAGCCATGTCCTTCCCAGAACGGAATCATGCATCCGAGGACCGGACCGGTTTCGAGGTAACACCTCTCATCAGCCCGGCTAGCTTGACTCCAGTGGTGTGGAGTGCCTGGGACCCACGTCTGAGCATCCCCAGCGCACTTATGGTGGTATTTGCAAACAAAACAGGTGATGGACCGAATGTGGATCAATGTCACACATTCTTCTGGGGTGAATGTGTGACATTGATCCACATTCGGTCCATCACCTGTTTTGTTTGCAGTTGCTTCTGGTTTAGCATACACCATACATATTGCCCTGATGAAAGTTTCCCCTATCCCACTCCTTGACATAGTTGTCCATAAATATTGCCAGGAGACCCTATCGAACGCTTTTTCAGTGTCAAACAGTATAAGTACCATAGGGTCCCCTGCAATTTTGGCTATGTCAAAGAGTGTGATATCCTTCTGAATGTAATCGGTGGTTGATCGGCCTGGAACAAATCCATGTTGCCTGACTGAAATAATTTTATGAACTAGAGGAGCAAGCCGACTGGCCAGTAATTGGAATAGATTTTAGAGTCATTATTGATTAAGGTGATAGGATGGTAGGACCCTAGCTCGGTAGGGTCTTTATTCTTCTTGCAGAATACAATAACCTTTGCCTGTGCCCAGGATCCTGGCGGTTGACCACCCTGAAACACATGGGTCAATAGCTTGGTAAGAATCCCTTTCAGTTGTTTACTGAATCTGGCATAAAATTCTGATGGAATTCCATCGAGCCCAAATGCTTTACCAGGTGAGAGACTATTAATTGAGAGGAATATCTCGACCCATTGTGGTTCCTCGGCCAAAATATCTTGATCAGTTTGGGAAAGTAGTGTCCATGTTACCAAATCCAGATATTCCTCGATTTGAGATTGGGTTTTACATGTCTCGGTATATAATTCCTAATAATATCTTTTAAATGATTCTCTAATTGCATTAGTGTCTTGTATAAGGCCATTAGTGGGATCTCTAATCTCTTTAATTGTATTGTCAGTATAATCCTGCCTTGTACGAACAGCTAATTGGTGCCCGACTTTTTCCCCGAGCTCATAGACCTTTTCCTTATTTTGGGTGGCTTTACAAACCACTTATAATGTAAATATTTCTACAATTTGGTTTTTAGTGATAGCAAATTCCCTTATAGCTTCATCAACATTAGTATTTCCCTGAATTGCCCGAACTAAATCTTCCTCTTTTTTTGCTAATTTATTTTGTAAAGTTTTTATCAGCAATTTTGCATTTTGGTTTCTTTTGATAGAAAATCTGATGGTTTCTCCTCTAATTCGTGCTTTAAGGGTATCCCATACAATTTCCAGCGGGACGCTGCCGAGATCAAATTCTAAAAATTCAGGAATCCAATTTTCTATAAGCTGACAATATTCTTCGTTAAGTAGTAAAGCCCTTTAAAAAGTCCACCTCTTATGGTTTGATTGTATCTTTTCTATATCAATACTTATAATTAGAGGGTTATGATCAGATTTATCTATAGTGCAGTTTGTAGCTATGCAATGTGAAGCAAATATATAGTCCAGTCTTGTGAATTTGTATTGTGTGTGGGAAAAGAAGGTATAACCAGGGTTATTTCAAAAGTGCCAACAGTCGAGAATCCCATGAGTACTACAAAGTTCTTCAAGGGCTTTATACATTCTCGGTTTCCTGCCTTGATACATGAATTTATTTGGCCCTTGCGCCTAGTCTGCTGGGAGATTCAGGTTAAAATCACCGCAGATAATCAATGGTAGTGGCCAATGTGCTAATTCGTTGTTTAAAAATATAAAAGGATCAGGATCATCATCTACGCACCCATATACCGAGCAAAGGGTTAGTTTTTTCCCCACACTATATTGACATTCGGTAATGGCCCATCTTCCAAACTTATCTGCCGTTGATTTAACAAATTGGAGACCCCCACCGCATGCCAAAATTGTTACTCCCCGTGTTTTGTTTGCCTGAGTAGTTGCTGTGATCACCTATAACCTAGAGTTTTAAAAATTGATATTTGGGACCCTTCGACATGAGTTTCCTGGACGCAAACTATTGCAGCTCCAATTGCATTAAGATATATTGCCATTCTTTGCCGTTTTTTCGGGTCATTTAATCCAAAAATGTTAACTGTTAGTAATTTTAATTGACTCATTAATACACACAAAAAAGTAATCTATCATTAACACTTTCCCCAAGCAAATGGATTCTTACGAATTCCACAACTTCTGACCTGATTTCATGCCTGTGACCCCACCACTACACTCTTTCCCCTAGTGCCCCTTTAAAAAGAAAAAACTGCTTCCCCCTCCTAGTAAACCATCCAGCCCCCCACTACCACTTACTGAGGCTTCCTGGTTCAGAACGAACCAAGTTGCGGGCGCCTGTGTGATTAGTAGCTCCAAGCGGCCACTCGCACCAACCCCCGTGTCTGCCTGAAAGAACAAGGCTATTCTTAAGCTTAGTGTGTTCAGTTTCCATCAATTATTTAACATATGTACAAGTTAGTGACAATGATTTAACTCCTAGAAACATTTTACTTATGATTGTTGGGAAGTAATCTATTTATTATTCTTGCTTTTATCTGAATTTGTGATTTCTTTTAAGTACGCTTCTGCCTGTATTTCACTGGTTAAGATTCTCATGGTGCCATTAATTATGATTTTTATTTGTGCCGGGTTCTGCAAATACACGGTGGCACCCATTAGTTCAAATGGAGTAATTAGCTGTCTCAACCTCCACCTTCTTTCCACGGTCGCGTGGGCGAAGTCAGGTTTGCAAAAGAACGAGAAGCTCTTATATTCTCTTTTTTTTGTGGGGCGAGCTAAATCAAAAAGGGCTTCACGAAGTATAAAATTACCAAAATTTACCAAGAGCGCCCGAGGATACTGCACAGTTGTCTGAGATTTTTTTGAGAGAGTCAGAGGAAAGCGATGGGACCCTTTGTATTTCTTTGGTAAAGTCCCACGTGTGTAACTCTGGAGACGCTTCTTTCAACAACGCGATCATGTAGTCCCAGGGATCATTCCCCTCTGCATTCTCCGGTATCCCAAGAAACCGTAAATTGTACCGTCTTGCACTATTCTCCTGGTCTTCAACCTTCTGCATTAAGGGCCAGATGTAGGTAGGCAAATACCGGTCGGTAACGGCCGAAACGGCCGAATACGGCCCCACCGTGATGGGATGCCTGGTCTTCACCTTGGGGATGCCCCGTAGGGGTTATCTTGCAGGGAAAGCCAGGACGGGTTCCCAAAGCAAGCGCTAAGAGACCTGTCGGTGATTTGGCGCTATATAAATCGAAATTAACATAACATAACATAACATTCGGAAAATGAGATGTAGGACAACCTAAAATACAGATTCGGTTATTTTACCGATTCGGTAAAATTACCGAATCAGTAAAATTACCTAATCTGTATTTTGCGATGTAGGTAGCACTGTAATCAGTGCTACAGGGCTTTCAGAATTCGTTAATTACCACCAACTAGAAGTTGGTGGTAAATAATGAAAATCCTTGAAAAATCATTTTTTTGCTTTTCAAACACTGCCATGTTGCAGACATACATGCCCCTAGGGCATGTATGTCTGCAACATGTGAACCCATACACGATTGAGGGGTGCAACAGGGTGTCAAAGTGACACCCTGCCACCCTTCAATGTTTCCCCCAATTACTGAATCGGTATTTACCGATTCGGTAATTGACAGTCATTCCTATGGGCCTACAGCCCCATAGGAATGAATGGCAATTAATGAATCGGTAAATACCGATTCGGTAATTACCGAATCTTACCGATTCGGTAACTTAAAAATAGAAATTACCTACATCCCATTTACCTACTCTTAAATACCGAATTGGTATGATTCAGTATTTAAGAGTAGGTAAATCGAGATTTCCTACATCGGGCCCTAAATCTTTAACAATATTATCCTGCTCTTTCCCAAGTGTTTGTAGAGCCGATACATCTTGCTCAATACTTTCCATACGTGTTTCCACTGATGCCATTCTGTCCGAGATCTCAAGACACGTGCCTCCCACTTTTTGTACAGCCCCCTGAAGTTTCTGGATGGCAGTATGGACGACAGTATGTCTTTTTTTTGTTATTCTGTTTGACGTCTTCTTTAAAACTCTTGATTGATTTTAACACGTCGAACAAGGAGGGTTCTGATTGAGATCTCCTGCCATCCCAAACATCAGGTTGCGAAGTCTTAAGTGTTTTTGATTCTCCAGAAAGACATAGTTTAGGATATAAACAGGTAATATCTTGTGATGGAATGTTCCTGGATCTATGACTGGTCTGATCAGTGTTACTTCCTTGATCTGTAGTGTCATCATAGATTAGTTATTTTGTCTTTTTTGTCTTCTTTTTCTTCTTTCTTGATTCTTTCTTGACGCACTATCCTTTGAAGCTACACTCAATCTCTTTAATTCGAGTTCTTGTTCTGGCTCTGGCTCTGGTTCTGATAAATCAAATTCATGATCTGATGGTTCAGGAGACCCAACACTCATCTGTTCTAGCTGCTGCAAATCACTTGAGGTTGAGGCGCCAGTTTCATACATTTCGGAGCCCGAATCAGACTCCGCAGACTCTGCAAAGCCAGCATGGGCCAGACATTGAAACTGATTATGCATGACAGGATTTTGATCTAGATTGGCGTCTTCCCCGATGTCACTATCAATAATTAGCTCCGGTATGTGCTGTATCATTTGTATCTGATGTCTCTGTTGTACCGCGCCTTCGTCCTGATCCAGGATTTGAGTCGGTTGGACGCTAGGTAACACTGAAGCGTGGCCAGTATTAGAGTCTATTTTTGTAGTCAGCTTATACTCCGCCATTCCAGCTGTGACTGTGTTTTTCCCCACCCTGACTGGTGCCGTTGTTTGTTCGGGTACTGTTGTTAAATTAACCATTTTGATTGTTTTGCTCAATTTGATCTCCAACGTGCTCTTACCGTGATCTTTCACTTAATCCTTATCCATATCTTTATCAATTTCTGACACTTCGGGTTGTCTCACTGATTTAACAGAGGGGTTATTTCCTTTTACACATGGAATTTTTGTTGTGTTTGATGTGTGGGCTGATTTTTTATCCAGAGCAATGGGCCCATTGCTTCCCACAGAGCCCGACGAAGCTTTAGCTACAGGATTAAATATACTTGAAATCCAGGGTTGGGCTTCAGCAGCTTGCCCGGTGGTTTTTGCTGCAGTTTTTAAATTTTTTATTGTCTGCATTCTTCTTGCCTTTTTAGCCAGCAGGTCTGTCTTATCTGTAGCACACCCACTACTCTGTATACTGAGTGAATTATATATTTTCTCATCTCCATGTCCATCACAATCAATATCCTTGTCTTTTTCCTTTTCTGCAATTTTGAGTTTACTTTTTTCCTTATCTTTTATCTTATCTTTGTCTTTTTCTTTCTCTGCCTTGCTCTTTAAGCCTCTTGTCTTGGCTCAGTTCACAGTGCCATGGAATTCTGCGCTGTTTGGGGTGTAGTCTGACCCCCGGTTGGACCTATGACACCTAGGCCTCTGATGGTACTAATGCTACTACAGTGTTTATGTCTGAAACATGGCTACCTGCAGGCTCCTCCATACTGCTCTTTATCTTTTTTTGCCCAAACAATTTTGAAAAGTAGCTCACCTCTGCCCCACTGCCTAGATTTCCTCGTCCACCTAAGCAGACTCACACCCAGACCTCCACTGGGCGTTCTGAGTGATCTGGATGTTCTTTCCATGATCAAAACGGGCAACACATGCCCAGACCGGCAGAAGAGACTACAACCAGCAAGCATCAGCAAGCATCAGACCTCACAGTACCGTCTGACCATAACGGCGGCTCCTCCCGAAGCTTACCTAGCAACGGGGAATTCAGCTACCACAGCTGAGGCTCTGAATCAATGAGTGAGGCGCCATCAGCTGTTCCCAAACTGATGCGCTGTTGCTGCCGAGGTCGTGTATTTTACTGCTTCGTTCCGCCATTACAAGTCGTGACTTTTCGCCGGCTTTCACTGAAATCATCTCTAAACACCTGCATGACTCTGCTGTGTATCAAATCTCTAAGCACAATGCAATTGTGTTGCTCCAACTTCTGACCTGACAACTGGCAGAGTTTCCCTGTTACTTCGATTAAATTTCACCAAGCATCACTTACTATTCTTGGAGGTGTATGTTGTTTCACCTCAATTCATTTTCCTTTACGGTCATCAATTACAAATGCATATAATCTTTGTCCTGATGATGGTCTTGTGAAACGACTTCCCAAAAGACCGAAACGTCGACTACCAAGTCTATTCCTGCTCACTACTCATCAGTTATCATTGATCTTCTTATATTGATTTGAAACAATTGTGTTACTATTTATTGGCAGCATAGACTTATTTTGTGATGTTTGATTGGAGCATTTAAGATACTCCTTCTATGTCCCAAATGCATCTTTCTGTACGCTTTTTTAACATTGACTGAATTTTCCTTTTCTAAAGAAAATAATAATCTTTTGAATCAACAACCTGGTTTTCGTATTTTTTCAATTCAAATTCATTTATTGTGGTATTGTGGTAACTCATTTGACTGTATCAAAGAAATTATATCCAGCTACTAACTAATGATAGTGTGGGTACCCGATTCAACCGGAGTCCCCCTTTCTTGCTGAAATTGATAATTTTCAAACAAAATCCCTTGCTGGCCAATTCTTTAAACATATTAATCCCCAAGCCCGCAAGGGTGTATTGGGTTGCTCACCCCTTTCCATAAAAGTCTACACAAACAGGTCCGTGCCGAGCGCCGAGCCGTTCTCACCACCCGAGTAATTGTCTCGGAGCTTCTATGTTTGTCCTCTTTTCTTCAGGACGTCATCGCCGCAATGAGGGAAGCGAGGGATAGCGTAACAAAACGTTTTTCAATCTGCTTTCAATCAGCGGCTTTCACCCGCGGCTCCCTCCCGGCTTCTCCCGCGATGTCAAATGCAATCAAGCGCAGTTCCCCGGCATCTCCGGCATTTCTGGCATCTCCATTAGTCAGTTACGGTAAGTCTCATCTCGGGCATCTTTCCCGTAACCGTAACTGTAACAAAATTGCACAGCGCACAGCGTACTCCTCAAGAACAACAGCTTGCAACAGCTTGCCTATTGTCACTATCTTGTCGTTTTTCTTCGAACACTGCAAACAAAAACCTCCATGCAGCGTTGAACACAGAAAGAGAACAGGCAGAACAGTGGGGGTCCGAGCCAGCTGAGTCCGCCTCAAGCTCCGATCACCCTGACGCCATCTTGCGTCAAAGAGCAATAATAAAACAATAATAAACAAGGGATTATTATTGTTTTATTTTTCATTTGTTTGGCTGCTGGGGATTGATTCTCCTCTGCCGTAGTGGTTGAGCCACCAACTGTGAGTCCCACCCACTTGTTTTCATCTAATCTCATTATTAAATTCCACCTGATTTTACCAACTAAAAAGGGATATTTATCAAAAGGTTTAGCAGCTCAGCACATCACTTGCGGTGCTGCATTACAGGGAAAGTGCAAAAAAAACAGTTGATGGACAGAATGCAGAACAATGTCTTACATTCACCCCAGTACAAAGATCTGGGCCTAATTCCATCATTTTTTTGCACTCCACACCACCCTAGGTCAGACAATGGCTATATGCAAATCAGCCTTGACCATGTGCCTCATGGGAACAGTCCAGCCTGAACTACCAAGCCATGTCTTTCCTAGACCGGAATCAAGCATCCAAGGACCGGTTTCTGGCTATCAGCCTTCTTCAGCCTGGATAGCTTGACTCCAGTGATGTGGAGAGCCTGGGACTCACGTCTGAGCATACCCAGCCCACTCAGGGTGAAAATTGCAAAAAAAACCACAGTTGATGGACAGAATGCAGAACAATGTCTTACATTCACCCCAGTACAAAGATCTGGGCCTAATTCCATCGTTTTCTTGCATTCCACACCACCCTAGGTCAGACAATGGCTATATGCAAATCAGCCTTGACCCTGTGCCTCATGGGAACAGTCCAGCCCGAACTACCAAGCCATGTCTTTCCTAGACCGGAATCAAGCATCCAAGGAACGGTTTCTGGCTATCAGCCTTCTTCAGCCTGGATAGCTTGACTCCAGTGATGTGGAGAGCCTGGGACTCACGTCTGAGCATACCCAGCCCACTCAGGGTGAAAATTGCAAAAAACACAGTTGATGGACAGAATGCAGAACAATGTCTTACATTTACCCTAGTACAAAGATCTGGGCCTAATTCCATCGTTTTTTTGCACTCCACACCACCCTAGGTCAGACAATGGCTATATGCAAATCAGCCTTGACCCTGTGCCTCATGGGAACAGTCCAGCCTGAACTACCAAGCCATGTCTTTCCTAGACCGAAATAGAGCATTCAAGGACCGTTTTCTGGCTATCAGCCTTATTCAGCCTGATTAGCTTGACTCCAGTGATGTGGAGAGCCTGGGACTCACGTCTGAGCATACCCTGCCCACTCGGGGTGAAAATTCCAAAAAACACAGTTGATGGACAAAATGCAGAACAATGTCTTACATTCACCCCAGCATAAAGATCTGGGCCTAATTCCATAGTTTTTTTGCACTCCACACCACCCTAGGTCAGACAATGGCTATATGCAAATCAGCCTTGACCCTGTGCCTCATGGGAACAGTCCATCTTAAACTACCAAGCCATGTCTTTCCTAGACCGGAATCAAGCATCCAAGGACCGGTTTCTAGCTATCAGCCTTCTTCAGCCTGGATAGCTTGACTCCAGTGATGTGGAGAGCCTGGGACTCAGGTCTGAGCATACCCAGCCCACTCAGGGTGAAAATTGCAAAAAACACAGTTGATGGACAGAATGCAGAACAATGTCTTACATTTACCCCAGTACAAAGATCTGGGCCTAATTCCATTGTTTTTTTGCACTCCACACCACTCTAGGTCAGACAATGTCTATATGCAAATCAGCCTTGACCCTGAGTCAAGCTATTCAGGCTGAAGAAGGCTGATAGCCAGAAACCAGTCCTTGGATGCTTGATTCCGGTCTAGGAAAAACATTGCTTGGTAGTTCGGGCTGGACTGTCCCCATGAGGCACAGGGTCAAGGCAGATTTGCATATATCCATTGTCTGACCTAGGGTGGTGTGGAGTGCAAAAAACCGATGGATTTAGGCCCAGATCTTTGTACTGGGGTGAATGTAAGACATTGTTCTGCATTCTGTCCATCAACTGTGTTTTTTGCAAATTTCACCCGAGTGGGCTGGGTATGCTCAGATGTGAGTCCCAGGCTCTCCACATCACTGGAGTCAAGCTATCCAGGCTGAAGAAGGCTGATAGCCAGAAACCGTTCCTTGGATGCTTGATTCCGGTCTAGGAAAGACATGGCTTGGTAGTTCGGGATGGACTGTTCCCATGAGGCACAGGGTCAAGGCTGATTTGCATATAGCCATTGTCTAACCTAGGGTGGTGTGGAGTGCAAAAAAAGATGCATTTAGGCCCAGATCTTTGTACTGGGGTGAATGTAAGACATTGTTCTGCATTCTGTCCATCAACTGTGTTTTTTGCAATTTTGAACCCGAGTGGGCTGGGTATGCTCAGACTTGAGTCCCAGGCTCTCCACATCACTGGATTCAAGCTATCCAGCCTGAAGAAGGCTGATAGCCAGAAACCGGTCCTTGGATGCTTGATTCTGGTCTAGGAAAGACATGGCTTGGCAGTTCGGGCTGGACCTTTCCCATGAGGCACAGGGTCAAGGCTGATTTGCATATAGCCATTGTCTGACCTAGGGTGGTGTGGAGTGCAAAAAAACGATGGATTTAGGCCCGGATCTTTGTACTGGGGTGAATGTAAGACATTGTTCTGCATTCTGTCCATCAACTGTGTTTTTTGCAATTTTCACCTCGAGTGGGCTGGGTATGCTCAGACGTGAGTCCCAGGCTCTCCACATCACTGGAGTCAAGCTATCCAGGCTGAAGAAGGCTGATAGCCAGAATCCGGCCCTTGGATGCTTGATTCTGGTCTAGGAAAGACATGGCTTGGTAGTTCGGGCTGGACTGTTCCCATGAGGCACAGGGTTATTGCTGATTTGCATATAGCCATTGTCTGACCTAATGTGGTGTGGAGTTAAAAAAAAAATGATGGATTTCGGCCCAGATCTTTGTACTGGGGTGAATGTAAGACATTGTTCTGCATTCTGTCCATCAACTGTGTTTTTGCATTACAGGGAAAGGGCGGGAATGCGTTGTACTTAACACAATGCTGTTCCTTCCAGCCTTTTTCCAGTGTTGGTGCTCAATGGGCTGCCTAGCACCAATGCATGCACCCTTGCACCATGCACCACGGTAAAAGGGTGTCTGTGTTGCATGCAGGATTGTTTTTGTATAGGAAGGGGCACTGCAGAAAAATAATCATCTTAGACATTTTGCTCCATCAATGTTTGTGGCGCAATGCAACATAGAAAGAGGCAGTAACAGGGAGAACTGCAAGATGCTTCTCCTTGCTACACCTCCCTTCAGAAGGTGTAGCATTTTAGCACATTCCCAGGTCTACCAGTAATGGTAAATCGGGGAATGCGTCAAAGTCCATGGGTGTTTTGCATGGGAACACCCATTGAACGCTCATGGAACACCTCCTTGGAGCAGAGTACCACACTGCAGTGATTTGCACTGTGTTGGACTAATCAAGCCACCCAGGGCCATGCAAAGTGGCCTTATGTGGATTGTAAATTGCATTTTAAGGTTGATACACACCATTTTGAGGGGTACAAAAGCAACGCAGCCCCTGCACAAATATGGCCTCAAATGTGTCCAGTGAATACCCCGAAGATCTGGGTTTTCCCACAAGAGTTGTTATTGAATCAGGATCAGACATTAACCATGTTGTCTAGTGCAGAAATGATTGTCCTTACTTGCTGCGTGCAAAACAAAAAAACATTTTCCCGAAAAAACCTAATATAATACAATCAATGTTTGACGTGCCTAGAAGCGGTTAACTTTGCACAGAGGAGATGTTAAAAAAAATAAAAACTCATAATAGCCATTAGAGGGGATGACAGTAATGTCACAAAGCTTCCATTCGAGGCGATATATATTGTGTTTTCACTACAATAAAACACAAATCAATAAGGCAAACTACACAACGTGCACTCCAGCGTGGTTAAACTCGGCCCATACGAAAAGTGAAGAAACTCGTTGATTTTATTAATCTTTGAAAACACACATTGTGCAGAACAAAAATGAGGCTACCAACGCCTCAAGAGTCATATTCCGAATTCATGTTGCTTTATTCAGGCAGCCCTGGAAAGCTCCTGAATGGGGTTGAGTGGCCCTTGAGATTTTTCCAATTCTGTGTCTCTTCCTCTGGAATTTCAAAGAATACATTGAGTATGCAATTGCGCATGTGTGGCTTCTCCAAGGGGCAGGCTGGGCTGTTGGAACAAACACAATATACCCCCTTAGAAAGCAAACACAGAAACCATGATTTTCCATTTAAGAGGATGTTTTTCTGGTAAATCAAATCATGGGATATTTATTTAGCGCACATATCACTCGAAAGTCTCACGGCTCTAGGTAAACCTTCTCAGGTGGCCGAAGGGCAGGCTCGCCAATCCTAGCTGTGTCTTTTCATTGCCAGATCCCCCTGCAGCTTCCTTTTATATTTGCTACAGTCGCAGACATATATTTTATTGTATTACTTCCAAAATATTACTGCACAACTCGAATTGTGCTTGGATAAGTCGCATGAGGCAGTTCACCTCCTTAGGTCTGCTACAAGGAAAAAGTCTCGACGGATGAGTAACTGGAAATTCGAAAGTAACAGAAGATTTGAATGTGTAGAAAATACTTCTAAAACATTAATACAAATTATTCTCTGTCGTGGCCTCCAACAGGTTGCATCTGAGTGTAATGGAGATACCTGAGAAATTGGGCGTTATCTTCCTAAACTCCCATCTAGGCAAGCCATGACTTATGTATAATTGAATTTGGATCATCACTGAACATTACCTCTATGTATCTTGTTCTTCTGCCAGTCAATACTTAAGCGCTGGATCCCACCTCCCTAACCACATGAAAAATAACAGAGGAATGTTGCAATTTATCTCCAAACAAGCCTTACCCAAAGAACCAAAAAAAGCTCTGACCTTTCAGTAGCCTCCTTGAATACCAAGCTAACTTACTTGATGGCCATAGATGTTTTGGTTGGGGGGCAGAGTGTAATGAATTGTATGAGTAGGACTAAAAGTAATTAGGAATACTGGTAAGTAATTGGATCATTATCTCTATGTCTTTTGCCCTTATAACAGTCATTTCATTATTAGGAATACCAAAGCAATTTCATACACTTTGATTATTAAATTAAAACCTTCTCACTTAATGCAATATTGCAATCATTTAATAAAGCAATTTTGTGCCAGGTTACGATGTCGGTCGGAAAGGCTCCGAATGGCAATTGTATTTTCTTAAAGGGTGACAGAACCTCTGTTTTTGACCCAGGGGCCGATTCCGATGTTGGACGGACTGGAGTCCATCCCACATCAGGTGGGAACTGTAACCGAACAACCTCTTGTCATCGGTTACATACCTGGAAGTAGGATGCAACCGAACCCTGCTCAGTCGCATGCCTGTACCTTTCAATGGGAGCATGCATTCCTAACAGAATGCATGCTCTCATTGAAAGAGCAGAGGTGCAGTTCATCCCAGCAACTGGTGGCAGGGACCCCGAGGTGCCTGCCACTGGATGCAGGAATCATCAGAGGGGCACCGTAGATGCCCCCTAGGCCTCCATTCGGTGGCCTTGCACCACCCATGGGGGCCTTGCTGGGGTCCCCGAAGGTGTTTACCAATACCTTTCTGTGCCTGAAGGGCCGGCACAAAAAGGCAGTGGAAAACTGCCATCGTACTCCCTCGGTCAGAACAAACCTGTCGGGGGAGTACTGAAGGATATCCCAATTGCGGGGGGGTCTCCGAGCCCATCCGAATCTATTGGGAAATCTGAGTTGGATCCCCTTCTGACTGAGCCCATCGGAATGGCTCGGTTGGAAAATAATCCAAACGGGCTAGTCTGATGCAGTCAGAATGGCTCGGGCCAATGGTCAAGGCCGTTCCTTACTGCAACGGAATTGGCCCCTGAGTCGGAAACCTTTCCAACCTACCGATTACGATGGAAATGTAAACGTTCAGTCATTCCGAATCAGTTCCGACCGGTATTTGGAAACTCCAAGTCGTCCGAAAAGGCTGCCGGAAACTGACTTTGGGTCCCCTAGCAGGCCCCTTCATCCTGAGGCCTCTGGTTGGGGGCCTTGGGGGTACCCAAGGGACCTCCTGTAGAACAGTGCACATTGCGGGGAGCCCGCCACAAGGTGCAAGGTTTTCTGCAACCACCCCTTTAATCAACTGGAGCCTGTGTTGTCAGTCAGAACACAGGCTCTCATTGAAGTCAATGAGAGACTTTCTGAACGGTGTTCAGATGCATCATAATTGGTTGGTCGGAACCTCCAACCACGAGTCAGTCAGAACCAAATCTGACAAGGAGTTGGGAGGTTTAGTTTCCAACTGACATCTTAATCAGGCCATAAGTGTTTCTATGAAACAATTGAAATCCACTCCAAAAGTAATTTTATCCATGTTTCATTTGTTCAGTCTACAATGATTTATTAAAGTATTCACAAAGGCCCATAATGCTGCTTTACACATGTTTGGGATCAATACTGTGAACCTTGCTGTTTATTTAATCTTGGCTATGTTCCTGGAATTCTTTATCACCTCCACTGCCACCAGTACCATATATGGAAACACATGGATATTCTATAATGGTTCAAATTAAGGAGCCGATTTAGATTGCGTCCAGCGACCTATTTCTCCACCAGTGAGATGGAGTAAATTACTCCATACCCTTGACAGAGATGCTCACCAAATTTTAAATGACCACCAAGCTGAAGATTCTTTAGAAAGCATTGGCAGGAACACAATCACGGCGGTAGTGCCTTTTGTAACATATTGTAGGGCTCCATCAACAGAATAGAGCCCAGCATCAAACTGTATTATAAAAAATAAAAATGCTACCCTCAAGGAGATCATCTGGTTGTTTTCACTGCCCCTTATCACCAGGGTTTTCCTTACCGGCACATCCAGTGAAAACTGAACTCTGAGTCTGCCCATCTAAATCTGGTGGGAAGAATTACAGGTCTGCCTCCTCCAGCACTTACTCTGCACGTCTGTCGCCGGGGTTTATTCATGGCAGAGATGGAGTAGTCTCTGTTGGGATTAAACCTATGGTTTTCCCTCATCTAAATCAGACTATTATCTTGGCAGTACAGATACCATTGCAATGGACTATACATATTAACAAGATGGAAATCAGCCCCTATATATGCAATATCCACTCACTACATCCCTGCATCCCTTTTGTAACATTTAAAGCATTACTCTGTGCACAGAGTAAAGAGGATTAGTTAAACAACATAAAACTTGTAATTCTATATCCTTAATAACAGGAACTCTCTGTACACATCCTAGGTATATCCCTACAGATCCCGTAAAAATAATGGGGACACTTCCAAACTGCTAACTCTGGTATTTTAAGCTATCCAGTGACTACCTATCCAGAATGCTAACAAGATACTGGCTATCCTACAACTTAGGTTCATTTATCCAAAACAAATCTTGTGTTCCCCAACAAACCCTACTCAGTCATAGTTTCAGTGTTCCAAACTCCTCTATCTGTTCCGCATGAATTGGCTTCAAGCTAAACTGTGCTCTGTATCCTACCATCCAGCTTTTAAAACTGCATTTAATTCTGACTGACACATGTTTGAAAGGTAATGCAAATACTTCCTATCAACCTCCTACCATCTAGCTTTTATTAGTTGCATACTATCTGGTTGGCTGTATCTTCCTTCCTATGTTATCCAAGGTGTGTATGTACTGTACTCATGATCCAGTACATAGATCATCATAATTGTGTGCTCACAGGGTGTTTCTGCATACCAGTTTAGGAGGCAAGACAACAGGACTAGGAATGGAACCTCTTTGTGATTCTGATTCTTCCTCCAGACTGAGAACTAATTCTATGAAGCCTGCTAAGTCACCTTACTGCTGTGACATGTAGCGAAGCAGGGGGAATGCCAGGAATACAGTAAACCAACACACAGTCTAGTTGGTTCGAGGAACTTCCTAAGAAAGTCCTAAGAAGGTCCTCAAAGAGGGAGAATGTCCAAAAGCCCCAAAATTATCAGCACCTTGATGGCCAGGCAAAGCAAGATCCTACACCTTAATAACTATCAATCACTATAAGATCTTTGTCACTACATACTGTCTGGTGGAAAATTACTTATTTTATCAACTTGACTCATATTGAACTAAAAAATAATCAATACTATTATATACCTCTTTTTACCTAATCTTGGTGTTAGACCTGGCATCCTTGGCATGGTTTTCCCAGACTTTTTGCCTTCTGATCTCCTATTTTAGCTGACTTCGTTTTTGCTGGTCTTAGGAATATGAGCACTTTATCACTGTTAACCAGTGCTAAAGTGCATACGCTCTTTACTTAAACATGTTAACATTGGTTAGTCCACAATTGGCATATTTGATTTACCTTTAAGTTCCTAGTAAAGTGCACTACATGCGCCCAGGACCTTTAAATCAAATGTTACTAGTGGGCCTGCAGCACTGATTGTTCCATCTACTGAAGTAGCCCTTTAAACATGTCTCAGGCCTGTCACTGCAGAGCCTGTGTGTGAAGTTTTGAACTGCCATTTCGCCGTGGCAAGTTAACCTACTTGCCAGTTCCAAACTTTCCTTTTCATTCCATATAGGTCACCCCTAATGTAGGCCTTGGACAGCCAATGGGCGGAGGGCGTGCCTGTAGGGTCAGCTGGGTCTACATGCAGTGGTGGCATTTCCGGCCATACCGGACCGGTACTTAAATCGATGCCCTGACAAGCGCACCACAGGCGAGCCAAAGGCAAGCCTGTCTACGACCCTCTGCAATCAGCTGTCGCCAGTCGCCAGAAATGCTGCAGGTTCCTGTATAGAAAGGTTCTCCTACTCTGCCGGTGATCATGTTGTCATCCGTGGGTGAATCCACCCCTGTAGTTATCCCCTTTTTTACGCCGGAGAGGTCTTTCTGCTGTTGGCACTGTAGGTTTACCTAATGTGCGCTCTCCGCTCCTGCCGCTCCTGCCCTCCCAGGCTCCATAATTAACCCCAGCCACAGGGTAAAATTGCTCAGCTTGAACTGGCGTTCTCTGGTTAAACATCATGCTGATATGTACAACTTATCATTGGACGAAGCTCCGAACGCTCTATTTCTCACATGGACATGGTTATCTGAAGAAAATGTTGTAGAACCTGGATTAGCTCTTCCTCCTGGATTTAGCATCAAGATCCTCAATAGAGGGTCCGGGGGGGCGGTATCATAGTTATTATTAAATCTCTCTACCTGTGCTCCTTTGTGAGGGAATCTCTGGGAGGGTGTGAAACTGCTCGCCTTGGGATTTCCCTCAATGCTTACTACACCTTGACAGGCATATTGATCTATCGCCCGTCTGGACCCTCCGAAGAGTTTAGAATGGCTCTCATCGATAATATAGGGCCTCTAGCCATGAGGGCTGCCAACTTCAGCATTTTTGGGATCTGAATTTGCATCTCGATAATCCTCATGATGTTGATACAGGTGGCTTTCTGGTTGATCTTAAGGCCTTTCAGCTATGTCAACTGGTGCTGGGTCCTACACATTCTGCAGGCCACCTGCTGGATCCTGTTATTTACCAACTTGGCCCTCCTAACAGTCCACCCTCCCTCCCTGTTGTACTGGTCGGATCATTATCTTATATTGAGAACACTTTCTGGGGTGGTACCGATGAGCAGGTTGCCTCATAAGCCTGTACTTTGCCACCCTTGACACAAACTTGATGCTGCGCATCTTCAAGAGCTTCTCTCCTCTACTCTATATAGTCTTCCAGCAGACTGTGACTTGGCTGATAAATCAATGTCGGTCTGGATAACTGATGCGCTTGATTCCCTAGTCCCTGTAAAATGGACGAAAGGCCACAGCTCTAGGTCTAGTCCCAGGTATAACACCAAGCTTGCTTCCATGCGTGAAGAGTGTAAGATGCTGGGGAGTGCATGGAGAAGGAACTATGACCCTAATTTGAAAAAGCTTTAGGGTGCAGCTATTAAGCAATACCATGGGTCTATCCAGGCGGAAGGGACCACCTATTATGCGAGGGAGATCAAGGGCAGTACTAATCCATCTAAAAGCATCTTCTCAATACTGAATGTTCTGCAATCATCTACGGCCCAGACTGCCACCCCGCTGTCATCTGATGATCAATGTGATGACCTGGCCTCCTTCTTTGTGGAGAAGGTGGAAAAGATCTATCAATCCTTCCCCCAGGCTGCATCAGTTTCTGTCTCCATGGCCCGGTCCCCCACTTCATACACTCTCCCCGCCATCTCTCAGGAGAAACTCTCGGTGATATGTAGGAAGGTCAAGTCCAGTTCTCCGTCTAACCCACTGAAGCCGGCCTATGCGATGAGAATTCTACGTGTGCTCATCCCCCCTGTGTGCCATGTGATCAATCTCTCCCTCTCTATGGCGACTGTGCCATGCACTTAGAAGCTTGCTAAAGTGGTTCCCCTACTAAAGAAACCTAGCCTGGATGCTACTAAGCTGGAGAGTTTCTGCCCTATCTCCCTACTGCCCTGGGTCTTAAAATTTTCAGAGGTTCACGTCAATACTATCCTGATGGAGTATCTGGAGGCAAACAATCTTCTAGACCCATCTCAGAATGGATTCCGTCCTTGTCACAGCATAGAATCTGCTCTTCTTGCTGTCATCGAACATCTGAGATGGGCCTTAGACACCGGTCATCTGTTGGCACTGATTATGCTTGATCTCAGTGCGACGTTCAACCCGGTCCCCCACCAGATTCTGCTCAGGCGCTTGGAGGAGGCAGGTATAGCGGATGGCACCCTGGATGGTTTGCCTCCTTTCTTTCCAGGAGAACCTTCCAGTTGACCGCCCCTCCTTTTTTCATCCAGAGTTTATGCCATCAAGTAGGGAGTTCCTCAGAGTTCAGCTTTAAGCCTCATCCTGTTCAACCAGTATGTGCAACCACTGGCAACGGTGGCAAAAAACAGAGGGCTCACAGTGGTGTTGCATGCAGACGATAACCAGTTGGTAGTCACTCTTACCGATGATACTACTCAAGACGTGTGCAAGTTTCACAGTGATCTCAAGGCTGTCTCTGGGTGGATGACTGACAACTGTCCACAGCTCAATGCTAGTAAGTCTGAGGTTCAGTTAGTGGGGAGATACTCAGAGTTGTAGTGCGAGCACTGGTGGTCTGCCACACTGGGGTCGGTACCCGCTCCTAAACAGGCAGTAAAAAACTTGGGTGTCTGGCTTGACACTGCCCTTAACTTCAGAACTCAAACTAAGAAGGTGGCAGGGATGTGCTTCGGGCTACTGCGGGTACTTAAACGCCTGCTGGGCTTCTTCGACCCCTCAGTCAGACAGGTTGTCGCCCAGGCCTTGATTCTGTCCAGACTGGACTATGCTAGCTCCCTTAACATAGGGGCTAATCAGCCTGAGTGCTCCTTGGCTTGCCAAGTCGCTGTTCTATCTTGAATGCAATACGGCACCTTCATTGGCTGCCTGTTGCCAGGTGTGTGGAATTCAAGACCCTCTGCATTACCTTTAAAAATCTCAACTCTTCATTGCCCAGTATTCTGTCAAACCAGCACTTTTTCTACAACCCCTACCGCCAACTCCGCTCTATGTGGGAGAATTTTGTGGTTGTCCCCAGGGGAGGAGGGCTTGTGCTGGTGGCCGCTCCTTCCAGGTGCTGGCTTCTAGACTCTGGAATTCCCTTCCTATTTCCATCCACAGCCTAAAGCTTTATCTGCCCTTCCATACAGCTATTAAAATGTTTCTGTTCCCTTCTCTATAAATTGCTCTGTTGTTACCAGCTGCACTAATCTGGTTTCAGCGCCGGGAGTGGGACGCCCCTTTGCTGGGGCAGCCGCACACTTTATAAATCAGCTTAACATAACATAACAGGTAGGATATGTACTTTTAAGTTTTGCATGTCCTAGCACTAAAACACCCTTACATTCGTTTTTCACTGTTGCAAGGCCAATCTTTCCATAAGATAACATTGGGATTGCGTTATCACATTTTATAAGTGTCATTTCCAATTTGGGAAAAATGGGACCCCTAAACCTGGTGTCTCTGGAATCACAATTTAAAAACACAAAGTATTGTGAAGTTGATTTTTTAAATTGCAATTCTGAAAATGCCACTTTTAGAAAGTTGTCATTTTCCTACTGTAACCATTTGGTGCCTTCTGCCTTTCTCTGGAATATATGTCTGGGTGGGTGACAACTGGATTACTGCATCACCTCCAGACAGTACACATAAAGGAAGGGTAGGTGTGACTAAATGGCCTTATGCATGCTGATGAGTCATCCTGAGCTGGATAGGAGGGAGGAGCTGACACATACACATGAAAGGGCTGTGTCCTGTCCATACACAAAGGGTGGCATACCATCCTGTAGAAAGTATGGAGCCAGGGCAGAAACAGCATGGTCTTGTGAAATTCAAAAGCTCCTCTTTGATGTCTCCCAACTTTAAAGGGCTAATTGTGCAGAAGTACTGGACCTCTGACATCACCAAATCAGAACACTTCAGCTACTGAGGACATTCTACCAGGAGAAAGGACTGTTTTGCTGCCAGGAGGGACTGCACTTTGCTGAACTGCTTTACTGTGTTGGCCTGCTGCCTGTTGTGTCTTGCCTGGGAGTGAGACGGACTTGACATGCATCTCTTCATCTGAGAACCAAAGTATCTCCAAGGACCTGTTGGCTTGTCTCCTGTTTCTGAAGTCTCACGGATATCAAAGACTTCACCAAGCACCTTGACTCTGCTTGCTGTTAGTCCTGCTCTGCCAAATAGTGCCAATATATTCCTGGGCAATTGGAAGTGGGTTTTCAGTGCTACAACTGAGTCTCACCAACAATGCTCAACATCCTGTGATTCTAGGTAAATCACCTAATGTCCCCGTGCCTAACAAAATTAATGTGTCCATCTGTTACAAAACTGGTACTCACGTAAACCGCTTTGATACCTGATATCTTCGGGTCTAGTTTGCGCTATATTAAACAAAAAAAAATCATTAAGCACCAGTGGGCTTATCATATTTTGAAAGTCAATGCTGCATTGATTCATTTGAGATGCCATCAGTGATGCCACTGACCATGTCATGAGTGATGTAATATGTGAGATCACAAGAAGTGCAGCAGTGCATTGCGGGGACGTAAGTTATAGTTGCCTCACAGGCCTCACAACTTTTCTATGTGCTATTGTGAGTTTGATATAAATATATGCACACATCAAACCATAAGATGTACACTTAACATTATAAAGTGAAGGCAGACCACATTGTTCAGGGATAAGGACAACTGGTAATACGGTAGTAGAATGTAATACAAGGCATTTAAACATAAGCAGTACAAGATTAATTTGCTTGAAACATTACTTTTTTTGTCATTATTGATGGAATACGTGTCCTTCTTGACATCTAATGCTGCCAAACTCTTATTGCAAGAGATTATAAATATTAGAGAATGCATATCAAGAAACTTTTCCACAAATATACATTTCAAAATAAATATTGCAAGCCAACAAACTGTCATGTCATGGTGGATGGGTGTGGAAAGAGGCAACAGAGTAATGTCATCTTCATACTCTACAACTATGAAAATTCTTAATTAAGTTTGTTGGGGGGGTAGGAGCTTGACTGGATCCAAGATGGCCATGGAATAAGGAAGCTCCGGAAACCCAGCCAGCAATCTCACATCATCTTGACACCTAATGCACCACATAGACACTAGTGACCTGCTACACACTAGACGAAACAACAGTCTAACCTGCCATACAGATAATGAGGCTCATTTGGAGGTGGCGGGACTGCAGAGAGACCGACAATGCGTGACAGGCCCCCGAGTGGAAACAGCAGCCTAGTGATACTCATGTAGCTTATCTGCGAGCACTGCATGGCAGTTCTGGTATGGTACATTACAAGTGGAGGTCCAGCTACTACTGCGATGGTGAGATGGGCATCCACTGGTGTCAGAATAATAACAGAGCCTCTAGTGCGGTGAGTGAAGTTGCACAGGAAGCGTGAGGAGGGCGCTCCCGAACAGCGATGCCTGCCTGGGCTGGGGTGCAGTGAGACTGTCCTCTGCATGGAGTGACAGGGTGCCTGGTCTGTCACGGAAGGCAGGAAGCCCAGCTTGGAAGATAAGAGAGTGGGATCCTGGTGACAGTTGAGAACGCTAACTGGGCTATGCCCTGACAGAAAGCAGAGGCCCCAGGGTGTGAAGCGGGACGGCCAGTGGTGAGGCTTGGCACTTCAGGGATAGCATCTCCCACTCGTGGGAGCGGCCTCGGTTGGGCCTGCTTAGGTTCTGCAACATTCTGGTCTCCTGAATCATGCTGCTCCTTGGAAGATAAGTAAATGTGGATGAATTTGATGACACTAGAACCCTCATAGTACAATGGATCAAAATACCTCGGAGATGGCCAAAGGAACAGTCAATGGGGTGCTCACACATAGAAGGCATACGGGACGCATGTGGGTGAGACCTTATTGAACGCAGGCCTGTATTATGCCAGCTGCCACTGAATAGTCAGGACTAAACATGAGCAAGGCAGGCAAATTACAGCCCAAACTCCAATTTGTGTCCCGCAAGAACCCTAGACCAAAGGAGGTGGATAAGAATGCAGGAGAGATGAAACAGATACTGACAGCCATGCAACAGAGCCTGACAAAAATTGATGGAAAGATTGGTGTGCTCACGCTTAGAATGGACAGGATGACGGAGTGCTGGATAAACATACTGAGAGGCTAGACACCATAGAGGGGAGAATTTAGGATACGGAGGATGTGTTAGCCGCAGAATCAACAAAGCATACGAAGGTGGACAAGCTTTCCATACCCTACAGGTAAAGGCATAGAATCTAGACAAAATATACCCAGGATGAATATCAATCAATCAATCAATACTTTATTGTTTAAGTTAGTTAAAACCATATCAATGTCATGAGACTAATTTAGGTATCAATAATCTGCGAACATATAAAGGATTAAAAATATATGAAAGAGAAAAAAAGAAAACATGTTACTTTTGTTTGTCCTAAAAGCTGAAAGTAATATCCCAATCCTGAAACCAGTTAAAAAATTAATATGTAATTCTGTTTAGTAAAATTGTTATCAGGATTGCAGTTTTGTCAGATATTAACATTAAAAAGCTATTTTACATTTTACAATTGCACTAGAATTACTGAACATTACTGGGTTGGCAATATCTCATTCCATCAGCCATGTGTTTTTTTTTCGTAATATAGTACGAATTTCATCATCTTACAGGTCAACTGAGGGTCCATTGTACCAAATCCTCTAAGAATGGCCGCGCTAAAAGTTTGGATCCCTCTTTCATTAAAATCCTTTTTTAGGAACAATACGCGTTTCAATGTTAAGTTGGGGCAGACACGAATGAGATGGATAAAGTATTGTCATGCTGCACCACATAAGTTACATGTTTTAGCGCCTTTCTACTTCCACACAGGTTGATCAGCCAGGCTTGGTAATACCACAAATCTAATTGCCATTAACTTTCGTTTCAAGTGGGGCGAATATGTTATACCAAGGTATTCCGCTGGTCGCAGTGAGGTATAGGATTGGAGAACCATCCAGGCATGGGATCTTTTGGCTAAAGTGCGTTTGTCTTCTAACGATGATTGTAGCTTGGCCGCTTTGTTTGTGATGCTACTGAAGACTTGAAAGGAAAGATTCTGCGCCCAACTTGAGCTGTGATCATCTTCCTGGGCTCGCCACAAACCGTCATTTAAGATGTTGGATCAATTCTGCTAAAGTTTGCACCAAGTTTTGATCGCAGCGTATTTTCTCCCTATCTCCTTTTTAATAAGGCCAAATTCCAGTCGAACCTGGGCCGGGGATACGTTCTGAGGTAAACTAAGGACTTTTTTATAGACCTTTATTTGCAGGGAGTCTAAAAGTATTCCATCTTTGCCATTTAACATTATGCCTGCATAGATTACTGCTGGTTACTGCTGGTAGTAGTTTGGCGGCCATCACTGCTGTTATTGCTGTTAAGGAGGGACCATGTGGTTTTTTTGCAAGGGCACAGAAGGCGTAAATAAGGTAGTTTCCTTTTTTTTCCAGATATTGTTTCTGAAATTGGAAGTTTAATTTTTTGTCTATATACACCCCCAGATACTTGTAAGTATTAACTGTTCCAAGGCTCGTCTCTCCCAGCTTGAATTGATACTGATGTTGCATATAGTTCGTGATTGACATAGATTTTGTTTTGGAGATGTTCATTTCCAGGGCATTGCTATTAGCAAACCTTAATAACCAGGAGGAATAACATACGGATAGCGGGATTGGCAGAGTTTACCAATATAGAAAACATGGAACAATACATGGAGAACCTCCTAACCATACTGCTAGGGAAACCGATTCCAGGAGCTACCCCCCACCCCATTATTGCAAGGCTCTAAAATTCAGGGCCTGAGACACCACACTGCACAAGGCACTAGAACTGAAAACCTTGCGAAATGAGGGCTCTGAGTTGTTCCAATATCCAGACTTTACACAACAAGTCCAAGAGGCACAAAAGTAATTTGTTCCGGCCGATATGAAACTTTGCGAACTCCAATTGAAACACAGTATGATGTACCCAGATACGCTCCGGGTAATGTTGGAAGGAAAGGCAAATTACTTCATGAATCAAAATAAGGTATTACACTTCCTCAAACAAAAGGTAGGAATCAATGGCAAGCGAATATCCCCCAGCCATGCTTCGAATTAGGAAGATGACACACATGACACAGAGAAGCAGTAGGGGGAACACCAGATACTCTGGATGTATTTGGGACTTATGGAGCTGAGAAGAGTCTGTCCCTGGGGCTTCAGACCATAGGTGGATAGAATGCCTATCACATTCTGGTGTTGTGTCGCCTCCAGAGGACAAACACAAAACTGTGACTCAACAAAGTGTTGAAGAGCCACTTCCTTGTGAGGACCATGACTGCACACTGTTGGTAAGATAGTTACAGGTGTCACTGTAGAGGTCTCCATGCGGATATGTTGAACTTAAGGTGACATGATATATAGTACATTATATGAAAAATGCAATGGGGACAATACTGGCAAGGACCTGATGTACATTATGATGGTGGGAGGTCCGAAAAGTTGGATACGCAAGGTCAAGACTTTTTCATTTCCATAAAGGGTCCGTGCTGAGTTATACTATTACCTTTCTTTGTGACACATGGGGGTGGCTGGGATGGTTGGGAAGCTTCGATGACAGTGACATCCTCCCCCATGTGTTTACCACTAAATGCACACTGTGGTTTTAACTTGTGTTCTGTTGAGGGACCACCAGGGACGGTGGTGGAGGGACAAAGTTCTGCAATGCAAAGTTTGAGCGTACATAGCATGGGAGGGGAGTTAGCTGGGGTTGATTTATGTTGGATATTTTAGTAAAAAGTGAAATGCATTATTTGACTGGCCATGACTGATACTTGCAGATCATAGAACCACGCAGAGAGACGTAGGGCACATGATGGGAGAGCAATCTGATACATCACAGATCCACTTCCTCACCTGGAATGTTAGAGGCCTTAACAAACATAGAAAGATACAGAAGGTGGTAGCATTCCTTAAAAGACACCCTGTACATGTGGCAATCATTCAGGGGACACACATAGCCCCAGGGAGCAGCGCTCCGAGCCAGCAAGTCGCAACGATAACAGGGTCGCTATTGTGCGGCAGTGTTAGACCCGTCTGCTTCTGAGAGTCCCCTCACCACTATGACTTCTTTTGTTCCCCTGTACCTCCCAAAATTTGTCGCTTTTCTTTGTCTACCAGGACCTTTTGTGTGCTGTTTTATGGGGCTAGATGTTCCTTGACGCCCAGTTGTTCACAATGTTTTCAGCACCTATTTACAAGACACCTGGCGAAACCTGTGACATTATGGACTGGGATTGGCAACCTGTATGAATGACCTCAAAATGGTGGCCATCCATTTTCCTCATGTGAGTGTCTCCCCTTGGAGCCTCCATGAACCTTGACCTTTCAAGGTTTTGGCGCCCTTTTGCTTGGCGCGCATTCCTGACAGGAATTACTTTATTTCCCTCAGGTACACAAAATGGCTGCTCTAGAACCCCAGTATGGTGGCTGTTAGGGTCCCAAATACCCCAGAAGTGCCATGTCATTGGCCTAGCCCAAAGAAGGTTCTAGAACCTACTGGCACGAGCCAGCACCTCAGGGCACTGGCTAAATAAGGTCCAGTCCCTGGTGGCCATTTTAGATGACCTGAAGACTAGATAGGATAATGATGTTCCAGATCTAGGTGAAGAAGGAGATTCCAGACTTGACACCAGATTGACACCTGCCCTGTTGACCCCTGAGGCAGCTGGTAGCGTGGGCAGTAGAGCAAGCAAGAGTCACTGGCGTGGATCCTGACGGGCGTTCCAGTCAGCTGTGTGTGCGGTGACCTCGGGCCTACAGCACCTGCCCTGCGAGTGCCTCGTCACCCCCAAAAGACCGTGGCCGTTTTCGTGTGCCTTCCCCGCCCCCCCGGTGGTGAATTACGACCAACTCGGGTCGCGAGGCGAGACCAAGTTTGCCGCTCCCGCGAGGGTCCTCAGTGCCCCTTGTGTGACAGACGCCTCCAGCGAGGAGCTCGGACGTCTCCGAGCTCCACCGGCGTAGAGGGCTTCCTGCGCAGATTGAGGTGAGGTGGTGCGCCGGGGCGGGGAAAGGCCGTCCTACGTTGGGTGGGACTACTGTCTCTGCCCCTCCCCAGTGAATCGGCGGCTGTAGCTGTGGGCGGGAACCATCCCTGTTTGAGGAAGTCGGAGGGAGGTCCGTAGAGCCCCTGCGAACCCATCGCTGGCGAGAGAAGTGCTGAACCCGACTGAATCGCTTTTCGATTGCAGCCGATGTGAGGTGGGCCCGTCTCTTCAGGTGGGAAGCGCTGTTAAGAAGGAACTGTGAACCGGCATTTACTTGACTGAGCGCGAAGATTGTGTGACCTCTTCGGCAGCCCCGTTCGTCAGTCTAAAGACTTTGAACTGGTGCCGCCTGAGTGCTAGCGGTAACAAAGCCCCTAGGCGCGCTTAGACCCCACCGGCAAACAGAGAACTCAACCCGGTGGCAGCCGAGTGTAAATGAAGTGCTCACTGTGTTTCCTTGCTTTGTAGATATACGCGCTTATCCCCCGAGTGATTCTTAAAGAGTCCCAACACTCTCTTGTGCCCAGAGAAGACTGTATTCATTAGCAGTGAAGTCATCATAAACTGTAAGAGTAATATTTCTATCCTGAAACGTATTGCAAGTCAATGTTCCTGACATATTCAATTGGTGGCAGCGATACCAGAATGAACATGTGTTTGTTTATTTAAACGAACCAGTATTTATTCTGCTGAACAAAAGTGATATTTATTCTATTTATTGATGATATTTATTCCTGACATTTATTCTATTTATTGATGATATTTATTCCTGATATATTTACTGTATTCAACCCGAAATCAAAAACCCAGCAAATTGTGGCCAAAAGAAATGTGTATGTACTTTCCTAATTCATCCCCATTCATGACAAAGAACTTTTTACATAAAGGAATCGTATTTTTCTACAACAGTGGTGTGGTGTCCTTCTTTTTGGTGGTTGTTCAAGGAGATATTATTGGGTCAAAGCCGGCTTAACACGACAGCCTTCACTTGCCTTGACACTTGAGCCAAGCTACCCCCTTTGTGCTGGGCTTGCCCATCGCAGGTCCAACAGGCAGGATTCTCTTCACATACTTGCGGGGTCCTTGAATGGGTAGACTCCAGATCTGATATCTAAAGGAGGTGTGTGTAGACCAAGGAAGCTGTCATGTGCTGGCCCTCTGCTGCAAAGACAGCCAGGAAATGTTATTGGTGGGAATATATGGCCCCAATCATGATTATCCACATTCTTTCACACATTCAGCACTCAGCTACAACAGTGGGGTAATTTACCACAAATATTGGGGGGAACTTTTTTTTATATTGAATCCTGCACTGGATTGCTCAAAGAGTCCACTCCATGGTTCCTCTGCAACTGCCCTGGCCCTCCTTTAGATAGCAGAGTGGGTGGGACTGGTGGATATATGGAGCTATCAAAATTCCTCGGGCACACGGCTCAATCATTACTCCGCCATGCATGACACTCACACTTGCATAGACTAGTGGTTGTTGTATAAGAGCCTGGTGCCTTGAGTCCTGCATTGCAAACCTCTTCAACGTACTTATTATGATCGCTCACTTGTGGTACTGGAGTAGGAGTTTTGTACTCTAATTAATCAAAAGTGAAAAAGAACACTTGTAACACTTCTCAACCTTTGGTTCAGGAAGATTAGAATACCCTCAAAAACTCAATGTTGTTTGGAGTGCGGTATATATGTTTCATCCGCCCCACATTGTAGTTATGGCAGTTATCATAGGGTGTTCTAGAAAGTGTTGGCTTCCAGCCTCATCCAGAGGCACCTCTGGTTTCAAGTGCAGTGTCCAGAGATAGAGGGTTTCCCCACAAACAACGTGAAAACAAGATTAATGAAAAAATTTTAAAATATGGAAAAATGCCCAAGTTATTTATTGAAGGGTAGATTTCCAATCAGATAAAATTAGTTTGATACTCTGATTAGACCGAGTTACAGGGTCTAATAGTATATATATTGTTGTAGAATTGTCGACATGTTTCAGCTCCTTAGGCCCGAGGGGTCTGTGGAGCTTTCGTCAGGACTTACACACATGTATTGATACTCACACGACTTGTGCAGTATTATTTTCTCAGAATTATTATTCTTGTTGGAAAAACAGCTCTCCAGATTCTGTATTTGTAGAGCTTGATGCTTCCTCAGGGGTTCCGCTTAATTAAGCGCAGAGCCGTGTGCTGGTTTCTCGTCCGACTAGCGCTGACTCAGCCTTACTACAGGTATTCCAGGCTGAATATTTCCATGATAACTCAATCCACAAAGATACCTTCCTATGTTAAATTGAGTAACACAGGGCTTACTCCGTAACAATGAATATTTCCCCCCACTACCTAAATGAACATTATGCAAAGTTGCAGTTTTTCGTTTTCTTTTATAATATGTCTTTTTTCAGAATCTGGAGAGCTGTTTTTCCAACAAGAATAATAATTCTGAGAAAATAATACTGCACAAGTCGTGTGAGTATCAATACATGTGTGTAAGTCCTGACAAAAGCTCCACAGACCCCTCGGGCCTAAGGAGCTGAAACATGTGATCTGGGGGCAGAGTCAGCACTAGTCGGACGAGAAACCAGCACGCGGCTCTGCGCTTAATTGAGCAGAACCCCTGAGGAAGCATCAAGCTCTACAAATACAGAATCTGGAGAGCTGTTTTTCCAACCAGAATAATAATTCTGAGAAAATAATACTGCACAAGTTGTGTGAGTATCAATACATGTGTGTAAGTCCTGACTAAAGCTCCACAGACCCCTTGGGCCTAAGGAGCTGAAACATGTCGACAATTCTACAACAATATATATACTATTAGACCCTGTAACTCGGTCTAATCAGAGTATCAAACTAATTTTATCTGATTGGAAATCTACCCTTCAATAAATAACTTGGGCATTTTTCCATATTTTAAAATGTTTTCATTAATCTTGTTTTCACGTTGTTTGTGGGGAAACCCTCTATCTCTGGACACTGCACTTGAAACCAGAGGTGCCTCTGGATGAGGCTGGCAGCCAACACATTCTAGAACACCCTATGATAACTGCCATAACTACAATGTGGGGCGGATGAAACATATATACCGCACTCCAAACAACATTGAGTTTTTGAGGGTATTCTAATCTCCCTGAACCAAAGGTTGAGAAGTGTTACAAGTGTCCTTTTTCACTTTTGATTAATTCGAGCTCCTACCCCCGGGGAAAGAAACAGACACATCGATTCCTCATCCCTCTCTATTGATTAATTATTAGTAGGAGTTTTGTAGCCAGAGGGCCGCTGCGCTCACTTGGCTGTTCCCTCATACTAACTGCTATACTCTCTCTTTAAGGCAGAGCTAGCAAAATCAATAAAGGACTTTTTCGCTAACAATGTGGGGTCTGCAGACAGTTTTGCCACTGTGTGGGAGTCATTCAAAGTTTACATCAGAGGCATTACAATCTCAAAACATGCCAGAGTATTAAAATCCCTCAGGGGCAGACTGTCACTCCTGGAAGGAAAAATATTGGAAATGGAGTTGAGGCACCTAAGCTCAGGAGATAACAATAGACTAGGAGAGAGCAAGGCTAAAATTGTGGAATACCATGACACTACCAATAGTGAAGTTGTACTCTTGGGCAAATATGCAACTGCCAGGATATATGGAGAGGAGGGAATGTTGAACTACAGGATGAAGAGGGCCGACTTATATATGATACAGACCACATAGCCGCACAGATGAAAGTGCTACCGCTGACTATTTCGAACACAAAGCTATGACATGTCCTGTTCGATAATTACAGAAAAGTAAAAATAAAAATTAGAAGATGATGTTGACCGCTGGATTAAACTACCACTGTCACTAATGGGCCGACTTGCCATCATGAAAATGGTGGTACCCCCAAGATTTTTATTCTTGTTTCAAAATATATCGATGCCACTACCGCATTTGGTATTTGTCACACTGCGATCCCTGATGATCAAGCTGGCCTGGGCTAGAGTAGAGGGTGAAATGGGAGATGCTCACCTTGCCATATGATATTGGAGGCCTCAATGCACCGGGTTTAGAGTTATATTACACAGCAGCACAGAGTACTGTTGTGTATTATTGGCTCCACGGCCCACACAACTTACCACATTTATTTATAAGAGATGCCGCTGATCCTCATACGTTCCCCCTGACAATTGTTCTGTGCCCCACATAGGTGTTATGGTGTATTTGACGCTTTGAATACCTCAATGTATGTCTGGGGGAACCCACTAGAAAAACAAGCTGGCTCCCTGCAGTATTATCCACATATATCAATGGAGTGGTGTTCCTGGTTCCAGGTTGGGCAGAAAAAGAGTGTGGCAAAGGCATTATGAACACTAGGGATCATCAAAATGAGAAATCTATTTCAAGAATGGGTGGTGAAGGGCTAGGAAACAGTTCAAGAAAGGTCAGAATCACTGACAGCCCTGACCCGATTTCAATATTTCAGAGTCTGACACACATTACGAGACCTCCTGGGTGAGGACATGCAGGAGCCTCCGGACAGGCTGCCACTTTCCTCTCTGATACAATCAGATGCCCTCACTAAGTTAGTAACAAAACCTTATGCCTTTGCACATGAAGCATGTAGACTGGGTATCACAAAGGCACAATTGAAATGGCAAAAAGATATAGGCAGAGCCCTTGATGATGGCTGCTCGGGGTCCTGCTGCTCCATGACCAAATTTGCATCACTGAATGAGCGTCACAGATTCCTGTATTTAAAATATGTCCACTGTGTATACTATACACCAGATAGGCTATTCGTGTATGGGTTACGAGACACAGAGGAATATCAAACGTGCCCGGAAAGTTTTTCACATGTTGCATGGTATTGCTCGAGTATAAATGAGTTCTGGAGGGAGGTCATTTGGGAGCTAGAGGCTATCATAGGCTCTACCTTGTCGATGGACCTGTTAGTGTCCCTGTTAGGAAGCGACAAAAGAGTGGATAAAGAATACAGGAGATTAGTGACATACCAATATGGTATATTGCAGCACACAGTCAGATATATACAATGAACTATTCCCCTTCCTTAGAGCCGCCCCTAGGGTATTTGGGGTCCATACCAAACACACTTAGTGGGTAAGGAAATGGGGTGAACCAGAGGGTGAAGAAACAGGGGCACAGTGAGAGACTCATACTGAGCAAAAATAGACAAGGATTTCTGGGAACACAAAGAGCAGTAGACACTGGCAATCTGTAGGATGGAGGAGACTGCTACTGCCTGAATCGGATCATGCAGATATGACATGAAGGTGTGTGTACAGAACAATGATACACTTGAAATCATGGCTGAATGCATTATGTTAGATACTTGTGAGAAAGATTCAATAGTTTTATATTTCCACTATCAATGTACTGAATCAGGAATTTATTAAGGAATATGAGTATTTATATATGTGGTCAAGCTTTTCCCAGTCAACTGATATGTACATATTAATTTACTAATAAAGAGAAAACATTTTTTTACAAATTGTGTCTGTGGGTGGTGTAATTGCAACCTGCCCTGGATCCGGGCAAATTTGTAGAGCAGCTCCCAAATTTTGGAATGAGTGCTTTAAGTTTTGCATAATGGTGGAGAATCCCACCCTGATTCCATTTGTTACTCAGGCTAAACCACTATGCTTATTCTTGTAGTGTACAGGTAGACTTATCATGATTCAATTACCAAATTCAATTTAAATAACAACACATGCTGCCCAACTGGGCAATTGTAGTCGAATATAGTGGACTGTAATCGATTAATCAAAGCAAACCGAAATCAAATTGCTAATGCAGCACTATAGAGGACACAAGTGCAGTATAGCATGTAGAATACAACCTGCATGGAAGTTAAGTTTAAAGTATCTCGCACCCATTTACGATTATGCCCAAGTGCACAATAATAAAGTCCCAAAGAAGTAGGTGATTTACTGTACTTGATTGACCTCTGCAAATTCTGATAAACATGGATTACCTCAGTGAAAACAAGTCAAGACTGTTAAAACCACGGGTTAAAGATTACACTCAAGAAGCATCAGAAGACAGAAACAATTATCTAAAACACAGGAATACAAAAATGTAATCTCCCATGTGAACTGCCAAACCCTCCTTGGGTTTTAATCCCTTTAGAGTTGGAGTATCAAAATCAATGATGTATCTTTTTTCGAATTTTCCTTGTTGGGTTTTTGTATAGCCCCCTCTGATATCAACATCAAATGATTCTGGTGCTCGAAAGTCCAATAAATCACTATTTTGGTAGTATGTTTCTGCAAGATGACTGGCCACTGGAATTGTTTAGCTATATTCTGTATGGCTCTCAGATGTTCCAATATTCTTTTCTTGGCCTTGTGTATTGTGCTCCCTATATACAGTTTGTTGCAAGGACGGATTAATCAATAAGTATTGCAATTCAAGGATTTTCTGATCTTGCATTTTTTAGGAGTATTAGGAATATAAACTTCAGAAACATCACAACTATTTTTACATGCCTTACATTTTCTGCGACAAAAGAAACAACATTTACTTGATAAGTGCTTTTGAGCGTTGAGTTCAGTGATCATGTTGTGGCTAAGACTATCCCTCAGAGAGCGACATTTTCTAAATGTAATTTTAGGAGAGGGACACACACATTTTGTCAAAATCTAATCAGTATTTAGAAAATGCTAGGGTTTTTCAAAGATTTTTTTAACTATGTGTGACTAGTTAGAGTATGTGGAAATGAATTTGATATTCTTGACTTTATCACTGACTGGCTTATCAGGATGTTGGAGTTTTTCTCTGGACACTTGGTCTCATCTGGTATTGGCCTGTTGGATGGAATTCTGACTGTAGCCTCTCTCTCTTAATCTATGTTCTATGACCTTTTAATCTTTCTCAAACATCTCAGCTGTGCTGCAATTTCTTTCTTCTCATAGGAGCTCACCATACGGGATGCTGTAAATCAAGTTAGTAGGATGTGCACTGGTGCCATGCAGTGTTTTTTCAAATCATTTCAGTTTCTTTTCTACCTTTTTTTTATTGACATCTGTATTTCCAATAATTCAATCCTGTTCCTGCTAGCTTGGCCTCTAAATTGAGATTATATACCTTGCCTGCTGCAACTAGCACCACTTTGCCACAGAACCTGATTGAGGGGGGGTCAGTGGACTCTTTATCTGCATTGACTACCCCTCTTGTCACACTGAGGGGACCAGAAGCCAGGCCATCCCCTGGTTTCCCAGAGATACTTGATCTGCCCATTAGCAGACCGCGCAATATAGGTTTAACTGCCAGAATCTGAGTGACTATAAAGGCCGCCATGTTGTCAGAAAAAAAGCCAGCCCATCATCCCCTTCTTTCTGAGGCTAAGCAATGTTCTTAACAGTCCCTGAAACAACCACTAATGACTTTCTAAGACAATAACGTGTAGATTTAAGCCTTTGGTACCACCCTGTTCACAATGGATTCCAAACTAACAAACCTTATGTCAGAGGTAAAATCAATGAGGCTAGAGATTCCTTCCATACATATAGGACTAGATAGGTGAATCATAGAGTGGATGAGGTAAAATACCATTATAATCAACTACTGGATTAGGGACGGGATATTGAATTCCTGTACCGCAACGTGACAGACCTGGAAGACAGATTGCAGAGAGACAGCTTCTGGATCTATGGAGTCCTGGAAGGGGCAGAAAAGAATGGCATGATAGGTTACCTAAAATAAGGGATCCCAGGAATCCTCAATCTCCAAGTGACTGAACCTCGGGAACTTTCATTCACAGTTATAATATGTGATGGTTCCCTATAGGGCTCCACTATCTGGGGACCAGAATAAACAGGATCTTTCTGGTATGATGTAGGACAACTTCCTTTCATTGCTAAAACGCACAAAGCAGGATTCCCTGAAATGGTCACACCTTAACCTTTCACTTTGAGAGAAAGTGCAGACTATTAAAATGACAGTAATCATTAAGTCCACTATCTCGTTGGCATAATTCTTTTTTGAGTCCATAGAAAACTCCAGAAAGGGATAGAGGTGGACATTAGCTCCTACATTTGGCGAAAGAACAAACCAAAAATTTGAGTGTCCCATCTTCAGCTGGATACAGCATTTGGGGACTTGAGACCACCCCATATTAAATCATATAGATTAGCCGTTCATTTATCGCAACAGGTGGCACACGGGACACCTCCACCAGAGGCCCCCTTATGAACATGCCTATAACAACACCTTCTCAATAGTCCTCACCACTCCCTGCCAATGTATCTGATCACATCAAACCACGATTCGGCCTTAACTCCAATATTAGCAGCAACAGTGGCGTCCAGGAAAGAGGCTCATAAACATGTGGGTATTCCACTCTTGGTGCACCATAAAGCAACAATTTGGCACAACTCAGGTCTCTGCATTGGAGAGAAACCTTACTTTTGGGCATCCTTGCATGCAAAGGACCTCAAGCGGGTGGACCAAATGTATGGAAGTGGGGGGCTTAAGTCGTTGCCAGTCTTATAGATAGAATTCGGACTTTGGCCTGTGGACCAGTGGCAATATAGCCAATTAACCCACTGCCTGTGAGCCACATATGGAACGCAGGCCGTGGAGTTTCCCGCCACACCTATTTTTCAATACCTACATGCCCTTGGACATTATCAGGGTTTAGTATAGGATTAAACAGAGTACTCACTAAATCTTCACACACTGGTACAATGTCCAGATTAGCATGGCAATTGCTACTGGGTAATAATTACTTTCTGGCAGATTGAGTGACTTTACTAGTGGATCAGAATAGAGCTCTCAGTGAACCCAGTCTATAGTTCCTCTACTTTAAAATACTCCATGACTGGTCACCATGTAAACTCAGAAGGGCCAACAATTACATCATGACCCCTGCTGGAACTATGACGGAGGTTCACTATAACGTAATCACATCCTTTGGTTGTGACCTATGCTCACTGGTTACTGGAAAGTTGCCTGATCCCAATTTCCCTCATCATAGCTCCTACCCGTATCCCCCATCTACCAACTTGCAATCCTACATTATATGTCTGGCCTACCAGATCTGATGACACACAAGCACTAATGGATAATAACTTCCCTTTCTGTGGCCTAACTATGCATCCTCCTACACTGGAAACAGCCCACCAGACCCACATGCAATGAGTGTTGGATAAAACTTCGTAGAGTGGCTATCCATGAGTAAACTACATACACATTAAATGATAGATTTGATGCCTTGACTACAGTCTGGGAACCGTTTCTGACGACAAATGAGACTGTCTCATTATGAGGCCTTGTGCATGTCATCCCCATTTCTGGAAATGGAGAGCTATCTCTTGACTTCATTTTCAATGCTTTTGTTGATTTTGAACAACCCTCTGATATATGACTCTGCCCTATAACTACTCTCACTCATGCATATCAACCATATACCCCCTTTTCCCGCTGCTCTCGTTTCCTTGTTCACCCTGTGTGGCACCCTATTATTGTCACTGTTCCTAGCTAGCCTGGGAGACAAATTGCTCCTTCTAAAGTTTAAGCATGGGACCATTGCCTGCTCTTAAAAAATGCTGTAACAAAAATTCACAAAAGGGAAGTTGCGAATGGAGTTACCACCTACTGAAAGTAGGTGATAAAATCAAATGTTTTACAACTGCATTTTGGTCACAAAGCATTCCTGCATACCAATGCGATTCGGTATTAGGAAGGGACGCCCTTAACCTCCCCCTTCCTAAAAATGAATCTAAAACCTATTTTGTGATTCAGTAAAAGGTTACAGAATAACACAATCGGGTTTGCTGCATCTAAAAGGCATTTTTTGTGTTCGCAAACGGGCTGATTCTGCAAATCGGACCATTTGCGAAGACAAACATGCTTGATGCATGTGTCCCATAATGTGAATTAATATTTTTAATAACAATGATGTAACTTAATTGCGGTGCCTACAACACTTATACATTTCATCTTTCTTTTCTTCTTGGTTCACCACTCATGTTGTAATCTTCAGGTAAATGGTTGTTTGACATATGATACATCCATAAATTAATAAATAAATGTTGCAAATAAAAAAATTACCAAAACTACATTCCCTGTATCAAGTTTTGTGACACTGGAACATCCGTTGCAAAGTTTCCATTAAAACATAACAAGCCAAAATTACTTAACATTGCTTTCAATTTTAAAATCGTTTATTCGGGAAATCATTCATTCGGCCCGAGGAATATCGTATGCTGACAGTATCTCATGCAGACTTAACCCTCCTGTTTAGGAGTTTATTCTTGAATTAAAATCTCCAATAGGTTCACTTAAATCATTCTGCAATTTAAATGTTAAGCCCCACAGATCTTCTCTTAGCAAATGTTGTTGTTTCTTATTATACAATTTATGTGCGTACAGATTTACTAGTATCATTATTTCTATCTCTATTATATTTTGGTGTAGATTATTGTGGCTAATTTGGATTCAATCACGTTTGGCTTATCGAGGGTGTACATCTTTGGAAAATGTACTAGTGCTTATACTTATTAAGCCTCAAGAAGTCCAATCCATTTCCTTTGATGTTCCATTTATCTGAATGAATCAACCCAAAACGGCTTTCCCCACACAGTCATTGTTCATAAAATCTAAAATCATCAAACTCAATCAAGATTTAATCTATTTTCTTGATTTTTCTAACCTCTTCAAACCATTTAAAATGGCAGGTTGTCTGGGGAATTCCTTTCCTAATGTAAGTCACTTACGATAGATGTACCATACTCATTATCCATACCAATCATAATGATTTCTTAACTCTATATCTTCCACTTGCATTTCCTTTCTTTGCGATTCTTATCTTTATACTTTCGTTATCCATATCTACATACCTATACGCAGGCATTCTATTTCCATCTTCCGATACCGCCCAAATGTGTTTTGTTGAGAAAGCAACAAGATTATACAAGCATTTTTGTATTCTCCTTTTTAACCATCTTTACTAGGTAGTATTTTTATTTAATTATTGATAAGTTCCAATACTGCCTGCGACAATAATTATTTTACCAGTTGCAAGTAAAAGAGAATCTTGCTGACTTCCTTTGCATGTGAATCTGTTACAAAATCTACTTGTTTTATATGGTATCAGGTGATACCGATTTTAGAGTAGCACATTTACAACAGCAGTCAAATGCTGTACCACTAAGCTATATCCCCAACTGTGTGGCACAATTACAACAGATTTCCAATAAACTTCCTCTATTTAAAGTCCTCAATATTGTACTATTTTTGCCAGCTCTAATCACATCCACATACATCCACAAATGATTTTCTCTTTCTAATTCTTTCTTATCTCCGTTCCACAGATTGCCATCCATTTTTTATGTAACTGTGAAGGTTTTCTAAGCTTATCTTTACTTTTTCTTTCAGCTGATTTTTTTAAATCTCTTTTCACTTGCTGATACAGAAATACATTACTAATGCTCTTACTATCTTCTCCGTGCTCTGCTTTATATATTTACATTTACTTAGCCTCTTCCTTATGATCATTTGAATTCCAACAAGGTTGATGAATTTTGAATGCTGCACGTTGCTTTTACTTTAACCTTCTCACTTATGCTTTTTCTACGACCCTCTTCTTTTTTCCTACCATCCATTAATTGTTTACCATGCATACGGATATATCCTTTCTCATACAAGACATGATCACCTCATCTTTTTACAAATACAGGTTTGCATAAAACGTATTGAGATTCCTTTGTGTCCCCTAGTCCATTCTCACCATTCTCATCATACTCATTTCAATTAGTTGAACTTGCACACGCTTATAGGAGTTTATTTCCATTTGCTCTACAGCAATTAATTTTACTGAACCAGTCTGAGACTTCATTACATCGTTATTCAAATAAATATCTCAAATATCCCATGTAAAGTGTTTTCATTAGTAATAGAACGTCCAGCATTGAGGAGGCTGCTGTAGCTGAAGTATTCAGGGTAAAGGGTACATCTTGGTCTTCCAATGTTACAATTTTTGTTTCTTCCCCATAAATGCATCCTTTCTTTTTTCCAGTTGATAATTAGATTGTTGCTGCTCATCACATATTCTGCTAATATTAAACAGTCTAGGAACACATTATGGAGATGACAAAATTGTTGTTCCAAGGAATCCAAAACTGGATCAGGAACAAATTTGACAAGGCCATGTCAGGTTTTAGGGAAATTCCTGCTTGAGAGAACTATTACATACTAATCTCCTCATTTCTATCAATCAATCAGGGAATATCGAAGCACGCTACTCACCCGGGAGGGTCTCAATGCGCTGTGGTGGGGGGGGGGGGGGAGCAGCTCCGGTCAGTCGAAGAGCAGTGAGGGACTTCCTGGAGATGTGCAAAGAGGGGGCCCATCTGATGTCGATCAGGATCTCATTACATGTCTTAGCCATGATGTAAGAGATGGATCTTCTACCCGTTCTTGCTCTGTGGATATACGGGGCTTCTGCGAGGGCGAGGTCGGTGATCGGTGGTTTCTTCTGGGTACGTGGAAGGAGATTCTTTCATTGAGATATTGGGGTCTGGTGTTGTGAGTCATTTGTAGTTGTGGGTGAGTATCTTGAGTATCTTGAAGGTTACTCTCTTCTCGAGGGGGAGCTAGTGGAGGTCTTGCAGGTGTTGGATGATGTGTTTGTGTTGAGGGTTGACGAGGACTAGTCTGGTTGTGTTGTTCTGTATGGTCTGTAGTTTGCCTAGCAGAGACTTGTTAATTCTGGCATAGAGGGCGTTTCATAGTCCATTCTGCTAGTTATATGTGCGTGGGTGATGGTCTTTCTGGATTTAGGGGGGATCTATTTGAAGGTCTTCTGGAGGAAGCAGAGGGTGTTGAAACAGATGGAGAAGACAGAGTTGATCTGTTGGGTTATGGAAAGGGAGGAGTCGAGTACGATGCCGAGGTTTAGAGTACGGTCCATGGGGGTTGGCGGACTGCTGATGGTGGTGGTCCTCCAGGTGTTGTTCTATGGGGTGGGGGAGGGTCCGAGGACAAGGAACTCTGTCTTCGTCGAGTTGAGCTTAACCCCCTGCTTGCTGCCATCGGCCAATGGCTACTCCAAGATGCAACATCCTTCATTCCTTTCTGGAAGCTGAGTTTGGTGGTGACGGGGTCCTTGGACAGGGAGAGGATGAGGTGGTGGCCTCAGTGCAGGATACTATGATAAGTCCATGCTGTCTGACTATTGCACATAACAAAAAGAAATTGCCAGTACTGATAACGCCGCAGTGACATGAATTCAGACACAGTACTTGAGAAAATATTCAAGACTGGGGGCTAGTCAATAGCTTTTATTCTAGTTTCTGATTTTATCAAGAGATACTTTTTTCATATTCAAAAAACAAACATGTAAAACACATTTATCAAAAAAGTCAAAACAGGGGGGAATCATTCATCATATCAATCATATCACAACCATACAACATGCAATCATTCATGGAGAGAAGGGGTGCACTGGATAAGAGAGCTACAAAATTTACCAAAACATACAATATTTACAGTGTAATATCAAACATAAGACAAGAAAAGCCAAAGTCTGCAAAACACTTAAACAATATTTTCATTTGGTGTGTAATCAATTATACCGTACATTCCTATGGTCAAGTATAAAAAATACTTTATAAATCTTTAGAGAAAGGATAATGTACAAGAATTAGTGATAAGCAACAATTATCATGACATTCACGCTTATCACTAAAGCAGACAATGATATGGCTGGGGCCTACGCGTTTCGAATCCCAATGACTTGTGGGGATTCTCTTCAGGGCCTTTGGAGTTCTCTGCAAAAGTAAAGAAGAAGAAAGGGAGGGGGGAGAACAAAAATTAGAAAAGACTCAGACAGGCATAGTTAGTTTAGTCACAAGATCAACATCAGTCACGTCACTCAGTTACCACCCTTATCTCCACAGACTTACCACTAGGCTAGTGTGCAAAAGGCATGGGGGTCTCAACTGTCTAGTATAGGGTGTTCCAGAATCTGAAAAAAGTATGTATACAGAAGTCAGCAGGTGGGGGGGTGGACAAGCGATCTATTAGACGAAGGTAGCAATTTTTACTCACCTTCTGTATTTGGAGATGAGGTAGTCTCAGGGTAGGGATTGGTTGACACAATTTGATGGTGGTGAACCTATAAGGGGAAATTGGAATGTATCAAAATGGGAAATTATATTGGTTTGATGCACTACCGGTTTTAGGAGAGGATCTCACCTAGTAGAGTGCAGGTTAAGGAGGCCGTGTGTGTAGTAGTAGCCGCCCGTATTCACTTGCTAGAAACGTCTTGAGAAATAAATGAGTAATAGGAAAAAATAAGTTTGGAACTTGTAACAGACCGTAAAGAACACGAAAGGTCGAAAACACAATTAATACAAATCTTTACCGGAATTCGTTATTTGCAGGGAGATAAGGTTGAACTTATTCATGGAAACCCTGTCAGTGAGGGGCGTTCAACGCGGTGCTTATCTGGAAAAACAATGCACACCATTAGCCGCTAGCATGCATTCTCGTTAGAGAAATAAGTTTAAATAAAGGCGGCTTACCGAAATAACAAGTCACATGCGTGTGACCGCGGTAGATAGAACACAAAAATGTTTCAATTCAAGGCGCCTTTGGACAAGAGTAGAAAATAAACGCGTGAGTGTCAATTTAGTTAAGGGTGCCTCTGAACAAAAATAAATGAACGCGTGGGATTTTAGTGCTCGTTCAGAATCACAACGGGGTTAGAAGGGTAATAGAACCGAGGGCTTACCGGCATATCTATTCCACGCGGTCAGCGGTGATTATTAAACTACAAGAGAACGGGGAAACTGTTTTAGACCTTATAAAAAGGGGGAAAACAATTGACGTAGCTAAGCGGATTTGCAGGGTGGAGTACTTACAAGTTTCGATCTGGGCGAGTTTTCCAATCGACGGCGTCTATGACGGCACTACACACAGGCTCCTGCGCAGTAGCAGGCTGAGGCTGAACTACTTTGCCTATATACCTGGACCCTGAGCAGCAAGACCGCCCACTCAGAGGCCAAGGTTGCATAGGGATTCCGGACCGGATTCAGGGTGAGCTATGGACCGGAGTCTCACAAATATTGAAATAACATGGGTGATTGCCAGAATAAACGAAATGTGACGCTAAGGTCATTCACTGAGCTGACAATGGGCTCACGACAGATAATTACAATTTGAAGATTTCACTTAATTCATTAAGTCCAGATACTGCTGTATCAAACTTAACGATAAGGAAAGCCTCACGTTTTGATAATGTCAGATTTAAATCGCCACCTCTGGGATTTCTTTCTATTTTCGAAATTACTGTCCACTTGAGGTCACTCACAGTATGCTGCAATCGCGTCCAATGTTGCACCAAGGGGGCATTTTCAACTTTCCTTTTAATCCTTGATTTATGTTGCGAGATCCGTTGGCGGATCTCCTGATTAGTTTTGCCTATATATAGCAAATGACATGGGCATATAATGCCATATACCACATATTTGCTCTTGCAGTTACTCACCGTGTCATGCTTCCATGACACTCCATTATGCTGGAACAAAGAACCTTCCATCGTTGATTCACAGCATAAGCAGTTTCCACATTTGTGGTGTCCAAGGATGGGTGGCATCCCCATCATTTGGCGTAACGTTTGTGGTTTGGCAACAGGCATGGCTGCTCGAACTATGTGGTTCGCAATATTATTTTCTTTCTTGAAAGCAAATAAAGGCTCATTTGCAAGACTTGCATCAAGGTTCTTTACCAAATGCCAATTCTGTTTTATAACCCTTTTTAGACGGTTGGCGTTGGGGCAATAGGTTGTGACACATACTTGCTTTTCTAAAGCAGGTTTGGAGTTACGCTCCAAAAGTATTTCACGTGGGGTCCATTGGGCTCTTTTCATGCAGGTTTTAACAAGTTTCTTGGGGTAACCCCTCTCACATAACTTGGATGTAAGGTTTTCTGAGTGTTGTTGGAAATCTTTTTTGAAGGTGCAGTTTCTGCGGACTCGCAGAAACTGCCCATAAGGGAGGTTTTCTTTTAGATTTCTGGGGTGGTTGCTGTTGAACATAAGAGACTTGTTGTGGTCCGTAGCCTCAGTGCAGGATACTATGATAAGTCCATGCTGTCTGACTATTGCAGCGAGGGGGGCCAAGTAGATTATAAAGAGCGTGGGGCTGAGTGATGGTCCTTATGGTACTCCGCATTTGATCTGAGTGGGTTCGGAGAAGAATGTCGGGAGTCTGATTGTTTGCGTTCTGCCAATAAGGAAGGAGGGGAGCCAGTTAAGGGTGGTTCCCTATTTGCCGGTGTTTTGGAGTCTGGCTGTGAGTGTGTGGTGGGAGATGGTGTCGAAAGCTGCAGGGAGGTCAGGTAGGCTCAGGGCCAGAGTGTGGCCTTGGTCAAGGAGAGTGCAATGTCATCTGTAGCGGCGAGTAGGGTGGTCTCGGTGCTGTGGTTGCTGCGCAATCTGGATTGGGAAGGGTAGAGGATGGCGTTCTATTCAATTAAATTTGTTAGGAGGATATTGACGGTTTTCTCAGTGACTTAGACTGCGAAGGGGAGGAGGTAGATGTGTCAGTAGTGTTTGAGGTCCATAGGATCTGCCGAGGGCTTATTGAGAAGGGGTTTGATTTCTGTGCGTTTCCAGTCGTCGGGGAAGGGTGTCATTTAAGGGAGCTGTAAAATTATTCTCTTCCCTTCTGGGCTTAAAATGCTTATCTACAAGCTTTTGTATGGCAGTAACTAGGGAGGACGATATTAGGAAGTCCTTAACCTCTGTTTGAGACATCTCAGAATTCTCTGTAACTTTTAATACTCCTGAGCCATTTTTGATGTTTGATCTCTCATTTCCTGAAGCTCCCATACGGATAGCAATTCTACTCCCTTTTTAACAATATGTTTGACTAATTTCTGCTTCACTACATGCATTATGGAAGTATTATCATTTTCCACATGTTACAATTGAGTTCCCCCCGTTTTGTTCATTAGAATTTTTTTCACTTGATCACCTGGCTTTTGAACCTTTACTATGGGTGACTGCCGCTACCTGAGTTTCACTGACAGTAATTTCATGGTAATTTGACAAGCATGTTAACTGCCAGTTTCCACCTTTCAAGGTAAGACCACTGCAGTACAGCTATGGTACGGGGTACTTAGCTGGTTACTTGTAAGCATGTGTGCATAGGTTTGTGCTCACCTGTGCGGGCTGCATGCGAGAGATTGCCATAGTGCGAATCCCTGTCATTGGGCAAAGGTAGTCTGCTGCATTAGGAACTCTACAAGGATAGGTGCTGACCAGTGGTAGTCCTTATAATATTAGTGGGAATTAGTAAAGAGATCTGTAGGTTTTACATGAAAATCTGTGGTGTTTTCACAGTCCAGAAATGTGTCAAACTAAGGTAAAGATGCATGACAAGTTTGATTTTGCAGGTTGGAAAAACCCACACATACACCTTATGGAACTCCAAGATTTGACATATTTCCTAAATTCAGCTCATAATCAGATTAAAGGTATTTGTCCCACCTGTAGGGCTGTGTTGATTACTGTGCTCTCCAGCATATGGGACAAATGCCTTCCAACACAAATGGAGCAACTATCACTGATTAACTCTGTTCCTGGGAAGGAAGGAGTGAGGATGAAAATCTGCATCTAATAATTAGCTGTCACACTGCACCTGGGCTTGATCAGCCCAGCCCTACTGAACAAAGGAGAAAGCCCAGACATCTGGAGTGAACAGTCCTGGATCCCCTTGAGATTTTGGTGGGAAGGGTTCTGGCAGGGGTATCAGATAGAAATGGAGTTGAGACCCTAAGGGGAACTTTTCACAGCGAAAGCTTCACAACACCATACTGAATAGTGCAGAAAGGTTGGAACAGAGGTGGCGGGATGATGAGGCATCCAAGGATGAGCCAGGGGTGCCTGGCATCTAGAACATTGCACTTCCACTTGTAAAACAATTCACAACGGAGAGACAGAGAACAAAACCTTGTCCTGGAAGTCAACAGCAGCGGAGTAATTGACATGGAGATCACGTTTTTGTCTTTCACTTCCCGCCACATTTTGGGTGGCGGTAAACTTAAGTAAAAACTTGCCATTTAATTATCCACTCAAAATATGACAGGAGGACCAATGGCAAGTCTCCAATGGCCCTTAATCGGGCGTGGCACTGGAGGTGTACGTTAGTAGAAGAGAAGGAGTTGTCTCTGCCACTGACATACTAACGCTCAGCTCAACTCTAAATGAGGCTAGTTCAGATATGACAGAGTACCCTTTTTCCCCGCACTCTAAATGAGGCCTTTGCCTCCAGCTGGCCCTCAAGATTAGATGGGTCTACAGGGCCAATGGCTCTGCTTCTCGTATGGCCACTGAGAACCAGTTGGGGAAAGATCTGGGTTCCAATGCCACACCCTTGTTGCCTCTCAAAACAGCCACAAGCCTCTGGGGTCTGAAGAGTTCGGGCAGGAGGATGGTCTACTGGCTGGTTTTGGAGGAGCTGCACAAGAAGCCCCCACCAGCAGGAGAGGAGCAAAAAGGCGGAGGGGAGAAGACAGGCACAGGGAGCCAGTAAGTCCAGTTACCAGCAGAGCGCAGCCCTCTCTTTAGAAGCCAGGAGGCTTGCTGTGAACCTAGAGCTCGCCACCAAGAGCAAAATTAGGCAAAATCTTCAAAATCATCCCAACAGTGCATGTTATATGCACTGTTAAAGATTTGAAATGTAACATGAAAACAAAAAACAGAGCATCTGCAGCACTCACTATTTCTAAAGATATCCCTGGGGTTTGCCAGGGGCTGAGGATCAGTAAATAGGTATTTAATTATCTCCCTAGGCAGAGCGGGCGTGCATGGCACCATGTCCCCCAGTGCCAAAGGACTCAATGGGCCTCTATCTCTTGCGGGACTGTGAAAGATAATCTCTGCAGGGCCCATGTATTACTGTTTGGCATGGGACTCAAACACCCGGGGCCAAAAAAAACAAGGCCACCAAAGGAGAGTGGCTGGTGCCACAAGTCCTCAACTCGAGTACAGATGTGTGCAAGAGAATGCACACACTGTCTCCTGCGGCAGCAGTCGAACTTGCCGGATAGCTGTCAGGACAGTGCAGGAGAGGGCTACTTATACTGTCCTCGCATTATTGGAGGCACTGGGTGTCCTGGTCGGACTGCATAGCTCATGAAAAGAAAAACATGGGATGCAAGGCCTGAGAAGCTAGAGCCCAGAAGGGCAAAGCAGAAGAGGCCTTCTTGTGCTGGCCTCACATTATAGGAGGCACTGGGTGTCCCTGTTGGAACTGCAGAACACATGAAAATAAAAACATGTGGTGCAAGGTCTTAGAAGCCTGAGTCCAGCAGAAGATCGTGCTCATTATTCATATTCACTGCTACTGGCTCTGGAGAGCCCCATGATGCACTATGTGGGCTTTATTTACATATTTATGTCTCCTTGAGTAGCCCCAAGGAAGGGCAGGGGCACAACCAATGATCGAACTAAGGGCCCCATTAGGATGACGGGCGGACATTGTCTGCCCGCCACCCTATCGTAGAATGGGACCGCCTGCCATAAGAGCGGGGGTCCCGTGGGGGGAATTAGGATGTGCCTGCCACAGTGGCGGGCACATCCTGTAGTTTTTGCATTGTGGCGGGTGGTGCACACTGCACCGCCCGCCACAATGTAAAAAATGCTGTTTTTCATTTGCATATGCAAAGCGGCAGGCACCGCGCGGTGCCTGCCGCTTTGCATATGCAAATGTGGGGGGGTGCCATAGGTATCCCCCATGTGCCCCCTAGACAGTGGCGCCAACCTGGGGGCCCTGCAGGGGGCCCCCGCAGCAATCACCACATGCCTTTCCGTGGCGGCATTGCCGCCGCGGAAAGGCCTCTGCTTTTTGCCATTGTAATATGGCTGGCGGTGTCCATTGGACACTGGCACCATATTAATCTATTACCGCCGCGGTCGCAAGCCGACCGCGGCGGTAAAGTGGCGGACGGTCTTTCCGTCCGCCGCTGTCCCCTCCGCCATCCTAATCAGGCGGAGGGGAACACGAGAGTGGTTGTCGGGCGGATTGCCTCCGCCTGGGTGGCGGTGGCCACCGCCACCCTGGCGGAGGCAATCCGCCCGATATCATAATGGGGCCCATAGTGTTGTGGGGGGCTATGGGGAATGCAGCAGCCCCCCAGGAGTGATTTATAGAAGTCTGACCATAACACTCCTGGGTTCTGAAAGTATCACCCACAGGAGAGTTACAGAATTACCCACAGGAGATTTACAGAAATATTTAAGCATTCTTAGAGCTGAAGCTTTATCTCTTGGGCATGCATGAACCCGCTACTGATTGGTCCTTTGGCTGCAATGTGTTCTGAAAACACAAATGAAAGATTCTAACATGATTGTGATTGTTTTTCATATGCTTCATTTAAGGTATTTAAATGACAATGATTGCTGATGGTCACTGCTATCCTTTTATTAATATTAAGTCCATATCAATAAGGATACTCGCTCCACTGGATTTAATAATGAATCTGAATATGTGTTTCGTGTTTTATTCGTGTCAAAACCAATAGGCTTGCCTTATATATTAATGAGATGAACTCCTTGACAAAGCCAGTAGGTCTGTTTTAGGTATAATGACACTACCTTATAGAGGGATGTTACATATGACACAGGTGGGACCATTGTGATTATGTGGTTGAGCATTCACTAAGAGAGGAATTTCATAAAAGGGTGCCACCAAAGGTATATTCATCTACCTGATATATATATATATTCGCAACTTAGGGGCTTATTACAATGTTGGTCAGAGTTGCCGCCAACCGAAACCATCTCAGTTTTGGGACTGACCGACCTTCGGTCAGCGGTTCTAACCACCTGATTATGATGGGACAGAACACTGTTCGGTTGAATACTCCCATTTCTCTATGGGAGCTTGTGTTACAGCCGTAAAGTGGCTGTAATGCAGGCTCCCATAGAGAAATAAGTGTACTTGGGATTTCATTTCAAGACCCATAAGATCCCTACAAATCAATGGTATCAATTTATCCGAGGTGAACAGATCCAGCCTCAGTCATAACAATACACACTAACAATACAATACTTTCTCTTATGTGCTTGTGAAAATATAACAAGCTGCGTGCCATTGTTTTCTTCCATTGCATTGGCATCTGGGTGTTAGGCTCCAGGTGGATCTCAGTCAGGATGAAACTTTATCAAAAGAAGGGCGATGGCTCTTTAAATCAGGTCTTCGTTTTGGGCATAGCCTGGAAGTTGAAAATAAGAAAGCCCCTCACCACTTGCAGGTGGGAAACAACCTTAACAATGCGGATTTTACACACCGCGATACAATCACAAAGCAGTTGTTACAACGACTGCGTTGTTACAACACAGTGCCATTACTACGCAAATCGTTACAACGACTTGCACTAGATGGCGCTCTAGACTAAGGAATAGTATGATTTACTATTCCAACACCCTCCCTAGTGTTGCACACACTGGAGTTGGAATAGTAAATCATACTATTCCAAAATCCAGTGCACCATCTAGCGCAAGTCGTTGTAACGACTTGCGTTGTAATGGCACTGGGTTTTAACAACGCATTCATTGTAAAGACCGCGTTGTGATTGTATCGTGGTAAAGTACTATATTTTCTGCAGGTTGTTCTCCAATCGAAGGGAAAACAGACAATGGCCAGCGCTGATCAATTGCATCCTGGTGTTGGAAAATTGAACCAATACAAATTAAGCATGTTTCCCAGTGCTGAAAGGATCCCAGATCAGGACCAGAATTAGCTGCCAGGGCCTGGATCCCCCAATGCCCCCTACTTTCCAGCAATGCGGAAGACATAACCTGACATTTGTCCTCTGTATTTGTAGCACAGCAAATGTGACAAGAGAAAATAACACATTTAAAGGCATCTCTATTTCTCAATCACTCAATCAATCATTATTCGGATATACATTATCCATAAAAGTAAAAACATACACATAATCACGTACATAGTCCATCATCATTAAAAATAAAATTCAGCGTTAAAAATATTCAATTATAATATTACTAGGTTATACGTATCTTTGATATCGTCAACGATGTTAAAGTGACAATGTGCAAAGTGCAATGTTTCGCAATGGAACAGCTAGGAATGAACAGGTCGTTAAGTCTCAGATAGGCTGTAATTAGCGGCATCAAATAAAGTGAAAATGTGCATAGTGCAAGGTATGAATGCAAGCAATACAAAAACCAATAAATACATACTGTACAACCTAATCCAACAATCATCAGTTCATAGAAGAACGTGAGCGGATTACCATTTTCAGAAAGGTGCACACTTGATATATTATGTCATCATCTTTGAGCTGGAGAATAATTTTGTATGCAACCTTAAAATCCATTATGTCCTTTGCCCTAAAAAACTATATCAATAACTGCATACTGTAATTTTGATAAAAAGAACAATAGAACAAAAAGTTTAACATAGACTGTTTCCCTAGGTTACCACATGGGCAGGCCAAATTCTCCATATTAGGTTGATAACCTATAGGGAAACACAACAAATACTTTATTGATCCAGATCTAAGACGGAAAAGAAGGCTTTGCTCCAAGCGTGTAATATCTTTTAAAAGATAACTAATTGGTGAGCACGAAGGAGGTCCGCCCTCGCCTGTCATTAAAATATATTGTTTCACGGACACTTTGGCTGATCCCTGAGCATATCTTGCATCCCCATAGTGTTTATATAACATTTTGCGGATGGTCTTTCCATCAATTCCATCTAATTGATCAGGATTATTGAAGATATGGTCAAGATTACCCGCATTCAAATTCGCCCGTACTTGGGCCAGCCAGGGGATATCACCGCTCTTATCACATTTTAGGCAATCAGCCAAAATTTCCCTATTTAGAGTGGCTGCTGTATTTTTCCAACCTTTAGCCAAAACAGGACAGGGCGAGACCTAATATGGTCCTCCAAGTAAGGCATTCTTAACTCATTATGGCATACAAAGGTGGACGATGTAATTAGTAGACCCAAAAGTGTCCTACAAAATCTATTTTCTTCGACCTGAACACTTTTCAAGTTTATATGGCCCCAGATTTTAGCCCCATAGGTCATGATTGGTACGCATTGTGTCCTATAGATTTTAAGTAGGGACAGTACCACCTCAATTCTTTTTGGTTGGGGGAGATTTAATACTGAGTTTATGGCTCTTAAGAATTTAGTCCGTCCATAAGCCAAATGTGATTTCCAGGACCCATTTTCAGAAAATTGTATGCCGAAATAAGGAAAAGTGCGAGTGCATATCAAAGAATCATGGCCCAAGATAATACTATTCATAAAGCCTTTCTTACGGCCACAACACATTAAAAAAGATATTTTTAAATTTGGGCAAAGATCCAAACTGTGCATAAAATCTGCAAATCCCCTAACTAAAATTCTCGGAGTGTTAGGTGTTCCACCCAGTAAAACAGCATCATCTGCATATAGTAAGGCGGGCAGTTTGTTACCATTAATTATAGGGACGCCGGTGGTTTGGTTAGACAAAACATTATGAAGTTCATTGATGTATAAAATAAATAAATGTGGGGCGAGAACACACCCTTGTCTCTACCGACCACTATGTCTCCTGACACTGCCCCATCCATACGTATCCTTACCCGAGCCTTTAAATCTCTATGCAGATATGCTAAAAAGTACACCACATCTTTATCTAGTCCATAATCTAAAAGATGTTGCCAAAGCCTCGATCTATTAACAAAATCAAAAGCGAACGAGAGGTCCGAAAAATGCCAGTATTGTTGATTAGGGAGATAGGCCTGTAGCAGCTTGGATCAGATCTATCTCCTTTTTTAAAAATGGGGATAATTACAGAAGTTGACCATGTACTTGGAATTTTTGTTGTGGTTAAGTTATTAAAAACATTTAGTAACAAAGGAGCCCAGAACTCTGGCTTGAATTTTATAAGGTCAATGGGCAGCCCGTCCTGGCCTGGGGCTTTATTTCCCGCACTCTGGAGTATTGCCTCCTCGACCTCGCTCAAAGACATATGAATTAGGGCGGGCTTAAAATGTTCCAAAATGTCTTCACATTGGGGCGGGGAAGCATATATTTTCGAGAAATGAGCGACCCACACTTCACTAGTAATATTACAACTTAGGGGGGTGGATGTATTCCCAAAGGCTCTCAGGGGCTTAGTGGCAGACCCAAAATTGTTTGTGTTATTAAGTTTAGCAGCGCAGGCCAGATTATTCCAATGTTCTTTTATGACCGTATCATGCCTACATTTTATTACACTTTTATAATTATGCCTTAGAGTTCGAATAAGGGGAGAATCTCTAGGGGAAACTGATGAAGCTGCTCTGAGATCACTGTTAGCCCTGGAGCAGATATTGTCAAACCACCTAGGATCAGAATTGTGTGGGGCCGGTCTAGAAATCAGTTCTTTAATGCCTGCGCATAATAGAATAAAAGCAGAAACTGCCTCTGCATTGGGGGCTGCCAAGGTAAGACAAGTCTCACAGAGAGATGGATACATTTTTACCATCTGCAAGAAAGGCTCCCTACAATCCATACCCTTCCATTTAACTCTTAGGCTGTCAGTTGAGAGTTCTAAGTTTCCCGCTCCCAGTTCTCTTCTAATGTTAGGACACGGGCCTACCCTTAACGAGACCGCGATGGGGCTATGGTCTCCAAAGGTGGATGCCCTAACCTCTGCCCCAAGTAAGTGATCTTGTAATGATGGAGATATGAAGACATAATCTATGGTTGAGGCTCGTCCTAAACCTCTATAGGTGGGAAGTGGGTTATCATTAGTATTTATGGCTGTAATATCCCTCCCATTAAAAAAACTGCAATTTGATCGGTGGTCTAATAGCTCATAACCTCTCTTACATGGATTGTGTGGAATAAACTGGGGGGAGCTCCCAATAATTCCTTCTCCTATGTTTGCGTTGAAATCGCCCCCCAGGCATATCCCTGCCAGTTTCTACTTTCCCAGTAAATTATCCGGGTCCTGAATAAAGTTAAAAAGGTGAACAAAATTAGCATTTGGTGTGGTTAAAAATCATTATTATAAAATTAATGAAACAAATGGAGGCCCCCGTGTATAAATCAGAACTTAGAAGTTAACATTCCCAGTGGGGATTGATTTAACTCTACCACCTGAGGCAATACTGACCCATATTGATAAAACTCCCGAAGGTCTACCATATTTAGAATTAGGGGGAATGATAATAAAACACTCATACCCTTCAAAATATAGCTCTTTGGTTGCCCAGGTTTCTTGAAACATAAGAATGTCAAATTTATTTATCAAATTTGCCCAATCTTCTATGTTTAATTTTGAGGCCAAGCCTACCACATTCCAACTCAGCACCTTCAATGTTGAGTCAGGACAATCAATTAGTTGGGTCTGTTTCACCCCAGGGCTATTGGTAGGAATCTCCTCAGCTACCGTGTGGACCAATCCAGTAGAGTAAATGTTGGATAAGGGTCAATCAAGGGTATCTAAATCAGAGATAGCCGAGAATCTGTTTACCCACTGATAAGAAGGGCTGAAAAGTGGATGCTGTGTGGGTGGTGGTTTGTAAAAGAAGCTAGGGGTAAAGCACAGATGTTTGTTGAAGAACAGCTGTTGGTCTCTTTAACTGCTAGTATAGATCCAACAGTCCTAGGCCGGGAAAAATTAATAACAATGTAATCACCCCTAATAGTTTTCATCGCAGGTCCCATCCAACTCACCCTACGTACCATTACGGTTTCATGCATATCAGACCTCCTGTACCCTTTATGTTTAGCCATCCAGTCTATACATTTATTCCCCAGTTGTTCCCAGGACTCTAGTGTATTTTTATGTAGAGGGGGTACCCCTGCAAGAGTTAACACATATGGACAGGATGCAGAAGGTAAATTTAAGACAACCTTTTTTGGTTCAGCATGCCCCCTGATGCCAATGTCAGTGGTACTCGTGCTAACTGTCGGACCACCTTGTCCATCATCAGGGTTTACATTTTGGGTGATACCAGGTCACATTATTTTATTAGAATCAAAGGATACAGGCAACGACTTTACAGTTTGGGACACTTGTCGTACCAGTTGCACATTATGAGGGGGATTTTCCAAGATGCTGACCTGTCGATTTGCCTCATTGTGTTCCCTACAAGTTGGTTTGGCCCTGATAGTTAGGGATTCCAGGAGATCTAGTCGCTTCCATAACTTATCAAAACTTTTATCCACAAGCCCTTTAACATGATCATACAATGTGTCAACAATTATATCTATAGCAGTGTCCCCAAGTGTGAAGTTAGAAAAAGCAGTTTGCGTAAACTTCGTCTGGGTGGAATTACTTTGGGTGACCACATCAACTGAGTCATTGGTTCGCTACTGGGAATTGGGTCTGCAGGGATCGTAGAACCCTTGATCCACGTGTTTAACATTGTACGTTGTGAGTTCGAATGTGGGGGCTGTCTCCGTTTGGGTTTGGGGCAGGCTGGTTTCAACACCTTCCTCTACTTTCTTGTCCCACATACTTCTGGATTAGGGGAGAATTCCGTATTGGCTGTGATCAAAGGTTCATTTGGGCTACATCCAGTTTCAAGATCAGCAGTTAGTCCTATAGAGCCATGGCCTTCCATGGCCAGCATATGCTCTCCTGTAAAGGTTTTTGGCGAATGTTCAATCGCTCTGTGCCTCGCTGCCTGTGCCACACTTATATCTGAAGTTACAGTATGATCTGCACATTGAGATTTTAAGGGGCCCAGGGACAGTCTTCTCTCACTTAGCTCAATCTCACTGCTAACCAAGTTCATTGCCTGTTCCAGCATAGTGTCTATGGATGTAATTTTGCATGCTGGGGTGATGGCGCTGCGTTTGCCCATAATGACACAACCCACCTAATTGCAGAAAAGTGCCAAAAGTCAAGTACGCCACTCACCACTGCAGAGTCCAATTGAAAATTAATCTCAGGTTGTTAGGGGATTGGCCCAGCCCCGAACGGTCCCGGACGGCCACAGACGGCCCGCCCTTTACCCAGGCTTAGCCCGGCGCCGCCCGTGTGTGTCCCACGACGCGGGAGCTCTGATAGACTTTTTTGTGCCACCGGGCGCGAAATGGGCATTTGCGGCATCTGGCCGCAAGGACTCCTGGGGATGTAGTCTCCCCCCTCGGCGGCCGCGCACTGGGATCACAAGAGGCAGCAGCAGCGGGGGAGACCAGAGTTGAGCGTCCCCAAGTCCTAACAGCAACACCAGCGAGAGCCCACAGCAACAAGCAGCCCAGGTAAGGTTGTCCGCCCGCACTACTCAGTTCACTATTTCTCATTAACCTTTGAACCCTAGCATGGTTGCTTTGAGGGTGCTGTAGCATCCATCTTCCGCGTATGCCTAATTCCGCCACCAATGCATATTTCCCACTGCTGATGAGACCCCTCTCCCACTGAATCCTCTGATAAGCAAACGTATGGCCTGTCTTTTTTGATCCCACTTGAAGATGTAGTAGGTGCTACCTTTTGAGCTGACAGAGTAAACACAAGGGACTTTAACTCCTGCCATCTTGAAAACATCTGCTTCCCTATTGGAAAACACCCACCTGATATATAAAGCTAAAGAAACAATTTGAGAGTGTGTATAAAAAGCCTTTACTATCCCCAATTATAAAAAAAGAGCCAGCCCTTCATAAAAAATGGCAACATACCTAACCACCAGACAAGAAACTGAGAAAATTGCAGTATTTGAATCCTAAGAGGGAGAGAGGAAGCACTGTCTGCCAGCACGAACAATTTATTCCAACTTTGACTTCAGTCACTTCCATAAAACCTGGCAAAACATTGAGAATGGATTTAAATGAAGAGCCCTTTGAGAATTCATTTTAATGTATTTTATGCAAATTACCTTGCAAGTGTCACCTAAGTGGGTCATGGTCTAGATTCAGGCATTAGTCTGATATGTCTAAAGATTTTTTTACGCGTTGAACTCTATACCGCAGCAGTCGTCGCTGAGACAATGCGCACGATTATAGCTTTATCTCACATCACAGTCATTTAAAACGTTCTAAAATGCAATTTTATGGCAAGTGTTCAGTTTTTAGGTAGATAAATGTTTTTTAAGTTCCAAGTGAAGTGATCATTTATGTTAAATACTTCCAAAACAAAAATATGTTTCACCTGTTACCTTCATTTCAGCATTGAAGCGCCCGTTGGCTTGTGCCAATAATTTTCGACAATTTGAAACTGCGGCGCAAACAATGCGCCCTATTTACAACGTGACGCATCTAGGAGATGCGTCACGTTGTAAAGCACTGCGCCATAAGGAGGCGTTCCTGTGCAGGGGGGGCGTTCCTGCGCAGGAACGCCTCCTGAAAGTGCCTGAGTGAAATCTATGAGATTTCACTCAGTCACTTTCAGGACAATGCTGCGTCAAAACCCTGCGCCTGCTTGAAGCAGGCGTAGGTCTTGACGCAGCATTGTGCAGATGGGGCACCCCCGAGCCTTGCTGGAGCTGCGTCGCTCTTGCGACGCAACTCCAGCAATGCGCCACATTTCCGGCACAGATGCGTCACGCATCTGTGCCGTTTTTGCACCATGGGTGGCGGAGCTGTGGCGCACGTTAACTGGCGCATCCCTGGGGATGCGCCAGTTAACATAACTCTGCCCCACAGATTGTGGTACCACGTGGCAGGAGTGAAACAACAGTCCCGTTTCTGCGGTACTCCGACAGCAAAGGGATTGAAAGATTTTTCATTTTACTGCATTCGGGATTAGCTAGTGTGGTAAAACCCACGCACATCCCATTTGCCAAAAGCACATGAAATACATTCTCTGCAAGGGTAAGAACATGAAGAAAACAGATAGTAGTTTTGTATTCTATGTGTAATTCCCCATTAATGGAATATTAACTCTATTGCATAATAATGGCAGTGCGACACAGCATGGTAATGGCAATTACTGCTGCAGATTTACCACCCCGCACTTTTACACATAATTTACCCCATAGATAATGGTCTTTCAGAGCGAGAGTGGAAAGAAGTGCAATATACTCTGAATCTGAATGTGCGTTACTGTGCCTAATATTTGTTGTATTCCTGCAAATGAATTAGGGATAACATGCAGAAACAAGGATATTTTGTGTCCACATTCAAAGCAGTGGTGTCCGCCTCAGCTTTTTGCTGGTACTAATGCTATACCTTTCGATAAAAATATGAGAATTATTGACTCAACTTAAAAGCTGTAAATAGTTTAATGCTGTTTTATCTTGTCTTTTTAATTATTTATAAAGTGTTTTAACTAATAACATGAATTGTATTTTTAATGTACTGTGCTTTTATGATATTTGTATATCGAATAAAGCTTTGTGTACTGCAAAAAACTCTATAGCCAATAATAAGAATCACAAGAATAAGGGCCTAATTTGTATGTGGGGAGGTGGTCCACCATTTTATCAGGGTGGCAGAGGACATAATGTCAAATCCCAAACCCCCATCCCTTCCTCCCCAGACCCGCCATATTGTGAGATCAACCCCGGCACTGTGGTGATCTCCAGTGGTGGCTGATGATTTTTAAAGTGGTGGGGCGGAAAGTTAAATACTTTTGCCTACATATAAATAGAATGTGTCAATGACCTCTTCAATATGATTTTTTCCTGCAGTGTATTGAGTGTAATAAATTTACTTGAAAATTGCAAATAATGCTTACCTTAATTAACGTTCAGATGCAAACTGTTATGATCCCGAGGTCAAATCCTCACTCCTCGCACTGTCTTGAAGCATAGATGAGCTTGCTGATCCCAGGGATTTTAAACCCCAGCATCCCAGCTAATTAAAGCACTGCTCTCCTGCCGCTTCTAATACTAAACAGCATAAGAGCAGTGCTAGGGTTGGCTTGGTCATGCAAAGATAGCCAACCATAGGACATGGATGGGGCTCCGTCTCTGCTTTCCTAGCTCAATAGTAGCCTTGAATGTGGAAACCAAAAGTGTGCATGTGAGACTGGACACTGCAAAACAAAGGCCAATCTGACATGCGCCGTTCAGTTAAACACAACTCCAGGTAGTCGTCCTACCTGCCCACTGCTTGCCAGGAGAGAGCTCCTTGGCCCCACCCCTTAAGGAAATAAAGTGAAAGGAGGAACGGGGAAAGTATTTGATTTGGAAAGACTAAAGAGCCTGGGAGGTAGTGCCTTGCTGTTGGGGGTAAACACTCCTTTGCCCATATGGATGAGATGCACATGGTAATCTATGTGCCTTCACAGGAACTACCTCCACTGCAGCTCCTGAGAAGGTATGGACAGTTTGTTGAGTGGCCACCATGTTTCAGGCAGCCGCTAACCCAAACCTTTTGTTTTTAAAAAGCAAAGCAGCAGTTTGCCTTTAAAAAGCAAAATACTGATGACAGTAGTACCTTGGGCTTCCCAGGGTGTAAGCCTCAATAGTATTTTTTTGCTTTTTTTTAACTAAATCTGGCAGAAAAAATGTCAAAATGTCAGCTCTAAATAAGGTGGGGAGGGTGGTGTGGCCTGATGCTCTTACACAGATAGCCTGTAAAACTATTAGTGTAAGCCTTTCAGAGGCTGCAGGGTCACTGCCCTTGGAAACGTGACCGTTCGCCTTTTTTCAAAACACAGTAGGCAGATCAACAGTTTTAAGGACAGAGTACTCAACCATATTTATGGTAGAGTACCCTATCATTCATACTCAAAATCACAGCCTAAATGTTTCATTATTGCACTTCTATAGTGAACAATATAAAAGATAATAGAATATATGTTCATCTAAGAAGGCCGACACGAAATTATTGCATTGGGGGCGAGGGTTGTTACTTTTGGATCTCAGACATTATTCTACCATAATATGCCAACTTGTTATGTTTTACCTAAAACCTAACAAAAAGATTTGTTAAAAGAAGACATACAATACAGGTAACATCTACACAAACCAGACTGGAAGGCTGGGTTAAGCCATTGTACAATAGGAGGAAGCAAATCATAATTATCAAATTGCTATCTAGTTGGAGAACATTTCTTATAGGTGGAGCAATAGAGTGGTAAAGAGACATGGGTTCAGTAGTTATGTTATGTTATGTTATGTTATGTTATTATCATTTATTTTGCGCACAGATGCTCCAGCTAAGGAGCGTCCTGGCGCAAGGAAAAGGTGAACATAACACAACGCAGAAAGGAAACAGAAAAGTGCAGGAGTCAGTATAGGAGAAATTAAAACAAGTAAGTTTTCACGGCCCTACGAAATGCTAATAGATCCTCTAACAGGCGGATTTCCAAAGGGAGAGAGTTCCAGAGAGCCGCAGCTCTCACACGAAAAGAACGACCGCCCATCCGGCTAAGCCTAAACCTCGGGATAACCGCGAGGGACTGCCCAAGAGATCTGAGAGAGCGAGTCGGGACATAGGCGGATAAGAGATTATTGAGGATCTCAGGTGCCGATCCTTTAAAAATTTTATAAGCAAGGCTAAGGGCCTTGAAGTGGATTCGGCTTTTGATTGGTAACCAATGAAGGGACCGCAGAGTATTGGAAGTGGGACAGGACCTCGGCAGACCCACCACTGCTCTCGCAGCTGCGTTCTGAACGCGCTGCAAGCGAACGATCTCAGATTGGTTAACTCCCAGCAGGAGCGAGCTGGTATAGTCCAGCCGGGAGATAATCGTCGCTTGGATAACCAACTGTCTTGTCGGAGCATCAAAAAATTTGAGCACCGGCCTTAGCCCACGCAGGACACCGAAACAGCATGCCGCCACTCTCTTAGTGTGGGTAGTGAAGCTAATGGTGTGGTCTAGCCACACTCCCAGGTTTCTAAGTTCCATCACTGGTGTAGGGGCCGGCCCTAACTCCAGAGGCCACCAGATGTCCCCCCCGCGATCCGCTCCCCTCCCAACGATCATCACCTCAGTTTTTTTTGCGTTCAGCTGGAGACAGTTGTTATTCATCCAGCTGGCCACCTCTCTCAGCCCATCTCGGAACCTAGGGGCATCCTGTTCGGCATCCCCACTGATCGTGACCGCTAGCTGTGTGTCGTCGGCGTACGAGACCATGGTTAGGCCCCACTGCCTGGCGACATCAGCCAGCGGCCGCACGTACAGATTGAAAAGCGTGGGACTCAGCGAGGAGCCCTGAGGGACCCCCAGGTCCAGCTGATGGAATTTGGACTGAAAAGGAGGGGTGGCAACGCAGAAGGAGCGATCGTTTAGGAAGGAGCGGAACCACTGCAGAGCAGAGGCACAGATGCCAATGTTCTCCAGGCGGTGTAGAAGGATGCGATGGGACACCGTGTCAAAGGCAGCGCTAAGGTCTAATAAAATAAGCGCTGCCGTTTGACCTGCGTCCAGCACACTCCGCAGATGTTCTACCATTGCCAGAAGGGAGGTCTCCGTGCTGTGACCAGCACGGAACCCATTCTGCGTAGGGTCGAGGACATTGGCTCGGGCCATATGCTCGGACAGAGCCAGGTTGACATGAGCCTCCATGACTTTGGCCGGCCAAGGAAGCAATGAAATCGGGTGGTAGTTTTCCGGTTTTAAAAGATCCAATGATGGTTTTTTCAGGATCGGGGAAACCACTGCCTGCTTCCACTTGACAGGAACCGTACCTGAGGTCAAGGAGAGGTTAATCAGCGAACACACTACAGTGCGCCACTGAAAAGAAGGATCTCTAAAGAGGGCAGGTCTGAGCGGGTCCGCAGGAGAACCGGACTTGACTTGTTGTGCCAACTTGACAAACCCATCCCAGGAAAGAGTAGGGAGAGCGTGTAATGCTGGGCAGCTGCGTGGGGCATTCTGAGGAATAAGTGGCAGCGTCGTGCTAGGAAACGACTGATAAATTGTCTTAACTTTCTCCAAGAAGAAAGCGGTCAAGGTCTCACAATGGGAGGTAGAACCATCCACTTGCGGAACCGCTCTCTTAGCCATCAGATTTTTAAGGGCTTTGAAGATGGTCTTCGAAGGGTTGTGGCTGTTGCGGAATTCCGTCGCATAGAACGCCACACGGGCTCTGCAAATAGCTCGATGGTAGAGCTTGACAGAAGCCAAATACGCAGTTTTTTAACGGCATCATACGACTTCCGCCACTCCCTTTCTGCCTGTCTACATGAACCCTTCAAGGCGCGGAGGGCACTGTCATACCAAGGACTCGGCTGCCTGGCGCTGGCTTTACTTGAGATGATAGGCACCAATATGTCGAGCGCCTTGGTAATCCAGCTGCAGAATTGGTCATAGCCCAAGGTGACGTTAGCCAGAGGGCCTAGTGGCTCTTCAGCCAAGATGTAATGTAGGTCCTCTAGCCTGAGCTTATTCCAATGCCGCCGAGGGATCCACTTAGGAGATGGAATACTGGGAGTTTCGGGGAGAGGTAGCCAAACGGACACCAAAAAGTGATCAGTCCAACCCACTGGAGAAATAGCCAAAACTTGGACATCCGGTAGATTAGTAAAAAACGGGTCCAAAATGTGACCAGCCACATGTGTAGATTGAGTGACGAGTTGGGTCAGCTGAAGGGCCTCCAGATCCGCCAGAAAGCCACTGATAGCCGAGGTCTGTTGGTTTTCAAAATGGAGGTTGAGGTCACCCAAGATGGAAAAATTGGCGCAGTCACTAGCCAGTGTACTAACCACCTCAGGGAAAGCTCCCCTGAATGCTACATCACTGCCTGGGGGGCGGTACACAACCATCCCAGACAGCGTGAACTGGGGACTGATAGTGATCTTAAACAGGGCGCTTTTGCACCCTGCGATATGCAGACCCGTCCAAGTGCACGCAAAGGCAGATTTTATAGCTAGGGCAATACCTCCACCTCTGGACATGCGATTCCACGTAAAAAGTGAGTATCCTGGGGGGCAGGCCAAATTAATTATGGCTGCGTCTGTGTCCTGGAGCCAGGTCTCAGTGATAATAAACAGGTCTGGCTCCTCGTCGGTAATAAGGTCCATGATAGACAGATGATGTTTAACCAGAGATCTGGTATTAAGGTTTAATATCCGCAGACCATGAACACGGCACTTGCTCAGCTGAGGCACACTTAAGGCTTCCGGTGGAGCTGCAAAGTTGTCATAGTCCCGAATACCCGCTGGCTGGTCGAGTGACCATCCTTTGCAGGCACATTGATAGGGGCCACACAAAGGATGGTTCGGTGCAGAAGCGCACCGAGGGAGGGACTGCCCAATCGCCCGGAGCAATGCACTGGTGTAAACAATCCTCCTACCTCCCAGAAGATACTTAACGGGGGGGGGGCCCGCTGCACCCAGGGCGTCCTTAGCGCGGACGGGCGCAGACGGGCAGGACTCTGGCAAGTTTCCGGCTAGCAACGGCGTCCAGCTGCGCGTTCAAGCTGCGCGGGAGGGAGCGACTTTAAATAGGAAGAGAAATGGAGGGAGGAGCGCAAGGACACTCCAAGATGGCGCCCGCCGAAAGACCAGCGTCCCAACCCAAAATGGCGCCGATCGTAGATCCCCGGACCACCCACAGATCCCGGGCCCACCAAAACGGTGGTGTATTTTCCAGAATTATGTGCAGGTAAGAGGGGGGAGAAGCCCAACCAGTTCCACAATTAAAAGTTCAAAACGAAAATAAAATGGTCAATAACTCCAAAGCAGGTATAAATTAAAACAGAGCGCTTACAAACCGCGGCGCGGTAATGCGGCACCTTTTCCAGGCTGCCCGCTGCCTAAAAACGCCTTAAATAGGCGGAGAAATGGAGGGAGGAGCGCAAGGATGCTCCAAGATGGCGCCCGCCGGAAGACCAGCGTCCCAACCCAAAATGGCGCCGATCGTAGATCCCCGGACCACCCACAGAACCCGGGCCCACCAAAACAGTGGTGTATTTTCCAGAATTATGTGCAGGTAAGAGGGGGGGGAGAAGCCCAACCAGTTCCACAATTAAAAATTCAAAACGAAAATAAAATGGTCAATAACTCCAAAGCAGGTATAAATTAAAACAGAGCGCTTACAAACCGCGGCGCGGTAATGCAGCATGTACGTTTTCTGATTTGTGCTAAAAAGGAGAGAGAGTAAGAGATAACTGGTAGTGTTGGAACAGATATTGGAGGTATTTGTGTGCAGACTATGTAAGGTCATTTCTATGTAAGATTTATAACTTTAGGTTTCAACCAGTTTTATAGGACAGTATGAAAAGGAAGAAATACATTAAGAACAATAGGACATGTTTGAATGATTCTGACATCAGCAATATACTTCACCCAAAAAGTATCCCTCCTCTACATTTTAATGGCTATTCTCTATCCCAACAATTTTCATCAAGGTTTCACGCAAACAGTAAAATGAAAGAAGAAAGGAAGAGAAAAAGAAGATAGTACTATTAAAGAGATCCAAAAGAGCTAAGAAGAAGTAAGGTAGTGCAAGCAACCTAAGAAAAGAGACAAGGTATGTCTAGCAGTTACAAAATATTAAATATGTGATTATAGTCTCAATATACTCACATGTGACCTCCTGTGTCACTCGAGAGGTTCAGAAACAGAAGCAGACTTAATAGACTACTCCACCTTTTCTGCTATTATTAATGACCTAGATTGTCTGAGCAGAAGCATCCTAGGATTTTTAATCAAATGAAATCTGTGTGTTCTATTTATTGGCATCGTTGAGGGGAAGGGAACATACATACATATACATACATATACATACAAGGAAAGTGAGGGAGCAACGTCACTGTGTGGAAACAACATATGAAAAGTGCATGTCACAGAGAGGACAGACTGCGGATTTCCTCTTAAGCATAGGGATTTATCAGTCACAGATTTTCTTACAGTGTAAATCAGAATGGAAAAGGATATAATGAATCATAGAACCATAAAACATCAAAAAAGGAATAAGTAATGTAAAAAAATAATGAATTCATTGAAGAACAAACAAAAAGTATTTCGACCTTCTTGTTTTGAATGTTGCCTTCCTTCACTACTGCAATATTGCTTTCTCAGGGACTGTATCTAACAACAAAAGAGTAACCATATAAATTAACAGTTTAGAGAAAGGATATTACAGTTACCATAACCAGGTAAAAGGATGGGTGCATTTAGTCAGCAGGACTGTGATAAGCAACCCTCAGGCTCCGACAAAGTTAGTGACCAGTTTCATCATTGGGTTCTTTTTTGCAGGCAAGTGAATTAGTGCCATTATGTGAAAAAAGTGAATTTTAAAAGAAAATGTAACTGTTCCCTAAAAATTTCTTTAATAAAGGGACAGTTCACCTTCATTAAAAGCAGTGTAATAAGCGGACAAAAAATGGTTAAGTCAATTTGAACCAAGAATGTCCTATCTAAATAATAATTTGGTTGACATGTTTCTGCTTTCATAATCTATTTCTACTCAGCATTCATCAGGACCATACAACCCCCAACTAATAGTCCACGCACCCTAAAGCGCGAACTCAAAGAAAAGGGGGGTGAAAAGAAGTGTGTTCAAAAAAGACTCACGGAATTCCCGTGCGTAAGCCCTCTTTAAAGTCAGGGGTCTCCAATCTGAAATATACAAAACATTTTGGTAATACACCCTAATCCCAGTCCTTTGATTCAGAAAAAAGACCAGGTAATACAGTATAACCCAACCAATGCACCAAGAAAAATCAATCATTCATGGCGTCAAAAATAGAACACTCCAGTCGAGACGGTCATAACTCAAACATACATGCTTGATATTCGGTAATTCCGATTTATTTATACATTTTTTGGGTCATTTTAATTTTGAGTAAGAGTTCCTCTTTTTATGTCAACAACAATTTTAGAAGGAAGAGACTGACAGCCAAAGCGGGGCGCTGCCAGCACCATTACCTCGCCACTATGCACACAACATTTATTGGGTGCAGGAAGCAACACCGATTTCTTTAGCTACATTATTTTTTTATAACCAATTTTTGTCGATTTTGCAGCAACAACAACGCTACAAACATGGCCACCATCAATCAAGCCAACACCATAATGAAAACACATGATAACAATTAGTTGACCCACATATCCAATCCATAATAAGCCACAGTCTGCCCCAAATCTTCCCATCTATGTGGTGGCAGCCCCATGCCTCATTTATGCATCATTCCTAGTTTTGCACACCAATTCTCTGGGAGCAACCCACCTCCTCCTGAAGAGTTTGGGAGCAGTATGAGGAGCATATACCCCATCAGGGAAATGGCATATTCAGATCCACCACGCCGTCAAAGCTCCAGCTGCTCCCCGTCCAATTCCAGACCTGCTACCGCGTATAAAAAAATAAGTGGTGAACTTAACTATCACTTTAAAAAATGCCAGGAAAAGGAGCATGTATTGCAGATTAAGGTCCTGGAGCTTTTGCTCCGGCTACGCAGAGGATAGCGTCCCAGTGGTTGAGAATGCGTGTTATCAGTTGCTCCCGGCAGAGACCAACTGGCAAAGGACCTATGTGCTGGCTCCACTACAAGCCACAAGGACAGTAAATCAGTGGGGATTCAGGATCTCAGCAAGTCCTCCAGCAGCTGGTCTGCACCAGAAGATGCCACACTCACTGGGAATTAACAAACTGAATGTTGTTCCTCCGTGATTGGTTTTCTGCATCTTCAGCTTGCTCTTAAAGTGTTGTCATTGTGGAGAATAGCCTGGAGACTTGGAGCTTGAGGGTGGCCACCTCTTTCCCCACTGAGGCTACTCTAGTCTCTGCCTCCATCACCCGACCAACAACATTACGAAGATCCTGGCACAGCAAGGACACATCCACTTGGACACTGGAGGCAAGTTTGGTGAATTGGTCGATGTTCATCTTGGCCGCCTCTGGTAGGCTCAGCCTGTCTCATCCCCTCCTTGCCAGGGCAGGTATAGGGGTAGTGAAGAAGGACTCATGCCACTACCCTTACCTCAATGAGGCAGCATGAGATGCTAGGGCAGATGCACCACTGCTGGCGCACTAGGTTGACCTATCAAAGGAGTACCGGCTGGGGACAGGTGATATGGCACTAGGCGACGAGCCACCAGCCTCTATAAGTGCTGTCATCACAGGCAAGCTAGGGACCTGGTGGAGTTGGAGTTTAATCGTGACAAATGACACAGAAGGGCGGTGGCTAGCCGAGCAGCGAGATGGCCGCTCTCTGAGTGAGCTCCGCCGGCTACACTAATTAATCCTCCACTTATCCTGCTCCTGGTGCCTGCAGACCCCCGTTCTTCCCGGGTTCGGCTTAGACCACCCAGGTGATCCTAGAGCCTGAGTTTGGGGCGCGGAGGCAGCGTCCCTTGGGAGCGGCGGCGGCCTGAATATTTGCCGACCTGCGCGCCCGCTCTGCCCCTCGCCGGAAGTGCCTCTCACTGGGCGTCGCGAGGCACTGTGGGCTGCGGCTGTGGAGGCCTCTGTTGATCTGGCGGACTTTGCGGAGGGACGTCGCCTGCCGGGGAGCTGCTGCATGTGACATACCGGTGAGTCCCGGTTACAGCCGAAGTGCGATTGGGCTGGTGAGAGGCTGTGTGACACTTGGGGAGACCGGCGCAGCGAAGCAGATTGCGACACCAGCCGGGGCGCCGCGAGGAGATCAGACGCCCGCCCGAAGCAGCGCTGAACTGTGGGGAGCCCCGGTGGCAGGCAAAGGGGTCGCGCCAACACTGACTGCATTGCTGCGGGGGCCGGAGAAGGTGTGCAGTGAAGCTGCGGCGAGGCGGGGGCGGCTTGGAAATCCACCCGCTTCGCCACCACGCCTGGATCTACTGTCTGCTACTCACTGTGTAGAGCGGACCACCGCTCATACAATTGTACACCTTGCTGCTCCGGTCCCCGGGGTCTCCGGTACTATGGACCTCCCGCCTGTCACGCGGGCTCGCCATTGAGATACGGGCGCCCGCCATTTTGAGCCCTGACGAGGTCCGCTCTGTGCGCTGCGGCTCAGGGGAGCCACTGGGCACCTACGCATATTCTACACACGACTGGACTGGGGCACCGTCGACTCATAGCCACGCCTGGCACGCCCTGGCACCACTCGGACAATTGCACGGGGGCTGAGCACTTGCTGAAAGAGGCGCTAGATAGGCGCTGCTCCTTGGCGCAATCCGCGGAATCCATCTGACTGCAGAGATGGGGAAGAACGAAGCCAAGCAGTCTAAGATCAGCTTTGACAACAGGAGACCCCCGAAAAACCCGGCGACGGAGTCGGAGAGTGGTGCATCGTCATCGCAAGGTGCACCTCCAGACATTGACTTTGGGGCCCTAATTATGGAGGTGAGGACCAGCTTAAAGAGCATTGACGCTAAGCTTGATAACATGGCCACACAACTCGAATCCGTGAAAACTAAGGTGAACGCCCACGAGACGAGACTGGATTGCCTTGAAAATAGACAAACTGAATGCTGCAAATTCCAGCAACAGGCCAAGCAACATATCACGTCGCTGGAGCGGGAAATCGACAATCTACGCGCCAAGTCGGACGATTTGGAAGCACGTTCCAGAAGGTCCAACATCCGCATTACAGGCATTCCGGAGACTACAAACATAGGCAAGATGGAATCGTTTGTATCGGACCTCCTACATGAACTGTTCGCCCCAGATCTGTCCCCGGTTTTCACGGTGGAAAGAGCGCACAGGTCCCTTGGGAAAAAACCTCCGCCAGGCGCCCCTCTGCGCCCCATCCTGGCTAAACTGCTCAACTACCAAGATAGAGACATCATCCTGCGGTTGGCGAGAGAGAAGGGTAAGATCACACATCAAGGTAATAACATCTCCTTCTACCCGGACTTCACCCCACTAGTGCAAGCAGCCCGTAAGGAATTCCTGCCGGCAAAGAGAGTTTTGCTGCAAGCTGGTGTGCCATACTCTCTCCTTTACCCGGCAAAACTGAAGATTCACCACGACAACACCTCACACTTCTTCACTGACGCCAAATCTGCACTCAAGTTCGCTAAACACATCTGTGCTGGAGCCAGAAGAAAATCGCCACGACTGGAGGAAGCTTCAGACCACCTCAGTGACAATGACTGAGGAGACTACGGCTTTCACTCTGTACGGCTGCACATTTGCCTCTTCGACTAACAGTTGGGAGCCCGAGTCAGCCTTGGACACAGGTCTGTTCCTTCCGAACTGACTCACTGGGGGTAAGTCACTGAAGCGCTCTCGAGCGCCAGACTGTAGCTGCTGCCTCCGCGCTTTCTTTAAGACTTTGGTTAATTACGGACTTTGTGGACCCCGGGATGGGGGCACTGTTAGAGCCCAGGAACTTTAAAGTTTGACTGTAGCCACCTCGCATATACGGGGGTGTTTGCTGGGCACACCACGCCTCATGGGGTGCCTCCCTTTGTTATTGATGTTGGGGTTTTTCCACGCTATGCGTGCCTGCTTCTGGGGTATGTCACGACCTGATTGAGGGGTTGCTGAGGGAGGGGGGTGGTGGGGGGGGGGGGTTTCATAAGTTGCGAGTTTTTAGTTTTGAACTGGTGCAATGTACTGCTACAAATGCCTATCTGTTTGCGCACTGTGCTGGTAGTCATGTTGTCTAGGCGGCCTTCTGGCTTTTGGGGATGGGGGTACAGGGGAGGGTTTCGACACTATCAAACATTCTAGATGGGGGGTATTAAGCTCTGGACTTGGAACATCAGAGGCCTTGGGGACTTCAAGAAAGCCCGTTTGATGCATGGTATATTGTCTAGGCACAATGTAGACATTTGCTTCTTACAAGAAACTCATCTCCACGTGACCCCTTCACCCCGTTTGAAAAATTCCCGATGGGCTCACGTATACTCTTCCATTTACTCCAACTATGCGAGAGGCGTAGCCATGCTTTACGCAGAGGGTTGGATTGGCGTGAGCACTCTCAAGTGTGTGATGCAGAAGGGAGGTATGTCTTGCTGCACGGTGCTTTGCAAGGGCGACCCATTGTGCTGGCTGCAGTCTATGGCCCCAATGTAGACGATCCTGACTTTTTCAGAGGTGTTTGGGCGAAGATTGCGTTGCTGGACTGCCAGACGGTCGTGCTGGGGGGTGATTTCAACATTGTATTGAATGATGACATGGATCGAAGAGGTGTGAGCAGACCACAGCATGCTAAAGCGCGCCAAGCGATCTTGGATGTCATGAGTGAGGGTATGCTTTCTGATGTGTGGAGAGCCAGGAATCCAGGGGTCAAAGTGGGGACCTGCTACACTTGTCATAAAGCTGCCTGGTCCAGATTGGACTTCTGGCTGGTGTCTCCTGAAGTTGCGACCTGGGTGTCGAATGTTGATATCATGGCTAGATCATTGTCGGACCATGCTCCGTGTATGTTGGAGCTGCGCCCCCCCGACACTATAAACAGGGCGTTCCAGTGGCGCCTTCCCCCACACGCGCTCACAGACCCGGTGTTCGTAGAGGGGATTAGAGAAGACATCATTAAATATTTTACTGAAAATGCTGGGTCTGTCTCCTCTGAGGCCATTGTATGGGATGCCTTTAAAGCTGTGATCAGAGGCCAATGTATAGCACGGAAAGCAGGGGTCCTACGCACCATCAGGGACACGTTAGCTAAACTGGAGGGGGAACTGAGAGACCTTGATATCGCTTTTAGCTCTGACCCGTCGTTAGAAATTGCTGGAAATCTGAAAACCAAGTTGCTGGCCTTTAATGAGGAAGCGGAGCGGGAGGTGCGATTCCTGGGGAAACAGGCTGAGGCGCGCAGATACGGGGAAGGGGACAGGCCGAGCAGGACCCTTGCTAGGTTGATAGCTCCTCGCACACAATCCAACTATATCCACACCATCTATGATAGAACCGGGAACCTAGCGATGGGCCAGGAGGCTGTGTTAGGCGCGTTCGCGGATTTTTATGCAACCCTTTACACCTCCAATCAACCCAAGACACCGACGTCACTGCGGGACTTTCTTGACTCAGTCGCCCTCATATGGTTTAACAACAACCACAGACAATACATGGACCTCACTGTCACAATACAAGATATCGCTCAGGTGATTAAAAGCATGCCGGCCAACAAAGCCCCTGGCCCTGATGGCCTGACCACATCCTTCTATAAAACTTATGTCGATGAACTGGCGCCGAGACTACACTCCGTATTTGTCGAGGCTCTTGAATTAAATTCCCTACCGGACTCCATGCGTGAGGCCTTAATAATCACACTACTCAAGCCGGATAAAGATGAACAACAACTGGATTCCTACAGGCCCCTTTCTCTTATAAACGTAGATGCTAAAATTTACGCGAAGGTAATTGCAGATAGATTACAACCAATGTTGCCTATGATTGCGCTCCCAGATCAATCAGGATTCATCCCTGGCCGCGCAACATCACATAATCTCAGAACTATTTTCTCTGTCCTTCACTACTTGCACCCATCGGTACAGGCGGCGGTGGTGTTCCTGGACGCCACCAAAGCCTTTGACTCCTTAGAGTGGCCTTACCTTTTTAGTGTTCTGAGGCGGATGGGCTTCAGTCAAAACTTCATGACCCTGATCAAGCTCCTATACACGGAACCTAGAGCCAGGGTGAGTGTAAACGGGCTCGTTTCCAAGCCATTTAGTATCTCAAGGGGGACCAGACAGGGATGTCCTCTGTCCCCGCTCCTTTTTGCAATTGCGATGGAGCCGCTTGCGGCTCGAATAAGGCAACACCATACTGCCAGGGGCATTGGATTCAGCGCTAGGAGCTTGCTAATTTCGCTATACGTGGATGATGTCACCTTATATGTCATAAATCCCAAAGACAACATGAATCAGCTACTCCGAGAATTTGTGAGGTTTGAGGGCCTGGAGGGGGTATCCATCAACTGGTCGAAGTCGGTCGCCTTCCCTCTGACGGAGGGCACTGATCGCCCTGCTCCGGACTACCCCCTACGGTGGGAGACGGAAGCGGTCAAGTATTTGGGGGTCTGGATCAGCAGGGATGTGCAAGAGTTGTGGTCGCTGAATTTCGGGAGGGCGGTGGACTGGCTGGAAGGGAAGATCGAGGTCTGGAACAAATTACCTCTATCCCTGGTTGCGAGAATTGCACTGGCGAAAATGGTGGTTCTCCCCAAATTCTTGTATTTGTTCGTGAACATACCGCTGCCAATGACAACACACTTTCACGCTCGGGTCCGCTCGCTGCTGCTGAAGTTGGTGTGGGCCGGTGGGCAGGCCAGAGTCTCCTGGGACCTGCTCACACTTCCGCTCCGACAAGGGGGCCTGGGAGCCCCTGACTTGAAGCTCTACTCCCTCTGTGCGCAAGCTCAGTTCCTGCATTTCTGGGCCTACCCCACTCCCTACCAGCCGCATGCGGCGGTGGAACTAGCGGTGGTCGCCCCCTTGCCACTACGGGTGGCACTATACAGGAAAGTTACATGCCCGTCGCGAGAGGTGGACACAGTGGAAATGGTCCGCTGGGCCTGGCGCGAGCTTCAGAAAAGAGCCGGGCTCTCCTTACTTTATGCGCCGGCTATCCCCCTGAGGGGTAACCCGATGCTACCTTGTTTGACAGCCAGAGGCGATGTCCTCACGATCCGTGGAAAACGACTACTCACCTTTGCTGACCTATATCCTGACGGCACTTTTTTCGAGATGGACGCAAACGGGGACGTCCAGCCCGACTCTTTTGCAGACACGTTACTGTATCATTCCCTTAGGGAGTCCTGCAAAAAGTTAGGTCCACGATTCCCGGAGGAGCCGTGCACACTGACCGCCCTCCAAAACTTGCTTTCACGACCTTCCCCCAAAAAGCTGGTATCTAGACTGTATAACTGCGTACAGGAACAGGCCCCGCTGACGGTGGCCACGGCCAAGCAAGCTTGGGCTGCGGACCTGGAAGACCCGTTGTCGGACGAAACATGGGAGTACTGCTGTAAGCAACTCACGGCCCTATCTCCGAACTATCGGCTGAGGCTCATCCACTTCAAATTCCTGCACCGATATTATCGCACGCCAGCACTATTACACCGTATGGGCATCCGTGCGGACGCCTCTTGCTGGAAATGTGGAGGGGAAGGTGCGTCCTTTATCCACGTGGCTTGGAGTTGCCCCAAGCTGGATGTATACTGGTCGGAGGTCTTCACAGCCATTAATCAAATCACACATAGAAATGATACGCCGACCCCACTACTGGGTCTGCTAGGATACGTTAAAGACACTGAACCCTGCGACAGGAAACTGCATGCACTACTCCTTTTATACGCCAAACGACAGATCGCACTGCATTGGGGCAGAATGGCTCTCCCCTCTTTCAAGGGTTGGATTAGGGATGTGACGTACGGCCATACTCAACTGACGCACTACTGGGAGACCATGCCCACCGCTTCCAGACCTACTGATATCTGGGACCCATTTATACAGTGGACTAGAGAACGCGCGAACTCGGACACCTTGGGTAACTCACCTGCTACGAGTGTTTCAGATGATATGGGCTGAATGTGTACACTGCGTGGCTGAGTGATTGCGTTCCATGGACCTGCGCAGGCGCGGACCGGCCCTGCTCTGACGCACGCTCTGAGCTTGCGGCCCCCACTGCCCCGGGTATGACACTGCCCCCCCCCTCCCACTGGCCCTCTTGCGGCCTCATTCCTGCCCCTCCCCCCCACCCCCTGGCCTACACGTGCACAGAGTGGACGTCGCCACACACCCGCCCTAACAGTGGCTCGTCCTTCTGAGGGACGATCCGGTGCGGGTCCATGAGACCTTATTGATGGCTGATGTGTTATATGGCTGTTTTCTCTTCGTACTTGCACCTACGATTGATGTTTTTGGTTTTCGTTTGTTGGTGGGACATGTTGGGAGAAAAACGGTGCTGTTAGACGCATCCTTTCCACATGCCGCTGCAGCTGGTTGTCGACCGCTGTTTGCCCAGGGGCGGCTTAATTGATTCCTGATGCCTTTAAATGTCAACAACACTGAGAGAAAAGTAAGACCGTTTACTCGCTGAAGTTGCACTGCGTATGTTTAAGATGTTATTGTATTAACTGTCTACCTAGAAGTGTTGAAACCGGCCGGATGACGGCCCCTATTCTGTTTTCCTGATCCTTGTGCATTTTATACCTGATAGCGGCGTGCCTCCGGGTTGTTGGCGTGACGCAGTGTGAATCTTCTATCTCATTTTTTCACAATAAATGTCTTACACCAAAAAAAAAAAAAAAAAAAATGACACAGAAGGGCCATCCCAATATGATCACTCCGGGGGAGGCCCAGCAGAGCTTCAATGCAGGAAGGTGGGGATCGAAATCCTCAGGAGCAACCACCTACAGTGGTCGGTGGTAGTGCAACAAAGAGGGGAACTTCTTTCCCGGTTATCCAACCCCTGACTCCCAACATGCAGTCGAGGCGTGGGGGCGAAGCAGAAAGAGGGGTGTGACTCCTCAGCTCACAGATACAGCTCCGCTTTTGGTGGTTCAATGCGAAGGAAGGTCCAAACCAGGGCCACCCGTTATACAGTTCCTGGCCCTGAAATTAGATGGCCTCAGGGTGACCCCCTAACAGCCAAGGTGTGCCCCTACTGGCAGACCCAGGCCCGATCTGTGCCACCCGATGGACAACAGCATTGGAAAGGGCCTGCAGACTGAGGTCTTCCCTGCGCGTAGGTAAGGCAGGGGTCAAATGCAGCACTAGTCCAGTATTCACCTGCTCAGCCCTCACAGGTGTATCTTCCTTTGATATGGCTGTTGGGCCCTCCAGCCTAAAGGTGCTTCACAGGTGCTCCATGTTCCTCTGTCGCCACATTGTCAATTCGACTGTCGGCGCGTTCCCTCATTCCTCACCTCTCTGCTCCACATACACAGAGAGAGCCTCGGCTGTCCGGAACAGGGGGATGCAGTACTCCATGTTATCGCCTCAAGTGCTGGCCAGCTACTGCTCTGGTCCCCGGCTCTGAGGCACACCAATTCGCACCACCTAGATATGGCTGCACTCATGGGTCACATTACTCCGCAGCACCCTCAGCTCAACAGGAGGCCTGCATTTTAACTGGGCCTTGTTTCTGTGCTGTCAACCACCAGCTCCAAATGCAGCCCAGCTGCCCCCTGCACAGGCAGTATGGGGCCTCTGAACCCCCACGGCCCAAAGCTCAGAAGGGTGGATGCCGCTGACAGGTGTGAATGCAGGCCAATTAGCTCAGGGCCTTGGGAGCAGCTCTAGAACACATATGCCATCATGACTGTCGCAACCATGCCAACAATATTATTTTTTATGAGAGCAAATACCTTCCTCCTATGTCGGCACAGGTGGCAGGTATGATAAGGGCTACAGTCTCCCACAGAGGTGTGTCCCCTGGAAGCATGTGTGATGTTGCTTAAGCAGAAAGCCCCAGCGTCACACAGTCCCAGGGCAGGTCAAACACCGATAATGAAACTTCATGTGATGGGAGCTGGGCTTCTTGAAGCACCTTGTTATTGAGGTTGCCCCGGTCTTGAATGGTGAATGACAGGCCTGCCTCACAAATACCAGCAGAACTGAGAGAGGCACTGGAATGGGGATCATTATCTTGCACCACTTACACCATGTACCCTGCCAGCAATGGGTCTGAGTGGCCCTGTATCTGACAGGTGATTTTCAACCAGTGGGCCTATAAAAATGTGCCTATAACTAATTGCCACATTTAAGCTACTTGTAAGTCCCTATTAAATGGTACTACATGTACCCAGGGCCGGCAAATTAAATACTAAGACTGGGCCTGCAGCACTCATTGCGCCACCCACTTGAAATAACCTTTTAAAACATGTCTCAAGCTTGCCACTGCATCTTATAGTAAATTTTTAAACTGTAATTTTGACCTGTCAAAATAAACCTTTTGCCAGGTCTAAACTTTACTTCTTGATACATATAACTAACCCCTAAGGTAGGCCCTAAAGAATCAAGAGTACATTAGTAGGACATGTAACGTTTTACCTGTCCTAGCAGTGAAAAACTCCTAAAGTCGTTTTTTTCACTGTTGTAAGGCCTATCTCTTCCGTTGACTAACACTGGGTTCCCTTGTTACAGTTAATGAGTGATGACTTTGGATAAGTAGCAAATAGCGAGATGATGTTTGCATTCAAACAAATTGTCATTTAAAATCCTCTTTAGTGGCAAAGTCAAATTGTAAGTCACAATTCTGAAAATGCCAACTGTTCATCATACCTTCTGCCAGTGTCCTGGGTTGCATTACTGTGAACTGCTCTGCTGTTTGGGTATGTGTATTGCTTCAAGATCGTAACATTAAAGGGGTCTAGGTGTGGTGAGGATGAGATATCCATCTTAGCAGGGTGACTTACAGCAGCTGTACCCAGCCCCACTTACACGTCATAGGGCTTGGTCTCCTGTACGCACAAAGACATCTGACACCAGGCCTGCCATGTCTTTTGTGACCGCAGTCAGTTTGGAGCCTTGACAAGGGAAGTGCGAGAACTTTCCCGACCCAGATGTGTGGGTAGGCAGGGAGTCCCACACACAAATGCTGGCACTAGATATGAATAATGGGCCTCTATAGCCACTCTTCAGAACACTCATGGACCTGTGGAAGTTACAGAAGATGGACTGCCTTGCTGCTGAAAGGAATGCTTTGCTGTCTGAGAAGGAAGACTGGGTCAGCTTACTTTAATGCCAGGCTAAGCAGAGGTACCTCCAGTGGCTCAGCTAGCCCTTAAGCCACCAATGGTGATCCCTGGGGTTTGTATTGAAGAACATTGTGGTGCTGGCAACTGCTGCCCCAACACGGCCGGTAAGAGCGGAAGGAGGCCACCGCCCTGAAAACTCGTGCTGCCCAGGGCAGACCGCCCCCCGCTTGCTACGCCACAAGTTACTCCTGTGTGTACTACAAGCACACAATATGTTTCAGAGGCCTCTCTGCAACTTCCCAGCTAACCTGCTGCAACTAGACCTGCAACTGGACCATCCTGAGCACCGCTGGCCTCTGCGGGAGTGAGTCCCTGGTCCCCTTGTACTCTATTGCTTTTCGCCAAGAAACCTCTGATCTGGGGCGTGCTGTAAGGTTCTGCTCTCAGCCCACTATTATTCAATGTATATTTAAAACCCCTGGCCAAAGGGATTGAACTTTGGGGCATCAAAGCAACCTTCTACGCCGACGTCACCCAATTGGTGTTCTCCTTCAAAGACCACTCCGAAAAATCTTTCCATAAATTTCGCCAATGCATGTTGAATATCGCCTCCTGGATGTCAGCTAACAACTTAAAACTGAATACGGACAGGACCGAGGTCCTATTCTTTAATCAAAAATCCCCAATCCCTTCCACCCTCTGGTGGCCATCTGAATTGGACCCTCCCACTGAACCTGGTCAGACAGCCCGTAACCTTGGATTCCAATTTGACACTGCTCTCTCCAGTAAGACGCAATTTAATAAAGTTACTTCAACGTGCTTTGGCAAATTACGCATGATAAAAAAAATTATTCCTTACCTACCATCCGACTCCCAAAAAACAGTTGTGCACTCTCTCATCACAGCTCACTTGGATTACGCAAATAGCCTATACGTAGGTGCCCCGGCTTATCTCATTAACCAACTTCAGAGAGTACAGAGCGCAGCAGCCAGGTTGATTTGCAACATCCCATTTCGCCACTCTATCACCCCACATCTGATCAAGCTTCACTGGCTCCCAGTAAGACGCCGCATTCAATTCAAAGCCCTAATCCTGGCCTTCAGAGCGATGAATGATCGAGGTCCTCTTTACCTGCTCCACAGAATCAAACAAGCCTCCCGGAACCTCAGATCCAAACACCTCCGGCTTATGACCTGCCCCCGCTTTCGCCTGGCCCGTAGGGGTGGAAGAGGCTTTGCAGTGACCACCTCCAAACTGTGGAATCAACTGCCCATTGAATTAAGATTCTTGACATCAGAACCTCTCTTCCGAAAAAAAACTCAAGACCTGGCTCTTCTCCCTTATCTAAAAGTTCTCCAATCGCAGCATTTTCCTACTGCCCCTTGGTGAGGGTGTATCTTCAGCACCGGGACACCTCCGTTGGAGGTAGCTGTGCGCTCTACAAACTACTTAATAAATAAATAAATGAACTTGTGAATTTGCACGGTCTAGTGCAACCAGAAGTCTGCGATGAGCCCAGTGTGCTTTTAGGTGCTATTATCATGGAAAACTCTAAAATTTAATATCTTTGGACCTACCAATTGGATTTTATTTGTTATGGTATCACTTTATTTGTTAACATATACTCTATGTCTCTAAACTGAATTTGTTTGTGTTGGGTTTTCGCTTCATTACTGTTTGTGTTCTGCATAAATACTGTACACATTTTGTCTAAATTAAGCCTGACTGTTTCTGTGTCATGCTACCAGAGGGTTAAACTCAAATTAATTTAATGACTTTTGTGGTACACCCTGACAAGCATTGTGGTTGTTGCCTAAGTGAGGCTTCCTCCCCCCTTAGCCTATTACACATTTTCTTACAATGACTAGTAAACCTTTGAAGAAATGTAATTATGTATTGTGGAGACAAGGAAGAATAAGGACATATAAACAAACTACAGCCAAATAATAATGGATGTACAGTAGATGTTTAATGACATCAAAGACAGGGCACCAACACAACAAAGCAATAATCTCTGTAAATTTCATAAATCTTGAAGTTGTAATTTATTATGCAGGGTGTAAATATGTCGGTGAGTACCTAATTGAGCATAAAAGATGGTGAGAGAACATAATGGTGAGAGAAGGAGCATCCAAAATTTGGGAGCAGCTCACTGCGTAAGAGATAAATAAATATTGCTTAAAATTAATCAGTAAAAGTCAATTAGAGTAAGAAAATAGTCATAAAGTAATGGAGGTGTGTTAGACTTGGCCCTTTTTGCAGGGTCATCCCGGAACTTTTTGTGTTCCTCCTGTAATTTTTCTGACCTGCTGTGGGTGGTTTTATGACTCTGGGCACTTTATCAGTGCTGTTCAGTGCTAAAGTGCATGTGCTCTCTATTGTAAACTTGGTAAGTTTGGTCTACACCTGCTTGGCATTTTTAATTTATCTGTAAGTCCCTTGTTACAGTGGTATCCCATATACCCTGGGCCTATAAATGAAATGCAAACAAAGGGGGAATTGGTTCCTTTCTGTGGTTCCTAAATCAAAGCGCGAAATACTTTATGGAGTAAGACACCAAAAACTTTTCTGACCTCAATGGTATATATCCTAACATGTCCCACAATTATTTCAAAAAAGCATAATCTTCATTAAAATCGTATTTATTAAAAACTTAATCAAAAGCAGCATGATATAGGCAACAGTTTTGCATATAAAAACACAATCACATTACATTGAAATTCAACACATTTACATGTAAACAATAGTTAAAAGTAGCCAAATTGTCGACGCGTTTCGGTGTTTAAGATCAACGGTACACCTTCCTCAGGACTACAGTGAAATTCTTCAATCTAAAAATTATACGGAACAATCAATTAGTGTACATTCATTGAGGGATTTCATTTACAGAAAGTTTTTAGTCTAATGGTGTCTAAAGTATAAATGGAAAATTCCTTACACAATTCGCAGTATTCAATTTGCGGTGCCAGTCTAAATCCTGGGGATAGATAAATCTTATCCACTGTTATAATTCTGGTTTGTTCCTTTGAGTAACCTGTGTACACACAATGTTATTTGGTGTACAGTTAGTGTGTTAATTTAAGACACAAAACTACCACTATGCCCCTTACAAAACTAGATAATCATATGCTTACTCTGTACTTTGTAGTGGGAGCGTTGGGTTTCGTTCTTTATGTTGATTTGAAAGATTTGGAAGACTCTTATCCACTGTTATAATTCTGGTTTGTTCCTTAGAGTAACCTGTGTACACACAATGATATTTGGTGTACAGTTAGTGTGTTAATTTAAGACACAAAACTACCACTAAGCCCCTTACAAAACTAGATGATCATATGCTTACTCTGTACTTTGTAGTGGGAGCGTTGGGTTTCGTTCTTTATGTTGATCTGGAAGACTCAGGGTAATCATCAGATAAGGCATCTTTCCACTCCTCGCCCTTGCTTTAGCGTGATGGAGACGGAGTGCTTCTTTTTTTATAATTGAAGAAAGTTCCTTTTATCTGAATAAACAATAGTTGTGGAGTACAAGTATTACACATTACTGTATTCCATTTTGTGTGGGTAAAACTATTCAGTATTCGTAATGCGTTTAAATTGCATAGAAAAATAAAGCGTGTTTTGTTTAGAACAAAGCATGTTAAAAAGCGTTAAAATGCATGAAAAAATCGGGCGTGTTTTATTTGGAACAAAGCATGTTATAATGTTCCAAACCAACTTAAAGTTAGGCTGATTGGCCGGGTTCGCGCAGTTATGCTAGGGTGCATACTTGCCAGGAATCGAGATATACTAAACCCAAACAGATTCCGCCGAGTCGGTCTTAATATCTCATTTTGGGCTAGCGTCTAAGAAAGCACAGCGCCCGGTCGTCCCCTGTCTCTTACCTCCGTAGTCGGAGCTACACGCCGCCTGCCTGGTAACCCGGTCTCCAGCGTCAGTTAGTGAGCTGGAACGAGACGGGTCTTTTTATCTTATGCGGCGGTATTATCTAATTAATTAACTTTCTACACCTGTGCCGGTCGTTAGGATAAGCACGGTGTGTTCGCCATTTTAGTAGTTTTTATACATTAACTAAAAGCGAGCGTCTCGCAAAAGTAAAATGCAATTCCCTCTTCGCGATTAGTCCCTCTTCGTTTGTAGGCACTATTACGCAAGGATATGTATAAAAACTACTAAAATGGCGAACACACCGTGCTTATCCTAACGACCGGCAGGCGGCGTGTAGCTCCGACTACGGAGGTAAGAGACAGGGGACGACCGGGCGCTGTGCTTTCTTAGACGTTAGCCCAAAATGAGATATTAAGACCGACTCGGCGGAATCTGTTTGGGTTTAGTATATCTCGATTCCTGGCAAGTATGCACCCTAGCATAACTGCGCGAACCCGGCCAATCAGCCTAACTTTAAGTTGGTTTGGAACATTATAACATGCTTTGTTCCAAATAAAACACGCCCGATTTTTTCATGCATTTTAACGCTTTTTAACATGCTTTGTTCTAAACAAAACACGCTTTATTTTTCTATGCAATTTAAACGCATTACGAATACTGAATAGTTTTACCCACACAAAATGGAATACAGTAATGTGTAATACTTGTACTCCACAACTATTGTTTATTCAGATAAAAGGAACTTTCTTCAATTATAAAAAAAGAAGCACTCCGTCTCCATCACGCTAAAGCAAGGGCGAGGAGTGGAAAGACGCCTTATCTGATGATTACCCTGAGTCTTCCAGATCAACATAAAGAACGAAACCCAACGCTCTCACTACAAAGTACAGAGTAAGCATATGATCATCTAGTTTTGTAAGGGGCTTAGTGGTAGTTTTGTGTCTTAAATTAACACACTAACTGTACACCAAATATCATTGTGTGTACACAGGTTACTCTAAGGAACAAACCAGAATTATAACAGTGGATAAGAGTCTTCCAAATCTTTCAAATCAACATAAAGAACGAAACCCAACGCTCCCACTACAAAGTACAGAGTAAGCATATGATTATCTAGTTTTGTAAGGGGCATAGTGGTAGTTTTGTGTCTTAAATTAACACACTAACTGTACACCAAATAACATTGTGTACACAGGTTACTCAAAGGAACAAACCAGAATTATAACAGTGGATAAGATTTATCTATCCCCAGGATTTAGACTGGCACCGCAAATTGAATACTGCGAATTGTGTAAGGAATTTTCCATTTATACTTTAGACACCATTAGACTAAAAACTTTCTGTAAATGAAATCCCTCAATGAATGTACACTAATTGATTGTTCCGTATAATTTTTAGATTGAAGAATTTCACTGTAGTCCTGAGGAAGGTGTACCATCGATCTTAAACACCGAAACGCGTCGACAATTTGGCTACTTTTAACTATTGTTTACATGTAAATGTGTTGAATTTCAATGAAATGTGATTGTGTTTTTATATGCAAAACTGTTGCCTATATCATGCTGCTTTTGATTAAGTTTTTAATAAATACGATTTTAATGAAGATTATGCTTTTTTGAAATAATTGTGGGACATGTTAGGATATATACCATTGAGGTCAGAAAAGTTTTTGGTGTCTTACTCCATAAAGTATTTCGCGCTTTGATTTAGGAACCACAGAAAGGAACCAATTCCCCCTTTGTTTGTTGCTATATTTCCCAGTCCTTTCTGGGTTTGTTTGGGAAAACTCTCTCTTTTGTTCAATCTATAAATGAAATGCTACTAGTGCGCTTGCAGCGTTGCTTGCGCCAGTCACTGAAGTAGCCTTTCAAACCTGTCTCAGGCCCCTGCCGCAGCAGGGCCTGCGCATGCAGTTTACTGCCAGAGTGACGTGGCATGTAAAGTGGTTGCCACATCTGAAACTCCCCGTTTACTACAAGTCACCCCTAAGGTAGGCCCTAGCTACCTCTATGGGCAGGGTACGGTGTAGGTAAAGGGTAGGACATGTGCCTTAACTATGTGGCATGTCCTGATAGTGAAAAACAGCCTATTTTGTTTCTCACTGCTGTGCGGTTTGCATTGGGGATTCTCTGATATGTGCTTCAGTGGTCATTTCTGATCTGAGAGGGGTAGCGTGACCATGTTTGGTATGTTTGGAATGATAGTGGTGAAGGCAGATTTATCATTACTATTGTAGAAAATGCCACTTTTAGAAGTGTTCAGAAAAGGGGGTGGTGATAAACAGAGTGTCTGGATTAAGCAGACCACTCTTACCCAGTCCAAAGATCAGGGCTTGATCCCCTTTTCTGAATCGTTTTTGGCCACTATAGGTGTGGCAGGGTATACTCAGACATGAGTCCCTTTCTCACTGCTCCATCAGGATTCAAGCAAGCCGGGCCGAAGACGGCTGAAATGCCAGAAACCGGTCCCCGGTAGCTTGTCTCCTTTCTGGTGAGGAATTGGCTTGGTAGTTTAGTCTGCCCTGTTCCCATGATGCACTGGGCCAGGGACAGACTGATTTGCATACAGCCAGGTTCTGAGCTGGGATGGGGCAGTGAGATAAATAACGGTGATGGATCAAGCCCTGATCTTTGGACTGGGTAAGAGTGGTCTGCTCAATTCAGACACTCTGTTCATCACCACCCCCTTTTCTGAATCACTTTTAGAAGTGGGCATTTCTGTGTGCGTATGTGTCTTTGTGCCCTGCCTGGCTGTATATTGACCATCTAATTTTGACTGATAGGAGAGAGGGGATGTGCATTCACTCCAGCCAGTTACAAGGGGGCTTGAGGTGTGTCCTGCCTTTCCTGGGTGACTCAGCGCTAGGCTGAATAGACCTTGGCTGAATTTAGAGTAGTGGAAGGAGTTGCACATTATTATTCCTGGTCTGCATTTGGAGTTATGGGAGGAGTTGCACCTGCACTTGAATACAATGCTGTCTCCGCCCTCTGTGGTGTGTCTGGAGCCAGGGCTTATAATATGAATGGGGATGTTGTGCACTTCTAAAGGTGTTTCAAGTGCCCCAGGAAAAATACTTTTGCACCAAAAATATAGGGGCAGTGACCCCATGACAAAACACTTCATGAACTGCACCTGGCCAGATGACTACCAGGAGGACTTGCCATTGGACTGGACTGCTGGAAGTGCTGACCTGCTGCCTGTTGGGATATTGGAAGGACTATCACTTTGCCTAGAGAACCCTTGTGCTGGCCTACCTGTGCGCACCTTGCTGTTGTGCCCCAGTGATCTCCCTGGAGGGCTGCCTAGGCCCCTGGTCTATGCCAGTAGAGCGTTTGAGACCGTTTCATGATCCTTTAATTGGTCCCCATCGTGGAGACAGGCTTAGTGCTTTACTTTTCACTTTTACAGGAGGAAAGAGCGGTTTGAGCACTCCTTCTAATGCCGAGGAGTGACCGGGGATCAGACGCATTGGGCGCTCCTGTTATCCAGTTTGTTTGGGCCAACGACAGCTGCAGGGAGAGCTAGAAGTTGTGCTTCCCCACAGTGCTTTCAAAGTAGTGGCAGGTTTCTCAAAGCGATCCTGTCACTTTCATCTGAGGTGTAAAATGGGCACAATCAGTAATAACATCTGGTAATTAGTCTTGGCCTTTGGATCACCTATGAGAGCACTGAGTAGAATGGCAAAATTCGAATATTCATAAGAATAATATCAATGGCTTACAGACTACACCAGGTCAAAATAAACAGAAAACAATTCAAACAAACATAATCTATTCAAGTAGTAATAATGTCTGGAGTTATGAAAGGTGTCCTAAGACCCTCAATATCTGCAGTATAAAGCTTTTAAAAGTAGGATAAATATGTATATAAATTACCTATCAAAAAATATGCACATGTAGATATATACACACATACATATGCACATACATCTTCCAAGGCGCTGACAAACACATGTCATGGTCTGGAGCCCCTCCTCCACTACCAATCACATGCTTGAAGGACAAGAATTTCTTACCTTGGCATGGAAATAAGCCAACCGACAGGCCAATAGTCCCCTGAGGACAGTAGCAGTGAAAATTTGAAAACTCTTTTTAAATTGAGAAAAAAAGTCACACGATTTTACTTAAAGCATGGCAAATCAAACAAGCATTGGCAAACCCCAGTAGATCTGCCACCAGGCAATAGAGGACATATCTATTGGCTCGTTTACAGTCTTGACAATAGACCACATAAAAATGTGTATATAAGATGGCAGGAGGAGCTTCGCATGACCCATGAGGGATATTAATTTTATGTGTGGCAGATTCTTGTTCAACTTTAAAAAGAAAACAGTTTTTTTTAATTTGCAAAGAGAACCCAATATTAGACATTTAGAGGCCTGCTGAATTATGAAAAAGAGGGTTCGAGCCATGTATGATAAAAAGAGGAATGGATACAAAAGATTGATTGAACATACACTAACCTTAGAAACAATGCCAATCATGTAGAAACGTTTATGTGATTCACTGCAATGTCAAGGTCAGCCTATTGTTTGCTCCTGGACGGTATTTCACACCTCACTCACACTCACTCATGAAATTCCCTCAGGGGCAAACAATAGGCTGACCTAAACAGGCAGGGATGACCACTCAAAAAGACAGAGAAAATTCAGAGTGGGGGCTGTAGGAATTCTGTGACACCACACTGTCAAATCCTTCTTGACAGGTTTGTTGGGCAACGCATAACACTCAAGGTGCATTTGAAGGTGGAAAACAGGATGCCAGAAGCATTCTTGGGAATTCCCTAGATAGTTGTTGCATGGCACTGCTTTGTCCAACCATACATCTGTCTCTGCGTTTGTTGTGGGTACAGTGTCTGCTTCAAACTAGATTTTAGTGCTAGATGTGGGAGAACACTTTTGATTTCCCTATAACACTTCCACACATATCCCTACGCCTCATAGTCACACACCTTTAATGTGGCTGACAACTTATGCCATCTTGAAAAAGCCCTGCACATGGCATTGTGAGACAGTTTGCTGGGTTAGTTGGCTGACCTCTTGGGTGGCTACAAGAGGACAACAAGCTTCAAGTGGCCCTTTCCTGGTAGTAATCAGGTAATCAATGGCAACTGGACCTGAAACGGACCCTGCTATTAGCCTTGGCTTGACAATGTGTGAGTCTCCAGGTCCCTGTCAACTCTGTGCTATAGCTCTCAGGGGGTTGGCTCAGGTTAATTTAGTAACTTGGGGGATTCACTTTGACAAGGGTTGTGATTATTCCTTGTAGTGGACAGTCCCCTCCAAAAATTATAATCTAATGTCTTATAGATTTCCTGTTCACCTGCACTCCATTATGGACCTGCTTGGGCCTGGCACCTTGGCTGGCTGTTTATTTGTCTTGATGAGGAAGGATCCCTGTTTGACGGCCTCCATCTATGGTTGTGACTGTCACCTGCCATCTGAGCTCCTTGACGACATGAAATGCTTCATGAAAGCACGCTCACAGAGCAACCTAAACGGGAGGTTCCTGAGGATCAAGTGGATAAAGATGACAGGGTGACTTCATAATTACCCAGAAATTAATTTCTGCGTAACTGTTTTATATTTTTTACTGTAGGACAAATCATGTAAAAAAGACTGTTGGTTAGAAGTTGAGTGTCAAAGCCAGGTTTTACAGCCAATTGTTTTAGTTTTACTCATAAGTCACCATCTGTTATAAATTGGTGGCAGGGAAGATTTCTGCAAAGTCGACCTCTGAGATATATTTATGCCCTGCATGTGTTGGTGGATCGCAAGTAGGTTAGGGCAAAATGTAAACTACACCAGCATAATTACCATAAATCGAGGAATTTCGCATTATGCTTTTTACGCACATTTTTGGAAATTATGCCAGTATTCTGCATTGTGGAATTAAGCACCATCCGCCGTAAAAAAGTACTGTGAAAGCATAAAACATGATTGACTGTTGCTTACGGTTTATTCACTATTTTTAAGCTTGTAATGCATCCTTGCTCCAAAATGGATGCAAGGACTCATTTTGTGCTAAAATTTAGTGCTAAATGTCAGATATGAATTTTGCATAATTATGGGTATTTTTTTTGTAATTTTGCAAAAATGTTGTACAATTACAAGAAAACAAATAATGCCAATTTCGCACAACCCCAATTACAAACATTCAACAATCAAACAACCCTATATGTCTAGAGCAATGTTTATCTCAGCCAAGCACAAACACCAGTGAAAAATGAGAATGGGGTGACAAATTGCCCTATGGATAGCAGGGTTGTGCTAGAAACCAAAACCAGCCCTGGCAGAGAAGTTCAAACAGCGTAAAACTAAAGGAACGTGATACTAGAATCGGGCCATGTGGGCATGGTTGTGTCATGGTAATCCATCCTTCTCAGAAAGCATCCCCTGAGCCGTCAGCTCACTGGGGATAGGTGAGGGATAAAACTCTGATTTCCCGTATGTTAGTAGTATGGGTCGTAGATAAATATATTGTGTTATAATGATGTACCTATATATCCTTAGTATACAGGTATGCATAGAATGTAATCTATAACTTCTTTAGCTGAGTTAGTAAGTGTATATGCTGTGTGCATTCTGTTTTCATCGAATAGGTCGAAAACTATACAGATGCCATCTTTTCTTTTTGCTTTAGGCACGGACAGTGATCACGTGCTACCTTCCACTGGCTGTCAGGCCCTAGCTTAGTTGATTTGCTGGAGACAGCTGAATACATGCTATTCTTCACCTGTCTTGGGACTCAAGGTCGCATCTGGCTTTTGGGTGGGATAAGCGCATTCCTGAAGGTGCCGTGCCTGTACACCCGGATACTGAGAGGAAAGGGAGTCACCCCTCGTAAGCTCCCCAATAATAACTAAAGCAGAGCTTTGTACCAATCATGTGCATCATATATGGTCCTTCCTTGAGAATCCCACACGTGTCACACTTGGTGTGCCCCAGGGCTCATTTCTCTCCCCTTCCCTTTTCAACCTGTCCATGGAACCCCTACAATCATCCTGAAACAAGCAAAGATCAAATACTACCTATTTGCTGATGACACACAGCTCTGTTACTAAATGGAATCCCCTAGTGACATCCTACATCTCAACGCCAATCTGGGCGAGATACAATCTGTGTTCAATTCTAACCACTTAAAGCTTAATTCCAATAAAACAGAAATCATTCTGTTCTCCTCTAAAAACATCCACCTACCTCTCCACAAATGGCTCAGCCACCTGAATGCATGTATTCTCTCACTCTATCCAACTCAGCAAAATCCCTGGGCTTCATCCTGGACAAGAACATGTCACTGAAGGATCACAACAGAAACTCAGCCAAGGGAGCGCTTAACACATTTAAAAACCTCAAGAAAATTAAACCATTTATTCCTTCTGATGATTTCAAGAGGGTGGTCCCATCTCTCGTCCTCTCAAAACTGGAATATGGAAATGCCATCTTCACAGGGACGTCAAAAACTCACTTTGCCCCCCTTAGATCAGTTCTAAACATGGCGGCCTGGCTCATAACAGGTTTTAAATGGTTTGAACACATCACACCAGCCCTCAAGGTTCTCAATTGGCTTCCCATAGAAAGAAGATGTATTTTCAAGACTGCCTGCATCACCCACAAAGCCCTTCACTCACATACCCACAACTACTTAAACAGCAAGCTCACGAAAGCTGGAATAACCATAACTTGGAGAAGTTCCAACTCACTCCTTCTTGTACCTCCCAAAATAAAAAAGAAACCAACCTAGACTCGCTCTTTCTCTGGCAATACACCCAGCATATAGAAATCTTTACCTAGAGAACTACGATGCAACCCCTCCTTCTCTTGCTTCAAAAGTGACCTGAAACTCCTCCTCCTCAACAAATACTTTCACACCTAAACATTCCAAACTTTGTTAATTTTCTCTCTTTATAGGTCTCAGCCCTCTTTTACAGTCAGTTGTTGGTTTCTTTCAGCCGTTTAGTAGGTGTTTCTGTCCCTTAATCTTACTCTGTTCTTATTGCCTTTACTGGTAGTCCATGCTCATTGCGTAACGATTTTCTTTGTTTATTTTTGTGTGTTTTTCTAAAAATCTAATATGTCTCACATCTTCTGATAAGCTACATGAATATACGGTGTTCTGTATGGGTGAGTAATTATACGGTGTTCTTCGATGATGTAAAGCGATCTGATTCCCTCTGGTCTAGCTAGAGCTTTATAAAATCTATACAATAAAAAAGAAATACATTAATGTACTCACTCACCTAAATAAGTGATGAAGGGGTATCAGGAACGGCGCTTAGATGGATCCAATCTTTCTTACCAAATAGATGCTTTCAAGTCCGTCAAGGAGAATGTTACTCTAGGGAGTTTAATTTGGGCCAGGGCGTGCCGCAGGGCTCGTCCCTGAGCCCAACTTTGTTTAATCTTTACGTGTCCCCGCTGGCGGCGATTGTTGAAAGGCATGGCCTGTGCCTTGTGTCATATGCCGACGACACGCAGTTGGTCATCTCCCTCTAACGTTTGCCAAGTCTTGCGGCGGACAGTTTCAGAGTTTGCATGCAAGAGCTGGCAACCTGGATGTCTGCCAATTGTTTGACACTTAACGGTATCAAGACCGAGGTACTAGTGGTGGGGGGAGGGCCATCAGTCTGGTCGTCGGCATAGTGGCCACCCTGTCTGGGAGAAACACCTGTTCCCTGCCATGAAGCAAGGAATCTTGGGGTTTGGCTTGATGTGGACCTTGCCTTTGGCCCTCAGATTGGCCAGGTGGTGGGGGTATGCTTCGGAGTTCTAAAGACTCTGAGGAAGGTCTTGGACCTTCTCCCGATTACAGCTCGTCGGACGCTGGTGCATGCCCTCGTCACCTCGCGCCTATATTACGGCAATTTGCTGTATCTGGGGGCCACAGGAGGGGGCATCAATCTTCTCCAGGTGCTGCAAAATGCAGCTGCACGCTTGGTTCTGAGGCTCCCCAGGAGATCATCCTCAAAGGCAGCGCTCCAGGCTTTGCATTGGCTTCCTGTCAGGAGTAGGGTGAAGTTCAAGGCTCTTTCCACGTGTCACCGCATCCTGAGCGGCAAAGCCCCAGTTCCGCTACAGAGTCTGGTTACTCGTTATGAGCCTACACGGGACCTGCGTTCCTCTAGCACTGGGCTACTGAAAATTCCCAAAATAAAGAAGGCTCGCATGGGGGGCAGGTCTTTTAGATATTTGGCTGCTAAGCAGTGGAATGCCCTACCTTTAGAGCTACTCTTGGAGCTTTCAGAGCCCATCTTTAGAAAGAAACTTAAGACTCACCTATAGGAGAGGTAGGCGGCTGTGATGGCTGCTTGAACTGTTTACTTCACTTACCATAGCGCGGGGACACGCCGGTGCGCGTAACCAGGCGCTCTACAAATTTCCCTAATAATAATAATAATAAAGTACATGCTCACCGATACAGCCTCTCACACACTCACTTACTCACCCATACAGTCAATCACACACCTACTCAGTCACCTTTATACCACTCATGCACTCACTCATCCATACAGCCATTCACACTCCCACTCACTCACTTATAGAGTCTCTCACCTACCCACTCACTCATCCATATACCACTTACACAGCTAATAATTCATCCACAGAGTCACTCACAGTCACTTACTCACCCATACTGTCACTTACTCATGCAGCCACAGGCAACCCACTCACTCAACTACACAGTCACCCATACAGCCAATCACACACTCACTTACTCACTCGCACATACAGCCCCACACACCTACTCATACACGGATACATACAGTAACACAGACACTCACCTAATCTATTTCTAAAAATTGGAATCACTCAGTGGTACATGAACTAAATTAATGTAACTTTTGTGGTAGCTTAGTATATATGTTAAACACTCATAAACGCTCAGAAAACACTCAGAAACACTTGATGATGTCATAAGTGATGTCATCAGAGATACCATTTGAGATGCTATCAGTGATGTTATGAGTGATGTTACTGACCATGTCAAGAGGGAAAAAAAATGCGGGTCATAAACAATGCATTGCAGGGGTGTCAGTCATATTTAGCTCAGGTAACTAGAACTGCTGAAATTCACTGGTTTGTATGAGGGAAACCTGAGCCTAACTATAACATCACTGTAATCTTTGTATTTGTCAGTCAAATTATATATGGCACTTTGTTGGATTATTATGTTTGAAACCTGCCCGAACTGCTGCTGCCGTGAAACTTAAATATGTACCTGATGACAGCAAGTTGGGGCATGACAACATGGCAAGGTGGCCGCGTGGCCCCCCTCCCAAGTGTTTTTAAGCCACGGTAGGTGGTGGTCCCCGGGGTTCTGTAAAGGACCCCTCGCATTTGAATAAACAGTGCCCCAGGGAGGTGGTGAAACAGAATTCAGGATTGCCCCCGGGACCTCACCCACTCCGGGGCTTTAAAAAATGAAGCACCGCAGACTGTGCTTTGTTTTAAAAAAAATTTCAATGGGGTTCGCACACCCAGCACGACCTTGCCGAAAATGTAAAAATAAATGCTTTTTTGGGCCTGGGGATCTCAGTGGGCCCCCCTGCGCAGGCCTGGGAGGATCAGGTTGTTCCTACCCTGCTCCCTTTTTTTGTTTTTAAATGTTTCTGTCACCTTTTTCCCACTCCCTCATTCTGAAGCACAAGATGGATGCCAACACTTCCTGGTTTGACGTGTTGACAGCTCTTGCTCGGTAGGGCTCAGCCAATCAAATCTCACAATTCTCAAATATCGATATCTGTAAATCTTTAAATATCTCAAAAACTACTGAACAGAATTGTACCATTTTTTTTAAAAGTGTGCTTTCTGGACCAGGAGCTATCTTGCTGCCACATTTGGTGTAATTCCATTCAGCAGTTCAGGCTGTAGCCACTTCTAAAGTTTCCAATCAAAATTAATGGAGAAAACACGGTTTTTGACCCCCCTTTTTTCTCAGCTTCCCTTGATGAATAACCTTGAAACTTTCAAGACAGGAGCTTACCAGAGTGAAAAAAAAGTTTAGAAAAGTTCATGAATATTCGTCAAACGGCGCCAAAGTTATTGACAAATCAAAAAATGCTTTTCCTTTGGAACCTAGGTTCTAACTATAACTACATGTAGGGGAAACTGGGCACACGTGTAAGGATAAACAGTATTGGTACTGAGAGATTTACATAAAATAAAATTGACAAAGGTAGTATAACACACAGGTTGTTTATGTAGCTTTTTTCTTCAGAACATACAACGCCAGCCGACACGTGTTTCGTCCACAGGGGGATACCTGTGACTTTTCAGGGCTGTGAATTTATATCATGGCATCAGACAATAAAATATACAGTAAAATAAAATCCAACCTCAGAATGCACTCGTGAGTACAGTGTCCCTAAAGGAAGGACAGGTGAGATGCACACTCCTAAGTAACACGTGGATGACCCCTAAAACAAGAGTAAAGCCAAAAGTGATAGTGGGGTGGTGGGCTAGAAAGACCAAAGAAGCACCTCCTTGAATATAAAGAGCATAGTTTGTGAAGTGTAGTCAAGATTAATTTGAGAACATCTTGACATAGTTATAGCTAGGTTCATGCTTGAAAGGAACAGAAAGAAGGCTAATTGATCACATTTTGATTCAGACAAGAAGGAAGAAGGCAAATGGCAGAAACAAATTACTGGCAAAAAAGAGGTACTTAAATGGCATGGTGAGTCGAAAACGTTTGAGAAAAGCTGAATGCAAGCACTGGAGAAACAACAATAATGGTGTGGTAGTAATACCTAAAGTGCGGATTGTCATACATATACGGTAAGGGATTAAGGCCATAACACATATGAACAGTTAATCATACTGTGTCGACCGTAAATCAAAGAGACTTCTCTTGGAAAATGAAACAATACACAATGAATGACTAAAACATGATCCTGTGAAAGGGCGAAGTACCGTGAGTAACACAAGGCTAAACGCTAGCCGTGAACATGGGACTTTTGACTCGTGGTGTGAAGTACACGTGTAGGGATGCAAAATAAAAGCGGAGGGGTTTACCTGTATGGGCATGATGCGTGAATCTGGGTGGGAACAAAAGCGAGGGGGACGGAGAAGCCTAAGAGAGATAAAATTCGGACAACCTGGGAGGTGTACAGACAAACTAAGGCAAACAGTGTCGTGAAGGAACTCACCTAGTAACCGATGATAGCTCCAACCCAGTCAACGGGTATGTGAGGAGCCGTAGGTACGGTTCGATTGGATGTAGGTGCTAACACAGGCGGGTATGCCTGTGTGACCAAGACCTGTAAAGTCAACACAGAGCAAATTTCAACCTGCAGCTTTTCAAAAGGAGTACAACCCAAAATGGGGAAGTTGGACGACTTGTACTGGGTTCTTTACCTTGAAGTATCTGGTCTCTGCGGTGCTCGTCTCTATCTTCTTTGAGGGAGGTAGAGTGGCTGTAGTACTCGTGTACTTAAGCCCATGTTGTAAGGCGACGAGTGCGAGTGAGTGGTGGAATCGGAAGTGAGGACTGGGTCGTACTGATGTAACTGGAGAGCTAACATTCACCAAAAAATGGCAAAGCGGAAATCGACTTGGGCGTGCCAGTTATGCTGAAAGGATGCCTAATTTAACGTATAGTACATGTGCCAATGGATCGCGCTATGTGCGAAAATTGTGAAGACGAATGACAGTAAACAGGGGGAATAGCCGAGTGAAAAACAGGATAGTGGTGTAAATAGATGGTGGCACAGGATTGCGTTTGTACACAATGGAAAATACCTAAAATATACGATAAAATGAACATCTCTATATTTAAGTATTTAAAAAAATAATGATGAATAACGTAAACAGTAGTGTGAGCATAATACCAAGTATATATGGTGCTCATTAATGGATTATGTGGCGAAGAGTTAGAAACACAGGCACTTTTGAATTAAAGTGCCATAGGATATCGTTTAAACAAATTTGAGAAAATCCTAAAGCGAAGGACCACATAAGAACATTACAAGAGATGATGATGTGGTTAAGCTAGACAAAATGTAAACAGTTGTTGGAGCCTATTTGTAGAGCACGTATAGTAATTATTGGAATGGATTATATAAATACATGAAATAAGAAAAACAAACATCAAAAATATACATGTTCAGATAGAAGAAACAGACACACTAAAAAACCTCCAATGTGGTTCGTTACTAGACAGCCAGGGGATGATGGGAGGAAATTGTACTCCTCATTCTCCTCAACCTGAAGGAAACCACATGGGTTGAGCTGGTGTGCTCAAGTGTCTAGGAAATATTGGAGCTCATGGTTGATGTTTTGGCCATATTTGACAGTGTGTTAAGCGCATGATCCAGGTCGTTTCCAGGCGCCTGAGTCTAAGTTCATGATTGCCTCCCCTCACATTTGGTTTGGCAATGTCAATTCCATAGAAGTCAAATCTTATGTGTGTGCCCTGGCTAGGGCATGCAGCCATATGTAGAGCCATGGCGTAGCGGAGATCTTGTTGATGCATCGGTCTTGCGTGTTCGCTAATGCGATCTTTCAGTGGCCTAATGGTACTGCCCACTTATTGGCTATGGCATGTGCATTCCAAAACATATATAACGAATATCGTGTTGCAGTTGATGTTGACATTTATCTCATATTTTTGTTTGTGGTGACTGGTGAATGATTTGTGGAACCCCTTGGTGTGTGGAGTCAGCCAGGTAGTAGAGTTGGTGGATGTTGGGACTGTGGGGCTCAGTCTGGTACGTAAAGTTGTTCCCCGTCTATAGGTGATAAGTGGTTTGGGGCTGATGTTAGGGCACAGAGTTTTGTCCGCTAGTAGGATGTTCCAATGTTTATTGGTGCTTTTTCTCACTAATGGACTAAGCTCATTGTAGTCGATAATCAGTCTAGTTTGAAGAGTATTGGAAATTGGTTGTTTTTTTGGTTGTAATGTGCTTTTCCGGTCAAGTGTACTGATTCGTTTGGCCGCTTTGTTGATCACTCTGTGGTTGTAGCCACGTTTTTAAAACCTGTCCCTCATGTCAGTGACACAATTGTTGAATTCTGTGTTGTCACTGCAGTTCCTGCGTGCTCCGACTAATTCCCCATAGAGAATTGCATCAATTTGGTGCTTCGGATGAAAACTATCCGCTCATACTATGGCGTTACATGATGTCTCTTTGCGAATAATCCTGCTCTGAAGGGTATTGTTGGTGACATATAGTTCTAGGTCAAGAAAGGTGATCTTGTGTGTACTGTAGTTACAGGTGAAATTCATGTTCATGTCATTGGTGTTGAGGTGATTACAGAAGGCTTCTAGTTCCACCTGTGATCCGGACCAGAGGAGTAGGCAGTTGTCAATGTAGTGACCCCAGTAGACTATTGAATCCAACCAGAGAGCTCCTCGTATGCCCCAGATCCATGTGGCTTCAAGTGCGCACATGTACAAGTTCGCAAACGAAGGGGAAAACCTTGAGCCTATGGCCACCCTCTTGGTTTGCTTGTACCATTTCTGGTCAGAAATGAAGAAGTTGTTTTTCAGGATAATGTTCATCTTGGTGATAACCATGTTGGTGTGTTGCCACAAACAGGCAGGTCTTGTTTCTAGATATTTGAACACGGCCTCTAGGCCTCTGTCTGGATTTATCGAGGTATAAAGAGATACAACGTCTAATGTTGCCATCATTATCAAAGGTTGCCATTGGATGTCATTGAGAATGCTCAGGTTATGTTTTGTGTCTTGAATGAACGATGGAAGGTTTTTGACTAGGGGATTAAGAAAGACGTCCACATATTTGGCCATTTTTTCGGTTGGCCCGCCTATACCTGATACGATGGGTCTACCGGGAGGTAAAGGCAGTGGTTTGTGGATTTTTTTGGTAGAGTGTATAGCCATGGTGCGGTATGTTTGTCAATTTTCAGATAGAGTGCTTCATCGTCATTAAGTATGCCTGCGGTGTGCCACTCTCTCAGTTGATTGTTAATGAGGCGGGTCACCAGGTCAGTGGTGTTGTTCTTAATGTGTGTATAGCATGCAGGGCCATTGAGTTGAGACAGAATCTCGTTGTGGTATTCATCCCTGTCCATAATGATGACGTTACCGCCTTTGTCGGTCTCTCTTATTATTATGTTATAATCAGAGGAGAGACTTTTGAGTGCAATACGCTCATTTCTTGTGAGATTGTCCCTGTTCCTATGTTGGTGTTTGTGTAGTCGAATTTAGTGTCTCTCGATGTCATCTAAAACTAAGTTGTGGAAGGTGTCCACTGGTTTACCAGCTGGTAAATTGGGTGTGCATCTGGATTTGCACTTGAGATTGTTGTGTAATAATTGTTCAGGCGTGTAGAGTTGGTCATCTGTCTCGTCGAGTGACAAGAGTAATTGTGTGTCTTTAATCTCTCTTATTGTGTGTCCCGTCTGTGTTGGGAGAGTGTATGAGGGTCTCATGTTGGTCATCTCCCTCGGGTTGTTGGCGAAGTGTTTACTAAGTTTCAAACAGCGCACAAATTTGAAGAGGTCAATTTTGGTTCTACAGGGGTCACCTATTTCGTGTGGGTTGAAGTTAAGTCCTTTGCTAAGTAGGGAGATCATGTCTTCGGTCAGTGAACTAGTGGAGAGGTTGACAACTTGTACTTCTTGCGAATCCTCTCTTATTTCCGGGGGTCCCCTGATCTCAGTTTTTTCTTGTACTCTTCCTTTCCCTGCTCTTTTCTCTCTGCCGGTTTTCTTTCTGAAATGTTCTGTCTTTGTTGTGTTCTGTTCTTACGCCTGATCGTTTGGACTTCGCGTAACAAATTTGACACGTCAATGACTCTTTCGGGTTCAGATTCGTTCTCACTGGGGATTTTATTGAGGGATGAAGAGCTAGAGGCAGTGGAGGCTGTGTCTAGTCTGTCGAGTTTGTTGGTTGTCTTGGTAGTGACGACTAGTTGGTCATATTTCCTCGCGAAGGTGAATACCCGGCCGTCTTTGTAATCTGCCTCGTCTCGCTTAAGTTGTCTACTCTTCCTGTCCTTGATTTCTCGCTGATGTGCGTTAAGTGCTTCCTTTAGTATGGTGTCGTTTTTTTCTGTGGCTCCTTGAGATTAAGATCTCTTATCTTGTCTTCTAATAGTGCAATTTCCGCTTGTAATGTGCTCATGAGCAGAGTCCCCTTGGACTTTTCGGATATTGTCTAAGCATGGCGCTATACTACCACCTGGAGTTTTCCGTCTTTTTGAGTCTTTCTAATTTGATAAACTTTTCTTTCAGTTATTCTCTATGTGGGGGGTTTCCACTAGTCGAGGGACCTGCTGTGGATCTACCTTTCTCCAAGTTCTCTAAAAGTTCTGATGCCTCCTTATCTCTATCCATCACCTGGATAGATTTTTGTGCCTTGAATCAAAGAACTGCGAGGCTGCCTGTCCTGCGTGGGTCACAATGGAAGACCTGCGTGGGGTTTTGGAAGTGGGCAGGACGTTGGCGCTCAAACAGTAGTACAAATGGTTAGAGAATGGTAATTTATACAGATTTTATGGTGCAACCAGTGCGGAGGAAATACCCTAAACCCTTTGAGTGAGCTAACTATAACTACCTACTGGTGACTGGCAGTAGGTAAAATATATATACATATCTATATATCTATATATATCTATATCTATCTATCTATCTATCTATCTATCTATCTATCTATCTATCTATCTATATATATATATATATATATATATATATATATATATATATATATATATATATATATATATATATATATATATATATATATATATGTATTCCCTGAAAAACAATAGGTTTCAGGGGCATTATAGTTAGCTGGAAATTTCACTCGTACAAAACCATTGAAATTCCCCAGTTATAGTTAGTTCAGCTAACTATAACTTGCGCGACCGCAATGCACTGCTGATGACGCCACATATTACATCACTCATTACATGGTCAGTGACATCACTCATGACATCCCTGATGACATCTCAAATTACATCACTGATGACATCATCCAGTGAATGCGTGTTTTTCTGAAAATAAAATGCTTTATATATTTTTTTTTGTAAAAAATGATTGTATTACAGACTGATTAACTGTATCTTAGTGAATACATGGGTTAATGAGTAATGTTTAAATATGTACATATCTGTATTAGCCTCTCACTTTGTGTATAAGTGACTGTGTGGGTTGGTGAGCAGCTACATGAGTGTCTATATGGGTTATTACTTGGTTTTTTGAGTATCAGTATGAGTGTCTGAGTGTCTGTATGGTTCAGTGGAGGGTACTACTTAGTGCATAGATGCATGAATGAGTTTGTCACTGTATGTGTTGAAGACAATATGTGTGCTGGACTGTATAGGTGGATGATTGTGTGCATGGGTGTGTTAGATAGTGAATGACTGTCTCAATAGCATCTTTATAAGTAACTACATATATTTTAAACTACTATATGTGAGTATTGATGTATATAAGTGTGTATATGTGAGAGTGAGAGATTGGAAGAGTTCCTGTATGAATATGTATGTGTTTGTATAAGTGATTATTTAAAAGAGTAAGTATGTGTAAGTTTCTGTCGAACTAAGTGTGCTGGTATGTGTATAACTGTGTATGCAAGTAAGTGGATGTTTGATTCTTTATTAGCATGAGTGACTATGTGTGTGAGTAACTCTATGGATGAGTGGCGGTGTGTAACAGGATGTATAGGTGTATGTGTATATATGTTAAGTGAGTACATGCATGAGTGACTGTATTGGACTGTTGGTGAATGAGTGGATGTGTATGTAGATCTTGGATTTACTGAATAGGTTGTTGTAACTGGCATTGGTATATCTGTTACAGACAAAGTGTGAAATCCCACATTCTATAGAATGCCTAGGTAATGTATAGAATGCCTGAAAATCGAACGTCAAAGTATGAAATGATTACTATTTTATACATTGCCTAGGCATTGTATACTTTGTTGGATTGTCTGCCGGCAAAGTGTATAATACGCCTAATCCTTCCATTTTATTCCCGCCCGTCAATGTGTGAAATCCGGCATTCTATAGAATGGCTAGGTAATGTATAGAATGCCTGAAAATCGAGCATCAAAGCATGAAATGATTGATATTTTATACATTGCCTAGGCATTGTATATTTTGCCGGATTGTCTGCCGGCAAAGTATATAATACACCTAATCTGGCCTTTCTTAGTACTTCAATCTCAGTTCTGCTTTCATTGTTTTCCAGTAAGAATATCCTGTGCTTTATTTTGTATTTTTTGTTCTTTCAGTTTCAAATGCGTATTAATTAATAAAGGCTTCTCATCTTGTGCCCTTTTAACACTTTGCGTAAATGGTACTGGTCATTCTGTATAATGCCTTGGAAGTATATAGAAGGCCTAGGAAAAGTATGTAACATTTTCACAAAAAATGTATATTTCCTAGTTTGCCTTTAAACCATCAGGCATTCTATACATTACCAAGGCATTCTATACAATACCGGGATTTCACACTTTGCTGAATGCCTAGGAATCTCATCTTGTGGCCTTTTAACACTTTGCGTAAATGGTACTGGTCATTCTGTATAATGCCTAGGAATTGTATAGAATGCCTAGGAAAAGTATGTAATATTTTCACAAAAAACGTATATTTCATAGTTTGCCGAAAAACATCAGGCATTCTATACATTACCTAGGCATTCTATACAATACCGGGATTTCACACTTAGACTGTAACATATCCATTGTTTTGAAAATGTTAGTTTGCATTTTTGAGTGTGTGTATCAAAGGTTATATTGGGGTGAGAGGAGGTCTGTCACTCTATCACAAGGATTATGTCATCAGTGATGTCATCACTGATGTGATTGAGATGTGATCAGTGATGTCATGAGTGATGTCACTGACCATTTCATGAGTGATGTAATATGTGACATCATCAGCAGTAACCCTGGGCGAAGGACTTCGCTGGGCGTAGTGTTGCCTACTTCGCCCTTTGCAAAGTAGGCATAGCAGGCAACACTACGCCCTCTCCGTGGGCGTAGCGAAGTTGCCCGCCACCCGTCTCCCTCCCGCCCTCACCTACATACCTAATTTGTGCAAATACTAAAAGAAAAGTAAAGAAAAGGCACTTACCTTGTCCGCTGCGTCCCGGGGCTCCCTCTTCTCATTTGTGCCGCTGTCTTGGATACCAATGCTCATGCGCGTGCGCCCGTGCATGCGCATTTCTCCCGAGAAATGCACATGCGCGGGCGGACACGCATGCGCATTGGTATCGAAGACGGCGGTGCGAATGAGAAGATTGAGCCCTGGGACGCAGCGGACAAGGTAAGTGCTTTTTATTTGCTTTTCTTTTAGTATTTACACAAATTAGGTATGTAGGGGAGGGGGGCAGGTGGCGCTTAGTGGGGCTACGTGAAGTGCGTAAGTGGGCGTAGTTTCTCGCCCACTTTGCGTAGCCCCACAACGCATACTACGCCCACCCTTAATCAGCAGTGCATTGCGGGTGCGCAAGTTATAGTTAGCTGAACTAACTATAACGGGGGCATTTCAATGGTTTTGTATAAGTGAAATGTCAACTAACTATAACGCCCCTGAAACCTATAGTTTTTTCAGTGAATTTCCAAGATTTTTTAAATGCTAATTCCTAACGGTGGGCCCGATTCACAGAATGAACTTAAGACTCAATCCTAAACTTACTACTGTTTTGGTATTAACAGATTGCACTTACTACTTTTGGTATTCACAGAATGAACTTACTACTTTTGGCATTAACAGAATGCACTTACTACTTTTGGTATTCACAGAATGAACTTACTCATTTCGGTATTCACAGAAGTTAGGACTCCTAACTTTAGGACTCCTAAATGCCTTCTGTGAATACCGAAAGTCTTAAAATTAGAATTTTTCTCAATTTCAATTAAGTTCATTCTGTGAATACCAAAAGTAGTAAGTGCAATCTGTGAATACCAAAACAGTAGTAAGTTTAGGATTTATTCTGTGAATCGGGCACTATAACATGCCTGAAACTTAGGGTTTTTTCAGTGAATTTCAAAGGTTTTTTAAATCCTCATTTCTAACTCTAATGTAACGAAAACCTATGTTTTTTTAAGTGAATTTCAAAGGTCTTTTCAATGCTATTTTGTAACTTTGCCTACAGAGGGAGGACATGTGAAGAAAGAAGAAAAAAGGCACAGAAAGAAAAAAAAGAAATGCAGAAAAAAGCAACAGAAGTCCTCAAAGACGAAGAAAAGTGCAGAAAGAATCAAGACTTGTGCACAAAGAACCAACAGAGGAGCAGAAAGAGGCCCTGTTACAAAACCATCATGTGCCCACAACCTGACTCTGACTAACCAGGCCTAGAGGCAGTGGTATGCTAAAAGACACTTAGAATACAGTGAAATCACCTACATACAATAGGGAACACTTTGCATTGGGGTACCCCTGTGATTAGCATGACCTCCTCTGTAAGCCCCTAATACATAATAGGGCAGGGGGAATAAAAGTACCTCTTAAAGCGTGCTACGTGGTGCGTTTCAAGGGAGGGCGAGAGCCTAAGGTGACATATGTGCAAACACACCCTGTGGGCTTCATAAGTTAGGGGATAAAGTCCTCTTGAATCCTGAGGGTCCCTGGGGTCCAACTAGCCCACAAGGTACCTCCAGTAAGTGCCACAGAGCTGCGTTGCAGAGAGATGTAAAAAGGGGCACGGCCTAGGCCACCTCTCCGCAACGCAGCACAGTGGTGCTTACTGGAAGCACCTGGTGGACCAGTTGGCCCCCTGGAGCCCTCATGATTAAAGCAGATTTATTTCCCCAACTTAAAATGCGCCACATGGCGTGTTTGCACATGTCACCTCAGGTCCCGTCCCCTCCCTTCACCACTGTGTAAACGCGCCCTGTGGCCGTTTTAAGTTGGGAGATTAAGTCCCCTTGAATCCTGAGGGTCCCTAGGGTGAACTAGCCCACTAGGTACCTCCAGTAAGCACTACATAGCTGCGTTGCTGAGAGGTGTAAAAAGGGGCACGGCCTAGACCACCTCTCTGCAGCGCAGCGCAGAGGTGCCTACTGGAAGCACCTGGTGGGCTAGTTGGCCCCCAGAGCCCACAGGATTGAAGGAGAGTTATTTCCCCAACTTAAAACACGCCACAGGGCATGTTTGCACACGTCACCTTAGGCCCGTCCCCTTCCCTTCATCAATGTGTAAACATGCCCTGTTGTCGTTTTAAGTTGGGAGATTAAGTTCATTTGAATCCTGAGGGTCCCTATGGTCCAACTAGCCCTCTAGGTACCTCCAGTAAGCGCACCAGAGCTGTGTTGCAAAGAGGTGTAAAAAGTGGCATGGCCTGGACCTCCTCTCTGCAACGCAGCACAGTGGCGCTTACTGGGAGCACCTGGTGGGCTAATTGGCCCCCAGGGGCCCTCAGGATTGAAGGGGAATTATTTCTGCAACTTTAAACGCACCACAGGGCGTGTTTGCATACGTCACCTTAGGCCCCGTCCCCTCCCTTCACCACAGTGTAAACTCGCCCTGTAGCCGTTCTAAGTTCAGTGATGAAGTCCCCTGGAATCCTAAGGGTCCCTAGGGTCAAACTAGCCCACTAGATACCTCCAGTAAGCGCCACATAGCTGCGTTGTAGAGAGGTAGAAAAAGGGACGTGGCCTCTGAAGACCTGTCTGCAACACAGCTCCCTGGCGCATACTGGAGAGAGTTGGCCCTCAGGGACCCTCAGTATCTCAGTATTGAAACAGAATTAATTCCCCAACTTACAACTCGCCACGGGGCGCGTTTGCACAATGATGAAGGAAGGGAGAGTGGCCTGAGGTGACATGTCTGCAAACACGCCTCGTGGCGTGTTTTAAGTTAGGGGAATAACTCCTCTTGAATCCTGAGGGTCCCTGGAGTGCAACTAGCCCACCAGCTACCTCCATTAAGTATCACAAAGCTGCGTTGCAGAGAGGTGCAAAAAGGGGCGTGGTCTAGGAATATCTCTCTGCAACGCATCCCCCTGGTGCATACTGGAGGTTCCTGGCGGGCTAGTTGGCCCCCAGGGACTCCCAGTATTCAAGGGGAATTTGTTCTCCATCTGCAAACGCGCCAGGGGGCAATTTGCAGAGTGCTGCAAGGAGGGGGTGTGGCCTCCGGCACTGTGCGGTCTTTTATTTTTATTTTAAGAAGTGGGCTGTGTGGCCCCCTTCTTTTTCTAATTTATTGGCCCTGGGGACCGCATCCCCAGGGCCTGCCTTCTATATTTCATTTATTTTTTTAAAATTTGGACGGGGCTGCGTGGACCCCCTCCTGAGGCCTTAATCAGCCCCAGGGACCCCATCCCCCGGGTCATGGCCTTTTTAGAAAATTCTTTTGAAGGGGGCTGCGTTGATCCCTCCTCAGGCCACTTATGGCCCCAGAGACCCCATCCACTGGGGCTGGCCTTTGTTTTTTATTTTTTTTTATTTGGGAAGGGGGGTCACATGGTCACCCTCTAGGGCCACTTGTAGCCCCGGGGACCCAATCCTCCGGGGCTGACCCTCTCCGTTGGGTACCGTGGGGGGTCCTTCCATGGTCACGCCGGCTCCCTGCTTACCTCGGGAGCCGGCATTGCTTTTCCACATGGGGAGCTGCTAAGATACAGGTCCCCGTGTGGAAAAGCAATCAACTTTGGTTTTTGGAAGAGAGAGCAAGCTTCCTGCTCTCTCTTCCAAAAACCAAAGCGAGGCTCCCGCCCTGCCATAGCGAACTACAGTGTCCTGGGGGTGGGCATTTTGGGACACTGCAGGAGCCGACCCGCGGGAGAGTCAGTCCCCAGGGCCATTCAAGGTCTCCAGGAGGGTGGCCCCCCTCCCAACATTTTCAAAGCCCCAGGGGGTGGTGATCCCAGGGGCTTGAGGGTCCTTAACGGACCCCCAAATTTAAAGACTTTGTGCCCAGGGAAGGTGACAGTCCCCGGGGCTTGTGGGGGCAAAAGCCCCACCCCACACAGGTTTATTTCTTTTAAAAAAGAGCCCCGGGGTATAATATGTGACATCATCTGCAGTGGATTGCGGGCACGCAGGTTATAGTTAGAACAACTAACTATAACGGGGGAATTTCAATGGTTTGTATGAAATGTCCCACTAACTATATTACTCCTAAAACCTATGTTTTTTTCGTTGAATTTCTAAGATTTTTTAAATGCTAATTCCTAACTATAACATGTCTGAAACCTAAGGTTTTTTCAGTGAGTTTCAAAGATTTTATAAATGCCAATTCCTAACTATAACATGTCTGAAACCTATGGTTTTTTCAGAGAATTTCAAAGGATTTGTAAATGACAATTTTTAAATGTATTAATTCTTATATTTTTTTTGATATTGATTTACTACATATTTTTAACTATTTATCTTTAGATACTTTATTTTTTAAATTACATTATAATTGCATTACAAAAAAAAATAATTACTCAGAATGAATTACTTTAGTTTAAATACTTTTCAAATAGGCATTAGACTTTTAAGTACAGTAGTTACAGTTGTTGTAATGCGCAACACAGTTTCAGACACAATGCAACATTGAGCTCAATGTGAATTTCTAGTTAAATACAATCAGTTACTTTTTGGTTTACTTTTCTAACCACAAGACTAGATCCTAGATTCAGTCCTGGGATATCTCCTGTAAACAGTTGAGTAAAAACGTTTTGGTTACAGTAGTGATTTTTGAGGAATATTATTGTATTTTAAAAGTTGACAGAAACTTTTTCACATAGAATCACCAATGTTATCCTATGGGAGGAAATTCACTTATAGAGGTAAGTAGTGTTAACGTTACTTTTTCTTACTCAGTGGTGGATCCTGGATCCAGCACTGGTGCATCTCGTGTATAGAGTTGAAAGATTGCGCTTAAATCATACATGCAATTTTAAAGGAATATTTTTAGTTTGTGAAAATAGACACCCTGAAACTTTTCTGGTGAAAACCACGCAATGGATTCCTATGGAAGAAAATACAAGTTGCTAGTAAGTACGGTTAGATTTACTTTTCAGGATCAGTACTGGGCTCAAAGAAGCAGCACTGAGGTCACTCCTGATAACAGGTGAGTATATCGGAATTCGTATTTCTGCTGATTTTATAGGAATTTTTGTACATTTCAAAAATCGACACCTAGAAACTTTTCTGGTGAAAACCACACAATGGATTCCTATTGAAAGAAATACAAGTTACTAGTAAGTACGCTTATGATTACATTTCAGGGTCAGTGCTTGGCTAAAAAATGCAGCACTGGGTTCTCTCCTGATAACAGGTGACTAAATCGGAATTCGTAGTTCGGATGATTTTAGAGGAATATTTGTATGTTTCAAAAATCAACACTAAGAAACTTTTCTTCTGAAAACCACACAATGGATTCCTATGGAAGGAAATACAAGTTACTGGTAAGTTTGCATAGAATTACTTTTCAGGGTCAGTGCTGGGCTAAAGGATGCAGCACTGGCTTCGCTCCTGATAACAGGTAAGTAAATAAGAATTCATAGTTCGGCTGATTTTAGAGGAATATTTGTACATTTAAAAAATCGACAGAAACTTTTCTGCTGAAAACCACACAATGGATTCCTATGGAAGGAAATACAAGTTACTGGTAAGTACGCTTAGAATTACTTTTCAGGGTCAGTAAGTACTGGGTTAACAGATGCAGCATTGAGTTCTCTCCTGATAACAGGTGAGTAAATTGGAATTCGTAGTTTGACTGATTTTAGAGAAATATTTGTACAATGGTGAAGGAAGGGGGCGGGGCCTGCGGTGACATGTGTTCAAACATGCCCTGTGGCATGTTTTAAGTTGGGGAATTAATTCCTCTTCAATGCTGCGGTCCCCTGGGGGCCACCTAGACCCCAGGTACCTCCAGTATGCACCAGGGAGCTGCGTTGCAGAGAGGTAGTCAGAGGCCACGCCCCTTTTTACAACACTTTGCAACACAGCTCCGTGGGGCTTACTGGAGGTACCTGGTGGGCTAATTGACTCCTAGGGGACATCTGGATTGAAGAGGAATTAATTTCCCAATTTAAAACACGCCAAAGGGCGTGTTTGCACACATATCACCTTAGGCCCCACCCCCTACCTTCATCACTGTGCAAACGCACCCGTGGCATGTTTTAAGTTGGGGGATTAAGCCCCCTTGAATCCTGAGGTCCCCTGGCGGCCAACTAGCGCACCAGGTACCTCCATTATGTACCAGGGAGCTGCGTTGTAGAGAGGTGTTCTGGGGCCCGCCCCTTTTTACACCTGTCTGCAACGCAGCTCTGTGGCGCTTACTGGAGGGACAAACAATCTTTTACAAATTGTTTTTCCTTTATAGATAATAATACGTGACTTCAGATATTGATAGTATTCCAAGCAGCAGCGGTTTCTGCATGAGGGCAGGGGAGCGTCGGCCCACCCCGCTCGCTGCACCCGCACTAACTTTGAAAAATAAATTGGGAATGAAATGTTTTCATTGCCATTTTATTTTTGACAAGGCACTCCACAGACTTCCCCCAGAAAGGAGAAATGCAGGCATATCATCCTATGCTTCCGGTTGGCAGCATAGAGGACTGGAGGAGCTAGATGGACACTCTAAAGTATGCATGTCAGCTTGGCCGGCTCTCTTGCTCCAGACAAATTGACATGCTAATTTTGCAGCTCTCCACCCAGATGTCTTAGACAGCTGGTTGGAGACCTAGCACATGCCTCCAAGGACTGAAGGAGTGTCCAGCAGCCTGGAGCTTCCCTCATGATTGTTACCAGCATGAGAGTAGCGCCAGGATTGGTTAGGGAAATTGGCTAGAGCCGAAGCACTCAGAGCCAAGGGGCTGGAGTGACATAGGATGTGCAGCAAGCAAGGTAAGTGATTTTTTGTATTCATAGCCACACACCTTACAAGCATGCACACACCGACCCACCACCCATTTGCCTACCCTACCAATATATGTACCTGCCAGTGGCCCCTGATTACATAAAATGATTCCACTTTACCCCATCTATTTGTGTTTTGAATATATGATCACGTTGCTTTAACTTGGGCATTTTCTTTTTATTTCTCCTTGTTGATTGATCATTTTTCATGCTGTTAATTCACAGTGCATCCACATACATAGTCATAAAATACTATAACTTTTTCTTCTTTATACCGTAGAATATATATCTAGATTCTTTTGTTCTGCAACACTAGTAAACATAAATAACACCCAGAGAAACTCTAAGCTAAGATTTAGTTGTGTATGCAATGTATGCAATAATTCAATGAACATAACCCTAGTTGTATTTAACAGACACTTTCCAAATATGATCTAAAATGTATCCCTGTGTCTTTAAAGTATCAAAATTATTAACTGAATAAATGCAGCCTTACAGTTTCCATGATATGCTTCAATCAAACAATAATTTCAAAGGGGGTTGGCAGGGAAGGTATTCTTTAGCGAGATATATTAAGTTGTCATTCCACAATAGATTTTCATGAAGCTAATAGTTTTTCTATTTTCTATCACCCCATCACAATTTTCAGTTGTAGCAACTTCCTTTATTTCATTGTTCATTCTAGATTATCGATGAATTTGCATGAATATTCTGGTAGAATGAATCAACTTAAATCTGGCTTTGACTTAGTAGCAGACTCTCACCACACAAAGGCATCTGAATGTTTCTTCTCAGCCAGAAAGGGAGCATTAAATTCAGCTCAAAACATTTAAAGTCCTATGAGCCTGTTGAAGAAATCTTTAAGTGCCAAAAATAACGAAAATAAAAGCATTGAAAGTGAAAACTTATTGAAGATGGTTCACTTCCTAGAGTTCATGGTATAGTGGTTGTATTGAGAATGTAGGTGAACATTAATAATAATAATAATAATAAAATGACTTGTAGAGTGCCTGATTACTTTATTCGGTGTATCCCTGCACTGCAGATTCTACTCTGGCTATAGAGGCCTGGCTACGACAGCTACTTGAACATTAAATCTGTCTGAAGAACCAGGGGGCATATTAGCAACAACTTGCGATAATTATTGCAAACCGCGCTTAGCGTGATTTTTTTTATCGCCTCATATCGCTGGATTTTATCATAGAGATAACGCAGTATTACCAACATTTATCTCCAGGGGGATAAAAAAATCCAGTGATAGAGGCAAATCCCATCTTTAACGTGAGATTTCCAGCGATAAAAATCCTATTGCTAAGTAAAATCTCGCTAATAGGCAGGTGGGGATTAAGCCGTAGAATCCACCTCCCATTGACTATTATGGCTAAGCCAGGTTTTTACCAGGTGTAAATTCCTGGTGCTAATCGCGGTTAGCAAGCGTTTTTTTATCACGCCACGGGTATTGCTAATAGGCGATATCTGTGTTAGCGACTCCTTTCAGTCGCTACCAGTTCGGGTACGCCCACTTTGCATGTCATTAACGATAAATATCGCTGACATGCAAAGCGGGCCTTAAACTGGTCGCTATCGGCTGGAAGCTATCGCTAACTGCTATTAGCGACAGCTTGGTAATTGGGCATAAAAAAATTGCTGCTTTATCGCCAAAAAGTGCCACTAAAGCAGCAATCTGGCTCTTACTAATATAAAAAAGTGCCACTAAAGCGGCAATCTGGCTCTTACTAATATACCCCTAGGTTTTGAGTTTTTTTCCAAAAGAGAGGTTCTGAACATTCTAGTCTTAAAGATGGGGCAGAATGTTCAACATTTTGGAAGCAAAAAAGCTAAAGGAACATTCTCTTATCTAAGCTTTCTTGACCTGGGGAATCTCGGCAAAAGTGGCTCCAGCAGATCTCAGATTTCTTCCAGATTGATAAGGTTTCACTAACAGAGCCATGTATCGGGGTCTTTTTTTTGTTTATGGCGGATACACATGGCTTTAACAGCAGCTCTTTTTCAAACAGGAAGCCAATGAAGTATGGTCAGAGCAGGATGAGAGCCAAGGGAGTGTTAGAAGCAGGGATGCCGCTGCAGTCTGCACCCTCTAAATTTGATCCATTCTACTTGGAGAAATTCCAAAGGAGAGCACATTACAATAGTCCTGCCTGGCTATTACCAGTGCCTAGACTATTGATTTCCAAGCTGCTTTCAGAAGGGGACCCAGGATTTTGCTCAGTATTTTCAAAATACGAAAACATTTTCTGGCCAAGCTAGACACCTGGCTATCGAATGATAAGTTGGTATCAAACTTAATGCCAAGATTTTTCACTTCAGGATTAGGAGTAGGTACTGGTCTAAGAACGTCTGGCCACCAGGCAGTGGACTAGATAGTAAGTAGCTTTCCTAAGACCACTACCTCAGTTTTTCTGAATTCAATTTTAGGCATCTGTTATCCATCCGCTATGCTAACTCAACCAGACAGAATCTGAGACAAGCTGCAGTGGCTCCCTCATCCTATGATAGAGCGATGATAAGCTATGTTTCATCAGAAGAACACAAAGTTATCCCGTGCACTCAAAGTTTCGTGAATGTTCTTGAATTTTCTACGAGTTTATGGAATGGCGCTCTAGTCGACGCACGTAGTGAAAGCGTGCCCTTAGAAATGTGAAAGTGTTGAGGGTAGAAGACCCTATCCTCAAGGCTGATACGATGTTAAAACCATGACTCTCAATATCATTTGCTGGGGGGCACATATAACGATTGGACAAGGTGGGACTCAAAGTAGAGCTATGTGGCACCCCCTGCTGCAATGGAAATATCTCTGATGTGAAGGGCTGTTGAGCAACATATTAGGTGTGGTTCTGAAGAAATTAGGCTGGCCAACGTAAAGCTAGTTCTGCTATGCCATATTTCCACAACCATTTGAGGAGAAGACAACAGACGACAGAATAGGTATAATTGAATAAATAAATAATACCTATTCGGTTGTCTGTCGACTTCCCCCACTGAGCTCGACCCATCTCGCTTACCTGTGCCGGCCGTCGCTGCCCATTTGTAAATTGGTACTTTAGATTATCCTATGATTATCACATTCTATCACTACTTGGTGTACCAGGGAAGAATCTTGCAAAGTATTTGCTAATAAAATCAATCAGCATGGAAATGTTCTAAGGGTCTAATACTAAGGGAGTAAAAGGGCTTTCTGCAAGGTTACTGCAAGCTGGCCTATGTATTCCTGCAATAAAATGGACTGTGAATTTAGTGTTGATACGTAGATTTTTCTAAGATGTTCGCCTGGAATGAATACTCACACATTTACTACTGGGATGGTGAATTGACTGGGATTTGATTACATAGTTGCATTTTAGTAAGCAGTGCTGAAAGAGAAACAAAACACTCTGGATGTATCTCACTGTGTAAATATTAAAGATCATTTACTCTTCCTTTATTTACAGATAACATAAGTGAGCTTTTCATTTATTTCCAGTTCTTTCTCGGCAAGATAGGTAGTAGAACAGTTGATGCTCTCAAGTAGGACCGCAAAGAGAAGTCGAAGACAAGAATATCTAGTTATATAAATAGTTCTAATACTAACTTCATGCTCCTGAGGCCACATAATGACCTTGAGCATCATTCTTCCTTCAGTTATACCCATGTAATAATTTGAGAGGATCTCGCAAGGGCCCTCCTTAAGAACATACAAGGAAATACGGTTAAAGCTGTTAAGGTTGTTCACTTAACTTAATGCCACATGATGTTATGGATTGCTCTAGGAACACTGAAAATAGGACTCATACTGTGAAAAGAACCCTTTTAAGTTTATCAAGTGTTCCTTTGTGGATAGTAAAAAGGAAGTATGCAACGGGCAATTTCTATACTATGTAGTTTAAAAGGTTAACTTTATTCAGCACCCTGCACTCCTTTATCTACTACTGATCGAATTATGAGTTTTAAATTAGTTGGGCAATAATAAAGTACTTCGTATGTACAGCAAGGTGCAGTACCTGATAGATTTTACCTTCCCATGATCTGTTCTGATCGTCAGAGTTAAGAGTAACTTAAGTATCAATAGTTGTGCACCCTATTACTATATAGTTTCCATGATTCCAACAATTTGTCCCTGTTTTCTTGTTTTTTTCCAGCAAAGTGAAACTACTATATTCATATTTTGGGATATGTGGGCGATTGCATTAAAACTAGGATGGCCGGCTTAGTATGGGAGGAGTAAATTGCTTCAATGACTTTGAGTGTGGAGAATTGATGTGAGGAAGGATGGAATGGTATAAGGAGGGCTTGTGAAGGCATTGAGTTCACATTTTATGTAGTCTCTCAAATGATTGATTTAGATTGTAGCATGCAGCAAAATGCCACTAGAAATTTATAGAAACATAAAATAACACGTTTTTTATGGTAAAATGATGGGGTCTTGCAGTTCAGGAAGAATTTTTTCCGGAGAATTTAAAAAAACATATATAAAATTACAAACCAGGGACTAAATAAAAATCTCCACAGCATCATAATTCTTTGAAATGTTTTTTGTTAATTTGCAATAAAGTCAACATTTCATTTTACTGTATGTCTTTATTTAGAGTTAATGCAGGTATAGGATCAAAAAGTAAAGATTTACTTAATGTCCTACAACAATAACCTTAGCAAAAAATCAATGACCACAATATACGCAACGTAAGTATATACAGGTAAGCAAAGATTTACTATACTTAACTTCACATATTTGTATCTTGATATTTGGATCTTCAAGATCCCTACATATGGAGTTAAGAATGGTAGGTCTATACCAAAATATACTTGCCCCCATGAAATTTTGGTTGTTGGTGTTGTTGCTACAATATGCTACAATTTTTTTGCAGATATTCTGACATACAACTATTATAACATTAAAGTCCCTTTTAAATACCTGATACTCAAATACTGCCTAGAAATTATCTCAAGGCATTACGTTATTTAGGCCTTTTACAACAATAAGAAAGGCAACGATGAAAGTTTGGTCAGTGATATGTTATCTATAAAAAAAGTAAAAGATGACTGTTTTGTCTGGATGTACTATATACTGATATTTTTTAATTCATTTTTTAAATTTATTATTTAAAAAAAGTTACTTTAGAAATACTAGCTACTCCTGCTTTTCAAACGTCAAGAATTAAGATTTTTCTTCCAAGATGAAGGATCCTTGCTTGGGCATAAGTAAATGATCTACCGGAACACAGACCAATTATTCAGGCTTGTGGCTTAAACATGCTGCTTGTAGTTTTCAGGGCCTGTCACCTGATAATCTATGATGGAGCAGATTCAATGACCACATTGCTTGCTTTTATTGAAAAACTTGCATGTTGGGGGGCATATTATCAAGGGGGTTTATCTCTGCCTTTTTGGCTTTAAAAGCCAAGAAAGCGGAGTTAAAATTATCTCCCTATTACCTAGCTGTCGCTAACACCGGTTAGCGACAGCTAGTAGGAGATAGCGACCATCTTGGGCCCCGCTTTGCATGTCAGTGATATTTATCACTAATGACATGCAAAGTGGGCGTGCCAAGAAGTTAGCGACTGGAAACAGTTGCTAACATCGCTATCTCCTATTACCAACTTTTTGAGATATTCGCGCTAAGCGCGAATATCTCCAAAAGCTAACACCTGCCCTGAGCAATTCTTAGCCATGTTATCCAATGGGAAGTGGATAACATGGCTAAGAGCATTTGCTCGGTAATGCATGAATATCGCTGACTTTTCAGTGATATTCATGCATTTCGGCCGATTTTTATCGCTTAGTAGATAAACCTTGATAATAGTAAGGCTCCTAAGCGATAAAAATCGCCGCAGATTGGCGATAAAAATATCGCCGCTAAACCAACATAGCGATAATTATCATTAGTTGTTGGTAATATGCACCTCGATTATTTTTCTTTTCTGGAGCATCAAATAAATCCACAAAATTAACCCTGCTACAACCCTCTAGATTGTGGACAATTTGATTCTCACCTGGAACATTTGACTGATACAAACTCTACTTTTATCAGACTAAAGATCTACAAGGTTAAAAGGTATTCTTAATAAATTAGAAACTACAATCTGACGACCATAATTCACAAGGACAAGCAACTCTGCGACTAGGGCAGATGCAGCTTAGGTTTCCCTTTGTAGCAACAAGAAGTGTTCAGCACAAGCAGCAAAATTGCAATCTTGGCTGCTTTAGTTTCAGGATGTGGCTACACAAACCACCCCAGCCTATGAGGAAGAATTAGATGGCCACCACCAACAGTGCAGTCACCGTTCTTGAAGCTCTCATTCTCCTTTCCACAGCAAAGGTGGTGTGTTGATGCACATGCCAACAGATAGACCGCCATCCCTAGCTTCTGATCTGTTTATGTGCATGAAGGCAGCTTCATCTTGGTTTTGACAAGGATTAAAGACAAGAGGAATGGTTGGGCTAGGAAATCTATCCTCTAGAATTTGTCTGCAGGATCTGTGAGATTATGCATTCCAGTCACCAACATTTCTGAGAGTTCACTTCTATCATGGTTGAAAATGAATTGTATTAACACATTTGTGTTTGTTTCATTATCCTGTATATTGCACTTCTTATTGTAACAAATACTGCAGAAACTGGAACTTTGCACAGTTTATCTGTCCAACCTCCCACCACTTCCAGCCTATGAGCACACTGGGATAATCCAAGGGGGCCCTGTGCATGTGATATGGGCCAAGGTAAAATGATATCCTTCATTAAAGTGCTATCAGACTAAAGATCTACATCATGCTAATTAGGAATTGATGTTTCAATAACAATAAGTCTTAGAACCATGCACCACTTTATGTAATGTTAACAACCTATGCGGATGGCTCAGGTGCCCGGTGCACTCTTGCTATCCGTAGTAGTAGTATGAGAGTATAAATCCAAACTTGGATGGCTCATCAGAGACACTCTAGGCTATTCACCCACGACTTCGTTTCTTACTGGATGATAGGCCAGGTTTAGACAATTCTGAGCATCAGTCACTGTCTCTTGCTCTAGGGAGTACTCCTATGTTATGATATACTTTTGAGTTTCATCAGTAAAGAGGTAAACTACAGTAGTAGATAGCAAAGTAGGGAAAGTACAATATTTACCAACTAACCATTACAATGAAACTTTCTCTGCATTGTTCTCATTTGAAAGACTCTTTTTTAAATAATGAATTATAAACCATTGTATGCAAGTGTGTGAAATATACTATTTGCAGAGACGTTTGTCAAGCATTCTTTTTGGCAGCACACGATTTTTGTGAAAGAGTTAAAGAAATAGTGTTCCAAATAAAATGTGATATTTATACTTGAACAATCAACATTAAATGTCAATGAATAGCTGCAAGCCATTTGTGATTGATTTGAAAACAAGTTGTAAAAAAAATAACAAATTTCATTTGGTTTTGTGAAAGTTCGCACACTGTATCATGCCTGCAAATGTCAGATTCAAACAAGGTAAAGAATGGAGTATTATTGCTGATTTGAAGTAATTAAATTCTAATCAGAAAATATAATTAACACGGTTAGCACTCAGCTGTAGTCAGACCTGAGCTGCTTGCACATTTGAAATCAGTTCCCTTCCACTGAGCACCCCTGTCTAAATCAGGTCAAAATGTTAATTAAAATGTGAATTCTGATTGAGTGTGACAGTAAAAGCAATAAGAATGCAACCTTGTAGATAACATTTGTGCGTCATGTCTCTCCTGAAATCTAAGGTCATGGCCCCTGAGCCTGCAGTAGAAAATGTTACACCTTATTGTTTTCAGATATGGTATTTTTAGATTTGACTTGAAATATTTCTTTAAGCGTCTCTCTTTCTTTGTTTAAACTGCAGCTGCACGTCATCCCACTTTATCACGAAAGTTATGTGGTTACAGAATGGAAATCGATGGGGCATATTATCAAGGGGGTTTATCTCCGCTGTTTTGGCTTTAAAAGCCAAGAAAGTGGAGATAAAATTATCTCCCTATTACCTAGCTGTCGCTAACACCAGTTAGAGACAGCTAGAAGGAGATTACGACCATCTTGGGCCCCACTTTGCATGTCAGTGATATTTATCACTAATGACATGCAAAGTGGGCGTGCCAAGATGTTAGCGACTGAAAACAGTTGCTAACATCGCTATCTCCTATTACCAACTATTGCCCTGAGCAGTTCTTAGCCATGTTATCCAATGGGAGGTGGATAACATGGCTAAGAGCATTAGCTCGGTAATGCATGAATATCGCTGACTTTTCAGCGATATTCATGCTTTGCGGCGATTTTTATCGCATTTGCGATAAACCTTGGTAATACCAGGGTTTATTTGAGGGAAAAATCGCCGCAGCTCAGCTGTAAATTTTTGCCTCTAACCAAGCAATAGCGATAATTATCGCTATTGCTTGGTAATATGCCCCGATGTTTCTTAGACTGAGGTGGTTTAAAGAAATGAAAGGGGGAATCAATATAATCTTTTCTTGCTAAAAGTTAATACTATGTGACTTATTACATATCATGGGGAACGAAATTATCAAGTTAATTGTCTTCCACCTGTTTATTAATGGTTAGGTTTTTTAGCACTCGGACTCCGTATGTAAGAATTTGATCATTTTTTTTCCGGCTGGGAAAACTGGCTGGAAAAATTAAATGGGACTTTGGCTGCAGAAGCCAAGTCCTGTTTTTTTTTTCTAAGAGGGAGAAGCAGATAATACTTTCCACTACTTAAGCTTTAATGCGACTATCTAGCAAGTGGTGTAAAGTTTAGTTACTGTATTTTTCATGCTGGATTGTAGCACGTTTGGTGATCGAAATGTTTATCTAAATATTGTTTCTTCCTTTACTTTTTTCTGATGATGTCTTGATAAAGAACGCATGTGGGGCGTTAATTAGCATTTGGAAGGAATTGAACATTCTCAATTTCCAGCTTAAAACTCTAAATACAAAGTGCTATTGCTCAGCTGGAGTTCAGATAGGCTAACGTGGAGGAAACCTTTCGGTTGGATTCTATCAGTGGTCGAAGTGGGGGAAAACAAGTAGGGGAACTGTAGGTGGAGAATCAGAGGGCAGGAATAACCTGATAATTGGATCAGTAGGCGGAGTCAGAGGTGTGGCTAGAAAGAGCAAAACATACCATGTTTTAGTACGTTTGGCATTTCACTGACCAATTGCAGCTTATAACGTTATTTAATTCAAACAATGGAAATACATGTTTATTTGAGGTTTAATATATAAGTTATTTAGTAGAAGTAGTAGGCTTTATTTTGATAAAAAATATCTATAAAAGCATAACATAATACATCAACTTAATAGCCACAATATATACAGTGCTCAAGCAGATCAATTTAAAATAATATATATATATCAAGTTAAAAATACTTAAAAAGGTCTTAATACAATGACCATATTTAAACAATTTCATTTAGCCTTTTTGATCTGATCGACCAAGCCCATGTTAAAAATTTTGACAATCCACACACATACAAGGGCCGAGTGTCTGACATCAGAATATGCAGAGCAACAATGTAATGTCTGGTGCCAAGTTCTCTGCATATTGGTTTAAGCCAGCATAAATCTAGATAATTTCTATGCCGGACATTCAAATAAAAAGTGGGCAAAAGACTCTATTCTGGACGTGCAGAATAAGCAAAGGGGTGAAGTTTGAGACGGGATTTTCCAACGTGCAGTCCATTCGCCTACTGGGAGAATTCCTACCCTGAATTTAAAATACAATGCCCGATCAGTAGGCTTTGTAATAATATCAAGGTAGGGTTCCCGAAAAGCCACATCCTTCATCCTAAGAAACACTACGGTTACTCTGCCTTGTTTAGGGTCGGAACTACTTTTGCAGGATACCCAACTCCAGTGAGCTTCTTAAGGACAGCTTTAGGGGGAGCAGATCTGGATAACCAAGCATCCCCGAGCCCCAACTTTTCAAGCAAGGATTTGACCTCTTTCAGCCACCTGATCTTGGACCAACCCGGCATAGCCATTACTTCCAACAACCCATCCGCATAGTTGGCTAGTTCTGGGGCTCCCCATAGGCGGACCCATAATAATAGCGGACGGAATTGTGCCTGGTCTTTAATCGAACGGCACCCCATATCAAGCAGCATGGGTAACGTCGGGGTACTCTGTGGGAGGGCCATCAATTCCTTCAGGAATTTATTCTCAGATCTGGATAACTGGTCTAAATGATAAGTTCCTCAGAGTTCAGCCCCATAAAGGGCCGCGTTAACCCCTCTCGCCTTATATATATCTATCACCGGAGCAATAGGTTTGGTTGAGGAAGAGCGCTGTTCCTTAAGGAGTGCCCCCACTACCCTTTTGTGGCTTAACAACATCTTCTGGAGGTGTGGATTCCACTGCATAGTGTCTGATATGCGGATGCCTAGATAGTCAAATTCTGCAACCCTTTCCAGGGGCACAAGGTTCAGGGAAGGCGAACGTCCAAGTTTTTTGGGGGGGTTAAGTACCAGATATTTAGTCTTGTCAGTATTTATTATAAGCCCTCTACAGGTGCAGAAGGACTGGAAGCAGTCCAACAGGCTCTGTAGTCCCACAGCCCCCTTCCATGAGTCTGGGATTGCCGCGCCGTGATGGATGGCATTAAGTAAAGTTGAAATAAGCCTCCCCCATTCGATGTAATTGAGACGGAGCAAATCGCCCGGTATCCCATCGGGACCTGCTTCTTTGTGCGGTACTAAGGATTTTATCACATTTTCCACTTCCTTGGCTGTAAAGGAGTGGGCTTCACTCTCCCCAATAGGGTCCATGGGGGAAGGTATGATCGGCCCCTGCCTGTCATCCAGGTGGGCGGTGTATAGAGGCGAAAAATGGTCAAACCACATTTTGCCAGTGATGTTACACATAAAAAGGGTGTTGTCGGGCCTATTCCTAGCCCTTACAAAATTAAAAAAAACACTAGAATCCCTCACTGCACTGACTTCCTTTAAGTCATGCCAAAACTGATCCTTCCAATCTTTCCATGCTTCCTTAATGGACAGCTTATAGTCATTCTGGGCCTTCAGATGTGAGGGACCTTCAGTTTGACTGATTTTATGAGTGCAGATTTCATCTGCCGGCATTTTTTTGAATACCAACCCGGTTTACCTCTAGATCTCTGACACTCCCTAGCCGGAGGACCCCTACTATGTGTTATAAGTAAGTTGCCCAAAGCATCAACAGTATCACAAAAAAGTACAGATACTTCTGAGGGATCCAAGGTAATAGTGTCCAGCTTGGTCTGAGCTGCTGCCATAAGTGCCCCTATAGCCTGGACTTTCCCCTCATCCAAGAAAACCTTGCACCATTTAAGACGCCTCCCACAGTTTGATGGGCAGACTTCAGAGGTTGACAGTGATTTAGGTGGTACCAGCGAGTCGTTTTTATGCGCCCACAGAGAGTAAAAGATCAAGGAGAGCGGATTGTGGTCGCTGTCCACTGTTGGTAAGACTTCCATATCATTCATGAATCTCCAGAGCCTGAGATCCAGGAGGATATAGTCTATCCTTGAGGAATGGCCTACCCTATTAAACGTCTGGGCTTCCAAAGGGTCCGATGTTGTTTTGCCATTTGCTGCCCTTAAACCGAATTCCATTGTCAAGGTGTTAAGCTGAATGGCCCGTTGGGACCATCTCTTTATAGGCAGAATTGTTAATGATGGGATACCCCTCCTGGCGTCCTCATCGGAAATGTCCAGAATGTCCTCTGCCGCAAGGGGCTCGAATGTACAATTGAAGCCCCCTGTGACCAGGACATACTTGCTATCACTACACTGTCTAAGTTCATCCTCAACCATGGTAATGATTGGGGATAAGGAACCACCTTTAGTACCCCAAGCATAGATATAAAATATCTCCAAAGTACGCCCTCTCTGGGGCCCCCTAACTGTGATTCTTAATATGTCGGCGAATTCTTTTCTATTTGCCTGATATGACAGCCCAGGGAGATACTAACCCATATGAGAAGGCCTCCTGAGGGGCGACCTCTCCCTGTAGGAGGGGGGATTGCTGGTACAAAATAGGTTGCATAGCTAACCTTGTAACAGGGCTCTATACTCCAGGTCTCTTGGAAAACACAAATCGCAAAAGACTCAATAAGAGTATTCCATTCTGGGAGATCTAACTTTCAAGAAATGCCCGCTGTATTCCAGCTGAGAATCCTTATGCCGGTGTCCGCTACAGCTGGCTCAAGGGGGGTCTGTATATCAAGCCTGCTGGGCCTATTTATGGACTCCATTGGCGTGCCCTCCAGCTCAGCAAGCTTATGGCTGTACTGAAAAATATCAGGAGCTGGCATAGTTGGGAGTCTAAGAGTAATAGGAGGGAAAAAACTGTCAGGAATGTGTGGGGGCCCCGGTGGTACACTAAGCTCGCTCAACTCTTCACACCAAGACGTGGCAGCTGCAAATGTTAACCTTTTGACAAGGATGTGAGCACCATGTCAACAGCCACAACCCATCCCATAGACGTCTAGGCCTGCGTTTGAAACAGGGGCCATGTGGGTATAATAGTCGTTAGGATGGTATCCTCTTACCCTTCCACCCCAAGGCTGGTGAGTTATTTACATTAAAATACATTTACAATGTGGGACATGTTTCCAATCACAGAATGTCCCAAATACACTTATAAGTGGAATCCGAAGCCATTTGTCTCCTAGCCATGCAGATTCTTTCATCAGCACTTCTACTCCCTTTTGTTAACCATTTCTGAACATAAAATGTGGGTTTAAATTCTATGACAGGAGGCCCCCCAATTGTTATGAACATTATAGAAGACAGACAATTGATTTATATTCTGTTCCGCAGTGGTGTGAGCACATCATTCATTACACTAAAGCCCCGGTCACATTCAGCAGTGGAGGTACAAAAGGTGTCTATAATGTCCACTATTTCTATTTTGTTTGTACATTCTAAAATCAATGATGGACTGCCTGGTATCAAATACATCAAGCTATCCTGGCTGAAAACGGCTGATAGCCAGAATCGGTCCTAGGATGCTTGATTCCGGTCCAGGGAAGACATGGCTTGGCAGTTCAGTCTGGACTGTTCCCATGAGGAACAGGGTCAAGACTGATTTGCATATGGCCATGTCTGAACTGGGATGGCGTGGTGAGCAAAATAACAATGGATTAAACCCAGATCTGTGACTGGGGGTAAATGCTTTGCCAATGTGCAACATTAAGTCCATCACCTTGTGTGTTTTGCTGTACAGCCTATGTGAGAAGGTTATGCCCGGAAGTGGGTCCCGTACTCACTGCACCAATGGAGTCAAGCTATCCTGGCCAAAGACGGCTGATAGACAAAAACCGGTCCTAGGATGCTTGATTCCTGTCCAGGGAAGACATGGCTTGGCAGTTCGGTCTGGACTATTCCCATGAGGCACAGGGTCAAGACTGATTTGCATATGGCCATGTCTGAACTGGGGTGGTGTGGTGAGAAAAATAATGATGTATTAAATGCAGATCTGTGACTGGGGGTGAATGTTTTGCCAATGTGCAACATTCCGTCCATCACCTTGTTTGTTTTGCTGTTCACCCTATGTGGGAAGGGTATGCCCAGACGTGGGTCCCGTGCTCACTGTGCCACTGGATTCAAGCTATCCTGGCTGAAGACGGCTGATTGCCAGAAATCTGTCCTAGGATGCGTGATTGCGGTCCAGGGAAGACATGGCTTGGCAGTTTGGTCTTGACTGTTCTCATGAGGCAGAGGCTCAAGACTGATTTTCATGTGGTCATGTCTGAACTAGGGTGGCGGGTTGATCAAAATAACGATGGATTAAACCCCGATCTGTGACTGGGGGTGAATGTTTTGCCAATGTGCAACATTCCATCCATCACCTTGTGTGTTTTGCTGTTCACCCTATGTGGGAACGGTATGCCCAGACGATGGGTTCCATGCTCACTGCACCACTCGAGTCAAGCTATCCTGGCTGAAGACAGCTGATAGCCAGAAACCGGTCCTAGGATGCTTGATTCCGGTCCAGGGAAGACATGGCTTGGCAGTTCGGTCTGGACATTTCCCATGAGGCACAGGGTCAAGACTGATTTGCATATGGCCATGTCTGAACTCGGGTGGTGTGGTGAGCAAAATAACGATGGATTAAAAACTAGATTTGTGACTGGGGGTGAATGTTTTGCCAATGTGCAACATTAAGTCCATCACCTTGTGTGTTTTGCTGTTCACTCTATGTGGGAAGGGTATGCCCAGACGTGAGTCACCAGCTCACGGTGCCACTGAAGTCAAGCTATCATGACTGAAGACAGCTGATAGCCAGAAACCGGTCCGAGGATGCTTGATTGCGGTCCAGGGAAGACATGGCTTGGCAGTTTGGTCTGGACTGTTACCATGAGGCACAGGGTCAAGTCTGATTTGCATGTGACCATGTCTGAACTGGGGTGGCAGGGTGAGCAAAACAACGATGGATTAAACCCCGATCTGTGAATGGGGGTGAATGTTTAGTCAATGTACAACATTTCGTCCATTACCTTGTGTGTTTTGCTGTTCACCCTATGTGGGAAGGGTATGCCCAGACGTGGTGCCCGTGCTCACTGCGCCACTCGAGTCAAGCTATCCTGGCTGAAAACGGCTGACAGCCAGAAACCGGTCCTAGGAAGCTTGATTCGGTCCAGGGAAGACATTGCTTGGCAGTTCGATCTGGACTGGTCCCATGAGACACATGGGCAAGACTAATTTGCATATGGCCATGTCTGAACTGGGGTGGCGTGGTGAGCAAAATAACAATGGATTAAACGCAGATCTGTGACTTGGGGTGAATGTTTTGCCAATGTGCAACATACCGTCCATCACCTTGTTTGTTTTGCTGTTAACCCTTTGTGGGAAGGGTACGCCCAGACGTGGGTCCCGTGCTCACTGCGCCACTGTATTCAAGCTATCCTGGCTTAAGATGGCTGATTGCCAGAAATCGGTCCTAGGATGCTTGATTGCGGTCCAGGGAAGACATGGCTTGGCAGTTTGGTCTGGACTGTTCCCATGAGACAGAGGCTCAAGACTGATTTGCATGTGGCTATGTCTGAATTAGGGTGGCGGGTGAGCAAAATAACGATGGATTAAAAACCAGATCTGTGACTGGGGGTGAATGTTTTGCCAATGTGCAACATTAAGTCCATCACCTTGTGTGTTTTGCTGTTCACCCTATGTGGGAAGGGTATGCCCAGATGTGAGTCCCGTGCTCACTGTGCCACTCGAGTCAAGCTATCCTGGCTGAAAACGGCTGATAGCCAGAAACCGGTCCTAGGATGCTTGATTCCGGTCCAGGGAAGACATGGCTTGGCAGTTCAGTCTGGACTGTTGCCATGAGAAACAGGGTCAAGACTGATTTGCATATGGCCATGTCTGAACTGGGATGGCGTTGTGAGCAAAATAACAATGGATTAAACCCAGATCTGTGACTGGGGGTAAATGCTTTGCCAATGTGCAACATTAAGTCCATCACCTTGTGTGTTTTGCTGTACAGCCTATGTGAGAAGGTTACGCCCAGACGTGGGTCCCATGCTCACTGCGCCACTCGAGTCAAGCTATCCTGGCTGAAGATGGCTGATAGCCAGAAACCAGTCCTAGGATGCTTGATTCGGTCCAGGGAAGACATGGCTTGGCAGTTCGATCTGGACTGGTCCCATGAGGCACAGGGGCAAGACTAATTTGCATATGGCCATGTCTGAACTGGGGTGGCGTGGTGAGCAAAATAAAGATGGATTAAATGCAGATCTGTAACTTGGGGTTAATGTTTTGCCAATGTGCAACATTCCATCCATCACCTTGTGTGTTTTGCTGTTCACCCTATTTGGGAACGGTCTGCCCAGACGTGGGTCCCGTGCTCACTGCACCACTCGAGTCAAGCTATCCTGGCTGAAGACGGCTGATAGCCAGAAACCGGTCCTAGGATGCTTGATTCCGGTCCAGGGAAGACATGGCTTGGCAGTTCACTCTGGACTGTTCCCATGAGGCACAGGGTCAAGACTGATTTGCATATGGCCATGTCTGAACTTGGGTGGTGTGGTGAGCAAAATAACCATGGATTAAAAACCAGATCTGTGACTGGGGGTGAATGTTTTGCCAATGTGCAACATTAAGTCCATCACCTTGTGTGTTTTGCTGTTCACCCTATGTGGGAAGGGTATGCCCAGATGTGGGTCCCGTGCTCACTGTGCCACTGGAGACAAGCTATCCTGGCTGAAGGCGGCTCATAGCCAGAAACCAGTCCTAGCATGCTTGATTCCAATCCAGGGAAGACATGGCTTGGCAGTTCGGTCTGGACTCTTCTCATGAGGCACAGGGTCAAGATTGATTTGCGTATGTCCATATTTGAACTGGGGTGGCGTGATGAGCAAAATAACGATGGATTAAACCCAAATCTGTGACTGGGGGTGAATGTTTTGCCAATGTGCAACATTCTGTCCATCACCTTGTGTGTTTTGCTATACAATGACATGAGTCAACGCGATTTATTGGCAGAGCTTGCCACCCACCAATTGGGCATGTCTCCATGACAATTACTACTGCACCTGTGTCAGGTGACACATTGCCGGTGCCAGACGGTCGCTACCACGATTTGGGGGACATACAGTGGCAATGGCCATTTGGCACACTTCAACAGGGCACAGTGGCCACATGGTGAAGGGCACATCATCGGGCACACACTGCCAATGTTCCATTAACTCCACTGTTGACTGCACATGCCATGGTTGTGTATGTGTGTCATAGATTTGTCTGTACTCCCAACTCATGTATGAATTATATAGTCGATGAGGCAGGACAGTGTTGTTATGAACTCTACAATGTGTACACATGTCAATGTGTTGAGGTGCAGTGATAATCACGACAATGCTTGTCTCACTGTATGATGTAGTTACTTGCATGTTCTCTTCTGTCTGCTCATACACTCAATTGTCAGTTCAGAGCCAACTGTGGTCATTGTGTTGTGGATGTATGCCAAGTTGAAATGATGCATTAAGGTGTGATGGGTACAGCAGCTAAGTATGAGCAGTGTTGTTGATTTGTTACACATTGTATGGATGCCATGCTCCCAGGCGTGCACATGTGAAATGTGGCCATATCACTATGTGCATTCATATTGTCCTATGTGGTGTTTGAGGTACTTGTGTATTGTAAATAGAGAGGTGTGCCCTTTGTGTAGCTCAAACGTCCACACATGTAAGCTGGTGAGTCACTCAATTATCAAGTCAGTCTTTGTTTTTGCTGTGTCATCCAGAACATGATATGCTCTGGCCATCTCATGATGGATTTCATTGACATGTGTCCACTTTCATCTCAACTAAGAGGAGGCCAAATCTGATTTGTCACTTGACAGTGCTGGAGGACATGGAGGATATGGCGATCATTCACAAATTCTGTCTTGATAGAGCCACCCTGAAAACACTTTGTGATATGTTGGGGGCCCACCTGCAGCCGCGCCCAACATATCTAACAGCTTCCACCCCAACTTAGTAAAGTGACGGCAGCCCTCCATTTGTTTGCCACTGGGTCGTTCCAGGAGGCAGTGGCCAGCGGTGGTGGGATGTTTCAACCGATGTTCAGCATGGTGCTGCGTGATGTTCTCTCCGCTATGATGATATACAAGGACAGTATATCCATTTCCCCAGAGGTGCTGAATTGCCATCTGTAAAGGGAGACTTCTATCACCTTGGGCACATCCCCCATGTTGTTGGTGCCATTGATTGCACACATGTCGGTCTTGTGCCACCACAGGCAAGTGAGCACATATTCCAGAATCGCAAACATTACCACTCCATTAATGTGCAAGTGGTGTGCCAGACAGATATGATCATCTTGCATGTGTGCCAGATTCCCTGGCTCAGCCTATGACTCCTACATCCTGTGGAATAGCATTGTGCCCCGGCTGATGGCTAATCTGCTTCCCAAGCGTGCATGGATTGGGGGTGATTATGCCTAGTCGTATGGAGTGCTGGGTGTTGGACCTGCTTCCCTCTGCCTGTGCAACATTGCAATGTCTATTTGACATACCTAGGTGACTGCGTATCCCAACCGTCCATGGCTGATGAGCCCTTTGCTGAATCCCAGGACCCCGGCTGTTGTACGCTACAATGAGGCCCATGGGAGGACACGCTGTGTCTTGGAGCGTACTTTTGGTCTGCTGAAGTCACGTTTCCGCTGCCTAGACAAAACCAGAGGTGCACTGGCATACTCGCCCAGGAAGGCGTGTCAGATTGTAGTGGCATGCTGTATGCTCCACAACCTGGGCATTCGCAAGGAGATTCCCCTGCTCCTGGATGATGATGACAGTGGAGAGGAGGAAGGTGGTGACATGAGTCAACAGCTCATCACCCGCTAATTCACTTGAAGATGGGTGACAATGTACAACATACCCGTTGTCTTTTGATGTTGCTGTTGTCTTGAAGAACTATGTGCGAATAGTAACAATAGCCAGTTGTAAACTCAGCTGTGGGTGGAAATGTTACTGTCACATGTCATTTGTGAATGTATATAGGATGTGTATGTTGACACTAGTTGCCCATTGTGTCATCTGCATGTTGGCTTATGTAGATGATAGGTGTTGTGTAATATCTGTGATGCATTACGCACATCAGTGATTGCTGTTCTGTTGTGTTTCCCTAGGTGCCTTAAACTTATCCTTGCCTACATACAGTACATACACCTGATACATTATTGACATGTTGAAGACTGTACTGCCTGCACTAAAGACAATGATGACAAAAAAAGTGTGAATGGTATTTTATTTACGAAGTTGACATGTGAGGGGTGTAATTTTACATAGAGGTGGTGGTGGAGCAGTGAGTTGACAGTCATGGTAAATGAGATGAAAGAGTAGATACCACATTGATGTGGTGACCCAGTCCAACAGACAGATGCCATTCACAAGGCAGGTTGGGGAAGGACAGTCCAAACAGTCAATGCAGTGAGGAAGAGGGTTGCCATCAGGGCTGGCTCAGTGACTGGCGTTTGGCAGGTGCTTTGCCTCCAGATACTACCAGGCTCTTCTTAGGATGGCCTCTTGGTCGCTTGGCTGGGGTGGGCCCTGCTGTGGTGCTAGTGGCATCTGAGGACTCACCCCTCTCTTTGGCCCCATGGGAGGATGGTGAACTGTTATCCTGTGGCCCACCAGAGTGGAGTGGGGGTATTGGTAGTTACACAGGCCTGTCCCTCAGTAACACCACTTGCTGGCCCATGAGGTCCACCATTTGTCCAATGCGGCTGTCGATGGACCTCATCAGCAGGATGAGCTCGCGTAACAGGTCGTCTGACCGGCCACTTTGTCCCTGGGCCTGTTCGTATGCCCCAAGGACTTTGGTGATGTGGTCCAGGGATAGGGTCCCAGCCTCCTGGTGTCTGGGGGTGACCCTGCCCCTCCCACCTACCGTTCAGCCACTGTCCTGTCGCCTCGCCACTGTGGGTCCCCGCACACTCTCCCTGCTCTCCTCAGTTGTTGGGGTGGGATTGAAATCATCTGGGACAGGGATGGTGTTGCAGGTGTCACTGGTGGTGGTGGTCGTCGTTTCTCCCTGGCACACCAGATTGGGCAGCCTCAAGCTTATCGTCCTGAAAATCGTGGGAGTTTACATCCGAGAGACCATGTACCGGGGGAGACTGGCTCTGCAGGTCATTTGTGTTGTCCTCTGCAGTAAGTTCTTGGTCACCTGTGGATTAGATGGGAAATGGTCATTGTAGTGCACTCTGTAAGCATTGTGTTAGCTGTGTGTCATCCACTGTCTGTACACTACACAATTGACTGATCATTACATCGTGTTCTAGGGGCACTCCTGTGCCTCCTAACATGATGCAGTGGTACATGGTGTGAGGTGTCAATGCATACCATGCAACTCGTGCAGAAATCATGTTCACAGTGACCTGTTGCCATGTAGGGACCAGCACAACATGTTTTCATTGTTGACTCCTTGCTGATTTGTCTGACCTGTCAGACGTCACATCTAGCCATGGACTGGCCATTGTATTGTCCTATATACCTTTGTCATGTACATATCTTGATTTATAACCCCACACATGCTTTCTCATTTTTGAAATGGTCTTTGTTGGTTGCGCCCCATGGCAATGCACTCCTCTGTGTGTGCTGTGCATGATTGTGGCCAGTCTTCTTTGTGCATGTGCAATGGTGTGTCACTCTTTGGTAGCTGTGACAGTTCCCTTTGCTTACCTGTGTGCACACTGTGCGTGGCAAGCGGGGTCGGTGTACATATTTGTGCAATGAGACGGCTGGTGTTGCCATATGGTACCAGTTCTTTAGTGACAAATGTGTGGGTGCATGTGCTGGCTACTTACCTGTAACGTCCTCACATTTGGCTTTGTTACGTGGCACATCTGTGTGTGCGTGGGGGAGGGTTACATTCTACTCAGTGGTATCAGGAGACAGGAAAATATGTTTACCTACCCAGTAATTTGCTTGAGGTGGTCCATTACATGACACATGCATCTGTGTGGTATGGTGTGCAACATCTTGCTGTACTGGGGACAAGTGTACATGCTGGGAGTAGTATTGCAAACCTCCCAACCCCAAATAGCTAGCCCAGTGAAGATGGCTACTTACCTGATAAGTCGTTTGGTGTACTGCAATGCATTCCAAGTGCTTGTGGGTGGGGTGGGGGGGCTTTATCCTACTGGGGTGTGGGCCAGGGAGCATGGTGGAAGAAGTGGTACAGGCCTCCCACCCCCAAACAGCCCTACCAGTAAGGATGGCTACCTACCTGTGAGTTTGATAAGGGTGGTGTGATGGCTGACACATGCTTCTGGGTGGGTTGGGGGGAGTGCTCCATCCAGATGGGGTGTGGGCCAGGGGGCATGCTGGGAGTAGTGATGCAGGATTCCTACCCCCAAACAGCCAGCCAATGGAAGATGGCTACCAACCTGTTAGCTTGTTTGGTGTACTGCAATGCATTCCAAGTGATTGTGGGTGGGGGAGTGCTCCATCCTGCTGGAGTGTGGGCCCGGGGGCATGGTGGGAGTAGTGGTACAGGCCTCCCACCCCCAAACAGCCCTCCCAGGGAGGATGGCAACCTACCTTTGGGTTTGATGAGGGTAGTATGATGGCTGACACATGCTTCTGGGTAGGGTGGGGGGAAGGTTCCATCCTGATGGGGTGTGGGCCTGTGTGCATGGTTGGAGTAGTAATGCAGGCCTCCCACCCCAAACAGCCAGCCAATGGAAGATGGCTACCAACCTGTTAGCTTATTTGGTGTACTGCAATGCATTCCAAGTGATTGTGGGTGGGGGAGTACTCCATCCTGCTGGAGTGTGGCTTGTTTGGTGTAATGCAATGCATTACAAGTGATTGTGGGTGGGGGAGTGCTCCATACTGCTGGAGTGTGGGCCAGGGGGCATGGTGGGAGTAGTGGTACAGGCCTCCCTCCCCCAAACAGCCCTCCCAGGGAGGATGGCTACCTACCTGTGAGTTTGATGAGAGTAGTGTGATGGCTGACACATGCTTCTGGGTGTGGTAGGGGGGGTTCCATCCTGATGGGGTGTGGGCCATGGGGCATGCTGGGAGTATTGCTACAGGTCTCCCACCCCCAAACAGCCAGCCCAGGGAAGATGGCTACCTACCTGTTAGGTTGTTTGCTGTATTGCAATGCATTCCAAGTGTTTGTTGGTTGGGGAGTGTTGTATCCTGCAGGGGTGTGGGCCAGTGGGCATGCTGGGAGTAGTAGTACAGGCTTCCCACCCCCAAACAGCAGCCCAGGGAAGATGGCTACCTACCTTTTAGGTTGTTTGGTGTACTGCAGTGCATTCCAAGTGATTTTGGGTGGGGGAGTGCTCCATCCTGCTGGGGTGTGGGCCAGGGTTCATGGTGGGAGTAGTGGTACAGACCTCCCACCTCCAAACAGCCCTCCCAGGGAGGATGGCTACCTACCTAAGAGTTTGATGAGGGTGGTATGATGGCTGACACAGGCTTCGGGGTGGGGTGGGGGAGGGTTCCATCCTGCTGGGGTGTAGGACATGGGGAATGCCGGGAGTATTAGTGAAGGCTTCCCACCCCCAAACATCCAGCCCAGGGAAGATGGCTACCTACCTGTTAGTTTGTTTGGTGTACTGCAATGCATTCCAAGTGCTTGTGGGTGGGGTAGTGCTCCATCCTGCTGGGGTGTGGGCCAGGGGGCATAGTGGGAGTAGTGGTATAGGCCTCCCACCCCCAAACAGCCAGCCCAGGGAGGATGGCTACCTACCTGGGAGTTTTATGAGGGTAGTGTGATGGCTGACACATGCTTCTGGGTGGGGTGGGAGGAGGGTTTCATCCTGATGGGGTGTGGGCCAGGGGGCATGGTGGGAGTAGTATTGCAGGCCTCCCACCACCAAACAGCCCTCCCAGGGAAGATGGCTACCTACCTGTGAGTTCGATGAGGATAGTGTAATGGCTGACACATGCTTCTGGGTGGGGTGGGGGAGTGTTCTATCCTGCTCGGGTGTCGGCCAGGGGGCATGGTAGGAGTAGTGGTACAGGCCTCCCACCCCCAAACAGCCAGCCAAGGGAAGATGGCTACCTGCCTGTTAGTTTGTTTGGTGTACTGCAATGCATTCCAATTGCTTGTTGGTAGGGGAGTGCTCCATCCTGATGTAGTGTGGGCCTGGGGGCATGGTAGGAATAGTGGGACAGCCATCCCACCCCCAAGCAGCCCTCCCAAGGAGGATGGCTACCTACCTGTGAGTTTGATGAGGGTAGTGTTATGGCTGACACATGCTTCTGGGTGGAATGTGGAGAGGGTTCCATCCTGATGGGTTGTGGGCTAGGGGGCATCGTCGGAGTACTTGTACAAGCCTCCCACCGCAAGCAGACAGCCCCGGGAAGATGGCTACCAACCTGTTAAGTTGTTTGGTGTACTGCAATGCATTCCAGGTGCTTGTGGGTGGGGAAGTGCTACATCCTGCTAGGGTGTGGGCCAGGGGTCATGGTGAGAGTAGTGGTACAGGCCTCCCACCCCCAAAGACCCAGCCAAGGGAAGACGGCTACCTACCTGTGAGTTTGATGAGGGTGGTGTGATGGCTGACACATGTTTCTGGGTGGGGTGGGGGGACGGTTCCATCCTGAGGGGGTGTGGACCAGGGGGCATGGTGCGAGTAGTGGTACAGGCCTCCCACCCCCAAACAGCCAGACCAGGGAAGATGGCTACCTACCTGTTAAGTTGTTTGGTGTACTGCAATGGCTTCCAAGTGCTTGTGGGTAGTGGTGTGCTTCATCCTGATGGGGTGTGGGACAAAGGTGCCTGGTGGGTGTTGTAGTGCTGGCTACCTGTACACATGCTCCCATTGTAATATTGCTAGCTACGTTTAGGGTAAATGGGAGTGAGTCGATGTTGGATCTTTGAGACAGGTTTTTGTGGGTGTGTGGTGCAGATGGATGAGATTTGTCTTAGGTGGTGTAGCTTGTAGTTGTGCAAGACAGTACTTATCAGTGTGTTGGTTATCATGTGTTAGTACTTACCAGCCACCACTCCCCCAACTAGTCCTACTGTGCAGAGACTAAGGAAACTTATAAATAATGTACCCATCAAAAAGTGTCAGCATCTCATGCACAGCATCTTTTCTAAAGTGATTAATCATGCACAACTGGCATCCAACTATAATTCCATATAGCCTCCTCCAGAATGTTTCTCTAATGTATCATCTTTTTTCCCACCAAGACCACAATACAGGCTAGGTTCACCCCTCATCGTTTTTGATATTTTACATTGTTATGACTCTATCTTGGTGTCCCCCAACAATTCTTCCTATGCTGAATTCCCAGCAGCCCATACTCATGATGTGCAAGAGTCTCTTACCTCAATGAAATCCAGGTAGGAAATAGATTCTAACCCACCTCACATATGCCAAAGCCCAAGGCACCATGTGCCAATTCTTGGCTGAGCTTTGTAATCAATCCCTTCACTCTGTCACAGTTCTGACAGCTGGAATTATGCACTAGTCATTCCTCATCTCAAAACATTTTCAGTAGATCTATGGGTTCCCAATAATTGCCCACTATTTCTTTCTCCCACTACACTTCAAACTGTCTGGAAAAGGCAGTAAATAAGCAACGTTCTATCTATATTGAATCTAATTGCCTGATAGACAAGCCAATTCAGGATTTTATTTATTGAACAGTACCCAAATGCCATTGATATGTGTCACTAATGATCTTAGAATACTCTTAGACCAAGGTGGCTTTGCTGCCCTGGCCTAACTTGACCTTACAGCTACTTTCAATACTTTCTCATATTCTATTTTCATGTCCAGCCTTTTCAGACAAGGGATATGCATGCAAGCCCTTAAAAGACTAAGGGCCTGATTTAGATCTGGGGCAGAGGAGACTCATTGCAATGGCGACAGAGTTCCCTCCCCGGCAAGACTATGGCTGCCTGTGGCTAGGTGAAATGCATCAGATGGACAGACAGAGTAAGGACTGTCAGAGGTTTGGCTATATGTCCTCCAGACTGATTTAGTTGGGCGGATATGTCGCCATTTTTCAATGCAGGCACTGCCAGGAAACCCTGGCAGTAAGGGGCACTGAAAAGTACTCAATGCCCCCCTTTCGATAGAGGGAAATTCCCATGACGAGGGGGAGCATTGTTTTTTTTAAATTTCAAAAAGGAAATCCTGCTTTGGGATTTTCATTTTTAAAATTAAAAATTTAACTTTGACATTCAGCTACATCATGTCTGATGGAACAGTCTGCCAAACGTACAATGCATTGGAAGGAACAGCCATCACAGCAGTTCCTGTCAGTGCTTAAAATGTCCTTTGGGTCAGTGCACATTTCATAATTTGGCAGACAGCTCCTTTGCCAAGGCTACAGTGTAATTTTCTCTGTCAACTTGGGGGAGGTTGGGCAGTATGCCAAATTATAAATTAGGGCCTAGGCTCCTTTCTGTCATCCAAGGTGCAATCTGTTTCTGTCCCAACATTTTATTTGGAGGCTAACTCCTAACTAGTAGGGGACCTGAGGGGTAATCTCCCTGGTAACCACATTATTAACGTGCATATCATTTCTTTGGCATATCTTGTGCATTTCTTTGGTCTCGCATCATGTCCGTTACTGACCACACCCAGAACATCATTTCCATATCAACAATCCTGAAATGTCTGCACTCGAATGTCCTCAGTGGCCACGTGGAGGAAGGAGAACTGTAGTAAATTAAACAGTGATGAAAAAGATGTCCTAATATTTAGTAAACAAGTGAGATCACCTTCCTGGGGGCCGTCAGAACTTGGGCCCACTGCGGCCCCAGTTGCGGCCACCAGGAATTAAGCCTTTCTAGACGAGTCTATCGGATTTCTGCCATTGGTACCTCACTTTTTAGAATGTTGAGGAAGGTATTTTCATTTCTTCCTATTTCCACCAGGAAAACAGTAGTTTATTTGCTCACAACCCTGCTCAACCATGTAAACTCCCACCACTTGGAACCTCCCGAGTATCTCTATCCATCATATTCACTCAGACAAAAGGAATAACACTTAACCTTCCTATAAGAAAGCAATCTTTGATCAAAGCTCTCAATTTTGTTAATAATTCCCATAATAACTCAGAGCTCATTTATTTAAACATATATTCCAGCCCTACTGCCCTGCCACATGCTGCATTGTAACTCCACTAACTAGACATTCATCCCCCTTTTTAAAGCTGCCAGATAAATGCAGTCTAATTTTTAATTACATTCAAAGCATATGAAATGTCTTTCAAATTTTATAAGGAATAGCTCTTTCTCCTCGCAGTTCAAGAAGTTGATAATCTGTCTCTTTCTGGTGGCGTGATTTCTCTGCAATGACATTCACTTTTTATAGCCCCAGTGCTCCCTCAGGGGACTTTGGGAGGCTTTTCAAATCATAATGTCCAGCATAACATAAAGCTATATTAGCATTATGCCATTATATATGTGAGGAAAATGTGAGTTTAATTCATAAAGCAGAGATGAATTTGAAAGTAGGGCAACACCATTGAACTCTATTGGATATTCACAAACTATTGCATTACATAACACGATCCAGGATGGAAATGGGAAGGGAACACTTGCACAACTGGAGGGAAATGAGTTATTTCACCTGTAAACAGGAATACAAGTGTGCAAAATAGTTTTTAAAGGGGTCAGCCAATAAAAATAAATATGCTTTACAATATGAAATCAACAAGAATCACCAACAATAGAGCTTCCGGATTGTCCTTTTGGTTGAAAACATCTGAATGTGTTGTAAGGTCATCATCATTAAAATATTTATCCGGCTTTGGAAATAAAAACATAAAAGTACAGATACAAAAATTCCCAGATAAGAAACCTCTTCATATCAATATTAAACCAGAAATAAAATATTTAGGGATAAAAATAGAGAAACTTTACAAAATTCATGCAGAACATTGTGAGCTCCTTGAAAATATATTACACCAAAATCAATGAATCAATCAAACAATGAATCAGGGGTTTGCATAGCACTTCTACTCACCTGAGAGGGTCTCAAGACATTAAGAGGGGGTAGCCTGCTTATCCGTGTGCGTTCAGTAGAAGAGCTAGGTCTTGAGGTCCTTTCTGAATTGGGCCAGTGACAGGGATTTCCTGAGGTGGAGGGGCAAGGTGTTTTAGGTCTTGGCGGTGAGGTAGGAGAAGGATCTTCCTCCCGTTCTTGTGGATTCAAGGGATGCAGAACAGAGGTTTCGGGTGAGAGTGGAACAGAGGTTTCGGGCAAGGACGTGAATTGTGAGGCGGTTGTTCAGATACGCTGGTCCAGTGTCGTGGAGGGCTTTGTAGTTGTGGGTGAGGAGCTTGAAGGTTATTCTTTTGTGAACTTTTGGAGCCAGTGAAGTTCACAAAGGTGTTTGGTGATGTGGCTGCGGCGGAGGGTGTCGAGGACCAGTCAGGCTTTGGCATTTTGCACATTCTGTAGTTTTGTCTTGAAGTTTCTGGGTGATGCCTGCATAGAGTGCGTTGCCGTAGTCGAGCATGAGTATTTGGATGACTTTCTTGATTCAGTGGGGATCCATCTGAAGTAAGCGTAGTGTATGGAAGCATGAGGAGGATATGGGGTTGATCTGGCACTTCATTGTGAGCGAGGAGACCAGTACGATGCTGAGGTTGCATGCATGGTCCATAGGGGTGGGTGGGGTTCCCACTGCAGCAGGCCACCAGGAGTCATCTCAGGCAGAGGGGATGGATCCCTAGATGATACTTCAGTCTTGTCCAAGTTGAGTTTGAGGCAACTGCCCTTCATCCAGGAGGCAACGGCCTTCATTCGGCTGTGGAAGTTGATTCTGGTGGCAGAGGGTTTGTTGGTGATGGATATGATAGCCTGGCTGTCGTCAGCATAAGAGATGGTGGTAAATCAGAGGTTTCTTATATTGGTGGCGAGGGGAACCATGTAGACATTGAAGAGGGTGAGGCTTAGGGAAGGAGCCCTGGGAACCGGGGTACTCTGACTCATTGAGTTCGGCCGGAGAGGAAGAAGTGGATCCAGTCAAGGATCTTGCAATGGATGCAGGCGTTGTGAAGTCTTGTGATTAGGTTGCAGCATGAGACTGTATCGAATGTGGCCAATATTTCCCTCGGGGGCATCTGAAACAGCAGTTCAAGATGTAGGAGGACAGAGGAAATTAAGGCTTTGTATCCCTGAGACCTCAGAACAGGAGGCAAGCTTTACACCAAGACCTTGGAGATCTTCTTCAAGCAGGATACACAGCTCACAGCAAAGTCGTGGTCTTCTGCTTGGCAGAAACTGCCACTGCAGGCCAACCCCAGACAGCACGCTGCAAAGGGGAGGCACTTTTCCTTCAGTTTTCCCAGCTCTTCTCCTTGGCACATGTTCCTCTTGAGTCCAGAAGAATTCTAAAGTTGTGTGGTCTGGGCCCCAATATTTATACAGCATTTTCCTTTGCTCTCTGGTGGCAGAGAGTCCCTGTGCTTAGTCCAAAACAGTTTTGTCCTCTCAGTTCTAGATTCTTGGCAGGAGGTAGAGAAGCATTGAGTAAGGCAGACCAGACCCATTCAGGTGCAAGACAATCTCATCCCATTACTCGAAATGCTGCCCAGGTCTATTCAGCCCAGCCCTGACTCATGCAGAAAAGGCAGGACACACCTCAACCCCCCACAGGCTGTCTACAGTGAATGCACATCCCCTGGCCTTGTCACTCCAAAGTCAGACAGTCAATCCACAAACCAGCAGAGGCACACAGGATGGCTAAGCCAGAAAACAGCCATTTTCTAAAAGTGGTATTTTCAAACCATATGAAAATCATCTTTACTAAAAAGGCATTTTTATATTCTGAGTTCAAGGCATACTAAACTCCATCTTCCTATCTTGTCCCAATCGGTAGATATATTCATAAGATGTTATAAATAAATTCTCATTCTATCCTATAGGATAGATAACCTTTCAATAGGGAAAAACAAAATACTCTGATACACTGTATTTTAATATCAGGACATTTCACACACATCAGTACATGTCCTACCTTTCACGTACACTGCACCATGCCCACAGGGGTACCTTGGGCCTACCTTATGGGTGATTCACTTGTAATAAAAGAGAAGTTTAGGGCTTGGCAGCACTTACCAGGTCGATATGGCGATTGGCACTGCATGCAGACACTGCAGTGGCGGGTCTGAGACTCCTTTGAAAGGCTGATTGTGTGGTTGGCACAATCAGTACTGCAGGCCCACTAGCAGCAGTTGACTTACAGGCCCAGGTCGCACACAGTGCATTGTACTGGGGATTCTGTAGAAATGTAAGCAAGTCAATCATGGAAACACCAATCCATATTCACACGTTACAGAAGGAGCACTTGCACTTTGGTACTTATCAGCAGTGACAAAGTACCAAAAGCATCTAGACCAGCAAAAAAGAAATTCAGCACACAGCAAAAGTACATGAAGCAGAGGCAAAAAGACCGGGGAAAAACATGCCAAAGATGCCAGGTCTAACATGTATGCCGTGTTGGTCAGTCCGGAGGAGTTCTTGGTGTGGTCATAGGTGATGATCCTGCTGGCAGTTAAGACGGGGTTGAGCATTTGCCCCGCTGCATGGGTTGCCATGGTGACTAGCTGCTTCAGTCCGATGTTGATGAGATTTTCCGGAAGGGATGCAGTGTTCTGGTCATGGGGCTTGTCCAGGTAGAAGTTGAGGTCACCAAGCAGAAAGTAGTCGGTGGAAGCGATGCCTGGGGTGCGATGACGTTGATGATAGTGTTGGTGAATAACGAGTGGGAACCGGGGGTTTGTGAATGAAGGTTCCACAGAGGGTGGTGTTGGGGCTGGCCTGGATCTGGAAGTGAAGGTGTTCCTTGGTTGTTGTAAAGTTTTCTGAGGATGATGGCGATATTTCCCCCTGGTCGGTCGACGTGGACCTTGCAGTGATTTTATATTTGTCGGAGATGGCAGTGGCAATGTCCAGGCCTGAGCTGGGGTTGGTCCAGGTTTTTAGTGAGGAAGGCAATGTCTGGCCCTATGGAGTCGAGGCAGTCCCAGATTTCTGTGCTGTGTTTGTGGAGGGAGTGTGTGTTGAGGAGGATGCAGTTGAGTCAGTTGGGTGCGCTGTTGGTCGACTGAGCGGAAAAGGAGCTGGAGTGGGTGAAGGCGTGGCTGCAGTTTCAGCATGAGCAGGGTCCTTGGGTGTCCTTTGGAGCCATGAGGTGTCAGTCGACATGCCGTCCTGTGTTGAGGGCGAGGTGGGCGCAGGCTTCGTATCAATGGAGGGTCTAAGAACCAGGGCCCTTGGACCTGGTCGCGAACGGGCCCAGACCTCACCAAACAGTACACATTTACAACAATGCATAGGAATTAAGAGTCAATACTTGTTATGAATCTTTAAAGTGCTTAATATATCATTCAAAGCAGCATATACAACTTCTACGGTGCCCAATTATCGAAGGTAACCCAATGCCGATTCATGTAAAGTTGTTCCCAGTGTTAAAAACAGATGGAGAGAAGGAACTGACTTCTCTGTGCAGTGTAAAGAGAACAAAATAGAATAAAGGGATTGGTGTATTGTTGTGCAAAACCATCACAGGGACAATGGTTAGGAGAAGAACACAAACTGTTCTGGGAAAGCTAAGAAATTTAGTGTTTGAAGGCAAAGCCTTTTCAGCAAAAATCGTTGCCTATCATTGAGAATAATCTGTAGATAAGGTGCCGGTCTCAGAGAGTGAGGTCGGTTGGGTTCTCTAACTGTAATACTTCTATTAAACCCCGGAGGCAAATTTATATGGTTTTAAACAATTCCTTTAACTCAGCAAAATGAGACACCTTTAAGTCATTCTGGACTAGAAAAATATTCTGGGACACCCATTTTATTAATACTAAGTTTAATATATTTCAGCCAGGTGATGTAAGTCTATTGCGTTGTCTTTAACTCGTGAGCGCCCTTAAAAGTGCAAATATGCTTTTACAAAGACAAATTTGCCCTTGCGTATGCGATATCTGTTACATTTACTAGGCAAATGCTAAATTTATCAATGCTCATTACGGAAACTAAATCGTAGATTATTGTATTAAGTTCTGAGAAGAAGTAACATTTATGTAGAGAAGACAAGCAAAAGAAGTTTACACTTGTTGTCCTGGGGATAATATAATAAATGATGAATATTTTGGGAAGGATCTTTTGCAGAACAAAATTGGTAGTAAAAAGAAATGTTATGATGATTCATATTTGTATGCACAATGAAGACGGCCTTAGCTTCAAACCATCTCATGTCTCAGTGCTGTCTTTGATGCTGAAATCTGAAGAAAAACTACATTAAAGTTGGCAAAACATCATGGAAAATAAACAGTTCTTCAGATGTAATTTCCCAGTAGCAACAAATATGCCCAAAGGAATACTGAAACATGCAAACGCTGCTTTGTGTTGTCACACTTCTCATGCATAATAGTGTTAATTTAAATATTTTAACCCAGACCGCTATACGTTGAAAACAACCTATTAAAATGGATATCTTTATTGCCCATCCTATTTTCAGTTGGCATAACACTTTAAAATATTTGTTTTTGGGTATAAAACAGTTATGCAGCATCATAATTTCTATAAAGGCACCTCATGTGTCCTATTCAGCGAAGAAAGCATTTGTTCTCGCGCAACAGATGTAGGATATGCGTGGTGGGAAAACATTCCAGTGAGCCTCAAATGGTTTATACATTCCCCACCCATTTTTGGAAACTTCTGAGTTCTGCGTTTTACATACAGCCCCTGATTCCTAACTGAGCAGAGTAGGCACGAACCTTTCACTCAACTTGATTGGCCCAAATACCAACTTGTTTGGTTGAATGAAATACTAAACAACTGAAAGAAGGAGCAGAAAAACAGCCAATAAGGTGCTGGCTTATTACTTGATCTGTGATTTCATTTCTCATCAACCCACACCTTCACCTCATTTTGCAGAAAAGATGAAATGGAGAAAACGAGTACCCCAGACTAGTGAACCTCCATTTGGGGAATGACCAAATGAAAGAAGCATTTGAGTAAATGAAGTTCGAGCATAATTTCCTTCTCACCAGCATAATCTTGCAAACTTTTTGGCATTTGTCACTAGGGATTTGATGCTTAATGCCTAAGATTAATTCATTATGCTAGTTAGAAATGGGGGTCTCTAGTTGGCAGTGGCTTGCACCCTGTCCAAGTACGGACCCTTGTCTCTAGTAGGATAAGGGTATTACACACCTAAAATAACCCCTGCTCACCGACCTTGGTAGCAGTCAGGTCTATCTCAGAGACAATGTGTAAAGTATTTGTACATAACACACATAAACACTATAAATGGGCACCACACCAGTTTAGAAAAATAAAGTATCTTCATCTAAACCAAACAAGATCAAAGCAACATATATCCAACATACACAACTCACAATATGACTTTTAAAGGGTTTCAATCATTTCTGTGAATAGAACTCTATTGATGCAGTGATTTTACACAAAGTACCTCAAATGCGTCAAAGTCCCCCAAGCAAAACTAAGTCCACAGGGAGCCATTGCGTCAGTTCTGCTGCATGCAGAAGAATTGCGTTGAATCCGGACTGTAGGGGAAAGCAATGCTTCAAGATGGTTCTGGTCTGTGGGAGATGTGTCAGAAAAACTTGGCGCACAGGTACAATGCATGGAAATCCGGATACTCTGGAGGTTGATGCGATGGCAGCAAGCAGGCGCTGTGTCGATATCTTCAGCCACGGTCCCACAATGCATTGATTCCTTCAGTCGCACAGCAGGGCCTGAGTCAGAGTCAGTGTGGGGGTCTTAGATTTCGGAGACACAGTGCACTGAACTCGGGCTCCGGCGGTTTCTTCAGTTGCTGACAGGCGTTGCGTCGATTTCTTCGGATGCACAGCGGCAGTGCGTGGAGATTTTTCTCGAACATCGGTGCTGCTTTGGAAAAACAGGTGCTAGAAGGATGATTAACTTTTTTTTGATGGTTTCAAGTGGGTCTTTGCAGCAGGAACAACTTCTAAGTGCCCAGAACTGGATGTGGCACCACAAGGCAGGTCAGAACTCCCAGCAGCTGAGTTCAGGGTTGCTGCAGATGAAGTCTTTGATGGACCTGAGACTTCCAGCAGGAGGTAATCACACACAAGCCCTTGGAGAAACTTCACAACCAGGATACAAAGCAAATTCCATCCTTTTCATCTTCAAAGCAGAAGCAGCAACTTCAGACCAACCCAGTAAAGCAAAGCAAAGCAAAGGGTCATAGTCCTCCTCACAGCTCTTTAGCTCTTGTCCTTGGCAGAAGTTCCTCTTCATCCAGAAGTATTCTAAAAGTCTAGGTTTTTAGGTCCAATACTCATACCACTTTTGGTCTTTGGAGTAGGCATTCTTCAAAGTATTGTCTTTATAGTGCACATGTTCTTGTTCAGACGGGTATTTTCTCCCGACACAATCCAGTAGGGTGAAGACAGCATTGTGAGAGATCAGGCACAGCCCTATTCAGGTGCAGGTGACAGCTCCTCCCACCACTCTTGCTCAGGAAGGCCCAGCAGCCTGGTGATGGGCCATCAGGATATGCAGGGTACACCTCAACTCCCTTTGTGGGGCTGTCTAGAGTGAATGCACAAACAGGGCCCTGCCAGGCTAAACCAGACGTTAATTCCACAGAAGATGATTAAACAAGAAAATGCCTACTTTCTAAAAGTCAGCAACTAGAAAGGGTTGGGCCTGTAATCAGTAAGGCTAGGCCTATTTCACGAACAAACAACTTCACACATGCCAATACTGAAACCAATTCAATCACCTCACACCATGATCATACAAAGCAATTGATATGGCCATATCTTTTATTTTTCATTTGTTATTTCATAATTATTTCATATGTATTTGCGAGAATTGTCAGGTTGTATTATCCATCCGTAAAAACATCAATTTTTTACACAATACAGTCACAACATCATTGTTACATTAGATCACATTCTTTAAAAAGAAACAAAACAAGACATTAAACAATACATTAATGTATAAACCTAATAGAAAGATTATTTTTAGCTCTGGTTCTGTGATTTCTAAAGAATAATCTCCCATTCTATCATGCTAGACATAACACTTTAAGCTGGCATTTCAACACCCTATTTGTATATTCCTTTAACAAGGGCAAAAACCAAACAGTGTACCAGTTGGGCTCAATATATGTTATTTCAATTACAGCTTATATTAATTCACAATTTGAGCCTCCATGGTAAATGCTTGCAACAAACAATTGTTTGGCTTATTAGCTGTTGACCCGCTCTGAACCCTAAAGTGAGTCTTACAGGGTTCTCCTCAGGACTCAGAACACACATGAGCTGAAAGAAAATATTTGTATTACCACATATTCTAATGCTTGTACACCATATGCCTTTCATGCACCATCCATACTATTTTTACCTTGTTGTATCCAAAATGTGTTTCTCCTGTTTGATATTCTTTAAAGGTATAGTCCTAGCTTCACGCTTTTAATGGAACACTGAAAAAGACAAAAGAGGGAGCATTCAAACCAACCATTTCCTAATACAATTATTTGAATCAACTTCTCGACCGAACTCACAAGCACTCACTTGTAATGGAAAAAATACATCCCAACCTTGGTGACAAGTCTGCACCTACTGAATGAATGAATGAAAGGCTTTTTTTCGATAAAAACATATCATAACAGCATAAATAGAATTACAATTCTGATAAAACACCATGATGCAATTAGTTTAACCATCACATTGGAGCTTAAAACATAGTTCATAGGTTTTCGAAAATGGTACATGTGTTCATTCAACAACACTGCATAGGATCACAGTTTAAAAATGAATGACATCAGGGTATAAAAAATATAATATTAAACAATTTCCTTTAGCCTTTTGGTTCTAATAGACCAAGCCCATCTTAAAAACCTTGAAATGCCACATACATACAATACACAAGTATCACTTTTAAAAATACACAATGCCAGAGAGTGCTGTCTGGTGCCCAATTCTCTACAGAGTGGTTTGAGCCAACAGTTCCTTGGCGTTCGTTACAGTGGACAAGCAAACAAGATGTGCACCACTGATTCTATTTTGTTTATGCAAAATGGGCAATATGGCGAGGTCTGGAAAGGGACTTTCCATCGTGCGGTAAAATCACAACCCTAAACTTAAAGTATAGCGCCCGATCAAATGGATTCTGGATGGTATCGAGATAAGGTTAGCAGAATGCAACATCTTAATCCCTAAAAAGTTGTCTGTCACATTACCCAGATTCGGATCAGAACAACGCTTACGTGCTACCCAGTTCCAGTAAATTCTTTTTAGCACTGGCTTCGATGGGGCAGATTGAGTTACCCATGCATCTTTAAGGCCCATGTCATATAACAAGATTTTAACATCCTTAAGCCACTTGATTTTGTGCCAACCAACCATGGATAAAACTTCCGTCAAGCCCTCCGCATACTTCACTAGCTCAGGGGCTCGCCACAATGGAGCCCATAGTAGGAGCGGGCGGAGTTTAGCCAAATCACGGATCGAGTGGCATCCCAGCTCTAGTAACAATGGGACCATAGGGGCATTCTGTGGGAGTGCCATTAGGTCTTTAAAAAATTTGTTTTCAGATCTAGCCAGTTGGTCTATATTACATAAGCCCCACAATTCCACTCCGTATAGGGCTAAACTCACTCCTTTTGCCCTATATATCTCCAGAACTGGAGCAATTGGCCTGGTAGATGAGGAGCGATGTTCCCTAAGGATGGCCCCCCTACCCTTTTATGGCACAAAAGCATCTTCTGGATGTGAGAGGACCACTGCATATTATCTGAAATGCGAATACCAAGGTAATCAAAAACAGTGACCCTCTCCAGTGGAACAAGATTTAATGCAGGGGGCCTACTAATCTTTTTTGGCGGATTTATCACCAGGTACTTTGTTTTGTCTGTATTTATAACCAACCCCCGCAGAAAGCAAAAAGACTGGAAACTATCTAGGAGGTTCTGTAGTCCTACAGCAGACTTGGAAATAAGGAGGGTGTCGTCAGCGAATAGGAGAGTTGGAATTTTCGCGCCCGCCAGGGACGGCGCATCTGATGGACTTTGCAATAAGTGCTCCACCACCCTGTTCACATATAGTGAGAACAGGGTGGGGGCTAAAACACATCCCTGGCGGACACCCCTATTCACTGGAATTCTTTTGGTCTTCTGACCCTGCTGGCCCCACCTCACTCGTGCGAAGTTTCCATCATGTAACCTCATTAATAACAACAAAATGTACCATGGAATCCCCATTTCAGATAGGACTTCCCATAGGTGCTCCCTAGGTACCAGGTCAAAGGCAGTCTTTAGGTCGATAAATGCGAGCTAAAGACTGCCTTTGCCTATGAGGACCACCTTCCAATAAATAAGTAACAAGCGGAACACCTGCTCTACAGTCCCTGTGCCTGCCCTAAAACCTGCCTGGTAGTCCGAAAGAATTTTGTTTTCCTCAACCCATTGCAGAATCCTCTCTAGCACGACCTTCCCAACAACCTTCTGTGTGGAGTCGATCAGGCTTATCGGTCGATAGTTGGCAGGGTCATCCCTATTCCCTTTTTTGAAAATAGGGACGACCTCTGCCCCCATCCACGACTCCGGGATTTTTGGGCCATTGTCAATGGCATTAATAAGAGTCGAAATAAGCTTCCCCCATCTAGGGGGATCATGACGAATGAGATCACCGGGGATGCCATCGGGACCTGCAGCTTTACGAGGTACAATACAGCTGATCGCTTTTTCTACCTCCCTTTGCGTGAAGGGAAAGCCATTTGGATCTGCTCGATTTAACAAGAAGGTTTGGGAAATAGGCTGATGCAAATCGCCCTGGGAACATGAGTATAATTTCGAAAAATGGTCAAACCATTTTTGGGCTGGGATATTACATGTAATGAGAGATTCATCAGGTCTATTCTTCTCTCTTATAATGCTACAAAAGAGTCCAGCATCCCTCCCTATGCTTGCTTCTTTTAGAGCTTCCCAATATTGACCTTCCCACTCCTTTTTAGCTAGTGCAACTACCCGTTTATACTTGTTTCTAGCGAACCATATCTGAGCTTGTGATTTAGATTTTACAGCCTCAACTAGTGCCGTTTTCTTGTTGCGGCATTTAGTAGTGTACCAGCCTTTTTTGCCAGTGGCATTTCTGGGCTTTCCTCGCGAGTCCATGCAACTTTGGACAGGGAAAAGGTTACCCAGTGCCATGATCATATCCTGAAATATTACCGTCTCACTAGATAAAGCACACTGGGGCATATTACCAACAATAGGCGAAAAATATCGCTAACGATATTTATCGCGACAAATTTTATCGCTAAGCATCGCCTGGAAATATCGTCGCCGTAGCGAGGTATTACCAACACCCAGCATGGCGGCGATATTTCCCCGAAAATGCGATAAATGCGTGCGGTAAAACTAGCGTGTCCACGCTAAGCCGCCGCACGCTAACGTGAAAAAAATCGCATTGGGCCTATCAGCGATGATTATCGCTAAACCAATAGGCCCAAGGCTACCATATAACGCGCTAGCGGGACGAAAAAATGCCAGCTAAAGTGAAAATCGTTGCTAAACATGGAAAATATACAAAATGATGGTGAGCAGCCAGGGACCAGTGCAGAGGGCACTACCAACACCCAGGAAGGCCAGGCAGAGAGCCAGGGAAGGGGCAAGAGGAAGAGGGTGAGTGTCAAATAGGAACAGGTGGAAGTGGGTGGATGGGCACAGTCGCATGCATGTACCATGCACGTCTACACAGTGCATACCCCCATGTAACGTACAACAAGTCCTGGAGAGCCCGGGTCATGCAGGCATAGGGACACATCACCAGGAGGATGAGGGCAGATGTTGAGCTGTTGCACAGTTGGCACATAATGTCGTCAGTGGTAGACATGAGTGCTGGCAGGGTGGTGTGGACTCCAATGATGCAGTCCTGGGATGGCTAGTGGATGTTGTTGTCTACCAGGTGGTGGGCCATTTGCATGTAGAACAATTCCGAGTGATCGGGCCTGGAAACAGGAGCAGGGAGAAAGGCTGGAAGCACCTCAGGTCCATGTGGCCTGGCTCTGGCAAGTTGAGGAGGGTGTAGAATAAGTTGTGTAGCAAGCTCCATGGAAATATTGCTGTAATGTAGTCAGCTCAGATAGCAGCATCTGCCATGTAACATACGTGGGGGCAGATTTATGTCAACTGGCGCATCCCCAGGGATGCACCAGTTAACGTGCGCCACAGTGCACCACAGCTCCGCCACCCATGGTTCACCGCATTTATAATGCGGTGCACCATGGTGCAAAAACGGCACTGATGCGTGACGCATCAGTGCCGGAAATGTGGCGCATTGCTGGAGTTGCGTCGCAAGCGCAACGCAGCTCCAGCAAGGCTTGGGGGTACAACATCTGCACAATGCTGCATCAAGACCCACGCCTGCTTCAAGCAGGCGCAGGGTTCTGATGCAGCATTGCCCTGAAAGTGACTGAGTGAAATCTCATAGATTTCACTCAGCCACTTTCAGGAGGCGTTCCTGCGCAGGAACGGCCCCCATGCGCAGGAACGGCTCCTTATGGCGCAGTGCTATACAATGTGACGCATCTCCTAGATGCGTCACGTTGTAAATAGGGTGCATTGTTTGCGTCGCAGTTGCGTCAAATAAAGTGACGCTATTGCGGTGCAAAGAGGCGCAACAGACTCATAAATCTGCCTTGTGGTGTGGGAATAGGTGTGACAGGGAGCGTGAGTGGATGGAGTACATAACCATGTGTATCTTCTAGCCGTTGACATTGGACCGGGAGGTCAGGTGGCATGCGCTGCTGGTGTACACAGGGGAGGTGGGCCCTGGCATAGGTTGGGTGGGTGTCGTGTTGAAGCTGTCATGGACATCAGCGAGCTAGCAGTAGAAGAAGATGGCTAGTGAGTTGCACAGTTCCACTCAGGGAGTCATGTTGTTGGTGATGGAGCTGGAGCCCGAGAGTACCCTAATGATGCAGAAGACACCCTTGCTCCCGTGTGTGTTGTCATTCAGTTAGGTTTATAAGGAGCAAGCCTTGTCCAATCACAAGCGGTGGAGATGTATGTGTATGGCATCCCTGTGGTGTGCGTGGTTGTCTGGAGTGTATATGGTGACCAATAACCACTCATGTTTCCGCCATCCAACGCAGGATACACACCAGCACATTGGTGAACGTGGCGCCTGGCCTGCTGGTGTGGGTTCAACAGGGTACCTTGAGTGGCACAAGTGTGTTGTCACAGTTGTACATACACTGCCTGAGGTGGGGGCTTGCAGCGTTGGAGTTGGTGGAGTTGTTGTGTGGCCTGTGGGTAAGGGTGGTGATTAGCTAGTCTACAGTCACTCTCCTCCAGCAGTGGTGAGTTACCCGTTGTGTGCGGTGGTCTGTGGACTGTACAGTGAATGGGGGAATGGATGCAGCACGGTACAGTCCTGTGGAAACAGGTGTTGTGTACGAAAGTAACGTGGGTGCCTGTGTAGAAGGTGGTGTCCAATGTGTGACCAGCGGCATGGGTGGAAGTGTGGGTGGGTGGGTGGGTGGGTGGAGTGACGAGTCTGCTGAGGCTGAGGTTGGCTAGTGTGGGCGACAGGCATCTGGAGTTGGTGTTGTTCTTCTTCCTGAGCTGGAATGTCCGCTCCACGAGGAGGATGTAGTCTGTGGAGGTGAGTGCATGGTTGCAGGCGAGGTAGGCGAGGGATTAGCTCCATTGAAAATGTGGTCTGGGGGGGCTGGAGATGAGTGTACCTCTGAAGGTGGCGTTGGGGTTGGCGTGGACCTGGAAGTGGAGATGTCTGGCAGTGTTGATGAATAAATCTGTGTGGGTAGTGAGCATGAGGGTGGCAGTGGTGAACCAGAGGGTAGTGTCAAGATCAAAATGGTGGCTGGTGTGAACCAGAGTGTGCTGTGAGGAACCAGAGGGTGGGGTAGCTAAACTGCCTGGGAGACCTGTGTATCTGAGCCCTGTGCTGCATAACTGCCCCTGAGCCTCCCAGTGTGAAAATATTATTTTGCACAATTGCCAGTGGTCCCTCAGGGTATGAGCACATATTGTGCCAAGTTACCACCTGCCCCCAGTACATATATACCCATAACGCACAGAACATGCCCTAGCACCATCAACTCTTGTGCCTGGATGCTCCATATCTGTGTGGGTGGTAACACCGTCAGTGCAGTCAAAATGTTAAGTCATAAGTACCTACACAGCACCAACAAACATCTGTCCCCCTTGGCACAGGTATGTGCATGTACCATGCGTGCAGCACCTGCACGCCCCTGCACCCTACTGCCCAGCTCCAGCATAGTCCTGTATGGGGCATTGAAGAATGAGATGGGACATTGTCCAGCAGCAGCAGCTGCATGCGCATGAACCCTCTGAGCTGGATCTGAATGGCTATGTACCCACACGTGCAGCACAGCAACAGGACATCTGTAGGATTCTGGGGTCCAGAGCCAAACATATATCAGCATCCATTACTTTCACAAGCCCCATCCCTGTGAGGCTCCTGTGACAAGGTGCCTGCATTCACCACACCTGCTGCACTGCTTGGTCTCTGACCCCTCCTAAACAAGATGCATGTGAACTCACATAGAACGTCTACCTGTTTGGCAACCTCCACCACACATTAGCAGTATGAAACATCTTCTTTGCGTACACACAATAACGACCAGTACACTCAAGGGACCTTGTTGCATCATGGTGTGCTGGCAAAGTGACAGGCACATGTGGGCACAAATTTGGTCATATTGCAACCAAATGCACAAGTACGCCAGCAATGTAGCAAAACTGTGGACTGTCTTGCCATTCAGTGCAATATAGCAGAACGCCAAATAGCTGGGGGCAGAGTACCAAGCAATAGCGATAATAATCGCTGAGCACCGAGGAGTGATTACCGATGAGATACCGTGATACTATCAAGGTTCATCTCAGAAGCCGTAAAAAGTCCAGCTAAATGCATGAATATGGCTGAGAAATCTGCCACATACATGCATTATTGTGACAATGCTCTTAGCCATGTTATCCACCTTCCATTGGATTACATCGCAAAGAACTGCTATTAGCAGGCGTTAGCTTTTGGAGATATTTGGGCTTAGCGCAAATATTTCCAAACTAAAATAATATGAGTCAGAGATGCTAGCAACTGTTTACAGTCGCTAACATGTTGGCACACCCACTTTGCATGTCATTAGCGATAATTATCGCACACATGCAAAGTGGGCCCCTAAATGCCTGCTATCGCCTACAAGCTGTTGCTAACTGGTGTTAGTGGCAGCTTGGTAATAGGGTGACAAAATTATTGCTGCAAGAGCGGGAAAAAGTACACCTAATGTGGTGACAATTCCCTTGGTAATATGCCCCCAGATTTTGCCCATACACAATAAATCCCATGTTATCTGTCAACCATGCAAGTCAACAGATACCACACCTAAAGTGTAGTGAACACTATACATGCATCCCAGTAACAGGTTGCATCCAAAGTCACACATACAGGGATCACACCACTGATGACCTCAGAAGCATAGAATGTGTGAAGACCCACACTCTGCAACCTACCTGACACCAATGCAAGTATTAACCAATTCAAAAGTATTTATTGTATAAAAATAACCTATCTAAAACTACACTAAACACTAAAACTAACACTATATCTAAAATCCCTACACACATAATAAACTAAACTACACATGTTATACTAACTAAACCCTACTACACAAACTACAAAAGGACATAAACCCCCCACCCACAGAGAAAATAAACTTAGCCCCAACACTATCTTAACCTAACAATATCTCACTACACTAAACTAACTATACCTAATCTAAAACTATTCTACATCTAAATCCTATTATACAACTATATATAAACACAAAACTAAGAACAAGGAAGGAAGGCAGAAGAGGGGTGTGGGCCAGAAGAAGTCCAGGTCTACGGTATCCCAAGTTTTACGGCAATGTCATTCATCCGCCGGTTGAGGGTTACCAGTTCACTGCGCACATCGAGGAGCAAGTTGTTGTTCCTGGCCAGCTCTATCAGAATTTCTTGTTGCTTGTCAGCCCTTGCCGGCGTCCTGGTGGGTGCCCCTGGATCCTGCCCTGGTGTTTACTGGCCAGCTCCCTGGCTGGGTGCAGCTTGAGTTGGCCCTTGGCTGCTGGTACCTGGAATGGCTGATGTGCTTGGTACCGGAACAGGTGAGACCACTGTGTTAGAATTTTTTCCACCGCCAGCCTTGCCACCAGCCTTTGATGTAGTAGACTTGTCACTGTGTCCCACAGCCTCTGGCATCGCATGCCAGGTCCCATCCCGCCGAGCAGCCGCGTATCTCCGTGCCATGGACCTGTACCCCTTCTTGACCCTGCGGATGTGAAGCCACCGTTCCTTGGCCACATTGAATGCATGGGTCTCCTCTGCATTCATGTTGTCTGAAAAAAATGGGATTCACTGGTTCATTTGCCTATCATCATATTATATGGCACAAATCACATACCACATGGGAGGCAACACACATGTCACATCCTGTAACGTCTCAAAGTGACCTGCCCACATAATTAACAAGCCCTACTTTCCACTATACAGGCCCTGGAACGTGACATCACAGTACATGGCAGGTGTGATGTACTGGCAAATCAGATGCCAAATGAGAGAGTGATAACATGTCACCTTTGTGCATCCTGAGAGTGTGCAAGTATTCCAAATAACATTAGTAGTGTGGCACTACCCCTCCATGGGCAGCCCCACCCTCATCTGACCCTGTGACACACTGCTGATACTGCTCTACGATGCACATGTGCAGACATGTGTGTCTATCTGTAAATGTGTACAGGTCATGTAGTCACTGACAAGACAGCCACTCTCTCATATGTTTGCCAGTGTGGCTATATGAATATGTCAATGGAAACTCAATGTAAGCTCAGCCTACATGCATGGGAAGAAGACCGGGACACCCCCACCAACAACAGGTGTCAAGAATATCAAGGAAGTTCTCCTCAATATTGCTGCGTACATCGGCAGGAAACAGCAGCAAAACACGCCATAAAGGCCTACACAATATGCACCTCAGAAATCCCATAGCTGTCCTGGTCATGGGGCAAGGATGTATCCTAAGTCCAATGCTGTCCAATCTATACTTTAGCCTGCTGGCCAACATCGGGAAATTGTACGGCTCACCTAAGTGTATTGTATGGCGACAATAACCAGTAACTGAGTACGTGTGGGACAAACTACACTGACACACGTCTCTGTTGTACAAAAAGCATGTTTAACATGCGTAACTAGAAGAGCATCAACAAACTCTAACGAAACTGCAGTAAAACAGACCGCATTCCGTTTGGTAGCCCTGAGGTATCTTGGTCACATGAAAGGTGGCAGCTGGAACTGTGCTCCTCTCCCCCTTGCAAACATGTGATCTTAGACCTATGACAAACAAAACAACAAGCCCTGTCCTGGCCAAAGCCCGTCAGCCAGGTAATTTCACCTGCTATGGGTTCATGTGTAAAATATGGAAGAACTCCAAATGCCATCCTATTGAAACAAGGAACCCTTTGCTGCAGGGCCTGCCCATCAGCCACACCGATGACAGCCATCCTCTGATATCAGCAGACCCTGCAGAATCTGCCAGCCACACTGACTCACGACCAGTCGCCTAGAACCCCTTCCACGCCTACATAGTAAATACACCACAGGCTCATCATGCGGCAGAAAAGGAACTATGGGGCATATTACCAAGGGCATTATTGCCGCATTAGCTGGACTTTTTCCCGCTAATGCTGAAGAAAAGTGGAAAATGACTCAGTCTCCCCACCAGGGATCTATGCAACATTTTGCATAATAAAGCAGCAAAGGAGTTGACAGCCAATCTGTAAAATGAAAAGACATCTTTATTATAATTAATTATGAGGCTTCGTCGTCCAACCGTAGTTTTACAATTGAAAGAGGGAGCCTGCCTGAGCTTTCTCAGGCAGGCCTTTTATACAAAAAGTTTGGCCCTAGGCTCACATTCTTGCTGTGACACACATCATTGTAGGTCGCTCCCATGGTACCATAACAAAGCAGGCTATAATTATGAATTCCATTCTACTTGCCCAAACTGACCAACCCATCTTCCATCATGAACATATGTCAAACTTCACATATTTTCCTGTGCGGGCCGGAGAAGCTCACAATAGAACTGGTTTCCTCCCCATCATATAAACAGTCACCTCCCCATTGTAAAAGCCCAGAAGCAGAGAAACAGAGCCAGGTGTGGAAGATAGAAATGTAGGATAAGGGATGCTTGTGGGTCATAAACAGGCATGGCTACTGTATTCGGCCTTCTAATCTTGCTCAGGCCAATGTACACAACAAGTTGCTCAGATCTTTAATATAGATTGACTAGAGGGCATGGACTGGTTTGGTGAGGCCAACATCACGTAGGCAGATTCAGCCTGTTCAGGTCATGGAGAAGTCAGAGAAAGGTGGACGTGTCCTTTGGATCAAATTCAGCCTTTAATCAATTGACTATATGAGGGCAAGACACAAGATGGATGCCGTGGGCTCAGGACAAGAACAGTGATTTAAGGGTGATAGCATCACTCGATCGTGACGCAAATACACAGGCATAATGTCCTGATCATTACCGGTCTATTGATACCAAATTCGTCGTGGTATGATGATATTTTCTGCACGAGTGTTTAGGCCTTGGTACACCATTATGGCGGGGTCCAGAATTTTCAGAACCACAATGCAGCGATAATTTTATTGCCCTAGTACCAAGCTGTCGCTAACACCAGTTAGCGACAGCTTGTGGGTGATAGCGGGCATTTAGGGGCCCACTTTGCATGTCAGCGATAATTATCGCTAATGACATGCAAAATGGGCGTGCCAACATGTGAGCGACTGAAAACAGTTGCTAACATCTCTAACTACTATTAACAACTTTAGGACAAGCTAAGCGCAAATATCTCCAAAAGCTAACGCCTGCTAAAAGCAGTTCTCAGCCATGTTATCCAATGGAAGGTGGATAACATGGCTAAGAGCATTGTCACGATAATGCATGAATATCGCTGATTTTTCTGCGATATTCATCCGTTTCGCAGGATTTTTACCTCTTTAGAGATAAACCTTGATAATATCAAGGTATCTCAGCGGTAAAAATCCTCGATGCTCGGCGATATTTTTTTCCCGCTAACCAAGCAATAGCGATAATTATCGCTATCACTTGGTAATATGCCCCTATAAGATTCAGAGTTGCATGCATGACACCCAGTCTAACCCAGGACCTAAAGGCCTCATAAAGGAGAAGACCTGGAACGGGCAAAATAGACCACTCAGATCATGCGACAAAACATTCATGACCCAGTCTTGTGTCAGTCCCTCTCAACATGGCTACGCTAGGTCATTTCTCTTGCCCCTTGGCGGTGTAATGAACTGCCCCCTCACCCATTATCCATCTATCAACACAAACTCTCCTGTGAAAGTTGGTAAACTTGCCTGTTCCCAATATGTGGTGCAACATTGCCTTGAACCTCTATGGCACCGTTTCATCTGAATGACACTGCAAAAGGACCTTCAAACCTTGTGTGGATGAGATGTGATCTATTCATACCTTACACATGACATGACCTTAACCGGGCATGATATGGGTGTGTTCCAGGGCATATGAGTAAATCTCAATGTCCGCTTCAGAGGCAGTGTACTGCAGATGAAGCGTGTATACATCTTTGTGCTGGTCTTGATAATATGTAGCCATGTGTGCAAATCCTGTAGCGTAATGCCTGCATGATCCCTGGATCATTGGCTATTTAGCTATAATCTGTGCTGGATGTCATGCACAGGTAATCAGAGCAGTTGCATCGTCCCTTCATGGACATAGTCACAATTTAGATAAATATGCGTCTAACCACACTCTTATACATATTGTCTGAATAATAACACAACAATACTCAGCACCTTGTGGCCCAGTGACATGCGGAACACACCAGCATTGCCAAACTACTGTGTGTTGCTTTTCTCAATGATATCCATTACATCACACATGCCAATGTACTTCACAATTACTCACCAGTGGCTCTTGGGTCCTTGAAACGGTCCACGTCACCCTGCGTGATGGGTCGCCGACCATCTGTGAGTGAACCAAATTAAATATGTGTCATTGTATGGCATCCAGACACGTCACATAAACATGATGAACATGAGGAACAACTTTTCAGTCACAAGAAATGCTACTTCACTTAGTAGGGGATTCACACATAGTACTAATGACTCTGTGCACTTTGATTGGCATGCACACATGGGCTTGCTAATGCAGTGGTGGCCAAACATAACATAACCACAGTCATACATGCACATGACAGTTGGGTCATGCAATTCATAAGCACCATGTCCACAAAGGCATCATGTGTACGTTGTACTCCGTATGATGGTAAGTATGCATTTAGTAAGAGGCTGATAAACAATCCTTTGGGATGTAAAACACTCTTGAGCTGTAAAACTCAAAAGTGAATGACTGTAACCTGAAACATTTAACTCTGTCACTTCATAGAGGTGTTCCTGTGTATGAATGCCCTCCACTGTGGCAGAACGCACCCTAAAGGTGCATAACTTTAGGAATTGAAGATTCTCCAAGAATTGTGATATTGTACATACCCTGCACCATGGCGCAACTTTTGCGTTGCTGCTCAGTCACATAAGTAATGCAACAGCGCTGCCAAATTACCCCAAGAGGCATGTAAATCTGCTAAAATGTGCCGGGAAGTGGGAGTCCAAATCAATCTTAACTGAAGCAAATCATGTGCAAATTACATAGGGACAGATGTATCAACATTCCCTTTTGCGATTACTAAATAGCGATTTATTAGGATTCGCTAAATAGAAATTTCAAAATTGTAAGTATGTCGGAAATCGCTTATTGTTTGCGAACCATCAACATTCCCAAATAGCGATTAGCAAATTGCAAATCTCAATCTTCCCATTCATTTCTGTGTGCCAGGAGGCCCATAGGAATTAATGGGGAAGTTTGCAATTACCAAATTGCTAATTGCAAATAGAGATTGTTTTAAATGGTGCAGGGGTGTCACAAGAACACCCTGCAGTACCCGTGAAAATGGCATGTGTGCACATATGGCGCACAGACATGCTGCAAGAGCACGTATGAGCGTCACATGGCAGCTATTGATGATTTAAAAACAAACGGCACATTTATAAAATAGCGCTACTTACCACCAACTAGAAGGTGGTAATTTGTGACTCCTAAATGGCAATTTTGAATGTTAATTGCCCTGATACATAGCATGTAAGGAATTGCTAAAGTAGCTATTCCTCAAATGTTATAGCAAAATAAGCAAAGGCAAATTTTGCCATTCCTAACTTTGCACAAATAATGTCACATAAATGCCATTTACCAAATAAAGGGTTTGCTGACGCCGCAATTCAGCTAATGTCTGCGTTACAAAACTATTTTTGCCATGATACATATGGCCCATAGGGAAATGACATTGTCATCAAGACCTTGTCACAGTATCACAGTAATGAGTCAGCATGTACATGCCATACACACATGTCACACACGTAACACACTTATATTACATTTGAACATTAAAGTGAAACTATGGGTTTATGACTTACCACCCTGTATGCCTGGCATCACTCCGGTGTAATCCAGGAGGTCGGCCTCCCACGCAGTCATGTCCTGCCAGCGGTGCTTCCACTGGTGCACAGAGCATGCTATCTTGAAGTAGTGCTCCATTTGGAGCCTCACACGCTCCCAGCGCACATTCCGTTCCCCCACATCATACCCCAGCAGGATCCGCCCCCCCCCCCCGCCTCCAACATATTTGGCAGATAACATTTTATCAACCACAAAAAAAACCCCAATGCCTCCTCACTCATCCTCCCCGACCTCCCAACAGCAGGCATCTCCCTGACCCCCTTAACCCACTTAAAACTAATAAATAATAACCCACTTAACAAACACTCTATTAATGTATACAAACTAACCCCTGAATTAACTCTTAAAAACTGAGGACACCAGACACACAAACAGTGTACACTACAACTAACACAACAAACAGACACTGCAGATAAACCAGAGGACAGTAGACACACAAACTGTATAATACACAACAAAAAGTACAAACACACACTTCAGACAAGACAGAGCACGCAGCAACACTCTCCAAATCCAACTTCCAACACACCAACCACCATACACCTCCTACACTCAGCCTATGCACCAGCAATTGCAGAAAAGAGAAAGTGAAAGTAGAAACCACACCCATGTGACAGGAAGCAGTAATACACCACTTCCTGTGTTTGCTGCTAAAAATTCCGACTTAGCGACAAAATAATAGGTGTTAGCGACGAAAATCGTGTCATTAAACGTCGCTATGGTAGTCCTATACAAAATCGATCGAAATGCGACCCGTTTTTTGTATTTGCGACGAAAATTTACTCGCTAACTGTTGCTAAGCGACATATTTATTATTAATGATACATAAAAGAATTACATCATGGATTTCTATGTATAAATTAAAATAAATACCAGAAAATTTAAAAAAAAATTATGAGTATATTTTTCATCCCACAAAATCTTCAAATTATTTGGATAGAGAGGTGTGAACACAAATTACACGTTAATCTTAACATAAAATTAGATCAACACAAGAGACAGGGGTCAGGGAACGTGATCATGCACAGATTACCTACCGGAATAATATCTACTATCAATGGTACAATGCTGTTTCATCATGGTTCTGTAGCAAAGTATGGAAGGACGTCCAATTGGACACTTCCAAATGCATTTACATAGACGTAACTGGTCAAAGTCTTTGTTTTGCCTCTACATCTCATGCATAGCGTGGAAAGATGACATTACATCATGCAGACGTAGAAGGCATCACACAATAGGAGGGATCCAAACACCACAAACCATACATCATGGTGCAGATGTACAAGTTCCTTGCACCCCTGAATGTCAGCGGTAGCCTTACATTATGTGCTGCTGCTGTTGCGCAATCCATGTGCAGCATATGTGGTGCAAAGGATGCCCAATGCTGTGGCATATCCCCAAGGTCTTGCCACGTGAAGAGAGGTGTACCGGCAATAAGGGCTGGCACCGGGGGTGGCACAAATGCACAGGAGGTAGTGTACTGGTGTTGCTATGCGTCATACCATTGGCTGATGTAATTAAGAATGATACCAGCCACTCACTCCTGGACCAATGCTGCGTCCTGTCCCTGCACTTGCTTTCAGCATGCGTGATGCTTCATGCAGGGCGGTAGTGGGGTCACATGGTGCTTTCATTGATATCCGTGTGCGAATGTACATGTCTTGGGCCTCTGGTAGCGCAGGCTGGCACAGGTCTAGTGTGTGATAGCAGCCTATGCCTTATGTATATCCCATGGTTGCTTTGTTTGCCCTGGGCTCTTACTGTCTTTGTACCTCCTGAGGATGTTGTTGTTCCGGTCACACTGTGTCATGGTGGTGTGTAATGTCACATGTGTGCGTTGCCACCAATTGCACACGATTTGTGGATCCTGCTGCAGGTCGGACTGGCTTGAGCCTCCCATGTGGGGAGGCATCGAGTTTGGTCGGGGTGGGTCTGACTCCCTACATTGTGTTTGGCAGTGGGGCCTTGCTGCCAGGCCTGGACTGACCATTGCGGGCCCTGGGCAATCCCCCGGTGCGCCGCAAGGGTAGGGCCCGCTTTTGGGCCCTTGGGGTCCCTTTTACCTACAGGGCCGTTTGTGCAGCATAGCTGCAAGCTCCTCCCTGTAACAAAGTTGGACGGAAACCGGACCTGGCAAGGAGCTCTGTTGCACACCCAACCTCCCCAGGGGGGACAGCCGAGCACTTTGCCGGGGCGGGTTTTGGTTCCCAGTCCGGCCCTGCTTGCTGAAGCTTGCCGGAGATCCCTTGTTGTTTCACATCAGTCTCGGGGTGTCAGCTCTGCTTGTGGGGTGGCTGTGGTGTGTGTGGACCACCTTGCGTTGGCCTGTCCTCCTACTATGGGTGACTTCGTACCTGGGTATGGTTGCCCTTGGATCCTCTGGTTCCATGCCAGTCATGTGGACATTTTACCAGGAGTGCTGTCCAACACGGGGTGTGTCCGCATTGGAATCCGGGGTGTGTTTAGGATTATGTGGTGTTTGGCTTCAACTAGGGTCGGGCTCTGTCCACCCTGCAAGCTTTGTGTGTGGCCGGATGGCCCTTTGGCGGTTTGTGGGTTGAGCATGTGAGCCCCTTGTTGGCCAGATGGACCTTGAGTTGAATCTTCCTGGCTCAGGTATTTTAATTCCTTTGCACATTGTCACAGTATTTGGTTCTAATATTGTTGTGTTGTGTACCTCTTACTGATGTATATGTGCAGGTGCTCAGTTTAGCGTTTGTGCACACTCTGGAGGTGTGCCTCCTTCATGCTGTGCCTTTGTTGTAGGGTGGTTATCCCTTTTGGTTCCCTTTGGCCTGGCTGGTCATTATCTGTGGTCTTCTGTGCCTACTCTCCATCAGTGGCTGTGTTGGCTGTGGGGCCTGTGTTTGGCCTTGTGGTGTGTGTCATGGGCCGTTAGGAGGTTGCTTGCGTTGGGTGTGGCAGATCATTGTGCTTGCTTCTGGAGGATATCCCAGGCCATGTTGTGCATGGATGCCGTTGGGTGTTCTCACCACACTCTAATGTCATGTGGACATAGGGTGATGTGTGGGACTGTGTTTCCTGCCTTTGGGTACGCAGTGTTGTGTAATGCTTGGGTTACTTGCTGCTTCTGCTGCTTCAGTCTGTTTTGCTACAGTGTGAATCCAAATCTTGTTTAGCAATCTGCACAATAGTAAGAACTGGTACATGGAGGGCTATGACTCTGAGTGATGTTCATTTCCATAGAGTCGCCCGACAATACTACTCCCCCACCTGCATGTGTCAACACCCTGCACATACTAGCACTTGCACCTGCACATGGCTGACTTGCACTTGCATGAACACTCCAGCAATGCCACACATTTACGGCATAGATGGCTCTCACAGATACTGTCATTTTAGTGCCCAGCCTGCACAACACATAATACGCATCACATCCATGCTGGCTGTGGCGTTCTGCACAATTACTGTGGCATCCCTGCAGACATGCATGGAGCCAACAGGTATTGGAATACTGCACCTTATTGTCGGACACTGTGGTCCATTGGAGACATGTAGTACGCCATAACGTAATGCTGGCAACCCTGGCATGGCCATTGTGGCTAGCTGGACACATAGCTACTCCCCATTGGAATACAGATTTTAGAATGGGTGGTAGTTTTGCAGTAAGTCATTATTACACCAGGACATGTATCAGCCTTCCATTACTCAGTCCACACTAAGGATGTGGCTGGTGCGTCCAGATAGGTATCTTTCATCCAAATGCCAAACAGCATGAACCTAAAGCAGGACTGAGATGAGACACACACTAAGGGGGAGGTGATGTCAGTCACAGTATTGTGTGGGATGATGTGCATATGAGATGAGGTCACACAAGGGCTACCAGATAGTCAGTGTAAATATGCATCACAGTCCAAATAGTCTAACATAGTGTCAAGATACACTCCACACTCATTAGGCTATTTCCTAGTGCTAAGGCAGAGCCATTTTGGTATGTCCCATTGAAGATAGGGCACTGTGAGACAACCATGTACCACTGCTACTTCTCACCTGTAATCTCCTCAGATGATTCCCCATTTGTCAAACACAGGTCCTTTCCTGTAAACAAGTATGATCAGACAATGTCATGCTGTATCAATGTGTAATGTTCAAATGCATGATTGTTTGTGACAAACAGTGATGTAATTCATCTCCCATGTCACATTGCAGAGGGCGAGACAGCATCTCCTGAAGAGCAACCTGGACAGGCACTCAGTGATGACCCGGATGTCTACGCTACACTCACCATCGACGACCTTCAACTCATACTCAACAACATTGCCTCCCCAGCCTCCTGTGCAGGGCAACCCAGTAGCCCTCGGCAGAGCCCACCCCCTGCTCACACCAACGAGCAGCAGGCATCCACCACCCCAGCCACTTCCCTGGGGCCAGATCCAACGGCACGTGCATTCCAACAGCGGATCATAGGGCTCCAGGAACGGTTGGGGGATAGGGTGGACGTGGGCTTCAAGCTCGTGGCAGCCGAGCTCGCAGCCATCCGTGGGTGTCTTACTGACACCCAGGGCCCATTCCATGCTCTCCACCAGTCCATGGATGACATTGCTGGAGTCATGATACAGCGGCAACATGCTTTGTCTGCTCAGGATGGCTCCAGCAATGTCGTCAAGGGACTTGACAACATCAGGATGATCCTGGAGAGCATGGAGCGGATGCAGGCCCAACATCTGGCTGCCAGGGCTGAACACATGCGCCAGGTTACTGGGATTTTCACCGCCCTGCACCTTCTTGTCACCTCCTTGCTGCCACAGGGTTTGGTGCAGATGGATGCTGCTGCAGCCTCCACATCCTCAGCTCCAACACCAGGAGTGTCAGTGCCTCACATGGCTGCTGCCACAACACCCACTGACACCTGTGAGGCACATGACACCGATGATGATGGAGATGAGGATGACTGCGAAATAGTGCTGAGGAGGAAGCGGTAGTATCCCTCTGTACCAATGCATCAGTTTCTTTTGTTTTGCTGGACTCTGAATCGTGCCACCATGAACTTCTTACACTCACTTTCACTGTCCCCCGGAACATCCTTGGACCCCCCATGGACTGCCATATGAACCCATTCCTTGCCACCTCAACCAGCCTGTGGAGTGAACTATGCCTCTTCCCTTGGACCTGTTAACATCTATTGTCTGTCTGGCCATCCAACGGGCACCCTCTGCACTAGCCCTATATGCTCACCACTTGTATATGGTGTAAATAAATTATTATTTTCCCTTTGATATGTGTCTTGGTCAAATGTTGCAAAGGTAATAACTTACTTTTTAGGGTCCGGAGACTGATACCTTAGGAATGTACGACAATGTCAATACGAGCAGTGTACATGTTGATACTGATCCAGAGATGGTGTAGAATAATGTAGATATGTGCAAACATGTGGTCCCACCATTGCACCAATGCAATGCTATGACATTGTCACAATGTGAATGGTCCATCAGGCAAGGTCTTCAATTGGTACATGCCAGTGAGCATTAATGTGCTAAATGTGATAGGAGAAGGCCCCCTGGTCCATGTTTGGTTGCAGCAGGGCAGGCACTACTGTCCTCATGTCTAGTAGGCCATGCACTGATACATACCACTGGTTGGCTTCTATATTGGCATCATACATTCAAAAGGGTACACACAGTCTGAATAAATATTAGTGGCACTACAGCATTCACTGAGTATTCCCTGCCCTCACACTGTTATGTGTGTAGTATGTGAATCACGAGTCTCTGGCCCTGAGGTGCAATGAGCATGCCTTTCATCAACATCAGATTTGGGGAAGGGCTGCAGCAGGTGTGTAGTTGGGCCACAACTTACCAACATGGCCAGCAGCTCTGCATCCTACATGTGTAGGTACAAGTTGGAAGGTAGCTCCGGGCAGCCCCAAGCACGTCTGTACTATTTGTACACTTAGCCACCACACATGCCTCGTCATGTTGGCATTTGTCCACAAGTGGTCCATGAGTGATGATAGCCTCCTCTTACATGTGCTACTCCCCCATGGTGGACACGTGACATAGGCCCATCACTTTCTGTAGACATCACGGTGTGTGCACCTGCATGTGTCATGTCAGATGTAGATGTTACGATGTCAGGTCGTGGTAGAAAAGGTATAAGAGATGTTTCTAGGTGGTATCTATGAATGACCCAGGGGTCAGTGTGTATCCACATTTACTTGTCTGTCCAGCTGTAGGAGGTGTCTTCACCCAGCCATGTAAAATTTTTGGGATGTTGGTGTTATGCATGTCTTGGTGATGGTAATGGTCCATCCCTTCTACAAAGTCTCTGCTCAGCATAGTGATGTTTGGCCTTGTGGATCTGTAGGTGGGAGTAGTTTCCAGGCTGATGTCTTGTGACAGACATACTGATGTTGTACCCACATTAGACGGCACATCAACTTGTTACTCAAATTTGTCCCATTACTTTTAAGGTGGTCTAAATTATAGGCCCTTTCCACGGTCCAAATGGCGCCACTTGTCACCGCCCATAGCAACATTTCGTGCCATTACATGCCCTATTTGCTGCTCTAATCACATTCCACACATACATCTTTAAGGCATTAGTTCAGGAGCCTCATTGACAGTATGGCCATCTGTGCATATATGTACTTGACATAATACGTCAACAATGGGCTTGGTAATATACAGGATATGTATCTCATACGGGCCCTGGTTATTTATACGCCACTTCTTGTGCATGCTTCTATGGAAATGAAAATTGGCTGGTAATCAGGAGCATTGTACACATCTTAAGGGTCAGTTTACTGCTGTTACGACGGACATGGTCTGGAGATGTGTCTGGATGATTGGCACCAATGTGTATTGGGATGTTGCAATGACTATGCGCATCATGCACACCATTTCACACACTCCTGATTAGTGTGATTCACACAACATGCCCAATCCATGATACATGGATTGGGGACATTGATTCAGAATAGGAATGTTATCCTCATCACAATCAGCACCCTACTCTGCTAGTATTTGCACCATGTGACACAACCATTTGACATGGTGTAGCCTACATAGTACCTTGCCAAGTAGAGTTTCATACATTTGACATAGTGCAGGGCATAACTGTACTGCGTACACATTCCCACCCTCCATTGATAATGGGCTCATCTGACCACTCATTGGGACACGTAACTGTTTGATGGGTACAGTGCCCATGGCAGACAGTAACACATTAATATGTTATTTTTGTGACAATTTTATTTCAAAGACAACACGTGACTGACTCAAGCAAAATAATTGTTGATGATGCGGTTCCTCCGTGCAAGTCCAGCAGCATTTGGTGTGGGGTGTACAGCACCAGCCTCATCTTCGTCCTCATCTTCATCAGGTGGTTCGGGCACTTGGATCCATGGTGCTTTGGTACGGACACATATGTTGTGCAACACACAACATGCCAAGATAATTTTGTTCACCAATTCGGGACTGTACAGCAGGCTGCCACCTGTGATATCCAAGCACCGGAACCTGGATTTCAAGACACCAAATGTCTGCTCTACAATGGACCTTGTGCGTATCTGTGCCGCATTGTACTGTCTCTGGCCAGGGGTGGTGGGGTGACGTACTGGTGTCATCATTAAGCATGAGCGGATTTTGCGGATTGGCAATCCGCGAATTTTGCGGATTTGCGGATTCGCAATCCGCAAAATCCGCGAATTCCCGCGAATTTGCGGATTTTTTTTTTTTGTGTTCGCCCGTGTTTCTGCCAGTTTGCGAGGGTTTTTACAATTTCGCAATTTGCGAACTTACCTGTCGGGTCGCAAGTTTTGCGAACTTGTTGTTTCTACGTGTCCAGCCTGTTTGGGACACTCTTCTTCATCACTGCCACTCTCTGTCACCACTGCCACTCTCTGACTACTCATGCCACCCTCTGGCCTACCCATGCCACCCTCTGTTTCATCACCACACCCTCTGGTTGTCCAGTGTACATTATTTTCGGCAAAGCAAAGCACACCTTCCCTGCCTCAAGTGACCTGAATTAATTTGGGGCTGATTAATGTGTCACAGAATATTTTTTTAGCTGGCACCTGCTTCCTTAGTGCGCCCTGATTAGTGATCTTTTGCACTTGCTAAGTGCTTTCATTGTTGCAAAATTAGTTACAACACCTGCCCTGCCCCAACTGACAATAATGAATTAGGGGCTGATTAATGGATTTTAACTTCCAGCCTGGCTCCTGCTTGTCTCCCTTAGCTGTAATTCAGGACCTTTGTGGCATATGTGTAACTATTCTGAGGTTCAGAGCAGGGTCACATAATAGTTTCAACTGGCAACTGAACTCTGGAGGGGCCCCTCAGGAAGCACTACAGGAAATGGCTACTAATGATGTGCCTGAACTTTTGAACCTGGTAAGTAGTTACTTTCAGTTTTGCTAAGATCGTATTTCTGCAATTTTGCACTTATTCGCGGGGCGCGAACTCACGCGAACAGTGCGAGCAGCGCGAGCAAAATCCGCTGCTCGCGGATTTGCGGATTTTGCGGGAAATTCGCAAATCTCGCGGATTGCGGATTTCCCGAAAATCCGCAAAATCCGCGAGCGTAACGGATTTTCCGCCCATGCTTAGTCATCATCCATGGTCCCAGTGCATATCCTTGGTCCCCTGTGACATACAAGGGAAAGCGGAATTAGTCATTGGTTGTGCTGGATGTGTTGTTGATGAGCATGGATTAGTGTGTTGGGATGGATGTCATGTTGTATTTCAAGTTGACCATGTGTTTAAGCAGAAGGCTGTAGTGCATGTTAGCATGTGAATCAGGCTCACTGCTGTGACTCCATCCAACATCATTTTAGTGTGCAGAGTAGGTGTGGGCGGAAAATCCGTTCCGCTCGCGGATTTTGCGGATTTTCGGGAAATTCGCAATCCGCGAGATTCGCGAATCTCCCGCAAAATCCGCAAATCCGCGAGCAGCGGATTTTGCTCGCACTGTTCGCGTGAGTTCGCGTGAGTTCGCGCCCCGCGAATAAGTGCAAAATTGCAGAAATACGATTTTAGCAAAACTGAAAGTAACTACTTACCAGGTTCAAAAGTTCAGGCTCATCATTAGTAGCCATTTCCTGTAGTGCTTCCTGAGGGGCCCCTCCAGAGTTCAGTTGCCAGTTGAAACTATTATGTGACCCTGCTCTGAACCTCAGAATAGTTACACATATGCCACAAAGGTCCTGAATTACAGCTAAGGGAGACAAGCAGGAGCCAGGCTGGAAGTTAAAATCCATTAATCAGCCCCTAATTCATTATTGTCAGTTGGGGCAGGGCAGGTGTTGTAACTAATTTTGCAACAATGAAAGCACTTAGCAAGTGCAAAAGATCACTAATCAGGGTGCACTAAGGAAGCAGGTGCCAGCTAAAAAAATATTCTGTGACACATTAATCAGCCCCAAATTAATTCAGGTCACTTGAGGCAGGGAAGGTGTGCTTTGCTTTGCCGAAAATAATGTACACTGGACAACCAGAGGGTGTGGTGATGAAACAGAGGGTGGCATGGGTGGGCCAGAGGGTGGCATGAGTAGTCAGAGAGTGGCAGTGGTGACAGAGAGTGGCAGTGATGAAGAAGAGTGTCCTAAACAGGCTGGACACGTAGAAACAACAAGTTCGCAAAACTTGCGACCCGACAGGTAAGTTCGCAAATTGCGAAATTGTAAAAACCCTCGCGAACTGGCAGAAACACGGCGAACACAAAAAAAAATCCGCAAATTCGTGGGAATTCGTCCATGCTTAGTGCAGAGGAGTTGCATGTGTGGCTCTTTTCCCATCTTCCACAGACAGTGATCCACCTACTGCACTGTAATGTACCTTTGCTATATAGGTGGCATGACTACACACTACACACACTTGACCTACTGTGCGCCAGCATTCAGCAATCCTGCTGCAGAACACAACGCATGCTTCTCATGGTCATGGTCTGAGACAAATCACCAGTCAGCTACCTCTTACATGCATGGACCATTGGGGCCTTGTTAGGTTCAACAAGGACATCAACTACAGCATGTGGAACACCATCCACTACCTGTACTGTGTGCTCCTACCTGTCCTGGCCTCAAGACTAAATGACATGAGTGCTCAGTGGACATGATGAATGTAGCACTATCACATATCTTAAGTTGGAAATCTTTTTGTAATGAGACTTTTTATTATTCTTAAATCCATACTACACACAACAAAGGGGCCTAAATGAATTCAGCCAATCAACTTTCCAAGTTAAGACTGGACAAGTATGCAATCAGTAATAAAAGCATATTTACCACCCTCAGTTTGGATGCTATCATGCCCAGCCCATCAATGAACCACAATCAAGCATGAATAATGGTACATGATTCTTACACAACGCCCCATCGTTGGGCATGCACATTGACCATCAACTCCCATCCCCCCAGCCCGGCCGCTGGTGCAGTAGTGTGACATCTATGTGTTGCAAAATCACTACTGATGTGTGTCATGTACCAATGAGTCAGCGTACGCTCTATAGTGTAGTGCTCTATTTCCTCCTATGTTGCGGGAGCCTCTCACTGTGCTAGTCCCTCTCTATCCAAATGGAGCTACTCATGCATGTCCCACCCCCACTGAGGACTCAGAACTGCTATCCTCCTCCCTGTCTATTATCCAGATTCCCCCCACCAGGGCCTCCCATGCACGTGTAGCTTCAAGCACTTTTTCTTAATGAGAGCTATGTGCCAGCTGCATTCTGTTGGAGCTCTTACTCCCCACCCATTTGAGTATCGCTTCCTTCCACCTGACAAAGCTGGGGCCAGGGGTACTTTCAAAGTGACGCATCTGGGAGATGCGGCACATTGTAATGGGCTGCACCACATGTAGGCGTTCCTGTGCAGTGGGGGCCTTCCGCCACTGGGACACCTCCTAAAAGAGTTAAATGTTCAACATTTCACTCAGTCACTTTTAGGCCCATGCTGCATCACACGCCTACACCTGCCTGAAGCAGGCATGAGGATTGACGCAGCATTAACTAGATAGGGCACCCAGAGCATTGCTGGATCTGTGTTGCACTTGTATCGCTGTTCCAGCTATGCGTCACTTTTCCGGCACAGATGCATCAAGCATCTGTGCCGTTTTGGCACCATGGTGCACCGCATTGTAAATGGCACCCATCCATGATGGCGGAGCTGTGGCACACAATGTCTTGCACATCCTTGCTGCTTAGCAGGAATGCACCAGTTATTGCACATGTGCCCCCTTGTATGTGATACAGTGACATTGATGTGGATAGATTTCTGTTTTGCATGTATGTGCTGTAGATGCAAGTGATATGTTGGATTACTACTTACCAACTAGGACTGCATTCCCATATGTTCCATCCTGGAAGCGCTGGTTGATGACTGACTGCTGGAAAATATACGAATCATGCACACTCCCTGGGAACTTTGCTATGACATTTGTGAACATTCCACGGTGGTCCACTATTGCCTGCACATTCATTGAGTGCGTGTGCTTTCTGTTTCTATATATGTGTGCCCTGTCCGCTGGTGGCACAAATCGGATATGTGTGCAGTCTATTGCACCCAGTACTTGTGGGATTCCAGCTATGGCGTAGAAACCCTGCTTGACCAGGAGCTGTTCACGCACAGTATTGGGGAAGTGTAGTTCCTGGGGTATCAGGCTGATTATGCCATCCAACACATTTGGGAGGAATCTTGAAAAGGCTGCCTGTGAGACACCACCCACTCTGGATGTTGTGGGTTGAAAAGTCCCGGAGGCCAGGAAATGCAGCACAGCCAGTAGCTTTGTTTGTGGGGGGATATTGGTTATCCGCTGGGTTGGTGGTGTGAGCCTGTGGGCTATGTGGTTCAGTATGTAGTCAATGGATGTCCGTTTGAGCCTGTAGTGGGCTATGATATCCTGTGGTTGTAGATCTCCAAGGACAAGTCGGTTGCGCATTCGCCGCTGTCATCTTTGGTGCTGCCTTGCTGGTGGTCCGGGAGGCGGTGGGGGTGGAGGTGGTGGGGGCGGTGGCGGTGGTGGCGTTGGGGGCTGTGGCCACTGTGAAGTAGTGAAGTAGTGTGGCTCACTGGTTAGAGGCGGCAGACCCGAGAGCAGAGGACGGCCCGGGACCAGGGTTCGATTCCCGGCGCAGCAGGTTTCTGGACCAGGGTCAGCGGACTCGATAATTCTCTCGCCTCGGTGCCCACTCTGATCAGCGATCACACTCGGCAACTCTGGGCATTAGCTTGCCTCATCTTCACTAACGGCCCCACCAGACCGCCGGGGATGCCTGGTCTCACCCCGGAGATACCCATTAAGGGACCATCTCTCAGGGAAGCCAGGAAGGGTTTCGCAGCGGTCGAAGCGCCTTGGGACCCTACGGGTAAGTAGTGCGCTATATAAATGCCAATACATTTACATTTACATTTACATTTACTGTGGGACTCCGAGCTGTATGATTACTACCTCCATGCCGTCTGCAGGTCCTCAGCTTTGTGGTGGGGCCGGGCTGGGCTAGTTCTCCTTTTCTATGGTCTTTTTATCTCCAGTTTTGCATTTTTAGAACTGCTTTGAGCAGTTCTTATTTATCTCCAGCTAAGGGGCTCTAGCGGGATTTTTTTGTCGCTAAGCATGTCTAGGCGATAGTTGATAATTGTGCGCTAGCGTGTTAGCGACATTTTTTGTGGAATTTAGCAAGGGTACGCCTACCTCGCATATCATTAGCGATATTTATCGCTTCCGCGTATAGCGATATTTTTTTTCCTCGCTAACGCATGGGAACTGCTGCTAACAGTAGTTAGCGGCAGCTTGGTAATAGTGCGTTAATCTTATCGCCGCTTTAGCAGGGATTTTCCCCGCTAAAACGGCGATAGAGCCCTTGATAATATGCCCCACTGATCTCTAGGCAGTTTATCCAGATCAGTCAACGCTACTGAAAGGAGGACCTCGATGTTCTTAATTTTCTCTTCATCAAGGGCCACTCTACACCACCTCAGTCGCCTTCCACAATTTGTTGGTTGAACTTCAGAAGTTGACATGGTGGCAGGTATAGGTAATAGGCGTTTCCGAGTTTGACCATAAGGAATTCAGAGTTAGTGATAAAGAATTGTGGTCACTATCAACAGACGGGAGGACTTCCATGTCCTTCATGACACACCAAAGTTTAAAGTCAAGAAGGACATAGTCAATCCTTGAAGAGTGGTTAACCCTATTATAACTGTGAGCTCCCATTTGGTCGGAGGCAGATCTACCATTCGCTGCCCTTAGGCCAAGCTCTACAGCTAGTATATTCAATTTTACAGCCCGTTGTGACCACCTCTTAATTGGTTGTAATCAAGGATAGGAATACCCCTTCTGATATCATCCTCAGCAGTGTCCAAGATATCCTCCACGGGCTCAAATGTGCAGTTCATGTCCCCTGCCACAAGGACATGCACACTATTCGGTCGTTGCCTAAGTATATTATCCAGGAGACTGATTACGAGTGATGGAGCACCACTGTTAGTGCCGTGAGCATATATGTTATAGATTTCCAATCTCCTCCCTTTATGTTCTCCCGTCAGTGAGACCCCCAAGATATCAAGACAGTTGGTTTGAATCTGGCTAGTAATACAATTCAGCGAGCTACTCACCCAAACCAGGAGCCCACCCGACGGGCAACCTCTTCCTGTGGGTGAAGATACCACTGGGAGAAAAAAGGTGGTATAGCAAGTTTTGTAATGGGGCACCAAGCTCCAGGTCTCCTGGAAGATGCAAATTGAGTAGTACTCAATCAGCCTATTCCAGTCTGGAAAATCCAATTTCTTGGAGATGCCCGCTAAGTTCCAGCTCAAGATTTTTAGGGGAGGGTCATTGTCAACTACACCAGTGGAGTTATACGATGGAATTAGGGTAGGTCTGGCTATTATCTCAGTCTCAGTGGGATCTAGTGCCTTACGTGCCTGACCTACAGCCGTGGGGCTAAAACAGTTACCGTGACTGGTCTGTGTGTTCAGCGGAAACGCACTAGATACATGCAAAACCTCATGATGACCCAGAGCACCCTTTTCTCCTACATCTTGTATTGCCTCATTTGAGCCTCCCCAATTCTAGCAATCCCACGATTAAACATACTATTCAGGCGATGATAGTCAGCGTGTCAATAGCCACATTCTGCCCCATGAAAGTAAGAATAGCCATTATTGGGCAGGATATTCCAGGTTGGGTAGTTATTATGGGTTGGTCCGCCTTGTGTCCTCCCCCCCAACTAAGGGATCATGGGCCTGCACATACTGCAAGTATTCAGGCCGGTTGTAGAAGTGACTCAGGTCATATGTGCCAATTCCACTATATTCCTGGCGGTACTGGTAAGAATATATAAGCCTTACAACCCTGGTATCCTGGAAGTTTCCCAGGATGCAGTCCCCTGCAGTGTCCTTGGCCCTGTTACCAACCCAATTTGTTTGTCTTACATGAAGAACCTGCCCATCAATATAGGGCAGAAGCGGCCTATTCTTACTCAACCAGTGGGTTGTTTTAATTTTAAGCTCCTGATAGGATTCTGACTTATCCGGATCTAGCTGCAGGACTCCAGTTAGGACCACTACGTAGGGTAGGCACTGTGGCGGTAGAATAACTTGTCCAGCAGTTTGCCTTGGTGCCATTGCCCTGCTCGAATCTAGATTTTCTATCCGATTATCATCACTCTGCCTAGATGGCTTATCCAAACTATGGTCACTACTTGAACTCGACCATTTCCCTTCCTGGGGGGCTCTGTTTTCCCTTTGAGTGTATCAGAAGGCGAGATTTTGCTGCCAGGCTTCGCACTATTTAATGTAGTGCCCGAGGGAACCAGATTTTGTATTACCTGGAGCCCGGGAGTTATACCAGTTACTGCCAAGGCCGGCAACAGTATACGTGGGGATAAAGAGTCTTCCTGTAGATGTTTCCTTCGATCACACTCTTCCCGCCCCGATCTAGAGTGTAAGTTAATCAATGTCTTTAAGGAAAAGAAATTGTCAAATGTAGCTTGCTCAAATCTGTCCAGTTTTTCCGCTAGTAACTTTACCCTCTCCAGTACCGGAAGAATAAGGGATCTTGTGACTTGTTCTACTTGTGCAATAAGTGGGGCCTGTGTTCCTGCGTCTAAACAAATATTATCGTGTGATGGTGGAGTAATCGCCTCAGTTGTATTACAAGGAGTCAAGCTACCAGCAGATTTTCCTGCCCTTAGTGCTGGCTTTGCTGCTTTACCTAGGCTCCCATGTCCTGTTGCTATCTCACTACTACAATTGGCAGCTGTCCTAAATTTCTTAAGAGTTTTTTGGCGTACTCCTTTCTGTCCACTACCTACTCTTTTCCTTTTACCTATGGCACTATTTGGGCCCGTAGCATTTGCCGTCTCTCTGCAGATTGTGGCTCCGTGGGAAAGGCTAACAGTACATGCAAGCTCATGCTCCCCATTTCGGATGCCCGGCAGCGGCGGGTCCAAGGGGTCCAATCTAGCCATTTGGCCACGCTCAGCAGGCCTCTCGAGATCCGCCCCCATCGTTAGGTGAAAGAACGAAAGTATTATCATGGGCAGCTCTTTCATTGTGCTCTTCAATAGGAGCTGGCGAAACAGCCAAAGCCAGCAACCCCAAGGATGGGCGTTTGTGTGACAATAGCTCAGCAGAAAGGCGTCGCTCAGTAATGGCGATTTCTTTTTCTAAGACAGAGAAAGCCCGTGTAATGAACTGGTCCAGTGTGCCACTAACACATCCCCCCCCCTTTTTCCCTTACTTGACCGAGTAGACATTGGCATCAGGAGTGACCCCTTAGTAGAATCGTGCAATGGACACTATTTATCAACCAATGTGTACAAACAGAGGACTTAACAAAGTTCAATGTCTACAGGGTAGAATTTCAGGGGGGTAGCCCTGCCTGGCCTCCTCCGGATTCTTCCTGGACGCTCCTGCGTGCTCCCGTGCAGCGGTGACCTATATCTAATATATAGTGCGTACGGCAACCTGTGGGCGGGGCTGACACAAAACGTGGGACCAGGTGATATCGGTCTGGCAGGGACTCCTGGGAGATTGAGTCCCTGTGTGCGTTGGTCAAAGCCCTTACAATGTTCCAGTTCGCCCCACAGGACACCTGACTCCTACTGCCCAGGTAAGGCGCTGCGCTTGCTGAATCCAGGCGAAGCATGTGCAGCGAGCTGTTGCTGTGGTCCGCTAAATCAAGGGCTGCTCTACTCAGCTAGTTCAAGGGCTGCTCCTCTCGCTCCCGGCATGCAAACAAACAAAGTTGTGGTGTCCTGGTGAAGGAAGGGGGCAGAGGGATTAAGTCCGCACGGCAACCTGTGGGCGGGGCTAACACAAAACACGGGACCAGGTGATCTCGGTCTGGCAGGGACTCCTGGGAGATTGAGTCCCTGCGTGCATTGGTCAAAGCCCTTACGATGTTCCAGTTCGCCCCACAGGACACCTGACTCCTACTGCCCAGGTAAGGCGCTGCACCCGCTGAATCCAGGCGAAGAGGCACCCGCGTAGCGGGTGCACTGTGCTGTTGCTGTGGTCCGCTAAATCAAGGGCTGCTCCACTCAGCTAGTTCAAGGGCTGATCCTCTCGCTCCCGGCATGCAAACAAACAAAGTTCTGGTGTCCCGGTGAAGGAAGTGGGCAGAGGGATTAATTCCGCACGGCAACTTGTGGGCGGGGCTGACACAAAACACGGGACCAGGTGATATCGGTCTGGCAGGGACTCCTGGGAGATTGAGTCCCTGCGTACGTTGGTCAAAGCCCTTACGATGTTCCAGTTTGCCCCATAGGACACCCGACTCCTACTGCCCAGGTAAGGCGCTGCACCCGCTGAATCCAGGCGAAGTGGCACCCGCGAAGCGGATGCGGCGAGCTGTTGCTGTGGTCCACTAAATCAAGGGCTGCTCCACTCAGCTAGTTCAAGGGCTGCTCCTCTCGCTCCCGGCATGCAAACAAACAAACACCTACTGGTAATCCTTTTCAATCCACTAAAAAATAAAGCGAGCAGAAAAAACTTCAATTCACTAAGCGAAACATGATCACTACACAAATGATCAATTGGCCTAAATGCGGGACCGGCATACTTGTGTCAGCTCAAAACGTGTTCGGCATACAAAATGCAAACTTAAAGAGCCGATTCACAGGTACCTTTTATTTGAAGAAACAATGAACAGGACTGGTAATCTCTGCGTTTAGCAATTCAATGCAACATAGTCGACGGCTATGTTTGGCTTTGTACTGCACTTCTACTTCCGGGTTTACGTCCTCGTATCAGTGCAGGTCACACATGACCGACTGGAGCATTTTCTTTTTATACTGTGGGGCAGATTTATGTTAACTGGCGCATCCCGAGGGATGCGCCAGTTAACATGCGCCACAGGGCGCCACAGCTGCGCCACCCATGGTGCGCCGCATTTATGATGCGGCGCACCATGGGGCAAAAACGGCACAGATGCGTCACGCATCTGTGCCGTAAAAGTGACGCATTGCTGGAGTTGTGTCGCAAGCGCGACGCAGCTCCAGCAAGGCTCGGGGGGTGCCCTATCTGACCAATGCAGCGTCAAGCCTTACGCCTGCTTCAAGCAGGCGCAGGGTTTTGACGCAGCATTGGCCTAAAAGTGACTGAGTGAAATCTTATAGATTTCACTCAGCCACTTTTGCGAGGCGCACCTGCCCCGGAACGCCCACCCTGCGCCGGAACGCCCACAAGCGGCGCAGGGCTTTACAACGTGACGCATCTGCCTAGATGCGTCACGTTGTAAATCGGTCGTAAGGATGCGCCACGTTTACGCCACAGTTGCGTGACGCAAACGTGGCGCATACACAACATTATTCTGCCCCAAAGTTTCATTTGCTCGCTACGGTGAAGTTAATTGCTTAAGCTTAAACAGTGTCAGGGAGTCCATCTAACACTTTTTGATGATTTTACTCGTGCATCCTGGAAATGGGTTGAAACTTAAATTCATGGGAATTGTAGTTTGATTATGTAAACGGTTCGGTGGAATTATAGTTTAAAATTGTAAAGGATGCTGGGTGGTGGCTTGGAGCGATCAGCATGGCGGTGCTCCGATGAATCTCCCGGACCGGAGCGAGTGAAACGCGCACAGGACAATTCTTGCACAGAGCTCTTTGGATGACCTGACGGCGGAATGATGGTCCAGTACAGTGCGCTCTTTCTGTCCGCATATTCGATAATTTAGAAGACAATTTTTTGATTTGAAAGGTGTCCTGGAGATCGCATTATTATGGCCACCATTTTGGTTTTTTTAAACGCTACGCAAACGTTTTTTTCCCTTCAGAAGTGACTTTATTCTTCAATAGAAACCATTTTTGCTACCCTCTTGCTCTGGCAGTGATTTCACTTGTATCAGCTGAGGTTTGTAGGGCGCTGCAACCCAGTTTTCCTCTGAAGCTTGTTTCCGGACCAGGGAAGGCATGGCTTGGCAGTTCAGGCTGGACTGTTCCCATGAGGCACAGGGTCAGACTGATTTGCATATGGCCATGTCTGAACTGGGGTGGTGTGGAGTGCAAAAAAAAACGATGGATTTAGGCCCAGATCTCTGTACTGGGGTGAATGTATGACATTGTTCTGCATTCTGTCCATCAACTGTGGTTTTTGCATTTGTCACCCCGAGTGGGATGGGTATGCTCAGACGTGAACCCCATGCTCTCCACACCACAGGATTCAAGCAGGTCGAGCTGAAGACGGCTGGAATGCCAGAAACCGGTCCTCAGAAGCTTGTTTCCGGTCCAGGGAAGGCATGGCTTGGCAGTTCGGGCTGGACTGTTCCCATGAGGCACAGGGTCAGACTGATTTGCATATGGCCATGTCTGAACTGGGGTGGTGTGGAGTGCAAAAAACACAGCGGATTTAGGCCCAGATATCTGTACTGGGGTGAATGTATGACATTGTTCTGCATTCTGTCCATCAACTGTGGTTTTTGCAACCCAGTTTTACCTCATTTTTTCATAAGTATTGAAGGGTTCATGCCGCCATTTCTCTCAGCATTACTAATGTGCGTACTAACCTTATATTTACAGCACTGCGAGATCCTGTATGGTTTATCTTCTAATATGTGCTGCTTTAGATATCACACATTAATTCTTCAAACAGTTTATGTGCTCATTTCTGATGGTGTCTGGAATGGCTCGAGGAAATTCAGAGTTCCCAATTATTTTTAAATTGTTTTGTCCTCAACATTCATTTTGAAGATGCTGTCTAATCTGGATGCTTAGTTTCTAATGTTGTACCTCTCCTCCTCTTCACAAGCTCTTTCATTGTCAATAAATATAGACGCTCTATGGACTTTGGATGTTGCAGTTTGATGGGAAAAACAAAAGGTAACTTCTCTGTACATCCAACATCAAAGCGTACTTTCATTAAAAACTCAAGAATTTTTTCCGAGTTATCTCATCTGGAAAATTTGGGGATTCTCAACTTCGATCAGTGTATTACATATATGGAGTCCGCACAGTCACCACAGTTACCAACAGTAAAGTCTAATGTCAAACGCTTAAAAAAAGACCCTCCCTCACCAAGTAAACTGTCTTCCCCAGTCTCGTTGGAACTTCTACTCCAGGAAATAAGGGCCCTAAGACCCTTTGTAGAAGAAACAAATGCCAAACTACAAATCCTTTCAGATACTTGGCAGCAGCTGGACACTAAACTCAAACAGTGGAACAGAATGTGTACTCTTTTTCAGGACACCACTAAATGCGTCACCTCCTTACATTCTCAAGTCTCAACATTACAAAAACAAGTTGAGGATCTTGAAAACCAGAATAGGTAAATCTTTAATCTGGCAGAGGGAGTTGAAGGTACAGATCCTACCGCTTTCTTTAAATCCTTTCTCCCCAAGATTCTTTATCTTCCAGAAGGCACTACACTGAATATACAGGGCGCTCACAGGCTGGGTCGTATTCCCACTAATTCCTCAGATTCACAGAGACCGAGGGGTGTCATTCTGCAGATCTATTGAAAGTTTTGACAGCTGCCTGGGCTATTCAAAAAATCTCTTTCGGACGGGCGCTACTTTATTTTTTGCACAAGATTACTCAAAAGCTACTGCATCAAGACGGAAAGCCTTTCCCAACATAAGACCAGCCCTTCATTCCATGGGTGCAAGATATGGACTTTTTCATCCGTGCTTTTTGTAAAGTCACCTATAACAATAAGACTACTTCATACGATGACCCAATACGTCTGCAAAGCTTCTTCAAGACAAACAAGATAGATCTCCTGGATTCCTCACAACCTTCTTCCTCACATGTTACCTGATCGACCTAAATTTTCTATATGAGCTGTAATTTTCTCGCTGAGTGCAGGATTTCTGCTGTTATATATTTTTACTGGTTATACATTTTAGCATTTACTTGACAAATTACTTAATCCTATAAGATTTTACCTTTTTTCATGTTTTATGTCTTAACATATAAGCTAAGTTAATCCTTACATCTTACCTCTATTTTGCTTCCACAGTTACGTTTATCTTTTGGCATGTTTCCTCCCCGATCTGGTCCAGTTCTCTTGTCTGCTTCATGTGTTTCCACCTACCCCTACCTTTGTGTTCCCTGAGAGTGGGTATGTTGTTTGTTTTGTCTCTGTTTTTTTGTTTCGTCCTACAATTCTTCTCTTTGTTTAAATCTCTGGATGTCTGTTTTCTCTTCATTCTTGTCTTCACTTTTATATCAACAATTCTTTCTCTTTATGTATCTTTGATTCCTTTTCTATCAATACTCTATTATTATTTGATTGCTAAACATCTCTACTCTTACAATGCCATACCTAAGTCCTATCTCTGGCATCAGATATCTGCTCTTTTTACTATTCTCTGGCTTGGGTTCTATTTCTCTAACCACCTTACTTTTCTCCGCCTGTGCATTTTTACACTTGATTGTTTTATATCGGACTTCTGTTATGGCTCCATGTACCATTTCATAGTTGACCTTCCTTGTCATTAAAACGAATTTCTTTGAACGTGAGGGGAATAAATTCTCCCATTAAGAGACATAGAGTTTTAACTCATCTTGCCAAATTGAATGCTGATATCGTCTTTCTTCAGGAAACTCACCTGACGAAGGCTGAATCCTTGAAATTAAAAAAAGGGTGGGTAGGGGAAATTTTCATTTCTCAAGAAGATGGTAAACGAAATGGAGTCATGATATTATGTCGTAAATCCATTCCACTTACATGTATTTCACAAAATTCGGATGCGGAAGGTGGGTGGTTCATTGTTAAACTGTTATTGAGGGGTGTTCCAGTTTCTTTTCTAAATGTTTATGCTCCCTCTGGAGGAGATACTTCCTTTTGGCCTATTTTAGCTAAACATATTTCTCAATGCATTGAGGATAATTTTATTTTAACAGGTGACTGCAACCAAGTGATAGACCCTTTTATTGATAGGAATTCCAAAGTATCTTTTGTCCCCAATAAACGCCACAAATCCTTTGTTCATACTATTACCCAACGTAAACTTATTGATGCTTGGCGCCTATGCAATCCAGTCACCAGAGAATATACTTTTTATTCCCCAGTTCATCAAACTCAGTCAAGGATTGATTATATATTTGTCTCCGGCTCCACTCACGAAACCCACGATTAAGTCGCACCATTTTCGCCGTCCCGCCGCCGGACATTTGGAGCCCTGCCGAATATCTTCAGGCAGGGAGACCTTTTAAACTATCAACATAAAGAGCTCTGCCGAAAATCTCGGGCAGGGAGATCTTTTAACAAATCGCCACATATTTTACTGTTTACAATTCTTGGAACGTCTTCCTTAAACCCTAAGATATATCAGTTATACAGAAAAAGACGATACCAAACTATCAAAAACGATTAACTTATGACAAGTCTCCGGCTGGCGGGAATTACATTGAAAAGCTGCATCGAATCAGGATCTACAATTTATCATCAACTTGGAAAATACCCGGGCATCAAACCAACTCTCTATCAACTTCCGGTGTATTTTCATCTTTTACTTGTTGTGTGGCTACTTCAGAAGAAGGCGCTGGCTCGCCGAAACGCGCGTAGAGACCCATTCTGCCACTTATAATAATTGTTTTTATTCTTCTAAACCTTGTTTGCATAAAACGTTATAAATGTATGAATTTTATTGATACTGTATGATTCTAATTATGTTCATTGTCTCCTTTATACTTACGCTATTTGTTTTTTATATGTTCATAAATTTAAAATAAAACATGTACTTTCATAATAATGTGTAGCCAATTGTCCTTATGTATACTACATTGTTAAATAATTGTTGCCTAGGTTGTTTCTTGTCATAAATATATATTTGTCTCCAACAATGTATCACAGTCCCTTTCGTATGCTGATATAGGCCCCATTCTTTTATCTGACCATGCCCCTGTCTCGATTGGCCTGGATATATTACCCAAGATTAATGATCCCAAAAGATGGAGATTTAATAATAATCTCCTCTTAGACCCAAAATTTACAGCCTTCTTTGTCGCATTTTTTGATGACTACTTTGCAATCAACCAAGATGAGTCCTTGTCCTTCTTTAGTATTTGGGATGCTTTTAAGGCTTCGGCTAGAGACTTCATCATTAGCTTTGTTGCAGGGAAGCAGAAAAACGAGCGTAAACTCATCTAACGATCTCCTTAATGACATTAAGAAACTGGAACACTCTTACTATGTCTTACAGACACAAGAAACTCTAACAGCTCTTATAAAGGCTAAGCTACAATTTAACAAAACCTCAACTGATGACGCCTCTTTGTACCTTTTAAAATCCAGTGCAAAATTCTATGGTGGCAAGAACAAAGCAGGGAAAATATTAGCTAACTATTTAAAAGTTCGACAAAAAAATTGAATATTGATTCTGTTTATGATAATCAATCTGTTTTCAAAATTCAAGAACATCGAACATTTAAATGAATTTTCTCTCTTTTATCAATCATTGTACACTTCTGAAACGCAGCCATTTGATACATTTTTGGCACAGTTTTTCTCAACTATTCCAAAGCCCCACCATGACTCATTGGATTTGTCTTCCCTAGAAGCTGAATTACACAACAGGAACTATTCAAAGACCTCCAAACCCTTCAGAAAGAGAAGGCACCTGGCCTGGATGGTTTTACTGTTGAGTTCTATCTTTATTTTTTTAAACTTCTTTTACACAAATTGTACACCTTATTACACTTTTTTCACTCCACGAACAGTTCCTTAGGTTCCTTCTCAGAGGCCCACATTTGCCTTATCCCTAAGGATGGCATGGACCCTAGATATTGTACAAATTATAGATCTATCTCCCTGGTTAACATTGATTTCAAAATATTTTCTAAAGCACTAGCCATACGCTTAGATTCCCACCTACCCTCTTTGCTGGGGAAAGAAGAGTCTGGTTTTGTTAAAGGTCAGGTTATAACAGATAACACTTGCTTGTTCTTCAATGTCCTATCCAAGTCTTCCCATTTAAAACATTCAATAGCAGCAATAGCTTTGGATGCAGAAAAAGCCTTTGATAGAGTTGAATGGAAATATCTGTTTTATACTCTTAGATGGTTTGGTTTTGGCCCGAATTTTATAACTTTAGTGTCTCCTTTACTCCAACCCCTGTGCAGCAGTTTGTGCTAATGGCTTGATTTCCCCTATTTCAAACTAGGTAGGGGTGTACGTCAAGGAGGCTCCTTTTTTCCATTTTTATTCATTTTGGCCTTAGAACCTTTCTTATCTAAATTACGTCAAAATCCAAACATATATGGTTTTCAAACTTCGAATGCCCACATTAAACTCACAGCCTATGCTGATCATATTCTTCTTTTCATGTCAAAACCGGATGTATCAGTTCCTGCTTTCCTAGAAGAAGTACAGTCATATTCCCTTATATCTGGTTATAAATTGAATAATGATAAATGCAAAATTTTACCCCTGACCAAATACACTTTTAAAACAGAGTTCACTGCTTCTAAATTCACATGGAGTTCCCATGATATTAAGTATCTAGGTCTACACTTTACTTCCTCAGTATTGGATACAATAACACTATGCATGAATAAATGTATTAAAAAACTTTCAGAGTTAACTACTAAATGGCACCCCTTATATCTTTCCTGGTGGGGCTGTTTAGACACCATAAAGATGATGCTAACACCCATAGTACTATACACGATTTCCAACATTCCAATCTCTGTCACTGCTAAGCTTTTTAAGAAAGTTAATTCTATCCTTTCCTCTTTTTTTGTGGAGTAATAAGAAACATTGAATGTCTATTTTTAGGTTATCACGCCCCAAGACAGAAGGTGGAGTCAATTATCCTGATTTTCAAGCCTATCAGAAGGCTTTCCTTTTGCGTCAAGCCTCACTTTGGTTACTTGACTCTACGGACGATTGTCCTTTATAGACCTGTATTGAACAACTCTTTTTATCCCCCTTTTCCCTTCGTGAACATCTTTCCTTCTCACGTAAGCCACAATCTCTCTCTACCCGTATAATAAAACACACCTCCAAACTCCTTGACTTCACAACTCCTCCTACTCTCCTTACTAGGGACTGTGTCCTTATATCAACGATTTGGCATAACAGAAATTTAACTATTCGAGGTAAGACTTTTTCCTGGAAGATTTGGAGACAAAAAGGACTAATATGGATCCACCAGTTATTTTCAAATTCGAACTGTGTACCTTTTCACATACTTAGCCAATCTTTTAGTTTACCCTCCTCCTTTATTCACAAATATAACCTGCTTAAGGTAGCGATTATGGATGTATTTACTAAACTTCCCATCGCACATGACACTCCTGTCATTTCAGATTCCTCTTCACGACTTTGTACTTTATTAAAAACACCACCTAAAGCATCCATCATCTATAGATATTTGCACGATTCAGTGGTAGATAGACAAAAATCCAAAGTAGAAGAGGGCTGGGAACGAGATTTTATGACTGAGTGGCCATTATCCCTTTGGAAAAAATATGGCTTAAGAAACGTAAGTCATCAAGAGCAGCCAACAACACGAAAACATTGTTCTTAGTTTATAACAGGCTCCTACTTACACAGGCTATTTTGAATAAAAGATTTCCAAATACATAAGATACGTGTTGGATGTATATGGAACCAAAGGCTGATCTATTTCAAATGTTATTTTCTTGTTCACATGTTTGTACCTTTTGGCAACGAGTATGGTCTCAATGAATCTTATTTTTTATACTAAGTTTTCCTTTTCCTTTACCCATATTTTCTTGGACAGACTGTCTTCTGTCTGGGAGAATACTACTTTCAATGTCAAGATTATCGATTTATTGTTAGCAATTGCTTTTCAGCAAATCACTGTTAATTGGTGGCATGCGGTCTGTCATAATCATAGATTGGACACCACTTTTGTCTATCTCCTACGTATGGCAATGAAACGTTTGGTTTTTTGTGGTCACCAATTACATTGTATATTGATTAGGGGTGGGCGTAGTTCGCGAAGAAGTGCTACGCGTAGCTGCGCAAAGTGCACTTCGCAGTACGCGAGCTACGTGCAGCACTTTGCGAACTGCGTAGTAGCATGTTCGCACTGTGGAAGATGTTGTTTTCAATGATTGCACAGTGCGAACAAGTATCCGGGACTGTGAAAACGGCATCTTTCACAGTGCGAGCTGTACTTTTCTGCTGCTTGAGTAGATTTTTACTCGAGCTGCAGCTTTCTCAAAGCGGACTGGTAGTTTCTCATTGCGAGCAGTCACGAGCATGCGCGATCACTCGCAATGAGAAACCTGACCTCCCCGTGTTGAGAATCTTGCCGGGAGGATTATTTTCCATGCTCGCAATTGCTAACAAGGAAAAAGTCTCAAGAGGATGTCATTTTGCTTGCTCGCGGTTGCCAACTTGACGTTGAGGACAGCGAGCAAGCAAAAAATGACTGCTGCACTACGCTATGCATGTTTGCACTGTGCTATGTGCAGTTTGCGTAGTGCGCCGTTGCGCAAATTTCGCAATCTACGTGAGCGTAGCGTAGTGCTTTGCCCAGGGTTAATATTGATGTATGTGCCCATCCCAACAGGAAGTTTTGAAACCACCTTGACTCCCCTAAATTGTTCCTATTATGCTGTATTCTACTGACATTCATATTTTACTTAGTTTGTTTGATTTTCTCCATCTTCTTGAAAGTCCGATTCATACACTTATATTGTACTATATTTGTAACATATTGTTATGATGCTAATACTTTGTATTGCATACAGACAACTTTTATCTCTTTAATAACATTTTCTTGAACTTAAAAAAATTGTAAATGATTTGGTGCTGACCCGTTGTGAAAGGAAGCATCTTTAGAACATCTTTCTAGCAACGGCCTTAAGGCATTTTTGCATGGTTCATACATTTTGTAGCTCTGTCCTTTCATTTATGCCATCAAAAGCTGAATTAAATGTCACTATTAACAGGGCCGCTCTCTGGACCAATCGTCTCACCAGATCACCTCCCAAAGTGTCTGGTTCTAATACAGATATAACCATCCAATGTAAATCACTCTCTTTGTGATTCAAATTTTCCCAATGTCTTACCAATGGGGCAGTTAGTCCCTTCTTCCGAATTCTGGATTTATGTTGAGTAATTTGCTGCCATACTTCCTGATTTGTCAAACAGGAACAATGCTAGGAGGCTTTACTGAACAAAAACGGCTATTGTTTTTAACAACAGGAATCCATAATCAAAACGAAATTCATCTTGAGTTGGATTTTTAATCTAGTAGACAATTTCAGTCACTTTTTAATGCAAAATGCATTTTTATTTACTCATTTCCTCATTCATTTAATTTTTTTACAGGGAAGTGCTATACAGAGTGGGACGACTGCACATAGAGTATCAACTTTTTCTTCCTGCCCTGAGGAAACTTTTTGCTAATTTTGAAGGCTCCAGTCATTTTGTATTCTGATTCTGGTAGAAAGTATCACTCACCATTTGTCTTTAATCTCTGCTGCTTCTATCAGCCTTGGAATTTTTACATTTTGTAGCATAATCTAGTTACCTCAATGAGGTACTTTGCAAATATTTTGATGTTGGAAGGAGGCAGGCACCACCAATTTTGTCCTTTTTTGAATTTTTATATTTCTTTAATGGTTGCCGGATGGCCTGGAATTTTGTGTGTGGGTGCAGGCATGACCAGGAGGGAATTAGAGATTTTAGGAATGAGGAATTTTGTCTGCATTTGCATATCAATGTGCATGCCTCCAGGAATTCAAGCAATATGGCCAGACATTTTCCTTCATTGTCAGCCAACTTTTGCCAATGTGCTTGCCTACCATTTTGTGTGCATGAGACATTATTGATTAATGAACATTTCTGCACCTTTCAAAATGCTCGTTTCTTACCTTTATTTTACCTCTTTCTGCTCTTGGCTGACCTTTATTTTTCTTCTTTCTGCTCTTGGCTGACCTTTATATTGCTTTTTTTCCTAGTTTCTCACCTTTTTATTGTCTCTTTCTGTTTGTTGCTTACCTTTATTCTGCCACTTTATGCTCATTTATGACCTCTATTTTGTCTCTTGAGCTCGTATCTGACCTCTATTTTGCCTCTTTCTGCTCGTTGTTGACCGTTATTTTCCCTCTTTCCACTCGTTGCTGACCTTTATTCTGCATCTTTCTGCTAAATTCTGACCTCTACTTTGCCTCTTGCTACTCGTTGCTGACCTTTGTTTTTCCTCTTTCCCTCATTTCTGACCTTTATTCTGCCTCTTTCAGCTCATTGCTGACCTTTAGTCTGCCTCTTTCTGCTCATTTCTGACCTTTATTCTGCCTCTTTCTGCTTGTTTCTCACCTTTATCTTGTCTCTTCTTGTTGCTTACTTTTATTCTGCTTCTTTCTGCTAATGTCCGACCTCTATTTTGGCTCTTGCTGCTCATTGCTAACCTTGATTTTGCCTCTTCCTGCTTATTGCTGTCCTTTATTTTGCCTCTTTCGGCTAATTTCTGACTTTTATTCTGCCTCTTTCAGCTTATTTCTCATCTTTATCTTGCCTCTTTCGTATTGTTGCTGACTTTTATTCTGCCTCTTTCTGCTTGATTTTGACCTATATGTTGCCTCTTTCTGCTTTTTCTCACCTTTATCTTGCCTCTTTCTGATTGTCGCTGACCCTTATTCTGCCTCTTTCTGCTTGTTTCTAACCTTTATCTTTCCTCTTTCTGCTTGTTGCTGACCTTTATTCTGGCTCTTAGCCGGCTCCCGCCTCCTTCGGGTGCTGGCATTGCTCTCTCATGAACGGAGCTGCTGAAAATGCAGCTCCCTGCATGCAAGAGCAGTCTGTTCCATCTCTTTGCCTGCCCTCATGTTTGCGGGCAGGGAAAGAGATTAAACCTCTTCTTCCATCGGGTAGGATCACTGTGACAGGTGCCGTCTGGTAGAAGTGGAATGTTAACTTTATTTCTGCCACCAGGACCATAAACGCACATAATAAAAGACATATACATAATACAATTTAAAATAGATATGTTAAAAACTAACAAACTACAATGATTTTAGTGATAATACTAAATTAGACATCTTATAAAAACATACCAAGGTAAAAACTTATTAAACTATGTAAGGTAGTTATCATGAGACTTCAACAATTGTCAAAATAACAATAACAAGAAGTTTATCAAGTAATCATTGAATAAGGGAGTTATGTCGCTACAGCCACATTGCGTTTAAGAAGCGGGACACTGCAAAGACTGTTGGGGAGTTTGTGTCAGATTTTAAGACTCTCAGAGCCATGGAACAATCCCTGAATCCGAGATTCCTGCAGATTGGTTTAACCCAACATCTTCGTGCTGCCTGATATTTAGGACAGAAAAAGAGTACATGAGTTTCGTTTTCTAGATGGTAATTACATGATGGGCACTCCGTGGATTCGTTAATAACCCATTTGCTAGTAAAAGATTTAATTGGCAAACTGCCCATCCTGAACTGCATGTACAATTTCCTAGATATTGCCGGGAAGATCACATCCAGAAACTGTTCCATTTTGTACTCTACTTTTACCTCTAGGAACTGGGAGGTCAATTTGCCGAGTCTAGTACTCCTGTGCAAAAGGGTAAGATTAAATTGCATAAATTGGTGCACAAGGTTAGCCTTTGTTATTGTTGCGCAAAGCAACTTCTGGTGTTTCCCACATCTCTTGCAGGCCAATCCTAGTGGTATAATTCTTGATGTGATTTAACCATGGAATCTTTTTATCTCTGATATCTGCCCAGACGTTGCCAAACTCATTCTTGAAGGCAGATAATTCCGGAGAAATCCACAGTCTTCTCTAGAATATTAGTGGTCTTAGTGCTACCACCTCAATGGGGAGGAGCCCTAGATCCAGTCTAAGGGGTATTAGGGGCGTACAGGCAGGCAACCCCAACAGGTTCCTCATCAATGTATTTTCAATCTTCGTGAGGTTGGTAAGCTTGCTGTGACCCCATAACTCAGCTCCATACATTGATGCTGCTCTAACCTGCACTTTATAAATTTCTAAGGGAGGGGCAACAGGCTCGGAGGCCGAGAGTCTATACATTTTGGTTAGCCCTCCTATTTTTTGTCCCATTTTGAGAGCCGCCTTTGACAGCTGGGTACCCCAATTCAGATGTTCTTCGAGCGCAATTCCCAGATACTCAAATGTTTTCACCCTCTCTAGAGAAGTACCATCTAGTTCTGGGTTTTTGCGGGTCTTACTCTCAGTGCAAAAAAGTTTGCAAAGTCGTCCAGGACACGTTGCAACCCCTTTGATGCTCTGGATAACAACAAAGTGTCATCCGCGATAACTTTATTTCTGCCACCAGGACCATAAACGCACATAATAAAAGACATATACATAATACAATTTAAAATAGATAACAACAAAGTGTCATCCGCGAACATCAATGCGGGTACATGGCCTGCGGCCAGCCTCGGGGCATAGATGTCCTTCATGCCCACCAAAAAATCCACAAGGCCGTTTATATAAATACTGAAAAGGGTAGGGGCCAGAACGCACCCCTGGCATACTCCCTTTCCTACCGGAAACCGTTTCGAAAGCTCTCCTTGTCTACCACACCTGACCTGAGCATAAGTTTCTGTGTGTAGCCTGATTAGGACATCCAAAAGGTAAGGGGGTAAACCTAGTTCTGCAAGAACTGTCCACAGTTTTCCCCTAGGCACTAGATCGAATGCAGACTTCAGGTCCACAAAAATGAGGTAGAGGCTGCCACCCTCTACACTGCTGTCCAATACAGTACCTGGAGTCTGAATAACTGATCAGTGGTTGACGTGCCTGCCCTGAAGCCAGCCTGGAGAGGACTCAAGATCTTATTTTCCTCTATCCAGGCTTTCACCCTATCTAGGATAATTCGACCCATCAGCTTCTGCGTGACTGATGGGCCTATAATTTGATGGTAGGAGAGGGCAGCCTTTTTTATAAATGGGCACTATTTCTGCCCCGCCAACTTTCAGGTGGGTCCATTCCCCTCAGAATAGAATTGTAGAGCACACAGAGATAAGGGGCCCATATTTCAGGTTGGGACCTAAACATTTTTTCAATATAGCTCAAGGAAAGTGGTGGACCCTTGGGCTAAAGGGGGTCCACGCAGCTCCCCATTCTATTTTTTCAATGTAATCCTCAGGAGGTGGTGTCCCCAGGGCTCAGTGAGTTCCAGGAGGCACCTCATTTATTATTAGCACAAGCCCCAGGGTGGTGGTAGTCCCTGGGGAGTCAGTAAACTGTTGTAAATAGGATGGTAAATGATGACAGGATACTTCTAGTTGATTACATGTAGATTTAATGTAGGACACAGCTGAGCACACAACCTCGCTAGCTGACCAGACCACCAACTGACACTAGTGGAATTCTCCAGGTAGATGTCAGAACATACATAAGCATTGTGGTAGACAGACAACAGGAAAACACAAAGAAAGGACTAAGACAAAAGACAACCATTTTACATGAAGAATCAATGTACAACACATCTCCCTCCTTTATAGAAAAGAAAAGAAATAAAGGAAAACAAAGATTACAATACAAGAGACTGCAACGACAACTCCAAAGACAAAAGAGTATTCAGAGACACAAGATGAAGAGTGAAGAGTGAGGTGAAACAAAACACTCAAACAACTAAACAACACCTACCCCGTGCTGTACAATAACAAGATACATAACACCAACTAAGTACCGCACCGGGTATCCGAAATACCATTACACTCCATCCTCCTCCCTTAGAGGAACCGGGTAGAAACCCTATTAACCATAGGTAGGTATGAACACAAACCCTTGGGAGAAACACAACATACCCCAAGAAGTACACCATGGGTACCAACTGGCCCCACACCCTTCGCAAAGAAGGGTACACCAATGGGTAAAAGACACCGCCATAGAAAAGTAGAGCCCAAAACACACAAACTACAACATACACTACATAGGGTATACCATGGGTACCAACAGGCCCCACACCCTCCTCAAAGAAGGGTACACTATTGGGTAAAAACACCGCCCTAGGAAAGTACAGCCACAACAGCTCTTCTTACGCTTTCCACAATGACCCCCAAAACACACAAGTTCACACCCTGGAACTAAAACTACAACATACCCTACACAGGGTATATCATGGGTACCGACAGGCCCCACACCCTCCTCAAAGAAGGGTACACCATTGGGTTAGAACACCGTCCTAAGAAAGTATAGCCACAATAGCTTTTCTTACACTTTCCATAACGACCCCCAAAACACACAATCTACAACATACCCTACATAGGGTATACCATGGGTACCAACAGGCCCCACACCCTCCTCAAAGAAGGGTACACCATTGGGTAAAAATACCGCCCTAGGAAAGTACAGCCACAACAGCTCTACTTACACTTTCCACAACGACTCCCAAAACACACAAACTACAACATACCCTACATAGGGTATACCATGGGTACCAACTGGCCCCACACCCTCCCCAAAGAAGGGTACACCATTGGGTAAAAGACACCGCCATAGGAAAGTAGAGCCACAACAGCTCTCAAAACACTTTCCACACTGACCCCCAAAACGCTCAAAAGGTTAAACACACCAGGAAAAACACATAAGCCCTCCTAGATAGAGTACATCAGAAGAAATGGCCCTGCAGACTAGAATGAGGCACCAGATGTCAGTGCAACCTCATAATAAAGAATACAAAAGGAGAACAGGCCCATGAAACTGTCATCACATACCTGGTGTTGATCTAGTTCAAGCATTCTCATATCACAATCATGCAACATTTACTAACAAACTCAGTGACCTAACCACCAACAACACAACAAAACAGGGTGACAACAAACATTGCACAAGGTTCACACCTTGGAATTTATACTCTAACACGCCCCATATAGAGTATACCATGGGTACCGACCGGCCCCACCCCCTCCCCAAAGAAGGGTACACCATTGGGTAAAAGACACCGCCTTGGGAAAGAACAGCCACACACTTTCCACATTGACCCCCAAAATACAAGTAACAACAAACGTTGCACAAGGTTCACACCTTGGAATTTGTACTCCAACACGCCCTACATAGAGTATACCATGGGTACCGACTAGCCCCACCCCTCCCCAAAGAAGGGTACACCATTGGGTAAAAGACACCGCCATGGGAAAGAACAGCCACACACTTTCCACATTGACCCCCAATATACAAGGTAATGAGCTGCCTAACAACAAGACACAACAGCTCGTAGTCCTGATTCCTCTCAGAACCTCTCTGTAACAACTCGCTGTCACAAATCCTTAGACCTGGAAGATCTTGAAACCCTTCAGTCTCAAATTTACCTCTTGGATTCGTTCCGACACAGAATCCTCACCTTGCTTCAGTGACATGCTTCAGGACTCACAGTTCAGATTTTACTAAGTTTTGAAGTCACCATCAGTACAATTTCAGTCCCGGCCACCTGACGGTAAACTTTGTCCTCTCCCAGCTAGACACTGAAATCCATGTCTCTTACCGGTCCCGAGACACACGTTGACCTTTCCCTGTAACTAACTTGGATTCTTCATCAATGTTGTGAACCTACACTCCAGAGACTCACTTACAACTTGGTGACCAGAGTCTCTTATTTGGGACCTTTGTCCCCAGGAACTTTTCACATTGCGGACTTACAGTCCAGAGACTCACCAGAGACCCTTGTCTCCACTGTGGACCTACTGTCCAGAGTCCCGCCTGGAACCTTCGTCCCACTTATAAATTTTACATCCATACACTCACCAAGGTATAGGGACAATCCGCACCAACTTCGTGGGCAACTTTGCTTTGTTGCGACATCATTGCCCATATTTAGCTTAGGTACGGCCTTAGTCCAGTCCAGCATTACTTCTGTCCTCTCGCACACTTTTTCTCTGCCCTTCGGCTATCAGAAGACCCCAAGCTCCAAAAGCTTAGGAACCAAATTCAACTTCCTGAGGACTCTGTGCACTGTTAGTAATTAATATAGACCTTCCGTCAAGACTCTCACCTGGGACCTTTGTCCCGGTTGTGAACACCATGTTCATCTTGCAAACTTGGTTCAACTTGCAAGATCCCTGTCCAAGCTCTGTTTATTTATTTATTTTTTTTAATCTCTTTTACCAGCTTCCAATTGTGAGACTTTCCGTCCTATATCCTCAGAACAGCCTCTGCTCCTTAATTAATCTGCGCTTCTTTTTGATGTTCATGGAGGCACTGTATTTTTTTTTCCTTAAAATATACTTCTGTCACACTTGTTTTCTTTGCGCACTGTACTTTTTCCTTAACATTTACCTCTGTCACACTTGTTTTCTTTGCTCCAGTAATATACCCTGGTAATTTTCTAACACTTTAGTTCTGGATTGACACTCAGTAGTTATAACAAAAATCCAGTAGATGGCACAGTTGTGAAGAAAATGAAACCCTGATTTCAACTCATTTGAGCTTCCGAGTGTTTACGAACACATACACTTTTGACCAGTCTCTTTTGTGAAAGTACATTCCAATGCGCAGCCTGTGTCTGTCAAATAGCACGCTAACAAACTAAAATCAACAGACGCTTATGGCACCAGTACATTTCACAATGTGCATTCAACCCCTTTCACTATAAGCATATGCACAGTCCACTCACCATTTTAACCCGATAGTGAGGAAATGATCAAGCTTTGTGGAGGAAAACGGACAAAGCGTTACCATGGGAACAAGACAAATTGAACTGTTGTCATAACTGCAACTTCGCTCCGAAGCTTGTTCACATATGCATAGAATGAAGGCATAAAATGGCTGCTCGACGTTACTTGACGTTTCACGTTGCTGACACGTCGTGACCCTTCACGTTGCTCTCTTAGGCGCAGTAATCCTGACACAGAGCAGATGCTAGAACGCTGAAACACAGCCTCTCACTAGAGCCCAACGAAGATTCTGAAACGTCATCATTGAACAGCTGATCTCTACACAGAAGGATGTCTCTGGACACCAACGTTAAGCTCGATAGCACCACAAATAAGTAAGGTTGCTCACCTTGTATTTTCTTAATCAAGCGATTAAAACAAAACAGGACCCCTGAAGCTCTTGCCTGAGGAAAGGCCTTCAATTCCTCGAAACAATTGTCCAATATAACTCACTCATGTTAAGGACTGGCTTAGTGGCTGCAGTTCAAATTCATAGTATTACTTTCTTTTCAGAGGATTAACTTGCGGCTGATAAGTCATCATTTCAAATTTTGTTTCTAAATTACTTCAATTTTCCTTACTGCAGTGGCAGGATAACTCATTTAAATGTCTCAGTTACTCACAGTTGCTAATAGTGATTTTCACGCGTTTCTGAGGATTATGTGTCCATCCGATTCACTCGTTTTTCCAGCAGCTGTGCTTTGTATGCTAAAAGTATTTAGTTTAAAACCGAGCTGTTTCTAGTGTCAGCCGCTTAATTTGTAGCATTACAGGAAGGAGAGGAGAAATTATTTGGACAGTTTTCTGCAGTTCCTGGTTCTTTTTTTTTTTGATTTTGATAAGGGTTGCACAACATTGTCAGTTGCTTTTGATCAAGGTTCTAATCGTAGCTATTAGAGATGTAGTTTAGTTCTACTTTAGTGGCCACTATAGACAGGTTCCTTAAAATCTCTAGGCGCTACAATTACTTGCGGCAGGTTTCTTCCTTTTCTACAGCGCTTCAAAAATTTCTGGTTACATCACTGCTTTATTTTTCTACGCCCTATTGTCACAGTTAAGTTTGTGCAGTGCTGCCAGAGATGAGTAATGTACTCACAGTTCCTTTCTCACTTTATCTTCCTTTGAGTTTTCCTTCAATCATCTGGTTTCAAGATTCCCTTGACAATGTTACTGGCAGCAGATAGGTGGACCGCAGTGGGTTCTTTTTGCGAGGTGTAGCTCAGGCTGTGTTAAATGGTTTCCTCTCTGGTCTGGTCAGCTGAAAACGTCGCCAAAATGTTGTAAATAGGATGGTAAATGATGACAGGATACTTCTAGTTGATTACATGTAGATTTAATGTAGGACACAGCTGAGCACACAACCTCGCTAGCTGACCAGACCACCAACTGACACTAGTGGAATTCTCCAGGTAGATGTCAGAACATACATAAGCATTGTGGTAGACAGACAACAGGAAAACACAAAGAAAGGACTAAGACAAAAGACAACCATTTTACATGAAGAATCAATGTACAACATAAACCTTAAAAGGGGGCTTTGGGGCATCAATAAACCCTTGGAGGGTGGCCCTGTGCACCCCCTCCATTTACTCATAACAATCGACATGTCCCTGGGACCTGTCCCACCCGGGTGATCTTTCAAAATAAGCACAAGAGACAGCAATAGTTTTTTCATTTTTTGTTGTGAATTCGCATATTTCACAAATTTGTGGCAATTTTTTAAAAAATCGTGGAGGATCAGGGTATTGGTTTTTTCATGATTTTCTGGGGACTCAGTTGAAACTGAGTCCCAAGATGGCTACCAGCACCTCCTGCTTGAAGTGTTGGCAGCCGATCAGAGCACTGCATTTCCCTGCACATTCGTGAATTAGCAGCGATTGCAGATAAACACATTTGGATTTCCCTACATTTCTCAACAACTACTGAACATATTCGCACCAAATAGCAAAAAGTACAGTCTGCGGACCTAAAGCCAGCTTTCTGCCAAATTCTGTGTAATCCAGTCCAGCCCTCAAGATGCAGTCGTGTGTAAAGGGTTTCTGGGAATTAACTTGGGAAACACACTTTTTTAACCCCCCTTTTTTTGGGTCCCCCACTTGATGGATCACCCCAAAAATTTCCAGGCACAGCAAGAAATCACTGTGACACTTTTTTGGAATACTTTATGAAGATTTGTCAAACAATGCCAAAGATATAGGCAAGTTAAAAAACGCTTTTTCTATAGAAGCATGGTCTTAACAATAACTACCTACTGGCATCCCTAGAGGGACCCAGCCTGGGCAAAAAAAAATTTTTTTTAAATTTTCAGCGGGAGCTGCACTGGAGCTGCCACTTAGTCCGAAAAATAGGGAAAAAAGAAGTGCAGGCTCCTGTGCGGCCCTTTTTTTTAGCGCCCAGGTGGCCTGATTGGGACATCCAAAAGGTAAGGGGGTAGACCCCCAGGGACCACCACTTCCCCGGAGGCAAATTTTATATTTAAGAAGTGAGGGGCCCTCCCGCTCTCTTCACTGCCATGGGGACAGCACCTCCCCAGGCCCTACTACATAGAAGTAAGGGGCCGCAAGCCCCACACTTGGAGACATATATGGCCATGTGGACCACCACCCCCCAGGACCAGCTCCTGCTGTGTCCCAGGGTTCCCATTCACAGACATAGCTTTTTGCTATGGCTTGGCACAAGTTTTAACTGCTCCCACCAAGCCACAGCAAACACTCTGCTTTCAGCAAGCAAAAGCAGTGAAAATGCTCTTGATTGCTGTAAGAGGACCATTCATCTGTTTCATTTTCAACTGTCAGGGAGCAGGGAAACAGACAAATTACTTTCACACACAGGGAGCTGCATGTTTAACAGCTCCCTGTGTGTGAAAGCAATGCTGTCTCCCACAGGAGGAGGATCATTCAAGCTCCCCATGCGGTTCCAGGGATGTTATAGTTAGAAATAAATCCTTTTTTAAATGTCAAAATTCACAGAAATAGACAAAGTTTACAGGGATGTTATAATTACGAAATGGTTTTAAAAATCATTAGAAATTCACTGCAAAAAGAAAGGTTACAGAGGCATTAAAGTTACGCACAGATTTCACTCATACAAAACCATAGAAATTCATTAGTTATAGTTACGTGAGCTAACCATGATATACGCCTCCGCAATGCAATGCTTACGACCTCACAAATTACATCCTTCATGACATGGTCAGTGACATCACTGATCACATCTCAAATGACATCACTAATGGCATAATCCAGTGAGTGTGCATGTTTTCTAAAACTTTCTGAGTGTGAAACCAATATACCAAGGTACTACATAAGTCAAAATAGCATACTTTCTTTTCTACTAATGAGTAATACTACTTTATGTGAGTGGCTGCTGTGTGACTGTGCGCATCTGTGTGTTAGTGGGTGTCTGAGTACTGGTATGGGTGTGTGAGTGGCTGCATGGGTGTATAATATATATGAATGTGTATATATATATATATATATATATATATATATATATATATATATATATATATATTAATAAATATGTATTTATATCTTTCAAACAAGCCCAAAACTTCTGGGTGAGCTCTTTATTCACAACGCATGCACTGGCATTTACATTCAGACAAATGCTCTGCCTGATGCGATTTGGACCTCCCAGCCCTTATTCACAGGATCTGGATGAAAAAACAAAGCACCAGCCTTCCAGGACACCCTTTCCCTGCATGCTAATGCTTTTGTAGCTCTCTATTAGGCCTCACAGGTGAGTCATATTCACTCTTTGCATGAGGGGACTTGTAGTCTCCAGGTACTAATTGACGCCCTCCAGTAGGTGTGTTTTGTCTTCCACCAATTTAGAATATTTTTAATGCCCTCCAGTGGGCCTCTGAGTGTTATTATTCCAGTTCTTCTAACCAACGGTTGTTGCCCCCTTGGGGCTGTGATCAGTTCTGTGCCCCTGCAGCTCCATTAGTCAATCCCATGGTGGTGCAATCCTCACGGCGGGAATGCCATAGAAATATCTTCCAAACTTGTCCAAAATGAGGACGCACTCCAAAACAGTTTGCTCCTTGGTGAGCTCTTTATTCTGAACGCGTGCACTGGCATTTACATTCAAACTATTGCTTTGACTGACGTGTTTTGGACCTCTCTGCCCTTGTTCACAGGCTCCGGAAGAAAAAACAAAGCACCAGCTCCATGGACACCTTTTCCCTGCATGCTAATACTTTTGTAGCCCTCTATTAAGGCCTCTCAGGTGAGTTATATTTGTTCCTGGCAGGCTGGTACTTGTAGTTTCCATGTGCTAATTGACGCCCTCCAGTGGGTGTGTTTTGTCTTCCTCCAATTTACAATGTTTTAAATGGTCTTCAGTGGGCCCCTGAGTGTAATAATGGCAGTTCTTTTAACCAACTGTTATTGCTGCCTTGGGGCTGTGATCAGTTCTGTGTCCTCCGGCTCCATTACTCAATCCCATGGCAGTGCAATCCTCACTGCAAGATCGCCGTAGAAACATCTTCCAAACTTCCCCAAAACGAGGATGTACTCCACAACAGTTTGCTCCTAGCTAAGTTCTGTATTCGCAACGCACAAACTGGCATTTACATTCAGACAATTGCTCTGCCTGACAAGTTTCGGACTTCCCGGCCCTTGTTCACAGGCTCCGGACAATAAAACTAAGCACCAGGCTCCCAGTACTCACCTAAGAGACCTTAATTGAGGACTACATAAACATTATCATCCCAGGAAAAGGTGTCCTAGGAGGCTGGTGCTTTGTTTTTTAATTGCAGATTGTGAACAAGGGCCGTGAGGTCCAAAACGCATCAGGCAGTGCAAGTGTCTGAATGTAAATGCCAGTTCAGGTGTTGTGAATAAAGACCTCAGCAAGGAGCGAACTGTTGTGGAGTGCATCCTCGTTTTGGGCAAGTTTGTAAGACACAATATATATATATATATATATATATATATATATATATATATATATATATATATATATATATATATATATATATATATATATATATTTTCAAGAACCTATACCACTATACCAAAGTACAGAGAGACGACGCAATGTCTTGCATAAATAAGAATTTATTTACAAATACAGCTGCTGGACGCTTGTTGCCTGGTTTACAGGTTCGTTCACCACAGAGTGAATAAATAAAAAAAAAATATATATATATTCACTGAATATATAATACTGAATATATATATTCACTGAAAAAACCTCAGGTCCCCCAATTTTTTTTTTTACAAAAGTCACGGGGTACGAGAACTGTACGAGTACCAATCGAGTACCGTACGCGTACCTTTTTGAGTACGAGCTGCATGCTCATTGGCTGAGAACACTCAAAACCAGGAAGTGTTGGCAGCCATCTTATGCTCGGTAGACCGGGGCACAAGAAAGCAGAAAAACAAATGTGTAGAACGCAAAAAGGGGGCAGGGTAGAAACACCCTGACCCCTTAGGCCTGCTCAGGGGGTCCCACAAGGACCCCCAAGGCCCCCCCTTTTTTTTTTTACAAAAATCGCGGGGTACGACTACTGTACGCGCACCTTTCCGAGTACGAGCTGCATGCTCATTGGGTGTGAACACTCCAAACTGGGAAGTGTTGGCAACGAGCGTTAGACCGAGGCACAAGAAAGCAGAAAAACAAACATGTAGAACGCAAAAAGGGGGCAGGTTAGAAACAGCTTGACCCTCTAGGCCTGATCAGGTGGTTCCACAAGGACCCCCAAGGCCCCAACTTTTTTTTTAAAACCCGGTCTGCTTTTTTTCAAATTACCCCCCAGGGGGACAAAAGCCCGGGGGCATAGTGAAAAAGAAGTGTGGGGGGCCCCAATCCCCCCCACACTGCCCCAGTGACCATCACCCCCCGGGGCAAAGCAACGCAGCCCCCTGGCGCATACTGTAGGTTCCAGGTGGGCTAGTTGGTCCCCATGGACCCCAGTATGCAAGGGGAATTGGTTCCCCCTCTGCAAACGTGCCAGGGGGCTGCGTTGCAGAGAGATGTAAAAAGAAGGGTGGCCTCATTACACCTCTCTGCAATGCAGCCCCCTGGCGCATACTGGAGATTCCTGGTGGGCTAGTTTCCCCCAGGGACCCCCAGTATGCAAGGGGAATTAGTTCCCCCTCTGAAAACGTGCCCGGGGGCTGTGTTGCAGAGAGGTGTAAAAAGGGGCGTGGCCTCATTACACATCTCTGCAACGCAGCCCCCTGGGTCATACTGGAGGTTCCTGGTGGGCTAGTTGGCCCCCATGGACCCCAGTATACAGGGGATTTAGTTCCCCCTCTGCAAACGCGACCATGGGCTGTGTGGCAGAGAGGTGTAAAAAGGGGCGAGGCCTCATTACACCTCTCTGCAATGCAGCCCCCTGGCACATACTGGAGATTCCTGGTGGGCTAGTTTCCCCCAGGGACCCCCAGTATGCAAGGGGAATTAGTTCCCCCTCTGAAAACGTGCCCGGGGGCTGCATTGCAGAGAGGTGTAAAAAGGGGCGTGGCCTCATTACACATCTCTGCAACGCAGCCTCCTGGCGCATACTGGAGGTTCCTGGTGGGCTAGTTGGCCCCCAGGGACCCCCAGTATGCAAGGGGACTTAATCCCCCAACTTAGAACACTCTACAGGGCGTGTTAGCACAGTGGTGAAGGTAGGGGGCGGGGCTTGAGGTGATGTGAGTGCAAACATGCCCTGAGGCGCGTTTTAAGTTGTGGAATTAATTTCTGTTCAATCCAGAGGTCCCCTAGGGGGCAACTAGTCCAACAGGTATCTCCAGTAAGAGCCACGGAGCTGTGTTGCAGAGTGTTGTAACAAGGGGGCTTGCCCTTTGAACGACTCTCTGAAACACAGCTGCCTGGCGCATACTGGAGGTACCTGGTGGGCTAGTTGGCTCTCAGGGGACCTCAGGATTGAAGAGGAATTAATTCCCCAATCTTGCTCACTACTTTTCCTGAAAAGTAAATTTAACTGTACATACCAGTAACTTGAATTTCCTTCCATAGGATATCATTGCCTGGTATATAAAATATATATAAATTAAAAAAATATTAAATAAAAAAATATTACAATTTCAATATGTTTTTAAAAAAAAATTACATTTATATTAAAAATGTGTAATGTAATTTAAAAATAAAATATCTAAAAAGAAAAGTTTAAAATAATGTAGTAAATCAGTAGAAAAAATTAAACAATTAATACATTTAAAAATTATCATTTACAAAACCTTTGAAATTCATTGAAAAAACCATAGGTTTCAGCCATGTTATAGTCAAAAATTAGCATTTAAAAAAACCTTAGAAATTCACTGAATATACCATAGGTTTCAGACATGTAATAGTTAAAAATTTGCATTTAAAAAACCTTAGAAATTCACGAATCAACTTTCAGGGAAGGAGCGGAGCGGAGCAGGCCATTTTCTTGGAGAAATTTGCGAAGGTTCGTCCACCGGCGCCAAAGTTATTCTAAACAGAATGTTGCGTATTTCCTATGGAAACTAGGTTTTAACTATAACTACATACTGGCACTGGCAACCGGCAGTATATATATATATATTTATATATATATATATATATATATATATATATATATATATATATATTACCTACTGGCGATAGCCAGTAGGTATATATAGTTAGGATTAATTCTCTATGGAACTTTTGAAAATTCTATGTCTAATAACTTTGGCGTTTGTGGACGGAATCGGCTGAAATTTTCAGGAAAATGGCACATTTTGTTTCTGAGCAGCCCTTGGGGGGGTTTGTCAAGGGGGGCCGAGAAAAAAGGGGGGTCCCAAAACGCGTTTTTCCCATGTTAATTTCCACAGGGCGTTTGGCCTCACTTTTAGCTCGAACGGCTGAATGGATTTGCACGAAACTTGGCAAAATTGTAGGGACTGTTAGCCCGATGTGCCTTCGCTGGGTCTCAATATATGTGCTCCAGTGGATTTTGAGAAATTAACGTTTTAAAAAATTTATATATCTGTGACAGCGTCCCAGATAGCGCTCCAGATCGCATACTTTTCGCGTCACGGAGCTTTGCGAAGCGATGCTGATTGGCTCTCCGGTGTCTGTCAACATTCTAAACAGTCCGGTGCGGCCGCCATCTTGTCTCTCGGTAGGATCGAGAGACAAGAAGAGGTGAAAAACGAAGTGGGAATTTAATGAAAGGGGGCAAGGTAGACCCCTCTTGACCCCCTAGGAATGATGTTGGGGTTATTAAAGGGTCCCGTGGGGAAAATAAAAAAAATTTGATTTTTCACGGTAGAAGCGCTTCCCGGATCGCCAACCGGGCCGCAAACTGGTAGCGAAACGGGAATTCGCCATTTTGTGTTTCGATTTAATTAAATTACTAGGTATAAGGGGGTACGGGAGACGTATCCTGATCCATTATGTTTTCTGAGGGTGGCTAAGGAGGCTCATATATGTTGATACATGTCTTCCAGCGGCTGTGCGTGAGCATTTTTTTTTTTTTTGCTGCGTGACGTCTGTTAACGTTCGATTCGATGGAAATCAGGAAGTGTTGACCGCCATTTTGTCATTGCGATAAAATATTTTGTTATAAATTAATCCTTATTGATAAACATTGTCTGCGCCATCTTGCCTTTTTTCCAATGCCACAATTTTGTCGTGCACGGCAGCCATTTTAGATGCCTTGACCAGACCCACTCTCTGCACGCCGTCGATTCTCAGCACGTCTCCCCACCCTCGCAAGCATCTCCCCCACGCACTGGTCACCCCCGCTCTCTCTCTCATGCATGGGCCATAAACCTCCCCCCATCTGCGCTGCTCTTCCCTGAGAATCACACCCCGTGCCCGCCCGACACCTTCCTTTCACCCTATTCACTACCGCACCCTCTGACACTCCTCTTCCTCTGTGTCCGATTGTCCAGGCCGGTCCCAGGCTATCACCTAGCCCTGTGGATGTAGTTTATGGCCCCAGCTGTAGAGAATCCAGACATGCCAACCCTCCCGATTCAGGCGTGAGACTACCGATTTCAGTGCTAGTCTCCCGCCTCCCGATTCCTGCAAGCAAAAACCCGATTCCTCGGGGGTTTCAGCTGACAGGGCTTGGTATTGTGTAACGTGCTAATTCTTCCAGGAAATGTCAGGGGCTCTAGAAGGGGTGATAAACCATTTAAGCCTCATTAACAAGCGCATGGTCTTTTAAAGATCTGTGAAGTACTCGGGGCGGCGGTGTGTGTGCCCTGTTTCATGAGCGGGCGGGGGGCGGGGGGGGGGGGGGCACTGCCAGCAACTTGCCAGGCCAGGCAGTGTTCAACACTTGCATCACCCTTTCTCTGCCTGCTATTGCGCTCCATGCTTCGGAAAGGTGAGTTTGAAATGTCCGATCCTGCAGCAGCACACTTCCAAAGCCCACACATGACAATAACCCGACTCAAGGCCCCATTCTCCCGATTTTTTTTTTAAATCTCCCACTTTGCTCTTCTGAAATGTTGGCATGTATGAGAATCACCCCTCTTCAAAGGAGTTACAGTAGATGAAGGCCCCCACCCCATGAGATCCATCACACCATACGGGTTCCTACTATCTGATAACCATCCTGTATTGTGCTTGGGGAGGGGATTCTCACTGTGAGGGTGTGTGGGACCGAGCCTGAAGCGGAAGATTCCAGGGATGCCTCTTTGTACATCAAAGTTTTACAATTATGTGTCACATTAATAATATATAGCACTTCAACAAAGTAGTAGAATTATAAAACTTTAATAACTTATAAATATATACAACGCAACAAAAACAGTAAACACATTTAAACATTTTTTTGTAAAAAGAAGCAACAATGGTCAGTAGCTGTGTTTTGTGCGAATAGTCCCAAGGCAGCACAACGAGCTGAGTTCTGGACGGCACCCAGGTGATGTCACCTGGGTGCCGCACTGGTTTTTGGTATCCTACAATGCAGCTCCGAAAAATGGCGTGGGGCGTCCCTGGGGAGGCCTTGTCAGTAGCGGTCTGTTGTGCGAATAGTTCCAAGGCAGCAGAACGCGCTGAGATGTGGATGGCACCCAGGTGATGTCCAGTAAACTGCCGCACTGGTTTTTGTATCCTATAATGCTGCTTCGAAAAACGGCGTGGGGCGCCCCGGGGGAGGGGGGGGGGGGGCGGCGTGAACCAGCCTCCCCAGGTGGCGGCTCGTGTGCTGTAGTGGGGCGCCCCTTCACCGTTTCAGTTGCCATTCCGCCCGCTTTTGGTACACTGTGCCAAAATCCGCCATTCAGCTGAGTTGCGCCTACTCTTGCGGTTCAGCGATAGGCAGCTGCCACAGGACTCTCAAAATGGCGGCAGGCTATTTCCTTTTTGGGCCTGGTCCACTAAAATGGCCCTGGGACACCTTGGAACTCGGACGCTTGTCTGCTAGGTCTTGGACCCCATTCTCGAAAGCGTCCCCTCAGCCGTGAAGATTCTACAAAAGTCTTGGGGGCCCTCGACTCCTGCAGGCTTCCGGTGGGGAGCGGCTGCCATGATTGCTCGCGGAATGACCACGACGGAGCCACAAGATGGTGGTGCTTTCATGCCGATGCCAGCTTCAGTCTGAAACATCCAGAAACAATGTGGGGCTTTCATCGTTTTGGAAAAAAAAATGTTCTAAACCAATGAAAAGTGTTATTTTTAGGTCATATGACCAAGCCTTCCATCATTAGGAAACCAAAAGTAAAATGAACCAATGAAAAGTTTTATAAACAAGTCACATGACCTGTTATGCGGCATAGGGCTATAAAAAGCGTAGAAAATCCATTGGCACGTGAGGCGGCGTCAGTAGCGGACCGATGTGCGAATAGGCCGAAGGCAGCACAACGCGCCGAGATCCGGATGGCACCGAGGTGGTGGCCAGCAAGTTGCTGCACTGGTATGGCTATCCTTCAATGCTGTGCCGAAAGTCGGCGTGGGGCGCCCCGTTGGCCTGTGAGGTCGCGTCAGTCAGTGGGGGCTGTTTGAGGATCTGACTGCATTGGAAAGCAATGTGATGCTGTGCATCGCCCCCAAGATGGAGGCTCCTCGGCTGCAGTGGGGCGCCCCTTGGTGTTTCACTCGCTATCCAGTTGAGTTGCGTTCGCACTTGCGGCTACAGTAGGCCGAAGGTAGCACAACGCGCCGAGATCTGGATGGCACCGAGGTGGTGTTAAGCAAGTTGCCGCACTGGTGTGGCCATCCTACAATGCTGCGCCGAAAGTCGGCGTGGGGTGCCCCGTTGGCCTGTGAGGTGGTGTCAGTAGCGGACCGATGTGTGCTTCAGATTTTCAACATACTACTCTTCAACATTCTTCCTAAATGTAACAATGTGAGACTCACTAGGAGAACGGCTGTTTATCTTTCCTTTCAAAATGCTGCCAACAATATTTTCGGAATGGAAGACACCATCTTGTAGCATAAAGGGCCGAAAGGGGTTCTGGTCCGGCCGCTGGTTGGTGGAGACATTTTGACTATATCCTGGACCTGCCCGGCGCGCCGGTATAAATGGGACTCGTAACTCCTTGTTGTGTACTGGTTGAACAACCTTGATATCACGAGATATGAATGCAGTTTTGAAGCACATGGCGGGCGGGGACGAGAATTGATTGAATATTTCGACATCCCTATTGATATTAAGTTCTGATGTATTATTGATTATTGTACTATTGAAAGTTCGAATTAACGTCACCCATGGTACTTGCCCGCAAATGTATATCTAGATAATTTTATTGAAAGTGGCCCTGTCGTATTTTAATTACAAAATGTACGTCCACCGATTCCGCAACTGTTAGACACCTTAGTTCTTGCAACCTAATGGCCCGCTCGTTACGTTCCTCTACAATGTAAATGTCTCCTCATCATATACGATTTCAGTTTGCTCCGTGACCGGCCCACGTGGTTATAGGCCCGTATTTGTATACTGACATTTTCACAATAAAGGTTTTAAAAACAAAACATGGTAGTAGTATTTACATTGGTAAAGTTTTTAATTTTAGTCACTGTTTTCGAATCAGTAAAAGGCAAGTGAAATAAAGCAGTCCAATTACATGACGGATAAAAGGTATAATACGCAGGAACGCAGTAAAGATAAATGGTCAAGGGCAGTTGTGTTTTCCACTTCTGCAACATAAAGTGATCGATAAGAATCTGATAATCAGGCGTATCGGCGACTAAGACAGCAGGCCGAGCCTCTTTTACTCAACGGCTCCGTCATGGGACGAAGAAACGCCCTTTTTCTTGAAAAAGGAATATATTTTACTTGCAGGACAGTTTTAAATTTCCCGGGAAAGTACATTAGCCTGGAACATTATAACATATATGTTTAAGAAAAAATAATGTTCGAAACCAATAAAAAGCGTAATTTTTATCTCATATGACCAAGCCTTTCATCATTAAAATAACAAAAGTAAAATTAACCAATGAAAAGTTTTATTAACAAGTCACATGACCTGTTATGCTTACGTTACGCGCTGCGCGCTGCGCCCCGGATCGCTTCCGGGAAGCTGCGCTTCGCGCACCGGAGCACTTCCGGGTGCGCTACGCGGCGTGTCATATAACGCATTACGCGACAATGTAGGTCCAGAATATAGTCAAAATGTCTCCACCAACCAGCGTTCGGAACACAACCCCTTTCAGCAGTCTAAAAAGTTCTGTTAAATGACAACAGAAGGGACAGGCAACAAGAACCATCAGTCAAAGAGGGGAGGGCAAGTTCTTCTCTACCGGGTCATGTTGGGGCGCTACCGGAACTGATCGAATTGGTAGTCTACAGTGTTTCTGGATGTTTCAGACTGAAGCTGGCGTCAGCATGAGAGCACTACCATCTCGTAGCTCAGTCGTGGCCATTCCACGAGCAATCATGGCAGCTGCTCCCCACCAGAAGCCTGCGGGAGTCGGGGGCCCCCAAGACTTTTGTAGAATCTTCAAGGCTGAGGGGACGCTTTCGAGAATGGGACCCAAGCCCTATCAGGCAAGCGTCCGAGTTCCAAGGTGTCCCAAGGCCATTTTAGTGGACCACGCCCAAATCTGAAGAGCCGGCCGCCATTTTGAGAGTCCTGTGGCAGCCTCCTATCGTTGCATCGCAAGAGCGGGAGCAACTCAACTACATGGTGAGCGAGACGCTGTAGTCGCAAGAGTGGGCGGTAAACAGCTGAATGGCGGAAGAGGCACAGTGTAGCAAAAGCGGGCGGAATGGCAATTGAAACGGTAAAGGGGCGCCCCACTACAGCGTGTCTTCAGGTCAAACGGATTGTGGGACAAGGTCCAGAATGGAAGAGTCATCAAAAGGCAAAAAGTTCCGCCGGACCCCGGGAGCCGGCCGCCTATGTCGGGGGCGATCTCAGGCCACACCAGGGCAACACGACTTGGGGAGGGGGCAGGAGCTAAGTGCCATCTCACCGCCCCTCGGGGGCCTCCGTCAAGCGGTTCAGGGAGGCACCGCATCACATTGTTTAACAATGCAGTCAGGTCCACAAACGGCCCTCACTTACTTTGAGAATAGTGAAGCTGCAGTAGGTGCAAATAAGCTTCAGACAGTGTTACAAGCGCTGCTCAGAACTCTGAACTATGGCACCCAACATCCAGGACTTATGCCATTTGAGCATGGCAGTGACATCGAAGCAACTCAGGGACCAAAACCATGAACGCACACTCACGTATGAAAATCGTACTTGGGGAGGGGGCAGGAGCCAAGCGCCCCTCCCAGTCCGCGCCACCACACCGTATGTTGAAAATCTGAAGCCATCGTTCTACAAACTGTCATCCAGCCTTGGATGGAAAAATCTAGAAGAATGTACAAACTGAAAACCAGTTTTGGTCTGCATAGCATCAGCAGCAACGCTTGCTATCAGAGTGCATGAGTTTCATGCTCGATCGATTGAGCTAGCCGGATCGGGCAACAAAAAGTATAAAATAGTTATGTAAATAGTTATTTAATAAAATGTTTTACCCTGTTACTTTGCTGGTGTGTTGTATATATTTATAATATTTGCATAGGGTTTGTCGTTATTTTGGGTGGGGTCGGGTGGGCGGCAGAGTCGAGCTGTCTTGCAGCCATCATGGTGTGGAGCTAAGTTCATCTTACTAGTTTCGTATTTCTCATGAGGGGTTGTTCTTAATGTTTCTATTTTAGCGAGGTCAAAAACAGATCCCATTAGTGGCCTACTGATTTTGCTCGATTCCTTTTGTTTTTTTAAACTATTTTTCACTATCTGCAAAGACTAAACAGAGTATTGCGACTCTGTGCTTGTTTGTAAATACAGAATGAACCAAAGAGAACCAATTCTAAAACAGTAAATGCTTGGATAGCAATCAATCAAATAGAGAGAGAAGCAGGCACGACGGATTACAACGGGGGCAAAGGCCTGCGTTAACTACCCTTCACTATCTGCAAAGAGAGAGTACTGCTAAGAGAAAAGAGCGTGGGGGAGGGGGGGAAGCGTTCAAAGCACATCAGCGTGCATAAACACGAAAATGTTTTTACCTATCATGTACTTGACATTTGACAGCATTTGATATTTGGTATTAAAAAACCATTGAAATTCACAGAAAAAACCATAGGTTTTAGGCCATATATAGTTAGGGATTTGCATTTACAAAACCTTATTTTACTCGCATAAAACCATTGAATTTCGCATATATAGTTAGATGCGCTAACTATATATCGCGCACCCGCAATCCACTGCTGATGATGTCACATATTACATCATTCATGACATGGTCAGTGACATCACTGATGACAACTCAAATGACATCACTGATGACAACTCAAATGACATCACTGACAACATCACTGATGACATCAATCATGTGATAATACGATCAACCTCTTCAGACTCTAATATAACCTTAGATACACTCAGAGTAAACAGACACTCACAGACTGTCACTCATCCATGGAGTTACTCACACACCTAGTCAGTCATGCACTGAATCAATCACACCTCCATATCCTCAACTATACAGTTATACACACCTTACTTATTCAAACATATACTAACACATATTTACTCTTTTATACAATCCCTGATACAAGTTCACAATGATCCATACAGCCACTCACACATTCACTGGCTCTTATGCACAGTAATTTATATATGTGAACTTTCAAATGTACTGTGTTTTACATATGTACTTACTTTGACATGTAGCACTGAGATATCCATTCACTCACCAATACACTTGTACACAGTCAACCACCCATACAGCTGTTTCCACATGCAGTTTTGAACCCATAGATCTAGTGAATAAACTGTTCACACATGTATGCACAGAGTCACACACCTCCCAGCCACCCCCACACACACACTCACTCTCCCATACAAATACTTGGGCAACCAATCAATAACCCATACAGTTACTCATATAGCTACTGATCAACACATGCAGCAGTTCATAGAACAACAGATATAATGATGCACAAATTAAGATAGTTTAGTCACTAACCCATGCACTCAGTGAGACACATTTAATCACTCTCTCATACAGTCAGTCATGCACCTACTAAATCCTTCATCCAGACACTTATACATCCACTCATTCTTCAATATGTAAGACATATTTTAACTTTACAGAAACACACAGCCACTGGATGATGTCGTCAGTGATGTCATCAGTGATGTCATCAGTGATGTCATCAGTGATGTCACTGACCATGTCATGAATGATGTAATATGTGACATCATCAGCAGTGGATTGCGGGTGCGCGATATATAGTTAGCGCATCTAACTATATATGCGAATTTCAATGGTTTTATGCGAGTAAAATAAGGTTTTGTAAATGCAAATCCCTAACTATATATGGCCTAAAACCTATGGTTTTTTTCTGTGAATATATATATATATATATATATATATATATATATATATATATATATATATATATATATATATATATATATATATATATATATAACCTACTGGCGGTCGCCAGTAGGTAGTTCTAGTTAGGATTTTTTTCAATGTAAAATCTCAAAATTCTATTTGGAATAACTTTGGCGCCGGTTGACAAATCTGCATAAAAATTTCCTCAAAATGGCCTCTTTGAGCTCCGGTCCTTCCCTGAAAGTTTGGGGGGATGCATCAAGAGGGGGCCGAGATAAAAGGGGGTCCCAAAACGCGTTTTCCCCATGTTAATTTCCATAGGGCGGTCGACCTCACTTTTAAACCGAACGGCTGAATGGATTTCCACCAATCTTGGCAAAAGTGTAGGGACTGGTAGCCCGTTGTGCCTTTGCTATGTCTCAAGATATGTGCTTCGGTGGATTTTGAGTAATTTAGGTTCAAACAAATATATATATCTATGGCAGCGCCCCGGTACGCGCTCCGGGCGCGCCACGCAACTTGCGCACGGAAAGCTGATTGGCTCTCGGGTGTCTGTAAACATTCCAAACGGTCCGGAGCGGCCGCCATCTTGTGTCTCGGTATGATCGAGACACAAGAGGTGGCCAAAACAAAGGGGGAAAAGATCATTGGGAGCAGAGTAGACCCCCCTGACCCCCTAGGTTTCATGTGGGGGCTATAAAAGGGCCCCGTGGGGCAAAAAAAAAAGATTCTTTTTTTTTCGATTTGCGCGGGGGGAGTGCCCAGTACGCGCACCGGGGAGCGCACCGGGGAGAAAAGAGAATGGCAGAGCTTAAAATTTTAAGTCATTTTACATAAATGGGAGGCAGTTCTGAAAAGAACTGTTTTTTTTAATGGTTTTTGTTGTTTTATAATTTTTTGGGGGGTTTTTAAACATTTTTTTCTTTTTTTAGTTTTTCGGAATTGTTTTTTTTTTTTTTTGTATTTTTTAAGGGGAGAAAAAAAAAACGGCATTTCAAAAGGGCTCAACAGGATAAAAAAAAAAGTGCAACAAATTAATATTTCCTTTGGCACTTGTGGTTATCCCAAGCACGATTAATAAGTGTGATGCATTGCTCACCATAGCAAATTGTTTGACCACAAAATTTACAAACCATTTTAAAATTTGAAAAGTTGGTTTGTATGATGGAGCATGTCTCCCTAACTTCCGGTCCTGATAGGGTGGAAACAGTAGTTTGGGAGGTGCTGGCAGAAGATTGGACAGGGTTTTTGGCCAGTTCCCTGACCTCTGCCCTAGAATAGTTATTGGGATGCTTTCTAAGCATATGCCTAATCATTGTGTGGTTGCCGAAGGAGTATTTTTTGTTGGGATTCCCCCTTGACAGCTCCTGATGACAGATTAAGCAGGTTGCTTTAGGTGCATTTACATTTTTTTTGTCACTCGGATAGAAAAAAACTGCCATATGATGTGCTCTTTTGGCTTGTAGGTTATGTTGTCCTCTCGGACGAATCTACTCTCCTCATCCTCCTCCTGTTCTTGATCTCCACCACTGTGAAGTTGTGGAGGTCCTTGTGGTGGTGGTGGTCGTCCAGAAGATCCAGCAGCTGCAGCTAATGTAGCCATTTTCGACAGATATAAGTACAGGTCTTCCTCTCTCAAAGCAAAAAGGTAGAATAAGGAAAAAAGGTGGGGGCTTTCATCATTTGGAAAAAAAAAATATCCTGAACCAATGAAAAGTGTTAATTTTAGGTCACATGACCAGGGGTTTCATCATTATGAAACCAAAACTGTTATGAACCTGATGAAAAGTGTTATTTTCAGGTCAAATGACCCAATGCGCTTACGCTACGCGCCCCGGGGCGCGTCCCGGGGCGCGCCCCGGGTCGCGTCACGTAAGCGCGTCGGAAGATTACGTTGCGCGATCGTATTCGCTCGAGTGCTTCCGGGTGCGCTTACGCCGTGCGTATCACGCGGACGCGGTTACGCGATACGTCACGATCAATAGCGCTTATGGGACGCTCCCCGAGGCGCGCTCCGGAGCGCTTCATAATAGTACGCTTTCCGTTGCGCTCCCCGGGGCGCGCACCGGGAGCGTTCCGATGCAAAAAAAATAAAAAATAAAAAAAATATACAAAAAAAAATTGCAAAATTGAAGGGACTGGTAGCCCGATGTGCCTTTGCTATGTCTCAAGATATATGCTCAAGTGGTTTTTAAGAAAATTTACTTTAAAAAAATATATATTGGGCCACATTGGGCTATTTATATGTTAGAGCCCAAATGTAGCCCAAATGTAGCCCAATGTAGCCCAATGTAGACCAATGTACTTATAAAGTGAGACTTATAGTTAGGAATTAGCATTTAAAAAATCTATTAAATTCACTGTAAAAACCATAGGTTTCACACCAGTTATAGTTAGGAATTAGCATATAAAAAACCTATGAAATTCAATGAAAAAACCATAGGTTTCACACCAGTTATAGCTAGGAATTAGCATTTAGAAAACCTATTAAATTCACTGAAAAAACCATAGGTTTCACACCAGGTATAGTTACCTGGAAATTTTACTGACATAAAACCATTGAAATTCCCATGTTATAGTTAGTTGGACTCACTATAACTTGCGCGTGCAATGCACCTATTACATCACTCATGACATGGTCAGTGACATCACTCATGACATCACTGATGATACCATCCTTGTGACAGAGTGACAGACCTCCTTTCACTGTAATGTAACCCTTGAAACACATATTCAAAAATACAAACTAAAATTTTCAAAACAATGCAGATACCCATACCAGTTACAACAACCAAATCTATAATTCCAGCATCTATATACACATCAACTCATTCACCAACAGTTCTATATAGTCACTCATACATATACTCACTCATCATATGCAGTGATACACCTATACATCCTGTTACACACCGACAGTCATCCAAAAGTTACTTACACATACTAACACATGCAAATATACTATTGAACATCCATTTATTTGCATATACAACTATACACACACTACCACCTTATTTCTAAGGAAACTTACACATACTTACTCTCTTAAACAATCACTTATAGAAACACATACTTATATACAGGAACTCTTACAATCTCTCACTCTCACATATATTCACTTATATACATCAATACTCACATATACTGGATTAAAACATATGTAGTTACTCATAAAGACACTAGTGAGGCAGGCTTTCACTCACTTACACACTCATCCACCCATACAGTCCTGCACATATGCTGTCTTCAAAACACATACAAACAGTGAGTCAGTCATTGATGCATCTATGTGCTAAGTAATACCCCCACCAAACCATACAGACACTCATACTGATACTAAAAAAATCTAATAACCCATATACACACACATGTAGCTACTCACCAACCCATGCAGCCACTTATACACAAAGTGAAACACTGATACATATATTTAAGTATTTAAACATTACTCGCTAATATATGTATTCACAAAGATACACTTAATTAGCCAGTTAACCAATCATTTTTTTTTTTTAAAACATCCTTTTAGACACTTATTTAAACATTTATTCTTCCATCGACCTTTACATATACAAATATAAAACATATTTATTTTTCAGAAAGACATACATTCACTGGATGGTGTCATCAGTGATGTCATGAGTGATGTCACTGACCATGTCATGAGTGATGTAATATGTGACGTCATCAGCAGTGCATTGCACGCGCAAGTTATAGTGAGTCCAACTAACTATAACGTGGGAATTTCAATGGTTTTATGTGAGTAAAATGTCCAGGTAACTGTAACTGGTGTGAAACCTATGGTTTTTTCAGTGAATTTAATAGGTTTTTTAAATGCTAATTCCTAACTATAACTGGTGTGAAACCTATGTTTTTTTCAGTGAATATATATATATATATATGTATATACACACATATAGAGTGAGTAGAGCACAATGTAAATAGCTCAGAGTGGATGCTAAGAATTTAGATTACATTTAGAGTAACAGACAGAGATTCACTACTTTCTCAGATCAAGGAATTCAATGAGTAGCTTGATCAGAAGGCAGACAAAGAGCAGGTTGCCAACTTTAAGAAAGAACTTAAAGAGAGAATAAAAAAAATGAGGAAATTATCAAAGCCCGAAAATCCACAGAATTCTTAAGGGAACGACTGGATTATAAGCAGGGAAGGGTCTATACATTCAGAAAAAGGTTAGATTGACTCAGAAAGCAAAAAATAGGTGACTTTAACAAAACAATGCACGCTATCACAGCGATTGACTGGAGTTCTAGCTCAGAATTCAAATCAGTTGACTCCACAAGGGGGTATTTTTCAAATGAATGAGCAAATGCACCCCTAGCGGACACATTTATTTTTTTACTGATAGACCAAAGAACCAACAATAGACCCAGTTCAATAAACAAAAAAGCGAAAGACCTAAAAATCAAAGGAGAGGAAGACAAGGCCACAGAAAATTGTGGAGGGCTATACATGAAGGTGGGGAGGACCAACAAGAAATAATGCCAAACATAAGAACTGTAACTATTTTACTAAAGAAGTTTTATCTAATGCTGAGATACAGACCTTCAGTTTGGGACTGTCATGCAGTGCAGAGTCATGCTTTAACTATGTCCAGAATAGGGTGGACTTATACAAGTACATAAGAAAACATAAATTGTTGAAATTGTTTGGGGAGAGGAAAAAATAGAAAGACCACTACACAATCTAGTATGGTTATGGGTGTGCATGTGTCAAAAAGTAATATCTTAGTTTCCGATGTGGATCTTATGTTGGATTTACTTGATTTGGAACAAGGATTTGAGGGTGAAAACCAGGTGAGAGATGATATTTTGGCAACTGAATTATCTAATGTCGAAATAGAAATGGAACGGGGGACAAGGTTCAAAAGAAGTTCCAAATTTGTCCCACAAACGCCACATAATACCATAGCCACATTTTCTGAGGTTGTGAATAGAGAATTTAAAACCATAAGTAGCAGAATGACTGAAGGAATACACCCATTTACCAACAGGGAAATACTCTACAAAAGGACACTTGATAAATTATAGAAGCGTGACAACACTGTAATAAGATCCTCAGATAAGGGAGGAAACATGGTTCTATGGCCAATAGACATGTACTTGACAGAAGCATTCGAGCATCTAAATGACTCCAGTTACATGCTAGCATAACAAGTAATGAGTATTTACATCCCAAAGATTATTTTGACCAACATCTGATTGAGTGGAGGGAGCAAGAGTTGATTAGTGACGATGAATACACATTTTTGAGACAAGATTTTCCCAAACTTCCTATTTATGATGTTATTCCTAAAATTCAAAAAATGAGAACAATCCCCCAGAATGCCCTAGCGCAAGGGAGCTCTTTTGAAAATGAATCAAGATACATACATTCATTTTTAAACCCTATATTTTCTATGTTGCTGTCATATATAAAAGGTATGTTTGATTTTCTATGTAGATGGGACCAGGACATGTTACTAATTTCAATAGATTTTGCCTCCTTATATAAAAGCATAAACCATGCAGATGGCATGAGAGCAGTAGAACATTTCTTAATAATGACACCTATGAAATTCTAAAAACACAGCATGATGTTGTTGAAACGAAAGTGTTCTGACTTAATAAAATCATATTCATGTTCAATAATGAGATTTTTGTGCAACTCAGGCGGACAGCGATGGCACCTGCTCTGCTCCCAGCTTATGCTAATCTGCATGTGGGCAGGTGGGAGGAGCAAGTGGTCGGGGATCCTCAGCTAAAGCAAAATTTCAAGAATATTGGGGCATATTACTAACAACTAGCGATAATTATCGCTATGTTGGCTTAGCGGCGATATTTTTATCGCTGAGCTGCGGCGATTTTTATCGCTTAGGAACCTTGGTATTATCAAGGTTTATCTCCTAAGCGATAAAAATCGGCCGAAATGCTTGAATATCGCTGAAAAGTCAGCGATATTCATGCATTACCGAGCAAATGCTCTTAGCCATGTTATCCATCTACCATTGGATAACATGGCTAAGAACTGCTCAGGGGCAGGTGTTAGCTTTTGGAGATATTTGCGCTTAGCGCGAATATCTCCAAAAGTTGGTAATAGGAGATAGCGATGTTAGCGACTGTTTCCAGTCGCTAACATCTTGGCACGCCCACTTTGCATGTCATTAGTGATAAATATCACTGACTTGCAAAGCCGGGCCCAAGATGGTCGCTATCTCCTACTAGCTGTCGCTAACTGGTGTTAGCGACAGCTAGGTAATAGGGAGATAATTTTATCTCCGCTTTCTTGGCTTTTAAAGCCAAAAAAGCGGAGATAAACCCCCTTGATAATATGCCCCATTGTGTTTTGGGTATGTTTTATTGATTACCTTTTTGTAGTTTTGAACGTTAGTAGAACGTCAGCAGAGGAGTTCATGAAAACTATAAACAAAAATAAGCTGCACTTCAGTTTTACTGACAAAATTAGTGATGGTGATTTGTAGTTTTTGGATGTATATGTAAAAATATGTGACCATCAAGTTACTAGTATGCTGTTTAGAAAACCTACTTTGGGCAATAGTATGCTACATACACTGTGTTTGAATTCTAGCTGTCCCATGAGAAATATACCTTTTGGTGAGTAATACAGAGTGAGACGGATATGCAGCACAGAAACTGAATATGCTAAGACAGAAGCAGAACTGTTGTCACATTTTAGACAAAGAGGATACACCAATGCCATACTTAAGGATGCCTCAGGAAGAGCACAGAATTCAAAATGTGCAGGAGCACTTTTTTAAACAAGCATTTACAATGCAACGGTCTCGCCTTTGCAAAAGTTAGAGCTATTGGCATTGTAAATGACAAAATTGTTATTTATGTGTTTGTTTTGAAAACAGATAAATAAATGGCACTGTCATTTACAATGCCAATAGCTTAATCTCTCGCAAATGTGAGACCTATTGCATTTGCACCCACACAGAGCCACACACACACACACACATCGAGCCACACACACACACACACAGAGCCACACACACACAGAGAGACACACACACAGAGCCACAAACAAACACATACAGAGCGCCACATACACACACACACAGCGCCACACACACACACAATGCCACACACACACACACAGCGACACACACACACACACACACAGCGACACACACAGAGCACCAGGTGTGAGGGTGAGGGGGTGTGAGAGTGATTGAGGGCGAGTGTGAGGGTGGGAGGGTGAGGGAGGGTGTGAGAGGGTGAGGGAGGGTGCGTGAGAGTTAGAGGGTGAGGGAGGGTGTGTGAGGGTGAGAGGGTGTGTGAGGGTGAGAGGGTGTGTGAGGGTGAGGGGGGGTGTGAGGGTGAGGGGGTGTGTGTGAGGGTGAGGGTGTGTGTGAAGAAGAGGGGGTGTGATGGAGGGGTGTGAGAGTGAGGGGGTGTGAGGGTGAGGGGCTGTAAGGGTGAGGGTGGGTGAGGGAGGGTGAGGGGTGTGAGGGTGAGGGGGGGTGAGGGGTGTGGGGGTGTGAGGGGTTTGTGAGGGTGAGGGGTGTGAGGGTGAGAGGGCGAGTGAGGGCGAGAGGGTGTGTGAGGGTGTGTGAGGGCGAGTGAGGGTGAGGGGTGTGTGAAGGCGAGGGGGTGTGTGATAGTGAGGGGGTGTGAGATAGTGAGGGGGTGTGAGGGGGTGTGAGGGTGAGGGGGTGTGAGTGTGAGGGGGTCTGAGGGTGAGGGGGTCTGAGGGTGAGGGGGTCTGAGGGTGAGGGGGTCTGAGGGTGAGGGGGTCTGAGGGTGAGGTGGTGTGAGGGTGAGGGGGTGTGATGGGGAGGCGAGGGGGTATGAGGGTGAGGGAGTGAGGGGTGTGAAAGGGTGTGAAGGGGTGGGGGTGAGGGTGTGAAGGGGTGTGAGGGTGAGGGTGTGTGAAGGTGAGGCTTTGTGACGGTGAGGCTTTGTGAGGGGGTGTGAGGGTGAGGGTCTGTGAGGGTGAGGGTGTGTGAGTGTGAGGGTGTGTGTGGGTGAGGGTGTGTGAGTGGGGGTGAGGGTGTACGGGGAGGGTGTGAGGGCGTATGAGGGTGAGTGGGTGAGGGTGTGTGAGGGTGAGGGTGTGTGAGGTGGTGTGATGGTGCGGGGGGGTGAGGGTGAGGCATCCTATGAATTATGTTACAAATAGCTCATCACTAGAGACCACATCTGAAAGTAGTGTGTGATTTTCAGAATACCAGGATGCTGATGTAAAGCAAGCAACCACCAGCAGCGTTCTCAAAAGACCCTTTGTACATTCTCAGTTCATAGCCTACAAAAAATGTGCAATATTGTATGGCCATTACAAGTGATGGAGAAAGCAGATTTGGAGCATGTTGGCTTCGGCAGCAGAACTGTTGGTCATTCCGATTTCATAAACATCTCCTAAAATTCCACTCAAACTATATTGTTTAAAACATCAATCTCAATGTATTACATTTAAAAGCAAACGAGAACGCTTGGCCATTGCACTGTGCACTGAGCTAAAATGTCAGTGTATGCATCAAAATGCAGCAGTTTACCAATGGATAAAATAACCTTTGAAGTACATAGTTCACTTTAGGCGCATGCCCAGGTGTCCCTACACAAGTTTCATTGTCACTTCACTTTAGCAAGCATGGTATACACTGGATCAGGGAAATCACACTGGGTGCCTTGAGTCCCTTTTTGTAAGCAATGCGCTCCTACGTGACGTCCTGTCGCTCGCTCTAATACAACAACGTCCATGGGGCTTTAAGTGGGCCGGGTCCTACAGGCACTGGCACCAGCACTGGCAGTTCTAAAAAGCAGGTGCCGAGACGCATCTCTAGCGGGCTCTCCATTTTGCCTTCTCCATCAGGGTGGTAAAAAAAATCGTAACTCTGTAGCAGTGCCACCCTTCACTGCCTCTGATGTAACTTCAAAGAGGCTTGTTCTAGTTCTTGCTCAATCTCATCACTTCAGAACTGAAGCATTTTGAATATTCTATACAACGAAGCCATTGTTGTGTCTTATTTGTCTTACGCGCCTAACAACCGTTGGTAAAGTCAATAGTCCTGCTTCTTGTAAGTGCAATGTTACATGTTGTATTACACATCTGGATACAATGACAGAAGAGGCAATATACCAGTCGGGCGGCACACTATGCAAAACACAGATTTTTAGCTGAAATGTTTTAGCCACGCCATTAATTACATCGATAACGCCCTTTTGAGAGACTACCCAGTTTTTTCATCCCACTTAAACCCCTGAACGTCCAGTCCTGCCCAGTCAGGGACGAAGCTATCCCTAGTGCATCAGGTATTGTGGCACAGGGCCCCAGAGATGTGAGGAGCCCATTGCATCCATAGTCTGTCCGTCTTCTATTATGGATGGCGATGGCGGGCCAATTCGCCTAGCACCGCTGTGCTCCAGTGACATAAATGAACAGAAGAGAAACTTACTCCTCGGGGTAGTCCGAGGGTGCTCCCTCCTTCACCACAATGCACCCCAGCGATTCTCGGGTGAAAGGTCAGTTCAGCAGACTCGATGTATCGAGAGAGAGAAAAGAAAATCCAACTTTCAATGTCAACCCCTCAGAGCTTCTCCCGTCTCTACCTTGATCTCTCCGTTTATTTTGGAATCCCCTGTAGTGCTTTGAAGCGCCCTGCAAGCAGCCATGAAGCATGACTGTATCGTGGGTATTGAAAAATTGTTTAGCCTTAGCTGTTAGCCAACGACGTGACAACATTTGACACTCGCTTTTAGAAAAACAGTGTATTTTTAAAGCTATTTCCAGAAATAAGCTTGGGGAAGTTATACCTTTCTTACCGCAGATATATTCAGAGTAAAGCCACGAATTATGTGCCAAATGTCACCGGAAGTCACAATGAGACAAAATAGAAAGAAACACGTGCCCAGTTATCCGATAAGTTTAGTACCTGGCTGCTTCTGTGAAAACTTATTTCACAGATGCCGGTAGCCTACGGTCGCAGGCCTGGGGTGAATCTCACGTTAGCGTGGAGGGTTTTTAACTTGAGAATACGACCTTTCATTAATTTGCTTCCTTTGCCCTACCCCCTCCTCCAGAGTACAGAGAGTAGATCGGAAACAGTTCATGATGGCCTATGACCTACGGGAAACTGCTGCGCGTGTAAAGCGCCCTAATGCCTTCGGGTCGAGTAAGCGCTACATAAAACTGCAAAAAAGGGCAAAAATATTCACTCCAGTCCCGCTCCCTTCCCCTCTCTCTTCTAAAGCACCCTCGGTGCCTGCTGTAAATTAACTGTTAAGTGCCAGAGTCGCCAGCGGCAGTTTCTGCCCCCAAGAATCTCCACCGGCCGACCTGAGAAATGCCCGATAGAACAAGAACAAACGTTACGTAGGCACTGGTGGCACTTGGAATAAAATGTGATATAAAAACGGCCGAGCTCGTTGGCAATGCCAAGAACTAAGCGAAACACCGGGACACAACAGAAGGACACTTCTGGAGCAGAGTGAGGTGCTCAGTTGTCCAGACACCAGTCAGAAAGTGTAGATGTATATTCCCTGCTGCAGGAGCAGTTCACAGATCTGCCCAGCGAGGGGACACTAATCTGACTACCAAACGAAGAGACCGGTGGACCCTACAGACCCGGCAGCGCAGGGTGTTTCTCAAACAACAAGCACAGCTTCATACCACACTGAAAAAGAGGCCACTGGTGCGAATAAAGCGGGGCTTACCTGAATGAAGCTCCCCTCTGCCGGGTTTAAATGCCCAGTCCTCGGAAGCACCAGGAGAGACTCCAAGCTCCACTGCACAGCGCTATCCACAGGAAGCGCAAGCAATACTTTGTGTCCCGGGTCCTAGACGCATAACGAACCCGGCGCAGTCAAACTTGCCGAAGTTCGGCGCTGCTTGGAAGGCGGAGGGGGTGTGCCCCCAGCGCGCGATGGGCGGATGGACTGCAGGTGTCGGTGGGGGGCGGAGAGGCGTTCCACAGGCGCGGAATGTGCGGCGGCCGCTCGCTCGCTTCAGCCGTATCCGGGACTTCGGTTTCAAAGAGGAAGGGAGCTGTAAGGAGACTGGCCACCACGCAGCTGGACTTTCAAACTCGGAGCTCGATCAGATGGGCAGTGTGCTTCATTTGTATACCACTTTTTAACAAGCGCACGCTGCTGCATGTGTTCACAGCGCTTGTCGGCTGGCTCGTGCACAGATCCTGTGCTAACGCGAGAGAAGCTGACGCCGGCGCCGTACACGCTCACAGCGCTTGTCGGCGCGCGGCCAGCTCCTGACGCCTTTTTTTTTATTTTTTACACCCCATCCCAACAAGAATCGCCAGCGCTAGCTCGACCGAAACCAGTACGCAGCTCCAGATTTCACCGCCGGAGTTCCCTAGGAGACTAGAGGGACTACTCTGGATGCATGGGGCTACAAAAAACGAGAAGCTACACTCAGGGATTGCACTCTGGACTTCCATTGCAGTCCTGAATAGGTAAGATCTAACTATCGTCAGAAGTACGGGGGAGGGGTGTGTGTGTCTCTGTGTGTGTGTGTGTGTGGGCTTCGGTGAGTGTGGCTGTGTGTGTGGGCTTCGGTGAGTGTGGCTGTGGGTGCGCGCGTGATTGTGAGAGGCTGCCACTGTGAATGTGGAGCAAGAGATGTGCACGGCTGGGGGGGAGGGGCCAGGGGGCGCGTCCACGAGGTGCAATCGGCGCTCGTCCCCAGCTCTAGGTCACTTCACAAGCAACTTGGCTACAATAGGTCTCGAACGAGACCTAAAAAGGAGAGAAAGAGAGTGGGGGGAGGCAGGATGACAAAGAGCATAGCTATACCACAACCTATATTAAACAGCTTTTACAGGCTAGAGCTGCCCTGAACCGCCATTGGCATTTGGTGCAGAATGACCCACAAATAGGCACTAAGGTTACCAGATGCCAATTGATAAGCCATAGACATGCAAGAGTGAGGTAATCAACACTAAAGGGCCTGAGGCATGGTTGAAATCTAAAGATACTGCTGCTTCCTGACTAATAGCAGGTAGCTTGTTACCTCTCTTTCTGCCTATTTGCACATGTTTTTACCTTCGCAATTTGCACCAGGATTTTCAAATTGTCGATTTTTGATGCACATTTGTTTTGTAAACGAATCCCGCCTTTTAAAAAAAATCACATCATCCTTCTGTCACTCCTCCCAGAGGCTTCCTCAGTCCGCATTTGCTCTTGCGATTGTTGCGGAGGGAAGACCTCAGGTAACACCACTTCCGGGCTCCTACTTCCACCCAGGTTAGCGGTCTAGTGGCCAGACGTGCCTATTTAGACGCACGCTGGACCGGGTGCGAAGCGGACGCGTGCAGCTGGCGCACCAAAGGCAAGCCCGTCTGCGCCTGTCTGCGCGTCTGCGACAAGACCGGGCCTAGGGACAAAATCCCTGGCCCAGAAACTATTGAAAAGATAAAATTATGTTGCACAGGAGAATGCCTTAGAGCGCTATGCCCTAGCAGACAGAATTCATGTAATATATTCATGGGGGAAGATCTATTACAATCAGACTATGCACAATGTTTGAGGTGCAAAATAAAGCTACAAAAAACACTTAATCATACAACAGAAATATATACTGATGCCAGAAATCCAATTCTCAGGTCCAGTGACCCACAGCTAGCTCTCATTAATGCTAGGTCTCTCATAAAGCATAGTTATGAAATAGCTGACTACATCGTTGATAATAAAATAGATGTTTTGTTTATCACCGAACTTGAGGCAATGACACCTCGGATCCCGATTTTTACATTGCTGTCCCTGATGGCTATAAAGTGTTTTTTGGGCATGACAGGCATTTGGGCAAAGGGGGCGGCCTTGCACTGATTCATAACATTGAATTTAGTGCCCATTGCTCAATAGTCGTCTCCCCCAATTATGAGGCCTTTCACTATAAAATCTCGTTCCAGGGCCAAGACTCTTTTAATGGTCTTTTAATTTATTGTCCACCTGGTTCAAGAAATAATTTTTGGGCAAATTTCAGCCCACTTTTAGAACTTAGCCTCCAACACAAATGTTTTACGTTTCTAGGTGACTGGAATTTTCACTTGGAAATGCTGGAGGACAAAGAGACGAAGGAGCTCTTGGAGTTGATGTCTGAGTTGGGTCTCACTCAGCTTATCCAAGAATCCACGCATGTAGCAGGACGTACGCTAGATGGTCTTTTCTCCAACAACCCTGCACTTCACAAAATCTATACTCTTCCACTAACATGGTCTGACCATCATGCTATCCTTTTCAGATACAAATCTCCTATACGTGATTATAGGAGTAAAGGCTCCTACCAGTACCACTGGTAGATCTTGGCATTGCATTGATCCTCAGGATAGATCATTTGGCCCAAACTCAGTCGGACCTGGAGCTAAATGCAGAATCTTCAGCCATAAAGTATACATCATGGCTGGATTCCAACTGCCTTACCCTCGCCCCTATTGTGACTACTAATAAAAATAGGAAAACGCCTTCAGCCCCCTGGTTTTCTGAAGCCTAAAGATTGGATACATAGGCTTGTAGAAGAAAAGAAAGAGCAATGGAGACAACATTATGAAGCTCTAGAAAAAGTCAAATATAAAGCCCTACTCACAGACTTTAAAAAAAAAAGTTATCTGTGAAAAGAGCCAATACTATACTTCTCTTATTGAAAAAGCAGGTCACTCAAGCAAGGAACTTTTTCAAACAGTTAAACATTTGATATCAAGTATAAACGAGGACTCTGCCAATCACAGCCAAGAATTCTGTGATACTCTTGCTCATACTTTTAGATCCAAGGTGGGCCGAATTTTTTATCAATTTGCCTCCTCTAAATCATGTGAGAAGATAGGGCAGCAAGACACAGCCAAAACTTTCCTTCTCAACTTTACCCCTACCTCAGAAACATGAATAGTCACATCTATTTCCATGGCCAAATAAGGATCACCGGAAGACCCCTGCCCTCCTAGAAGTTTAAAAAGTATAGGTCATTTTATAGGACCATATTTGTCCAAACTGTTTAACTAAATGCTGGCACAAGGGTCCTTCCCTTCTGTTTGCAAACAGACTTGTATTCTCCCTTTACTGAAGAATAAAACCTCAATGTAATTGATATTACCAATTATCGACCTATTGCTAAAATTCCTCTTCCTGCAAAGATAATTGAGGACATTATAAATAAAGAACTCTCTACTTTTATGACTAACAACAAGATACTGGACCATAGTCAGTTTGGTTTTAGAACCAATCACAGCACGGAAACGGCTGTGATAAAAACCACAGAAGAAATTTGATTGCCTCTAGATAGCGGTGGGTCAGCAGTTCTTATACTGCTAGACCTATCCGCTGCATTTGACATGGTAGACCACAATCTTCTGGTGCAGCGTCTAAAAACCATAGGAATTGGAGGAGCTGCTCTTTCTCTTCTGACCTCTTTTTTTGTCAGATAGAACTCAATCTGTTCATCTGGGCAACTTCAAATCAGCACGTTAACACTGCCTTGTGGGGTCCCGCAGGGCTCTTCGTTGAGCCCCACACTTTTTATTATTTATTTAGCCAAATTGGCCCTGGTAATCAGAAGCTTTGATCTGATTCCAACCTCCTATGCCAATGATACCCAATTGGTTATTTCGACAGTGGACAAGGATATCAACTATTCTACTAAGCTCCAAGACTGTATGACTAAACTTAGTTCATGGATGAGTAATCACTGCCTGAAATTAAACTCCACCAAGACGGAAGTGATCATGTTCGGGGATCTCCTTCCTCCCTGGACCCCAGAGTGGTGGCCGGAACCCCTCGGCCCCCTCCTACACCTGTGACCAAAGCCAAAAACCTGGGAGTTATTATAGATGATAAGTTGAGTCTTAAATCTCAAGTATCTAAAGTAGTGTCCTCGGCATATTTCATGATAAAAATTTTAAGGAAAATATGTCCTTTTATTCCTCTAAAATCAAGAAAGACAGTGGTGACTTTGCTAGTCCTACCCAAACTAGACTTTTGCAATGGCCTATATCAATATTCAATCTACTCTACTTAAAAAACAACAAACAGTACAAAACGCCGCTGCAAGACTTGTACTGGACATGCCTAAATACCAGTTGGTCAGAATAGGGATTCAGGACCTTCATTGGCTGCTAGTTGCCCAAATGGTAACATTTAAAGCCTTGTGCATAGCTCACAAAGCTCTCCATGAAGAAGGTCCCACATTTGTATGGGATCTCTTTAAATGTTATATCCCAAACAGATCCTTGAGATCTGCAAACAAACACCTGATGCCTACAGCCAGAATAAGAAAGGTGAATTGGGGAGGTAGGAGCTTCAGCTATAACACCTCAAAGGAATGGAACTCTCTCCCACGATACTTGAGGGCAATTCCTACGCTCCTGGAGCTTAGAAAGCAATTGAAGACATGCCTCTTCTAGCACTATTGGTCTGAAGCATAGTAAGGAGTACCGGAAGCGCCAAGACACCTACGGGTATATGCGCGCTATATAAATTGATAATAACATAACATAACAAAGATGGGATTGCTAAGTGTAAAAGTAGCTAGGCATGCAGACAAGGAGAGCACCTCACTGAGTACAGCACATTATGTAGGCCAAGAGTTGAAATTAAACATATGATAAACTGCAAGACTAGCTTTGTGGTCTACATGGTGACCAGTCCTTGTTCTAGAAAATACATAGGGACTACCACTCACGCACAAGAGAATATTGCAGCATGTGAGTGCAATACGAAATTCAGATGTTACATACTCAGTGCCCAAATATTTTGAGAAGGAGCATCAAAGGGCAAAGGGATGAAATCAAATCAGTGATGTCTTCAGTGATGTCATTTGAGATGTCATCAGTGATGTCTTCAGTGAAGTCACTAACCATGTCATGAATAATGTAATATGTGAGGTCATAAACAGTACATTGTGCGGGCACGAGTTATAGTTAGCACATCTATACTACTATAATAAAGCAAGAACTTTGAACCTTTGAGGCGGGTAAACTCGGGAACCACAGCGCCAATCCACACACCCGATACATCATTGGAATCGTGAGGGTCTGCAGATGGACATAGGCTATATAAATTTAAAAAAAACTTTATTTAAAAAATTGACGATAAAAAAAGTAGTCCCTTGGAAGTAGCGCCGGCCGTGTGCGCTAACGACGTGCGTGCTGACATCAGCGTGGGGAGGAGCGGCGGCCAGGAGCGCGGAGAGGAGCGGTAAAGTTTGCAGAGGCTGAGGAGCGGCGGCGCCCGCAGTGGGCTTGCAGCGTGGAGCGGACAGGAGCGGTGAAGTTTGGCAGCGTGGAGCGGACAGGAGCGGTGATTTGGCGGCTTGAAACGGACAGGAGCGGTGAATTGAAGAGCAGCGGTGCCGGCAGTGGGCTGAGGTAGGTGAGTGTGGGGTTGCAGTGTGCAGGAGCGCAGGGAGGAGCAGTGATGTTTTAGAGCCTGAGCGCGGGGAGGAGCGGTTATGTTTGAGAGCCTGAGCGCGGGGAGGAGCGGTGATGTTTGAGAGCCTGATTGCTCCCGGACAACGTCGGGACGGGCTGCTAGTTAACTATAAAGGCTGAATTTCTCTGGTTTTGTAAAAATGAAACCTGAACCTAACTATTACCTCTCTGTAACTTTTTTTATTTCAGTGAATTTCTAAGTTTTTTTAAATTCCATTTCATAACTATAACGTCCCTGTAACCTTTTGTATTTCAGTGGATCTGTGAGATGGTGCATCAGTCTATCAATGGTTCTGTAACAAATATTGTGACTGTATCAGTGCATCTATGACTGGGTGCATCAGTGTCTCAATGGACATGTGATTGGGTGCATGAGTCTCTCAGTCGATCTGTGAGTAGGTGCAAGAGTGCCTTTGTGCATTTGAAAGTAAGTATATGACTCTCTGACAGGAACAGTGAGTCGATACATGTGTGTCTAAGTGGGTGAATGAGTGGGTGAATGACAGTCTGAGTGGATCTGTGACTGAGTACATGAGTCTCTCAGTGGGTCAATGACAGGGAGCGTGAGTGACCAATTGGTTCTGTGAGTGAATGTGTGCGTCTCTGAGTAGGACTGTGAGTTGGTGCGTGAGTCTTTCAGTTCATCAGTGACTGGGTGCATAAGTCTCTGAGTGGGTCTGTGAGGTGGTGTGTGAGTAACTCTATGGGTGTGTGAGTATCTGAGTAGGTGGCGAGTGGGTTTATGTGTGTCTGAATAGATCTGTGAGTGGGTGTATGCGTTTCTCAATGGGTCTCTGAGTAGGAGCATAAGTCTCTAATTGGGTGAATGAATGGGTACATGCATGACTGTCTGAGTGGGTCTCTGACTGGGAAGGTGAGTGTCTGGGTGGGTCTGTGAGTGGATGCATGAGTCTGAGTGGGTGAGTGTATATCAGTGATGTCACTGACCATTAATGAGTGATGTAATGTGTGAGGTCATAAGCAGTGCATTGAGGGTGCAAAGGTTATAGTTAGCACAGGGAACTATAGCTGCTGAATTTCACTGGTTTTGTATGAGGGAAATCTGAACCTAATGATAACGTCCCTGTAACCTTAGTTTTTTTCAGTGAATTTCTAAGATTCATTTTAATTCTATTTCCTTACTCTATTGCCCCTGTAACCTTTGGTTTTTTAGGTGAATTTCTATGGCTTTTTTAAATGGTATTCACATTTGCAGAGTGGGGCAGAAAAGGGGCGGGCCTCCGACCAGCTCTCAGCAATCTCACTGTAAGGGACTTACTGGCGGTAACAGGAGGGTTTTTTTCCCTCAAGGTCCTTTAGCATCCAAGAGGACTTACTTCCCCAACAAGTATTGCACCAGGAAGTGCATTTTATGGAGTAGTGGAGAAAGGGGGCTTGGCCTTTGGAGTCCTGACACCACTCTGTGGAACTTACTGGAGGTAGCAGAAGAGGTAGTTGACCCCAAGGACCCTCTGGAGCCGAGGGGACTTCATCCCCAACCAGCAGTGCACCAGGAGGTGCATTTGCAGTGTTGTTAAGAAAGGGGGCATGGCCTCCGACAACCTCTCAGCAATCCCGTTACTGGAGGTAACATGAGGGGTAGTTGGCCACCAAGGCCCCTTAGTACCCAAGAGGACTTCATCCCCTCACCACTATTTCCCCAGTTGATGCTTTTGCAGAGTGGTAGAGAAAAGTTGGCATGGCCTCTGAAAACCTCTCAGCAATCTCACAGAGTGTTACTTACTGGAGGTAACAGGAGCGCTTGTTGCCCCCCAAACACCCTCTGGTACGAAGGGGACAAAATCCCCCAACCAGCAGTGCACCAGCAGGCTCATTTGCAGAGTGGTAAATAAAAGGGGAATGGCCTCTGGTGTCCTCTCAGCAATCAGGTTGGACTTACTAGACCCACAGCATAAACATATCTAAACATGCAGTTCCCTCTGTCCAAAAGCAATTCTGCTCCTCTTCATGCAAGCAAGAGTATTTTATATGTTCCCGTTTGCATGAAGCAGAGCAGAGTTTGCTATGGCTTGGCAGGTGTGGAACTTCTACCAAGCCATAATAAACGGCAATGTCCAAGGGGTGATCACCCCAGGACCTTGCTGGAGCCACCCCTGAGCGGTGGCAGTCCCAAGGGCCATGTATAGCTCCTGGAGGGTGGCCGCGCGTCCCCTCTCCTTTGTTTTGTATTGCCACAAGGAGGTGGTGCTCCCCCGTGGCCTGCAATGGACCCTCTTCTTTCTTTATTCAAATTTGCCCCAGGGACATGGCAGTCCTCTGGCTGTAGGGGGACCGCACAGGTTCACCTGCTTCTCAATCATTCAATCGTGCCCCAGGAAGAAGCCGGTCCCCACAACAGCAGGGGGCTGTGTGGCCCCCTTCATCAATTTTATACATAGCCCTGGGTTTGTGGCGGTAACCTGGGTGTGAGGGTTCGCGCACCCGTCTGCTATTTTTTTTACTTTGCTCCTGGGAGGTGGCTGTCCCAGGGGCAGGAGGGGGAGCCACCTGAATCCCTCACGTATGTTAATTACTGCCCGGGGAGGTGGCGGTCCCTGGGTCTTCTTTAAGCCAAGGGAGAGGGGCACCATGCGCCCCCTCCTTTTTTAAAAGCAGAGTTTGCCCCCGGGATTTGGACCACCCAGTGGCTAATTATAAAGGAATCGCAGAAGCCCATGCTTTGTTTGTCTTTATTTTTCAGCAAGAGTCATGGAGCCAGCACAACTCCTGCCGAAAATTAAATCAACCTTTTTTGGCCTTGCAGGGTCCCAGCGTGACCCCCCTAAGTGGCCTAGGGGGTCAGGGTGTTTCTACCGTGCCACCTTTTCTTTATTTTTAAATGTTTTTTCCTGTGATTAGATTCAACCTAGTCACAAGATGGCTACCAACACTTCCTGGTTTGAAGTGTTGGCAGCCAATCAGATCTCAGCACGAGATTTCGGGTAGGTTTGTGGATCATCCGTGTCCCCAGTTGTATATCTAAAAAGCCGTTAAATAACTCTGCAATCACATGAACAGATTTACACCAAATCACAAAAAGGCACTTCCTTGGACCGATATCTACTTTCCTATTAAATTTGGTGTAAATCCATTCAGTAATTTGGACTGTAACTGTGTTTAAAGGTCCTATGGGAATTAAGATGGGGAAAATTATCTTTTAAGCACCGCCTGCTTTTCAGCCCCCGCTTGAGGGATCACACCGAAGCTTTCTAGTTAGCAGCTCTACTGAGTGTCATATCGATTTTAAAAAATGTCATGAAGATTTGTCAAATGGCGCCAAAGTTATTGGCAAAAGAAAAAACATTCATCCTAACTATAACTACCAGTAGGTAATATAAATATATGCAGCTCACTTGGTTTCTTGCTTCACGTGATCAAGGCAACTTGAGTGCGGTAACACATTGGGAGTTGTGTTTTTTGCATGTACCAGTACCTGATGGAATAAATCACTTATATATGTGTTTGTGTGTTTACATAAGTACATTTACATTTAGTATTAAATATTAGTGGTATATATTTAATTCACATTACATTAAAATATATATTAAAGTGTTAAATATATACTAGATTAAATTCTATATTTTGCCTATTTTTGTATTATATTACTCTTTCATGATATTTGTTAAACGATATTTTGTACATACTATTATAAGTATAGGATCATGATATTGAATGAATGACACAATAATATCAATTATATTGTTCATCAAAATATTGTGTCAGTGACTCGTGTAGGGGACCTTGTATGTATTGTGAATACTTTCCAATTACATTTTTCTCATTTTACTTGCTTTCTACCAGTTTCCCTAATGCTTTCCCATGTCCAGCAAGGCACCTCTCTGTCATCCTATGTCACTGGTACAAAGCTACACTCTGCTGATGAGCCCAAATCTAGGGCAAAACTGGTCCTGAGTTGCTTGTTTTCCAATTCAGGTAGGACCGGGCTCTGCAGTTTGGGCTGGACTGTTCCTATTAGAGCATGGCCCAGTCTGATTGTCATATAGCTGAGTACAAACTGAGGTAAAAGGGTGTACACAGTAACAATGGATTGAGATGTAGCCTGAGTATTTACCAGTGGCTGAGATTAATTCAAGCATCCCTTTCATCACTATTTGGTATACTTGTTGTGTTGTCCTAAGTGGGACAGGTATGCCCAGAAGTGTGTCTAATGCACTCTTTGTCACTGTAACCAAACTGCATCCGGTAGATCAATCCGTAACTAGGGTGAAACTAGTCCTTGGTTACTGGTGTTCCTGTTCAGGGAGGACCCGGTTTGGCAGTTTGGACTGGACTGTTCCTATTGGGACAGGGTCAAGACTCATTTTCATATAGCTGGTCCAAATTGAGGTGACATTGTGTGCAAAGTAACGATGGATTGGGATGTGGGCTGAGTGATTAACAGTGGCTGAGAATAATTCAAGCAGTCCATCCATAACCGTTTTGCATACTTATTGTGTTGCCCTGAGTGGGACGGGTAAATCCAGATGCGGGTCCCTTAAACACTGTGTCACTGAAACCAAGCAGTACAGGCTTAAGTCTTCATATTATAACAGTGTCAAGACTGATTTGCATATAGCTGGGTCCAAACTGATGTGGCATGGTGTGCAAAATAACAATGGATTGGGATGCAGGGCAAGTGTTTACCATTGGGTGCGATTAATTCAAGCATTCCACCCATCACTGTTTTGTATAAATTAGATATCAACAAAATCATAATTTTATAACTCTGCCTGGGCTAATCCTACTCAGATTATGAAATTTATTTTTGACCTAGTTTCAAAACTCTATTGGAAAAGTAACTTATAGAAAGTGCACTATTTCTGCTTGAAAACTGATTTGGAACGGCTTCCATCTCCGCCATACTCCATAGGTCCAATACAAATTCTTGGCTGGCTGTTTAACAACCCTGTTCTTGGAAGATAACGTTGTTGGCGCTGGACCGAGAAAGCAAAGGTTGTTGTCAGAGAGTGGTTAATTAGAAGCAATTAACTACTTGGGACAGGAACAGCTGTCAGAACAAAAGATAGCTTTTGCAGCTCTTCCTTTGATTTGGTGATGCCAAGCCAAGCTGGCAGGAACAGTTATCATTCATTGCCCATGGCCATCTCAGACTTTCTCACTGCAATCTCAGCAAGAAGGAAATCCAGCTCTCACACTGACAGGGGGATGAAGGACACCACATCTAAGTGTGAAGGATCGGAGCTCCTCCATGCAAAATCTGGTAGGAGCCATCTTGCTTTGGACCTAATGTAAAGGTTTGCAGTAAAACAAGAGAGGAAGGGCTCCAAATGAAAGTGTAGAATTGGTGAGTAAAAACATAAACATGTGTGTAAGATATATAATTGATAGTGATCAAATATGTTCAATATTGATATTGAGGGTTTGGGTGACTTTTACAAGCATTTGGCCTCATGGTTAAGTATGTCACCAGACTCCCTGGGTAGCAATACAGGAACATTTGTATAGGTAAGCCATTAAGCACTGTTAAAATTACTTATTTGTTTTGGGGTAGTTGGCTTTAAAAGAGTGTTTTTTAAACAGGGAATACTTCTAGAAAATAGTAAATTAAATACTGGACTATACTATTTGTGTATCTGCAGAAAAAAGAATAGACTAATACCTAATTATGTAGTTTACATTGCAGAGTTATTTTGATACACTATTTTGATTTTTAAAATCACAGACTATATGAGGAACAGAGCTACTGTTGATGATGTCTGTTCTTTTCATTTGAATCTACCAATGGGAACTCATTGTAATGTCAAGACAATGTCGAGGTTTTGGTGCTTTTACTGCACAAAATGCAATATAATAACAACTATTGCCAACACCAATAGATCTCACCTTTGTGAGATCTATTGGCTTTGCCAATTTCTTTTAGCCATGTTGTAGCATAGCTGCTGTTCAGCCTAGCTAAATGTTAGTGCCATTAAGCAGTACAGAGTAGCATAAAGTTGAGTTGAATGTTGCAGAGTAGAATGGCGTGGAGTGGCGTAAAGTGTTGTGGCATAGGGCAGAGTGTGGTAGAGTGACATGCACTGACATAGAGTAGAGTGGCATGGAGATGTGTAGAGTTAAGTGGCATAGAGTAGAGTTGCATACAGTAGAGAGCGCTGAGCAGAGTGTTGTAAAGTAGAGTGACGTAGACTGGCACAGCGTGATGTAGAGTGGAATAGAGTTGTAGTGTGAAGTAGGATAAAGTGGCATAGAACAGAGTAGTGGGGTGTAGAGTAACATTGAATCGAGTGGCGTGGAGTATGGAATCATAGACTAGAGTGACATACAGTAAAGTGGGAGGTGTGGCATAGAGTCTCATTGTGCCAAGTGAAGAGGTGTGGAATTGCATAGAGTGGAGTGGCTTAGAGTGGTGTACATTGGAGTGGAATGAAGTGGAGTGGCATAAAGTAGTGTAGAATAGAGTACCATAGAGTGGAGAGGTGTGGAGTAGATTGGTATAATTTGGAGGGGTGTTGAGTGGAGTGGCGCAGAATGGCGTAGAGTAGAGTGACATAAAGTAGAGTGGCATAGAGCGGGATGGAGTGGAGTACAGTGCTGTGAGTAGAGGGGTGTGGGGTATTGTGGAATGGCTTAGAGCGGCATAAAATAGAGTGATGTAGAGTGGCCTGAGTAGAGTTAAGCATTATAGATTGGTGCGGTGTAGAGGAGTGTGGCATAGAGTGGAGTGGTGTAGAATCAAATAGAGCAAAGTGCCGTAGAGTGGAGTGATGTGGAGTGGTGTAGAGTGGCATTCTAGAAAATGCAGTGGTGTAAAGTAGCGTGGCATGGATTAGGGTGATGTAGAGTAGAGTAATGTAGAGCAGAGTGGTGTAGAGTAGAGTCGAGTGGCATACAGTGACATGAGTGGAGTAGAGTGGTTTAGAGTGGTGTAGATTATCACAGAGTGGACTAACGTGGCATATGGTAGAGTGGCACAGAGAGGAATGAAGTGCCATAGAGCAGAGTTGCATAGAATGGTATGACGTAAAGTAGAATGGCATACAGCAGAGTGACATAAAGAAGAGTGCTGTAAATTAGATTGGTGCAGAATGATGTACAGTAGAATGGCATACAGTGATGTGTCATAGATTTGAGTGGTATAGGGTAAAGGGCGTAGAGTAAAGAAGAGTCATGTAAAGTAGCTTAGAGTAGAGTGATGTAGACTAGAGTGGTGCAAATTGGAGTGGTGTACAGTACTGTAAAATGGCATTGATAGGAGTGGAGAAGTGTGGAGTGGCATAGAGTGAAGTGGCGCAGAGTGGTGTACACTAGAGTGGTTTGGAGGGGAGTGGTATGGATTGGTGTAGAATAGTGTGGTTTAGAGTGGAATGGCGTAGAGTTGATTGGCATAGAGTAGAGTGGCATAGAGTTAGATGAAGTGGCGTGGAGTAGAGTGGCGTGGAGTAGAGTGGAATAGCTTAGATGGGTGTGGAATAGAGAGGTGTAGAGTGGTGCAGAGTAGAGTTAAGTGACCTGGAGTGAAGTGGTATAGAGTAGAGTGGCATATATTGGGGTGGAGTGGCTTAGCGTGGCATAGAGTAGAGTGGCTTAGAGGAGAGGGGCATAGAGTGGTGGAGAGTGGCATGGTGTGGAACACAATGGCGTAGAGTAGAGTGGTGTTGAATAGAATGAAGTGGTGCAGAGTGGCAAAGATTGGAGTAGAGTGGATTAATTTGGTGTGGAGGGGCATAGAGTGGCATACGATTGACTGGCAAAGAGTGGCTAGAGTAGAGTGGTGTGAGGTGGAATTGAGTAGTGACATAGAATAGAGTGTTGTGGAGTACAGTGCCATAGAGTGGAGCAACAAAGAGTGGGGTGGAGTAGAGTACAGTAGCATGAAGTAGAGGGCCATGGGGAAGAGTGGCATTGAGAGTAGTGGCAGGGAGTAGAATAGAGTAGAAGGGCATGAAGTGGAGTGGAATAGAGTAGAGTGGCTTTGAGTGGAGTGGATTAGAGTAGTGTGGAGTGGAGTTGCATAAAGTGGAGTGGCGTTAAGTGGAGTAGTGTGAAGTGGAGTGTCATGGAGGGGAGTGGCATGGGGTAGAGTGGCATAAAGTAGAGTGGAGTGGCAGAGAGCAGAGTGGACTGGTATAGTGTACAGTAGAATGGGGGAGTGTAGAGTGGCTTAGTGCAAAGTGGTGTTGAGTGGAGTGGAGGGAAATGGAATGGAGTGGAATGGCGTAGAGTAGAATTGTTTAAAAATTAGTGGTGTAGAGTAGAGTGTTGTGGAGTGAAGGGGTGTGGAGTTGATTGGTGTAGAGTGGTGTGGCGTAAAGTGGAGTGGTGTTAAGTGGGGTGCCTTGGAGTGGATGGGCAAAAGTGGAGTGGTGTTGAGTAGCTTTGAGTGGCATAGAGCGGAGTGGAGTGGAGTGGCTAAAGTGAAGTGGGGTAGAGTGGATTAGTGCAGAGTAGCATAGAGTGGAGTGGCATAGACTAGTATAGTTGTGAGTGTATTAACTAAAGCATCAATAAAGATAAGATAAAAGCAACATAAATAAGAAACTGCATGTTCGTGTTAAAAGCAGGAAGCACATTGACTATCTGGTACTAATTTTGAGACATGTATAAAATGAAACAAATAGGGCATTGCAAAAAGACAAGGAAGAACAAAGGCGAGAAAGAGAACATATACTTCTCCATGCTCCAAGGAGGAGCTAATACATCAAAGGAAGGGAAGCCTATGGGAGCTAAGCAAGTGAAAGATTGCAAATGAGAGTGACAATGAAAACAACTAATGGTTTGCTGTGGGCAGATTGTACATCCCCTGAATTGTAAACAATACGTCTTGCAGCACAGCTAAAAACGCATATACTACAGGGAACTGTGTAATAAGGAAAATTTTTCATTGTTGTCTCTGAAATACAGATGGTATCATCATAAAGACAGCCCATAAACCACTCTATAGATCAATAAAGTAAAAATACAATAATATATATATATCTTGGGGGTACTACGGCTGGATTTGAGTCCATTTGCTGTTTGTGGGAAACCTGTGTTCATATATAGACATCAATTTTCAAATCTGTTGTCTATGTCTATTGTTGGATGTATCTACATGTGATTATATTCAACCAATGATGTTACAAACTCAATGGTACTAGCACTTTAAATTTTGCCTCTTCCCCTGCATGCGTCATGTGACCAAGGCCTCTGTGAAGGCCGAAACGTTATGCGGAGGTGCGCCTTCATCACGATTGAATAAACCACTGCTCATCTGCACTTGGGTCTCCTCTCTTCTTCTGCGCCGTCGGGTATCCGTGATTGGGCTCCAGGCGAGAGAAAGCTGAGATTGTTTCATCTCTACAAACTGGCATTGTGCTTCGCTGGTTTTTGGATGACCCCTTCTCTTGCAAACGGCGGAGTAGCAGGAAGCCAAGACCTCTGGTGACCTGGAAGTCGTTTGTCATCTCCCGTAGGGGAGAAACTGCTCCAGCCACCGGACACTGAGGACGTCAACAGCAACACGGACCTGACGAGGAACACGGAGGGTTTCTTTCTCCGGTGACACCTGAAGTCGGGCCGCTGTGTTGGAGTCGTGATTCCAGATAGCGCCGGTAAGAAAAGTACGTGCCCAGACATCTAGCGGCGTGCATTTATCAGAGCCGCTGTGTGTCAGTGAGCACGCATTGCGCGTGAGAAAACCAAGGAAGGCAGCATGTCAGCAGACGCAATTAAAGCAAGGGAATTGGCAGCCCTGAATGCGTTCCATTATTCCCCGGCTGGGGAGCCATCTGAGTCAGCAGTACAGGATGCACCTGTGAGCGAAATGTCCAGCACCCGAGAGAAGTTCCAAAAATTGGAAAAGCTTATGCGGCGTGAACTTTCGAAATGGTGGGAACACCTCTCCCTGAGCCGCTATCTAGAGGTCAATAGAATACCGCGGGGGCTGCGAGTGATGCTCGCCCCCAGCTATGAAGATCCTGACCCAGATATGCTCAGGGAATGGGCAGAGTGTAATCTCGATTCCTCACGCCGGCTAGTACAGATACTTGTACGATATGCTGAGAGTGATCGTCTGAAAACACAGGCAAAAATAGACGAGCTAAATATGGAGATAGAATCATCGTGTGGCGAGCTAACAACAGAATGCACAAAACTGCGAGGAGAAATGATGGCAAGACTCCAAAAGGAAGAGGAAGCAATTAGTAAGAGAAAAGCTTTCAAATTTCAAAGAGACAAAGCGGACTATGCTGAGGGGCGAATTTTTACATTTGCCAAGAAATATGAAGCTATCAAAGCAAGCAGAAGATTCAAGTCTGCATCCATACCTGGTCGTTCCACTCAAAAATCAGGGCCAGGAGTAGCATTGCCAGATAACACCTCAGAATCCAATCTAAGCTCCAGCATGAATAGTGATTCTGACTCCAATACCTCTCAGACGGACTCTCAGTTGGGGTTTACCAAACTCACGTTGGCGGAGGAGCATCTGCAGAAACAAAATCCGCAATGCCAAGCGCTACTAAGGCCGAAAAGCCAACGCAAGAAAAAAATCAGCAAAAAAAGAAGAAAAGCACCAGGAAATGGAACAGGAAGTGAGCGATCCAACAGTGACATCAGGTACTGCCCTCTCTGTTATTAATCTCACAGACACTGTGTTCACTCAGTCTGAATTACACATTTTATCTATGGGTCTCACGTTCTGCCCTCCCACTGACTTCAACTATGTAGACATCAGGATAGACTTATATAAATTTATCCGCAAGTTGAAATTACAAAAACATTTTTCAGGCAACAAAACACGTACAACATCAGTGCGGGCAGAGTTAGATAACCAGGGGCTCCTGGCTCGTGATGCCCCATGTCTTCAGGTCATGGAATCACCCTGGAACAGTCGATGTCTCAAGATACACCGGCACAGACTATTAATAACATACGAGGCTTAATATCGTTCAAACCTCGCTCAACCTACACTCCTGTAATGTTATATGATAACATTGACATTTTCCATGATGCGGCTTCGAAGGAAATCAAGGTGCTGTACTCTAAGATGCTCGGCACTAAACAAAGGAAATATACACAGAATGACCAATATCTGAAACTTATCAAGAAGATCCAGCAAAATGAGAACATCATTGTCAGGCAATCTGATAAGGGGGGCAATATAGTGTTATGGCCGCGACAACTATATTTGGAAGAAGCCCTCTCCCAACTCAACAACTCAGATTGTTACAGACATAGTGATATTTGCTTGGTCAGGAAAGCCCAGGCGGACTTCTACTCATTATTGATGGGGTGAAGGTCCTATGGCTTGATAAGCATGGATGAATTAAAATATTTGAAAAACGACAACCCGATCATGCCGGTACTGTATCTGATCCCAAAGGTTCACAAGAACCCAGATAATCCCCCGGGCAGACCGATCATTGCAGCATGCGGGGGATTGCTGGAAAAGACAACTATTTATGTGGATTCATTCTTGCAAGAACATGTACAAAGTTTGCTGTTATTTGTCCAGGATTCCAATGATTTTTTGCGCAAAATCGAGGACATAGAGTGGGATCCGGAGTGGTTTTTAATAACATTGGACGTTACATCTTTGTACACCAGCATAATCCACCAAGATGGTCAACGGGCCATTGAGTTCTATTTGGGTCAGAGACCAGTCTTGATGGTAGAACATAATCGTATGTTGTTATCCATGATTTCATTCTGTTTACACCACAATTTCTTTATGTTCAATAACAGATACTATCAGCAGGTCAGGGGTGTTGCCATGGGGGCCTGTTTCTCTCCCAGTTATGCCTGTTTGCATATGGGTTACTGGGAGAGACAGGTCCTCTACGGCGAACACTCTGACACAGCAACGCGGTCTATTGTGCGCTGGTATCGTTATATAGACGATGTGTTTCTTATTTGGAGAGGCACACGTCTGGAAGCTGAACATTTTATTGAGACACTGAACTGTAACAATTTCAATCTTTCGTTCACTTCAGATATTAGTCAGGAGCAGGTGCATTTTCTTGACATGACTATCATAAATGGTCAGGACAAACTTGAGACCAGGCTTTACAGGAACCCCACGGCCGGAAATACAGTACTCCATGCCTGTAGCCATCATCCTTCCCATCTCATACGCAGCATCCCCTATGGGGAGATGTTGCGTATCAGACGTTTGAGCAGCACTGATGCTCAATGTCGTCTGGCACAGGAGGCCAGCAAAACTAGATCCCTGGCGAGAGGGTACAAGCCTGGGCAAATAGATAAAGCTATGGCCAAAGCAAATGCCCTATCACGCAGCCAAACCCTCCAACGTAAAGACATTTCTGGGCCTGCTACCTCCCAAGACCAGTCTGCTAGACTGATTTGGGCCTATAACAGGCAACATGGCGTGCTTAGAAGGATCATCACTAAGCACTGGGATTTAATCAAATGTGACCCAATCATAGGTGATAAAATTCCAGCCAAACCATCTATCACCTATAGAAAGGCATATTCTATGCAGGAAGCCCTTGTTAAATCCAGCCCGGAGATTACAACACACAAGAACTGGTTAGACAAGAGCAAGGGCTTTAGGAAATGTTCTTCCTGCAAAGCCTGCCAGCATGGGCTTAATAAAACAGAATATGTGGTCCCTTTCACTCCCAATGCCCGCAAGATCAAAAAACAACTGACTTGCAAAAGTGAGTTTGTGGTATATCTGCTGGAGGGTCCGTGTGCCCTGCGGTATGTGGGTAGTACCAAGCTGCAGGTGCACAAGAGGATACTCCAGCACATAAGGGCCATCAACACCAGTGACCCGGCATACCCGGTAGCGCACCATTTCAAGGAGTGCAATAACAACGATCGCACCCTTTTGAAATATTATGCCATAGATCATATAGGCCCACTAAGAAGAGGAGGAGACAGGGAGGGCGCTCTGAGAAGGTTAGAGACGAGGTATATATTGGAAATGGATAGCAGAGCCCCGGGAGGGTTAAATTCCACGGAAGATTTCTATACCTGTCTCTGAGACATAAAAACTTTCTCAGTCCCCCATGAATTTAGATGGCTACCTGGAGCATTTACAAATGATTAATCTTGAAGGTCTGGGTCTTTGTAAAGCATGTGTGTCCTGCTAGTCAACCGGGCTGGCTGAGATTTTATTCCAAAAAAATCCAAGTCCCGAAAATGTCTAGTACTGCGACTGACCAAGAGGTGCAACATAGCCTAGGCTTAGGCTATGTGCCTGTACAGCATACAGGATTGTCGAATCTAACTTTTTTGAACAAACACAAAAAACGAGAGAGGAAAAAAAGAAAGAAAAAAATAATTTGATTCACATAGCACTGTTCTCTACCACTAATGTTATTGTATAATCAAATGGCATATGCATATCCTATCATAAGTGTAAGTGGGGGAGGCTGCGATAATGTATTGGAAACAAACAAAGATTATCTCCTCTCCACATACACTTTAACGACATAGACAGATGCATGTGCAATATATTTATTTATTTAAGGTTGCTGTGATTTTATGGGTTCGTGAATTGCATTTAAGCAGTCACGCGTAACATCCATTCGTAATTTCATCCAATGTATATAGCATGATTTAAGGTGATTGTAAATATATTAATTATTAGTATACATATATCTCTTTTTTGTACTCTGATTTTAATATCATGATTTGTACGAAGTAATTATTGTTATTAATTGACTACTTTAATTGTTTGGATGATATTATTAGCACCTTGTATTTTGCACATTGCTCTTTGCACATTACTCTTGAGTACTAAGGCGATTTCCCCGTGATGCGAAACATCAATTTTCAAATCTGTTGTCTATGTCTATTGTTGGATGTATCTACATGTGATTATATTCAACCAATGATGTTACAAACTCAATGGTACTAGCACTTTAAATTTTGCCTCTTCCCCTGCATGCGTCATGTGACCAAGGCCTCTGTGAAGGCCGAAACGTTATGCGGAGGTGCGCCTTCATCACGATTGAATAAACCACTGCTCACCTGCACTTGGGTCTCCTCTCTTCTTCTGCGCCGTCGGTATCCGTGATTGGGCTCCAGGCGAGAGAAAGCTGAGATTGCTTCATATATATATATATATATATATATATATATATATATATATATATATATATATATATATATATATATATATATATATATATATATATATATATATATATGAAGCAATCATATATATATATATATATATATATATATATATATATATATATATATATATATATATATATATATATATATATATATATATAGTATTGTATTTCTAACATATTAACATCATTGTCTTTCTATCCGACCTACTACTCTTGCCAAACTCTCTAATTTAGTCCATCTTGCCTGCCTCTAGCTTGTAGCAAATGTCCTCTGAAAGCACAGCCCTTTAATTTCCAGTTGATTAACTTTTCTTAGAATTCATCATTTCTTGCCAAAGAGGGTCCATGATACCAGAAATAACAATAGTAACCTGATGTTTTTTGCCTGCTTGATAGTATTTCATGATTGTATATTATGCCTCAAATTGCAGAAATATTTAAAAGGTGAGTCAGTGCCATATTCCTAACTGCGAATAGCTGGCAAGGCAGGATTTAAAGCCTTCAGATGACGCCTTATTCTTAAAATCTTTTCTTAACATGTGGCTCACTGCACATAGGCACCGGCTGTTTGCAAAACAGTTGTGTTACCATGGAGATGCCTTAGTGATATTAACATGCCCATGGCGGGTCTCCTGCCACAACAATGATGAAATGATATGATTACAAATGTTTAAGAAATGGCTGAGAGGAAATTGAAAAATGATTGAAAAAGTGTGAGATATTAAACCTAGTTTGAAGTAGGAAAAGATAATCTTTAGCCGGATAAAACAAAGAACCAAGAAGCATAGGGTCAAAGGCCACGGTGGAGGAGTTATGTGATTTGATTAAAGCATCTGTCTGTATTAATATGTATAGCAGTTCACATGCATATTTCCTAACATAACTGGGTAATTCTGATGCGCATTTAAACTTTGGCTATAAAAACTTTCATGATTATCATTTCAATTAAAATTGCTCTTTGAAGCAGTTTGTCTTCAGGCTCAACCATTTCAATTCGCGGTTTCTCATACCGCGAAGATTATTGCTTAGAAATAACCCGATTTCCTCAAAATAGCTTTAAAATACCTTATGTTACGAGTTCCTGTTTTAAAGGTGTTTTTAACAATTATGACATATTTAAAAGTGTAAAATCATAGTAGCTGTTGTTTTACTGTGTTTCTCTGGGCCATTGTTCGGCAATTTCAGCATTGGTCTCAACTTTTATCACAAGCATCCCTTGGCTGCAGATTGTGCGTTACTCCCTCTAGGTAGCCCGGTTAATGCTGTTGAGTTCCTGTCTGACCATTAGCAGCTTGGATTAGAGGTCAACATAGATATGGAACACAGATCTACGGGGACACACCAAGTAAAAGTCCCGAGGATAAAAAGTGCGCGCATGGGGGCACGCTCCTTCAGATACTTTAGGCAAAAAAGATGGAACGAGCTTCCCATGTCCCTTCGAGAGGAACAATCACATATAGTTTTCCGCAAGAAATTAAAAACATGGGGGCATATTACCAACAACTAGCGATAATTATCGCTATGTTGGCTTAGCGGGAATATTCCTAACGCCGCCTTTCACCTGTTTTTATCGCTGAGATACCTTGCTATTATCAAGGTTTATGTCAGAAGCGATAAAAAACGAGCGAAATGAGTGAATATCGCTGTCAATACAGCGATATTCAGGCATTACCGTGAAAATGCTCTTAGCCATGTTATCCACCTCTCATTGGATAACATGGCTAAGAACTGGTCAGGGCAGTCATTAGCTTTTGGAGATATTCGCGCTTAGTGCGAATATTTCCAAAACTAAGCAATTGTTGGTAATAGGAGATAGCGATATTAGCGACTGTTTCCAGTCGCTAACATCTTGGCACGCCCACTTTGCATGTCATTAGCGATAATTATCGCTGACATGCAAAGTGGGCCCCAAGATGATCGCTATCGCCTATTAGCTGTCGCTAACTGGTGTTAGCAACAGCTTGGTAATAGGGCGATAAAATTATCTCCGCTTTAGCGGGAAAAAGTACAGCTAAAGCGTTGATAATGGCCCTTGGTAATATGCCCCATGGCTTTTTAAATGGTTAAACTGAAACCAACATAACTGCAAACAAATGATTCTTGGATTTATCAGTTGAAATTGGAAATTGAAATAGCGCCGGGACACACCAGCTGGTGTAACCAGGCGCTTCGTAAACCCAAACTAAACTAAACTTAACTGGCATGGCGCATTAATCACATACAGTGAAATAAGTCCCTAGTCTGAACTATTGGTTATAAAAGGAGCTATGCTTTACTAACACGCAGGAAAGTAAAAACAAACCACAGTAAAGAATTAGATCCTAGCACTTTCTTTAATCAAAATAATGCCCAAAATTGGATCTTACATTTTAGAAAATGAAGGTGTAATGGCCCACATCTCTACAATGAAACCGTTCTGCTGTGTACACAATCACTGAGGACTGTGGTTCAGCTCCTTCTCTTTATATTATCCTCGGGACCACTACTAGATCTATTGTACAACCCAGTAAATTAATTGTTTGTAATTGGTAATGTAAGACAAAGTTTCATAGATCCGTAGAAGACTTGAAATGCGCATTATCCAGGAAAATACTCAGTACTGTGACATGGCCTGGTATCTTGTTGACACCCAATGGGTGTCACCAACTTCAGGCAAGGGTTTCTCATGAATGGCCAGTAAAAGTCATGATTTTCAAGTTAAGAAGGAACTCACTTGTCTGACACACCCATGGACATTTTAGCATGCACCAGGATCAGGTGTGCATCCAGATTTGGGCTTAGGGTGCAACCAGAACTTCAAATCATTATATCTCGGAAACCATATGTTCCATTACAATGTGTCCAGTGGCTTTGAGTTCAGCACAGCCATCTTCAACTAACATTGCACACTTAAGTTTTCTAGAATGAAACAAGGCACCTTCAAGTTGCTCTTTTGCACCCAAGAGGTGAAAGGGGGAACACTAAAATTGGTCTTTATCTTGCAAACCAGGAGTCAGATACTCAGAATATATAGAGGTTCAGCAATGTATTTGGCTCAGTGTCCTTCATAACATCCAGGTTGCTGACCTATGTGCGCACTACGATCCTGCATGGTGTGCTTCCAGATCTGGTTTGCGATGATACTTTGGATTCAGTGAAGGTCATCTGGTCTGCAGATCCTAATAGCTTGTACCCAAGCTCTTTCCTATACTTGCCATTCAAAAAGGTCTGAATCAACTTTCTCTTGGCTGGTTCTCAATGGAAAAGTATACTCCACTCCTCTCCACTCTACTCCACTTCGCTCCACCCCACGAAGCATCACCCTGCTTATTGAAATCAGATTGCAGTAGCAGGGAGTTTTTTCCCTCAGCAGGATCTACAGAGATTGTTTTCTTTTAAGTAAAATAAAATGACTCATTAGCTCTACAGATATATAATCTTTAGCAAGCTAAGGGGGGTTTGGGAATAACAATAACAATCAAACACTGTGCTACCTTGAAACACTTACACCAGTGATACAAGGAAGTAGCTTAGCTGGCATTTTCCTAAGGATCCAAATGGAAGGTGGTAGGAACAGTTCATCAGAATGTGCAATAAGATATCACTGAATGTAACTGCCACACAGCAGGATACTGTAATTTACTTTGTGGTATGATAATGTATGTTGTAACTGAGACTAAATGCCAATAAAAAACAATAAAAAAAAGAAAAAGAAAAGATGTCACTGATTAGAAATCCCAAGAGGAGAATTCAGTAAGGATGCTTCTACAGGCAAACAGTTTTGAAATTGAAATGTAGCAAGCTGTATCTGGACTAAATGTGGAATGCAAGCACAGAAACTAGACAAAGGTGAAGCTCAAAATTGACAGTGTAGTTCAGGCTGTAGGGTCTTCTCCAAAAGCAGGTGAAAAAATGCTCTCAGCCCTGATTTAGAAATTCGCTATCTTGTATGATATGTCCAACCAAAAGACACCCCTATGCACATGATCTTTATGCTGATGAATACTATATGTAAGTTATGGTGAGCTGAACAGATTTTGCACAAAGGGATATAGAGGCCAGCTTTGGGTCCTAGAGATAAAAAGGGCCGTGCCCATGCCTGTGAAACAGCCAAACCAATTACCTATCACCAACTCAATATTCTATTGCTTCATAGGGGAGCATGTATATATGTGGTATTTGTATAATGGAAACCTAGTCAAAAGTCAGTGGAATACAGTACAGGATCAAAAGTAAGCATACAGTCCTGAGAGAAAGGAGAGGTAGCTGTGTTCTAGGAGGAGATGAGTACTGCAAAAAGATGAACTATTATTTAAAGAGGTGCTGTGTAAGATCTGCTTCTATGGTCACCCCCACTTTTTGCTTGATATAATGCTGTTCATGACTATACTGACTGGGATCCTGCTAATCAGGACCCCAATCTCTCTGCTTTCCCTCCTATATTGTTATGGTAAGTACTTAGGTATAATCCAGATTGAATACTGGGGTACCCTTATCTGTCCCTAGTATATGGTACTAAGGTACCCAGGGCATAGGTAGCCAAGAGGTCCCCCAAAGGTTAAAGCATGTATTAAGCCACATATGCAAGACCATTCACACAGTTGCAGCCTGTGTAACTGGTACTAGCACCATTTATGAAATATATAGGTTTTCTTATATCTAAGGCCACTGCAATTAAAAGCTATAAGTCCCCCCTTCAGCAGTCCTTTTCGATCATGAAGGCAGGGTGCTCGGTTCTAAGTGAGAGGGTGCCCCTCCATGAGTAGGACACCCCTACATCCTTCGGAGTCCATTTTTCTGGGTTGGAAGTGAGACAGCCATATAACATATAGAGGGGCACCACGTCATTACGCAATGACCATCTCAAAACCGGCTGTAACAAACCCTGTCTTGTTTGGTATCAAATATTTTGGAATCATACCCCCACACCGCAAACATTGTGGGAAGTATGATTCCAAGCAATGTAAAGGCCCTCCGCTAGGCCTTCAGTCCTCCCGGTACCAGTCTTCTAGATCCGGACAGCGCAACATGGCTGCTGCTGAACAAAGACACGATTCTGCCCTCCTGCTGCTGAGCCAAACTAGAGCAGAGTAGGCAGAAAAATAGGGATCCTGTGACAGGGAGGTGTGACCACCTCCCAGACAGGGTTTAGTGTATTGGGGCATGGTGGGAGCACATGCCAGCGCCACATAGTCTACGTGCAGGGCACATTTGGTGTCCTTCATGCATAGTCCAGCTCAAATCAGTTTGGGAGCTGTTGGCTTCCGCTCTGGCATAAAACCGGACAAAGGACAGGAGAGTAACCTCCCCCTTGTCCAGCCACTCCTTAGGGAAGGACCCCTGCATCGTCCCAACCCTTTCCCTAGGATACTTAAGGGCATGCTTGTGGGTCGGTCCCTAGATTTGTCGTGGGACACAGTACAATCTAGATACCACTTCAACTTTGACTATCTGGGCACTCTGGTCTTCACTCTGGGCATCAAGGCTGCAACCGGCATGACTCCTGCTGCTCCTGATTGCTTCGCCTTGCTCATCTGCCGCAACATCCGTGCTTTTGCCCCTTACAGGAACCCATCCAGGGCCTGTGAACATCCAAGAAGGAGTCTCCCTTGAAGTGAAGGGGCACTACCCTGCATCTGCAGGCAGAACAACTAAGTGGATTGGTCTGCTGATCCTGGGTTCCTACAGACTCCCAAATGCTCAGCAACACAGATGTTGATTCTTTACAACCCTCAAGGCCTGACCTGTCCTCTCACCAAGTTTGAGGCCAATATCCCCTGTCGGGCTGCAGGAACTGAACCCCTGTGCACCGCATTGACTTGCAGTTGCAAAGGCTTCTTGGCTTCCTTTCACTAAGATCTTCGGGCTCCAAGCAGCCCCAACCTCAAGCACCTCCGGTAACCAAGATCTTTGTCCTCACCACATCACTTGCAACGTTGGCCTGCTTCTTTGGTGAGCTGCTCGAGGTCCTTTCGCGATTCCAGTGCCTCCGGTCTGTAGGTACTATTGAGGGTCACCTTTGAATTCTGTGGTATCCCCATGATTGTTCACGGCAGGCCCTGACTCCCCTGACTGTGGTGAGTCTCTAGGACCTTGCTGGTCCCGACATTACACCTTCTTCTACTTCTACGTTGTTTGCAGTTGCAAAGGTTTGTTGCTGCTCCCGCCGGACACTGACCCCTCAACTCTCAACATCCGACTTGGGACAGCTCAAGTAAAGCTCCTGTCTTCCACAACATCGCCTGGTCCACACAGCTGTATTTCCAATGTCACTATCAACTCTTTTACAACACCCGACATCTGTGGGCATTCGTCTTCCATGCCTCCTAGTCACCAAGTGGTATAGACTCTGTCCCCTCTGCTTTCAGGTTCTTATCTACTTGAATTCCCCTTTGGGTTCCGCCGGACACTTTCACCTTCTCCAACAGTGGCATGCTCCATTGGGTTCGATTGCGGTTTCCGACTCAACTTCACACCTATACAACCGGGTCCCCTGGGGCAGGTATCCTGGTTCCTAAGGTATTCACGGGTGGGGTGGCTCTCCAGCCTTCTGACTTTCACAGGGTTTCTTCAGGGTCCACTAGAAAGTGTCCTTCATTGTAACCGCAACTTACAAGTTGATTTCTACAGAGAACATGGTTGTGTTCCTACACTGCACACAACCTCCATGGTGCTCCTAGATACTCACCTTGGGTGGTTCCTTGAGTCTCCGACACGTCTATTTACTCTGAGTATTGTCTTGACTCGAGTCGTGGTTCGCATACCACTATTTTAGTATATGGTTTGGTCACCCCTTGGTGACCACTGTTCAATTGGTGCTACTTACCTGGTTCTATTGAAAAGTATTGTGTGTATTGTGTATATCTCCAGCTAGGAGATATCTAAATGTGTTAGTGAGTGTCTTATAATAAATAAATATTTTTATAAAAGCACTGTGGTTCTTTTTCATTTAATCTATACCTATAAGATTGTATACTGGTAAAACAAGCTGATTTACAGTCCTTCTGAACTAAGCCTGAAGGCTGTTCTCCACAGCTACCACTTAGAGAGCGTGTTATGGTTGTCTAAGACCACTAAAATCATCTTGGTTGTCTGGATCAGTTGAAGGTGTCCACTGTATAAGTGTACATCATATACTGAGCCAGCCTCTCACATGCTTCTTAAATTTCTTCCTGAATTTGGAGCAGAAGTGGTGCATTCTTGATGAATACCGGGATATTGTTCCAGAACCTGGATGTGTTATTAGAAGCTAGTAGCCACTTTCCATTATTGGTAGGAGTTCAATCCAGTTCAACAGGGCCTTGTGCTCCGATGAGGAGCCATAAGATAGTGCATCTCTAGGTTTGTCAATGTTCTATCTGCAATTGATTCCTTATTCATTTAAATTCACAGTTACCAATCCAGTACAAACAGCATCTTATTTCAAATGACTGTGATCAGGACCCATGAATGTTAATGGAATTGGCACTGTAATTGACTAACAGGAAAATAGTATACCCAGAAAAGCTGCTGAGGCCAGGTTGATTTGAATTCTCTGGAAGTTCCAAAAGGGTGAATAGATACGTTATAGTAAAAATAACATCCCCATCTGAGGAGGGAAACCATGTTAGTTTATTAAATAAACAATACAAATCCATGGGGAAGATTTTCCTCTGCTCCCCCTTTTGGCTTGCACATTAATAGCATGCAGTACTATTCTCAGTAGATTAGATTACTGCAATACCTTGTTACTTGAGTTTCCTAACTTTCTATTTCATAGACTGCAGGGGATCCAGTCAACGGCAGCCACATTAGTGCTTGGCTGGCCCAGAAGGTCCTCTTCCTCCTTGGCTTTGTCTGAATTGCATTGGCTTCCAATGAGACAAAGAGTTTAGTTTAAATCTCTCTGCCTAGTGTTCAAAGCCCTGAATGGGTTGGGGTCCGTGGCCTTTCAAAATAAATTTGAATGGTATGTCCCCATGAGAACTCTGCTCTCCTTAGGGGCAAAGTTAGTAAAGGTACCTAGATTCAGGAAAGTGAGATCAGGTGGCAGATCCTTTGAGGTGTCAGCTGCGAAGCCCTGGAATGCTTTACCTCTGGAACTTAGACAAGTTAGTGATATCCCCCTTTTTAGAAAGAGGCTAAAAACATGGTTGTTTCCGAAGATTTAGACGGTTGTCTGTAGTGCGGCCCTATACTAGCTATGTCTCTGAAAGTGCTAGCGCCAGGATGCCTGATAGGTGACAGTGCGCTCTTGAAATATAATAAATAAATAAATATTACCTGGTCGTGAAAAAATTATGTAGATCATGAGTTCCTATTGTGCAAGATGGGCAAAGATATCATTGCAAAACAAAAGGTGCAGAAAGGGCTTCAATAAGCAATTGTTGTGTGTAAATCATTCTTATGTTCATGAATTGTTAAAATGAAACCAAATATATATGTCACATTCTCTGCAGGATTACATTTTATAGACCAAAACACATTGTTCCCTCCTATGTGTAACCTCGAAATGGGTGGCAAATATCTATATACCACTATTAAATTTATGTGTGCAAACCTGTTTTAGTTTTACACCTTTCACAATAACTTACAGTGCATCTTCCCAGGTTTTTGTGACAAAGCGTTTGCCAGTGGTCAGACAAAGTGCAAGCATTCCTTCCATTTCCTTTTGTGTGTTTGATTTAGCATCATTATTTCTCTTTATTTAAACAAAGTCTCTTAGTGGTTTAATGCGTCTGCTGAAGAACATTAAGGGCCTGATTTTGATGTCAGGCGGACCTGACCGGCCTATTATAATGCGGCCGAACCCTGTTCGATCACATTCTCACTTTTCTCAATGGGTGCTTGTGTTACAGCTGTCAACCGGCCATAACACAAGTTGGAAAAGTGCATCGTAATTTCAAGGGTAGAAAGGCCTGCCCTTGAGATTACTGGCCGGCTTCTGACAGGCCAACTGGCTCTCCAGCCCGTTGTCAGCCAGTCGGAATGACTGGCCGGGTTAAATTCTGACCGCCTTCATCATAATGAGGCGGACAGAAAGTAAACCGGGCGGCCCACTACGATTCGGCTGTGAAGGCTCCGACCGCAGTTGTAATCTGTAGAAAACCAGTTTCTATTCATTTTGATATTTGACTGAAGTAATATTTGTTCGCTGCAGGCCCAGTAATTTATGTATCTGCTTCAAATAATTGCCAGAAACTGGCAAGACATAAGTTTGACATCTTGTGTATGAGCCTGAAACTCATGCGGACAGCCTTTGAAAACTGGTATAGCCCATGACAGCTTACTATAATGTTGTAATAGAGATCTACATTCAGTTACATTTATAAAAAAATGTTGTGCCTAAAGCTGCACTTCAGAAATATTTGTTAAGGATTATCACAAGCATTTTTTCAAGCACGAGCTAAGAAACAATTGCACTTCTGCTATTATGAAATGGTCAATAATATTGAGCAACATTGCATTCTGTCAAATTGTGTGCAGAGATGTGCCAAGCTGTTTTATTAAGGGTGTACAAAATATATTATATGATAAACTTTTACTACATTTTGAGTAAGATTATACTTCAACAGAATGTTTCAGAGAAAACATTCTTACACATATGGCTGTAAAAATTGTTTGATATCCTATGCTACAAGTACTCGTGGACCAGTTTTGGTATTTATCTACCCCTAAATATGTGATTTGAAACAGGTAAAATCATGGCTGGACTGGGAACCCAAAGCAGCCCCAGCAATTTTGTAGGACCAGCCTCCAACCACTCAGGTTACAAGTTGAAGCACTGCTGCTTTTGTTACTGGGGCTGATATTTCTGCACTGCCGCAAAACTGGCCACCAGTAACAATGAAAATGTTTCCCAACAACTGCAAAACCCCATCCTTCCAGTCTTCCGGGAAGAGGCCCAATGCCTGCTATGGCCAGTCTGACCCTGGGTAAAATAACTGGAACCAAATTAACATTCCATTCCCTCACTCTTATGTTCCACAGCCTTAGGTATTCTCTACACACAGTCATGCTGTGTAATTTCTTTGGTCTCAATGTTGCTCTCATTGATGAGCCCTGCTCCTGGTACGGACAAAGAACTTTTACACATATAGGCAGGCACTCATTCGCAAAGCTTTGGCGTCTCTCTTTTGCCTATTTTTGAGTCTTTAGGTATTTATTTGCCCCTGATTAGGTAAGAATGACTCATATAATTTACTGCAAGTAAAATAATATTTTAAATATGGTTTCGACATTTCCATTTGTTGCCTCTGATGTACTGTTATTTTGTATTGTTTTCAACCATTCTGGTTGCCACGCCAGATCACGAATAAACATAGCATAAAAAAGCATTTGAGCTTTCTGAAAAGTAAACTGCATTCATCTCTAATGGCATGGCACATGTTCAATAAACTCATTTTCCTTGGCACGCGTTTTAATATTTATCACACGAGCATTTTAAAATAATGCCACTTACTGATTAACTTCATGAGTTCCAAATATGAAGGGATTAGCTTTCCACAACTGTTTTAAAACAAATATGACGCTCATAGTTTGTTTTTCTATGCATGTCAAGTGTAAAAATAATTTTTACTTTCAAACATAGGTGTTTCTAGAGCCTCAGAGATTAAGGTCCAGATTTACTAGGATTTTGCATCGGGTTGGATTACTTTTGTGATGCAGCCCTAATGCAAAATCCTTTTTGGCATTTACTAAGCCATGCAAAGCAACTATGCATGGCATTGAGTCATTTAGTAAATACAAAGTAATGCAACACAGTGCATAGTGCTACCCTTTTGTTACTTTGCATGGTTAGGCGTTACAATGGCGCAGCATGGGTATGCCCATGCATCAGCCCATGTATTTTGATGCAAACCCAGATTTATTAAGTGAGCCACAATGGTACTCCTAACCAAAAGAAGCATAACCAGGAGAAATATCCTATTTCTCCTAATCTCTTCATCTTTCCATGTTTGCTGCATTCTGCAGCACACACATTAAGAGGAATATACCTCTCAGGCCCCGATTAACAAAACCTTTACACAAAGCAGAGCAGTCCATAAAGTTGCTGTGCTGTTTTGCGTGAGAGAAAGAAATCAGGGAAGCGCTATATCTACAAATAGCCACAGTGCAAAGGCTTCTGGATGAGTTTAGAATAAGTGTTGAAGGGTGCACTTCCAGTACAAAATATTATGAATAGACAAACATTACAACTTTTACAACTTTGAAGGTGTGCTATACATTACAGCACATAGGCAAAGTGTGAAAAGTTAGGAGAAATTAATGAATTTCTCCTTTTTAACAACTGCTTCAAAGTGGAATTATTTTTTGTTGCAAAACCCTGTCTACTGTTGTTAAGGCCTTAACCGCGGCTGCAATTCCGCCGTGGTGCGGGCGTTCTAGTAAGTGGGCGGGGCTGCGTCGGCCAACGGGAGCACGGAAGGGGTTAATAGATGTGGTTTAGGGTCAAAAACCATGGGTGGTTGCATGGGATCGCATATGTACCACTCATGGAATGCTCCCTTGACACAGAGTAATGCAAAGCAGTGCTTTGTGCTGCTTTGCATTACTTTCAGGCAATTTTCCTGTGCCAAATAATTTTGGCACTGAAAATTAAATCCCCTAAAAATATTTTGTGACGGTATGCATCACATTTATAATGAAAAAACAGTGCAAAATGTTTGTTAAACTCTGGCCAAGGATTGTTTTTTGTGTGCCTCTTCCTGCACAATTAGCTGCCAAAATGGCGGCACCCTTGCACTATTATGCAAGGGTTACTGTATTGGAACTAGGCAGCAAACAATGCGCTATCACAAGGAGAGAACTGGAATGCTCCATATCTTTGTAAATATGTAACATTTCTGCTCTCTCACTTTCAGGCAACACAGTAAACATGCCCAATTGCTTTTGTAGTGACACATAGAGTACATGCATGTGTGATTAACGTATGAACACATGCTTTGAAAAAGATATATATACATGAATGTACAATATACTTTGAGATTTGAATGCTTTGCTGAGCTAAAACAGCAAAAGTAGAATTAAGACGCTGACAGGTCTTTCTAGGCAGAAAGCTGCAGCTAGAATCTGCTATAAAGGGGGACAATCAACCTGCACCTGCCTGGCACGCTTTCAGATCCTTTTTGCAATCCCTAAAGGAATGTCTCCATTTGTTTTCAACGCAACAGCAGAAAATGGTAATACATGTCTGTTAGACCTGTCATCCTTAGGTCGGTCTTCCACTTTCCATTTTGCCTGCCAACCTTCTCTTTTTGCTGTATATTTTTGTTGGCCTGTGGACTCTGAGTACCTTACCACTGCTAACCAGTGCTAAAGTGCACGCCCTTCTCCCCTAAACATGATGACATTGATATATACCGGCTTGGCATATTGAGTTTACTTATAAGTCCCTTGGAAAGTGATATACCATATTACCCAGCGCCTGTAATCTAAATGGCCTACAGCACTGATTGTGTCAGCCACGCACATAGCCTTTCCAACCTGTCTCAGGACACTTCGACTTGGCATTTAAAACCACTTGGATAGCCTTAAATTCCCCTTTTATAATACATGTCAGTCTTAAGGTAGGCCCAAGGTAGCCATTAGGGCAGGGTGCTATGCAAATAAAAGGTAGGAGATGTAGCTTTGGGTTTTACATGCCCAGGTAGTGACAAACAGCCAAATTCATTTTTCACTACTGGGAGGCCTACCCTCTCCAAGGGTACCATTTTGAATCCCTTGATACACTTTTAGGCTGTAATTCCTGATCAGGAAGGAGTAGTTACATAATGTTTCATATCTTTGGAATGGTAATGATAACTCCTCTTATTTTGCTTTTTATTTAGCTCTGTGTGTTTGCAGCCTGTCTCCAATACATGTCTGATGTGGGTGACAGCTACACTTTGTGTATTCTCTCCAGGCAGTCACAAACACAGAAAGGGCGGATGTGACAGAAAACTCATGTGCATTAATTTGCATTCTGAGCGGGTGTGGCAGAGAACTCATCTGAATTTATCTGTATTCTGGGCATGAAGAGAGAGAGGGAGCTGACACTTACACCTGAATAGGCAGTGTCCTTTTTCCCACACACAGGGCTGATTAAACCGCACAGATAGCCCGGCAATTAGTGCTGAGATGAAAGGGTTCCTGTGCGCTTCAAGGACCTACTTTGAAGTCATTCCCACGTCAAAGGCAAATTTGGGTATAAGTACAGGGGCTCTGATTCTACCAAGACAGTACATACTAGACCTGTGAAGAGCTCTGCCAGGAGGAAAGAATGCTGTGCTAAAAGGATTGCCACTCCTCTTGACTGCTGGTCTGTAAGAGCCGCTTTTCTGCTTCGTTGTGCTTGACCCATCTTATGTCTCAGGGCCATCAAAGACTTCCTTCAACACTGCAACAGCACCTGGAATCTGCCATCAGAGAGTTCTGCCCTGCCAAGGAGTTGCAATCCACCCCATGGCCCTTGAAAAGTGAATTCTGCTGTTCCGATTCATCACAATCAATGCAGTGATGACTTTGCACCAATTGGAATCAATGCACTGTCCCTCAATGCTGACGCAGTGCCAAATCAAGTACATCCTTGTGTGGATCAATGATGACACGTGACCGAACTATGCAGTTCGACGATGAAGCAGTGTCTGTATCATAAGGGGTTCAACGATTATGCAGGACCTGACTGTGAGGTTCAACGATACAATGCCTGTATTGTAGGGTGTTTGACGTGGGACACGACTGCGATGCTAGACGACGATGCATCAACCTGACTGCAGGAATCGGAACTAATGCAGCAAGTCTTTGTCGCCGACACTTGCTCCATCCAAGGTACTTTTTCAGGGGGACCTGCAGGAGTCCAGTCGCTGGCCTGCCACCTATCACAGTCGGCCTGATCTTTGGATTTACCTTTGTACAGCTTGACCTCAAGTAGCCCCTAAGCGCTATTTCACTCTAAGCACTAGATTTTTATTTAATGTTTAAAAATTCACAACTCTGGTTCTACCTATTAGATTTCTGTCAATGTGGTCTTGCATTACTCATAACATTAGTCTTGATTGTTCTAAACCTTTTTGGGCATGCTTGTAGTGTTTTCATTGTGTTACTGTGTGGGTGTGTTGCACAAATACTTTACACATTGCACAGGTTATCTTTTAGTGGGTATCTAGCTTACACTGACAAGAATTTTGGTCCCTACTTGGACAGTGTGCATACCTCTACCAACCCAGAGACCCAGTGTCTATCATTGATGATCAATGGTGAGGATAGAACTTGTGCTTGTGCAATAACATATATTAAATAGCCGTTTACTATATGTCTATACTAAGACCAATTCAAACTTTTTTCAATTCTCCCTAATTGACATATTTGATTGTTCCAAAAGCCTTTTTGCCCTATACTCATGTTTTATCTGCAAAGGCTGTGACCTCATCTGGCAATATGGAATTTGAGCTGGTCAATCTGGAAGCCTGTACGGTGGCCCAGCTCAAGCGGTTCTGCCAAGAAACAAGGGTGTTCACTAAGGTAAGTGCCACATATGTAGAGCTTCAGGAAGCTTTAAGAGCATGGGCAGCTGCCCACCAGACCAGCATGGAGGATGAAGAGGGTGGTCAGAGGCTGTGAAGGAGAAGGAATTGGAGCAGTACCTATCTGGAGGTATTGTCAAGCTGCCTGCTGATGTTGGGGGTAACATTCTCCCAGGACTGGAAGTCTGCAGCTGACCAGGCAGCAGTGGGTCTTCAAGAAGCCTGTCCCAAGAGGAGCTGGCAGACAGGAGGGAGGAGAGGATATTAAAATTGGATCTTGACAAATTAAACAAAGAGCAGGCCCTTGAGAAAATTGAAAAGGAACAGGCCCTTGATGAGAAAAGGCTGGCTATGGACGAAAGAAAAATGGCCCATGAGCTCAACATGAGAGAGCTGGACATCAGAGCACTAGAAGAGGACTCCAGCAACACCAATGTTGGCAGAATACCTGCAGAGTCCCTTTGTGAGTTCAGTGTCCGGATACTCAAAGATTTGGTGCTCAGTTATGATGTGGTGGGTGACATAGACAAATGGTTTGCAGCCTACGGACTGGAAGGGGGTGATGACTGATAAGTGTGATCCATCTGCCTTGCTTAACAAATACAGTTAGTCAAGGGAGTAGAGCGAAAAATAAAAAAATAAAATACCCACCACTTTGAACCATAGCTTTGATAACCCTACATAAACAAAGTAAGCAAAGTAGATGAGCAACATGCCTCTCTCCCTGAGAAAAGCTGCCTTGCTTATTCATTCAAGCAATCCAAATGTTCATTCATCCTTTCATTCGACTTCACCCATAGGCACCATGATTAAGCTTTACTTCTCTCATCCAGTCTTTTATCAACATTTCCAATCCATTTTCCATCCATTCAATATATACTGTTTCTTCCAACCATCCTTTAGCCCATCCATCCCCTGCTGTATCTTCTAACAAAATACTACTCTGAGCATTTGGTTGGTTGATAATGTTAGAAAAGCCAGGTAATGCAGCCAACCAAAAAAACATTTTGTGACAGAGGGGCAGAGCTATAACCTATGATGATCATAGATTATGATGACTCAGTCATTGAGGCCAATTGAGGGGTGGAATAGTGGTCAATGAAAGACAGGTGGTGTTGGTTGGCAAATGCACTGGAACCTCATTCTTCTTTCCAGCCATGCTGCACTGTGATGGAAACTGCTGGTATACTGTATAAATGAATGACACCACACAGAACATTGGGGGGTGGGATGGTCCATGAACATCTCACTTGTTAACTTAACTGTAAAAGCACAAGCAGGAAAAACAAAGCCTTCCCAACAAACATACATGGTGAATATTATAATACTAGCTTTCTCGGGCCTACAGTTTTCATGGTAGACAGTAGAGTACCACAAATGTGTTCTTCTTATTCCTACTCTTACAGTACCACAGGATATATAGGAAAGAGGAAAGGATTAGCAACAAAGCAGAAGATAAGTGAACAAGGGCCTAGAGACCGGAAAAAGTCATCTACCAAAAAGCAAACCATGTAATATGAGGAAGCAAAAGATAATGCAGGGATAACAGGAATTATTTAAAAATTGAGTGGGGTCGCATCCCATCCTCATTTTCACATGGAAGGAAGAAGACAGGTAAGGGTATCAGCGCAACTTTATTTCTCACAAGCCTCCAGGCTGCAACACCCATCATGAAATCCAGCACCAACATTCCAATACCCCAAGATTCTACCCTAAGCCCACAACAATCATAAAACTCAACATTAGGGAATTGATTATAATAAATAATCGGACTAACTGGTGTTAGCAGAGCCCTCGCAGCGGCGCTGTTGGTTGCCGCCTCCTGCTGACCAGCTACTCCTGGACCCTCTACAATGTCCCTCTTCTTGCTTTTGAGTGGTAATGTAAGAAAAGAAAAAGATTAAAAAAAATAGATTTGTGATTCAGTTAATCTCCACAAATTATTATGACAGGCAAACGCAGTCGCATAATTGTACTACACTTAAACAGATCCCCTACAGTACTAGTTATGAGTCTATTGAATATTGTTGAGTTGCTCATACTAATCATAAAATCTCCATTCAAATTTCCTGAACAAAAACTATATATGGAACTAATGCATTGAGGTGAATGCGCTTTGATTCTTTTCTCATTTCTCAATCCCCTTTGTGGACCAACTCAGTCTCCCTTTTTTGCAATGCATACATGCATACTACGCATCGCTGTGAAATAGCTTGGAACTGTTTGAGCTACATAAACAAAATTATAAGATAACGCTAACTGACTGCTATATCTGATTCAGTATGGTGACAGGGGGACAGTCTAAAATGGCTGCTTAATTTGTCAGTCAAAGCAAGTGCCAATGACTAGTAAAATTAGGTAGCGCTGGGCACCTGCGTAGCAGAAACTAGACACTGGATCACATAATAATATTCTTAATGTAAACTAAAAGTACCACCTCTAAGTGTGAGCTGCTAGTCTGTAAAAAATGTTAGCATTTTAAAAGCTCAACTAAGGGCCAAGGCTTAACCGGCGATGGTGTGAGACATGTTTCTGGGGAGCACCAGCGGGCTGCCACTATATAAGCAATTAAAGGGGAGCTGGGGAGCCACGGAAACCACCTTTGGGGTGGACATTGACGGCGGCGACCATGGCCATTAGCTGAGGGGCTGCATTCTGTCCGGCTGTGGTCTGAGACACGGAAGACGACTGGGACCTGGAGGCCCGGTGGAGCAGACCGCCATCTTGCTAGCCCCTGACGGAGCCCCTCTTGGGTCCTGGTGATCCCCCAGGGCACCTGAGGGTCGGGGTACCAGCAGAGCAGTGACAGGGAAGATCAGCGACACTGATATCCCCGACTGTCTGATGGTGGCGGAAGGGGTCGAGCTGGCGACACTTTGCTGGTCACGTTGGCGAAGCCCAAATTGCATCTGGTTGAGACGGGCGGCATTTGAGAGGCCCAGCGCAGACTGACCTGCGGTAAATGCCTGGAGCTGGTGATTGTCACCCTCGGGGCCGATGTAGATTGCTGTGTTCTGGAGAGAGCAGGACGGAGGACCGGGAACTGGGGATTGGTAGAGCGAACCGCCATTTTGTGTGAGCGTTGGTGGGGCCCTATCTGAGGCCTGGCGATCTCATGGGACTCCTGCAGGTTAGTGATTGAGCTGAGTGGCGGCAGGGTGCCTGGCAACACTCTGCCTCGGAGTGAATGGCGGCATTTGAAGAGAACGGGCCGGCGATCCTATAGGGACAGCGTTGTTCAAATCTGCATCGGGCTGCCAGAGGCGGGAGATGTCTGGCCGGCCTGGCGGGTCCTGCACTGTGGCGCATCCCTGGAGGCTCTCAGCGGTATGAGTCTCGGTGGGGCTGCGTGTGGGCACTGGCTTTCAGGAACATTTAAACTCACTGCAGGTATGGCGCAGCTGAGCCTGGGGGCTGCGTGTGAGAGGCACGACAAGGCGTGGGCGCCCCCGCCATTTTGGGACTCCTCCACCGGTCAGCCTTGAGGACACTAGGCTGCACATTGTTGCACCCCGGACGCCTGTGATCCCCGCAGCGTTGGTTGGCGAGGTGAGGAGGGGCTTAGGGGATGGCAGCTGCATGCTGGCAACCAGACAGCAGAGGAGGTGACGCCTGGTCCTGGGTGGGCAGCCCGCAATTTTGTGGTCTGGGCAAGAGGCGGCCTGAAGGCATGGAATACTTATTGCGCCAGCTGGAGGCACACTCAACATTTGCATTGTAGCAGACAGGAGGGGTGGCGGAGGGGCCTAGTGTGCTGCGATAGCCCTGCCACCCTGAGAACCTGGTGAGGGGCGGTCTGGAGGAATCAGATGGCCAGCACCTAGCACTGGATAATCCTGCGATCTGCCCTGGGCTGACTGAGGGGGAGCAAGAGTTGTGGCGCAGAGAGAAGATGGGTTGGCGGACAGGTCCATAGTAGGGATGGGGGTCTCTGTGTGAAGATGGTGCCGTCCTCGAAGTGTGCGTGACCTTGGGCCCAAAGAGCTTCAAGTTTGTCAGCCATAAATGGGGGGTGAGAAGTGTACGCGGACATTACTAGAATACCAGAGGCCCTAAAAGCAAACATTTGACTTCCCTGGCCCGGGGCAGTGACCTTCTCAGCGTCTAGAGTGCATTGCCTGCAGGTACTAATATAAAGAGGGCTAAGACATCTCGCGCTAGGAGGGGTCAAAGAGCGACCATCCTTGCCTTTGCTATCTCTTGAGACTGGGACCAGTGGGGCAGAAAGGCGCTCTAATAAGCAGTCATGTGACTTGTTGTTGCCCCTGGACCCAGCGCATCATGGAAGATTTACTTCACCCAAATGACGCGCACCAACAGAGGCAAGGATGCTTCAGCAACAACCTCTAGGACACCACTGTGGTAGCAATGTGGGGCAAGGCCGGTTCGTTGCTTCCTGCTGAGATGACACCGCTGGCGGACAGTAACTCCCCCATGGTCACACAGGCATTCATGGCCACCTTCATGTTGGAACTAAACACTGAAATCGGATCTCTACGCTCCGAAGTCCATTCATATGTGTGGGAACTCAGGAAGGAGATCACGGACATGGGCAAGTGGGTAGGCGGATTGGATAAGATAGTGGATGCCCGGACAGATGATCAAGATCAATCCGGCAGCGCCTTGCCACCCTGGAGGACTAGAGTATAGAACTGCAATTGAAGCAAGAGGACCTGGAAAATCGCAGTCGCTGGAACAACCTCTGTAGCCGGGGGGTTCCTCTCGGGGCAGAAGGCAAAGACATCATGATCTATGTGGCACAACTACTCCACGAGGTCTGGGGGATGGCGACGCCTCCCCGATGGCTTTGGACTTGGCTCACCGGGTCTCCTGGCCCGTAGGCCGAACGGGTCTCCTCCCAGACGTTTTAACCAGGGTCCACTTTTTCACAGACAAAGAAGAAGAAGCAATTCTTTGGGCGGTGAGAGCAAAGCAGGACCTCACATATGATGGCCACGAGATTCAGATCTATCAGGACCTAGCACCCAATACTTTGCGGCACCGCCGAGAGTTCAAACTGGCCACTGACAAGCTGCGGAGCCTGGATATCGCGTACCAGTGGGGTCATCCATTCGGCCTCATCTTTCAATGGGAATCTAAGTGCCGAGTGACATGTTCCTATAAAGAAGCGGCTCAACTACTCTGACTTCCAACCTCACAATCTGCCAGTCCCACCCGTCCTTCACCCTGCCAAGCCGACCTGGTCCACTGTGCGCCGGCACAGACGCTCACCACCCCTGGATAAAAGATAGTCCACCCAGGCTGAGCAAGACATTATTGAACACATCAGGTCCCTGGAGGGGGACAACTCGGAGTCAGGCTTAGATCCCTCAGTCCCATAATGGCAGACACAAGTATCCGTTCTACTCTCTAAACTCTGTCTTGGGGGCCATGGCTTTCTCCTGGTTGCTCCCATGTTTGTCGCTGTGTTGTAGGCGCCTCCCCAATTTTCTCTCCGTGGGGTGGCTGGATCCGATGCCCCCCCATGTGGATACCTTTGGATAGAACTGAAGCTCTACCCCCTTCTGTTCCTGAGAGAGTGGTGTCTCTGGGTCTATCTAAAGCATAGGGTGTAGGATGACCCGCGACTGGAACAGAACGATGCGGCCCGGTTGGCCGATGTTGTTGTTTGTTCACTGTTTTTTTTCTCTTCTTTCCTACTATTTACTTAACTTTCTCTCTCTTTTTCTCCCCATTTCTTGAGCTTGGCGGGTGGGAACCTCCGTGGCTACAGTGGGTCCCGGGTTATGGGAAGGGCTCACCCCTGCACCCTTCTTCCTCTGGTTTGACATGCCTTGTGGGGGAGCGCGCTGCCTTGGTCAGTGATTTGATGTGCTGATGGCTCTTCCTGATCCTTTGAAGATAATTTCCCTTAATGATAAGGGGCTTAACTCACCTAATAAGAGACAGCAAGTGTGGCGCTACATACTACACAATGGCCCAGACATCATTTTTCTTCAGGAGACCCACCTGTTAAAAGTAGTAAGCATGGGCGGATTTCGCGGATCCACGATCCGCGGATTTGCGGATTCGCGGATCTGCAAAATCCGCAAATTTGCGAATTCGTGGATTTCGCGGATTTCTTTAATCGGAGGGGTCTTCTTCTGTGCGGCCTCGATGACGCTCATGAAAGTCAAGGATGCAAAGGCCTCTATCCAGCATCACAGCTGATTTTCGACGGTAGATTTGGGAAAAAGGCACACCTGCCCAGCCTCAACGACGCTCCCTTGAGTGAGCTGTCCATCCATCATCTTCCTGTAACTATTTTAGGATGCCGCCGGCAAGCTGCCAGCGCCATCCTAAAATAGTTACTAAATTAGCTTCACTAATAGATAAAATAAAGCAGGTGCTCGAGCACCTGCTTTATTTTATCTATTAGTGCTTCGTGTGCTTCCTGTTGAAGGTAACTTAGTAACTATTTTAGGAAGGCACTGGCAGCTTGCCGGCGCCATCCTAAAATAGTTACAACAACAACTTCAAGCTTGAAGGCTTGAACTTTTGCCCCCCAAATCCACCGCTCGCGGATTCACGGATTTTCGGTAAATTCGCAGGAGTTTGCGGATTGCGGATTTACCGAAAATCCGCGAAATCCGCAAGCGGAACGGATTTTGCGCTCACACTTAAAAAGTAGACACCCCTCGCAAGGCGCACCCTAAATATCCCCTCCAATTTTGGGCCTTGGTGGACACCAAAACGGCTGGAGTGGCTATTTTATGCAGAAAAGGCAGGGGACCCCAAAAACTTACATAGTTCAGACGGGTGTCTTATCAGGGCACGGGAGGAGGTCGTAAAACGCCTATTCACACTGTGTAATGTTTATACACCGAACCAGATGCAGGACTCCTACCTCCGCACTCTATTGCGGGAACATTTTCCGCAGGGTGACCCCTACCTGATTTTGGAGGGGATTTTAACCTGGTGTGGGACCCTGCGATGGACCGTAGTGAAGCCTCCTTGAATGGGTCGGGTGCCATGTCCTCTGCACTCCGGAAGCAGATAACGGACCTTGGCTTGATAGGCTCCTGGCGATATCACTGTCCTGACGTCCGGGTCTACTTGTTCTACTAGCATGTCCACCGCTCGTACTCGTGCATTGATTATTTATTTGTATGGCATGCCCTTATGCGGGATATGTTGGCGGCATCCCTGTCCGACATCTCGATATCCGATCATGCTCCCGCTGAGCTTCTCCTGCAGGATCCTACCGCTTGCCCCACTCATTTGCCGCTGTGGCGCCAAAAGGAGATCACCAACTTTATATGGGGTGGACGTCGACCGCGGTACTCCCACAGGTTCCTCATGTTGCCAAGAGATAGGGGGAACTAGCATGCCCTAACCTTTTGGAATATTACTGGGCCTCCGTATTGTCTCGGAATGGATAACCACTGAAAGCGAAAAGGTCTGGTTTCATATGGATAGGATGGTCACTGGGCGTACTATCTGGGATCTGAAGTGGCTTTACCGTTATTAGCGCTGGGACGCTTACGGGCAGCCATGCACTCTAGAAATCCTTAAACATTAAACATTAAACATTAAACCGTACGGCGCATTCTCGTAGTGCTTATCTTGCGGTACCTACTAAAACGGTCCTAGATATATAGGACAAGATAGCAACACAAAGGGGCTGACAACCTTCCCTTCCCCTCATACTCCCATTGCGGGCAACCCACTATTCCTTCCGGCCCTCCATTCACCAGCATTTGCCAAATGGACACAGGGGGTTTGCAGAGTGATCGGGGACTTGTTCAAGGGGGGGGCATCTAAAAACATTCGCTCGGTGCAGCGAAGAATTCCATCTCCCACTAGACGCGGGCATCCAGTATGCGCAGGTGCGCCACTGGGTATCCCATCAGAAATGCAGCAGGCCGCTACACGGCCATATACCCCTTTTGAGCGGCTGGTCCGCTCCTTTGACAAGTCGAAAGGCCTCATATCCCAGACATATCAGAGTCTACAACACCCACCAGTGTTGGCCACGCACCCATATCAGCGCCAATGGCAACTGACGTCCAACACGGAGATCACTCCCACACAGTGGAGCCGACTATGGCGAGACATTCCTAGGGTCTATCGTAGCATCCCTCAGAGGGAATATGCTTACAAAATTATGACACAGTGGTACTACACACCTGCCCGGTTACACAAAATGTTCCTTGCCACATCCCCCTTGTGTTGTAGGTGTTCAAATGCATCTTGTGACTTCATTCACATTTGGTGGGATTGCCTGCATTTGACCCTGCTCAGGAAGGAGGTCGTTTGTCATTTTAAGGAGGTGTTGTGCTTCCTCCTGCCTGAATCTACAGCCACAATATTTGTGGGCATTAAACCTGATATTGTGAAAGCACTCACCCGCAGCGACTGGACTGTAGCACTTTACATGCTGGGGACGGCTAAGCAACTCATATCGCTATCCTGGAAAAATGCAGAGGCACCCCTGATTGCTGCTTGGTTTGTGCGCTAGTGGCATGTAATAACTATGGAACTCTTGACAGCGCGATTGCAATCACGGGACACCCGCTTTAACACTATATGGCGCCCCTTAGTCCAATATCTCTGTAAAAGCGAGCATGGCAAACACCGGCCCTCTAAGCTTACAGCACTGTGACTTTTTGAGGATGTCATACTCCCACCAGACCCGAATAGGCTGCTTGCGTAACTTGATTGACCATGCCTGCCTGCTTCTTCAATGATCAAAACGGCACCTATTGCTACCCACGCTGGATGTCACCACCACCAAAAGGCTACAATACCTCAGCTTACCCGCACACCCACGTAGCTCTCTGACTCTCTTTTATCTTCTTTTCGAGCCTTTCTCTGTCCCTCTACCACTATCCACTTTGCAGGGGCCTCTAGTCCAAGTTCTTAAAGTTATTAGGTTCTAAAAGAGTCCCGAACTATCCCACAGCATGCTACCATTGATATAGGTATTAGCTCACGCGTCCGGCCCTACAAGGGTTGTAGGCGTAACGCTGTGTTATGATTAGTCTACAACTGCTCTTCTATCCATTGGAAAATACTTGAACGTAACACGGACGGCCCCTGAAAGGGGTTGTGGACTTAACTCTCTGTATGTATGGACTCCAACTATGTTTTTGATTTTGAAAATAAAACAGATTTCGAACAAAAAAAAAACTCAACTAAATGAATACTCACGAGACCCGGACTCTCGATACTGAACTGGTTGAGCAGGTCTTGCTCATGGTCAAGAATTTCCGCCCAGCGGGGCATCAGCTGCTGGATGGTGCACTGAGCCTGGCTGGTGCGTTGCACACACCGGCTCACCCTCAGTGCAGCCGATGTTGCCACAGGGGCTATGCAATGCCGGGCCTGCCGCCCGGCTACCATCATGGAGAGGAGGTGGTGTTGCACAAAAAAAACTAGTGCTGCCACCACCTCCAAGACTGCACACCTGGACGGGGACGCCACTCGCAGGGTAGGAAACCCTCTACAATAGAGCTGGGTGGGGTAAGGAAATATTAGAAAAGAAAGAAACAGGAAAAGGAAAGAAATGAAATGAAATAAGAAATAAGGGTAAAAATACACAAAATACTAAGTCATGAAAAACACCAAGGAAATTACAACAAAAATGAAAAATACACAAAGACACACACTACTATAATAAATAAAAATGAGGGGCATATGTGTTTGATGGGGAGGATTAAACAAATTAAAGAGGGATTGAAAATTATGCCCAGCACCATAACAAAGAGTGGAAAAACAAGATGGCCACACCCATGCCAACTGCATGAGGTTAGTCGCACGTGATTTGAAATGTGAGGGCACACATGAAAACCAAGTGGTACTGTTTGTGTGTGATTTAGCATGCGAGGATGCACTCCCATTTCCCGTCACAATGAGAACGGACATTCCGGCAAACTCACCCTCCCACAGAACTACATACAGCACAGCGGAGAGTTTAGCCACTCCACAGAGTTCAGTGTAGCGCAACTCCGCCCACTCTACCTGGGACTAGTTACTATGTTGGCTCCTTTCTGAGAGCCACTGTGCTGTCCTGCAGCACAATGCACCTTGATTAATGCATCGTTTCTTCAGATCTGTCTCGATGTATGTGTGTGTATTCACTGAATTGCAATGTGTCATTTTGATATGAGATTGTTGCTATGAATTTTAAATTGCATTTGTTGTATTTTTATTATATGTTTCTATTCTTGGAATGTGCCCTTTTATGGATATGTTCGCACCTGAATAAAGTTATTGGAATTAAATTGAAGTCGAGACTCTTTTAATGAAAGCGATTGCTTACATGAATGAGAAATCAGCCTGAAAACGCACCCCCAAACAACTGCAAAATTCTGAAAGTAAATCTATACATATATTTAATAGCACTAAATGTTGATATTTAAAAGTCATTGTTATGCAGCCCATCATTTCAAAGGAAGAATGCTTTCGGCAGTCCTGCACGAACAGAAACATTCTTTCTCCTGAAGTCTTTAGAATGTGTTATTCGCAGACTATTATAATCTCTTTCAAAACGCCAGCCCAAGGTCTCTCTCAGGTTCAAATGGCATGAGCTTTCTCCTCCTCGTTACCTTGAAAAATGTGTACCGCTCCATCATAAGTGATGTGATGGATACACAATGAATTATTCCACCACAGAGAAACCTTCAGCATTCAGTCTCCGCCTGTCAAAGGTGAGAGATGACGCATTCTAGACCCTAAGTCGCCTTGATGCTGGAGACATCAAGGATCAGGCTGTAATGCATTTTCTAAAGAGGGAGAACGGTGCCTTTGTGTGAAGCACTCTCACACTTGAAAGTGGTTGCAACATGAGGCTATTTACATGCTTTCAATTGTGTCTTTATTTATTGATGGCAGTATAAAACTTGTATCCACAGCAGTACCCAGGAGGTTAAGACATGACTGCATTAAAATCTATGATGAAAACCAACGCATGAAGGAAACAGCGAAAGTCACTTTTTAGTATGCGTGACTGCACGTGGCCAGTAAGAGTGGGGAAAATGAACACAAACAACATGTATTGCCAGAAAGGGAGTTGTGCAGGGAAATTGTGCTGGACAGAGCAGTCTTGGGTTAAATAAAGAGCTTGAAATATATTGATATGGGCTATGTGCTGTCACCAGTTACGGGCATAGTCCCAAAACTGTCATGGTACCATGGGCCTGATTCACAAAGATAAACTTAAACATTTGAGTAGGTTTATTATTCTTTTATATTCACAAACAAATTAGTTAATAGTTAATAGTAAGTTTACGACTGCTGGAAATCCACTGTCAGGGAGGAGAACTCTACACACAAAAAAGTATGGCAGGTCTATATTTTTATGTGCATATTTTGCAGCCCCAACTGCTGCGTCTCCGCAGTTGTAAATTTACCATCAACTTGAAGTTTGTGAATATAAAAAAAAAGAAACCTACTCAAAAGTGTACGTTTAACTTTATGAATCATGCCCCCATCTGTTTAATTATAACACTCATCTCACCCTCATTTAGAGGCTGTCACCCTACCTAAGTTAAGTTTAGCCCTCCAAGCAAGCAACATACTCTCGTGGACTTCAATAAGAATACGTTAGTCACAGTCCCAACAATGTTCCCTTGATTTGAATGGGTTCACCCTCCAAAATCACTTGACCCCACCCTTCTTGGAGCCTCCAAAGGTTGAGAGGTATGACTGTGTTCAACTTATACATATTTTTAGGGCCAGCCTAAAGTGGCAGCGCTCATGCGCTGATCGCTCTGCGAGGCATGCAGTACTGGAGTATGGAGTGGAGGCTTCACCCACTCCCCCGCCCGTTTTTTCATTGGCTTGTGTCTATGTCCTTTCCAAATGCTGACTTTCCGATTGGTTTATAGGCTGTTAGTCCCTCCTTATGACAGCCATGTCATCATTTGTATCCTTCTATGGCTACTGGCCCCTTTACTTCGAGTGTTGCATGGTATGTGTTATTAGATTGTGAGCACACTTTGTTCCCATGCTTTATCGCCCTCCACCCACCAGCACTCCCTCGTTGTTCGTGCCTTCTCACCCACCTGCCCCTCGCCAGCCTGCACTCCCGTTTGCAATGCAATAGCTCTTGCGTAAATGCTAGTCCTATTGCATTGCAAATGCTTGTTTTATTGGCTGTCAGTGGTGGGTGCGTATTCCTTGACGACATTGTCCCCGTCTCGAGGGCGGAAGCGGTACTTGCCTTCCTGCAGTCAGTGAGCTGAGGGATATGGGACCCCAATGCAGGAAGTAGAGGTGTCAGCTGCTGGAGTGGCGCCCAATCCTATCTCGTTTGAGGACACAAGCAATGGAAGGACTTTAGGTTCAGTGAGTCAGAAGGCTCCAGTTTAAAGAGTAAGATGGTGAAAGGACACTCGTGACTGGAGGTGGCCATGTCCCATTTGAACAGCCATGTCTGGAAAATGTGTACGGGATGTGGAGCGTTAAAAGGCTCTTCTCAGCACCCTGTCATAGGAGGAAGAAAATCAGACATGTGCCGACTGCGGAGCTAAAGGTAGGTGCAAGCTGTCCAACCTGTCCATGCTTCTATATTTTTACTGCAGTTTAGAGTTCCCTCCATCCGCGACCCTCGTCTTCTCATTTGAAACACAGAACTGATACTCTCATAGGACAGCTCTTAACCCAGACCCCAAATTACCGGAATAACCGCACCTCCCTGTCAAGAAGCACCAGTATATAGGACTAAAGCCAAAACCCTAACTCCGGCACTGGTTTTGCACACAGGTGACCGTTTTCCCCTCTATGGGCAGTGTACTGTTCTTTTGGGTGTCACTTTTGCATGTGTATTTAAGGATAGGTTGGCGTAACTTTCACACAAGTGGGCGCCCTACTTGGCCTATAAGCCCTTCTGATAGTGAGGGCATTCTACACCCTATATTGTGGGGAAGAAATATACATCGTTCTTATGTCTCAATAAAAGACATACTGTAGATGCTACGCCTATAGTTTCTTCACAGTATCCCCTGTCACAGCAGTGGGAAACAATAGAAAATATGACCACACTATCTTCCCAAAGATGAGTTTGTGCTCAACATTGGAAGGACGTAATAAGCTCATTCCTATCTCACATTAGTTAGTGGTTCATTTGCAATAGTGAGGTAAATACATTCCCTCTCCCCTCTCGTTCAGGGGTGCTTCAACCCTTCATGAGTACCGATATTCTTTAGTGACACAGAAATGTATTATACGTACACTGTGTAGTGCACTGAAAATGGTGAAATCACAACTTATGAACAGACATCGGAATAATGTTCCATAATGCACCTCTCTGTTTCACCTATGTGTTTGCTGTTGTCAGTGTCCCCAATCTGAGACTGCAGTGATGTGAAATAGTGTCTGTGGATTACTGTTTGTGTGGATAGGAACCTTCATATTTGTAAAAAAAGAGGCCTAGCCCTCATTGCCCTGTAACTCTCCCTTGAGTTTGGTAGCCCTTGGTTACTCGTTACGCTGTTCTGACTTAATGGTCACCTGTGAACTTCAAGTCCACCAACTCTGCTCTGTCTTGTGCAACTTCACGCCTGGTTTCAGATGGACTCTATGACATTGATAGTTTGAGGGTGCTTGCATTCCAGAATCTCAACAAGAATTGGTGCCTGCTGTCCAACTCTTGGGTCCCCAAAGGACCTGGTCCTTCTTGTCCAACATACCACAGCAGGTTAAGGGTTACCACAATGCTGCCCTTTCATGAATGATGTAAGGCAGTGGTTCTTAGCGTTTTTACTTCTGAATCATTATTGGATCCAGTAGACCCCCACTGAATCATTATTGCAATCTGGGGACCTCCACTGAGCCATTACTGGAAGCCGGGGAACCTTACCCCAGCTATTTCAATTATTTGAACCACAAAATAATACACACAATTTGAGAAACAAGCATTCATCAAAGAAATACAGAAAATATATATTTTATTTGAACCACAAACACATATGAACATGTACAAATGTATTTAAAGGGAACATTGTGGATTTTCTAAATTTAGTTGGTCCCCCCTATTGTCCTTGCTAATCTGTTTGATGTGCTTGCACTACTCTCAAAATAAAGTTGAGGATACCAAACATTGTTTACCACAAATACTTTTTCCCAAAGGGTATTACAACGTGGTTGTTACGACGACCGTATTGTAACAATGCATACCATTACTCCACAAGTCAGAACAACGACTTGCAGAGGGGGCAGAAGGTGTTGGATTTAAAATCCAACACCTTCCCTACTGTTGCACGTACTAGAGTTGGAATAGTAAATTATACTATTCCAATATCCAGCGCCCCCCTTTGCAAGTCATTATTATGCTGTTGTTACAACGCAGTTGTTGTAACAACAGTGTTGTAATTCCCTGCGAGGAAAAAGCATGCATTAAAAAGAGGTACATTCCCAATTTCAAGTTCCTTCAAATTTACAGAACATTGTAACATTTTCAATTCTACATTTTGTTTGTTTGCTTATATACACTTTATTAATCTGGTAATATTCATTCATTCACTGATCCCTAAGGGTCCTGGGACCACAGTTTAAGAACCACTGATGTAAGGTCTTTGTGCCCACGATACAACAAAGTGTATTGTTTCCTGCAGGAATAAATTGTCAATTTTACTCAGGAAGAAAAGCTTGCCTTGACCCTATTGATTTGTGCGTGAAAATCCTTGATTGGTTTCAGCCCTGATTCTGCTCCAGTCATTCACTTATGACTTAGCCTCTCGAGAACCATGGGGCAAGCCGTTATTGCTGTGAGCCTATCTCCTGATGCCGGTATATTGGCCCACATCTCCTTGAACTGTACATCAGGATCTATGAGCATTGTCCATGGTGCCCAAATCCCACCCTCATCCCCTACACATCAGCGTATTATATTCTGTGAGGTAATAATCAACCTGCATGGGAGAAGGCTGAGGCACGTGTCATAAACATTAAGGACACCAGTATCCACTCACATGTAGAACATACTCCATTGATTATTTTCATTACATAACTGTACTCTCATGGCACCTTCCCTCTTTTTAAACTTTTTGAAGATCATCTAATTTATGAACATCTAAATTTTCATCTCTTATCTCTCTTTTATATGTTGACCTCCAGAAGTCTTGAACCAGGTGTAGTGGGCTTGTTCGCAAGATAAGTGATGGTGCTGGTTGTGTGAGTTTTGTAAATGATGCAGCTGGTTTTGAAGATTGTTTGGGCCAACAAGGGGAGCCAATGCAGTTCCATCAGGACTGGGATGACATGATCATATTTCTTCAGGCGCTGGATGAGACCTGCTGCAGCATGATGGGCACCTGTTAGGGGCACCAGCATGGTGACTGGGCAGCCATGGAGTAGGGCATTCCCTTTATCCACATGCAAACGTTTGAAAACTTGAACAGCAATCCTGAAGTCACTTTCTGGAAGAAATGATTTAACTTTCATTAGAAGAGAGAGCTGGAACCAGGGTTTCTATGCTTTTTGACAGTGTGTTCCTTGAGGGTAAGGTTTCTGTCAAAAGCGGGTCCAAGTCACTTGGCTTTTAGTGAAAGTTGGGGTTCAGAGAAATCGAGGTTCATGTAATTGAGCTAGGTTTTTACTGCATCCGGTTTACTGTTCTTGGCAAATAACAGGAATTTTCTCTTGATTGGGTTGATCTTCTGGCAGGCACTGGATATCCAGAACTGGGTGATGGGAAAGCACTGTTTGAGGTGTTAGATGTGTGAAGCAGAGGGGAATTTCAAGGAGAGTTGTGCATCATCAGCATATTGGTGAATATTGATTTCTGTTACTTGTGAGCAGAATACCAAGCAGCTCCATCTGTAAGTTGAAGTTGACAAGAGAAAGTATGGAGACCTGGGGGTGTGACGGAGGCTGAGAATGTTTTGTGACCTCGACATGCTCATGTGAACAAACAGATATTGGTGGAAAAGATAGGAAGAGAACCAGTAAAGGACATTGTCAGTGAATCCCATGCAAGACTGCCAGGTGTGAATGAGGGTGAGATGATTGACTGTCATGAAGGAAGCAGCGAGGTCAAGCAATATCAGAAGGCAGGGAGCATCTTCATCAATTGTCAAGAGGGCATACTTTATGATGTGCATTGTAGCAGTTGCTGTCCAAATATGTTAGTTTGGCACCTTTCTTGGTTCTTCGTATCTTCCTTATTCTATCTCTCCCCTGCTTTTTTGTTTTACTTTCTGCTATTTTGTCCGCCGACTGACACGTCCTCAAATTTTGTGTGCCTAACTCTAACAAATGAAACTGTCTTCTTCTCGCGTTGTGATCAAAGAAAACCTGCAGTTGTACAGAACTTCCAATACACTTCTCATTGACTGGAGAAGGTCATTTTTAGGTCAAACCTCGCTCGGCGAGACATGCTGTATTTGGGTATGCACTGGAAGTCCCTCCCACTCTATGCCCATGTTTTTATTGGCTTATGTCATTTCCCTTTGTAAATGCTGGCTTCTGATTCGTTAGTAGGCTTGTTAGTTCCTCCTTGTTACCGCCTTGTCTGCATTTGGTACCTCCCATTATGACTGGACCTTTTACTTCACTTATTACACGGTCCGCATTCAAATTGGGTGAGCACTATTTTGTTTATTTACTAATGGGGACAATGGTGGCTGTGTTTTTTTCATCTGCAGCGCGCCACACATGACAATGGTGGTTGCGTTTTGTATAGAGCACTATGCCGCTCTTACTTTAAAAGTAGCTGCACCCTACCACCACAGCACTCGCGGCACAATGGCTACCCTCTTTCACCTTTTATTTTATTTTTTAAAAATTTGGATGCTGAGCACGGCATTTAATTATAATGTGTCGCGCGGCATCCACTTCAGCGACACTGTGCTGCTTTTTTTTGCTTTATTGGTGAGCGTGGCACCCGATTCACGTACACCACACTCTACAATACAATAGGTCTTACTTTTGCGAAAGTTTGACCTGCTGGTATTGTAAATGATAATGCCTTTTAATATTATAAAAGGCATTGCTATTTACAAGGCCAATAGCTCAAAATCTCGCAATTGCAAGACCTATTGCATTGTAAATGCTTGTTTTTAATTCCCAAAGACCTTGGGCACATTTATTGGAAAGATACATCTTTGCAGATTTTCTAGTCTACACTGTTTCATCTTAGAGTGCACCTGCAGCTGTTCTAAGATTTAGGCAATCTACATATGTAAGGTTAGAGGGAACAGGCGTTTGTAACCCGAACCTATTTTTTACAATATACGTAAAATATTTTTCTATGTAGAGAAAAAACTTTCTCTGCCTCACCAACAAGACATTTTGATGTTTTGTGCATCTCTATTTTTAGGGTAGAGGTGTATCACTTTGTCCACACCACTCAACCTCCGAGGATAACTCCCATGTGCTCAGCCATAGGAATCGCTCGCAACAAAAGAAATCTGGCAGACTGACACATTTTTTCTCAGTAGGAAAAGACATCTGTGTCCCACCCAAAAAATGCATAGATTCTCACATCGGATGCTGTCATTTGCTAAGGCTGTTGAGGCTGTGTGGTTCTCAAAATTGGGTTAAACTGAGACAACAGTGTGAAGTTTGTAATGTTTGAGCTAGGCAACAGGGAACCATCTTTGATTGTCCTTCTGATTTGGCCACTAATCAGGGGTGTACTAAATTCATGTAGTTTGCATTCGCTTAATTGCGTGAAATTACGGCAGAATGGCACGCCATTACATGTAGTTATGCGAAATACAAATCTGTAATTTTGGGCTATAGTTCAGTTGCAAATGCGTATTGAGGTCAAATTTTTCACGCATATTAAACAAAAACATTGCTTGTGGCTCACATGTGCTCTGGGTATATTTTTACCTGAATTTCGTGTTGCCGTTCAATTTGTACCATTATTTGGCATGTAATTCTGCCAAGATGCTGAACAGAGTAATTTTGGAAATTTCGTACAACAAGTGTTGCTTGAAATTATAGAAATTAAGCAATTCTGCTGCCCTAATTTAAATTTCGCCAAGGCCTTTCACAAATCCTGCTTTGAGCACAAACTTCAATTTGAGCCCACATTGGGATGCTGACGGTAATATTGAACATTATAGACAGAGTGGTCCCGGACTGGGAGAAAAAGATCTATAGCAAATAGTGACACACTAATACGTACATACATAAAACCAAAAAGGATTATGTACAGAGTTTTTAATCACAATGTACTAAAGACCATATTCAATGGCTAAACATTAGAATACATTTAGTGAAAAATTGTTTCGATTGAGCGCCCATACACAAAAGGAGGGGAAAAGGGGGGCAGGGAAAAGTGAAACATGTAAATGACAAAGTGTACATACAATCTTACAATTTTCAACGAAACAAGAAGGGAAGAGCAATTTATACAATTATTTTAAATTTCCCAACAAAAAATGCTTATTTGTGTGATCCCCTGATCCCAGGGTCACAAACACAGTATCAATCAGTTCAGTAAACTTTGTGAGCACTATGCTCTTAAGACAGCTGTAGGCATCATGCTAGCGGTAAAGGCTGGTGGAGTGGTGTAGAAGTCTACGTTTCGACCCAATATGAGGTGCAGGGAAATTACCTCTTCCTGGGAGGGTCTTCTTCAGGACAGGAAGGGAGGGAAGGAAAGGGAGATCCTCCTAGGGGTAAGGAGAATAGATGCAGTCACATAACGGGGAGGTCTCAACAGAGATCACTAGACATTGTGGGTATACCTCATAGCAACTGGTCAGATTTTGGAGAAACTCACATAACAGAAATCCCGAGGGATTGTGGAAAAGGACAGTGTTGCCTTCAGTGGAGTAAAGCATATACATAGTTTAAATCACAGTCTTGGACTTAAGGGCATATCAACCCAGCAGGAGCCTATGTCTAGGCACTTCTGGATGAACGAGCCTTCACGTGGGGGTCAACCATACAAATCAAAATTGTTGTTGACGCCCGCTGAAAACGGATACCAAATATATAGTGCACACCAGCACAATGCATTCTATCAATATACCTAAAAAAGGGACAATTTAGAAAAAGACAGCTTTCCTAGCCGTCTACCTTTTCAAAGACGGGGGAAGGTTAGATTAGAAATCTGCGGCGTCTTAGGTTGGCGTTCCTAAAAGAGAGCAAATATAAAAAAATGTGTCCATATTTAAAAAAGGGGAACTCCGCGTGAGTGATATCGCTCACCTGCCCATCAGGCGGACGCAGAACAAGGTACACAGTCGTGGAGGTTTGCGATTTTAAAAGCTGCCTTGAAGGTCCAATGATTCTAAAAAATCTAGAAAATCGAAGAGAACCATGGTTGCCACTGTGATATCAAGTTTGTAAAGTTCTCAGAGAAGGAGTAAGTTAAACCAGGCGACCTTACCTAATTTTATTTAGGGTACCAGGGAAAGTAGTTGCACTGTTCAAAGAGGGGGAGTGGAAACGAGCGGGAACTTGGTCTCGAGTAATTTTCATCTGAAAAACGAAAAACAGGGATAAAGAGCGGGGTTAGCCCCTGGTGAATACTGCTGCCATGGAAATATCGGGTGGTAAGAGAAGGATCTTACCTATCTACATATCCGGTTGGCCTCATTCAATGGGAACGCCGGCATGAACAAATCGCAGTGGCGATGGGGGCACCTCCGCATAAGTTATAACGTGTGCGAATTACTTCAAGGCTATCGACTTGCGGTACCTGGAGGGCGAAAGTCAGGGGAACACCATTTAACCATAGAAGGGAAAGGCAGCAGCGTGTTATATCAATATTCTTGAGGGTCACCTTACCTAAAGCTGGATACGCGTGAGGACACCCATGTCCGTGATATAAATCCAAGGCAAAGCAACTTACCAATACCGAGACAGACTATTTGTGCTCGCCAAAAAGAAGTTAGCCAGCGGCACTCAAGGGGGTGTGGCTCCCGCATAGTACGAGAAAACCGAGAAAAGACTGTAGAGTCATAGGTTGCTTAGCAACTGATCGACTGTTGTTCTACAGAGAGTAAGGTTAAAAGTCAAAATGGTAAACAATGTCTAGTACATTCCTCCCTCCGATAACCGTAAAACATTACAGGAGGGGGATGGTTATTGAAAAGGCTGTTTTTAAGGCGGACTGAAAATATCACAAGTGTAACTATTCGTGGCTCCCGCATGGTACGAGAAAGGTCGAGGAAAGACTGTGGAGTCATGAGTTGCTGAGTAACTGCTCAATTGTTGTTTCTACCGAATCATTGGGTTAAAAGTCTAATTTGGTAAACAAGGGCAAGTGCATTCCTCCCTCCGATAGACGGAAAACAGTACAGGAGGGTAATAGTGATTTTGAGCCGGACTGGAGGGGAAAGGTGATTTTGAGCCGGACTGGAAAATTCAATGCTATAGCTATTCGCCCATAGAATTATGGAAGAAGGTTGACATCCCAGGAGGACTGTATTATTTCTATGTAATGTCAAGAATTTAAGAATTTAAAAATATGGATTACAGGACACATACCTACCGAAACATGGTGGTAAAGATCATGGTAGATCATGGTAGAGATCAACTCGACGCAAGAATTACAGGTGGTAAAACAAACAACCACACCAGTAATAAATAACTCTTCCTATGAGATGAGTGACGATGAGATGAAGGTATTGAGCCGAGGCCTTTCTTACGTACCTACGGCTGTGCCGATGAATTTAACACCCTTGCTGAATTACATGTTTTTTTCAGAAAAATCCGATTACGCTATTTCTTTAAAAACAAGCCCTCACAGAGAAATACATCCGCTACTGGCCTGTGACCTCCATCCACTTTCGCCTCTCCAACCTATGCTATGACACAAAGGATATTGGCTTATGAAAGTATAATAATACGCAACGTCAAAAAAATTCTTAAAGAACGTAAATACATCAAATTCAACACCAGTAGGAACGAAAAGATGGCCCTCTCCAGTCTTAAGGATAACAAGCACGTCATTGTGAAACCAGCAGACAAGGGTGGTGCCATAATTGTATGCAGAGGTCTAGCCCGGGACCAGGGTTCAATTCCCCGCCTCGGCGGGTCTTGGGCTCAAAATTCCACGGACCTAATAATTTTCGCCTCGGTGCCTATTCCAATCATGGAGTTCCACTCTGCAACTCTGGGCAATAGCCTGCTTAATCTCCACAATGGCCCCCACAACGCTAAGGATGCCTGGTCTCCACCTTGGGGGTGCCCAGGAGTGGATGCCTCACAGGGAAAGCCAGGATGGGTTCCACAGCGGTATTCGTACAAGCGCCTTGAGACCCTTGCGGGTGAGTAGTGCGCTATACAAGTATCAATTTACATTACATTACATTACGGAACCAGTTACAAACAACTTGCAAGTGATCCATCAAAAGATCTTGCAATCTAAATCCAACAGGTAACCAAGGATGGTCTTGATCAGGGTTTCCTATCGGAACAGGAGTATCAGTATCTGAACAAAAATTACCCTCGTCTACCGACGATATACACACTTCCAAAAGTGCATAAGGACATGTAAAGACCACCGGGCCGTCCAATAGTCTCCGGCCGCGGCTCGTTACTTGAACCTTTATGTGTCTATATTGATTTTTTTCTGAAGCCTTTGGCAGAAAAGACTGCAACTTATCTGCGTGACACCACTCACACCATCAATATCATTGATGGCCGTACATTCAATACCTGTGAACAGCTCCTGGCAACTTGTGACATTGTCTCACTTTATACGAGCATTCCACAAGATGAGGCGCTAGAGGTTGCAGCGGCAGCTCTCAACCGACGTGAAATGCCTTCAAGTGTCCCAACATTTTTTATTATTTTACTATTGAAGATCGCCATGATGAGGAATTTCTTTGTGTTTCAGAACTGTTTTTATCCCCAAACGAAAGGGGTTGCCATGGGCGCATCTTTTGCCCCAGATTGGGCAATTATCTTCATGTCCACCTTTGAAGATACCTTTGTACTCAATGACGTCAATCCCTGCAGGGCCAATATACAATTGTGGATGCGTTACATTGACAATATCCTCTTGATCTGGACAGGCACCGAATGAGAGATTGTGGCCTTCCACGGTTGGCTAAATGGTAGATCACCGGACATCCAATTTACCATTCAAGCAGACAGGAAGAAAATAGATTTCTTGGATCTGTCCATTGTGGCGGAGAATGAGATACTGTATACGACCCTTTACAGAAAACCATCCAAACGCAATTCGCTACTTCAGTACTCTAGCCATCATCCCAGAGGCCTCAAAGACAACCTTCCCTTTGGCCAATTTTTAAGGATCCATCGTAACTGTAGTAAAAAGGAGGACTACATGGCTCAATCAGAGAATCTTAGGTCACGTCTAATTGAATGAGGATATCCCAAACGACTCGTTAAAAAAGCAAGGAAGAGAGCATGGTTCAACCCCAGGGAATCTCTCCTGGAACCAACTGTACGCAACAACAATATGGAACACCGGATGTTAAGTATAACAACTTTCTTAACCAAAAGCAATGCCATCAAACGTACAATCAATAAGCATTGGAATTTGATTGCAGAGGATCTAGGGAATATGACTACTCCAATGCATTCTTTCATTCGTCGTTCGTCAAGAAGGGTCTAGACATAGGCTCCTGCTGGGTTGATATGCCCTTAAGTCCAAGACTGTGATTTAAACTATGTATATGCTTTACTCCACTGAAGGCAACACTGTCCTTTTCCACAAACCCTCTGGTTTTCTGTTATGTGAGTTTCTCCAAAATCTGACCAGTTGCTATGAGGTATACCCACAATGTCGAGTGATCTCTGTTGAGACCTCCCCGTTATGTGACTGCATCTCTTCTCCTTACCCCTAGGAGGATCGCCCTCTCCTTCCCTTCCTGTCCTGAAGAAGACCCTCCCAGCAAGGGGTAATTTCCCTGCACATCATATTGGGTCGAAACGAAGACTTCTACTCCACTCCACCTGCCTTTACCGCTAGCATGATGACTACAGCTGTCTTAAGAGCATGGTGCTCACAAAGTCCACTGAACTGATTGATACTGTGTTTGTGACCCTGGGATCAGGGGATCACACAAATAATAATTTTTTGTTGGGAAATTTAAAATAATTGTATAAATTGCTCTTCCCTTCTTGTTTCATTGAAAATTGTAAGATTGTATGTACACTTTGTCATTTACATGTTTCACTTTTCCCTGCCCCCCCTTTTCCCCTCCTTTTGTATATGGGCGCTCAATCGAAAAAAAATTCACTAAATGTATTCTAATGTTTAGCCATTGAATATGGTCTTTAGTACATTGTGAATAAAAACACTGCACATCATCCTTTTTGGTTTTATGTATGTACGTATTAGTGTGTCGCTATTTGCTATAGATATTTTTCTCCCAGTTCGGGACAACTCTGTCTATAACATTCATTCAACCAGGTCCCAGTGACTTATATGGGTCTAACCCTGTCTCTTGTAATATGGTAATATTGAACAGGCACCCTCCAGCACCTAGGGGAGGGGCGCCCTTAGTAGCCCCACAGGGCTGAGCCTCCTCTGGGGCCCATGGCCAAGGAAGTGGTTGGCTGGTGAAATTAAACCTTGCAGAAAGGAAACTTACACAGTGAAATGAACCTTGATGAAACTAAACTTAGTGGGTATTTAAGGCTTTACCTTGGGGGAGGGGGGGGGTCGTTCTCTTTGTCCCCTCTGACCACAGCCTGGCCACAGGAGCGTTTCTCTTTCCTTTTTTAAGTATTACCAGTTCTTAGTGAGATCTGGTGGTGTGCATAGCATTAACGTGGAGTGGGCCTACGGAACCACACGCATTTTAAAGACAAACAACAATCAGTGGGGGTTGCAGTTTATTTGTGGCATAATGCACAACTAATTGAGGTGCTTAACAAAACCATCTATGTTATGGTGGCTTCATTCAAATGCCAAGGTTTTATAAGCATAATTACATATTTTTCTTTTTACAGGCTGGCAGTTTTAGTAAGGACCAATAGCGTGCTACGCAACTAACTTTCTGTAGGCCGCAGGGTCTACACCGGCCGGTGAAGAATGCATTCTCTGGCTTTTCCTTCCCTATTCTTTATTTTTTTGGTTTCCTGGCACCTTTAAAAGGAAATACGCTAATTGTCGGTAGTCCTGGACTCTACTGCCCTAACTCACAACAAATGGACTGAGTAGATTCTTGGGGAGGATGCATGTGTTCAGGTACCCTGGTGGGCTGGTGCAGTATGCGGTGCCCTGGATGTCAAGCAGTGAAACTGTTGGCTGTGGTGCGTTGGGACCTGCCGGCACAATGTGTGCAGGAGAGTGGAACATTGGTGACCGAGACAGCCAAGTTCAAATGTACGGCCAAGTTCTAGTGTAGGGCCGAGTTAAAAAGTTAAAGTGTAAAGTTTACAGGTACGGCCAAGTTGTTCTAGTGTGTGGCCGAGTTAAAATTAAAAGGGTAATGTTGTGCCTTATTCACTTACTGCCGTTGACATGTTGATGCAGCTAAAGTGTGATGCTGTGAATAATTGTTATATATCCAAAAAGGATACATTTCTTTGGTAATGGTCTGTTGTAAATTACTTGGTTTGAAGTAAAGAAAAGGCACCACCGTAGACAACATACCCTGATTCTGAGAGTTCTTGGGCGCAGAGGGCGGTAGGTGACCGAATTTGGAAAGGATGGAATGTCACGTTGTGCGCAACTATAATTTTGCACCCAAACATTTTGTCTGGGCAATTTCTCGAAGGTAAAACCTGGTAGAAATCATTAATTCAGATAATTTACATTAGAGTTTATACACCATGGAGCATTTGAAGATATACATTTGTATATTATCCCGTTATCTGAGGTACCAAACACAAAATGATACACGAATTGTACACCCAATAAATACAATACTTCCTGGTTTCGCCATTTATTTAGTTCTAAATTTGCACCAGTCCCCGTGTCCCAGTTGTAACTTGAGCCTCAAAAGGCAGAGAAGGTGAAAAGGGAGAATTTAGGCGATTTCATCGGAAAAACAGGAATGAGCATGCATGTGATACTCTCAAACAGTGGATATGGCATAAAATATAGTCATGAATGAATAATGGAACCTATGAATAATTTCATTAAAATTGACATTTTAAAGGGGGTTCAGGTCTGCTGACCCAGGATAACCTTTGGTCAACTGTCCCTGGTAGAGAATTGAAGAGGGTGCAGCGCTGATGTTTCTGTTGCATGTGAGAGGCGCAAGCATCTTTTATCAATTCAAAGATATTTACTGAAGTACTGGAAGTGCTGAAATTGCATGACTTACGTGACTAATCAAATCAGGAGTTATTGCACCTTTGCTGGGAAGGATACTGCTGTTGGTAATTGGCTTTCTGGTAATATACAAGACAAGAAATCTGGGAAACATTGAGGCGTTCCCTGTACACTTATAAAAGCAAATATATAGAAAAAAAATAAACCTTTTAAGAGCCAGGCTATTTTATTTGATTGATACGTAGTCTTTTGATGGATGTCCAAAACCAAATATCAATTAACTGATGTAACATTGGCACGTTTCCTTTTATTGATTTTTAAAGTAACATTTTGTTCATTTTTTTCATTATTATAACAGCAAACTAGAGCACAAAGATAAGCAAGAATTTATTTGCATTCCATTATTATTGGTCGTTTAAAAACTAGCATTTTAAACTGCAAAAACGGGAATAATAATTGTTTTGTATTATGATATATAAATAGTAATAATATATAACATACACTTTAAAAACGAAGGCACTGCCTGAAAACATATATTTGGGCATTTGTATGGCTTTTGAAAGTTGCTCCGATTACAAAATAACGCATTACTCAAACGTTCTTCCAGAAGGGGCGCAGGTGGTACATTACGTCTCATGTTTTAAACACACACCACAAAGCCCCTTATTAAAACAAGTAATAAAGACAAGGCTAGGTCCGGAATTTTTGGGTATTTGTGTTGTGCTGGGTACAAATGAGAATACATTGAGTGGTGGACTGTAGCTTGAAAGGCTTTGACATTGTGGGTCTGTGTATAAGAGGTTCTGGGTGCACACATTATATATTTATGCTTTGGAGTGGATCATGCTTGGGGTATAACAGCTAGGCTGTTCAAAGGACATTGCAATTGGGCTGGAGGTGACACAAGTCCAGGGTGCTAGAGCTGATTGCCCAGCAGCCATGAAATGTGTAGATCAAAGACGCAGGCTAGATAAACATCGCAAACCAAAATACTCCATGCCTCGGAGGTCTACAATCATGGATCGCACTCGGGAGTAACCCTCGGCATAGTTTGCGTAGTTGCACTACGCGTAGCTCCGCGAAGTGCACTTCACACTACATGAGATACGCGTAGCGCTATGCAAACTGCGTAGTGAACTGTTTGTGATGATTGCACAGTGCCGGATGCTTGTCCGCACTGTGCAATCATTGAGAACGGCATTTCGCACAGTGAGAGCTGTCGTTTTCTGCCGCTCAAGTAGATTTTTACTCGAGAGACAGCTTTCTCAACGCGGACTGGTAGTTTCTAATTGCGAGTGGTCGCGAGCCTACGCGACCATTCTCAATAAGAATCTTGACCTCCCCGCATTGAGAATCTCGCCAGGAGGTTTTTTTTCCTCATTCGACATCGCCAACTTGATGTTGCTGATCGCGAATGAGGAAAAAGTCTCACCGGGATGTCATTTTGTTCACTCGCAGTCACCAACTTGACATTGAGGAGCGCGATTGAGCAAAAAATGGTAACTGCGCTACGCGATTTTGCACTGTGCTACGTGCAATTCTCTGCCTGACATATGAACCCTTGGCGAGAAATAGGCCGGGAGGAATAGGAGACCTTTTGGTCCCTTATAGCCCTTCCGGAAATTTATGCTCTGCCAAGAAGTCTCTGGTACGAGAGCCTCGCATTCGTAGAGCTAAGTGGGGGGGCAGAGCTTTCTCGAGTCTTGCGCCTAAATAGTGGAACACCCTACCGGATGAAATTAAGTCCCTGCCTACTATGCAAGCCTTCAGAAAGGCTTTGAAGACTCTTCTTTTTGCCAAAGCCTACCTGTAGTTTTTGTCTCTGCCTTTTTTTGAGGACTTTTGTCTGCCTTTTTTTGAGGACTTTTGTCTGTTAGGCGCCTTTATGCCTTCGGGTTTTAGTTGCGCATTATAAGTTGTTTTTCATTCATTCATAGCACAAACTTCATCCAGGGTACCGCCCTGGCCTGGGTCCGCTCCTTCCTGACCCAACGCCATCAAGCTGTCAGGCTATCCCAGTTCTCTGCCTCCCAGGTCAAACTTACCTGTGGCGTCCCACAAGGTTCTTCCCTATCCCCCCTCCTTTTTAATTTGTATCTTTCCCCACTTATCCGTGCCCTCCGACAGTTCAATGTCACAGCGTTCAACTACGCTGATGACATACAACTAATTTTCAACATTGATTCCTCCGCTGATTCTATTGCCACCTTCCAAAACACCCTATGCTTTATTAGCAATTGGATGAGCTCAAACCACCTGAAGCTCAACCCCGACAAGACCGAGCTGGTTCTTGTCGGGGGTTCTTCCAACCCTTGGGACTCTTCCTTTTGGCCTGTCAGCCTCGGCACTCCACCCCGTCCTGCTAACTGTGCCAAAAGTCTGGGAGTCGTCATTAGCAGCGACCTCTCTATGACGCCCCAGATTAGCGCGGTAGTCTCCTCTAGCCATTTTCAATTAAGGAAAATCCGGAAAATCTCCCGGCTACTTACTTCCGAGGCCCTCACCTTGGCCCTGCTTGCGCTAGTTATATCGAGGCTCGACTACGCCAACGCGCTCTATGTAGGCATCCCAGCCTACCAACTTAGGCGGCTTCAGCTGATCCAGAATCAGGCTGCCCGCCTGATCCATTTTCTCCCAAGAGATCAACACGTCCGCCCCCTCCTAAAAAGCCTCCACTGCTCCCGGTAGCTGCCCGCTGCAAGTTCAAGCTGGGCTGTATCATTTCCAAATCCCTTGCCGGTCACGGCCCCCTCTTTATTTCTTCCCTCCTCCAACCCTACGTCCCCTCTCGTACTCTCCGGTCTTCCCAACTGGCCTTGTTATCCATTCCCAGATACAAGAGGAAGAAACACGGCGGGCTTAAGTTTTCCTTCCTGGCCCCCACTTTTTGGAACTCCCTCCCCCTGCCTCTTAGGCTGTCCACTTCGTACCCCAAATTCAGATCTTCCCTTAAAACTTTTCTTTTTACTGAATCCTACAAATAACCGGCCTCTTTGCTCCCTCATCTGCTCTCTTCATTATGGCGCCAAGAAACCTAATGGTGTTAGTTGCGCCTTATAAATTTGTTTAACATAACATAACATAACATAACAAACTACGCAAACTTTGCGAGTGTAGCGTTGTTGGCCGCCCAGGGTTACTCGAGAGACAACATAAGAAGCATTTTATGACACAGCTACCATTATCATCTGTTTAGAATTAAAAACCCTTCTGAGCAAAATGTATTATCATCCAATACCCTGCAACGTGCCAGAAAACTATCATCACCCTGTGGGGGTTTCTGTTGGACATTTTAATCATCTTAACCTTAACACGGTGACTTGCTTGATGCACACAGTCTTTGGCCATAGTTATGCTTATCCAAGGCCAACATCCGAGCAGAGGAACCCAAATGGACATGCAGGAAGAGAAAAACAGTGATCATGACAGTTTTGTATAAGAGGCAGAAACCTGGCATCCGGTCAAAGGTCCCCATTCAAGATTAATTAAGGGCATACTGGACAGGATTCTCGCTCCACTCCCAATAAAGAGAGAGGAGGTGGCAGGGCTTAGGAGGGAGATGGCTTTTAAAAGAGAACTTCTCTGCCAGGGAGGGTTTGTCATGGAGTTAGAGTGATATTACTTGACAACCTTGATTTCTCCTCTACGTGGAAGCGTAGTAGGTTCTTAAAAGGCAGTGAAGCAAAAGAAGGTAAAGGTGTTGGCCATAGAGTGGGGTAGATTTATCCTGAATGCTTTCCAATGTTTTCGTTTTCCATCCTTGAATGAATTAGATTTTTAAATGGAGTAAAGAAGAGGGTGTTAAGTAAGGATTTACGACATTGTGAAATGCAATATCCTGAGTTTCAATACATTTATGAAGAATTTCTCGAAATTCTCGTTGCAGTACTTCACCAAAAAGGAATGCGAGGTCACGTTTCACGTTGAAAAGCCACACACAATAGCAGCAAGAGAACTTGTTTTGGGGAAATTGTCAGGTTAATCAGTCACTAACAAAACATTTTCCCCTCTAACCAGTCTCCTGCCGATATAAGTGTGCCAATCTTTCAGCCTACATATTTCCCAAAATTTGCATAACACAAAACTTGTGAATTTCACTAGTGTAAAAAATTTAATTGAGGGTGGAGGATGTTTCCTGATAATCCTCTTTTCTCTTCAAAGAGACGATCACCACCAAATGATAATTCCCGAATTTAGGAAAACGGATATTGAACAATGATTTGCATAATGGTTTGCAGTGAGCTTAATATTTAATTTATTTGATTTTAATAAAGTGAGAAGAAATATATCTAGAGAATTGTTCAAAATAGGAAGCGCACAGCTTGTTGTAAAGAAATTTTTAAGGTACTAAAGTTCACAAGGCTGTGATCGGTTGGGTGGGCCAGACAGGTAACGTGTCCGTCCTAGGCACGTCAATACAAACAACTAATCATGTGTCACCATGGGACCATGGTGTCATCCCTGTATTTTGGGCACTCCTTAGGTTCTCATAAAAGCGAGACTCCCAAAAGTTATTTTGGAGAATTATTTAATCATTCATCCATTATTTTCATGATGCTTCATATGTATCAATTCAAATCATATCAAATGGCTTTCTCCATAATATCATATGCTCCAATGCATTTCGGGCATGAGAAGCCCTTCATCGGTGAGCTTTCGTAATGGAGTTGTCAAAGGCTTCGGTCGTCGGTTTCCGACCGAAGCCTTTGACCGCTCCATTACGAAAGCTCTATGAGAACCTAAGGAGTGCCCAAAATACAGGGATGACACCATGGTCCCATGGTGACACAAGAAATATATCTAAACTGGAGGCCACAGGCACTATATACCGAAGAAGGATCTGTATATGGCCAGATACTGAAAATAATCACACTATATACCACATATTGCATTTCCGGTCACACTTCCGTTATTGCCATCAAATGCTAAGGTGGCCCCACCATATTGCACATTCATTCTTAACACACCGCAAGTGTCATACACTTGGGCTCAAATCCTACAGACATAGCCTCTAACAGAAAAGTAGGCACTCAGACACACACACACAGCCAAACTTACGCGCACATACACAGAAACATTATAGTACACACACATGCATCCATTCACCTACCTATTTACATACGTGCACTCAGATACATGTACTCTCACACATGCATTTATGACCACCACACTGACACATACATACATAAACACACAAACGAGAAACACACAGGCATATATGCCCAAAGAGATGACATAAAAGCAATGTATCAGAAAGGAACCCTTGTATGTACAGTGGGCATTGAGAGATACTGATAAACGGTGAAGACCAGAATTCACTGGTCAAGGGAGATACTTTTTGGGAACGATGAGCGGCTGTAGCAGGGCCAGAGTAAATCACAAAGCACAATTGACATTGTGAGGAACAGACATAAAGCACTGCGGGGGATCATAAGTGACTAAAGGATAAAATGCAGTGTTGAGAAATTATAGAAAAATGTGAGGGGAAGGGATTATTGTAAGGTTCATGTAGTACTGAGATGCACACTAGGGAATTTTAAGAAAAGAGAGCACAGTGTGGAATAGGTCAAAGTGGAACTGGAAGGGATGCACAGCAAATTGTTGAGAGGTCAAGTTGTGGGCTGTGAGTGGCAGTGAGAGTTTTCACGATGTTGCATAATAAAAGGTACCTTTTAATGGCAGAGCTGGTGAAAAGGTTGTTAGACTGGCGAGAGGTTGTCAGGGATACAGAGATTGTATTCTTTTACGCTCAGTCGACAGGAGAGAAAGGGGTCGCCACTGGGTGCTGGGGCTGTTCTTTACCTTGTGATAACAGGAGCACATGCAACACCAGTCATTGTAGGATTTCAGTTTTATTTCCTATGCTAGGAGGGAAGAGAGCAGATAGCCATTGGGAGGGAACACGATTATTAAGTCCTACAGGGACTACTTTATTTACCCTATGGGACTTTACGAATGGGAACTACCGGTGATCATGGGATTATTTTTGAATGCTTAGGGAGTGGGAGGGAATAGGGAGCACAAACACCTGCAAGATTTCATTTTTCATTTAAAATGCTGCATTTAAGAAACAGAGGCCAAACATTGCGGACTGTGAACCACATATCCGGATGGAAAGCAGAGTCGTGCTTTCAGCTGTAGAGAACTGGGGTTGTAGGGAATGCAATGCGTTTCTACTTATTTTTAATTGTAGGAGACGTAAGCTGGTGGTTGTGTGGATCACTGCATACAGAGATGGGAGGAATGAGGGAGCACTGTTTTAGCCTTACAGTGGAGTGGTGGTTGAAGAACAATGGTCGGACAATGGGCACGCAAGGGAACCTCTTATAGATTCAGAGTAATACAAACATCTCGAGGGGAATACCAGCAGCCGTGAGAATGACTTCATAGAAAGATGGAAATGAAAGGGCCTTGGTAAGCCTTTTTATGTGCAATGACATTAGCAGGTTGAGGAAAAGTTATCCAACACAAAAGAGAAGAAGGCGGAGTACAAGGGACTGTGGTGATCACTGTAAATGTGTTGGGTGGAAAGGAGGGAACTAAGACATTAAATCTGAGCCCCGAAGCTCATGGCAAGCAATTCTGCTTCACACAAGGTTCAATGCTCAATTTTACCAGTGACGAAACCATGAAGCAATGAACCAATGCATGACCTAAAATGCTTAACTGATCAATGAAAACTTTATGAGAACATTGTAGATATTCATTTCTTCTGTGAAATATCTAAAAGGTTTTTAGTCCACGAAACTCTTGGAGAGGCAAAGTCCCTGCATTCACATAAATATTGCAGACCCTCCGTCCCTTTTGAATTAATAGTTGTTTTTGTAGTACTTTTCTTACAAAAGTGATCTCCCTCCAGTGGGGCTCCATATGACAGAGGCCCACTCTGAATTTTCTTCTTTGTTTATTATTTATTTGTATTAATTTTGGGATTGGTTATTAGAGGTAGGTGGGGCACGCAGAGTTTCAATCTGTGAAATTATACACATGTACAAAAAAACTCTGCATGATTCTGCAGAGTTCCGTGAGTGGGTGCAATTCGGCACACTTCTTTGATTTTCAGTGCCGGGACCTTGTCCTGGGCTAAAAATCAGCATGAATGGCAGCACGTGGCACGCTCAAGGGCAATGTTTCTTTCTGCTGCTCAAGTAGATATTCTACTTACGCAGCAGCAGCTTTCCCAATACAAATGGCCGCTATGAGCCGCAACCACCCACAGTGAGAAAATATCACAGGGCGGTTTACTAGTACCCAAAAATGCACTAGGGGACGCAAATTCTCACTGGTGCTTGCCAAATGAATGTTGGTGAGTCATGTGTGAGAAAAACTCTTCCACATAGTGGTTGGCTGAGTCTTGCCTGAAATCTGTATTACAAGCATAACACGGACCTGGCAAAACTTTTCGAATTCAACCAGTGGAGTGGAGTTTATCAACCACTCCTATTAGGTATGACATGCATATAATCATTAAAGTGTCTTGGCACTGAGTTGGACTAGTAAGTGACCATAAGTGAGATTCACCAAGAAAAAAGCTGAGTCTTCAAATGCTTCCAAAAAGTGTAATAATCTATGATCACTCATATAGAGGGAGGAAGAGAACAACTGAGTTTGGTATCCAGGAAAATCAAAGGTGGCCAATACTGGTGGCCTACGTGGATCTGAGGCGCAACAAAAATTTGATATGATGCTGATCTTAAAGTTGGGTTAGAGTGAAAGGCTGGAGAAATGTCCTGAAGAAAGACTGGGTCCTGACCATGCAGGTCCTTCTGACATATCCAAAAGATCTTAAAAAATCACAAGAACACTGGAAGCCTCAGAAACGTTCTAAAATAGTGAGAGGCAGAATCGTTCATCAGCTGTTTTATACTGACTGTTTTGTGAACTACCTGAAGTTTGCTAGTCAGATAGAGTGCAAGCCCCAGATTCAGAATATTGAAGTAGTCCAGGAGGGAACTCACAAAAAAAATCACTTTAGGCGGAAGAGGAAGATTTGTTTTAGTGTCCTGAGAAATACCAAATATTACAAGAAGACTTTATTAATGTTAGTACATAAAGTACAGATATCATTAAAATGTATCTCAATATTGTATACAGTTTAGACTGGAAAAATAGGGGACCAGTTGCAATCAGTTGCCCAACCAAATGGAGAAAAGGCTAACAACAATTAAACCCCAAGATGAACTTAGAGCCATTTAAATAGCCCATAAATTAAAAGCCAAATGATCAAATAAGTGTTGTCAGTGAATCCACATAACATTTAAACAATGTGGATCTGAGGGCGGATTGCTTAGGAACCCCACATTGAAAATACTTAACATAAGATTGATCTGGGCTCAAAGTGAAACATTTTCATCATCAGACAGGAATAGATGAAAACCTGTCAAGTGCTCAGATTCTGATACTGGACTAAAATAGGACTGCATGAAGCAACACATTAAAAGCTTTTAAAAGATCAAGCAAGAATAAGGTGGTAGAGCCCCGAACAGTAATCATTTTCAGTTGGATTAAGATGGAGAAAAAGTAGAATGCCTGAAAGTGGTCCAGAATGTTGTTCAGATTTATAAAAGCTGATATTTCGCAGCTAACCTTTTTCAGGCCACAATGCAATAACAGCAGTAGTCACTTGAAGACGCAGAGCATAACTGGCCCAATTATAGTTTACTTAGCAGGACAACAACCATGGTCTTCTTTCAGGGCAAGGGAGAGACTGGATGAGAAGTTTACTTACACTGGGCTCTATGGCCTCTAAATTTAAGCACATAGTATGAGCTTGTTAGATCTTATAGCCATTAGGGTGGTCCCTCCAAAAAGTTTTGCCTCCTTCACTCCTGTTTGCTGAAAGTCTGTGCACTATACCAGATATGTAGGTCTTGTGCTCACTCTCTCAATTATTGTAAAATCCTACACCTGATTGCCACAATTATTTTACTTATTAGTCCCTGGTAAATTGGTACAGCATATACTCAGGGCATGTAAATTAAATGATACTAGTGATCCTGAAGTACTTAAATTGCCACCCACTTAAGTAGCCTTTTAAAACATGTATAAGGCCTGACATAGCAGCCTGTGTACAATTTTAAAGTTCCAATTCAACCTGGCAAAACAAATAATTTGCCAGGTTTTAAACTCCCTTTCCAATACCTATAGGTCACTGCTGAGGTAAGCCTTAAACATACCATAGGGCAGGGTGCATTGTATTTACAAGGTAGGATATGTGCTGTTAAGCTTTATATGTCCTGGTAGTGAAAAACTACTAATTGATTTTCCACTACTGTGAGGCCTCTGTCACATAGGACAAGATTGGGTTACCTCATTACATTGAACAAGTGCTAAATTTTGATTGAGATCAGGTAGTAAGGCTGTTTGATCTAAAAATAGGTGTAATGGATAATCCTCTATAATGGTAAAGTTTGATATTAAGTCACAATTCTTAAAATGTCACTTTAGGAAGGATATTTACAAAAAGGGGTGGTGAGGGACAGAGTCTCTGAATTAAACAGAAAGCTCTCACCCAGTCAAAAGATCAGGGCTAGATCCAACACCATTTTTTAGCTCACTGCACCATCCCAGTTTCAGAACCTGGCTGTATGCAAATTAGTCTGTTCCTGTCCCAGTGCATGATGGGAACAGGACAAACCAAACTACAGAAGCCAATTCTTACACTGGGAAGGAAACAAGCTCCCGGGGACCGGTTTCTGGCATTACAGCCGTCTTCGGCCCGGTTTGCTTGAATCCTGATGGTGCAATGAGCAAGGGTCTCACATCTGAGAATACCCTTCCACGCTTAGGGTGGACAAAAATATTTACAAAAAGGGGTGGTGAGGGACAGAGTCTCTGAATTAAACAGAAAGCTCTCACCCAGTCAAAAGATCAGGGCTAGATCCAACACCATTTTTTAGCTCACTGCACCATCCCAGTTTCAGAACCTGGCTGTATGCAAATTAGTCTGTTCCTGTCCCAGTGCATGATGGGAACAGGACAAACCAAACTACAGAAGCCAATTCTTACACTGGCTGAAATGCCAGAAACCGGTCCCCGGTAGCTTGGCTCCTTTCTGGTAAAGAATTGGCTTGGTAGTTTAGTCTGCCCTGTTCCCATGATGCACTGGGCCAGGGACAGACTGATTTGCATATAGCCAGGTTCTGAGCTGGGATGGGGCAGTGAGATAAATAACGGTGATGGATCAAGCCCTGATCTTTGGACTGGGTAAGAGTGGTCTGCTCAATTCAGACACTCTGTTCATCACCACCCCCTTTTGTAAATCGATTTTGGCCACTATAGGTGTGGCAGGGTATACTCAGACATGAGTCCCTTTCTCACTGCTCCATCAGGATTCAAGCAAGCCGGGCCGAAGAGGCTGAAATGCCAGAAACCGGTCCCCGGTAGCTTGTCTCCTTTCTGGTAAAGAATTGGCTTGGTAGTTTAGTCTGCCCTGTTCCCATGATGCACTGGGCCAGGGACAGACTGATTTGCATATAGCCAGGTTCTGAGCTGGGATGGGGCAGTGAGATAAATAACGGTGATGGATCAAGCCCTGATCTTTGGACTGGGTAAGAGTGGTCTGCTCAATTCAGACACTCTGTTCATCACCACCCCCTTTTGTAAATCGATTTTGGCCACTATAGGTGTGGCAGGGTATACTCAGACATGAGTCCCTTTCTCACTGCTCCATCAGGATTCAAGCAAGCCGGGCCGAAGAGGCTGAAATGCCAGAAACCGGTCCCCGGTAGCTTGGCTCCTTTCTGGTAAAGAATTGGCTTGGTAGTTTAGTCTGCCCTGTTCCCATGATGCACTGGGCCAGGGACAGACTGATTTGCATATAGCCAGGTTCTGAGCTGGGATGGGGCAGTGAGATAAATAACGGTGATGGATCAAGCCCTGATCTTTGGACTGGGTAAGAGTGGTCTGCTCAATTCAGACACTCTGTTCATCACCACCCCCTTTTGTAAATCGACTTTAGGAAGGATGGCATTATCTCGCCCTAACTATTTGTGACTGGGTTGGTGTAGTTGACAGTTGGCCCTTCTGTATTCCTCCCAGACAGTTAGACAAAGGGGGAACGGCTAAATGTTGACAGGATGGACCATCTTGCCAGGATGGTAGGGGCAGAGGTCTTCCCTGCCCCATTTACATTTTAAAGAGGTTGCCTCCTGCACACTCACAAATAACTTGACACTAGCCTATTGTTACCCCAGACCCATTGGAGTCTTGGCAGGGAAAGGAAGGGAAGGACATCCCAGAACCAGATGTGGAGGGAAGTCAAAAAGTTTCTCCCACTTCAAAGCTGGCACAGGGTTTATATATATTGGACCCTCAAATCAACTGTTGAGTACACTCCTGACCTGTAGATACTACAGATGAAGGATCGCCCTGCTGCTTGAGGCATGTCCTGCTCTTTGAGAAGGAAGATTCACATGCTTTCTTCATCCCAGGCAGAGTGATTACAAGGATCAACTGACTGTCCTCCTATTCTGAGCTACAGGGAGACAGCACATGATTCAGAGGCTTCCCTGCAACCGCCAAGCTGACCTGAAACACTGGACTTGCCTGGACCTGCAATTGTACCTGCCTGAACCCTGATATACTCTGCATGTGTGTGAGTTCCTAATCCCCAGAGGTGCCGGTCCCTGGACCATTGGTTGTCATTAGTTAAGCTCCTATTGTGAAGCAAAGGAGAAATCCTGATGTTTTGGGATCTTTGTGACCACAATCGGGCCCATTCCTGCGGAGATCTTGCCTCCCGGGATGACAACGAGCGCAAAGTCTTCACACTATAGTGACAGCTGGCAATGTGATTTCCACACTTCACGCTTGGCATTGACAGTCCACAGTGACTGCCAATGTGAAGCTCTAGCCACAACCGTCCATGATGCCCGACAAGATCTTCGTGCTACGGCTCCTCGTGGCATCCTCCCCTATCAACTGGACACTTTGTGCCTGACTTACGGAAGGTAACTTTTTTAGTTCAACTAGCCTGATCCTTGTATCTGGCCTGCGCTCCATCGCAGTTGGCATGAACTTGATACATTCTCCTGGTCTAGCACAACCAGATGATCGCAAGTGGCACTTTGTGCTTTTAGACGTTTAACATACCTAAATCTTTGAAATTCCATATTTCCAGTTGTATTGACTGGACTTTTGTCATTTTGGGTATCAAGCTGTTTATTGCATTTGTGTTACTTCATACCTTGGCTCAAAGTTAAGTCTGACTGCTTTTGTGCTAAAGTTACCAGACGGTTAAGCACAGGTCAATTTAGCGACTTTTGTGGTTCACCCGGACAGGCATGCGGTTGTTGCTCAATCAAAAACCAATTTTCCTACAGAGCTGCACTGTGGTCTGCGGGGACCTGGAAATAAATATATCTCATAACATATCAAGTTGTTTAACAATTATGATTAGCCAGAAAACTAGAGGATTTAGTAAGAAGGGTGGTGCTGTTACTCTAACTATACAACAGATTAATGGGAAGAGTGTTGCTCCTGGAGTTGAGAAGACATGATGCGTGGAATCTTTTTTTGTGTTTATATTTATGCATTAATGAGAGTTTTTTCCACTCTTGAATTTACATTTACAGACTGAATTAACACAATTGCAATTCAAACAAAATACCTAAGATGTGTGTTTATTATTTTTTTTAGTTATGCCACATTTCTATATAAAACACCATCTTAGAAAAAATGGATGCCATCTCTGTCACTCACTCCTGATTTCCTCTCTCCCCTAGTACATTCTCTATGCAAAGTCACTTCAGCACAGGATATATTAGTTTATATTCATTGCTGTATTATTTTTGCTCACAATTAACCTTAGGTGGTACGGATGTAAGATTTTAACAAGTATTTGTCTCATTTGTTTCTTCACTGGGTTTATTAACTGAGACTGAGAATTAATGTGTAAGTTTCATGTTTGTTCAAATATCTACGGATGACATTAGCATAGAGGGTGTTGAATATTAAGTTTTTTTTTTAATTGGGATGGGTGCGAAAGTGTGATTTGAACTATTCTTGTCTTTTGATTTGCTAAAGAAATTATGTTTTTGCTCACACCATAATGATTTAGCAGAATTAAAGATGTCGATGCAATTGTATTTGAGAACCCCTTGATTCTGGAGGTGACCCAGATTTAAGAAGCCTTTTCTATTTTACAAGGGATGCTGCCCAAATTCTTTTAGATTTTGCTGCTCATCTGTATAACTCTACATTGAGAGATGTCATGGTATTGATTCTGTATCGCTTATGTTAATTTCTTGTAATAATGCTCTTTTCATTGATGTAGAACTCAGTTCTTGGGAGGACCTCATTCTTTAACACCTTTGCTGTTAGGCCTTTTCCCATCCTGTGCTAAGCCTTTGTTAGGCTATTTGGGGTAGTTTGTGCTTAGGCCCCTGTAACGTTTTGACCGCATAAGGTATCCACACAAAATTTTTGTTTCTTTGAGATAAATAGGAAAAAAGTGCTGCAAATGAAAGTATCTGTTTTTTCCTTGCAAATGGTATCAACAAAGGATTTGTGAGGCTGAAATCACCATTCCCCAGCTTTTAGGGACTGACAGACTTTTGTAAGAAAATCAACATTTTTTACACAGCTTTGGCATTTTACTGGGATATAGCCTATTTTTGCAATGTTTTGTGTGTTCATCCTTCTTCCAGTTAATGGTAGAAATGGGTATAAAATCAATAATGGATCCTGGAAAGCTATACACTTTAAAAAAGTAGACAGAATTTTTAATTCATCAAGGGGTCATTGGTGTAGATCCTTCAAGGTTTCTTTATAGGAAGTAACAGTTGAATATAGGAAAAAGTGAAAATTAGTTGAGAAAACCAGACATTTGTGCCAACGATTTCACCTATACCTTCTTCTAATTGTTGCAGCTGTTTGAAAGCAACATACTGTTACATTTGTTGAACCTTTCTGGTTGTGAGGATATTTAGGACATGAAGGTTCCCCAAGAACCCGACAGACCCAGAGCTATTAACTGAGCAGCATCTTGCAAAGATTTTTTATTATGTGACGGGTATATAGCAATTAATTTGGGAACATATATACATGGAAAAATTGGTATGAAAGACACCTATCTATAAATGAAATGGTAACAAAATATAGAGTTTAGAAACAGTAGAAATTTGCACATTTCTGAAATTGTGAGTAACCATACTAGCATGAGAATTATAGGTTATTTTTTAAAATTACTTATTTTTTACACATTATCTTTCCTTTGGAAGTCCGAAATGTATCGAAAGGCTATAGATAGTTACAGTGGCTCTACAATTATGTGTTACCATAAGTCTTCCAATAAAAATGGTACCTCACTTGTGTGGGCAGGCCTAGTGCCCGCGACAGGAAGTGGCCCAAAATGCAAAGTGGAAACACCACATTTTCACTGTGAAAACTGACCCTTTTTTTGCAAAGTTCCTAGCTGTAGATTTTGAACCCTAACTCTGCCAGCGCCAAGGGAAACCTAGTAAATCTAAACATTTTTGAAAACTAAACACCCAGGGGAATCCAGGATGGGGTGAATTGGCTGGCTCTCATTAGGTTCTTTTAGCCAGAATCCCTTGCAAATCTAAACATTTGTCAAAAAACACATTTTCAACACATTTCTGTGGTGGAAAGTTCTGGAATCAGGGTGGATACACACAATTAAACACACCCCGCTCTCCCCAAAGTCTTCAGAGAAAAATGGTACCTCACTTGTGTGGGTAGGCCTAGTGCCAGCGACAGGAAATGGCCAAAATGCAACATGCAGTGATCATATAGGTAGATAAATGCACTCCTTTTCCTCTTTTAATTATCCAGCATTACTTTGTAGTTCATTTTTAACTCTGTCGGCGTGCTCGCTCTCCGTGCCCCGCCCATTCGCACTGCAAATAAGTGAAAAAACGTAAAGAAGACACATTTCGGTCTCCGTCTAGCTGCACAACCTATTAGAATGAATTTAATGAGGGAGCGCTTGAAGCATTTTATGTTTAAAATAATAACAGTATCTTAATGTGTATACATAGAACAAAAGGAAACATGGCAGATGCTAGTTTATTTTCATTTTACAAAACGCTTGTTCTAACAATGTGTATCTGTGCACAACATGATTGCCATGCAATTGATTAGACTGTATTTCTTATACTTTAGAAACCCATGAAGAAGGGATTTTTTCCCGAAATGCATTGGGTGACTGGAAATAAAACGTGGCCCAAGGAAACAAGGATTCGCCTGTGTTTATTGCAAAGTTAAACAATTTAAGAAATGGATATAATGGATTGAAGAGAAAACTGATGAAAGAGAGGACGAATACGCTTGGAGAAAAAATATTGGAACACTAAAGATGTTGATTACGAATTTAATTCATTAAATTCATTCTAATAGGTTGTGCAGCTAAACGGGGACTGAAATGTGTCTTCTTTACGTTTTTTCAAAATGCAACATGGACATACCACATTTTCACTGTGAAAACAGTACCTAGCTGTAGATTTTGACCTCTAACTCTGCTAGCACCTAGCAAAACCTAGCAAACCTATACATTTTCGAAACACTAGACACTGAGAGAAATCCAGGATGGGGTGACTTGCCTGCCTCTCACCTAGTTTTGTTACCCAGAATCCCCTGCAAACCTCAAAATGTATTTTAAAAAACACACTTTCCTCACATTTCTGCTGTGGAAAGTTCAGGGGCCTCATTTATGAGGCCTTGCGTCAGTTTTGCGCTGCGGATGCGTCACTTTTTGTGACGCATCTGCGGCGTAAAACATGCGCCTTGTTGCGCCATATTTAAAAAGTGACGCATCTAGGTAGATGCGTCACTTTTTAAACCCCTGTGCCACATAATACCTGCGTCAGGTATAATGTATGCAGAGGGGGCGTTCCCCCGCAAAAAGCCTCGTAATAGTGACGCAGTGAAATCTATGAGATTTCACTGCGTCACTTTTAGGATGCGGTTGCGTCAAAATCTTGCGCCTGCCTCACAGCAGGCGTAAGACTGACGCAAGCCCTTTCACATGGGGCTCTCCCCATGTGAAAGGACGCATTGCTGGAGATGCGTCACTTTTGTGACACACTCCAGCAATGCGTCACTTTTGCGCTTACAGATGCGTCAGAAATACTGACGTATCTGTAAGTCCTTGCGACATGATGCGTCATACATTAAATATGACGCATCATTGGTGTCGCAAGGAGTGCGCAGTGAAAAGTGACGCATCGCTGTTTTCACGCAGCGATGCGTCACTTTTCATAAATGAGGCCCCTGGAATCTGCATGGATCCACAACATTCCACCCACCCCGCATTCCCTAAAGTCTTCCAAGAAAAATGATACCTCACTTGTGTGGGTAGGCCTAGTTCCCGCGACAGGAAATGGGCCAAAATGCAACATGGACACACCACATTTTCACAGTGAAAACAGACCCTTTTTTCAAAGTGCCTAGCTATAGATTTTGAACCCTAACTCTGCCAGCACCAAAGGAAACCTGGCAAATCTATACATTTTTGAAAACTTAACACCCAGGGGAAACGATGATGGGATGACTTGACTGACTCTCATCAGGTTCTGTTAGCCAGAATCCTTTGCAAACCTAAACATTTGTAAAAAAAAACACATTTTCCTCACATTTCTGTGGTGGAAAGTTCTGGAATATGCATGGATCCACAAAATTTCACCCACTTCACGTTCCCCAAAGTCTTCTGAGAAAAATGGTTCTTCACTTGTGAGGGTAGGCCTAGTGCCCGCGACTGAAAATGGCCCACATCGCAACGTGGACACACCACATTTTCACAGTGAAAACAAACCCTTTTTTTGCAAAATGCCTAGCTGTAGATTTTGAACCCTAGCTCTGCCGGCATGTAAGAAAACCTAGAAAACCTCTACATTTTTCAAAACTAGACACCCTGGGGAGTCCAGAGTAAGATGACTTGACTGACTCTCACCAGGTTCTGTTACCCAGAATCCCTTGCAAACCTCAAAATAAATGTTGAAAAAACACACTTTCCTCACGTTTCTGTGGTGAAAAGTTCTGGAATCTGCATGGATCCTCAACATTCCACCCACCCCGCATACCGCAAAGTCTCCCGATAAAAATGTTACTTCACTTGTGTGGGTGGGTCAAGTACCCGAGACAGGTAAGTGCCCAAAACTTATTGAGGCGACATCAAAACTACCTATCAAAAAACAACCTTGTGTTCCAAGTTTTTGGCCCTGGGCTCTGCGGCCATCTAAGGAAATATACCAAACCCACACATTTATGAAAACTAGACACCCAGGGAGACCACCACGGTATGGCTTGTATGGGTAGCCCAACATTTCCCTTCCCAGAATCCCATGCAAACATCAAATGGAGCTGAAAAAAAACCCTTTTCCTCAATTTTCTGTGTGGGAAAGTTCTGGAATCTGCGTGGATCCTCAATTTTCCTACTACCCAGCGTTCCCCCAGGTCTCCTGATAAAAATAGTACCTTACGCACGTGGGTAGGTCAACTACACATGACAGGCAAAGGCCCAAATCCTATTGAGGCGACATCAAAATTACCTATCCTAAAACAACCTGGTATTGCAAGGAGGTCCCATGAGTTTTTGGCCCGCGCTCGGCGGCCATCTAGGGAAACCTACCAAACCCACACATTTCTAAAAACTATACACTTGGGGGAGTCCAGAAAAGTATGGCTTGCATGGGTCCCTCAAGATTTCCCTACCCAGAATCTCCTGCAAACCTCAAATATTTTCTTACATTTCTGTGTGGAAAAGTTATAGGATCACTGGGCTGACACAAATTTCCTATCACCCAGCATTCCCCCAGGTCTCCTGATAAAAATGATACCTCACTTGTGTGGGTAGGCATAGTGTCTGCAACAGGAAATGGCCCTAATCGACTGTGGAGACTTCAAAATTACCTATAATAAAACTACCTGGTTTTGGTGGGGGGGGGGCAACTGGTGTTTTTGGCCTCGGGCTCTTCGCTATCTAGGGAAACCTACCAAACCCACACATTTCAGCAACCTAGACACGCTGGGGAGTCCAATGAGGTATGGCTTGCATTGCTCCCTCAACATTTCCATACCCAGAATCCCATGCAAACCTCAAGTTTAACTGAAAAAGCACATTTCCTCATATTTTGATGTGGATTCACCATGGGGGCACAAATGCCCTACCCCACAGCGTTCTCCTTAGTGTCCTGAGTAAAATGATACCTTACTTGTGTGGGTGTGCAATGCAGAATTGGCTAAAAATGAATTTTAAAAAAATGTAGCGTTTGGAATTCTTTATGCTATACCCTTATTCCATATGTTTTGGACTCTTCCCAGTCACAGGCCCTTGCCCCACCCACACAAGTGATGTATATTTATACTCGGGAGACTGAGGGGAACGCTGTGGGGTAGGACATTTGTGCCGTCACGGTGATTCCACCCAAAAATATGTGGATAATGTGTTTTTTGCAGCTAGATTTGAGGTTTGCAGGACATTCTGGGTAGGAAAACGTTGGGGATCCACACAAGCCATACCTTACAGGACTTCCCCAGGTGTCTAGTTTTCAGAAATGTGTAGGTTTGATAGTTTTTTGTCAAGATGGCCACCGAGCATAGGGCAAATAACCCAAGTGCTCTCCTTGCAAAACCAGGTTGTTTTGTGATAGGTAATTTTGATGTCTCCTCAATACATTTTGAGGCCTTGCCTGTTGCGGGTACTTGACCCAACCACACAAGTCAGGAAACATTTTTACCAGGAGACCTGGGGGAACATTGGGTGGTAGGAAATTTGTGGATTCACGCAGATTACAGAAATTCCACTCAGAAATTTGAGAAAAAAGTGATTGTTTCAGCTAAATTTGAGGTTTGCAGTGCATTGTGGGTAGGAAAAAGTTGGGGGATCCACAAAAGCTATACCTTGCTGGACTCCCCTGGTTGTCTACTTTTCAGAAATGTGTGGGTTTGGAAATTTCCTAAGATGTTGGACCGAGCCTGGGGCCAAAAACTTGTGTGACCCCCTTGCAAAACCATGTTGTTTTGTGATAGGTCAATTTGATGCTGCCTCAATAGGTTCTGGGCCCTTGCCTATCTCGGGTACTTGACCCACCCACACAAATGAGACGACTTTGGGGAATGTGGGGTGGGTGGAATGTTGTGAATCCACTCAGATTCCAGAACTTTCCCCCACAGAAATGTGAGAAAAATGTGTTTTTTTGTTTACAAGTTTTGAGGTTTGCAAGGGTTTCTAGATAACAGAACCTGTTGAGAGCCAGACAAGTCACACCATCCTGGATTTCCCTGGGTGTCTAGTTTAAAAAAAAATTATAGGCCTGTTAAGTTTCGCTAGGTGCCGGCAGAGCGAGGGTTCAAAATCTACAGCTACGCACATTGCAGAAAAATGGCCAGGTTTCAATGTTAAAATGTGGCATGTCCATGTTGCGTTTTGGGCGGTTTCCTATCGCGGGCAAAAGGCCTACCCACACAAGTGAATTACCATTTTTCTTAGAAGTCTTTGGGGAATGTGGGGTGGGTAGAATTTTGTGGATCCACGCAAATCCCTGAAATTTCCACCAGAAATGTGTGGAAAATTTGTTTTTTGACACATTTTGAAGTTTGTAAGGGATTCTGGGTAACAGAATCTGGTGAGAGCCAGACAGGTCAGCCCAACCTGAATTCTTTTGGGTTTCTAGGTTTCAGAAATGTATAGGTTTGCTAGGTTTCCCTATGTGCTGGCTGCGCTAGAGCCCAAAATCCGCATGTAGGCACATGGCTAAAAACAAGCCTGTGCCTAGTGGGCTTTCTGCCGTCCTGGGGGAGAATCAGGGGGTTGCCCTGATATGCCCCCAAGGGGGACAGAAAGACTGTGGCTATGTTTTGGGTGGTGGGAGCATTGGTATGCCCATTCTGGGCATCCCCCATCCCACGCATAAAAAAGCCAGCGTAATCGCTGGCGCCTAGTGGGCTTTCTGCCCTGCCTGGGGGTAGATTAGGGGCCACTGCCACCATCTGCCACTCGGGGAAAGAAAGACTGTGCCATTTTTTGGGGGAGGTGTGGGCATTGGCATGCCCATTCTGGGCTGACCTCAACACTGATTTAAAAAAAAAAATCCTGCGTCCTAGTGGGCTTTTTGCCCCCCCCCAGGCTATTGCTCCAATGTGCCTCCGGGGAGGGGCTGAAAGACTGTGGTAATTGTTTTTGGGGTTGGGGCATTGACCTGCCCATCTTGGGCAGCTTCCACACCTACATCAATAAAAAAAATCCCTAGTTTCTAATAGGCTTTCTGCCCCCCTGGAATCTCACTGAGGGTGAGGGCATTGTCATGGCTATTTTGGGCAGCCCCCACCCCAACATCAATAAAAAAATATCCCTGGTTTCTAGTGCGCTTTCTACCCCCCTGGGGTGCAGATTGGGGCCACTGCCCCCATCTTCCCTGGGGGGCAGAAAGACTGACATTTCTCTGGGGGTGTGGGTGGGAGCATTGCCTTGACCTTTTGGGGCAGCCCCCACCCCAACATCAATAACAAAAATCCCTGGTTTGTAGTGGGCTTTCTGCCCCCTGGGGCAGAAAGACAGAAATTTCTCTTAGGGGGGTGGGGGCATTGCCATGCCCTTTTAGGGCAGCCCCCACCACAACGTCAATAAAACAATATCCCTGGTTTTTAGTGGGCTCTCTGCCCCCTGGTGGCAGATTGGGGCCACTGCCCCATCTGCCCGGGGGGGCAGACAGACTTACATTTCTCTGGGGTGGTGTGGTTGGGGCCATTGCCATGACCTTTTGGGGCAGCCCCCACCCCAACTTCAATAAAAAAATCTCTGGTTTCTAGTGACTTTTCTGCCCCCCGGGGGACAAACTGACATTTCTCTGGGGGGTGGGGGCATTGCCATGCCCTTTTTGGGCAGCCCCCACCCCAACATTACAAAAAAATATCCCTGGTTTCTAATGGGCTTACTGCCCCCATCTGCCCCCGGGGGGGGGGGCAGAAACACTGACATTTCACTGGGGGGGCATTGCTATGCCCTTTTTGGACAGCACTACCCAACGTCAATAAAATAAATCCCTGGTTTCTAGTGGGCTTTCTGCCCCCTGGGGGCAAAGGGGGGGGCTACTGCTCCGGTGTGCCCCCTGGGGGGCAGAAAGACTAACATTTTTCTGGGGGGGACAGTGCCATGCCTTTTTTGGGCAGCCCCCAGCCCAACGTCAATAAAAAAATTATAATCCCTGGTTTCTAGTGGGTTTCTCCCCCCCAGGGGGCAGATTGGGTGCTACTGCCCCCATCTGCCCCTGAGGGGGGCAGAAAGACTGTTGTGCCCAAACAAATATGGGGGAGCAAAGGCCCTTGCCCAAGCTGACGCTCCCCCCTCCCTGGTGTTGGTGGGTGGATCCCTGCTTGGGGATCGCCCTCCAGGGATGATCCCCAAGCAGGGATCCACTAAGGAATAGGACCATTGGATAGGGGAGATGCTCCCCTTTCCAACGATACCCCTCCCAAGTGTTTCGGTGCTCGGGGGACTGAGATAACCCCTTGCGCTCTGAAACACCAAATCGTTTTCAATCTAATGACAACAGCGCGCCATGCACGCGATCGTCATTAGATTGAAAACCTGGGAAGGGCCTTGGTAGGTTGGGAAAGCTCCAGAGGCCCCAACAAAAAAATGGAAATCCCTCTGCTGTTTGTAGCAGAGGGATTACGTGCCCTTGTCCTCATGACGGAATGGTTCCGTCACGAGGACAGCACCACTGGTGCTCATGACGGAACCATTCCGTCATGAGCACGAAGGGGTTAATGAGTTGTTTTTACTTTGTTAATTTGATGTTATGGGAGGTGCCTTAACGCAGGGACACATTGCTTCGTAAAATTGAGGCTTTACACTGTCTTTGATCCGTTAAACATTGGAAGGACTGATTGAGGTAAATTTAAGGGGTGTCCAAATTTTGGGATAAAGATTTTCTCCCACATATGCAGTCAATTTTAGTGATAAAAATATTGCTGAGATTTGTAGAGGCCTACATTAAATTCAGTTCAGAGGTTGTCCTTATTGACCTTGACAAGGTGGGGTTTGAGGACAAGTTAAGAGGAAGACTTATTGGAAACAGAAGATGCGAAAGTGATATTTTAAATCATGGCTAGATTTAGTGCTGGTTGTGCCCTGTGTAACAATGTTTGTTGATGCCCCCCAATGGCCACCTCAGCCAGGGATTCCCTCACTACCACCCTTCAACAGAACCCCTCAAATCCCCATAAATACACTCTAACAGATGCATTAAATTAGTTTTATAGTACAACTGATACCAGCGTAGTGTATCAGAGCCTTTTACATCACACATATTATACAGAGAAAATTAATCCAGTGGTTTAGCTAGCCTTTTGGTTTTGGCCACCTGTGGCAGTCAGGTAAGAGTGGGTGGAGGCCACTGCTGCATAGGTGTGTAATTCAATATATGGGAAGCATTACATAAGACTGAGGACTACAATAGGAGTTATCTCATCTATATTTGTAGGCAGTACAGTTTAAGAGTGCTTGTTCTGGAGAGGCACAAACTTAGAATATAAAACTTGACAGCGTGGCTCGGGGTTCTCTTAAATATTAAGTCTTGATTTTTGCCCAAACTAACCCATTTTGCAACATTAGGATAATTAAAGCCTGGGAATAACATCATAACCCTATAAGCTATACCATGTAGTTTCCATGCAGCTCTATAATGACAGTTAATTGCTCACTGTTCTACATTAGGATTTTAACTTATAAACTGCAAGTAACAATCGGATCTCGCTTACAAAAGCAGTAAACCACTGTCTTATTTACATTATATGCTCTTTGTGATATGCATTGTACACATTCTCTTCAGCAGCCATATTAACCCTCTGTGCTACCTTATGATGAATCAAAACTTTCACTAGACAAAGCTCCAATATTGCTCTCCAGACAGAACATTAATCACCGGAGTTATCGTGACATGTTTATTGTTGCCTGAAAATTGCTGGAGGCAAAGAATGCTGCAGCAGGTGCTTTTAACACTATAATATATGTTGCACAGAGCCGGTCCTGCCTTCAACTTATTTTGTTAAAATTCACAACCTGAAAGTGAATTACACAAAGTTGAGCTGGTGTAGAATGTCTGTCTTAATAACCGCAGTTAGAAGACATACTGATGGTGCAAGTAGAGAGCGGAGCTCAGCTCTATGTGCCTAGATCAATTAAATGAAATTCCCAAACGTACACGTGAAATCTTTCCTTTTACTTTACGACTCATAGGCAAAGCAAACATTTTACTGCAGCGCATGGGTGGGCATAAAAGGTGCCTCCTGATCTGTTTAACACTTTTATCTCTCTTTTATCTCTACGAAGATTAACATTGTGGAAAAGAAAAAGAGGGACAACAGTGATCAACAAAGCAGGCATTTGGGCAATTTGTTTGGTGCCGATTGCAGAGCACACATGGCACCCCCTGACTTTGGCACCTGGTGAGGTGGCACCACTTGCACTGCCCAAAAGTGCAAGTAGGACTTCCAGTTGCCGAATATTCTTTTTGAAACAGAACACAGTAAAGATAGAGGTCTGATTAGACTACCAGTACAAACCACACCAGAGATGAAGTTGGAGAATGTAAGAATTCAATCGAAGACATTGCCACTGACAACATGGCTTTTGGTACATTTTACTTAAGGCCTACCATACAGCAGAAATCAGGGGCCATCAGCCCAAACATACATATAATACCAAAAGAGTTGGCAGGACAATCATTAACCTGTTGGCTGCTTCGAACGTCAGTGCTGAACGTTCGAAGAAACGGGTTGTTGTAAATTAACGGCGATTAGGTTAAGCATTAGCAGAAGACATGCTGTATTTGACCAATGTCGTAGCAATTGAACCGACTCCATTTTGTATTTGTGGCAGCCATTTTGTCACCATGTGCTTTGTCCTACCTTCTTGTTAACTGCACCTGAAATATGCCTAGCAACAGGCTATATTTAGCATCCACCACTTTCAGCATGCCCAGGCCTGCCCAGTAGGGACTGCAGCTGTTACTAATTAGTTCCAGATAGGAATGTGTTTACTAGTTTCCGAACACTGTTAACTCCGCCCACTCATCGATTTTGCCTTCCAATATGCCATTATTTGTACAAAAAAACTTGCTCTTGTATTTTGTACCGCCTTCTTTTGAGCCCCCTCATTGTGTATAAAAGGGGCCATGTGCTTTAGTTCGGTGTGCTACTCTATGCAATACTGAATGGTGTTGTGTGGACTGTAGTACCACCTTTAAAGGTTTAATAAACTATGCTTTTGTATTTTCCAGTTTCTGTGCCAACTTCTTCCTATGGTCTGAGGACTCTGTGCAGAGATGGGCGAACCCCTTGCACTGGTAGGCCTAGCTGAGGCTTGCTCACATCAATTGGCGCCTGACACGTGGAGCTCATCGGGGACTTGGATGCCCGAAGGAGTGGTCGTGATGAAAGATTGGAATCTCGCCGTGGACGTGATCACTGCCAGAAGAGACCTGAGTCTTGGCATCCAAGGCGTTGTTCCTTTCTTTCCAATCTGACCATCCAGGTGGTGCCGGTCCTCGACTGAGATCTTTTCTGTTGGCTTGCCGTGCAGTGGCCGTTTTGTTGAATTTAGAACTTGGCAGTTGGAATCTTGACGCCCTGTGATTGGTAAGAACCATTGTACGGTACTTGCTGTGGGTTTTGGAAGCCTGGGATTGGCAAGGCAGTTTTAGGATACGCTTGCTGTGGGAATTTTGGTTTGGAATGACTAGTCATGATGTTTATGTGAAAGTGAAATATATGTGTTGCAACACATATAGGCAGGTAATGAGGAGCTTTTTTATCTAAAATTGTGATTTTGATTTGAACGGCACAATGTATTACAGATACTTTAAGTGCTACTTTGATTGTAATACTGCATATTTTGCACTATTTTTGGCATGCCTGCTTTTAGCGCACTTCGTAGGATGTGCTGCTTTTGTGGAAATAACCGGTTAAGACTTGAGGAATCGCAGCCGGCTCCTCCAGAGGGGACGCCTAATAGAGATATGTACATAAAATATGGTCTTTCTTCTATAATGTGCAGCACATTATTGAGGAAAAACACGCGAAAAGATCCCGAGTTACGCTGGCCAATGTATGGGTCATTTGATATGTGAAAGATTGAGTATGTGGAACAGTGTATGTTCGAGTGGAAATCCAGACAAGACGTGTTTGAATGTATGCGAATGTGGGTGAAAGAAGTACGTGAGTGTGAGAAACGTGAGCAAGCGCTGATTGAAAAAGAGCAACGGAAGAATATGTATGAAAAAGCGCAAGAATTAAGGAAGAAAGAAGTGAAAGAATTGGAAGAGAGACAGGAGAAGGAGCACAGATTACATATATCTGGCCAATATGCTGTTTGGCAACCTCTTGATCCTGTCCTTAATAAATCACAAGATGATTTCTCATTGTTAGATCATCCTCCGCCTCTGTATTCCGTTACGTCCGCTCCATCAGACGAAGATGACGATTCCAGGGCAGATCGAACAAAACCAGACACTCGCTCTATGCTGTCGGTCGAACATGCGGCAGAACTTAGAAAGACTGCTCGTCAAGCACTTTGTGATTCTGTTACTGTTTCTAACATCTTAGATAGTTTACAGTGATGGCAGGACAGAGAGCGATTATATTTTACCAAGCATTTTGCTGAAGAAGTTGTTGACATGTTTCGGAAAGTCTCTGGTGTTTTAGAACCTGATGATGTAGCAGCCGATTGTAAGCAAATACGTAATGGGCTTTTTACTCTCCCCCTGGTGGCTAATACGATAAGACGGTTGTTCAAACTACGAACTGAGGCGATGAGGAGAAACGGAAAACAGATGCAGATGCACGGACGGATTCGCTTGGTGGGAAACAATCATCTATATTTGGAACAGATAAGACCGCAATAGTGCATGCAAAGCCTATGCGAGAGGCTGCGCCTTTATATGTTCCTCCTAAGGGAGCGGGTACAAGTGATGATAAGTCCTCTGTAGATTCTAACGGTTATTTTATTTATAATTGGGTGTACACTCCCTGCAATAGGGCAGATGTAATGGCACTTAAAGCTGCATTGCCTGACCCGTGGAAAAATCCAGCCGCTTTTTATGAGGAAGTTGAGGGAGCCATAAATTCTTGTACCATGACATTAGCTGATATCGATTTATTTTTCGGGCTAATATTACCGCCTGATATGTGGAGATCCGTGCGTAAAGTTGATGATCGTGCAGCGTATGGGGCATTATGGAAGGAGATAGAGATGAAAGATGAGGATAGGGAACCAGCGAAAAAGACATGTCATTTGATTTTAGAGCTTCCTGTTGCAATACTAACTAAGTTAAAAACGATTATTCCCCCTAAAAAGTTTGATTGGACTATTTTAGCATCATGTAAACAAAAGGCAGATGAATCGGTTTCAGATTTCTTTACGCGTTTTGAGGAAGCCTTTCATGATTTTAGTGGTCAGTCGCTAACGGACGATACGGGCCGACATTTGTTTGAAGATAAATATGTTTCGAATCTATTACCTGGAGTGGCTAGGCGTTTAAAAGCTAGTGAAAGCTCTTGGACTACCTCTTCTCCGGCATCCCTCCTGATGATGGCTCAGTATTGTGAGCGTCAGGAATTAGAAGCAAAGGGTAGTGAGGATAAAAAGTCTAAGGAATTAAAAACAAAGGTTATGTTATCTCAGGTTTATGGTCCACCTACTAGAGGTAATGATAGAGGCGGACGAGGTTTTTTTTTTGGCTCTTCTTACACTCGTTCGAATTTGGCTGTTGATCAATGCGTGTATTGTAGGAAATTTGGCCATTGGGCTGATGAGTGTCCATTGTTGCGCTCACAACGCTATGTCCGTGGTCGAGGACCAATGAGAAATCGCGCAGGATATTCGGGTCCTAGGGGCAACACGAATGATCGCGCTAGGTTTGATTCTAATGTGCGGGTACAAAATGGGTTCAATACTTTTGACAGGCGCAACCAATACCAGATGTCTGATTATGTGCAGCCTGATATACATGATTCTGCTTATAAATAGGATTGCGTAGGATGGGGTAAGGAATCAGTTGAAGTTCCAGTAGATCAGAAGGGTCCTTATGTTACAGCACATGTTTTGGGTTCTACTGATCAGTTTATGGTTGATACAGGAGCTACTCGTAGCGCTCTGTCTAAACAATTGGTTCCAAAGGCTCCCCTGTCTAGCTTAACGATCACATCGATAGGGTTCGATGGAAGCACAGGGTCTTGACCCTGTGCCTCATGGGACCAGTCTAGCCCGAACTTCCAAGCCATGTCTTTCCTGGACCGGAATCAAGCATCCTAGGACCATTTTCTGGCTATCAGCCGTCTTCAGCCCGGATAGCTTGACTCCAGTGGTGTGGAGAGCATGGGACTCACGTCTGAGCATACCCATCCCACTCGGGGTGACAAATGCAAAAACCACAGTTGTTGGACTGAATGCAGAACAATGTCATACATTCAACCCGGTACAGAGATATGGGCCTAAATCCATTGTTTTTTTGCACTCCACACCAGCCCAGTTCAGACATGGCCATATGCAAATCAGCCTTGACCCTGTGCCTCATGGGAACAGTCCAGCCCGAACTGCCAAGCCATGTCTTTCCTGGACCGGAATCAAGCATCCTAGGACCGGTTTCTGGCTATTAGCCGTCTTCAGCCAGGATAGCTTGACTCTAGTGGTGTGGAGAGCATGGCACTCACGTCTGAGCATACCCATCCCACTCGGGGTGACAAATGCAAAAACCACAGTTGATGGACAGGGCAGCCTCTGCCATCGCACCAGAACTGCAACAGACATTCAACTGCACCCTTGAAACAGTGACATTCCCTGATGACTAGAAACGCGCAGAAGTCAAACCCCTTCTCAAGAAGACCTGCGCAGACCCAACAGACCTCAAGAACTACAGGCCCACCTCCCTCCTCCCCTTCACCACCAAAGTCACGAGAAGATCATCAACATCCAGCCAATGAACTTCATAGAATCCAACACCCTTGACACATCTGAATCTGACTTCCGCCTCAACCAGAGTACCGAGACCACACTCCTAGCGGCAATAGACAAAATCCGCACACTCCTCAACAAAAGCCACACAGCAACCCTCATTCTATTAGACCGCTCAGCAGCCTTCAACACCGTCTTCTACTGCACACTAGCTACCAGACTTCGTGATGCCAGCATACAGGGAACTGCCCTAGACTGGACCAACTCCTTCCTCTCCGGCTGAACTCAAAGAATTAGAATCCCTCCCTTCTGCTCCGAATCCACAGAGATTAGATGCGGAGTACCCCAATAATTCTCCCCAGCCACATGCTCAACAACATCTACATGGGCCCCCTCGTAACCATTGTCAGAAAACATGGACTCTGCTTAGTATCCTAAGCCCACGACACCCAGCTCCTCCTCTTACTCACCAAGGAACCCAACATTGCCAGGCACAACTTCCAGGAAGGAATGAAGGACCTCACAAACTGGATGAGCAGCAGCTGCCTGAAGTTAACCTCCAAGAAAACAGAAGTCCTCATCCTCAGATACACCCCTTCCGCATGGGATGACACGTAGTGGCCCCCTGCCCTTGGCATCGCTCTCACTCCTGCGGACCACATTCGCACCCTCTGCATCATACTCAACTCCTGCCTGACAGGTCAACGCCTTATCCTCTGCATGCTTCAACCCCCTCCGTATAGTCCGCAAGACCTTCAAATGGATCCCCCCAAACCCGGGAAGATCGTCACCCACAGACTCATCAGCAGCAGATTGGACTACAGGAATTCCCTCTACACTGGAATCAACAAATCTCTACTCCACAAACTCCAGATTGTCCAGAATGTGGCAGCCAGACTCATCCTTAGCATCCGGAGACAAGACCACATCACCTAGAACCTATGGGACCCTCACTAGCTTCCTGTCAAAATACGAGTGACCTCCAAGGTGCTCACACTCGCCTACAAAGCCCTCCACAACACCGGACCCCAATACCTCAACAAAGGTATCTCCTTCTATGCCCCCAAGAGAGATCTCCACTCCTGTGAACTAGCCATGGCCAAAATTCCCCACATCCACGGGTCCAGAACAAGAGGCAGATCCTTCTCCAACATCGTGGCCAAGACCTGTAACAAACTCCCCCTCAGCATCAGATGAAGCCCCACGTTGCAAGCATTTAGGAAGAGCCTCAAGACCCGCCTTTTCGAAGTACCGAGCTGCCCAATCCTCCCCCACACAGCGTCTTGAGACCCTCACAGGTGATACGTGTGCTCTAAAGACCCCTGATTGATTGATTGATTGCCCTATTGCCCTCTAATATTAGTAATTTGTTCTCCAGTATGAAGGGCAGTTCTTTGCCCTCGGGCTGGTATAAGTAATTTGGTGGCTCACTTTGAGCCATCTTTGCAAGTCCCTCCTTCATTGTATGCCAAAGTTGTCAGTGCACCCCTAAATGGCTCTTTGACTTCAGCATCATTCAGAAAAGTGCTTCAGGGTATTTTTATGGTACCTTTCCGTATCCCTGCCCTTGCTTTAAAAATGATTGTATTGTAGATTACTTTAATGTATCTGCATACCATAATCCGTTACTGTGCTGGTATCGGAAAAGATCCCCATTCATGCAGGACCAGCAAAGCAGCAGTCCACTATGTGTATCACCCGGACCACTTTCACCAGCAGCTTGAATCGTAATATCCTGATGTACTGCTCTCCACTGTGGGGTCCGCCATCCATGGGAGGCCCTCTTGGCCCGCTTCTTTACTGTCCCAGCCCAGTTTAGCCTGCTCCACCCTTGACCTTGGCAAGGCCCAACCTCCCCCCTCCTACTGAAAGTCACCTGCTCACCAAACCTTGCGCCCTCTAAGTGTCTGGATCTCCAGTTTGGATATTGGTACGGTTGTAGTTCTTCTGCACTTCTTAGTATTCTATGACAGAGCCTGAGAAGGCGTTTTGCAGCGCTTCTCATGCGTACTGTCTCATGCACTTCATGATGGCCACAGGTTGCTGAGCCCCAGCCCACGTCATCATCTAATCCTGCAGATGGGCATCAGTTCTGCTCCAGATACCCTGTTTTCCACCACGTCGCTTAGGGGGTGGGATAGGGAGACCGAGGAGTGGTTTAAATTACTGTATTATTGGAGCGACCGGAGGATGCGTCTACTCAGGCGGCCATCTTGGCTTCTTCGCTCTTGCCTGATACCTATGTGCAGGATTCAACTAGTATTTTGTCTGCTATTACCTCTTCTGTTTCTATGTCAATGCACTTACCTCTTCTTTTGTCAACATAATTTTTAACAATCAAATTTGAAATGCTACATCATCTTCTGAGTTTCACCTTCTCTTTATCACTTATGCTGAAACATAACTCTTACCCTTAACAATATTAAATATTCAGCTATTTTCATAATATTTAAATGTTGAGATTATATTCCATTGAATAGTTTACCATCTCAGTAGCCCTATTACTAATCAGAGCTCTACCCTGAGTTATGATAAATACTAAAATATTTGTTTGACCTGCAATTGAAATAATTCAATGTAAGTCAATTCCATTTCATACAAACCAGTGTAATTTGTTACCATTCTTTATACTCTGACACTGCAGGGCTGATTACGATGTTGGAAGGACCAAAATCAACCGAATGTCGATTACAGTCCTTTCAAAATCTGCTCCTGCGGACCACCTGCAAAATTATGATGCGGCAGGCAGAAGCATTGGGCTGAGGGACCATCCGTGGTGATTCCGATGGGCTCAAGTAGGCCGTTGGTGTATCAAACACACCAAAATCCGCCAATGAAGGCATATCCATGCTCCGTTCTGCTGTTGGGATTATGAAGGTAGTTTCCTACAGCCATTTCATGTCAGCCTTTCTAACACGAAAAGGCTGTCGGAAAGTGTCTTTGGTGTAGCAGAGTCCCGGTCCTCCCGGGCTCTCCGCTATGATGCCTGTGGTTCCAGTCTCAACATCCCTCCACTGTTTGGCAGGCACTACAGGGTGCAGGGATGTTTGCAAACCCCCACTCTATAATGAAAGCTTGAACTGTGGGTGTATTCTGCCCACTGCACAAGTTTCGTTTGTAGAATAGGTGCTTCCGACTGCCCTCTGAGCGAGGGCATCTAAATCAGGAGGCCGGATCCACTGTATACATAACACAAAAGCGTTGATGGGTCTACAAAACATTAAACAATCTACCGGAGTATGTACCCTGACTGTCGTATGATGTCCTACCAAAGAAAAGTGAAAATCAAGAAAAAGTGAAGGATACCCTGATCTCAATGTGATCTGGAAAGGATACCCATCAGTCTTCACAAGGAACTGCCCTTTATCATTTGGGATTCTTTAGAGACCAACCACTTGGAGAACTACCGGTAACCGAGGAAGCCTTGGTCAAATCACCTCCAAACACTGGGTAGTTGCCAGTATGGTCTAAGTATGGATGATGAAAACTTACAAGTGGATATGAGACTGATTTGCAGTGCATGTGAGAGAAAATGTGAGTAGTGGTGAAAATAAAATTGGGTAGGGGAGCAATGTAGAATTTTTATTCTGGTTCTGCTCACTCCTCCAATATTAAAAAAGCAGCAATAGCAGTTTTAACAAATAAATGCCTGGATGTAAAAAGTGGTCGACATGTTTCAGCAAATATGTTGGACACCTATGTCCATTGCCTTCATCAGGACATAGATATAACTTATGCTACTGCAGGGTGAAAGTGCAAAAATAGATAAGATAAAGTGACTGCATCAATATCTTGCTATGACAAGGAAAAAGATCACCTGATATCCTAGGTGTCTTCTTAGCCTATTACGGTTGAGTCTGCATGTCACTGATAGGAAAACAAACAAACACAGACACACAGTAAGTGTACATACAAGTAACAATGGTAGACAGTGTAAAATAAAGATGTAGTTTCTAACCATACTTTACTATAAAATAAGTATATCATAGGCAAAATTAAAGTTTGCTGTCATTTTGATGCACAAAGGTATTGAGTTTTCATTCCTACATGTGAAACAAACTCCATCTTACACAAGTCATAGGATTTGAGGACCACACCCCGCCTGGCAGTGGCTCAGGCAATGAGGGAAGCACCGCTCTGGTTAAAAAGGAAGCAAAAAACACAGGGATATGTGATTGCTGCCTGTCAAATGAACAGTATACAATGAAGTGAATCAGTACATCCATGATGGTTGGTAAGTAAATATTTTACTAATTAGAGAATAGCCCTGGTGTGCACCCGGACCGTGTGAGATATCTACAAGATACGATTAGCTGCCTACGCATTTATCGTAGTGGTCCCATCGTCTCCAGCTAACTGATAGTACATGATGCAGAAAAGAAACCGCATTTCTAAAAGACCTTAGTGCACATGATAATAAATGTTTTAATCCACAGTGATAGAGCTGGCAACACTTCTATCACGTGTCAGATTGTCTGATGGTAATGTGTCTAAGTGCTCGTCAAGCTACAGTTTAGAATAGCAAAGTAACAGTAGTGAAAAAACACCAGGCATACAATGCGTATTAGAGTGCAGCGGGCGCAGATAGCTACAGCTTACTTGACACAATGCTACCGCTTTCTAACCTTTGTCAGGAGCAGACAAGCTAGCAACAATTACGGGCCTACCTTTCCGTCGGTACTTCTCTGCCGGCTTCCGAGCCGACTGGGGAGGTACCGGGGTGGAGAAGGAGCCTTGTTTAAAAGCGGTGGCGTGATTAGTTCTAACAGTCACATGGCACGGCTAAAGAACCGCATCTTTGTTTATGTTTTACTAGGAACTAGAGCCTCATTCTGATGTGATGTTTCTCATAGGTTGATCGGAGTCACATGTTCGTTTGTATTTTGATAGTATTAATCTCGAGCGTAATTAAGGTCCGAGAAAACAACGCTGTGATATCACTCAATTGTAAAATCATTATATTTGAACACAGCGCTGGAGCAGGTGAATTATTTAACGCAAGACCCAGGGGTTTGTTGTATAAATTAGGAGTAATATTATTAAGATGGTACATCTCAACAATAAATCTATGGGAGATATTCAAAACTGATGTCTATGAAGCAATCGCTCAGAAGGTCAAATTGCTGGGACAGATCTTACGTGCCCAAATGCTAGAGAAATAGAATATGGCCACCAGGCTGTGATGCAAGAGGCTCATAGCCTGGGCTAGTTAGTAAACTAAGGCAGGATGCTCATGTAATGACCTCATGGTTACTGGGGCCATAAGTGATGACATGGCAGGACCGAATAGAGTCCCTCAAAGGATGGACTAAGGAATGTCATTGTTGAGTCCTCCATTGCTAATCCCCAGTTTGAAGACCCATTTCTGTTCCCTATAAAGGAAAAATTTTGTGAGGTCTGTGACATGGGGTGGAATGTAGGGCTGTTCCCATACAGTCCAGGTGAATGCAGTGGGGGCATGTTGTTTTTCTAAAGAGTGATTGGTGAGTTTGGTTGCCTGTCTTTTGCATCTGATAGTACTCTTGTGTTCGGACATTCTAAGTTTAACTTTTCGAGTGGTGAACCCTACATACTTAAGCCCACACAGGCAAGTAATAAGATAAATCAACTTTTCGCTGTTGCAGTTGGTGAATTTGGTTTGTAGCCAAGCTCTATTAGTGCCTATGTTGATCTCAGTAGACTTCTTGGTTTGGGGACAAGCTTGACGCGTACCGCAAGGGTGATGGCCTACTACAGGCGGAAGATCCCAGATGGTGCCAAGGGCCCTTGGCATCTTATTGCGTGGTCTTGGGTGAACAATTCGATCTCTGAGATTTGGGCCTCTTTTGAAAGAAAATAGAGGTGCCTGAAAGGTCTTTTGTCCTGAATTCAAGATAGGCCAGTGTTTCCTCACTATTTTCTGTATTTTGTTTGAAAAGGTGCCAAACGTGCTCACACAGGTGAGTCTCTCAGATGTGGGTTTGGGAACAGATGGTTCTAGCAGGGCCTGGCAGTTGTTGTTCTTGGCACGTTTAAGGGATTGACGTACCAATCTGGGAGGATACCTTCTCAGGCAGAGCTGATCTTGTAATGCAGACGAGTGTTCCTTGTAGCCCGCCGTGGTAGAGCAATTTCTTTGTACCCTCAGGAATTGCCCATAGGGCAAATTCTCTTTGAGGGATTTAGGATGATGACTGTCAAAACAGAGCAAGAAATTTCTCGCCATGGGCTTTCTGTAGAGCTCAGACTGGAGTCCCTCTGGGGTGGCAAAGTTCATGAGATCTAGAAAGGACAGTCTGGTCTTGTTGGCTTCTACTGTGAACCGGAGAAAGTCATTCCTGTTGTTCAACCAAACCTGAAAGTTCAGAAAATCCTCATGAGTACCTCGCCAGATCACCAGGATATCATTGATATACCTTTTCCACAGCTTAATTGAGCTAAGGTAAGGATTGGACCTGGTGAGGACGTGTTTTTGTTCGAAGTGGTGCACGTAGAGGTTAGCTTGCTTGGAGCAAAAATGCTCCCCATGCTTGTACCAGATGTTTGGAGGTACTCTGTGTCTTCAAACTTGAAGAAGTTTTGTTTCATGGCCAAAGTGGCACAGGCCATGATGAAGCTCACCGGAGTAATGCTGTCTAAATCACGGGCCATCAGTAAAGTAGAAATAACTTCTAATGTTTTGTCTTGTGGTATTGACGTAGAAAGTGATTCAATGTCAAATGAGACAAGATGATCACTGTCTAAATCAAATTCCGTTTCAGGGAGGAGTCGTAGAACATCCGTGGTATCTTTCAGATACGTAGGCATCTCTTGCACCATTGGACGCAAGAAGTGGTCAACGAAGGTGGAAAGAGGCTCAAGAATGAATCCGATGCTGGAAATGATGGGGCGGCCGGGTGGGGGCCTTTGTTGTTTATGCACCTTCGGAAGACAATAAAAGTAGGGCATCACTGGATGTTCCGTATGAGAAAAGCAGCTTCCTGAGGAGTAACCCAGCCTTCTGATAGAGCTTCTTCTACCATTTCATGAATGGTGTTGCACATGCTTATGATAGGGTCATTATCGAGGGGGCAGTATGCTGGTCTGTCATTCAACTGTCACAAGCATTCAGTGCGATATACGTTAGTGTCCAATAGGACAATGGCACCCCCTTTGTCCACGGGTTTCATAGTAAGTTCATTAGCTGCTAAGGATCGTAGCGCTTCCTGTTCTGCCTTGGAAAAGTTGCAGAATTAATCCTGGCCCTGTGAGAAGAGGATTTCAATATCTTTTTTTATCGCTTGTTCAAAGGCGAGAACTTGCGCTGGCATAGTATGGGACGGAGGATTGAATGTCAATTTCTTTTTCATACCTGTGTTGGTGTTGACTGTTTCCGTCTCAACCTGCTCCTGTTTTGAGAAGAAGAACTGTAATCTCACTTTGCGGAAATATTTGGCCATCTCAATATGTGTTTCGAAGTGGTCATTTTTGTGAGTTGGCACAAATCCTAAGCCTCTATTAAAGGCTTTCTCCTCAATCGGGGTAATGACATGTGAGCTTAGGTTGATCACGAGCCCGGCTCCGTGTTCACTTGTGCTTGTCCTTGCACCTTGCTTTTCGTCATTGTACTCCTGAGATTCCTCGTCGATGTCGAGGGCAGGCTGTAGTGCACCTGAGGCTGCTGGCCTCTTCTTCGTCCTCGTGACCTGCCCCGGCCAAATCCTAAAAAAGGCTGGCCTCCGAAATTACCAGGAAATTGTGGCGGTGGAAAAGGACCCATATGTTGGGAAAAGGGGCCCATCTGTTGTGGATAGCCTGGTCCCCTGAATTGCCAAGGAACTGGTGGCCACCAGGGTTGTCCTTGATTCTGATGATTTCCTCTCCAGTTTCTTTGGGTATATTTCTTCCCACGACCTCTTTGTTGAGTGCATCTAAATCAGGAGGTCTGATTTAGTGGCCTATGGTCGGGCTGTTGCAGGATATGGTGTTGGGCAGACGTGAGTATGCCCGATGTCGTATTTAGGCCCTATGCTTTATCAATAAAATGATTTTAATATTTTTAGCATCGATTTATTTTATTGGCAGACAGTTTTAGCCTGTACAATAAATAGATGATGATAGCTGGCGATACTGCTGTGAGGTGACCAGATGAATTTCAGTAAATGGCAGACCTCGCCTCATTCACTTTAAATATATAAATAGGGTATACTACACACCGGAAAGGCTCTATATATATGGCATATGGGACTCAACAGCTTGCCATCGCTGCGCTGAGCGGTAGGCTGGGTTTTTACATGTAGCCAGGCCCTACCCTAAAATTTCAGAGTTCTGTGAGCGGGTATTTCACACGCTATGACAAAACTGGACTATCTCTTAACCCTGATCCATTCCTTGCCTTATTGGAATCTGATAAAACAATAGGTAAGAGTGTAATTAGGATGGTGGCTATTGGTTTGCTTCTAGCCAAACGATGGGTGGCGATGCGCTGGGTCAAAGGTCTAATCCCTACTGTAGAAGAATAGACCAAAGACATGATATATTGCAACACTCAGGTGGGCACATAAAACAAATTGTTAACCCCTCAGAACCAAAGAAATGGCTTTTGGGACTTATTCCAACAATATCTGATAGGGAAGGAGACTGGAGAACCAGAGGGTGCAGGTGACACTGAGTCAGATGTCTGTCATGCAGATCAAGATACGAGGGAAGGCAATATCGACATGTATAAGGGGGAACTGTAGACTGATACACTGCTCCAATAGCGAAATGTCAAGGATGGTAAGGGCTAGCGTCCTACTGTTATTACTGCTGCATAAAGTAAGGATTCCTCGATAACTGTATGCTCTATGTAACCACTGTGGTATTGATCTGTACCCGTAATGTGAACATGTATACTGCATTTATGGTATGTTAACTGAAAAGTAATCATACACATTTTTTACAAATAAAAGTCAACTAAACATATATTTACTTGAGTTCAATTTAATTCAATACATTTATTTAAATAACCATTTATCTGAACCTTAAACGATGTTGATTAAAATAAAACAGTAGCCCAAACCAAAAACCCCAACCATAACATTATACCAAACAATAGTTTTTCTTTATTTTGTGTGAATATTTTGTAATCAATGTATTCTAAAATATGTATAAACAATGGCGGCCTTACCTTAAACATTTTGTTAAGATTACCCTAATCAAGGAAATGGTAATTATTTTATGACGTTTATTCTAATAATAATTTAGAGGTTTTATTACATTAAAATGTATTGATTGAATGCTAAATACTTTAATCTTTTTATCCTTATAAATGTAATGCTTCACAGTTTCTTGTCTTCAAATGTGGTAATTTAATTATTTTATTTATTTTTAACGATTGTTAGAGTGCGCAAATACCCTTAGGTGTCTCGGCGCTAATGGATCGTGGAGTAGTTCAGATATTTGGTGGCCGCTGGCTGATTAGCTGGGTTCTTGTCATCTTCTATTGGATAAATAACCAGGTTTTTGTCTTTTTCTTGAAAACAAGTAAAGATTGTCTCGATCTAATCTCTGCAGGTAGGGTGTTCCAGAGTTTTGCAGTGGCCACGGTGAAAAGTTAATCTCCCCAAGAAACAGTTTTTGTACGAGGGATCGAGAGGAGGTTAGCCGTGGGGGACCGGAGGTCTCTGGAGGGAGCGTAGGATTGTAACGCATTGTTTAGGAAGAGGGGGCCAGCTTTATGGGATGCTTTATAGGCAATACATAGAGCTTTGAAATTTATGCGGTATGTTACTGGAACCAAATAATAGTTTCGAATGATGTCCAAGATGGATTGCTGTTTTGGGATTCAAGAAAGCATTCTGGCCGCTGCGTTTTGCACCAATTGAAGTCTGCTGATGACTTTAGTTTGGGTGTTCAAAAAGAGCGCATTACAGTAGTCGATAGTAGACTTTACCAGTGTGCTAACTAGTGTTTTCCCTGCGTTTAGGGTTAAGAATGGAAGTCGTTTTTTTATCATACACAGTTTGAAGAATGAGTATGAAACCACAGTATTGGCATGAGGTGCAAAGGACAACGTGTCGTTGAATATGACCCCCAAGTTTCTGACCTTAGTGACAGGTATGGGGGGTGGGCCTTGTGAGGAAGGCCACCAGCTGGGTGACCAGGTGGGCAGTAGGTTACTAAATATCATTACCTCCGTTTTCTCAGAGTTCAACTTGAGACAATTTGTGGTCATCCAATTGATGATGGCAAGCATGCCCTTCTGAAACTTGGGAGCAACTAAATCCCCATCATTATGCACCTTGAGCACCAATTGGGTGTTGTCAGCGTAGGATGTCCCATTCCGTGTGATTTGATGACTGTCCCCAAGTCCGACACATAGATATTAAAAAGTGTTGGACTTAGGGATGATCCCCGGGGGACACCGCACGGGAGGGCTAGTTGAGGGTAGTTGAATGGGCCAATATTTACCGATTGAGTACGGTCGGTAAGGAAAGATGATAATAGGGTTTTGGCTTTCTGCTGAATACCCATATGAGAGACACGGTCGATCAAGATGGTATGATCGACTGTGTCAAACGCTGCATATAAATCTAGCAAAATGAGGACAGCCATTCCTCCTTGATCGAGAGCGATTCTTAGATCCTCTGATGCTTTAATTAACGCAGTCTCTGTACCGTGGCCTTTACGAAAGCCAAACTGAGAATCATCCAAGAGTTGGTGATCTTCAATGTATTTAGAGAGCTGTGTATTGATCACTTTTTCAAAAAAATTTGCCGGAAAAGGAAGACTTGCTTTTGGCCTGAAGCTCTTAGGATCAGTCATATCCAGATTAGATTTTTTTAGCAGTGGCTTGATGATGGTTTTTTTCCAGATCTTTGGGTAAATGCCTGACGCAGACATGGCATTGCAGATGTTAGATAGTATAGGTGCAGCAACATCTGCAAATATTTTAAGTATTGAAGGGGGCAAGGGTCAGTAGCTATTCCAGATTTAATAGTAGCTATTAAATTTGCAATCTGTTCTGGAGTGGTAGTTTCAAATTTGAGTAAGGAGTGTGCACAGTCTTGGGTTTCGGGTTTCAATAACTGGTTCTCTTTATGTTCTTGTGAAGAGAAATTAATGTAAATTTTGTTGACCTTTTCATAGAATTAATCAGCAAGGGAGTTGCACAGTGTCTGAGAAGGGGCTGGATTGCAAATTGGAACTTGTCCAGATAAATTAGCAAATACCTTATAAAGCTGTTTACTAGAGTTTTGGGCGGTCTCGATCTGAGTGATGTAATACTCGCTTTTCTCCTCAATAATTAAGCTTTGTATTTGTTAAGGGATTCTTTGTATCAACTTTTTTCCTGATCATTGTATTTTTTCGCCACTGCCTTTCATGATTCCTGCAGATTTTCTTCTGTGCTCTTAGGATTTCAGAGAACCAGGGGGTGGATGGAGAACGGCTGTTTTTGGATTTTTTTTTAGCACTAGTCTGCCAAAGGCTTCATTCAGCCAACTTACGTAGTTTGATGCTGCTAAGTCAGGGTCAGGACATGGTTCTGGTTTAGTAAGGGTTAAATGTGCTTTGAGTAATTCAGGGTCCAAACTCTTCCAGGCTTTAATGGGTATATGAGGGGTGTGAACAGTGTCCAATGCTGATTTTTTATCAGTGGTGATATTAAATATAATAGCTTGATGATCTGTCCAAGTCAGCGGATGAATGTTTTTTACAGATAAATTAAGTGCATTAGAGAAAAGGCATCTAGCGTGTGTCCATGCAGTGAATTAGTGTCATCCAGGGCCCAATGTAGGTAATCCCAGATTACCGATTCTTAAATACCGAATCATACCGATTCAGTATTTAAGAACAGGTAAATGGGATGTAGATATTTTTACTGAAAAAAATTACCGAATCGGTAAGTTTCGGTAATTACCGAATCGGTAGATACCGATTCAGTAATTGCCATTCATTCCTATGGGCCTGGAGGCCCATAGGAATGAATGCCAATTACCGAATCGGTATTTACCGATTCGGTAAAAGAGGGAAACATTGAAGGGTGGCATGGTGTCACTTTGACACCCTATTGCACCCCTCAATTGTGTATGGGTGCACATGTTGAATACATACATGACCTAAGGGCATGTATTATGCCACATGGCACTGTTGGAAAAGCAAAAAAAAATGCTTTTTCCAAAGTTTTCATTATTTACCACCAACTTGTAGTTGGTGGTAAATAACGAATCCTAAAAGGAGAAAAACACTCATTTGAGTGCTCCCTACATAGCAAAATCGGTAATTTATTGATTCAGTATTTTAAGGAATTGGTAATTTACTGATTCCTTAAAATACCAATTCGGTAAATTACGGATTCAGTAAAATGCCCACCTACATCTCATTTTCCAAATACCGGTCGGTAACGGCCGAAATTACAGAATTTCGTCCATTACCGACCAGTATTTGCCTACCCACATCTGGCCCCTAGTCCCCTAATGTTCCAAAGATGTAATGTTTGAGAAATAATATTTTGTCCCCTGTACTTGTGCTGGCACCTGTGTGGTAATATGACTACTTGATAACTCACCATACTGTTTACACAAATTAAAATATTATCTTTTCAGATTCCATGCTTTTAAATCTGGTTCTTACAACCAATGCATCACTTAAGGAGAGTTATGACAGTGGTGTTCTGTCAGCAGAACAGTTACCGTCTTTTGAGTCTGTTATCTGTTTTCCACGTGCAATGCCAAGTTAAATGAGTTCCACCAGCAGGTCAAATCAATCAATCAGAGCACTTGTAAAGCGCGCTACTTACCCGTGAGGGTCTCAAGGCGCTATGGGGAGGAGGGGTGCTGCTACTGCTCACACAGCCAGGTCTTGAGGAGTCTTCTGAAGGCGAGTAGGTCTTGGGTCGGCCGAATGTGGTTAGGGAGGGTGTTCCAGGTCTTGGCGGCGAGGTAGGAGAAGGATCTGCCACAGGAGGTTGTTCGTTGGATGTGGGGGAAGCGGCGAGGGCGAGGCTGGTGGAGCAGAGCTGGCGGGTGGGGGTGTAGAAGCTGAGTCTGCTATTCATTCATTCAATCCAAGACACACACAAATAAACATATAATCCCTCCGTGCTCACATTTCTACATATCTGTTTCCCAGAACCCACTTAGATACACACATATAGACACATATATCCACGTTCCTCTCTTCACCCCATAAAACCCACATTTTTGCCTGCTTTATCATCCTGCCAACGCATCGACCAATAATGCATATCATTCTGGCCGCTAAATTACCAGCAGCCTTCTGTTTCAGACAGAGAGACTCAGAGGATCTCTATTCGAAAAACTGTAAAAATAGAGTATTTTTTAACACTGGACCATGTGAGACCAGTATATAGTCTCCGGTTGTATGTTTTCTAACACAAAAACTTGGCATTTAATTGGCAAACAGCAATTTGCATATTTGATTTTGTTATATGTCCACAGTAAAAGTGAAAGTAAATGAAAAATACCCAATGTGGGATAATCAGCCACTCTTAGGGTGGACTTTACAAATAAAGTAGAGGGGTTGGCAAGCAGCTCTATATCAGTAAAGGCCAAGCAACAGTGCTAAGATGTTAGAAAATAAGATGTGTGGCATGATTAAAAATAATTGGAGCACAAAATAGCTCACCAGTGAAGTGTGTCTTGATGACCGCTGGATGCATGCGCATAATGTCCAGAAAATGAACACGTAAACTGTGTTAATAACACATGATTCAGCTGCGACATCTTTCAAAACTAGCTCATTGGGACGGCTGATTTTATTTCTTTCGAGAAGGACTGCATTGTGTTTAAACTACTTATTTACGTTTTTAGGCCTGTGGACAAGTTACATATTTCTCTCTTGTGGAATTATATTCCATACCAGAGGTATAATTATTTGGTAAATGTAACTATACTATTAGTACAAATATCACAAATAAGGTTTCCGAAAAGGTTGCAGTTTCTGCTTCATGAATTTGCAGTTTGCAAACCAGTTCAGACAGCATAGGAACTTCTCGCTTTGTGTGTATTTATTCTTCCCCTCGATCAACAGCTCTTGCAGACAAGCGTTTGAATGTGCTCTGCTGGAAAGATAATGGTAATTTAGAAGAAAAGGCAAAGTGGTCATCTATTACCCCAAAACATGCAGGTTGACCTGGCATCCTCTCACACAATTTCTTTCTTTAAAAAATAGGGTTAACCATAATGCAAGTAAAATAAAAAAAAGCTGAACATTTTTGAAGTGAACAATGTGGGAACCTTGCTAAGATTTGTTCCAGAGTTCACGTCTATCCCTCCTGGGTTACAACTTTGGACTTGTTCTCTCACCAGCTGTGAGTGAGGGACTGCTGCTTGGATCCAAGAAAACAAAAACAACACAAGAGGGATAGCACTGTTAGGGGCAATTTGTGTCAGCATAAGGACTGTGCTTATTTTCCAATGAATCCGATATTCTTAGATGTTGCTGTGAGAGCCAGGTAATATAGTCCCATGTAAACCACGAGGACAAAGAAAGTGACCATAATTAATCCAGAAGAACCGTTTCTATAACTTGAACTTTCCATGGCTGGAACGAAGGTCACAATAATACAGTAAGGTTTGTTTCTTGGAGAAAGAATATCAGGACCAGTTGTTACTGGATTTTTGCAATGGTATTGAAGAGTGTGGATGAGGAGTAAGTTTCCCACTCTTATGCTTATTTTCTCCTTGAAGAATACCTGAAAGTTTAGAGATTATTAAAGTTTCCATAAGGAAGATATTCAACTTTTGGATAAGTAAGAACTTTTTTGAATTCAGTAGAACTACGAAAAAATCCCAAGCCTAAACAAAAAGCATATGTCCTTGGAAGGAACATTTTAAGGCTTACACTGCTTACATCTTTGAGGTGTGACATTGACACACTTGCAGGACTGTGAAAAAACGTATCTGACTATGAAAGAATCCCAAAACTACACAAAAAGCCCATGTCCTTGGCAGGCACTTTTTCAGCTGTCCGCAGGTTACAGCTCTCAGGTGTGTAATTTGGGGCCCTTGCAGGACAGTGAAAGGAAGGTATTGAGCCTTGTGGAACCCTAATAGGCCAAAGCTTGTAGCCTTGCTCAGCTGAAGCAGTTTGAGCTGCAGAAATATTCCAAAAGGTGCAAATGTTGACAGGCTCACACTCATTAATTGGGTAGAAGGCCACATCTGCATAACTCCTGATCTCCTGAACCAATGTGTGTCACAGTGGTGTTATGTTATTTTATCCATTACAATTATCTCCTTTTACAAAAATAGATAAGGAACTAAGCTATCATTTCGAACTTGGCATGAATTTAGGCAAAACCATAACAGAACTAATTTTTGTAGTTTAGGTAATAAATGTGTCCATATATTTTAATTTTCCTTAACTAGTTTAATTTAACAAGAATTAAGTTTCTAGTCATTTCTGAACAGATGTTAGAGAACTAGATTTTAAATCCAAATGTTCATGATTAACAAGAAGTTTGCGGTCAAATGTCCATTGTGGATAGACCCTGTTATATCCAAGGGCCTCAAATGTTATATAGAGTGCATTATGATCTGATATTGTCTTGGGGGCTTTAAATATGAGAGTATTCAGAGCAATATCCATGGTCGTAAATATATAATCTATACGTACATATTTTCTGTGAGGATACGAAAAGTACGTGTATCCAGGGTCTCTTCTGTTCTTTAAAGACCATATGTCTCGAAGATTATAGCTATGAATCAAGTTTTGTACTTCCCTGAATACTCTCGGTTTTCGACCTGTATATTTGTATTGATTTTGATGGCATTGTAGTTGGCCAAATGTTAAATTAAGGTCGCCACATAAGATTAGAGTACCTGTCCATGATGCTAATTCTAATTCTAGCTCGATGAATAATGCAGGGTCGTCAAGATTAGGACCGTAAATAGAGCAGATAGTAATGCCTATATCAAGTTGGACAATGGCCCATCTACCAGGAGGGTCGGCTTTTTTGCGTGTTGAGGTACCCAGTCTTGTTCTTGCTAAGATTGTGACTCCTCTAGTTTTCGAGGTTTGTGTAGTTGTGACCAGTAAGTTAAAGCCTGGAATTTTTAATTGACTTATCTCTCCTATGGGAATATGAGTTTCCTGTATACATATAATGTCCCATGAGCTTTGAATCATTAGTTGTATAAATTGAGCCCTCTTTCCTTTGTCATTGAGTCCTGCCACGTTCCAGCATCCTAACTTTAGCTTCCCCATTTAGTTGTTCTGTGTTTGAGACGGTATTCATGACACATACATAATGTTGTGTTATTCCTCAATATTCCATTAGTATACTCGAATCTGCTCATTTTACAATGCTTTCCCCCCCTCCCTGTCTTCCCAGACTCCCACCCAATACCCTCCCCTGTCCCCACCTCCCTTACACCCCCCAACACCCCGAAAAAGGCAACAAGACTCAATAAGAGTCTATAGTGATGGATTAGCATAATCTGACCAGCACCAGCGAAACATGCAAACCGGAATATAAAAAGAAAAGCAAAAAAAGGAAAAGAAAACATAGTATTGTATACCAGTTCATCAAAGGACCCTTGAATTTAGTCCATTGTCAAAAATAAGGAAATCTGGCGCTTCTTAGTACCATTGTCAAATATAGCTAAATATATTGTTTAAAGATTTATTTTAAACTCTCTAGGTATTCTTTAGCCTTGATCTCGGATGTGAAAAATGTTGTTTGACCATCATAAATTACTTTTAATTTAGCTGGATTATTCAGGTATACCACAGCTTTCTTTTCTTGAAAAGGCTTGATAAGCTGTCTGAGTCGCCATCTCCTTTAAACTGTATAGTGGCAAAAGTCAGGACGTACAAAATATGATATAGAATCCTTGCTGCGATGTTTATCCGGCGTGACTTTTTCAGATATAGCTTGTCGAAGCATAAAGTTCCCAAAATAAACTAGAATCGCTCGAGGATACTTGCCTACGGGTGCCGTAGCTTTTAGAGACAAGGGAACCCTATGCGCTCGCTGTACCTCATAACTCCAGTCCCAGGTGGTGAGTTCTGGAAGGGTATCACATAGGAGCTGTATAATAAAGGAACGACAGTCTTCTCCCTCTGCTTTTTCTGGCACACGAGAACGCGCAGGTTGTTTCTGCGAAGTCTATTTTCATAATCTTCTAGTTTCCATCTTATATCCTGGAACTGTGCTTCATGTGCTTCAACTCGCTCATTTGTGGTAGCAGCTTCTGTTTCATTCAGTACAATCCGGTCTTCTATGTCATTTAGTCTCTCTGTAAAGGCACCCATTGTCTTTGAGAGCTTACGAACTACACCTTGGACCTTCTGTAGTGCTACTCGGGCTTTACGGCTGTATTTTGAGGTCTCTTCCCGGTGAGATGCGATGGCTTGTAGAACTGTTTCCATAACTTGTGTCAGTGTAGCCCCCGATGGATCAGATTGTTCTCTATTTGGGGCTTGATTTGAGGATGAGGCTTGAGATATTGCAGTAAGATTCTGATTCTGGTTTAGAGTCAAAACAGTCGGAGTATAGTCCCATGATAATTCATTAGCTCCATGGTGTCCCCCCTTTTTCTTTTTAAGTATGGTTCTCCTTCTATCGTGTTGCTCTTTTGGAGGGTTAGGTTCTGATTCTGTACTTGTATTGGAATCTGTATCATTCTCTGCTTCTTCAATCTCATCCTCTGTATCACCTGATAAGCTAATATCCTCTGAGAAGGAGTAAAAATCTGTTATATCTTTATCTGCTTCCAGAGCCTCAAAAGAGTCAATAGGGTGATCATTTATCACAGTATTAGCTGTTACTGCCTCTTCATTTCTAGTTAGTTCTGTAGCCTTTTTCCCCTTAGACATTAATTGTGCCTTATTAGCCCTCTGTTGTAAGTCTGTATTTAAGTCTGTGTTTAATTCAGTATTTAATTCAGGAGTTGAGCTCATATTCAAGGGGGTAGTGTTTATCAGTGTCTCCATATTCAACTCCATATTTGGCTCAGGAGTATGGTTGATATCGTTATTGTAGTCACTACATGTGGGGGCATTATCCGACCCAGCAGACCCAGTAGTAGCACAGGAATTTTTACCTGCACCTCTGGGGGGTCTGGAATCTCTGTTACATTTGAGGCGGTATCACCAGTCCCCTGTTGGTGTATAACAGTACTAACAAAAGAGGCAGAAGCAGAAGCAGAGTGAGGTGTTTGGCTTACCGCTGTGATAGTGGTGTCGGATCTCTCTGAAGTATGGACAGCCTCTTGTGCTTCCCAGTGTTCAGGAGCATTCAGATCGTTCTCGGTTGTCTCCGCTAGTTCTATAGAAGGTGCTGACTCGCCATTATTTCCCGCGTTGATCCCAGCAACTAGTGTGGTCGGTCCTTCAGTAGCAGTGGTTAAATGTTCCTTTTGTTTATCGTGCTGTGCCGATTTATTTAATTGTTTTTGGCTGGCGGCACGCTGCAACATTGTAATCACCGTGGGAGCAGCCGTGGGAGCAGCCGGAGCTGGAGCTGTAACAGACGATGGTGCCGCAGGACTTTTACCGGAGGTAACGCCTCTCCGAGCCGGTGTTTTCTCAGCTGTCCCCGAAGCTGGAGTTTCCAGCAGTTCTCCGCGTGTAGTACCGCGCCTGTAGCCTGCTTCTTGATCACGAAGGGCTTGCCGTGCTGCTCTTGTTTTGGCCGCTGCAGAAGCTGCGGCGGCAGCGTTCTTTGGGGCCATTGTACCCTGAATGCCGGCGAGACTTGCTTGTGCTTTGCTGCTTCCTGGATTCAGCCACCACAGGAAGGGCTGGACACCTGATGAGGGGCGGTTACCGACCAGTAACCTCAGCACTGTCTATCCGATAACTGAAGCTAACAAAGAGAGCGACGTCCTCGCAGGAATCAAGCAGTCAGAGGGTACAACTCCAGAATCAATGGGCTGCACGGTTTTGCCCGATTTTGACATTTCCTTTAAAATAACGCTGTATTTATTATAGCGTCTGGATTCCCATCTCACTTACGAGTAGTTGATATGGATAAGTAGCTTATTTAGCAGCATGCTCGGCTGAGCTGGTCAAAGGCTGCTACCGGCGTCTAGCCTGACGCCGCCATCTTGCCTCCTCCTTCGATTTTAATCAATATAGTGCTTCACGGATAAGTGTATGGGATAGTTTTAAGGCCGCATTAAGGGGTGAGACTGCCACTTTTGTTGCTAGTCGTAAAAAAACACGTGAAAAAATATACACTCAACTAATAAATAGGCTTATAAATCTAGAACATCTACATGCTAACCAATTACATCATGGTATTCAGGCTGAGGATACTCTGAGGAAGATCTTAGTGCTTAAAGCCGAGATTAATAACGATCTAACTCAAAAAGCAGCTGAAACTCTCCAAGCAAATCGAAACAAAATTTATGAGACAGGAGAAAATGTAGGGAGACATCTTGCCCTCAGAACTCGGCAATCTCAATCGCGCAACTTCATCCAAGGTATTGATTACGGCGGGCAAAAATATACCACCCAAGAGGATATAGCTATATGCTTTCATGATTACTATCAAAAACTGTACCAAAATGAAGATAAGCGTTCGATTGATGATACCAAGGAGTTTTTAGTCAACTGGCTTAGTGAGACAAATATGGCAGAAACCATAGATGAAGATACAAAGAAAGAGCTTGATAAAGAAATCTCCAGAGCAGAAGTAGAGCTAGCTTTAGCTGAACTAGCCGCGGGAAAAGCAGCGGGACCAGACAAGATTCCCCTATACCTTTACAAAATATTGGGCAACTTAATTATCCCGTTTTTGCATGATCTCTTTCTAGGGATTCAGTGGCATGGAAAACCCGCTGAATCGTAGAAGCAAACAAATATAGCCATTTTCAGAAAAAAAGATAAACCACCTGAACTAACAACATCATATCGGCCAATCTCATTGATTAACTCAGATTCCAAAACATATGCCAAAATTTTTGCCAACCGCCTCAGTAAGATCATCGAACATCTGGTCTCTCCCTGGCAACACGGTTTTATACCTTGCAAGAGTACCACAGATCACACACGCAGAGTAATTTCCCTCTTTGACATCATGGAAATAGAGGGGGGCCAGATGTCGATGATCTTATTAGACGCCGAGAAGGCCTTTGACCGGGTCTCCTGGCAATTTCTTTGGGAAATATTAGCCATTAATAATATCGGCCCGGTCTTTATAAAATCTATAAAAGCCCTCTATGTTGATCCCAAGGCAAGAATTATGACTGGTGGATGCGAATCTGAAAATATAAACATTCAGAGAGGCACGCGACAAGGCTGCCCGTGCTCTCCATTATTATTTGCACTCTATATCAATCCCCTAATTATCAAATTATTAACATCACCGGCGATTACACCTATTGAAGTAGGCATTTACAACAATAAAGTTCTCGCCTACGCCGATGACGTGGCGGTTGTAACAACTAACCCTACGGAGGCCATAATCGAAATTAAAGAAACCACCAAATCTTTCGGGCTTTATTCTGGATACTCTCTAAATCAAGATAAAACTATGGTTATATGTACTGAGAATACACCTTTTATAAGTCAATAAAGAGTTAAAAATGCAAAATATCTAGGAGTAAATATCTCGCCAAAAACTAGTGAAATTAACCTGTTAAATTATGACCCTCTAATTAAAAAAATAAAGGCAGACCTACTCAGAGTAAACAATCTTCATCTCTCCATAATTGGTAGAGGAAACTATGTTAAAATGACGGTAATCCCAAAGATCCTATATTTGTTCCGAGCAATTCCCTTTTTAATTAACAATGATACTATGAAAACGCTAGACCGAGCAATATCCTTGTTTATCTGGAATTATGGGAAGATAAGATGAGCCCTAACTAAGTTAGCATTACCACCGTCTAGAGGTGGTCTAGCGGTCCCAAATTTAACGTATTACTTATGGGCAACCATCTTACAACAAATGACCTTCCTGCTTACACCTAGGTCCAATAATCATAACGATCAACATCAACCCATACCATCCATTTATGAATTAACGCTGGGTAGTAAAGCTAGAGGCCTCCTACTAAGACAGATAGAACCTTCTTATTTTAAAAAGATTAAATTCAAAATCATTACAGATGCCTATAAATCCTGGACTAGAACCATTAAAACACTGACAATTTCAAAATACACAAAGTATACACCTTTATGGTATAGCTCAGTAATACCTCATTATCTTAACAACAATATAACCAAACGCTGGGAGAACTTAGGCATAATAACTATTGGCGACTTCTTAGATAAAGATGGTTAAATAACATTTGACGAAATATATGGCAAATATTATATCCATTCTACAGACTACTTAAAATGTATTCAAATGTATACATCCCTGAGACAAAATATATCAAATATAGATCTTAAATCTATACCACTCCTAGATCTTATACGAAGACAATCAACCAGAATAAGCAATATATATGACATTTTCATGAGCAATCACCCCGATGACCTCGAATCTATAGAAACTAATTGGGCCAACAAATTGAATAACGCTAATGTCGATATAGATATGACCTTACAATTATCTTCCAAAGTCTTACTAGCTAGCAACCTAAAGGCCCAAATCTACAAAACTATATATAACTTATATCACACACCTTTCAAGCTGTTCACTTGGGGTAAGATTGCTCATGATAAATGCCCCAGATGTACACTAGGACCTGCAAATCTTATACATATGCTCTCTGAATGCCCCAAACTAGAACAAATTAAGAAAAGCATTATAAAGTACTGGGCCGAAATTTTCGGCCACGAAATAAGAACATCAACAACTTTGTTTTTGTTAGGATACGATGATTCTCTAGGTCTTAGTAACCTAGAAATTCCTATTACTTACATAAGTACTGCTGTTTATAGAATTATTCTAGCAACTAGATGGAAAGACTCTGAAGCTCCAACTTTCCAGGGATGGCTTAATAGACTATTAGCAATATACAAGCAAGAAGTAGCCATTTATAGAACCAGAGGGAAAAAATCACGATTACATGGGGAACAAATGTGGACACCAATAGCCAACTGGTATGAACAGCAAAGGGACTAAAAATAATATCAAGTTAACAGATTGCTAGTAAAAAGAAGGTCTCTAGTTTAAGGTTTTACTCTACCTGAAAGAATTTGGTTTATTAATTGTGATTTCTAAAGATGTATCGATTTATTACGTTATGGTCTTATTGAATTGAAAACTGAATGTACTATATGCTGACTCTATTACGTGTTTTGCCATTTTGAATTATGCAATCTTTTTACTTTTTTTCATGTATAATATAATATTATACTTTCAGTATAGTTATGTATGCTCATTTATATTTCTCGAATCTGCTCAATAAAAAAATTAAAAAATAAAAATAAAAAAATGAATCCAAATGTTCACTTGTCGGGCGGCGTGGCCAATGGTTGATGAAGATGGCCACTCACTAGAGATGCTCCCACTGCCTACCACCTAGATCCCACTCTGTTTGCCACATTATCTGTCTGCAAATGCACTAAGGGGTGCCAAGTAAACCCCGCTGCCCAGCTGTAGCACGCAGTGCCCGTTGGGGGTGCAGGCGAGACCATCTCAGTGAGATCGGAGGTGAGGCCCTTCTAGTGAGTTGCAGCTAGGGCATGGCATGGATTGGTGCCTCCCACAATGTTTGGTGGTCAGAGATGTGGAGCTAAGGTACAGTGGAAGACCCATGGCCATGAAGAGTGTAAATGGCCCAGGAGTTGAGGTGCCCCGGCTCTGCCTAGTGACTGTGGCTGGTGGAGCTGATAGAGGTGCGGAGGGGGAGGGAAGCCACCCAGCGTTGAAGCTGCGAGAGGAGCCGCTCAGCTGAGCTGCGGCCTCTGCCCCCCCTGCTCCGTATCGAAGCTGGACTGGTAGCTGTGGTATTGCGACAAACAGTATATTACCTCCGTCTGTGGGGTACTTGGTGGAGCCTTGCTAACACCAATCTGCCCTGCTTCGACTTCAAGGAGATTAGACCGGCCATGGCGCTTGGAGGAGACTGGAGACAGGGCAAATGCCTGTGATGCCGTAAGCATTTGGTGAGAGCGCACAGGCCATGATTACTATCCAATAGGTACTGAATGGCCCTGCCCCTCGGGTGCTGACTGGAGCAGAGCAAAGTGTTTGAGTGCACTGTACGAATCATTGTAGTCCCCTAAAGAGTGAAGAGACCTGCAGTGGACTTGTTTGTGGAGGACCTCAGAATCAAGAAATTGCAGCCTCGCGGCCTCTCCAAGTACTCCTCTGTCGAAAGGGCTCATAGGGTCCCGGGCAGAAGTCCAAACACTAGACCACCTCTGAGGTCATCTTTGCCCATATATTCAACTTTCTCAATTGAGATGTCATAATCCAGACAGCCCGTAGCTCTCCGTCAGTGACCTATGAAAACAGTAACATAACTTTCTTCCTGGATTTTATGATCAAGATCGGAAAGCAAAGACAAAGTTTCCTTGAAGTTAAAAAAGATTGGAGAGACAGGGAAGTGAAATATTCTATGTTCTTCCCAGTGAAACTCTGCAAAGAAGCAGAGGGGAACATGTGGTCCTTCTTGACTCCTGATGAGACCTGGGAGTGGCTGGATGGTTGGTGAGTCATCAGGGCTCCAGCCCCTGAGCAGAAAGGAACAGAAGACAGGAAACCTTAATTGACCGCTTAGCAACGAACAGGGGGGTCAGCCAAGATGGAGAAAGATCAGCAAATAAGCAGCAGACTTGAACACACAGCCTGATAGCACACAAAAAAAGTTCACCCTCTGATGGCTGAAAAGATATTCAGGGACTTTATATAGTGTCTTGCTGATGCCAGCTACTATGTTGCAGACACAGGCTGGTGGATACTAGACTCACTGAGACTCCATGGATATGTACACTTTGCACTCCAAGGGGGAGCTTCTGGTGACGGACCCCTCCAAACACTTTGATAACCTTTGATGCGCAGGCACTAAATTATTTTCTTATTCTTCAAATGGGTAGGCTGGTGGGCAGATTGGCTGGGCCACAGTCCTCTATTATGTTCATGGTGGTTTGGTGTGACAGGTGCTCTGCAGAGTTAGGGAGGTGGGACTTCATGGTCCGTCATGCAGGGAAGCAGAGAGGTGGGTCTTGTTTTTCTTGGTTGTGATGTATTATATTCTTGTTATGATTGAGGGGGTTGGAAGGAGGCAGTTTATGTATTTTGTTTCCTTTGTTTGCTTGAATCGGTGGCACCAAGTTTCATACAACACAATAGCTGGCAGAGCAAGGTTAGGTTATGTGTAGGCTTTAAACTCCGGGATGGATCCCTGATATGGTCACCAGCGTGGGGAGGAGAGACCATTGAACCTAAATAAGTCAAGTCAAGTCAAAAGATTTATATAGCGCGCTACATACCCAGAGGGTCTCAAGGCGCTTGAAGAAGGGTGGGGAATTACTTGTCGAATATCCAAGTTTTAAGTTGCTTTCTGAATGCTAGGTGGTTTTGAGTGAGACGAAGGTGAGTGGGGAGTGAGTTCCAGGTTTTAGCTGCCAGGTAGGAGAAGGATCAACCTCCCATGGTGGTTTTGATGATGCGAGGTACGGTAGCAAGGGCTTGGTTGGAGGATCGTAGCTGGCGGGAGGGGGTGTAGAAGGAAAGTCGTGTGTTGAGGCAGTCGGGTTCAAGTTCGTAAAGTGCTTTGTGTGCGTGGGTTAGGAGGCGGAAAGTAATCCTCTTATTGACAGGGCGCCAGTGGAGGTTTTTCAGGTGACTAGAGATGTGGTCTTTACACGGGATGTCTAGTATGAGTCTGGCTGATGCGTTCTGGATGCGTTTGAGGTTTTTCTGGAGTTTTGCGCTGGTACCGGCGTATAGGGTGTTTCCGTAGTCCAGGCGGCTTGTAACCAGTGCATGGGTGACCGTTTTTCTGGTTTCGGTGGGGATCCAGCGAAATGTTTTTTTGAGCATGCGAAGAATGTTGAAGCAAGATGATGAGACGGCGCTGACCTGTCTGTTCATAGAGAGTGAGGAGTCCAGGATGACGCCCAGGTTCCGTGCGTGGTCTGTCGGGATGGGTGCTTTTCCAAGGGCCTCTGGCCACCAAGAGTCATCCCAGGCGGAGGGGGAGGTACCTAAGATAAGGACTTCTGTTTTGTCTGAGTTCAGTTTCAGACGGCTGTGCTTCATCCACTCGGCTACTTCTTTCATTCCTTCATGTAGGTTGGTTTTGGCGGTGATAGGGTCTTTGGTGAGTGAGAGGATCAGTTGAGTGTCGTCAGCGTAGGAGATGATGTTGAGGTTGTGTTGGCGTGCGATGGCCGCGAGGGGGCTCATGTATATGTTGAAGAGGGTGGGGCTGAGTGAGGATCCTTGTGGTACGCCACAGATGACTTCAGTGGCCTCTGACTTGAATGGTGGGAGGCGGATTCTCTAAGTTCTTCCGGTGAGGAACGAGGTGATCCATTCCAGTGCTTTTCCTTGGATTCCGATGTTTCTGAGGCGCTGTAGAAGGGTGCTATGGCAGACTGTGTCGAAGGCTGCGGAGAGGTCGAGGAGGATGAGGGCGACTGTGTCTCCATTGTCCAGTAGAGTTCGAATGTCGTCTGTTGCTGCGATGAGGGCGGTCTCCGTGCTGTGTTTGGCTACTACAATGACCACTCCCATGCTGCAGCTACTGTACTGGACTGCTAACGGCTTGGGGGATAGACTTAAGAGTGGGATAGTGCTCTAATATATCAAACGCATTCACCAGATGTAGTCCTGTCACAAGAGAGACATTTAGTGAACAACTCCTGCAAGGCTCCAGATCACTGGGGCTATAAATTAGTAGTTCACGCTGCATCCACTTGGTGGTCCAGGGGCTTGTGGACACTGCTTAAGAAGCGACTCCCTCTTGCCGTAGGCCAGACCTTGACTGATGTGCAAAGCAGGTATGTAGCCCTCTCAGTCACATGGAAGGAAGAGACTGTCTGTATGTTATCCACCAGCACTACACCGCCCTCCCTGATCTCAGCAAACTTCTACTGGACTTGTCTGATGGGGAACTCTTGGTTGGGTGATATTTTAACATGGCACTGTGTGACCATAGGGATCGTTACCCCCCATGGTGCCCACCACATTGCCACTCTCGCCTGTCGGATTTCCTATCAGCCATAGGGTTAGCTGATGTATGACATGCTCTCAAGCCACAAATCCACCAATACAAATTTCATTTAGGGGCAAATAATAGCCTTTCACTGATCTTCTTTAATCTCACACTGGCAGATAAAGTCGCCGATTTCTGTGATGTGTGCCACTTGGTGAGAGGAATTTCCAATCATTCCCCGATATGAGCGAGTTACAGCTTAGATAAACCACACAAACGATGGGCCATTACACTTAATCGCTGGTATCTTAAAATTCCGAGCATAAGAAAAGGGCTGATACAAACCAACAAACATTAATTTAAGGAGAACTAATAATCAGGCAAGAGCCTCCATATTCTCTAGGAAGCCTTTAAGACAGTGGTCAGGGGGCAAGCACTCTTTTTGGAAAAAGCGGGGACCCCTACTCCTAATGAGTTCACCACTAGTAGGGACTGAGGTAAGCTAATATTTGAAAAACAAAACAGTAGTGAACGCAATTACTAAGCCAAAAACCCAGGGAAAACACACACAAATTATTAAGTTAAATGTTGTGACATGTAGACAATATTAATAGAAACCAAACATGTTATTTGTATACAAAATAGTATTTATAGTTTATTTATATTCTATTCTTCATTTTTGTTGGAAATTTCTTTTATAAAAAAAAAATATATTCAATAAAAGATTCAATAACATACATTATTATGATTCAAAAAAGTGTGAAGACAAGTCAAAAACAACAAAGGGAAAGAAAGAGGACCACAAATGGAGCAGCTATATTCTATAGAAAACATTTAGGTTGATTGCAAGTAGTAAGGTCTGGTACATACTTCATTGATGCTGTATACATACATTTGATTTGAATTGCAATCATCTTTTACATAGTCGCTATTTAGACAAGGGTATTATAGTCTAGTTGTAGTTAACGAACAAAGGTGTCTATAGATCCTAATACTATTAGCAAACAAAAAGAACCATTTACTGTCATTAAGTATAGTTGAGAGCAGATACGTATGAAGAGAAGGGAAAGTGGTAGAGAAGAGGGGGATAAAAAAGAAAACAAGAGAGTCTGCAAACCATGGTCAATACGTGAAATGGAGCCAAACAGTGGAACTATGTTTGATTATCAATTTGATAACTAATACAAGGTGCGTTTAAAATGCATACTTTCTTGAAGTATAAAGGAAGGTCCGAAATAATATTGTTGTAGTCACTTACGTGGTGGTAAGATCGCAAGCTGCTTAAGGTTATTACGTAGGTTTGTTCAAGAAGCTTTACAGCGGGGGTAAACAAATCAGCATACTTTAATATTACTATCCTCGTTAAAGTGTATACTCTCTTTCTAACAGAAAATACACCCATTTATAATCTTTCTTTTTAAATTAATAAGGTCACGGGTGCATTGTCCCCCTGCCTTGAATTAGTTATCAAATTGATAATCAAACATAGTTCCACTGTTTGGCTCCATTTCACATAACTACAACTAGACTATAATACCCTTGTCTAAATAGCGACTGCATATTAATTGAATATCAAATGTGGTATTTTCTTTCCCTTTTTTCGCTTTAATAATAATTAGACCTATGCCCAGGGTTTAAGATAATGAATTTATAAAACTGTACAATAAGACAATATTACAGTTTGTGACATGGCCCTTTTATATGTTTTTCAGTGTTGTGTTTTTTTTTTGTCCTGTTGCAAATGACGGACTCCTGAAGAAGGCAATAGCCGAACCGCGCATAGAGTTCCCATCCACCGCTTTGCTAACTCCACTAGCCCTACTCAACAACTTAGTCATTTGTGGTCCTCTTTCTTTCCCTTTGTTGTTTTTGACTTGTCTTCACACTTTTTTGAATCATATTAATGTATGTTATTGAATCTGTTATTGAATAGATCCATTTTTTATAAAAGAAATTTCCAACAAAAAGGAAGAAAAGAATATAAATAAACTATAAATACTATTTTGTATACAAATAACATGTTTGGTTTCTATTAATATTGTCTACATGTCACAACATTTAACTTAATAATTTGTGTGAGTTTTCCCTGGGTTTTTGGCTTAGTAATTGCGTTCACTACTGTTTTGTTTTTCAAAAATCAGGGGGCAAGCACTCTCCCTCTCGGTTGGGCCCAAAAGGAACAAAAGGGCTGTAATAGAGGTGCTAGAAGTCGATATATTTGGCCTAGAGGTGGAATTAGCAAGAGATTACACCAAAGCCACTAGACACACTTTAGACCTTAAGCAGCAAGAATACAGAGATCTATTGAGGTAGGCTGTGAAAGTCAGACATCTACTGACGCAACATACGATCTATAAAAAGTGGTAATACCTAAAGAGGGCAGACTAGCAGAGGTGTGACCCTCCAATCGCCCCATTTGCTTCTCAATGTGGAGGCCAAGATCCCAGCCAAACTTTGAGAGTACTGACTCATTCAAATCATCTCTAAACTAGTACACCCTGATCAGGCCTGCTTTATGCCGGGCAAAACATGGCTATCAATCTACTCCAGTGTGTGCCTTGCAGGGTAGATACTATATGTGAAGATGCAGTGGTCCTATCCCTTGGCGCTCGCATGGTCTTCAACACTGTTGAGAGGCCTTACTTCTTCACAGTACGAGAACCTATTGTCAGGACTAGGGCGGCTTGCGGTCTAGGGCCCGCCCCATCCTGTAGGCACATATGCCTGTTCCTGTGCGATCAACCCTTACGTGGTAAAAGCCATAGAGTAGCCCCTGGAGCATTGTGGTGGTGAAAATGTTTAAAGATGCATGTTCTTGTGTCCTAGTATGTTTGTTCTCTTTACTAACTTTTTCCCACCTAGGATGCGTGAGATTTGGCATCTCACGCGAGATGCGTGAGATTTGGCATCTCACGCGAGATGCGTGCGATTTGACATGGGCGTGCCTACGATGACGTCAGCGACCGCGCCCAGTTCCCCGTGCTCACTATTCAGCGTCTTCTGGTGAAGGAGGAATAGGATCTTGGGGCTCGGTTTCTCGGCGTGGCCAGCTTTCTTTTTTTGATCGGTGGAGAGTTCTGGGTGCCTGAAGACTGCTGCAACGCTCGCTGAGCTGCAGGAGGAGTTTAGAATCTGCGGAGGCTTCTCTTCTTGATTGGCTCCTGGTGAGGCTAGCTTTTAGGTGTTACCTGTCACTAACCCAGATTGAGAAGTAGAGTATGTCGTACTCTACAGGTAAGATTGCGAATCGTGTTAAAACCATCTCTGTGAATTATTAGGAACATTCGTTTTGATTCTCAAGATCATTACCATATTCACAAGTGTGATTCTTGTTCAGTAGAAATTCTATGCATGTTTTCTCTAGCTCATTACCATATTCACAAGTGTGATTCTTGTTCTATAGTAGTTTTGTGAATGTTTTTGGGAATACTTTTAAAGTCACATAAAATAAGGAAATATAAGACACTGATGGTTTAGATGATTGAAAACCTAGTCATAGAAAGACCTAAACCAAATTGTGCCGCTTATGTCTTTGAGCAGTTGATACTGAAGTGAAGTATTATCACCACAATATAGCGGATCTAAGAAAGGCCAACTAAGAGTCTGATTGTCTGAATAAACGCAAGCCACGAAGCTCTTACGCTAGTTCCTGATTGAAGGACAGAATCTGATGTACTAATTTACGTCTTTGTGCAAAGGAAAGTGCGTGTATTTTTGTTTGTGAGTAACTTTTCCTTTTCAGATCTCCTTCCTAGCTGTTCCCTTCATAATTCCCTTCCCCCCCCCACTTAATCACTTCAATACTCTGTGTAATCATTACAATCAGAGTTTGAGGTATTGAGAGGTGGGCCCCTTAAATCATCACTCCAGACCCTGAGGAAGAAGCAACCTGACACCTATGGACTTTGACTCCTAGTTGCTCATATGGCTCTGCCTTCTCTATTCGGGGCCACTGGCCTAAGTGTTGGTGAAAGGGTGGACCTCCTGAATATTCCCCCTACAGCACTGAACCAGACAAGGCTGCTCCTCTCGCTGCCTCTAGTGACCTGGGATGGGAGAGACCCGTTGATTCGGGGACTACGTTGGACAGAGGACTTGAAAGATAGAATATCCTTGTACGCCGATAACATGCTGCTCTACATTCCAAAACCACGATACACCATAGCCAGGATTCTCCAGGTATTCAACAGTTTTGGCAAATGCTCTGGCTACACTAGCAGCTGGTCCAAATCCATGATATACAGTCTATGTGACCCGGCACCAAGCCTGCCGCCGGAATGTGTGGTGGAGGTGGTAACGGAGGATGTTCGATATCTGGGTATATATGTTACCACCATCCCAGACCTTTTTCATGCCCATAACCTTCAGGCCCAACTGACGTGACTTCAGGCAGACATCCACCATTGGTGTTCACTGCCACTGACGTGCTGGAAATCGCAGCTTTATAGAAAATGTGGTGCTCCAGCGATTTTTCTTCTCCCTACAAAATACACTGCTCCCGGAGACATATTTTAGGACCACAGGGAGTGAGGTCAGGGCCATGCTGTGGAATGGAATGTACCCATGAATAGCCTTACTGAAACTGTTGCAAGGGTGATATGACCGGTGGATAGTCTTGCCCGATATCCAGAATTATTATCAGGCTGCACTGCTGGTGGTCATTAATCAATGGGTTCATCGGCCTCTGGATGAGCCTGCATATCACATGGGCAGAAATGTTCTGCGTCCAGGAGGGTATAAGCAAGCACTATACAGCAATCACAGCGTCTCCACCTCATGGGGCCAATTAAGCTCACAGGGTGACATTGGCACACCACACACAAAACACTAGGCTGGCATAACACGCTGATCCAGGCCACCTCACTATGGAATGCTGAAAGATTAGGCACATTGAGAAAATGCCCTGGCTTTGATAAATGGGAACTTATAGGTATGTAAAATAGGAGTACAACACACAACAAAAAGTTTAATTAGGGTCAAAGGCCAAAATTTAAAGACCACCTGGAATATGTAGCCCCTAAACTGACTTATACACACAGAATATACTCCAGCGTCTGGAAAATCAGAAAACAAAAAAGGAAGTTCCTATTAAGAATCAAAGATGTGAAATGGCAACAAACATAAAAGTTTATGTGTATGGATTCCCATCATTCACCAAGCCTGGTGATTAGCTTCATCATTTGGGTATCCCTAGATGTACATAATGACAGACTGGCTCTATGAACATCAGAGCTTACGAATGTCAAGAAGGTGTGTCCACCAAGATGAGCAGGGTAGAATATGTGGGACCAAGTTTTTTTAATGATATTTTTAAATGCAGTGCAAAATAGTGGGGTGCAAAGATATAAAATTGGTGTGTGAACAGACTAACAATTCTTATTCGTGTCAGTCACGATCAAAGATTAAAAACGTGAGTGCCAGAACTAGTTTTGATAAATAGCTATCCTAAGCAGTGGTGGACAACATGTTTCAGCACTTGAAGGCAAAAGGTAAAGCCATGTGCTTTCGTCAGGACCTCAACAAAACAAAATTACAATAACTGCTGTTTATAATACTTCAAAAAAGGATATGGTGTGAGGACTGCATCTCACAATCCCGTTTCCCTTTCGGTATCTTCAGTTTTCTGAAAAAATAAATAAAATAAAAGCACAAAACACATGTGATTCTTTACATAGGAACAACCAAAAAAGTTCTCTCTTAATATGCGGCCACAAAACATTCTGCCATCATATATGTCCCTGAGTGGTACATAACACCATCTTACCTTTATAATAAGGAAGATAAAGCCTCACCCCACCTGGCAACGGCTCAGGATATAGGAGGCACCGCTCTAAAAAGAAGAATACACCAAACTAAAATCCTTGGGGTGTATCGGACTTTTACATTAAAATCAGTAACACCTATCCACAGCACACACACACAAAAACAATTCGGCACTAGATACATTCACATAATGTATGTGTAGTTTGACACTGATACTGATGCTTAAGGGCAGACCACAAGGATATCAAGATACAATATGTTCAAGAATATACTGCATTGACATATATGCAGAAGGTACAGCTAATAGAGTCCATTTTGGAGAAAATTACCATTTTTTTCTTTTCCTTTGAAAATAGGCAATAAGTGTTACTCGCTGTACATAGACCATACATTGACAACGTTTTAGTCTCAAGTCCTAGATTTGTAATGAGGAAGTAGCTGTATCTACCCATTATGTCCAAGCATTGTATACAAATCTGGTTCCGGGTTTTCGCTGTCTTGTAAGGTATTATGTCAAGTTTAAAAACAGCCTTGCATTTGACACGAGTGCCCCCAATTGCCGCATACGTCGCATTTTACCCAAAGATTTCCAACCTGAGTAGAAATGAAGCCTTCGCCTACCTTTCCGTCGGTACCTCGGACGGAATGTCTGACTAAATATCGAAACCAAAAATATCGACATACAAAAATATCGGGACAAAAATATCGAAGTCAAAAATATCGGAATCCTATCCCTAACAAGGTAAGTACAAAAATATCGAAAAAAAAATATCGTAGTACAAAAATATCGAAATTAAAAATATCGTTTTTTTAAATGTATTAATAATAATGTTAAAATAATTATAAAATACATATAATGTTACAAATATTAAATACAAATATTAAAACATAATTAAAAAATTAAAACTAATACATATACATTTAAAATAAATTAAAAACTTAATAATTTAATGTAATTTTATATTTTGTAATTTCATTTAATTGATTTAATTTAAATTTATTTAATTTTTACCCTGTACGACTGTACCCCAAAAACCCAAAACTGACCCAGAACCCTAAAAATACCCCTTTACCCATGAACTGAAAACTGACCCTGAACCCTAAAAATACCCCTTTACCCAAAAACTGAAAACTGACCCTAAACCCTAAAAATACCCCTTTACCCAAAAACTGAAAACTGACCCTGAACCCTAAAAATACCCCTTTACCCAAAAACTGAAAACTGACCCTGAACCCTAAAAATACCCCTTTACCCCAAAACTGAAAACTGACCCTGAACCCTAAAAATACCCCTTTACCCATGAACTGAAAACTGACCCTGAACCCTAAAAATACCCCTTTACCCATGAACTGAAAACTGACCCTGAACCCTAAAAATACCCCTGTACCCATGAACTGAAAACTGACCCTGAACCCTAAAAATACCCCTTTACCCATGAACTGAAAACTGACCCTGAACCCTAAAAATACCCCTGTACCCATGAACTGAAAACTGACCCTGAACCCTAAAAATACCCCTGTACCCAAAATTAATTAATATTATTTAATTACCAATTAATTATTAATTAACAATAACAATAAAGTAAATATATTAGCACATTTGCTGTAATTAATTTAATTTAAAAATTAATATTATTTTGCACAATTAATTAATTAAGAATAACAATAAATTATATATAAAAATTACTATAATGAATTTAATTAAATAATTAATAATAATTAATTACCAACTAATTAATCATTATAAATATGAAAAAAATTATAATAATTAATTAAGTAATTAATAGAAATTAATTACCAATTAATTATTAATTAAAATATGTACAAACATATATCAATTAATTAATTATTATTAAATTACTTCCCACCCTATTCCCCTATAAACACATAACCCGCTACAGAACATATTTATCAATTAATAAATTAATTAAAAATAATTTAAAATTAATTCTCAATTAATTAATTAATAATTCCTAATAATTAATAATTAATTTAACATAATTAAATTACTTCCCACCCTATTCCCCTATAAACCCGCTACAGTAGTAAAAGACAATATTTAATAAAATAACATTAAAAATAAATAATAAAACATAATAAATACAATATAATATACACTAAATTTATTTAAAAATTGATATTAGTAACATCAAAGTTATTAATTTCGATATTATTAACATCGATATTTACAACTTCGATATTACTGATATCATACCAATATCGATATTTAGACTGTTGATATTACTTACCTTCGATATTTTTGTATATCGATATTTAAACTTCGATATTTTTGCATATCGATATGTAAAAATCGATATTTTGTCTGTGTACCCCTCGGACGGTCAGCAAAGCCGCCGGGGAGGTACCAAACGGGTGGGCGATCGGGATTATATGTCCCGTATGGCTACGGCAGTCTTCCGGGTCTCCTTCCGGTATCGCGATATTACATGTACCGCGAGACTACGATCGGAACTTAAAAAGAAATGGAAGTTGTAGTTCCAAACTCGCACATGAGAGTAGAGGCAAATTTTAAGGATTTACACATTGATCTTGTCTGTGATAACAAGAGATTTGTTCAAAAATTAATTCAAATTCATCTACCTGTCAGGTCAATGTGCCAAACTATCTCTAATACATGTCGTTCTGAGATATCGCGATACCACTAGTGCCGCGAGATTGCGATCGGGACTACAGAGAAAAAATGAGAGTTGTAGTTCCAATCAGGCCCGTGGAAGTATGTTATCAAAATATATACATCGACCTTATGTGCAATCAGATTTAAAAAATAATTCAAGAATTAATTTCTCATTGCTCATGTGTTAACATTAGTCTAATTCTCAGATCGATGCCCCAAGCTCCCTTGAATTTCAAGGTTTTACAAGAACAAAACATTACTGATCAGACATAGTATGCATCTTTTTAAACAACAAGGTTAATAACGATGGCCAGGGAACTAGGAAAAACAAAGAAGAGATTTTTAGGACATTGACCTTAACTTTCCATTCTTTTCTAGGCACATCATTCATGTTGTAATCATATGTAACACTAATGTGATCAGTATGTAAGAGTGCCCAGATGTACTATGGGCATGTTTGGTTTGGGATTGCACATACTATTCAGAAAAATACAGGAAGGTTTTTATAGCGATGACCAAGGAATAGAGTCGTTTAATCCCTTAGTGTCACTTTTGAGTCTAAGACCCAGCGCTGTTCTCTGTGGAACAAGAATTTAGCAATGTCAGTGACATGCTGAAGAATATACGGTTGTTCCAAAATCGTCCATGTCATATCCTCAGGTTTATGATTCAGTTCCAGAAAATGAGCAGTTAATCTTGTGGCTTGTTTTTTGCACCTTATTGTGCTCATGTGTTCCATAATGCGCAGTTTAACCTTGCGTGCCGTCATGCCCACATAGTGAAGTCTGCAGGGGCAAGAAATCAGATATACCACTCGCTCGCTATTACAGTTTGTCATCTTGTTCTGTACCCATGGGCGTTCTGTGCATATGTCGATTGTCTTGGATTTTTTTGTCATAGGACACACTTTACAAGAACCACAGGGGAAATAACCCTGTAGGTTCGGAGTGCCCCAGATGGTATCTTGTGCAGCTGCTTTAATGGCAAGTGGCCTCTTGTGTACCAGCTTGTCTCGTAAGTTGCTATTTCTTTTGAAAGCAAAAAGAGGAGGGGGCAGGTTATCACCTTCAACATTTAGAATTTTCCAATTCTTCAGAATAGATTTTTTTACATCATTAGACATTGTTGAAAATGTGTTAATAAATGTCAACCTCTTAGACAAGGTCTGTTTGGTATTGACCTCAAGTAGGCTCTCTCGATTGTTATTACTGGCCCGTTTGACTGCTTGCCTAACAACTTTCTTTGGATAGTTTCTCTCTATTAAATTAGATGTCAAAGTTATTGCATGTTTGAAGAAACTTTCTTTAGTAGAACAGTTCCTCCGGATGTGGAGAAACTGTCCAAAAGGCAAGTTGTCCCTGAGGGCTACCGGATGGTGACTTTTGTAGCTCAGCAGGGAGTTCCTTGCCATGGGTTTGGTGTACAATTCAATCTCAAGGCCATCAGGCGAGGCCGTAATCAGAAGGTCCAGAAAGGGCAGTGTGTGTTTATCCATCTCTACTGTAAACCTCAGGAAATTATTCCTGCCATTTTACCACATCAGGAACTCGTTCACACTTGCTATGTCCCCTCTCCAGACAACCAAGATATCATCAATGTATCGCCTCCAAAGACGGATGGAGTTGCGATCAGGGTTGTTCTGGTTGAGGACATGTTCCTGCTCGAACACGTGAACATAGAGATTAGCCATGCTGGGAGCGAAAACGCTCCCCATGCTCGACCAGATGTTTGGAGGTAGATGGTATCCTCAAATTTAAAGAAATGTTCTTTCATGGCTATTTGCGCACACGCCATAATAAAGTGTGGAGGTGTAATAGAATCTAAGTTGCGTTGTGATAACAACATGTTCACAGAGTCGAGAGTCTCGTCCTGTGGGATTGAGGTGTAGAGGGACTCTACATCGAATGATACCAGTATATCCGTCTCATAGTTATATTTGATGTCCGGGATGAGTCTGAGGACATCTTTGGTGTCCTGAAGGAAGGTAGGAGTTTCCTTCACCATGGGATTTAGAAAGAAGTCAACAAAGGTGGAAAGGGGTTCTAATAAGGACACAATCCCTGAAATGATCGGTCGCCCCAAAGGTGGTCGATTAGGCTTATGAACCTTTGGGAGGACATAGAAATAAGGCATAACTGGTTTCTGGTTTATTCGTAATGAGAAACTTGGCTTCATGAGCTGTTATCCAACCCTCACTTTCTGCCTCCTCCACAATAATATAGATTTCTCTTTTGATCCTTTCTGTGGGGTCTTGTTTTAGGGGTCGGTAAGCATTTCTCATCCCTAACTGCCGTAGACACTCATTCCGATAGACCACAGTGTGTAGGAGAACTATCGCTCCTCCTTTGTCTGCCGGCTTGATGGTAACAGCGGTATCAGACATAAGGCTACGAAGAGCTAGGTGTTCTTCTTTTGTGAGATTAGAGAATTTCTTGCATTCTTTTTGCAAAGTGAGGGTGAGATCTCTATTAACTGCTTTTTCAAAAGTTAGAACTTGTGGAGGTACAAGATTAACAGGGGGACAAAACGTAGACGGTTGTCTCAACCCAGTGTTGGAGTCGATGGATTCCGCATCCGTTTCTTTATCTTTAAAGAAAAAGTGTAATCTCACTTTGCGAAAAAAGTTAGCCATTTCCCAAGTCACTCTAAAAGGATCGCCATGGGTGGTACTTACGAAACCCAAGCCTCTGTTGAGTATCTTTTCCTCACTCTCAGTCAACTCTCTGGAGCTCAGATTTATTACTAATCCGACTCGTTGCTCGTCCCTGCTTGACCCTGTTTGTTCTTCTTGGAGCTGCGCAGAGTCCGTGGTGAAGGAGGTGGACTCCAATGAACTTGTGCTCTCTGGTTTCTGCGTCTGCCTCTCTGTTGTCCTCGGCCAAACCCTAAAAAATGCTGGTTAGGGAAATTACCTTGAACGTTTTGATATGGTAACATTGGGCCCATGGGGCCCATTGGGCCAGGGGGAAAGGGTGGTTGCCAGGGATTTTGTTGCCACCATGGAGGAAATTGTTTAAAGGAACCCCCTCGCCAATTTTGCTGATACATTCTACCTCTCCCTCTGCCTCTTTGTTTTCTGCCTTGAGCGGATGAATCGGAATCGCTAGAGTCGGTTTTGTCATCAGATGATGAACCATAACCCGATCCAAGTTTACGACCTTTGTTGTTGAGATCAGGTGGAACATAACCATCACTAGTGTATGGGTATACTTTCTCAAATTTGAATTTTGCTAAGTCCTTTTTAAATTTTTCCATTTTTGAAAACAGAAAATTATCTTTAAATTCTTTATTGGTCCTGTTTGATTCTTCCTGGTTTTTCTTAAAGGATGTACTAATAGTGGTCTTAATTTGGTTCTCGAGTACCTGTATCTCTATTAGGATGGTGTCTGCCACGCGTTTTGCAGTTTTGATAATTAAAATTAACCAATCGCGTGTGCAGCGCCAAGCGATCATCGACCAGTCTTTAAGGAACTCTTTATCCTTAAGAAATAGTATTGGTGCATTTGTCACTATAAGCCCTGAAGGGGAACAATTCACTCTCAGGTACTCTGCCATTGTCAGACTGTGAACTATAGTGCGTGAATGTGATTTTTTAAGGCCAAGTACTTTGTACCATTCATCCTCAGTAATAGCACCTGAGGAAGAAGGGAGACTATCAAGAATGCTAGGGTTTAGTGCCAGAATAGATTCTAGCTCGTTTTCATCATAAGATAAGCCACGGATCTCTGTCATGATCAGGTCAAAAGTGTGATGCGAAAGGTGTATATGTATCTATGCACCAAAGAAATTCTGTAGTGGCCGAAGACCAAAGTACTGTGATAACGGAGCTATCGGTCCACTTTGCGTGTAACCGATCCTAGTAAAATATAGGATGTCAAAGTGACCCACAGCCGAAGCTGCACTGAATACAACACAAAACAAAAAGTTTAATTAGGGGCAGAGGCCAAAATTTAAAGACCATCTGGAATATGTAGCCCCTAAACTGACTTATACACACAGAATATACTCCAGTGTCTGGAAAATCAGAAAACAAAAAAAGGAAGTTCCTATTAAGAATCAAAGATGTGAAATAGCAACAAACATAAAAGTTTATGTGTATGGATTCCCATCATTCACCAAGCCTGGTGATTAGCTTCGTCATTTGGGTATCCCTAGATGTACATAATGACAGACTGGCTCTATGAACATCAGAGCTTACGAATGTCAAGAAGGTGTGTCCACCAAGATGAGCAGGGTAGAATATGTGGGACCAAGTTTTTTTAATGATATTTTTAAATGCAGTGCAAAATAGTGGGGTGCAAAGATATAAAATTGGTGCGTGAACAGACTAACAATTCTTATTCGTGTCAGTCACGATCAAAGATTAAAAACGTGAGTGCCAGGACTAGTTTTGATAAATAGCTATCCTAAGCAGTGGTGGTCAACATGTTTCAGCACTTGAAGGCAAAAGGTAAAGCCATGTGCTTTCGTCAGGACCTCAAGAAAAAAACGGTAATTGTCTCCAAAATGGACTCTATTAGCTGTACCTTCTGCATATATGTCAATGCAGAATATTCTTGAACATATTGTATCTTGATATCCGTGGGGTCTGCCCTTAAGCATCATTATCAGTGTCAAACTACACATACATTATGTGAATGTATCTAGTGCCGAACTGTTTTTGTGTTTGTGTGCTGTGGATAGGTGGTACTGATTTTAAGGTAAAAGTCCGATACACCACAAGAATTTTAGTTTGGTGTATTCTTCTTTTTAGAGCGGTGCCTCCTATATCCTGAGCCGTTGCCAGGTGGGGTGAGGCTTTATCTTCCTTATTATAAAGGTAAGATGGTGTTATGTACCACTCAGGGACATATATGATGGCAGAATGTTTTGTGGCCGCATATTAAGAGAGAACTTTTTTGGTTGTTCCTATGTAAAGAATCACATGTGTTTTGTGCTTTTATTTTATTTATTTTTTCAGAAAACTGAAGATACCGAAAGAGAAACGGGATTGTGAGATGCAGTCCTCACACCATATCCTTTTTTGAAGTATTATAAACAGCAGTTATTGTAATTTTGTTTTGTTGAGGTCCTGACGAAAGCACATGGCTTTACCTTTTGCCTTCAAGTGCTGAAACATGTTGTCCACCACTGCTTAGGATAGCTATTTATCAAAACTAGTTCTGGCACTCACGTTTTTAATCTTTGATCGTGACTGACACGAATAAGAATTGTTAGTCTGTTCACGCACCAATTTTATATCTTTGCACCCCACTATTTTGCACTGCATTTAAAAATATAATAATGTTTTTTTGTGGCCGCATATTAAGAGAGAACTTTTTTGGTTGTTCCTATTTAAAGAATCACATGTGTTTTGTGCTTTTATTTTATTTATTTTTTCAGAAAACTGAAGATACCGAAAGGGAAACGGGATTGTGAGATGCAGTACTCACACCATATCCTTTTTTGAAGTATTATAAATAGCAGTTATTGTAATTTTGTTTTGTTGAGGTCCTGACGAAAGCACATGGCTTTACCTTTGCCTTCAAGTGCTGAAACATGTTGACCACCACTGCTTAGGATAGCTATTTATTAAAACTAGCCCTGGCACTCACGTTTTTAATCTTTGATCGTGACTGACACGAATAAGAATTGTTAGTCTGTTCACGCACCAATTTTATATCTTTGCACCCCACTATTTTGCACTGCATTTAAAAATATAATTTAAAAAACTTGGTCCCACATATTCTACCGTGCTCATCTTGGTGGACACACCTTCTTGACATTCGTAAGCTCTGATGTTCATAGAGCCAGTTTGTCATTATGTATATCTAGGGATACCCAAATGATGAAGCTAATCACCAGGCTTGGTGAATGATGGGAATCCATACACATAAACTTTTATGTTTGTTGCCATTTCACATCTTTGATTCTTAATAGGAACTTCCTTTTTTTGTTTTCTGATTTTCCAGACGCTGGAGTGTATTCTGTGTGTATATGTAAAATAGGAGACCTTTGGTCCAAGAGGGAGGTGGTCCCATTCACTGACCTACAGAGGGAATATGAGCTAGCTCCGACTGAGACTCTTGAGTACCTACAAATAAGACATGCCCTGTTAACAGTGATCCCAGGAGGAGATTATCTTCCAGAATTTTCCCCACTAGAAAATAGGCTTTTAACGGACCATATGAGTCACAAGGCGATATCCCTAACCTACCTAAATTGTTTTAATAATTCCGAAACCCCCTCCTGTACCTCCGTAACCAATGGAATGAAGACCTTGGTGACCTGGTAGATGATGATTGGCCAGAAGCCCTGGCCTCTCCTAAGGAAGTAGCCATTTTGTTACCACTTAGATTAATTCAACAGATTATTTCTTTCCTGCAGTACCTTAGTTCGGATGTACAAAGGCTCGGATTCCACGAGTCACAGGCTTTGTGGTACAGAGGGTACCTTTTATCATTTAGTTTGGGAATTCTTGCAGTGCAGGTTTTTAGTCTGTAATAAATTGCATGCACAAGGTCTATGGCGGGGAATTTCCACTCTCGCCAAAATTGTGTCCCCGCAGTATATGGGATATTACTGATTTGAATCACAAGAACGGATCTGGGTGACCTTGGGAATGGCTATTGCCAAACGTAACATTGCCCGCTTGTTGGGAGCACCGTCAGCACAGACTTTCATGGTCTGGAAAAAAGACATGGATTGGTGCATGGTGGCTGAGAAGATTTTCTATGAAAGCCCCAGGAAGTGGGAGCAGCTTTGGGGTGGATGGAATGTTTACAGAGTAGGTATGTGCCTTGCTACCTCCACACTATCTGCTCGTGCCTTTGCCTCAAGACTCAAGGTCTTCAATGTACGCAGCAATGGGGACCAGACTGGAGAGTTTGGAGTAACAGTGAACAATATGAACCTGCATGTTGTATAGTCTATTGATAAATATGGCTGCAGTGGTGTATTTGCTGCAATATGATGTGTAGTATGACTAATAAAAAAAGTAAAAAATAAATAAAATCAGTGCTAAACTTCTGCTTGCCAAAACCTGTCTTTAAATCGATGGTAGTTGTTGCAAGTTGTGCGAATATTTCACTTCACAAAGTTTACCACTAATCAGCTATTCCTAGCTGTCATGAATCCACATGTGGCCCCACTTCTAACTGCCCCAAACAATAACGTCTGTACCCTACTATCTGGTCCTGGTCACTACTTCTCATGCCACCTTCTCTGGCACGTGTGCTACACTAGCCTAGTCAAGTTATTGCCCAGCACTGTGCACCAATGCTCCCCACATTTGGTGTGCCCCCTTGCGCTTAATCCTCTGCACATGCCCAAATCAATACCTTGATTGCCAGGATGGTCAACCATACATTCAAGGCTTGTTTTATTGTATATGCTGGTGTGTAGATTTGCTATGGGTGTGGTTACTGCTGTAAATATTGCTTGTGCCAATTTTTGTTGGAATATCTTACTCAACATGACGATCAGGCTCTGGGGGATGCACCTTATGAAGAGTAAGGGTGGGCGTAGTTCGCGTAGTAGCGCTACGCGAAGTGCACTTCGCACTACGCGAACTTCACGTAGCACTACTCGAGCTGCGTAGTAGCATGTTCGCAATGTGCAAGATGCGTTTTCAATGATTGCACATTGCGGATAAGCATCCGGCACTGTGCAATCATTGAAAATGGCATCTTGCACAGTGCGAGCTGTAGTTTTCTGCTGCTCGAGTAGATTATTACTCGAGCTGCAGCTTTCTCATCGCGAACTGGTAGTTTCTCATTGAGAGCGGTCGCGAGCATGCACAACCACTCCCAATGACAAACCTTACCTCCCTGCGTTGAGAATCTCGCCGGGATGTAATGTTGCTTGCTCGCGGTCGCGAACATGACGTTCAGGACCGCGAACAGGCAAAAAAATGAGCGCTGCACTACGCTACGCTGCACTACGCATGTTCGCACTGTGCTACGTGCTGCTCGTGTAGTGTGAAGTTGCGCAAACTTCGCAAACTCCGCGAGCGTAGCGCTTCGCCCAGGACTAATGAAGAGGAAGCATCGACCCACATATAAACACACTTGCCTAAGCCACGCAATATTTCCGGGTCCCGCAAGTGTTCTCGCCAGCCATTTGGATTGCCGCCAGTATATGCAGCCATTCCGGAAGCTTCAATGCTTCGTATTGAGGAATTTGCAGAAGAATCCTTGGCTCACAGAACCCCCTGCAGGAATTTTGGACAATGCCAGGCCTAGCACTTGATGAGTACCCTCATTGTAAGTGAGAGGTTCACGTGTTTGGGGGGGTTGCCTTTTTACAGAGGTGTTGGCAATATGAACATCATCCCAATGACAAAGGAAGTTTGCTGGCCTATGGACCTTTCAATGAGCTGATGGTTGGAAACTTGTGTTTCTGTTCGGTTCTCAAACAAACTAACAGTTGGACTACTACATTATTGCATTTAAAATTGTGACTACCTGTGCTTTAAGATTTACGTATGTTGAGTCAGCCGTGGTCCGTGCAGGTAACAGCGGTGGGGGCGGGTGGGTGGTGATTTTGAGGGACAATGCTGAGGGAAAATTAAATAATTAATTTCCCTCTGCATCGTCCCTAGAAATATATCCCTCACGCGGCCCCACTGCTGCACCGCTGTTACCTGCACGGACCGCGGCTGATTAGAGTGACACTGTAACACTTGTATCTGCTCCTAGTGCTGCATCTTGTAGCTTTTAGTTTATCAAAGAATGTTCTAGAGCTTCTCAGTAGTAAGTTGAGGTTAGTACCTCACTTAGTCTTTCTATGTGAAGCAACTGCCACCTCGACTTCATGGTGACTATAACCTTCAGTTGAGAGTTCAAGGCTGCTCAACTTTTCACCTGAGTATAATTATTTTAGCTTTTTGTTTTAGTTTTTTTTTTTGGCTCATTATTTTAGTTTATTATTTGGTCTAGACACCTTTCCCTAGAGTACATTCCGATACCACTGTGTAAATTTCATTCCGATGGTGGCGGTCTGGAAGCAGGGGAGAGTCAGAACATGCTGCCCCCGCAACAGGCCACTAGAGATCCTGGTTGATAGCAATCAAAATTGTGGCACCCTTACACTACCCTTTAAATGTACATTTAAATTTGACATACAATTAAGCAAATCCATCAGTTAAAGAACAAAAAACCTTTCTCTTAATTTTGATATAGCTTCACTTGTTCTGCTTCACTAACATTTCAAAGCACATAATTCAATATTTTTTCAAATGTCAGTGAAAAAATATCTTCTACAGGCTCAAATTTGGAATGTTACTCCTATGCAATAGATCCTATCGATATACACATAAGGGTTGAATTAGAAAAGTTAATGTACACCTGTCAAATTAATTGCAAAAACAATTTCTATATTGAGGTAAAAGACACACCTAGTTCACCGCTGTTTATCAGACCCCAAAATCCTGAGGTAAAAATACCCATTGAATCAAAGCAAATTCACTGGAAATGTGATAAAGGGTGAATTTCCTATAATTGGCTTCCATTATGTGTCAAACTACAAGCCATCTTACATGCTGGTTGCACACGTGGTTCAGTGATGCCTTCATGATTGTGATTATTCTGTTGAGGGGTTATTACCAATTCCTAAATCAACTGTTATCACACAGACACTTCTTTGAGAACTGCAAGTGTGCCCCTCTACACATACCAGAGTGCCCTCTTCTGCAGTTAGCACTACCAATAATCACTCATATTCTGACAACTTTAACCCCTCTCTATCTGTACCTGAACGCTCGATACTTGATCTTTTGCATCTACCTTATCTGTACCCTACCATCATCATGTCGCAACGCACCTCGGGCGCCGATGACCTCTTTGCTCAGCTAGGATCGAATGCTTGTAAGATCATCTACCCCGCCAATCTATCGTTGAAAGCAAAAAAGACCTTCAAACACAATCTGCTCAAAGGATGGCCGGAAACTCTTATCTCAGATACATTTACTTCATCTAAGGGCTCTGTGGTGACCGACCTCATATTCTACACCAACAGAAGAGCTCAGTGGAGAAAGACTCTTACCCCTATGCTAAGACTCAAACTCCTGACCAAAACTCTGCATGGTTTCCGCTTGACCACGCTACCCTCCCCTGCCCTCAAGGCAGTTTTGACCACCTCTCTATATAATACTGGGAACATTCTTATTCAAGCCACTGACAGGAATCTCAAATTCTTTGACAATATCCTTATGGGGATCAAAAAAACACACTTAATACCCTGACATCGCCTTATATCCATCACAACAGTTCCCCCTCTATATCTTCCCATGTTGCACCCTACACCTCTACTTCTTTTAGTTCTGCATCCCAACCCCTACCTATGGGCCTTACAACTACATTTGCACCCTCAATACCCTATGCCTCTTCCTCCCCCACCTCTGAGCCAGTTCATTTACCTGTTGACTGCTCTGCTCTCTCCTACAATAAGAGGGACATACCAGTTATTCCTCTCTTTGGACCGGGTAGTACTGATCCGATAACCTCCCACCTAGGGGCTGCACAAAGAAGTTTACCTCCTCTTCCCCTATTGATGTCGAATTGCCCGTCACCTGCCTTCCTGCCTTACCACTGGCTGGTCTTTCAGCTCCAACAATACGAGGACTGTACATCACACCCTCCTCACTACTAACCTTGACTACCCTGTTAATCTACCCCCAGGGGCAGGCATTCCTTCCTCAACAGCGCTGGACACTGCTACTGACACCAGTCCTTCTCCACATAGCCTTGTCTCACCTTCCTCTGCCTCCTGCGCTTCTCCTAGTGCCGGTTTTGAAACCAATTTGCCTGCTACGCTACCAAGCCCTACCATGGTGAGGGGCAGCCCCCTCCTACATCGTATCTGTCTCCAACTCATGCGGGTAATCTACCATTGTCTGACGACAAAACCACACTTTAGAGGAACTCCAGCTCCCCTTGTAAATGTGGTAAGGGACCTACTGTCCCTTCCAATTCCTTCCACACGTCAGAATCCTACCCCTCATCTATTACTAGGGTGGCTGAGGAGTGCTCTAGCAGGATTTACCTTGAGGAGAAGTTCACTGACCTTAAGCAAGATCTCCGGGCTGTCAAAGAGATCATGCAGTCCCTATTACAATTCTCCATGAAGACGGAGAAGGTATGGAATAAACTCCCTCCTATGGGGAATTTGCAATGCAATCCTCCTGGAGTCTTCGTGGATGGGGTCAAACAATCCTTTACCCGATCCCCACCTAGTTCCAGCTGGAATGCTAGGCCTCTTCCTAACCATCAATCCAGAGCGCATAGGTTTCAGCCTTAGCTCTTGGTTAGGACACCTTCGCTCTTGTACTCTCTTACAATGGCACAGGGACAAGCGCCTCCTCTAACTCCGATATTAACTTCCCCGCCATTTCCCCGGACCCTGACAGGGAACCCAGGTTCAATGCCAGATCGGTTAATAAGCATTACCGACTCCAAATTACTACCGCTCATCATGAAGAGATTAACACCTCCCCCTACATTTATTCAATGATGATCAACTGCAGATCAGCCGTGAAACATGCTGCGGACATCTCTGCAATCATATTAGCGCAAGACTTGGACCTACTGATTCTCACAGAAACCTGGCTCAACATGGCCTCCTCTCCTATTCTTGACATCTTAGTCCCGCCTGATTATGCCATTATACGGTGTGATCGGTTGGGGAAAATCGGGGGGGGGGGCATTGCTTTCATTCATCGCTCCAGCTTAATTATAAAACATTCTCAGAATGTTCTGCTATCTTCCTGTGAACTACTAGTAGCAGAAATTTGGAGTAAGGGCAAGGTTGGCTGTGTGCTTCACACGATCTACCATCCACCGGGTAACAATTTGTTCTTCATAGAGCGAATCCTGGAGGTTATCAGCTGTTGTTCGGATCAACCATACCATATCTTCCTCGGAAACTTCAACCTCCATTGGAATAACACCAATGATCTTTTAGTCAACTCATTTAAGTCTTTCCTTTCAGATCTCAACTTATCTCAATTCTGTAAGAAACTTACCCACAACAAAGGAGCAACTCTTGACCTCATTATTGCTAAAGACAATATCATCCAACTGGATATCATCCTACATTGTGACTGGTCAGATCATCATCAAATCGCCTTCCACATTCTGGAAAAGACCACTCGCAAAAATGGACAACCTCTTAAAGTTAAACAATTGTCTCGCAACATGAGAGACATCAACATTAATGATCTTACTTCCATTACTATAAAAAGACTTCAGCCGCCCCCTGACATGACCAACCTTGATGATCTGAGCACTACATTTGCACTGTCACAAATATCTTTGATACCATTGCGCCGAAACAACTTAATAGGATCCCTCTCAAACAATCCAAACCCTGGTTTAATGGTACCCTAAATAATGAACACCGTAAACTTAGGTCTTCTAAGAGGCTCTGGAGATATGAGCCCTCCACTACTAGCCTCCATCAACTTAGGAAAATAAGAAGTACATACAACAAAAAAATCTGCATTGCTAAAACAAACCATTTTAAGGAGCAGCTGGACGGTGATAAAAATAGACCCAAGATACTATTTGAAATCATCAAACAGCAATCAAACCACACGTCCAACCCCAACCTGGCTTACTTGACTCCGCTTCCTAGCAGGGAGGATTTCACAGTGCACTTCTCTGAAAAAACAAAGAAAATTGAACTGGAGTTGCAACCTAACACTCCCATGGTGCCACCTCTAATCTACACCACATCATCAGGGGAGCTCAGGTCTCCCCCTGCACTCTCCCTACCTTTGGGTTGTTCTCCCAAAAATGACGCCTCTTGGAATTCCTTTATCCTGCCAGATTGCACAGAACTACTACACACTATGACAACTCTTAAACCGGCCAACCATTTCAATGATCCTTTGCCGGCAACATTTTTTAAAGACCTCAACTCGGCCATTCTATCGCTTTCGTCGAGGAACACTCATGAATCGCTCTTGCAAGGGAGCATCCCTGATTGTCTCAAAATTGGGCAAGTAACTCCCATCCCTAAGAAGCCCAACTCGAATCTATCTGACCCTAACAATTTCCGACCGATCACCAACATCATGACACTAGCCCAACTTCTCAAGAAATGCGTCCACAAGCAGCTATGCAACCATATAGAGAAATTTCAACTATTTGACCTTTATCATTCCGGTTTCAGAGCAGGGCATAGTACCAAAATTGCTCTTACTCACATTGTGGATGACGCTTTAAAATCCCTAGATCAAAATGTGCCATGTCTTCTGATCCTTCTGGACCTGTCTTCTGCATTCGATACCATCAAACATAAAAACTTGATTAATCTTCTTCAACTTAGCATGGGTCTCTCGGGCCGGTCCTAAAGTGGTTTGCCTCTTTCTTACATAACCGCACTCAAAGGATTAAACTCAACCAGTCCCTCGCATCTAGTACTGCGGTCAGGATTGGAGTTAGGCAAGGGTCTGCACTCTCCCCCATGCTCTTTAACCTCTATATGGAGCCTCACACCGTCATTCTGAAAATTCTCATATTCATTATCACATGTACTCGGACGACATGCAACTGTATCTGAAGATCTCCTCTCTGGAGGACGTTAAAACCTTAAATGAGGCTCTCTTGCAAACTCAAAAATGGTTAGCCCAGAACCCTCTTTTGTTGAATACCCTCAAAAATGAATTCCTGCTGATTGCCCCGCACACCACTCTCCACCGATCCGCAAATGGCTAAAACAACTCACAGGCCTTAACTGCACGTGGTTGATTCCGCTAAATCATTGGGCATTACCTTGGACAAATACCTTAATATGCAAACTCACATCAGCAGCATCATTAGGGGTGCCAACTTTCATCTTAACAAAATTAAGAAACTCAAGCCTTTCCTTCCACCAGAAGACTTACAGCCTGCAGTACAATCCCTGATGATATCTCGACTGGTATATGGCCTGGTGACCCTTACATGACTTCCTAAAGTGAGCTTGGCCCTCTTGGCCACGCTAAATGCATCGGCCACTTAAAAAGCACAAGGGAAACCCTACTCACAAAGGGCCAGGGTACATATATATCTCAAGAAACAGCGGCTCTCGTGGGAGAAATATCAGGGTAAATTGGGTAGTCTGAATGCGCAATGGCAATGTAGTGGGTTATATGGAGTTCAGACAAAGAGGTAGCCGAGTACAATATAGTTGCAAGTTCTTAAATTTATAGCAAATATATATATTTTTTTGTGTTTTTCTTTTTTTTTTTTTGTCCTCATTTGCCTTACCCCCTGCTTAGGAAATGCCAACCACCTTGCGTGTCCCCGACCAAGAGAGGGAACCAAGAAAATGATACCCATCTCTGGAACTGGCCTCCGAGATATTTTACTGGTGGCAGAGAAGTCCCAAGAAGAAGGGGAATTTAAATTCTTACGCTGACTCCATCTAGGTATGTCTCAACCTGAAGGACCAAAAAACCGTATTGAGGCCAGACCCGGTCCAAGGAGTGTTGGTGGCATAATCATAGGACCCGGGGAAAAAAAAAAAAAAAAAAAGACCCCGGAACACTATCTCCACTGTATCAACAGATCCCAAAAGGCCAGATTACGGTTATTGCAAGCTCTAGCCATGTCCACCTTTGATGTTTCATATAAAGACATGAGCCAGTCCGAAAATATTGGAGCAGATTTATCCACCCACCGTATGCAAATCTGCCTCCTAGCCAACAGAATAGCATAAAACAGAAAAGATCTTGCTTTGCCAGAAATACTGTCCTCCATTCCAAAGATGATTAGTGGCAATGAAATTACTAATGATGTGTTCATAATGGAATTTAAGGTAGACAGCACTTCCTCCAAGAACTGACCGATGTTGGGGCATTCCAAGAACATGTGAATATCTGAAGCTTCTGGTAAATTACATTTATTACACTTCTTGTCTGGGAGAAATTTGGAAAGTCTCAGCGGTGTTATATAAGCCCGGTGTGCTGTGAACAGATGGTTGCGCCTCAGCCATGATGGCTTCACCACTTTATAGAGGAGCGCAAAAGATCTTAACCATATCTCCTCACATTGTAAGCCCATTGTCTCTCCCCACAATTCATCTGGAAGGGTGAAATCCCCATCGGTTTCCTCCAGAAGCTGCCAATACCAGAAGGCCACCTCCTTACCACCCCTAGGTCTTTCTAGTAGCAGCTGCTCCAGGGAGCTTGATTTCCCAAATAATACATCTTTGCACCGCTGGGCTCTCCCCCAGCTTTCCAGCTGGATGAATTTAAATCTAGAAAATGCTGGACCTATACGCTCATGTAATACATCCCAAGGAAGTATCGATCCGTCCACCAATAACTCTCCCCATCTAGCAATTCCAGCTTCCTCTAGTGGGGAAGATAAGCTGTCCCTAAGACACTCCGGTAAACCCGGGGAGTCCCATATGGGAGCGAAATTAGAGAAGTAAGACAGCCCCAATCTTCTTCTAATGGCTAGCCAGCCCCTAGCCCATGACTGTATGATTTTCAGTCTTATTTTCTTAAACTATTTCTGGCTCCCAAATTTAAATAGAAATCCGTCAGCTGGTAGATTTGCTCCGGTTAACATGGCTTTATACATTGTCACCTCCAGAAGACTTGATGGTGTTTTTAGTAACATCCTGGAGTAGGACAACTGAAAGGCCCAAGCGTAATACACTAAATCCGGTAGGGCGAGGCCCCCCTTCTCCCTTCTCCTCCTCAACTTCTTCCACGCAATTCTAGTCGACTTATAATTCCAAATAAAGGAGTTAAGCTCTCGCTGACATCTGTCCAACATCTTCACATCAAACCCCAAAGGAATGGCACCAAATATAAATATAAACTTGGGAAGGATAGACATTTTTATTAAGTTGACCCTACCCATTATAGAAAGTGGCAAGTGAGTCCAAGATTTCAATAGGCCCTTACATTCCCTGGAGACTTGATCTAAGTTAGTTTGGGCAATGGTTCCGATGTCTTGAGTGATTCGGATCCCGAGATAGCGCATAGAGGTGGTGATGTTTATGCCTAACCGTGGGTCCGGAATATTCCAGACCATAACCTCGGTCTTACTTGAATTGATATTATAGCCGATAGAGATCTTGCCGAACTCTACAGCCTTCTGAATCACAGCAGGGAAGGACAACACCGGATCCGAGGTAAAGATTAAGATATCATCGGCATATAATGCCGTCCGCCTCTCCCACTCCTTAAATTTGAATGATGGTATATTTTCGTCTGCTCGCAAAGCCTGGGCAAACGGCTCAATGTATAAATTAAAAAGGAGGGGAGAAAGCGGACAACCTTGCCTCATACCTCTAGTGATCTTAAAGGGTTCTGTCAATATCTCATTAATCAGCAGCCTAGCCGAAGGGGCTCGATAGAGCAAGGCAATAGTTCTGCGAAAGCCCTCCCCAAAGTTAAACCTTTATAACACATCATTTAGGTAGGGCCAATTGACCCTATCAAAGGCCTTAGCTGCGTCAAGGGTTAAGGTGGCCAGTGGAAGGGAAAAAGCAGAGGCAATATCTATAGCCCCTACCAAATCATGTGTAAGATCTGAAAGATGGCCCCCCTTAATAAAGCCTTTCTGGTCATGATGAATAATGGTGCCTATTACCTTACCCATTCTTGCTGGAAGTATTGCGGCAAAAATCTTATAGTCGCTATTCAGCAAAGATATTGGTCTATAGGACCCACACTCTGATACGTCCTTCCCTGGTTTGGGTATAAGAACAATTGTGGCCTCACCCCAAGATTTTGGCGGTGGCTTTCCTTCCCTAAGGATACCATTAAAAAGGGTTGTAATTACTTGGACGATATTCTCCCCAAGACTTTATAGATCTCCCCAGGGAGACCGTCTGGACCAGATGCTTTCCCTTTTTTTACCTGTCTTATTGCTTCCTTTACCTCTACCTCTGTTATTGCAATCTCTAAACTATTGCTCTGTGTTGTTGATAAGGTTGGGAGCAATATTCCATTCAGCCACGTGTTTCGTGCCATCTGATCATCAGGTAATTCTTCCCTATAGATAGTCTCAAAGAATTCATAAAAGGCTTTACCTATCTCATGACTAGCTGTCCTTGGTACCGCCTCCCCTTCCACCTTGATTTCTCTGATATATTTCTGAGCTTGGTCCGATTTAATTTTCCACGCCAGTACTCTACCCGCGGCCTCTCCAAACTCAAAATGGGAAATCTTACTTGCATTCCATCTTTTATTAACCCTCTCTTGTAGTATATTTTCTAGTTGGTGCTTTAACTCAGCCAATTTTAACTGTTCCTCAGGAGAACCTAGAGACTGACCTAGATTGAACTCAATGCCCTTCATTTCCTGTTCCAAACTATCTATCATATCTTTGTATTTTTTACTCCGATATGAGGACCTACTTGTGATGCAGCCCCTCAAAAAGGCCTTAAAGGCCTCCCAAACCACTTCTGGAGAGGAGGACTCCATATTAATTTCAAAAAAAGCAGTTGTCTCTGCGGCCAGGAAATTCACTTCACCTTCTTCAAGTAGGAGTGTCCGGTCAAAAGACCAAGAAGGATATTGCCTCCTACTGTCGGATCTAATTGAAAAAACAAGAGCTGAATGGTCTGACAGGTGAGATGGGAGATAATCAATCGCTATTAAAGCGTCTTTCAAATTATAAGTAAACAGAGCATAGTCAATTCTGGATGAGTGCTTGAAACGACTATTCCGATAGGAAACCCCCAATTTACTGCCTGCTCTTTCCCGCCAAGGGTCCGCCAGGCCTAGCTGAACCATAATAGCTAATAGAGTTCGCCTAGACTTTGGTGAACTACAGGCCCGCGAATTTGCTGATTTATCTAATTTAGGATTCAGCACAATATTAAAATCGCCCATCCAAATCACCGGATCCTGAAAAAGTAGCAGGTGATTTCTGACGGCGTCCAAATGCGATGGATCATCCGAATTTGGGCCGTAATAGCCCACCAAGGTGTACCGTTGACCCACCAACTGAACTCTCAATATCAGCCATCTCCCTGTGTGGTCCTCTATGCACTCCAAGATTTGGGCTTTCGCAGCTCTTTTAAAAATAAATATAACCCCCTGAATATTAGCATTGTGGTCAGTAGAGCTGAATTTATCGACCCATTTCTGTTTTTTGAGTATCTCTACTGCCTCTGATTTAAGAAGGTGTGACTCTTGAATTGCAATGATTTGCGCCGGGGAGTCCCTCAGATACTGCATTATACGCTCCCGCCTACTTCTCCCTCGCAAGCCATTGACATTCCAGGACAAATAGTGGAGAGCTGTCATGGTACCACCGCTACCCCCCTCGTATCAACCTTTCCCAACAGCTCTTGCGGGAACCTTAATATTTGCCATTTTTGATGTTGGACAGATGTCAGAAATAACCATTCCGCAAAATAGTAGGCAGACTTATGAGGATTTTTTGCTTTATTCCCCCTCCCCCCCCGCACCCACCCTCCCCAGGAAAACCCTCCCCTACTTACTCTGACCTGGTGGATGGCCAGATTTACACCCACAACGACTCTCCAACCTCACCTCCACCCTATTAGTATAGTCTGTAGACAGACTCAGAACCAATATGGCTGTTGAGAGGAAACTTAATTTGTGATGTCAGAGGACTCTTACAAGGTGAAGGGAATGCAGCGAGTGGGTCATTCTTGTTATTATTATTGTTTCCACTCCTATTTACCTACACCTTTGATTATACAAAGATTCATACATATATATATATATATATATATATATGTATGCACACTCGTATACACACAAACCTTATTAGATTTTAATTTAACTTGTGTTTCCCCTACACTCACTCTTGTCATAAGATAGGTTAGGAGAAAAAATAGAGAAGGAATTTATTTTTATATCTTTACTAATAGCAGGTGTAGTTATTTATTTTTTATATGCATTTATTTATTTATTATAACTCATTCCTACTCACCCCCCCTTTGTTGTTTCCCTTCCCCCCTTTTTTTTTTTTTTTTTGAATTCTTTTTATTTTTATTTTTTTCTATTCATTTCCCTTCCTACCATGATTTTTACCCATTGTGATTCAGGGCTATATAGTCTTTAACAGAACTAGTATAGACCAGACGTAAGTAACCCACTATCCTTTATTCTGAGCCTGAGCCTGTGCATGGTCTCTAATAGATTCTAGTAGCTCATCTGCTTCCGAGGGTGAACGGATATTATGCATTTTATTGTTGTACATAATACGCAAAAATGCTGGGAACCTCATCTGGACAGTGGCGCCTACAGCTCTAAATTTTTCCATGCGCTGCCCCAACTCCCATTGCCTGTCAAGCGTGGTCTTGGATAGGTCTGATCGCACCTCAAAAGAGAAGTCCGGGCCCTGTAATGATCTAGCTTTCAGTGCGAGGTTCAAGATCTTATCTTTAAGTGAGAACGTTAGGAAGTTAATCAAAACCTTTCTAGGTTTATCTCTCCCTGGCTTTAGGCGGAATGGATCACAGTGAACTCGCTGGATGTCATTGTCAAGCATCTCAGCTGACTCCTCCAAGATAAGAGAATCTTTTAGGATCTTGATCACAAAGCTTTTAAGATTTGTGCCCTCTTTTCCTTCCGGGATCTTTAAGAGTCGCAGGTTATTTCTCCGGGAATAATTCTCCAAACTCTCAACTCGCTCTCGCATACTTTCACCATCCTTCTGCAGTGCTTGAATTTTGGATCTAGCTATCTCGAGATTAGATGACAATAGTCCCACAGAACCTTCCAAAACCTCTGTCCTTGCGCATAAGCCGTCCACTTTTTGGTCCAGCATGTCACAGGATGCTCTAATTTCATTCTGATTCACCTTAGAAACGGCGAAATCAGCACGGATTTCCTCCCTCATTGCGGCTATTGACTTTACTAGGGCCTCCAGTGTATTCCCAACCCCTGGGCCTTCCAAATCGCCCTCACCTCCACCTCCGTCTGGTGCTGCTACATTGTTACAGGCAACCCCCTTTTGGGGCCCTTGGTATCCTTCATGGGATTGCTGGTTACTTACAGCTGTGACCTCCGTTTCATTTATAGGCGCGGGGGGCTCCGCTAACCCATTTGCTGTACTGGGAACAGGGGTGGCTATTGGGAGTGGTAGTACTACAGGCGCTGTTGTCTCCTTCGACCCACCTTCAAACTTGGGTATAGGTGTAGGTGTTGATGCGATTACTAATGTTGAAACTGTCTGTGCCTCTGAACTCCCTGTCCCGGCAGTCGCCATCTCTGATGTAATGTCCAGTACTTGGGGTAGTACTTTAAAAAACGTGCGTAGCGAAGGGGTGATGCCGCTGAGTCTCTTTAGGGGTTGACTTTTTCCCCTTTTCTGCTTAATGTCTTTAACCAACTCGCTAGTGGTACTTGTGGAGCACCCCTGAGGTTGTCTTTTTTTTTTTTGATCCCCTGCGCCCTTTCTCTGAACTCTTATTCCCACTCCTAGTATTCCTTAGAGCTACGGGCTTATTTCCCCCTTCAGAGTCAGTGTCCCTGCTGGAGTCTCTGACTGCCTTACAGTCCGTTACACTAAAGTCTGCCGTGCCTACCTTGTCCTTCAAACACGCTGATATACCCCCGCTCACCTTCGAGCCTGTTTCCGGATTTACTGTTGCGACGTAGCTCTCAACTTGGCCCCCCTTCCTCCTCCGTTCCGCCACCACGGCTCCTCGGAGCACCCGGGCAGCCGCCGTGCGGCCACGCCGAAGCTCCACGGCTGCTTGTCTCCAGCGAGGCAGGAACGCGGGCGGAAGAGGGCGGGTCACAGCAGGCAGGCACATCAATCAAGACCGGGGGTCAGTGTACGCTTTGCTGCCGCCCGGTTTCTTCGTTTTTTGCGTTTATTCCCCCTGCCTTACGAAGCGTGTCCTCTACATCGCTGTCTGTCTAGAAACGCCGTTCCGCGGCATGGTCTCGCTTGGACAGAGTAGGGTGTAGGGTGAGATTCTGAAGAGGTGTGCGAGCCGCGCTAGCCTGCGGCCGCCATGTTTTCCAGCAATTTATAGCAAATATTAAAGTCAAATTCGAATATACAAAAAAAAACGTGCTTAGTGTCTCCAGTGTAAGTTAGGAACCAAACAAGGAAAATGTAGTGGCATTCGTGACAATTATAACCTGGTTTCCTTGGTTTAAACAAACGATCATTAATTTTTTTAGAAATTATTTACAACACTGTAAGCAATTGTCGGTGTTGATACAATGATTTGTTCTTTCTAAAGTCGACGGCGTTTCGACCCTTCAAAGAATACAGGGTCTCTTCAGGACCTATTAATTTAGGGATATCTGTGAATTAAAAAGGAGAGTGAAGTAAGCTAAAAACCGATGGGAACATTATGTATAGATAAATTACTCCAAAGGCCAACTATCGAGAGGTACCTGGATCAAAAGCAATTGATATGCGCAGCCACGTGATGTGCAAACACGGGTTGAGTGAGAAAAAAAGGGAAAAGGTACTCACACTGGACCCAGCCGGGTACTACAGAAGTGAGAGAGAAAGGAATAGTGAGATACAGGACATGGCATAGGTAATGGACGTGTAATGAAATATGGTTTTTCAAGCTTACCTCAGTGTGAGGCAAGCGGGAGAGATAGGGGAGGGGCTGTCGCTAGTGGATGAGGCTTGAGTTGTGATGGAGCCTGTGTTGCAGCAAGGAGATGTGCGCTGTAGCCAGATAAAAATATTATCAGTCCTATATGTAACACAAGGAAAACATAGGCCCCTACTGAAATTAAATGTCACCTTACTCTGATTGCATCTCTCTGTTAAGCGCGATGATGCAAGGACGATGCTTTGTCGAGAGGAACAGGATGTGTCCCAGCAAATGAAGTCCTGCAAAAATATGCGGGGACAGTCAGGATGAAAGCCTTTCTGAAGAGTTAGTGTTGGCACTTATTTGCCTGGGGCCTGGTGCAGTTGCTACGAGGCACATTTACGAATTAATAATAAAGCTTCGATGTGGCCAGTGCATTAGTTACTGCTGTGGTCCCATACATCGTAGATTTTAATAACCCGATACAGTAGCAATAGACTTGTGTAGGGCAAGCGGGGGTTAGTCACTTTCAAATAATCAAGGAACAGAAAACAGGTTCCGCTCAATGGCAGAATGGCTCACCTTTAGTGAAACTTTTGGGACGACGCGTGCCATTGCTACGTGTCCCTCCCCGTCTGGGTGCAATGACAGCGGATGCGTGAATGCAACCTTGTTAAATACTGGCACGAACCGGACTGCACCGACGGAGTACGTCACGACAGTCATTCGAAATGTGTAGAACGCCAGAAAAGAAAGAAAAGGGTAGAAAGACCGGGTTTGGACTGTGGCATATCATTAAACGCGTAGTGTGTTTTAATTATGCATAATGCGTTAAAATCCTTCTTTTACTTATAAACCATCCGTTCATCTTCCGGGGTAGTTTGATACAGAGTACATGAAAGGCAGAAGTAAGTGTTCACATAATTGTAAAGTGCCAAGGCAGAACATACCATACACATATGTATCGTATTACACACAGATATCTGAAGTACCGAGGATTCAGTTAAACTCATGTAGTGCATAATGAAAAGCACAGGTAAATATTCACATGGTTGTTAAACATGGTGCCAAGGCACAACATCCAATACAAATATACATCGTTTTACACACAGGTAACTGGAGTGGAGAAAATTCTGTTAAAATCATGTAGTGCACAACACAGCTCTTGGACACTTCAATTGATAAGTAGCCCCTCCTTGTGAGACACGTACAGTAGACCTAATGTATTCAATCATAATCGTCTGTGGCCACATATTCGCAAAATATACAGGGATAGGATAAGCTTGCTAACAATGTTGGTTACATTGTGGTTGTATATTTATGGGAGGAGTCTGTGCTAGGAAACCAAGGAATATTCTGTTTTTCTGAGGGTCAGAGACTAGCAGATATATAGAATGGTAACTACACAAAATATTGACTTCAAAATATCGACTTTCATTTATATCGAAGTAAAAATATAGAATGGACAAAATATCGAATGGACAGAATATAGTCAACAAAAATATCGAATGTAAGGTAAGTAATTTAATATCGATTTTTATAAAGAAAGTCAAAATATAAAAGTATATAATATAGGTATAAAAATATATCGAATTTTTAATAATATCGAATTTTTTAAAGTGTTTTGTATGTTGGTATATGTGTGAAAAGTGTATATTTTAAGTAATGAATTTTATGTTATTTAATTTTTTGTGTAATTTAATTCTATAGCGGGTTGTGGGTTTATAGGGGAATATGGTGGGAAGTAATTTAAATATTTTAAATAAAATATTAATTTTTAGAAATTATTAATTATTTTTAATTTAATTTTGCGTTTTAGTTCTGTAGTGGGTTGTGGGTTTATAGGGGAATAGGGTGGGAAGTAATTTAATTGTAAATATTTAAATATTGAAATTTATTTATTGGTATTTATTTTGAATTAATTGTTAATTAATTTTTAATTGTAATTAATTAATTTTTAATTAGTAATTATTTTTTATTCATTGATTAAGTAATAATTATATTAATTTTATTAATTTATTTTCCGTAGCGGGTTGTGGGTTTATAGGGGAATAGGTTGGGAAGTAATTTAATTGTAAATACTTAAATATTTTAATTTATGTATTGGTATTTATTTTGAATTAATTATTAATTACTTTTTTATTGTTAAATAATTAATTGTTAATTGGTAATTAAGTTTTATTAATAGGTAATCAATTTTAATAATTAATGTGTATTTGTATTTTTATTTGATTTATTATTATATTATATTAAATTGGTCATTACTTTTAATAAATTATTTATTGGTATTGAAATTGTATTTATTTTTATTAATATATTTAATATTTACTTTCCCTACTGTTAAACTCACTAGAGTGGGGATAGTCATTTTTACCCCTAGGCGATCCAACGATTTCCCTAGTGTTGCACTCACTGGAGTGGGAATAGTAATTTTTCCCTCTACGCTATTCAACGCTTCCCCTACTGTTGCACTCACTGGAGTGGTAATAGTATACTTTTCCCTCCCGCTATCCTATGGTAAAAATATTATATATTTTTATTAATATTATGTTAATCTATATATATATATATATATATGTTTAAAAAAATTAAATTGTATGTTTTTTTATAACCTAAATTAATTATTTAATAATTTTAAGGGTAATTAAGTATTTTAAGTATATTTTAGTTGATTATTTTACTATTTCATTAATTTTAAATTACTTTTAAGACATTTAAAAAAATTCGATATTTTGACTAACTATATTTTTTTAAACAATATTTTGGATTCAATATTTTTGTACTTACCTGTTTGTAGATAGGAATTCGATATTTTTGTATTCGATATTTTAACCTCGATATTTTTGTCATTCTATATTAGTGTAATCGATATTATGTCAGTGATCGATGTAGGATCAAGAGCCACGGGGTGTCTTATGTGGTCATGAGGACAGCAGAGTAACACAGCTTCTCCATTCCTCTGCCAAGTTCAGACCTTTTGTGATCGAATTAGTCTTTTCAATCCAACGGCGTTCTAGCGGCTGTAGAATCTGGGTCATGTCTCCTCCTCTTGGCGGTAGAGCGGCCTTGTCGATGACTTGCCATTTAATGTCATCCACTGTGTGATTTTGCGCTGCAAAATGATCCACCAGCTGTGTATTAAGCGCTGACTGCCTGATGCGGCTCATGTGTTGCCCAATTCTTGCTTTAACAGGTTGCTGAGTTTGCCCTATATATGGCAAGCCACATGGGCACCAAATGCAGTACACTACGATACATGTGCTGCAGTTTGAAAAAACTGTAAGGCATGTTTTATGTCATCCTGTTCGAACATTTTAGTATTGAAGGTGGAGGGACATGCCACGCAGTTTCTCACATTTGAGAAAATAGTATTATTGGGGCTTAACACTCTACAAAACTCAAAATACTTCACACCCTACAACACAGCTTTCCAAACCTTTCATGTTGGGGACACACTTTTTGGAGATGCATAATCTTGGGACACAGTAAGGCAGTGTATCGAGCGTAGCAAGCCCGAACCACCTAAGGGGGATTCGGGGGCGGTTCTCACTCACTCTGTGTCTCTCCCTCTCTCTCTCTCTAACTGTCTCACTCTGTCTCTCTCGCTCCCTCTCTCTCTCTCTCCCTCTCTCTCTCTTCCTCCCTCTCTCTGTCTCCCTCTCTCTGTCTCCCTCCCTCTCTCTCCCTCTGTCTCCCTCCCTCTCTCCCTCCGTCTCTCTCCCTCTGTCCCCCTCTGTCTCTCTCCCTCTCTCCCTCCAATTGTCTCACTCTCTCTCCCTCTCTCCCTCTCCCTCTCCCTCTCTCTCTCCCTTTATCTCTGTCTCCCGCTCTCTCTCTGTCTCCCTCTCTGTCTCCCTCCCTCTCTCTCCCTCTGTGTCTCTCCCTCTGTCTCCCTCTGTCTCTCTCACTCTGTCTCCTTCTGTCTGTCTCCCTCCCTCTGTCTCGCTGTCTCCCTCTGTCTGTCTTCCTCTGTCTGTCACCCTCTGTCTGTCGCCCTCTGTCTGTCACCCTCTGTCTCCCTATGTTTCCGTCCCTCTGTCTCCATCCCTCTGTCTCCCTCCCTCTGTCACGTCCCTCTGTCTCCCTCCCTCTGTCTCCCTCCCTCTGTCTTCCTCCCTCTGTCTCCCTTCCTCTGTCTCCGTCCTTCTGTGTCTGTCCCTCTCCCTCTGTCTCTGTCCCTCGGTCTCCATCCCTCTGTCTCCGTCAATGTGTCTGTCTCCCTCTGTCTGTCTCCCTCTCTCTGTCTCCCCCTGACTGCCTCCCTCTGCCTTCTCCCTCTGTCTCCATCTCCCTCTCTCTTTGTCTCCCTCTCCTCTCCCTCTCCGTCTCCCTCTCTGCCTCTATCTGTCTGTCTGTCTCTGTCTGTCCCTGTCTCCCTCCCTCTGTCTCCGTCTGTCTCTATTTGTCTGCCCCTGTCCCTGTCTCTGCCTCTATTTGTCTCTGTCTGTCCCTGTCTCTGTCTCTATCTCGGTCTGTCTCTCTCACTTCCTCTCTCACTGTCTTCCTACCTCTATCTTTCTCCCTCTCTCTCCCTCCCTCTGTTTCCCTCTGTCTCACTAACTCCGTCTCCCTCTCTCTCTCTGTCTACCTCTCCAGCTCCCTCGCTCTGTCTCCCTCCCTCTCTCTCTCTGTCTCCCTCCCTCTCTCTCTCTGTCTCCCTCCCTCTTTCTCTCTGTCTCCCTCCCTCTCTCTCTCTCCCTCCCTCTGTCTCTTGTCTGTCTCCCTACCTCTGTCTCTAGTCTGTCTCCCTACCTTGGTCTCTTGTCAGTCTCCCTAACTTGGTCTCTTGTCTGTCTCCCTACCTCTGTCTGTCTCTTGTCTGTCTCCCTCCATCTTTCGCCCTCCCCCCTCTGTCACCCTCCCCCCTCTGTCGCCCTCCCCCCTCTGTCACCCTCCCCCCTCTGTCGCCCTCCTCCCTCTGTCACCCTCTCCCTCTGTCGCCCTCCTCCCTTTTACTATATTCGTTTTCATTCCCAAAAAGACGGTATGCAATTTGCACCCACTTTTTGCAATTGGGAAATCGTACATTAGGCCCTATACCTTACTGAATTATATTGCATTTTTCATATATTACTCTTTCCCAAAACACCCTGCATTGCATTTTGCGATGCAGGGCGCGCTAAGAAATATGTTTTATTAATTAAATTGTTTACTTACCTTCAATTATCCATACTCCAGTATTTAGCACCCCCCACCCTGCTCCTCCCCTGCCCCGCCTCTCCGCCCCACCGAAACTCTCTCAACGGGCCGTGGCTGCACTGAGGTAAGCTTGAACAACCTTCTTTCATTACATGTCCATTAACTATGCCATGTCCTGTATCTCACTATTCCTTTCTCTCTCTCTTCTGTAGTACCCGGCTGGGTCCAGTGTGAGTTCCTTTTCCTTTTTTTTCTCACTCAACCGGTGTTTGCACATTACCTGGCTGTGCATATCAATTGTTTTTGTTTCAAGTACCTCTCGATAGTTGGCCTTTGGAGTAATTTATCGATACATATTGTTTGCATCGGATTTTAGCTTACTTCACTCTCCTTTTTAATTTCCATAGTCCCTATATTATTAGGTCCTGAAGAGACCCTGTATTCTTTGAAGGGTCAAAACGCCATAGACTTTAGAAAGAACGAATCATTGTTTCAGCACTGACAATTGCTTACAGTGTTGTAAACAATTTCTAAAAAAATAAATGATCGTTTGTTTAAAACCAAGGAAACCAGGTTTTATTTTGTCACGAATGTCAATACATTTTCTTTGTTTGGTTCCTACCTTACACTGAGGACACCAAGCACCTTTTCTTTGTATATTTGAATTTGACTTCAATATTTGCTATAAATTTAAGAACTTGCAACTATATTGTACTCGGCTACCTCTTTGTCTGAACTCCATATAACCCATTTACATTGCCATTGAGCATTCAGACTACCCAATTTACCCTGATATTTCTCCCACGAGAGCCAATGCATCAGCCAGGCTCATCACAGGCTCCAAAAAACACGATCGCATCACATCTGACCTTTTGCAGCTCAACTGGTTGTCTGTTGAAGCCAGGATCCGTTTCAAAATAGTTTGCCTCACACATAAAGCCCTGCATTTCAACACTCCGGCTTATCTGGCGGACAAGCTTGTTCTTTCTGGATCCGGTCGAAACTTAAGAAGTACGTCCACACTACTCTTGAAACCTCCTAAATTCAAAAAGAAAAGTATGTACAAATGTGCTTTCTCTGGCCTTGCACCTAGAATTTGGAACGGTCTTCCTACGGAGAAGAGAACCAATCCCTCCACTGCCTATTTCAAGAAACAGTCTAAATGGCTTTTCCTGAGTGAACGTTAAATGCATTTTCTTGTACTATTTCTCTAGTCCCCTTGTTGACAGATTTGACATTTTTTCCAAACGTATTTTTCGCTATGTATTTTTGATTGGTTGTTAAACTGTTATTTTACTCCAGGTCCCTTTCGGAACTAAAATTCAATATTACTTTGTGGACCGATTATAGATTTGTAATATACTCTACTATGCTGTGATGAGCCACTATATCATTGTTTCACTGAATGTTACGGGAATTTATTTTTTTTGCACTATATGAGAAACTGAACTAGTAGGTATCTGACTATGATTGTTTACTTCTCTTTGTTTTAAAAATGTTGACCTCGACTGCTCTGAGTTCATGCATGCTTCTGCCTCTGTGTACAGCGCTCTGATACCGGCAAGGGTCATGCTCGCGCTTTATAATACTTTCAATATAATAAAGTAAAATAAAGGCTTTGAATGCCCACCTTTCCTTCAAATAACCTGTATCCAGCTTCCTGGTCAGTATAGAACATATACATTATCTTACCACCATACTCCTAGGTAGCTAAACCTTTGAGTTTACCAGTTGGCAAAGTAATGCACCACCCATCGCAACTGCCAATGCACAGAACACCACTGAACATTATTTTGGCTTTTTTATAGATCTTTTACTAGGTATGTAAGATTTTTCTACATAAAGAAAAATACCTTTACACAAAGCTCACGTAAGGTGACTGAATATCTCCATTTATGTCAGTCAATTAACTAGTATTTACTACGTCTTCTTAAGATCGACATTTAAATACAAAGCAAGTACAAACCCTCGGATCAATAGGTTGGACAAGACTATAAGGGTGACATGTGAGTTTAAGTAGATTTGTGTAAGTATATTTAGGTCACAGTGGATGGGGACAAAGGTCCTGATTCACGAATGGTCTCTGCATTTGTGGTGGAGGTCTGGCAGTCACAGCGGGGATCCTGCACTCGTGGCGGGACCACCAAACAGCAATTTCCCATTGCAGAGGTCCCGTTGCAAGTTACACCAGATCCTGTCACCTTTCCCTAAAACGTGTAAGAATGGGTGGAGACAGCTGGTCTTTCCACATTGATATCTGCCCATCTAACTTCATGACAGGATATTTTATCAAATGGGTGGATAGATTTGATGATGCGTATACTATACTACATGCTTAAGTTGATTCTTATCTCAGGAGAATACCATAAGGCTGGGAGTGCGATCAATACGACTAAAGATACTATTGAATAATTCTCGTAACAACTTGTCAACTTCTTAGGTGCCCCACTTTCACAGCTAGAAAAATGTTTTTGAGCATACATATCAATGGTTTGTGACCAAAATCCCGAAACAAAACATCAACATTTAACAGGCACCTTAAAGGAGGTGGTAATGCATTCACAAAAAGGGGGGGGGGAGTCCCCTTGCGACTCTATCATCTTTCTTAATGCAAAGAGTAAAATAGTTGAAAAGAAAGCAGTGGTAGAAAGAACCAGTGGGCACTCATAAAAGAAGTTTAAAAAACACAAGAATTTCCTTTTTCAAATGCTGCCCATTTTCTTTGAGGAAAAGGGCTGCATTTAGAATGTATGTGCTTTTTTTAAAGCAACCAGAGACTTGCTGGTATGCAGGACACTATGGGTGTGATGTCTTCCAATCAGGGTGAGTGGCAATTTGCAAAGAGATTTCGGACAGAGCTGAATTGATGTATAGTATGTTGTTTTATAGTTCCAATGTATTCAAATTCAGTAATCCCTGATTAGTGCAACGTCTTCTATTAATATTTCAGTTGCATGGGGTTCCAAAGTCAAAACCCCCATGTTTACAAGAGACAGCCAACACATGTTTTACCCCTCAAGGCACACAGGCCTAGGACTTTCTCAAGGCTGACTGTGTAGACAAAGTGTGAGATAAATAAAGTGTTCATCAAAATATACCATGAGAACATATACAGCATGTAGCATGTAGTCATATTAAGACCAATTGAATGAAGAAAGAAAAGTGAGTGAAGAAAAAGAGGAAAGAAACATAAATTATTGATAAACCCAAATACTGATACACAATAATATCATAGACAGAGATTTTACATCAACAGAAAAGAGAAGATATTGACATAATAAATCATGGTTATAGTACAAGTACAAATGCATCAAGGCTGCACTCAGAGTTTGAAAAAATGTATTACGTTGTTGCAATTACACACTATTTTGAACAGAGTACAAACAGTGCAACCAGAGAATGTCCATACGATCAAACAATGGTGAAAGAAAAGCATACCATCAATATGTATGTCTATAGTTTTGGAAATATGTGTACGATTTAAGGGAACTCATGCATTTAATTCCCCGAATGCAGCCAGAGTTCATTAAGAAATTCAAATTGAAGTCAGCGACATGGTCAGGTGAAAATATGCAAAAAATAATCAGGAGGATGGATGGAATGGAAAGTACAGCTATGTTCCTGCAGCCCCTCAAAGGTATGATGAAAATATCAGAAATCACCTTGGTGAGGACAGGCTACTTACTTGGGTGATAGTCAGATATGAGAGTATAAGGGTAACATAGACGGGAACCATAGGCAGATAAAATACCAGAAATCCAAAAGGCCATAATGCAGGGTGTGGGAAGGTAGAAGTCACAGTCAAAAAACCATGTCTCTGTCCCCGGGGAAGGAAGACAGGCATGGTTCAAGCATTATTACATGATTTCAGGGTCTTATCATGGGGAGTAGTAACAGGGAATAACTCCAATGTGGCAGCTAATATGTAAACAGATTGTAAAATAAAGCATATAGGCTAAGTAAGTACAAAAGTTTCAACAATCACCTGAATGAGAAATAGTAAATGGCAGGTAAGTAAGTAAAGTATTTGTAGAGCCCACGTATGCCGCAGCGTCTTGGCGCTAGAAGTGATGTGTTGTGGGTGACCAGGCTTAGTAACAGAGTTTATTTAGGGGGAAATAGCCAGGTCTTGACCATTTTCCCAAACTGAAGCCTATTAGGCTGTAGCCGAATAGTAATCAGCAGCCTGTTCCAAAGTTTGGCTGCCCAGTGGGATAGGCTTTTCCCTCCCCTTCTGGCTTTTTGGATTTTTGGAACCTGAACTAGTCCTGTATTGGCTGATCTAAGATTCTGTAATGAGGAACATGAGCTAAATAGTTTCTGCATATCCATAGCTCCCCCACCATACAGCGCCTTATGTACCAAACAAAGAGCTTTAAATTTAAATTCAACAAGATGTTGGATCGGGAGCCAATGGAGTTGATTATTGCTAGCGGAGATGGAGTGATATTTAGCGATGATAAGTAGTACTCGTACTGCGGCATGCTGTAATGACTGCAATTTGGCAGTCTGATACTTGTCAATGCCCAAAAATAATGTGTTGCCGTAGTTAATTTTTGAGAGGATTAAGGCTCCTATTACAGTTTTCCAGAGGTCCTGAGGAATGAATGGCAAGTAGCAGGGGTTACCGATGTTGAAAAATATACCCATGTACGGTATAGAAGGTCTGTCTTGGCATGGGACTGTATAGTGTTCCAACAGTAATGACATTGCAAATATCTAAAAGGCTGGTCAGAAGCAAAAAATAAGGATGGGAAATGGTGTGTTGTGGCAATTGATCTGAGACGTAGTCCTAGTCACACAGAAACAGGTTACATTATGAATATAAGAAATAGTACTTCAATGCAGGTTCAAAGTCATCAAATACTGTATGAGGTGGGACCGAGAAACAGGACGGTCCAGTGGTAATCCGAGGTATGGCATGGTGTGAAGCCTTGCTAGTTATAGCCAAGGTACTTCCGGTATGTTTATAATGCATAGTGAACAAACAGATGAGCGGGTTGGGCAACAGCTGCTGCCCTATTGAAATACATGAAAGGAAAACACAGAGAGCTCAACCAGATATCTATTAAAAATGGTGCTGCCATGTTGAAGTTACGCTAAGTGCCTAGTGTAAAGTCATTAGCACTAGGTGTCAGAGAGTCATGCGCAGCAATGCAATGGCGCAGAATAAGTAATAAGAAAAAGAAAATATATTATTATATGTGCAAAAATAAAATGAACATTTCTGTGTAAGAGGTGGCCAGGAGGGCTCATGGTGAGTGATATCTCAAATAAAATTGAGTTAACCAGGAGAAGGGAATGCAAGAGCCTGGGGCAAAGGTGAAAGAAAGTATAGGATGCTCTACCAAAGGTATACTGGGGAGGGGGTGGCCGCCATGTTAGACTCACGTAACTTGAGCAATAAAGAGACCAATCGTAGGGTCTGGAAGAAGCAAATGCACACAGAAAAGACATGTAGGAGTGGTACCGGCCTGATAAAAACTTGGGAGCAATTGTGGATCATACCAGGGCTTTAAGTGAGCCGGGTCTCAAGCGGTCTGAGCACCGGCTGTTTTTTAAAGAGGGCCTCGAAACGGGTCTCTATCGGGCTCTGTTTTGAGCCCTGTCTCAGGTGGTTCATTTTTTCTCCGAACTGCAGTGAGAGCAGTTTGCTGTCACTGCAGTCTGGAAAAAAAGTGCCAGGGCGCAAAACAGCCCGATAGAGACCCATTTCGAGACAGCAAGCACATCGATGTGCGCTGCCCACACTGCTCACTTCTCACTAGTGGAGAAGTTACAGCATGACGTCATGCCAGGTGAGCGTTGTGGGGGAAGGGAAATCCTTAAAAGAGTAATTTTCTTTCTGGATTCCCCTTCTCTTTCTGAAACTCAAGAGCAGCAACATTGTGGTAGGGTCACCAGGGCTTTATTAGGAAGCGTTTTCAATATTAAATGTAACAAGCCATAGTTGCAGCTTATTTATCTTTTGCATCTAATAACCATTGACAAAGCCAATAGTCCTTACTTGTTGTAGGTATGATGTTACTTGTTGTCTCACATATTTGGATGCAATGACAGAAACAACAAAATACAAGTCGGGCGGCACTGTAATAGTGGGCCTTAGCAAGGCCTACCAGTGCAAGGGATTCACCCTTCTCTGCACAGAGTCCTCAGACCAATAAGAAGAAGTTGGCACAGAAACTGGAATAGAAAACAAAGTATTTATTAAACCTCATGAGGTGGAACTACATTCAAACAGCACCCTTCGGTAATGTATGAAGTAGCACCCTGAATGGAAGGAGCTTGGTCCGTTTATACCCACACAGGGGCTCAGATGAAGGCAGTACAGGTACAAAATGCTGGTTTTAGGTACATATATGGTCATACAGAAAATGCACAGTCAACAAGTGGGAGGAGCTAACAGGGGCACATCCTGACAGTTAAATTCTAGTGGCAGCTGCAAAGACAGCTGCAAGCTCAACTGAGCATGTGCGAAGGTGGAAGATGCTAAATATATCTCGTCTCTAGGCAGATTTCAAGAGCAGTTAACAGAAAGGTAGGACAGAGCACATGGTAGCACATGGCAAACAAAATGGCTGACAAATACAAAACAGATTCCACAAAATGGACAAGATCGTCTCTTCTGCTAATGCTTAACCTAATTGCTACCAAATTACAACAGCACACTATGCTAAACACAGATTATTAGGGTAAGTTTGTTAAAGCCACGCCCCTAATTACACTGGCCAAGCCCCTCTGAGAGACCTGCCAGTTTTTTCATCCCACTTAAAGCCCTGGATCATACCATAAGAGCATGTGAATGCACAATATGAGATTCTATAACAGTGAGCACCAATAGGGTTAGTGGTAATAGGGTAACTGTGGTAGCAAAGTAAATAGTGGAGAAAAAGAAAGGAAGCACAAGTAAACCGTAAGTTTGCATAGGTATTTGGAGGTGAAATCTGCGAAGTGTGAACTAACTAGTGATGTATGTCAGAATGTGTGTCAGCAAAGGAAGCTGGAATATGTGGAACATTGCCACTCTCCAAGCAAAAGCTACAGGGAGAGGAAAGAGATGACAGGCAAACACACTGGTGAGAAATAATGAAGAAGTATTTACCAGGTCGGGTTAGGGCTCTGGGCCGCCATTAGCGCTTGTGGCAACTGGAGCAGTAGTCTTTTTTAGTACCCCCTAATGACCTATTTCTCCAAGAATTCCCTCACTACCAGCAGTGGCAGCTCCTCCGCTAAGGCGGAGGAGCGTCACCCCACTGCTTTTAAGCAGTGTCACTAAAGAAGTTATTTTATTTCTTCCTTGTTGCTGACGCTGAGCTGGTGAGACGGGGAGGAGCTGCTCTGCTGACAGAGCAGGGGAGGAGTGGCTTGCATTCCCTAAAGTACGCATGAATGTTTGACCTGCCCTCTGGGGCTGGCGAAACATTCATGCGTACTTTGCATGTTCTCCATGTAGGCTGCCGAGCCACCTATTCTCTGGCTGAGCACCAACAATGGTGCTCAGACGAATCACAATTCTGCATTGCAGAGTTGTGATTGGCTTTCAGGAGGCTGTGAGATGGGACCATCCTGCTTCGCGCCCTGAAAGAGGATAAGAGGTGCTACTCATAGTTCACTCACACTTAGGGGTCCATTAGGATGGCGGGCGGACATTGCCTGCCCGCCATCCCCGTGCAAACCGGGACCGCCCGCCATCCGAGTGGCGGATGCGCCTTGGCCATTAGGATGCACCCGCCACACTGGCGGGCGCATCCTGTATTTTTGTCATTGCTGCAGGCAGGTGACTGCCATGTTGCACTTTGAAATGTGGGGGGTACCATAGGTACCCCCCATGTGCACCCCGCACCCCCCGGAGTCCCAGGGGACCCGCAACGGGCCCCCGCAGGGAGTCTTTGCATGCCGCACGGAAAGGCATTCCCCAAAGCCCATCTTAATATGGCTGGCAGTGTCTAATTGAAACGCCACCATATTAAACATTTTCCGCCCCGGCCGCAAGGCGACCGGGGCGGAAAAGCAGTGGACGGTGTTTCCGTCTGCTGCGGTCCCCCCGCCATACTAATATGGCGGGAAGGAAATTGGTGGCGGGCGGCAAATCCGCTCGACATCCTAATGGGCACCTCAGTTCTGTGATCTGAGTGTTACACGTTCTTTGGGCAGGCACATGAACCCTCCACGCTACTTTGGGATGAGTCAAAGCTGCCACTAGACAAATTTCCGATCTCCCATCAGTAGGAACATTAATCACCAGAGTTATCTTGACTTTTTTTTTATTGTTGCCTGAAAACTGCTGTATAGGAAGTTCATGTGCTTTTAGATAAATAGTTATTTTTAAACAAGGCTCCCCCCACCAAAGTCAGTGTTAGGTGAGGCTGCACCGGTCACGCTGCCCTAAAGTGGGCTCTGTAGGGGTTTCCCATTTTAAGGACATCTGAACACTCCAATTTAACTCATTTCCAAGGTCGGGCACCTTCTGACACACCTACCCGTTGCAATTTGCAATCTACCTCATTTATATTCATGGGTCGATCGGATTTTGACCTGCTACCATTCCGAATTTTATGAACCAAACTATTATTATATAGATTGGTTCTTAAAATTCTTCACTTGTCGCAAATATACTGGTCGCAAACTGGAACCAATATTTTGTGACTAGTAAATATTACAGCTTGCCATCAGCTCTGTGGGGATTTGTGACCTGTTGAACAATTCCAAACTGCAAGGGTATTTTACTTTTTTTCAGCAATATTGTTTTCATTAATGGTGCAGGTTGCTCAAATTGCAAATGTGATCCAACGAGAATTATTTAACATTACTTATGAAGCAAAATTGGGAATGAGCATGGCGCAGGAAAGACTTGATAAGTGCTAATAAAAGTGATAAAAATGAGCACGGTCTTGCATGAACGATGCCAGATTTAACATTGTGGTAATCAGCAGTATCAGTTCTTGAAAAGTTAGAAACACATGATTAGTGTTGTACTCTGAAATGTAAGCGGTTTCCACACTTACATTTAAAAAAAATCCAACACGTGCTTTGGCAAATGGCTGTCTCCAGCTAGCTGCAATTTTCGAAAAGTCTCACTTTTGGTAAAATCAATTTTTAGTAGTCCTAACTGGGAAATATGTTGAACCATCATTGATACAGCACACTGTTAATTCAATAGGATACAGTTCATTAGTAACATGGATATTTATTACTTGTTCTGCTGAAAATACTTTCATGAAGGTATTCTGCCTTCAAACTCACTAGTTTGTGCTGGTAGATTAATACCTGGGGGCCCATTAGGATGTCTGGCGGATCGCCACCGCCATGCCTGTGGTACCCCCCCTGCATTTGCATACGCCATGCGGCTGGCACCGCGTGGAACCTGCCGCTTTCTGTATGCAAATGAATACATGCATTTTCAGCATTGTGGTGGGCGGTGCTAGGAGCGCCGCCCACCACAATGTTAAAAATGCAGGATGCGCCCGCCACCTTATGGCGGGTGGTCTCATTATCCGATAGGATGGCGGGCGGACTAAGTCCGCCCGTCATCCTAATGACCCCCCAAATCTGTGACAGAGTGACCTAGATTTAGAAGGTAATAATAGTTACTTTCACCTCCTTTTTCCCCGCAGATAGATGGCAAACTGACACCCTGAAAAGACCTTAAAAGACCTATGAGCACAAAGGACTTACCACCACATGTTCCATTCAATGGAGTTTTGTGACGCTTCTTGTGAAGAAGAAGTAGGAATTATTTGTTTATCTTGTGGGGCTGGAATGGACTGGCGTGGATGATGTTTCAATAAAGAGAGAGACAAATATCAGTGACACTTAGATCTCCCAATGTGGATTTATGCAGCATACAGAACTATAGAATACCTTTTGCTGTAACTAGCCTGAGGGAGAAACTGCTTCATTCTACGGTGAGGGTAGAGTGAAAAATGTAGCCTGCTTTCTGACGGAATTTTCAATAATCAATGCAGTGGCACCTCGTCAATGAATCTGGTTCATACTCTTTCCCGATAAAGATTGAAACAAAAGATGATAAAATTCTGCCATATCTATGCTGGAAGAATGACAATTTTCCTAACAACAGTAAAGGAAAGATTCAATTCTATTATGGACTCGTAGGCAAGAATTAGGTGGTTTTTTTTTTGGTACTATTAGCTAGCAGCCTTTCCAAAGGTAACTTGGAGAAGAACAAAACCACATTTCCCATGAGACATTGGGAAAGAACTGCAAAACAGTGTCCAATCAGAATGGATGCAGTCAGTATACCGGTCGACCCTCTGGCTTCCTCTTTCTTTCTGTGGCATGCACTTCATTCTTTGTCTCTAATCCTGTTACCAATAGCTGTCCCTGCGAATTAACAAAGACAACCATGAAAAACGTGCCCCTCACCGGTGTCAACATCAACAATGCAGTACAACCATCAGAGAGAAAATGCAGTACAGTCCAATACATGAACATCTCAACATCCAAGGCATGCATCCGAACATCGAATAGAGATTACAGCACTGAATTCTACAATGTCCATCAGGCGGGGTAGGATCCTCCAGGGTGGGCTAATCCTCACCCCTGAGTCCTTAATAGAATCAAAACTTTCCTTTACAGTTGCTAAGAAATTTTTAATTCTATGCAGGACCCAGAGGCAAGGATTAGGCTGGTTCAACGCTGATTCACCACCATGTTTGCCAGAGAAGGGACTGGTTTAAAATAGAAGGTCTTAAAAGAGGACGCGTACGACCAGTCCGAAGCATTGAAGATGTCCTCTAGTCTTGCTCCCAGAGCGAAGTCTTTGGAGCCCAGGGCCCCTCTCACTGAATGGGTCCCAAATTGGGAAGTGCCAATCCCAGCCTCTTGCAATGTCCATCTGACCCATCTGGCAATCGTGGGAGATGAAACTGCTCTGTGAGGTTTTGTCAATGCAATCAGGAATTGATGTTCCCCATGGGGTGTCAGCTCATTGGTGACCACTTCATACCTCTTATTGGTGTAGACCACACACAATTTAGGAACTTGAGAAGAAGCCGAATATGACATCATTGTAGAGTCACAATTAGTTCTTCAAGTTATATGAAACGTCACCCGTCTGGGGTGAAAACTCTACCTGTAACGTCTAAGGCACGAACATATGAAACATGTCAGCAAGATAAAATACACAACAGCAATGCCAAATTCGCTGAAAGTTGTTTTCTGGATAAATATTTATGAGAGGGCCATGATTGAACAAGATTAGGACCTTATTTACATCCCATACAACTGAATACTGTGACTCAGGGGGAATTGATAGCCTGATTCCACTCAATAACTTACATACCAACAGGTGTTCCCAGACCAGACGACCGTCCACCTGAAGATGACCCACTGAAATTGCCAACCGGAAGGTGTTAACAGATCTATAAGTGAATCTTTATGTGGCCATTCTCACCAAGAAATTCAAGATCAGGACAACATCTGCCCCCATGGGGTCCACCTGGTGTTGTAGACACCAACCCAACCATCTAGACCAGGCAGAACGGTATCACTTATTTGTACTGTCTGCCCAGGCACTTGCAAGCTTCCTGTGAAATCCCCAGGACTTTCTAATATTCCATGTGACCCTCCGACCATGAGACAAAGAGAACCCACTAAGATCATCGTGTGAGGGTTGTCCTGGGGATCCCGGAGAAGATCCAAAAAAGGGGTAGAGGGATTGGAAGTTCATTGCTTGAAACCAGACTTGTGACCTCCAAGTTGGAGTAAGCACAACCAGGTCCGCCTGCTGCTTGCATGTCTGGGCGGCCAGTCTCGTTATAATCGCAAAGGGTGGGAAGGTATAGGACTGTTCCTTACTCCAATCCTGAATAAAGCCATCTGTGGCCACCACATGGGGAGTTGGAAATCCAGCCGGGATGCAAAGAAATTGATGGAAAAAGGGCCCCACCAGTCCTGCAATTGCCGAAAGAAGAGAGGATACAGTTTCCAGAGACTTGTATCTTTCCAACGATGGGAGTGCCAGTTCCCCACTTGATTGGAATGCCCCTGAAGATGTTACGCTGACACAGAAATCTGATTGGCAAAGCAGTATTCCCACATGGTTTGGGTGAGGTCTGACAAGGCCTTTGAACAAGTCCATCCCAGGTGACTGAGATACACGAACTGCCTCCACATTGGCCATCTTCAGAAAGACTAAACATCTTACTCTGTCTTTATTCCATACTGGGGGTAAAGGGCCTCACCATCAACTCCAAGCAGTTGAAAAAGCCAGCTCTGTGGAAGACCATTTTCCTCCAGTTGAGAAATCCTCACACGGGCCCCCCAGCCGGAGCCACTGGCGTCGGATTCGATTACCAGGTCGGGTTGGGGTCCGAAGAAAGCCCAGCCATTCCAGGCCTCCATATGAATCATTAACCGTCTCATTTCCTCTTTTACCTAGTTGGACAGTGGAACTAGTTGGGTGTACGAGAGACCCTTCCTGAGGTGAGAGATTTTAACCTTTGCAGCTTCTGGTAATGAAGCAGCCCGGGAAAATTGCCTTAATTGAGGATGAGAGAAATACTCCAATCTGCGCAAATTGCACCAGGGAGGTCTGCTACTTGAAGATCATTCGCTTGAGTTTGTGTCTGATATTAATCACCTTCCTAGCCCGAAGGCTGAGAGATGCCAAGACCGAATCTCTCAAGAACCCCAGGAATTGGATGGATTGTGTTGGAAGCAGCACTAACTTCTCTGAGTTGATTATGAAGCCCAGTGGTTCCAGCAGGTCGATAGCCATATGCAAATAGCCAAAGAGGCGTCATGGACACTGACCCATGATCAGGATATCGTCGAGGTAGACAATCAATCTCATGCCGCTCACCAATAGGTGATCGACGACTGGCCTCATCAGCCTGGTGAAGCACCAAGGGGCCGATGATAGACTGAAAGGAAGGCAAACAAACTCAAATATCTGTGCGCCCTAATGGAATTGAAAGAAGAGCCTGTGAGTTAGAATAATCAGGACCGCAAAACAGGCGTCCTTCAGTTTCAGTGTGCCATTGAGTCCAAGATCTAGAGAAGGTCCCTCAGCAGATGGATTTCCTCCATCTTGCAGTGGCAATACAGGAGCCAAGAGTTGAACTCCTTGAGATTGATTACCAGACGCTGTCCACCATTCCTTTTCTCCACTAGGAAGATATTGCTTAGAAACCCCCTGGGATGAATTCTCATGAGAGCGATAGCTCCCTTTTGCAACTGGTCTTCCACCTCGTGTCCACCATAGCGATTTGATCCCTACTCAAGACCAAAGGTCTGGGGGGAAGAGTTTGAAAGGGATTCTATTTGGAAACCCTCCTCGGTCTGTGGGACCCACACATCCAAGGAGAGCTTTATCCCATTTGGCAGAAAATAGGCCAGATGACCCACACCCTTTAAAGCCCTTGAGTCTTGTACTCTTAGCTTGTCCATTGCCAGAATTGCCACCTCTGGGTCTGCCCCTTAACCTGCGAAGGACGGGGGTAAGGCTTGGTGGAATAGAAGTTCCCAAATCTCTTAGAGTCTTGCCATTGGCTGCAGTGGGATCCACCACCTCTGGAGGCTTGATAAAGTGGACGGCCAGTCGAGCGTCCCCTACCATGACCGGCTGTGGCAAAAACACGGGGTGCATATCTTTTTAATTGAGGTCAGAGCCTTATCTAAAGAGGTTAAGGTATTTACAAATTTACCCAGCTCCTGGATGAAGGAGTCCCCTAACAAATTGCCATCTGCAATTGTATGCGCCTCTGAGTTGGCAAGTTCCTCTAATGGGATCAATCTTGATTAACAGCGATCTGTGCCTCTGTAGATACCTCTACGCCCAGCTTGTCAGGGTATCAGGGGATATGAGGGTCCTAGAGGCTTTGGCGTCTTCCGCCATGCTCATAATCTTGGCAAGTGGATCGGCTATATCTAGGAGCTTATCCTGGCATGTGTGCCATGATCTGTCAATGCCCTTCTTTGGGTCTTGGACTCATTTGGCGAGGAAAGAGGCCATCTTGGAGTCTATCTCCTGAGTGAGAGCCACCTTCCCCTCCAAAGCTGGCCTAGGGCATTCTGATATGAGGCAACCCCTCAGCTCCTTATCAAGCGGCTTGAGCAACCTGCCCGCCATGTGTGCTGCTACTTTAGGCACAGAGCACCATTCCGCTGAACGGGGGAGAAGCAGATTGTGTCTGGACCCACTAGATCCTCTTCCTGGGGTTGCTCTGAGCCCATGGAATGCACTTTGCCAGGGTGGCAGGGCGCCAAGGCCTTGAATGGTCCCAATCAGAAGTGGTGGGGGAGTCATCTCCAACCCCGTGGTCAGTGTGAGGGGTAGAAGCCAGGAAACTCCCTGAAGGACCAACGGCCACATCATGTGAGGACTGCAAGTCCATGAACGCTTTCTTGAGGCATGAAAAAGCATCTAAATCAACCCCAGTCATGTCACGCCTATGCTTATTGGGGTAAGGGGTGGGATCAGGGATAGCCAACTGCCCTGGAGGTAGGGGCCCGAGTGCCCAGACGCGTCTTCCCTCTGCTGAAGGGGTTTTTGGCATTTAGCCTGAAGTGCCAGACGTCTCTTCTCCAGGGGGGTTAGGCTACCACCCCTGTGACAGCTTTAGGTATAGAAGCTTACATCACCTAACAGAAGTGTTCATCTACAGGGAGGTAGAAGATTTCCCCCTCCTCCATATAGTCTTCACCCTCATAATCCACAGTGGAGCCTGAGAAAAAGGAGGGGAGTGGCAGGTTAAGGACCCCAAGTTTATTTCTCCCCAAAGGGAATCTTGTAATTAATAATTGAATGTGGACGTACACCCCTGACAATTACTAGGGTTGAACTGCCTGGAAAAGTCCCCTAAGTATCACAAGGCTAAGGTGTGAAGCCAAAATATCGAATATAAATATCGACCTACAATAATATCAATGTTTTAATTTTGATGGTACAGAATATCGATGTTAATAATTTCGATGGACAGAATATCGACCCTAAGGTAAGTAATATCGATGTTTTTAATATCAATATTTGTATTACTGTCATGTTTTTTATAAATAATGTAATATGTACGTGTGATATGTTTTTTGTTAAGTGTACTTCTAGTTTTAAAATATATGTATACAATTTTTATACTTTAATAATGTTTTTTTAAAGTAAATTTTGTATTTTAGCACCGTAGCAGGTTGTGGGTTTATAAGCGAATAGGGTGGGAAGTAATTTAAATGTAATGAAGTATAATTTATTTTTATTAATTGGTATTGATAATTATATTATTGTTAATTAATTATTATTTGGTTATTGATTTTTATTAATTGGTAATTAATTTTCATTGATTGATTAATTGATAATTATGTTAAATTTATTATTTCATTATTGGAGTCTGTTGTGTGTTTATAGGGGAATAGTGTTGGAAGTAATTGAAATTTAACTAAGTAATTATTACATTAATTGTTGGGTATTGATAATTAATTTATTGCACATTAATAATAATTGGTAATTATTTAAAATTATAATGTTTTGGTTATGAAAAGTAGTTTATTGATGTTTAATCAATAATTGGTAAATCAAGATTATTAAATATTATATATTGATATTTTAATGAATATATTGATAAGCAGGGCCGGACTGGCACCCGACAGTTTGGAATGCTGCTGAGCTGGGGGCTGATTTCATTAATGGGGACCTGCGTGAGCTAAACGAAATTCGTTTTGCTTGCAGTATTTCGAAGCATATGCAGGTCTCCATGGACGAAATCAGCCCCCACTGCAGTAAAATCAGACAGCAGCTTGGCATTCTAAACTGCCCGGTAGCCAGTCCGGCCCTGTTGATGAGTAATTTTTAATTGGTGATTAATGTTTAATAATTAATATTTTTTGTATACATTATTTAATTGCTCAATATTTGTTAATTACTTTTTAATAATTAATATGTTTTTGTTATTGTTTTTTTATATTTATTAATTTTTAATGATTAATAATTAATTATGATATATTGGTATTTATTATTAATGTATTGTTAATTAATTACTCATTGGTAATTATGTTTTTAATTATTTTTTGGTATTTGTAAATAGTTTAGAGTTATTTAATATTTAATGAATATTATTTTTTAAATATTTTATTTATTTATAAGAATTTTTTTTAACTTTTACGCTCTCCAACACTTTCCATACTGTTCCACTCTCTGGAGTTGGAATAGAAATGTTTACCCCTCCGCTATCCAACACTTTCCCTACTGTTGAACTCTCTGGAGTTGGAATAGTAATTTTGACCCCTCCGCTATCCAAAACTTTCCCTACTGTTGCACTCTCTGGAGTTGGAATAGGGATTTTTACCACTACGTTATCCAATACTTTCCCTACTGTTGCACTTTCTGGAGTGGGAATAGTAATAGTTACACGTACACTATCCAACACTTTCCCTACTGTTGCACTCACTGGAGTTGGAATAGTAATTTATACCCTTGCGCTATCCAACACTTTCCCTACTGTTCCACTATCTGGAGTTGGAATAGTAATTCTAAGCCTTAAGCTATCCAACATTCTCCTTACTGTTGTTTTGTTGGTAGTTGGAATATTAGTTGAATTCCCTCTGCTATTTAATATTTTTGTATTATTTATATTTATATTTATAATTTATATAATTATTTATTTATTATTTATGTTATTGTTTTGTGTGTATTGATATATTTGTATTTTTTAATAATTTATAAGATATTAACATAAATATTAAAACTGGTTATTAATTAAGTATATATATAATAGAAAGTATATGTTCAATTAATGTTTTATTAAATTATATATACTAGTTATTAATTGAAAACAATAAAATATATTTACAACAATATTTATTATATTTAAAAGTATCATTTAGTTTATTTTACATATTTTTATAAACTAAAAATAAAACGATATTTTTTATAACGATATTTTTGATATCGAGATTTTTTTCTCGATATATTTATACTTACCTTGTTGTAGATAGGATGTCGATATTCTTGACATCGATATTTTTCTTACGATATTATTATAGGTCAATTTTTTGACCTTCGATATTTTGTCAGTGATTCAAGGCTAATCCTACCTGAGATGGGTGTTCGTGTACAGGCAGCGGCTTGCTGACAAACGTGCAAATTATTTTGTTAATTCATTATTGAAGCGTGCATCAGAACTGACTCATCTCTACGTGACCTGTAACTGGCAGCACTGAGTCTTCCCCCATCACAGTTTACCCAGCTGGAGCATACTGACTGATTCCGTCAGTGAAAGTGATGAGCTCCTGCTGCTGGGGGGGTGGGGGCAAGACGCATGCAGCATACACACAATGCACAGGCCCCCTGTTGCTAAGCAGACCGCACCATGCACGTGAGCTTGAATCCAGACAGGCACGTAGGAAACACAAATGTTCCCGCTGTCTAGGTGCTGACAGCAGACACTAGCCATCTGCTCCTCATGCCTCAAATTGACAAAACAATGAGGAAAAACAATATAGAAGCAGGGGCTTACGAGACCCTAAAATTCTGCGGGGGGCAGGGACAACCTCGTGGACTTTCCAGTTGCTGTATACAAACCACCACCAGTTAAACAAATACAATCACATACTTTTGAAGTGAAATATTGAGAAAAGCAGGCATGTAGTCACATTTTGCATTATGCTTTATTGCTATTTACATTCATATAGTAATCAGACCAAATGTAAAAAAACACATGCATATAAATCTTGCATCTTCACGCACCAAGCAAACAAAGGTCGCTGACTTAGGGTGGGGCGGCTTGTTTGCAAGTGCATTATGGTTTGAAAAGTACCTGCTGTTGTATTCCTGGGCTCCAGCAATTTTCAGGCAATAATAAAAATGTGAAGATAACTTTGGTGATTAATGTTCTTTATTGAGAGAGATCGGAGGTTTGTCTAGTGGAAGTTTTCACTCATGGTAAGGTAGCCTCAGTGGGGTAATATGCCTGCTGTAATGAACGTGTATAACGCAAATCACAAAATGCATATCATGTAAATAGGTCAGTGAGTTACTGCTTTTGTCTGAGAGATTCTTTTGGTATTGGCAGTTTATAAGTTAAAATCCTAACCGTGAACAGTGAGCTATTAAACGTCATCAAAGAGCTGCATGAAAACTTCAAGATATAGATTAGAACTTTATCCTTTTTCCCCAATCTTTCCTTATCCTGATGTTGGAAAATGAGTTTATTGGGATAGAAATCAATTCTGATTATTAAAGAGAACCCCCAACCATGGTGTTATGTTTTAAATTCTGAGTTTGTACTTCTCTAATGTTGCAAAGCCACCCTGTGCCCTGGGCTCTCCCCAAACTTTTTTCTGACTGGTACTGATGGTACCCGACTCTGACTGATCCTAAACTCTGCCTAAACAGGCCTAGGGCCAGTGCTATTCTGAAAGAGACACTTACAAATACAGTGAAAAAACTTACATACACTGGGGTGCACTATGGGTTAGGGTACCCCTATGATTAGCATGACCTCTCCTATAAAGCGCTAGTACATAATAGGGCAGGGGGATTAGAACTACCTTTAAATCCCTAGAATATAATAGGGCATGGCAATTTAGAGACCAGCAGCCCTTTCCGAGCTTGCATGTGTGTACTGCTGAAGCCTGAGGTCAGTTTAAAAGTAGCCCTGGGTTGTAGGACTGCTTTTAAAATGCAAATTGTGACCAAACTCGACTTTTGGGTTTGGGGACCTGCCAAATTTATCAGCCATAATGTTGGGGCAAAACTAAGTTAAGTGGAAAAATGTTTTCCACTTAACTATGGCTGTATCATATTTGCCACATAATACATCATCTGCTGCATAATCTAACAATTTCACCCAAAACTATTTTGTAGCTCAAACGGATCAAACATTACTTAAATAAATGTGACCTATGTTGCTGTGAAGTGTAGGGACCTTTGCAAGGTTGACTGGTGACTTTTCCCACTGCTGCATTTGTATGTTACACAGGTACTAATGAGGCAAAAGCACTGCAACATAATTTTGGCTTCCATTGCCGCATAGTAAGCATGAGCGTGAAATCCGTTACGCTCGCGGATTTTGCGGATTTTTGGGAAATCCGCGAATTTTGCGGATTTCCCGCAAAATCCGCAAAAAAAAATCCGCGAACGTAACGGGTTCAAAAGTTGAACCCACACTCATTTAACTATTTTACAATGGCGCCAGCAAGCTGCCAGCGCCGTTGTAAAATAGTTACAAAGTTAGCTTGCACAGGAACCACTAGATAAAACGAAGCAGGTGCTTCCTGTGCAAGCTAACTTTGTAACTATTTTACAACGGCGCTGGCAGCTTGCTGGCGCCATTGTAAAATAGTTACAGGGCAGCACAGCCTTACAGGTCACTCAAGGGACCCCTGCGCCCTTCAGGGCGATTGCATAGTAACACACACATGGTCGCTCGAACTAGTTAATGCTCAAATTCAGTGACTCATTCATTAGCCCAAAAACAATCATGAGCGTCTTCGAGGCTGGACAGGTGTGCCTCTTCCCAAATGTACCGCGGAAAATCAGCTGTGATGCTGGATAGAGGCCTTTGCATCCTTGCTTTCACGAGCGCAATACCCGTGCTGTTCCTGTGACCAGGAGCTTCTTTTTCTTCATCTGCTGAACCGATCTTTCTCTGACCTTTTATACATACAAGAGGCATGTGAATTCGCATGGAAGCCCCCCCCCCACCACAAAATCTGCAAATCATAGTCGCTCGAACTAGTTAATGCTCAAATTCAGTGACTCATTCATTAGCCCAAAAACAATCATGAGCGTCTTCGAGGCTGGACAGGTGTGCCTCTTCCCAAATCTACCGTGGAAAATCAGCTGTGATGCTGGGTAGAGGCCTTTGCATCCTTGACTTTCATGAGCGCAATCCCCGTGCTGTTCCTGTGACCAGGAGCTTCTTTCTCTTCGTGTTCGCACGGGTTGCTGCAAGTTCGGACGCGTTTTGTACAATTTCGCAATTTGCAAAATTGTACAAAACGTGTGCGAACTTGCAGAAACCCGTGCGAACATAAAAAAAAAAAAATCCACGCGGATTCGCGGATTTTGGCAATCCGCAAATCCGCAAATTCGCGGATTGCCAATCCGCAAAATCAGCTCATACCTACCGCATAGTTCCAGTGGCCCGAAAGCAGGCTGCACATGTTAAAAGTGTTTGTGCATGAAGCATAGACCAAGAAGTTTGCAAACTTAGGGGCTGATTACGATGGCAGACGGACTTCAGTCTGTCTGAAATCGAATCAGGGAATGGGACCATTGGCCTTCAAGGTGGCGGCCCCACGATAGTCATTACAGTGCGACCGCCACTACAGCATTCGCAGTGCCTATCTTTTACATTGCCATTATGTCAAATAGGGTAACCCTATACAGTCAGACGGACCTGGGTATCATGTAGTACAAAAGAACAGTGGTCCGAAAATGCAGTCATATGGTTACACGGTTATCACAACAGAAAAAGAGCGTGAAAAAGATAGTGCTCAGGTGAAAAAAATGAAACAGAGAAGGAAAACAGTAGTAGCAGTATAAAAAATCCTTTTTCTTATGTTTTACAAAAAGGGCGGGAACCAGACATGAATTTTTCTCCCTGAAAAACACAGGCCTACTCACATATACAAAATTGTATATAAAACGTTATTCAAACTGTTGTTATTCACAGTGTATACATCATCTGTGTATCTTGTGTGGGGGGAGGCAGATGTAAGGTGTAGGCCTATTCGGGAGCGTCAACGTTTCGACCCTAGTGCTTAAGGGTGATTGGGGTCCTCAGCGGCGGGTCTTCCTCAGGATGGGGGTAGGGGGGTATCAAAACAAAGTCAGATGAGTGCCAACCAAATTGGTCATTCAAATGAAACGATTTGGTCTTCCCATGCATACGTCATTGGAGGGGAAGCCATTCCCAAACAACCGCCGTTAATGAATACACGGTACGGGCGTCTGGCAAAGGGGGCAATACAGGAAATCCCTTCGAGTCTCTTATGAGTAGACTGGTGGCTCCGTGAATCTTCCAACAGGACGTGGCATAAATCGTGCTCACCTACAGTGAGCACAGTTTATGCCACTACCTTTTTTCACACTCTTTTTCTGTTGTGATAACCGTGTAACCATATGACTGCATTTTAGTAGTGAAGCAGAAAGTATATTTACAATAAAACCAAATGGTTGAATAATTAAATTTGGTTTATCAACCACTCTTGATCTTTGAAGTAATTAATTTCTCTATAAGTCTTTGATTCCATGTGACGAAATTAAAAAGTTGCCTGAATTGTTAATTACATTAGTCTAGGACCACTGTTCTTTTGTACTATCTTTTACATTGCAGCAGGTGCTCTGGCTGCATCATCTGCTGCAATGTAAAAAAGGGACATATTATCTATATCACTGCACTACGTGGCTGGCACAATGCGGTGCCTGCCACATGGTGCAGTGATATTTAAGGGGGCATCATAGATGCCCCCCAGGTCTCATTTCTGGGGTTAGGGGGAAAGGGGCCTGCTATGGGCCTCAAATGTCCCTTTCCGTCAACTCTTCCATGGCGGTTGAACAGCCAAGGCTAGGCAGGCGGGTAAGGGACTTCGTAATTCCTAGTGCCGTACCTGGTAGGCACCACCAGCATTGTAGGAACCAAGAGCCCCTCCACTGCACTGGCGGGCTCAAGGAATCCATCAGGTGTGTGGCGGTTGGTCTTTCCGACCGCCAGGGAGCCACCCGCCATTGTAATATAGCGGGCGGTGATGCAGTCACCAATAGCGATGGGACCGCCAATGACGTGGCGGTCTCACCGCTATTATAATCACCCCCTAAGTTTGGTGTGCATGCAAATCTTACATTGCCAACCCCTGGGATGTTGCACTACTACTGCTGAAAAAGGCCAATGGAGGTACCAATGGGTGAGGTGGACTGGCCTCAAGGGTCTTGTGAACTCAGAGACAGTCACAGTTGATCTAGGGTGTGCTTTTTCGTATGCATGCTCGCAAGACTGGAGGTGAACTGCAGTATGGATTGTGGTGGACAGACCTTCAAGATTAACTCACTGTTAGGGTCCACCTGCGGGTGCTAAGACACCAGGGCGTCTAAGGCCGATTGGGCCTTCTAAGCATCGGAATGAGCTCTGCCAGGAGTGTGGTCTGGTGGACTGGTCATGAAGGCTGAACATGGTTATCCAGTTCCAAATTCAGCATCCCTGGCCAGAGTGCCACATCCTCTCCCACACTGAACACCATACTGCGCCACTGAGAGAAACTTGCACTGTCTTCAGCTACAACTCAATTTTGCTGCGACTAAATTCAAATTATGCACTAGACAACAGTAAAATGCTGCCTGAAAAAAATGCACACCACCCTGGAAAAACCAAACACTCATAGAGAATACAAGAATAAGCAAAGTATGTGAACTTTAATCAGTAACAACATTGTTACCTTAACAGTTTAAAACGCATTATTCAGAAATCAGTAAGCAATTTTGACTGAAAAGTTCAGGACATGGCTAAAGGACCAGGAAAGGACCCGTTTCAATGACCATTACTTATATCCTTACAAAATATAAGCAGTTTGGTTTAAAAAAGACCCCATCTCCGAACACAGAGCCGCATGTTATAAGCTAAAATAATTAAAACAGTTGAAAACAATCATTTTAAACGTTTCCACTCCACCCATCAACCAGGTATTGCAGTCCCTTTAGGAATGGTCCACTTCCCCACCCTGGGAAAACAATGTTGTTCAAAGAAAGTAGCGCATTCACTGGCAAACTCTGTAAAGTGGCGCGAATGTGTGTGGGTGTAAATAACAATCTGGCCTGTCTGCTGACCACTTTGTATTGCTTTATTTGGGTATTTAATTATTTTTCTCTCTGTCCTGAGGTTTTTCTTTTGAATAGAAAATGGTCAGAAAATGAGGGCATTTCAAGGCAAAGTGTTCCGCTCTGTTTTTTTTTTATCCATTTCACAGGGGAACAAATAATAGAAAAGGAGAGGCAAGAAAGCTATCTCTCTAAATCTAACGTAAGGAGGAGTGAGACAGAGACAGAACGAGATGGAGGAATAAAGAAAGAGAGAGGGGAGGAGGGCAGCTGCCAGACACAGACCGGGAGAAGTTGGCACTGTCCTTGCCTTCTGTGGGCATGAAAGAAAAGAGGCAACGTTTTTTTTTCCTTCTCTGCGCTTCCCAGAACGCAGAGCCTTCCTGCAGCATAACAAAGGGCAGAGGGCGGGCGGCCTCTTTTACTCCAGGCCATTAGGTAGCGCTTTCGCGCGCTAATGGCCCTGCGATTAACAAAAGGGAGAGGGGATATTCTTTTGTCCCCTCTTCACCCCCACCGTTGTCCCCGTGTCCCCCCCACTCCAAAATCTGGGGGTGATATGTCCCCCGCGTCCCCCACACTTCCTACGCCCATGTACAGAAGCACCTCTTATGAAAACAGTAAAAGTGTATTTGAGCACTTAGCTGAAAAGCTGCTAGAGTAGCAAAGAAAGACGAAGCCAGAGGCTCGACCGGGATGTTATACTGATTGCATCCATTCTGATAGGACACTATGTTTTGTAGTTCTTTCCCAATGTCTCATGGGATATGCTGTTTTGTTCTTCTACAAGTTACCTTTGAAGAGGCTGCTGAAGAGGCTGCTGGATAATAAAACTGAAGAGTGCTGCCATAGAATTTCTATTTGCCTAGTGAACAACAGGGAGACTATGGTACAGCTTTGTGATGGGTCTACGGAATGTTATTAATTGACTTTGGGCCTGCCTTAAGGTTTGGTGGATAGACTAAAGGCAGACAGAGTGGGGAGAACTTTACGATCACCACCCTGCCTTTACACTGCCCACCAAATTGAGAGATGATTGGTGGCATAGGGCTATATCAACACATTAGAGGTAAAAGCCGCCACAGCAGTTCCTGTCAATTTAGGAAAAGGTTGAACTATGGCACAATCAAACATGACTACTGGCCTTGAAACTTTCCCAAAGTTTTACATTTTTCAAAAAGAAACTCTCAAAGCTGGAGTTTAGTTTAGGAAAATACCAAACTAATGGCTCACACCCCATTTTTCTCATGGTGTAGGGTCCTTTGACGGACACTAAAATAAAGTCACCCAACTTCCCACTCTAAATTGAGCACGCAGTCAATGGTTTACTTCAGACAGCCGTAACTCTGTTGGGTCATCAGTGGAGTATATCAGCAATGAACCAAAGTGGGATCCATCATCAACCTACTTTTGGTCTGTCCAAAACTAAATCTGATGATTGGACCGGGAGTTTAGCAGAGAGGACACTCTATTGCTGTTATCACAGAGTACCCTCTCTGCCAAAGCGTAATTTGTTCCTATGTCTCACAACAAAGCCAGAAACGTTTTAAGAATATGGCAAAGTGGGTAATTTCCCCGGGCCCCTTCATAGGAGACCCCTATGTTAATAAACGTTCTCTTTCTCTACCTCACCTCAATCTATTTCCATGTATCACTCTCTCTCCTTTCTGCCTCCCTTACCCCCAAGTCTCTCTTGCTCTTCCTAGTGGCATCTTTAGGCTTTTTGGGGGCCCTGGAAAGGCATATTTTAACTGTGTTTGTGTGAACCCCGTTTCTGCAAGTTTTTTTGGTATAAAATTGGTGATTAGTACACACCATTTTTGTTCTATGAAAACCTACAACTTTCAAATTGTTATGCATGTGATGATCCAAAAGGCCTTTAGCAATACTAAATTATAATGTGTATTGATATAAACTTCAGCTAAAAATATATTAATTAAACTGGTAAATGAAAGGCATGTGTTCAATATAAAATTTGCATTTTGTTTGATGGCCGCTTAATTGCAGGGGCTGCTTGTTAGTCCAGTGATTTAAAATATGTCGTCAAAGGACATACAAGGTGAATGACGTTAAAAGAGCCATCTGAGAAATAATGTGCAGCGAAAGGACAACACAGGTCCCGAAATCTTTATTATAGTTTTTGATGCAGCTGTTGAAAAATTATCTCTTCTGTCATCATGGCCCAAAGGTGGTTTGAAGCCTGCAGCAACTGAGATGAAACACGTTAGCTAATTAAGGAGAAGATAGCTGTCAAAGCAAATTATCGCTCAGTTAAAGAGAACTCAGTATTTGTGCATCTCCTTAAATGCATTCAAATCGAATAGACAAAGCTAAAAGGTTGGTAACACAAATTTAAATGCATCAAAAATGCAATTATCGACGGGGATACTTGGGTCAGTTGGGCATGTGCACATTATAATCTTAAACTGATAGCATGTTTGGTATTGAGATAGCAACATTCACTACAAGCTCAAAAGTCTAATTTTTAAAAAGAGACTGCGATCTTTGAATTAATTTGATTTACAGAATCTAGACGAGTACACAACAATCTAAATGATCCTAATAAATGATAAGGGATGTAGGATGGCATCGGAGCTAAGGCCCAATATTTAACTAAGGACATCTCATTCCACAACCTGCAAAGTGCTTTTTGCAGAAAAAATATTATTGGAAAAATATTTACTGGGCAAGTGACATTTGGATACCACGAGGAACAATACAAATTACCTGATTCTTGATAAATCTTTTTTTCTATATCACATCGTGTAGCCATAACTGTCTAGTGAAAGTCAAAGAGTTGTTGAATGACCACATACAAGCACAAGTCCTCAGACGTGGTGCTTTTACAAGAGCACATAACTTTAAGGTCATATTAGATCAAAAAGTCATCAGAGTTAAAATAGCAAATTCAACATGATGCAAAACATTCTGCAACTGATGGGAAAATAATGTTTATTATCTGAGCATTAGGGAGAGTGAAAGCAGGTCTCAACATGGTGGAACATATCCGTTTTATTATAACAATTAAGTTCCTAGTTTCTTCACCACGGTTTTGGCCTGCTGCCACAATTTTGGCTTGTCATGCAAAAATGTAAACACAGCTGGTGGGGGCTTGAAAACTACTATTTGCTGGTAGGGGAAGTTCATGGGGTGACCAGAAAACATCATAACAGTTCAGATGCAAATAATAATCACAACTTCCAAACGAAACATTAAAAAAACTAATTCTAGTGCAGTTGTGCTCAGCCAAAGTCTTCTAGTATTTTCCTAACATTTCTAAACCACAAACCAGTTCTACATGATAGAAAAGCAATGCAGATTTGCCATAAGATGAGTGGAGGCTGGGCACAGGGTTTGCTTTCTTTCTCACCTTTTTCCCAGACCACACTGCTCTTGCCAAATGCCGTGGGCAGTGTTATGTTATGTTAAAAGTATTTATAGTGCACGCTTACGCAAGTCAGTTTCTTGGCGGTAAGTATGGAAACATAACCTGCTGTTCACTATTTTATTCAGAGGCATGTTTGAAGAGCCATGTCTTCAGGAGTTGTTGAAAACCAGGGTAACAGGAAGTCATTCGAATGTTGATTGGAAGAGAGTTCCAGAAGCGCAAGGAGGCTAACACAGAAACTCTGGGACTACAAGGGGGCATATTCTCAAGGACTAATCGCCGAATTAGGAGCACTTTTCCACCATTAAAGGGGCAATAGATTTATAGCCCTATTCTCACCCACCCCAGTTTGGAGCCAGCCTTATGCAAATCAGTTTTCACCCTGAGCCCTATGGGAACAGTCCAGATCAAACTGCCAGGCCAGGTCCTCCCTGGACCGGAAACACGCATCCTGGGACCAGTTGCAGGTCATGTCACTCTTCTTCAGCCAGGCTAGCTTTCTAACAGTGGCACAATGAGCAAGGGACCCAAGTCTGGGCATACCCATCCCACCTAGGACGAAAAAGCAAACAAACGATGGACGGAATGCTGAGAATGCAAACATTCTCCCCAGTCAAAACATCTGGGTTAAATCCATTGTTCTTTTGCCAGGCAGTTCAGTCTGGACTGTTCCCATGGGGCACAGGGTCAAGACTGATTTGCATATGCAGGGTCCAAACTAGGGTGGCGTAGTAGGCAAAAAAACAATGGATTTAACCCAGCTTTTTTGACTGCAGGAGAATGTTTGCCTTGTCAGTATTCCATCCATCATTTGTTTGCTGTAACACTTCTTGCCCTAAGTGGGATGGGTATGCCCAGTTGTGGGTCCCTTGCTCACTGTGCCACTGGATTCAAGCGAGCCTGGCTGAAGAAGGGTGGCATACCCTGAAACCAGTCCCAGGATGTGTATTTCCGGTACAGGGAGGACCTGGCCTGGCAGTTTGGTCTGGACTGCTCCCATGGGCTACAGGGTCAAGACTGATTTGCATATGGCTGGGTCCAAACTGGGGTGGCGTATTGGGCAAAGTACAATGGATTTAAACAAGATCTTTTGACTGGTGGAGAATGTTTGCATTGTCAGCATTTCGTCCATCATTTGTTTGCTGTAACATAAAAGTAACTATGGCGGGGTTCTCTGTTGTAGTATCAATGCCACCCGGCCCTTAGCAGACAATGTTGCAATGTAGCATGCACCCAGAGTCCAGGCTTGCCCGAATGGACAAAAAAAAGAGCGCAAGACCGCTTGGGGTCTTGGCTCATACATGCCAACTGTTGTGTGTGTATCTTCATTGCCGCAGCATAAGCCAAAGGACTAGCCTCAATCGCAGCACGTGTTCAGTCAGGCGTGAACTCTACTTCTGTGTCCACCCTATCCTTACCATAGGCCTACACACACATGGTCGCCCACCTTCAACGTCCTACATTAGAGTGTTGTTGTTAGGTTTGCGGACATTTGAAGACAGGCATGGCAATGGTGTGCCATAGGAGTTCACGTAATGCGACTGCGCAGAGCATACAAGTAAATAGGCTTCGGGAGGAGCAGCTGTGAGGCTGCGTAATACACATTGATCCCGCACATTTGCCAGGAGCGATACATGGCAAACATGAATCCCAAAGTAGCAGAAACCACATGTCACAAAAAGTGTCAGTCTGCCAACACAGCATACAGAACCACCATTTAAAACTAATCTCACTTACCTCTCACAGGTGATGAAGGATATGCACTTTGCCCGTGGATGATGACACCCTACCGAGCCCTGAACATCCCGGCACAGAGGCATTACAATGTGGCCCACATATTGCACCAGGGCCATTGTTGAGCGCACATTTGGCGTGTTAAAGTCATGTTTCAGGTGCCTGGACATCATAGGTGGAAGACTCCTGTACAGCCCAGAAATAGTGTGCAAGATGATCGTTGCATGTTGTGTATTGCGCACCATATGTGTACGCACCACTTCCCCATGGATCCACGTGCCAGATGCACTGGACTATGACAAGGTAGATGAGGCAGGTAGACCACATCCCACTGCAGCTGCAGCAGGAATATTCCGAAGGAACACAATCATTAACAATTTCTTCGCATGAGCACGTCACATTGTGACTGTCCTTAGCAATCATGGAACTGTACAAAATGACCACATGAACAGCATGTGCAAATAAATTCATTGCAAAACACATTCCCTGTGTGCATATCAGTCCTCTGCATTAACACATCACTCTGACAAGTGTAAGTGCAACATTAAGTGCTAACAGTCTCACGAATAGCAAACAGATAATCGTTATGTCACTTCTGTACAGAGAGGCTGTTTAGGGTGTCACGTATTCGAAATGCAATTTCAGGGTGGTAAATGTAGTACATAATCCCACTCATCAGAGTATCACATGTGTACCAAAACATGACATGAAGGCTATTATTGGTGTTTAAAAGAAGACAACAGGGTGTCATTTGGGGTCAAATATGACATTTCAGATGTCATTTGGGGTCAGATATGAACCCCCCTGATGCAGAGATGCACCCTGTGACTCAAGTCCCACAACATGAGCAACATGGATGTAAGTGAGATGACGTCAGGAGTTGTTTGCGCACTGGATGTGTCAGAGTGTGACCTGCTTCTTTATGGATGTGGTCCACACTCAGTCACCTCAGTGTTGTGGCATGCACCATGCAATAATAATTGTCCTGCAGCCATGCTAATCGTCATGCAGTGCCACTTACATTGTCGGTGAGGTTCATGGACCAGCAGCTTTGCTAGGTTCAGCACATGTGCATGGGTTTGTTGTGAGATTAGGGACATGTGGGAGGGCCCCCTCTGTGCACATTACTGACAGGGGCCTACTTGCTGTTTCTATGTGTGCTGCAGTATGCAAAGGAGATCAGGGCCATGATCCAGAGTCATTGTGGGTGTGCACTGTGCTATACTTAATTGTGGATGTGTGCCATTGTGCCCATCGCCCCCGTCACTCAGTCCCTGGTCGTTACTCACACTGTTGCTGTTGGGTTAGGTCATGTTGAGCATTGTTCGGTCCCCAACTCCTGCCACCATCTCTCCACTGATGACTGTGGACACCATTTCCTCCATCTCGTCCAGCTCCTGCTGTGGCGCTGTACTCCCTTTACCAGTTTGCATTGCTGCTTTCCGATTGTTAGTGAGTTTCAGCTTGGCTTTGCACTTCACATCATTTCTAGGCCTGGGCGTAGTGGGCGTAGTGGGGCTTCGCGGAGCTACGTGAAGTGGGTGAGAAACTACGCCCACCTCCGCACTCCGCATAGCCACACTACGCACCGCAGGCCTCCCTCCCTCCCGCCCTCCCTAAATACTTTAATTTAAATGTTAGAAAGAATTAAAAGGCACTTGCCTTGCCCGCTGCTGCCCGCCGCGTCTCCGGGGCTCCCTCTCTTCATCGCCGCAGTCTTGGGTACTAATGCACATGCGCGGGCGGCCGCGCATGCGCATTTCTCGTGAGATATGCGCATGTGCGGCCGCCCGCGCATTTGCATTAGTACCCAAGATGGCAGCGATGAAGAGAGGGAGCCCCGGGGACGCGGCTGGCAGCGGCGGGCAAGGTAAGTGCCTTTTAATTCTTTCTTACATTTAAATTAAAGTATTTAGGGAGGGCGGGAGGGAGGCGGGTGGCGGCCAGCTATGCACCGTCTGCGGAGCGTGCGTAGTGCCGAAGTCTATGCCTGCTATGCAAAATGCGTAGAAGCCGGCACTACGCACACTCCGTGCACGGAGCGTAGCTGCCCGCCCACCCTTAATCATTTCCAGTGCTTCTTCTCACTTTACTCCGACTGCATTCACCTTGGCCAAGATGGATTGCCATATTGCATTTTTAGCTGGCAATGACACAGTGGTGGTGGTGAACAGTTGTTGGTGGTTTTCTATCACCTCCGTAATCAGGATCTTGTTTTCCTGCAGACTGATTGCGGGTTCCTCTTCTTCTTCTCCTTGCCCTTCTCCTTCCCCAAGGTCCCTGGCTAGTCCTCCGGGGGGTTTGTGGGGTTCTGGTGGCCTCTGTAGTTGCTCCAGCTTCCTCCATGGTGCTTCCCAGTTGTTTGTGGGTTTTTTTTTCAGCTTTTCTGGTGATTTTTCCCGCCTGATGTGGGAATAACAAGCCTGGTGCTGCTTATCGCTTATTTTTTATCACTGTTAGGTCCATTGCCTCTTTTTACATTTTTTGGTTTCCTTTTTTATTGGCGTCCCGGTAATTTTAACATGGACATTTGACACGTTATCAGGATACTATCGCCTGTTGCCAGCGTGTCCAGAATACGCTGTTAACACAGCATTAGTTTCCTGCAACAGACGGCGTTATGTGAAAGTGTGTTGACCTAGATTGGCGATGATTATGGCCGGTTCTTGGGAATGTCCCCCAAAGACTCTTCTTTTTGAAGTGGGGAATAGTGAGAAGATTAGGATGATTAGACCTCAGGTTATGAGCGGGTATATATTTCAGAATGCGAGAAGCGAGGAACTCTCGACTATTGAGTAGAGAGAATTAAAAATAATGCATCAAATTTTGAAAGCTGTTTGCTGATTTACTGGCAGCCATTGGAGTTTCCTCTTCAGGGGGGTGATGTGGCACTTCCTGGATTGTCGATAGAGTTGTTTGTCTGCCTGGTTTTGTACTATTTATAATCCCAGAGTGAGGTCTTCACACCCCAGTACAATGAATTTGCATAGTCTATCAGTGAGAGAACTTTGGGGTGAAGAATTTGTAAATTTTTCAGATTTTCCCGAGCTGCAAAAAACTAGATGAGATTACTGCCCCTATTTGTGGCTTTGTGGACAAATGATTGCCAACCAGAACTCCAAGACTTTTAACTGAATTCTTGGGCGGGGGAATGCTCATAGCCATAGGTCAGAAGGTGGATTTCCATGGGTCATGCTTGGCGCTAGTTAAAACAATCTCTATGTTATCTGAGTTTCATTTATGTTGACTGGTATTTCTCCAGTTACAGATGAATAGCATATTTTTTAAACAAAAATGTTTTCGAGGTTGGTAAGTCATCAATAGCAAAAAGTAATTGAATATCATCTGCTTAATTAAAGATTCTCACCTTCATTTTTCTCAGAGAAAGCAACAGGGGGCATATATACAGATTAAAAAGATGAGGAGGCAAGGACGATCCCTGTGGTACCCCACGGGTAAGTAGAACCTACAGAGATCCAAAGGGCAATAGGCTGACCAGCTGAGAGCGGCTCTGTAGAAAGGAAACAAACAAGTCAAGCATCATGCCACATACATCTGTACCCTCAACACAAATGACCAGAAACTCATGATCAACCATTTCAAATGCAGCAGAGAGATCAAGGAGCACAAGTGCCTGGGTGGTGCCCCTATGGGCTTCGTTCTTCATATCATCCATCACAGAGAAGATCAATGCTTTGGTTGAGTGGGCTGGCTGAAAGCTCGCTTGATGGAGGTCAAGGGAGTGATTTTCCTTGAGGAAGGAACACAGACAACTGGTGCCTTGTGCTTCTAAAATGTGTGCTAAGTAGGGAAGCAAAGAAATAGGGCAACAGTTCTTCAAGATATATGCATAATCACCAGCTTTGTTTAGTAGCCGGGCCATTGCTGCTTCTTCAAATGGTCTAGGAAATAGGCCCTGCTTTAGGGAGTCATTAAGTAGGGATAAGGTAGGATCAGGGAGCAGAGAACATTTTTGATTGTTATACTTTCGGAGGGCAAGTGTCAGAAGGAGCACCTGATTTTACTTTTGTCAGTAACTGGATTAACTTGACTAGTTCTCACTGCACACAGGAAAAGCTTTGCACAATAGTTCCTGGGGCCACGTGGAAAGGTTACATCAGTTTTTTAAACTACTTCGCTGTACAAAACCTAGTTAAGGTTAAGATTATGTTGTAAGATGTCACTAATGACATAAAGCGATGTGACACAATGTAATTGGGGCAAAACCGGAAAACATTTTAAAATAACCTTAACTCCCACACCTGCCAATCATTGCTTAAGAACTCACACATGACATTACTGTTTGCATGACAAATGCACTTATCAATAACCATCATTGTTGACATCACATACCACATCACTACTGTCATCACTGATGATGTTACTGAAAACTCTCAAAGATACAGCATCAGATAACAAATGTAAGTTATAGGTGGTTACCATTTTTAGATATTATCTAAAAACTACTAAATATGCCCCTGTATGCAAACAGCGCTTTGGAAACAGCTGATCCCATTCTTAGGTCTTTCCAGAGAACAAGAGCCGCTTGCACTCACTGTAATTCTGGATAGGTAATAACAGAGCAGAAAGGGTCCAGCTTCACTCGCGATAAACAGTTTCAAACGCAAGTAGATGGGAAGGCAAGAGTGCTCATTTTTTAATGAAAGGCAAGAAGAAAATGCAGGCACCAGGATTAGCAGGAAGGGGAAACCAGAAATAGCCATCTCAAAAGGAAGAAAACAAAAAATAAGTAACAATAGGAGAACGGAAATCTGGATGGAAGACTGCGCCAACACCCTCGCCCCAACTAGACATACTGCCCACAGAGACACCAGACAGAGAGCCAGTTGGTTCACCCCAGAGCACTAGCCTCCAAACGCACCTGTCGGAGACTGGAAAACACCGGGCACAAGGAGAAAACACCCGACAGCCACGCCGCCCTAAAAGAGGCCACCCGGAACCACCACCACCTCATCAGGACCACCAAGAAAGTCGCCTTCAAAAACCGCCTAGACAACAACGCACACAATAGCGAGGAACTCTTCAACGTCGTGAGGGAACTCTCCAACCCCAGCTCCTGCACCAACGACATCCCACTGTCACAAGCCTGTTGCGATGCCCTCGCTGCCTTCTTCCACCGCAAGATCACCGACAATCACAACAGCTTCATACCACGCTCTGACCCCCCCAACCGCACCACCCCAGCCCCTCTGTTACCCACCGACCACAAGCACCTCTCAGTATGGACCAGCACTACCACCGAGGACACCAGCAAGACTATGAACTCCATCCACTCAGGCGTCCCATTCGACCCTCTTCCCCACCATGTCATCAACAAGGCCGACAGTTCAATCGCACCCCACATATGCAACATTGTTGGAGACGGGACCCTGGCCGGCCAAGACTCGCGTCGAGGTCAGTCAGGGATCACCACTTCCAAGAGTCAGGGCAAGGGAGTCACACGCCAAGGCAACCCCCACTCGCCCTCTAGGTAACGTGGCGCGAGCAGTCAAGGCTAAACTTGGAGGCGATGTAAGTTAAGTATTTGCGCACGCACCCCAGCAACAACACCCAAGGCCCACCACAAAGGAAAACTCCACACAAGGTTATATGAAAATAGCCTTTGTATTAGAATAAATATACATCAGATAAAACACACATCTTGTTACACTGTGCCAACAGACACGGGCGGAATTTACAAGGGATATTTGTACAGGACAGGGCCACTTGGACCACTGCCAAGGGTAATAGCACTTTAGAAGCAATACTTTCAGTAATAGCACTTTAGAAGCAATACCTTCAGTAATAGCACTTTAGCACACAATATAAAAGTAGAGCATACAACCAGTAATCACTGGTAACAGGACCTCCCTAGCACCTCCTGTACTAGGGAGAAAACAACCACCTACAAATTATAATACCTGTAGGGGTGCAAGGATAAAACACATGATGTATTGACATTCAGCGGTGTAAAATCAATAACAATTGCGCCAAACTCACAAGTCACCACCTGTGACTGTCCCGGTGTCCCCAATGTCAGGGCCTAAACGTAGCAGTTGCCCACAAAGTGCTGGGCAACTGGAGCAGGGAAAGTTAGGGCGACGTTGGAGCCTCTCTGGGCTCAAAGAACCACCACTGTGGCACTGTCGAACCTCTCTCAGGCTCTTAAACAAATAAGGGTGCTGCTGAGCCTCTCAGGGCACCAGCAACCAAAGGTGCAGCCTCGCTGGGCTGTGGGGTCCCTCTCTCTGGGGACCCAAAGCAAAGACAAAATGCCCGGCAAGAGCCTCGCAGGCTCACGACCGAAATGGCCCTCAGAGCCTCTCTGGGCTCGTAGCAAATGCCCTCGCGAGCCTCTCTGGCTCTCTAAACAAGGAAATGGCGCCCTGTCGTTGGAGCCTCGCTGGGCTCTCTTCACACAATGCCCCCGAGCCTCTCTGGGCTCTTCCACACGAGGGCGCGGGGTCGCGCTGCCGAGGGGGCAGGGGGGAGGGGGGGGCGGACACCGACAATGTGTCCCGGCGCCCCTCCCTCCAGAACGGCCACACTCACCGGCTTCGCGCTGGGTTCCAGCGAAGGCGGGTCTCTCCCGCTGGTCCCGGGGCTCTCCTCGCCACTCGGGGATCCGGCCGGCAGCTTCTCTCTTCCCGGCTCGGCAACGGAGGCGGGACTTCCGGTCGGCCTCTCCTGGGCCGCGCTAGGATTGGGCGGGCCCCCAACCACTTCCGGGTCGCGGCAGCGGGGCGGGACTTCCGGTCGGCCTCTCCGGGGCCGCGCTGTGATTGGTCGGCCGCCTCACCACTTCCGGGTCGCCGCGGGCAGCGCGGCGGCTCGCTTCTTAGGCAGGCAGGCGGCTTCCCAGGTGATCCGAGGAGTGGGCTCCCTCGTAGATCAACAACCCGGGCTAAAACAACGCGGCAATGAGCGGGGTGGCACCCGCGCCGCCAAAGCAAATATAAAGCGAGGTAGGCACTTGCTGGGCACCGCAATTTCGGGCTGATGCCGGGTGGGCACCGGCTGGCTCTCAAAGCGCTTGCAGCGCTAGCCTCTAAGAAAAGGCGCTCCCAAGCGCCACCGGGCCAAATGCAGCGCTCTCAAGCGCTAGACAAGGGATTCCAGCGCTCCCAGCGCTGAAGGGCAGAGAGCAGCGCTCTCAGGCTGCAGACAAGAAGTCCTCAGTGCTCCCCAGCACTGGAGGACAGGGCAGGGCTTCAGCAGGGCTGGAGGCAGGCAGGGGGGCAAGGCTGGGCCAGAGCCAGCACACTGGGTCTCCAGGCAGGGAGACTCCCCAAGTGGCGGTCCTCCTGGCCCCAGCAGCAGCAAAAGCCCCCTCTGGCAGGATCCAAAAGCAGAACATTTTCAGTGGGGACACAGCCCCTTCTTATACTGACAAATCCTTTGTTTCAGGGTGCAGGGTGGGGGGAAAACCAGTCGCAGCTGGTTCTGGAGCACTCTTGATGGCCCAACCACCCATTCCTTTCACTGGGGAGGCTAGGGTCATTAGACACACCACAGGGGGGCGGAGCCAGCATTGTGTGGGGAAAACCCAGCCCATCCAGGACACAGGTACACTCCTCCCACACATCACTCATGCTAATCTCCCACTCACCACCGGGCAGACCCATCCAGACTTCCTGGAGCCTGGCATGCCAGCCAGCTCCAGCCAATCACGCTCCAGCACCCTCACTGCACACATATCTCAATGTCCAGAAGTAGCACTTCCCAACTAGACACACACATGCCGCAGACACCATCTCGCAGCATTCACTCTCACGAGTTTATACATACTAAACTCGAGCCTGCACTCCCCACGCATCAGGAACTACCAGGGACACACACATTCCCCATGCATTCCTATGGGAGGGCAGGCCAGCCATACTACACGCACGCACTTTCACTCTGGGACTCAGGGGAAAGTGCGCAGAGACCCAAAAATCACTAACACAGGGTCACAAATAAGGCAAAAAGTTTAGGGGTGAACCTGCCCAGCGGGCCAAGTCCAACACAACCCCCTTCCAGCCAAAACGCAGGGGAGAACAATCACCACCGTGATAGACTTCCCTGCTTGGGGCGATAGAACACGGACGCAGGCCCGCCACTGCCGGGACACCCTCCTGTTGTATGCCACGGTGAACCCCTAGGGTTCCTTCTAAAGCTACTGTAAGGACCAACTGGGCTACCCCACTGGTACTCCTCAGCTGTCCGCGGCCAGGACCAGGCCCTGGGCCACCCCGGTGCCACCGGTCCTTGCCAATTCGCAGAGCGGGGGGTAGTAACCCCTGGCACATAGTGTCCATTCTCCACTCTCCCTGTCTGCAAGACAGGACTAGACTGCCACTGGTTCACCAGCCTTTGGTCTACAACCTCAGGCGGACCAGGAGTCTCAGGGAAGGCTCTCCTCCCCCTACCTCTTCTTCTAGGGTTCCTCCTCCTCCTGCGAGGGGGACACCCAGAACGCCATTCCAACCTAGGGTTTAACCCCTCAGGTTGCACCGGGGTCAGAGGTGGGCTTTCCCACCCTCTGCACCCCCTTCCAGAGGTCTGCCCTCTCCCAACTGGAGAAGTTCCTCTGGAAGAACCGGTCAAGACACTGGTTACAGTCGTCCTACCCTTCAGGTCAGGCCGAACCTGAACCTGGCCTCCCAACCTCCGGTCTAAACCCTTTGGTGGAATAATTGCCTGGCACTCCAGGACTTCTGGGGACTCACACGCAATCCCCCTGAGGCTGACACATGACCCATGTGTCGTGTGACTGTCTGTCTGGCGCAGATCTCCCGCCTCCTGTCCACCTGACAGTGCGCAAAGATCCCCCAGACCAGAAGTGGCGCCACCCGGGTCCACCCAAGAAGATCTAGCCCCACTGGCTAGCCTCTGGTCCACTGGTGCATCCACTGGGAAACTCATCCCCCAATCACTCCTCGCTTCGGACTTCTGTGCCCTCCCAACTGGAGCGACACTGCCGGACACTGGAACCCCTGGAGCTCTAGTTACAGACGCTCCAGGTTCCCTAGACACTAGGAGATCCTCCTCAAGTGTACTAATAGGACAGCCTAGGTCCCCAACCTGGTGTTCCCTCAAGAAACCACCCAAGTTCTGAGACAGGGCTTCGGGCCTCTGGGGGCTCTCAGCCACCCACTGACTCCCGCTCCACTGAGCCAGGCAGTCAGCCCCTTCACCCTTCTCACTATACTGGGACCTAGCTGGGCTACACTGAGCCTCTTCCACCACGCTGGGCTGGAAGCTCCCTGTACCACTGCTGTTGGACTCACTCTCCAATGACTGTACAGAACCTCTGGCCCTCTCCCAGCGGTCTGCTTCCACTGCAAGCTTACATGGATCAAACAATCCACACCCCAACAGGTGTTGCCGCAACCCTGGGGAACAACAACTGAGCAACTGCTCTCTGAGAAACATATCGAACAATATGTCCCAATCACATTTCGTGGGCTCCTGTACCCAATCACACAGGGCTCCACAACAGTCCTCCTCAAAGTCTACCCAAGACTGGTGAGACCGTTTTCTAAGGTTCCTAAACCTCAACCTATTCTCCTCCTCTGGAGAAACAGGAACCATACTCGGGGAACTGGGAGTGGGACTGTCAACACCAACACTTAAAAAGCTGCCACCACTGGACTCCACCCTCCCTGGGGAATCCAGAAAGTCATGACTGCGGTCAGGGGATAACCTACACTCTAGGGCTATCTTCTCCCTGGCCAAGGCCCTCTCAGCCTCTGCAATCCGCTCATTCACACCCAGCTGCGCCATCTTCCAGGCATGCTCTAACCTGAGCTTCTTCATGGCCAGCTGGTGCTCCCTCTCTTCTCTCCTATCCACCCACTCCTCTGGGGACAGAGAAAGGGATGGGGGGCTACATCTGACACGGGACCCAGCAAGGGACTCCCTATCTCGGGGGTACTCGCTCTCTGCTGGCGTCCCTGTGCTATCATCGTCTTCCTCCTCCTCTGAATCTTCAGGGCTCCCCACAGACCCACCACCCTCCTGGTGTGAATCCCGGGCCCTTTCCTCACTGCGCGCAAGATCCCACTGACCCTTTTGCCATAGGATCAGGCTGCTCCTAAGTTCAGACTGAGTATCTGACTCATCCACTCCTATGCCTCTCTCTCCACAGAACCTTACCAACTCTCCCATACTGTATCCAAACAGATCACAGAAATCAAAAGCAGGCTCCATTCTGGCGGACGTTCTAGTGAAAAGATTACACAGGGAACCTAGGGGTCTGAGCTTACACAGGAGTACACAATTCACAAAGGTTCAGCCAGTTACCTCTCTCAGAGAACTCACACTCACTTGCCTAGTGCCACACACCATTCATTCACACACAACCCCCCCCTCGGACTGGTAAGGCAGTTTCTACCACCCCTGATTCCTCAACCTGACCACACGTGACACAGGTACCAAACTCTGGGCGCGGGGCAGGGGAACAAATGTACTGGACACAATTGCACAATGATACCTCAGGAGAAGAAACAATGAAATTCTACCAAAAACACAATAATCCCCAAAAATGTGGTCATCTTAAATGCAGAGCTTTGTAGTGGCCAGTTGTCACTGTGGTACAACGCAAACACAAATCCTTATCCCACCGTTTGCCGCCAATGTTGGAGACGGGACCCTGGCCGGCCAAGACTCGCGTCGAGGTCAGTCAGGGATCACCACTTCCAAGAGTCAGGGCAAGGGAGTCACACGCCAAGGCAACCCCCACTCGCCCTCTAGGTAACGTGGCGCGAGCAGTCAAGGCTAAACTTGGAGGCGATGTAAGTTAAGTATTTGCGCACGCACCCCAGCAACAACACCCAAGGCCCACCACAAAGGAAAACTCCACACAAGGTTATATGAAAATAGCCTTTGTATTAGAATAAATATACATCAGATAAAACACACATCTTGTTACACTGTGCCAACAGACACGGGCGGAATTTACAAGGGATATTTGTACAGGACAGGGCCACTTGGACCACTGCCAAGGGTAATAGCACTTTAGAAGCAATACCTTCAGTAATAGCACTTTAGAAGCAATACCTTCAGTAATAGCACTTTAGCACACAATATAAAAGTAGAGCATACAACCAGTAATCACTGGTAACAGGACCTCCCTAGCACCTCCTGTACTAGGGAGAAAACAACCACCTACAAATCATAATACCTGTAGGGGTGCAAGGATAAAACACATGATGTATTAACATTCAGCGGTGTAAAATCAATAACAATTGCGCCAAACTCACAAGTCACCACCTGTGACTGTCCCGGTGTCCCCAATGTCATGGCCTAAACGTAGCAGTTGCCCACAAAGTGCTGGGCAACTGGAGCAGGGAAAGTTAGGGCGACGTTGGAGCCTCTCTGGGCTCAAAGAACCACCACTGTGGCACTGTCGAACCTCTCTCAGGCTCTTAAACAAATAAGGGTGCTGCTGAGCCTCTCAGGGCACCAGCAACCAAAGGTGCAGCCTCGCTGGGCTGTGGGGTCCCTCTCTCTGGGGACCCAAAGCAAAGACAAAATGCCCGGCAAAAGCCTCGCAGGCTCACGACCGAAATGGCCCTCAGAGCCTCTCTGGGCTCGTAGCAAATGCCCTCGCGAGCCTCTCTGGCACTCTAAACAGGAAATGGCGCCCTGTCGTTGGAGCCTCGCTGGGCTCTCTTCACACAATGCCCCCGAGCCTCTCTGGGCTCTTCCACACGAGGGCGCGGGGTCGCGCTGCCGAGGGGGCAGGGCGGGGGGCGGACACCGACAATGTGTCCCGGTGCCCCTCCCTCCAGAACGGCCACACTCACCAGCTTCGCGCTGGGTTCCAGCGAAGGCGGGTCTCTCCCGCTGGTCCCGGGGCTCTCCTCTCCACTCGGGGAGCCTCGGGGATCCGGCCGGCAGCTTCTCTCTTCCCGGCTCGGCAACGGAGGCGGGACTTCCGGTCGGCCTCTCCTGGGCCGCGCTAGGATTGGGCGGGCCCCCAACCACTTCCGGGTCGCGGCAGCGGGGCGGGACTTCCGGTCGGCCTCTCCGGGGCCGCGCTGAGATTGGTCGGCCGCCTCAACACTTCCGGGTCGCCGCGGGCAGCGCGGCGGCTCGCTTCTTAGGCAGGCAGGCGGCTTCCCAGGTGATCCGAGGAGTGGGCTCCCTCGTAGATCAACAACCCGGGCTAAAACAGCGCGGCAATGAGCGGGGTGGCACCCGCGCCGCCAAAGCAAATATAAAGCGAGGTAGGCACTCGCTGGGCACCGCAATTTCGGGCTGATGCCGGGTGGGCACCGGCTGGCTCTCAAAGCGCTAGCAGCGCTAGCCTCTAAGAAAAGGCGCTCCCAAGCGCCACCGGGCCAAATGCAGCGCTCTCAAGCGCTAGACAAGGGATTCCAGCGCTCCCAGCGCTGAAGGGCAGAGAGCAGCGCTCTCAGGCTGCAGACAAGAAGTCCTCAGTGCTCCCCAGCACTGGAGGACAGGGCAGGGCTTCAGCAGGGCTGGAGGCAGGCAGGGGGGCAAGGCTGGGCCAGAGCCAGCACACTGGGTCTCCAGGCAGGGAGACTCCCCAAGTGGCGGTCCTCCTGGCCCCAGCAGCAGCAAAAGCCCCCTCTGGCAGGATCCAAAAGCAGAACATTTTCAGTGGGGACACAGCCCCTTCTTATACTGACAAATCCTTTGTTTCAGGGTGCAGGGTGGGGGGAAAACCAGTCGCAGCTGGTTCTGGAGCACTCTTGATGGCCCAACCACCCATTCCTTTCACTGGGGAGGCTAGGGTCATTAGACACACCACAGGGGGGCGGAGCCAGCATTGTGTGGGGAAAACCCAGCCCATCCAGGACACAGGTACACTCCTCCCACACATCACTCATGCTAATCTCCCACTCACCACCGGGCAGACCCATCCAGACTTCCTGGAGCCTGGCATGCCAGCCAGCTCCAGCCAATCACGCTCCAGCACCCTCACTGCACACATATCTCAATGTCCAGAAGTAGCACTTCCCAACTAGACACACACATGCCGCAGACACCATCTCGCAGCATTCACTCTCACAAGTTTATACATACTAAACTCGAGCATGCACTCCCCACGCATCAGGAACTACCAGGGACACACACATTCCCCATGCATTCCTATGGGAGGGCAGGCCAGCCATACTACACGCACGCACTTTCACTCTGGGACTCAGGGGAAAGTGCCAGAGACCCGAAAATCACTAACACAGGGTCACAAATAAGGCAAAAAGTCTAGGGGTGAACCTGCCCTGCGGGCCAAGTCCAACAAACATCATAAACCTCTCCTTTAAGACCGCAACCTTCCCTGAGAGCTGGAAACACGCCGAGATCACCTACTGAAGAAACCCAAGGCAGAACCGAGCGACCTTAAGAATTTCCGGCCCATCTCCCTTCTTCCGTTACCTGCTAAGGTCATCAAAAAGATCGGCAACACCCAGCTCACCCGCTACCTAGAAGACAACAACATCCTCAACACCTCCCAGTCGGGCTTCCGCAAAAACCATAGCACCGAGACCACCCTCATCACCCCCACGGACGACATCAGACCCACGCTCGACAACGGGGAGACAGCAGCCCTCATCCACCTCAACCTCTCTGCGGCCTTCGAAAACGTATGCCACGCCTCTTCAACGCAGAGATTAGCGACAAGGCCCTGGACTGGATCACCTCCTTCCTCTCAGACAGTACCCAAAGAGTCCACCTCCCCCCGTTCCACTCCGGAGTCACCAAGAAGATCTGTGGTGTCCCTCAAGGATCATCCCTCAGCCCTACGCTCTTCAACGTCTACAGGACACCGCTCGCACGCATCGCCAGACTCCACAACCTCAACATTATCTCCTACCCCAACGACACCAAACTGATCCTCTCCCTCACAAACGAACCCCGCACCGCCAAAGCCAAACTCCACCGCGGCATGAAGGCTGTTGCTGACTGGATGGAAGAAAGCCGGCTCAAGTTCAACACAGACAAGACAGAGATCCTCATTCTGGGACGACTCATGGTGGCCCACCTCCCTGGGCATCGCCCCTACACCAACCAACCACGCATGCAATCTGGGAGTCATCCTCTACTCGAAACTCTCCATGGTCAACCAGATCAACACCGTATCCACAACATGCTTCTACACCCTCCGCATGCTCCGCAAGATCTACAAATGAATCCCGAACGACACACGAAAGTCCGTCACACACGCCCTCATCAGCAGTAGACTCGACTACAGCAACACCCTCTATGCCGGAGCCCCGGCTAAACTCATCAGCAGACTTCAAAGAATCCAGAACGCCTCCACCCGCCTGATCACCAATGCCCCCCGCCGAGACCACATCACCCCCCACCTGAGAAACCTGCACTGGCTTCCCATTAACAGAAGAATCACCTTCAAGCTCCTCACCCACGCACACAAGGCACACCACAACACCAGCCCGGCCTTCCTCAACAACCGACTATCATTCTACGCACCCAACAGGAGACTCCGCTCCGCCGACCTCTCCCTGGCCGCCGTCCCACGCATCCACAGAACCACCGCCGGAGGCAGATCCTTCTCCTACCATGCCGCCAAGACTTGGAACTCCCTCCCGCTCCACCTTCGGCAGACAGAGGACCCACTGACCTTCAGCAGACTACTCAAGACCTGGCTCTTCGACCTCTAGCTACAGCCCCCCTCCCTCAGCGCCTTGGGACCCTCACGGGTATGTAGCGCGCTTTATAAATGCCTGATTGATTGAATGATTGAAGGCAGTATAAGGAACTTTCGAGCAGGGAAGAAACATCTATCTGAAGTCGAGGAAAAAATTGCGAAGCAGTGACTGTTGCCATTAGCTGTTTTATATGCAAACACAAAGTAGCACAGGTGTTTTTGATTTGGAAGTTGGCATGTTCAATCTCAAAACGTTGGATCCCCATGCACACATATTTTCATTCCTCCAGGGACAGCAGTTAAGGGGCTGTCTGCCTTTGCTCACACAGTCCACAAAATTCAGCAACAGTAATACAATAGAAAAGCCCCATGATGGGAAAAGTCAGCACAACCAGGGCCACGATATGCATGACTGACTGCCAGACACAATAGGTAATGGAACTGTTTGTGAATACTTTATTATTTGATTAGTAAAAATCATTACCTAATGGGCATGCATCAATAAAAAAATAAGTGTATCAGACAATTGCTAAAATATTTACACAAAGGGTAGTAAACAAGCGTTAACTACACTCCTGTGTCTTTGCTTACATTATTTCCTCATGCTTTTTTAGAAGCCGCCTAAATGCGGCCGTTTAATACATTAATGCCATCACAAGCAAAAGATAAGTAATAGAATGGTGTGAGAATCAACAATAAATAATTGTTTAAAAACCTAATAATCTCTATTTGTTCATGCTGTTAAAATGTAAACTTCATCTAGACATTTGGTCCTTATTTATTAAGAAACAGTTAAGAAACAGTTGAGAGCCCTGGTGATCCGTTCTAGTTTTGGCATCGACTAAGGCAATGGGACAAGACATTAGTCATTGTTAAAAAGCTGATAGCTAGACCGCTAATAGTGCAATTCTATTTGTAAATAAGTAGACCCCCTACATATAATAATTAAAAGTTCCAAGGTCGCCCAAGACAGGGGACAGTGAGGAAGTAAAAATTTTCAAAATGCCATATTCAACAGCTGTCAAGTAGTAAAATGAAGTAAATAGATCGGCAAAACAACATCGGGCTTCGATCTCCCCATTATGGATTAACAGTTGTTACCTCGCTGGCTCTCGGAGCTTATAAGTCTCTTTACTGCTCTTGTGACAAACTTGGTAAATCAGATATTAAGCACTGGATTGTCCAGATTCCTAGATGCAAGGATGGCTTGTCGACAAGTGCGAATGCCGAGTTTGTTCCATTCGCTCTTTAGCAAGATCTTTCGATCATTAGGAAGTGCAGGGCAATGGAACTGATTTATTTGGAAAGTAGATCCCAAGGTTATAGTGTGCTTGCTAATCTGCCCAGAGTTAAGCTAGTTGTAGAATTGGGTGGTTAGTCCTGACAGCATCAAGACGTCGGAAAAGTGTGAATAAGATGATAACAACAAACAGATGAAAACCAGATTCATTAGTGAACATCAGAGTGCCAAAGATGGATACTATCCTCACTGTATGCAAAAAGTTATTTGATTGAAACAGACTGATATAATTTATTGATCAATCAGGTGAATTTCATTTTAGTGGTGGAATTCAGAAGCTTCATCCTGTGAATCACAAACAATTATCTCTGAAGCTGAGAAGTTCTGTAAAGGAGCATAGGTAGAAAGCTGGCAAAGACAAGCTGTGGTATTTTGAAGAAGCGAATGTAGGACCAGAGTCATTTTAAAAGGGCATGAATGGAGGATTTTACAGAAATATAGAATTAGAAGTCGCAAGATGAGCCTGGACAATATAAAATGCCACAACATTTATTTTCAATGAGTTGTAAAGCTTGCATTATCCGCTGATGTTAGTACATCATGGGTGCAAAAGTGAAGGTCCCAGCTGTTGACAGCAAAAACAAGGCCACCACACCCTTTGACTGGCCAAGGGTATGGGGAGTGTCACTCCATCTATCAGGACGGACTACCATCTGCCAAATTTAGAAATGTCTGTCGGCCCTGTGCTCATCGTTGAACATTGAAAGGAACTGCTTCCATGGCAGGTCCTTTCAATTTACCAAAGGTTTGGAGGGCAGCTACCATGTGTTTTGGAAGCTGTTCACCAAACATTTACAGGTAAGCAGGAGTTTGTTAGTGGAAAACAAAACATGAATGTCCCCTACACCCTGACAGTTTTCTTCCAGGGTGTAGGGGTCATTTTTTTTTCTGTCCTTCACTGTCAGGTGTAACGGCCAAATAATATTAAACATTACTCTGCCCACCCGAAATAGTGCACGCAGTGTAATGTCTTTCCTCTGACGAACCCTATTCCGTTGACAGAGCCATGGGGGCAGCGTCAATGGAATACCTAAGGTCCAACCACCTTTAAATGAGGCAGCCGAACTAAGGGTTTGACGGGCACTGCACTCTGTTGAGGTTGCGACAGAGTTCACTGCCCATTAAACTCTAAATCGTGCCCTTGGTTCATTTGTGATTATATTTCAGGTGATGGTGATCAAGAATAATTCTTAACATTCTTTCCATGTCTTGGATACGTAAGACGAGTTAGGACTTGGTGTAGAAATTTGTTCCAGGTATTTTCCATGTTATCTGCACTGGTTTGTGGTTGAGGTGCTCCAAAATGGCAAGTCCACTTTGAATGTTTATATTAATTCCATGTCACCAGAAATGTGTATTGTATTAACTTCATCCTATCCCTCGTGCTCGAACAGAAAAGAGTCTTTTTTTTTGTTTTTCATTTTCTGCTTCTTACTAGTATGCAGGGAAAAATGCTCACGATTTTCATTTTCTTGCAATTTTAATGGGGAGGGTCATTTCTTGGACTTGAGGGACTAGAGGAGAGGGTGAGACTGTATGATTAAAAGCAAAGGTTTACCTCTATCCATATATTCCCTCCTCCAGTAGGTATAGCTGTTTACTGCGTCATTTCATGCCTCAGGCTCTGATGCATCTGAAGTGTAATTGATCTAAAATGCTATTTGAAGTGGAATATCTCATTTTTGAAAAACAATAACAAAAAAATGGAACAAAAACAATATTAATAATCTTTGTTGCTATCTTACAATTGTGTCGAGTGATTCCGTCAATCGAAAAGGAAATACTTAAAAACACATCTCACTGAAAAATATTGGCTGGATGCATTTTAAAGTAAGGACTAAATCCACGTGAAATATCTTAATTCTGCTTACTTTATACAATATAAAGTGTAGCTAGTTTATCTATATCCCGGTGGCATTTTGTTACAATCAGTAATAATAAAGGATAGGGATGAAGGGCCATATTTATGGGATTGTAATGCAAAGAAGCACAGCAAGCCACCTTGCTGCACTGTGCTGCATTACAGGATAAGGACATACATTCACTGCATTTATAGCAATGCAGCGCTTTCCTGTCCTTTCCTCAGTACAGTCACTTAATGGCTGCCTAGCACCAATGCAGGCACCCTTGCACCAGGTGCCTGCGTTGCATACAGTTTTGTTTTAGTGAGGGAAGTGGCACCTTCCTGCACAAAAACCATCCTGAGAGGCACATTCCTCTTTTTATGTGTGCTGCTTTAGAAATAAATATATTCCTCCTTGTTACGCCTCCCCTTAGAAGGCATATCTTTTTGGTGCATTTCCAGATCTACCACTTTTGGTAAATCTGGCAATGCATCAAAAACCATTGGAGTTGCATGGGATCACCTAGAGCAGAGTAACACAATGATTTGTGCTGCTTTGTGTTACTCCACATTTAAGAAGCCACTCTGGGTTCATAAATCTAATTTTTGAGTTGCGTCGCTCTTTCACCTTGTTGCGTGGTGCAAGAAAGATGCATCTGGTCTCATATATATGGCCTGAAAGGTCTTGTTTCAGTTCCCAACAATTGACTGATAACAGAGCTAGAAATGATATCAAAGTGCTTCATGCTTAAAAGTGAACAATGTTATCAAATTTTTATAGGGGATTTAATAATCTTGGATAAAGAATATGGATTAATGCATTATACGTATTAAATAAAATGTGTGGTAAACATTTAGAAAACAATTGCTATTTCAGTACATGTAAACATTTCTACATCTTTTTCTATAATGGTGAATCTGCATATAATGGGTTGACAGTTTTTTAGCCAGAGAAATACATTAAAATATTTTATGCTCCAAATGAATATTTTAATTGGATCATGGTATGCATACTAATATCCTACCGAACAGAACAATGTGCGCTTGCCAGTTACATCTTCAATGTAATTAACTGAGACAGGATGGAGAAAGTGCTAAAGTGGGAGGAATTGCATCTTTGAGATCTCCGGCCCATCTCTATATGCACTTTGGAATTGCCACTTTCCCAAGTACATTTCAAGCTATTTCTTCCCGTTCAAGCAGTTCTTTGTCTGGTTCTAAATGCGGTGCGTAAAATTACATCACTGTTGTTCAATGTGATAATAAATGATCTCAGACTAGAGATATGAGAGGACCAGTACTGAGGCAGATTTGAAGGAGGACCTGAAGATCCCCAGCCCAAGTGGCAGTGCACACAGTTGAATTATGTTCCATCCATCGCTTTCTGGTGATAAGAATATTTTTCAAGATTTTGGTCCCCAAAGGAATCCCGCCTAGAGACTGCAATGAATATCAAAACCTTCTGCATCACCTGCAACAACCAATTGTTACACCTCCTGGGTCTGAACAAAATATTTGTATTTTTGTCAAATTATATAATTGGAATCTTTATTAGAATTCTTTTGTAAACTCGTATTAAAGCTCGTAGGTGAATCGGAAATCTGTATTTTACAAATTGTAGGTGCCTAAAAGGACAGATCTCGTCCAGTTTTTCAATAATTAAATTTTTGAACTCAACAAATTTTGACTGAAGCTCTTGCAATGGGTGTTTGTACAAACTATTGAGTGTAAAATGTTGTGTAGACTAAATACTGTATCAAGAATATCGCGGACAAGAATAAAGTAAGTTTCTATGGACATACAAAGTTTTACTATACATCACTGCACCTATATGTACCTTGGTGATATATGTATCTTCAAGGTAGGTAGGTGTGGAGTTAAGAATAGCAAATATATACTTACCTATTTGTACTTACCTTCTCGATATTTTGATGCTTTATGTTTGACATGATATTCTGCCCACACAATATTTATTGCCCTGATATTCTGTCTGTGATCCCCGGCAATGTACACAATTCTCAGTTTCAATGAGGAGGCTTGAATCCTTCCCCGTTTAAATATAATAATCCTTTTTTTTATGAACGTTTTATTGAGCAGAGCATTTAGTAAATAAAATACATATCATGATTAAAATAGTCATAAAAACCATTTTATACAAAAATATGATAGATTTTTCTTGTCATGATAACATTTGAAAAAGATATGGCTGTAGCCGCTAATAGCATCATCAACCAGAAATGGCAAAGTGCAAACATATAATAAACTGCAAAGGCAAGAAAAAGTGCTAGTGCTTCTAAAGTGCAATAACCAGGAAAGTGCTAGTGCTTTTTATCACAATAATTGCTACAACTTCTACATCTGTATCAAGTGTTAATATCCCTCATTTTGCTTTTCTAGATTACTAAAAAACGTAAAAATTTTTACAAATTTCCTAGTGGCTCCGACCAGTCATGAGTAAGCTTCTTCAAAATGTTGTGTCCTTTTCATTTTATTAAACCACTTCAAATGGGAGGGGACGTCACTAGATTTCCAGTTCTGAAGAATTCTTGAATGGGCTACAGTACAACAAAAAATAAATAGGAAAACTTTTTCATCCTCAGTTAACATCATTCTGTATCACTAGATATTCCAAACAGAACGGCCTCGAGTAGAACTCTCTTCTCAATTGCCTGCCCTATATCCACAAAAATTGCCTCCCAAAAGGGGCTCAGCTGTGGACATGCAAAAAAGATATGGTGCCATCCACCTTCCCCATCAGCCTGACAGCAAACGCACTTGTTTTCAACTTCCGGGAATCTTTTTTCCAGAGCTGCCGAAGTTAGAAAGGAGAGCCATCCTTTTAAAATTCGCTGCGCTGAGGGATTTGATTCCTAAGAGGCATAAGGCTTCCCAGTCTTTAAAGGAAAAAATACATTGTATCTTGCGAACTATATTAGCCAAATGGCTCTCTATCAAGGGTACTTGGACCTGGTAATTTAGTAACCGGTACCTATTCCCTACACCCCTGACTTTGGCCCTGTGGAGAGCTACCACAAGTTTGTTTGGAATGTTAAAAATGCCACTAGTTTTTTTAGAAAAATGAACAACTTGTAGATATTCAAAGAAAGCTTGTTTCCTAAGGCTGTCGGCACTTACCATTACCTCTTACCAGGAGATCACCCTATTTTGAATAATAAAATGTCTTAACTCCCGTAGCCCACATCCTTCTCAATTGTTTATATGGCTTGCTCAAAACTGGAGGCCAAGACTAGTACGTTCCCCCAATCCTAAATATTGCAGCCCCAAAGAGCCCGTCTTTTTAAAAAAGAATTGCAGTCTAAAGGAGTAATCCCTTAACATCTTGTATCTAGTTTTTTTAGGGAGATGGAGGTTATTAAAAAAACACTCGAGTATGAGAACCAATTTCTTGCGTCATTTTATCAATAAAGAAGCTATCTCTAGTACATTTAGATCCCATCAAGCCAACCACTAAATCTAAAAATGCGGCCTCATAATAGGTTCTTAAATGAGGGGGAGTTAAACCCCCTTGTGCTGTAGGTAGTTGCACCACGGTCAGTTTAACCCTTGATACTTTCTTTCCCTAGACAAATTCTCTAAACAAAGTTTCTATTTCTTAAAAAAAAAGACAAATTTATCTTAATTGGGACATTGATGAAAAGAAATATAAGTATGGACATTTTAAATAATGAAACTCTACCCACTAGCGATAGGGGAGTAAAAGCCCATGTTCCAGAAGTATCTTAATTTTTTTTTTCGTTCTTAAATAATTCATTTTATAAAGCTGTTGGAATTGGCTAGACACAAATATCCCAAGATATCTGATAGGATCTGACTTAGCGGCTTGTGCCCTCAAGCAAGATGGGAGAAAGTTTAAATCTGTATTGAAGGCAAGAACTTCAGTTTTGTTAGAATTTATTTTATGGCCGTCAATTAACTCAAAATTCCTAAATTCCCTTAAAACTGTTTCGAGATTGTCTTTTTCGGGAATCAAATATAAAATATTATCGTCCGCAAAAAGGGGATTGAATAGCAGCATTATTTCGCATTTTAATTACCAAAGGCTCTATAAAAAACGTAAAAAGCAATAGCGAAAGCGGACAACCTTGTCTTGTCCCATGGTTTATTTTCATAATTCCTGCTTTTTTCGAATTTATTGCTACCAGAGCAGTGGCCCCCTGATATATGTTCCATAACATATTAATAACCTGAGAGGGAAAGCCAAATTGACCAAGGGCAAAAAACAAATTTCTCCAATTAACCAAGTCAAAAGCATTTTCAGCACCGACCATGACGATACATGCCGGAGTACATTGGTACTAAAATAGTCCAAGGCGTGTATTAAAAACTCAGTGTTGGCCGCCATAGATCTACCTGCTATTAAACCAGTCTGGTCTCTATGAATTGTCTCTTGGGCAGCAAATTAAAAAAGTGCGGCCCATACTTTCAATAAAAACTTTTTAATCCGAATTCAATAGGCTGATGTGCCTACATGAGTTAACATCAATAGGATTTTTATCTTTTTTAACAAAAGACACAATTATTTCCTCTTTAAAAGGAGCGGGACCAAACCACCCTTTTTAATGTAGTTAAATAGTTTGTTTACTGGTGTGGTTAATTCTTTTGAAAATACTTTATAGAGTTCAATGGGGAATGAGGAAGCCATCCTGCCCACACGCTTTGGCCCTGGCTGTTGCTTTGATATATACCAGAATCTCGGCGGCTTCCACATCAGATCCTAGTTGCTCGATCCAGTTATCACAAAGTTTAGGAATGTTCACATTTGTGAAATAATCCTGGAACAGCTCCTCCCCCATAAGATATTCTGTAGAACAAATCTGATGGAAATGATCTAAAATGATCTGGGGAATCTTGTCGCTATTGACGACTTCACAACCAGTCTGGGGTCGAGCACTTTAGATATTATAGCTGCTTCTTGTTTTTTTCTTGTTGAATTAGCCAAACATTTGCCAACTAGCTGGCTTTCTTTTTAAACCCTTTCTTGATATATTTGGGAGCTACAGATCTCTTCTAAATCCAAAAAATCCCCCAGAGCTGCTCTTGCCTGCTCGAGTTGATTTGAGTGCAGCTGGAGCTGGAGGGCGTACTCATTTTCAAACCGCGGTTTGTAATTCAGCTATTCTAAGCCTCCGAGCATTTGACTGGGCAGCCATAAAGGCGATTATTTGACCACGAGCTGCCGCCTTGAACCCGCCCCACACAGAAAAGGGCTCTACAGTATTCTTATTGATCTTAAAATATTCGGAGATCTAATCTCCAAACCTTTTCCCCCCTATCCTGATCTTGAAGAAGGAGGCGTTCCAGCTGCCACCTGGGCTGTTCTCTTCTCCCTCCCCCGAGTGTAAGTTTGAGCTCAATATACGTGTGTCCAAAGAAGGGATTGCACCCAATATCTGCCTTTAAAACCTGAAGAGATCTGGATACAAGAAAAAATCAATTTGGGACGCAGTTTGGAAGCGGTGCGAGTAGCAGGTAATGATTTTTTTTATCAGAATTAATATTTCGCCATGGATCTACCAATTGATATTCTTGTTTAATAGCCTCCACTAATTTTTTGGTGTTTGGTTTCAGTTGTTTTTATTAGAAGTATCCTTTCTTAAATCCTGTTTAAAGTTAAAATCCACTCCTATAATAAACTGTCCAGGGACTCCCATCAGGAGCTCATTAATTTTGACCCGCCCTGAGATGTCAGCCGAGACAGGACCATAGTATTTTATAAAATTCAAGATCCTCCCCCGTAACCTTGTTGCCATCCATATCCATCTCTCCTGTGGATCCCTATGTACCTGTAGAAATGTCAAGGGAAGTTTCTTAGAGAACTAGATGGCAACTCCTCTCATGCCAAGGCCAGCAGATGCAAAAAAAAAACCATTAGAAAATCTCTGGGTAAAAATAACTTAGGGGAATAGGTTTTTATGTGTGTCTCCTGAAAGAACAAATCTTGAGGGTCGAATGATGTCAACCATCTAATAAGAGCGCTGTACTTTTGTTTATTTAAAATTCCATTAGCATTGACTAATAGGATCTTACATTTGCAGCTTTCTATTAGTGTTCCTTTCTCTAGAGGAAGCTACTAGTTTGTTCAATATCAAATCACTAGGTGGCTTACTAGCTTTACCTTCTGCTCCTGCTCTTTTTACTGCAGTGAACTCCTTCATCGTCCTGCCCTTTACACCCTGAAAGAAAAAAACCACCCATTGAAATGTGGAAAAAAAAACACTAGCCACACTAGCCACATTTCGCCCCTCCCATCTGACCTCCTGGGTGTCATGGAATTACACCCTGTGTGACCCCGCTGGCTCCACAAGTCCCAGCAATACATACAAACAATCAGAAATAAACTGGCTGCCGAGCACACCTGGCACAGGAAACAGGGAAGACCCTAACTGTTAACATATGGGGGATCCATGTATTTAAACTATTCTCTTAGACTCAGGATCCATGCGACAAGATCTCTTTTAATAATGCCTGAGCTTCTTCCAAATCCGAAAACATAAAAAACTTTCCTTTAATTAAAACTCGCAGTTTCGATTGTTTGGCTATTGATGCTTGGGCGTCATCGGCTTTGAACAAATGAAGAATCTTAACAAACTCTTTTCTTCTCCGCGCTGCAACGGCAGTCATATCAGAGAATATATGACACTTAATGGTCTCATTTATTAGAAACTGCCTCTGCTGGATCGCCTTTGTCAAGATTCTTTCCTTTGTTCGAAAGTCTGCAAAAGTTCAGCAAGATTATTCGCAGCATCGTGGAATTGGGGAAAGGTTGGGCTGGGACTCGAAGTGCCCTAGTAATAGTAAGATCCCCTTCACACTCAAGAAGAACTTTCTGCTTGATGAAGGAGTTGACCCATTGCAGAGTTTGAGAACCTTCAATACCTTTGGGAACCCCAACTATCCGGAGGTTTGACCTTCGAGAACGATTTTCAAGATCCTCTAGTTGTTCTTATTTTTGACTGCCTGTTTCACTTCCGCAATAACCGTGTTTATTTGATATTCCAACACTGAAACTCTGGCTTCCGCCTCCTAAAGTTTGATAGGGAAGCATGTCATTACTTCTTCGATTTTTCATAGCCGTTGGTGCAGAGAGGCAATTTCCAATTTCTGAGTTTTTTTCATTTCAAGAACCTCATCCACTATTAGATTGAGCATGTTCATAAACACCCGAAGTCTCCGTACTTTGGCTGGAGTTGTTTTGCAATTCAACGGTACCAGGAATCGTATTTCCAACCATGGGATCCTCCTGGGCTGATGCACCCTCTGGAAATATTTGACCCTGAGGCAACAGTTGGGGTCGGGGTTGTAGCTGAAGTTTAGCTTGGGGTGACATCGGGTTTAATGAAATGTTTATAGCTGTCTTACTGCCTTTATCTGATGTTCCTTGTGGCTGGGAATGATTTATACTTGAAGCACTTGTTTCGGCTGAGCTTAATGACGCTGATGAGGCCACCGGTTCTTGGCCTTGACCTTGATATTACTCCGGGACAACCAGATGATCTGATTTCAGATTGCGTTGAAGTCTCTCCTGATCTTAATGAGCTGGGTCTATTAGTGATACTGGCAACGCTGGTACCGCTGATGCGCCGTTAGATGTTTTTGAAATTGGGCTTGAAGAGGGGGGTTGTAAGTTAACTTTCTTTAGGAACAATGGAAATTCATTTGCCTCTTTTAATCCTTTCTTTAGGCCATCTAATGCAGAATTGGCTTGCTGACACTTTGTCAATGAGGCTGCGACTTCTATCAAATTTGATATAACATTCGTCTGGTCAATCACCAATTCCTTCCGTTCCGGAGAGGCTGTGGGGGGGGCAACTCCTCCTCTGAGCTTTTGAGAGTGCTATCAAGGCCATAGGAGTGGGTGGTTTTCTCCTTGTTGGCCCATCGGGCACTTCTTTTGCCTGAGCTACGCGTGTTTTGGCTTTGAGATGGGCTGCAGAGTCGACTTCAACAACTGCGTTAGCATTCTTCAGCAGTTTGCTCATTTCCCTCTTTGTTTTCTCCATAACTTTTTCTCTTCGTGCCTTTTTTGTGTCTTTTTTATGTCCCCTCCTCTGGCTCTATTGACCCTCTTAATCCCTGATGTCACCCCTTAAATCCTCCGTACCTGAATTATGTATTCCTCCAAGAAGCTCTCCATCCAATTCCAGAAGTTTGCCCAGCTGCTGTCTCTTTTGCAGACTAGTATGGCACCAGCACTCCAGTTCCAGAGTTCCAACCTGGCAAGCGTCCCGCCAAAAGACCGACGAGTACAGGGGAAGACAAACTATTATCCAGATACCCTCAGTTTCCTGCTGTAGTGGGACCTAAAATAGGAAGGTGTGGGAGATCAGAAGAGCGGCACCCGAAAGATTTCACCGCTGTTCAGGCGGCAATCCCCCGCCTCCACCCGGTCTTCTCGAGCAGAGCAGATCCGTCAGGAAGCGGAGGCTGCTGCCGCCTCCACTGATGGTGTCTTACTGCCGTGGTCACCGCTCTTCCTCAATATGCACACGGGGAGGAAGAGATCCTCGCCTTGCTTCATGTCCTCGATATCTAGGACCTGCTTCCCCTTGAAAAAAACACAAAGATTTCATCCAGCAAGAATCACCAGAACGCCAGCCAGGTACGAGTTGCCATTACGGGGGGTGGAGCAGCGGGTCCTTAAATATAATAATCCTTGTCACACAAGTCCATCTAAACAGCGGACAAACATGATAACCCCTTCCAACTGCCGCACATTTGCAATCAGGTACTCCCCTAACCTCCAATCTCTTCATCCTCAGTGGTGCATAATGCACCTTCTGGAGGTCTTTTGCAAACCTTTTTAACAGTAAATTTTCAAACCCACAAAGCTTTTGTCTTCTAATTACAGGTAATGAGATAATTTGAAGCAGGAAGAGTGCCACACAGCAAATGATGTATGGGGAGTTGAAGCTGCAGCTCGATTGCTGGCCCTAATAACCTCTGTCCATTCTTGCATACCATTAAAGTGTAGTTTAGAAACAAACTGAAACAGGCTGTATCCATGTCATGTGGGAAGCTAGCAACGTGAGGTGACCCAAGACCATATATTCACTTGTACAGTCCTGAATAGTACATTTGGTTTCTCTAACGATTTTTTTTAAAATATCACTGGATAACACATGTATTTTATGCTATGTTAAACAATAGTTTTATGGTTTGCTATGCTTTGTATGCTATTTCTGTTTGGTCATGTGTTTCTATCTATGTTATGTCACTCTGTTGTGTTATGTTTTATTATATTACATACTGTGTTGTGTTATTTTATGTCATGCTTTGTTAATTTCTGTTGGATTATATTATTTTACTGTAAGCTATATTTTGTTGTGATTTTTTAGGCTATGTTATGCAATTGTTATGCTGTATTCTGTTATGTTCTATTATTTGAAGTCACGTTGTATTAATCTTTGTTATGATTTGCCATTTTATGTTTTGTTACGTTATGCTGTGTTCTGTTATTTTATGTCATTTCGTTATGGTTTGTGTTTTGTTTTGTTATGCTGTGCTCTGTTGGGTTATATAATGGCATTTAAAATCATGTTTGTATCTACTGTTATGCTATGTATTGTTATGCTGTTTTCTGAGTTATAATATGCCCTGTGTTGTGTTATGTTATATTATCACAGCCCGTTTTGACACCCTTTCATCCCCTCAAAGCAGTGAGAAGGGAAAGCAGGATTAGAAACAGAACCTTGAGGAAGCAAATGAGAGGACACAATAGAGGAAATGAGGAAAGAGCCTTGAGGAAGGGGAGGACTATTCCAAAATTCTAGTCTCTTATCAGGGGGTATGTTGTGGGTAGCTGGCACTCGGTCTCCTCACGTGGAATTAGTTTACAGCACTTTTAATGTAGTGAGGATCTAAAAGTTGCTAGGAGTTAAGAGTATACCTGGGAAGCAGGGCAGTTTCACTGTATGAGGGGTGATAGCAACAGCAATAAGACTAACGAGGTAAGAAATAATAGTCACGTTTTTGTGCAATACTAGGGAATGCCATAGAAAACGCCCATGGCTGGCAGGATATTTGCCTCCTCCATGTAAAACAACTGTCCACGGTTCAAAAGAGTTATCCATGCTACACTGAAGTGCTTTCACACTTTGGCACTGATTTAGCTTCTGGCAGAGGGCACTCTGTCCATCAGGTTGGCGGAGGACATTACCTTCTCCACCCTTACGAACTACCCAGCCCTGCTGTCATTTCTGTATTTTGAAATGAACTGCCAACATAGTAGTACAAATTGTTACAGGATGGCCGCCCATGGTTCACCAAACCTTTATTGCTCATCAAAAACAAACCTCCAAAGTTGGACCAAAGTAGAAGAAAATTTCTGAAAAACAAACAAAAAATGACCCCCACACCCTGGGGATTTCTACAAGATCATCCGAAAAGACCGCACCAACCAAACAGGAGGAGGCATTGCCAGCAGCCATAAGAACTCCATCCGCGTCTCAACCAGCTCTGACGTCAACTTCACTATCGCCGAACATCTTCACTTCCAGATCCACACCGACCCCTAGACCACACTCAGAGGCACCCTCCTTTACAGGCCACCAGGACCCCGTATACAATTCAGTGAATACATCACTGACTTCATCACCCCACACGCCCTCCCCTCCAAGGAATATATTCTACTGGGAGACCTCAATTTTCACCTGGAAAAGAGCAACGACAGCAACATCACCACCCTCCTGGGCAATCTAGCCAACCTCGGACTCAAACAACTAGTAAACACCCCCACCCACTACGCAGGACACACACTCGACCCTAACTTCACCTCCAGCAAACACATCTCCTTCAATCACACCACAGCTCTCCATTGGACGGACCACATCTGCGTCCACTTTAACTACAAAAAAAACACAATCCACAACCACCCTCAACCTACTCTGCGAAGAAACTGGAACAAAATCACCATCGACCAGATCTCCACATCGCTTCTTCAAAACCCCCCTGCCTATTCATCGAACCCTAACCAAGCAGCCATCAACCTCACACAATGGTTAACCCACAGCGCCGACAACCTAGCACCCTTGAAAAAACGCCAAATCAAGCTAGGCAGCAAAAACGCCCCCTGGTTCAGCGATGACCTTAAGAAATCCAAGAAACTCTGTCGTTCCCTTGAGAAAGCCTGGAAAAAAGACCCAAACACTAGCACCAGAGACGCCTTCAAAAACGCCACCCGTCAACACCACCAACTGATCCGGACAGCCAAGAAATCCGCATTCAAAGACCGATTAGACAACAACGCCCACAACAGCAAGGAACTATTCAACTTCATCGACAAAATCGCCGACATCCATAACAGCTTCAACAACCAACCCGGAGACCAACCCACCGAACCTAAACCCCTCTTGAACATCCTTTACGACTGGAACCCAATCTCCACCGAGGACACCATTCGCCTGATGAACTCCATCCACTCAGGATCCCCCACAGATCCATGTCCCCACCACATCTTCAACAAAGCAGACTCCATCATCGCACCCCACCTCTGAGACGTCATCAACTGGTCCATCAACTCCGCCACCTTCCCAGAAAGCTGGAAACACGCCAAACTCAGCGCCCTTCTGAAAAAACCCACAGCAGACCCCACCGAACTCAAAAACTACCGCCCCATCTCGCTCCTACCATTCCCGGCCAAAGTCATCGAGAAAGCCGTCAACAACCAACTTGCCGCCTTCCTCGAAACCAACAAATCCCTCGACTCCTCACAATCCGGCTTCCGAGCCAAACACCGCACTGAGACCGCACTCATCGCAGCAACAGACGACATTTGAACACTACTGGACAACGGAGACACAGTCGCCCTCATCCTGCTTGACCTCTCTGCAGCCTTCGACACAGTCTGTCACAGCACCCTTATACAACGCCTCAACAACATCGGAATTCAAGGAAAAGCACTGGACTGGATCACCTCGTTCGTTGCCGGAAGAACTCAGAGAGTCCGCCTCCCACCGTTTAAGTCAGAAGCCACCGAAGTCATCTGCGGCATGCCACAAGTAACTTCACTCAGCCCCACCCTCTTCAACGTATACATGAGCCCCCTCGTGACCATCGCACACCAACACAACCTCAACATCATCTCCTACGCTGATGACACTCAACTGATCCTCTCACTCACCAAAGACCCTAACACCGCCAAAACCAACCTACACGAAGGGATGAAAGAAGTAGCCGAGTGGATGAAGCACAGCCGTCTTAAACTGAACTCAGACAAAACAGAAGTCCTTATCTTAGGTACCTCCCCTTCCGCCTGGGACGACTCTTGGTGGCCAGCGGCCCTAGGAAAAGCACCCATCCCAACGGACCACGCACGGAACCTGGGCGTCATCCTGGACTCCTCACTCTCGATGACTAGACATCTCATCATCTTGCTTCAACATTCTTTGCATGCTCAAAAAAACATTTCGCTGGATCCCCACCGAAACTAGAAAAACGGTCACCCACGCACTGGTTACAAGCCGCCTGGACTACGGAAACACCCTGTACGCCGGTACCTTCGCAAAACTTCAGAAAAAACTCCAACGCATCCAAAACGCTTCAGCCAGACTCATACTAGACATCTTGCGTAAAGATCACATTTCCGGTCACCTGAAAGACCTCCACTGGCTCCCTGTCAATAAGAGGATAACGTTCCGCCTCCTCACCCACGCACACAAAGCACTCTACGAACTTGGACCCGAATGCCTCAACACGCGACGATCCTTCTACACCCCCTCCCGCCAGCTACGTTCTTCTAACCAAGCCCTCGCTGCTGTTCCACGCATCAACAAAACCACCATGGGGGGAAGATCCTTCTCCTACTTAGCGGCTAAAACCTGGAACTCCCTTCCCATTCACCTCCGCCTTACTCGAAACCACCTAGCCTTCAGAAAGCAGCTTAAAACCTGGATATTCGACAAGTAATTTCCCACCTTTTCTCAAGCGCCTTGAGACCCTCTGGGTATGTAGTGCGCTATATAAATTATTTGACTTGACTTGACTTGACTATTGATTTTTTCTATCCATCACCAGCATTTTGCGCATGCTGAAGGATAGAAAAAAATGACATTACACTATATGTTAATTGGGCGAGTGTTGTGTAATGACTTTTATCGGATGACCCCTATTAGGTCATGCTGCCAGTGGAAGCATTCTATCGATGGTAGCAACAGGTGCTCTGTGAACAGAAACCATAAGGTCCACCCATCTCTAAATGAGGCAGGTAGACCAAGGATTTGGCAGTTGGGGTTCTCCTAAGCGTTTGTGACAGAGTACCCTGTTCGCCAAACTCTACATCTGGCCCCTCATTTAGACGCAGGGTGACAGCCATAGCAGTAACCCCTGCTGGACGCAGACACTGAAAATACATTGCACAGCATAAGGACAATTAAATCATTGTTACATTTTTATTGAAACACACATTTTACACCCCGTCTTTATAGCAAAGTAATTATAAAGATCCACTATGAAGAAAGAAAGAAAAAATAAGTAAACTAAAATAATTTGGAGAACATTAAGCATAAAAAACAAATGAGAAGAGGCGTGTACCAGAACAATTGTATGTTGTCTATAATAAATAAATAACTTATATGCGCTACTCTATAATAAATAAATAACTTATATGCGCTACATGCGCTTGTATCTGCCAATAACTTGCTGATTTACTATACGTTATTTCATCTAAAACAATCTACTTTACTTTTTAGTGCATAAACTGCCTTTCCGTTTACATTTAGTGGTAAAATACATCCTGCGATTTTTTACATTTGTAATATATTGTCTTGTATACATGGGTTGCAGTTTGGTGCCTAGTCTGAAACATTAGTCCAGGATCCACAAAGGCACACATTTGTTGGGCTTTTTGCCAACCGTCTACATACAAAAAGTTCTATTTAATCGATCCTATGCTTCAGTTGGAATAATTTCAAGGACAGACTTATCATTGAGATGGCGCTGAGAGGGAGCCCTCCGCATGGGGCTGCTTTGTGAGCGCTGATCAGATGGGGACATTCATAGTAAGTTATTACAGTTGCTTCTCAATATTAACCTTGCCCAGATACAACAGCGTGGCTGGAAGCTGCAAGGATGGTGCGCGTGGAGCTCTGATCTGCTAATGCCCTCCCCTCTAATATCCCCTTGAGGGAGCAGTGAGCACACGGAAGGTGCCCCGGTGGCTCATTTCACAAGGACAGGATGTGACAGTCCCTGAAACGCTGACCTGCCGCCCTTTAATTGACCCAGAAAGCTCAGCGGTGAAGCTCGCCTACACACAGACCACTAACCACGTTTTCTGTTCAGAGAAAAACAAACATTTCCAACAGCATCCGAAAAATGATGGCTGCGAGGAAAGAAAGATATAGTAGGTCGCTTTATGTTGCCTAGAACTGAAATAACTGCCTTTTTTATTCAATTTAGGTAAAGATATTTGGTTTCTGTTGTCAGCCGCGGGTGGTTAAGATGCCTTCAGGTACAGAAAAGCAGTGGAAGGTCAGAGCCTGCTGGTGTCACATTTTGTTCTCTGATCTCGTTCCCAGGAGCATACATGCGATATGAAGGCGCACAATATGTTCTGTGGCCATGGGGCAGAAATGACCTGCTAAGACTCTGTAGGGGTTGTACCTGCCCTGCACACTTGATCATTATTTTTAACAAGCTGCCTAGAATGTGTGCTAACAATTCCAAAGACTCCATGTCCCAGGGGAAGGAAAAGCACAGGATAAAAGAACAGTGGGAGGATGCAGGGAAATCATTTCCAGCAGAGGAGATTAAAATCCGAATGGGAAGCAGTCTCCATATATCATTAAATTCAGGTCCATTTGTCACTTTTCGGAGTGGAGGTGACATTTGTATGCCCAAATGCACATTTTGAATCACTTTCAATCCAGATAAACCTTTTTTTTTTCCTGCATGGAAATCAGCAAACATACATGTTATACAGACCATAGTCGACCTCATGCTAACCTTTAAAAGTCAAGAAATAGAGAGAAATGAACTCTCTGAATAGGAGAGGCGTTCTGCTCCAAATCATCCGCACTTCAAAAAATAATTTGACATTCTGCTTTTATTTTTCTGCACTTGGAAATTGCAGTGCTGCTACCTGCTTGGAGTTAATCGGGTAAATATTTGCTATGGATTTTAAAATGTTATTAAGGCTAGTCAGAACACATTAATTTGAGTACAGCATTTGAAGAGGATTATACACTATTCTAGCTTTATCTTTTATTCTATGTGTTCCATGTTTCCAGTAGTCACAAAAAGACACTAACGTGCGGTGACGGAGAAGAACAAATATCCTGTCAAATCTCCATTCTCCTCAACTTTGCACCATTGGAAGTGGTCACAGGAGGGGTTTGTGGGAAGTGCATGGGGTCACATGCGGCGAGCTCACATTGGAGCGAGTTGAAGTCTAGTTGAGCTGTTCCTTTGAAGTAAGGCTTCTAGAGATAGAGATAGACAGGGGACAATTAGCATTTTAACTGTTCATTCGAAAATAAAAAAAAGTACAATCCAGACAGATTATATGTCTTACATTTGCATGATGTTGGCCATAATGCTATCATCACATTGCTGCACTAACGTACTTAGGGTGCCATTGAGGAACATTAGGAGGGGTCAACCCCAGCCAGCTGCTCTAATTGAACTGCAGCGCACGCGCACACACACACCCGCACACACACACACACACACTTACACATATACTTTTCCAGCTCTAGCTTTTATGAGCAGTGTGGCAACACACAAAGGTAGTGGACCAGATGGATTATTGCTATCTCCATGTGCTGGTTTTAAGGTGCCACATGTCACAAACACAGGGATGGTTTTAAGAATGCTAATAGAACGTGTTATATCCTCTCTGAAGGCCCCCTTCACACATTATATGACAGTTCACTGCTGATTGGCTGAACTAGGACATTATTTTTTAATGGACTGAGCACTGGACTGCAATTAAACTCTGGTACTTTATGTACTTGCCTATTCAAAAATAGAAAGATTGAATAAATAACTGTGTAGGCAGCACCTATGCTAATCTGTGCTTGATCTCCATTTTACCTAGTTTTTCTCTATAAATGTAGGTGAACTAAACCAGAGGTGTAACAAAAAATGTTTGCGCCCCCTGCAAAATATGATGAAGGGGCCTGAGTCTCCCTCATAGCACAGATATTCATTGTCCTTGGGCTAAAAGGGTTACTCTAATGGTTTGGGGCTCCCTGGAGAGTACACCTCACTCCTTCCCCCTGCCGCAGGGGCTGCAAGGGCCTGTAGTACATCACTATACTGAACCAATGTATTGTAAGCAGAATGCATTTGCCAAATCAATGCTTTCTTCGTCTTGTGGGTTCACCGACACCACTGGACAAATGTGACAGACACATCCAATCCCAGTGACTTGTTAACCCCTTCGAAGCTAATGACGAGCTGGGCTCGTCATGGCTCTTACCTGCCGTGCGCGGATGACAAGGCCAGCTCGTCATGAAATAAAGTAATAAAGCAATTCCCAGCACAGGACGGGAAAACGCCTAGCAGCCATGTGGTTAAACATAAATCAATAACTGCAATCACGGTGCCATGCCAAAATGGGCCATGTGACATCTCTAGTTGGACTTTACCTACCAGCACATATTGTTGCGTGTCACTTGCCCCTGACCAAGTGTTGTAGCTGCTACTGAGGATGCCAACCCAACATTTCGGTTAAGTAAGCTGCGACACTTCACACTGGTGAACACCACGAGACATCCACAGTACATATTCTGCAATTATGGGTAGCATTACATAGCTTTTAACTCGCAGGCATAATGGGCTTAAAGGCCTAAATAAGCTAGTGATTCACTACATGCCAAATCATAGCCTGAAATCAGAAGCAGACATCAGGATCAACCAGCGCCAAGAAACCTCTGGTGTTAGTGCGCTTAAGAAGTTTCACTTAACATAACATAACATAACATAACATAACCAACACCATCAAACAAAAAGAGGGAGAATCCTGGTTACAGTGGATCAGAGGTTTGTGCCAAAAAGGGAAAGCTCTGAGACAGCAAGAGGACCAATACAAGTTCTGAAGGGAGCTGTTGACAACCCTTTTTATCTAATGACTTTCCGAATCCAAAGAAGCATTGAAACAATAGAACACCCAGCATATGCATTCCTTTAGAGATTGACAGGATCGATGCGGTCAATTGATTGTATACACAAACTCTCCACTCCCCAGTCCTCGTTTAAAACTCGCTCTACAAGGCCCTGCTATAGTAACACAACATCAGATTTTCCTCGGTAGATGTGGCCACCATCCCCTTGGTCGACTGCCTTATTTTAAGACTTGAATCTTCGGTGACCCCTCTTATTTGTGTCCTTGTATACCAGCCCCCCAGCCCATGCCCAGCTTCCCCTCACTGTTCGGTGATATGTTCTCCCAGCTGGTAATAAATAATTCGAAAATCCTGATTATAGGGGATTTCAATTACTGGCCTTCTGACGTTAGAGAGAGCGCTTGCTCATTTACCTTCACCGACCTGTTAGTCGGCATGAATTGTTCCCAACATATTCATTCAGCAACCCACGTCAAGGGCCATATTGTAGACCAGGTTTGGACTTCTAATCTAGATTTCTCCACACCCCTTATTCTTCCATGCTCCTGGTCTGACCATTTTATTATCTCATTTTCTTTTGCTATCACCTCTCACGCTGGCCGAACCCTCGAGGGCAACCTCTTAGCCAGGAACTGGAATAATGTAGACCTTGACGAATTTGTCTCCCTACTCAGGGCTTCCCCCCCTGCTGAGTGCGACTCTGTAGACGCCCAGACCTTGGGCTTAAGGCGTCAAACTAAAGCGCCCCCATGACGCGCAAAGATGGTTTTCAGAGGAACTCAAAGCTATGAAACTTAAGCTTAGACAGGCCGAGCGCTGCTAGCGGCAAGATTACACCCCAGAGAAGAAGCTGGCATTTATGGCTCGGCTCAAAGAATATAAGCAAGGTATTCTACAGGCAAAAACCTCATCCTTTTCTAAACAAATTGTAGACTCTGCCTCTAAAGCCAAAGACATCTTCTCTATTGTGGAAGAATTGTCGCACCCAGATAGGGTGACCATTAAACCCCTCCCCTCTCAGGCCCTCTGTGATCCCCTTAATTTCTTTTTTGTCGACAAAATAGCAAAAATCAAAAATAGTATTTCCTGCTGGACCCCCTCAGTTTTATCTATTCCGATCACCATCTCTGTCACCTCCAATCCCCACTCAGTTAACCAGATACCCCCGATTTCTGAGGAGGTATTCTCTGCCCTGTTGAAAAAGGTGACCTCTGGTTCCCCCACTGATTGCTGGCCCCTCATGTCCTGCAAGAGGCCTTCACTGCCTGTCCTATGCCCCCTCTGACACTTCTTAATAACTCACTTAAAATGGGCTCGGTCCCTAGTTCCTTTAAGACCGCTGAAGTAGTGCCCATTCTAAAGAAACCCAACGCTGACCCGTCCCTTATGAGTAATTTCCGTCCCATCTCCCTGCTCCCTTATCTCAGCAAAGTACTGGAGGCCCATGTCACCAACTTTTTGAGCTCCTTCATTAGGCGTACTCAATTTCTTGACCATCAACAGGCTGGTTTTAGACCTGCCCATTCAACTGAATCGGTCATACTTTCAGTGATGGAGGAGCTGCGAAGGGGGGCAGACCTTAAGACCAGTCAGATCCTGGTGCTCCTGGATTTGTCGGCCGCATTTGACACGGTCGACCATGATATTCTGGTCGGCCGTGTCAGTGATGCCAGCATCCAGGGGCTGGCCCTTGAGTGGGTTCGCTCTTTCCTAAGCGACCGTCACCAGGCTGTCCGTCTCTCCCACTTTATTGCTGATAAAGTTAGATTGACATGTGGAGTCCCTCAGGGCTCTTCCTGCTCTCCCCTTCTTTTTAATTTGTACCTTACCTTACCCCTCTTATTCGTTCTTTCCGAGGCTGTAACGTCACCTCATTTAATTATGCAGAGGATATTCAGCTGGTCTTCGACATTGACTCATCGGCCCAATCCATCCACAATTTTCAATCCACCTTGTGTTTTATTAGTGACTGGATGGGGGAAACCATTTGAAGCTCAACCCCGACAAGACCGAGCTGGTCTTGATCGGGGGTGTCGCTAATCCTTGGAGCCAACTTTTGGCCCCCATGCCTGGGCCCTGCCCCCCGCCCTGTCGACTCTGTTAAAAGCCTCGGAGTCACCATTTGCAATGACCTTCGATGAAGCCCCATATCAATGCCGTGGTCTCCTCTAGTTTCTTCCATCTGCATAAGGTCCGGAAGATATCTCGCTTCCTGAGCACGGAGGCCCTTACCCGGGCACATTTGGCTCTTGTAATCTCCAGGATAGATTACGCCAATTCCCTCTATGTCGGCATCCCTGCCTACCAGTTGAACCGTCTGCAGCTGGTACAGAACCAGGCTGCAAGACTGATCTTTCATCAGCCCAGGCATCACCATGTCCGTCCCTTGCTTAAAACCCTCCATTGGCTCCCGGTAGCCAAACGCTGTGAGTTTAAACTAGGCTGTATTATTTTTAAAGCTTTAGCTGGTCTTGGCCCAGCCTTCATCTCCTCTCTGCTCCATCATTACTCCCCGCCACGCAACCTCCGGTCCTCCCATCTCGCCTTGCTCACTACACCCTTTTTTAAGCGCAAGAAGTATGGAGGGCTTAGATTTTCATTCCTTGCCCCCTCTTTCTGGAACGCTCTCCCTCTAGAGTTTAGACTTATTGCTTCTTACGCTCATTTCAGATCTCTCCTGAAAAACTACCTGTTTCGCAAGGCATATGATTAGGTACTCTCCTTCCCCTTCTCCCTTCTTTTTCTCTGTTACCTGCACTTCTCTCTGTTTGTCTCAATTTTGCCAATAGCGAAATGAAACCGTTGGGTGTAAGCGCGCTCTATAAGAGTTTTTAACATAACATAACATAACATAATAAGGGGTAATGAGGATTCTGGGGTGTACCTACATTTTTCTCTTCCTACTGTGTTATTTCTGACGACTGAATGCCCCCCCCCCCATTGCTTCTTTCTAACTTGCTTTCACTTTGAAGCTGCCTGCAATTGGCTTGGTGCTCTTAAAATACCTAATAAATAACACAAAATACAAAATAACACATAGCACCCCTATTTGTGGTTTGGGTAGCCACGTTTATTGGTGAGTGGGGGTCCATCGAGCTTCTGTCTCAGGATTTAGCAGACGACATTCGGACAAGAGCAGCTGCGTCAACAGCACGCTATTGACATTGTTCAACCAAGTGATCGAACTCTGCTAGATTTGAAGCAGCTCCGGCCAACCGCCTGTGTTGGGACGCAGACCCTCCAATTATGTGCAAACAAACCTACACTGCTTGCCCAACTAGCTCCTAAAGCACCGGACCTTTTCTGCCTGCTTAGGTGACCGACTGGAGCCTTTTCATAAGCACCTGCTAAATATATTATTACAGCGCCCTTAAGCAAATGCAAGACGTTTACTACTTTTACTTAAAGTGCCGCAATTAACACCTTTGTTCATTGCACGTGGAGAGCACCTCTGACATCATCCCTACCAGATGCACCCAGACAGTAAAGGTTTTATTGAAGCAGGGGAAGGGGAAGCAATCACAGCTTAATGGACAGCCTTGGGGCTCTTCATCTCACATCCCCAAGGGAATGAAAGACATCCCGAAGGACTCTTTCAGGAAACTGTTTGGTGGAGCGCATGTTTGTGTTAAGACAATAATGCCAGCGTTTTCTGTGCTCTAACGGAATCAGGGGCATACATACCATCCCCTATTGCCACGGCACGTCACTTTTTGTGATGTTTCCGTGGCAATAGGGGCTTCGCCTTATTTACAAGGCAGCATTAAGACACTTAACATGACTTAACGCTGCCTTGTAAATAAGGCCCCTTTTCACGCTATGCTTAGTGTGAAAGGGGTGGGCAATCGGTGTTGTGGTGGGCGTTCCACTGCAACACCCATTGGCTTTGACGCTGCCCCCTATCTATAAGGGCAGCATAAATAGGAGGCAGCACCAAAATTAAGACCAGGGAAAACCTGGTTTCAAGTTGGTGAAACGAGGATAAATGCTATATTTTTTTTCCTTTTTGCAAGGCAGCAAACATGGAAAAAGCGAAAAGCCTTTTATTGTTTATGTACAGAAAGGTCCCCCTTCCTGCACATAAAGAATCTTTAAAAAATGACATTGTGTGACTTCCAATTGTGCTGCATTAAGCAGCACACATAGAAGTGACAACATGGCATTTCAAGTTCATGTACAGGAAGGGAGACCTTCCTGTACATAAACAATCTTTCCCCTGCATGCAGACACCCTTGCACTATGGTGCACAGGTGCCTGTGTTGGCGCTACACTGCTAAGTGTAGCACCAGCGCAGGGGGAAACGTAAGGTTGCACCATATTGTTGTAAATATGGTGCGCCTTGCGTTTCTGAAGTGGTGGAGTGATGTTTTAAGCCATGATGGCTAACGTCTCACTCCTCCACTTCTGCTGTACATATCCCCTTCAGTGTCTGGACTCAGAAAAAGGTGCCGGGGTGGTAAGGATCCACAATGTAATAGTATGTGCCTGATTACGATATTGGGTGGACTTGCGTTCACCCAACACCGTCTTGGTCTAGGGATCGACCAAACTCTGGTTGGCGGTCCCGACTGGCAAATTACAATGCAAACAAACACTGTTCGGTCGCATACTCCCATTACTAAATGGGAGCTCGTGTTATGGCTGTAAACTGGGCGACTGACTCCGGAATCTGGGGATCACGGTTCGATCCCTGGCACCGGCGGCAGAATAGCCCAGCACCATGTGACTCTGGGCAATAGCTTGCTTAATCTTCCCGACGTCCCCCAGCGCCTAGAGACCCTTACGGGTGATTGTGCGCTTTACAAATGTGGATTATTATTAATATTATTGAGAAATGGGAGGTGTTGTTCATCACTGCACCACATGTTGACTGCCACAAGGTGCAGAGGTCAACAGGGGGTACCATAGGTACCCCGTCAACCCTCAACTAGAGGCCACACACACAAGGGGGCCCTGCGGAGGGCCCCCAAACACACTTCTGACATGGTTTCCATGTCAGGCAGGGCGGCATGGAAACCATGTTGGAAACCGTGCATCGGAAATCCCAATCCCAAAGCCCTATCTATTAAAATATGGGGTATTCCTGCTCTCTCTCTGAGCTGGTGCACTTGTGTCTGCCAAGTGCCAACACAGGCACCCTTGCACCATGGTGCATGAATGCCTGCATTACAGCTGGGATTGTTTTTGTGCAGAAAGGGACACCTACCTGCACAAAAACAGTCCTCTGAGGCATTTTCCTCTTTGTAGGTGTAGAGCAGGACATAGCACATGTAGAAAGAGAAAAACACGACTAAATATAGACATATTTCTCCTTGTTACTCCTCCTCTGGGAAGGAGTGCAATTTGGGCATATTCCCAGGTTATCAGTAAATCTGGGAATGCACCAAAAACAATGGGTGGGTGCATGGGCACTCCTATGCGACACCCATGGAACACCTGCCCAGGGCGGAGTAACCCATGGCAGCGTCTTGCGTTACTCCAGAATTACTATGCCAAGCTTTGCCAAGCAAAGTGGTGCTACATGGCATAGTAAATCTCACTTAAGGGCTTGCTTTATCCTTGCTTCACCATGAGTGATGCAAGGGTAGTGCAATCCCTTGAAAAAATCTGGCCCCAAATGAATGCGACCAGCAACAGAGAAAGGCGAGGTACTGAACAGCAGTATTTGTGGTTAGCAGCTCTTTGAAAATAAAATAACATGACGGAATTGCACCGTTTTGTGTAGTTTATTCTTCCTCCATTCCCCAGAGTACTGATTTTTTTTGCTTTTGATTGGTGTTAGAAATAGCATATCTGGTTGGCTAAGGCTTGCGCAAAAGCCAGGCAGAGACCACCACTCTAGTCAGGGCTTGAAAGGTACACGCCAAAGATAACCCTTGCTCACCCCCTTGGTAGCTTGGCACGAGCAGTCAGGCTTATCCCGGAGGCAATGTGTAGAGCGTTTGCGCAACACACACACACTGCAGCAACACATTAGGCACACCACCAGAGGAACACCACACAAGGTTATATATAAAAATAGCCTTTGTATTACCATAAACACATTAGATCATAATCACACAATTTACACTGTGCCAACTGTCACTGGGCAGTTTCTACAGGGGATTACATACACATGACAGGGCCACATGGACCACTGTCAGAACTATCACAAAGCAAACTTGGTAAAAGTAAACCAGATCAATAACGTACAACCAGTAACTGCTGGTAATCACTGTACTTAGCATCAGCCTGTCACATAAACTACATTATGCACAGTATCACATCAGGAGCAAATTACATTCTGAGCCAACCTCACCAGCATAAGCACCTTATGCAATCATCTCACAAGTCTAAACACATTAGACCCTAACTTCATAAGCGCAACTCACATTAGGGGCATAAATCACAGAGTGAAACATAATCTCACTAGCATAAACCATAACATACAAAACAACCTCACAATCATAAAACACATATAGAGGTATAAAACAGGGTGCACAAAACATACTACATACATTACATTTCCTAGCACAGCAATCACATTAGTACCTGGCGCCCTATGAATCTAACTGTCCTCCTGACCAAATGGTCATCCAAAAAGGGGCTCAAATGCCCTACGTCCCAAAAGTCAGGGCGCGCTGCCCAGGCAGCGAAAGTCAAGGGTGCACAATCTGCGCAGGCCTAAACTTGGCAGCTGCCCACTACTTGCTGGGCAGCAGGGAATGGATGGGGTAAAGGAGTGCGTCTCACTCCTAACTTCAACCATACCCCCAAAGAACTGTGTGCCTAAACGGGTGCAGCTGCCCACTACTGGCTGGGCAGATGGAAATGTTAAAAGGAGGCACAGCTCCCAGTGGCTCTCAAAACAAATTGCCAAACGTTGGAGCCACCCGGGGCTCTGGAATTAAATATGCGAGCATTGGAGCCCCACAGGGCTCTGAAGGTAACTAAGGCCCCTAAGCACTGTGGCCCTCAGGGGGGAAAGCATGGGCCCCTCTGGGACCTCTATTCCAAAGAGCCCTCACTCCCTGGCTCTGTGGGGCAGAACACAGGCCCCTCTGGCCCTTTAAACAATTATGGCTATGTAGGAGCAGTCCACTGACAGGTGGGGCCACTCTGACTCGGGCCCCACTCTGGGGCCTCTTCTCTGCAGTGCACAAGGCCTCCCACCCCACAAGTCAAACTCCAGGCCCATTTACCGGCTAGACTGCGGGGGATCTTCGGACTTCATGACTCCTCTGGGTAGAACAGCTGTCAGAACGGCCATCACAGGAGAGCTCCGCTCCCAGGGGCTCTCCCTATTATCTGCAAGGCGGCCTCCTTCAGTTTCAGGAACACGGGGTGGACTCCTGTCCGCTTCCTGCTTCTTTGCACTGGAGCGCGGGGTGGGCTCCCATCTGCTCCTAGTCTCCTCTTCCCTGCACAGAAGCACGGGGTGGGCTCCCGTCGGCTTCTGGCTTTTTCTCTAGGGATTCTGTGGGCCCAGGGCTTCCCTTGGGACAGCGGAAGTCCCGCCCAACGTCAGGCAACACGCCGCCTGACTTCCGGTCTTGGCACCACTGTGATGCTCCGTCTCTCTGGGCTGCGCCGGTGATGCGGGGAAGATGAGGAGTAGGCTCCCTCTTCTTTAACCATAAAAAGCGGGGTGGCACCCGCTGAACGATGCGAAAATGTGGGGTAGGCACCCGCTATGGAGGTGCCGATGCGGGGTGGGCTCCCGCTCGGTTTTCAAGCAGTACTCTGCGGGGTGGGCTCCTGCTCGAGAAGGGCACAACTGCAGTGGGATCCCCAAGCCAGGGATGCCCTTCTTAAAATGGTTGCAGCTCCGTGCTGCAGCCAGCAAATAGAAGCGCTGTTCCTCTAAAGAAAGGCACCACAATAAAGATCTCCTCAGGAAAGGAAGATCAAGCGCTTCTCCAGAATGAAAAATAAAGCACTCACCAGGCAATAAAGATGTAGCGCTTCCCAGGCACTTGAGCACAAAGTCCAGAGAAAGCCTTTTGGAATGAAGGGGGGGGGGGCAAAGGCTGGGTCCAGGCATGCCAGCACACAGGGCCCTCCAGCAGGGAGGCAGTCCCTAGTGGCAGTTCCTCCTGGCACCCAGCAGCAGCAGCAAGCCCCCCTCAAGTCAGAAACAACAGAGTACAACTTTCATGGGTTTACAGCCCCTTTTTTTATACACCATTTTCCCTTTGTGACGCAGCACAGGGCTAGGGGAAAAACCAGATGCAACAGGTTTGGGCGAGCTTTGGAGCAATTTGTTGTGTTCAGATCCTCTCCTCTTTGTCAGGTGGGGGTAGGTGCTCAGACGCCCCACAGGGGGCGGATCCATCATTGTGAAGGGAAGGCATAGCCCTATTAAGGTCCCAGGTGCAACTCCTCCCCCCATCTACATGCAGATCTCCCTATGCACCACTGGGCTGACTCATCATGGCTCCTGGAGCCAAGCACACCATCCAGCCCCTGTCAATCACAAGCCAGACATGCACTCCTCATCAGGCAGGCAGACACACAGCACACAGAAATGGCAACTTCTAAAAGTGGTACTTCTCACCAGTCACAATAAATCTGTGCACAACATTGCACAGCATTTATTCTCACGAGTTCACACATACCAAGCTCGGCCCTGCACTCTTCTCACACCAGGAATTACCAGGGACACACATATCCCCCATGCATTCCTATGGGAGGGCAGGCCAATCTCACCACATGCACTCAGAGTGTGCACGCACTTCACACTGGGACACAGTGCTAAAGTGGGCAGAGGCCTAATACTACTAGTATCAGATCACATTAAAAGGCAAAAAGTTTAAGGGTGGGCCAAGTCCAACAATTGGATTACAATTTTATTTGTTTATTTATTTAGGGAATTTTGTACTGTGAGGATTATGTCACTTTACCGCTACTACAGGATGCTTAATTACCATGAATAAATGCAGATAATAATACTTGCATAGAACATGAACAGAAGAATGCTACTTGTTATTTGAGGTGACAAAAAACAATTGAACTGGGCATGCAAGTCACTCTGGGCCAATAGAAATGGTAAAAGCGAGTGCATAGGGTGATGATGGTTTTATGTTACAGTTGCAGGTCATTGGTGAATTCAACTCAAGAGTGAGAGGAGTCCTCTGTTGTGCCATTTTGACTTTTATTCTGCACAGTATAATCAAATAATTGCTGAAATGCCTCCAGTCAGTCAGATCTTGCCATTGCTCAAGTCTACACGATTATAAATGTTGCTACTTCACCATGTCCAAAACGGATCACTGACATAATATCAACTTCAAAAATATAGGCATTTAAAATATCGACTCCAAAATATCGACTACCAAAATGTCGAAGTCCTATCTGCAAACAGGTAAGCACAAAAATATTGAATCAAAAATATCGTTTAAAAATATGTACTTTGTAAAAATATCAAATTTATTAAAATTAATGTAAAATTAAAAAAATATTAAACTTAAGTAACTAAAATATACTTAAAAATACTTAAATAACCTTACAATTATTAAATAATTAATTTGAGTGATAAAAAAAAGTAATACAATTTTATTTGTTAAAAAATATATATATATTAACATAATATTATTAATAAATATACAATATAATTACCGTAGCACAGCAAGAGTGTTAAAATTACTATTCCCACTCCAATGAGTGCAACAGTAGGGAAAGCGTTGGATAGCGTAGCGGTAAAAATTTCTATTCCGACTCCAAAGAGTTCTACAGTAGGGAAAGCGTTGGATAGCACAGGGGTAAAAATTAATATTCCCACTCCAAAGAGTGCAACAGTAGAGAAAGCGTTGGATAGCATAGGGGTAAAAATTACTATTCCCATGCCAGTGAGTGCAACAGTAGGGAAAGTGTTGGATAGCGTAGGAGTAAAAATTACTATTCCCACTCCAGTGAGTGCAACAGTAGGGAAAGCGTTGGATAGCGTAGGGGTAAAAATTACTATTCCCACTCCAGTGAGTGCAACAGTAGGGAAAGCGTTGGATAGCGTAGTGGTAAAAATTACTAAACCCACTCCAGTGGGTGCAACAGTAGGGAAAGCGTTGGATAGCTTAGGAGTAACAATTACTATTTACACTCCAGTGAGTGCAACAGTAGGGAAAACGTTGGATAGCGTAGAGGTAAAACCTACGTAGAGGTAAAAATTACTATTCCCACTCCAGTGGGTGCAACAGTAGGGAAAGTGTTGGATAGCGTAGGGGTAAAAATTACTATTCCCACTCCAAAGAGTGCAACAGTAGGGAAAATGTTGGATAGCGCAGGGGTTAAAATGACTATTCCCACTCCAATGAGTGCAACAGTAGGGAAAGCGTTGGATAGCGTAGCGGTAAAAATTTCTATTCCGACTCCAAAGAGTGCAACAGTAGAGAAAGCGTTGGATAGCATAGGAGTAAAAATTACTATTCCCACTCCAGTGAGTGCAACAGTAGGGAAAGTGTTGGATAGCGTAGGAGTAAAAATTACTATTCCCACCCCAGTAAGTGCAACAGTAGGGAAAGCGTTGGATAGCGTAGGGGTAAAAATTACTATTCCCACTCCAGTGAGTGCAACAGTAGGGAAAGCGTTGGATAGCGTAGTGGTAAAAATTACTATTCCCACTCCAAAGAGTGCAACAGTAGGGAAAGCGTTGGATAGCGTAGGGGTAAAAATTACTATTCCCACTCCAGTGAGTGCAACAGTAGGGAAAGCGTTGGATAGCGTAGGGGTAAAAATTACTAAACCCACTCCAGTGGGTGCAACAGTAGGGAAAGCGTTGGATAGCTTAGGAGTAACAATTACTATTTACACTCCAGTGAGTGCAACAGTAGGGAAAGCGTTGGATAGCGTAGAGGTAAAAACTACGTAGAGGTAAAAATTACTATTCCCACTCCAGTGGGTGCAACAGTAGGGAAAGTGTTGGATAGGGTAGGGGTAAAAATTACTATTCCCACTCCAAAGAGTGCAACAGTAGGAAAAACGTTGGATAGCGCAGGGGTTAAAATTACTATTACCACTCCAAAGAGTGCAACAGTAGGGAAAGCGTTGGATAGTGTAGGGGTAAAAATTACTATTCCCACTCCAGTGGGTGCAACAGTAGGGAAAGTGTTGGATAGCGTAGGGGTTAAAATTACTATTCCCACTCCAGTGAGTGCAACAGTAGGGAAAGTGTTGGATAGCGTAGAGGTAAAAATTATTATTCCCACTACAGTGGATGCAACAGTAGGGAAAGTGTTGGATAGCGTAGGGGTGATAATTAATATTCCCACTCCAGTGAGTGCAACAGTAGGGAAAGTGTTGGATAGCGTAGGGGTAAAAATTACTATTCCCACCCCAAAGAGTGCAACAGTAGGGAAAGCATTGGATAGCCCAGGGGTTAAAATTATTATTCCCACTCCAAAGAGTGCAACAGTAGGGAAAGCATTGGATAGCATAGGGGTAAAAATTACTATTCACACTCCAGAGAGTGCAACAGCAGGGAAAGTAAATACTTCATATATTATTAAAAAATATATAAATTAATATCTATAAAAAATTAATTAAAAGTAATTACCAATTTATTATAATATAATAATTAATCAATTAAAATTACAAATTAAAATTAAATATTACAATTAGTTACCTATTAATACAAATTAATTACAAATTAACAATTAATTCATTAAAAGATAATAATTAATTAACAATTAACTCAAATTAAATACAATTAAATAAATTGATTTATTTATTTAATTATAAATAAATTACTTCCCACCCTATTCCCCTATAAACCCACAACCCGCTAATGAAAATAAATTAGTAACATTAACATAATTAGCAATTAATGAATTAAATAAAATTAATTGGCAATTAAAATTTTATTTAATACCCAATCGAAATTATTTAACAATAAATTCTAAATAAATACCAATAAATAATTTTACATATTTAATTAATTATAAATAAATTACTTCCCACCCAATTCCCCTATAAACCCACAAACCGCAACAGAAAATAAATTAGTAAAATGTACATAATTAGCAATTAATCAATTAATTAACATTAATTGCCAATTAAAATTTAATTAATTACCAAATATTAATTAAGTAACTATTAATATAAAATGAATACCAATAAATACATTTACATATTTAATGAATCATAATTAAATTACTTCCCAACCTATTCCCCTATAAACCCACTACCCGCTACAGAAAATAAATTAGTAAAATTTACATAATTAGCAATTAATCAATTAATTACAATTAATTGCTAATTGAAATTGTATTAATTACCAAATATAAATAAATTAATTATTAATTAAACATTAATACCAATACAAACATTTACATATTTAATTAATTATAATTAAATTACTTCCCACCCTATTCCCCTATAAACCCACAACCCGCTACAGAATTAAATTACTCAAAAATTAAAAAAGCTAAATTCATTAAATAAAATTAATTACAACATAAATACACACTTTTCACACATATAATAACATAAAAAACACTAAAAAATTCGATATTACTAAAAATTCGATAATTTTAATAACCTATATTATATACTTTGATACTTTTACTTTCTATATTTTTAACATTAGATATTACATTACTTACCTTATAAAACGATATTTTTGATGTCTATATTCGTCTGTCCATCCCATATTTTGTCTATTCTATATTTTAAACTCGATATTATGTTCATTCGATATTTTTTACTCGATATTTTGACTGTTTACTGTCCAAAACTCATTGAAAAAGACTTTGAAGAGAAAACTAAGGGCCTAATTTAAAGTTTGACTGGCATGTACTCTGTTCCAAATGTTACGGATATCTCGTCAGGCTTCTTACAAGTGCCACAGGATATAATGCACTTGTAATAAAGTGAACATATGTTCTGTTATATTTGTGGCAGAGCATCCATCCGTCAAACTCTAAATCAGATCCTAAGTCAAAGTGAAGGAAACACTTCAACTTTATGAGCTGGTCAGTACAGAGAATAATTAGCAGACTAATACATACTTTACACATTCAATTTACAACTGCCATGAAACTATTCCTGAACATGGAACTTTAAATTATGTGAAACTATTTTCCAAGAAACCTAAGAGTAGAACATATCAGAAGAATTACTGTATTAAAAATTGTGTCACTACTCAGATTCCTAGTGTATTTGTAATATTTTCCAATATATATTCACACTTAAAAACTATTTTAAAAAAGTGTTGTAGAGCAATGGAAGACAATGGCTATTTCAGTACTCAAAGAACTTTAATAAATTGGAAGACTGAGGATCACAGGTATATTCATAAGTAGAACAGCTACAATTTACAGGAAACTAAAGCTTCAAGTCTAACACAAGTGAGCACAAATTACTAAATAGTAGAATCTGTCCGAACACCACGGATTCCGTACTTTGAAGCTTGGTAGAGGTAGTTTGGAAATGATGGGAAAAAGCGGTATTAAAGTAAAACAAATAATCTGGGCCAAAAAGAACACAGAAATACTGTGCCTTCCTTGTTTTCATATAACCTTTAAGAACAGCTAAACTCTAAAAAGTGTGGGTTTCTTGGTGTAGGGCGAGTTTTATCAATGGAAAAGAGCATGTACATTTGCAGAATGCTTGCAAAATGTATCATGCCCACTGGTCATTCTCTGTAAATCAGTATAGTAACACACACTATCAAAAGATACATGTTCTGATTGTGCCACTAGAGTGAGCCAGAGAGCTGCAAGAATCAACAGAACGCCAGAATCGCCATTTCGAACGGGACGAACGGGCTGCTGCTGCTGCTGCCACGAAAAACGAGCTATCGGCTCGCTGACCCAGCCGACTCTGCCCTCGCCCTTGCCCTTGCTGCGGAACTGCGTGGAAGCTCTGATAAACCTCTGCTTGGCCCCCTTTACCTGCCTGCCTGTTTGCTTGGCTGTTTTTTCATCTTTACCGTGTTGTGCTCGGCTACATGGCTGAGTAGCTGAGCTGAGCTCACGGAAAAGATCGCGGAAGGTCACGGAGCTCGTGCAGGTTCTGTCAGCGAGGTGGGGGTGCAGTGTGACGAGGCAAGCCGAGGCAAGGCAGCAGGAGGACCCCCCCCGAGGACGGAGACGGAGACGGACACGGAGACGGTCTAAGGAGCCTGAAACGCTGGAGTGGAGTGGAGTAAAGTGAAGAAGTGAGAGCTGTTGCTGATCCGGAGTTGGCTGTTTGCTCTGCGTTAAAGGAGAACTCTCGTCGCTGGAAGGACGCTGCTATCATTGAAAAACGCTGCTCATCTGAAAGCGCTATTTGGCAGCGCTAGAATTCTACTGCTCGCGTTTCCCGCTTTGCGGGTAACACTCGTGAATCTGGGCTGATAGGCGGACAGGGAGACCAGGAAACATCAAAGCCCAAAAGCCATCTGGGCCTGGAGCACCTCCCCGCCACGCCCCCCTCACCTGGCTCTAATTGCGCAGCAGGACCGCGCATCGCGGGACGCGCGCGGGCGGCGCCGGGCTAAGCCCGGGCAAAGGGCGGGCCCTCTGTGGCCCTTGGTGACTGAGGTAGGCTGGGCTGCGCCCGGTTATTTTTATTCGCTTATAAATATACGTGTTGTGTTTATAACGAAGTGCCGCCTTGTGAAGTTAAAGAAGACTTTTGCTCCATTGACACTGACTGGAGGGCAACCTCAGACTTCTCTCCATTATCAAATTTATTTTATGCTCTATTCATATTCATATTTTTAATTACACTTTTTGTGGAAGTACATTTTCTATAAACGACATCCTGTGAAAAATTATTGGATAGGATGACAAAGAAACTTCGCTCTGGGAGATTAGTGGGGGGAAGGACCTGTGCTAAAACAAAATTCAACCCCTTATGAAATAAATCAGTGAATAATCCTTTACTAAAGGGACAATGTCAGCTTTTTGAACTGTGGGAAAAACCAGTGGATAAGAAATTACCTGTTGTTGAAAATGAAGTCCTACTTTCTGTTGCACAGGTGGGGCCGACACAAGTGGTTGATAATTCGGTCCCCCACTCTTTGATGACAGACCCATTCCAAATAGAAACCACTGCGAGGACCTGCCTTGTACATTCCGAAGCTGATGGTGATACTGAGCTTCTTGTGCAAACTATGGAAGGAAAACAAGCTAACAATTCACCAGCTCCTCAAGCTTCTACTCCTTACGTTCGGTCAGGAGGAGATTCCTCATTGTCATCCATCGACCTCGAACTCTGTGGCCGCTACGTGGATGCAGGTAGTTTGAAATCTCTAGAAGCCATTAAGCCATCAGTGTGTGCCACTCCATCTGGGTTATTGTTATATAGCAGTACTCCCTCTATAAATGTGCAGGATAAGTCCGCGTTGTTAAATGTCTCCAAGAGCCCTGAGCTCAACCTATCTGGAATTTGCCCTTCTGCTGCTGCTGGCGAAAAACCTATATCGGAATCTCTGATTGCCCTGGAACATTTGCTAGCCTCTATATTACTTCATTTGGGCAAATTCGTGGGCAGCTCTGATTGCATCTTGGATTCTGTCACTCAAGTATTGAATACAATGCTGCAAAAGGCTCCTGAAATGAGGAGTGTCCCCCCCCCCCCTGCGGCGGATATTAGCTTGGCAACGGGGAATGTAAATGCGCCTGGCAGAGAACTCTGGTATAAAGCCTTCAGTAATAGTTCAAGAAAACAATGCCACGGTCCTGCCAGTTACTGCGGCGACTAACTGTGTAAAGAATTCAGATCTTGAAATAGAGGAAGAAAATCTGTCTGTTTCAATCTCAAAAGTGACACAAGAATTATTTCCAATATTCATCCCTGAAAAAAAAGGGCAACATGATGATGATCAAGAAATAAAGGAAAAATGCGGCAAACATAGAAATAATAAAGGGAAAAAAAGAAAACCTGTGCGCAAATACAGGAAGAAAAGACAAAGGCGGATAATCTTCCAAGATCCAATTGTTTTAACTGATAATGAAGATAATATCACGGACTCTAACCCGGTGACCACAAATTTGGCTAGTGAATCCTGCCGCCCATATTGTGGTCCAGAGATCATTTGTAATACTCTTCCTATGACTGTGGAGGACCTACCTCAGAAGGGTGGACATGGGCTGACTGCACCTCCAATGGTAGAGATAAGGAGCTCCATCCCGGTCGAACTTGGGGCTCTCAACCCTTTGGCTTCTTCTTTCTCTCCTACTGATGGGGTTGGCGTACGCCCACACCTTTCTTCCCAGGCAAAAATATCAATGTCTTATGTGGACACTTTGGTTTTGGACTTCTTGCCTCTATTTGATGCGGATTTGCACTTAAATAGATCATGGTTGCTTAAATGTTTCAGTGACTTGGAAAGTCTTCACCTTATTCAATCAAGTGACATTGAGTTAGTTTCTTTACTAGGTGGAGATAGTGTGTCACGTATAAGGGTCAAATTTTATTCTAAAATTATTGTAAATCTGATATTACAGCAAGCGGAGAATTTCCAATGCAGAGGTATTGACGTTCTGCCTATTTTTAGTCTAGGTAATACCACTCATCCCCATAGGATGGCCCAAAAGGGTGATAAGCAAGATGGGGCTCTTTCTCCATTTAAAGATTTAAAGATTTGGGTCTCTAAGGGGAAACGTTCGGTTTCCCAGGTATTGCCCCCTCCACTAATCCAGAACTCTCTTCCATCAGAGGATAATCATCGGTGGAATTGGCTGCCTAGTGCCCTATCAAATAAGAGCACAAATAATCCCAAATTATTTCATCATCTTTAACAATCAATTGAAAATTATTTCTTGGAATGCAGCTGGGATACATAGTAGTCCAGAGAAACTGGAGTTTCTATTCTCGCTGGGAGCAAATGTGATTTGCATCCAAGAAACATGGTGCACTAATAATATTTATGCAGGGAAGGATTACTTTGTGTTGGAAGCGCCGGCTGCCCCATCCAAGAAAGGTCATGGCACAGGGGGAATTGCTTGCTTGTTATCTAACAAACTGCACTGGAGATTCTCGCATTATATTGACCCAAGTAATCTCTTTCAAGCTATAACAATAGCAAATCTCCCTAGCTCGCCAAATAAGTCTGCTGTCGTAATTATAAATGTATACATTCCTCCCGAAGAGCGTTTTAATATTTTATTGAAGCATGTATTTCAGTATATTGGACAGATTAAAAATGTTTATTCCCCACCTGAAGTTATCCTAGTAGGAGATTTGAACTGTAACATTTCTAATGCTAGTTTAAATCTATTTAGAAATAAACCCAAAGAAGAGGCCTATTTTATTCCACAATCCCTCTTTCCAGACAAAATAGTAACTAATAAAAGAGGGAAGATCCTGCTGGAAGAATTATCGGCAGTTGAGGGCCTCATTTTAAATGGGAGATTTCCCTCTGATGTGCCCGCGAAATTCACTCACAGGTCCCCTTTTAGTGCCTCAATTCTTGACTATGTGATCTCAGATTATGACATTTTCCCATGTATTCAGGATCTTACGGTATCCCCTACATCCTTGAGTGATCACAGCATAATCATTATAACTATTTCTTTAAAACCTCCCCCCACTGAGTCTTGGTCCCTCAATAATAACAATGTTAATTTTCATGGATTTTCAGGAAGATGTTTTTGGAATCCAACTGCCATTATAGGTGTGCATGATATTCTATGCAAAACTATATTAGAATTAAACGACTGGCATGGTTCCGAAATTGTTGACTTTGAAAAATGTATGAGGAAGATCATATTGGATGTGAAAAAGGTTAATTGTTCTATGAAAAAGGTAATTTTTCCTAGTGCATTGCGTATCCTGAATAAAGAAATAAATAAATTAGTGCGAGAGCAATTTTTAGGTAGATCCGGTGAACTAGCAAAAGAAATATCGAGATTAAAAAGAAGGAGAACTAGATTAAAAGCGAAACTAAAAAAGGAGAAGGAAGATTCAGTATGGATAAACTTGCGGGAAGCAGTTGCGCATGGCAAGGCTAGAGAATTCTGGTCCATAGTTGGTAAGGGATGTGGTACTAGAACGAGCCCTCTCCCCATCCCCATATCTGATGGAATGTCTGACATAATATCGACAAACAGAATATCGAAATACAAAAATATCGGCACAAAAATATTGACATCAAAAATATTGAAGTCATATCTTCATAAAGGTAAGTACAAAAATATCGAAAAAATAATATCGTAGTACAAAAATATCGAAGTTAAAAATATCGTTTTTTTAAATGTATTAATAATAATGTAAAAATAATTTTAAAATACATATAATTTTACAAATATTAAATAAAAATATTAAAACAAAATTAAAACTAATACATATACATTTAAAATAAATAAAACACTTAATAATTTTATGTAATTTTCTTTTTTTAATTTCATTTAATTGATTTAATGTAAATTATTTTTATTTTTACCCTGTACGCCTGTACCCCAAAAACCCAAAACTGACCCTGAACCCTTAAAACATCCCTGTACCCCAAAAACCCAAAACTGACCCTGAACCCTAAAAATATCCCTGTACCCCAAAAACCCAAAACTGACCCTGAACCCTAAAAATACCCCTTTACCCAAAAACTGAAAACTGACCCTGAACCCTAAAAATACCCCTTTACCCAAAAACTGAAAACTGACCCTGAACCCTAAAAATACCCCTTTACCCAAGAACTCAAAACTGACCCTGAACCCTAAAAATACCCCTTTACCCAAAAACTGAAAACTGACCCTGAACCCTAAAAATACCCCTTTACCCAAAAACTGAAAACTGACCCTGAACCCTAAAAATACCCCTTTACCCAAGAACTGAAAACTGACCCTGAACCCTAAAAATACCCCTTTACCCAAAAACTTAAAACTGACCCTGAACCCTAAAAATACTCCTTTATCCAAAATTAATTAATATTATTTAATTACCAATTAATTATTAATTAACAATAACAATAAAGTAAATATATTAGCACATTAGCAGTAATTAATTTAATTTAATAATTAATATTATTTTTCCCAATCAATTAATTAAGAATAACAAAAAATTATATATAAAAAAATTACTCTAATTAATATAATTAACTAATTAATATTAATTAATTACCAACTAATTAATAATTCAAAATATGTACAAAATTATATTAATTAATTAACTAATTAATATAACTTAATTACCAATTAATTATTCATTAAAATATTTACAAACATATGTTAATTAATTATTTATTATTAAATTACTTCCCACCCTATTCCCCTATAAACCCATAACCCGCTACAGAACATATTTATCAATTAATCAATTAATTAAAATTAAATACAAATTAATTCTCAATTAATTAATTAATAATTCCTACTAATTAATAATTAATTTAACATAATTAAATTACTTCCCACCCTATTCCCCTATAAACCCACAACCCGCTACAGTAGTAAAAGACAATATTTAATTAAATTACATTAAAAATAAATAATAAAACATAATAAATACAATATAATATACACTAAATGTATTTAAAAATTGATATTAGTAACATCGAAGTTATTTATTTCGATATTATTGACATCGATATTTAAAACTTCGATATTACTGATATCATACTAATATCGATATTAAGACTGTCGATATTACTTACCTTCGATATTTTGTCCCATCGATATTTAAACTTCGATATAATTGTATATCGATATTTAAAAATCGATATTTTGTCTGTGTACCATCTGAAGAAGTATGGTCCTCTTACATTTGGAAGCTGTATGCAGGGAATGATACATCGGCTGCAGATAGTGACCCTGATCTAACACCTGAGGGTCCGATTAATTATCCTACAGAGAAAACAATAGAAATGGCCATAAAGAACATGCGCTCCTCCGGCGCAATGGGACCTGACGAACTTCCTATGACGGTTCTGAAGCAGGAACCCTCACTATGGAGTAAGATCCTTTACCCATTGTTTAAATCCTGCTTTGTTACTAAAACGGTCCCTGCCTCTTGGAGGGGAAGTATATTGATCCCTATTTTTAAGAAGGGAGTTAGGGATAACCCCTGAACTACCGTCTGATAGCCCTCCTCGACTCAATCGGAAAGGTCTTTGCTAAATGTATCCTAATATTACTTAACGATTGGATCGAGGAGAATAATATCTTACCATTTGAACAAACTGGATTCCTTAGGGGGCACAGTACATTAGATAATCTCACTGCCCTACATGTGATTTCTGATAAATACACACATGTGAGAGGGGGGGTGGTGTTCGCTGCTTTTATTGATTTCTCCACAGCGTTCGATAAAGTTGATCGCCGAACGCTGTGGAGAAAATTAGCAGCCCTTGGTTTACCATCTTATTTATTGGATCTTGTACGTGCTCTCCATATGGATACTTGGTGCTGTGTTATTCAAGGTGGCGAAAGGGGACTCTCGCACCGAATCCCATCTTTGAACGGCCTTAAACAAGGCTGTCTTCTGGCACCATTATTGTTTTCCTTGTACATTGTAGACCTTCCTGCTTCCCTGTCAGCTTGGGTGGGTATAGATCCGGTGGTAGGGGGGGCCCCTATCTCTTGTTTGATGTATGCCGATGATATTCTTGTCCTAGATTTAACACCTAAAGGTCTCGCTAATCGGCTGCAAGCTCTACATGCTTTTGCTGATTCTCATTTTATGATGATTAATACATCTAAAAGTAAAATTATGTGTATTGCAGGGAAAAAGAAGTGCCGTTCTGAAAATTTTGGATGGTTTATCGGTGGCCAGAAATTAGAGGTTGTTAAATCCTATGCCTTTTTGGGAAAAATAATTGCGGCCAATTTGAGTGAGAGGCCCCATATCGAGCATAGTTCACGTAAAGCCCTCGCTCATGGCAAAGGCCGAAATTCCCTCTATCTTGCCACCGGAAAAAGACACTTCGCCTGTTTACTTGAGATGTATAGGGCAAAGATTCCTGCTACGATATTATATGGCATAGAACTCATAGAGCTGAAGCACTGGGATTTCTGTCACAAAATTGAAGGGAAACTCTTAAGATCCCTATCTACCCTCAACACCGCATGCTCTTTGCCTGCATGTAGGCTCGATTTCGGCCTTAGGAGCAGCTGGGTTCAGGGATTATGTGCCCTGGTAAGATGGGTGGTTTGCTTGGCTAGAGCTGAATCAGGTTCGATGAGAGCTCTCCTTAAAAGTGAATTGTTGGGCAACTTCAAAGAGTTCTCACGAATAGTAAGGAACTTTAGAAGAGCTGTGTCACTTTTAAAGTTAGACGAAAGTGTTTTGTTCCTTCACTCACCTACTCAGCTAAAAATCCTGCTAAAACAGGCATCGTGGGAACTCTGTTTTCAAACAGATAAGAATATAATACAAGAAAAAGGGGGTTGTGACCTCCTCCTTAATTCTTATTCTATGAAGTTGGCCCAACCCTATGCCACATGGAATATGCCACATGGTGTCCGCAGATTATGGTTCCTTTTACGATACGATTTACTGCCCCTAAATCTACTCTTATCCAAATGGTATGGATCCTCTCCTATGTGTAATTTTTGTAATTTGAGTATTCAGGATCGTACGCATGTCTTGTTGATTTGCCCTGCACTCCGCCTATTGCGGCTTAAATGGTTAAAACCAATATGTCTCCGACTAGGTATTTCTAATGTGAACATTTTTCTACAATTTCTATACTGTCCTCCAAATGAAATGTTTTGCTTCCATATTTTTAATTTTTTTAAAGGTTTTTTAGCTATTTATTAATGTGCTATGGAGAGGTCTGACATTGTTTATTCTTGTCTATTTGACAATGGATGCAATCAGTTTCGTGTTTGTTCACTGAATTGTTTCTTCTGTATGTAATTTGTATTGTGAATTTTATGTGGCCCTCATTGAGAGCCAAAACATAATAAAATAAATTGAATTGAATCAAAAGATACATAGGAATGTTTAATGAAAAATTAATCGTGTATCACAATAAAACCACTGATTATGTCATACTAATGACTTTATGCAAATTCGAGAGGAGCATCAGAGAAATGCTACAGATGTGAACATGATATGACTGACTGTATACATGTTGCTTTCGGGAAGTAGGTAGCCACAAATTACTGGATGGAAAATTTGGCATACGTGATGGAAATAGTGGGTAGACTGCTAAGGATTGCCTAATGGAATTTATTAGTAAAGGGAGAAAACACATTTATTTATAGGTCAAGCATTCCTTTTCGATAAGACAAAACTTTCACTGACAATTGGTTGGCAGAAAAGGACCAAAAGTGGGAACGTTGAGAGCGTCTTGCATAAGACTCCTACTTGCACAAATCCAATGCATACAGAAAAGCAAGATCTGGTGGTCGAACCTTCTCCTATATCACTCCTAAACCATGGAATAACCTGCTGGTACACATAAGAGCCTCCTCCTCACTTCTTGGATTCTGTAAGAAGCTAAAGACCTGGCTTTTCGAGTAGTCCCATTAGGCATTAGGTGTGCACAGATTAACATAAGCTCACCACCAGCATTCCCTCCCGGGTAATAGTGTACTATGCAAATCTGCATAAAAGTTCTAGGAAGGGGGAAAACAGCGCAGTGTGGAAAATCTCACGCATGGGGGTAAATGCTAAATAAATAATGGCAGCAAAATAGAAATGAAAGAAGGAAAGCAAGTTCGTAGTGAACAATAACCTAGTATGTGAGGCAGGCACCAAATAGCAGGTACCCAAAGAAGATAGAGTAGGAAAATGAAATAAAGATCCAGATAAGCCTAAAAAAGAGGATCAGCAATAAGGAGTATGTTTCTGACATGTTACTCATTCTTAATTGGACTAAGGATTATGTTATAAATTGCCATTGTGTTTTTTTGCCACAGGGTCTAGGAATACCCTTATTCTGCCTCATGTTCTTTCCTTAAAATAAAGAATTAAATGCACGCTTATCTTTACAGAGAACCAAGGGGCATATTACCAAGCAATCGCGATAATTATCGCTATTGCTTGGTTAGAGACAAAACTTTACCGCTGAGCTGCGGCGATTTTTACCGCAAATAAACCTTGGTATTACCATGGTTTATCGCAAATGCGATAAAAATCGCCGCAATGCATGAATATCGCTGAAAAGTCAGTGATATTCATGCATTACCGAGCTAATGCTCTTAGCCATGTTATCCACCTCCCATTGGATAACATGGCTAAGAACTGCTTAGCGCGAATATCTCCAAAAGTTGGTAATAGGAGATAGCGATGTTAGCGACTGTTTTCAGTCTCTAACATCTTGGCATGCCCACTTTGCATATCATTAGTGATAAATATCACTGACATGCAAAGTGGGGCCCAAGATGGTCGCTATCTCCTACTAGCTGTCGCTAACTGGTGTTAGTGACAGCTAGGTAATAGGGAGATAATTTTATCTCCGCTTTCTTGGCTTTTAAAGCCAAAAAAGCGGAGATAAAACCCCTTGATAATATGCCCCGAAAACTTTTGTAAACCTGAACATCTTTAAGTAAATATTTATTCCAGAACAATAATAATGTTATACACTTCTGTTAAAGTCTGGCATAGACAAGGGAGCTTGAATCTTTTATATAGCGGAGTGAGTGAGCAAGAGTGTTAATACATCGTTGACTCACAAAGTGTAGCATTTTTAGGTTAAGGTTCAAACCAGATCAAGTGCATAATTGATGACGTCTTCTGATGACATCAACAAGAATTTGCATCTCTCCCATTGATCGTTTAAGTGCATCAAGCCTTTTAAAAAGGCTACAATTAAAAGTTATTTCTCATGAGAAAAAAATAGGCAGAATGATGGCAAAATCAAACGTTTAATATTTCGGAACAGAATGTTTTGTGAGAATGCAATGCTACATCTTGTGAAGCACATTTTCTGCATTATAAGGAAAGTCCTATATGTGGAGAAATAGATTATCTGTAAATGATTGATTACACCCTGAATAATAGAACACCTACTTTTAGAAGATTAGCGGGCAGGAGGAGATGACAGGGGAAATGAGGCTACCATTAAAAATAGATTGAGGCAATGAAGTGAAAGAAGAGGGCACTGCAGAAACTTTGAAATGGAAAGTTTCGATGGCAAAGAAGGAAAAGCTTTCAGTAGTTCACAGCTTCAGCTTTCAGAGAGAGACCTGGCCTCACAACTGCAAGAAATGAAAGCAATGTGGGGTTGGTCACAGATGTTAAAGTATTTCACCTCTCTGGATTCACTCTGGCTTTTCAAGAAGAATGGTTTTCTTTACAATTGATTCAGACAGGTAGAAAAATACAATTCATCGTGTTTTATTATGGAAAGCCAAAACCTCTGAACACAAACACCTCACCTTTGTACTTGTAAAAAAAGGAAAGTAGTAGGTTGAATTCTGAAGCTGTCTTACGCAGGTTAGTATGCTACATATGGAAGAAAAGGGGCCTGCTCAATTAAATGCCAAATACTTATTCACCAAATCTGAATAGTAATATATTCCTTGCAGAGACTGCATATTTAATTTAGGGAAACCCGGTTGATGTATACATTTTACTGCGACCATGTGATTAAATGGTGGGGATCTTTAGTTTATCACCGGGGAGTTTGACAACAAGCAATGTGAATGTGAATGGGAACGGTCAGGAATTTACAAATTTTCATTCTGACATCACTTCTTAGCATGTATCTATAGTAGGAGTAAGTGCCGCAGCGAATATGGAGAATAGCACCGATCACCCCGTTAATGGAGAGCGGTGAAAGGTATCCCTTCACATAAAATTAAATGTGAAGAAACAAGTGATATAAACAATTCTAACCTTTTCTGCTGGGCAGGTAATCTGTAGGAGTAGAATTCAGGGCTATGCAATGTTGCTTTAAGTATCATAGCGCCGGATTCACAAAGATTTTGCTCCTGACTTAGGGCACAGTTTATTATTTGGTGGACGGAGCAATCACCATTGGGCTGGGAGAGGACTTTACGTTCACCAGGCCAAGACTACTTCACCCCCAAAATGTATAAATGACTTACCTAGGAGGCGGTCATTTAGAAAGGCATTGGAATCACTGCAGTTCCTGTCAATGTATTTTACTGTTTGTTTCAGGACTGTGTCTGAAGGACGCAGTCCAGCAATAAACAGTAACCTTTTTTTTTGCTTTTTTCAAAACGAAAATCCGAAAATAGGAATTTCTTTTAGGAAAGATTAAATGTATGGGGTCGATTCACAAAGGAAATCTGAGACAAAAGTCTAACTTTATGACTTTTGGTATTCACAGAGATCATTTACGAGTCGAATATTTAGGGCCCCAATCGGGCCGGCATCTCCGCACCTGGGCCGAACTCTCCGCACCCAGTCGGTACTCTCCGTCTTGGGCCGTACTCTCCGGCTGGGGCTGGATGACGTGTAATCAATGGGCCTGAATGCAATTTTTACAAACGGGAACATTAGGAACATATGATAAATGGTAGAGGAGGTCATAAAAACTGTTTGAGCAAAACAGTAATCTTTTTTTTTTATAAAAAGGAAATCTGGAAATAGGAATTTCCTTTAGTAAAGATAAAACGTACAGGGCTGATTCATAAAGGTAATCTGAGACCAAAGTCTAACTTTACGACTTTTGGCTATCACAGAGATCATTTAGAAGTTGTATCTTTATGTCCACAGCTGGGCTGTAATCTCCTCACCCAGGCCGTACTCTCCGCACCCACACGGTAGTCTCTGGCTCGGGCTGTACTCTCCAGCTAGGGCCGGGTGACATGGAATTAATGGGCTTGAATGCTATTTTACAAAAGGGAACATTAGGAACATATGATAAATGGTAGAGTAGGTCATGAAAACTGCTTGGGCAGGGAAGAGGATGTGGACAGACACTACATCATATCCCAGAAAAGTTTGCTCCTTTGCATCATGGTACAATTTGTGCTCCCCTCAGTGTTGACTGTAGTGTTAACTCTACAGTTAACACAAAGGGCATCATTAGGATGGTGGGTGGACTTTGTCCGCCCACCATCCTCACAATAAAAGGGATCGCCCGCCATAAGGGCGGGGTCCCGTGGGGTCAATTAGGATGCGCCCCCCACAGTTGCGGGCGCATCCTGCATTCCTGGCATTGTCGTGGGCGGTGCACTCAGCACCGCCCGCCACAATGCCAGGAAGGCATGTTGTGCACTTCCATGCACAACATGGCAGGCACCGCGCGGTGCCTGCCATGTTGTGCATGGAACTGCTGGGGGTTACCATAGGTACCATCCTGTGTACCCCCACCCCATAGTACCTGGGGGCCGCAACGGGCCCCGTGGTCAATTCCTGCATGCCTTTCCGCACCCATCCTAATATGGCTGGCGGTGTCTAACAGACATCGCCACCATATTAAACCCTTTTCCACCCAGTCAACTCAGTGACCGGGCGGAAAAGTGGCGGGCGTTCTTTCCGTCCGCCGCGGTCCCCCGCCATAGTAATATGGCGGGGGGAAATCGGTGGCGGGCGGGGTTGGATCACGGACGAATCGCCATCGCCATGCGGGAGGTGGCGATCAGCCCGTGATCCTAACGGGCCCCTAAGGGGGCTCCCCTTTGTGTTGACAGTAGTGTTGACACTACAGTCAACACTGAGGGGAATGCAAAGTGAACCATGATGTAGTAGTGTCTGGCCACACCCTTTTCTCTGAGAAACATTTTTTGATGACCTCCTCTTCCATTTATTATACATTCCTAATGTTCCCTTTTGTAAAAATTGCATTCTGGCCCATTGATTACACTTCATCTGGCCCGAGCCGGAGAGTATGGTCTGAGCCGGAGAGTACGGCCTGTGTGCAGCGAGTACAACCAGGGTGCGGAGATTACAGCCCGACTGCGGACCTAGAGATACGACTCGTAAATGATCTCTATGAACACAAAAAGTTGTAAAGTTAGAATTTTGTCTCAGATTACCTTTTTGAATAAGCTCCTTTTGCTCCCCTTGTCATGGGAGACTTATCCTGTGGTTTGAGGAGCATTAAAATGCTCTTACTATTCCTTATCTGCAAGGTTATTCCCGTCAGAGGGTGTTAATTTGAATTTAAAATTTGAATTTGAATTTGAATTTTGAATTTGAATTTGAATTTGAATTGAATTTAAAAGCATTTTTATAGCGCACTTCTACCACGCGGTTTCTTGGCGCTTTTGGATTTGCGAGGAGACGACAGGAGCGGAGGGGATCTAGGCATTGTAGGCACGGGAGAAGAGCAGAGTTTTAAGGCCTTTCCGGAACTCGATGTAAGAGGATGTCATACGGAGTTCCGTCAGAAGGGAGTTCCAGAACGCAGGAGCGAGAACTGCAAATTTTGTTCCGCCCGCCTTTTTCTTTCTGAAATGGGGGGTAGTTAGCAGGGCCTGATGGGTGGATCGAAGCTCTCTACCCGGCGTGTAGGACTTGATGGCGGAGCAAATGAACTCCGGGGCGGTGCCCATTTTGGCCTGAAAGGTGGTACAGCCCAGCTTGAACAAGGCTCGCTCTTTCACCGGCAGCCAGTGCAGAGCCTGCAGTAAGGGAGTGGCTCGGTGGAATTTGGGCAGGCTGTGAATCAGGCGGGCGGCCTGGTTCTGCACGAGCTGCAGACGGTGAATGGCGTAGGCTGGGGCGCCATTGTAAATGATGTTGCCATAGTCAAGGTGCAAGAGCACCATAGCCATCACTATGATCTTAAGGGCAGGTAGAGAGAAAAAGCGAGAGATCTTCCTGATGGTTCTAAGGGAAAAAAAGCAAGAGGAAACAACCGAATTGACCTGTGAGTGAACGGAGAGTGAAGAGTTAAGAAAAATACCAAGGGTTTTGACCTTGGGTACAGGGAGCGGGGGGACACCAAGTGAAGGGGGCCAGTGGGAAGGGGACCAGGGACTGCAACCACCTCCGGTCAAGACTAACTCCGTCTTGTCCGGGTTGAGTTTGAGGTGGTTGCAGTTCATCCAATCCTGGATGAACAACATGACGGATTGGACGTTCAGGGAAGATGAGGAAGAGTGGGAAAGGTTAAAGATTAGCTGGAGGTCATCGGCGTAATTGAACACCGTGACCTCAAGCTGCTGTAACATCAAATCACGGTGGAGACACAGTAGTCTCTGCAGTGATTCACCCAAAAGTCCGCCCGCATCTAAATGCGGTAGGCCGACCACATTCTTGGCGATGTGGATACTTCATTGCCATTGCGACAGAGTATCCTTACCGGCAAGAAATAAATTGGGCCCTTACTCTTATGGTAGTTCTGACTTATCTCTGAAATACCGAAGTAAGCCAGATTAAATTCAACAGTGCTCCTGTCATCCTTCTGAAAATCATGGTAAACCAGAAGTACTACCAGAGCCATTCACAGCTATATGCAGCAACATCTTTGAGAATTGAGCCAATGGAGTTTTCTGGCACATACCTTACAACATTTGAGATAAGGGAACTGTCAAAGATGTTCTCTGGCTCGGGCGTTCCTCTACGGCTAGGGCCCTGATGAAGTGTAATCAATGGGCTCGAGCAACAGTAGGGAAAGCGTTGGATTCAGAAGGCGTAACATTTACTATTCCCACTCCAGTGCTTGTATCAGTAGGGGAAGCGTTGGACTCAGGAGTGGTAACACTTACTATTCCCACTCCAGTAGGTGTAATAATAGGGAAAATGTTGGAGTCAGGATAGGTTAAATTAACTATTCTCACAGCAGTTTGTGCAACAGTAGGAAACGTGTTGGACACTGGAAGGGTAAATTTGACTATTTCCGCTCCAGTCAGTGCAACAGTAGGGAAAGTGTGGAACTCACGAGAGGTTAACATTCCAACACCAATCAATGCAGCAGTAGGGTGAGTGTTGGAGTCAGGCGGGGTAAAAACTACTATTCCCACTCCACTATGTACAACAGTAGGGAAAGCTTTGGACTCAGGAAGGGTAAAATGTACTATTCCCACTCTAGTGTGTGCAACAGTAGGGAAAGTGTTGGACTCAGGAGGGGTAAAATTCACTTTTCCCACTCCAGTGTATACAACAGTAGTAAAAGCTTTGGACTCAGGAGGAGTGACATTTACTATTCCCACTTCAGTGTGTGAAACAATAGAGAAAGTGTTGGACTCAGGAGGAGTCAAATTCACTTTTCTCACTCCAGTCTGTACAATAGTAGAGAAAGCTTTGGACTCAGGAGGAGTAACATTTACTATTCCCCCTTCAGTGTGTGCAACAGTAGAGAAAGCTTTGGACTAACAAGGGGTAAAATGTATTATTCCCACTCCAGTGTGTGCAACATTCGGGAAAGTGTTGGGCTTAGAAGGGGTTAAATTTACTATCCCACTACAGTAGGTGCAACAGTAGGGAATGTGTTGGACTAAGGAAAGGTTAAATTTCCTAATCCCACACCAGTTGGTGCAAAAATCCAGTGTGTCCAAAAGTAGGGAACGCTCAGGACTCAATAGGGGTAAAATGTACTATTCCCACTCCAGTGTGTGAAACAGTTAAGAAAGTGCTGTAATCTGAAGGGGTACAATTTACTATTCCAAATCCACGGTGTGCAACAGTATAGAAAGCATTAGACTCCAAGGGGGTGTAATGTTGTATTCCCAATCCAGTGTACAGTAGGGAAACCATAGGACTCAGGAGTAGTAAAATTTACTATTCCCACTCCAGTGTGTGCAACATTTGGGGATAGGGTAGGCCTTTGGAGGGGTAACATTTACTATTCCCACTCCACTGTGCACAGCAGTAGACAAAGCATTGTTCTCTGGAGGGGAAAAATGTGTATTCCCACACCAATGTGCGAAACAGTAGAGAAAGCCTTGGACTCCAAAGGATTAAATTTTCTATTCCCACTCCAGTAGGTGCAACAGTAGGGAAAGCATTGGATTCAGAAGGGGTAAAATTCACTATTCCCACTCCACTGTGTGTATCAGTAGGGGAAGCATTGGACTCTGGAGGGATTACAATTACCATTCCCAGTCCAGTAGGTTGTACAGTGGGGAAAATGTTGGACTCAGGAAAGGTTAAATAAACAGTTCTCACACGAGTCGGTGCAACAGTAGGAAGCGTGTTGGACTCAGGAAGGATAATATTTATTATTTCTACTCCAATCAGTGCAACAGTAGGGAAATTGTTCGACTCAGAGGAGGTTACATTTACTATTCCCACACCAGTTGATGCGAGAGTAGGATAAGTGATGGAGTCAGGATGGGTAAAAACTACTAAACACACTCCACTATTTACAACAGTAGAGAAAGCTTTGGAGTCAGGAAGGGTAAAATCTACTATTCCCACTCCAGTGTGTGCAGCAGTGGGGAAAGTGAACTCAGGAGGTGTAAAATTCACTTTTCCCACTCCAGTGTGTACAATAGCAAAGAAAGCGTTGGACTCAGTAGGAGTACAATTTATTATTCTCACTCCAGTGTGTGAAACAGTAGAGAAAGGGTTGGACTGAGCGGTGGTAAATTATACTATTCCCACTCCAGTGTGTGCAACAGAAGGGGAAGCTTTGGACTCAGGAGGGGTTAAAATGTGCTATTCCCACTACAGTGTGTGCAACAGTAGGGAAAGTGTTGGACTCAGACGGGATTACATTTTCTATTTCCACTACAGTATGAGCATCAGGAGAGGTTAAATTTAGTATTCCTTCATCAATCGGTGCAAAAGTAGGGAAAGAGTTAAACTTAGAAGGGGTAAAATGTACAATTACCTCTCCATTCTCTGGTACAATACAGACAGAGTACTCTATTAAATACCCAAAAATATAAAATTATAAATATAGGAATTAAATGTCTTAATTTTAATAAAGATGTCAATAATTACTAAATAAAACAAATATTATTAATAAAATTAAAATACCACACTATATTCCCACAAACATAACAACCAACAATTACAATGAAATAGAAATAACACAGTATGACACAATTTGCATATTAAATAATAAAAACAGGTTTTAATAAATGAACAATTTTTTATTTATGATTGCTTAAATAACTTCCCTATTCCTCTGCAAATTAAACAACACATACCTAAAATATAACTTAACAAATATAAGTTCACAATTAACATAATTATCAATTGATAATTCATAAAAGACTAATAATTATGAATAAATTATTTCTACATGAACTCCCCTTCATAACCTTGAAAATAGAATGATCCGTACTTGACAACAAAATTACCAACTATCTTAATTACTGAATTATTATATTTAATTACCAATTAAATAATTAATTCCCATTTAAATGAATTGTTAATGCATAATTAATTTACTTCCCACCCTATTCCCCTAAAATCCCCATAAAATGCACATAAAACATAACTTAAATTAATACTGAAATACATAACTTGCATAACCAATTATGAACTAAAATAATGAATATATACAAATGGATTATTAATACATTAAAATAAATGTACTTCCCACCCTGTACCCGTTCACACCCCACAAACCACACCTAAAATATAAATTAAAAAGAAATAATTTACACTATTTACATAAATTATTATCAATTACTTTATTATAAATGAATTATTAAGTAATTAGAATGTAATTACTTCACAGCCTGCACCCCTACAAAGCCCATAACCCACACCCAAACTAATTTAAAAAATACATTAATTACACCATTAACAAAATTAACTATCAAATAATGAACAATAATAATATATAAAAATGAATGATTAATCATAATAAATTACCTTCCACCATATACCCCTGAAAATACCCACAACCTGCTAAGACACTAAAAATGGTAATCCAAAATTAAATTAAATTTAAAAAAGCATACAAATTATATTAAAAACATTAATAATAATTACACAAGCAATTTATAACATAATCAAATAAAATATATACTAAACTACATAAACTAATTAAAAAACTATGGGGCCAATTCACAAAGGTAATCTGAGAAAAAAGTTTAACGTTACAACTTTGGGTATTCACAGAGATCATTTATGAGTTGTATCTTTACGTCTGCAGTCGGGCCAGAATCTCTGCACCCGGGCCTTACTCTCCACACTCAACAACGCAATTTGTGTAAATGATAATAACAACATAGATATTTTTAATATTGATATAAACAACATAGAATTTTTTACTTCGATATTACTTACCTTCAAAAATTGATATTCTTGTCAGCGATCTTCCTGCATCACGATATTTGTGGATCACAATATTACTAGATACTATGTCTAAATACCACCTAAGTGTTGCCCTCAAGACCTGGGCCCTTGGCTGGAGTCAGAGTGAAATTCTTCCCGCCTTACTAAAGATTTCACTGGACCTGATGCAGAGAGAAACAGAACCCTGCAGAGCCATGCCATGCAGATCCTGACTGACGTCCTTTTCTAGCCTAACAGAGCCACAAAGCTCCTCACCTAGGGTTCACTCAATACAACACCGAGCACCACAGAGCCCTGCAAAGCCGCGCAGCACAGCCCTGACATCAAAACCACAAGGTAAAACATCCAGAGGGACTAACTGTATCCGGTCCACAGTCCAACGCGGTCGGCCTGAACTTGTGACTTTGTTCCGGTAGGCTCTATTTTGAACCTTAAGATTTAAAAAGTCATGGCATCAGTTCTTCTAATTGGAATTGCGTTGTTTATGTATCATTTTATTTCTTTCAATATTGTCTATTCTTCTAAATTGGTTTGGGATTTCTCTTGTGTTGTGATTTCACTTTATCACTGTTTGAGTAGAGCATATGTACTGTACACATTGACTCTAAGCGAAGCCTGGCCGCTTAACCCCCTCAACTAATACACTTAATCTCTTAGAAGATTTCATATATTCAAGTGGCAGATATCAAACAAACCTAATTTCTGATGTTCTAATGTTTGATGCAGGTGTTCATCTGATGCAAAGCAGCATTATGCACTAAAAGTTAGCAGTAACAGTCAACAACCACTTTTGCACGTAGAATGATTTTTTGCACTGAAAGTTGCTGGAAGCACAATTCTATGTGACTTTAAGTCGGTTGCTGCTCGGGGATTCTGCAGTCATTCCAGCCATTGCCTCCTTCAACCAGGTCCAGGAGGACCACAAATACCACCATTCATAGTGCGTGGATGCGCTAATAAAGAGGGACGCCAGCCTGCGGCACGGGTCTCACCCGGGCACAGCCCGGGCCAAGGGCGGGCCCATCCATGCCTGCCGGAGCCCGAAGGAGTCTGGGCTGGTCCAACTCCCTAACATCTGCCATATCTTGAAGGTACTGTGCTTTTTTGCTTTCTTGTTATCTTCCTTTTGGTCTGTCCTAGGTGGGTCTGACCTGGACTATAACCCCCTCATTGAATTATGAGTAAATGGAAGGGCCCATTAGAAAGACCAGGGGGTGGTGTTGTAGGCACGCTGGACGCCTTCCTTATGAGAGTGGAAACCGTCATAATGCATGAAATTAAATTAACTGAAAGACGGCTTTCCTTGGACTCTTTTACCATACATAAACATTCCTCCCATGGCCCTATCAGGTCTGTACTTTTACCCGTGAAGGCTCGAATACAGCTTTCCCCAAGCCCAGATGTAGTCACACTGCCTGCCCCCTCTTCTCCCATCAGTGGAAAACACAGTCCAGCAATAGAGTGACATGCGCTAAGACAGTAATTGTGCCAGCTCAGCCAGTTCCTAGACTTAGTGGATTGCCAGTTAAAAGAAGAAGGGGGCTAGAACCAATAAGAATAACCTGATTAAAGGAGTGCGAGCTGGCAAACAAATCAGGATAGATAAACTGGAACTGGAAATGGACCATACTGAATCAGCCATCTAGAAGAACTCAGAGACTGGTGCTTCACCACGTTACTTGGTTGACGAGATCTTTCTGAAGCGGTTAGAGACTATTGTCTTGTTATTGCTGAAACCCCTCCTCTACAAATTATCTAGATTTGAAGAGAGATTGACACTTATAGAGGCTTTTTGTAGAGTGCCCATACCTGTGACAAAAGCTCACAGATAAATGGTGCAGAGGGGCCGACGGCCCAGTCTTAGATTTTACCCTTAGCAACAGGGGATGCGATAGCTAGACATGACTCCCACCAGATTCTTGGGCCTGAAGTCTCTCTGGGGGGGAATAGCCTTGCCTTCAACCAACGGGGGGGGGAATGTAATGCACCAGCACCTGCCCGTGGGTAGCTCCTATTAGGGTCCCACCCCTTACATTGACAGTACCAATCCTTTGCAAGCTGATCGTCATGAAAATACAAGGGTGCATACATCTTCCGGTTCTTGCCTGCCCAATAACTTTCAAGTAGCCCAAAGGGGGAATGAAGGTAAATTGATTAGCCTAAGACAATCTTACACCAAAGTGCACTCCTCTCTCCATCTCCCCCCGGCGGCAATGCCTTTTGTACTGATACTAAGAATTGTTCCCACTTTGTGGGAGGGCCAAGTGGAATCTACAATCCAGCTGATGGACAAGTCACTTCATTGGCTGAATCGATATGCAATGGGCACCGGCTGTGGGGGCCACATCTTGCAAATCAAATCAAATCATCATGGCTAGAAGGGTAGGGTGGTTGGGGGTGTCTCTAAAAGAGCCACAGGGTGACTGTGTTGTGATCAACTTTAACAATCCCTTTGCCGCTAAAACCATTCTCAACCACTTGCATAGAATTCCTCCTGTAGGCATGCAGATCACTGCACTATCCCTGAGCTACTTCTTCAGGCCCCTCCCACCACTGAGCTTGGAAATTGTACCTTACACAAGGCAAAACGTAGGAAACTATAATCAGTTGGACAACCAGGGAATCCCACTGGAGAATCGGTTTGCCCCCTTTATGGGTTAGAAACTTGCCATTGACTACCCAGGAACAGGCAAGTAGGGTGGGTTTTATCCCCCCTGGCAATTACTGCAACAGTTAATAGTAGAGCAGCGAGTCTTCGCGCCAGTATTGATAAACTTGGGTTTTTAGATGCAACAAACCGCATCATGGAATGGCGCAGGCATTTCCAATAAGCTTGGGGATTCTGACTGGCTTAAATTATGGCAGGATCGAGATATCTCCTGCTTCCAGTAGACATGGGCCACAGAGAAGACCTTGGTAAATGGTTATTGTTCTTATCAGACAAAAGCCACTCCGTCCCCCTCTGGTAGAGCAACAGGGGGCTTTTAACTTTAGTTTTGAATACCCTAGCAATAAAAATAAAGATGCTTGTGTCACTTTAGTCCTAGTAAAGGCAGTGGACCTCTACAATCACAAGGTTAGAGCTTGCTGTGTCCTACCTAGTCTATCAAGGCAACATTACCTGTGTCATGGCGCACTTGCATGATCTGTATCCACTCATGACCAGAAATCATTACAGGGGATCCTGATTGGCAAGCAGCTGGGACACTCAGGGCAGTCTACACAACTCTTGCCATGCAGAAGTCTTTTCCATCCCAACTGGCATCCATATATGTATGTTTTTACTGTAGATTACATATTTATAACAGCTTTGGGATATTAAAAAGTTTCTGTTCAAACCAGCAATAGAGTTTTTCCATAGATGCTTATTTCTCTTTAAGAAAGATCCACTCATCATATTTTGAATACATTAGTGGATGTGGAAAGAAATGTCCTGCACTTGTCAAGCTACACATTTAGAAGTAGATATAACTAGGCTAGGGCGCAATTTAGACTATGCTGGTGTAATGACATTTTGTGATTTTTTGTGTTAAGCTTGTGATCCAAATTTCCCAAAATGATGCCAGTGCACCATATCATGTAATTACGCCACTGTTCATGGCAATGGCAAAATTATAGCATGGGAACTACATGGACAACCAGAATGCAAGTGGCTGTTGTTGGCAGCAATTGTGTTTTTAAGCTTTTTTTTTAGCATACAATGTGTCCTTATTTAAAAATTTGACCTAAGAATGGAACACACACTAGCATATAGCTCTAAAGGATGGATTTGCATTGCTCTTAATTTTATGTATTATCACATCATTGTACTGATATTTTTAGCAAAAGCTAATTACATGAATTTCACACACCCTAGACATAACTAGAAACTTCAACTTCTTTTCAAATGACAGATCACATCAGAGTATCAGGTTTCTGCCCTCTTTCCGCTACTTCGGCCAAGTGCTTCTGAGGACTTTTTTGCAGTTAAAGGGCATGCCGCTTTCTAAGGCAGCCAAGTAAAAACCTCAGGAGTCTAGGTCAAACAGTGTGGCCAAAGCAAGCTACTTCCAAACATAAAAACAAACATACTTCTAAAATAACAGCCACCACTTCACTTGTGCTTCTGAGGACTTTTTCGAAGTTAAGGGGCATAACGCTTTCTAAGGCATCCAAGTAAAAACGTCAAGAGTCTAAGGCAAACAATTTGGCAAAAACAAGCTGGGTCCAAATCTGAAGAAAAAAAACATAATTCTAAACTAATGGCCCACACTTCACTTGTGTTATACAATGAATGATGGCTTGGTGCAGACAATGTTCAAACATATACGAACTATAGTTTGAAGAAATAGAGAAAATATTAAGTAGAGCAATAGGAAGGGGGGCAGGAAGCCAAAACACATAATACAATAGGACAGGCGATAAACGCATACATAACATGAAGAAATATGTGATGGAAAAGTCTGCTATCTGAATATAAGTATCCTACTGCAAATAGACAAAATCATCCTTTGGGAAAAGTGTAGTCTTTTTATAGATAGCAAAACCACCATTGACTTTTCAGTCTACAGCTGTTAAGCGTATAAAAGACCCCACAAAATGGCTTTGCTCATCTATTTAAATCCCCAAAGCTACAACCAAAGGATAATGCTCAACCAGGATATAAACAAGTATTACAAGCACATCAATTTAGCACATTTCTTATGCGTATAAAAACACTTCTCATAAAATGCTTTCAACTTAAAAGACCTTTAACAAATAAGGTTCACAGCAGTTATCAATACTGCAAAACAATTTATGTAAATATCCTGTAGAACACAATATCACAACAATTCAAATGTGAGCCATTTGCAGATTACCTGACATCAAAGAATCAAGGTAGGAGGCAAAGACTTTAAAAATCGCATTCATGCAGAAGTGGAGAGCACCGCTGTGTTCAAAGTGGCTAGTCTTAAACAGACCTCGAACTCATACATGTATTCCTTATTATGTATTCATAATACTACAACAAAACAAATTAACGTACATTTGAGTGAAAAGAAAAAAGACCATCCGTCAAATCCGTTTCTGGTCAAAAACAATTTGGCAAGTGTTAACTAACTAATAACTAAAAGTTCCAAGAAAAACAATCTAGGTATTATCAGCGTCTAATAGTACAGGCAAATTGTCACTGTGCTCGTGCCTACCGAACGAAAGCAGTTGTTTAGGTCGCTAAATTGACAGGGTCATGTGTCAGAGATCAGCTCAAGATGGCAGCATCGAGTTTCTGCAATGTTATATTTTTATGGCAAAGAAATCTCAAAAGTTTTGTGTGCAATACATTTCTATCCAGAGGAGGAACACACCACAAAGATGTAAAAAATATTAAGAATTAACAGCTCGATTCATGAAAGGAAATTGCGCTTGCAAAGGGCCAGATTCTGAGAATCTAGCCCTTTGCGAGAGCAATTTTTGCATTTGGGATTCATCATCCCAAATGCAAAAATCGCTATTTGCGAAATCGCATATTTGCGAGGAATTGCATTTAAGGAATCTCTATTAGAGAATGTCAGCATTTGCGATCGCAATTAGGGCAGTGTGCTATGTAGCACACAAAAACCCACATGCAAAATAAGGAATCGCAAAATTTGAAATTCCTTATCTTGCAATTGCATTTAAGGAATTGTGAATTGTGGCTTAAGGAATCGCAAAATACCACCAACTTCAGGTTGGTGGTAAATTGCAATTTCTTTGAAAAATGCACTTTTTGGCATTTTTCAAAGTGCGATGTGGGTCACATACATGCCCTTAGGGCATGTATGCGGGCCACATGTGCACACATGTTAATTTCAGGGGTGCAACAGGTTGTCCTATTGAAACCCTTGCAACCCTGAAATTGCATTCTCAATTTGCGATTCTCTAATTGAGAATCGCAAATTGAGAATGTCTTCCAGTTCATTCCTATGGGCCTTCTAGCCCATAGGAATGAATGAGAAGGTATTCCTTATTTGCGAATCGCAAATAAAGAACAATTGGGATTCGCATAAAAAATGTGCTAATTCTACCTACATTTCGTTTTGCGATTCTTTAATTGCGTTTCCCCAAAAATTGCAATTTGAGAATCTCAAAACTAAAATTACCTACATATGCCTCTAAGTACCGAAATGTAGTTACAATACATGTAGGAAAACCTAGCAATGGAAACCTATCTGAAAATCACATGCCTAGCTACTGATATGGAGGACCAATTTGGAGATGAAGAAGAATAAAAGCATCAACAAATGCAAAGAGGATCCCACTCTACAAGGAAGAGACGCATGGATTAATTTCCCCACCTTTAACCTGTATTCAGCATGCTTTCAGAACCAGGAAAGACAGTTTCTTCGTGAATCGACATGGAAACACACATACCCACCACCTAAAAATAACATTTGCTTAAAGTTGAAGCAAAAGGAAGATTCCCTGCCTGCAAAAGATTTTTTTGGTCTGCTTAGCAGAGACCATTGGGAGAGGCATTTCTATATCTGACTTGTAATTCTAACTTCAGGAGTCAGGAGACAGTTTCCTGGTGGATCTGGACGCACAGTTAGGCCCAACTTCTAGAAAGCACATGAATTCTTTTTTTTAAGCTTTTATTATCTTGACATAGTGAATGACTCACTCCCGAAGGACGATCTTGGTGCTGTGCTGTTTATGACAAGGAGAGCGCAATCTAAATCAGCAACGTCTTTAGCATCTACTTAGAGTTAGTGAAGTCTGGCCAGATTCGAAGATGAAGTGGGAGTTTGTTCCAGTGGTATGGCGCTATATAGGAAAATGATCTACTCCTGAATCTTGAGGTGTGTATGAGTAGGGTCAACAGAAATGCTTAATTAGAGGATCTTAGTCACCTAGAAGGCAGATAGTATTTGAGGTATGATGACAGATAGTCTGGGCGTGTCTTATGGAGAGCTTTATGTGCCAGACAGCAGAGTTTAAAAACAACCCTATTTATGATTGGTAGCCTTAGGATAGGGGTAGAAGAGGAGCATGCAGGAAGATTCCAAATCGGCCAAACAACTGCATTCTGCACTACTTGCAACTTAGTTAGCAGGAAGTTATTTACTATAGCCAGTAAGGTTTTCCCATAGTCCAGGTGACTAGTTATGACCACATGAACAAGGGTTTTTCTAGAGGCATCCGGAAGCAAAGTGGCAGTGACTTGATTTTTCATGGAGAGTGACTGATTTATTTTCACTCCGAGATTTGTCACCATCTGCTTATGTGTGGAAGCAGGACCAAGTTCCACTGGCCACCAGTCTGTCAACAACAACATGTTCACTTGTCCGAATAACATTATCTTTGTCTTCTCGCTCGAGTTGGAGACATTCTATTTCATCCATGCAGCGATTTCCATCATGTAGCCTGAGAATTTGTCAATTATTTTGTCTGGATCCGGACCAAAAGAGATGAGAAGTTGAGAGTCATCCTCGTACAACCCAATCTCCACCATGGAGGCTTTCACTATTTGGGCAAGAGGCAATACGTAATGTTAAACAGAGTTGGGCTCAAGCATGATCCCTGGTAGACTCCCTTGTTAAGTTCCATCAGTCTTGACTGGTGAGGGCCAAGACAGACATGTTGTGTGTGGTTATCAAGGAAGTTTACAAGCCAATGTAGAAGGCATGACGAAGGATTCTGATCCTAAAAGCAGCAGGCTGCAGGGTGTAGAAGGGCCTTTGTTCTGGAGGATTCCTGTTTACTCAGGAACTTGCACTTAGAAGGACCAGAGGAAGCTGTTATTTCAAGCAACTAAAGCAAGTGAAACTGCTTCAGAGGAATCAGCAATGAAGTATCTGCAACAGAATTATAGGTTTTTGAGCAACTACTGCTGTTTTGAACTTTTGACTCAACATGACTCCTGAAAACACTTTGAGACATACCTGCAAACCTGGCTGCAAATGCCAGCAGCTGCAAGAGGCATCTCTCTCAAAATGTCTTGGGTCCTCACAATTTGCTAGCCATCATCATATTAAACCCTGACTCAACCATCAGTACTGCATGGTTGTACATTACCCCACTATAGTGTCAATCTTATCAAACCCCTCCACAATTTGAGTTTGTGGTCATTGTTCTGCCTTTAGTCTATAGTTCAGCTAATTGATGGGACTAGCATGAATTGACAATTCAACACATGGAAATGCAATCCTTGTTGATTTTCAGTATTTTACCCTATATTGCTTTCAGCATGTTTGATAATGCTTCCTTATTGTGTGAAAAATGTAGGTTTTAGTATATTTTTGTCCTTTATCTCACTTAATTCAAATTGCACATTTTTAACTCCTAACTGTACTTTTGTTTAGATATTTGTTTTTCTGTTGTCACCCAAATACCAGGGTCCAGCCCAGGTATTCTTTCCTGGAGCCTATTTATTTATTTGGGTTAGATTTTTAAGCTGAAGAGGGAACTCAGTTATTGCTCATTTCAAGATTGTTGTGTCTCTTCCTCATAGTCTGGCATACCTATTCTATGCAATAGGTGAATAGGATAAAACATTTGCCTGCCTTATTGCTGCTTCCAATAGTGTTTGGACCTGATATGATGTCTAATTAACAAAAATATCTGATCCAGAGTTCTTGCAGGGCCTCTTCTTCCGTCTCAGACTTACAGCACCTTAGTGTTAGTCAACACTTCAAACTAAAATAGTTCATGCTATATGCATTCACACAGTATTGGTACGAGGTTAACACATTTCTCAGAAAAATATTTCTGTGAAATAAATACAATTTTCTACAAGAGCAAACATTCCTCTACAAGAAAGTGTACAATGCTTGTACAGGCAATTTTCTTCACAAGAAAAAGAGAAAAGGGATTTTTTTCCATTATTAAAGTATTCCTTTGACCTTTTTCTCATTTTGGATAACAACAAATAATATGTATGCCTCAGAGTCCCAAAAGCTTAAATATATGATGAATGATGAGTTTCATATGTAAGAAAAATTATTTGTTTATTGATGGAGAGCAATCCATCCAGCTCAAATAAATGGTCTGTTATCACTTATGTTCCACAACAATTAGACACCTCAGCCCAAATTAAGAGCTGGGTAGAGGGGCATTCCTGACCAAGGGACACAGCTCTCCTTGATCAGAAGTGACCCTGTGTTCCTGCACCGAGGCGGTATGGGTGTGGAAACTTCAAGCTTAATTTTACTGACCAGAATATCCAACCAGTGATGTTATGCACATTTTGAGCAGGAGATCCAGGGTCAGCTTGCCCCAATTAAACTTCAGCTATGACACCTCAGCCCAAATTAAGAGCTGGGTAGAGGGGCATCCCTGACCACGGGATACAGCTCTCCTTGATCAGAAGTGACCCTGTGTTCCTGCACCGAAGCGTTATGGGTGTCGTAACTTCAAGCTTAATTTTACTGACCAGAATATCCAACCAGTGATGTTATGCACACTTTGAGTAGGAGGTCCAGGGTCAGCTTGACCCAATTAAACTTCAGATATGACTCAGCAGGAGGGTAGCATGCCTGTCACCGTTTTCCCCAAATACTTGGTACCATCCACATCTCTGCCTCCTGACATACGCTAATGTAATAATTAAAATTAATGTATAATGACTGCAAAAACAATGAATAAAGTGACTTTATAGTTAGGTGAAAAATGGAATGACAATGTGACATTTTAAACAAAAGAAACACTGAAATTCACCAGTTATATTATCTTTAGTAACTATAAATTGTGCCTTCGTTGAATACAGCTAATTACCCCACATATTACATTACTCATGATATGTCCTATAACATAATTGAAAACATCACTGCAACATTTGGATTAACATCTTTGATGAGAAGAAAGTGCATGTTTGGGCCTCGAGTTAAAGTTACTTTAGTGCAAGGACAATAGTTATTAGAGGTAACTATTGATGAATTCCAGTGTTGTTTTGAGTTTAAAAAGTTACGTTGTCCCTGAAATTTTCACCTAACTATAACATCACATTGACATTTAGTTTTTTCATCGAGAATATATATAGATAGTCTGATGGGGTAAGAAGATTTTAGCTTATAGTAACAATACCCTAGAAATTAACTGACAAAAACCAAAGGTTAAAGTGATGTTAAAGTTAGGTATGCTAATAAAATTTTAGGTTTACATTAAAAAAAAGAAATCCACTGAAAAAATGAAAGGTTAAAGGGGCGTTATAGTTAGGTTTAAAATACAGTAACAATTACAGTGAAACTCAAAAAATACTATGTTTCACCAGTTACAATTTACTGAGCTAATTATACCTTGCACCCTTACGTGCACTGCTATAGACGTCACATATTACATCACTCATTACAAGTTAAATGACACCATTGATAACACCAATGATGACATCATAAATACCATCATTGATGACATCACTAATGGCAACAGTGATAACACCATAGACATATGTGTCATAGAATTACTGAGTGTGAGTGTACATGATCGGGTCAGTAGTACAGATATAGAGAATGCCCTGGAGACAAGTCTAATTGTGCATTTTAAAAGTTGTTAGGTGCACCATTTATAAATGATCAATGTTTGGGTGAGAGAAGCACTCCAATTTAAATGAAGTGAGCCTGGTGTTGGTTGAGAGGTATGCTTGAAAGTATGTTGTGCAAAACAACAATTGATGGACAGAATGCAGAACAATGTCATACATGCACCCAAGTACAGAGATCTCAGCCTAAATCCATCCTTTTTTGCACTCCACACCACCCCAGTTCAGACATGGCCATATGCAAATCAGCCTTGACCCTGTGCCTCATGGGAACAGTCCAGCCCAAACTGCCAAGCCATGTCTTTCCTGGACCTGAATCAAGCATCCTAAGAACGGTTTCTGGCTATCAGCCGTCTTCAGCCAGTATAGCTTGACTCCAGTGGTGTGGAGAGCATGGGACTCACGTCTGAGCATACCCATCCCACTCGGGGTGACAAATGCAAAACAACAATTGATGGACAGAATGCAGAACAATGTCATACATTCACCCCAGTACAGAGATCTGAGCCTAAATCCATCGTTTTTTTGCACTCCACACCACCCCAGTTCGGACATGGCCATATGCAAATCAGCCTTGACCCTGTGCCTCATGGGAACAGTCCAGCCCGAACTGCCAAGCCATGTCTTTCCTGGACCGGAATCAAGAATCCTATGACCGGTTTCTGGCTATCAGCCGTCTACAGCCAGGATAGCTTGACTCCAGTGGTGTGGAGAGCATGGGACTCATGTCTGAGCATACCCATCCCACTCGGGGTGACAAATGCAAAACAACAAGTATGTTGTGGCATAAAGCAAAACCCTGCTCTAAATTATCTATGAGAAAGCCCAAATCTGCTGCTGACAATACATTCTTAATAATTTGTATACAGTGGTATGAAAAATTAAAAAATTGTGCATGTTTATTTCCTGGCTACCCTAAAGATTTTGAGGCTTTGCAGCTAATTGTATAAAGTAGAATGTAGGGATGTCCCACTTAGAATTGGTTTATCCAACACTGGTGTTGTAAGCATGACTCTACGTTTGTATGCTTCTGTGCTCATCTCACAAACGTGTGTATTGTATTTTACTAAACTACAGAGCATTGGCCATATGGTTTCACATAAGGTGTCTTTTCAGTTCAAATGCATACCTGCCAACCTCTTGATCCAAAATTGCTGGTCAGATGAAATTTTAAAGAGGGTAATCCCATTAAGGTGAATGGAAAATTTTCCACCACTTGTGTTCTATGACCTCAGGTCCATAAACCCTACAGTATACTGTCACAATGTTTGTATGACGTCATTTAATATGTCATGGGTGATTTAAAATGGGTGGTCCTAGGTAGTGCATGGCGTGGAGCAAGTTATAGTTAGCTCAGTAAAATATAACTGACACATTTCAGTGTTATTTGTTTTTTTAAAGAATAGTTTCTGTATTATTTTACCTCCTAAATATGACATCATATTAAACTTTGGTTTCTTCTGTGATTTTTTTTAATGTAAGCTAAAATATTTTTCCATCCCTAACAATGTCACTTTAACCTTTGGCATTTACAGTGATTTTTTTGATGTTATTTGCCAAACAGCCGTGTTGAACACAACTTTTGGCCATGTGCACTGATGGGTTGTTCATTGGAAAATTAGGTCCCTGGGCAGAAGTGCCCCCCCTCCTTTTGTAAGTATTTTGGCCCCAGGGCCCCAAAGTGGCTCTGGAAGGCGGTTCATGCAGCCCATCCACATCTTACAAAAACAACTGCCCCACGGGATGGGGTCCTTTGGGTCCACAGGCAGCTCAGGGAGGGAGACCACATGCTCTCTCACCAATATTATCACATTGCATTACCAGAATCCCAACAGTGGCTCAAGGAGAGGTGCCTCCCTCCTCTGTATTTATTATTCAGCCCAAGGGGAAGGGGTTTCCAGAACCCAACTGCAACTGAGGGTGTGGAGCCCCACACAAACACTCCCCTCTGTTATGTTATGTTAATAATTTATTAAGCACACGAATACCCAGAGATGTCTTGGCGCTAAGGTCCAGAGTAGGCAGGCTCACGTAAGGCACGGGTCTCTATTTATTAAATAATCTAACCAGGTTTTCAGGGCCACCCTGAAAGCAAATAAAGTTGGAAGAGTTCTAATAGAGAAGGAAAGATCATTCCAGAGTTTAGTAGCTGCCACCCTAAAGCTTCTGCCACCCCAGCTAGTTTTGAAAATCTAGGAGTTGCTATCAATTTAGCTCCATCTGAGTGAAGATGTCTCTTAGGGGCATACCAGTAAAGCAGGCATCTCAGGAACCTAGGACAAGTATCCTGAAGTGCCCGGTAGGTCATGCATAGGACCTTAAAGATGATATAGCTCTTAACTGGGATACAGTGCAGCTTTTGCAGATATTTTCTGACTGAGTGAAACTTAGCAATTCCCAGCAAGAGCCTAGAAGCTGCATTCTAGATCATTTGCAACTTATTAAGTTGTTTCTCAGGCATACCAAGATAAAGCCCATTACAATAATATAGTTTTGCTAGAATAAGTGAGGTAATCACTGTTTTCTTCTTGTCAACAAGAATAAAAGGTAATTTGTTTTTGATTACCTTAACAAGAAAGAAAGTTGTAGAGGAGATAGCATTAACCTGTGCCTCAAAGTTCAGTTTGTTATCAAGATTTACACCAAGTTTCTTTGCCTTGGCAACTGGGATGGGTGCCATCCCTAGTTCATTTGGCCAACAGCTCTGTGACCATACCAGCAAAAAATTGCCAAAAATTACTATTTCAGTTTTATCTGAATTTAGCCTAAGACAGTGAGAGCTCATCCATGAACTGACTGCCAGCATTCCATCCTTCAAATTTTGTATCGGTGGCAAAGTATTTTTGATAACAGACAATACAGTTTGTGCATCGTCTGCCTATGAAGTTGTGCCAATCCAAAGGATCTATTAAGTGTTGCCAATTCAGACACATAAATATTAAAAAGAGTGTGCCTCAAGGAGGAGTCCTGTGGGACTCCACATGGAAAGACAAAGGAAGGAGAATCATCGCTGCCCAAAGCTACTGATTGTATTCTTCCAGACAGAAAAGAAGAGACCAGTGTGAGAGCCTTGTCTGAGATGCTGATAGAATTCAGATGCTTAAGTAGCACATTGTGATCATCCTGTGTCGAAGGTCACCAACAGGTCGAGCAAAATCAGAGCAGCAGTTCCCTCAGTATCAAAGACTGTTCTGATTTCATCTGTGGTTTTAATTAGAGCATATTCTGTACTGTGTTCTGCCCTAAAACCAAACTGGATTTCGTCTAGACAGTTGTTTTTAAGCAGATAGTAGGTTAACTGTTTGTTCATAACTTTTTCTATCAACTTTTCAGGTAGAGGAAGACAAGAAATAGGTCTATACAAATAGTGGGGAAAACTCCCTGAGTAAACATGTTCAAGTTGAAGTTCAAGTTCATTGATTTGTATAGCGCGCTACTCACCCAGAGGGTCTCAAGGCGCTTGAGTGAGGGTGGGTGCATTAGTGCATCATTTATCGAATAGCCAGGTTTTTAGCTGCTTCCTGAAGGAGGGGTGGTTCTGTGTGAGGCGGAGGTGGGTGGGGAGGGAATTCTAGGTTTTGGCCGCTAAATAGGAGACAGATCTTCCTCCCATGGTGGATCTATTGATGCGCAGGATTATGGCGAGGGCTTGATTGGAAGAACGTAGTTGGCGGGTAGGTGTGTAGAAGGATATTCGTTTGTTGAGGCATTCGGGTCCTAGGACGTAGAGGGCTTTGTGTGCGTGGGTGAGGAGACGAAAAGTTATTCTTTTGTTGACTGGAAGCCAGTGGAGTTCTTTCAGATGACCAGAGATGTGAGCTTGACGGGGGATGTCCAGTATGAGTCTGGCTGAGGCGTTTTGGATGCGCTGGAGTTTTTTCTGTATTTTTGCTGTGGTTCCGGCGTAAAGGGTATTTCCATAATCCAGTCGGCTGGTGACCAGTGCGTGGGTGACTGTCTTTCTTGTTTCGGTGGGGATCCAGCATGCGTAGGATGTTGAAACATGATGATGAGACGGCGTTGACTTGTCTGTTCATCGATAGGGAGGAGTCTAGGATGAAGCCTAGGTTGCGTGCGTGGTCTGTAGGTGTGGGAGCTGTGCCCAGGGCCGGTGGCCACCATGAGTCGTCCCATGCAGAGGGGGATGATCCTAGGATGAGGACTTCCGTTTTGTCCGAGTTTAGCTTTAGACGACTGTTCTTCATCCATTCGGCTACTTCTTTCATTCCCTCGTGTAGGTTGGTTTTGGCAGTGTTGGGATCTTTGGTGAGGGAGAGGATTAGCTGGGTGTCGTCAGCGTAGGAGATGATGTTGAGGTTGTGTTGGCGCGCGATGGATGCGAGAGGGCTCATGTACACATTGAAGAGGGTGGGACTAAGTGAAGATCCTTGTGGTACGCCGTAGATGACTTCGGTTGCCTCTGATTTGAATGGGGGGAGGCGGACTCTCTGGGTTCTTCCGGCAAGGAACGAGATGATCCAGTCCAAAGCTTTTCCTTGTATTCCGATGTTGCTGAGGCGTTGTATGAGGGTGTTATGACAGACTTTGTCAAAGGCAGCGGAGAGGTCAAATAGGATGAGGGCAACTGTTTCTCCGTTTTCCAGTAGCGTTCGGATGTCGTCTGTAGCAGTGATGAGGGCGGTTTCGGTGCTGTGTTTGGCTCGGAAGCCGGACTGCGAGGGGTCAAGTGAATAGTTGGATTCAAGGAATGCGGCGAGCTGGCTATTGACGGCTTTCTTGATGACTTTGGCCGGGAAGAGGAGGAGTGAGATGGGGCGGTAGTTTTTAAGTTCGGAAAGGTCCGCTGTGGGTTTCTTCAGAAGGGCGCTGAGTTCGGCATGTTTCCAGCTTTCTGGGAAGGTAGCGGAGTTGAAGGAGCAGTTGATGACATCGCGGAGATGGGGTGCAATGATTGAGTCTGCTTTGTTGAAAATGTAGTGGGGACATGGGTCTGTTGGTGTCCCTGAGTGAATGGAGTTCATCAGGTGGATGGTGTCTTCGGTCGTGTTTGGGTTCCAGGCGTCAAGGTTGTGAGATTGTTGTTTTGGTTCGGCGGTGGGTGGAGTGGGTTGTTCTTCGGTCAGGTTTCCAAAGCTGTTATGAATGTCGGCGATTTAGTTGTAGAAGAAGGAGGATAGGGAGTCGCAAAGGTCTTGGGAGGGAGTGATGTCGTTGGTGCCGGCGGTGGGGTTGGTAAATTCTCTAACGATGTTGAATAATTCTTTGCTGTTGTGGGTGTTGTTGTCGAGTCGATCCTTGAATGCTGATTCCTTGGTGGATCGGATAAGTTGGTGGTGTTTTCGGGTGGCGTCCTTGAAGGTGGTCAGGTTGTCAGTGGTTGGGTTTTTTCTCCAGGTTTTCTCGAGGGTACGACATATCTTTTTGGATTTCTTAAGGTCATCGTTGAACCAAGGGGCCTTTTTGGTACCTTGTTTGATTTGGTGGTTTTTCAATGGTGCAAGTTCGTTAGCGCTGTTGGTGATCCATTGTGTGAGGTTGGTGGCAGCTTGGTTTGGGTCTGATGATATGGTGGGGGGGATTTGGTTAAGCGAAGTGAAGATTTGGTCGGTGGTGATTTTGTTCCAGTTTCTTCGAGGAATAGGTTGTGATGGGATGTGGGTCGTGGTCTTTTTGAAGCTGAAGTGAACGCAGCTGTGGTCCGTCCAATGGAGAGCTGAGGTATGTTCAACGGAGACGTGTTTGCTGGAGGTGAAGATAGGGTCGAGCGTGTGTCCGGCAAGGTGGGTGGGGGAGTTAACGAGTTGTTTGAGTCCGAGGTTAGCCAGGTTGTCCAGGAGGGTGGTGGTGTTGTTATCATTATTCTTTTCCAGGTGGAAGTTAAGGTCTCCCAGTAGAATGTAGTTCTCGGAGGTGAGGGCATGTGAGCTGATGAAGTCGGGGATGTCTTCATTGAATTGTGTGCGAGATCCTGGTGGTCTGTAGATGAGGGTGCCTCTGAGTGGTCCTGGGGTCGGTGTGGATCTGGAAGTGAAGGTGTTCGGCGGTCGCGAGGTGGTCATCGGAGCTGGTCGTGATTCGGATGGTGTTCTTGTGTACGATGGCGATGCCTCCTCCTGTTTGGATGGTGCGGTCTTTTCGGACGATCTTGTAATTGTCCGGGATGGCTGTGGCGATGTCGGGTGCTGATGAGCGTTCATCCGTGTTTCAGTAAGGAAGGCGACGTCCGGTGATGTAGAGTCGAGTAGATCCCAGAGTTCAGTGGCGTGTCTGTGCACAGAGCGGGTGTTCAACAAGATGCACTTCAGATGGATGGGGTTGGATCTGTGTTTAGTGGGAGTGGCTTTGGTGTGGGTTCTGATGCAGGTATACTTGCAGTAGTGGCAGGCGAAAGGTCCGTGGGTGTATCCTGGGGTAGCTGTGCAGCATTGTGCAGTGCGTCCGGGGTTGAGGGCGAGGAGGGAAGCGGTTTCGTACGAAAAGCGGAAGGAGAGGGTTTTGCGAGGACCAGGGGGTCTGGCGCTGGGCGCGGTCCAGGCGATTAAATATAGTGGTAAGACTGGGATACAAAGTCTCAGGGGCTTACTGAAACATAGTGGGGTGAAAAGGGTCATAGGGAGAACCCGATTTGGCCTGCTGAATAAGAGTAATGGTCTTCTCATTGTAATTGGGTTCAATTCAGAGAAAGTCGCAGCATTAGGCGAGCCCACATTGGCCAGGAGTCATTTATCTGACCTTGTTTTAGTGAAACAAAATGACATATATTTGCTCCACGTTCTTCAGAAAGTGTTGCACTAAGATGTTGCAAAATTCTTGTGAGTGTTTTTTTCTGGAGGTCCAGACAGTTTAGCAACTACTTGAAAGAGTTCCCTGGTTGAGTTCTTTTCCTCCATTTGTTTAACAAAATAGGAGTGCTTCTCAGTCATTATCAAGCTTTTATATTCAACCAGTAGCGATTTGTAGTTGGACAGATCGCTTGCATTATAGCTGCTTCTCCCGGGTCTCCAATTGCTTTTATTAAAGACCCCTGGACCCTGACACACTCTGAGTGGTAAAACATTAACAGATTAAATACTGGTCAGTGTTTTTTTTAATATGCTGCAATCCCTTTGAAGACTCACGGGATTCAGCGGTACTCCGACATGATCCTGGCTTTTTCTAAACAAAATCTATATTTTGATCTCATAAGGCCCAGGTGGATGGGGTATTCCTACCCTGCCCCTTTATCATTTTTTAACTAGTTCTCTTAAGACAGGGTACTAAGTCTCTCAGGCCTGTAATGTCTCATGTTTTGGCAGCCAATCAAAGTGCAAGCTCCCACAGGAGCATGACTCCCACGGGAGAAAACTGGCCCACAGGGAAAAAGATTTTTAGAACCAATCAAAATGCTCTATTTCTTGAAATCGGGTGTTACCGCCTATCCCTTGCGTCCCTCAAACTTAACCGTCTAGATCTACAAACAATTTTGTACGCTTATATTTCAAAACCTTCTGAATGAATTCATATAAAATCACAAAAGCAAATTTTCTGAACCACAGTCTAGCTTCCTGCCACATTTGATGCAATTCCATTAATCAGTTTATGCGGTAGTGCTTCCTAAAAAATTATATGGAAAATGAATAGGGATTTTGCGGTTTAGAACGCCTTTTTCTCAGCCCCCTCTTCACGGATCACCCTGAAACTTTCCATGAAGGAACTAGTCAAAAAAGAGAATTTCATGAAGATCTGTTGAAATTTGTGGTTATGCAAAATTGGCTTGCTTTAGATGCAGACATTTGGTTCATTCCAGATCACAACATCCAGAGTGGCTGGAATATCCCAGACATCTTTTTCTTCCTTCTACCCTCTGTCCAGGATGCCATCAACCACCTAACACCCTAGAACCTCCTCTTCCCCAGGACAGAATAACAGCAGCTGGATTCCAAGAAAGGTTTCTCTGCCATTGCTGGATTTCCACATATGCTCCAAATGCTGAGTCACTGATTGCAACCATGTGCTACTGGTACCACCTGTGCTGGAACCAACAGCATACATACTCCATCAACATCCAGGCCATCGTGGACCATTGGGGGATCTTCACAAATGCACTGACAAAGTACCCATGGAGTGTGCATGATGCCTACATCCCCAGGCACTGCATCATCAATGAGCGCTTCATGAATGGACAATTTGATAATGGCCTACTTGTTGGTAAGCAAAATCTGTAGCACATAGCTGAACTACTGGCAGTAAAAAATGTATTACAAGTTAGACATTTGTGTGTCTGTTGATGGAGCTAGGGCCATATGTATGAGGGGTCTGCCTCATACATGCACCATGCATCATGGTACAAGTGTAAGGTCAATCCCAAAGTCAAACATGTTAAGCCACACAGTGCCACCTATGAATGTTGTTAAAGCTTTGAGCAAAGCAACACTGGGCAAAATGCATTGTACCCTTTCTGTGTGCAAGGGAGGGGTTCCATTGGCATTGTGGGGTTGTCTTCATGCAATTTCCATGGTTCATGAGGCGTGACATGCATCTCATACCAGGCAATCTTTTAAATGTAACAAATAAAATGGTCTCCCCAGGTAATGTGAAATAAGTACAAACAACTGGAGTCATTCAAGTCACTCCTACTACTTATGTGTGCTGGATTCCATGGCACACATTCATCTATGGGCAGCACTCTGAGGCTCTCATATTTGGGACTTTGGCATGTGGCAGCCACAGCAAGTCAGCTTGCTGCGTTGCCCTGTGCCTAAGTGAAAGGGCAGGAATGAACTGTATTAATGCAATACGGTGCATAGCTTTCCTTTCTACCCACGTTGGCCCCCTTTGGGCTGTATAGTACCAATGCAGGCACCCTTACACCATGGTGCAAGAGTGACTGTGTTAGTGTTAGGCAGCACATTGTGTGCCAGTGCAGTCTGAAATGTTAGGAAAGTGTGGTGTGGCATTAATACTTTACACTACTGCCCTTACTCAGTGACACAGTGAAGTGTAGACCAATGAGTTGCTGCACTGCATAGTGCCACTGTCCCAAATATCAGGGCCACTTTGAAATGTGCACATAGTGGGAACAATGCAGTGCAATGTGTAGACATCGGTGCCCACATTGTCATGCACTTACTAATCGGTCAATTGCAATAGCAACAGAACGTCAATGAGTCACTTGTGTCTGTTTGATCTGTGTGGATGGATAAAACAACATCAACTAGACTACGTGATAAATCACTTATGAAGCCATGTGACATGTCAGACTAGCCAACATGAGAATGTACCAACCATTGGTATCACTCAAAGGGCAACAAAGTCAGTGGTGTGAGAACACGTATTGTGGACATTAGCAAGTGTGTCACACATGGCAGTATAAATCTATTGTGAGCAAAGTTATTGGAGCAACACATGAAGAAGAACATGAAAAGGTCAGGTGTAGCATGCCCTGTCAGTGCAGGCCTAAGACATGTGCAAATGGCAATACTGTATATCATTGTGACACCAACAGTAAAAAAATATGAACACATATCTCTGAGCAACTGACAGTCTGCCTACACACATACATGTATCTTGACCCCACAGTGACTGATGTAAACAAAGTGATGGCTCACCGCTCTATGGACTAAGTGGCCCAAATTCAAAGCATATGAATCCAGCACATTGGACCTTACAATGCAAACAAACATTTCACACATCAGTCATCATCCTATAATAATTTCCAACCTAGACAAAGCACCACAGTGTACTCAGGTTCACAATGCCTATATACAAAAGCAAATACTTTTTTTTCTTTTTGTTTGTTATGAGTTTCATAATATACCCATCAAAGATAACAATACATCACGTTCACAATTGTACAGAATACATAGTAGCCAGTTGTTCAAGCATTATAGAGGTTCAAGGTAGTATTAGAGTACAGCTACATCTGAAAGCAAACAAATTATGTGTTATCAACATACTTAGTGTCATCAGTCAACAGCGTTGGTTAGCATATATGCAGTGAATGGGCCCCAAATATCACTTGACCTTGACGCACTGGGCAGTTCTTCCGCATAGCAGGTAAGTTGATCTCAACAGTAGGTTATATATTGTAACCAATGTACCAGTTTAGGCGCAGGTCTACAATCCCAATTGAGTGAGACCCTACGCTTTGCCAGTTGTAACGCCATCGCCACAAATTTCCGTTTATTGGTCTTAACATTTGATACATTTCCTAGTAAACAGACTTTTATACCACAGTCAATAGTCTCACCAACCATTTTCGTTAATGTTACTGTGACTTCCCCCCAGAAATCTGCCACTTTTGAACAGGACCATGCCAAATGCCAAAAATCTGCATTATCAGCCCCACAACTTTTGCAGCAATGCGAGTCCCTCAAAACATATTTATATAATTGTGCTGGTATGTAGTACATCTGGTGGACGTACTAATAGTGAATAAGTTTGAGATTTCTGTTTGCAGCAAATTGACCCGTCGATCTGCAACACACCTCCCATTCCTCCTCCGTCAGTGGTTGCGGCAAAACAGCATTCCACTTGGCCATAGAGCCCACCTCAATTGTCCCTTCCTCCTGTTGTGCGGCTGTGTATAGACGTGAAACCAATTTACTTCTAGTTTGTGTGATGTATATAAGTTGTAAGGCCCCCAGGGCTGGCGGCTCATCTGGGAAGCTGGGGTATAACTTACGCAACACAGCCCTCAGCCTTCTGTAAATGAAGGTCAGCATAGCAATGTTCTCCCTGTCCCCCACAAACTCCTGCAGACTTATAAACTTCCCACAAGGATATATGTCGCCCATTGTTTGCACCCTAAGATCGCGCAGTGCCTTAAGTGATCCTGCCTCACCAGTTACAGATATATCCATATGATGAATCAACGGCATTGCCGGCGCATACAGCGGAAGTTTCGTAGTACGCCGCCCTAAGTCCTGCCAGGCTCGAGATGTACATTTCACTGTGTCTATTTCATCCCCTTCAAAAAAAGTGGTGTTATTGACAATCATTGCTTTGAATGGGATTGGGTGAACCACTCCGGCCTCCACTGCAACATGTGGTGTAAACGGTGGCGCGTTTTGACAAAAAAAGGCATATTGTGCTTGAGCAAACAAATAATACAATTGCATATCATGTATGGTGAAGCTTCCCATCTCATACGGGCATGTTAATGTCTCCCATATGACCCGAGGTTTTTTGCCCCCCCATGTTAGTGTGATCAGCATGGACCGCAGTATGATGAAAAAATGTTGCGTGAGGTGAATAGGAATATTTACAAATAGATATAAAAATTTCGGCAATACCACCATTTTGAAGAGTGCCACTCTGTCTGCAAATCTCAGCGGCAGTCTGATCCAACAGGATACCTGCTCCTCTAGTTGAGAAATTGCTGTACTATAATTAGTACAGATAACAACCTGCGGGTCTTTGTGCATCCAGACACCCAGATACTTAACTGGCTTAGTGGTCCACTCTAGGGGGTAACTTAATTCAACTTGCATAGTGGTCTTTGTCAGGGACAGCACAACTGATTTTTTTCAGTTTATTGCTAGGCCCGAGTACCATTCAAACCGTATATACTCTCTAATTACCTGTTCCAGATATATCAGCGGCTCTCATACGTATAAGACCATGCCATCCGCATACATAGACCACGCTAGTGGCCGCTGGAGGAAACGCAAGGCTGCATTTGCATGTCTCTGTCTCAGCACGCAGGCCAGTGGCTCCATCACCACCGCAAATAGCAAGGGAGATAAGGTGGACCCCTGTCTTGTGCCTCATCTAATCAGTATTGCACCTGATGTCTGACCATTAACCCGCATACGGGCCATGGGCTCTGTATAGAGTAATTTGATTTGATTTGGTGTAAAAATACGGCACCCCCATATGATGTAACACCGCAAACATATAACGTCAGGCAATGGAGTCAAATGCCTTTGCGGCATCCAGCAGGACCGCCGATGCCGGAAATGTAGGTTTCAAGAGGTGCATCACCGCAAACAGGGTCCTTAAATTGTGAGCCGTGGAATGGGCTGGAATCCATCCTGATTGATCAGGCAACACCATGACAGGTATTATTAAGCGTAACCTGGTCGCCAGTACCTTTGCTAAGATCTTAACATCCATGTTCATAAGCGACAAGGGCCTGTAGGAGTCACATTTGTCTGGGGCTTTCCCTGGTTTCAATTATGTTATAATTAAGGCCTCATGGAGCGTATCTAGAAGTCGCTGCTGTTCATATGCTTCGCCAAACATAGCCTGAATATGGGGCACTGAAATGTCTATATATTCTTTATAAAACTCTGCCGAGAGCGCATCGCATCCTATAGGTTTGACATTAGGGAGAGCAGTGATTGTGTCCCTGATTTCGTCAGCCGTCAGCCGGTGCATCAGAAAGTCCTGCTGTCCTTTCGATAACCAGACCAGAGCTATATCTTCTAAGTAGTCGGCTATGCCCTCCTCCTCAGCGGTTTGTCTACTACTATACATAGTTCTGTAGTGTTCCACGAATGAGTCAAGAATACCTGTTGCATCGCAATATACAGTCTACCCCTCTACAATTGATTGTACTGTGCAATTTTTCGGCCATGGCTCTGTAATCTTATTGGCTAGGGCCCGCCCCGACCTGCCACCCTCCCAATAGTACCTGGCCTTCCAGAGCCTAGACATATGCCTCACTTCTTGGTCTGCAAAATCATTATATTCAGTAATTTTAAAAACATATTGCGGCCAGGGTAGCATTCTCGGTGCCTCGTCATACTGTCGCTTTAGCTGCTACAATTCTTGTTCGATCCATTTCATGGAGCCCCGCTGTGACTTAAAGATGCCAGCCTGTAAGCCTATACACACTCCCCTTAGTGTTACTTAAAGGCCTCCCATAATATGCCCAGGCTCTGCACTGATCCGACATTGTCAGTAGAATAATTGTCATTGGCCTCAGGCACCCCTTCTCTGAAAACTTGATCTAGCAACGCCAATGGTTGTAATCTCCACTGAAACTGGGGTGGTGTTTATGTGGGTATTAACATAGTGAGCAGTGCTGGGGAATGATCAAACAGTGTACGAGGCAAGTGCTCAGCCTGAGTAATCCACATGTAAACATCACTAGTGGTTAACCAATAGTCAAGGCGAGACCATAAGTTGTGTGCAAAGAGTGACATGTGCCCTCTTGTGTCCCCGGGTGCCTCATTCTCCAAACACCCATGAGGAACAAGTCCTGCATACCATTTTGAATCACTTGTGCGGCTTTCTTTACAACAGTCTCTACGTTAGTGTGACGGTCTAGTGCAGGGTTCAGCACAAAATTGGTGGTAACTTGTATATTTTGTTCAATGGTTTCCCATAGAAGTCCGGGGCATCTACGTTTGGCCCAAAACAATGATTATGGTGAGCAACATATCGCACAGCTTACCCTGTACTAATATGAAACAACCATTGTCATCAATGTCCTCATGCGGGCTGACAAAGGAGATATTCTTCTCGATTAAAATCATAACCCCTAGTGCATAAGAGGAATAGGAAGAGGTGAATCGGGCACCGGCCCATTTTGTGGCTATCGCTGCTGCAGCATTCCTGGTGAGGTGTGTTTCCTGCAACAGTGCCACCTGTACAGCGTGACGATCAAGATACGCCTGTCTAGTTTTTTTTTAATTGCTAAGACCTTTGATATTCCATGTTATCCAATTCAGTTTACCTTCCTCTGATGTCATTATCACTACTGAACTCTACGTATACAGTATTTGCTCTATGGTGTTGGTTGTATATGCAGCCTATCCACCATCTATGTATTCCGTATATCACAATATGGTATCCGAACATTCCAATACATGAACCCCCCACCCACCCCAGCTTCCCAATCACACTGATGACCCCCGAAATACTCAACATAGGAACCAAACATAACCTCCCATCCTGCTGTGAGCTGCTATTACACATTATGTCAAGCAATACCTCAAACCTCATATTTGGACTACCAGCAAAGACAGTGCAACTGTTCTACCTCGAAGCGCCTTGGGACCCTCCGGGTAAGTAGTGCGCTATATAAATGCCTATACATACATACATACATTTTGCATGACATTGCGGTCATATGGACATTCCATTCCATCATTTATTCAATTGCAGACATATTAGTAGTGTGGCAGTTACTGCCATTACCCACAACCCCCAGGGCACATTTCCCATGCAACATAGAGCAGATAGAAACTTGGTAGTGTTATGATACACAAGAATCCGTGAGTAAAAATAGTCACCAAAACAGAAAAGGGACCTCACATAAGGGCAAATTGAGGAGAAATTATCAACTTTGGTACCAGACTAAACGGGACAACCGCCAATTTTGTCAGTCTTCACTGCCCGCTTCATCTCCAGCCGCTCTAGCTGTTTCTTTGCGCTCCAGTTGCTTTATGAACCGCATAGCGTCGTTTGGAGTTGTGAAGAGCCTAGGCTTGCTGCCAGCTGAACTCCGAGGCGAGCCAGGTAAAGTATGGCGTACTGTATTGTCAGTGTTTGCAATTTCTTTTCGACCAGCTGAAACTCCTGTCGAGCCTGCTACATCGCTGTCATGAAATCTGGAAATAGTGCAACCTCTGTTCCCTGATATTTTGTCGTGCCCATTTCTCTTGCCAGTCGGAGTGCCACACCCCTGTCACAATAATTGAGAAGCTTGGCAATTATCGGCTGAGGCGGAGCCCCCGGGACCGGCCGCGGCGCAAGGGATCGATGCGCTCTCTCAACCACCAGCATGTTAAAAAAATTCTCCACATCCAGCATTGTCTTGAGCATGTCTTCCACATAAAGCTCAAATTTCCCTATATTCGTGGACTCGAGCACCCCAGTAATACACAGATTATTCTGCCGCAACCTGGCTTCCAAGTCCTCCTTTTTCACTTGTATCACTGCCAGTTACTTCTCCATTTGTGTTGCAGGACTCAGCTATGTTCTCAACTTTGTCTTCTGTGTTCGAGATGCACTGCTCTGCCTCAGTTATACACACACTGTGTTTGTCCAGTTTTGTCACCAAATCATCCATGCGGTTAAGAGTATCAATTTTGGTGTCAATTGTGTGTAAACTCTGCTGCATAGCCAGCATCATGCGCTCCAGTTTTCTGGTGCCGCCTGCCTTCATGTCAGTCTCAGTGTCTGAAGTTGCCTGCGTAGTTGACTTTTTAAAGTGTTTGGAGTCAATGGAGAGTTTATGCTGCACCTGCGTGTCTGGTTTTCCAATCTTGGTACTTAGTTTGCACCTACAAATGTAGTCTCATAGCTCTAGCGTAAAGGTTTGGGGGAAGAGGTCCAGGTATCAGTCGTGTCCCCCCTGGCGCCCGTATGCCAATCCTATGTACTAGTGCAAATTTTGCCGGCAATGTGCAAAGATGCCTGGGCTGGTTCTCACAGCTATACAAATTGTAGGCGCCTTTTTCGCTGCAACCCCAGTAATGGTCGAGTCACAGCCTTTCTTGGCACAGATCAAACATGCCTCATGGGATAGCAGCCAGCTCCTTCGCCATCCCCGCTTGGCACTGGCATCCAAAGCCACATGTCACCGCAGACAAAATGGCTGACAGGTTATCTCCAGAGTGTGTTAATCCCCCTAAGAACAGCAGCGCAGCCTTCCAGCTCCTATTCTGTTCAGTGGCAGCTTCGAAAGTTAGTTTTATTTTCCTATGTCAGCTTTATGGGAATATGTTACATGTACCGGAAACAAGCATCCTGGGACCGGTTCCGGATTCATAATCCTCATCAGCCAGGCTATCTTGAATCCAGTGGCCAAGTGAGCAAGGGACTCACGTCTGAGCATACCCTGCCAACTTAGGGCGAACAAAGCGAAACAAAAGAGGATGATGGACGGAGCGTTTGAGCAAATCAAACACTCACCCCCAGTCAACTGATCTGGGTTTAATCCATCACCATTCTTTAGCTCACTCAGCCACCCCAGTTCAGACATGGTGTGGAGTGCAAAACAATGATAGATTTAGGCCCAGATCTCTGTACTGGGGTGAATGTATGACATTGTTCTGCATTCTGTCCATCAACTGTGGTTTTTGCATTTGTCACCCCGAGTGGGATGGGTATGCTCAGACGTGAGTCCCATGCTCTCCACACCACTGGATTCAAGCAAGCAGGGCTGAAGATGGCTGCAATGCCAGAAACTGGTCCTCAGAAGCTTGTTTCCGGTCCAGGGAAGGCATGGCTTGGCAGTTCGGGCTGGACTGTTCCCATGAGGCACAGGGTCAGACTGATTGGCATATGGCCATGTCTGAACTGGGGTGGTGTGGAGTGCAAAAAAACGATGGATTTAGGCCCAGATCTCTGTACTGGGGTGAATGTATGACATTGTTCTCCATTCTGTCCATCAACTGTGGTTTGTGCATTTGTCACCCCGAGTGGGATGGTTATGCTCAGACGTGAGTCCCATGCTCTTCACACCACTGGATTCAAGCAAGCCGGGCTGAAGACGGCTGCTATGTCAGAAACTGGTCCTCGGAAGCTTGTTTCCGTTCCAGGGAAGGCATGGCTTGGCAGTTCGGGCTGGACTGTTCCCATGAGGCACAGGGTCAGACTAATTTGCATATGGCCATGTCTGAACTGGGGTGGTGTGGAGTGCACAAAAGCGATGGATTTAGGCCCAGATCTCTGTACTGGGGTGAATGTATGACATTGTTCTGCATTCTGTCCATCAACTGTGGTTTTTGCATTTGTCACCCCGAGTGGGATGGGTATGCTCAGACGTGAGTCTCATGCTCTCCACACCACTGCATTCAAGCAAGCCGGGCTGAAGACGGCTGCATTGCCAGAAACCAGTCCTCGGAAGCTTGTTTCCGGTCCAGGGAAGGTATGGCTTGGCAGTTCGGGCTGGACTGTTCCCATGAGGCACAGGGTCAGACTGATTTGCATATGGGCATGTCTGAACTGGGGTGGTGTGGAGTGCAAAAAAACGATGAATTTAGGCCCAGATCTCTGTACTGGGGTGAATGTATGACATTGTTCTGCATTCAAACCATCAACTGTGGTTTTTGCATTTGTTACCCCGAGTGGGATGGGTATGCTCAGACGTGAGTCCCATGCTCTCCACACCACTCGATTCAAGCAAGCCGGGCTGAAGATGGCTGCAATGCCAGAAACTGGTCCTCGGAAGTTTGTTTCCGGTCCAGGGAAGGCATGGCTTGGCAGTTCGGGCTGGACTGTTCCCATGAGGCACAGGGTCAGACTGATTTGAATATGGCCATGTCTGAACTGGGGTGGTGTGGAGTGCAAAAAAAACGATGGATTTAGGCCCAGACCTCTGTACTGGGGTGAATGTATGACATTGTTCTGCATATTGTCCATCAACTGTGGTTTCTGCAACATGTAAAGGCTGTCACTTGAAAAGAATGCATACATGCATGTCTGGTTATCACAAAACAAAGCTCATGTGAATTATTTCTGCGTCATATACATCATCATGGTACAGTCGATAAAAGACACTCTTGCCATGCATTGCCCAGCAATGCAATGAGCACCAAAGGCCTTTAAAAAGATAACACGATCAGACGGCATTGTGCAGTGCGTAAATGGCTAGAGCACTATGGGATTGGATAGGTTATATGCAAACATCTGAACACTTGAAGAATACTGAGATGTTAAGAGTGTGCACTAATTTGAGCTAAAAGTCAGACAAAAATGCATGCCTATATATGTGTGTTGTAAAGCTTTTATTCGGCATTTTGCCATAAAGCCAACATATAAAATACATTTAGCATAATTCATAAAAACAAAGTTACATCTTTTTAGAAAACTACAGTGTAAACGGATGTACAGTCCCCATACAAAATCCAACTATTTACAATTCATATTAGATTATTTGCAATTCATAAGAGATACATTACATTTTTACCTTCAAGGGAATTTACAGACCTAATATTAAAAACAGTTAAGTAAAATTTATAAATAATTAAAAGCCAGTATTAAAAGGAACTTAGTATCTATGTTTTAAAACCATACTTTTTTCTTATCAAGCAGATACTGAGAAGGAACCGACTGACTCCAAAAATTATCAGGCTAATAGTCGAGGATCTAAGTAGTCTTTCCGCCTCTTTATATGAACGTATGCCCAAATTTTTACAAAGGGGTTTAATCCATTTTGTACGTTGAGCTTTATACAATGGACAGAAAAAAAGGATATGTGCCTCATCTTCCCTTTGCTTCAGGTCACACAATTTGCAAATGAATCATTTCTGTTAGGATTAGAATTTCCCCACCTGGAAGTATTAGCGTTTATTTGTAGAACCCCGTACCTATATTGAAGATACATAGTTTTAGCCAGAGGTGGTTCCACTTCATCCATAAATTGCTCGAATATGGGGATATCCTTAAATTGCAAAAACTTAATTGTTAGTGAGCCAGTGGCATGATCATATATATTGGTGTTCATATAATACCAGAAAGCAGATTTTACCTGATCTTTACAGTTAGGTTGCATAGATGTTGGGTTTTTCCAGAAGTGTGAGAGACCCAATTTAGTAAGCCATACAGATATATGTCTCAGCCACTTGATTGAATTGTAAGTGTCCAATTCCATGATTTCCAACAATCCCGCTCTATAGTCTGCGAGTTCCGGGGTGGACCATATTCTTACCCAGTAAATCAATGGCCTCAACCAACATGCCTATATATGAAATTCACTGCACATTGTCAGATGGAATGATTTTAATATGAACTTCCCTTAGTATGGCAATAGTTGCGTATCTCTGCACTGAGTGGACAACTGCATAGTTGAGCCGATCACAAACATACTATCCACCCAAAGGTGAAATGTTAGTTAAGTGTGTGCCATTGCATAAGACTGTGTCAGGTAATGTAGTATCCATGGACTAGGAGACACCCACAAAGGCCAGCCTTCAGAGTCTATGCAGTGATACTAACATTGACAGGGGTAAGATGTAAATTATGTGTGAATGGCAGCATCTTGTTATTTGAATATCACAGTACATGCACCATTTAACCATGTCTCACTGCAGTGGTGACTGATAGCTCAGTCACCCATTCAAAAGGTCTGTTGCAGTGTGGGACTCTCACCCCAGATCTACATCAAGTTTTATGATATATGTGGGCTCACAACTAACATTTTTCAATGTGTAACAGTCTGCGCATGCAGAGATTGTGTGTGCTGCTACAGTGTGCAATAAGCCCTCTGCCACAGGCTAAAGTTAATCAATCTATCAATCAATCAGGGAATTGTAAGTGCGCTACTCACCCGTGAGGGTCTCAAGGTGCTGAGGGGGGGTCCATAAATCAGTCTAGCCGAGGAGCCAGGTCTTGAGGGTCTTCTTAAAGGTGTTCAGGGAGGGGGCTCATCTGATGTCTGCCAGTAGCTCGTTCCAGGTCTTGGCTGCAATGTGGGAGAAGGATCTTCCACCTGCTCTGGCTCTGTGGATTCGCATGGTTTTGGCCAGTGCGAGGTTGGAGGATCAGAGGTGTCTTTTGGGTATGTGGAAGTTGATTCTGTCATTGAGGTATTTGGGGGCCCTTGTTGGGTAGGGTTTTTACGTGACTCTTTTCTCCGCTGGGAGCCAGTGGAGTATTCGTAGGAGCTGGGTGATTTGTACAGGGGGATGCTGGAGACGAGTCTGGTGGAGGTGTTCTGTATTGTCTGGAGTTTGCGGAGTAAGGATTTTTTTATGCCGGCATAGAGTGCGTTTCCATAGTCCAGTCTGCTGGTGATAAGTGTGTGGGTGACTGTCTTCCTTGACTCAGGGGGGATCCACTTAAAGATCTTGCAGAGGATGTGAAGGGTGTTGAAGCAGCTGGAGGTGACAGAGTTGATCTGGCGGATCATTGTGAATGATGAGTCGAGTACGATGCTGAGGTTCTTGACGTGGTCTGAGGGGGTAGGTGGGCTTCTGTGGTCAGTCGCCCACCATGTGCTGTCCCATGCAGATGGGGTGGTGCCCAGGATTAGGACCTCTGTCTTCTCAGCGTTGAGCTTCAGGTAGCTGTTGGTCATCCAGACTTGCATTCCTTTCTGGAAGTTGAGTTTGGCGGTGGTGGGATCTTTGGTGAGGGAGAGGATGAGTTGGGTGTCGTCAGCGTAGGATATGATGTTGAGGCTGTGCTGTAAGATGATGTCTGCGAGGAGGGCCATGTAGATGTTGAAGGATGTAGTACCAAACTGTGTGCAATGTCTGAGTATGTGTCATGCACTTAATGATGTATGTTTCTTTCTTACATATGTCAATCACAGTATAGTTTACATGTTGTCCTGAGTGTATAAACAGAGGGGCATATAATGGGTATGGCCACACAGTTCAGCAGAGATAATCTTCCTATGCCACATCAATGTTTTCAAGCACATAGCAATATCTAACAAAACACTTACTAATGTTGGCTCTTGACCTGTCCTGAATTAGCCATCTAGGTTCAATGCAGGTACACTATCCCCATGAGGCATGGATGCAACTGTTGCATGCAGGAATGGAAGTGACTGTGATGGTGTGTCTCACTGTTAACCCAAATACGTTGTTAGCCCTAGAGTTCCATCTATGTCTGCTTCTGTACATAGGATACAAAAACAATCAAAGTAAAGATAAGGTGTCACAGCCTAGCTACATGTCATATCACTCCTGTGAAGGTAGTACTCACTGACGCTTAGCATGTTTGACTACGCCACATCTACCTAAGTTTACCCAAGCATACCGCAAACTGTAAGAGCAATAAGAACATAGGAATATCTCTACTCCTCACTATATGTATGTGTAATCCTGATCAATATCTTGTCACTTAATATTTCACCACAATGAAGGCTAAACATCACACATATGCACACTTTTACCATTGAAAATCCAGACATTCGAAGAAATCAAAGCTGTCAGGTAAGAGAAAAGGTGCAAAGAAAGATCAACGTATGTTTACCTGCATTGCACACTTCACTACAGTGTATCACAGACAATTGGCCAGTGTATGGGTTGGAATCCATGCATTGATGCATTTGCACATCGCATTGTCCCGTTGCGTGGGTCTTAAGCAGCACATCAGCGCCAATGTGCTGAATAAGCATTGTGAGAAATGAGTAGTGCGTTATTAACTCATTGACCATTTTAGTATGGATGTGTCAGAAAAAACAACACATTTGTGAAAAACGGGCAAGATACAGGCAGGAAGTGACGCATTGGTGTGGCAGTATGCCAACTAGGAAGTGTGATGTTACGTTTACTTACACCTACTCTCTGTTACCCTGTGCTTGGTGTAGGAGGTTGTTTTCGAGTGGCTGAGAGTAGAGTATGTATTTTGGTAGTGTGAGTGTGTGTTTTGTCCATTTATTGTTCCTGTCCCATTCATACATTGTCCTGTGTCATTGTTTTGTCTAGTCTTTTATCACTTTTAGGGTAGGTATAGTCAATAGGGGGTTAGCGTTTAGGTAGATGTTACTTTTTTGTTAGTTTTGGGATCATGTTTGGGAAGGGGCATAATTTTTCAGAGCCAAAGATAGGAGTACTAATTTGGCTCGTATCACATTGCCTCTCTTGAATGCTTGTAACTGGTGGCTGGGTGAGCCAGGGGTACCCACCTAAGGACAAGAAGGACCTATGGGAGTGGGTGCGCTGGCACCATGAACAGACCTTCAAGGGTGGATGTACAACCCACCAATTGAAGCACAGATTGGTGGATACCAGCTTGAGGGAGGCTGATGTCACTAACTACCAGTGACTTGAGATTGGTAGATCTGTCGGTATGTATGTATGTATGTTCCATCTGTATATTGGGATGCAACTTCATCCTAAATGCTAAAATTCAACATGATTTGTACTTCAGTTGCTGGCTAGACCCGGAGGTATCAGAGTGCTTTTCTTAAGAACAAATTGCACAAATCAGTTACCACAGCATAAAATGAAAAACATATGCAAGTTACCTGGAGCATGAGGGATGGTGGGGGGTGAGGGTTCGAGACAGGGGTGTGGAAAAAAAAACAAGGTCAGGTAGAGCTGGGAAGGGGAGTCAACAACAAGGAGCGTGGAGGGAGGAGGTGGGGGAGGGAAAGGACACATAGCAGAGAGAGGAGGTAAAACAATGTCCAATGTCCGGCTTGGTAGGTGACGGCTAAGGGGGTGAAACCAAAGTCAATCTCCTCTATAGCTGCCAAAACAGCTCCACCGGGCATCAGCAAGTTGCTCGGGTACTGCGGTCAGTATAACATATAAAGTTTCCGCCAGAGGACATCGCCATAGTTCCATCAGCCATAGCAGTCCTGGTGATTTTGGGAATCGCTGCCCACCTCAATCTCCAGCTTTTCGGTTCTCATTTCTCCACAGCTGGTTGAAGGTTCTCCACTTTCCTTCAGGGTCCCCATTACTGGTTCAGGTGCAGCAACGTGCCACCACCCACACGAGAGCATAGACTGCAGTTGCGTTGATATTTGATGTAGGATAGATCTAGTTCTGTCCCAAGGGCCCTATCAAAACAGTGTGGAGATAGGGGTGGTGTCATCCCTAGTAGGTGCCTGCAATGCCTGAACTCCGTTGACTGCTATTTTAGGGTTAGGCTTCCACTTGGCTTAGACCCTCAGACTAGCGCATATAACTACTCCATGAGCCCCGCTGAACAGTTCTTCCTCCTGCTGCCGCTGCTGTGCCCCTCTTGCGATCCGGCTCACAGAACTCTTCTCTCAGTCGTGTTTACCTACCATATTGGGACAAGCAACATTTATATTAGTTGAAAAATATATGAGGAGATGATGGGATAAAGGAACTTAGGTCCTCATTTACGAGACTTTGGCGTAGGGCAGCACAGCAATTAATCTTGTTGGGCTGCCCTACACCAATGTGAAAGGGAAGGAAAGAACCATATGTATGCAATATGGTGCATTCGTGTCACCTCTTCATCTGCTTGCATCAGCCTGGTGCCAAACATATGCACCCTTGCACTATGGTTCAATATGGTGCAAGGGTGCCTCTTTTGCGTGCAGGATTGTGTTGTGCTGGAAGGGGCGACCATGGGCACAAGCACTATCCTTTGACCCTTTCTCCTCTTACTATGTGTGCTGCTGAATGCAACACTCAGGGAACGGGACAAAACGAGGAGAAATTAAGGCATATCTCCTTGGTGTGCCTCCCCTTGGGAGCCATACGGTATTTGAACATACCCATTATTCAATCAACCACATTCTTGATGCATGCTCCAGGCATGTAATGATGGTAACATCTAAACTCCTTCATCTTGCGTGCTCAGGGCAAAAAACTGACTAAGTGCATGCAATGAGCTGGGCATATTGTCATTTGTGTATTAGAGTGCTTGGGTACTCCTGAAACACAGGGAGTTTATAGTTTAGTGAATAAAAAAGTTAACATGTGTCAAAGCAACTTTACAATACTGTGTCTTTTTTCATGTCTCCTAGGTGGTCATCTTCCATTCTCATGGGGACGGGTGAAATTATTCCTAGACCCAAATTCTATCTGTAAGTGTGATGAGTACATGTTTGTACTATTTTTATGTCTGTGTATGATCTATGGAGACCTGATCAATTGTGATATGTGGTGGGAGGTAACCCTTAGCTACAGTCATTGAGCTGTCAGTCTGTAGCTGTGTACAGAACTGGCTCAAAGTTTATTTAGGAATGCTCACGCTCATATGGTTTTGAGGCTGTAAGGTGTATGTAAGCAGGCCCACAGTAAGTACACATCTTTTAAGATGTACTTAGAGTGGCACAAAAATATTCATGTAGCTTTGGGCAAAGTGAGCATCGTCCGGCACACGCTCTGCATGAGTTCCACACAGACACTTTACCTGGAGCACTAAAGGGCACAAACCATAGGTTCTTTAGTCAAAGTATGTTGTGGCACTGTGAAATATGTTTTGCTTAGCATGTCGGGGGAGGGATCTGTTTTAGAAATCCAATATATGTAGGAAGCTGTGCCAGATGACGTACATTAATGCTACACAGTCATTGTTAAAAAGCATGGACAGGAGAGGTGTAATGAAATTAGATTCACACATGTTGTGATCCTGAAGCATATATCCCAATTCAAATCAGCCTCATGTGTTCAGACATGCAGCATGTTTTAGGGATCTCCAGATGAGCTATGCAAGTTGTATTCACCAACATTGTAGTCAAACATACCTGCTTTGTTACACACTATGGGGATTATGTTTTGATAGCCCTGCAACACTTTTGCACCACGTAAAGTGGCTCATACATGACACAGGGCATTCAATCCAATCTCTGAAGTCATGCAAAGACACCCTGTGTGGGTTTGTGTGGCCTCATAAATCTTGAGCAAGGCAACACAGCTCAATTAGCTGTGATGCATTACTCTGCACCTGGGAGGAATTCTATGGGTGCTGCTATGTGTTTTCCCATGCAACACTCATGGATTTTGACGCTACCCCAGATTTAATAAATCATGTAAACCTGGTCCGCACCAAATTTGTACACCTCCAATAATGAAGCCCAACAAGAAGTAATATGTTTGTTTCTCCCCTTTGTTTCCTCTTTCTATGTGTGCTGCATTCTTAAAATTGTTTTTGTGCAGGAAGGTGTCCCTTCATTCACAAAAACAATCTTGCATGCAACGGTGGCCACCTTGTACCATGGAACTGGCACCAGTACAGGGAGAAAGGACCGCAATGCATTGTATTGCATAAATACAGTGCATTCCTGCCCTTTCACTTTGGCATGGGGCAGCTCAGCAAATGGCCGTCCTGCACTACCCTACTCTAAAATCCCATAAATTAGGGTTTATATGTTCACAGAAAACAGATCTATCCCTGTAGCAGTGTGGCAAAATGGATGCTGGAATATGTCAACATTTATGTCAGGGGCACCTGGGTTGCCATTACGATGTAAATACAATCGATTATAGTAGCTGCAGCATATGTTTTATGTGAAGGACCTACAACTTCATAAGTAATGTGTTTGGACCATGACTAACAACAAGTGACATGCCTACATGGCTGTCTGTTTATGTGTTTGTGAATCATATGGACATTCAGATATTGGATGGGTTAGTGTACCATGGCATTTGTCTTTCGTGATAAAGCCTCATTAGTACATGTGCCTCCTTCACAGTTATAAAGCACAGCTTCATGTCTCATTACAAATGATTCTGCTAGATGACTAGTCAGTCAAGCAGACACACCCTAGTGAGATGCTATGTTCAATGTAATGATGAATGGCTCAAAATACAGCCATGGGAGGATGTATCTACATGAACATATTTAAGTATGGCTCATCATTTTTTTTCTCCAAGTTTGAAGCTGGAGAAATGTCCATACTATTGCCCATGGGTACATTGTATTGATGCACTCCAAGTATGCTCTTCAGGGGGTACATAACAACCCCATATCCATGTGTTGAACATCTGCCACTGTATGAGTGAAGGCAGCATTATGTGCAGCCTTGTGATAGTCCAGATGGGGTATGAGTGAAGGCAGCATTGTGTGCACAGGCAATCCACTTTGCATGTACAGTTTCACCTCATCCACTTACACTTATGTTCATGATCAATGATCTGCACATTTGCAGGATGAAACTCAAAATCCCTATTCAGGGTAACCAGACCCATGTGTCAAAAATGTAGATCAGGACATATTCATTAGTGTGAATATTTGTCCTGTATAATATGGTATCTGTCTCATTGTGAGTACTGTTATAATTTGTGCTCCCAAACAGATTGAACTTGACTCACTTTTCGAGGTTGAAGTAGGAGATGTCTATTTAGTGACAGCATATTGGCCATGTATCTATCCCCATTGCTGGTTTAGTTTGGGTCCGCAAGATTTGATATTTGTTACAATGTTATTCTATATATCTTAGATGATTTGTACATATACTGACTGTTCTAATTGATTGTTTCTATTTGCACCCTAGACAACATGACAGCTGATGAAGCCTCTAAATTTGAACTCAATCTTGAACATTACTATTATAACTGGAACGCTGCAAAGGCTTTCAGATAAAATAAAAACTGTTTGTGCGGGCCAAAGCTGTGAGGTCCTGGAGCATTGCCCAACCAACAACACCAACAGTGCCACTTTCACCCCGTCATATGGACAGACCAGACTCTAGCCACGCCAGAGCTGGGCCAAGCCAGCCCAGGGCTACTCCTAGCCAGCCATAGCTGGCCCAAACTGTTGCTAAACCAGCATCCCCCAGCAGCCACACAACATGTGACCACACAGTCCAGGAGGTAACTCCCACAGCAATCTGAGTTCCACTACACCATTATCCGGGAACTAGAAAAACTGAACTGGAACTGGATGACATATGTGAGGAGCAGGGCCGGTATAGCATCCGCCTGAGCAACCTGGAGGAGGCCGTTGAGCAGATTTCCTAGCTGCTATGAACTTTTGGATATGTTTTATAAGTAAGAGTATATTGTAGTTTATGTTTTCAGTAGATAAAAATCTGTTTAGATTTTTCAGTTTAATAAGGTGTTAGTGGGTAGGGGTTAATGTTTAGGCATTGTTAAAAAAACATACAACAAATATACATAAATACCAAAACAATATGTATTTGTTTAGATTTGAATATGTGGATAGCTCATGTACAGGTGTAGTGTGTGCTTGTATTGTGTGCGTATGTGTGTTAAGGGGTGGAGGGTTGATGCTTAACATGTCTATTGTGGTAAATGTGTAGCATAGATTAAGCTAGGTTTAGATTTGATAGTTCAGTTAGTGTAGGATACGTAGGTTAATTTAGGCTTAGATTACATTTAGTTATTTAGGTAGAGTAGGTTTGGTAGTTTTAGTTGTGAATAAACAAGTTCTGATATAAAAATCTGTTTCTACTTTCACAACCTCCTAATGGTTTACTGCGTAGGCGTAGTCATATTTGCTTAGGTTGATTGCACGCATGATGTTGGGATTCCCTGTAGTGTTTGCAGATGCATGTAACTTTGTGAGACGCCTTTGCCCAAAAGTCAGTCAATGTTGCAATGGAGTCACTTAAGTGATTTTAAACAATCTTAGGGCTCTGTAACTGGTCCTTTTTGTGTGAATGGATGCACAGCCCAACACAGATAGTCACCTACTACAGAATTCTGGTCCTCATTTACAATATTGTGGTGCACGCCAGCGCAGCAAGCTTTCCTGGTTGGCTGCAGTGCATCAAAAGAAAAGTGCAGGGATGCACTGTATCTACAAGATACTGCACATTCCTGCAATATACCCCAACTCTGGCATACAATGGGCATCATGGTGCTCGGTTGTCAGCATTGTAGTTGAGTTTGTTTTTGTGCAGGAAGGGACACCTTTTCTACCATGCAGTACACACTTCACCTGCTTGCCTAGCAATGTCTCCCCATTCAGACAGGTTGCCAGTTCAATGTACCAGGGGCCCACCAAGGTCACCCACTATCTCTTCTTTCAACAAATACAAATGGGCTCTGAATTATGAGAGGCTTGCATTGCTTTGCATGACATTATGAGTGATCCATTCTGTAACACACTTAACAAAGGGAAATGCACCTTAGGTTTGTTTTTGTGAAGGAAGGTGAGCCTTCCTACACCAAACAATCCAGCTTGCAATGGATGCACCTTTGCATCATGGTGCAAGGGTGCCTATGTTGGCGGTAGGCTGTCAAGACAGTGCTAGTGCAGGGAAAAACAAAGGAATGCAGAGTATTTCATAAATACAGTGCATTCCTGCCCTTTTGCTTTGGCGAAGGGCAGCGCAGCAAGGTGACTTGTTGCACCGCCCTACGCCATAATCCCGTAAATAAGGGCCATGGTCCTCTGGTGTGTATCACTTACATTCACCCCACCCCAGTATGAATTTGTATGTGAAAGGAATTAGGGTAGTCTCTACCATGGCAGCCAACCCCTGTGTGCTTTCAACCTGCACATCGGGACAGCTGCGTGCTATGTAGTTTCATGCTACACGTGGGTCTTCACATGTTCTTATGTGGTGATACTTCACATGGCTCACACCTGACTCCCCCCCTCAGGTGAACAGTTTATTCATTCCATTCCATTGCTTTACAGTCCTGATTTGGCTGCATGAGCACAAGTAAGACACGCTAACCTCAGGGTGCAAGGGGGCCCATTTTGTCACAGTCTGTTTGGGCAGGTATCCATGAATGGGGTATTGTTCTTGTTCATGTTTTTGCTTTGTATTGTGGGACTTCTAGTCCTGGTCACTGTTTTAAACATGCACTGCAAGTCCCAGTATACAAAACGAAACTTGGACTGGTTCTACTCATCACACATGGACTGTGCACACTGGACGGAACTGGACTGAGCTGTACAACATGTCAATGGGCAGTAAGACTTACATGCATGTGCTGTATAACTGTACATAAGAAAGATTCCTACCCTTTTTCTTTCATGCAGCCCAGTGCAGTGCATGGACATTGCTTGAAAGGGAGTGGGGGACTAAAGGAATGGGAGTTAGCAAAAGTGAAGGAGGAAAGGGGTGTAAGGGAAGGGGATTGACGGATGGAGTGAGAGATAGAGAGTCAGGGGGAGTGAGGGAATGGGAGCAGGTGAAATGTAATGGGAGTGATGCACAAAGAGGAGAATATGAAGTAGGAGAAGAGGAGTGAGGTTGAGTGAAGGGCAGTGACAGTGAGGGAAAAAGAAGCATATTAAGATAGAGGAAAAAGTAGTGAGTGAGAGAGAAGAATTTATGGAAAGAGAGAGGAAAGAAAAGGAAGATTGATGGAGAGACAGGGTGAGAGTGAGAGAGAGAAAGAGAGGGAGGGTGAGGGACTGTGAGGGAGTGAGGCAGTTATAGTGACTAAGTCAGAGGAAGAGACTTAGAGACGGATGAAGGAAAGGGGAGCAAGGGAGGGAATAAAGGAAGGTGATTAAGCAAAAGGAAGTAAGGAAATAAGAGAAAGGATGTGACTGAGAGTGAGTGAGGTATGGTGTGAAGGAAAGAGACTGAGGGGCCAGAGAGAAAAGAGTGAGGGATAGAGCAAAAGAAGAGTACTGATAGAGGAAGAAAGAAAAGCGAAATGAGGGTCACAGAGAGGAAAGAGGGAGCAGGAGAAGGTAAATGAGGGTGAGGGAAGGGTACTGATGGTGAGAGAAGGAGTGTAAAGGTAAATTAAGGGGAGTTAAGAGAGTGAGGGAAGGGGAGTAAGATGATCAAAGGAAGTGGAATAAGAGACAGAGTGAAGAAAGTGAAAAAGGGAAGGAGAGGTAAGAGAGTGATGAAAAATAATTTTTTGTTTGTCATAATCACCTCATAAGTAATGAAAAGTTAATAAAATATTTTTTATAACTATAATACCTGTGGAAGAGAAGAAAAAATTGAGTTATAATATATATTTCACAATACAAAATAATTTGTACAATATGTTATGTATTTTATTTTGCTGTTCTCAGAATATATTGAATTTCACTGAAAACAGTGAGTTCAATAGTACTCATCATATAACAGCGGGCACATATAAATACAATCAATAATATAGTCTTTAAAAAACCCATTCAACATTTTCATTAAGAATGTAAAAATTAGAAATAAGCATATCTTAAATGTTTTTTTCGAACAGCAATTTGTTATGTAAGTATGGGATATCACCAACAATCACAAAGTAACAAAACATTATTACTTCTTTTTTATACACTCTAAATAAAGTTATGTACAAACATATGCTAACAACATTTACCGCAAATAGTCATTTTTTGTTTCAAATATCATTCCTCATGGCCAAATAGTATGTGTGAAATCCTTAGCTTGGAAGATACTTATTAGTACTCTTAAGCGTCCGTTTCCCAACCTTCTGAATCAAAAGCACCAACATCTTTTGTACCATCTAACAATGGCTATACCTCCACCCAATGCTATTTATCATGTACATAGAACCTTAAACAACTAGCATTCTATCAGAATCTCAACATCATCTGGTATGCCGATGACACTCTGCTCATCCTTTATCTTAGCAAGGAGCTGAATACCATTAAAAGAAACCTCTACAAGGGAATATAAAATGTCACCAACATCTCCAACAACTACAACAAATATAAAACACCTCTGCCTCACTGATGATCAACATCTCCTGTGCGAGCCACATCACCCACTACTTCTACGTCAACTACAAGAATTTTTTTAACCTGATCACCCTCACTCACAAAGTACTTTTCAACACCAGACTTCCCTTTCCTAACAGCAGTAATTTTCCCAGGCCATTTATTTTCACAAACATTTGGGTTGTAAAAACACTAGGTAAGAATGTGGTAAGTCATAAGGCAAACGTTGTTTAAAAATCAATTGAGTATCATTACAATGAGTCCAGCCTTTTGTACATTTTAAATAAGCTGTGTAATGTCCTGATGTTGTAGAAGGACCATTGTTGAAAATAATTGCTACAGTTACAAAAGTTCTTCCTGATATTGATAGTTGAGAAGCCACACATTTTTTTATTAAAGTTGTCAGTTTTCTTCCATCAGGTCTGCATCGTTGAAGCATTAAAATGACATACTGTCCATATCTTTGTATAAATAATGTTGATAACATTTGTGAGTTACATTGGGTAGAGACCATGTTTTGATTTGCTTCTCTAACTAGATTATTAAAAGACACTGATTTGCAGTCTGGTAAAGTCAAATATATAAATCTTTCAGTGTCTATTTCAGTACTACTTGAAAACGAACAAGTGTCACAGTCATGTTGCCATTCATAAGAAAGGCCAAAAATATTGTCAATATCTATACCTTCATCTTGCAATACAACAAGCATATACATTGGAAATTCCTGATAATCTTGTTGAATATTCTGTGAAAATTGATTTAAACCAGAACATATGTCTAAAACATTTCAAATATGAGAAACACGTTCTATTTTAGTTTTATAACTACTACATTTCTCAAACAGAGAATTCAAAAAACAAAAAAATCTTTTGTCCCGATTTTCAACAATTTGTTGTAGTAAAGTTTCAAGAAAAAAAACAACATTAACCACTACATTAGCATAGCAGTTGACACCAGAACTGTTTTCAAACTGAAAACCAACAACCTCTTAAACAAATCCTTTTTCTTTTTGCTTACTATCACTGGTTCATCTAGTTTTTTTCTTTTCTCTGCAACCTCGCTACAATTTTTCTCATATCTACTTTTTCGGTTTACCACACGCTTTTCAAGTAATGGATATTGAGGTAAATTGGGAGCGTGTTCTCTTCTTAACCTATTATACTTTTTTACACAATTTACATTGCACTAATCTTTGTGTCATCAAAATCAACCAGGTATAATCCAGATAAAATTCTGACTCAAGATAAAGCAACATATGCCATACTCTCTTTAAACACAGTACTTCGAATATTCACCAAAGCACAATCTACACGTAAACCTTGAGATTTATGAATAGTCACCGCATATGCCAAACAAACAGGAAACGGTTTTCGGCGGACATATAAATCTTTTACAAACAAAAATCGAGAAGAACAACCACTCAATTGTTGTACTTCTTCAATTTCATCAAATTTGATTTTCAAAAATTCAATGTCATCTCTATTTGGGTAATTAACGAAATCAACAACATTACCCATTGCTCCATTTACTAAACCTCTTTCCACATGTAAATTACGTCGTAAAATGATCCGACAATTTATACAAGCATATAGATTCTTTTCTAAACCAGCAGTTTTAGATATTGATATCTCTAAAGAATCCAATTTTGACTTCAACTTTTCTGACAAAATAATAGTATCTCCTTCGTGCTCTATTCTATCAATAGCTTCCAGTTTTATCATTTTTCGATTTTCTAACTTTAACAGTTTTTTCATTGAATATTGAACATTCTTGTAGAGTTGGCATCAAGCATATCACTGATTTCTTTTCTGCAATTTTTCTATATATATTCTCTGGAAGAATATTTTCATTTGGAAACAAATTTGTAAGTAATAGTGCTTGCAACGCTTCTTTACCGTGCTCACTCACTTTTCGATTCTTATATCTTCAAGAATACTTTTATAATCAGCGTCCTTTGCCTGTCGCATATTTGTAATGAGTTCTGAATATTCGAAATATGACCAAATATTAACATTTCCAATGCTTCCCAGGCACTTTCTGGTGTCTTCATGTGTAACTGTTTTAAATACTGGCTGTCCTTTCACAGGAGTTAGTTGTAGTAGATCTCCAAAAACGATGACGTGTTTGCCTCCAAATAACACACCATGCTTACCTCATCAACAATGAGAAGTTTCATTTTTCTCAAGACTCTAGAAACTTCACAACAAGCTTCTCCAGATAGCTTGTGGTATTCTAATTTATTGTCATGCTCTACTGGCAACATCAATAAACGATGTAAAGTAATCCCTTTAATGTTATGTGCTGCCAACCCAGTTGAAGCAGTAACAACACAAGAGAGTGACGACTCAGTTCTTTTCTGTAGAAAAGTTGCAATTCCTTTAATTTGAAAACTTTTTCCAGCTCCTGCTTCTCCACTCATGTACAGTCGGACAGGTTTAAATGATGTACATGAGCACTATTTTTTCTCATGATATAAACCATGCTCAATCTGTTGACTGAATCTGTCACTTGATCGTATATTTGTATTTGCTCAACATTTAGTTGTTTTTCCAATTCTTCTAAGTTTATTAAATCCTCTTGAGCTTTTTGCATTGCTCTTTTCACCTCATCCATGGCAATTGCTGCTTCATTTTGGATAATTGGTTCTCCTAGTGGATCCTGACTCAGCGAAGCAGAACTTTGACTGTCTTGAGAACTGTCTCTAGCAATCTCTGCCACAATTGTAGCTTCTTGCTGTATTTCGTTGTTCAACATTTTCAGATAATTAATAAAAACAGGACATATATAGTATTTTTAGTTGCATTGAATGAATCTTCATAACTGTCAAAATCTCCAAATAGTTCCAGTACTGTACGCCATGGCTGAAAGAGTTGCAAAAGAGCTAAATAGTAAAATTCTCTTTTGTCAGGAGTTTCGCAACTCAGTTTTCGGTGATTAATCGAATGTCTTTTTCTTTGTTTCACTAAACATCCTTCAGATCCAATGACAGCATATACTCCTTTATTGACATCTTCTGTAATATTCCTCTTAAAAGTATAGCTTTGCAGTACTTCATAGAGACAAACGTTCTCAAGATGATTACTTCTATTTGGATAGTATGTATCCAACATATTTGTCTTCAAAATAGCTGTACAGTCTGGTTCTCTCTCTGCTAAATACTCAATTTCTTCTACAGATTTCAAAACTCAGTTTCGTGTTCTTGCAAGTCCTAAACTCACCCAAATGATTGTTCTAGATTTGGAGTATAGACTTGCAGATGATAAGCGATCTGAAAATTCTTATGCTCCGATTTCTCGATGAGACAACATCTTCAAACTGTAGCTGTACAATTACTTACTTAGGCTCTTTTCATGAGAAATTTCTTCCCACATTTCCTTTAGTTCCATCCTTTCAGATTTAGTAATGTAAGACGTTACATATCGAGCCACAGCAATGGAGTTGTCTGCAACGGGGGCGTGGCTTGGACGCCGGAGGGAATGGCGGCTTGAGCTCCGAGCTCCGCGCCCGATCCCCACAGAAATCCTGAAAATCGGAGAAGAATAACCCATGATGGCCCCGGAAAAACGGGGGCGCCGTCAGGTGTACTGAAGGGGCATACGGGGAACCGCCAACGGAGCCGATTGCGAGAGTATTGACGCCGGAGGAACGATCCGACTCAAAACGGATCGGAACAAAGAAGCCCTCAAAATGGCGGCCGAGGTGTGATAAAAGCCGACCAGCAGCAGGACCAACTCACCCTTGAGGGAACCGGAGCCCCGACTCCGGATAACATCTCCAACCATGGTACGGTGACCCAGCAGAGGACTCGGATGACAAATACCGAAAGGGTTGCCTGCTCACTGAGCCGTCTAGCCCGACGACAGCAACTAGACAAGATGGCGGAGTGACCCGGGCTGCTGCGTCACGTAGAGAAACGGAGCCCGACAACGCTCAGACCTGCGGCCCGTGAAGAACCGAGGAGTGGAGTAGATCAGCAAGGCCGTGACCCCCTGGAGGGGGGCTGACACCCCCCTGAAAGAAGCAAAAGGGTGGAAGACCGAACCTCGAGCTACCGGCGGTGGAGAAGGCGACCGCCATCAGTCCTGGGGAAAAGCCTAAGCGCCCCCACACAGTGAAGACGGTCGACTGGGGTATTGGGCCTAGTAGGGACCAGGGCAGCAGTGGCACCTGGACGAGGGTCGCGATTCCGCCCTACCGGTAGGCCGCAAGACAGGGCCGGCGGAGAGCACTCCTAGACCGCTACAGAGCCCTGGATCGGTCCTGACCCAAGTGACCTACGGAGGTCTGCAGAAGACCTCAAACACGAAGAGGACAGGCGGGCTAGGTGCTGATCCAACGAAGATCCTGAGAAGCGAGTGGCTGTGAACGCGACGGTCCCATAACTGGGATACCACGCCCGAACAAAGATCCGGAGGTCAGTGGTAGATCTGGTCGATGACCGAACGCTGAGCACGCACTCGGAGTAGGTGGCTGGGCAACATGGTGAACCCGAAGGGGAAACCTGAGCGAACGGCAGCCTCCGACATGGCGGAGGGTGATCCTACAGGACCCTCTGAGCTGCAGCAGTTGCAGGATCTTATCCTAGAAGCCATAGCGGCCACACGGGACACTTTGCAGCAGGATATTGCACAAGTGGTTTTGGGACTAGGCCTCCTACGAGCGGACCATGAAAAACTCTAAGATAGGGTCAAGGAGGTTGAAGATACCCTACAGGACCTGGCTCCTGCTCATAAGACTCTGGAGGGTAGACTAACAGATGCCCTCGACCAGATCCAGATCCTTGAAAGTCCAGCTGAGGACGCCGAAAATAGGAGCCGACGTAGCAATATCCGTATCGTAGGTGTGCCGGAAAAGGAGGAAGGGGAGGACATGGTGGAGTTCCTCGATAACTGGCTCAAGACTGTGGTGGCGCCAGAGGGCCTGTCGCCCTTCTTCACCCTAGAGCGTGCACACCGGGTCTCATCCGGTCCACCTAAACAAGGACTGGCCCAGAGACCGATCATAGCTAAACTGCTGCATTATAAGGGACTTCCTACTTCAAAGGCCCCGAGACACCGGTCCATTTCAAATAGCGAACAGCAGAGTAACATTGTACGCCGACTTCACCTTCAAGACACAGCGATTGCGGGCCTCCTTTTTATCGCTTAAAAGGGAGCTCCGCACTGAGAGCATCCCATACTCCTTGCTTTTCCCGGCTAAGCTCAGAGTGGTGGTCGGTGAGAAAACACACTTCTTCGGCACGGCAGCGGACGCATGGGAGTGGTGGGACACATATAAGGCGGGCACTGACGAATCAAGGCCCGAGAGGAAAGAGAACGGGAACGAGAACGGGCACCAACGGGCCTACGGAAATCGCAGCGGCTCTGCAAGAGGCGACATGGGACACGGAAACCATCGGCATCGCAAACCGAAGCAGGGCGAATGGCCGCGCTTCACGCTGTGGAAAAGCTGGCGAGATCCGGAGACTCCCAATCCAAGCAGGGCACGGACAGAGAGACACACGCCTCAGCCTCGGGCTCGGATTCAGACTTATCAGGGATACACAGTACCAAGGGCCCCCTGGTGACGCCACAGACATTGGAGATGATCCTGAATATTTGACTCGGAGCTGGCAGGTAGTGGGCAGGATTGCCAACGAGATCTTCCCGAACTAAAGCGTATGATGACCAGGGACAGCGGTCTGGGTTTCAAGCCTGCAGCTAATCATGGGGAACCTGAGGGAGGGTGCGGGTGAAGAGCCTGTGTGGCTCCCTTCTGGTCTTTGCCACGCTCCACTACCCCTTAAGGCATCCACGGTTGCGACCGTGTTGTAGCAACACTGTTTAGAGAGTTGCATTAGTTTGGATGGGATCTGATAGTCTAATATTGGGGCCTGTTCTGGGGGGGAGGACACACTATTGGGGACCTTTTCCACGTTTGGCGATTGTTGTTCCCGGGAAATCTGGGAGATGAAAAGTTTGGAATACCTAGTGGAGTTTGGGGGGGACACTATCCGTGAGGGGCTGAGATTTGATGTGAAACAGCGACTTGATTTAAGGGACAATGGCTAATGCTAATGCATTGAAGTGCATAACCTGGAATGTGCGGGGGCTTCACACGATGCACCGAAGACATAAGGTACACGCCTACTTAATTCAAAGGGGGGTCCATATTGCGCTGCTACAAGAGACTCATCTCACGAAACAGGAAGGAACGGCACTTCAGAGGAGATGGAGGGGTCAGGTCTTTCCCACTTCTTACACAGCGTACGCTAGGGGTGCACTGATATGGATTAGGGCGGGCACACCTTTTCAATCAACATGACATTTAATAGACCCGGAGGGGAGATATGTGGTGGTGGAAGGCAGGCTGAGAGGTAGGGACATAGTCCTGTGCAGCGTATACGCCCTGAACAAGGAGCAGCTGACCTTCCTAACGGGATTATCGGTGACACTGGCGCACTTCCTGGCGGGCCCGATCCTGATGGGAGGGGACTTTAACTCCATAGCGGATACAACACTGGATAGGTCCCACCCACCACTGAGGGACTCCCCTGTTCACCGACTCACAAAGGGTAGAATGGAATGGCAAGAGGGATGGGGGTTGACCGATGTATGGAGGGCGCACCACCCAACAGACTGCGATTACTCTCACTTCTCCAGCCTACATGACCTTCCCGTCCGGCTTGATGCGATATTGTGCTCACAGGTCGTGTTACCAGCCGTAACCTGGTCAGAGTACCTAACGAGGACGATCTCGAACCACAACCCGTTGATAGTTAACTTGGCCTGGGCGACCGAGGTGCCTCGAGTGCCGACCTGGAAATTAAGACCAGAGACCCTGGAAGACCAGTTGTTCCATGCGGCACTGGAGGAGGGTATAACCCAATACTTTACCGATAACGAGGGGATAGCGGCCACTAGGGCGATGGAATGGGATGCTTTTAAAGTGGTGGTGAGGGGCCAGTGTATAACGAAATACGTGGGCACGCGGAAGGTGTTGCTGGAAGATAATAGTAAGGCAGACTCCAAGTTGCGGGACGTGGAGAAAAAACGGTCTGGCCGCCCCGACCTCCAAGAGGAGGTTAGCTCAGCTAGAGAGGCAGTGTCGGTGGAGGTGGAGCGGCTTCGCGCCTTCGACCATCGAGCGTATATGCTTAGGACCCACGTAGAGGGGGACAAAGCCGGAACACTACTAGCGTGGCTGGCGAACCCCATGAAGCGATGCTCCCCTATACTGGCTATAGAAGATGAAGTGGGCCGCATCCACTACTCCCAAACGGAGATCTTAGATGGCTTCCAAAAGTATTATGAGGACCTCTACAAAAGCGAACCGGGGGACCGAGAGAATGAGACCGAGGTTTCCTAGATGGTCTTCAATTGCCCCAGCTAGAAAAGGAACAGGCGAAGGATCTGGGGAGAGACATAGACCTAGGAGAGATCAGGGGAGCGGTTAAAAAAATGGCCCGCAACAAAACGCCAGGGTTAGATGGACTACCCATTGAATTCTATAGCAAGTATCTAGACATTTTAGCACCACGACTCCAAACAATCTATAAGGAGGCCAGGGCAACAGGCCGCTTGCCCCATTCAATGCGGGAGGTGTTAGTGATACCGCTCCTGAAGCCGGGTAGGGAGAGTAGTAGCCCTGTGTCCTACAGACCACTCTCAATGCTAACCGCTGACTATAAGATATTGAGCTCCATACTGGCAGCTAGACTGCTACAGCATATGCCCGGCTTGGTACACGAAGACCAAAATGGATTCATTCCTGCCCGGATCACGACGATTAACATCAGGAGACTCACACGCCTATTGGAGAGCTCCCAAGCTGCGAACCGAGCGCCCCTAGTCCTTTCAGTAGACATCGAAAAGGCCTTCGATAGTCTAGAATGGGACTATTTGTATATGGTCATGGAGTGGTACGGACTAGGGGAAGGGTATATTAAGTGGACGCGAGTCCTGTACATGGCGGCAGTGGCAAGGGTGAGGATAGGGCCCCCGGTCTCACAGCAATACCCTGTGGAGATGGGCACCCGACAGGGTTGCTACTTGTCTCCCCTACTGTTCACACTAGCGATTGAACCACTGGCGGCCGAGGCCCGGACGGAAAGACATTTCGAGGGCATAGGTAGTAGAGACGGGAAGCAATTTATATCGCTGTATGCCGACGACTTGCTGTTATTTCTCGAAAATGACACAACAGCGCTAAAAGGAGCAGAGAGATTGCTAGGGCGATTCGGCATCATATCGGGCCTAAAGGTCAACTGGGCGAAGACATGCTTATTTCCGTTACGGAGGGACACTGGTCGTCCTCACCACCGGCCCACACTTAACTGGGAACCGACTTGTCTTAAGTACTTAAGGGTATATATATATCATACGGCCGCGGACATGTTGGAGGGTAACGGTGGTCACTGCGTACAAGCACTGAACCGCAGCATGGCCTTTTGGGCCACGCTCCCGCTCTCCGTAGCTGGCCGTATATCCTTGTTAAAAATGGTTGCTTTGCCGCGATTGCTGTATTACTTTCGGACACTCCCGGTCTGGATCCCTAGTTCCTTTTTCCGCCAACTCAAATCCCAGCTGACTGCGTTCCTGTGGGGAGCGGGCAGATACAGAGTGGCGCTGGCGACGTTCACCCGTCCAAAAGACGAAGGTGGGCTAGCAGTACCGGACTTTGAGCTTTATTATCTTGCCGCCCAACTGCAGATATACACGCAAGAGGTGGCACGAGTGTACCGGGGCCCGGAAGGCGGAGAGCCCAGAGGCACGCCAAGGCATGTCTTGGCCTACATAGCCTTACAGCAGAAGATCGCTACCCGAGACCTAACACTTGAGCAGCAGACGTTCCGGCTTTGTTGGAACCGGTCTCAACGGCGGGCGAGGATATGGCATCCATATGCCCCGGAAATACCCCTGGGCATGCTGACGGCGCTGCCCCACGGGGGCGACTGGTCACAGCTGCAGCAATGGGAAGAAGCGTGTGTACAAGTTGTAGGGGACCTCTATGGGAACAGGGCGCTCCTCCCGTATCAGGACCTTCTAGAACGCTTTGACCTGCCTTGAGGGGGATACCTCCTGCATTCGGCTGTGGTTGGAGCAATGCAGGCGCATTGGGGAGGAGGTCTAACAGAGCCCGAGACATCCATGGCTTGCCAGTACACTATGATGGCGGCTGGGACGGTTAAGGCGGTGATGTGCCTGTATTCCAGAATGCTCCGCGAAAACCTATTGCCCCCTACGGCGCTGAAGTCCAAATCGGAAGCTGACCGGGGTAAGGATATTCCTGAAACGACGTGGGCCCGACTTGTGCGCCGAGCCCGAAACAGCACGAGAAATACGAGATTTCAGCTTATCCATTACTACGTGCTACACGGGGCCTACATGACCCCTGGCAGAATTAAGAAATATTTTGGGGTAGCTGAGTCAGCGTGCCCCCGTTGTGCAACGGACGGGGCGGAGCTGGAGCATATGCTGTGGTCTTGCCCAGCCCTCCGGGAATACTGGCAGGCCATAGGGGAGACCTTAAACGAAGTAACAGAAAGAGGCATTGACTTTGATTCGGCGGTATGCATACTGCATTGGTTACCTCACACGCCCAAAAATAAAACATCCAGCAAGTTCGTGGATATGGGACTGATGATAGCCTAAAGAGAAATAACAAGACAGTGGAAGGCGAGAACAGGCCCAACTCACAGGAGATAGTATAATGAATTCCTCAAATGGGCGGCTTGCGATAGCACACACAGGTATCAATTAGCGCGCAGAAACCCTGACCCTAGAGCGTTGGAGATGGCGACAGCCTGGGAGGCGTTAGTACAGGCCCTTAGAGATAGCATGTTAACGGAGGATGAGGAAACCCTCAGCGCAGACAGGAATAGCACCCAAGATTTACTGAGCGCATCGCACACTTAGACATTGACAAACTTCAGATCAAACCCTAGGTTGATTTAACACGAGACCCTATGAGCGGATGGTGGGGGGGGGAGGAGGGTGGGAGAAGGGCACTATTTAGTTTAGTTAGGTAGGGAAGAAAAGTAGACATGCACACTTTAATGCGGACTAAAAAGATCCTAAAAATCGCATCCAGACAAAGAAAGGTCGATCGATTGTTGCCGCCCGACCTCCGGGTTGTGGGCCTGCAGGCTGTGTATAACATGACAAAGAAAGGTTATTGGAAAATGACTAGATCAGCACTGTAACTGTATGAATCCTGGTCTGTGCACTGTATGTCTACAATAAAAATTACTTTAAAAAAAAATGGAGTTGTCTGCAACATATTGAATATCCATGTTAGCATTCCTCATGGACAAAATGACTGGGTATTAGTCATTTATGTATTTTGACTCTTCATTTCTTCTTAAGTTGTAGGTATTTTTTGGTGATTCTCTTGTGACAGTATGTCACAAAGATGACATAAAATTGTTCACTCTTCCTTTTGGTAATACTGGGCGTGGAAATGCAAATCGACATTTTGTGTAGAACTTATCCTTAGATTTGTACTTTCAATGACAGTATTTTCCACAACGATGGGTTTGAGACCGTAAGACTTGATGTCTTAAATTCTTTTGTTCTGTACTTGTTGGTACATCACATGTAGAATAATGTTCAATAAAACTCATCACTGTGTCATCTGAATATGTTCCAAATTTGGGGGCATATTTGATCCATAGCAGCATATGTATGTGAGGAGCCTCTTTCTCCAAAAGAAATCCAGAACCTCTCCATGATGCGGATTTTTTTTGTTTGTGATAAAATACATCATAGCTTCAAATCTATGATTTAAATACCTGCATACATTAACTGGATCCAAAGAGCAAAGTTCTCCAGGTGTCTTGTATTATATATTTTCTATGTTTGCATTTGCCTCTCGCAGAAATTGAAGTAAATCTTCCCAACCATACTCTGCACAGCTTAGAGTGAGGAACCATGTTGGAGTTTCTAAGTTTCTTAGCATACATTTCAATTCCCCATGACGACGGTACCAATACTCATTAGTACCACGCTGACTTGCCATGAGAATAATTAGTTGAGATTCCAAAACAGTATCTTTCTGTTGGACTTTATCCATAAAGGCCTTTGCCGAAACATTTTGCAAATATACTCCACTTTTTAGTATATGGTTCACTGCATAAGAAAGTCCAGACAAGTCACTCTCAAACAGAAGATGAAACAAATATGGAATACATTGGCAAAACCTTGGATATTCTGCATATAATCTTGATGTCCGGTATTCAGATGCAGGAATCTGCACAGGACGTTCATCATATCATCCACCTTTGCCTGTTGGAAATAACTGAGGGAAACAATGAGCTTCCAATCTTTCTTCCCATACACTAATGGGACTTCCTTTAGCTTCTTTCATTTGAAATAACTCAAAAGTATTCCCCATCAATTCTTTGGAATGCAATGGCTGAACACTGTAATGTTCATACATTTCTTCAGTTCTGGACTTTTTCAATTTGTCCACTTGACAAATCACTGTCCTCTTCTAAAGTTGTTTCCTCTTCTCCTACATATACATGTTGATAGTATTGATTATTTTTTACCAAATACAGCGTTGCCTTTTTCACTTTCCTAACATCCACTAATTCTTGCCAGATTTCCTTACTCTTCGTAGGAACGCCATTAACTAGAATAACTAGAGGTTCCTCTTCCACAATTTCTGCACCAATTGTTTCAATAATTTTCTTTAAATCTAGAGGCAAATAAACAACTCTTCCCTTTAATCCTCTCTGTAAATCTGAAGGAGGCAAGTTCCCTGTCTTAGGCTGCATACGAACAATAGCCTGAAATGGATGCACACATTCAATAAGAATAGGCTCATAAGTATTTAAATCCATCAGTTCAAAAGGAATATTTACCAACTCAAGATTATTATGTACAGCTCTAGCAGGCATTTTGTTTTCATTTAATTTATTATAACAATATTTACAAATACGTTGATCAAAACCCAAATCAAAACAATTCTCTACCAGCAAATAAGTTGCAAATCCTTTCACTCATTATTATTCTCCTTTTCACTTTTTAAATATAGATCAACTAACCTGGTCTGATTTTTATAATGAATTTATCTACAACAAATACAAGAAAAGTTTGGCTTCTCACCCAAAATGACCTTAAACCTTGTAATTTCTTGCTAAAAGTTTTCTGTACTAAAATTCTGTACATTTTCTTCCACATTGCCTTCTATTAATGTATCTGTTTCTGCACTGTCTTCTTCAGGACCAAAGTAACTAACCTCAATTTCTTCACAAATGTTGATCACATCTTATACAGATCCATGCAAAAGAGCACTGTTTAACTGTTTTAGCTTAAGTGCTGGACTTTTTGCATAATACAGCCTTCTCACTAATTTCCTCACTTGAGTATGGTGCACTGCTAACATCCTGAAATGGTGAAAAACACTCTGACATACTTTTTTAGAAAGACAAGCCAGAGAATGGCTTTGCAAACCCATTTTTTCTCTCACTCTGCAAGGGTATAATTCTTGCAACATCTTAATCTTTTGTTTAACACTTTTCTTACTATACTTACGGAAGAAACTGTGAACAAAATCAATTGAATCCTTTCGTACACTACAAATACTACTACAATTCCAAGTTTACACTGGAGCCTTAGGACGTCTCCCTAACACTTCATCAGCTAACACCTCTTCTGCATTTCTAGGGACAATTTTCTCTTTTTCAATCGGACAACCATTCTTAACCTCATAAGCTCGACCACTGGTGTCAACTGCATGCAACAAATCATTACTCTGAAGGTAACTCTCTTCATTAAAAAACGGCTCACAACTTGAACTATGTTTCCATTCTCCAAAAAAAAACATTACAAAAATTAGTTCTATTAATTAGTCTTTTCCACTTACTTTTGGCCTTCATATCATTGATTGGCTTATCTAGTGTTCGAATTCTACTGATTACTAAAAGGAACAACTTTTTTTTAAATTCAAAAGCCTTCTCAACAATTGTCTCTATATGTTTTTTTTTCTTTTAAAAAGCTGTTTTTCTTTTACAATTCTATATATTTTTTAATAATTTTAAAACAACTCTGTTATGAATCATTCGCTTGTTAATTTCAACTAACTGATTTTTTCGTCTATTACTATAAACAATATCTTTACCACATAGTTTTCCATCATTTTTCTTTTTTGTACGGATTTCTTTTGTAGTTACAGATATAGTATTTGTTTCCTGATTCTCCACACTTTTTTTAGTTTGTGTTATTTTCCTTATAAAATCCTTTGTTGACTTACTAGGAGCTTTATTTGTTTTTCCACACATTGCTGTTTAGATAAATCTTGTACTTCTTTTTTCTTGGAAAATTAAGCCTGTTTATATCTTTTTCTTTTCTCAGTGTTTGACGGCATATTGTTTTTTCTTTCTGCAGATAATTAAAATCAGTTGTGAAGAATTTTTTTTTTTTTTACAATTATAGACCACCACTAGCATACTATATAGCAATTAAGAGCAATATATTTTGTAAAGTCTGGTTCACTCCATAAGTAATTGTAAGGCATGGCAGCAGTGTTCGGGCACTGTATGAGATCATGCAGGGAGTGCTGTTTCAGGGAATAGGGCAGTGCAGTGGTGTTTCAACATTATAGGGGCATTCGCTGAGGCTGGTGATTCTGGATTTAAAGCAGTGCAGTAGTGTTGGAAGAGTGTAGCAGGTTTTTCTAGGGATAGTGTTTCGGGGTTTAGGACAGTGCAGTGGTGTTTAGGCAGTATAAGGGGTCAAGGTGGGACTGAGAATGTAGAAATGAAAATTCACTGAAATTATTACTACATTCTACAGAGAGAGTTGCTATGGCATTTCTACAGCACACCCAGGATCTTTATTACACAGCATGGAGACTATTTGGGAATTTAAAGGCCTGACACACATGCTGCATAGGACTTTCTACTCAGAGGAAGGGGTCCCAGCATGAGTAAGTAATAATATAAACAATGACAAAAATAATCACAAAGACATTGAATCCATCCACATTGTTTTAATCACAATGGGGGTGTATACTGGATATACTGAACACTTGAACAATAAGTAAGCGGTTGTACGGTGCCCCGGGGAGGGAGGGGGGTGTGTGATCATGTGAGGATGATGTGATGGGAGGGAATTAGTGACAATACAATCAACCAATTGAAACCATTTGGTTGGCGAGTTGCATACTATGTACAAAACAAAGGACCATAAGTTCAAATTATAAGTCAAAGCATGTCATACTTCACATAGTACAATCAATGAAAAATGAGGGCGTGAAGTTTATAATCAAAAGCAGGCGGTTGTCGACGTTTCGACCCTCGAAAATACGCAGGTATTAATACTGTCCTTGCAGTGGGGTCTTCATCAGGACAAAGCACGGGGCGGGCAACCTTAGTAGTATAGAGTCATGGATTGGGTTGTTTGAAGGGAGCACTTTGCTGTGTCCATAAAATGAGTTTGACAAGCGTTCACCTGTCTCAGATCAGGGAGATAGAAGGTCCACGGGACAAACGATAGTGATGGATCCAACGCCGAGTCAATCTGGCAATGAATTCCGCTCGTGTTCGCAGAGGACTTTCTAGCACTACATGTCCTAAAGACTGACACACTTCATGAGTACATGTTTTCTCATATTTTTAAACACATCAACTAAGCAAATTATTCTGCCACAATTTTCTGAAATGAAAACTGACTCACAGTGTGATCTTACACAAATGACAGTATCCCTTGCAATTCAGTAAAATAAACTAAAGGAGTGCAAGAGGAGTGACAGGATATTTGCTGGAATATTTAGATACTGACTGGGGAATTAAAACTGTGAAACACAAGTGTGTAGGTGGATAAAGAACTGCATGTGAATAGCAGAGGGGTTTGTAGCAGTCTATGTGTTAAGGCCTGGGTCACTACATAAGTACTTGGATACTAACTAATTGAATAAAGTACTGCAAGGAGAGTACCTACTGAATTTTAAATAGCTTCATTTTTTAACACAGTGCATACAAACAAACATTCTGTTGAATAGCTCTGTACAAAACGAAATCAACAATTACATCGACTTTGCTAAAAGTCAAAGGATATACACCTGGAAATAAAAACTATGCTGGAAGACTCAGTTTATACCACAATAACTTGGCTATTAGCTCAAAGATTACAATTGTACAAGAAGACTCTCTCAAATCATTTATAATTTTCAATCATAAATGTATTCTTGTAACATTTCATATTGTACATCTAGCATGATGTCATCAGGAATATCATTAACATCTTCATCTACTTCAAAATTTGACATATTAAACTCAATATCATCTAAAGCATCAATGAAATCATTGTCCAAAGTTTCATCCAAAAAATCACAGGTTATATCTCCTGCACCAATAGGTTGTTCTTCATTGCTGCTGTCCACAAACGGTATATTTAAGTCCTCTATCAGACTGTTAGAAATTTCAAAAGTGACTTCAATGTTGTTCTGATTTTGATCCATAATAAATTTGATTATGTTGCTGTAGCTTGCAAAAAAATATAAACACTTCATTTTATCATTTTTACTAATAGATAATACAAAACTAGCTTTATCAACTTCATGAGTGCATGTATTCCCATATTTTTAAACACATCAACTACCACATTTTTCTGATATCAATACTGACTCACACTATGATCTTAGACATATGACAGTATCCCTCGCAATTCAACAACATGATTACTACAGTGAAAGGGGGTCTTGCTGGCAGTGCTGTTTCAGGGTTTAAAAAACTACACTACTATTCACCCAGTGAGAGTTTAAGGCTCAGTAGTAGTGTTCGGGCAGTGTAGGAGACCATGCAGGGAGTGCAGTAACAGGGTATAGGTCAGTGCAGTGGGGTTCAGGCAGTGTAGGAGATCAACGTGGGACTGATATTTCAGGGTTTAGAGCAATACAGTTGTGTTTGCACAGTGTATGGTATCATGCAAGAGCTAAGACTATAAAGCACTGCATGTCCTAAAGCCTAACGCACTTCACGAGTACATGTATTCCTATATTTTTAAACACATCAACTAAGCAAATTATTCTGCCACAATTTTGTGAAATGAAGTCTGACTCACAATGTGATCTTAGACACATGACAGTATGCTTGCAATTCCGTAAAATGATTGCTACAGTGAAAGAGAGTCTTGCTGGGAGTGCTGGTTCAGGTTTTAGGACAGTACAGTGGTGTTCAGGCAGTGTAGGGGCTCAAGGTGTGACTGAGAATGTAGAAATGAGAATTCACTGACATGATTACTACATGCTACGGAGAGAGTTGGTATGCAATTTCTACAGTACACCCAGGATCTTTATTACACAGTATGGAGACTATTTGGGAATAAGAGGCCTGACACACATGCTGCTTTGGACTTTATAGCACTAAATGTCGTAAGGCCTGACTCACTCCATGACTACATGTACATCAACTAAACAAATTATTCTGCCACATGCTACTAAAAGATTTTCTATGGCATTTGTGCACACCCAGAATGTTTACTAGACTACAAGTGTTTAAGTGGTTAGACCACTTCATGTACACACTCTACATTTTTAACAACAGCACTGTACTGCAAACAATATCTCCTCAAACACATTAACATACCAAATGCAACGATCACACTATTTTTCCCAAAGCAGACACATTCAGAATTAGACTCTATGCAAATAAACTCCTGCTTCCACATTAGAACACATTTTTCTCATTAACTTTAAGTGCACAACATAGATCCCCTTACAAATTAACAACTCACCTTTAAAAATGCTTTTGTAGACTTAGAACAGTGACAATCACACACCAGATTTTCTTAAGCAGAATCTCTCAATTGTGCACCAGTCACTGGAATCATAGAACAACATAGCTTCCCTCTAATTTTACACACATATTCTTGTAGATAACCAATGAAATATCTTCCCACACAAATTCAAAACCAAACTAACATTTTAATTGGTTCTACATTTCCACACTTTCAAACTCACATAATGTTCAACCCTCCCCCACAGTTCTCTTTGCCTGTTACCATGGTAATACTCCATAGAACACCTAACTGAACACACAGGTGAAAAGTTCATCACCAAATGTTGCAAACCAAACCAGCAAGAATGTTTGACTTCTCAATTCACCAGCTTATCCTGCGCAATGTTCCTTTCAATTACTCTTTCTCAACCAATAGCATTTCTCCTTTGAAAAAACAGTACCATGCACCCTAGTTTTCAATGTTGAATTTTCAGAAACCACCAATCATTTCTTTTTTTTCAAGTGCACTGAATCTCATCTACATTTTTTTCTAAAACCCTACGTTTCAAACGGCCATTTCATTTCCAGAGCCCATCTGAGTACAACCAGATCGCCCTTCAAAATGCTTAGAGTGTGGATTGTAGGACATAGCTATAATGGAGAGGTGTGGCTCAATGGTAAGAGTGGCAGACCCTTATGCAGATGTCTAGCCCGGGACCAGGGTTCAATTCCCTGCCTTGGCGGATCTTGGGCTCAAAATTCCACGGACCTGATAATTCTCGCCTCGGTGCCTATTCAAATATGGAGTCCCACTCTGCAACTCTGGGCAATAGTTTGCTTAATCTCCACAACGGCCACCACAATGCTAAGGATGCCTGGCCTCCACCTTGGGGGTGCCCAGGAGTGGACGCCTCACAGGGAAAGCCAGGATGGTTCCACAGCTGTATTCGTACAAGCGCCTTGAGACCCTTGCGGTGAGTAGTGAGCTATACAAGTATCAATTTACATTTACATTTTACATTTTTACATATTGTCTGGACTGAAAGGTATGCAGCCAATAGATGCTTTCTCAAACTTGATTTACCAAATGTGGATATTATGTGGATAGACCATAGTGGATTGAGATGTCACCATTTGATGCCATTAGTAAAATCCTTTTTGCATCTCCCACAACCTGACCTCATAATTGTGCACTGTGGTGGCAATGACCTAGGCACTTTGACTGGGGTAGGTCTGGAAATGCTTTTACAGGACACCTTTTGGCAATTGATGTCACTTTTTCCACAAACTGCCTTTGTATGTTCTAATATATGCCAAAGGCAAAAATGGAACTGGTCCAACCAATATTGTCTGCAGATTGAGAAAGCAAGGAAACATGTGAATAAGTCTGTTTCTGCTTTCCTCAGAGACTATGGTATGGGTTCTATATACCACAACAACTTGTGTTACAACATGAAAGGTATTTATAGAAGAGACGGTGTACATTTCACAGATGAGGGGAACAGAGTCTTCCTCTTGAACTTTAGACTCTGCATCGGTACTTACTTGTAGGTACAAAAAACACTAAATGAACACAATGGCTCTTTTTAGAGCCAACCAAAATCTAAACACTCAAACTTGTTATTTAACTGTCTTTTTTTTCTTTTTTTTCCCGACGTGCGCGCACCTCGTGTTTTTTTTTAAATGTTCCTTTTTACCTTCGGGGTCCTTCAGGGACCCCCTGAGAAGGCCTAGGGGATCAGGGAGTCTCTACCCTGCCCCCTTTTCATGTTCTCCACTTTTGTTTTTGGCTCTCTTCTGCCTCATGACACAAAATACCGGCTACAGGGTGCGTGCACCGTGCGCGCACCTCGCGATTTAAAAAAAATAATAATAATTTTGGGCCTTCAAGGTCCTTCAGGGACCCCCTGAAAAGGCCTAGGGGGTCAGGAAGTATCTACCCTGCCCTCTTTTCACGTTCTCCACTTTTGTTTTTGGCTCTCTTCTGCCTCGGACACAAAATGGCGGCCAACACTTCCTGATTTCGACCGATTGGAATGTTGACAGACGTCAAACAGCAAATCAGAATTCCGATCGCGCACAGCCAATGTGCGCAACATGCGAGCACGGTGGCGCGCACAGTGCATGATTATATATATACATTTTTTTTCTTTTAATTTTCTCAGGAACTACTGGAGGGATTTACACCATTGAAGCAAAAGTGTGATCTGCTAATCAGACTCTACCATTTTGCCAAATTTCTAGTAATTCCGTTCAGCCGTTTGGGCTGTAGCCGTGTCTAATCGTCTTATGGAAAATAACATGGGGAAAACATGTTTTGGGACCCCACCTTTTTTCTCAGCCCCCACTTGACGAATCCCCCCAAAACTTTCAGGGAAGGAGCAGAGCGGAGCAGGCCATCTTCTTTGAGAAATTCGCAAAGATTCATCAACCGGCGCCAAAGTAATTCCCAATAGAATGTTGCGGATTTTCTATGGAAACTAGGTCCTAACTATAACTTCCTCCTTTGACCAGGCCTTCTCCGAAATCCTCTGTATTCACATAACCAGTCAAGATGCACACCGTTCTCATACAAGATGGCCAAGACCTGGAAAGAACTCCCCCTCAGTATCAGATGAACCCCCACACTGAAAGCATTCAGGAAGAGTCATGACACCTGCCTTTTCGAAGGATCGAAGTTGCACTAATCCCCTCCACATACTCCCCCAGCACCTGGAAACCCTCACAGTTGAATAGTGAGCTCTATACATCCCTAATTGATTAATTCATACTCCACCACAGTTTGTGTTTGAGTGTTATGAACAGGCCCTGTCATTGCTTTGGCTGTCTGTAACTCTTAAAGGTAGTGAAATGAGTAGTGCTAAGGGCAATATTATCAAGAAAGGGCAATACATTATCACCGCTTTTATCGGCAGGAAACTGCCGCTAAAGTGGTGATAATGGGCTTGATAATATGCCCTTGTGAATTTCCATAGAAGCCCAGGTTCTGGTGTTAACCTGGGTTCTATGGGAATTCACAAGGGATATTATCAAGCCCATTGTCACCGCTTTAGCAGCAGTTTCCTGTCGATCAAAGCGATGATAATGTATCGCCCTTTCTTGATAAAATCGCCTTAAATTCTTTCATGTACACAGAATCTTTGAGAGCCATAATATCAAGAAAGGGCAATACATTATCACCGTTTTATCGGCAGGAAATTGCTGCTAAAGCGGCGATTATAGGCTTGATAATATGCCCTTGTGAGTTTCCATGGAAGCTCAGGTTTTAGTGTTAACCTGGGCTTCTATGGGAATTCACAAGGGATTTTATCAAACCCATTATCGCCGCTTTAGCGGCAGTTTCCTACCGATAAAAGCGGTGATAATGTATCACCCTTTCTTGATAATATGGCCCTAAATTCTTTAATATACACAGAATGTCTGAGGGCCATATTATCAAGAAAGGGCAATTCATTATTGCCGCTTTTATCAATAGGAAACTGCCGCTAAAGCGGCGATAATGGGCTTGATAAAATGCTCTTGTGAATTCCCATAGAAGTTCAGGTTCTAGTGTTAATCTGGGTTCTATGGGAATTATCAAGCCCATTATTGCCACTTTAGCGGCAGTTTCCTGCCAATAAAAGCGGCGATAATGTATCCCCTTTTCTTGATAATATGGCCCTGAGATTGATTTGGTTTGGCTTCACTTCTGAGAGCTACATTCAGGGTGCTGGTGAGCTACCAGTAGCTCCCGAGCGACTAGTTGGAGACCCCTGGTATATATAGTGAGTGGGGAATTGTAGCCCTCAAGCATAATTGTAAAGGTTATTACACCACTACATGCATAATACATAGCACTTTAAATCACTGCATTTCTTAAAGCCTGGCTCACTGCATGAGTACATGCTTACTGAGTGAATGATTACATTAATATATTGTAATAAAGAGGAATAAAAAAAAGTTTAAAAAAAGGGAATGTACTAGAATAATAAGTCGAAAAAAAGGGGAATTAATGTTGATACTCCTATTAAAAAAGTAACCTATAGAAATGCTTTAATAATAAAAACGAGTTTAAAAAAAGCATTATAATTATATGAAAGTTAAATAGTGTGGAAAGAGGCACATTTACATAAACACTTGACACGCTAAAACTGTGGAAATGAGAACACCTGTCAACTGAGAACCGTGATTTAACAGTGGGAGGAGCACTAAATTGATCCCATAGACTGTTATGCAACCAAAAAGTATATAAGCAACACCCGTTGGATGATTAGTTTCATTTCAGAGAACCAATACGGGCGAAGAAACTACGAGCAAAGGAATGATTCGGAACTGCAGAAACATCTTCACATTATCTTTCATTTCCTCAGAGAGTACATATTGTTAATGTATATTTAAAAATACATAAAACTGTATGCACTTTCCAGAGGAGTTAGATGAATTTCTATGGAGGAAGGAAAGAATATCGAAGAGAGGTAAATTATCTGAATGGAAATATAGCTTATTTAACGAATTAGTACGTGCAAAGTATTGATTAGGAGCGATGTCATAATCTTTAATTTATCGTTCATTTCCACATAGGGATCATATTGTTAATGTATATTTTAATTTATATATAACTTTATGATCCTTCAACTGGAGCTGGATGACTTCAACGAAGATATTTTTTTGTATGCAAATATTTTTTATGATTGAGAAATGTACTAAAAACAAAACTCTTTATCTTCTAGAGTGAAATTGGACTAAAAGTATTTATATTAAGTAGTGCTTTTTCCAATTTTCACTCGTTAAGAATAGGAGGATTATCTTTGCAAGTACTTTTTTGAGAAAAAGTAATATAATTGTGGTTTAAAATTTGATTGTTAAATGTAATTATGACATGACATGTACATAAAAAAAGAAAGATGAAGTAGTGAGAGAGTGTTTGTAGTAGCACTTCTATTCTACTTTATCATTAAAGTAAAAAAAGCCCAAACATTTATGAAAAATTATGGGGCAACACTTATATGATTTAAACATAAGGAATGAGTGCTTATGATAAAATAAAATAAATGTGGTCCAAAGCGTGATACCAATGAATGTAAAATAATTTATACATTTCACCTATATGATGAATATAAAAGACTCAATAAAAATATTTTGAAAACATGAGCATTTTTCTTTCAAGGTTGTTTAAAGAATTATACATTTTATAAAAGAGCATAGTACTCCACCCTAAATTATGATAGAATAGAAAATATAATAATATAAATACCTTTACAGTCAACAAACTCGTAAGTAGAGTACACAGTTTAAGTTAAAAACACAACTAGTTTTTGAAACACATAGTAAAATAAAGTGCGTTACAAAATGGGCTACATACATGGTGAAAGTATCGTAACGTCACATACAATAAAGAAAGCTAATCAAAATTAGCATCAGAAAGGTAGACGTAAGTACACAACAGCCAATGAATTATTTTTCTAAATCTGCCTAAGGAAAGTCAAGTCAAAGTAACTTTATTACGGCCAATATGGCCCAGAAAGTGCACAATTTACACATACATTTGCAAAAATACATCTAAAAAAGAAGTTTAAATAAAAACTCACAACATTTGCGAGGATTAAAAAGATATTTAAAAAAGCATTGTATAAATACATAAAATCAAGGTTTTGGTTTTCTCCTTTTTTTGGGAGGAAAAGAAAAAAGGGTGGCTAGTAAACACATGGACAAGTCACAAATCCATAAAAAGATTTCATTTAAAGTACATAGTGCTTTTTTCTTAATACTGGATTAAACAGGCTAAAACTCAACTAGAAACACTTCAATTGAGTAGTATATTAAATTGTAATAAAATAGTACCTTTCAATTGCTAGTTCTAATCTGTTAGCACATTTGATGTTTTAAGAAAGACCCTTCTTGTGCACCACATACAAAACTAAAACCCCTCAACTGAGTAGACAATTGGGATGTTGAGATCGTATTTCAATATCCTAAATACTTCGATGCAACGTCTACTACCCAGGTTTTTGCAGATCTGTGCTAACCATCTTTTTCTCATTTTGCTATATCCCGGGCATCCAAAGAAAACATGAAGCTCAGATTCCCCTGGATTTTTACAAGCAGGACACCTATCGTCATTATGCGCTTTCCACTTTGAGGTCAAACAGCGGAGAGGCAGAACCCCATATCTGAATTGCAAATAGAGTTTTCTGGACGTTGGAGGTTTAATAAGGTCGAGAACCTTTTAAAAAACAGAATTGTCCTTACTTTCCAAAAAGGTTATGGTTAATTTGCCTATCTTGGAATTAGAATGTAGCAGGGCCATTCTATAGTTCTCATATATGATCTTTATTTGTTTTTTAGAAAATTGGGGACAGGCTACCTCTGGGTCGAATCAGCAATCCCCCAGACCCATGTCAATTAGCAGATGTTTAACATGGGAAAACCAGTGGAGCCTAGCAGCACCCCTAATTTCTTCAAGCTTCGGACAATTCTTCTCTATATGGAAGAAGTTCAGGCGTCGATCATAAACGACACCGGTATAATAGGGGTCTAAGGCCTAGGACTGCCTCCAGTTCCATCAATCGCAGATCTAGGCGGAAAGGAACTAGAGGAGTGCTGCGTAATATATTGGTTCTCAGTCTGCGATAAGGATTTGGGCTTACAATGACCCCAGAGTTCTGCTCCATACAGTGCACCCCCACAAGCCTGGACCTTATAAATTTCCAGCACCGGGCTAACAGCGCTCCTGTCTGATTTATTGAAGACCTTAAAAATTCCCCCTGTTGACTGGGCTAGTTTTAATGCTGATTTCACTATATGTGCCCCCCAGTCCATGGTCTCAGTGATTGTAATGCCAAAATACATGAACGATATTACTCTTTCCAAGGGTTCATTATTAAGTAAAGGATTTGAACGGGTACTCTTTGGTTTGTTAAAGACCATGAATTTCGTTTTCTGGAGATTGATCTCAAGCCCTCTTTCATCACAGAACAACTGAAATCTGTCCAACACCCTTTGAATCCCCATGGGGGATTTAGACACCAGGAGTGAGTCGTCGGCAAACATCATAGCCGAGATCCTTCGTGAAGCTAATTTGGGGGCATCAAGATCTTATTCCTGTGACAATGCGTTAATCAGACCATTAATATAAAGGCTAAACAATGTAGGAGCGAGTACGCAGCCCTGACACACACCACGTTCAATTGATATGGGTGCTGATAGTTTTCCGTCCCTACCGAATCTTATTTGTGCAAAGTTGTTCTCATGCAAAAACGTCGAATAAGGTATATGAGATACGCCTGAGCCCCCAGCTCAAGTAAGACAGACCATAATTTTGCCCTAGGCACCAAGTCAAAAGCTGACCTCAGATCCACAAATATCAGGTACAAACTGCCCCCCTCCAGACAAACCGTCTTCCAGTGGAGTAGTTGTAATCTTAATACTTGATCCAGGGTTGACAGTTTTTCCCTAAACCCTGACTGGAGCGGAGAGAGAATACTCTCATCATCTATCCAGGACTGAAGTCTGAGTAATAGGACTTGTGCAAAAATATTTTGGGGGATGTCTATTAGACTAATTGGTCTATAGTTACTTGGTGATAAAGGGGAACCCTTTTTAAAGATGGGAATTATCTCTGCGCCTGCCCAACTTGTAGGGATCTTCATACCCATCAGAATTGCATTGAAGAGAACCCAAAGGTATGGTGCCCAAATGTCTGGCTCACTCCTGAGAAGATCCCCAGGGATCTTATCTAAAACAGGGGCTTTGCCTGGGGCCATTTTCTCTATTGCAGCCTTTACTTCCTGTAGGGTTATAGTCGGACCTGGGGTGTCATCAAAGTGGGGGGTCGCATGGGGGCAACTCTGAGTTCTCCTTTTCCTCATACTGAGATTCTAAGTGTTCCCGCCAGAGCTCTTCTCCTAAGGTCAGTTCTAATGCTCTTCTGGGTACCATCGAACCTGAGTTTACAATTCCCCAGAAAGTTCTCATATCTCTTTCCCCAAGTGACGTTTTTAATAGGTCCCAGTTTTCCAGTTCCCACCCATGTTTAGCTCCCTTTAGCTCTTTATAAGCCCTTCTCAGAGTTTTAATTTGGGGGCGATCCTTTGATTTAATTGAGGCCACAAGGGCGCTTTTAGCTTTCTGACAAATTGAGTTATACCATGGGTGGGGTGCAGGCCTGCTGTTTTTTTTGGTTTACTTGGGAAAAATAATTCTAATATAATTTCTTTTAGCTTTTCAAGGTTTAGCCCGATCGCCTCTTTATCCATAAGGTCCCTATTTGAATTACATAGGGTAGAGGCTTCTAAGAACACCAGTAAAAGAGCATCATAAAGGGTGCTCATATTTTCCTGTGATTTAATAAAATTGACCCATCGTACACGCCTCCTACAGTTAGATACAGTTAACCTCAGGTCATCATGAGAGTCAACACAATGGAATGCATTAGGGGTAACTGTAGGGAGGTCAACTACTAATGCGTCATGGTCGCTATCAATACGGGAAGAATTCTAAAATCAAGCATCCTATCCCAATAGTTAGTATTTAGCAGGATGTAATCCAATATGAACTCTCGATTTTTACTATGGAATGTAGAGGCACATGATGTTTTGGAAGGTGATCTGCCATTGCAAGTTCTAAGTGAATAATTTAAAGTAAGGCCATTCATCTGGATTGCCAAAGGCGTCCATTTGGTCATCGATGGACAACCAGATTCCAGGGTTTTGAGAAGGGGATCCTCCTCGGGAATACTATCACAGTTCAAGCCCTCGAGGGGCTCGAACTGGCAGTTGAAATCCCCTCCTAATATAACCATGTGATTTGCGGGAGTGCTAGCTAAAACTATGTCAAGCTCCTCAAAAGTGGTGGACTACTTTCCTCTAGGTGTAGGTCTTGAATATACATTAAGTAGTTTGATAGGACTGTGGAGGGGAAACTGCAGCTGTACACATAGTATATCTCTAGAGGATATATCTAGTTGGACTGCCGTACAGCCGAGATGGATGCCTACCCATATAATTAGTCCCCCCGAGGGTCTTCACCCGCAGAGATTGCCGGAGTATGGAAAAAAGCAAACCCTTGAATAGTGACTTCTCCTCTTGCCCATGTTTCCTGGAGCATACATATGTCATGTTCTGCAATAAATGATCTCCACTCCGGATCATCTAGTTTGCTATTAATTCCTGCTACATTCCAGGACAGGACTTTTGTGATTTCTTCAATGGCTGTTTTCGTGTTACCGTTTTTCAGAGCCGGGGGATGGCAATTCTTTGGTCCTACAGATAGAGCTACTTGCACATCTACCTTCTCAAAGCTTCTCGCGGCTGGGGGGAAAGGAGGGCCAGGTGAAAGTACAAGCCCATCCCCTATTGGAGGACTGAAACGGGAACCGCTCAGGTACTCTCTGCCTCGATCTTCCTGCCTAGGGGAGTGGGGTTCAGATGGGTGTACCCCATTTTCAGGATTATCTAAATTTACCAGTTTAACCTCCTGTGCCACTACTGGGTCTACCAACTGTAAATCTACCCCTTTGAGGGGGCTAAACCTATTTCCAGTAGATATATTAAAACTGGACTGGTTTCTCCAGTTTTTGCCAGTGTTTAGCGAGAAGTGGTTGGTATTGAGGGATCTCCATCTCATATGGTTTCCGTGCTTGTGCCTCTGTGGAGCTCTGGGAGGGTAAAAAAAGCCCAAGGGAAGTAGAAGGATATTACCCGTATTCATACCCAACACAGATGTTAAAATTCTTTCAGTAATAACAGGATTTCTAAAATTAATGACTATACAATTACTGTGAATATCTTTGTGACGTGCACCAATCCAGCCCACCCTTCTAGTGAATAAAATCTCTTCTGGGTTTTCGTAACAGTAGTCGCTATGGTTGCTCAGCCAAAGTACGCTTTTATTTCTTAGCTCTTGATAAGATTCTGTCAGACCCTTTCTTAGCTTAGGTACCCCAGCCAGAATCAACACATATGGGGTTGTGCCGGCGGGAGATTTGTATTTGGTGGATTAGAGAGTTCGTCAGTTTGTTCAAAAAGGGAGCGTGCTACTGGTTGACTTTTGCCAATATTCTTTTTGATTTCCCCAGCGCTGCCTGTTACTGTTGGTTTGGCCATTTTTCCCTTTGCTTGATTTGTGATGGGATTAACTACTCCTTTTTCCATAGTAATCCTCGCCTGTATTTGAGCACCTGAAATTATGTTAATTAATGGCGCTAATACTTTTCTACTCATGGTAGTATTAGGTTTGTCTCTCGTTGGATTATTTGTAGTATTACCACTAATATTATTCTCCTGGCGGAGCTTACTCTTGGTTGATGCCCCCGTGACCAATGATGATTTTAGACCCTCCAACCTTTCTAATATAGGCCTAAGTTCCTCCTTGATGATTGCTCTCAACTGGCTCTGTAAATTAATTACCAAAGATGTCACCCAACCAGGTTGCTCATCAGTTTGTACAATGGAATCTTCTGCCAAATTGGGCATCAGGGATTTTACTGCATCTACAGTGTTATCATGTATTTTTTTCCGCTTTGCTGATGGCTTTGCTTGTGGTCTTAGCTTGGTTTTAGTGTTTCTATCTAGCCTCGGCGGGTACTACATGGCTCGGGTTCCCTATTTGTAGTTTCTGCAATTGTAGGTAAGTCACTTGACAGCTCAAATAGTGATGGTTCTGTTTCATCAGGGGAGTGGGGAATCAATGTGTTAGCGTCTAAGTTAGGTGTAATTGATAGCCGCCTTTCCGTTCTTTCAATTTCAGAAGCTACTGCCCCTAATGCTTTCACCAACATCCTATCAATTGATGTTTGTTTCTGGACGGGTGTATGCTGGGGTCGTGGCAGTTTCTTTTCTGGACATGCCTTTTTACCCATTCTACAATATACCAAGTCGGAAAAAGGAGTATAGAAAAAGTAATAATTACTATTTAGGAGAAGCTAAGCTATCAAAAACAAAGCAATCTTATGTTTAGCAATGTATTTGCAATTGTAGCGAGTCCTTGTGGAGGTGAAATTGACAGGTGACTAAGTTATTAATTGTCCATCTCTTAGGGCTAAATAGAGTGTTGACAGTACCTTTTTGTCCTTGGCTTCTATTAACAAATGCAAGTGGGGGTCGCCCAGCCTGGCCTCTTCGGGCCACAGACAGCCTGCCCTTTGCCCGGGCTTAGCCAACGCTGCTCGCGCGCTTCCCGGGGGACTGAGAAGACTTGTTGAATAAGTACCGCCTGGTGTCAGGGGTCGGGCTGTGTGGCCGCAGTGCGCTGTGCTCTGTTGGCTCCTTGGGAGCCGAGCCCGGTGAATTGCTTGACCCCTGCTGGCTCCTGCCAGCAACTCCGACCTCGAAGCGTCTCCTGTGGAGCAGGAGATGCCAGAAGCTAAGTATCCCCCGGTGTCAGGGGGCGGGGCTGTGTGGCCGCAGTGCGCTCTGCCCTGTTGGCTCCTGGGGTGGCAAGTCCGGTGAATTGCTTGACCCCTGCTGACTTTTGCCAGCAACTCCGACCTCGAAGCGTCTCCCGCGGAGCGGGAGACACGAGAAGCTAAGTATCCCCTGGTGTCAGGGGGCGGGGCTGTATGGGCCCAGTCCGCTGTGCCCTCTTGGCTCCTGGAATATACTCAACAAAGAAAATAGCCAGACAGATTTATTTTTTGGACTTTAGATACCACCCAGCCTATCAGTTCTGGGGGGCCAACTATTTTATTTTAGTATTTTTATCTATTTTTAGAAAAACATGTTTTCATTTGGTTTGTATATGTCATCAAACAAACAGTCATCGAACAGTGAAAAATACATACAAACAAATAAAGTGTGCAATAAATATACAAGTGTTCAAAATATACACAATCAATACTGTTCATTTTTAGAAAAAACACCAACAACAGTTTAATCAGATACCTAACAATTATTTAGCGCTAAGAACCAGTCCTTCATATTGGGTACAAGAAGCCAGGCGGACAAACGATTCATAAGTGATGCCTGCCTGTCTAATTAAGCCGGGGATGAGGTAATGAATTGTAGGGTTCCAGAGCTAGGGTAACAAAACATATTAATTTTTAACGACCCTAGTGGCACCCTTCTTCTTTGTCCCGGGCTTGGGGTCAACGCGTTTCAAACCACAATATTATTATGGGTTCTCCTCAGGACACGGACTGGATGGAGCCAATGCTGTAAATAATAATAATGATGGAAGTTGGTGTAAGTATTGTGTCAATATTAAAGAATTAAAAACTCAGACTCGAGACTCAATGGATGGTATAAATGGATTCCTGAACATGGCACTTGTATGTCACTTATGTGTCATTGCAGTTAATGGATTGACTTGCGGGTGTCGGAATTCTGTAACTGGACAAGAGTAGAAATCAGGACCTCTTATTGTATCAGGTGCCACAGTGTTTTATTAGGACAGCCATAAATAATAATATGCATACCTTCGCATTAGGTTGCGTCGCCTATACACTCAGAGGGGGATCGGCCTTTGATTGGTCTTCAGTTCAAGCAAACGACTTCTCAGTTCGTTGATGGATTTCAAAGCGGACCTGGCCGAAAATGACGAAGAATATCTATGAGTCTCCCGACTCTCCATTACCAAATAAATGTGCATGTACATGCACTATCCACAGCGTGTATACTCACTTTTTCGCTGGGGGGACCTGCTCTGTTGGCTCCCTTACGGCGTCTGGCATTAGCACGCCGCGAGCATGGAAAAGGCAATTAAAGGGGCCGCACATTAAGGGAATGATGGTATACATTTTTTTACAAAATCCGAAATATATATGAGTAAATAGATATACAATTATTTTAAAAAAAAACTGATAAATATAGATGGAAATGTCCAAAAAATAAATACCATAAAACCAGGAGGTATAATTATAAGTAAAAAAACACTTTTTTTTACTATAAAAGCACATACGTGTTTTTATATTTTACTTAACAAACACTATAGGGATATTGTAGTTAGATATTGACATTTAACAAACCTTTGAAATTCACTGAAAAAATCATAGGTTTCAGTTACGATAACGTTAGAAATTATCATTTAAAAAACCTTTGAAATTCACTGAAAAAACATAGGTTTCACACACGTTATAGTTAGGAATTAGCATTTAAAAACCCTTAGAAATTCACTGAAAAAAACATAGGTTTCACACATGTTATAGTTAGCTGGACATTTCATACAAAACCATTGAAATTCCCTGGTATAGTTAGTTCAGCTAACTATAACTCGCCCGCCTGCAATGCACTGCTGATGATGTCACATATTACATCACTCATGACATGGTCAGTGACATCACTCATGACATCACTGATGACATCTCAAATGACATCACTGATGACATCACTGTCAAACATCCATTTATTTGCATATTCTGTAGCTGCCAGCTATTTTAACTTTTTAACCTCACTTGATACTCGCGCTGCCACATAGTTCGCAGGCGCTTTCTGTAGCTTGGACATTTGGGGGCATATACTCAGGCTCTTACCTGCACTATAATTGTGGAACCACCCGCACTTTGCGGGACTTGGGCAGATTATTAGGCAATATGGAACTGCTCGCGGCGTTTCGGCCGCCATCTTGGGTGGGTGTTCTCCTGGTTGGGCGGTTTTACAGGCGCCATCTTTTTGCGGGTCCAGAGGCTTTCCTCACAGGACTCCCGCGCAGCTCAGTGTATAAGGGGATGAGTGAGCAGGCGTGCAGTGTGGGCGCGCAGCGGGCGTGTCAGCGGCGCGCCGGAGGTGCGCCAGAGGTAAGCCGGTTTGCGCCCGTTCGTGTACCGGGTGCGTCTAGCGTTAGCCTTGCTGCCCCCAACTGCCTGGTGTATTCCAGGGTTGAGTTGTGCTCGCTGGGCCGCCATTCCAGCATGGGCAGGCAACCGGGCACTATTCCTGCCTCCTCTGGGGCCCTTTCTTGCGGATTGCTTAACGATCGCTCGCTCTGCAAACATCATGCCGAGATTGCGCTTCTCATTGAATCCTCAAAGCTGGACGTACATTTCTTGACCGAAACTTGGACAAGGGCGGATAGTGGAGTAGAGCTTGGATGGGCTTGTCCCCCGGGCTATACGATTAAGCATAATCCGTGAGCAAATGGGAGAGGTGGTGGAGTGGGTTTTATTTTTAGGGACTCAATCGCCCTCTCACTGCTTGAAGTCAAAGGGGTTACTGGCTTCGAACTTTTGGGGTTTTCCCTAAAAGGCCAGAGTGGTGTACTGGTCGCTGGGCTACTCTGTTATGGACCTCCTGGCAGTGCTGTGCCACCCCCTCAGGAACTGATAGATCTTATTTATGATTTGTCTAACTCACATGCCAGGTTCTGAGTTTGGGGCGATTTTAATTTATGGCCTAATGGTCCTCATGACCTCGCCTACCGAGAACTCTGCCAGGCTTGCAGTAATGTACATCTTACGCAGCTGGTTCTCTCCCCTACCCATGTAAAAGGTCACATCTTGGACATGGTTTTTGTGGATGATTCGTAGGTCTGGATTAAGGAGAGAGCGGATCAATGCTGGACGAACCACGCGCTGATCCACTTTTCCATTCTTCTGCCAGCGGGCTTGTTGAACAATAGCGGCCATGGTAAACCTAAGTTTAGTCGGCAATGGTTGCGGATCCTGAGGTGTTCCAGTCTACCCACACTACTTCCTAGGGCTTTTACCTTTGGGGAGAATGTGGAGGAAAGTTATTCTGCTCTATGCCAGCAGATTCTAGAATCACTGGATAAGGTGGTTCCTTTTTGTAAGGCAAAATGTAAGCCTATGAGGGTCACTCCCTGGTTTTCTAACAACCTTCTTCAACAGAAACTAAGCTGTAAACAGGCGGAGAGAGCTTGGAGAAGGCACTTTTCTGAACCAGATAAATTGCTTTATAAAAAATCTCTTCAGGACTACAAAATGCTGATCAGGGGTGCTAAAGCGAAGTACCTGGAGGATACTTTGGCCAAGGCAGCGAACAAGTCTCAAATTTTGTTCAAAATAGTCAACAATCTATCTAATCCTGCCTGTGTCTCGAACGCCATTCCGGTTTCCCAGGAGTTATGTGACTCCTTAGCCTCTACCTTTGGGGAAAAAATCAGGAATATTCTGAATGGGCTTTCGGTTTCTAGTCCGATAAGCTCTCCACTTCCTCCCTCCTCAGACTTTGTTAGCATAGCGGCCTTTGATGCTTTCACGGAGGAGGTAGCACAGCCCCAGCTGACTTGCTTTCCTACTCCTTTCTTGGAGGATTTCTGTCTGCTGGCTAACAGCGTCTCTTCCGGATCTCCATTAGATCCGTTACCACATAAGTTCTGGAAGTTGTTCCAGGTGGGGCTGTTTTACCCACTTCATTCTATCTGTTGCCAGTCCCTCGTTACGGCCACGGTTCCAGAGAGCTGGAAGCTCGCAGTGGTTTCACCCCTGCTAAAAAAAGCCACCTTGGATCCTTTGTGCCCGGCGAATTACAGGCCCATCTCGCTCCTACCTTTCTCTGTAAAAATATTGGAGAAATTGGTCACAAAGGTCCTGTCTAGCTTCCTTGAATCCAACGCCTGTCTGGACATGGCCCAATTTGGCTTTAGGCCGGCCCACAGCAATGAGTCAGCTTTGGTGGCTGTTTTGGATGCCATTTGCTCGCGTGTATCTTTGCAATTGGCAACAAGCCATGGCCCTGCCGCCTTTTCAGTCAGCTGTTAAAAAAGTAAATCAGGGCGTGCCTCAGGGCTCAGCAATCAGCCCGATCCTATTTAACTTGTATCTTCGCCCGTTGATCAGATTGATTAAGTCATTCGGCATTTCGGTCAAAAATTATCCCGATGACACTCAACTTATTTTCTCTTTTGAAGGCGGGGATGCGGTTTCTAGGGAAACATTTCATCGTTGCATGACCTCTACGGCGGACTGGCTGCGCCAGAATTCGCTCTAGTTCAATGGATCGAAAATGGAGGTTCTCCATTGTTCTTTGGATCGGTTGCCTCGTCCTCTACCTGAGGAGTTTTGGCCTACTTCCATTTTAGGCACTGTGGCGGCTGCTGAGTCCGCGCGTAACCTGGGTGCCATGTTTGGGCCCAGCCTTCAGTTGGACGCTTTTGTCAACAAAACCACTGCGACATGCATGTTATTGCTCCGTAGATTACGGAAAATTCTCCTGCTACTTCCCCCCTCAGCAAGGATTGAAGTAGTGCGTAGTATCATCCTCAGCAGGTTAGACTACTGTAACGCACTGCTTCCAGTGGCCCCTAATATCTTGGTCTTGAAGCTGCAGCGAGTTCAGAATATGGCAGCTAAGCTGGCCCTTTCCCGTCCACGTTCTGCTTCCTCTTCCCTTGCACATTTTCGGATCTTCACTGGTTGCCTGTTCAGCAACGGATCTGTTTTAAGGCTTCCTGCCTGGTCTTCAGAGCTCTGCACGGTTTGAGTCCAATGATGTTGCAAGATCTCTTTTCCTGGTACTCAGCCGCTAGAACCCTGAGGTCCTCTTTGGCATTCTTAGTGACAGTTCCTAGGACAAAAAAGGTGAGGGTGGGCGGCCGCTCTTTCAGCTTTACGGCCGCCAAACTTTGGAATTCCTTACCGCTGTCTTTGAGGAGCAGGCAGGACTTTTTGTCTTTCAAAAAGGATCTTAAAAGTCATCTTTTACCAATGGCTGTGTAAAGCTTGTCACATGTAGGTAGTGTTTTGGTCAAAGCGCCAGGATACCCTTTGGGTGACAGCTGCGCTTAATAAGTATGTGTTACTTTATATAACATTACATATACAGCTATACACACACTACTACACTAACTTTTACAAAAACGTACACATACTTACTCTCTTAAACAATCACTTATAGAAACACATACTTATTTATACAGGAACTCTTCTAATCTCTCACTCTCACATATAATCACTTATATACATCAATACTCACATATACTAGATTAAAACATATGTAGTTACTCATACAGATACTATTGAGACAGCCATTCACTCACTAACACACCCATACACACACTCATCCACCCATTTAGTCCTGCACACATACTGTCTTCAAAACACATACAAACAGTGAGTCACTCATTCATGCATCTATGCTCTAAGTAATACCCCCCACCAAACCATACAGACACTCATACTGATACTCAAAAAAATCAATAACCCATATACAAACTCATGTAGCTACTCACCAACCCATGCAACCACTTATACACAAAGTGAGATACTGACACAGATATTTACATATTTAAACATTGCTTGCTAATACATGTATTCACTAAGATGCATTTAATAAGTCAGTTATACAATCAATTTTACAAAAAAAACATCCATTTAGACAGGTATTTAACCATTAATTCTTCCAACCACCTTTAGATATACATATAAAAAAAAAATATTTTTCAGAAAGACACACATTCACTGGATGATGTCATCAGTGATGTCATCAGTGATGTAATTTGAGATGTAATTTTTATTTTTTATTTATTTTTATTTACAGACTTGTACCGCGCTGGGAATCGACTCCCTGAGGAGTATCTCCGCGCCTTTGGCAGCATCTGAGAACAAAAAAGGCCCTGTCTGATGTTAACAATTGCCCAACCAAAACTAATAGTTAAACAGGAAAGTTTTTAGTTTTTTCCTAAAAGGAAAGTGTTCCTTACAGACTCTGATATCATAAGGGAGATCGTTCCAGAGCTTCGGGCCTGCTACAGACAGAGCCCTTCCCCCTTGTCTGGTCTGCCAGAACCTAGGGACACATAACAATTCTTGATCTCCAGATCTCAGAGCTCTCGAGGGGATGTAGGGAATTAATTTTTTAGTTAAATAATTAGGACCTTTACCAGTGAGGCATTTATGGATAATGCAGCACGTTTTAAACAACACCCTCTGTTTTACTGTGAGCCAATGAAGTTGATTTAGTAACGGTTTTGAGGGTGTGCGAGCCGGGGCATTGAGAACAAGACGTGCCGCCGTGTTCTGCACGACTTGAAGTCTGGCAATGATCCCCTCATTGGCGGCTAACAGCAAACCATTACAATAATCCAGTCTGCTCAACACGAGCGACTGAACTAGTGTTTTCCTGGTGGTATCAGGTAACAGGTGGAATACCCTTCGGAGAAGACCATTAACGTGGAAACAGGAGCTTACCACTTGATTAGTGTGATGTTTAAGGGCGAGCTCCTGCTCCAGTTTAACTCCTAGGTCTTTCACTACCACTTTGGGCACAGGGACTGGGCCTAGGTCTTGAGGCCACCAGTCAGGAGTCCACAGTCGTTTGGCTTCCCCAAAGAGCATCACCTCAGTCTTAGAGACGTTACACTGAAGGACGTTTGCTGCCATCCAATATGCCACCTCTTTCATCCCCCGGGCAAAGGAGTTACGTACTTCAGGAGTCATGATTTTAAACGGGAAGAGGAGTTGAGTATCGTCTGCATACGATACAGGGATGAACCCGTGGGATCTCATGATGTTAGCTAGGGGCGCCACACAGATGTTAAAAAGCGTTGGGCTCAAGCAGGAGCCCTGTGGCACCCCCTTTGAGATCTCCACCTCCTCTGACTGGTAAGGACCCAGTATGACTCTCTGAGTGCGATTGGTGAAAAAACTCCTTAACCCGCCCAGCGCCTTGCCTCCCAGACCGATGTCAATTAGTCTGGAGGTCATGATATCATGTGATACAGTGTCAAACGCAGCTGACAGATCTAAAAGCACCAGGATAACGGAATAACCCTTATCCTGTAGCATATGAAGATCGTCAGCGACGGACAGCAAGGCGGTCTCAGTGCTGTGCCTGGGCCTGAACCCCGATTGGGAAGGATCAAGTCCCCCCGCACTTTCGATGTATTTAGATAAGTGCCGGTTTACAAACTTCTCAGTGAGCTTCCCTAAAAAAGGGAGGAGGGAGATGGGTCTCAAGTTTGTCAGATCGGTCCAGGGAATGGAGTTATTCTTCCGTAGCGGTCTGACCAAAGCATGCTTCCAGCCTAGGGGAACTTCCCCTGTGCTCAGGGAGAGATTGACTACCTGCCGAATTCCAGAACCCAGCTCGTCGCTAAGAAGTGACATGACCCGTGCTGGGATAATATCTGAAGGGCACCCACTCTTTGTTTGGGTGATAAGAGTGGTTATCTCCTCCATAGATATTGGCGGGAATACTTCAAGCTTACTGATCTTATTTTCTGCTGAGCTGAGATGTGGCTGAACCATGCTATCAACAGTTCCCATGTTATTGGAGGTGGATTTGGAGGCTAAGATCTTAGTGTAAATGCCTTCTATTTTTCTGACAAAGAACTGTGAAATGTTATTACAGAGTTCCTGGGACTCAATCCCCTCCGTTTCGCAGACCGAGGGCTTGGTAAAGGTTTGTAGAATTTGATAGAGTACCTTGGAGTTTTTACCAGCTGCTGATAATTGGGCTGCGATATGGTGTTTCCGCGCAGCCCGAATAGCTTTATGGTAAATTTTTAAAGAGGTCCTGTGATTTTCTTTGTCCTCTGCCTTACGTGTAACTCTCCAACGTTTTTCTAACTTCCTCGCAGTTAGCTTTAATTGTCTAAGATCGTCTGTAAACCAAACTTCTTGTTTTGGGGCAGGCCGTGGTTTATATGTCCTCAAAGGAACAACATGGTTAATAGTTAAGGTTAAAGCTTCATTGAATTTGGCTAATGCAGAGGTAACGTTGTCCCCACATTCACCCAATTGGGTTCTGTGTATTTCCTCCTGAAGACCTCTGAAGTTAGTTTATTCCAGGGTCTTCTGACTTCTGCCATAGTCCTCTGGATGCCCTTTACCTTATAATTAGAGCGGGTGTAGAATTCAATGATTGCGTGGTCAGTCCAATCCACTTGAATGGGAGGCAGACATTTTATAGAAGTAGAGTTACATAGCACAAGATCGAGAGTATGGCCAGCTATGTGTGTAGGTCCCTGATTCATTTGGTTAAAACCAAGTGTGGCCAGGTCAGCCAAGAGTGTCTGTGCCTCCACACATGTCGCTATTTCGCTGTGGACATTAAAGTCCCCTACCACGATAAAATCTGAATTCACCTGCATGTGGGGGGCTAGCGCTTCCAAAAGTTGGATGGAGAAATTCCCTAAAGGGCCTGGGGGTCGATAAACTAGTGCACCTTTCCTAGTTTCCCTTGAACTAGGGTTGATAGTAAAAATCAGGAGCTTCATTTGCAGGTTACACACCGTTTCGGTGACCACCACCTCCATTTCTTGCTTGAAAACAATGGCTAGCCCACCATCAGCGATGTCATCAGTGATTTAACTGACCATGTCATGAGTGATGTAATATGTGATGTCATCAGCAGTGCATTGCGGGCGCGTGAGTTATAGTTAGCTGAACTAACTATAACGGGGGAATTTCAATGGTTTTGTATGAGTGAAATGTCCAGCTAACTATAACATGTGTGAAACCTATGTTTTTTTCAGTGAATTTCTAAGGTTTTTTAAATGCTAATTCCTAACTATAACGTGTGTGAAACCTATGTTTTTTCAGTGAATATATATATATATATATATATATATATATATATATATATATATATATATATATATATATATATATATATATATATATATATATATATATATATATATATATATATATATATATATATATGTATATATATATATATATATCCAAGAAAACCTCCTACACCTGTAGAGAGTGGAGACCACACCAGGGGAACGAAATGGAAGCTCTTTATTCACACCAGCTTAGCTAATGCATTTCGGCATTTGTTTGCCACAAGTGTCCGGTGAATTTCCATTCATGCAGCGATACTGTCCTGCTGCTTAAAGTAGCCATGTGACCTTTCCTCCGCCTCCGATGTTGAAGACCCACCCGTTGTAGTTCCAGGCGTCGTCAGGAACTGCAACTCCCAGAATGCAGCTGTGTGCTTCCAGGTAGGTAGTGTGCTGGAATGACAACCTTGTGGTCAGGCGGAAAGCAGGATGGCATGAATGAGACCCCAGACCCTGCTTGCAATGTGAACAAAGCTTCCTTACGTCCCCTACCGCTCCTACCCCGAAGTCACAGTTCAATTTTTCACGGGGACCGCAATGTCTGTGCATGCTGCCCAACACGGGAACAGTGTCCTCGTTTCCGCTGCAAACTTGCCTGGACTTCTTGGCGGACCCAGGCAGAACCAATACCTTGGAGTCGAGAGAGCCGAAGCAAAAGCCAGAACAGTCCGGGTCCAATTGTAGAGCGGGGGTCTCCAAACTGCGTTTCTGGCAAGAACGCAGAAAATATCCAAGAAAACCTCCTACACCTGTAGAGAGTGGAGACCACACCAGGGGAACGAAATGGAAGCTCTTTATTCACACCAGCTTAGCGAATGCATTATATATATATATATATATATATATATATATATATATATACACCTATAACATATAATCTAATAAAAAAGAACATTATATTATACATTTGATTATTAAAATATTTAATCATTTTTAAACTTACATTTTGCACTCCATTGACTCCAACAGTAGAAAAAGTGTTGGATAGCAGAGAGGTACAAATTACTATTCCCACTCCAGTGAGTGCAACAGTAGGAAAGTGTTGGAGAGGGGAGGGTTACATTTACCATTTCCACTCCAGTTAGTGCAACAGTAGGGAAAGTGTTGTATAGCGGAGAGGAAACAATTACTATTCCCACTCGAGTTAGTGCAACAGTAGGGAAAGTGCTGGATAGCGGAGGAGTAAATTTACTGTTCCCATCTCAGTGAGGACAAAAGTAGGGAAAGTGTTGGATAGCGGAAAGGTAAAAATTCCTATTCCCACTCTAACTACTGCAACAGTAGGGAAAGTGTTGGATGGCTGAGGGTAAAGAATTACTATTCCCACTGCGGTGAGTGCAACAGTAGGGAAAGTATTGTATATCGGAGGGCTAAAAATTACTATTCCCACTCCATTTACTGCAACAGTCGGGAAAGTGTTGGACAGCAGAGGGGTACAAATTACTATTCCCACTCCAGTGAGTGCAACGGTAGGGAAAGTGTTGGATAGCAGAGGGTTACAATTACTAATCTCACTCCAAAGAGAGTAACAGTAGGGAAAGTGTTGGATAGCGGAGGGGAAAAAATTACTATTCCCACTTCAGTGAGTGCAACAGTAGGGAAAGTGTTGGACAGTAGAGGGCTAAAATTAATACTCCCAACAAAGTCAATCGAAAATAAAAAAGTAAAAAAATATCAACTGCAATACAAAAATGGTTAATAACACAAAAAGGTAAATTATATAAAAATATTGAAAATGACAAAAGATAGGAATATATTAGAATGTTAACAAATTCTAAAATGAACCTAAATACATTAATTTATAAAATATTTAAAAAGATTTTACTGAAAAACAACTATATTTAATATAAATTAATTATGATCAAAAACATCAACCATTACACAAAATCAATATTTCTTATTTCTTCCCTATAACACCGCACATTTCACAACACACATTTAAATTTCTTAAAAACGGTACCTCCATAATTAATATAATTAATTATAAAACAAACAACTATTATTAATTAAAACAAACCAAACATAACTCCTATAAAACCAAAATCCAGACACAAAATGAAAGCAAACAATTACCATAAAAATGTATCAATTAATAAATTATGATAATGAGAAAATAATTTATAATAAATAAAACTTAGAATGCTTTACACCCTCTACCCCAACAAACACCACAACACACACATAAAAATAATTACACGATTTTCATAACTAGTTTTACATTATTAAATTATTATCAATTAACAACGTAGTAGATAATTGAAAATTATTTACTTCCCAACCGTTACCACTATAAACCCTACAACTCACATCTCAAATTAATTACACAATTTCCATAATTAATTTGTAATATTTAATTTCCATTAATCAATTATTTATTATTATATATTTTTAAATAAATTACTTCACACCCTATTTCCTTACAAACCCACAACCCGCTCCTACAAAATTGTCACAATTAACATAATTACCAATTAATTAATAATAATTAACCCCCAATTAATAATTATTTAATAATAAATGAATTCCCACAATTAACACTCTATACTCTAAATTAAATAAATACTAATAAATACCAATTATTAATCAATGTATTATAATTAAATTACTTCCCACCCTATTCCCCTATAAACCCACAATCCACTCCAAAAACAAAATACCACAATTAACATAATTATCAATACATTAATTAATAAAAAATAACAACCAATTAATAATTAATTAATAACATATTAATTACCACAACTAACCCTATAAAATCTAAAAATAAATAAATATTGATAAATACAAAATATAAATTAATTTATTATAATTAAATTACTTTCCACCCTATTCTTCTATAAACCCACAACCCACTCCTAAAAAGAACACAAGTAACATAATTATCAATCAATTATTTAATGAAAACTAACAACAAATTACCAATTATTTATTAATACATATATTAACACTATCAAATCTAAATTAAATACATACTAATAAATAAAAAATATGAATGAATGTATTATAATTCAATGACTTCCTACCCTATTCCCCTATAAACCCACAACTTGCTCCTTAAAAAAATAACACAATCGACATAATTATCAATTAATTAATTAATTATTAAAAGTGAACCACCAATTAATAATTAATAATAAATTAATTACCACAATTAACACTATACTATCTAAACTAAATAAATAAAAAATATTTTTTAATTTATTATAATTAAATTACTTCCCACCCTATTCCAGTATAAACCCACAACCCGCTACAGACCTAAAAAATGCAAAATTAAATTAACATAAAATTAATCACTACACAAAATTTAACACATATTTAAAAACAAAAGCTAAACATATTTAAAAATATCAGATCAGATACTTTTAAAATACATGCTAAAAAAACACAACACTATTATAAAAAACGATATTTTAAACAACTATATTTTTGCAAACCATATTACTGACTTCGATATTTTAAAAAACAATTTTTCTATCGACATTCCTGTATCACGATATTTGCAACTCGATATTTTTGTATATCGATATTGAAAACTCAATATTCTATCTGTGCAGCATTTTCTTGCTTAGCCATCTAGTGTGCCTCTGCAAGGATGTGGATTGGCTGCCTGGGGTTGGATTGCCAGGGGCTGGGGAGGAGCAGTGGCTCCAGAAATCCTGATGACTCAGGGCTAAGCTGAATAGACCTGAGCTGCATTTAGAGTAGGGGGAGATTTCCTCTCACCTGAATGGGCCTGGTCTGCCTTCCACAATGCTGTCTCCACCTCCTGCCAGGAAGCTGCACCAGAGGACAGAACCAGTTTTGGCCAAGCACAAGGCTTTCTGCCACCAGAGAACAAAGGAATTTGCAGTATAAATATTGGGGCAGAGACCCCAGACGTTTAGATCATTTCTGGGAATCATGAGGGGTCTTTGGCAAGGAGAAGAGCCGGAAAAGCTGATGAAGAATACTATGCTGTTTTCTGTCTGAGGTTTGCCTGCAGTGACTACGTGCTGCCAAGGAAAGGAGAAAAGGACTTTACTGTCTTCTGTGTCCCCTGCTTGGGGAAGATCTCCAAGGGCTTGAATTGAGCTTGACTCCTGTTCTGAAGTCTCAGGTACACAAAGACGTAATCACCAGCTCCCCTCAATTTTCTTTCCTGGGAGTTCTGACCTTCTCAGAGGTGCCTGCTGTTGTTTTGAACCTCTGGAGGCTGTTTGTCACTGGTAGCTAGGAAACATAATGTAACTCTGAGAAGCAAGATGTATTTACACCTGTTTCCGATGCATCACCAAACAAATTGTGGCAGCACTTGCCTGCGGCTCGAGAAATCGCTGCATGGTGCATCGAGTGCACCGATCTCCAAAGTCTGAGATCACTGCATCGATTTCAAAGCAAGGCCTGCTGTGCGGCTGCAAGAATCCATGCATCATTCAGGATTGTCGTAGCTCATCAAGGTGCCAAGTTTGTCACCTTATTGGGGGATGCAGTAAGAAACGGATGCATCACCTCCCAGGCAGTAAGGATCTGACTCATCACCTCTCCCGGCGCAGGGAACTGCCAGGTCACCTTCCCTGAGGTTAAGGAACTGACGAATCACCATCCCTGCAACCTGTTTTGTTTGTTTGTATGACGCATCGAAGGTACTTCGGAGGCCATTAGTATGACAGGCAGACAAATACCCCTGAGAATCGGGACCGGCTGCAATGCTTGCATCAGTCCCGCACCCTCAATTAGGATGTGCCCGCCACACTGGCGGGTGCATGGCGCATTTGTCACTGAAAGCACTGCCTGCGGCAATGCCACAAAGGCAAGTTGTGCCTTTCAATGCACAACGTGACAGGCACTGCGCGGTGCCAGCCCCGTTGTACATTGAAATGCAGGGAGGCACCATAGGTATCCCCCCATGTGCACTCCCCATCCCCCAGATTACCTGGGGGTCCCGCAGCCAACACAGCATACCCTTCTGTGGCAACAATGCCACCACAGAAAGGCATGTTTCCACCCCATTGTAATATGGCTGGCAGTGTCTAATAGACGCGCCACCATATTGAACCCTTTTCCCCCCGGGCAACTTGTTTCCTGGACGGAAAAGTGGCGGATGGTCTTTCCGTCCGCCGGGGACCCCCCAGCCACAGTAATGTGGTAGGGGGTCTTTGCTACATGGATGGTGGGTGGATCTCCCTCACCGGGCCAGCGGTGACTACAGCCGGCCTGGTGGGGGCGACTGCCCGCCATCCTAATGGGTCCCTTTGTGTGAAAAGTGATGCATCTGCAATTTCTTTTGAACTGAACTATTTCTACCATCTGAAAGTCATATTTTAATTAATGTATTGTGGATTTTTGTCATTTGGTCTTGTTTTGGTTCAGATAAAGATTACTCATTTTTCTAAACTGCTGTGGCGTCCATTTTTTGTCTTTTCACTTTATTACTGTATGTGTTCACAAATGCCCATGACATTTCCTCTGAGATAAGCCCGTCTGCTCATGCCAAGGGGGTGCGCAGGGGTTATTTTAGGAGTGTATGCCCCTTACCTTGACTAGACATTGGTGGTCAGCGGTGAGGACCTGGACTTGCATTTGTGACTTACATACAGTGATTGGTGTACACTACTAGTTGAGTGCAGACCATTACAAGACCACATACATTTGGTAGATATTTTTTCCTTGAAATTTTTGGCATCTTGAGAGCTGCCAATTTTCACCATGAGTAAACCTGCATCACTTTCATCTGTGGATATTGAATTTGAAGGTGTTGATACCTACACTGTGTGAATGTTTGATTAGTGCACAACCTCTTTCTTTCCTGAAAAGATATACAATAGTTCTTTAACTTATGGGTGCTACTGAGGTAACACCTCGTGTCCAGGGCGTTTTGTAAATTAGAACAACATGTGGTTCCAGCTAGCAGTTGGTCCCATCCCTTAGCGCACATCTTCTTGTACTTGGGTATGAATCCCAAGGACTCCACTATAAATGTTAATCCAACTCAATACAGTAACGTTATTTATTTCATCAATTGAGTTCAAAGATTCTTATGTTCTATTCACATAATTTTATCCATTCTCATATCTCTGGCGTTAGTTTCTCCTATGCATTTCGGGCATAGTGCCCTTCTTCAGGGAACATTACTGAGGAAGAAGATAAATGACATGTTTTTATAATCTTCAGAGTAACTAATATACATGTTTGGCATGTTTATACTCTCATGAATGCCATAGTTAACAAAAAAAATTATACTTTAGATCAAGTGCAAAATTCAACATATTATCGATATATCAAACATCGTTCTATTTCACAACAGTAACAAGAAGTGTAAGCACTTACATGCCAGATTCCTAGATTTAGTTGATGTGATGATAGTAGCAAAACTGAAAACAAAAAATACATAACCAACGGGTCAGACACATCGTTTTACTGAAACTATTAGACTTATCTAACATTTCTGTAGTTTAGGCTTTTCACAAGCACTTACTTCTGAGACGTGGACGTCTCTTCGCTCCTATCGCTTCCTGAATGCGTGCGGTTTCAGTTACCTAGCGGGTTGCACGCTTGTCTATTTCTTGTGTACGTCTTAATGTGAAGCACACTGATTGGGCGTCCACATTCAACATGGTTACTACTAAAACTAGAAAACGGACTCTATCGAATTTCCCCGGAAGAGTATTCCGTCAATTTCAAATCAATGTAATGTATGCGATTGATTGGTCAGGATGCCTATTGGCGACAATTAATGAGTTTCAAAGAATATATATCAATATGTTAAATAAAATTGAAGTAAGGGACAAAAACATTAGGTATCGCTATACTGCAGTCCATATTTACACAAGTTCATTCATAAGTAACACGAAAATTCAATCCGATCATTTAACCCATAGGGCTTTATCGAGTTTATTTTGTAAATTCAAAAGTTCTCTCTTCTCAATAGATGTTTGTTGATGTCTACTCCTTCTCTCTGGGTAGCTGTTTCCAGAATGATGAATTTCAATTGAGAAACATTGTGATGAGCTTCTGCGAAGTTTACTGTTATGTTTGATTTTTGATTTTGGGTTTGTATATTGGATTTGTGTTCATTTAATCGTATTTTGATTTTACTTTCTGTTTTACGAATATAAACTTTCCCGCATGGGCATTTCAATAGGTAAATGACATGAGTCGAATCACAAGTTCCATTTACTTTTAGTTTGATATCTTGACCTCTCATGGGATGAGTTATCACTGTTCCCTTTATAATATTGTTGCAATTTCCACAGTGCATACATGGTCGAGTTCCTTTATATGTTTCCACTTTATCTGTTGTGGTTTTTAGTATTTCACCCAGATTTTTACCTCTAGTGTAGGCAAACAATGGCGGCTTCATTAATGATGTTTTGAAATCCGGTTCAATTTCTATGATAGGCCAATGCTTTTTTGTGATTCTTTTAAATTGTATACTAGCAGTTGAAAATGTCGATACTGGTACCATTCTCTTTTCTTCAGGTTTTTTTTGATTTAGTTAGCAGATCCTTTCTCGAGATGTTGTTTACTTTTTATTTTGCCTTATCGATGATAGTTTGTGGATATCCCCTTTCGGTGAATCTTTTCTGCATTTCATTAAATCTTACTGTGGTCTTTTCTGGGTTTGACGTGATCTTTTTGACTCTCATCAACTGCGAAGTGGGTAGATGTTGTTTGAGGGCTAATTGATGGAAACTGTTGTAGTGAAGTGTATTGTTTTTGTCTGTGTTTTTTCTGTAAATGTCTGTTTCTAGACCTTCGTCTGTCCTTCTGATTTCCACATCTAGAAATGTGATCCTTTGATCAAAGATGTCCCATGTTAGTTGTATTCGTTCATCAACTTTATTTAGCTCATTTAGTGCTTGTTCTAGTTTCTCTCTAGTATTGCACCAAATAATGAAAATGTCATCGATAAATCTCACTATCATTTTGGTATTAGTTTGCCAGATTGGTTTACTTTGAATGTTCTCATCCTCATATGCCTTCATGAAAATGTTTGCATACATGGGTGCTGCCGAATTGCCCATGGAAGTTCCCACAAGTGGTTGGTACCAGTCTAATTTGTATTTGAAGTAGCTATCGTACAATGTAAAAACCAGGATTTCCATCAAGAACGTTTGCCTCGATCTGTTCCAGGCTATACTTGGAACAGAATTGAATAGACCGGGTCAAACTTGGAAAGATGTGGCCGATCGTGATGGAGCATGGGTTGGGTACAAAGAATGGATTGAGCCCTGTCTGCGTTTACCTTCTAACTTATAAGAAATTTCAACAAAATGTTGGCTGATAAGGTGAAGTTCAGTGGAGCAAGGATGCAGGCAGGCGATGTCCAAAAAGCAAGCATCATCTTCTGCGAGGCCCTGGAATAAGTCACTGTAAAGATTTCTGATACTGCGTTCAGATTTAGTCTCTGTTTTGGAAGTCAAAAATCTCCAGCGGGGGTAGCTGCAGCTGGAGCCAGCAAGAGTTTCACGACAGAGCCTACCCCTATGGCAAAGGACCGCTGATCCGGATTTGCTGCTGCGGAGAAGAACACAGCGAGAGCTGCCATAAAGTCAGGCTGACTGGCGATGCACCTTGGGTGGATAGAAGGTCCCAAGTTTTGGTCTTTGGCTATCTGGGCACTGTTAGCACTTTCACCAAGGGTCTGGGACTGGAGGGGCACCACTTGAGGGGTAAGGACTCACTCGGGCTGGGCCCAGTGGGAGGTTTAAGATGGTTGGAGCCTTTTCTGTCACAGAGGTTCTGATCAAGGGGCCAGCCAACTAGCCCTTGGAGGCACTCTGGTAGTCCTGGGGTCAGCAGTGGAACAGGGCTCAAGCAGCAGGGCAGGCCTCAGAGGGTTCAAGGCAGGTTTAAGGCAGCGAGTAGTCTTCTGAAGTACACAGCAGGCCACAAAAGCCCGACAGTTGTCTGAAAGTGCATCCGCAGGTTCAGAAAGTGAAAGGAAGAGTGGGTCTGAGGGTCCTTTTTTATACCTGGTTTATTCTTTGAAGTTGGAGAAGCTTCTACAGAATTCCTTTTGAAGGGCTTGAACTTTCTTGCCTTCCCTGCCCTGGCTCCAAGCTAGCTGAATGAACAATGTAGTGGTGACAGGTCTATTCTTGTGCAAGTGGGGCTGTGCCTAGGTCCGCCCCTATACATAAAAGTACATATCCAACCTTTTAATTACAAAGCACCCTGCTCTGTGGAATACCTAGGGCCTACCTTGCATGTGACATATGCAATACAATTGGAGTTTAAGTCTTGGCAAGGGGATTATATTGCCAAATTAAACAAGCAGTTTCAATCTGCATTCAGATTTCAATGACAGACCTGGGACATGTTTTAAGCAGTAGCGGCCTGTGGTGGGAGTGCTGCCAGGTGCTGACGTGGGGCGTGGGAGGGGCAGGGAGGGGTAATAAACTACGGATTACGGCCGTTTAGAGGTACGTAAACATATAAATAAATAAAACGAATTTTGTTGCGCACGCTGCATTCGGTTTGGCCAGCTGTTTTGGTCCAGCCAAACAGACATGCACACTTAGATTTCTTTAACCCGGCTGTGTTGCACACCCGGGTTGGAAAAACGCCACAGGCACTGTCTGAGCATCTAACAAGGCCACTCGGATCAATCCTGGTGCTCATTTTATGCTATGAGAGGAGCATCTGGATTGGTGGGGAGCCCGTGCTGATGTCCCTGGGACACCATCAGGACTGAAGACGAGCACCGATGTGTTGGCGGCAGGACATGTACTGAGAAATATAAATTACTTTGATTTATAATATTCTAAATTCAAGCATTTTACATCATTCTTCATGAGGACTGGTCTTTTCAAAATTAGCAGAAAAGTGGAAAAAGCCTGTTATAGACACATAATTGGCAAAGGGGCATCTTTAACTTCCTGGTAACTTCATAGGAGCTGTGCTGCAAACATTCGCTTTGGCCAGCTGTCTTAGTCCAGCGAAACAGACATGCACACTTAGATTTCTGCCACCCGGCGGTGTTGCACACCCGGGTTGGAAAAACGCCACAGGCACTAAGGCACTGTCCAAGCATCTAACGAGGCCAATCCTGGTGCTACTCTCATGCTATGAGAGCAGCTCCTGGATTGGTGGGGAACCCATGCTGGTGTCCCTGGGACATCATCAGGAATGTAGAGGAGCACCAATGTCTTAGCGGCGGGACATGTACCCTTTAAAAAAAAATTATATCTCCCTTCCCACACCCCCTCCCACCTGAGTTTTTCGGTGGCTGCCACTGACTTTACAGCGCCCATTACACCTCCCACTGCCATGGTCCGGCCCTGCCCCATCCTACACTGACATCTGGTGAGTAAGTCAGCGGAAAATAAAATTATAATATTGTTTTATTATCATTTTATTTTTCGCTGACTGACTTTCACAAGTGAGGCGATTCTCCTCCTCCATTACAGAGGAGCAGCCCCTCGAGTTAGAGAATGTTTTTCTCAAACACAAAGAAGCAACAATTACCATGTGTTTTCGAGTTCTATTTTTGTAGGTATGGACTAACTCGCAGAATTTTTTGAGTGCATTGATTCCTCCTGTTTTGGCGCATGATACCACAGGCAGAGCATTGACATCCAACGATATGCAGTGCACATTTTTCAAGAACAATTTGTTTTGCTCTCTAAATAGTTTTTCATCAATTTGATTGTAATACGAAATCTATAGTTTGAAGAGCAACCGTAGGTAAAACTGTAAAACAGTACTGACAATAGTGCGCATTGTCTAACTGACATAGTAGTTCAGAAAGAGGATGCTCCAGGTTACGCTCCAGTACCTTTAATGATTTGAGTCTCACCCTATATATCATTTGACAAGCTCTAGCTTTGAAACTAACCATTTCCTAACCTTTGTGATATTACATTTTCTCTATGGAATTAAATATCTACACTAGCATGACACTGTTGAGCTCGAAGATGAAACAATTTCTCACTGAGGCTTTCGCTTCAGCCAAATGGTTAAACAAAAGAGCAATCTTCAAAAGGCTCTCTACAACTTGTAATGAGATTAATCTGTCCCCAGTAGCCAGAGGTATGTCCGCTTGTCTTTATTTTCTAACTGTAATAACTTCATATTGGGCAGTAGGGTAGTTGATTTATCAACAATGAGGTTTTGTACGCAAGCTTGAATTGACGAATGGATGCAATTTTATGCACCAAAATCAATAGCCTTTAATCGAGTCAAATCTGAACAAATGAAATTACTTTCCAAAGTATGCCCAGAGCCAACAAACACAATTGTTTGAAGCATACCACTTAGTTATTTTACGAGTGAATTATGGATGTAATTGTTTTGGTACAGTTATTTGTTTTCGTGAGAAATGGATGAAGCTACCACAAAGGCAAAGGTAGTTCCCAAGAAAGACATATTTCAATTCACACGTTTGCTATCCATATATTCACACCTACGCAGAACAAATGAAAAATCTATCAAGGTGGCACATAATATACTTTGATTATAATGAATAAACAGTGAATATGACCCTCTCATATCAATGCTTCCATGTCTTCATAAAACAGCTAATACTGAAAATAAATGGTACGTTTGCATGAATGGTAAACTTGAAGGCGTACGTTTAAGTGGCGGCTGGCATATCCCGAGAGTAGTGAGACAGAGACATATAAAAAAAATAAAAGGCATTTACCTATTCTACGAGAACAACTTCATCCTCAATCCTTCTTCCTCGAAGCAGGCAGGCTCCCAACTCCCAACCCAATCCTGCTGCTGCTGTCATTCAGCATGAAAGCAGCGCTAGGATTGATGGGAGCGGCTTCCATCAGTGCTTACAAGAGCACTGATGGACACCTAGCTGTCATAAGAAAACTGGGTTAGAGAGATTTAAAATATGCATGCCTGGCTGGCCATCGTAAGACGGCCGGACAAAGAGGCATGCACATTTTAAACCCTAGAGTACAAAGCTCACTGCTGCCATTCAAGAAGAGGAAAATTCTTTATTGTGTAGTGAATTAAAACCATTACAATATTCCAAAGCATAAAACAATTAATACCACTTTAAAATTTCATTTCAATTAACAAAATATATACCTTTGTTTGAAAAAAAACAGCAAAAATTACTCAATTAAGATTATAACCGGTATTATTCTTTCCTTAAATTCTCAAAATAGGTTAAAAATTGAATTAATTGGCAAATTAATTGTGGGTCCTTTGAGTCCAGGATTTTTAGTATTGCCGATCTGCAGGTGCAGATACCTCTTTCGTTAAACTTCCTCCTAAGGAAATCCTGGCGGCAGCACCCTAACACCGGGCAAATACATATCAGATGTATAAAGTCCTGTACTTATGCTCCGCATAGGTTACAATCTTTTAAGCCTGGGGTCCTCCAAATCGGTCGATCAGCATTGGAAGGCAATTTCCCCATACGTAACTCCAGCTACTTGGTTTTTAGATGAGGCGGGAAGCTGAGGCCCAAGTATGCCGCTGGCTCAGACCTCATGTAGGATTGTGAAACCATCCATGCGAGATCACATCGACTTAAATTTGCTTTGTCTTCGATTAGTGAATGCGATTTTGCCCCTTTTTAAAAAATCAACTGGAATGATGTCCAGGGTAGTTTCCGTTGCCGGAGAGCTGCCATCTTGGTTATTTTCAAGGAAGTATTTATGTACTTTGCGTAATGTGATTTTGGATCGTTTTGCAAGGCTTCCCAGAGTGCCAAGTTGATTTCTAGGTCACGATTAAGCCATATTTTATACCAAAATGTAATTGTGTTGTACCTTTTATAGAGTGATTGATGCTGTAGACCAAACTCTAGACATACCTGGGCTCGTGAAGCATCACATGGCAAACAAAATACTCTTTTGTACACTTGTGAAGGTTGCAGACACCATTAGATCAAATATCCTAAACTATCCTAAAAATCATGAACACCTCTATAATCACAGGGAGCGTGCCAAAAGCTTAGAAGTGTGCACAAGTCAGGGTCCTCTTGAAGAAACCCAATCTCGACCCAGGAAAAATGGCCAACTATCGCCCAATTTCGCTCCTCCCCTGGATAAGTAAGCTGCTTGAGAAGCACATCAACACCATCCTGATGCAATACCTGGAAACCACCCACCTACTCCATGACTCTCAAGCTGGCTTCCGCCCAAAATTGGGGACAGAGGCTGCTCTGCTGACTGTAACAGAACTAGCCCAGAAGCACATGGATCAAGGCGGCACCACAGCAATCATGCTGTTGGACTTATGTGCCGCCTTTGATACCGTGAACAACAACATCCTAATCTCCCACTTAATAAATCTGGGAGTGATAGGAAATGCCATCACGTGGCTAACGTATTTTTTGGAGGACCGCACATTTCAGGTAGTGGAGGGGGCCACACACTCCAAAATCTGGCCCTTCAATCAGGGCGTGCCCCAGGGCTCCTCCCTGAGCCCCACACTATTTAATGTGTACATGGAACCTCTGGCAGAAATTGTGCACCCGTTTGGGTTTGAAATTATAACTTATTCCGACGACACCCAATTAGTGGTAGCCCTGAATCAGCCAGGCAGCACTCCCCACAATCTGAGTAGCTGCCTAGAAGCGGTAACAAAATTTCATGGCCTTGTCTCACCTAAAGCTGAATGGGGACAAAACAGAGCTAATGTTCCTGGGGAACACAACAGTACCAAGACCCACCATCGAATGGCCGATCTGCATGGGCACTCCACCAGAACCAAAAGATTGGTTCAAAAGTCTAGGTGTATGGCTAGATGACACCTTAAGTTTTAATCAACAAGCCACAATACTCTCCGCCACATGCTTTGGGCTGTTGAGGATGCTGAGGAAAGTCCTGCCTCTCCGCCCTTTTCAAGCCAGAGGAATAATGGTCCAGGCCATTGTTTTGTCCCGTCTTGATTATGGGAATGCCCTCTACTTGGGCACACCGTCTAGCACGATAAAAAGACTCCAAGTAACCCAGAATGCGGCAGCCCACCTTCTTCTTGGATTGTCCCGAAGGCACTCGGGCACCACCGCCTTGAGGAAACTACACTGGCTGCTATCCAGGCCAGGGTAAAGTTCAAGGCGATGTGCATAATGCAAAAAGCCATGTGGAACAAAGCCTCTGCTCCCTAGCCACTCCCTACCATCCGCTGAGATCACTACGTTCAAGCACAGCTTTCTTGGCCTCAACTAAAAAAATCAAACGGGCTAGGTGGGGTGGGCGCTCCTTCTCATGAAACGCTGCCTCAGTCTGGAACTCCCTGCCAACCACACTGCGCAGCGAACGTGATCTACAAAAGTTTAGGAAAAACCTGAAAACACTTCTCTTCCATTAAATGTCAGATAGCAGCCTCCCCACCCCTACCGTCCCACAGCGCTACGAGGCCTTTGGTAGTAACGCGCTTTACAAAACCCAATTTCATTTCATTTAATTTCATTTTGTCTAGAATTGGTGCACTGTTTCCATTATTGGCCACACTTCCACAGGCAATGGTTGGAAGTAGCTTTGCATTGATAACTGCAAAAGTGGAGAGAACTATGGGACTCTTAACTGTTTTGATAGGCTGCAGAATGCAAACAGTAAAGCGGTTCCCTTTTTTGAGATTGTTTCATTATAATGTGTGACGAATGAAAACCTTCGGTCCAAGTATATCCCCAAGTATTTATAGCTATCAACTACTTACAACTCAGTGTTGTTGATTGTACATTTTGGCTGTTTAGGCCGACAGTGTGTTATAATCATGACCTTTGTTTTTATTTCTTTTATTTCCATCAGGTTTGTGTTAGCAAAATCAGCTAACTCATGGATTGATCGTTACAGTCCGATTCTCGTCTGGCTTAGAAGTACAACATCATCCTCACATGTGACAGATGTGTTAGAGGCAATGTACCCAGCGGTGGCGGGTGTGAATTAACCCCGTCTAGCTTTGGTGTTAAATCGGCCATGAACAAGTTAAACAAGTGCGGGGCCAGAACACAGCCTTGTTTTAGCCCTTCGTAGGTGGAGATCTTCCTTGTGAGCCTCTGGCAATCAGTGATCTTAACCTGCATCCAGGTGTTGGTATATAGATCCATAATTGGATTTAAAATTGTGTCTGGTAGACCCTGGCGCTTCAGTTTGGCCCGTAATGTGTATCGTCGAACACAGTCAAAGTCCACCTTAAAGTCCACGAAGCATAGGTGTAGTGCCTGTCGCAGACTTTTATCAGCAATTAGTCCCACAGCTAATTCATTTGCAGTTGTGCCCATGCCACGTTGAAAGCCAGGCTGATTTATAGGGATTTTTTTGTTCTTGTCGGACCCTTTTATCAAATCGGTTAAAATAAGAGATGCATAATATTTGGCTTCCGCATCTATCAACGCGATCAAGTGATAGTTTGCTGGATCTGTGCACTTCCCAGCTTTATATATTGGATTAATAATAGATCCTCTCTAGCTTTCTGGAATACAACTGGTGGAGCTGATCATTTGGAACAGCCTACAGATCTTGCTTGCCCATCAGTTGGGGTCTTGTTTGTAGATTGCCTGTGGCACACCATTCGGTCCTGGCACACTATCAAGCTGACTTTTTCTTATAATTTGTAAAATTTCGACTTCAGAATGGGTGAGAGTTGATTGAGATGTATCTTCTTTTTGAATTTCATGTGTCGTAGTTACGACTGAGGGTCGCTGATCCAAATTGTTTATTGAAAATGTAGAGATTAAGTTCTGTACCCATACATGCTCGGCGATGCAGGTCATGTTTATAATTTGGAGGTTCTGTTCATAGACTTCACCTGCCCTCAAAATGCTCTAGCATCAGATTTCTTTGCATTATGTAATAATTTTGCCCAAAAGATGTTTTCTTCAGTCTTTTTATCGATCCAAATTTGTTTCTTGTATATTATCTTTAAAAGATGTACCTCCTCCCATACTTTGGACCATGGACTTTGATATTGAGCCTTCCTTATGGCCTTTCTCATGTGCCATCTTAAGCTTCGTGATTTTGGACTGAGATAACTATTGTTATCTGCTCGATTTTTATTTATCTGTTTAGTAGATGCTCCTGTTTTAGGTAAGCTTGCTAAAAATGTGGTCCAAGTTTCTATTGTCATTTTGTTTTCTGACTCGAGGATTTTCATAAGGTTTTTAGCTTTTAAAGCTATATGCGGCAATGTGGTACATGTCCACCTCAGAGTCTTCAAGTTGATTGTTGATATTTCCCCCTCAATTACTGGAGTTTTGGGTGTTTGTAAGAAGCTGTTTTAAGTTTGATATGCTGAGCCGAATGATCGCTATCAATTGAGCATTTGATTTGAAAGCTATTTACTTGCCCAAGAAAAGGGAGGGTTACTATTGTGTAATCCAGGATCGAGCTTGAGCGAGGGCCAATATATGTACAGTTGGAGGGTTTATCCTGTTTTTTTTTTTTTCGTGTCCTCATCTTTCGCCCTTGGTGATCAACTAGTAGCATGTGGAGATGACCTTACTGTCTCAGATAAACTGGAAGGAGCTCCGAGAGAGGCCGCCCTAATTGCCCCACAGTAATTAGTGCCATAATCCGACTAAGCCACATTGGACCAACCGTCTGGGACACATGCTGCATTCATATACCCAGTCCTATACCGATTTCAACTTTATTGGGTATAGTCGAATAAGAGAGAAGGTGCCAAGCAGCGTAATCATCGGACCTTGGGGAAAGAAAAACAAAAAAACCAAAAAAAACCAAAGATCAAATTAGGAGGACCCATTACCAATTTAGTAGCCTCCAGAAGTTTCTCTTGCTTTGGTTTCCTGATCTTAAGAGATCCAGTGTTGATGTTTGTAGCACTGACGTGTGCCAATCAAGCAAGGTAGGAGGTAAGGGGTCTATCCATTTCTTACATATTTCTCTCCTTGCCAACAAGATACAAAAGAAAAGTAGATCTTTTGCTGGCCCATGAAACTCTGGAGAAATACCAAAAATAACAAGAGCAGAACATAAAGTTAGTTGGGATCCCAAGGAGGTGGATATTGAAATAGAAACAGAGTTCCAAAACGGTGATAAGAGAGGGCAGTCCAAGAACATGTGTAAGTCAGAAGCCTCTGCCAAGCCACATTTAGGGCATAAAACCGGCGAATTGTCCGAGAACTTCGACAAACGTTGGGGCGAGTAGTAGGCCCTATGTAATGTAAACAAGTGGTTTTGGCGTAACCAAGATGGTTTCACAATGTTCCACATGATCTTAATCGATTCGTACCACATATTCTCCACACTAATATCACTAATATGTGTGGACCACAACTGATCTGGTAGCTGGAACTCTCCCTCTGCTTCATCCAGTAAAAGATTATACCAGAATGAAAACTCTTTCTTGAATGGAGGCTTATCTGTTAGGAGAGACACTAATATACTGTCCCCTCCCAGCTGAAATCTACCTTTAACAGAGGTCCGTGAATGTGCCCAGCGTTGCATTTGAAGGTATTTGAACCTAGAGAACCGAGACCCCATTTTCAATCTTAATACCTCCCGCGGCAGTAGGCTACCCTCAACAAAGATATCCCCCCAGACTACCAATCCTGACTCTCGTAGTGGTATTGCAAGGCTATCCAGGAGCCAGCTCGGGGAGCCAGGAGAGTTCCATAATGGGGCCTTACCAGAGTAGTAGTCGATTCTAATGGTACACCTAAGTTTAGCCCATGTTGTACATGAATCTCTAAGCACCTTCAGTTTTATTTTCTTAAAAAACTTAGGGTCCCCAAACCTAAACAAAAATTCACCATCAGCCACCTTTTCTCCTCTGAGTAATACAGCAAACAAATGCCCACAACCCAGGTTTATCGGGGATTTTAACAACATCCTAACAAGAGACATCTGAAAGGCCCACCCATAACACTGTAGATCAGGAGCCGCCAAGCCTCCCTTCTCTCTACGTCGCCTAATCTTCTTCCAGGCAATTCTCGGGTTGCGATTGTTCCAAATAAAAGAGCGAATATCGCTTTGAAGCTTAGCTATCATCGTGGGATCAAAAAAAAGGGGAATGGTATTAAATAAGAATGTGACCTTAGGTAGGATCGTCATTTTGACTAAATTAGATCTACCCAGTAAAGATAGTGGAAGTGTAGACCATGATTTCATTAGTCTACGACATTCTTTGGCAATAAGCGAGAAATTTGCTGGAACTATCTCGTCTATGTCTTTATATATATTCAAACCCAGATAATGAAGGACTGAACTTATCTGGGCCCCTGCCACAGACTCAGGGTCATTCCAGACCATTATGTCTGTCTTGGCAGCATTAACCTCATAACCTGATACGGCTCCAAACTCTTTAGCCAACGTAATTACTACCGGAAACGCCGACCGCAGCTCTGATGTAAAGATGAGAACATCATCCGCATATCAGGCTACCTTCCTCTCCCATCCCTCAAACACAAAAGACTTGATGCTACTATTGTCTCGGATCTTTTGAGCAAAAGGCTCTATATAAAGATCAAATAAGAGGGGGGAGAGGGGGCAGCCTTGGCGGGTACCCCGAGATATATTAAATAGGTCTGATAATTCTCCATTGACAAGTATAGATGCTGACGGATTCTTATACAAGAGTTTGACTGCACGCCTACATTTTTTGCTGAAGTTAAATTTTCCCAAGACCTCCGATAGGTAAACCCAATTAACTCTATCGAAGGCCTTGGTGGCATCCAAGGTCATTACAGCTAGGGGGAGTGATCCCACCTTCGCCATATCGATAGCACCTATAAGGTCATAGGTCAACTCATACAACTGACGCCCCCTTATAAACCCCTTTTGGTCTGTATGCAAGATGTTTGTTGCTACTGCCCCAACCTACTTGCAAGTACAGATGTAAAGATTTTATAATCTGTATTTAAAATGGAAATTGGTCTGTAAGACCCGCAATTTGATGCTGATTTTCCTGGTTTTAGAATCAATGTAATTGATGCATTATCCCACGATTTAGGAGGGGCATCCCTTCAAGGAGGATCTTGTAAAACAGCTCAGTCAAAAAGGGAATAATAGTTGAAATCAAAGCTTTATAAATTTCAGATGGCAAACCATCAGGGCCTGATGCCCTACCTTTTTTACTACTGGCTACAGCTAACCTGACTTCCTCTTGTGAGATCGGGTCTTCTAGTTTATTGCTTTGTTCTAATGTCAGAACAGGAAGAGAGACGCCCGCCAGCCAATCTTCAGCCTGCTTTGGCTCGATATTATTATCCTCACAGTAGATTTCACTGAAGAAGTCACAAAGCGTTCTCCTAATATCAACATCGGTAGAGAATGTAATTCCGCCAGTCATAATTGAGTTAATATTATTACGAACTAGCTTGGTCTTCGTTTTCCATGCCAGCAGTTTACTGGCACGTTCGCCATACTCAAAATGTGCCAGTTTACTGGCTTCCCATCTCTCTAGAACCCTAGCATTTAATACCGAGCTTAGCTCTCCTTTCAAGATGGTCACTTTATTCTGCTTCTCATGAACTGTGGATGAGCAGGCATCAGGGTGCCTAGCAATGTCTGCCTGAAGATTAGCCAACTCTGATTCTAAGGAGGTCACTGCTTCTCTGTATATTCTATTCTTATATGAGGCTTTGTTATTTATCTGACCCCTTAAGAATGCCTTAAGTGCATCCCATGTAACACCTGGAGAGGCAGACCCTAAATTTTCATCCAGGAAAAACTGGACCTCTACCTTAAGGGCATCAATGATATTGGTTGAGGACAATAGTGATCGATCGAATGACCAATTACTTGATCGATTTTTTGGAAACCCTTCCAAATCTAAAAGAATCGCAGCATGGTCTGAAAGATGAAATGGTAGGTGAGATACCGATTTAACCAGATGGACTAAGGATTGATTAATCAGAATAAAATCAATTCGAGACTGATGATGAAATCTATAGTTTCGAAATGTAATTCCTCTTTGTAGTCCGTGCATTGTTCTCCAGATGTCTTTGTATCCTAGCTGCTTCATGTTATCCTGCAGGTATGCTCTAGTTTTGGACAGAACTTTAGCTCTTTTTGAAGGTGATTTATCCACTAAGGGATCTAGAACTATGTTAAAATCACCCGCTAAGATAACTGGATCAGGAAACAAATATAGATGTGAAAAAGGACCTTCAATACCGATGGATCGTCCTGATTAGGGCCACAGTATCCCACTATAGGTATAGGGGCCCCATGTATTATAACTGACACTATTGCCCATCGTCCTCCTGAGTCTACTAGGTTAGAAACCAGTCTCGCTTTAATGGATTTTCTGAATAGAATTGCCACACCTCTAGTGTGTGTTGCTTGTGACGTCGTTATACAAGCATCAATCCATCTGTTCTTCTTAACCAATATCTGTATTTCTGGCTCGGTCAAATGTGTCTCCTGGAGTACTATAATCTGCGCACTTGAATCTCAGAGATATTACATAATATTATTTTTCCTAGGACTAGTTAGCAAACCATTAGTATTCCAGGAGAGAATAGACAGTTTACTAATTAAAATAATGTTTCCAATTCTTTATTTTTTCCACTCCCACAGAGATAAAGAACTCTATACGCAATATGCCCCTATAAAGAAAGATTTTAACTGAGACATATCTTAAAAATGACCATTTCACACAAAAAACCAAACTACCACAAAAAAGAGGACTCTTTTAACAAATAATTCCCTGCAACCCCCCCCAGTGCCCCTGTCTAACCCACCTCCCCCCCTGGGAAACCCTTGTTTTATCTATCTGGAGAACCAGAAGATAGCACTCTGTTGTGAACTCCCATCCTATTTACAGCCAAAAGGTAGGGACAAAAGGAAAAGAAAAAGAAAAACGTCAGGAAATATAAGTGGGAGGAGGTAAAACTAGCCTACATGACCCGTACCCCTTACCTAAACCCTATTATATTAAAGGGTATGTGAGGTGCACTGCTTTTATTGTACGTTCACTACCTAACCTCAACCCTTTTTCCTATTTATTTCCTTCAATTATACTTTTCCTCCGCTCTTCATACCTATAGGTCCCCTATTATATATTTGCTTATTTATATATTTATTTATTTATTTATTTATTTCCCTTGTATACTTATATACTTTCTCTTTTCCCTCTTCTCACCGCTGCTTCTTCTTTTTTTCTTTTTTTTTTGAATGCCAAACAAATTAGCTTAGCTATCTTAGAAAAGCTTCATCTAGTTAAAAAAAAAAGGGTTTATCCTGTTTTATCCTCCCGTTTAATGCACGCATACCCAGATGTTCGAGATCCCTTATCAATTGCTGGCCTACCTTATCATTGCGGTTTTGAACGGGAAACAACTGTGTTTCTACAGTCCAGATTTTATTTGCTGCAATGATGTTATCTTCCTCTTCTTGCAGATGAAGTAGATTTGCATTGAAGTCTCCCGTGAGGATTATCTCCCAAGTTGGCTGTTCGAAGCGGAATTCCGCAATGGTATCAGTAACTTTCTTAAAAAGATCTTTTTTTATCTTAGATTTCGGGTGAGCATAGACATTGATTAGAATGATAGTGCTTGCCCCTGTATGTGTGCCCAGGTCTATTTTTATGATTTGCATAGCTGAAGTTGTTGATGTCAGCTGTGTTGTCTAAATTTTTAATGCTGTAGACATGTAAATGGCGAGGCCCCCCTTGGCTCTTCCGTATTGCTGTGTTCTTGTTTCATTCACGTGGTGACTTATCCTACGTGGGTCCTCTACCGGGGCTGCCAGCCAGGTATTCTGGAGCACAATTATTTCTTAGCTATCCCAGGACTCTGTCTTTCCTTTGTCCTCAGGGATTCCTTCTGCTCCTGCGATGTTCCAGGATAGTATTTTTATAGGGGAAAGCTCTGTTTTACCAGGTGTACTGTAACTTCATACTTTGGTCTACCCGGGGGTAGGTAGTCTTAGGTTTATTTTTTGCTGTTGATGCATATTTGTACCATCTGCACCTTTGGCACCTCACAAAACCGAGGGAACTATGTTTTTTGTTGAGTTTTTTTATCTGGGGAATACTTAACGTTAGCAATGGTGACAGATAACGTTGTATTACTGCGATGGTAGGTGATATACTGCAGTCCTCAAACTTTGTGATTTCTTGTAGAATGGCTGTTACTATCTCTTCATTCCTCCATGTTGCTATGGTGCCTTCATTTCCTATATTGTTTCCAGGATCAACAAATTCTATTGCTATTAAATCTGCAGACGTTAAATGGTGTAGTGTTGGGATCTCTGCCATAAGGCGTAGGATATTGCCTCTATTCAGATAATCTTGCATGCCCTGTGAATAATAGTGTGGCTTGAATAAAATTCTATTTTTTAGGTTTGATTTGTTCTCTTTTTTTTGCGTGTAAGAAGATAACGTCATCTCATTTGTTTGCTTACTTCCTGCCTCTTCGATGTCCCCGCTGTTTATGTCATTGCACTACCTTTTTATGAAAATCGGTCGCTGATCTTTTCGCCATAATCTAGAGGCTGATCTATCTTCGAGTTACCTTTTCTATCGCCTCTCTTGACGCTTCTCTTAATGCTGTTTTGTCCTTGCGGATAAGGTATTATTGATTGAAAGATCCTTGGATTTCTTTCCATTTCAGTTGTTCTGTTTCTGTTTGCATCGTCACGCGCTGGGTTTATGTTCAAAAGCCGATCTTCCTTAATATTTCCCATACTCTGGTCAACCTTCACAATGACTTGCCTATCTTGTTTGATTTCACAATTATAAACTTGTAAGTGAGGGCTGGAGTTCTTGTAGGGAAATTCATTTACTTGTGAATGGGTGGTCAATTTCTGGGAGAGGCTTTTTGTTCCTCTATCATCATTAATTTTATTTGTCGTTTCCCTGGGGAATCCTTGTCTACACACCCCTGCTTTCAGATCTTTTTTAATTTTTTTGTCTGCTAGAACGCTGTTTACTTGTGAGATGAAGGTCTGTCTCGGTTGGAGCTTTGGTGACTTGGCGGGTGGTGTTATTTTATTACCAGTACCCTTTAATTGTCCCATTGTGCCCCCCTTGGAGTTATTTGCTGTTGTTGATTCAGGATAACTACTCTAAAGGCTCCCCTTAAGTGAATGTGAAGTAGTTGAATCAAGGTCACTACACTCAAGGCTCCGAATTGTCATCACTAGACTATTTACTGGTGGCTAAACTTTGTTCGATCGATGTGATGTTTCTATTGATACTGACTGGTCTAATAGATTTTCTTCCTCATCCTCATTTTGTTTTTGATGTTTACCTGATGTCAGTGATGACCTCACTTTGTCGTTTTGTTAAAGCAGATAAATGGTTGTTTGTTGGTTTCATCTGCTTATACGTTTGTTGGTTTGCTTCAGTGCAAGGAACATGACTGCTATTAATTAGTTCTAATGCAGGGTAGGCTGCTACATTTACATTCGCTTTTGGATCTCCTAATTTGGGCTTTTTTCAGGTTGCTGTAGAATGATCTGTTCTATTTCACTTGTAGCCACAATTTGAGAAGTTTTTTCTCTCATCATTTTCTTTTTGTCATTTTCTACATTGTTTATGTTATTATTTGAGGCAATATTGTGGGTGTTTTTTCCTCCCATTGTGCAATTTCTGCTGTTAGGAACATTGTTTTCAAATGAACAGTTCACACGTTTGCATTCAAGATGCTTGTTAGTAAGGTTCCTGAGTCCCTTAGTTTTTCTAAAATGGGACATCAAGGACAGTTGAATGCTTGTGCCCGCACCACATTTCCATCCTGAATATTTACTAGTAAGTTTGTCATGGTGTCAAGTTTATTATTTATGACTGAGATATATTCGGCAATTATATTCATTACGTTTATTTGGATATCAATCAATCAATCAATCAATCAATCAATCAATCAAAGCATTTATATAGCACACTACTCACCCGGAGGGTCTCAGGGCGCTAGGGGAGGGGGGTCCGCTACTGCTCAAAGGCAAGGTGGTCCTGGGTCAGGCGGAGGTGGGTCGGGAGGGAGTTCCAAGTCTTGGCGGCCAGGTAGGAGAAGGACCTTCCTCCTGTGGTGGCTCTTCGGATCTGGGGGACGGCGGCAAGGGCGTGGCTGGTCGATCGAAGCTGGCGTGTGGGAGCGTAGAAGTTGAGGCGGCTGTTGAGGTATGCTGGTCCTTGGTTGTGCAGGCCTTTGTGTGCGTGGGTGAGGAGACGGAAGGTGATTCTCTTGTTGACTGGGAGCCAGTGCAGATCTCTCAGGTGTCCGGAGATGTGGCTGCGACGGGGGATGTCCAGGATGAGTCGTGCTGAGGCGTTCTGAATCCGTTGGAGTCTCTTCTGGAGTTTGGTGGTGGATCCGACGTAGAGGGAGTTGCCGTAGTCCAGACGGCTGGTGACGAGGGCCTGGGTGACCATCTTCCTGGTCTCGGTGGGGATCCACCGGAAGATCTTACGTAGCATGCGCAGGATGTTGAAGCACGATGAGGAGACGGCGTTGACTTGTCTGGACATGGAGAGGGAGGAGTCCAGGACGAAGCCCAGGTTGCGAGCGTGGTCTGTTGGTTTGGGTGCGCTGCCCAGGGCGGGGGGCCACCAGGAGTCGTCCCAAGCGGAGGGTGAGGATCCCAGGATGAGGACTACTGTCTTGTCCGAGTTCAGTTTCAGGCGGCTGTTCATCATCCACTTGGCTACTTCTGTCATCCCTTCGTGCAGGTTGGCTCTGGCGGTTGCGTGGTCGTTGGTGAGGGAGAGGATCAGCTGGGTGTCGTCGGCGTAGGAGATGATGTTGAGGTTGTGTTGGCGTGTGATGGCCGCAAGGGGGCTCATGTAGACGTTGAAGAGGGTTGGGCTGAGCGAGGAGCCTTGAGGAACACCGCAGATGACTTCGGTGGCTGCTGATCTGAACGGGGGAGGCGGACTCTCTGTGTCCTTCCGGCGAGGAACGAGATGATCCATTCCAGTGCCTTCTCCTGGATTCCAATGTTGCTGAGGCGCTGCACTAGGGTGCGGTGGCAGACAGTGTCGAATGCCGCGGAGAGGTCTAGGAGGATGAGTGCCGCTGTTTCTCCGTTGTCGAGCAGGGCTCGGATGTCGTCGGTGGCTGCGATCAGGGCGGTCTCGGTGCTGTGGTTGGCCCGGAAGCCAGACTGTGAGAGGTCGAGGGATCCGTTCGTCTCGAGGAAGGCGGCCAGCTGCTTGTTGACGGTCTTCTCGATGACTTTTGCCGGAAACGGGAGCAGCGAGATGGGGCGGTAGTTCTTGAGGTTGGTGGGGTCGGCTGATGGCTTCTTTAGTAGAGCGCTGAGTTCAGCGTGCTTCCAGCTCTCCGGGAAGGTGGCGGTGTTGAAGGAGGTGTTGATGATGTCCCACAGGTGGGGTGCGATGACAGCATCGGCCTTGTTGAAGACGTGGTGAGGGCAGGGGTCGGTCGGACATCCGGAGTGGATGGAGTTCATCGTGCGGACGGTGTCTTCGGTGCTGATCGGGGTCCAGGCGCGGATGGTGGTGGTGGGGGGCGCTGGTTCAGTCGTGGCGTGCGTCGGTTGGGTGCTGAAGCTGTTGTGTATGTCCGCGATCTTGTTGTGGAAGTAGGAGGCCAGGGAGTTGCAGAGGTCTTGTGAAGGGGTGATGTCGTTGTTTCCGGCGTTGGGGTTGGAGAGCTCTTTGACGATGTTGAAGAGTTCCTTGCTGTTGTGTGCATTGTTGTCCAGTCGTTCCTTGAATGCAGACTTCTTGGTGGCGTGGATCAGTTGGTGGTGTTTTCGGGTGGCGAGCTTGAGGGCAGCCATGTTGTTCGGTGTTGGGCTCTGCGCCAGGCTTTCTCGAGGTCTCGGCAGTTCTTCTTGGAGCTCTTGAGTTCGTCGGTGAACCATGGGGCTTTCTTGCTGCAGGGTCTGCTAGGCTGGGTCTTCAGAGGGGTGAGGTCGTCTGCGCAGTCGCTGATCCACTTTGCGAGGTTGGTGGCCGCCTGGCTTGGGTTCGTTGTGCTGGTGGGAGGGTTCATGCTCAGGGAAGTCGCGAGCTGGTCGGCTGTGATCTTGTTCCAGCTTCTGCGTGCAACCTGTTGCTGGTGGTGGTGGATCGTGGTCCTTCTGAAGCTGAAGTGGACGCAGCTGTGGTCCGTCCAGTGGAGTCCAGTGGTGTGGCTGAAGGTGATGTCCTTGCTGGATGAGAACACGGAGTTGAGTGTGTGTCTGGCGTAGTGGGTGGGGGTGGTCACCAGCTGCTTGAGTCCGAGGTTGTCAAGGTTGTCCAGCAGGGTGGTGGTGTTGCGGTCGTTGTTGTTCTCCAGGTGGAAGTTGAGGTCCCCAAGGAGGATGTAGTCAGCGGAGAGGAGGGCGTGCGGGCTGATGAAGTCGGCGATGTCTTCGCTGAATTGTGTGCGTGGTCCCGGGGGTCTGTAGATGAGGGTGCCTCTGAGGGTGGTCTTGGGGTTGATATGGATCTAGAAGTGCAGGTGTTCGGCGGGTGCGAGGGTGTCGTCGGAGTTGGTCGTGATGCGGATGGTGCTTCTGTGGATGATGGCGATGCCTCCTCCTGTCTGGTCGACGCGGTCCCTCCGGATGATCTTGTAGCCGTCCGGGATGGCGATGGCGATGTCGGGCGCTGAGGAAGCGTTCATCCAGGTTTCCATGAGGAAGGCGACGTCTGGGGCTTTGGTGTCGAGCAGGTTCCAGAGCTCGACGGCGTGTCTGTGGATGGAGCGGGTGTTGAGCAGGATACACTTGAGGTGGTTGCTGCTGTGGCTTGGCTTGATCAATGCAGGTGTAGTGCAGCTCCGGATGCAGGTGAACTTGCAAGAGTGGCAGCAGAAGGGTCCGTGGGTGCGTCTCGGGGTGGCCTGGTAGCAGCCCGGGCTTCGACCGGCGTTGAGTGCGTAGAGTTCGGTGGCGTCGTAAGTCCGGCGGGTGGGTTGGGATCTGCGGGAACCTGGGGTCCTGGCACTGGGCGAGGTCTAGGCGTGGACGGGCGCAGACGGGCTTCCCTTTGGCGCACCTTTGGCGCTCAGTCGGCGCTCCTGCTGCGTGCGTCCGCTGCACGGTTGCTCTGGGGGCGTCATAAGTAAGGAGCCGGGAGGGCGGGTCAGCTGGGTGGCGGGAGCATGGGCGGCCAAAGGGCGGGAGGGGGGCGGAGTCGGCAAAGGTCAGTGGTGGGAAGGGGGGACTGAGGACGGCTCAGCGGCGGCTGGGGCAGCCGGGAGCGGTCTTCAAGGAAGGGGGAGGGCAGCGGAAGGGGGGGAAACGGGAGGCACAAGAAAAAAGACAGGCAACACGAGTTAAGGAAACCCAAGAGGGGGAGAACAAAGGCGGCAGCAGAAGCGGTGGCGAATGCAACCACGAGGCTGCAGAGTGGGGAGGTAGCAGGAGGTAGCAGCGAGGCAGCAGAGTAGCTTGTCAGGGCAGCTCAGGAGGTCAGCGGGCAGGAGCAGCGGAGTGGGGGCGACCTCGCCTGGAACAGGCTCAGCGGTATCAAGTTTCTCTGACTGCATGTTCAGGGTTTTAATTGATATTTTTAATGTTTTAACTAGAGCAGCATGTAGGTTTGTAAGGGATTCCATACTGTAATCGGCATCCTGTTTTCCCTCTGTTAGAGTTGAGTGATGTTATTATCTACAATATGGCCCCACTCGATCTCATGTTTTGCAGGCTAACTGTACTTTTTTTATTTTCTACAGTATTGTCCATGTCCGTGTCGGCTCTCTGTTGGGTTTGGTTCCTTTATATTGCATGTTTTGATGATTGGTTCCATGTGTTCTTGTTCTGTCTGCTCAGAAGAACTAGATATCTCAATATTGTTTGTTGTTTGCCATTTGGTAACGTCGTCAATTTTTTCATTTGATATCCCTCTGTTAGATTTTTACCCAATTCACAGTTTTCCAATGCTATGTTGTTATTAGTTGTTTTGGTTTGCTAACATTTTGTATCTCCTTTCAAGTTTAGTGCTTCATTACTAAGTATGTTGTCATTTACTTGTTTAACATAGCTGGTTACTAAGTTTCTTCCTCTTTATGTTACCTGTGCTGAACTGCAAAATAAATCTTCTGCTTTTTTTGTATTCCTAATTGATGCATCAATGTTGGATTATTCATTGTTTATTTGATGGGTTTGGATGTTGTACTTATTGCTTATAAAATTTCTTTATTGTTCAATATTGAATGAGACTCCATCCATGAGTCGCAAAAATCATCTGTGTTACATAATTCTTCATTTTTATTGAATTTCTTTATCTGATGTCTCGGTGTTGAGTGATTTTTTGGCTTTTCTTTGCAAGTGACGTTCATGTTAATATAGGCTCTTGTTCCTATCTCACGTATTGAATCCTGGTTATCAGGAGAATGATGATTTGCTACCCCTGGTTGGTCCGTATTGGTCTCACAAATTGATAGTGATTTAGATGTTAATATTTTTCTGGCTTGACTTGTGATTGTGTTAGTATTCTCCAAGATGTTGTCCAGATTACTGCCCAAGAGATATCTGTACTCTTACAATGCGCTCATTCTTTCGCATGACGATTATCTCTTGGTTTTGTGTGTACTTGTGCTTGTATTTGAATTGTTTGCATGTTATTGCTCAAACCAAGTGACCTTTCGCCCTTGTGTTCTGTTGGCATGCTCATATTTGGCATTTGTTTTTCAATAGTATATGGTGTATCATTCGTAGGATGTGCTGTTGTTATGGGCGACATATTGACTATTTGATCATCCATCTGAGGGGAGTTTAGTTTGCACGGTGTCAATGGTTTTAGGAGTCCATTAACCTTTTCCGGCATTGAGTAGATGGCTGCAACTGGATCTTTTAAAAAGGTAAATTTGTCAGTTGAGTTCATTGAGCCAAGAATTTTATAAATAGGTGGTATTAGCACATTTCCTTGATTTCATGGAAGTTTGGTAGTGCTACTCTGGGGAGATACTATTCCTTTAATATCTAATTTTGCCTTGCTCTTCCGTTTCATAGGTTGTGGCAGATTTTTTCTTGTCCTGCCTGACCTCATTCTGCTACTGAATATCGGCCTCATCTATGTTAATGGCTGTACGGCGTTGTAGTGTGTGATATGTCTGTATCCAATGCTGCCTATGGGGTGTCCTGTTAGTTATTATTATTTATTTATGTATTTATTATTTTATTGTTCTTAAAACTAGCACCGGAACTCCCTGCACTTAGCCCAGTCTAGGCTCTCACACCTTGGCCCAATTGCACCCATTATCCTTAGTTATCCTCAGGTGTCCCCTGGAACCTAGCTGCATGACAATTTACACCTAGTCACAAGGATAGGCACTGGGGGAGTGCGGGCGACACAGCGACAGGGGCAGGCGCAACCCACAAACTCAATCGGCTGCACCCCTCTGCTCCGAGTACTGAGGTGCCGAGGGGAGGAAGAGACCAACTTACCCCAGCCTCGGCACCCCCCAATGCACAGCCAGGGGAGGCGTGTAAACAGGTGGCACTGCTGCTCCAGAGCGTCTTTTCCAATTGCCTGCCTGCCTGCTGCTGCTCGCGTTCACTCGTGTCCTCTGCGTTTTATTTCTTTCGCGGTTTCTTTGGCAGTTGCCATTTCAGCGATTTAAGCGGCGCAATAACAGGATCACAGTTTTTGTGCAGGCAGCGAATTACTTAAAAGAAATAGGCATCGTCATCATGCTATGAGCTAATGGTCTTGACGCCCGCAATCACTGAGGGGCCCGCAGATATCAGCCTATGCCAGTCATTGGAGGGGGCTGCTGGCAGGGTCATTGACTCCCTAGGAGATGATCCCTGAGGGGAGACCCTGAGTACGACTGAGGCCTTGCCTGGGTGCTGGCTGCTGAGCTGAAAAGGAGCGCCCTACCAGACGGGAAGGTGATGATTGCAGCGAGAACACCAGCATAGCAGCGCCTAGAAGTGACCCACCGCACATGTAGGGTATTACTGGCTTGAGACCTGAAGTCACGAGGTCCCACAGCAGGTGGCGCAGATAGCAGCTCGAGTGAAGCTCCAGCGACCTCAGTGGAGACAGTATCTGTGGAACAAGTCTGGCCGGTTCTGTCAGTGAGCAGATGACTCTCAGAGCGGCCCTGGTGAATGGGGGTCTGGGAAGTAAGAGAATGCCTGGGCATCGCAGTTGTGGACTGGCCTTGGCTGGGGCGCCGGGCGCCTGAGGCCGGGCCCCTGGAGCATATAGTGGGACTGCATCTCAGTTGAGCAGGGAGCGCGGTCTGACTTATAACTACAGAGCACTTCTCACTAGACAAGAGGCGAAGTGGAGCGGTGCTAGGAGAGTATCTACCACCATGGGCAAGCTCAGGGGCCGGCAGACTGGAGTCCCTCAGGAGCACAAGGAAGATGCACTGGATCAGGCATGGACTGCCCAGGAAGACCCAGTGCAGCAGGTAAAATACATTGGGGAATGGGCAGATGACCTTGAAAAAAAAGAGTGGACTCCCAGCACGAAGACCAGGAACAGCTCTGGCAGTGCCCAGCCCAGATCCCCATCCTGACAGCGGAGTCTAAGCACTATGTCTGAGGCCCAGTGGAGCTGCTCTGCTCAGCTATCGAGGAGATCGGCCTTGGTTCATCCCCTGACTGTCACCTACCCAGCCGGACTTTGGGCACAGTTTTTCTCCCCAGCTCCCTGTCTTGCCCACCCCCCATTGTATTTCTGTGACTCTGCTTTTTTCTTGTCTCCTATCTATCTGTTCTTATTCAGCATTATTTCGTTATTTGTCTACTTCCTTGCTCCTATCCCCTCTCATCTGAATCTTTCCCCTTGCCCGCTTCTCCGCCTAGCCCCCTGTCCTTTTGTGCCCTTTGACTAAGCACTCTTTCTCCCCTTTTTAGGGAAAGATCAAAGATATATACGCTGGAGTCTCAGCATACCCGTTGAGAGTCCACAGTGCCAAAGGGAGCCACTCACAATAGAGGTATTGTATGGCACCCCTTGCCAAAGCACTCCCTCTCCCCTTTTTGGGGAAGGATACATTAAAGTAGGCCTTGGAGTTTCAGAGACCCCTCTGAGTGAGTCCACTGCGCTTAGGGAGCCTCTCGCAACAGAGATGGGGAAACTATACCACTCCCCCTGGGTTCACAGCTTACTGGACTTTGGGTGCAGCTTTCACTCGACTACCGGTTTGTGTCTCCGTCACCCTCCCCCTCCTCTTGCCTTGCAGTGTCTTTAATCCTAACCTCCTCTTTCCCTCCTCCAATCCCTGTCTTATACCCCTGCTCCTACCTAAGTATGGGCAAAATTTGCGAATTTGCATTCCGCAAATTCGCGCTAAATCGAATTCACAATCCACGAATTAATGCAAATTTGCGGATTTCTGTTTTTTTGCGTGTTCGCAGGGTTTTTTGCGTGTTTGCTGGTTTTTTTGCGTGTTCGCGGAGCTTTTTGCATGTTCGCTGGCCGCTTGCATGGCGAAGTTACCCATGCGGTTGTGTATGGGCACAGCACCCTCTGGTTCACCACTGCCACCCTCTGGTTCATCACTGCCACCCTTTAGTTCACCACTGCCACCCTCTGGTTCATCCCTGCCACCCTCTGGTTCACCCCTGACACCCTCTGATTCACCACTGCCACCCTCTGGTTCCACACTGCCACTCTCTGGTTCACCCCTGCCACCGTCTTGTTCAGCACTGTCACCCTCTGGTTCACCACTGCCACCCTCTGGTTCACGACTGCCACCCTCTGGTTCATCACAGCACCTATGGTTTACCACTGCCACCCTCTGGTTAACCACTGTCACCCTCTGGTTCAAACCTGCCGCCCTCTGGTTCACCACTGCCACCCTCTGGTTCATGACTGCCACTCTCTGGTTCACAACTGCCACCCTCTGGTTCATCACAGCACCTCTGGTTCACCACTGCCACCCTCTGGTTAACCACTGTCACCCTCTGGTTCAGCACTGCCACCCTCTGGTTCACCACTGCCAGCCTCTGGTTCACCGCTGCCACCCTCTGGTTCACCACTGCCACCCTCTGGTTCATCACATCACCCTCTGGTTCACCACTGCCACCCTCTGGTTCACAACTGCCACCATCTGGTTCATCACAGCACCTCTGGTTCACCACTGCCACCCTCTGGTTAACCACTGTCTCCCTCTGGTTCAGCACTACCACCCTCTGGTTCACCACTGCGACTCTCTGGTTAACCCATGCCACCCTCTGGTTCACCACAGCCGCCCTCTGGTTCACCCCTGCCACCATCTGGTTCATCACTGCCACCCTCTGCTTCACCCCTGCCACCCTCTGGTTCAGCACTGCCACCCTCTGGTTCAGCACTGTCACCCTCTGGTTCACCCCTGCCACCCTATGGTTCATCACTGTCACCCTCTGGTTCATCACTGCCACCCTCTGGTTCACCACTCCCACCCTCTACCGAGACCTCTTGTGACGCAGCGGCAGCACAAAAGATGCGCCATGGTGCTGGGTATTAACAATGTGACGCATCTGAGAGATGCATCTTGTTATAAAGCCCATCAGGAGGCGTTCCGGCGCAGGGGAGGGCGTTCCTGTTCATGAACGCCTCCTAAAAGTGGCTGAGTGAAATCTACAAGAATTCACTCAGTCACTTTTAGGCCAATGCTGCATCAAAACCCTGCACCTGCTTGAAGCAGGCGCAAGGCTTGATGCAGCATTGGGGAGATAGGGCCCCCAGGAGCATTGCTGGAGCTGCGTCGCAAGCGCGACGCAGCTCCAGCAATGCGCTGCTTTTATGGCACAGATGCGTGACGCATCTGTGCCGTTTTAGCCACATGGTGCGCCGCATTGTAAATGCGGCGCAACATGGGTGGCAGAGCTGCATCGCACAATAACTGGCGCATCCCTGGGGATGCACCAGTTATTGTGAATCTGCCCCTATACATTCAGCCAACGAGGGAGCACTTACTGATTAGACAGTAGAAAGTACTCCAGTTGAGTAGAGGTATTGCACAAAAAGGTGGCATCTTTGTGGACAAGCACGCAGGGCGGGATTCATTCTGCCCCCTGTTAGACTCTTTTTTTGTGCCCTCTGTTAGACTCGTTTTTTCATTGTTTTTCTGCCCTTCTGCCCTTTGTTAGACTGGTTTTTCCCTTGTTTTTCTGCCCTTCTGCCCCCTGTTAGACTCGTTTTTTGTGCCTCTGCCCTCTGTTAGACTCATTTTTCCCTTGTTTTTCTGCCCTCTGTTAGACTAGTTTTTTGTGCCCTTCTGCCCTCTGTTATTCCCTTGTTTTTGTGCCCTTCTGCCCTCTGTTAGACTCGTTTTTTGTGCCCTTCTGCCCTCTGTTAGAATAGTTTTTGTGCCCTTCTGCCCTCTGTTAGACTCATTTTCCCTTGTTTTTCTGCCCTTCTGTCCTCTGTTAGACTGGTTTTTTGTGCCCTTCTGCCCTCTGTTAGACTGCTTTTTGTGGCTTTCTGCCTTCTGCATCACCACATCATCACTCAGCGCTACCCCAGCATCACTCAGCACCAACACAGCACCACTCAGTGCCACCACAGCATCACTCAGTGCCACCACAGCATCACTCAGTGCCACCACATTATCACTCAGCACCACCACAGCACCACTCAGCACCACCACAGCATCACTCAGCACCACCATAGCATCACTCAGCACCACCACAGCACCAATCAGCACCACCACAGCACCACTTAGCGCCACCACAGCATCATTCAGCACCACCACAGCATCACTCAGCACCACTCAGCACCACCACAGCATCACTCAGCACCACAACAGCACCACTCAGCACCACCCCAGCATCACTCAGCACCATCCCAGTATCACTCAGCACCACCACAGCACCACTCAGCATCACCACAGCACCACTCAGCACCAACACAGCACCACTCAGCGCCACCCCAGCATCAATCTGCGCAACCTTTCAACAACAACTGGTTCAAATATGTTCTCTCAATGTTTCAAACTTTATTACAAATGTCACAAAAAGATGTTAATATTTCACTTCTGTTCTTGGATTTTCATCACAATAAAATACACTGAACATAATCTTCACAAAAGTTATTTACAAACGTTTAAGCTATTGCCATTATAAATTAAAATCACTTTTATTTAAGAATTAATTATTTAAAAAAATTAAAAGCCATTGTAATTTGTAATATTAATACAGCTAAGTCACGTAAATAAAAACATGTTGCATTACAAATGCTATAGGTGTCACATTTGCGAAAGTTATAACTATTGGCATTGTAAATGACAAAGCTATTAATTTAGCTATTTTCAAAACGAACACATAAATAAAATAAATTGTCATTTACAAGACCAATAGCTCAAACTTTCCTAATGCGAGACCTATTGCATTGCAAATGCTTGTTTTTATATCTGTCAGTGCTTCCTGTTGAGGTTTAATTTTCATGACAGGCGCCTCATTGCCTACTTGTCACTATTCTCTGACCCTGCTTCAAGGGTCAGAGCAGGGTCAGAGAATAGTTGCAAGTAGGCAACGAGGCGCCAGGAAGCACTTACAGGCTTACATCAGCAGGTGCCCAAGTTGAAGTTAATTTCTTTGTAACCCCTTTGTAAAAGATTACAAAAAATTAGCTTCAACTTTTGCACCTGCTGCTGTAAGCCTGTAAGTGCTTGGCTGAAAATTCATCCCCGCTGATTCGCAGATTTTACAGCGATTTCGCGAGATTTGCGGATCGCGAAATCGCGGAAAATCCGCAAATTCCGCGAGCGGAACGAATTTTCAGCCCATGCTTACTCCTACCCCCCATTCCCTGGAATATCTCCCCTTGCCTTCTTTCACCACCTAGCCCCCTGTCCTGTTGTGCCCCTTGACTAAGCACTCCCTCTCCACTTTTTGGGGAAAGATCCAAGTTATATACGCTGGAGTCCAGAATACCCGCTGAGAGAGTCCACAGCGCCAAGGGAGCCACTCACAATTGAGGTATGGTATGGCACCCCTTGCCAAATCACTCCCTCTCCCCTTTTTGGGGAAGGATCCAGTAAATAGGCCTTGGAGTCTCGGAGACCCCTCTGAGTAGGTTCACTGCGCTTAGGTAGATAGATAGATAGATAGATAGATAGATAGATAGATAGATAGATAGATAGATAGATAGATAGATAGATAGAGTGAGGGTGATAGATAGATAGATAGATAGATAGATAGATAGATAGATAGATAGAGAGATAGAGAGATAGATAGATAGATAGATAGATAGATAGATAGATAGATAGATAGATAGATAGATAGATAGATAGATAGATAGATAGATAGATAGATAGATAGATAGATAGAGTGAAGGCTATAGATAGATAGATAGATAGATAGATAGATAGATAGATAGATAGATAGATAGATAGATAGATAGATAGATAGATAGAGTGAGAGTGATCGATAGAGTGAGGGTGATAGATAGATAGATAGATAGATAGATAGATAGATAGATAGATAGATAGATAGATAGATAGATAGATAGATAGAGTGAAGGCGATAGATAGATAGATAGATAGATAGATAGATAGATAGATAGATAGATAGATAGATAGATAGATTGATAGATAGATTGATAGATAGAGTGAGGGTGATAGATATAGTTAGGAAAATGCGTGTGTTTGGGGTTGTGTGTGTGGGGTTGTGTGTGTGTGTGGGGTTGTGTGCGTGCGGGGGGTTGTGTGTAATGGGTTGTATGTGTGTGGGGTAGTGTGTGTGGGGGTTGTGTGTGTGGGGTTGTGGGTGGGGGGTTGTGTATGTGGGGTTGTGTAGGTGGGATTGTGTGTGTGTGGGGTTGTGTGCGTGTGGGAGGTTGTGTGTAATGGGTTGTATGTGTGTGGGGTAGTGTGTGTGGGGGTTGTGTGTGTGGGGTTGTGGGTGGGGGGTTGTGTATGTGGGGTTGTGTAGGTGGGATTGTGTGTGTGTTGGGTTGTATGTGTGGGGGGTTGTTGGTGTGTGGGGTTGTGTGTGGGGTGGTTGTGTGTGTGGGGTTGTGTGTGGGGGTGTTGTGTGTGTGGGGTTGTGTGTGTGGGGTTGTGTGTGTGTGGGGTTGTGTGTGTGTGAGGTGTGTGTGTGGGGGTGGTGGTGTGTGTGTGGGGGGGTTGTGTGTGTGTGGGGGGTTGTGTGTGTGATGGGTTGTATGTGTGTGGGGTAGTGTGTGTGGGGGTTGTGTGTGTGGGGTTGTGTGTGGGGGGTTGTGTATGTGGGGTTGTGTAGGTGGGATTGTGTGTGTGTTGGGTTGTATGTGTGGGGGGTTGTTGGTGTGTGGGGTTGTGTGTGGGGTGGTTGTGTGTGTGGGGTTGTGTGTGGGGGTGTTGTGTGTGTGGGGTTGTGTGTGTGGGGTTGTGTGTGTGTGGGGTTGTGTGTGTGTGAGGTGTGTGTGTGGGGGTGGTGGTGTGTGTGTGTGGGGGAGTTGTGTGTGTGGGGGGTGGGGGGGTGTATGGATGTGTGGGGGGGCTTGTGTGTGTGTGTGGGGCTGTGTGTGTGTGGGGATGTGTGTGTGTGGAGTTGTGTGTGTGGGGTGTTTGTTTGGGGTTTGTGTGTGTGGGGGTTGTGTGTGTGGGGTTTTGTGTGTGGGGGGGGTTGTGTGTGTGTGGGGTTGTGTGTGTGGGGGTGTTGTGTGTGTGGTGGTGGGGGTGTGTATGGTTCTGTGTGTGGGGGCGTTGTGTGTGGTGGTGTGTGTGGGGGTGTGTGTGTGTGGGGGAGTTGTGTGTGTGTGTGGGGGGGTTGTGTGTGTGGGTTTGTGTGTGTGGGGGGTTGTGTGTGTGGAGTTGTGTGTGGGGTTGTGTGTGTGGGGTTGTGTGTGGGGGTGTGTGGGGGTCGTGTGTGGGGGGTTGTGTGTGTGTAGGGTTGTGTGTGTGGGGGTTGTGTGTGTGGGGGGGTTGTGTGGGGTTGTGTGCATGGTTGTGTGGGTTTTTGTGTATGGTTGTGTGGGGTTGTGTGTGGGGTTGTGCGTGTTGTTGTTGTGTGGGGATTTGTGTATGGTTATGTGGGGTTGTGTGTGGTGTTGTGTGTGTGGTTATTGTGTTTTTGTGTGTGTGGGGGGTATTTTGTTTGAGGGGTTGTCTGTGTGGGGGTGTTGTGTGTGTGGGGTTGTGTGTGTGGGGGTGTTGTGTGTGTGGGGGGGTGTTGTGTGTGTGTGTGGGGTTGTGTGTGTGTGGAGTTGTGTGTGTGTAGGTTTGTATGTTTGTGTGAGGTTGTGTGTGTGGGGGGTGTGTATGTGGGGTTGTGTGTGTGTGGTTGTGTGTGTGTTTGTGTGTGTAACCTGGGGTACCTAGTGGCTAAAAGAGAAAAATCACGGAAATGGGGAAATACTGACGGACCAAGAGTGCACGGCTGGGCAAAGGAAATGGAGAGGTGTCGAGCCCTGGAAAAACTGGTGTACAAAGCCTTGGGATGCCCCAGGAACTTAGGAAGATATGGGATGTCTGGGCCACTGTGAAAACTGAATCTAGCTAAAAGTGTGTAACTGGGCAATGTTGTGTAACCAGCCACATCCATCCTCCCTAAAGTAACTAGAACCCCCTATTTAAAACAAGATGATCCCTTGTTGTGGACCAGATGAAAAGAAAAAATAAGTGGCCTTCCAGGGAAACTCCCAGCAGCCAGCATTTAGAACCTGGGGATTTGCAACCATTCCGGTAGACTGATGTTCGTAAAGCTAAGGTCTTATGTCCCTATCCCCATTTGTTCAATTATGTGAAATATGTTCCAAAATAAGCAATGAACAAATTAGAAAAGCTAATAGCTAATGTGTTTCTTGTTTATGTCGCCATGTGCACAGTCTCTGTAAATGTTTCCTTGCAGAATAGGCAATGATTAACGCTGATACTTACGAGTAAACATGGGCGAATTTTGCGAATCTGGCGTTCGCGAATTTGCGGATTTGCGAACTCGCAATCCGCAAAATCTGCGAATTCTCGCGAATTTGCTGGGGTTTTTTTTGTGTTCGCAAGGATTTCTGCCAGTTTGCGAGGGTTTTGTACCAGTTCGCAATTGCGAACTCACATGTCGGCTCGCAACGGTCGCGATTATGTTGTTTCTACGTCTGGTTCATCATCACAGGTTCCCAGCACCCTCTGTTTCACCCATGCCACCCTCTGGTACATCAATGCCACCCTCTGGTTCATCATCACTGTAGATTATGGGGGGGAAAAGCAAGCACACCTGCCCTGCTTCAACTGACATGAATTAATTTGGGGTTGATTTATTAATGTGTCACTGTTTTAAAATTCCAGTCTGGCACCTGCTTCCTTATCTGTAATTTGCTTTCTGTTGCAGTGCAATTTTTTTTTCCAGGACCTTTGTGGCCTACTTGTAGCTATTCTATGAGCCTGCTGTGAGGGTCAGAGCAGGGTCATACAATTGTTGCAACTAGCAACTGAACTCTGGAGGGGCCCCAGTCAGGAAGGACTACAGGGAATGGTTACTAATGATGAGTTTGAACTTTTGCACCTGCTGAATGCTTTCACTTTTGCAAAACTTGTTTTTCTGCAGAACAGCATTACAGCAACTGTAATGCCCCAAACAAACTTACTTGTGAAAGTTGATTTCTAATCCAAAAGAGATCCAAAGATAGTCAAAAGGCCTCAAATCCAAAAAAGTTCAGGCAAATGTCAACCTGAGGAGTTATTTTGATAAAAATCATCATTTTTAGTAGGTCTATGCTGCTTGCTAGTGGATTTCTTGTGCAGAATTGCAAATTTTGTAATTTCACGAGTGCAAGATTGTTGCTGCCCGCCGCACCTACATTTTCACAATTGCGAACTTACGCCGCATGCCGCAAAATTGTATCACCAAGAAAAAAAAATCCGCTGCGTGCGAATTTGCGGATTTTCGGTAAATTTGCGAGCGTTCGCGGATTGCGAATTTACCGAAAATCCGCAAAATCCGCGAGCGGAACGGATTTTCCGCCCATGCTTACTTACGAGAACTATATTACAAATGTGGCATTTAAAACAAACGATTTGCTGAATATCATACATTTTGGTGAAGACGGTCAGCCGGCACTAGGTAGGTCTCCCCTCCAGGAAGGACAGGAGAGAGAAGGAGAGGTGAGCAAGCCCTCTTGAAGTGTCATGGGCTGGGCTCACAATGCATCTTCATTAACCACAACATGTGGAAGAGTCATTGTGGCAGGAAAGGGAAGCAGCAGGTCATACTGAGCTCCCCCAAGAGAGGGGGGGGGAGGAAAGGTAAAGCAAGATGCAGAGAGATCAGGGGGAAAAGTGGGCAGAAGGTGATGCAGAGAGAGGGGCCAGGAGAGTGATTATGAAGGGGTAGAAGAGAAAACGGAGGCGGAAACAAAAGACAACTCGGTGAAAGGTGGTGGAACCATTGAAGGGGATGAGAACATGAAAACGAAAGAGAAAAAAAAGGAGCAAGAATACAGAGAGCAAAAAAGGGAAAGAGAGAAAAAGAAAAGAAGAGCCTAGAAGCACTTCTGTTTTTACAACGCGCTACTGAAAAAACTGTACCAAGCATTCCTGTGGAACGGGGGAGAGGGGAGGAGTGTAAAGAGGGTAGTAAGCAAAGTGGGGAAGAGAAGCTGAGAAGACAGGTTCAGACAAGTGTGTGAGCGAGAGAAGAAAAAAAGCAGACTAAGAAAATGAAAAGGGAAAACGTTAGAGAAAGGAGAGTAAGAGGCAACCCAAAAGGGGAGAGAAAAGTGAAAGGAGACTAAAGGAAGAGCAAGAAAAGGACAAGGCAAGATGAATGAGTAAGAAAAGAGAAAAGGAGAGAAGAGCGCTAGAAAAACAAAGAAGTAGAGAATTAGGTAAAGAGCAAACAGTGGAAGGTAGTAGCAACAGGAACAAGCAGGAAGTGGGATAAGGGAGGGGGTGGCAAATGGTGAGCACTTTCGCAGCCGCTTTGATGTTCTCAGTGGCTGCGCGGCTACTGAGAACATCAAAGCGGCCGCGAAACTCCTCCCAAAGGCGGCAGATGGACAAATGGTGCGCGCGCCCAGCGCACATGCACTGTGCCCGATCCGCCTGCAGACTTTGGGAGCGTTTTTGAAAGCCCTTACTTAACTCTCGCAGAGCAACGCATGCGCGTTGGCTCAGCGAGACCTTAAAAGGCCTGTTCATATTACTGTCCCGCTGAACACAAAATGGGTATGTTGCCAGCACCGCACTTGTGTCACTAAACTCCAGGTAAGAGCAGTACCTTCACGAGGGTTGCGCTTGGTGTGCCCCTCCAGGTGTAGGCAGAACACATTACAGTGGGAAAGCCCTAGGGCATGACAGGCATGCATGATCTATGTCCAACCTTCACCAAAAAACAGTCCAGTGACCCTGATATTGACGCAGCTGGGGCACTTAGGGCAAGTCCATCAACATGCAGGGGACTTTTACATCCCAATAAATGCCTTCCTTTTTAATGTACAAGTAAGTTATATGTTTTGATCTTTGTACTGAGTATAGTGCTCTGCCACCAAAGATGAGCTAAATAAATCAGCATAACATTCGTTTTAGTGAAAATCTGCGATTTGGCATCTATGGTTGCCTCTTCTTAACCTTTGCTCATTTCAGAATCTACCCATGACACCACACTCTTTTTGTCTACTGAAGGATCTGAACCCACAATAATGACTGTGGCCAGTCTGCCTCTGAGTGAACAACCTTCAATCCTATCAGCAGCTATATAAGCTTAAAAAGCAAACAGAGTGCACATCGCATGAGTGCTACGTGATAGGCATTTCATGTATTTGTGCATGGGATAATAGATGTTTGCCTCAATTAGTAACATCATAGTCCAGAAAGCAATTCGCCATTTTCCAGTATTCATGAAACTTGAAAAATCTCAGTTATAGTTAGAGAGAGGCACAAGAGACGCACACAACACAAAGAGAGAGGCGCACAATAAAAGGTCAGATGGGAAAAGGTGAGAGAGAAGCGATAACGAGAGAGAGAGACAGGCACAATAGGAATCATGACATGAAGCAGAGGGAAATAACAAATACTCTGTTTACTAATGTACTCTACCCACAATGTTCTTTTCATAATACCTTCTTTTTTGAGAGTTATGGTTTTCATTTTTCACAGGGTACAGCACTCTGATTGCCAAAGGTCCTAGTGTGTGCTTCATAAAGCATAAAATAATTAATATGATGGGAAATCTTCCTCAAGCACACGCCCTTCTTTACCCTCTCTCACTTTTTCCACCACAATATCTACCTGTAACACGCTGTTCTTTGTGTGCACTAATTTGACACAAAAATAATACCAATGATGATTGGGGCCAGTCGGCCTCCTACTAAACACCATTTCACCCTAGCTGAAGCTGATACAGAGATCACATGATATCCCTGAGGCCAGATCCTAATTTATAAAAGAAAGAGGGACATATTAATGGGTTAATTGCGTAGGGCAGTACAGCAGGCCTTATTGCTGCGCTGCCCTATGGCAAAAGTAAAGGGCAAGAATGTGCCATATCTATTAGATAAGCAGCATTCATGCAGAATGCAGCACACAGAGAAAAAAGAAAAACGAGGAGAAATAAAGATATAAAGTTGTGCCTCCCTTATGCCTCCCCTGAGGAGGCATACATTTTTGGTGCTGCTCAGTCTGATGATTTTTTGTAAATCTGGGGCAGTGTCAAAAAGCTATTGATGCAACACCCATGGAAAGCCCCTTTCATGCCCTTTTCTGCGTGAAATGGGCACATATTTATAAGGCCTTGAAAAGCCACATAACCTGGCTTTATGTGGCCTTATAAATATGCCAGTGGCACATTTGACCACTGGAACGTCAATAAAAGTGATTTTCAGGCAGCACAAAAGCGCTGGTAGGGCCTCATAAATGAGTACCACAGTGTGGGGGCCCATTTCCGTTCAGAAACCCGCGCCCAGTGCAGTGCTTCGAATACCAAAGCTGTGTAATCCTAAATCCCCCTTGTCACTTTTGTTCAGTACCATACACTCAATACTCTTTCATATCTCTAGTGCAGGTTACTGTTTTCTTCTTTTGTTGGTTTTTCCATCTTTCTCTTACACCATCCTTCTGTTTGGTGTGTTTTTCCCTCACTTGATATTGGTAAATGTCTGATGCGGATTAATAAGTGGTAGTCCCCTAAAATAAGTGCCACCCGTTCAAACAAACACTGCACAATATGCATTTGCCATACCTGCACATTGTTATTGGGTGATGTCTTAAAATAGACCCATCAATTTTCGACAAGTAGTTCAATATTTTCCATCGCTAATGAAGAAAGGTGAAAGATCTTATAGAGAAAGGCACGAGCCAGTATGGTCTGGTACTTACCTAGGTCCCCTATTCCCACTATAGCCTCTGGGTTGTGGATGTCCCCATCCCTCCCCTCATTCTAACAGCATTGGAACCCCACACGGAATTGTTATATTTTTGAATTAGGGGGGTTGTATTTATAAAAAATCAACAAAACCATTTTTAAAAACATTAGATACATGAATTACGCAGAAAGTACAGATACAGTCTTAGACAGATGTTGTTCCAAAGGGGCTAACCTTAACACAGTCTAATACAGATGAAACTCCTACCGTAAATCTAACAATGCATGTATTTACTTTCTGCGTGTCCCATCTAGAGCCTACGGCAAAGTCATTGACTGGCAGCTCCCCCCCTGGTCCCAGTGTATTACCAATACTACTCCCGGAGTAAGGTTGCACAGGGGGTACAGCTTATTGGACAGGTACTTTCCCCCGGGCCCTCCCTACACCCTGTGCCTTAAAATCCATAAACGGGGGCTGCAGACTTCTGCATATTGGCGCTTTGATGCGCATGCATGTGCCGGGGTGGCCCCAGGCCCACTGGGAAGGGTGACTTCCCCGGCCCCGCACTACGACAGCCTGCTTACCAGCTGTCACTACCCCTGAAGTTAGATGGTGCTGACTGCTAAGGACCAAAGACTATGCTTACCAATCATGACCTTACCGCCTGACCAGAGACACTACTAAAATACGACAATATTTAACTGTAGGAGACATTCAAACGTTATACTTTTATTTACACTTGAGTACAAATTTATTCACATTTATTAACTTTTGTTACCTGAAAAGCAAGATGGATCAAAGAAAACACAACAAATTAACCACAGTATACAATATAACACCTTATAACTAACTCCGCCTTAGGGGATGATGGGTGGGCAATAAAAAAGGTTACGGGCCCGCGGTGGCCCGGCGGAGTATTCTCGGTGCGGAGCAAGTAAAAGAGACTGTTCTGCTCCCCACCACTTCCTTATAAAGGGGCTGCCCCCAGTCAGACCAGACCAGACCGGTCTGCCTGGGCGCAGTCTGTACTTTTTAGCCAGAAGCACCGAAGTTCCTTCGGTTCAAAGTAGGGGAAGTCATCCTCATTGGTTGTGGTGTGTGCAGGGTAGAACGCTCCGTTATTGCTGATGTGACCTCCCCCCTTTCTCCTGCGGGGACTAGTGCGACTGCTATAATGGTGGCGCGCTCTGTGCTTTCCCTCGCGTTGGCCATATGGTCTGGTACTTACCTAGGTCCCCTATCTCCACTCTAGACTCTGGGTTGTGGATGTTCCCATCCCTCCCCCCAGTCTTACAGCATTGGAAACCACACCGAATTGTTATACTTTTGTATTAGGGGGGTGTAACCCCCCCCCCCCCCGGTCGTATTTTAAAAAAATTAACAAAACCATTTTTAAAAACATTGAATTACGCAGAAGGTACAGATACAGTGTTAGACAGATGTTGTTCCAAAGGGGCTAACCTTAACACAGTCTAATACAGAAGACACTCCAACCGTAAATCTAACAATGCATGTACTTACTTTCTGCGTGTCCCATCTAGAGCCTACAGCAAAGTCAATGACTGGCAGCTCCCCCCCGGTCCCAGTGTACGACCAATACTAATTCCGGAGTAAGGTTGTGCAGGGGGTACAGCTTGTGGGACGGATACTTTCCGCCGGGCCCCCCCTATGCCCTAAACTCCATAAACGGGGACTGCAGACTTCTGCATATTGGTGCTTTGATGCGCATGCGCGTGTGGGGGTGGCGCCAGGCCCACTGGGAAGGATGACTTCCCGGGCCCACGTACCCCGACAGCCTACTTACCTGCTGTCACTACCCCTGAAGTTAGATGGTGCTGACTGCTAAGGACCGAAGAATATGCTTACCAATCATGACCTTACTGCCACAGGCCAGCATAGTTGCCTGACTACCTGGCCTCCCCTTCACTCACTAGGAAGGTCATTCACTATGCTTCATACTCTCAACCCAAGCTAGGATGTCCTATATGAACGCCTGATTCCCTTTATGCGAGAGGTGTACCCCGTCCTGATGAAAAAATTGCCCCCCCTTGATGTACCGGTGTCCTATGGACCTTAATCAAGGATTCCTGAATAACTTATCAAATTTGTTGCTGATCCGCTTTACCACATGATTCAACGCCCTAACGGATTTGCCCCCCCCCTCCACTGGAACCTAGGGATCATGTGAGACCATGCTATCGTTGCCTGGGGACATTGCTTCGCTAGACACCCTACTTCTGTAAGCAGATCCTCCACTAGTATTCTCCTGCCTAATTTGGCAAGGTCAATACCCCCTAGGTGCAGGATCCAGATCGCTGGTGGTCCCTTACTTGCTTTCAAAGCGCGGTTCACCAGTTCCCTGAATTGACCGACGCACAAGCCACCCTACCCTATAAATGACAGCCTCACCCCCATTTGATGGGCCCTAATCCTGACAGATCCTGAAAAGAAATTCTTCAACGGCGAACATATGAGTGCCTTACCACCCAAATCTCTTGTTCTTCTTGGTGCGAAGAGTGAACTTGCGCCACCACTGCCGTTGTTTGCCCGGTGTTCGTTGTCCTATGCTCTCCTGCTTGCTCCTGTGGCTTGAGAGTCCGAATAGATGCGGGCTTCTCCCCTGAGTTACAGGATGAAGAAACAGCAGGTAACATGGAAACAAGAGAGGCAAGGTAAATGTATTGTCAATGTGGCACATGAATACAACACAAAATACACCTAGCACTGTCTACTGGTGATCTACACTCCCCACCTTATGTGAGTCACAGAAAGAAGGGACTCACATTTTGCACCTGACAATAAGCAATCACATTGTGCTAGAGTATGTGCAGCCGCACATACCTCTTGTAACAGTTAGAGGACCACCTACCGATCCTCTTGAGACGCTCGGCTCCCAACTCTCTTGCTGCTGCTTCGGTGGCTGCTCCTATCCTGAAAGAATGAGTCCCAAAGTCAGCAGTGTCTATCCCGGCATTCTTTAATGCCAAAAGCATGACTCTCTTGAACTGGAATACCGTGAGTGGTGACCGGTCCTCATGTACCAAGAGAGACCCTCCCATGACCTGTGCACAATTGTTCCCTGCTCTGTGTAATACTACGCTCTTCCCTCTACCTTCTAGATCAGTTTTTGATTTCAGGAAGGAAATCAGCAGTGAATCCTTCCCCAATTTCAAGTGACCTATCTGCAGGCCACCCAGCCAATCCTTCTTATTCTTTGCAACTAGCTTGTCTACCCTGAAAGTTCAGTAAAATGCTAGGCAGAATGCTGCTTGAAACAAAATAACTTTGCCCGGGGAAACACAAACCTGCGGCAGTGCCTCCACTAACCTCCCCAGCATCACCAAACCAATGGGTCTCCTGACATCTGGCTGCCCTACCTGCAGGGCCTGATGAACCACGAAGTTCCTCGTGGGATCGCCTCCCCCTCTCATCTGTGCAAAAAATGATATGGCTGAGTTGTGCCTCCTTGCCCCTGATACTGTGCGGCCTTGTTCCCTCATGGAAGCAAGATATGCCACCACTGACTCATGTTTGTACCACTCGTGTTCCCACTGTTCACCCAAGTAAAGATAAAAAGAGCCAAACGCCCATTTGTAAACACTTCTGGTTCTGGGCGCTAGGCTCGCTGTCACGAGGTTCGATACTCAGGAGCACCAAGCTCCCAAAGGTGTTCTGGGAAAGGTGTCGGGTGCACTGCTGCCTCTGGGATGTGGGACCTGAATGCCTGCATTTTAAAATAAGACAATGCATCAGCTTCATTGTTCATAACCCCGGCACGTGTTTAGCTTTAAGTGCAAAAAAACAATGGATTTAGACCCAGATCTCTGTACTGGGGTGAGTGTATGACATTGTTCTGCATTCTGTCCATCAACTGTTGTTTTGCATTTGTCACCCCGAGTGGGATGGGTATGCTCAGACGTGAGTCCCATGCTCTACACGCCACTGGAGTCAAGCTATCCTGGCTGAAGACGGCTGATAGCCAGAAACCGGACCTAGGATGCTTGATTCCGGTCCAGGAAGGACAGGGTTTGGCTGTTCGGGCTGGACTGTTCCCATGAGGCACAGGGTCAAAGCTGATTTGCATATGGCCATGGCGTGGAACTCCCTTCCTCTCTCCCTCAAACTCAATACAAATCTCCTGGCATTCAGGAAGGAGCTAAAAACATGGCTATTCTCCCAATAAGTACCTTGATTCTCGCTTCTCTGGAATTATCACTTCAGCGCCAGGACGCCGATTGGCAATAGCGCGCTTTATAAGTGTAAAAAATAAATAAATAAATAAATCTGAACTGGGGTGGTGTAGAGTGCAAAAAAACGATGGATTTAGGCCCAGATCTCTGTACTGGGGTGAATGCATGACATTGTTCTGCATTCTGTCCATCAATTGTTGTTTTTGCATTTAGCTTTAAACAGGACATTTAAATTCATGCATTAGCAAACGCAGCATCATGGTACATTTAGCGGTTTGGGTGTTTATGCATTCTACGCTGCCATGTTGTCAGACCAGAATATTACTGATTGATTCCTCAGTCCCTCTGCCCAAACAGACAGTGCCACGAGAATTGCAAAAAAGCTCCAGGAAACGTATGATACTCGTGAGCCCAGAGCTCCTCCACTAGGCTGGTCAACGCTGCGCCACCCAGTCGCACACCAGAATGGCCCCAAAACCTTCGCTGTCTGCAGCGTCGGTCATCAGCCCCAGTTCCGGGCTGGACACTGGTGGGCTGGGCCAAACCACTCTGCCATTAAAATCACGCAGGAATGCTTTCCAAATCATGATGCCCTGCCTGACTTCATCGAACAGCCTGGTGTGATTAAACTTTTCCCTGAGGCCTGACATGGCATTTGCGATGGTGGGGGAAAAAGGACGTGCGGATAATGTGCAGCTCAATGTTCAATTCCCCTACCACTTGCTGTAATTGATGGAGAGTAACCGTGTCTCTTTGGAGGCAGTGCTGCAGCGCAACACCAAAGTCTCTGTCCTTGTCTGCTGGTAATCTAGACACACCTAGCACAGAATCTAGTTCAATCCCCAGGAATTCAATTGTCGTGCTTGGACCCACTGTCCTACCGGGAGCCAAAGGCAACCCGAAATCCTACATATTTCACGCTACACGGTGTGTCTGCAATTGCATCGTTCACTGAACTGCCTCTAGGTGCTGACAGGTTGTGGATTAACCTGAATTCGCGTGGCGTTTTCTTAGGTATTACCCCAAGAGGTGAACATACAAAATTCACCATAGGGACATCCTCAAAAGGTCCTGCCACCCTACCCAGACCTAATTCCTTCTGGATTTTTGCTGCTGCTATGTGCAGGTTGGACCTAACTAACAACTGATATCTGCAATGGGCCACCCCATTGTATCCATGGGCTGGTATCCAGAACCCCTCAACAAATCCCTCCCTGATCGTCCTGGCTGTGTCAGGGCAATTGTAAAGCTCTAATCAAGGAATCATGGCACTAACGTTAACCGGGGATCTAGACTTTCCTAAGTGTTGCTGGCTATTCTTGTTTCTTGCCCCCTTTGTACCTGGCTTTCTTGTGACACTTGGACTCGGGTGGGATGCATTATCACAGTAACCACAGGCATACTGGAACCTACATGTGCCTGGTGCCCTACTGCAGGTTCTTTTGTTAAAATCAAAACAGACTCCTTTTTTTCTGTTGCTCCCTGTTTTGCCCGTAACCCCCCCGTATTACCAGTGGGGCCTGCTTTAAAGGGCTGAAAACACGCGTTGTCGGGCACCTGTCCCCGCACTTTATCTGCTGGGCCCTGTACTAAGTGTCTCAAATGGATAAACATGTCGGTCTGATTCCATCTTAAAGTTGGGTCCTGCGCTTTTACCCTCTTAAACTCTTTGACACCATTAATCGCGTGTGTGACCGTGATCCTATTTTGGTAACATCCCATTTCGGACCCTACTTCCGGAAAACGTTCTGACATGGAAGCCATGTAAGTAGTGAAGCCCTGTATCCAATTTGCCAGGCTCTCCTCTAAACTGTATTTCAGAAGGATGTTGGACCATTCTTTGTGATGTGACTATTCCTTGTTCTTTCTGGCCTCTTTCCTCTCTGCCTCATCTATCAGGAGGGAAAACATGTTGACATATTCCCCGTTTCAGATTTTCTCTTTAGTCTCTTTGGTCAGATGCCGCCCTAAACGTTCCCTCCCAGAGCGCATATCTCCCAAACCTAGCGGCGCCAATGTCGCACTCGTACCTGCTGGTGCTGCTGTATCAGCCGTCTTGAGTGCTTCTGGATTATTTGCATCGCTGCTCGCTACCGGCATGACTCTGCCACTGGGAACAGGGACTGTGGCCAAGGATGTTTCATCCACCGGGACGGCTAGACCACTGGGGACCGGTAACGTGGCCACGGGTGTTGAGTCCAACGCCGGTACTGCCGGCACCTCTTTTGGCCTCCCTTTACTCAGTCCGGCCATCAGTTTCTTAGCTCTCTCAATCACATCTCCCCCCCCAGAGGATGCCCCCGCTGCAGGGGACCAGTTCCCTACTGTCTCCAACCATGGGAGTACTGCCGCCAAACTGGCAGCCATGTCAGGCTCAATTGGTGTGGCTTCAGGCTGCACTGGTGCGGTTTCACCTGCACCCTCCGCCTTGTGGGAGCACGGGAACGGCAGCTTGACCCCCGGCCGGCGTAACGCGCCCTTCCTCGTGGGTGATCATGGTGGGAATATCTTATCCTACTGCTGACCCCGCTGGCACTGTGTCCCTTGGACGTGAAGCTGATGGGGGCAGCGCCTGTGGTGTACCTGCCGGAGCCACCCCAGTTCTCCTCCAGCACGTTTAGTACTGGGTCTGTGCCTGTTCAGTTTTGGGTGGCGGCGGGGAATAAATTCTCGGCGGTACAATAGGTCGCCTGGCCCTCTCTTCCAGCGCCCCTGGTCCCTCTACCTTATCTTGCAACCTGTTAAGGGTCTGCCCCATTGCTTGGACCTGCTGCATCAAAGTCTCCAGCATAACGTCCGTGGGGGACCGCTTCTCATTCTGACGCACCTTAGGGGCCATGGTGAATGAAGGTACTGTATATGTGACGTGCCCGAACGCAAACCTGCACAGTGCGTGGACCGCAGACAGATGACTGTGTCTCCTCTTACCCAAAGTAGTAGCAGCCCCAGCCAACCTTTGCAACCACGCAACCAGAGCCACGGCCCACTGGTTAGCCTAGTAGGCTCAGGTGAGCCGCCCGCTCAAACCCTCTGTGGCCCCCAGAAGCGATGAGATGCTGACTAGCCAGTGCTGCCAACGCAGGTCCTTCAGTGACTACTAGTGATCGTCCCGAGTCAGTAACAATTTCGTTCTCCCTGGGAAGTGTGCTGCATATGTGGAAATAAATAATACTGGTTGTGCCGGGCAAGGCCCTACCTGCCAGCTGTTGCCCTTGATAGACAGACCCCCGTGTAATGAAAATCAGCTAAGGATCACGTGCAGAAAATGCAAGAGCGCGAGAAAAGCACTGCGTGACTGCTGGCAATACACCCTCCTTATATAATGCCCACAAAACACTGTGCAGGCACTGCCAAAAAGGCCCTTGTGCGTGAAGAGATGAGTAGCACCCACCAACCGCACTAATTCACATGCAACAATGACACCCGGCCCCCAAAACACTGTGTAGGGACTATATGCTCCTTTCTATCCAACATCTAAAGGCTCGTAGCTTAATAAGCGCCTCTTGTGCAGTACTACAGTACACCTCAGTAGTATGACTAATAATGTGCTGGTGCAGTAGATTCACGCTGTTTGTTATCCCTGGGCGCTGTTATGTTCCTGGATGAGGCACGCCCCTGACGCCAGGAGCGTGCGGCGTTAAAGTCATGTGACTCCCTATAATAAAGAGAGGTCTCGCACGCACGTACGCATTCAGATGCGCGCAGACCGAGCCACCAAGTTATTCCCAGTGTCCGACTCAGTTATTTCTAGGGCCACGTGTCAGGCCTAGTTAGACTCAGATGCCCCGGAGTGTAGGTCCCAGATTGCTACCCCTAGGGCAGTCACTCCCACACAGAAGAACACAACAATTGGCGACGAGGGTGGTTGCCGACTCCTCGCTCGGGGTGTGTGTGTGCCCACCTTCTCGTGAGGCGGCTGCGATCCTAGCCTGTGGCTCGTGGTGCTCGTGCCTTGCGATCTCACACGCCCCCGCACGGTGCACCTGGAGAGAAGACCTCCACCCCTGGGAAATCGCAGGTGAGCCGTGCTGCCCAGCGTCGGCCTGCAGCACACCGTGGAACGATTGGCCGTGTGCCGAACTTCTCCCACAGGGGATCTCCACCCAGCCCCGCACCGGGCCCCTTGGCACGTGCGTGAAGCGCGCTTCGGTCCGCCTGGCCCGACGATCGGGGAGGCACCCGGCGGCGTCTAGCAACTCAGGTGGACGCGGCACCTGCCGGTCCCGCGGCTGGTCCATCTCGCCCGTGGTAAGAGCGCCGGTCGCACGCGCCTTCCCGGACCCACTGAGGTGTCCTCCACGGCCACGATCCGACCTGATTGCGGGTGCCAACATCCCCGCGCACGGAGAAGGTCCTCAGCCAACTCCTCCGCGCACCGGCTCCGGTGCCGCCCCGGCCCGTCGGAGGCCTGATCAAGCGCGTCCTGGGCGATGGCTACCATTCCGCCCATTGAACCGTTTGTGGTGGAGGGTGCGCCCTCGACTCTCGCCCCGAAATGGAAGGAATGGGTGGACAGGCTCCTAGTCTTCTTCGAAGCCACGAAAGTCCACAAGGAATAGAAGCGAGCCATGGTGCTTCACCTAGGTGGCAAAGACATTCACTCCATTGCTCGGACACTCACAGAGGCAACCCCCAAGACTTATCACACCCTTATTAATGCCCTAAATACACACTTTGAACCCATGGCGAATCAGGATTATGAACGTTTTGTATTCCGACAAGCACGGCAACTGCCGGAAGAATCGCTGGACACATACCACACCAGACTCAAAAAGCTGGCGCTAACATGTGGGTTCCAAGACATAACGGAGGAAATCAGGGGACAAATCATACAGGGCTGCGCCTCTGCTAAACTGAGAGAAAGAATACTAGAAGAGTCGGGAAAGCCACTGGCCGACATCCTCACTCTCGGCCGCACGAAGGAGCTCTCCAAAGCCAGGGCAGCGCACATGGAAGCCGCACTGCAAGCCACGGTGAAGGTGGAACCTGTTAACAAGCTGCAAGTCCAGACACCCTCCAAGTGGCACAAAAGAACAGCACCCACCCAGGGTGGGGCACATGGACACTCATGCGGATACTGCGGAGGCCCGCGCCACCCGGCGCCGGAATGTCCAGCACGGGGAAAACGATGTTCCGGATGTGGCAAGATGAACCATTTTGAGAAAGTATGCAGATCGAAGAGGTTCCGCAAACCCCGCCAGGCCGTACAGACCGTCACGGAAGGAGATCCAAGCCATAGTGTCATGGATGATGACGAGGAGGAGGAGCAGTCCGTGCACAAAGTGCACATGATTGGCACCGCCACTCGTCGCACCAGAACTCTGCCTCAATGCTCAATCCAGGTGGCGGACCAGGACATATTGGCGGAGGTGGACACGGGAGCGTCCATAAATCTTATGAGCGCCTCACTATACAGAAACATGGCCACACCTCCGGCCCTGAGCCCCACTCCCATCACCGTCTTTGCATATGGACAAGACATCCCCCTCAGGATCCGGGGAAAGTTTTGAGCGGCAGTCCGCCATGGGGACAAAATCATCAGAGCAAACATCTTTGTATCGGAAGAAGGACAAGGCATGCTACTGAGCTGCAGAACGGCCGAAGACCTAGGCGTAGTTACATTCGCCTTTGGAGTCCACGAAGAATCGGTACAACAACTACTCATGGATTTTTGCGGACCTTTTTGAGGGCATTGGACGTTTCAAGGGCCGTGAGATACATCTACACGTAGACCCCACTGTGCAGCCAGTAGCCCTGCGACACCGTCGCATTGCATTCCACCTTCGGCCGCTAGTGGAAGAGGAACTCCACAAACTGGAGGCGGCTGGCATCATCGAGAAGGTCTCTGGCCCCACCCCCTGGGTGTCGCCCATCGTAGTCACCCGGAAACCGAAACAGCCCGGGGCGGTCAGGATCTGTGTGGATATGCGCCTCCCCAATGCAAGCGGGAGCGTCACATCACCCCCACAATTGATGATCTCATTGGGGAAATGGCTGGGGCCTGCTGGTTCTCAAAGCTAGACCTACGATCGGGATACCACCAGCTGGTGCTAGACAAAGAGTCACGAAACATTACTACTTTTTCCACACACATTGGGCTGCGCAGGTACACCAGGCTCAGCTTTGGGGTTTCCAGTGCAGCGGAGGTGTTCCAAAACGTCATCCAGGAACTGATCGCTGACATACCTGGGGTGAAAAATGTCAGCGACGACATAATGGTACACGCCCGCACCATCACAGAACACAATCACCGATCGTCGCAAGTGTTTTGCAGGCTCCGAAATGCTGGGCTCACACTTCATCGGGAAAAATTCGAATTCTTACGAACAAAAATAGGGTTCTTCGGATATGTCTTCTCTGCCGATGGTGTTCACCCAGATCCCGACAAAGTAAAGGACATTAAAGATGCACCACCACCTACGACAGTCACAGAGGTCAGGAGTTTTCTTGGCATGGTGAACTATTGCGGCCGATTCATCAAAGATCTGGCCAACCTAACCCTTCCACTGCGTGATCTCACCAAATACTCCACCCCGTGGGCCTGGGGACCGGAGCAGGAGAAAGCCTTCCAAGACATCAAGGCTTCCCTCTCCAGCAACACCACGCTGGCTTACTTTGACCCTCGAAATGTCACCCTCATAGCAGTGGATGCCGGACCGGCGGGGTTGGAAGCCGTCCTGATGCAAAGGCCGAGGGATGAAGTGGATTGGACCCCAGTCGCCTTTGCAAGTAGATCTCTCACTGACACAGAAAAGAGGTACTCACAAATTGAGAAGGAAGCTATTGTAATACACTGGGGGTGCCGGCATTTCCACCTATATGTCTATGGCAAGCCGTTCACAGTGGTAACTGACCATAAACCGCTCGTAGCCCTGTTCTCAGGGACCTCATCAAAGCCGCCCCGCGCGCATCGAAAAGTGGCTGCTGCAACTGCAGGAATATAACTGTAACATCGAGTACCAGCCTGGAGCGAAGAACCCGGCAGACTATCTCTCGCGCCATCCCAGGCCAGCCACCCCAGAGGAAATGGATGAGGCCGAAGAGACGGAGGCGTATGTGAAATGGCTAGTCACGCGGTCATGCCCGCGTCCCCTCTCCCTGGAAGACGTTGTGAATGCCACAGCACAGGACGCCTGTCTACAGAGGGCCAAGGAGATCCTCCGAACGGCGAACTGGCACAAAGCCAAGGAGAGTTGGAAGGTACTTACCCCTGAGGCTCAAAGGATCATGGAGAGTCTGTACCATGTCAGGGAAGAACTCAATGAGGACGATGCGGGGTGTCTGTTACGAGGGCATCGCCTGGTAATACCCACAGCCCTGACGGGTCAGGTGATACAACTGGCACATGTGGGCCACCAGGGGATGGTCAAGACCAAAGCCCGGTTACGGACAAAAGTATGGTTCCCCCTCATGGACGACATGGTAGAGAACATAGTGAGGTCATGCGCTGCCTGTCAAGTCACGGGGATGCTCCTCGGGAAGCCCCAATCATAGTGGAGCCCCGACCCCAAAGACCGTGGGAGCGGGTCAGCATGGACTTTAGCAGCCTCCCAGATGGAAGGTGCACGCTGGTGATGATAGACGACCACTCCAAATACCCGGAAGTAGAGATAGTGGCAAGCACAAGTGCTGAATGCGTGATCCCAAAGATGGAGAAAATTGTTGCCACTCACGGGGCTATGCGGGAGCTCCGAACAGACAATGGACCCCCATTTCAAGGGCAAGACCTGGCCACCTATCTATCATCTCTCGGACCCGCCACCGATGCATAACACCCCGCTGGCCTCAAGCCAATGGAGAGGCCGAGAGGTTTATGAGGACCCTGAATAAAGTCATTCGGATCGCCCATGATAAAGGGCAGTCAGTGGAGATGGCCATCTTCACATTTCTCAGAAGCTATCGACAGACCCCACACTCCACCACGGGGATAGCCCTGGCCCATCTCCTCATGGGACGGGTGGTGACCGATTCCATTCCTCATCATCCCCAGTGGTCACCCGAGGAGGCGAATGAGGAGGTCATCGCAAAGAAAAGAAAGATAATGTTCGCCAAGATCAGCCAGAAAAGAAGGGCGGTGGTGCCCCGGTTCAACCGAGGAGATGTGGTGCTTCTTCGCAACAGGGTAACAAGCGGCAAGTTTAGGCTCAACTATGAGAAAGGGCCGTGGCGAGTGATTGGAGTGAAAGGTACCCGCCTCACTGTGGTTCGAGGACGAGAGACAGTAACTCGCAACGTATCTCATTTCAAACACTTCCATCCAGAGACCACCGAATCCTGCCCTCTGCGGAGTGTCGACAGAACTGAAACTGCAACTAATCCACCATGCTCCTAACTGACACCCAGCCACGAGGTCACACAGAGTAGCAATCTGAGAGCTGTGAGCTAAGAGGTGGGAGGAGATTCTGAGGCCCTCGAGGAGGTGCCAGATCCGGATGGGGCCGACAGAGAGGCGCCAGGCACAGTCCCAGGAGCCGGAACAGAAATGCTGAGTCAAAGAGGGTCGCAACACCGGCTGAGAAACAACCCCACCCCCTCCTGCCGGCTGTGCGACTATTTCACGTAAGACTGTTCCTAGCAATGTTCATGTGAATGCAGTGCCCATGACCCAGTGTTATAAGGTTGCAGTGACGCGTGGAAGTTGAAGGCATCCATATAGAAACATTATATGAGACTGTTTGGGGACATCGTTGATGTTTGTTTGCTATGTTTGTTTTTCCTTGTTTTAGGAGGAATGTTATGTTCCTGGATGAGGCACGCCCCTGACGCCAGGAGCCTGCGGCGTTAAAGTCATGTGACTCCCTATAATAAAGAGAGGTCTCGCACGCACGTACGCATTCAGATGCGCGCAGACCGAGCCACCAAGTTATTCCCAGTGTCCGACTCAGTTATTTCTAGGGCCACGTGTCAGGCCTAGTTAGACTCAGATGCCCCGGAGTGTAGGTCCCAGATTGCTACCCCTAGGGCAGTCACTCCCACACAGAAGAACACAACAGGCGCTCCCTTTAAATCATTCCGCTAGAAAAACAAGAGTGATAGGCTGCCCTTTTTAGGCCTGCTTCGCTGCTCGTGTCTCACAGCAGAAGCTCCCTTCACACAATTATGCTGCTATGAGGCAGTGCGTGAGTTAAATACAGAAGCTCCCTTCACACAATTATGCTGCTATGAGGCAGTTCATGAGTTGAATGCAGAAGCTTCCTTCACACAATTACGCTGCTATTAGGCCGTACGTAAGTTAAATGCAGAAGCTCCCTTCACACAATTACGCTGCTATGAGGCAGTACATGAGCTAAATGCGCCTCCCCACTTTCACTGGCCACTTGCCCCGGGGAGCCGGACTGCCTGCATCCACCCAAAGCCCGCTTCCACCCCAAAGCCTGCTTACTGCTCAACCGTGACTTCCCCATGAAACATGCTAGCAATTCCCCTCCTCACATCAGAAGGCACAGCGTCGGGCAGCAGCTCTGGACTCCTCCTCACTAGCAGGAAAAAAACACCAAGGATCAATCACGCTGCAACCGCTGATCCACAGACGAGTCACACAGCTGATCCAGACGATGTTTTTATTTATTTATTTATTTGTTTGTTTGTGCGTTTTTATATATCGCGGACTTTACCCGAAGGTGTCAGAGCGCTTCACAATAGGAACAGAACTGATACAGGAAAACATTACAAGTGAACAAAATACAAAAGCAAACGTTACATTAAATGAAGCAAACATGACAATCGTGAACCAACAAAATATAAGAGGTAGCAAACGGTGCATTACAGGAGGAAAAAGTGACGTGTGCAGGTTACAAAAGCGTACGAAGTAAACATAGAGGTATAATACTGCAATATATGGAGGGCACTCGAGCACAAGAACAGACGTTACGTAGGCCATGGTGGCACTTGTGTAGGTAACAAAAATAAACAAATGTAAGAGGTAGAAAGCAGTGTGTTACAAGAGAAGGTGACAGGTGCATGTTACACACAAGTACCAAACACAGGAAGAAAGATAATACTGCAATAAATGGCAGACTCTCAAAGCACAAGAACACACTGGGAAGAAACTTCCATAGTCATGTAAAGTAGATTTTTCTATAATGGAAGGGCTTCCTTCAGATAATAGAGAGGGCATGGATTACATTTGGAAGTGTCTTTGAAGGAGGAGAACGTTGAGGTTAGTTTTGAAGGCCTGGGAGGAGGTGGTGGTCCGGAGCTGCGGCGGAAGGGACTTCCAGATTCTCACGGCGTTGCCTGAAAAGGATTCTGCCATTGTTCTCTCCTTCTTGAAAGTGGGAGGTTCAAGCAGATGATTTTCCGCATTACGTGATGGTCTAGAGCCTCCAGAGAGTTTCAGTTTATTCGCCAGGTAGCGAGGAGAGGAGTGCAAGGCTTTGTGGGTGATACAAGCAGTCTTGTAGATGGCTCTAGCCTCAATTGGAAGCCAGCGGAGGGTGAATATCATAGGTGTGATGTGGTCGCTTCTTTTGGCCCCATAAATGAAAGGAGCTGCTGAATGGAAAACAGATTTAAGGGGGGACAGGTGGGATTTGGGGAGGCCAGTAAAAAGAGAATTGCAGTAGTCAAGTCTGGAGAGGACCAGAGATTGTACCAGGGTTATAAAGTCCTGCTCCGGGAAGAAGCGACGGATTCCCCAAAGAAGGCGCAGATGGTATCGAGCAGACTTTGCAATGGAATTGATGTGGGGGGTTAGATTGAGTTTTTTGTCGAGAGTGACACCCAGGGATTTTGCGCTGTTGGCAATGATGGGTTTAGTATTCAGTAGATTCAACTGATCCATCCATGATTGCACCGGGGGAGGAGAGATTGAAGAGGAGAAGAGGAGGAATTCGGTTTTGGAGGGGTTCAGAATCAGTTGATGAGTAAACATCCAGTTATGAATGGAGTCGAGAGTAGAGCTTAGGATAGAGAGATCGTGAGTGGAGGCAACCTTGAGGTAGATTTGAGTTTCGTCAGCATAGAGATGATAGTGGATCCCGGATTTACTTAAGAGATTTCCTAGTGGTTCTAAATAGAGGTTGAACAATGTGGGTGCAAGTATAGAGCCTTGAGGACCACCTTGACCTACCGCCACAGGAGATGAAAGACTGCTCGCTATTTTGATCATTTGTGATCTATCAGAGAGGAAGGAGGCGAACCATTTAAGCACAGTGTCCTCCATGCCCATTCTCTGTTTAAGAATGTTGAGGAGGGTGTTGTGATTGACAGTGTCAAAGGCTGCAGAAAGGTCAAAGAGAATTAGAAGACAGGACCCCCCCCCCGAGTTGAGGATCCTCAGAGCGTCATCAACCACTTGCAGTAGGGCTGTTTCAGTGCTGCAGTTTTGAATGAAGCCAGACTGGAAATTGTCAAGAAGATCATTGTCCTTGATATGACGAGAGAGTTGTTTTGCTACACATCTTTCTGTAATCTTCGCAAGAAAGGGTAAGTTAGTGATGGGGCGGAAATTGTTGAGGTCAGACGCATCAGTAGTTGGTTTTTTAAGAAGCGGGGTGACCTGCCCAGTTTTGAAGGAGACAGGAAGGGAGCCTTGATAGAGGGAGAAGTTGACCAGAGTGGTCCAGTAGGAGAGTGAAAGGGTATAAAAGTCAATGGCAATGGCACTGGGGATGGGGTCCAGATGATGGTTGGAGGGCTTTGTTTCGCGGATGCACTTGAGAAGGGCATCTTCAGATTTGGGGTCAAAGTTTTGCCAAATGGCTAAGGACTTGCACTCCTCTGGAGGGGTAGGATGAGCGACCTGATCCACAAGTGATTTCACTTTTTCGTCGAAGAATATAGCGAAATCCGCTGCTCTCTTTGCAGAATCCTCCAACTTGGAGGAAGGGGGAGAGCGGTCAGGACTCTTGATGAGATCGAATAGTTTTTTGGGTCTATTTTTGGCTGAGTTAAGGAGGGTTTTGAAGTGCACCGCTTTCCCAAGGAAGATGTGTTTGCGGTACTTGGATCTTGCGGAGCGAAGCGTGGACAAGTTATCGGTGGAGGGCACTTGCCTCCATTGTTTCTGCAGGAATCTTAGCTGCTTCCTTTCTTCATAGAGGGATTTGTTGAACCAAGGTGCTGAGGGTGTGGGCCTTAACCTTTTGCTTTTGAGTGAAGCGACATTGTTGAATTCATCTGCAAGAACTGTGAGGTATTGGGAGGTGAGATCGTCAACATCTAGGTTCGGGTCTAGCCTTGGAAGTGATAACAAAGCTGATTCACAGAGTGGACCGACATCAATATTTTTATCATCACGGAACCAGGAGATAGCCCCTTTGGGTTGGCCAAGTGTAATAGCGTGTGATAGTTGAATAGAGAATGGGATGAGGAGGTGGTCAGACCAGTCTACGTGAATAGGGGTAGTGATGGAAAGCATGCCTGCTCTAGAAATAACAAGGTCCAGGATTGAGCCCTTAGAGTGTGTTGATTCTGTGCAGTGTTGGATGAGATCGTTAACAGGTGGCCAGGGAGTTTGCGGAAGAGTCTTGCGGTGAGCCCCAGTGGAGATTGAAGTCACCCACGAAGGTCTGATTGTCGCTTTGCGAGTATTGGTCACTGATGAAGTCTGTGAGTTCCTCCAAAAACGCAGGGCCACTACGAGGCGGGCGGTAAATGACAAGGGGGCCTCTTTTATGAGGCCTTGCGTCAGTTTTGCGCTGCGGATGCGTCACTTTTTGTGACGCATCGGCGGCGTAAAACATGCGCCTTGTTGCGCCATATTTAAAAAGTGACGCATCTAGGTAGATGCGTCACTTTTTAAACCCCTGCGCCACATTATGCCTGCGTCAGGTATAATGTATGCAAAGGGGGCGTTCCCCCGCAAAAAGCCTCGTAATAGTGACGCAGTGAAATCTATGAGATTTCACTGCGTCACTTTTAGGATGCGGTTGCGTCAAAATCTTGCGCCTGCCTCACAGCAGGCGTAAGACTGACGCAAGCCCTTTCACATGGGGCTTTCCCCATGTGAAAGGACGCATTGCTGGAGTTGCGTCACTTTTGTGACACACTCCAGCAATGCGTCACTTTTGCGCTTACAGATGCATCAGAAATACTGACGTATCTGTAAGTCCTTGCGACATGATGCGTCATACATTAAATATGACGCATCATTGGTGTCGCAAGGAGTGCGCAGTGAAAAGTGACGCATCGCTGTTTTCACGCAGCGATGCGTCACTTTTCATAAATGAGGCCCATGGAATCTAAGGGGTGAACGGCGGTGCACTTGTAACTCAAAAGAAAGGCATTCAAAGGTGTGAAAGGAGCTGATAGGAGAGGCCTTAAGTTGAAGGGAGTTTCTAAAGATGCCTGTAACACCTCCCCCGTGTTGTCAGTTCTGTCATTCCTAAGTATAGAATAGCCTGTAGGTAATAGGAGATCAAACATAGAATGCGAAATATCTTTGAACCAGGTCTCTGTGAGGAAGAGCATGTCAATATTGTGGTGGGTGATGGTATCTGAGATTTCAAGTTTGTGTTTTACTGCAGATCTGCAATTGTGGAGCAGACAGCGCAGCTCTGTCAGGACTGTTTTGGTGATGGGGGCACTTGGGCACTGAAGGGTGATCGGGATGTTGTGCTTATGTGGGGGTGTTCGGGAGGGTTTAGGTGGATGCTTGGTTCTGACAGAGGAGATGGTTGGAATAGTGTAGATAGTAGGGTTGCTAGGGTATGCAGGTTGAGGAAGGGCGGCGTTCAAAGGCTTGTGCGAATTAACAAAGTTTGCAGATGACTGTTTGAGCTTGGCTAAATTGAGGTGAGGGGGCAAGGTGCATATCGTAGGAAGTTGGGTAGGAGAGGGGGTGCAAAGAAAGGTGGAAATCTTAGAGCTTAGAAGTGAAATTGCAACTGTAAGCTGGGAGATGGAGGTGATAAGGGAACCTAGCTTATTTTCCAGTGAGAGTAATGCAGAGCACCGAAGGTTGGGTGGATCGATGGAAAAAGGTGGGGGTGGAATTGGTGGTGGAAGACAGGGAGAGGTTGGGGGATAGGAGGTGAGTTGGGGTGTAAGGTTGTGGCTCCGTTCTCTGCTCCGCAAACAGCCCCCCAGCTTTGACCTGCACCACTTCCTTATAAAGGGGTGCCTCCAGGCAGACCAGACCAGACCGGTCTGCCTGGGCGCAGGCTGTACGTTTGAGCCAGAAGCACCGAAGTGCTTCCGGTTCAAAGGGGGGGGCAGTCGTCCTCATTGGTTGTGGTGGGTGCAGGGGAGAGCGCTGCGTCATTGTTGATGCAACCTCCGCCCCTTTCTCCTACAGGGACTAGTGCGACCGTCATAATGGCGGCGCGCTCTATGCTTTCCCTTGCCTTGGCCAAGAGATTCGCCCAATAAGAAGAGAGAGGGAAGCAAAATAAAAAAAGATTGAATAAAGAACGAAAAGTAATAGAAAGATATATAATGGCACAGCAAATAGAGAGGAAGGTGATAATATCTAGCCACGTGGGAGAGTGAGAGACAGATAGCTTGCCATCGTTAAATATAGGTACATCAACTGCAAACCATATATATATTTGGAGATGTGGAAAAACATCTTGTGGGTGACGCTCAGTCAATTTGGTCTCAGAGACTTGCACCTTACTTTTCGGTGACAATATTATTTGTGTAGGCGGGGGAGATGGAGGGGGTTGAGACAGGTCTTATAAGAAGACTACTGCTGTGTGGCAGACTAGAAGATCGAATGGGCAGGCCAGAACAGTTAAAGGCTGTTCGGAGTCCATCCTCTGGGTCCAAAAGTCGCTTTGTTGGCTGGTTTAAGCAGCCCCTGGACAAAAAGAAGTCCTCTGAAGCAGGAAGAAAAAGACTGAAGGTGAGCTGAGGACACTAATGTAAACAAAAGGCCCAAGCAACAGGATCAGTCCGCATTGGCATGCAGGTTATTCTGTGCTAGGATTGTCTGATTGACATATCAGCCGACCCACCTCGGCCAGCTCATACATAGTTGCCACAGTCTAGGGAGGACATAAGAGGATGAATGCGGTCACATGATTGGCTGTAATTTGGCATCTTACGGGTGCAAAATCTTGCATAATTCCAATGTTTGGGTCCTACACATTTTGGGGCTTATTTATGAGAGCCCTGCTTCTCTATTGCAACACGTAACGTTGTACATGCGTGGCACATGGCTCTCATAAAGATTTGTGAAGCCACGTAAAGCTACCCTGTGTAACATTGAGTGGTCTCATAAATCGTGAGTAAGGCAATTCAGTGCAAATCGCTGCGCTAACTTACTCTGCACCCTCGAGGCATTCCATGGACGTTGTGGTGGGGTTTCCCATTCAATGCCCATGGAATTTGACGCTGCCCCAGATTTACAAAATGATGTGAACCTGGGGAAGCCTCAAATGTGTACGCTTCCTGAGGTGAGGCGAAAAATGTTTATTTCTCCTCATTTTTCCTCTTTACACGTGTGCTGCATTTTGCAACCCAAATACAAAGAGGAAAACGTCTTGCTGGATTGTTTTTGTACTGGAAGGTGCCCCTTCCTGCACAAAAACAACAATCCTGCCTGCAACGGAGGCACCCTTGCATGGTGCAAGGGTGCCATAGTTGGGGCTATGCTGCCAAAACGACGCCAGCACCGGCTGAAAGGACAGGTTTGCACCTTAATCCCTAAATATTTTGCATTTCAGCCCTTTGACTTTGGTGTGGGGCAGTGCAGCAAGGTGCCTACTGGGCTCTCCTATGGCCAAAATGCCATAAGCGATGCTCTTAGTGTGTCTTAATCAGAGGTCAGGTAAATGGGTGGGGAAGAGACAGTAAGAAATTCAAGAGAGCTTGTAGAAGTGAGCAATGCGACATTATTGTAATTCCACATTTTATTTATACAGCACTTACTACTCCTGATAAGACTTTGAATCGCTCTGTGGCGAGTAGCATGCTCATCTGGAACCCAAGGCTAGAGAAAGATAGCTAGAAGATGACTAATATGTAGTTTATTTTTCCTGAAGGTTTAGTTATGTTAGATTTGTGCTCTCAAGATCTAACGCATTTACTCTAGTGAGTTCAATAGGAATAGATTAATTGAAATGGATTTGTAAAGTGGTTTATACACTCGTTTATGATGAATATTTATCCTGCCCCCCAAACTATAAATCTGGCCCATAGTTTCTCAACAGCAAATGTGTGTTTTTCCTCTTTAAAGAACCGGATATCTTGCTGGAAGTCAAAATGTTAAATTATTCAGACAAAAAAAATAAAGTTTTTTGTAAAAAAAATCTATCACAATCTGTCTCCTTGACCTAATAATGTGATACGTGGAGCATTCAATAACATGTGGAAATGAAAATCGTAATTTAATTAGCCTGTCACCATTTATCTCTTTGCAAGACATTCTTGACATTCAAATAACAGTAGTTATTGATTTTCTAATTTATGTAATTAAATAATCACTTATCTCAATGCTGCGTATTTGCCATTCATGGAAGTATCTTTAATCCAGAGGGCTATAAAAATGTGTAGACATCTATAAATACAGGGAATAAACACTCAGCACATCCACTTGACCTATCGGTGAGACAAACAGTGCGATTGAACTAAAGCTCCAGCAGACGCTTGTTACGAGGCATTTAAACTCCAGACTAAAAGTGTGCTATTTACGCTGACTGAATTAAGAAATGCATATGTTAGGAGCCTCATGCTAAGAAACAGTATATGGCATACATGATGGCATATAATGGCCTGAAAAACTAAATAGGTGGGTCACCAGTTGGAGGATTGAGAGAAGACAAACTTGAAGCAACTGTCCGTATATCATGTGGTTCAGGTGGAAATGGATTGAGGGTAGATATGTTCTAGGGTGGAAGGCTTGCTGCTGAGATTAGTTATTTTTCACCTTGAATACAGAGGGGCTTTGGGTATTTTGGTGGGACCTGAGTAAGGTAGGACTGGAAAGTTGAAAATAGACTTTGAAGTGTCTCTTCTAAGGAACAGGACGACAGCTTCACAACTTCTCAGGAGGACTACCAATCTGCCATTTATGAACATCCTAAATATTTTTCAGATGTTTCCATAGAAGTTTTGCATCATAGAGCTGCAGTATTCAAGACTGGACTCAAGCCTTTTAAAGGCATTTCCAAGAATAAATGAAGCAGAAGTTGAGCGATAAATCTGGGATATACGTTTTTCACTAAATTACTCATCAGATAAAAGACTAGGGGGCATATGTAGAAAGCTGTTTGCGATTCGCAAAAGCCGAAATTCACAGAATTCTGGCGTTTGCGAATCGCAAAAGGCGTTTTGGTATGTATGGGCCACATAGCAAATTAAGGAATCGCTAAAATTGCGATTCCTTATTTTGCTCAAGCATTTAAGGAATCACAATTTTGCGATTCCTTATATGCTATGTAGGGGTGCCTTGAAAATCGCGATTTTGGCTTAAGGATTCGCAAAATACCACCTACTCCAAGTAGATGGTATTTTGCGATTTCCTGTCAAAATGCTTTTTTTTTTAATTCAAAGTGCCATGTGGTGCACAGACATGCCCTTAGGGCATTTATGTGCGCCACATGTAATTACATGCACATTGCAGGGGTGCAACAAGTGTCCTTTGGACACCCTGGCACCCTTGGAATTGCGATTCTCAAATTGAGATTTTATCATAGAAAATCGCAGTTTGAGAATGTATCCAATGGGACATTCATTCCTTAATTGCGATTCACAATTTGCTAATCGAAATTAAGGAATTTTAGCAATTCGCCCAAAAATTTCGATATTTTACCTACATTACATTTTGCAATTCCTAAATAGCGATTCCTTAAAAACCGCTATTTGAGAATCGCAAAATGAAATTACCTAAATATGTCCCTAAGAGTGACGTTTTACTGCCCAGAATAATTCCAGTTCCTAAGATTTGCGAGGCAGGACATCTTGCATAGGCAAGTGTTAACAGGAGTTTGTTGTCACTGAAGGCAACCATTCTGTGAGACACTGAGTTCAGTTTCCTGGAGTTGGGTTTGAGGAATCTGAGCTGTACATGGAAATAACATTATATTAAGTGCATAAGTGAATTGTTCTGGGTCTTAACATTGTGGAAAGACATTTCTGTGATGTTGGCATTAGGCTTGAGTGAAGCACTATGCTATACTCGTGTAGTTTGCGAAGTTTGCGTAACTTCGCACTACGCAAACTGCACGTAGCACTGTGTGAACACTCATTTTTTTGCTTGCTCGCGGTCCTCAACGTCAAGTTGGCGACCACGAGCAAGCAAAATGACATCCTGGCGAGACTTTTTCCTCGTTTGCGATCAGCAACATCAAGTTGCCGATTGCGAGTGTGGAAAATAAACCTCCCTGCGAGAATCTCAATGTGGAGAGGACTGGTTTCTCATTGGGAGTGGTCACGTATGCTCGCGACTGCTCATGATGAGAAACTACCAGTCCGCGTTGAGAAAGCTGCCGCTCGAGTAAAAATCTCCTAGAGCGGCAGAAAACTACAGCTCGCACTGTGCAAGATGCCGTTTTCAATTATTGCACAGTGCCGAATGCTTGTCCCCACTGTGCAATCATTGAAAACAGTATCTTGCTCAGTGCAAACATGCTACTACGCAGTTCGCGTAGTGCTACGCGTATCTCACATAGTGTCAAGTGCACTTCGCATAGCTTCGCAAAGCGCTACTTCGCAAACTATGCCCAGCCCTATATTGGCATATTTGGTAGTGAAGGCTGTAGATGAGGGGTTTCCTTAAGGAAACCTACAGGATTGCATGTCTTGACAATAGGAAGAATGGTGCCCACCAGCAAATCTTGTATACCCTGTTTAACCCGGGATTCTCTGAGACCATTGACTTATCATTAGGACCTGCAAAACATCTAGAACCCCTTTGTCATCCACTCTTGACTCTGAGAGAAGTGGCTTTGTTGTTTTCCAGTACGACAGGTGTCCATTGGCCGATCAGAATTTCTGCTTGTTCAATAAATAGGTTGCACTCAAAGAAATGACAGCGTACACAGAAAGGAACATTTTAAATCAGGAAGTTGTAACCAACACTTGGGGAAGAGAGGCTCAGTACAGAGAGAGCACGGATACAGTGAAGATGCTCCAGTGGCGTGTTTACCAGGAGGTCACCCCAAATTAACATTAGACTCTTGTGACACCCATGCAGAGAAAGTCTGTGACATTGATGGAAAAACATTAGCTATGTGTCAGCTCCAGAGCAGCATCCATACTGAAAAACATGTAAGCAGATCCAAAAATAAAGAGGTTATTTTGCTGATGATCATTATTGTCTGGGCTGCTAAGCTTGTAATGTATGAAGCATCTCCACATTTTCCCTATTGTGTGTCATAGACTTTCTCCTTTAAGTGCAGCAGAATCTCAACATGATATTTTCTATGGCAGCAAGCAAAGGTATTAGCAAAGTAAAAGATGCAACACTTTACTTTAAGAAGTTATCTGATCTGGAGACCATTAGACCTGTAACTCTTACGGTGGTCTTTCTCCCCACTTTATGCATTTTGCCTTCCTTCTGAAGTCTCAGGTACATAAAAGACTTCCTACAATTCTGCTGGTGCTGCTGGACTCTGTCTTCTGTGAATGCTACACTTGCCTGAGGTGCCCCCTTCAAGCTCTGGGCCTCAGACGTTCTGCAGTTGTTTTCATTAAAAAAACTATGCATTGCATTGGCTGAGTTAGAAATTTCAGTGCATCGCTCTTCAATGCCAATGCAGCAGCTGCCGATGATGATTCACGGCCTGCACGGCAAGACGACAAAGCACTGCGTGGCTCGACAACATCCCTTGCCTTCACTTCAGTGATACAGCGACCCGACTGCTTGGAAAAGGTCGATGCATCTAGCCCTAAGCATCAACGATTTGCTCCATCCAAGATACTTTCTCAGCTGGCCCTGCATGGGTGCTGTATCTGGCCTGCCCTCAATCGTGGTCAGCTTGAAATTTGGAATTGCTCTGCTCCCTTATGACCTCAAGTAACTTTTTGACCACTGATGACTTCTAAGTACTATTTATGGTTTATTATTTAAAAACTCATATATCAACTTCTACTTATTGGATTTTTGTCATTTTGGTGTTATTTTGCTCAGATACATATTATCTATTTTTCTAGTCTTGTGTGGAGTCTTTTTGTGGTGTATTTGTTGTGTTACTGTCTGTATGCTGCACACATTCTTTACACATTGCCTTTGTAGATAAGCCTGACAGTTCTGTGCCAAGCAACCAGAGGGTGAGCAAATGTTATCTTATTGTGTATGTAGCTTACCCTGACTGGAGTGGTGGTTCCAGCTTGGCCAGGGCTCGTATCTCAGTCAACCAGGAATCCCATTTCTAACTGAGACCCACTGGGATATATTGCCAACTGTACTGCCAACCAATGAAAAAATGAATGAATGCACAAAAAGAGTCTATAAAACACTACCTATCGCATGCAGGCATTTTCACACTAGACATACTTCAAAGAGGACACTAAAATCAGCAACATAGATGAGTTGCCAAATTCCTCCTAAAAATAATCTGATCAAGTATTTTGCAAAAATATGTAGAAAGGGGATTGCAGAGTAAAGGTGCAGCAACTGAAAAAATCCCAACCACCCTGTGTCTGGATCTCTGGGAGTGTGAAATCACTACTAGAGGCAGTAATTATGAGAAAAACGGAGAACATCGTTTACAATGAAACTTTTACCACCCACTACCATTACAACGCAGGAATTACAATGAAAGTCGTTACAACGCCTTTCGCTGGAGGGTGCTGTTGGATAGGGAATAGTTTAGTTTTCTATCCATTACCTTCCCTACTATCCACGGGGACTGGAGTTTGAATAGAAAATGAAACTATTCCACTATCCAGCGCACCCCAACGCAAGTCGTTGTAATGACTTGCGTTGAAATACCTGCGTTGTAAAGGCATGCGTGGTAAAAGCATGCGTTGAAACGTCATACAACCGAGCAAAACGGCCATTGAGGATTATATTTGGGCAATAGGGTCTGCAGAAAGGAGGGCTCAGTTACATAAACCGCCTTCTGACAAAAACATAGTGGCTAAAATTGCATCTCTTTGGTGATAGGAGCTCAATGAAGCAATTGGCTTCAAATATGAGTGTGCTAAAGCTGTACTACACAAGCTTCATCTTACAGGCATATTGATTATTGCGGGTTTGTGTATTTTGCTTGATTATTGTTTCAAGCTTAAGCAATGTGCATACTTTTTCTTCACAGGAGACCTAATTTGCTGGATCTGTTAAAGTGGATGTGTGCTCTGTCTCCATGCCTGTGCTAGCAGCATTAACTGTACAACTTTAGAACCTAAATGTCACAAAAATGTCCTTTTGTATTGTCACTGTAGGAAGCTACCTTTTTTGTAGGGTACCAAAAAGAGATACACACTGTCGAAGGTCCAGACGACCCTTATTATCTTACAGGGCTTAAATTACTAATCCCAAATGTTCTTTTTTGTGGTAGTGTGGGTGAGCAGTTAGGCTTAACAGAGGGGAGTGTTAAGCATTTGTTGAACACAGTCAATAAATGAGACACACACTCAAGAAGAAACTTAAGACCGATTTGATAAAAATAACATGTATTTTTATATATATGTTAACACTAAGAACTTTGCAATTGGGTAAGTATTTTTCGAGATATCATTTTGACAGGTAAGTAAAAATGTAACACACATTTTTAAGTGGTAATGCTTTTCTAATGAGAAATAAACATATACTGCATAGAGGTACTTGCAATCGTATTCTAGGGTGTCTCCTTTAGGACTAAGAGTGCTAGGTGCCAAGGTCTAAAGTTTCACCATCAATTCAAGATTACCTTTCCTGGAAGGTCTGGGTGGAGAGGTGTGGGACAGGTTCGTAGCCTTGCACCTGACACCACAGGCACAGAGGGGGGGCACCTAGAATCAACCTGCAGAGGGGGACTTGGGAACATGTCTGGGAGCTCCCAACAGGGGGCTTTGTTCGTAAGAGTCCTGGGAGTAGGGGGGGGGCACAGTCAGTTGTCATGGACCCTGGACCCGTGCCAAGAAGCTCAGTTGTAGATGGTTTTGGTGGGCCGGGGGTGTGTGTCAAAGGTGCTCACAGGTCTTAGTTAGATCTGCATAAGTGGTCAAAACAGGACAGCTGGCCCACTCTTGCTGCTGGCTTCTGAAATTCCAATGTCCCTCGTCAGCTGGTCAGTCTTGTTGGTGTTGGAGTCAGTATCGGACTATAAACCTGCTTTGGTTGCTGCAAAAGATCCAATACCACTGAAATTTCACATTTGGTGAGGTAAGCCCAACCTGTCCTCCTGGAGCACAGTGACCTCCTCCTGGGTGGCTGCTACACTAGTGGATCCACTGTTCAGCAGAACGGTGAGCCAGATGTTGAGGTTGATGCATGCCGGATGCAGCAACCTGGCTCTTTCACTTCAAGGGAGATGCTGACAGCTTGGCAAAGTGCTGGAGCGGCCCTGAGGCTTTTGGAGGATACACACCTGCAGGATGAGTTGGATTGTCTCAATTCAGGGTCACAAGCAGGCAGGTAGGCAGGGCTTGGCACCAAAGTCCACCAGAAGTCTACAGTTCTCACTTATTTTGCTCTTCTTGGCCCTTTTTCTTCTTTTTTCAGGGGAATCTCAGTTCCCGGTCACAGGGGGCCACCTAAATACTGAATTTAGCAGTGTTAGGGTGAGTGAAGGGTAGTAGCCAATGGACTACTTACTCTTGGGGTCAATAAACCCCCTATATGATCACTTCCTGTGAGGAATGGGCATAACCCTCTCACAGAGTTTCTAATTCCAGCAAAATCAAGGTGGTGGAATCTTTGTGGAGAACACCAGGCAGCCCACCTTAGGGATGTGACTGGCCAGCTGGTGCAACACGCCTACTTGCAAATCTAATGCCCTGCCTGTCTTGTTGCCAGATGAGCATCAGGGCAGGGCACGGCATAGTCCAGGTCTGGAGAAGCTGGGGTGGCATATCAATGGCAGCAGAGGCTCTGGAGCATCTGGCCTTGGTAAGCAGATTCACTAGCCACCCTGCTGGAGGAGATGTAAACACCTCCTGACAGAGTAGGCATTGCTTCTGGCCTCTGAGAGTTTGGGCTCTCACCTCCAGGGGGGGGCAGAAGCATGACTTTGGTGGCAGGCTTGAAGACACCAGGCAGTCAGCACACTGGATAGTGGTAGGTTTTCAGGGGGCACCTCTAAGGGACTTTCTGGGTGCATGTCATGATAAGTTTAACACTGGAAACAGTACAGATTGATTAAGACAAGCTGTGCAATACTAAACACTATAGGTTTCAGTAAAGCCATCATGTAGCTGGGAAACTCGTACTGACCAGTGCCCAGTAAATATACTTAAGGTGGCTTCTCTGATCACTTGTACTATTTGGTAAGTGAACTAGACAGCACAGGAGCATATCTGCTCATGCCGATATGTCCCCACATGTAATATAATGCATCCTACCTTAGGGATATAATGCCTGCTGTTGGGGTGACCTCCATATATTTCATGCAGTGTCTGTGTTTGCATGAGTTTGGTGGTGGGTCCTTTAGGGTGGCACAATACATTCTGCTGTCCTTAGGAACCCTCTTTAGTACTTATGTCCTTGGTACCAGGGGTACAAATACCAAGGAATTACAAAGGTGGTAAAGGTCTTGCCAGTTTGGGGTACAACTGAGCATGTCTTTTTTTAGAGGAAAAATCTCTGGCACTGTTGCCTGTTTAGCAGGCATCAGTGCACTGTCAGAGTAAATAAAACGGCATCTAGTAGTTCTAAAGAGGTCAAAAGTGAGGGGACAACTGCAACAAATTTCCAGTTTCCTCAACAACCCCCCCTAGCCAACAGGCCAGGAGACTAAGCCCAACCTTCTTAGTCTGTCAGGCGAGGAAGTGAAGTAAGGAAACTGCATGTATTGTTGCTGGACCTGCTATGCCTCACATCCTCCTGTCAAAGTCACTGCCTCTGGGCAGTTGAACCATCTCAAAAGTGATATAACCCATTTTGAACTGGACATTAACTGCTTCTTTGTTTTCCTCACTTTTTCACCTTTCTTTAGGGTCATAGGTATCTACCTCTGCTAACCCTATCTTAGCCAGGACAACACCCAGCTTACCCATAACTGGAGTGCCAAAGGCAGTGCAGCAATAAACACTAATACCTAGCAGAGGCTACTTACAGTTGTCAGTACCCAGATTCACACCTTTAGCTTTCCACTGACAGGTGGATGGGCTAGGGGAATAGGATTTCTTGTGCTCAAGAGGTCCTTCCTCTGTTTCTGAGGGTTGGATTATGTCCCCACGTGTAATATAATGCACCCTTCATTAGGGCTGTAATACCTGCTGCAGGGGTGACTTACATAAATTGCATGCCGTGTCTGTTGGCATGGCATACAGGGTGTGTGCCATGTTGTGTTTTCACACTTGTTTGCACCATTTTACGCAGCCTGCAATGTCAGTCTGCATGAGTTTGGTAGTGGGTCCCATAGGGTGGCATAATACATGCTGCAGCCCTTAGGGACCTTTTTTAGCATGCATTCCATTGGTACCAGGGGTACCATTTATTAGGGACTTACAGAGGTGCTCAAGGTCTTGCCAATTTGGGTACAAATGAGCATGTCTTTATGTTAAGGAAAGATCACTGACACTGAAGCCTGGTTAGAAGGCTTAAATGCAGTGTCAGAGTAAAAGAACAGCATCTGGTAGTTCTAAAGGGGGCATAAAGTTGGGGGAAAAATGCAAAAATGTTCCAGTTTCCCATAGTCATCCCAACTGTTTGCTAGATTGTATTACTGGTAATGGACTCAGAATCATGGGGCACTGCTGTACAGTTACAGTGTATATGCTCTGACATATAAAAACATGTAGAATTGGCTAATCCCTGATTTACATATTTAACTTACCAATAAGTCTGTAGTATATGGTATTATGTGTACCCAGGGCCCCTAAGTTAAATATTACTAGTGGCCTTCAGCACCTTTTGTGCCATTCCAAAAGTAACCAGGGAAACCATGACTCTAGGCCTACCAAAGAAGCCTAGCATTGCAGATTTAAAACTGCCATTTCAACATGTTAAGCTCCATATTACATGCCTAAACCTTCCTTTTTAATAAGGGTAGGTGGATCTCGTGGAGTTTCACTCGTCAGAATTCTGCGGAGTTACATGAAAACTCAATGAGATTCAGCAGAGTTCCACGAACAGGTGGAAATTGGAATGTCATGGTGCTTGTTTCGAGTTTTAGCGATGGGAGCGTGTTCTGCACTGTAAAATCAGCACGAACTGCACCTTGCTGCGTCTTTCCTGCTGCTCAAGTGGATTTTCTACTCAAGCGGTAGCTTTCTCACAATGAACGTTCGCAACCGTCTGCAACTGCCCATGTTGAGAAATTCTCACCAGATGCCCTCCTAGTTAGGAGACCCCAGTTTTCACTCATGCTTGCCGACTTACTGTTGGCAAGCAGCAAGCCATGCTCAAGAAAAACTCCATCACTCGATGATTGGAGGAATTTGCCTGTTAGGCGGATTTGCCGCTTTTTGCAATATCAAGGCTGGCTCTTCCAGGGAAAAGCACAGTCCTAAACTATAAAACCTTTTAATGCATAACTTCAGTTTTGAAATAGCTAAAGCCATAATTGAAGGACTAAAATTAATAGGATTTTTAAAATTCAATCTGATTGTCAAGTTGGATTTTAAATTACTGTTTTGAAAATGTCACATTTTGAAAGTGGTTCAGAAAAGGGGTGGTGATGAACAGAGTGTCTGAATTAAGCAGACCACTCTTACCCAGTCCAAAGATCAGGGCTTGATCCATCACCGTTTTTTAGCTCACTGCACCATCCCAGCTCAGAACTTGGCTATATGCAAATTAGTCTAACCCTGGCCCAGTGCATCATGGGAACAGGGCAGACCAAACTACCAAGCCAATTCTTATACTGGGAAGGAAACAAGCTACCGGGGACCGGTTTCTGGCATTTCAGACGTCTTCGGCCCGGCTTGCTTGAATCCTGATGGTGCAATGAGCTAGGGACTCACATTTGAGTATACCCTTCCGCGCTTATGGTGGACAAAAATGTCACATTTTGAAAGTGGGCATGTTGCTGCCTAAAGCCTTCAGTAGCCCTCTCAGATGTCACCTGACAACCTATATGGAGATGTGAATGTCTCTCAAGAAAGGGAACAATAGGGCCTTGGCTGGGAGTAGGTGTGACCTCCTCCTGACAGGATGCATGGGAGATGTGACCACCAACTGCTCAAACTTCTAAAGGGCATCCCCTGTCACTGCAGTAACTCAGACGAAGGCCTGCCCCTACCAATGCCCAAGTAGCCAGAGTTGCACCATCCCAGTTGTGAGAAAACCTGTATTTTTTTTTCTCTAGACAAACCTCAGGGGCATGCCGACAGGTATGACCAGGCTAAAAAAGATCTGCTATGTTGGATTTTGCAGAGATGGCACTGTGGGATTGTTTAGGGCCAAACAACAAGGACATTATGGTAAAGTGGGCAGGGTTGCCCAGGGACCTTTTTCCCTGTGGAACAAGGACTTTCCAAACCCACAAGCTAGTACTAGGGATAATAGTGGAACCCCTATGTACCTTCTTCAGAACACAGCTGAACCTGAGTAATACAGAAGGATTGCACCTGCAGAACGATTTGGACTTCAGAAAGAGACCTGCACACACTGTAACCTATGTAGAGAAACCTCAAGGACAGGACTTACTCTCACCTGAACCAAGGACAGAAGAGTAGACTCCAAGATCAACTTAACTGGCCTTCTGTAAAGCCACAGGGACATAAAAGTTGTTAGAAGCTCACCTTCCTGAAGAGCCCAGCTGACCAGTTCCAAATGGACTTGCCCTAGACCCTGCTGGTGGCTTGACCTGGAATGAGTCCTGTCCCTAAAGTAGGGCCCCTGAGATCCTGAGGCCTGTATATAAGTGGCAGAGTGTAGTTCACTTGCCTAACTCTTAAAGCTGCGAGTTAGAAGCTTTTCAAGGATTTCAAAGCTCTACAACTGGACCAAAAACGAGCCACAGGTACCCAATTCGCACTGCTGAGCAAACTCAACTTATTGGTTTTCTCCGCTGAAAGGATTGTGACCAAAAAAACAAGAAGGAAGCAAATCTTCACCTGCAAAGTAGCCTAATGTTTTTCAGTAGGCGAGGGACATTCCTTCATTTCCTTGGGCACAAATTTGAAATGTTTCCCACTTGGAGCATTCCGCTAAAAGTCAACTATGTCCAATAGTTATCTCTCCTCAGGGCACAAATCTTATCCACAGACTGATGTCTTGACCAGCTGAGGATCTTCCACTTCCATTTTAGAGACTATGTCAGAAGGTAAAACTATTAACTGAGCATTCTAAATTATGAAATTCATCACCAACACCTATGCACTGACGCCACTGTTCTATGGAGTGCGTCAGGACCCAAAAGGGTTCCGTCATCTCTAAACCACAAGACATTACAACAGCCAGCATGGATAGCTTAACAGTCACTTTTTATAAAGAATTCCTTCTTCTAGATTGTGACCTTCACATGCATTGCTTCTGTAGATAGTACTGAGCACATAATAAATAGTTAGAGCCAGTAAACCCTTGTGTGTGAGTGTGTGTGTATATATATATATATATATGTATATTTATACACACACACACATAATACGAATTGAATACATATGGCTTTTGTGATAGGAACTAATTTAACATTTTTACACTGTTTTATAATAATTGTTCCAATGAGTAACTTCGGTTTTTAATTTTCTAAACTGGATGTATACTCTTAAATTAGTTTTTCCTACTAGCCATGCATTTGTCTTATTATGAAATTTCACAGCGCTGCTACAATATGCACTTTACCATTCTGGGTTGTTGATAAACTACAAGCATGTGCCCTATTAATTTGTACATATCCTTTTTTTATCCTTGCTTCAAGAACGTATTTTATATCAGTTATAGCTTCACTATAATGACCAAATTTGTCTTGCAAGTCCAAACAAACACTGAATGGCAGTCTACAATGCGGACAGCTGAACTCACAATTTGAACCATAACGTCCCTGAAACCTACATGTTTCGACAATGTATCCCATACATATTTAATGTTTTCTTCCATACGCCTACACTGCGGTCAGCCAAGCTCAAAATTTGAATTCCGTCTTGTTTTATTAATTGCAGAGAGAATTCTACTCAATGTCCTCAGATTTTGTTAAAGGATATGACAAAAAGCATTCCTCGGTGTCTGCCTCTACTGCCTTTGATCTACACTGTGGATAGCAGGGCTCACAAGTCAGATTGAGTCATAAGTGAAGATGATGCAGTCCAGTAGGCAACAGACCTTGCTCCCAGTGCGGCCCCCCCGGACCACGCATCATCGCAGGCTGCGCACACGCTGAATGAATGCTTCTGATGCCCGTACCTCAGTGCACCACAACTCATAGGCCCTTTATGATAGAATTTTTTTGTATGATTTGAGATCTGCTGCCCCTACCGTAGTGCATCACAAGTCTTGGACCCTTTACAATAGAATCTTTTGTGTATTATTTCACATATAGTGCTCCTACCTTACTGCAGCACAAGTCAAAGACCCTTTATGATGTAATCTCTGTGTATGATCTGATGATTACTGTTGTATTTGTTACCAGCACCAACCATTCATTGAGGGCTGGCTTATACTCACCCCACATGCACCCAGCATAGACAGACATCACTGGACATCTGACCCTGGAAATAAAAAGGAGTCGAGCACATGTTCCCGTACCCCGTTCACTATATATCTGTGTCCGTGTGTTCATTATGTTTGAAAAATGTAGCCCCTGGGCCCTACCACATTACATTGGACAGTGTATGCAACCATGTTACCTCTGGCAGTAGGAAAAACTTCGGTTATGTAACTTTCTCTCGCTCATTCTACAAGTACGAACGTAGAGACTGGATCATTAGAGTACTGCAAGCAAAGTGTATAGTATATTTATAAGTGAGTGGGGATTGTCGGAGTGTTTTTTATTTGTTGTTGTATATTTATATAGCCCAAACTCGACCCAAAAGTATTTCAGCATTTTACATGAGCACCGTATTTACATTCTACATTCAGGCACGCAGAGATTACGTGATGTGCCCACAATCACAGGATATGGATGCCACCCCGAGGCTCGAACCCTGGTTTCCAGCACGAAGTTCGGCAGTCTAGCCAAAGGACCACATAAGTACATATGTTGGCGCAGCCTAACTTTCATGGCCCTGTATTTCTACAGCTACAACACTCCAGTGAATGTGCAATAAACATTCATATCCACAGAAATGCGTCATGTGCACTATCTTTCATGTGTGGAACTGTGGATGAATGTAGGGTCAGTGATTCCTCATACCTTCCTTGTTGGCCATGTTGTGGGAATTCACTCACAGAATGACACATTTGCTGTTGCTACCCAGGTGATGGCAGCACTACAACAAGGACACCCGCATCAGTTGATTCCTCATATGCCTCACAACGGAGCCATGCCCATAGCTCAGGAGTCATTCTTCACAGCCTCACACAGTACTAGCATACGCCACGCCAGCCCACTCCGCTTACGCTTACAGGAAAGGACAACAACGCTGCATGGCCCAGATTTTCATTGTAGTGATCTGCTGGTCACAGGTCTAGTTGTCAGTATCCCACAGCCACTCTGTCACAGCTGCTATACACTCACACCACACCCATCCAGCATAGGTGTCACAGGACATGTGACTCTCCCAGTAAAAAAAGTCCAGGCACACCTGCTTGACGCCACTTTGGAGTGCTCGCAGTGGCTGCACTGCGGCCGGCACAGGGACACAGCCACGGAACAGTGAATTTCGGTCCACTGAGATAGGGGCATTGTAAGTGCTGAGCGGGTATGCAGCCTGCTGTGATGGCCCGGGACGGTCCCAGTAGTCCGGACACCTCATGGTATGTGTGCCCTGCTTGACCACAGTGTAGGCCAGAGCCATGTAACACGGGGGCCTGCCACCATGTGCGTGGCCTCACTGGTCACTTAGTTAGTAGCACCGGAAGGACTGAGCGGGTGAGCAACCTGCGATGATGATGGGTGCACAAGTATGTCCTTTGCCATGGTGATATTAAGACTCAGCACCAAATGTGAGACTTCTTGGTTGCAAAGCGGGGCTGCATGATGTGGAGGGTGCCCTGTCCACGAAAAGGTGAGTAGCGAGGCCTGGGTGCGCAGCGACGGGCAGACACCTCTGGGCAGCGGGAGTGGATGGAGTCCAGCAGCCTGGAAACAGAAAGGCAACGCAGCGATTTAGGCGTACGCAGTCGTATATACCCTGTCTTATTGCATTTTGATTTTTTTTCTAAATGGCAGGACAGTTTTTAGAGTGAGCCAAATGTCTGTCGCTCCCACATCTGTAGCAAAGTAGTGGAGTATTTATTTTTTCGTACTTTGTACCCTTAAATTTACCATCTTATTTTGACAACCTTCCCTTTCTCTGTTTTTGTAGGGCTTGTGCCTACGTTGCACCCCACTCGTTTTTTGAAGGCTTGCTTCATTGTGTAAGTCAGTAGGCGGGAGACTATTTGAACCCGTTTGTAATGAGATATTATTTCTCGTTTTTTACACAGCTTCCTGATCTGTGTTGGACAGGAGCGTTTTCGGAATTAAGCTATTGATTTAGGGTAAATACTTTAATCATTGTGACCTTTAAATCGTGAGCTTTCAAAAGCCAGCCTGACAGGTCCATTATTTATATATGAAAATCCCCTTTTTTGACAACAGTTTCCTGATCCAGTGGTACAGGGAATGAAGTTGAGTCCTTGACGCGGTTGGTTGGAAGGATTTTTCAACATAGGACTCTGGAGAAAATTTGATGGATGATTGAATCACCTTGTAAAAAGGTAATTTTATGGACGGACCCATGTTACTGTCATGTACACATGGCCCAATAGTATTAGTGGTCCATATTTTGCATCATTTCGTTTTGCAGGAGTGAATCCTACTTGGCTGATTAGAAGAGACACTGTAGTTGGCCTTACACCATTGGGTAAGCACACTGCCCTTATTGGTTTTTAATTGCTCTATTAAATATCACTACAAAAGGGTAATCCCCTCTTTTTATTCTTTATAGGGTCATCCTTAACCCTTGGTTGCCCTACCATTTGTCCTGAGGAAGACTCGCACAATCCAGGTATAACTTACCGTATGACCATAATTCGAGTCGAAACGTCGACGATAATTTTTCCCACCTTGGATCCACATTTGCAAAAAAAGTGGACACATTTGACATGACTGTCTGTATTTAGTTTATGCTGACATCAGGTGTTATTGAGTATTATTGTGTGGGCCAGGTTGTTTTTGATACGGAAAATTGTGAGACCATATTTATAGAATTGCAATGTAAATATATTCTTTGTCTATTCATTATCCTGAATTTCCTTTCCTTCTTTACTCACTGTACACACTTTTGATCACTTCTTTTGTGCACGCTCTTTGGGAAAACCCTTCTTTTACTCCAAAAAGCCTTAAAAATTTTGTAGATCATCAACTATTTGATTTGAGACAATGAATTAAATATTGTACTCTGATTTGATATATGTTTGCTGTAGTGATATTTCCTGTTTGTGTGAAGTAACTAAGTCCATATATGTATTGGAGCGTATTCTGTAGGAACGCCCATGAACATTTAATTGCATGAATATATACTGATTGAATCGGATCAGAAAGAAATAGGTTCTGGACCATTGTTTATCCTTATTACGTTGCAGTGTGCAGCACTGTTCGCGCAGTGAGAGCCCTTTTGCATGGGGTTTTCAAAGCTTATGTTCTGATTGTTATCTTACCTATAACTGTAAAGCGCTCTGATATCCTTTGGTATCTAGTCCGCGCTATATAAAACTTTATAAATAAAAATACTACGTTTAACAAGCATTTCACTCAGATTGGAGGCCAGTAACTAGTTACAAACAATTTAACAGTTTACTAATTGTTGGTAAATCGAAGCCCATTAAAATAGTTGGGACCGTGTTATTCCTGTTAAAAAATCTATGTCATACATAATGGTTTCTGCAAAATCACTTTAACTTGAACTCTTTCATAGAACAAGCATTTGCAATGCAATAGGTCTCGCATTATTAAAGTTTGAGCTATTGATGTTGCATTATTTAGCAATGCCAATAACTCAAACTTTAATAATGCGAGACCTCTTGCATTGCAAATGCTTGTTTTTAAGGAGGTAATGTTTATTGGGAGCATCAAAGCATGCAGACTCGAGCGTGACATTCCTCTCACAGCTCGTGGCTGCCTTGCACCGCTTTGGGAATGTTATGTTTTAAATGTGAAAAGGTTGGGAAGTAGAAATTAACGGAGGTTCAGTCATTCTTGCTTTATACTTGTTGCATACAAGACTTGTTCTGAGGATCAATCCACATCAAGAGAATTACCGCATACTGGACTTTCCTACAATTACTAATTCTCTACTATCCTTCAGATGTGGCGCTTCAGGGTGCACTATGTCCCGCAACGTGGTGGGAGACACACCAGTGACAGAAAGGTGAGCTGCGAAGATTCTCTTCAGTGTCACTCTCTCACTCTTTCTCTCTCTCTCTCTCTTCCTCTCTCCTTTGAAGAACGCATGACACACAATCTTATCGTGCGTTTTATCTAGCAGGCTATGTTTGGCGAATTGGCGTCCCCCCCAACACCACCAGAGCTCAACGCCTGTAGAACCTGCGATGAGGCGTGGCCATCCTGACAATGCCTGAGAAGGTTGCTTCGGCACATGGTGGACCCTCTTTCACACATGCCGGTGTCACAAGGTAGCAGAGAAGCTTCTTTCCACTGCAGCTAGAAGTCACCTCTGAGTCATGAGAGTGGATAGTGTGCAGCAGCATGAGTGCACAGGAGCAGGCAAACACCTCTAGGCAGTGGGAGTGGATGGGGTACAGAAGTCTGGGTGCGCAGGAACAGGCAATTACCTCCGAGCAATGGGAGTGGATGGGTATGCAGCAGTCTGGGTGCCCAGGAACGAACGGTCACCTCCGGGCACTGGGAGTGGGTGGGGTGCAACAGTCTGGGTGTGCGTGAATGAGCACTCACCTCCGGGCAGTGGGAGTGGACCGGGTGCAGTAGTCTGGGTGTGCAGGAATAGGAAGTCACCACTGGGCAGTAGGAGTGGATGGGGTACAGTACCCTGGGTGCACAGAGGCAAAACAGAGAAGTATGCATGTGCAGTTGTATAAACTCTGCAATTACTAATTGTATACTATCTTTCAGATCACTAAACTTGAGGGTGCACTATGACCCAGCACGTGGTTGGACTCACACCGGTGGCAGAAAGGTGAGCTGTGAAGATTTTCTACAGTGTCAACACTCCCTCTCCATCTCTTCCTTTCTCTCTCTCACACTTTCTCTCTCTCTGTCTTTTCCTCTCTCTCACTCTTAACTTATAGGGCCATATTATCAAGAATGTGTTCATAAGGAATACATATGGTGTACACTCTCCTACATTCAACACTCCACTTCAACTGTGAGCGCTGCTGCAGGTAGTGTTTTCTCCCACAACAATGACAGCAGGGAAGCAGAGTGGCCTGAGTGCACAGGGCATCCAATTGAGTGTGGTGCTGCAAGAGGGGTGGGGTGCATCAGCCTCGCTGCACAAGTGCGAACATACAATATTGCCATGCGTAATGATGTGATCTCTGATCTCAATCAGTCTCATCTCTGTCTCATTTTAAAGACCTGCTGGACCGTACTGTAGGCCTGAGTCAGCAGGCAGCACTGCCCTACAGACACCTCTGCAGCGCGCTGCTGCGAGAGGGGTGGGATGCATCAGCCACACTGCGCACGTGCAAATAAGCGATATTGCCATGTCTTATGATGTGATCTTTGACCTCATTCAGTTGCATCTCTGTCTCATTTTAAAGACCAGAGATACCATAAGGTAGGCCTGAGCCTACGGGCAGCGCTTTCCTATGGACACCTGTTGAGGGTGGTTCTGTGGGAGGGGTCGGGTGCAATAGCCCTGAGTACACACATGCGAAAAAGCGATGTTGCTGTCTGTAATGATGTGATCTTTGACCTCATTCAGTCACATTGGTCTAATTTTAAGGACCTGCTGGACCGTACTATGGACCTGAGCCACCGGGGAGCGCTGCCCTACAGACCTGTGGCATTGGCGTTTATGACACTGTAGTGAGCTCCTTACTGAGTGTACATGCAAACAGGCTCCTGCCACTGCATTACATGCAAACATGTTGCTTTTAGCATGAACTCTATTCCTTTGTATGTAAATCTTGCCATAACATATTATTATTTAACCTTGTGTACTCTTGTGCACTCCAACTCCTCTTTGACCCACCACTACCACTAACAGTTGTTTGATCGTGCTTAAAAAACGAAGGATGACCTCAACTCCTATTTTCTATCAAGCTTGAAATAAGCCTTCATTTAACTCCAGACGTTTCCACCATTAAATTATTTCTCCCTTTACAGAAATTCCAGTGAATGGCTCAAAGCGGGCTGAGCGGTAGTTCTCCCCGCAATGATGCCCTGAGCATTCTAACACCTTCCATGGAAATATCAAGACACCTGCCATTTTGGAGATCTGGTCTACCATACAAAAGTACCCCGGACTCAGAGCTTACACCAACACGTCGTGGGACATTCCAGTGGTGGCAGGTGAGCAGTGAAGCCTCAGTGTGCAAGACCTACAATTGAGTACAGTGTGGGGGAAGCGGTTGGGGTGCAGCACACTGGGTGCACAGGTACAGACAAGGGATTTTACCATAGCTAATAATGTAATAAAACAATATTATAAACAAATTGTGAAGTGGACTCCAAAAGACGTACGATTGGTAATCTGCAAAACAAAAAAGAAATTAGAGTTTAGAATTATAGAGATGTGAGTAAATGAGCTGAAGCATTACAAGTCAAGGTAACACTATGATTTTATGTGTGCAGTGAACCGGGTACATTTCACTTCTGTTATAGTGCTGCGTTCAAGTGGTGTCTATATGGAAGTGCCTACTGCGTTACTGACACAAAAGTGGCACAACGGGATTGTTAATATGCCGACTTTTTTCTAATGCATTGTAATGAACGCATTGTATATCTAGGCCTCTGTGCTTACCGTTGTATAAACACTGCGGCCAAAGACTGCGGCCACTGGAGTTCACAACTTGAGTTCAACTGTTGTTCTAGACGTCAAAGCAGACAGCATTTTCTATACGTTTAAAAGAGAAAGAGAAATGATGTCACAGAGCGTGAGAGAGAGAAAGATAGGGAAAACAACATTAATCTTCCAGAGGCTGGAGTTGAGATTTTTTCTTGAACATCAGCTGTAGATTTACAAGCTCCTTGTGTCACTTTTCCCATGTTAAAAGTGACACAAAAGTGGCGTAATAAGCTTGTAGATCTGTTTGTCAGACTGTTGTAACCTCTCTGTTGTTACTGCTCAGAGGTAATTATACATTTTACACAGTGAAGCTGCTGCACACTACCCACTCTCTCCTTTCACAAATGAAGGTAACACTACGGTTTTACGTGAGCAGTGCGCCTAGTACATTTCAGTTCTGTTATAGTGCCGTGTTCAAGTGGTGTCTATATGGAAGTGCCTACTGCGTTACTGACACAAAAGTGGCACAACAGGATTGTTAATATGCCGACTTATTTCTAATGCATTGTAATGAATGCATTGTATATTTAGTCCTCTGTGATTACCGTTGTATAAACACTGCAGCCAAACACTGCGGCCAGTGGAATTAGCAACCGACGACACCTTTGCTTCTACACGTCAATGCAGACAGCATTTTCTATAAGTTTAAAAGAGAAATAGAAATGATGCCACAGAGAGTGAAAGACAGAAAGAGAGAAAAAACAACATTAAAACTGTCTCGCAGAGTCTGGAGTTGAGATTTTTTCTTGAAAAGTCAGACGTATATTTACAAGCTCCTTGCGTCACTTTTCCCATGTTAAAAGTGACACAAAAGTGGCGTAATAAGCTTGTATATCTGTTTGTCAGACTGTTATAACCTATCTGTTGTACCTTCTTGGAGGTAAATATACATTTTACACAGAGAAGCTGCGGCACACTACCTACTCTCTCCTTTCACAAATGAAGGTAACACTACGGTTTTACGTGTGCAGTGTGCCTAGTACATTTCAGTTCTGTTATAGTGCCGCGTTCAAGTGGTGTCTATATGGAAGTGCCTACTGCGTTAGTGACACAAAAGTGGCACAACGGATTGTAAATATGCCGACTTATTTCTAATGCGTTGTAATGAAGGCATTGTATATCTAGGCCTCTGTGCTTACCTTGTGTAAACACTGCAGCCACCGGAGTTCACAACTTGAGTTCAACTGTTGTTCTAGACATCAAAGCAGTCAGCATTTTCTATAAGTTTAAAAGAGAAAGAGAAATGATGTCACCGAGAGTGAGAGAGAGAAAGAGAGAGAAAACAACATGAAAACTGTCTCGCAGAGTCTGGAGTTGAGATTTTTTCTTGAAAAGTCAGACGTAGATTTACAAGCTCCTTGCGTCACACAAAAGTGGCGTAATAAGCTTGTAGATCTGTTTGCCAGACTGTTGTAACCTATCTGTTGTCACTGCTTGGTGGTAATTATACATTTTACGCAGTGAAGCTGGTGCACACTACCCACTCGCTCCTTTCACAGATAGTTTATTGTTGTTTCGGAAACAAAATTCTTTGTCACCTAATGCCATTGGCGTGACTGGTGCTCTACGTGTGGAAGAAGCCTTTACTGTAATCAAGAGAGTGAATCATTTCAATTCAGATATGGTTGTATATTGCAGAGTGGAGATAGCAGCGTCAAAAACTTAAAAAATGTAAGAGAAACGATGTGAGAGAGTAAGAAAGAGAAAGAGGAAATAGGACATTAAAACATGGGAGAGACACACATGACAGGGGAGGGGGTACCTGAAGCCAGAGGCGGAACCACAGTCAAAAATATCGGGGGCTAGAAAAAATTTGGGATGGGGGCTTAAGTTCAAGCAAAAGGAAGAGTGGAGCTGCAGGGTCTGTAAGCGGGGGGGATATCAAAGCCTCATTAACAAGCAAAATGTCTGGTGCGACTGTGTGTGGGCCCAGGAAGCTATTTCATATTAGCTGAAGCCCCATTAGCCCAATTTGTGTTTTGAACGCCTGCTGCATACTACAGATTCTCTCCTTTCACAGATAACTTGGCACTGTTTCAGAAACAAGCTTTTTTCCTCACCTTGTGCTATTGCCGTCGTCCTTGTTACATAATCCATAGTAATACTGTACATCTAAAAGATATTTAAAGAAAGATGTTATGATTGGTAATTGTTGCTATATTAATATGGAGTTAGATAATATCGCGCTTTTATAGATGTTGATTGTCACATTTCTACGAACTGTTTGTATTGTGAATATATTCCGGACATTTCAGCGATTATAAACACATTACTGCTATTGGGAAAAAACATTAAACATGTAAATTAATACATTATGTAGGAGTGAGTTTGTCTTAAATACTAAGTCGCATTTTTGCATGTAGTCAGCTACAACCCTTTTATTCCTTCCGAAGCGTACTCAAGTCTCACTGCTCATCTTTTCGTGGAAAAGACACCTTCTTCATGATGTAGTTGCGATCTCCAACAAAGAAGTCTCACATATGGTGCTGAGTCATGATATCTGTATGGCTAACGACATACTCGTGCTCCCATCATCATCGCAGGTTCTTCACCCACTCAGTGCTTCGGGCACTACTAACTCAGTGACCAAAGAGGCCACACATGTAGTAGTGGGCCCTTGTTCGGTGTTTTGGGAACAACTCTAAAATAGCGTACAACATGTGCGCGCCGTCTTTTTTATACATAGGATCACGTGTGTAGTAACGGATACGCTTAATGGGTGTGGTGTGTGTGTATACCAGCCATGAGGGATTGTGTGTGTCGATCTGACAACTAGAATTGCAACTAAGAAATCACTACAATGGAAATTTGGGCCATGTACTGTTCTTTTGTTTTCCTGGTAGCGTAAGAGTGGCTTTCTTTTTTCTATGTGACGTTACAATACAGCCACCATGTATGTAGCCTATTTTGTGACGCATTTTATTGTATAACGCGTTTCAAAAACTAGTTGTGGTAGGGTGTTTTTAATTTAAACTGTGTACTCTGCTTACGAGTTTGTTGAGTGTAGAAGTATTTTTTTTCTATTTTCTATTGTATCTTAATTGTGCTGACTTTTCTCCTTCAGCGTGCAGTACTATATTATTTTATAAAATGTATAACTGTTGAAATCATCTTTGAAAGTAGAATGGAAGCATGTAAGCTGCTCTCTGTGACGAAAAGCAATGCCGGCTCCCGCAGCAAGTGGGTAGTCGGCTGGGACCGTGGAGGCCTTGGGGCTCTTCCCACGGTCTGCAACGTTACATTTGAGCCCAGTGGCATGGGGTCCTCTGGGATTATAAAACATTTGTGATAAAGGCTATTTTTTTATGGTAGATTTATCGTAAGCATACCAAGCATGTATGGACGACGTACTGTGCGAAGATTGGAAGTCGTCCCATAAGTGTACTGAATGAAGAAAAAGATGAATATTTTTCAGATATTTATTAAGTGTATGTGTTTAGATGTTGAGTGGCTCTAAAAAGAGCCCTTGTGTTTATTGAGAGATTTTAGTACCTACAAGTAAGTAACAATGCAGAGTCTAAAGTTCAAGAGTAAGACTCTGTTTCCCTCATCTGTAAAATGTACACCGTCACTCCTATAGATGTCATGGATATTGAAACACAGATTGTTGTGGTAGATGGCCCCCATTTGATAGTCTCAGAGAAAGGCAGAAACAGATTTATTCATATGTTTCCTAGTTTTTTCAATCTGTGGACAATAGTGGTTGGACCACTTCCATTTCTGCCTTTGGTATATATTAGAATAGACAAAGGCATTTTGGGAACAGTGTCATCAATTGTGCAAAGGTGTCCTTCATAAGCATTTCCCGACCTACCCCTGTGAAAGTGCCTAGGTCATTGCCACCTTAGTGCACAATTATGAGGTCAGGGTGCTGGAGGTGCAAAAAGGATTTCACCAATGGCATCAATTGGTGACACTTTAATCCTCTCAGTCCAATCCATTTAATGTCTACATTTGGTAAACATGGGTCTTTGTGAATTCCTTTCTGTTCTGCGTACCTTTGACTCCAGAAAATATAGCTGTGTCCCACAATCCACACTGTAAGCATCTTGAAGAGAGGTCTGGATGCACTCTGAAGGTCTCTGTAAATGAAATGGCAGTTTGAAAAGTAAGATTTTTCTAAAATGGTGGACAACATGCAATTTTGAAAAAAGAAAAGAAATGATTGGTTGTTCGACAACATTCTACACTAAGCTAGGGTGCATGTTTCTGTTTTTTAAAAGCCTGATTTTTACTTGTTAAAAAAACCGATAGAAAAGAACGTTACATAAGATAAGCTGGTATATTCTGAAGTCAAGCACATTTTCTTTTTAAATTTGCAACAATGTATGATGACATTTTCACCTGTATGCTGAGTTAGGTGTTCCCTGAAGTGTTTCTATGGTAACTGGCAGATTGTGGAATGGGGGAAGGGTTGAAAGTTGTGTCAGTTGGAAAGGGTGCAAAAGTTCAAGCAATGTAAAAGTGTGTTTCCTTTTGATTTAATGTGGAAATACATGTGATTTTTTATTTATTTGTATATGTGTGTAGATTGAGTGTGTAGATTGACAGGAAACATTTGCTAGCCAATCCAATCCAATCCAAAAATTCTTTATTTCGGCCATTTAGACCATAAAAGATGCATAAAAACATACAACATACAATCATTTGATAACATTAAAAATTTGGGGAATATAAAATACATAAGCATACAAGCAACAATCTTTTGATGACATTGGGTGTGAGAGTAAAACATAGTGTTTTGAGACACATTGACCACGAAAGCTAAAGGTTACAATGCCAGCGAGGGGGGTAGACAGTACAGTCCTATGGTGGTCTTGCTTTGAGCAACTTGGACCTAATGCGCCACATGGCCAAAAGATATTTTGCAACTGCGAATACAATGTGTGGGGAGGAATCAGTTTTCAGTATTCTGAACGATATTACAAAGTTCCTTATACCCATGTTCCTACACAGGGGCACAAGCCAATGTTTCCTAGGTGTCTTGTAGGAAGGGCAGAAGAACAGAACATGGATTTCCTCCTCGTCGCAGGAATTACAGCCAGGGCATATTTTGTCCCCCCCTTCGGTCCATTTTCAAGTAAAGGATTTGATAGGTAGAGTGCCAAACCGCCACTGGATAAATAGCTTCCTTGCCAAAATCGGGAAAATGTAGTCCATAAAAGTTTCAAACTTGTAAGAATTTTTGGATTCAGTAAAACGTTGGGTTAGAATACCAGTACGGGGTGCAAGCACCTGAGAGGCAAGACTTTGTTCCTTGTAAGCCTCTACGAGTCTTTTCCGGGGGACCCTGATGCAGCCTAATTCCGGGTCCTCCCACAACTCATGGAAGCCCAGCCGGTACAGTTCTTGCTTAACAAAGGAAAGCCAAGGGATCTTATCACTATGGTTTAAATTCATGACGTGAACGAGATCTTGCCTATAGTGTTTTAGCTCATTTGCTGACCAAAGTCTATGCCAGAATCTTAATGGTTTAGATTCAAGGTCCTCCCTTATAGACGGTAGACCCAGATCTAGACGTAAGGGAAACAAAGGAGTTGCAGTTGGAAGGGCCAAAAGGCCTCTCAGGAAATTATTTTCCACACACATTAACTCATTTGCAGCTTGATGATCCCATAGTTCGCTGCCATATAATGCAGCCGACTTCGCTTGTGTTTTATACATTTCAACTGCAGGAGCTATTGGTTTAAAAGTTGAGGTGTTCGTAACCCTTAGAATAGCCCCGGACAGTTGAGAAAGCCTTATTCGCGAACTTGAGATCTGTGGTCCCCAGGATAGGTTCTCATGCAAAGTTACACCCAGGTACTGGAATGTTTTTACCCTCTCCAGTTCTGTGGAATTCAGGGAAGGGTTGGGTCTGGTTGTGGGGGAGGGGTTGAAAATCATGAATTTGGTCTTCCCTGTATTGATCTCAAGACCATACTGCCTACAGAAAAGACCAAATCCATCCAGGATTCGCTGAATTCCCATAGGGGATTTGGAAAGCAGGAGAGTGTCGTCAGCAAACATGATTGCCGGCACCCTCCTGCCCGCCAAAACCGGGGCGTCGTTGTCCCTAACGTTAGCTAAATGTGTGATGACGTTATTAACGTAAAGGCAAACGAGTGTGGGCGCCAGGACGCATCCCTGCCTAACCCCTCTGGAAACAGGAAACCTTTTTGACAGGACTCCACCCCTCCCACATCGTACCTGGGCAAAATTGCCCTCATGGAGTCTTATTATGGCCTGTAGTAGGTGGGTAGGGACTCCCATCTCCTTAAGGACTTCCCAGAGTTTTTTTCATGGAACCAAGTCAAATACTGACTTCAGGTCTACGAACACCATGTACAATCTCCCTCCCTCAATCCTCACCGATTTCCAGAAAAGGAGGACGAGGTGGAAGATTTGGTCCATGGTGGACATATTCTTCCTGAAGCCAGCCTGGAGGGGGCTTAGGATATCATTCTCCTCCATCCAGTCCAGGAGTTGGTCCAGTAGAAGTCGAGAATAAAGCTTTTGGGGCACATCTATGAGGCTGATCGGCCTGTAGTTGGATGGGAGGAGAGGACAGCCCTTCTTAAAGATGGGGACTATCTCTGCCCCCATCCAAGTACAGGGGATCGCCATTCCACGTGCAATTGAATTGAAAAGGATATGAAAATATGGCGCCCAGATCTCAGGTTGGGACCTAAAAAGGTCACCTGGTAATTTATCAAGACCCGGGGCCTTTCCCAACGCTAGGCCGTCTATTGCACAGGCCACTTCCCCCAGGCTGAACTCCAAGATGTCTCCAGGGAGGGATAGGAGTGCTGCAACAACATCATCGGTACTCTCTTAGCTATCCACATAAAGTTTACTAAAGTGATCTTCCCATAGGGATGCAGCAATATTGGGCTCAACTGCAGCTTTGGGTTCTCCTGAGCCAGTATTAACTAGTAACCAGAATCTTCTAGAGTCCCTGGTTCTTAGGGCTGCTGAAAGGTCTTGCCATCTATCCCAGTCCCAATCTGACCTAGCACGGGCCATTGTGGCCTTATACCGGCGCCTCAAGTCGGCCACCGTGGTCCGTGCAGCACCTTCTTTAACCGCGGTGATTAGGTCGGATTTGGCCTTTCTGCATTCAGAGTTATACCAGGAGGAGGTACGGGTCTTTTGCTTGGGCTTCGCCACCTCAGGGTAGAGAACCTCACCTAGAGCTCCCACTAGGTCTTCATGGATAAGAGCTAAGGTTTTATCAAAATCCTGGGACCTAGATTGACTAACAAGCTCACCCAGGGCCTCAAATTTTGGCAGCACAAGCTCATAGATTTTCCTAATGTTTTCTTCAGAATTTGAAAATTTCTCCCATCTCACCCGACGCCTGTTGGAGGTTAATACCAGATTACCCAGATCTTCTCTATCCTCGAGGGGTGGAGGTCCGGGATTTACTGGGGGATGAACCAAGGAGAGTAGGAGGGCATTGTGGCCACTATCTGTACGGGGGATTATTTTAAAATCCTCTACCTTTGGCCAGAGACTAATGTCAACAAAAATGTAGTCTAATCTTGACTCCTGGTTCCTCCTATTGAATGTGCATTTTGAGGGAGTGTCTGAAGTTGTGCGTCCATTGCAGGCTCTTAGCGCAAAATTGAGGGTCAGGGATGTAATTTGTACCGCAAGTGGGGTCCAGGATCTGGGGTGGGGCGATTGGCACACTGGAACACCCCAGAAATCGTCTTCTGCCTAAGAGCCCCTTCCCTCAGGCCCTCTAAGGGCTCGAAGTGGCAGTTGAAATCTCCACCCATTACCACCTTGTAATCAGTCGGCAACTGTCCCAGAAAGGACCAAAGATCATCTAGTGTGGTGGACTCCGCCGTAGGGCCAACAGGGCGGGAATAGACATTTATGATTGCCAGTTTGGGGGCACCTGGCCAGTTCAATACAACACACTGGATGTCTTGCGAGGAAGTGGGTATAGTCTCCGCTGTGCAACCAATGTGACACGCAACCCACACCGCCAGACCACCCGAGGGCCTCCCCTTGCCATTCCAGGTAGCCTTAATTTCAATAATTGCGTAATCAATTTTGGAAGTGGGTTCCCTCGCCCATGTCTCTTGAAAGAGACAGATGTCACTATTTATTACTAGGGAGTCCCATTCTTCAGTGTGTATTTTATTGGCGATGCCCGCAACATTCCATGACAATACCTTCAGGACTCTAGATGGGGTATTAGGTTTAAGTCCCTGTGTCCCCGTGTTGCCACTATCACTAATATCATGCAAGACAGAGATCCCAGGGAGAGGAGATGGGCTCTGGTTAGATGGCACTGAGGGGGTTGGAGTCAAGCCAGGGGAATCACATGAAGTCTGCATAGGGGAGTGTACACAAGAGAAATAAGATTTATCATCTTGTGCCCATAACCCCCTCTCTGGACAAAGAAGACTAGGAGAGGTACCCAGGCGTCAATCGCAGTAATCCAAACCAGAAAAAGCTTCGAATCTATTGTTGACTTCCAAGGGAGTGAAAGGAAGCAAATGATCCATCCCCCCTGTTTCAAGAGCATAGTCCGACCTCCCAAGGTTGATTCCATGGCCCCTTTGTGGAATGGTTTCCCACCCAGATACATTCTTTGAGGCTATAGGGCCAGGCAAAGGGGGGAAATAATGATTGTTATGTTTATGGCCTAGAGTGCTTGGCTGGGCCATAGGTGGCCAGGGGCATGACATGGGAGCTACTAAGGCTCTTGGATAAAAATAAGTGAGGTCACAAGGCATAATTGATTTGCCTAGATTCCCAGGCATCCAACTCAAAATATGCCTAACAGCTTCAGGATCCCTAAAGTTGACCACAATCAGGTCGCCCTCAATGTCCTTCTCCCGCCCCCCCAGCCAGGGGAGTCGGCGCACGTGCACAATGTCCGCGTTAACATTACCCGGGAGTGGTCTATTCTTGGATAACCAGTACATAGTTTTATTTTTAAGCTGTTGAGGGCCTTCTCGCTTGTCTGGGTCAAGTGTAGGAACACCCTTGAGCACCACCACATAGGGTAGTGCTTCAGGAGGAAGTTCAACCTGGGGACTCCTACGTTTTGTCACTCTACTTAGAGATTCCCTCTCTCCAGCCGACTGCAAAGGTCTTGCAGGCGAACTGTTACCACCCTTCGGGATGGCACCATCAGCTTGCGTGGCTGGTCGAGATGGAATAAAAGAAGTTTTAGTCCCTTGAGGATTGTGGGTCGCTGTTTTGGTGGGAGCGTTGGGTTTTGGGAGTGGAACCGTTGTGGTGGTAGTGGATACAGTGTGGGCCACCTTGGCTGAAGTAGGTTTTGAAGTATTAGGTAAACCAACCGCAGCCAGTGCTGGAGTAGGAATAAGAGGGGCCTTCTGTTTATCTGGTTTATTAAGAATAGCCAGTTCCAAATTCCCCAGCCGGTGCTCGATAGCCAGAAATCTGTCTAAGATTGGAGAGGTGAATGACCTGAATATTTGCTCAAGAAGCTCCATGGTGGGGACGGTCGGCTGAGTGGCCATGATGTTAGCACTTGTAGAGGCGGTGACGATTGTAGGTGGAATTTCTTGTAGGGTCTCTAAGGTAGTTTTGGGTCTTAAGTCCACTATTGGTTTAGGGGCAAGAACTAATCTCCCCCCTTTCCCCTTGCCGAAATCAGAGTGGCTAATTTTGCCCTTTTGAAAAGAACCCCCCTTCCTCCTCCTTTTATTAGGAGGTGGACCATGAACTTTCGGGACCTTTATCTTCCTTGTTTGATTTTTAGCGGTGTTTTTAGCAGTGAAGAGGACAGCTGGTGGAACATCCTGGCCAACACCAGAATTACAGGATGAAGAGGGAACGGTAGTAGGGGAACTATTTGGGGCCCTAGGTAAAGATGGTAAAGGAGAAGTGTCCCTTAAGAGTTCAGGAATTCCCTGGGTTGCAAAAGAATCCTCGATAATAGGGGCCACCCCTGAACCAGGTGTTAAAGTAAGCGGGGTTGATGTCAGAGAGAGTCTGGCTTTATAACCTTCGATGGAACGTCGACGCTCCACCCTTCTCTCAGCTAGGGCTTCTTCCCTGTCTATTTCAGAATTGGATTTCTTAAAGTAATTGTCTAGGGTGCCCTTATTAAGGTTTCCCCCCGGGGTACTAGGGGAAGCAGTGTCCATCTTGGCAGAGGTTTACACGACTATAAAAGAGCTAGAACCTAGACAGGAATATCAAATCAGAAACACAAGATACTTAGAAACTTTGGCCCCTATAAAGGGTAAACAACAGAGGGGGGGTAATAGCAGGGAGAAAAAGAAAAAAGAGAGAGAAGACCTGTCCTAACAGTGGTACAGAAGCAAATATAACCCAGAATAGGTGATATCACCAAATAAAATGCTACAGACAGGGTAACTGACAACACAGCTTTTAGTGTGATTAACTCAGGTCTAAGGGGAAGCAATGTGGGGGAGAAAGAGACAGGGCCCAGCCCAGCCTCCCTCAGCCACCTAACGACCACACAACGGCCCGCCCTTTGCCCGGGCTTCTCCCGGCGCCCTCCCGCGCGCTCCCGCGGAGCGGGATTCGCCAATTATTAATATACTGACTTGGGTGGAAGAGGAGGAGCCTGCAGGGAGAGCGTCCCAGCTGGTAGCAATTGGGGGTTGTGGGCGCTCCTGGGACTTGCAGTCCTGCGCCCACAACACGCTCGCAGCCCTGCAGGTCCAAGCACCCAGAGAGAGTTTTTCCGCTGTACCAGTGTCCCCGGGTATCCACAGACGAAGCGGGACCCGCGCAGCGGGTTCCGCGAACCGTTTCCAAAAAGTGAGAGGGAGTTTTAAAAGGCACAAAGATCCCTTCGGGGAGTCAGCAACAAAGGAGTAGAGATCCGCCGGTAAAACAGAGGAAAGCAGCTTTTACCGCGATGGTGAACCAGGGAGGAGCCTGCAGGGAGAGCGTCCCAGCTGGTAGCAATTGGGGGTTGTGGGCACTCCTGGGACTTGCAGTCCTGCGCCCACAACACGCTCGCAGCCCTGCAGGTCCAAGCACCCAGAGAGAGTTTTTCCGCTGTACCAGTGTCCCCAGGTATCCACAGACAAAGCGGGACCCGCGCAGCGGGTTCCGCGAGCCGTTTCCAAAAGGTGAGAGGGAGTTTTAAAAGGCACAAAGATCCCTTAGTGGAGTCAGCAACAAAGGAGTAGAATTTGCTATTTGCTATAGCACTTCCTGTCCCCCTAGGACTGCTTAGGGGGGTTTACAATGATCCCCAAGGTCAAAATCTTTGATGGCCTTTGTTGAGCCTTTGATAGCCGTGGGGACCACCACCTCCCAGGGCCGGCTCCTGTAGGGAGTACGTGTTATCCTGAATGACAATTATCCAACAATGGAGAGGGTGTGTATAATTAAGGAAGATGCTGCACTGGCCTCTTTACCTCATACTTTATGGGCCACTTCAGATACTGATGTGGGACAGATGTTCATTCCTCCGGTACACATTAGTGTAAAGGAGGGAGCTGTGTTACCGCACCTGCCTCAGTATCGAATCTCACAGGAGGGGGAAGAGGCGCTAATACAAATAGTGCAGGATCTGATTAAAGTAGGGGTGGTTGAAGAAGTTCCATACAATGTGTGTAACAGTCCTACACTACCGATTTTGAAGAAAGACACTGACACTAGGATTTATCGATTTATTATCGATTTGAGAGAGGTCAACAAGATTGTGATACCTCAATACCAAGTGGTTTCTGATATTATGACACTTATTACTCTGGTCCCACCAACTGCGACAACATTCTCAGTTATAGACTTGAAGAATGCTTTCTTTTCGATCCCTATTCATCCTGACAGCCGATATCTTTTCGGATTCACGTTGAATAATAGATCGTACAGATTTTGTAGAGTTCCCCAAGGCTATACTGAGAGCCCTAGCATTTATAGCCAGGCATTGAAATGGGAGTTGGATTCTTACATACTGCCTGAAGGTGTGGCGCTTATACAATATGTCAATGACATCTTGTTGGCGCCAGCACCCCTGAACAATGTGAGGAGTGTACGTTGTCTTTGCTTACCTTTTTGGCATCGCACAAACACAAAGTATCGAAAAACAAATTGCAATATTGTAGACCAAAGGTAACCTCCTTAGGTCACCTTTTGTCTAAGGAGGGGCGTGCACTTACACCAGATCGAATTCAAGCTATTTTAGACACACCAGCACCCTCCATGCAGAAATATGTTCGAGCTTTTCTGGGTCTCACCTCCTTTTGTAGACAGTGGATATTAGGGTTTTCATACATAGTTAAACCACTGTTAGCCCTTTTGACAAAAGATACTCCAGTCCCCCTTCCCTGGACAGATGAATGTGAGAATGCTTTTCAAAAATTACAACAGGCCCTTTGTTCAGCACCAGTTTTAGGCGCCCCTGATTACACGAAGCCCTTTACATTGTATGTGCATGAGAGAGATGGATGCGCGTTATCAGTGTTAGTGCAGATGCGCGGCGATAAGCAGCTCCCTTGTGCATACGTCTCGGCAATGCTTGATCCTGCCGCTCGAGCGTTGCCTGGTTGTCTTCGCTCATTTACAGGGACAGCTGTGTCAATACGCCATAGTGAAGGAATTGTGTTATCTCATAAGTTGTTAGTGTTGGCCCCTCATGCTGTTGATGCCCTTTTGAATCAGACAAAGATGCAGCATTTAACTAGTGCTCGTCTGACAGGATACGAGCTGACATTGTTGGCTCCTCATATTACTCTGAAGAGATGTGCAACACTGAATCCAGCCACGTTGTTGCCTTTCCCAGCGACTCAGCCTGAGGCGCAAAAGACACATGACTGTGTCTTTGTGACTGAGGAACAGACAAAGGGTCGTATCGACTTGCAAGATACGCCCTTTACAGATGTGGATGGAGAGCTGTGGGTGGATGGGTCTTGTTTAAAGTAACCAGATGGGACCACCTGCGCAGCATATGCAATCACTACGCTACACACAATAGTGGAGACAGCACGCATATCGCAGAAATCAGCTCAAGCAGCAGAACTGATAGCGTTGACACGAGCTTGTGAGCTTAGTGCAGGATTATGTGTGAACGTCTACACGGACAGCCGCTATGCTTTCGGAGTAGCGCATGATTTTGGCCTTCTCATGAAGGAAAGGGGCTTTTTGACATCACATGGAGCGCAGATAATGTATGGAGAATTAGTACAGAATCTCTTGACTGCACTGACCTATCTGAAAAGGATAGCTATAGTGAAATCTAGTACACACAAGAAAGTGACAGATAAAGTGGGACAAGGAAACGCTTTTGTAGATCGAGTAGCACATGAAAGTGCGATGCAGCCTGGCTCCACTCCAATGTATGTTGTGAAGTCACAAGCAGAGCGGTGGCACGACGCTAGAGAAAAGGTACTAGAGATACAAAAATCTGCTACTGAGAAAGAACGAGAGCAATGGTCCAAAGATGGAGAATTGGACGATGAAGGCTGTTGGAGGAATAAGCAGATGGATAGGTGTAAGTTACCTACAGCCTTCGTACAACCTATGGTTCAGATGGCACATGGGCTAACACATGTTGGAGCTTCGGCAATTGTGAAATTGCTTACGCAAGTTTGGGAGCATCCAGAAATTGCTAGCACGGCTAAGAGAGTAGTACAGACCTGCATGATTTGCCTTAAATATAATCCAGGAAAAGGGACACAAACTCCAGCAGGAGGATTTGCAACACCCACTGCACCTTTTGAAGTATTGAAAATGGATTATATTCAGCTGGAACGCTGCAATAATTTGAAGTATGTCCTGGTTGTGGTTTGTGCATTCAGCAAATGGATTGAAGCATACCCTACGAAGGACAATTCTGCAATGACTACTGCTAAGGTGTTGTTGAAGGAATTCTTTCCTCGTTTCTGTGTTTGTAGATTGCTGTGGAGTGATAATGGGCTCCATTTTGTGGCGGACATTATTAAGTATGTCCTGAAGGGAATAGGCATTGTACAAAAATGTCATGCAGTGTTCCACCCTCAATCAGCAGGATTGGTAGAAAAGTACAATGGCACGCTCAAGTTAAAAATAGCGAAAATACAGGCTTCTACCTCTCTGACTTGGCCAGATGCTTTGCCTTTGGCATTATTGTCTATCAGATCAGTACCACATTCTCGGACGGGCCTAACGCCCTATGAGATTGTATTCGGGCGCCCCATGAACATATGTGGGGTGCCCAAACCGAGTTCAGTGTACGATGTACCTTGTGTTTTAATGAATGACTATTTGGCTCAATTAACTGATAGCTTGGTTTCCATTCATCAACAGGTTCGAGAAGCACTAGCTGACTGGTCCACAGGAGAAGGCCACCACCTTCGGCCTGGTGACTTCATCCTGGTGAAGTCTTTCGAGAGGTCGAGTAGTCTAGAGCCGAGATGGTGCGGTCCTGAACAGGTCCTCCTCGCAACTAGAGCAGCAGTACGGGTGACCAATCACAGAAACTGGATCCATTCCATTCACTGCCAAAAAGTACAACCTGATCTGGTGGAGCCTGCAGTATTGACCGACCATCAAGATATCCTGACTACGGAAAGAGGCCGTGCTGTGTACCTGACGAATCTGAGGAGTTCTTCCCGGACCAGACAATCCCTGCATCAAGAAGATACAATCTACGACCAAGAAAAGAATCTGCAATTGTGTGAGAAGTTGTCAGAACGGTCCCTAGGTCAGTGAAACGGAGAGCCAATGAGGCAAGGGGGGGGGATCAGCCATGCATTAATGTAGTGACACCGTCTTGGCCCGCTGGTGAAGAAAACAACGGCTACCTACGGGTAAGAGTTCTGACAACACTTTAGTTTCAGGAAGATACTGTGTACAATGGATGAGAAGAAGATTCTTGGTTCTGTAGGATTCATTATCATCATAGCAGTTATTGCCACAGTCATGTGGTTTGTGGAGGATAAAGCTCCTGCCCTTGAGCTATATGTTGTTTCCACTCCAGTCCCTGATGAGCACTTTTTCTATACCCTCCCATATCAAGAGTTGAAACATCGACAATCACATCTGAATAACACTTTTATCCGGATGTTGCATCATGCCCACGTTGCTACAAATGCTACAGACTGTTGGATATGTGGGATGATGCCAGCGCACCAAAAGAAAGGGGGAACACCGTTCATACCTCTTCCTTTCTCTCAAAATGGCTCTTGTAGAGCATGGTATACTTTGCTTTTTGCCACGAGAAAGCCTACAGTTGGAAGATTGCTTTTCAGACTGTATAAAGAATGTCATCAAAGTAAAGAAGGCTATCCACAAGCCAACGGAACTATATGGGAGTGGGAAGAGTATCGACCGGACAATGAATCGACACCTTACATTTTTACGAACACTATAGTGCCCACACCGCCAGCGCTCACTCCACACTGCGCACGTTAACACTTACATACCAAGGAAACTCATGAGACATATTTTGGGAAAGCAATGGTGCAGGTTTATTTCGCACAACAAGTAGCTGAAAAGGTGGGTCATCTTACAGGCGATCCAATGCGGCAGTCCCTCGCTGACCCGCATGCCTAAGGAGCCATTCTTGCACGGCGAGTCGATGCTCTGACGGTGCAGTAAATTATCACTTTATTTCGTTCTACTCCCGCCCCCCCTGTCAGGGCGGAGCGATGAGGCACACCCCCGGTTGGTTCAGGCCCCCCGCCCGCCCGAAGGACTAACGGGGCGCCGACGCTGTTTCCTGGAACCCCCTCGGCTCCAGGTTCTTGGCTCAGGCACCCTTACTGTGCCAGGCAGAGGTATTTAGACTGTATCCTTCTGCCGCAGAGGTACCCCTACTGTCCATCTGCTTCCAGATTGCCCTGAGACTCCGCCTGCAACACAAAACATGACCATTAAAAGTTCACAACTTTCGCCCTCCGTTCTGCCGCTGGGTCAGGGTTAGGGTGGGAACAGCGCAGAGCAGCCCACGGCAACGACGCGGCAGGAAAGACCGAGCAACGTGCTGGGCCTGCTATAACAAACCCCCGGGCACGCCCCCCCACCTAGGAGCGCCCTCCCATTGGCCGTTAGTGAGGAGGGGGGGGGTTGGTGCGCTGTAGGCTCCTCTCGCGCGTCGTGTGGTACTAAGGCGCTGTCTCGCCCATGCTCCCCTCTGTGTCGCGCGGCCAGCGGCATAGTGCCCACACCGCCAGCGCTCGCTCCACACTGCGCACGTTAACACTTACATACCAAGGAAACTCATGAGACATATTTTGGGAAAGCAGTGGTGCAGGTTTATTTCGCACAACAAGTAGCTGAAAAGGTGGGTCATCTTACAGGCGATCCAATGCGGCAGCCCCTCGCTGACCCGCATGCCTAAGGAGCCATTCTTGCACGGCGAGTCGATGCTCTGACGGTGCAGTAAATTATCACTTTATTTTGTTCTACTCCCACCCCCCCTGTCAGGGCGGAGCGATGAGGCACACCCCCGGTCGGTTCAGGCCCCCCGACTGCCCGAAGGACTAACGGGGCGCCGACGCTGTTTCCTGGAAACCCCTCGGCTCCAGGTTCTTGGCTCAGGCACCCTTACTGCGCCAGGCAGAGGTATTTAGACTGTATCCTTCTGCCGCAGAGGTACCCCTACTGTCCATCTGCTTCCAGATCGCCCTGTGACTCCGCCACAGCTCTGGAGGAGGCCCCCGTCGATGACAGAGCCCCCCACCCACCTAGCTACTTCACCTCGCTGTTTCGTACCACTTGTACCCAGGAGGGATATGTTCACCCCAGTCCAGACAGTGTACCCAACCTAAGAGCATTCTTACCAGGCAACAATATGATAGCCCGCATGTGGTGTGGCACGTGTAATTAGGGCGCCGTCAGGGAAGCCCCTCTTAAGTCCCAGTGGAACATTTGCCACTGTATTTCGCCTCCAATTGTACTTTGTTACTCTTGTAACCAGCCCCTTGTCACTTCCCCTTCTGAATGCACTGTTAGCTACCTCATGTCTTTGTTAACCTGGTGGCGTTATTTATCCCCGCACATCACAATCGAGATCTATTACAGATGCACCCTTCACCTTGGACCCACCATTGTCGTTGTAACCCTTTAATTTAAGCCCATTATTCAGACGCTTAAGCCTGATAGTGACCATTGCATTTTGGGTGAGTGATTTAGTCTCTCCTCCTTACTAAGCTTTTGGGTGCACCTCTATCATAGTACCCTACACCGCACCACTATGGAGATTTCTTAGACGGTTCTTAGGACACGCCCTTAGTTAAATAAGCCGCACCTCTGGTGGGGCTTGCTTGGATACGGTTCTTAGGCCACGCCCTTAGTTACTGAAGCCACACCTCTTACAGAGATTCCTTGGCGGTTAGTTGATTTTTGTCCGGACATATTATACGGGGGATCGGCAGGTGACTATTAGCATACTGTATCTGCTGATGATGGCAAACCAGTGATATTTGTCCCAGCAAAGTGATGGGCATGTGGAAGACATGACCAATGCTGTAATAATCATGACCGTGAATGTCCTGGAAACTCACTGCAAGATCGTTATGTGACCTTGGTTAGAGCATGCGCTAGCAGATGCCCGAAACCGGTGACCAGTTCTCAGTTTAAAGTGTTTGTCATTATTGCAGTGTTCTTCTCTCTTAACACACTGTTTGCTATTTCTCACGTGTTGTTTACCTTTGCACTTGCCCGAGTGCCATCATTGCCTACGTAAAGTTTGTTCTTGTGCCTGGGTGTCTGGTATGTATTGCGTACTGTACCTATTGGGCCCCACTCAGGGTGGCGTGTTTGCCGACCATGCATGGCATAATCGATTTTGCTGCACTCCCTTCGTCCGCCAAAATAATAGCGGTAATATCAGCTCCCGGGGTTCTTAGCATTTATGATTACCCCAGTTTGAAATTTAACACTCAGGAAATTCGCTTTCAAGTTCTTCTCAGAAGTGGACTGTTTTTAGCCCCACCACTAAAAGTCGTCTGGCCTTTGTGATCATGTCTAACAGGGACGATTTTGTTGGTATAAGGCTTATTTTGAATGATATCTAATCGGGGGAGGAGTCTTATTGTGGATCCATTCAGGATCCTCTGGTGTAAAACAGTGCTTGGCCTGGTGATTACATAAAGCGGATTTGATAGGAGTTGAGGTCAGAAAGATCGTACCCACCCATTGTGTGCTCAAGTACAGCCTGGGTAGCTGTTTTGTCCCAGGCGGAAGTGTCTGCCTACAGTTTGTGGATTATATGTTGAAAGAATTGGTTGGTTAGTATGTAAACAAAACATTTGGAACAATACACCTTTGCTGGCGCTAACTTTGTCTGCAAAGACAAGCCAAGGCAGTTCAATATGGCAATGGCTTGTTTACCTGGACACTCCCTTGTTTGGCATCAGTTTTAACCCCGGTGCCGGGGTGTCTACGCCAGTCCGCACCTCCCAAATCGAGTTGCTATGTGTGACCTTTTATAATTTGAGTGTAATCATTGAGTGACAGTTCAATAGCTATGAGTGACACTCTCTCGCACGTAAAGTCAAGCAATGAAGACGAGGGAAACCAGCCGCTGCTCAGCAAGGATCGTAATCTGCTCCTTATGGCTTGTGCCATAGCGTATACACTGTTCGTAGGCTTGCATATTCACACAACGTTCACACACATACATAATATTTATTTTAACTGCGGAACAAGTTAACCCCTGGTCTTTCAACGGATAGCATGCCTGCATGCCTCTTGTTTAACTTACTGGAGTAATTGCAATGACCTGTACATAGCTGGCAAAGTTTGAGACTAGGTATGTGTGACCTAATCGTATATCCAGTCTTTTTACGTGTGACATAAATGTCATATGCCTAGCACTTACCGCATGTTAGGAAAACAAGGACTGAATAGACATCGGCAGTTGTGCCTATTTAGTAAGGTGATGACCTCTTTTGTGGTAATTTGAACCAAGCATATCGTAAGTACTTTAAAATAATGATTAACATAAAACGTTACTGGAGTTTCCTCTGCGAATACCTGCGTGTCAGTTGTAAGGCAGAACTATCATTTTGGCGTAGTCGTGCGTTGCCAAGACGTCTGGTTGCTTTTAGTAACATTGCCCGGTGTGCAGCATGATCTATCGCTGCGTTTTGCCTTGTTTACTTTGACCGTGAATCGCAAGGTTTGGGTGCGCAGTGTACGCCTAATAGTGCAGTTAGTGTGTCATAGGCACTATTTCAAGGAAGGAAATGGGCCCCGGGATGGTGTTAGAATAATAATTGCAGCAATGCTCAAATACAGCAATAGTCAGGGTTCAAGTGTCCTCGGTGCCACTGCACCCACGGAAGCTGCGCTCCTGTTTGTGCCTGTCTCATTGAGGGAGATTCATCCTATAACAAACAGGTGTAGGGTCTTATTCTCAAAGTCACGTGTGCACCTAAGTTTCGCATGTGTGCCCAAGCATATTCGATTGGGCCGCAACAGTCATTTTCGCGGAGCATAATATTGCCATCTAGCTCCTTACCCTAAGAATACCTCTGCATCTATACCTCACTGCCAATAAATATCTTGTGGTAACCACTACAAATGAAGGGGATGTTTCATAGTTAAGTAGCCTAAAGACCACAATACTTCTCCCCGATGGGATTCCCGAGCGGTGGTAAATATCGGGTTTCTGCTGTGAATACAGACCCTCAGCGCATGTGGGTTTTGTTGTTATCCCTGGCTTAGTGGACTGGGCCTAATGGTCCAGCATCCAGCTATAATATATTAGGCCAGTTCTATCACATGCTATGCTGATGACATACTCCTACCCACACCATTGTAGACAACTACCTGCCACACTGGTCTATAGCTTGGTAAGAGAGTACCATTGGAGTAGAGTTTTAAGCTATAGTATAAAGCTATAGAAACCCGGTATATGTACGATATGGCGGCCAGTGTCACTTACCAACTTCCAGGGTTTACCCGGTGCAAAATCAGTCATTAAACCTCTATTACTAGTACGAATGTGCAGGTCATACTTGGATCTTTCCAGCAACTCATGCTGAGTCCCATAAATGAAGCAGTTAACTTTATAGAACAAAAAACCATGTGCAACAATAACATTTGCCAACATCATAACAGTCCTAAGCACTGTGTTTACCACGATCACACCAGTAGGCAGCAAACTGTTAGCAGTCATGTGAAGGGGCAGGAGGCACATCCGATTGATGGTACCCTTGATGAAAAGAGTTGCGGTTCGGTTTTCATTGTGCAGTAACCCGACTAATCTCGCAACTGGAGCATGATTGAACCATCGGCCGCGAGGTCAACAAGACATTGCCAAGGGAGCACATATTCTCAACAGCAAGTACTTGGCACTGGCAAGTTTCTGAAAGCGGCAAAGTGTGAAAATGCTTCCCGTCTGCTTAAATGTGTCATGACACATTAGAACTGCGACTAATGTGGTTTAAAATTAAGAAGCAATTAATTAAAGCGGTGTGCGTTATTTATTGTCTCTCCTACTGTATTGCCTGCAGGGAGGTCTTGTTCGCGCACTGTTTACGTGCTTGGCAGCATCTGAGAGACAGCCTTAGCTACCCTGCAACAATACACCAACTATTAATGCCAGGTGACAGGATGCGGTGGGATGCATTTCTACGATCCTGGATATTTCCATTGAAAGCCATAAGCCATCCTTTTCCCAAGTACATTGAGAAATTATGAGCTTTAGGTGTGAAGCCGAATATGGCAGGCGCACACGACATTTAGAAGCATTCGAAATCACCATTCGCTTCGAGATGCAGAATATAAAAAACAGTGCTACCTATAGTATTTTCTCCAGGTGGTCCATTTTAATCTCTGCAGTCTTCATGGACACACTGCCACACATCTTTACTGTGTTCAATTATTATACGTGCAAAACGTGACTCGAAATATGGTAGCGCACGAGCGGCCTCGGATAGCCGGTTTTAAACCGTGAAGGAAGCGACTCTCGCAAGCAACTGCGCTTCCCAGCCCACAAACCTTTGTACTTACAATAGGCTCAGAATGAAACAATTTCGAAAGCCCTTTTATTGTGCTAAACCGAAGGGTGAATTTCTGATCGTTATTTCAAGATAGCGCGTTGGCTGTGACTGAGTGGTTTCCAGGTGGAGGTTGTGCCGCTGGCTTGAAATTATAAATGTACTGATGTATTTTGTCGAACGTTAAATAGCGATATCGCTCTTGTGCTTATGGGTAGGCGCGCTAACCGTCTCCTCAGAAACAGAATCCTGACAAGTAAAAGGCTATTAGTCTGCCAAAGGCTGCCATGGGATCATGATTAATAAATGCCTCTCAACGGTCTGCATCCAAGTCAAGTACACTAGAAATAATCGGCTGCATTAGTAATCGCGCCCAATAATCATAGAAAGCAACAACGGACATCTGGGCCCCGTGGCACCGGTAAGACGCCAAGAAACCCAATAATCCATAAAACCTAAAAATCGAGCCCATAATTATAGCAAGCCACGACAGACATCTGGGCACTGTGACACCACGAAACGCAAAGAAACCCTAGCGCGCAAACGCCTCTTAGCCCGCAGGTGTCCGAGATTGGCGCCACAACCGCTGGTCTGCTCAGCCATAATCGCATGATATGAAACATTTGGAATGAACGCTAGCATTTCTGGTAAAAGCAAGAATACACAGTACATGCTAAATGATGATGCAAATAAAATGGCCGATCCCTCACATCTCCCCCATCAACATCAATACATCTATCCGAAAAGTGTCTTTGCCTGAAAGCCCGCGCACCACAAAGCATGCTGTAACCCTTTGCACCCTTTTCCACTCGACATGAAATCACACGTTGGAAATGGAATACCACACTACCGCGTAGTAACCTAGGGCACTGCGCCTAGGCACGCATGTGGTCAACGAGGGGCTCGAGCAAATCCTAAGTCAAACCATGATCCCCAACCCGGCCCGAGTGGACGACGGAAACACATCCAGCTCAGGGCCCGGGTCGAGGCTATCAGATGCGCCCTATACAAAGTGCATGGCTAAGCGTACACGAAGGGAACCCGCTTACCTTACCCTGCGGCCACAGACGAGATGGCCGGGGAGGATCGGCATCAGGCTGCCTAGAAAACTAATACCCCCACAGCCAGGCCCACCACGTGTGGCTCCCCGGACCCGCCCGCACCCCGAGCGAGTGCGGGAAAATTAGCGGAGTACAACCCACACCCCCACAGCGGCCCGACGCCCAAACCAAATGAGCCACTGGGGTACCTTACGTTGCTATTGTAAGTCGGTCGTAACTCGACCCAGAGGAAGTCAACACGGCGTGTACCCACGTGGGATCCCGCCGAGACCAGACCTGAACCATCCGCTAGGAACCCCAAGTCTAGCAACACAGCACGGTAAAGGAAAATTTTTGGTCAGGGAGGGGGGGCACAAATCAAACGTATTGACATTTATTAGTCTGGCACTGCAGTACAATAAACGGTACAAATTGCGTATAGACATCACAAGCCTAATAGCAGTCATGTAGGGTCCTATAGCCACGTGGCCCGGTCAACGACCCCGTAACCTTGTTCAATTTGGCAACAAATATCGATATCACCCGCCCCGCATGATCAACACTTTCAAAAGGCGACATGTAACATGGTCAATGGCAAAAACAGAATATCGAAATGATATACCCCGCATGATCGATACTTAGTGCAAAGACAATAGAAACCTGTAAACAATGCCCTTAGCGCTCTCACGGACCCATACCTCGCATGCACCCTTTTCCCTCCAGCGGCTTCACACGCTACTCACAGAACCCCCCCTTTCCGCGTGGGCATAGGTCCAGACTCGCACATGGCGACCAAGGGGGGGGGGAGGAAACGAGCTCACCAGCGGTTCCAGAGTAAAAACTTCATACCCAACCCGGCCCGGGCAAGCGATGGTGAACGCCCCGCTCGGGGCCCATGTCGGACAGAGAGCAAAGGGAGGGGGTCAGCCTGTGCACGGGAGAGCGGAGCAACTACAACCTCAACCTTCCCAAGCGAGAGACTACTTGTGTGGCAACCGAGGGGTCCACATCTCTGAAAGCCGTTTCAACTGGTTGGCCAAGACTACGTTGAGGAATGTAGTCCGCCACACGGCACGCACACATACTTGCACAAAAGCGCTCGAGCCAATGCCACGAGGAGGATAAAGGGGGTTCGCTACCCACATCCAGTCTCGAGAAATTCCCCGCCGTGCATGATGCAAGCTTTTCCTCACGCCATCACGCCATCACACCCACAACACACAACCATATACGTGTATTGAAGTGTGCATCCCCATGCTTTTCCTGTTTTTCTTTCCAGTTACCAGAGTTATTGGGAAAACCCCAAGCTACAACCCCCTGACGACTAGAAAGTAGGCCATGCAAAGGCTTAACATGCACCGCTAAATAACTGCTCACAAGACATGAAAGCCTTAGCTGGAGTTGGTGACTGCCGCACTCACCGTATGGTATCCCGCTCTGTGCCCCCCCAACGCAGCCCCCGCAAGCTGCTCACAAGACCCTCGGACTAACACTCACCGCAAAACCCGACGAGGGAATGCCCGACGCTAGACCCGCAAGGCCGGCAGGCGCACAACGGACACACACGGAACAACAAATAGCGCAGAGCAGCCCACGGCACCGACGCGGCAGGAAAGACCGAGCAACGTGCTGGGCCTGCTATAACAAACCCCCGGGCACGCCCCCCCGCCTAGGAGCGCCCTCCCATTGGTCGTTAGTGAGGAGGGGGGTTGGTGCGCTGTAGGCTCCTCTCGCACGTCGTGTGGTACTAAGGCGCTGTCTCGCCCATGCTCCCCTCTGTGTCGCGCGCCCAGCGTCAGAGACACTGTTGGACAAGAGAAGTTTGTGATCTCAGTGGCCCAAGCACAAGCAGATGTATGCGTACAAAGTGTAGGCCATATTCCTGTAGGTGTTAGTGATTGTATTGTTGTATGGAATATTGATGGCCTTAATAATAGTACTTTCCTTGCCTCACATAACACCTATTTTGTATGCGGAAACAAAGGCTATTATCGATTACCAGCCGGATGGTCGGGAGTATGTTATGTATCGTTTTTATTGCCACCTGTATTCCTGGCACCTGCATCAAATCACAAAGACTTGAAATTATTGAATAATGTGACTGTAAATAGATTCAAACAAACTTTATCTGTAGATGATGTTGATCAGACTGATACTAGCCTGCAACAATATATAGATTTCAACCTAGGATTGTTTTTGTTTGTGGGAGCTGCTCTGAACAGCAGAAAGATACGACGATTAACGAGAGTAGTGGAAGCTGTTACCAATCAAACTGCTGCAGCCCTTGGGAATCTTACTGAAGAACTACAAATTACCAGGATTGTTGCGTTACAGAACCGAATGGTTCTTGATGTGATGTCAGCAGATAGAGGTTGAGCTTGTAGAATTATCGGAAGCAGCTGTTGTGTCTTTATCCCCGATCATACTCCTTCTGTGTATAAAGCTATTAACAAATTACATAAGATTGCAGCTGATATACATGTTGAAAATGGAACCTGGACTTTTTAGGGTGGTTTTGGACCTTGATTTCTACATGGGGTTGGAAGGTTTTCCCTGGACTATGCATAATTGTTGCCATATTATTCACATGTTGTGTATGTGCCTAATGTAGTCCAATGATATGTTCTCTAGGCGTTTCATTTTGTGTGCCTAATAAACAATCTGTCTCAGAAGCTACCCATAAGAAAACTATAACTAGAGAGATAGCTGATATGATGAGCATCGACATAAACGATGAGTATTTAAATTATCCAAGGAAACCAAATGTCTTCAGCAAATGCTGAAAGGGTCGTCTGTTGTAAATAAAACAGCGATAGTATTAAGCATTCACCGAAGACATGCTATCATGTCTTTATTCTACTTTTCCCGCCCGTACTTGAGATATGGCAAGACTCCATTTTGTTTTCTGGCGTCCATCTTGTATGCTACACATCGCCATGTGCTCGCCAAGAGGCAAGTCCTACCTCACTGACTGTCACCCCTGAAGTTTGCCCAGCAACAGGCTATAAATAGTTATTTGCTTTTCTAGCACATGCCCAGTAGGAGTCACATTTGTTTCTGATTAGGGAAGATTGGAATGTGCATTCGGCGGGTCTCAAGAACTGTTAACTCCACCAATGTATTGATCATGCTCAAGAAATGTCCATATATGGTTGTAAATCATGTTTTGAGCTGTAACCGCCCCTTCTTTGTGTATAATGTTAGGCTCCTGCCCAACCCACACACTGCAGGAACGAGGTATGTCCCAATCCACTTCCCCGACTCACCGGCCACTCACTAGATGTAACTTATGAGTAAGCCAAAGACCCAGAAAAGGGGGTGGAAAGTATAGGCACCAAACCTTCCGCCCCTGTAGAGCGTACTCCAAATAACACCCTCCTCCTCGCTTCCGCACCTGCATTAACAGGGAACCAAAAATACACCTCACAATAACATCTCAGTCCCCAGTCCTTCTTTGTTCATAATGACCATATCCAGCCAATAACCACACATGCACTTACCAGAGACAAATGCAGGGTTTGCTTCGAGAGGGGTTTTAGTCCAGGGTACAACCACTCCAAGATAACTTCGCTTGGGTTGGAATTAAAACAGGACTGAGGGTTCGGGTGCTTGGTTTGGGCGCTGATTTATGTACAGGGTAAAAAACATGCTTAAATGACCGGCATGAACAAAAAACCCCTGTGTTTTCAGATACGTTACAGGGCAGAACAAAATCTGGAAAATACGGTCAACTCCGTTCCCAGGAGAACCGAAGGGTAATACTCGGCTGGGTTTACTAACGCGGAATGACCTCAAATGTCATTTCCGCCCATACCGAGAAGGAGCGGTTACGGAAGGACGTGTGTACAGCGCGAACACAGCGCTTCCAACAGTCCGACCTCACCACGTCTCGAAAACAAACAGAGAATCGCACCAATACGGTAAATGGCAAACAGGAGCCCCTGGATGCCGGTCGCAACTCTCAAAAAGGATTAAGGACAAAAATGGAATCGAACCAAAGGGGCAACACTAATACTAACTAACTCACAGCCTAAAAGGGAAGGACACGAGGGAAAGGGATGGAACAGACAAAAAAGAATATCGGGAATCCAGGACATGGGAAGAGGGGCAAAAGGGAAACTCCAACGGTTCTCACGAGGCCGTGAGAACCAGCAACGGCCAATAGGATACACAGGAACCAACCAGGAACCCACAGGTTAGCAATAACAAGCACCAACACTATGGTAGGACTACTCTTTATGTGTAGCTGGCAAGTCATGTGACTGCAAAAACATGGTCATCAAAAGAGGGACTGATTCCTAACATATAAAAGGGGACCACATGTCCGAGTTCTTTGTGCTACCTTGTAAAATACTGTAGAGTGTTGTGTGGGCTGTAGTACCACCTTTAAAGGTTTATTAAACTATGTTTTTGTATTTCCAGTTTCCGTGCCAAATTCTTGTGTAGTCTGAGGACTCTGTGTACAGAAGGAAAAACCCTTTTCGCATTCGCAGGCCTTGCTGAGGCTTGTACTCATCACAAATATACTAAATATTGAATACAAGACACCTCGAGAATTGTGTTTTTTGGATCCAGTTAATGTATGCAGGTTTTTCAATCATAGATTTGAAGCTATGATGTCTTTTGTCACCAATAAAAAAAAATCCTCCTCTTGGAGAGGTTCTGGACTTCTTTTGGAGAAAGGAGTATCAAGCAAGAGGTGCTCCTCACATATACATGCTAATATGAATCAAAGATGCTCCCAAATTTGGTACAGACTCAGATGATACTGTGTTGTCTTTTATTGAAGAATATGCTACACGTGATATACCCAAAAGTACACAAGATAAGGACTTAAGACAACAAGTCTTACGATTCCAAAGCCATCGTTGTGGGAAATACTGTCATCGAAAGTACAAATCTAAGGACAAATTCTACACCAAATGCCGTTTTGGATTTCCACGTCCAGTAATATCGAAAGGAAGAGTGAACAGTTTTATGTCATCTTTGTGACATACTATCACAAGAAAGTCTGCAAAAAATAACTACAACTTAAGAAGAAATGAAGAGTCAAAATACATAAATGACTATAACCCAGTCATTTTGTCCATGTGGAATGATAATATGGATATTCAATATGTTGCAGACAATTCCATTGCCGTTGCTCGATATGTAACATCGTACATACCAAAATCAGAAAAGACGTAATTGAAGGAAATGTGGGAAGAGATTTCTCACGAGAAGATTCTAAGTAAGAAATTATATACTTACAGTTTGAAGATGTTATCCCATCGAGAAATTGGAGCGTATGAATGCTCGGATCGCTTATCATCTGCAAGTCTATACTCTTAATCTAGAAGAATCATTTGGGTCAGTCTAGGTCTTGCTGCAACACGAAACCGAGTTCTTAAATCTGTACAAGAAATTGAATATTTAGCTGAAAAAGAGCCAGAAAGTACAGATATTGTGAAAACAAATATGTTGGATACATATTATCCAAATAGAAGTCATCATCTTGAGAACATTTGTCTCTATGAAGTGCTGCAAAACTATATTTTTAAAATTACAGAAAAAATCAATAATGATATATATGCTGTGATTGGTTCTGAAGGATGTCTGGTGAAACAAAGAAAAGGATATTTGATTAATCACCGTAAACTGAGTTCCGAAACACCTGACAAAAAGGAATTTTACTATTTAACTCTTTTGCAACTTTTCAAGCCATGGCGTTCAGAATTGGAATTACTTGGAGATTTTTAGAGCTATGAAGATTCCTTCAATGCAACTAAAGATTAAGCATGAGCGAATTTTGCGGATCTCGCGTTCGCGAATTTTGCGGATTTGCGGATTCGCAATCCGCAAAATCCGCGAATTCCCGCGAATTTGCGGATTTTTTTTTTTTTGTGTTCGCCCGTGTTTCTGCCAGTTCGCGAGGGTTTTTACAATTTCGCAATTTGCGAACTTACCTGTCGGGTCGCAAGTTTTGCGAACTTGTTGTTTCTACGTGTCCAGCCTGTTTGGGACACTCTTCTTCATCACTGCCACTCTCTGTCACCACTGCCACTCTCTGACTACTCATGCCACCCTCTGGCCCACCCATGCCACCCTCTGTTTCATCACTACACCCTCTGGTTGTCCAGTGTGCATTATTTTCTGCAAAGCAAAGCACACCTTCCCTGCCTCAAGTGACCTGAATTAATTTGGGGCTGATTAATGTGTCACAGAATATTTTTTTAGCTGGCACCTGCTTCCTTAGTGCGCCCTGATTAGTGATCTTTTGCACTTGCTAAGTGCTTTCATTGTTGCAAAATTAGTTACAACACCTGCCCTGCCCCAACTGACAATAATGAATTAGGGGCTGATTAATGGATTTTAACTTCCAGCCTGGCTCCTGCTTGTCTCCCTTAGCTGTAATTCAGGACCTTTGTGGCATATGTGTAACTATTCTGAGGTTCAGAGCAGGGTCACATAATAGTTTCAACTGGCAACTGAACTCTGGAGGGGCCCCTCAGGAAGCACTACAGGAAATGGCTACTAATGATGTGCCTGAACTTTTGAACCTGGTAAGCAGTTACTTTCAGTTTTGCCAAGATCGTATTTCTGCAATTTTGCACTTATTCGCGGGGCGCGAACTCACGCGAACAGTGCGAGCAGTGCGAGCAAAATCCGCTGCTCGCGGATTTGCGGATTTTGCGGGAAATTCGCAAATCTCGCGGATTGCGGATTTCCCGAAAATCCGCAAAATCCGCGAGCGGAACGGATTTTCCGCCCACGCCTACTAAAGATACTATAGAATGTCCTGTTTTTGCTAACTATGTGAAAATGTTGAATGATGAAATTGAGCAAGAAGCTACAATTGCAGCTGAGATTGATAGAGACAGTTCTCAAGAGAGTCAAACTTCTGCTCCGTTGAGGCATGACCCACTAGGAGAGCCACATTTTCAAAATGAAGCAGAAACGGCTATGGAAGAGGTGTAAACAGCAATGTATCAAGCTCAAGAAGATGTAAATAACTTAGGAAACTTGGAAGAACAACTAAATCTTGAGCAGAAAGAAATATATGAGCAAGTGAGAGAACAGATTGACCATGGATTACTTCATGAGAAGAAAGAGTGCTCTTGCTCATCATTTGAACCTATCCGAATGTATGTTAGTGGACAGGCTGGAACAGGCAAAAGTGTTTTAATTAAAGTAATCACAAGTTTTACTACAGAAAACAACTGAGTCGCATTTTTCTAGTGTTGTCAGTGCTCCAACTGGATTAGCAGCCAACAATATTAAAGGAATTACTTTACATCGTTTAATAATGCTACCAGTAGAGCATGAAAACAAATTAGAATACCACATGCTATCTGGAGAAATATTGTGGAAAATGAAACTTCTCATTATGGATGAGGTAAGCATGGTATCAAACTATGGGGTTGATAAGGATGGCGGACGGACTTGTCCATCTGCCATCCTGTCTGGGGGCAGGGACCGTCCGCCACAATGGCGGAAATACCGTGCCCCGAATTAGGATGCACCCGCCACAGTGGCGGGTGCATCCTGCATTGTACTGAGAAACGCAGGGGGGTACCATAGGTATCCCCCATGTGCACCCCCAACCCCCCCTTCACCCTGGGGGCCTGCAACGGGCCCCAAAGCAAAGCCTGCATGCCTTTCCGTGGCGGCATTGCAGCCACGGAAAGGCATCTGCATCCAGCCATCCTAATATGGCTGGCGGTGTCTGATAGACACCGCCACCATATTAGACCTTGCGACCGTGGTGGAAAAGCGGCGGACGGTCTTTCCCTCCGCCACGGTCCCCCCCGCCATTGTAATATGGCGGGGGGAAAATAGGAGGCGGACGGACAAGGATGGCGGATGGATCGCCACCGCCATGCAGGCAGTGGCGATCCGTCCGCCATCCTAATTGACCCCTTAATGCTTGCCTTTGTGCATTTAAGAATGCAGCAAATTCTTAAAACAGAGTACGACGTATTATTCGGAGATCTTCTACAACTTACTCCTGTAAAAGGACAACCTGTGTTTAAAACACTGGTGCGTGAAGATACCAGAAAGTCTTTGGTGAGCATTGGAAATGTAAACGTTTGGTCATATTTTGAGCATAAGGAAATTATTACAAATATGTAGGCAAATGATGCTGATTATGGAACTATTCTTCAAGATATAAGAATTGGAAAAATGACTGAACATGGCAAACAAGCTTTACAGAGACGAATACTTTCCAAATTGTTTCCAAATGAAAATATTGTTCCAGAGAAAATATACATGAGAATTGCAGAAAAAAATCTGTAATCTGCTTAATGCCAACACAACGTGAATGTTCTATATTCAATGAAGAAATGTTAAATTTGGAAAATGAAGAAATTATATTATTGGAAGCTATTGATAAAATAGAGCATGAAGGAATCACTATTATTTTGACTGAAAATTTAGTTGAAGAGGAAATTGGATTCTTTAGAGAAATCGGTAAGTAAAACTGCTGGTTTAGAAAAGAATTTGTATGCATGTGTAAAGTGTAGGGTAATTTAACGACATAATTTGAATGTCGAAAAAGGTTTAGTAAATGGAGCAATGGGTAAAATTGTTGATTTTGTTAATCATGTAAATAGAGATGGGATTGAATTTTTGAAAATCAAATTTGATGAAATTGCTGAAGTACAACAATTTAGACGTTGTTCATTTCGGTTTTTGCTTGTAAAAGAATTGCATAGACTCAGAAAACAGTTTCCTATTTGTTTGGCATATGCGGTGACCATTCATAAATCTCAAGGTTTAAGTGTAGATAGTGCTTTAGTGAATATTGGAAGTACCGTGTTTAAAGAGGGTATGGCACATGTTGCTTTGTCTCGAGTCAGAACTTTATCTCGATTGTACTCGATTGATTTTGATGAGACAAAGGTTAGTGCAGATGCAAATTGTGTAAAAGTGTATATTAGGTTAAGAAGAGAATATGCACCCAATTTAGATCAATATCCAGTATTTGAAAAATAAAATGTGTGGTAGGTAGAAAAAGGAGATTTGAGAATATCTGTAGTGAAACTGTAGAGAAAGAAAAAAAACAAGATGAAGTTGCGCCTGCAAGCATAAAGAAAAAGGACAGTGTTGAAGAGAATGTTGGTTATCGGTTTTAAAATAGTTCTGGTGTCAACAGCTATGCTAATGTAGTTGGTAATGTTGTTTTTGTTCTTGAAAGTTTGCAATTGTTGAAAATCGGGACGAAAGATTCTGTTCATTGTTGTATTCTGTTTATGAGAAATGTAGTAGTGATAAAAGTAAAATACAAAGTGTTTCTGATATTCGAAATGTTTTAGACATATGATCTGGTTCTAGTCACTTTACGGAGAATATTCAGCAAGATTGTCAGGAATTTTTAATGTTTATGCTTGGTGTACAGGAAGATGAAGGTATAGATATTGAAAACCTTTTTTGCCTTTCTTATAAATGGCAACATGACTGTCAAAATTGTTTGTTTACATGTAGCACTAACATAGACACTGAAAGATTCATATATTTGACTTTACCTGACTGTGAATCAGTGTCTTTTAACAATCTAATTAGAGGAGCAAGTCAAAACATGGAGTGAAGCCAATGTAAATTAGAAATGTCATCAACATCATTTATACAAAGATATGGACAGTATGTAATTTTAATGCTGCAACGTTGTAGAGCTGATGGAAGAAAATTGGAAACTTTAATAAAAAATGTTGTAGCTGGTCAAGTTTCAATGTCAGGAAGAACTTTTGTAGCTGTTGCAATTATTTTTCATGATGTACCTTCTACAACATCAGGACATGACACTGTTTATTTAAAATGTCTGAAAGGTTGGATACATTGTAATGAAAGTCAATTAGTTTTTAAGCAACGTTTGCCTAAAGAGTTACCAAATGCAGAACTAATAGTTTTAAAGCCAACATTTTAAGATCAAAATTTGGCCTTTCAGGATTACTGCTGTTAAGGTAGATTATTCTGGTGTTGTAGAGTATTTTGTAAGTGAGGGTGAGGAGCTTGAAGGTGATCCTCTTGTTGATATTGAGGCAGTGTAGGTGTATCAGGTGGTGGGTGATGTGGCTGCAGCAGGGGACATTGATGATCACTCAGGTGGAGGTCTTTTGGATTTGTTGTAGTTGTTGTAGGTGTATGGCTGGAATTCCTGTGTAGAGTGTTTTGCCACAGTGTAGTCTGCTGCTGATGAGGTCCTCTGTCATTGTTCTTCTTCTTTTGGTTAGGATCCACTTGTAAATGTTGCGGAGCATGTGGAGGACGAGGAGATGGTGTAGACTTGCATACACATGGAGAGGGAGGAGTTGAGGGTGGATCCTAGGTTGTGGACATCGTTGGCAGGTGTTGGTACTGTCCACAGTGTAGTCAGCTAGCAGGAGTCGTCCGAGGCTGAGGGGGTGGGTCTGAGGATGAGTACCTTCATTTTGTGTGAGTTCATGTTTAGTGGGCTGCTCTTTATGTAGTTGGTGACTTCCTTTATTGTGTCGTGGAGGTTGCTTTTGGTGGTGTGTGGCTTCTTGGTGAGGAAGAGGATGAGCTGGGTGTTGTTGGCGTAGGAGATGTTGTTGAGGTTGTGATGGTGGGCTACTTGTGTGAGGGTGGCCATGTAGATGTTGAAAAGCGTTGGGTTGAGGGATGAACACTGGGGGACGGAGCAAATGATGTCGGTGCTTTTGGATCAGAACGCTGGGAGGCAGATGCTCAGGATTACTATTGAACAATTTCCAAAGTAAGAATTTGATGCATACTATTTGGCCTAGCGCAAAAGTATGTGAAATCAATAACGAGTTTTTGTTGTATATTTTGTCAGTATATATTTGTAAGTAACATTATTTTCCGTGAATGAAAATGAATCATAATGTTTTGTTATTTTATGATTGTTTGAGATGTGTCATCTTTACGTAAGAAATTGCTCTTGGAAAAAAACATTTAAGATATGTTTTATTTCTATTTTTTAGATCGTTATTGAGAATGTTGAATTTTTTTTACGATAATCTTATTGATTGTGCCCGCTGGTATGTGATGAGTACTATTGAAATTCAATATATTCTGAGAACAGCAAAAAAGGCAAATGTAATACTTTACAAATTATTTTATGTTGTAAAAGATATATTGTAACTGTATTTTTTTGTGTCTTCCACAGATGGGAATTTTATAATATATCATTTTTTTAATATTTATTATTCTTAAGGTAAGTACAAGTAATTATTGAAATGGTCGATGGAATGTGCTTCAACCGAGCTGAAGTAATAAAACATGGATGGAGAACATAAGTGTGTGAAGATGGTTTGTATCTTTTAAAGACATTTCAAAAAATGATATACTGAGTGTACCTGTCAGAACCCCTATTCAATCAGTGGATACTATAATGACTTATCTAAAGCGTAGCTGGCGCAGGAGAGATGAAGAATCCGCAAGGAAACAGACTCGGAGTGCTTTAGTGCAACAGAGGAATTCTAAGATGGCCGCCACAAGGAAAGACGCGTGGCGGTCTAGTCATTTACCACACACCTGTGGGGAATCCTTGGTGATGCCCGCGCTCCCTAACGAGTGCGCACTTCACCTAAGACGTTCCCAAGTTCAGCCCCGTTTTCAATTGCTCCATAGATATTCCTGAAGAGAAAGCACAAAGGTTGCAGATAAACACTAGAGGAGAGGCTAGTTCGAAAGACCAAGGAGTAGACAATGAGTAGCGTTAGACTAAATAATAGATATTGAATATAGATAGAGTAGGGTAGGTTATTAAATAATTGTTCTTTGTTAGTTTCTGTTATGTATCCATGTCAATGACACAAAGATGGTTTGTATCTTTTATATAGACTTGAAAAACTTAAAATATAAATATACTGAGTGTTCCAGTATTCTTTGCATTTCACTACAACACATCTACTAGTTTGGACCAGGTAAGGTGAATAGAGATATTTTACTTTTTTTACTACTACATTTTATAATAACAGTCTGGGTTTTTTCCGATAGTGATAAGGAGTGACTGGTTTGGTAATTTAAGAAATTTTAAAACGGAACGTTCATATGACTAATTATAATTATATAATTTTATAAAGTAGTTGAGAATGGTTTTTATATATTATTTATTAAAGGGCAAATTAGTTGATAAAGCTAATTTTGTGTTCTGTATTAGGAAAAAAGATAAAATAAAGTGTTTATGTTTTTGTAGAAGGAGGTCAGCATTACAAATTTACAATGGAAAATCAAGAAAACAATATGGAACACGATTTTGAAAATACTAACAGTGTCATAGAAGAGATGAACATATCTTTTATGAGCAACGTTATTGAGGTGGAAAAAATGAATGATGGAGATATCAGGTGTGATTTTCTTTACCTTGGATGATGCTTTTGTGGCAGCATTAGATGAGAATGAGGATTCATCAGATGACTTTTGAAAATGATAACCAGGAAAAGGAAATACCTGATGAAATTATAATAGAAGCTGTATTCACTTATGAAATGTTACAAGAATAAATGTATTATTATATAATAATATTGGTTTGAGAGGGGAAGGAGCTATGACACCAACCAAGATGGCCGCATAGTCTCCCGGCTCCGCTGACCTCCGTCCTACGCTCTACTATCCTGTCACCTATCCTGATCTCCGGCCCCCGATCCGTGTGTGTGGCCCGATTTGCACTCCGATGATGTGATCCTGGAGTTTCTCCGACATCGTGGAGCGGAGTAACGTCGAGGGCCGATTTGAGGCCTAACCCAGCCAAGAAGCCGGGGTCTCGAGTGCTGGCCTAGCCGGGTCCGAGTTGAACAACAACGGACTGTTGAATGTGGTTGGGTCTGGTCTCTGGAACATTCGGAATTTTGGGATTGCCCTGCTACCATCTGCTGCCTGGTGTTCTATAGGAGGTGAGGTGACGAGTGACGCACGGTGCTGTGTTGCGGGGGTCCCGGACCAGGGGTCCGGCATTCATATCGCCGGTGCCCCTTGAGTTGGAATCTCACTACGCGCTACTGCACGCTACCAGTCTGTCCCTCATGGCTCATTCCTGCTCCGCCTCATCTTCCCCCAGAGAAGGCGCCTCTCCTGTGGGGAACACCATGCCTGAGGAAAAATGGAGGCCGACGGAGCAGTCTCAAAGTGGCCCGTCATTGCGGACGGTGCTGGAGGCCCTTGTGGCACTTCAGGAGACTGTTAAAGCCCAGACCTGCAGCCTGTTGTTGGCGGCGGATGGATTCAAAGGATTGAGACTGGATCCTGACTTGACGCCCGAGACCCGGCGGCCAGCCCGCCTTTCGATTGATGCCCCGTTGGCGTACTTAGACCCGGCGCTGGAAGTTGTATTTGCCCCTATCGCAGTGGAGCTACCCGAAAGTGCTGTGCTTGGTGACTCAATTAACCCGTTGGAATCCCCGGTTTTGCAACTGTCGGAACATTTACATGCTGTCCCCACTTTGGATCCTTTCAATTGGTACCGTGAACTGTTTTGGACTGTGTCGACCCCCCTCCCCAGTCGGTCTATCAAGATGGCGGATGGGATAAAGCCTGGCTTCGGAGACGGGGAGGGGCATCGTTGGTACCAGCCGCCTAATTTGGGACCTGCCGTTCTTTTTTCATCTGTGGACCCCTGTCCTGCTAACTTCTGTGTACCTTTTGACATTTTGAGGATGGGGCTTTCTTCCCCTGAAGGACTCAGCGAATTTAATCGACGGGGCCAAGGCTGAGATTGCTGTCTGGGTTGTTTATTGTGGTATTATGGTTAACGGGATTGTTTTATTGAATTAACGGAGTCCGAGGCGGGGTTGGTTAGGACGGGGGCGAGAGACCGGGAGTGCGTTGAACAAAGCCCTCCTCCATTTCCCCTCTTCGGGTGGGGTTTAATTTCTTTTCCTTTTTTTCCCGGTTTCTTCTATATTTCGGGTTTCGGTTCTTGGGCGACAGGCATGCTGCTAGGGGGGTAGGCCGTAGTCATCTGCAGGGGTGCAGGGTGGGCGGCTGGGGGATGGGAGTTTTGTTTTTTCTTTGTTTCTATGGCCTTTTTTCTCTTCTTGTCTTTCTTTGGCCTTTTCTTTTCTCTTTTCCGGGTCAGCGTAGTGGGTTCATTGTTCGGTCCATCTTTGCTTTCACATCTGTGCCTCAACTCTCGCGATGTTTCGGGGCCACGGGGCGGGCATAAATATTGGCGTGAACCATAATAGTATGTTTGTTTATCCGGGTGTCGTCTGCTTTAACGCCACTGACCTACATGAAAACGAATTAACTGTGGACATTTTGCTATTTCGCTCGCCCCCTCTTCATAGCTTGAGATATTGCATGGCACCTGATCCTTCTATTTTATATTATAAAATGAAACCTTTTGTATCCTGTTCCCAATTTAATATGTCATCCAACCAGTGCACATTGTGGATGTAGCGACTATGCTCCCTGGGAGGCTGGGTCTGAAGTTTTGATCGTAATATTGTGTTGCAATTGCTTAGCGGCCAGCCCTGGGGGTTGTAGGCCCGTGTTTGTATCTGGTTGAAAATGTCAAATAAAGGTTTTCAAAAAAAAATAAATATATATTGGTTTGAGACACTCTGCTTCCAGAATTGTAATCATTTTGCTGCTACCAAAGTACTCATGGTGCAAAGTGGGCCTTATGGTATGGACTGCTTCAAACCCTTATAGACAACATATGTATTTTTTTTATGCACCAGCAAACTTGCCTTTTATAGGTTCTATTCCCTCATCTGTATCATTAGACTTTCACCAAACACTCTCACACTACTGTTTTAGTGTTCTAGTGAGTCATTCAGCAGTATGTGCTTATGTATATACTGTTCTAGAAGTGAAGCTGCTATACATTCAGCCAAACCCTCTCACTAGGCAGTTTCACATTCACCACACACTACTTAGGTATTCATTCATTCATTTATGAACTACACTTTCATTTTGACAAACTTTTACAGACTAACATAGAAATTTGGGGCCAGATGTAGGTGGCCGTTTGAGGCCATTTACCGAGTGGTAACGGATGATTTAGGCCGTTACCGATCGGTAAATGGGTAACAGGTATGTAGGGGGCATTATTTTACCGAATAGGTAAAATTACCGATTCGGTAATTTTACCGATTTGGTAAAATAAAAATTCGGTAATTTTACCGATTCTGAGGCACCCAGATGTAGGTGGGACTCTTCAGAATCCCAGAGGCCTTACAGAATCGGTATTTTACCATCAGATCCAATTTGATGGTAAAATACCGATTCCGGTGTGCATGCACATGTGTGCATGCACACCTATGCCATGTGATAGGCAGACCTGCCCTTAGGGCATGTATGTCTGCCACATGGCACCCAAGCCTGTTTTGGGGGTGCCAGAGGGTGACAAAGTGACACCCCCTGCACCCTTGTGATAATCGGTATTTACCGATTCGGTAAATACCGAATCGGTAATGCCCATTCATTCCTATGGGCTTCAAAGCCCGTAGGAATGAATGGGCATTACCGATTCGGTATTTACCGAATCGGTAAATACCGAATTCCTCCGAATCAGTATTCCAGCACATCTGGAATACCTACATATCCACCCCTTAGATTTACTGATTTTTAATTACCGAATCGGTAAAATTCGGTAATTAAAAATCGGTAAATCTATTTTACCTACATCTGTCCCATAGTTCTTTCTTTGATCAGTGAAGGTAGTTCTAAAATAACTGTTTTATTTGTCTTTTTAGTTTTCCTTTTTCTTTGTATTTTTTCAACAAGTTAAAAAAAAAATTGTACTGGAAACAAAAAAAGTGTGGAACAGCAACAAAAAAGTTAAAAATAAAATTAATGTTTTGGACAACGGTGCTCTTCTTTCCTCTTCACAATGAGATCAAAAGACTGCTGATGGTAACAAAGTAATGTGTTGCAATATTTAAAATGAAATTTCAGATCTGCAAACTGTGGCACAATAATAGGATGCAGACTGCTTGGAGGAGGTGGTGGTACAGTTGAGGTAGTAGGAACTGCAGGTTGAGGATTCTCCCGCAACATTTGTGTTGCCATTCTTGCATAGTTATTTGGATGCAAATTTTTGACATGGTGAACCATGCTGGCTGTACTGAAAGAGTAATTTTTAGTGGGATCACCCCTGGAAAGAGTAATCTTACAGATCTTGCAAGTTACTTTCGGTGCATTGATTTTTTTTCAGTCCCTCAGGATATGAAAAAAACTTCCAACTGAAAGCTTCTTTTCCCTTTTTCTGAGGTTGCTCAGCAACAAATTCTTCCTCAGAGGAATGTTCTGATGAAGTTTCAAAAAGAGCATCCATTGTATAGTTGGTTCTAAAGGACTACAGCTCCACAGAATAGATGCTTCTCTTGAGAAAGTCCAAGTAGAATGATCAAAATGGGAAGGGTCTTTCAACAGTTTAGATAGGAAGTATTATGAACAAATCAAAACTTTCCTTTTATGCTCACATGACTTTGCATACGCTTACAGTGCATTTAGCATGCGTTTACGGTGCGAGTACGTACTCTGTACAGTTGCACTTTTCTTAATTGCTTTCAATAGTAATATACGGTTATTAAAAGTTAAAAAAGTATTTTCATGATTATCCCAGATAAAATCTCCCCTTAGTATGTACATCAAATACATAACTATAAGTTTTCAAACAATTAGAAATGTTTGCGCCATAAACGCACGGGGCGTCGTACATGACGACACACGGAAGCGTCGATGCGATGCGTAATGTCAAAACATATTTGTAACATATGCACTTGTACGCGCAGTGTACGATTACCCATACAAAGTATGGGCGATCACCGTACGCGTACAGTACGATTATACAAAAAGGAAAAAGGAAAAATATAGAATTTGATTTTAATATATTGGGGGAAAAAATAATTACAAAATTATTTTAGAATTTAGTTTTGTTATTATTTACATTAAGAATATGAAATATCACTCAAAAAATAAAAGAACTATAAATAATATAATAAAAATGTAGGAAATTAGTATAAAAAGCCAGAAATATAATGATGACTACCCTTAAAATTTATCATTTACAAAACATTTGAAATTCACAGAAAAAAACATAGGTTTCACACCTGTTATAGTTAGGAATTAGCATTCAAAAAACCATAGGTTTCAGCCACTTTATAGTTAGGAATTAGCATTTAAAAAACCTTAGAAATTCACTGAAAAAACCATAGGTTTCACACATGTTGTAGTTAGCTGGACATTTTCCTCATACAATACCATTGAAATTCCCCCGTTATAGTTAGTTCAGCTAACTATAACTCGCATGCCTGCATTGTACTGCTGATGACGTCACATATTATATCCCTCATGACAAGTAATGAATTATTTTTATGTATTGGTATTGATAATTTATGTATTTTTAACCCTACGCTATCCAGCGCTTTCCCTACTGTTTCACGCTCTGGAGTTGAATAGTAATTTTTATTCCTACGCTATCCAGCGCTTTCCCTACTGTTTCACTCTCTGGAGTTGGAATAGTAATTTCTACTCCTACACTATCCTATGTTTTCTTTACTGTTTCACTCTCTGGAGTGGTAATAGTAATTTTTATCTCTATGCTATACAATGTTTTCCCTAATTTTGCATTTTCTGGAGTGGGAATAGTAATTTTACATAATAAGCTATCCAATGTTTTTAATACTGTAGATTTTTTTGGACTTTAAATAGTAGTTTTATTGATTATTTAGAATGAAGTTAGATAATGTATTATGTTATTAATTTTAAAAATATTGGAAGTATATTTAATTTTTTTAATGTATTTAAAAATATTTACTTTTTTATGTAATTATTTTAATTGTGGAGATCTATTTGTAATTTATAGTATTTTTAAATAATTTATAAGTAATTATAGTAATTATAAAAATGTATTATTAAGTAAATATATAATATATATTTTACATATGTGTTTAATTAATGTTATATTATTATATATCTATTATTTATTTATTTTAAACATTACTAAATATTTTTAACAATGTTTATTTTATTTATAAGTATTATTTACTTTTTTTACACATTCTATTTTAACAGATATAAAACAATATTTTTAATTACGATATTTTTAACATCTGTATTTTTGTTTCGATATTTTTGTACTTACCATCATGTAGCTAGGATGTCGATATACTTTCCTTCGATATTGCATCCTCGATGTTTCTGTTGGTCGATATTTTGTCTGTCGATATTCTGTCATAGATCCCCTGTTATTGTAGAGTAATGGCATAATGTACGTGTACCCTGAGAAAAAGAAAAACAAAACAAAGCTCGCTTTATTGTTAACTAGCCTCCAGGGGGCCAAATCCCGGGGGCCAAATCCCCGGGGCAATATACTTATTTATAATGGGGGGCCACCCCCGGGGCTTTGACATTATGTATTTTATGTTTTAGTACCGGAAGGGGTTGTGGGTTTATAGGGGAATAGGGTGGGAAGTAACTTAATTATATTAAATTAATTATAACTTTTTAGGAATTATAAATTAATTTTAGTTAATTTTTTGCATTTAACTTCTGTAGCGGGTAGTGGGTTTATACGGGAATTGGGTGGGAAGTATTTTAATTGTAATTAAGTAATGAATTATTTTATTTATTGGTATTGATAATGTATGTATTTTTAATTAATTATTAATTGGCAATTAATAATTTTGATAGGTAATTAATTTTTTAATTGGTAATTAATATTAGTAATTGGTAATTAATATTAGTAATTGGTAATTAATGTATTTAATTGGTAATTAATGTATTTGATGTGTAAATAATTTTTTATTTTTTTTTATTTTATTTTTTTAAAACCTTTATTATACCTTCACAGTTTTACACAGCTTGTCGCCTACAACCCTAATGGGCTGGCCGCTAATCAAGGTGTCAAAGAAAAACGTTCTTTACATTTGTGCAGGTAGTTGCCGAAGTCATGAAGGTAAAGATCGGTAAACAAGTGGTGAAGGTTAAATACAAATGGTCCATGCTTGGTGAACGAGGTTTTCATTTTCTGTTTTGTACCTAAAGAAAGAACATTCAAAACTTTGGGAAGTCACAGCACGATCAATGAGTATGCTTATTGCCAGTTAGACGTGAGTTTACTCCTGAGTTGAAATCAACTTCATGCACGCCCACAAGGCAAGGTAGGGTGCGAGCGAACCATCTTTACCCCCCATCCCCCCCGGAAGTACCCCCCCACACTAATCAGCCCTCCTCATCCCAACCCGTCTTCCTCGTCTGAGTCCAGTGGGTCATCTTCAGGTAGTGGATCGCAGATGTCGCCCCGGAATGCGTTCCATGGGGACCACACCTTGTTCCATTTGGCCGGACAAGCCCTGTTCAAGTAAACTGCCCGTTCTGTGATCATGGCCCTGTCCATATTTACGCACCATTGTGAGGCCGTCGGGGGGTCCGCCACCCCCCAGCGCTGCGCGATGTCTCTCTTGGCCATCATCATCCCCAATGTTACCCAGAGGCGGCCATGCCAGGACACGTCAGTTGGCTCCCACACATTGAGGAGGCATCGCCGCGGCTCCGGCAGCACCGAGACCTCCAGCACCTGTGACACAGTGCGCATGACCTGACGCCAATAGGTGTGTATAACTGAACAATCCCAGAATGTGTGGAAGAGTGTGCCCTCCTCCCCGCAGCCTCGCAAGCAGAAGGGGTCAGGGGATCGTTGTATGCGGTGAAGCAGAGTCCTGGTGTAATATGTTCTGTGTAGAACTTTGAGTTGGACGAGCCTCATTCTAGTCGATATTCCCACTTCCTTAGGGGACGCCAGTGCCTCGTTCCATTCATGTTCATCTAGCATGCCCACCTCCTGCTCCCACTTCTCCTTAAGAGGCACTAGCGGGTCTGGGGAATTGTTAAGGAGTTTTCAGTAAGTGAGGGAGGTGGCCTTTTCTATCATGTAATCCGTCAGAAGGCGATCTTCTAGCGGGGAGGACTCGGGGAGAGTCGATCCCGCCGGGATAGCTGCCAGTAATGCATGACGGATTTGGACATACCGGTAGGTTTCATGCGGCCCTAGGTCATAGATTTCCTTCAGACGGGCGAAGGTAATGACTTCCCCACGCTCCCACATGTCCCCCACCATAGAGATGCCGATATCGTCCCAACGGGAGAACCCCTTACTGGTCCGAAGATTGCCTAGGGCTCGTGTGTCCCAGAGTGGAGTGAGCTTAGTGAGTGTGTCTTTCCACCCTAGCGCAGCGGTGGCTGCGTGCCAGGTGGCCACTGTGAGCCTAGTAGGGCCCTTCAGCGGTCTGAGTTTCCGTCTATCATAAAGCGGTGCCAGCAGGTTATTGGTGCCCAGTTGGGCCCTGTCTGCCTGGAACGCTGGATCCGATTGCGATGCATGCAGCCACTGGTTGATCGGTCTGAGCTGTGCCGCCCAGTAGTAGAGATAAAGGTTGGGGAGTGCGATGCCGCCCTCGTACCAGCTCCTACATAGCTTGGCGTGTGCTATACGCGCCGGGCGGTTGCCCCACAGCAGACCAGAGACCACTGCCGCCACTCTCTTGAAGTATTTTTGGGGTACAGCAAATGGGGTATTGTCTAGGATATATAGGAAGCGGGGCAGGGATTTCATCTTAAACAGGGCTGCTTTCCCTAGCATCGTCAACGGTAATCCCACCCAGAAGCTTGCATCTTGTTTGAGGCGGTCCAGCGGTGGCATGAGGTTCAGTTTTTCGTGTTCTGCCGGGTCACCCGTGACGTGGATACCAAGGTACTGAATGAGGAGCCGGCCAACCGCAGAGGGCAGTCCGGACCAAGCTTTGGGTGACCACCCGTCAGGGCGTACAATTCTGATTTACTCCAATTAATAGTGTAGCCTGACATCTCTCCGTGGTCATTACAGAGGCGCAAGAGGGCCGGTATGCCTTGATCAGGGTCCGTCAGATATACCAGCATATCGTCCGCGTAAAGCGATATGCGGTCCTCCCAGCCCTCCCTCCATTTAATCCCTTTAAGTAAAGGGGTAGTCCTGATGCGGATAGCCAGAGGCTCCAGTGAGAGTGCAAAAAGAAGGGGGGAAAGAGGGCATCCCTGTCGGGTGCCACGCCTGAGTGGGAAGGAGCGTGAGATGTGGCCGTTCGCTACCACGTGTGCTACCGGTGCAGTGTACAGCAATTTGATCCAGGAGATGAAGACGGGTCCGAATCCCATATATTGAAGAACCTCAAAGAGATAGGCCCACTCCACCATGTCGAAGGCCATTTTCGCGTCAAGCGCCAATATAGCTGCAGGTTCGCCTATGTCATCCGCTTTAGCTAGCACCCCGTGCACCCGTCTGAGATTGAGCGAGGTGTTCCTGTGGGGCATGAACCCTGACTGGTCCGGGTGAATAAGATCGGACAGATGAGGCATGAGACGATTTGCCAGAAGCTTTGCTAGAATTTTACTTTCTGCGTTGAGCAAAGATATAGGGCGGTACAAGGAGCATTCCCCAGGGGGCTTACCGGGCTTAGGAATAGCCACGATCGTGGCCGTCCGTTGGTCCAATGGGAGCATCCCCTTATCACGACACTCTTCATACATTTGGAGCAGGTACGGGCTAAGAACGTCTGTGCGCGCTTGGAACCATTCGACTGGGATGCCGTTTGGCCCCAGCGCTTTGCCCGTACGGAGGGCCCCAATGGCTATCTGCAGTTCGTCGGCGGTAAATGGTGCCTCCAGCTCGGTTACGGCCTCCGGTGGCAGTGTTGGGATGTTTATGTCATATAGTGCGCTTTGGGCTGCAATCGCGGTGATGTCCCGTTCCGGAGTGTATACTTTTTCAAAATGGGTAGCCAGTGCCTCTACCACGCGATCCGGGTCTGTCTGAGTGCTTCCCCCCTCGTCTTTCACCTGCTGGATCCCTCTGGAGCTACCCCCTCTCTTGTCGAGCCAGGCCAACATCTTTCCCGCTTTGTCTCCAACATCATATATTCGATTCTGTGTATCTGAGATGTGGCCTTGTGTGATGAGCCGAGCGTGGTCTGTATATAGGCGCTGAGCAAGTGCGAGTGCATGTGTTGTGTCATCCGTGGGGTCTGCTTCATGGGCAGTGGTGGCTTCACGCAGTCGGAGCTCAAGGGCCGCGTGTTCAGCTGCCTGTTCTCTTCTATGTGACGTTATAGAACTGATAGCTTGCCCCCTCAAGACTGTCTTGTAGGCCTCCCAGAGGACCTCAGCCGAGGCTGCGGTCGGTTCGTTTTCCATGAAATAATGTGTTGTGGCGGTCTGCAGGGCCTTCCTGACCTTAGGGACCTTAAGATAAGAGGCGTGTATAGGGAAGACGCGGCGGCGTGTTCGGGTCCGTGAGGTGATGGTGAGAGTCAGTGGTGAGTGATCTGAGATGCCCCTAGGGTGTATGAGCACCTCCTCTACGCGCTGCAACCCATCCCCTTACGCCAGGAAGTGATCAATGCGGGATAGACTATTGTGGACGGTGGAGTGGAATGTATACTGTCGCAGTGTAGGGTGAACATGGCGCCATACGTCTACCAGCCCTAGTGCCTCTGTGAAGCGCTGAAACCTGGAGGGACCCCCCGGGAGGGCAGTTGCTGGGAACCTGTCGAGTTGTGGGTCTGCAGTTGCGTTGAAGTCCCCGCCTAGAAGCATGTCTCCCTCGGGGAGGGACAGTAAGAAGTCACCCAGGGCTGGTAACATCACCGAGTGTAATGAAGGTGGGATGTAAACTGAGACTATTGTTAAGGGGCGCCCGTCCCATTGTCCTGCCACTGCCGCAAAACAGCCCTGTGTGTCAGTCCTAGTGCTAAGGGTGATGAAGTTGGAAGATTTTCTGAGTAGGATACCTGTACCCCGGGACCCAGTGGAGAATTCCGAGTGGGCTAACATTTTATACCCCCTTCTGTCCAGGGCCTTAGTAGCGCTACCCATTAGGTGGGTCTCTTGGAGGAGTATTAAGTCAGGTTTGTGACGTTTCACCTCGGACAGAACGAGGCCGCGTTTCACTTTATCACCTAGGCCGCGCACGTTCCAGGCAAGAAGTTTGAGGGCGGAGCCGCCCATTCGCATCTCCTCCGCTCTCATTACGTTAGGCTGTACATCCACCATCAGTAAACATCAGAAACATAGACCATTGGAATAGACTCCACCTCCCCAGCAACATTTCAATAAGCATCATAGCACTTTGTACAGTTTGTGATAGATTCTGTGAATGTCCCATAAAAACGAACAAACCCCCCCAACCCCCCCACCCTGCCTCCCTGCCAAACGGACTCAGAACTGCCCGCCACCCCAACTTAGCAGAGCGCTTATCCCATGCCAAAAACAGAGTACTTGCGCGTCAGGGGAGAGTGTCCCCCAAAGCAGGCGGTCCCTCTGCTGTCTTTGGGCTGTCCGGGCCAGCGTCCAAGACGACTTGATGAACGATAGTAGTGGGAGTAAAGCCCAGGTCACACATTCAGTCCCTCATGGTAGTGTCATTCGCCTCCAGCGGCCCCCACGTGGTCCTGCGATGGCGATCCATTTGCGCTGCCCCTGGTCGACGATCGCGAGCCCGGCCGGCTCTCCCCTCCCGTCCTGTTGCGTCGTCGGTTGGAAGCGCGGTCCACCGTGCGCCATCCATCCAGCCATTCTCTTGCGGACTCCGCCGAGTCAAAGAACCAGACCTTCTTATCTGCCACCACTCTCAATCGGGCCGGAAACAACATGGAGTATGGCAGTTCTTGGTCGCGGAGTGATTTTTTAACCTCAAGGAAGGTCCTCCTTCTGCGGGTGACCTCCGCTGTGTAGTCCGGGAAGAAGGATATCCGTGAATTTTGGATTTGGATGGGCGGTGCCACCCTGGCTGCCTGGAGGACTGCATCGCGGTCTCTAAAGTTAAAGAGTCTTGCCAGGATGGGGCGCGGGGCGGCCCCCGGCGCAGGTGTCCCTCCAGGGACCTGGTGGGCCCGCTCTACTGTAAAGAAGTTGGAGAGTCCCTTCGGGGCCAGCTTTGTCTTTATAAGGTCCTCAACATACAGATCCATGGCTCCCTTTGTTTCCGACTCCGGAACTCCCAAGATACGGACATTGTTGCGTCTAGAACGCCCTTCCTGGTCGTCCAGCTTGCTTTTAAGAAGTTTATTGTCCGCCTGCAGTCTCTCCATTGCCACTTGTAGGTCGGAAACGTCCTCTATCAATGATTTAGTCACCACCTCCACCTGCTTCACCCTTTCGCTCATTTTCTGGAGGTCGGATCTAATAAGGGTAACCTCGGCCGCAGTCGAACCCACCGTGGCCTGTACCTGCTCCAGTGCTTTCAGTACATCGTCCAGCGTGGCTTTTTTTGTCCCGTCGTTGTCCGCGCCCTTTCCCAGTGATTTGCGCTGCTCAGGTTGAGTGGACGTCTGGTTGTCATAAGCATATTTTCCGAGCTTCGCCTGAGCGGCTGTCTGTCGTGGCCCCTTCCCCGCCATTTTCCCTTTGCGGCGAGACACCGTTTATGATGGAGCGGGCCAGACGCCCGTAGCCGTCCGCTTGGGGGGGGGGGTTATGTAGAAGGTTCAGACTGGGTACAGGCCAGGGGTCGCTGACGATGGCAAGGTGCTGCCGACGGCCGCGGAGCTGTTGCGGTCTCGGCAAGTTCAGGCAAGATGGCGACTGGTGCCTCGCAAGTCCCACGGTGTATGTCGAGTGCAGCAAAGGGGGCACCACGGCGTAGCGCCACTGGATATGCCGTGTGAAGGGTGAAGTGGTCGGCGGGAAGGATTGCCAGCCGGTGGTGTCGAGTGCTGTCGTCAGCGGCTACTTCCGGTTGGTCGTGCTGGGGAGGGTAGACTTCCGCCCGGCCCAAGGTTCCACTCGACACCGGTGCTCGCCTCGTGCCACCAGGCCTTTCGCCCGTGAGGGGCGCGGACGAAGTTTCATCCCTTTGCTGGGGTCTGAGCACTCCCAAATTTCCCTTGCGTGCGCCTTTCGGTCACCGCACCCAGGACACCCCTTCTGGAATGATCAGTGAACGGATAGGCATGCGGATTGTTGCGGGATGCCGCCTTGCTACGGGAGCCTCTCTAGGTTGCTGCCGCCATCATCGGCTGCTAGCCACGCCCCGTGTAAATAATTTTTGTCATTGTAATTAATGTATTTAATTGGTAATTAAATTATTTTTTATTGGAAATTATTTGTAAATAATTTGTAATTAATGTGTTATAAAAAGTATTTTTTGGCATACAAATAATATTATTAATGTTTTTTAATTAGTAATTAATTATTAATAATATTTGTTTTATTTTTACATTATTGTATTGCTTAATATTTATTGTTGATTATTTATTCAAATCTACTTTTTCTTTACTATTAATGGGTAGTTTTTGAATGATGTTTAGTTATTTAAAATATTAAAATATTAATAAATTTAAATATAAAAATTATTTCTAAATAAGTTTTATTTAATTTGTATGGTATCTAACGCTTTTCCTACTATTGCACTCTCTGGAGTTGAAATAGTGATTTTTTCCCCACTATCCGGAGTTGGAATAGTAATTTTTAACCCTACACTATCCAGCGCTTTCCCTACTGTTTCACTCTCTGGAGTTGAATAGTAATTTTTATCCCTACGCTATCCAGCGCTTTCCCTACTGTTTCACTCTCTGGAGTTGGAATAGTAGTTTTTAATCCTACGCTATCCAATGTTTTCTTTACTGTTTCACTCTCTGGAGTGGTAAAAGTAGTTTTTATCTATGCTATACAATGTTTTCCCTAATTTTGCATTTTCTGGAGTGGAATTTTACATTTTACGCTATCCAATGTTTTTAATACTGTAGATTTTTTGGGACTTTAAATAGTAGTTTTATTGATTATTTAGAATGAATTTAGATCATTTATTATGTTATTAACTAAAAAAAAGTATATTTAATTTTTTTAATTTATTAAAAATCAGTATTTACTTTTTTATGTAATTATTTTATTTGCGGAGATCTATTTGTAATTTATAGTATTTTTAAATAATTTATAAGTAATTATAGTAATTATTAAAATGTATCATTAAGAAAATATATAATATATATTTTGCATATGTGTTTAATTCATGTTATTTTAATATATATCTATTATTTATTAATTTTAAACATTACCAAATATTTGTAACAATGTTTATTTTATTTATAAGTATTATTTACTTTTTTTTACACATTATATTTTTACAGATATAAAACGATATTTTTAATTACGATATTTTTAACATCGGTAATTTTGTTTCGATATTTTTGCACTTACCATCTTGTAGATAGGATGTCGATATACTTGCCTTCGATATTCCAGCCTCGATGTTTCTGTAGGTCGATATTTTGTCTGTCGATATTCTGTCATAGATCCCCTGTTATTGTAGAGTAATGGCATAATGTACGTGTACCCGGAGAAAAAGAAAAACAAAACAAAGCTCGCTTTATTGTTAATTAGCCTCCAGGGGGCCAAATCCCAGGGGCAATATTCTTATTTATAATGGGGGGCCACCCCCGGGGCTTTGACATTATGTATGCGGGGGGCTACCACCCCCCACAGCCCCGGGGACCGCCACCCCCCGGGGCTTTGATATTACCTATGTGGGGGGCTTGCGGCCCCCCGCCACCCCCCGGAGCTTCTTTTTACACAAAAATTAAAAATACCACCTCCCCAGGGCACTACATTTTTAAATTGGGGGGTGCGTGATGGACCCCTGAGTCCCGGGGACCAACACCCCCTGCGGTTCCTAAATGTTGGGAGGGGTGCCATGCAGCCTCCCTCCTGGAGCCTTGTGGTGGCCCTGGGGACCACCACTCCCCAGGGTCGGCTCCTGCAGTTTCCCAGAAGCCCACTCCCGGGATACTGTAGTTTGTTCTGGTGTGCACGCGTTGGGTACGTGTAATGTACCCCGTACGCTACCTGGTTTATAAGGCATCCCGTACCCGTATGCAAGCAAGAAAAAGAAATATATTTTTCAAATATTTATCAAACTTATGTGTTTAGATGCTGGTTGGCTCTAAAAAGAGCCCTTATGTTTATTGGGAGATTTTAGTACCTACAAGTAAGTACCGATGCAGTCTAAAGTTCAAGAGGAAGACTTTGTTACCCTCATCTGTAAAATGTATACCATCTCTCCTATAAATGCCATGGATATTGAAACGCAGATTGTTGTGGTAAATGGACTCCATTCTTTAGTCTCTGAGAAAAGCAGAAACATATTTATTCCATGTTTCCTAGCTTTCACAATCTGTGGACAATGTTGGTTGGACCAATTCCATTTCTACCTTTGGCATATATTAGAATAGACAAAGGCAGTTTTGAGGAAAAGTGCCATCAATTCTCCTAAGGTGTCCTTCATAAGCATTTCCAGGCTTAACCCAGTCAAAGTGCATAGGTCATTGCCACCAGAGTGCACAATTATGAGGTTCGGGTGTTGGAGATGTAAAAAGGATTTAACCAATGGCATTAATTGCTGCCATATTAACCCTCTCTGCCCGATCCATTTAATGTCTACGTTTGGTAAACCTAGGTCTTTGTGAATTCCTTTCTGTTCAGAGTGCCTTTGGCTCCCGAAAATATAGCTGTGTCCCACAATCCACACTCTAAGCATGTTGAAGAGAGGTCTGGATGCATAAAGATGGTCTCTGAAAATGAAATGGTGGATAAGATGCAGTTTTGAAAAAAGATAAGAAATGATTGGTTGTTTGAGAACATTCTACACTGAAAATTAGGGTGCATGTTTTTTAAAAGCATGTTTCTTATTGGTTAACAAAAACTGATTGAAAGGTACATTATATAAGATAAGCTGATATGTTGAAAAGTCAAACATACTTGCTTTTTTGATTAGTAACATTGTGTGATGAATTTCTGAACTGTGTGGTCAGTTAAGTGTTTCTATGGTCACAGGCAGAAGTCAGAGTGGGGGTAGGGTTGAAAGTTATGTCAGTTGGATAGGGTTCAAAAGTTCAACCAATAGAAATGTGTGTTTGCTTTTGAATAATGTGGGAATAAATGTGATTTGTTATTTACATGTATATGCGAGTGGAATGAGAGGCAAAGTTTGCCATTATCTGGTTTTGCTAAGACCAGTTAAAGTGCAGAGATTCTGTATAAGAATATCTGTTGTGTGGCTGACATTCTTCTTAATCTAAAAATCAATTTGAAAGGTAAATTGTTAACTTGTAAGGGGATGTATGTGGTGCATTTTGTTTTTAATAAGCGTAATCTGTTTATCCTTCTAATTTGCAAGGAGTAGTTTAGTTGTGTAGAATCACATTCTGAGTTTGTCTGCATTTGGATAACCATTAAGATAAAAGCATTTGGTAAGTTAAGGTGTTTGGTGAGTCAGCTTTGTACAGTAAAGTGCAGTACTAAAAAATGTAGAATGTGTGCAGTCACTTTTCCAGTTCAAGAGTAATTAATAGTGATGCTTGTCTAGAATCAGACTTGTGTTTCAAATCTACAATTCCCTAATCAGTATACATATACTGCTGCATACACTCTGGGGCAGATTTACAAGCCCCTTGTGCCTCTTTGCTGTTCTATTGTGTCACTTTTTTGATGTAATGTTGGCGACAATAATGCAGCAAATTGCCTATGTATTTGCAAAATTAATCAGGATTGTATAGTAAAATGCAGCAGTCATGTATATGGAAAGTGTTTAGTCACCTTATCGTTGCGGGAAACACCCATTACAACGACGGTAATTTCACGCGGTGCCATCGCACCACAACTTTCACAACACAGAAGTCTTTACCTAGCATGCTTTTACAATGCATGCTACAAATGCGCATTAACATTTACATCACTAGCAATTACAACGGTGCTGCGCAAGTACATCACATCGCTAGCAAGTGCTGTGGAGTACAGAAGTGACAAATGCAGCGTAAATATTAAATAATATATAGAGATGCCGCGTAACAGTGACAGATTGCCACACACATTTTATCTCTAGCGATTACAACGCATGACAGCAAGTGCTTGACAGTGACAGATGATGCCGGATACAGAAGTTTACAGATGACAGATGCAGCGTGGATGAATGATGGATAGATGGATGTGTGAAAAGGTGTATGAATGATGGATGGATGAATGGATGGATGGAAGGGTGGATGGGTGAAGGATGGATGTATGGATGGAAGGATGAAAGGCTGGATGGATGATGGATGGATGAAGGTTGGATGTAAGGATGAAAGGGTGAATGTATGAAGGATGGATGGATGGAAGGATGCAAGGGTGTATGGATGAAGGATGATGGATGTGTGAAAGGGTAGGTGGATGAATGATGGATGGATGGATGGATGGATGGATGGATGGATGGATGGATGGATGGATGGATGGATGAAAGGGTGGATGGATGAAGGATGTATTTATGGATGGAAGGATGACAGGGTGTATGGATGAAGGATGGATGGATGGATGGAAGGCTGAAAGGGTGGATGGATGAAGGATGGATGGAAGTGTGAAAGGGTGGGTGGATGAATGATGGATCGATCCAGAGTTTAGGCTTACCCCTGAAGAGGATCCTCTTGTCCCCGCAAAACGGAGCGTAACTTGGGGGCATTAGTGGGCGGGAGTCTCCAAATTGAATCTCAGGCTAATAAAACGGTCAGCGTCTGCATCTCTCTGATGCGGATGCTGCGACAGATTCTTCCTTTTGTGCCTATAGAAACCTGCTCACTGGTAGTGAGGAGCGTAATACTCAGTAGACTGGACTACTGCACCACCCTTTACAATACATCTTACAGAGCTTGCAGTGAGCCCAGTCTATGGCAGCCAAGTTGGCGCTAAATTGGCCACGAAGGTCCTCTGCAAGTCTAGCCTTAAGGGACCTACACTGGTTGCCTATCAAGGAGAGAATCTGCTTTAAAGCTCTCTGCATTGTGTATAAAGCAGCTCATGAGGAGGGCCCGATTCCACTGCAGGAAAGGTTTATATGTGCAAGACTTGAGTCCCCCCTAAACAAAGGAATTCTGTAACGATTTGGCAAGCTTCTTTTACTCAAAAGTTAATGACATCTATTCCGAATTTTCGGTGACTGCACCTAATACCAATAAGCAACTAAAACAACCAAAAAAAATCCCGGATTGCTCATTTGCTAAATTTAGGGACGTGACGAAGGAAGAGATAATAGATATCATGAGACAGGTAAAAACCGGCTCTTCCTTAGATCCTTGCCCCCCCAAAATTCTTTCTCCAATAATTGACTTGGTTAGCGAAGTTATCACTCCAATCTGTAACGCCATGTTCCATTCTGGCATCTTCCCAGACAAGTTAAAAAATACACTACTGAAACCCCTCCTCAAAAAGAGCGGATTAGAGAAAACAATCCTTAAAAATTACAGACCCATCGCTAGCCTGCCTTTTCTGGCTAAAATTGTGGAAAGAGCTATGAACAGCCAATTAGCCGAGTATATTGAGCAGAACAATCTCCTGGACGAGTCCCAGTTTGGATTTCGTAAACTCCATGGAACCGAGACCGCGCTCATAAAGGCTGCTGATGATATAAGAACCATCAGAGACCAGGGAGGAACAGCGATATTGGTCCTTCTGGATCTCTCGGCAGCCTTCGACACGGTCAATCATACGGTTTTGATTGACCGTGTCAAAGAGATGGGCATCTGCTCACTTGCCAAAGAGCTCTTAGCCTCTTTCCTGTCGAACAGGACGCAGGCAGTGACTTTGGGCGCATTCCAATCCACCGAGCTCGCCCTCCCATGTGGCGTTCCGCAAGGCTCATCCCTAAGTCCGACACTCTTTAACATCTATGTGTCGGACTTAGCTAGGGTAATTAAGAACTACCGGATGAGCCTTACATCTTACGCCGATGACACCCAACTGGTGATCGCAATCAAGAACGACGGTGAAGAAGTATCTGCCAGCTTCCAGGAAGGTATGATAGCCATTAAGGATTGGATGGCCGAGAACTGCTTGCGCCTCAATTCAGACAAAACGGAGGTAATGATCTTCGGAAAATTATCCCCACATTGGTCCAATAAATGGTGGCCTACTTCGCTTGGAGCCCCCCCAGAGCCGGTACACAAAGTTAGGAATCTGGGAATTGTCTTCGACGACAACCTTAGTTTCGCTAACCATGCCAACCAGGTAGCGTCCTCTGCTTTCTACAAGCTTAAGATTATCAGAAAAATCCTGCCATTTTTACCCGAAAGTACAAGGAAAACAGTGGTGACTTCCTTAGTACTGTCGTCCCTAGACTACTGTAATGGACTCTTTGTAAACGTGCAGGCAAAGGTGGTGGCCAAACTGCAGCTTATTCAAAATGCTGCGGCAAGGCTGCTAGCAGGCATCCCCAGATTTCAGTCTACCAAACAAGCAATAAGAAACCTCCACTGGTTAACGGTGAGGAATCGCATCAGATTCAAAACCTTGTGTCTCACCTATAAAGCCCTCAAGGGTCAGGGCCCAGCGTTTCTTAAACAGAAATTATGTCACTACCTCCCGAAAAGATCTCTTCGATCGGAACAGAGACTTCTTCTGGTTGTGCCACGAACTAGGACTGTTAAATGGGGCGATCGATGCTTTATTAACTCCGCAGCCAAACTTTGGAACTCGCTTCCAATGGAATTAAAATCGGCACCCTCACTAATTCAATTCAGAAAACTTGTAAAAACATGGCTATTTGACCAATAATCGTCCAGTACAACTTTTCTCAAGACATACACCATGATTAAAAAGAGATCGCTAGCTCAAGTCGCAGCGCCGAGACACCCACGGGTATATGTGCGCTTTAGAAATGTTTAAAATAAATAAATAAATAAACTCAAAAAGACAGCTTCGATCCTCGAACACAAACCAGATCAGGGTCTCTAGGTTAAGGAAAACCAAAATGGGGGCAGAGCCTTTGGGGTGGCTGCCCCACGACTATGGAATGATCTGCCCCAGACCATCAGACAGGCCAACTCATGGACCTGTTTCAGAAAGAATCTGAAAACCTGGTTACTTCCCAGGATGGATAACTAATTCTCCCACTGCCTATTACAGGCTGGTAACGTGCTGACCATCACCATTTCTAAAAAGCTCCAGGATACAGGGTGACAGTTTTTTTGAGCTATATAAGTGCTTTTTACATTTACATTTACATGGATGAAAGGGTGAATGGATGAAGGATGTATGTATGGACGGAAGAATGAAAGGGAGGATGGATGAAGGATGGATGTACGGATGCAAGGGTGTGTGGATGAAGGATGGATAGATGTGTGAAAGGGTGGGTGGATGAATGATGTATAGATGGATGAAAGAGTGGATGGATGAAGGATGTATGTATGGATGGAAGAATGAAAGGGTGTATGGATGAAGGATGGATGTATCAATGGAAGGATGAAAGGGTGAATGTAAGAAGGATGGATGGATTTGTGAAATGGTGGGTGGATGAATGATAGATGGATGGATGGATGAAAGGGTTGATAGATGAAGGATGTATGGATGAAAGGATGAAAGGGTGGATGGATGAAGGATGGATGGATGTGTGAAAGGGTCGGTGGATTAATGATAGGTGGATGGATGGATGAAAGGGTGGATGGATGAAGGATGGATGGACGGATGCAAGGGTGAATGGATGAAGGATGGATGTATAGATGAGGCATTGGATAGATGTATGGATGAGGCATTGGCTAGCTTCAGGAACATTCAAATATTTGCACTGTGCGGGATAAGTCCCTCTTTATCAGTTTATAATAAAAAGTAAGTAATCATGTAATCATATACACTGCGATCTTTTTGCTTTTCTGTGTCTATCCTCATGAAGCTGTTTCTGAGTTGGAAAACATTATTTGTTGGAATTAAATTGTTGACTGCAAGAACTCCAACTGATATTACATAGAGATGCCGCGTGACAGTGACAGATTGCCACACACATTCCATCTCTAGCGATTGCGCTGAGGAAGAGTTTAGTCTAGGACACTTTGCTGAAAGAGTCTGAAAATATCCATAAACTGTCACATGGAAATTATGGTAGCAAGCCTATTTGCACACTTTCCTTCCTCGCAAATCACTTCCGTTGGCAAAACTGAACAAATTACTTAACCTTCACTCTCCTTCCCTTGCTGTAAAAGCCTTTGAAGATTTGCGCTTGCATTATGGACTTAAATTAATTTATGTTTATGCTGCTGGAGCCTATACCAGTGTCCCAACCTAACCTGCAGAAGGTCAAACTTACATGGATGCTAGCATGACAGGTGCGTGCACAAGATGTTTCATAGCTAATGGAAATCTGCTGCTTTTCATTCCGATTGATCAAATGGCGAACACCCATCACTGCGGAGCGTGTGTTTTCGGGTTAAGGGTCGGGTCAGGGGGCCGTAATGTAAGGTACTAATTAATGATTTAGGAGTACGGGTTTAGGGGAACTGGCGTAGGGGGTGTGCTCATGCTGGGGGTAGTGTGTGTTATTTCGGGGGAAAAAATGCAATGTTAAAGCATGCAAGGTGTTTGTGTGCGTAGTGGTTGTGCTTTCTATGCATTTCAATGGTGGAGCGAAGTAATGAGTTGCATTGTGTCCGCATGCGTTGTGAATGTGTGTGCCATATAAAGACGGCGATGTGAATGTTTGCGATGAAAACGTGTGCAGTGTAGCATTATACATCCACCGTTTCTAGACTAGTAAATGTGTTTTGGTAAAATGCAAGGTCTAAAATGTTTTGTCTAGAATCACACTGTGCGTCTGTGTGCATTTAGGAGTTATTTTGAGGGAAGCATTTTTGTATGTTTTGTGTTTGCAGACACATAACTGCTTAAAAATCTATCCTTTTTTCAAGTTTTGATAGAATTAGAAACCAGTTATTGCTTTTGAATTTCGAAAATGACTCATGGTTGTACAGTAAAATGCAGTATTTATATTTCTGGAATGTGTGCAGTCATATTATTATTATTTATTATTATTATTTATTTCATTTATATAGCACAACAGCTACCCAACAAAGGGTTTCCCGGCGCTAGTGACCCAGTGCTTTGATTGGTTCAGGTTCTAGATGTTAAACAGCCAGGTTTTTAAGGCCTTCCTGAATTTTATGTAGTTGGTTTCCTGCCGAAGTGTCACCGGGAGAGTGTTCCAAAGTGAGGGTCCGAGATAAGAGAAGGATTTTCCACCCATTCGTGCCAGCCTAATTTTTGGAATCACAAAGTGGTTAGCTGTGGCTGAACGGAGGGTTCGAGATGGGCGGTAGAGATGTATTAGATTTTGAAGGTACTTGGGAGCATTGTTGGTGGAGATCCTATGAATAAAGCATAGAGATTTAAATTTCACCCGATTCTCGATTTTCAGCCAGTGCAATTCGCGGATGTATTTGGTGGTAGGTGTGGAGATGGGAATTTTCCACAGTAATCTCGCGGCGGCATTTTGCACTGTCTGTAGTCGACGGGTTGTGGCCTTGTTGGCCCCCAAGTATAGCACCTTGGCATAATAGAGTCTGGAGGTTATTAAAGCGTTGATGACAGTTTTTTGGGTATTTTTGGGTAGCATCCAACACATTTTTTTTAACCATTTTAAAATCGCAAAACAAGTAGCTGACGTCTTCGCAGCTTGTTGATTGAGATTAAGCGATTCATCAATGATGACCCCGAGGTTGTGGGCTGATTTGACTGGGATCTGGGGGTACCCATCTCGCCTGGCCAGTGTTGGGGTCCCCAGAGCTCTTTATTCTTACCAAGTACAAGTAGCTCAGTCTTCTTGCCATTGAGTTTGAGAAAAAATTCTCATCCGTTCCGCGATGTTAGTTAAACCGAGTTTTAATGACGAGATGTTATTAGATTCGGTTGATGATAGAGAGAAGATAAGCTGAGAATCGTCAGCGTAGGAGAACATAAGTAATCCAGTCTCTTCTATCATTTTGGCCAGCGGGCTCATGTAAATATTAAAAAGTAGCGGGCTCAGTATGGAGCCCTGAGGTACTCCATGTTTAAGAGTCATGGTGTCTGAGCAGGCGGACTGGGAGAAGACTTGGAAGGTGCGCTGATCTAATAGGGATTTAATACAATTGCAGGCTGCGCCCCTGATACCTTTGGAGTAAAGTGTTTGTTCAAGTACAGTATGTGACACAGTATCAAATGCTGCACTGAGGTCGAGTAACAGCAAAGCTACCGTTTCTCCACGGTCTATCATTAGACGGATGTTCTCGGTGACGCCTAACAAGGTCGTCTCTGTGGAAAAGACTGTGCGAAATCCTGATTGGTGGAGGGGTAATAAATCATGAGTAGTAATAAAATCAGTAAGAACCCTGTGAACATGTTTTTCTAGTATTTTCGCGAAAGTAGGTAACAGAGAAATCGGTCGGAAGTTGGATGGTAAATTAGGATCTGCTCCTACTTTTTTCAACAGCGGATGAATCATCGCGTATTTCCACTCGTTCGGTACGGTTTCTTCCTGTAAGGATTTATTGAGACGCTGAGTGATTGTTTCCAACGCTCCGTTATTGAGTTTTTTCAGGACCGAACATGGTAGTGGATCATTGGGTGAGCCTGATTTGATAGAATTTAATAATTTGCGAACCAGGTCAAGGTCAAGCTTCGGCCAGTTGTTAAGAATAGCTGGAGGTGTCGCTTCAAAGGGGGATTGGCAAGAGGACCGAGCTGTTTCAGCAGGGATGATGGAATCTGAAGTATGAGTTTCAAAGCTGGTATCGATGGAAGGCAAAATCACCCGAGTCTTGGCCATGTCAATTGTGGCTTGTTCTATACCCTGATATATCTTATCCACTTTTTCAACAAAGAAGGCTGCGAGGGAGTCGCATTGTGATTTATTAAGGTCTGGGGCGATTGTAAAGTGAGGGAACTCACTGTTTTAAAGAGTGTTTTGGGCTGGCCCAGGGCTTCAGTAATTTTTGTGCAGGCATGTTCAGCTTTGGCTTTAGCAAATAGCCTCTGGTAATTTGAAAGTTTATTTTTATAAGCTAGTTTGGCATCAGGACAGTAGTTTTTTCTCCATTGCCGTTCTGCAGTTTTGCGGCTGCTTTTTTCGTGCTTCAGAGTCTCAGTGAACCAAGGGGCAGGGGGACGGTGGGAATTTTGTTTTAATTTAGTTTTGGGCAGGGAGGAATCAATAGCTTTTGTAAGCCAAGTTTGGACTGATGTTGAAAACTCTTGTACTGTTAATTTTGTTCAGAGAAGATGGCCTTCAAGAAAGGAATTAAGGTTTTATATGTCAAGCTTTTTCCATTTCCTGACTAGTTGCGTAGGTACTGATGTCTTAACTTTGTTAGAAAGTTTTAGAAGAAGGGAGAATTTAATCAAAAAGTGGTCTGACCAGGGCACTGGAAGGGCAGTGTGTGTGGATATGTCATTAAGTTGGAAAAAATGGGGTCCAACAAATGACCGGCTCTATGTGTGGGGCCGGAATTCTTTAGGGTCAGATTAAGGGATGCTAAATCCATTTTAAAATCATTAACTATTAGCCCTTCAGAGTAATTAATAGTGTTGCTTGTCTAGAATCAGACTTCTGTTTCAAATCTACAATTCCCCAGTCAGTATACATACACTGCTGCAGACAGTCTGGGGCAGATTTACAAGCCCTGTATTGTGTCGCTTTTTCATGTAATGTGGTGTAAATAGGACAGCAAATTGCTTATGTTTTTGCAAAATGAGTTAGGGTTGTACACTAAAATGCAGTAGTTAGATATATAATAGGCTTTCGGGCATGGACTGCTTCAAACTCCTATGCACTATGCATGCAGTCTTGTATCTACATGCACACTTGTGTTTCACATCTTCAATTCTCCACTCTGTATTCTTCCACTTCCACCTAGCACTCTGTCACTGCTGTTTCACTAGTGAAGTGACCCATTTATCAGTATGGCTTATCAATTCACTGTGCTAAAACTGAAGCACTTATAAATTCAGTCAGGCACCCTCCTTGCAGAACTGTAATCATTCAGTCAGTACCCAAGTACTCATGTATGAAAGTAGGCCTTAGGGCATGAACTGCTTCAAAACCCCTATACACAATGCATGCAGTCTTCTCTCCACCTGCAAATTTCTCTTTTATACCTTCAATTCCGCAGTCTGTATACTTACATTTCCAGCAAACACCCTGTCACTGCTGTTGCACTATTGTAGTGACCCATTCAGCAGTATGTGCTTATCCATTCACTGCGCTAAAACTGAAGCACTTATGAATTCACTCAGGCACTCTCCTTGCAGAACTGTAGTTATTCAGTCAGTACCCAAGTATTCATGCAGTGAAGTAGGCCTTAAGGCATGGACTGCTTCAAACCCCTTTTCAGTATGCATGCATGCAGTCTTGTATGTATCTGCACACTTGTCTTTTACATCTTCAATTCCCCAGTCTGTATCCTTATACTTTCAACAAGCACTCTGTCACTGCTGTTGAACTGTTATAGTGACCCATTGAGTAGTATATATTAATGCATTCACTGTGCTAAAACTGAAGCACTTATAAATTCAGTCAAGCACTCTCCTTGCAGAACTGTAATCCTTCAGTCAGTACCTAAGTACTCATGCAACAAAGTAGGGCTTAGGGCATGGACTGCTTCAAACTCCTATGCACTATGCATGCTGTCTTGTATCTACCTGAACACTTTTCTTTTATACCTCAATTCCCCAGTCTGTATCCTTACACTTCCAGCAAACACTCTGTCACTGATGTCCAAGTACGCATGCAGCGAAGTAGGCTTTAAGGAATGGACTGCTTCAAATCCCTAGGCACTATGCATGCAGTCTTGTATGTACCTGCACACTTGTCTTTTATACCTTCAATTTCCCAGTCTGTATAATTACACTTCCAGCAAACACTCTGTCACTGATGTTGCACTATTTTGTTGACCCATTCAGCAGTATGTGCTTATTCATTCACTGCACTAAAACTGAAGCACCTATAAATTCAGTCAGGCACTCTCCTTGCAGAACTGTAATCATTCAGTCAGTACCCAAGTACTCATGTGTGAAAGTAGGCCTTAGGGCATGAACTGCTTCAAACCCCTATACACTATGCATGCAGTCTTCTCTCCACCTGCAAATTTGTCTTTTATACCTTCAATTCCGCAGTCTGTATCCTTACATTTCCAGCAAACATCCTGTCACTGCTGTTGCACTATCGTATTGACCCATTCAGCAATATGTGCTTATCCATTCACTGCGCTAAAACTGAAGCACTTATACATTCAGCCAGGTACTGCCCTTGCAGAACTGTAATCCTTCAGTCAGTACCCAAGTAATCATGTAGCAAAGTACGCCTTAGGGTATGAACTGCTTCAAACCCCTATACACTATGTATGCGGTCTTCTTTCCACACTTGTCTTTCATACCTTCCATACCCCAGTCTCTATCCTTACACTTCCAGCAAACACTCTGTCACTGCTATTGCACTGTTGTAGTGACCCATTCAGCAGTTTGTTCTTATCCATTCACTGCACTAAAACTCAAGAAGCACTTATAAATTCAGTCAGACAATGTCCTTGCGGAACTGTAATCATTCAGTCAGCACCCAAGTACTAATGCAGTAAAGTAGACCTTAGGGCATGAACTGCTTCAAACCACTATGCATTATGCTTTTAGTCTTCTATCTACCTGCACAATTGTCTTTTGTACCTTCAATTCCCTAGTCTGTATCCTGACACTTCCACCAAGCACTCTGTCACTGCTGTTGCAGTGTTGTAGTGACCCATTCAGCAGTTTGTTCTAATCCATTTACTGCACTAAAACTCAAGCACTTATAAATTCAGTCAGGCACTGTCCTTGCAGAACTGCAATCATTCAGTCAGTACCCTAGTACTCATGTAGCAAAGTAGGCCTTAGGGCAGGAACTGCTTTAAAGCACTATGCATATGCTTTAGTCTTCTATCTACCAGCACACACGTCTTTTATACCTTCAATTCCCTAGTCTATATCCTGACATTTCCACCAAGTAGTCTGTCACTGCTGTTGCACTGGTGTAGTGACCCATTCAGTAGTTTTTTCCAATGCATTCACTGCACTAAAACTCAAGCAATTATAAATTCAGTCTGGCACTGTCCTTGCAGAACTGTAATCATTCAGTCAGTACCCAAGTACTCATGCAGCGAAGTAGGTCTTAGGGCAGGAACTGCTTTAAAGCACTATGCATATGCATGTAGTCTTCTATCTACCTGCCCACTTGTCTTTTGTACCTTGAATTCCCTAGTCTGTATCCTAAAACTTCCACCAAGCAGTTTGTCACTGCTGTTGCACTGTTGTAGTGACCCATTCAGCAGTTTGTTCTAATCCATTCACTGAACTAAAACTCGAGCACTTATAAATTCAGTCAGGCACTGTCCTTGCAGAACTGTAATCATTCAGTCGGTACCCAAGTACTCATGCAGCGAAGTAGGCCTTAGGGCATAAACTGTTTCAAACCGCAATGCACTATGCTTGTAGTCTTCTATCTACCTGCATAGTTGTCTTTAATACCTTCAATTCTCTAGTCTGTATCCTGACATTTCCACCAAGCAGTCTGTCACTGCTGTCGCACTATTGTAGTGAAACATTAAGCAGTTTGTTCTAATCCATTCACTGCACTAAAACTCAAGCACTGATAAATTTAGTCAGGCACTGTCCTTGCAGAACTTTAATCATTCAGTCAGTACCCAAGTACTCATGCAGTGAAGTAGGACTTAGGGCATGAACTGCTTCACACCGCTATGCCCTATGCTTGTAGTCTTCTATCTACCTACACACTTGTCTTTTAAAACCTTCAATTCCCTAGTCTGTATCCTGACACTTCCACCAAGCAGTCTGTCACTGCTGTTGCACTGTTGTAGTGACCCATTCAGCAGTTTGTTCTAATCCATTCACTGAACTAAAACTCGAGCACTTATAAATTCAGTCAGGCACTGTCCTTGCAGAACTGTAATCATTCAGTCAGTACCCAAGTACTCCTGCAGCGAAGTAGGCCTTAGGGCTTAAACTGCTTCAAAGCACTATGCACTATGCTTGTAGTCTTCTATCTACCTGTACACTTATCTTTTATAACTTCAATTCTCTAGTCTGTATCCTGACACTTCCACCAAGCAGTCTGTCACTGCTATTACACAGCTGCATTGACCCATTCATCCGTATGTACTATTCCATTCACTGCATTAAAACACACACACTTCTAAATTCACTCAGGCAGTTTCACCAGCAGTGCAGAGTGAAGCATAGACTTGTAACATATTAATCTACATATGTTACATTCATGTGCTTCAGAAGTACTACAGTATACTGCAAGTAAACACCTTATAGAGTTATGCTGTAGCACTTCCTTATAGTTCTGCAGTTTTACATTCACCATACACTACTAATGTATTCTTTTGTTCATTTATGAACTACACATTCATTCAAAATAACGTTTACACACTATCATACTAATATAGCTCTTTTTTTGACCAGTAAAGTTAGTTCTTAAAAAAAAACCTTTTTTTTTGTCTTTTTAGTAGTTTTGTATTTTTTTAAGTCTTTTTTTTCCAAAGGAAAAAAATGAACTGGGCAATCAAAACAGTCTGCAACAGGAAAAAAATAAACAAAAAAATGAACGGCGGGAGCAACGGGGTGCTCCTGTTTGCACCTGTAATTCAAATCTAACATAATGTCTCTTTACAAAATTTGCAAAGAATGATAAGGTCTCAAAAATCGGCACGGATGTCCGGATGCAGACTAGATGGTGCTATGGAAGTGCTGGCTACAGATGGTGGAGGGTCTTCCCGCAGCCTGTCACATGCAGCTCTCGCATAATTGCAGGGATGAAGAGTCTTCACATGTCGTACCATGCTTGCGGTTCCAAATGAATATTTTTTATTTGGATCGCCTCTAGAAAGCATGGTCCTACACACCTTGCAGGTGACCATGGCTGCATTCACTTTCTTTTCTCCATCTGGAAATGTAAAAAACTTCCAGATCAGAGCTTCCTTCCTTTTTGGCTGTGCATCCTCAGCAAGAAATTATTCTTCTGAAGAATGTTTAGATGTATCTTCCTCCTGGCGTGCAGCCATATTAAAAATGTCTTAAAAAACAAAGGAGCTTCAGAAAACAGATGGTTCTTCAGTCAAAGTCAAAGAAGAATTATGAAAATGGGTGGGGTCCTTCAACAGTTAGAATAGGAAGTATTATGAACGAATCAAAAAAAGTCACATGTGGTGCACGTACGGTGCTCTTACGATGCGCGTATGTATGACGTACACTGTGATTTGCGTAATTGCTTTTAAAAGTAATATACGCTTATTAAAAGTAAATAAATACTATTTTCATGATTATCTCAGATAATGTCTTGCCTTAATATTTACATTAAATATATAGATATATATTTTTAAACATTAAGAAACTTTTGCGGAGTACGCGTACGGTGCGCCGTACAAACGTACATGACCTCAGGCGGAAGCGCTGATGCGACGCGTAACGTCAAAACGTATTTGTAACGTATGCACGGGTACGCATACAGTACAGGATGGTGCGAGGACGGTACGCGTACAGTACGTTTACCACAAAAAAATATATAGAAATTAATTTTAATATATTGAAAAATAAATGTAAAAGAAAATCTTTTTTTTTTAAAGTTGTTTTATTATTTTACATATAAAATATGTAATGTCATTTAAAAAATAAAATAACAAAATAAATATTATAAAAAATGTCGGAAATTAGTATAAAAAATAAATATAACAATTAATACATTAAAAAATGGGCATATACAAAACCTATGAAATTCACTGAAAAAACATAGGTTTTAGGCACGTTATAGTTAGGAATTAGCATTCAAAAAACCTTGCAAATTCACAGAAAAAACCATAGGTTTTAGGCACGTTATAGTTAGCTGGACATTTCACTCAAAACCATTGAAAATCCCCCGTTATAGTTAGTTGTACTAACTATAACTCGCGCGCCCGCAATCCACTGCTGATAATGTCACATATTACATCATTCATGACATGGTCAGTGACATCACTGATGACATCACTGATATCTCAAATGACATCACTGATGACATCACCAATGGCATTATCCATGTGACAATCTGATACATCTTATCATACACTAGTATAACCTTTCAATACTCATTATAAAATATGGAGTACCATATTTGAAACCATTGATACACCAATACAAGTTTCTAAAAACCCACTCAGTGATTCCTACATCTACACACACACCTAAACAGTTTCCTATAGATTTACTTGTACATGCTAACAAAGATCAATGCAACACTAATAAATATACTTATACACCTACATCAACATTACACACCAGCGCACATTCTATTCACTTATGCAGTCATCCTACTCACTTATGCAAACAATGAATCATACTTATATTTACTAAGATACACACTTACACAAACACCACTTTATTTATTCTTACAGATAGTAACTCATACTTAGGGCTCCATTAGGATGTCGGGCGGATTTCCTCCGCCAGGGTAGCGGTGGCCACCGCCACCCTGGCGGAGGCAATCCGCCCGACATCCTTCCCTGCAGTCCCCCCCGCCATATTATGATGGCGGAGGGGACCGCAGCGGTGGGAAACACTGCCCGCCTGTTTTCCGCCCCGGTCGCCTTGCGGCCGGGGCTGAAAAGGGATAACATGGTGGCGGTGTCTATCAGACACCGCCAGCCATATTAGTATAGGCATTTTTCAATGCCTGTCTGTGGCGCCGCCACGGAAAGGCATGCGGCATTTACTCTGGGGGGCCCCTGTGGGCCCCCAGAGTGACGGCCTAAAGGGGGTGGCACACGGGGGGTACCTGTGGTACCCCCCTGCATTTGCATAATCCCAGCAGCAGGCACCGCGCGGTGCCTGCCGCTTCGATTATGCAAATGCGTGCATTTGTTATTAACATTGTGGCGGGCGGTGCTCACTGCACCGCCCGCCACAATGTTAATTTGAGTAATGCGCCCGCCACTGTGGCGGGCGCATCCTAATGCCAATGTCGGGACCCCCGCCCTTTAGGCAGGTGGTCCCGATTTACGATGGGATGACAGGCGGGCAAAGTCCGCCCGTCATCCTAATGGAGCCCTGTGTGTGTTATAAAATCAGTATTACAAGTATACAGTTATCCATACGTCACTCATACAATCACTGAGTCTTAGTTATACTTATTTATATACAACAACTGTCACATACACTGCCTTTTGTATTTCTAGTTTGATGAACATGTATAATTGAGAAATATATTTAGTCATCACCACACCTATAAAGGGATTCACTTACCCAAACAACTGTTTCCACATACAGTCTTAACCTCATATGCCTACTAAATCAACTATTTACACATCTTTCGACAGTCACATACCTCCCACCCAACCACACACACATTCATTCACTATCCCATACAAATACTCACTTAAATAATTAATAACTAATATAGACTTTCAGATAGCTAATAACCAAGTTATGTAGTAGTTTACACAACAAGAGATAGAGTGATACGGGTATTCACACAGTTTAATCACTATCCTATATAGTTGGTGAGACACTTTAGATTTGTCACTTAGACAGTCAATCACATTGCTACTAAATCCTCCATTCAGACACTTATACATCCATTCAGTCTTCAGGGCAGATTTCTCTATATAGATAATACTTATTTAAATATCGATCCAAACCACATTCACTGGATGATGTTATCAGTGATGTCATTTGAGATGTCATCAGTGATGTCACTGACCAAACTCGTGTGAATATGGCACAAACGAATTGACAGACTATTGCAATAGAGACCTAAGACTGTCCTCATGGTCTAGGGAATTTGTATGTTCAAGAGAGTGAGAGTGTGGTGTCGGACCAGCAGCGGAGTGACTGCTTTTTTATTTGGTGGCGATAACTATGTTGGTTATTGTTTTTAAGAGCACATATGAGGATGATCTATGTCTTACCATAGGGGACACAATAATGTTCAGAGAGAAGGGCAATATGACTGACGCTCTGTCTTTGATCCCTAGGTCTGTGTTCCCCAACAGAAATACTGGCGAGGGATAATAAGTGGAACAGTTTTCCACCACTACACAAGAATTAAGGTAATAAACACCCTAGCTGGGTAAGGATTAACAAACAGGGACCAATACCCAGATGAAAGCCTAAATGTCATCCGGATGGAGGCGATGTAGAGGCAGAAACATGTTGGTAGTAGCAGTGGGGATATAGGGACCGTGACTTTCCCTACATACCCCTGATTTCACTTTTTAACCCAGCCGGGGATCACCAACAGAATAAATAAGAGAAGGTTGATCCTTAGGCTGTTTTAACACTTACATACTGCATTGTTTGGTCCTGTGAAAACAGGGAAGAGGCCTTCCTGTTTTCTTTTCTATGTTATGTCTTAGTGTCATTTGTGTATCATCACATCTGTATTCCTTTTACCCTGACCCGCAACACTTGTCTTAGTCAAAGAAAAGATTGCGCTCCATCTAGAGTGTTGGTCTGCACCTAGGTGTCTGATGCGGCCCAGTGATGAAGCATGACACCGCGAGGTGTGTGAAGGCAGCATTAAGATATCTATGATATTCCTCTAAGTAATGTTGCAAAAAACAGTGTACACTTTTCTGTCTGTCCCCCTCTGCATATTTATGTTAGGACTAATATCCTTAATCTACGAATAAGATACTGTATGGATGAGGCTATACTGTTATATGTAGAGTTTCTCTGTTGTGTGAGTTTAGACTGTTAAAAGGGAGTCAGAGAAACAGTAATCCCTTGTCTCTTTGGTGTGTTTTCCATGTCACTGACCATGTCATGAATGATGTAATACGTGATATTATCAGTAGTGGATTGCGGGCGCGCAAGTTATAGATAGTACATCTAACTATACCGGGAGAATTTCAATGGCTTTGTATGAGTGAAATGTCCAGCTAACTATGTTTTTTTCTGTGAATTTCTAAGGTTTTTTTTAAATGCTAATTCCTAACTAGAACATGTGCAAAACATATGTTTTTTTCAGGGAATATTATATATATATATATATATATATATATATATATATATATATATATATATATATATAACATACATATGAACAGTATCGTCTCAAGCAGAAAAGCAGAATGAGGACAACATAACCGGTATAAATACCTAGTCCCCTCCTGCCAGGTGAAAGCCAGCTCCGCCCCCCGAACAGCACAGGTAGTCATTGGCTGGTAAACACACATGGTAGGACGCCCAGTGCGTCAATACTACGAGTCCCAGAATGCTGTGAGCTGGTGTGGCACTGCACCGGGGGTGAAGGAAATATGCGGATAGAAATCACCTGGAAATTGCCAAGCAGAAACCTCCTCTGCTCCCCATACTGCACCAACCACACAGTCCCGGCAGTCCATATAGCAGGGGCAGGACCAATGATCCGCGTTGCCCAGCGTGGGGTAAAAATTACTCCAACACTGCAATTTTTCTTGCCGGCTCCAAGGGTGTGCCCCGACGTCCCAGATTCCTGGGCAAACAGAAATTCCACCAAGGCAGATACCAGCTTGTCAGGAGCCGCTTAGTGGTGCAGGAGCCTCTTGCAGCGCGTTACTGGCACTCGCGCTGAATATGTGAACAGTATCCTCTCCATGGACAAGAGGTAGAGGCCACGCAGGGGAGTCTGTGGAGGGTTCTTTATTGCAAGTTTAAAAACTAAATTCAGGCGGATGCATTTCGGCTTGGATTAAGCCTTCCTCAGCGCAAAATGGTTCAAGCAAAATGAGGACAACATAACCGGTATAAATACCTAGTCCCCTCCTGCCAGGTGAAAGCCAGCTACGCCCCTGAACAGCACAGGTAGTCATTGGCTGGTAAACACACATGGTAGGACGCCCAGTGCGTCAATACTACGAGTCCCAGAATGCTGTGAGCTATATAGCCACCATATGTCAGCACCTTCCCAAAGACAACAATCCACAGCACCCAACACCCAATTGCTTAGAACTGATTTATTTCCTCAAATGCTCACTCAACGCGTTTCGAGAACACAAGTTCTCTTGTTCACGAGTGGTGAAATAGTGTTACGTTGTGCATTAAATAAACAAACCCATGACATTTCATAAACAGTGTAAACAGACTCCGAGTTTTCTTTTGCCGAGCAATGCACGTTATGTGTTTAAACACAATATTTCCTCATACTGGTTTTACAAATTCACTGCGTGCATAAAAAATGTGTCTCTGCCATAGTGGTAAATGAATCGTATAACGGGGAAAAAGCACTTTATAAATTCAGTGTGGTGTTCCTGCCTCAGTAGTGCATATTTCAATACTCTTTCTCAACGAAACTTTATTAGTCACCTTCGACTCCCTCTTAACATAGCGAGTGCTTGCGGGACTATTAAGCTGCACAAATAAATGTCCGACTGTCCTGTCGTGTCACAATATCCAACATCATGCATTTTAATTCCAGCACACTGATAATAACACAGATGCACATTATTGTATGTATTATAGGAAGGAAATTCAGCCCAAGCTGTCATTTTTGATCAAAACAATTCTTCGCCTGTGCGTGTAAATATTTCTATACTTCAATAAGCCCCAGTGTGTTATTAGCAGTGCGCTCCCCAAGTTCTAACCCCCCATTTATCCCGTTCAGTCCATCAAACCCCAGCAGCGTGAAGAACACCCACTCCCACCGGAGAATACTCAAGTGACAGGTAGGTTCATAGAGATTTTGGACAGTGATACAACCAGCATGGGTAACGATCCGATAATGAGGATGGAACTACAGGGTTTGCGCAGGTAGCCAAAGAAAGTACAGAAAGCAAATTCTGACCAAAAAGAACAGTACGTAGCTTAGAGTAAAAGAGGCAACATAGATAGAATTTAGAGCAAAGGTATGAGCAAAGGAAAGAGATCCCGCACCATGGAAGCACAGCGAGAAAGCAGATCAGCTCGCCCTCCACTTAAGGAGGGTGGGGATAGGTAGAGGGCAATGATCGGAGAGAAATCAGAGGTGGAACTGGATGAAAGGCTTTTGACTGGGATCTGAAACTCTCTAAATTATCAATGCAGAATAGGGGCTGCCCACGAAATAACAGACCAAGGTAGCCTGGTACAGACCCAACCAAGTTGCAGGAAAAACAAAATAGCTTCCTTGTTTGTGCACAAAGGGAGAAGTGATGAAAATGATCACTGCTCCTTCCGTTTGTGTGGGACTTATAGAATGACCCCAAGAAAGATGGTGGTCCAATAGGAAGGGGAGATCTTTGCACAGCCATTCTACTACCTGCTGGCCCAGTGGACCAAGGGGAAGTACCAGTATGATAGAACTTGTCTGAGAAAGGGATCCTTCAAACCTGAGGACATTATTATTATTATTATTATTAATTGTGTTTTGTTAAGCGCAAACAACCCAGGGGCCTCGTAGCGCTAAGTATTGTCAGACTAGAAAAGGAAAAAGGAAGGCCGAAATTAGATGAAGAGAAGAGTTTTCAGTTTCTTCCGAAATTCCAGAAGGTTAGATTCGCTGCGAAGGGTAGTGGGCAGGGTATTCCAAGCCTTAGCGGCATTCAAGGAAAAAGAGCGTCCGCCCCATCTGGTTCGTTTGATTTTATTGGTAGTGGCCAGAAAAGCAGTGCTAGATCGCAATGTTCTATGGGGGAGGTAAGGAGTTGCTAGAGAACAGATCATTGCTGGTGCGGTCTTCCACATGGCCTTGTGCATAATGCACATAGATTTGAACAGTACTCTGGCCTTGATAGGGAGCCAGTGAAGTTTTTTGAGAGCCGCTGTGCCTGATTCTCGACGATTAAGGCCCAGCAAAAGGCGGGCTGCCGCATTTTGAGTAACCTGGAGCTTCCTTGTTGTAGATGCCGGGGCCCCAAGGTATAAGGAATTCCCGTAGTCCAGGCGGGACAAGATGATGGCTTGCACCATTATTCTACGGGTTTGGGAGGGAAGAAGTGGCAACACTTTCCTGAGCATGCGCATAAGACCAAAGCAAGTGGCGGACAAAATAGTTGCTTGTTGTGTGAAGTTTAAATTAGTCTCCAGCCAAATGCCCAAGCTTTTTATATGGGTTTTCGATTGGGGTGGGGTGCCTAAGCATGTGGGCCAATCCAGCAGAGGGCTAGAGATAGTAGGATTGCCCAGAATCATTAGCTCATTTTTTCTCCGTTGAGCTTCAGATGCGAGGTGGTCATCCACTGGGTAACCGCTATCAAGCAATTACTAAGATTGTGAGGGGAGGTATTGGGCTGGTTCATAGATACAACCAGTTGCGTATCGTCGGCATAGGTCACAATGTCTAGACCGAACGAATGCACTATGTCAGTGAGAGGTTGCATATAAATATTAAAAAGGGTAGGGCTCAAGGCAGAGCCCTGGGGCACACCTTGGTCGAGAGGCCACATTTTTGAGTGGGTGGTGCCCTCTATTACCTCAAAGGAACGGTTCTCCAGAAAGGACTGAAGCCAGTGAATGGCCTTCCCTGAAATTCCTATTTGGTGTAGGCATTGAAGGAGGATGCTGGTGTTGACAGTGTCGAAGGCGGCACTGAGATCAAGCAACATAATTGCTGTGGTGCCGCCTTCGTCCATCTGTTTCCTAGCCAGTTCAGTCACCTTCAGAAGGGCGGCCTCAGTTCCTAATTTAGGACGAAAACCTGCCTGGGAGTCGTGGAGCAGATGATTATTTTCTAAAAATTGAGTAATGGAGGTATTAATATGTTTTTCTAGTAATTTACTAACCCAGGGAAGTAAAGAGATAGGTCGGTAATTGGCCATATTTTCAGGATCCAAGGTGGGTTTCTTCAACAGTGCTCTGACTTGGGCACATTTCCACGCAGAAGGGACTAGGCCAGTGGTAATGGAGGTGTTTAGTGTGTTAAGGATAACAGGTCTAATAGTATCTAAGATCTTTACTAGATGGCACGGGGGAACGGGATCAGTGGGAGACCCAGATTTGACTTTCCGCATAAGGATGTCAAGAGAATCCTCATTAAGCAGAGGGAACTCCTCCAGTTGGTGGGGCCTAGTGTGCGGTGGGAACGTTCCTTCATCATAGGCCAGATTGGGTAGGTCAAAAGTAGAGGAGATATTCTGTATTTTCTTGTAGAAATATTCGGCCTAGTTTATCACAGCGCATCTGAGCTTTACTGGGGTCGAGGGGAATAGGGTGAGTGTCAATAAGGAATTTAGCAATTTTAAACATTTCTCTCGGGGAGTTGGAAGCATTAGTAATTTTTTCTTCAAAGTAGGAGGCTTTCGTGCATCAGATTTCAGCTTTGTATTTTTTTATTGCTCCGTGATGATTAGCTTTATCTAGATTGCTGTGGGATTCCCTCCATGTTCTTTCAAGTTTCCTACAAACTCTCTTCAATTCCTTGAGTTGGGAGGTGTACCAGGGTGAGTCCCTTGACTTAGTCTTCTCTTTAAGGGCTTTCTGGGGTATGATAGCGTCCAAGGCCGTACACAGCCAATTGGTATAGTTGTCGTAAAGATATGTAGGATCATCCTCAACTTGGGAAGGGGCAGGGGACAGAGACTTGATCCACTGATCAGTGGACAGTTTTGTCCATTCTCTCCCTTGTAGAATAGTACGAGGGCGTACCAGGGCCGAGGTGACTGGCAGCCACTGTATGGGAATCAGATAGTGATCTGTCCATGTAAGAGGCAGAGGAGTCCCTACCTCAAGTCTTTGATCGTTACTAAATACCCCGTCTAGGAGGTGGCCTTTTTCAAGGGTAGGTTTAAAACCCTTCTGTGTGATTTGTAGGGCCGCCAGATTGTCCAGCAGAGACTTGGTCACTGGGGTATTTAGATCATCCAAATGGATGTTGATGTCTCCTAACAGGGAAAAATGAGGTCTAATGACCACTGCCTCTGCAACTTTGGATTGAAGTGAATCGAGAAATTCTCCCATTTGATTAGGGGGACTATAGATAAGGATACCGGAAAAGGTAGCGGTGGGTGCAAAATGCATGCTCTCGCAATTAGATATTGTAGCCGGGCTAGTCCTACAGTGATAATGGTTTTTAAAAAGGATGCCCAGGCCTCCTCCCCTGCCCTCCGGTCTATCCACCCTCTGAAATCTATATCCCAATTGCATAAGGGATGTGATATCCGGATCAGATGTGTCTTTAAGCCACGTCTCAGTCAAAAATATGGCATCAGGACTGGATTCTTCTAAGAGGAGTGACATTTGAACAGCGTGTTTAATGAGAGAACGACAGTTTAAAAGAAACATTGTATAAGGTTTAGCAGTGTGTGAATTGCCCCTATAGCTAGAAAGTGAAAACTTGCAGTGAGAGCAGGTGCCACTGGTTATACTACAATTAACAGAGTGCCGACAGAGATCCTTCATGGGCGGCATTAGATTTTTTAGGGTGTGAGGATCATAGCGTATCGGTATAACGCCATCTACTCTGTTTTGAGCAGGGGGGGGGTGGCCCCTGGTCCCGTCAGGTCGCGGACGGGCGCAGACGGGCATGTCTGTTATTTATATCCATAGTTGTAGTGGGCGGGAGGAGGGTGGGAGGGACGATCAACTGGACCGTCGACCTTCCCTAACTAAGATGGCGGCTCCGGTAGGTGGGGTGAGTGAACAGCGTCTAGCACGAACCGCGCTGTGAGGGCCGGTCGTGACGCTACCTGGGGCGAAGCAGTCTCGCACCAGGTAAGGAACAAGCGTGTTTAAAAACTGCAATCTAAAATATTTACACTTCTAAAATAGTTCTTGCTCCTAAAATAACGGGTACTCACAGCGAAGATACACAAGATCTCAGAGTGAACAGAATGCGCAAGAGAGCGCTAAGATCCCCGGCTTCCGCCTCAGGGTGAAGTTCAACAATACTACTATGAAGGTAGGGAACAACCCTTAAGTAGCCTGGGAGGGCGGGAGGGACGATCAACTGGACCGTCGACCTTCCCTACCTACATGGCCTTATCGGAAGACTGTTTATGGCACATAGAGGTAGATCTCAAGATCTTTTCAGAAAATGGGAGCGTTATGAAAGGGAGAAACCAGTAGAGGCACTGAAAACCAAAATGTATCCGCTACTACAGAAGGGCACGTCAGGGATCATCTATGTGCCGTAGGCTCAGATGGATAAAGAAGGGCTGAGGACAAAATTACCACCATTGCAGGATGGAGCAGGGAAATTAATTTCATGTTTTGAAAAGAACACAGCAGGAATAAACTTAGCGAAAGGCGATGCCAAAAGTCTGCTGCTTATTTTTATAGGAGAGGAGAATAACATGGTTTATGCCCCAAGCTAGCATCCCAGCAATCACACTGACAAACATCGAGCCTAATGGAGCCGTAGTTAATTTATACTGACACCAAATATCTATGGCCCTGGGGGATATGTTCCCTGACTGCCCTGATGTATGATGGTTAATGAGGAAGACTATGAATCCTGTGGAAACCATACTAATTTTTTGGCTAGGATGAGGGAACGATGGGGCAAGAGACAGGACAGCCATGGGCTGAAATGGACTGGAAAGTGCATTTTTTAATAATATCCTCAAAAAGGGGATGCCCACAGAGATACAAAGTGGTTTGGATGGTCTAGTGGGGTTAGATACCGAAAACCTAGCAGGAGATACAGGCCCACATATTACACTATTACAAAAAGAAACAAGAGAAGGATAATGAAAAATAGTAGCAAGCCCAGAGGCTTGCTACTTGGTCCAACACAAATTGAACAAGACTGCCCTCTGAGGTTGGGATGTTGGCCTCGAGTGCTCAAATGGTACCAGTCTTGAAGGGGGCTCAACAAAACCCCCGGAGGAGTTCAATATAACTATGATGGCAGAGGCCAGGGTGCTTGGCAGCAACCAGTCCTTAGGGAATATTACTATTGTCACAGAATAGGCCACATGGCAGACAGACTCAGGGACACAAAAATGCACCCAACTCAGCCAACAGGGACTGGGGCCACAACTGTGGCAAGGAGGGGTAACTGCCTGGGGAGGTAATACTTTCAAACAAACGCAGAACCCAAATGTGCAGTAAGTTATAAAATCCCCAATACATACTACCCATTTCAAACACACCTCAAGACAAGTTTAAGAAATTACACCTTTACTAGTGTTTAGGAATTCAGGTTTGCTAAATGTGCTTTGTCCATCAGGTATCCTCACTAGAATTCGCCAGTAAGCCACTTACGGGAATCTAGGCCCACCATGCTGCTGATCCCCCAGGGCGGAGCTGGCAGCATCCCAGTGGGAGGGCAGTCTGACTAGGGTACGTGGCGGCTCCCCAACCAGTCCTTAAAAGCAGGCACTCGGGCCCCCATCAGCTAAGTCCAACTGGGACAGGTTCTAATTACCAAAACAAAAAGTTCCCATTCTTGGGCATCCAGCTCGGGACCAAAGTTCTTTTACGACTTGTAGCCACAACACCACCCCCAAAAATCAGAAGCATCCAGCCAAATGACGCCCCCTTTGAGTTCCAAAACAAAGCTGTCCTCCAGTGTCAGGAGCCAGGCTTCCTGTATGCTTGGGATAGTAAAGACCCGTAACCTCTGCTTCAAAAGATCCGACAGGTTGCGCAGTACTGCATGGCGCTGAGTTATTTAGGAGGGGGAGGACCACCAGAATAACCAGCTGTCCCAATCCATCACCCTCATTAGGCAAATTCTGACAAGTTCTTGATCTTGAACCCTGGATTTTATATGCAGCAATGTTTTTTCTTCCTTTCCCTCAAATTTTACAATGAACCAAAATTGTTTGCTGAGTCACGCCCCTCCATAATAGCAACAAAAGTGTGGCAACTATTAGAAGCCCCCAAGCCACAGTTAGGAACTACAGATTCAAATACGAGGAAGAGGAGGGCCCACAACTCCATCATGGCTCTGAACAAGAGTAGAATGCAGAATCTGAAAACTTTATTGCATGATTTGAAAAAACCTTTGCCAAAGCAAAAAGTAAAAATATGGCACTTATTAAATTAGTTAAAAATAACCCCGGATCCTGTAGTTGAAAGCAACCAACATTCCAATTATGAAACTCTCTTGTAAGTGCACTACCCAAATATCCTATGATGGTGTTCCCTTAGGGGGCAATTGCGATCCTTGTTGAAGTAGCTTTTAAGTCACAGATTTAACCAGCCATATGCCATTCCCCTTCCGATAGTTGTTTTGTTTTGGTATTTACGACAATGATTCATGTGCCTAGCTGCCCTTCAAAAAGAGTTGTTTAACAGCTATTGCGATGAGCCAGGGGTCTGAATCTCTGGCCGAGGTAACGGTAAGCAGTTCCCCCCTCTAGTTTTTTTGCTGCACTGTCCATGAACCTGACCATTGCGAAATTTAGGTCGGTATTCCAGGAATCAAAACAGGCTAATACTGCAGCTCTGCACAATCTAACCTCCTTGTCATTCCAGCCCCTCTGTAGAAGAGACCTTCATTCCTTCAAAGGTTAGGACGCAAGCACAGTACAGGTACTAGGTCTTCCCTATGATGGCCGCAAAGCAAACTTCAGGGCTCGGTCTCTTTTCCATTTGGGAAGATGGCAAGTCAATTGGATCACCCCCATTCTTATTTTTAAAAAGCGGAGCTTGATGCGTGCCTTGAAGGGGAAAGTTAAATAGCTTCGACATTTCAGCTGATCATATGTCTTGAGGGTCATCCAACCATGGCTTCTAGCAGCGAGGTTTGCCCTGTCTTCTACTGAGGAGAGCTTTTTCGCACTTATTTTTGCTATCCTCTTGAACTCGTTTTGGCTTACATGTAGGTCCCAGACTTCGCTCAGGCTGAGGGTGTTAAGCTCGCTGGACAAATAGCGGTACCCTGCTAAACAACGTTTTGTGTTCAGGTTGGTCCATAAATGTTACGCTAGGCTTCCCTCCTTTGACGACCTCACCTTGTGGTAGCTCATTAGGAAGTCATCATTTTGCCCATTGATTATTTGCAGATGCCCAGTTCCAGCCTAATTTGTGCCGGTGAAGTGTGTGGGGTTCGCTGGAAGACAGTTCTAAAAAATGTTACAACAATTTTATCTAGTTGCCCCAATCCAGTGCTTTTAGCGCCTCGCTTCTGTATGTTAGAGTTGGAATGACTTTTGCCTGGGCCACCTGAAGTGTTTGAGCAAAGGTTGGGCCTAGTAGTTTCTTGTGGATGGAGCTAAGTGCGAATGCTAGCGCTGTTCCTTTATTTTTAGCTCACCCAAATGGCTTTTATATCTTCCGTTGTTATTGAAGAAGAATCCTAAATACTTGTTGCATTTGGTTTCCACAATACTTTCCAAGTTTAAGACCCACAACAGCTTCTTGGGCCTTCCCGGGCAAACCGCCAGGGTTTTGGTTTTCTTATTTATCTGAAGCCCATTCTTGTTTGAGTATGCAGCCGTTGCATCCATGAGCCTTTGTAGACCTATCTTTGTGTGTCTTAAGAGAACCACATCACCAGCATACAATAAATTTGACAAATGCAGATTGCCTAGTTTGAGTGAGTGCAAGTTGATGGAATTCAGGGCTTCCGGGAGATCCGATAAAAATAAGTTAAAAACTTGCTTGAGGCATTGCATTGTCGAAATTGGTTGTGACAGTCTGGAGCCATCGCCAATCTTGATCCTGACCCATGTGTCTGGTTGCAAAAGCTGCACGGCTCTCAGTAATCCATTTGGAATGTTCACTGAGGAGAGCTTCTGCCACAGCTTTGACCTGTTGACCTTGACAAACGTCGATTTGTAATCATAAACCCCATGTAAAATGGTCTGGTGCTAATCTCTGACTGGTCAATTAAACAAGAAAGTGCCATAAGATTGACGGTAGTGCCGTTGTCGCTTGTAAATCCAGTTTGGTTTGGTGGGATTATTGAGCATACCTCAGCCCATGCCCGAAGTGAATTGAGCAATATCCCAGCAAAATACTTCACTTCGTTGTCGATTAGGGCAGCCAACTAATAGTTTCCTGGAGATTTTTTTGCCTCCTCCTTTGAAAATTGGAACAAGGATCGATCCTCGCCATGAGGGTGGAATGATGTTCCTTTCTAGGATGGTTGTGTAGAATGGAGCAAGCTTAGAATCCCAGAAAGCTGGACCCTCCTTAAACAGAGCTGGAGGGATGCCTCCTGATCCTGGGGCCCCATCTTTCCATCCCTTTGTGATCTGCTTTTGGATTTGATCCTCCGGGACTGTACTGTACTCTATGCTGTTACCTCGATTATAAGTATCGATTTGCTTTTCGGTTATTGGCACTTTTTGAAAATGCTCTTGGTTTATTGGTGCTTCATGGAAAAGCTCTAGAGGTGAGTTCCCCTTCGTCCAACGTTGAGCCTCCGGAGCTTTTCTGCCCTCTGTACCAATAGCCTGATTAAGGATATAGACTTGTGGGTCATTAAAATATACAGGAAGAGATACCACTCGAGGTTCCAGTATATTTGAGGAGGCAACTTTGGGGACACTGCCCCCTAAACTATTTATGGTGCGCCAAAACCTTGCAGGGTTGTTTGTCCTTAATTCATGGTCTAGTTTGGCTCAAAAAAGAATTCAAATGATCTCTTCGATGTTCCCTTTTAACAACCCTCAAGTGATTTTGGGCATCTCTCAGTTTGGTTATTAATAATGGGTCCATTGGCTTCCTTTTAAGTTCTCACCATAGCCGGTCCATTCTGCGTTTCACTGATCACTGTTGGGGCCAGGTCACTTTTGTATGCTTTGTAGGTTTTGCCTGCCAGGCTATAACGTTCCTTGTGAAGCTTGCCCAAATTGCAATTGGGTCTTCAGTTATCCTGCTGGTGTCCACAATCATGTGTTTTGCCTCCATTAATACGTATTAAGTTAATCATACAGCTTTCGAAAGCTTGTGCCTCTGCCCGAATATGTTGCACCAGCCTAATGCTGAGAAGTATTTCTTGAGGGCTGTAGTCACTTTTTAATGCAGAATGTGCTTACCCCGTATAAGGCCCAGCAATTAGCCAGCACACCAGGCCTTACATACATCATCAGGAAAAAGCAGTAAGCCCAACCCGGATCCTGCAAAATGACATAAGCAAGGGCTACAAGGAGGCCACAGAACACTTTCTGGCCACCTTCATTTTTTCATGATAAATTAGATAGCAGGTCACGTGAGACCCAGGGAAGTGCCAAACATATCAACAAAAAGATGCCCATACTAGCCCAAAAAGAAGTCTCTAGAAAAAGGATGTAGTCAAGACACCTGGCACCAAAAGGGAAGGTCATGGTGCATGCCACATGCCAGGGACTAGAGGGGTACACATGTGACCTCAGGGCACTTTGCAACCACCAACAGCACTCAAACACAGACATACACCCTCCTCACACATCATACAGTGCATGTGTATATCAATCAAAAAACATGGCCTGCACCAATAGTACACATCTGGAAAGAAGGGCTGGCTTTAACCAGGACACCCTAGCTAAAATTGATTTTATCCTAACTTTCATGAGATCAGCCTGTAAAAATCCTTCAGCAGTCTAACTCCCAGCTAGGTACGGAGAGGGGGGAAGGCCTAACAACTTATAAAATACTAATATGTCCCCCCTCTTTAACGTAACCCATCAAAAATAATACCCTCTCTGCGGCCACCTTCTGGTGCCTCACTTAAGTTGTGTGAATAGAGTGTGGAGAACATACCCTCAAAGGATAGTACATGAACCCAAAAGGAAAAAGATTGATGATGGCACATGCAATAATGCAGTGTTTCTGAACAAACAAACAAATCAACATAGCTCTTATTCAACAGGTCAGCAATTGAACGTCCAGGTGCATTACTTGTTCAGCAGCCACATCATAACCCCAACAAGATCTACAGAGAGCAAATTGAAAAACTGTGAGCTGTACTGTGAACTTCTTGGCTCTGAACCTTTTAAGCCAGTAAGCCCCCACTCATCAGATGACTATGAACACCTCCCTTGATTTCATCCCACACCCTGCAATGTTCAATAAAGTCTGTATTGTTGCAGTTCTTTGTACCCTGTTTACTATGAGTGTTGCCGCATCCATCCATCCCCAAACAACTGCCTAATCAAATGCAGTCCACCAGAAGCTATTACAGTGCTTGCGTAGGGACCTCTCCCATTTCACTTATAATTACAGAAAACCCAAAACTACTATCCCACATGCACCACACAGCACCCTCTTACACAAAACCTGTTATCAACACATGACCGTCGTTGGCTCCCAGGCATCAGCCGGGTTATGTTATGTCTGTTTATTGATACCACATGCAGTAGGTGCAGACAGACTTTACTCGTCCTAAGAGGTGTCCCTCGAAAAAGTAAAATGCCTTCTCCACCTATACCTATGTAGGATTAGGGCCAAAATACAACCCAACAAGGTAGAACACCAAAGAGTAGTAGTAAATCTGCCCAGATACGAGAGCAAGCCAACATCACCGAGACTAGCGACATTCAAATTGAACTGGATAAGAGGTGCAGGAGGGGCACCACAGGGGAGGATACTATTTGGCCCAGAGATGAGGTAGTAAAACCACCAAACCAATGCTCAAACATATCCACCTCTACTTCCATCTGTAGTCCCAGGGTAATCCTTAGCATATCTGGGGCAGTCTTATCTAACAACAAATGGACCCTAGACACGGAATTCCAGTTTAGGGCCATCCACCTCGTTGATGTGAACAGAACTGTGTCTCATAAGGGACGGTTTAATAACAGATTAGAGTTTTCCTCATTCTGAAAATCTGGGATACCGAGGTGGGTGGATATACGTAGTTGGAAGGTAAGGGGCAAAGCTTAATTGTATGGTAACTTGGACTGTATTCCTTCCTGTGTTTCAGAGGTAAAGGAACAATTCCACTGGCCACAAATGAAAACTGTGGCACAGGCGTACACATTCCAGACGTGCATTGGGGCACCTCCATGCTAATGGATACCTTTTGGCCATGCAGAAAGTTTGGCTGCACTCAGCTTGTCCCTGGAAGGCATGTTCTCTGATCCCCAATCACCATGCACACCACAACCCTGATCGTTCCTGAGAAGAACTGTCGCATTTGTACCAACACCTGCTAAGGAAGAGGACATTTCAGTTGCATTAGGCTTGTGAAAAAAAAATTTGCAGATTATTTTTGCTGGGCTCGGTACAAGTACATTTAGGAAGAATTATTCTCTGACGCACAAGTATCTGTGGGGCCGTCCATACCCTTCTCGACCTTACAAACTAAAGTAAACCACTGCGGGTTGCAGAAAACCAGGTAGGAAATCCTCAAGATGATGAACAGCACTGAGCTTGTTCTTTATTTTATCCTTTAGCCCCTTGTGCGCTAGCGGTTTTCCCACTGTGTGCTGGATTTTTTAAAAACCCGCGTTACATGACGAGCTCAGCACGTCATCAGCATACGAGCGCCGTAGCTGATGACGAGCTGAGCTCGTCATCAGCATCGAAGGGATTAAGGGATTAAGAACTGAAAGGCATCCGCCTTACGATGATGCAACATCGATATGTGTTGGCTGCATGTTTATTCCCGGAAACGCCTTGGACAATAGGACTCTGACTCTTGCCATCCAAGTGCTGCGCAACTTCAAAGAGACATGCATGAGGAGGGCAGTGCCCCTGAGCAGGAGTTATTTTTGAGTTGGTTTTCCAGGCTCTCCCAGAAGCTGTCTGACCAGTGCATGTCATTGCTGCCTATTTTCTTATTGCTATTTTTTGTGTGGTTTCCTGCAATTGGAGGTTTGTTGCTGTAAAACCCCAATCCTCAAATAGGGTATGATGTAAGAAAGTAGGAAAATAGTAACAGGCAAAAATGAAGAACAACAAGTCCCTAAAAGTGTGACTGTCATGAAGTATGGGTTAGATAATGTAGCAGAAAGTTTCAGAGGCGGGCATGTTAGTAATGAAAAAAAAAATGGCAATGTTTATAACGATGGATTCATATACAAGAACTAAATTGCATCTCTATTATCAAATTCACCTATCATGAACTTTCCATCAGGGACACCACAATGGTCCAGGAGAGTAGGATTTGCTTACTATGGTTACCCCCACTTTTTGCTGGTGTTTCACTGTTTTTTCCGACTTTAGACTGGCTGGGGCACTGTTATTCAGGACCGCAGCCTAGCTGCTTCCTCTCTAAATTGATTGCATGTACTTTAGGTATACTCCAGATTGGTTACTGGGTTACCCTTGTGAGTCCCTAGTATATGATACCTTAGGTACCAAGGGCATAGGTACCCCAGAGGCCTACCATGGGCTGAAGCATGTATTATGCCACCCCTGAGAAGCCTTCCAAAATGGCACCACATGTCTGCTACTGCAGCCTGCGTAAGGTGGTGCGTGCACCCTTTACTAAGATATAGGTTACCTATATCTACCTTTAATCACTGACACATATAAACCTATAAGTCACTCCTATGGCAGGCCTCATCAATCCTGAAGGCAGAGTGCTTGTTTTTGTGTGAGAGGGGGCCCAAGCATGAGCTGAGCCCCTCTGCAGCTTTTGGAATCTATTCGATGAGGCTGTTCTGTGATGCAGCCAGACCATATACTCTTAAGTGCATTATAACCTTGCGGTAAATGCTAACTTTGGAATGGCTGCATGGAAACATGTTGTGTTTGGTATCAAACACTTTTGCATCCTACCCCCACACCAGTTCTGGTGGCAGGGGTAGAATTCCACCATTTTAGAGGGAGAAGACATGTACATACTTAATTAACCGGTAGTAGTTTAAAAGAGGCCTGGCCTAACAAAATGGATGCCACAGCAACAGACACAGGTCTGACCTCCTGCTGCTGGACGAAACTCTGGCAGGTGAAGCCTGGACAATTGGTTTCCTGTCACAGGGAGGTGTAACCACCCCAGACAGGCTTTAGTGTATTGGGGCTGGGTATCTGCATTCATAGAATGCTTTTCGGACCGTGCTACGGGCACACTTGGTGTCCTCTGTTCATACCCCAGTTCAAACCGGTTGCAGGGACACTCATTCCCTGCTCTGGCTTGAAACTGGACAAAGGGAAAAGGGTGTAACCACCCCCTGCCTGGGTCCTCTTACGTAGTTTAAGTATTGGAACCCAGCCATTAGGACTTTAGATTATACCTGGACGAAACTCTGCAACATATATCCGGGAACTGTAGCAGGGATTCTGCTCCTACACAGAACTGTGCATAGAGATTTGGAACCTCAGTGAATTAGGGTGTGCCAAAACTCACCTTAGTAGCCAAAATCCCCTACCAGACTAGCAATCAGTGTCTCATTGGTTCTTCCGCACCCCAATGATTAGACAACCCAGAACATGGAACTTAGAATACCTCAGGCAATGTGGAACACATGAACATTCTTTTGTTATACTCTCATACCAGTCCAGAAAAAGGGAGTAAAAGGAGACACGAGCAAGTTTGAAATATTTATTTCTAATGCTGTGTTCTCGTGCGCAGTATCTGAGCTAATACAAGCAAACATATTATAAGCAACAAGATTATCAGCATAGTTACCATTCCATAAAATACAAAGGGAGATAGCAAATTACAATGCAAAATGGAAACGGGTTAAAATACACCTATATCTTACACTCCCTTGCTAGTAGGTTATTTTATATCTACAGAAGGTCTCTTGGGATTACAAGGACTGCCCCATACCTCTGGTCCTCGCAGAAGTGGATCACATCAGTTTCTGCCACAGCTCTCTGCATGCGAATGTTCTCAAAGTGTGTGTGATCATGCCTACGCAGTGCATTATTAAACGCGTCAAAATCAGAGGTGGCTGTAGCTGCATATATGTTATGTCTAGAACGTGCGATGATCATTCTGAACAACAACCACTGTGTTGAAATAACCTTGAAGGCCTCTGCACTCACTGTTCAGACAAAGCTTACCAAGCAAGCCTGCTAGTATACAAAAACATATTATTCTCGTAAGAAGCAAAACACTTTGCTTAACTCTAAACATTTATAATAATGTGTGCCATGTGAAAAAGGCTGCTGAAAGGAAAAAATGGCATATAAACTTCTAATAAGCTCATATCTACTTAACACAGTGTAAAGGCAAGGCTCATCACCATGACACCCTCCCTTGATTCGAGCACGGATAATAAAAAGGGGAAATTTTGGAAAGCAGAGTTCAAGAACGACAGTCAGAACCAAGTACTTCAAATTGCCACAGTGAAAAAATGGGAACAAATTTCATAAATTATCAATTTTAGCAACTGAAATATGGAAGCCAATTGGGCTGGGTGGAAAAAACTGAAATCGCGAAAAACAATAATTTCTTTTTATATATATATATATCCGATGTCCAACATGTGACCTTGGCCATGTGAGAGAGAGAGAAGCGATAACACATCTCACTCCAACAATGTATATGCAAAATATGTAGCAACAGCCTCCAATAGGAAGTCACTGTCCTCATCTGAATACAGTCCAGCCATCCAATTCAGCAAAGGGAAAGAACATACATATTCCTCAATTACCGGAGCCTCTAGCACCATCAGATGGCAGCTCAGTGTTTCTTCAAGAAAGCTGCGTGCCAAGAAATCTTGCGCCACTGTGAAAACAGGACTCCATGCATCGCTGCAAAGGCCATAATCCCTCCGCCAGAACAAAGCAATTCATGAGCAACTAAAGGGCTCATAAACTGATCATAATCCACATTGGGAGACGCTGTATTGCAAAGACACAAATCCAGGGCCCAGTCGAAAACGCAACTCAGGCAATGAAAGACAGGCTGGACGCATGTGAAAAAGGAAAATCGAAACGATAATCCATAAGCCGCTCTCAAGGTAGCAAGAGGCAGAGCTCCATAATGTTCAAGCATTTGGTTGCGGAATCTTCTCTATCTTCTCGCAACACAGGACATGCATCCATTTTGAAATGAACAAAACAACAGAAGTACGCCTGCAACCAGAGCCAGCATTAAGGGAAATCCACCAGACAGGCTGGAAAAAAACGAATGAAAGAATGACGGGAACACTACAAATATAGTTTGAAAAGAAGTCACAAGGCCACTGCTAACAACTTTTAAAAAGTGAGCCTGTGGTGGAGGATGCATTAAAGGTAGTGTGAATTAATTCACCGAAATGCGAGGGAAAATCCGTATTTAATAAAGCATGCACTTCTGTGCGGGTGTTTGCCACGTGAAGGACAAATGTTTCACGAGCAGATGTGAGGGCGACTTCTTTTTGGGACAATAGAGCTCTTATCCGACCCATCTTGTTGAACTCTGCTTTCAAGGTCGGAATCGTTGGCCAGATGGAAACATCAAGCTTCCCATGCGGAGGAGGAAACATTACATTTTTACAACAAACTACACGCACACTGACCGTAACCACGTAAGGAATTCCATCTACCATCCCACAACAATCTTCATTATTTAAAAGGTAATAACTCCAGTTTGACAGTAATGTGAATGTTGGTATGATAGCAGGTGCCGGTGTACCTTTCAAAATACAGGCTAAATTTGGCTTGTTCTGGTTGCAAGAGCCATGTAATGAGATATTCCCACACATTAATGAGTGATCTGGTGTTGTAGTGTAATCTTCACCATTCAAGTAAACCTCTTTTCCCTCCCTAAGGCACCTATAGGTAAATGGTAGAGACAAAGCTTCATGAAGATAAGCGGTGCCCAGAGGTTCATATCTGCCTATTGCGTAGTACTTCATACAGGCCTCGAACTTGAAAAGGGGAAAAGGTAAAGTTATCAACCCATGGATAAGCCACGTTGCAGAATTTGTTTCGGCCACCGAGAAGGATAACGGTTCTAACTTTTCAATGTGAAACATAGAAAATGTGGCATCTTTCATTGACATAAAACGTTGCTTGTCAGTCAAATTAAATGGGGCAAATAATGATGAATTATTCATGTAGTGCCATGGCACTTCTCCAGATTTTAAGGTCTGCAAGGTCCAGGCAAACTGCATAACAGAACGCAACTGATTTTGACCGAGGTACAAAACAGACACATCTTCTTGCACAATATCAACAACAGATGAAACAATATTATCCAATGTGTAAATGCGGGAAGAAAGCCTGTTAATGCTGTTATCTACAACTGCTAGCACTTTTTCTAAATTTGCTTGTTCTATAGCTCTAATGCGGGAAGCCACATAAATTGGGGACAGTTTCCAAACCTCGTTGTAAATAGCATATATTCATCTTTTAGAACTGCCGGAAGCCGGGCCCTTCACAAAATCATTCAGATCAACATTGTCAGTCAATTTAGATAAATGCAGCATAACTGATGCCAAATTGGAATGTTTGAGCCAACTCTGACATCATTTGCCTGCAGAATAGGTAGTCACAGAATGGCCACTTTCAAAACGGGGATCCACCCTCAACTGTGTGTAGCCTGGAGCTAAACCCAGAAAATGATGCTGGCAAGAATCTGCACTTTTGTGCCACAGCAACCAACCTTTAGGATCTAAACTGGATATGTTAAAGGTAGAATTCAGTAACAGAGTCTGTAATTCTCTGATGGAAAACTTGGTATTATTATCCCAACCAGAATATTCTTCTAATTCAGGAAAAGATGGCGCATTTAATTTTTTAGTAGTAGCCAATCCAAAGCAAGTTGTTTGTGAAATTGTAGAATTCAAAAACAACATATGGTTCGGGATGAGGCATGCACAATGCGAAACCTCGGTACCTTGCACTTGCCAATCTTTTGAAACCAAACAGATTTAAGATCAATAGTATCTTTCCACAGCTCGTAGCCCCCAACAGCCAATTGGTCTAAAAAGGACTTTGAATACAATCATTTTGTGTGGGTAAGTCTAACCTTGGAAGTGGACTTTTCAGTCATTTTAAAATAAAATGCATTGGGATTTGACTGATTAAAATCAGTAAAATAAGTGAACCTCTTTAAAAGAGATGTGGAACTGTCTTGTAGAAGAGCGGGGCAATGGTCCCATTGTGTATAATTAACCATATTCCTCCTGGTGTTAGCCTTATGCAAGTAGTAATTGTCAAAGTGTTGATAACAAACCAAATCACCATAATGTGTGGATTCTAGATACAGATCTTCAGCATCAAAGGCAGCATAATATTTCAAATCAGAAAAAAAAGCCTCTACGGCCTGAACATCCCAATCATCAGAACGTATATTTCGTTTGATCACATCCCCGTAAAAAATCTTAGGACATTTGGGACATTAATAACCTCAGTGGTTCCGTGAATTTGAAATCTAATAGCATCCCATAAAATCCCATCTAAGACAGGCCAAGCAGTTATGGTAACAAAAGCCAGGTCCCTCTTCAATCTGTGTGACGAGGAATGGAGAGCCAATGCTCCATTAATATGTAGAATGCATGTTCTCTCTTCAACATAGTGTCCGTTGACAAGGCGGAAAAAATACACCACAAATCCAATAGACATGAATAGGTAAATTCAAAAAAGCACTAACCAAATTAAGGTCCAAGGAGGAATACAAACATGTTTTTAAACCATGATGCAAAAATTGAGATCTTTGAAGGGGTCTTCGATGTGTGAGAATCAGTGTCAAATGAAAATCTGTACTCTGTAGCCAAACACGTTTGCAAATCAGGCATCAATAAGTCAGTGGGGTACGTATACTCAGTCTCATCAAGGTGAGCATCAGATGGAGAACTTAACAAAGGATTTGAAACTGCAGGCTTCTCATAGGCAACGTCAGGCCTGGGGTTAGGAGCCGGGGGCGAAACAGAATTTCTCAAAATCGATGGACATGAGACCGCAGGAGTCATACTAAGAAGAATCAGCCACTCTGTGTAGTTTGACATTATCAATGGAGATGTACCTTTGTTCTTTACGACCTGGAAGTGGTGGTAAAATGACTCTTCTTGTGCCCTTCACACCAAGCACTGGAACCGGAGCTCGATATGAGGGACCAAATTCTTTCTTGTTTTCGATCTTCTCTCGAACCAGTTCTCCAACTTGGAGTAGCCAGCCAACTACCGAAACCTGCAACGCAGCATCAGATGTGAATGGCAATTGTTCCTTTGCAAGACTCATCTCTTGTAGATTCTGTAAAACATGACAATGTTCATCTACGTCAAAGGGGGCAGTAACCGCCGCCTGGTCTAGACCGTCAAGGTCCGGGGCGAACCATAGAGCATTTCGTATGGTGTCCGCCTACCCAGAGTCCTTCTAGGGAGATTATTAAGTGCACATTGCACGCTATTTAGGTGGGCTAGCCAGTTCCTGCCAGTGCCTATAACTCTAGCTGTCAAAGACTGCTTTAAATCTCGGTTAATTTGTTCCACAACACTATTACCCTCAGGTCTGTATGGAGACGAAAACTTGACTTGGACCCCCATTGAAGTCATGGCATCCGTGTACGCCTTAGAGGCGAAAGCCAGACCCTGATCCGAATGGAAGGTGCAACAGGCAAAAATCCCTACAAAGACACGCAAGTCTCTTATGACAGTTCGCGAATCAGCACTGCGGTGTGGCCACACCCACACAAAGCGTGTGCAAGAATCAACTGCAACTAAGATGTACTTATACGCAGTATCAGAGGAAAAAGGACCGCAGTGATCTAAATAAACACAACCAAGTGGTTTATTAGAAATGTACAACTGTGCCTGGGGCGGACGCAAAGCAGTTGAAGGATTAATCTGCTGGCAAATGTCACATTGAAGGATATAATCACGCGTCTGTTTGTACAGTACCCGCCACCAGAAACGTTGTTGTAACTGAGCTACAGTAGCCGAAACACCTGAATGCTCAGACGCAACACCCTCGTGAGCAGCTGTAATCAGTGTGGACCTGCGGACCGCGTTGGGAATCAGTCTTTCACCAACGTTCAGTATTTTCACTGAAGGATTTCTAGTTTAGACCCCTAAATTCTAGAAGATCAACCTGCAAAGATTGCAAAATTGCTGAATGTTCAGGCAGCCCGCATGATTTGGTAAAAGTAGGTTGTATCAACGCATACAAAGGCTTGATATGCTGGACATATTCAGGAATATATGTACGCCCGAAATTAAAAAATCCCTGCAAGGACTGTAATTTTTTCAGTGTTGTAGGAGCACGCAGTTGTGCGCCTTTCTCCAAGAAGTGAGGTGCCAACCCTCGACCTTCATTGTTGAGCTCGTAGCCCAGGAACAACACTGTGTACTCTGCAATGTGAGACTTTGCAAAGTTGAATTTGTAACCGAAGTCCGCAAAGTTACCAAATTTGCGGTCAACGCAACACAGATGCGCCCAAATTTCGTTGTCTGTGAGATAGATGTCATCCACATACGAACACGCATCTGGGTCCACTCTCTCCAAGAGAGTGATAATGCGGGCAGCAAACACATCCGGACTATTCTTATAGCCCATGGTCAGGCGTTTAAAATGGCGCTGTTTGCCGCCACTGGTAAAACTGGTCCATTGGGAACTTAGACCAGACAGATTGTGGGCAAAGAAATCATTGGATATGTTAAGTGTTGTTTAAACCTTTTTCGCACATGACCATCCACTAAAGCAGAGCGGTGGGTATTTTGTACCACACAAGTATGGCAATGTGGGTTTAAATGCCTGTAATCCAATACCAAACGATACGAACCGTCAGGTTTGTTCACTGTAAAAAGTGGGTTATTCATTGGTGACACACAAGTTTCAATCACTCCATTATATTCCAATTGTTCAAGGATTTCCACAACGGAAGCCTTAGCTTCACCCCGGATGGGATATTGAGGTTGAGGCTGTGACATAGGCTGTAAGGGAACCTCGTGGTGCGGGGAAAATGTATCCCAACCACAGTGAGTACGGTACAAAGCCAGCGCAAGGGCCTTAGCCCACTCTTCTGCAAAATTCAGCGCATGCTCCTTAGACACTGTGTGCGCGAAACTAGGGAGGATTACCTCCTCCTCTCTCAGAGCTGCAAGCACAAAAGGTGGGGGCCAGTCAGCCTCTGCTAACAAAATGTCATAGGCAGTTGTGAAATTTTCCCCAAATACCCCTTTTATGGTATGTTGTATGTCACCTTCAATTAAAAGGACAATTTCAAAAAGCCTATTAGGGGGAGTTACTCTAGTATCAGCTGTCTCTACAACAAGATATTGGTCAGTCGCTGTCACCTTCAGTAGTGGACGCAGGGCCGCTAGCACTATGGTAATCTCCACCGCGCTGTCCAACAACGTCAGCGTCCATGTCTGATTCCAAAGCTGCGTTCACACTATCTGTGGCATATCTCGTTGTTAAAGCGGCAACTTTCTTTTTCTGAAACTGGGGTCTTTTCTGTGAAGAATCGTCCTGCTTGCCTTTTCTGTCTTTCGGGCGGGGCTGGTCGCGACTCTGTTGACCACCCCGACCTCTGCCGCCGCCTCCACCACCGGATGATGAGGCCGATGTGTCCTGTAAGGAATGAGGAGAGCGTTGATCAGAAACCTGAAAACGATCAGGCGACTTAATCGTAGAGGGGTCGCGCAACTCATAAACGTGCTCAGTAGACGCAGGCACTGGTGATGGGGGACGGGACTCCTGTTTCTGTTGCTGTTTCCCCTGTTTTTTATTTCTGTTTCAATTTTTCTTCGGAGCTGAGGTTTGAACCTCTGTTTCAGACTTCGCACTCTGAGTTTGTTTTTTATCTTTAGCAGAAAAGGGCTTGACACCTAAACCATTGTGGCCAAATGGTTTTATAAGCCGCCGTAATAATTCTCGGTAACTGTCGGGGTTTGTCGGCACTGGGGACCTCGCGTAAGGCATTTGCCACTTGAAAGTTCACCGCATCTCCCTTTATATTAGAAAGGACCAGATCGGAAACTACATCAAATGAGCCCACAAGTCTCATTCCCAATTCAACCCCAGCCTCCTGTCCATGCTCATCTTGAACACACTTACTGACCATCGGAAGGACAGCCATTGACGGAGTGCCGAAGCACCTCTTGTACACTGCCGCAAAAATCCTACTCCTTGACTCACAGTCACTGGCTTCCGGTACCAAGTCCCTGGGCAAACTAATTGTAAGAATCCTGTGTTTTTCCATGGGAGTGGAATTTGGAAATGCTACTTCCAGCTGGTCAAATTTCTCGGCAAGCCAAAAAGGCTTATCATCCTTATCTTGGGGACGCTTGCCCATTACTGTATTGACCATCACTGGACTAAGCTTCATTCTGCTTGGTCCAGCTGGAAGGGCCGCAACTCCGGGGGCACCGCCCGGGAAATTGCGGATGATATATTGAACCAGGGCCCTGATAACACTGATGGCAGAGTTATATAGGGGCCTCAATTCAGCAACAGGGACAGTCCCCGCATGAGGATGCCGGGTAAATCCAGCCAACACAGGCCAAGAAGCGCCTGGGATGGACACAGGACCTAATCGAGCCGCCGTTAAACTATGGGGTAGGGCGCCATTAAACCAAACACAGTCCTGCCATTCAGAAATCGGAACCTCCAGTGCCCTATATGGAACATATTCCCCGGGCATGGGTGTGTGAGTATAAGTGTGAAAAACCTGAGTAGCCGCATCCACAGCGGGAAACATCACCCATGAGTAGTAAATCTCAAAAGGGTATGCCACCTCAACACTCACTACAGAAATAACTGCCATTCCCTCCAAGCCAACATTATAAGCTTCTAAATGGTTGCGTACCGCAATGCGACTATGCTGCGGTATGTCAATGTCAGCCATAGCGACACAGAGAAGTAAAGGTATAATGTAAAACAATGTAGCACAACTGGGTATAATTCAAAAGGAAACCGTTTTGAAAGATTCAAGCTTGAAAAAACCTTTGTAAATATAGGTAGGCTTGTCTGACACAACTGTTCATTCAGAAATCGGAACCTCCAGTGTCCTATATGGAACATATTCCCCGGGCATGGGTGTGTGAGTATAAGTGTGAAAAACCTGAGTAGCCGCATCCACAGCGGGAAACATCACCCATGAGTAGTAAATCTCAAAAGAGTATGCCACCTCAACACTCACTACAAAAATAACTGCCATTCCCTCCAAGCTGACATTATAAGCTTCTAAATGGTTGCGTACCGCAATACGACTATGCTGCGGTATATCAATGTCAGCCATAGCGACACAGGGATGTAAAGGTACAATGTAAAACAATGTAGCACAACTGGGTAGTAATTCAGAAGGAAACCGTTTTGAAAGATTCAAGTTTGAAAAAACCTATGTAACTATAGGTAGGTTTGTCCGACACGACTGTTATATGGAAACAATAGCGAAGGGGTTAAGGACTGAATGAAGCACCACTCAAGCATCATGTAATAAGACCACCAGCGTTGGGCGTCATGTAGCAGTGATTCTGCTCCTACACTGAACTGTGCATAGAGACTTGGAACCTCAGTGAATTAGGGTGTGTCAAAACTCACCTTAGTAGCCAAAATCCCTTACCAGACTAGCAGTCAGTGTCTCATTGGTTCTTCCATAACCCCAATGATTAGATAACCCAGAACATGGAACTTAGACTACCTTAGGCAATGTGAAACACATGAACACTCTTTTGCTATACTCTCATACCAGTCCAGAACAGGGAGTAAAAGGGGACACGAGCAAGTTTAAAATATTTATTTCTAATGCTGTGCTCTCATGCGCAGTATCTTAGCTAATACAAGCAAACATATTATAAGCAACAAGATTATCAGCATAGTTACTATTTCTTAAAATACAAAGGGATAAAGCATATTACAATGCTAAATAGAAACGGGTTAGAATACACCTATATCTCACCCTCCCATGCTAGTTGGTTATTTTATATCTACAGAAGGTCTCTTGGGATTACAAGGGCTGCCCCATACCTCTGGTCCTAGCAGAAATGGATCACATCAGTTTCTGCCACAGCTCTCTGCATGCAAAAGTTCTCCAAGTGTGTGTGATCATGCCTATGCAGTGCATTATTAAACGCGCCAAAATCAGAGGAGGCTGCAGCTGCATATATGTTATGTTTATAACGTGCGCTGATCAGTCCGAACAACAACCACTGTGTTGAAATAACCTTGAAGGCCTTGGCACTCACTGTTCAGACAAAGCTTACCAAGCAAGTCTGCTAGTATAGAAAAACATATTATTCTCGTGTGAAGCAAAACACTTTGCCTAACTCTAAACATTTATAATAATGTGTGCAGTGTGCAAAAACGCTGCAGAAAGGAAAAAATGGCGTTTAAACTTCTAATAAGCTCATGTCAACTTAACACAGTGGGAAGACAAGGCTCATCCCCATGACAGAACTTCGACATTCTATTTCGACTAGAAGACGGAAGGATCTCCCTTGGGGTCAAGGAGTGACTCCCCTGCTCAAGCAGGCACCAAAGAAGCATCTTGCCGGTCTGCAATTTCAAGGTTCCCGCCGGATCCTGACAGATTTGTGACAAAGGACACAGACTTCTATACAAATCCGAGGCCAACCCGAGATCCCAGCAAAGCTGAGACCCTTAGCCCTCACGAGTGAAATGGAACCAGAACCCCTGGACAATGTGCACATTTGCAAGTACATCAACTTCCCAAGTTTTCCTGAAGTTGTGCATTGAGCTACTTGTAGTCCAAGCCCGAGCACTATCTGCACTGAAGATTGTGGGCCTACACTCCATGAGTGTCCCGTGAGCCCTCTTCTAGCATTTCTGCTTGAGGCCCCTTTGCGATCCTTGGTCGGTCAACTCGTGGGTCCCCACAAAGGTAACTCTTCTGTTTCTTGGGCTTGTCTAGTTGCTCCAAATTAGCCCTGACTCCCCTCCAAAGGGTGAGTCCATCAGACCTTGCTGGTCTGCACCGAAGCCAAATCTTGGCTTTCTGCGTGGGTTGCTGTTGCCAAGACTTGTTGGGTCCAATGCAGATACCGACACTGCAGCACTCTACATCCTTTGTGGGACAGCTCGAATCCAACTCCTGGTTGTTGTTGATGCCTCCTGGTCCTCGTGGCTGAAGAATCAAGCTTCACCTTTTTCACCTGAAATCACCCGACATCGGTGGATATCTTCACATCGCCTTCCTGGTCACTGGCAAGTGATCTAGACCCTTCTGCTTTCAGAACCCTGGGTGAGATGGGCTCTGGCCTAGTCAGAGTGCTAACTCAGGCTGTCTTGATCTGTGATGGAGGCATGGATATGACCTCCTGTGGGAGTCCCAGTAACTGGGCAAATACGGACAACAGCCTGTTATCAATGGAAAAGAGGCTTTGGGTTGCTGGGACACAGGGGTAAGTGTCACAATGGAGACACAATGCTTTGTGGACCCTGGACAGATCATACTTGGTGAACTTTACCAAGTGACCAGTGCTAGCAATGTCAGTACCAACCATGCCCTGGCAGTTGTTAATTTCTCCTGGGGAGGGGTAACTGGCCTCAAGAAGGTTGGGGTAAGTGAAGAACTCCCTGTTGAATGCATGCTTGGCAATGATTTAAACACTTCAGCCTGGTCTGAAGTGGAGTTGAGGACCCATGCAGAAATGTGAGAGATCTCCGCACATGTATTTGCTGTGACTAGGTCACAGGTTAAAAAGTCTAACACTGAACAGGCCCTGGATTCTTGAATATTGGACCAGGTGCCTTCCAAGAAAAAGAGCATTTCTCGCAAGAAATGCGCATGCGTGAGCGCCCGCGCATGCGCATTTATCAGGAAGAAGTCGCGATAAAGCAGGAAGAGGGAGCCCCGGGACGCCGCATCTCTGGCAAGTCATTTTAATTACTTTTATTATGCTTTTAGAGATTATAAGCCCATTTGATAGAGGATGGGTGGGAGGTGGGTGCCGGGCAACTTCGCTTCTCCATGACGTGTGCGTAGCCTGCCTACTACACCTACTTTGAGGATCGCGAAGTAGGCAACACTATGCACACTCCATGGACGGAGCTGAGCACTGCGCACAAGGTTATTATACACCGCGTCCAAACACGAACCACCACTGTAGTCAGGGTAAGCTAGGTACCTACTAAAAGATAAGCTCTGCTCACCCTCTGGTAGCTTGGCACAGAGCAGTAAGACTTATCTAAACAGGCAATGTGTAAAGTATTTGTGCAACACACACACACATACACACAATGCAAACAGTACAAAAAGACTCCGCAAAGGTTTGGAAAAATAGACAATAATTTTATTACAAAATCAAAACCATAGGGATCAAAATCCAATAAGTAGTTGAGTTATGAATTTTTAAAGAACAAAACGAGTTCTAGATCTTAAAAGCAATCAGTTATTATGGGGTTTATCTGGTGATGCTGGACCAGTGCAAAGTCAATAGTTCTTGGTGACCGCCAGGGCGAGAAGGCCAGCCACAGGACCCATCCAGGTGCTGCTCCAAGCAGATTGGAGATGCATTGATTTCTCTGGTGCAAGAATCTGGGTCCACTTTCAGTGAACCAGGCCCAGGAGTCTGGGTAGAGGCTTAGATATCCCTGAGTCTCAAGCAACAGGAGGCAAGCCAACAAGCCCTTGAAGATCGCTTTGGTGCAAAAGCTGAGTCTAGCTGTCCTCAGCAAAGTCAAAGTGCAGGAGGCAGCAAGGCAACACAGGAGAAAAGCAGGGCTTCCAGGTCAGCAGTCCAGCAGAGTGCCAGTCCTTGAGGCAGCACAGCAGTTCTTCTGACAGAGTCCAGTTGTTGGTCCAGAAGTGTCTGATTTGGTGGGGTCAGAGCCCTAATACTTATGTTTGAAGTGGGTGTAATTTAAAGAATGGTCTTTGAAGCCCTGGATTCAGGCTATCTCGGAGGGGACAATCAGCCCTTTGTGTGGACCCAGGTCACTACCTATTCAGATGTGAGTGTGAGCCCTCTCTCCCTTTATGCCCAGGAAGAGCCATCAGAGTGCAGATGAATGCAGATGAGCAGATGAGCACTCAGACACACCTAACCTTCTTGTGTTTGTGGCTGTCTAGAGGGAATGCAGAAACTTTAGCTGTTACCCACCCCAGGTGTTTATTGGAGACAGTCTGCATGCACCTACAATAGTAGGAGCAGAGAAATGTACACTTTCTAAAAGTGGCATTTCTAACATCATAATGTTAAATCCTACATTACCAGTAATGAGGATTTATCATTTCCATTCCAAAGATATAAAACATGATGCAACTTCTCCTTTCCAATTAGGAATTACAGCATAAAAGTGTAGGAAGGAATTTTCAATGTTAACCTATGTGTGGAGTAGGCCTGACAGTAAGGGTGGTCGTAAAATCCGTTTCGCAGGCGAATTTGCGGATTTTCTGCGATTTCGCGATCCGCGAATCTCGCGAAATCGCGGTAAAATCCGCGAATCAGCGGGGACGAATGTTCAGCCAAGCAAGGGTTACAGCAGCAGGTGCAAAGGTTGAACCTAATTTCTTTGTAACCTTTTACAAAAGGGTTACAAAAAATTAACTTCAACTTGGACACCTGCTGCTAATTGCTTCCTGGCGCCTCATTGCCTACTTGCAACTATTCTCTGACCCTGCTCTGACCCTTGAAGCAGGGTCAGAGAATAGTTACAAGTAGGCAACAAGGCACCTGTCCAAGGAATTAAACCTCATCAGGAAGCACTTACAGATATAAAAATCAGGAAGAAGGGAGAGGATGGCAAATATACCCATTTTGAGTTGTCAGGAGGGGTTAAACTAAAAGAGACCTTTACAGCACAATTTTCATATGAATTTTGCTAAAAATAAAAAGCTGTATGTTCTGTAGGGGCAACTCAGGAATCTGGCCCTTCAGAGATCCGGACTCTCTTTCTTTCTCTCGTTCTCTCTCTCCCTCTCTCTTTCCCTCTCTTTATCTATCTATCTATCTATCTATCTATCTATCTATCTATCTATCTATCTATCTATCTATCTATCTATCTATCTATCTATCTATCTATCTATCTATCTCTCTCTCCCTCTCCCATAAACGACTGCATTGGTAACTTCGCTATGCAAGCGGCTCGCGAAGACGCAAAAAACCCAGCGAACACGCAAAAAAACAAAAGTCCGCAAATTCGCACAAATTCGCAAATTTTGCGGATCGCGAATTCGCAAATCCGCAAATTCACGGATCGCGAATTCGCAAAATTCGCCCATGCTTACCTGACAGTTATGGCAATGAATTTGGGTGTTTGTCACTACCAGGGCATGCAAAACTTAACAGTATCTGTCCTACCTTTTACTTACACAGCACCCTGCCAAGCAGGCTACCTAGAGACTACGTTAGGGTTTCTTTATGTGTAATAAAAGGGGAGTTTAAGTCTTGGCAAGTAGATTTAAATGCCAATGCCAAGTCGAAGTTCCAGTATGCTGCATCCACAGACCCTGTAATGGCAGGCCTGAGACAGGTTTAAAAGTCTAATTGTGTGGGTGGCACAATCAGTGCTGCAGGCACACTGGTAGCATTTAGGTTACAGGCCCTGAGTATATATTATACTGCTTTCTAAAGAACTTACAAGTAAACTAAATATTCCACTTCTGTATATATCACTGTTAACATGTTCAGGGGAGGAGCACATGCACTTCGGAACTGGTCAGCCGTGGTAAAGTGCTCGGAGTCCTAAGGCAACAAAAAGAATGAGAAAAACAGTATATAAGCAGGCAAAAAGTTTGGTGAAGGACCACCCTAAGGATGACTGATCTACAATCTGGAAGGCCTCTTCCCTGAGCCTGGCTTCACTTACAAAAATCTAGTTTCTTCCCTCCAGCTCTACAAAGGGAACACCTAGTGAAACTGTTGCCAAGAGTTCTGCCTCTACTTTACATGTCTCTGCAACAAAGACATGGCCTAACTAATCACAGAATATGTGTAACAAGGACAACCCTATAAGCCCACAAGGCCCATGGTAAACATGTGTTAGAACAGCTGTCCTGTGGGACTCATCATAAGCAGAAACCTTGTATGTGCCTTTGAGGAATCCAAGATCAAATAAAAATGAAAATGTATTGTATATCTAAATTCGTTTGTATAAGTAGCACAGGAAAAGCTTTGTTTTTTATCAAAAGTTCCTATGGGCGAATTTTGCGAATCAACGGTCCGCGAATTCACGCAAAATTGCAAAAAATTCAATGAATTTACGGATTTGTTTGCGACTTGCACCATACTTAACTGGAGTACTTTCTACTGGCTAATCAGTAAGTGCTACCTCGTTGGGTAAATGTGTAGTGCTTTTCCTGCACTGCAACTGCATAGGGCCAGAAGAGTTGCCTCCAATGACCATGAGTGTGTAACTTTTTCATCGCACCGAAGTGCGCCGGGGTCCCTCGAGTGAGCTATCCATCATAGTGTGTAAAGGGTGGGAAGACGGTACACACCGCTAGTGTGTGTGAGGGGGGGGGAAACGGGGGGGCTTCTTTGCGAGTTCACATGCCTCTTGTGTATATAAATGGTCAGGCACAGATCAGAGCAGCAAATGAGGTGAAAGTAGCTATTGGTTACAGGAACTGCACGGGGATTGTACTCGTGAAAGTCAAGGATGAAAAGGCCTCCATCAAGCATCATAGCTAATTTTTGACTGGAGATATGGGGAGAAAGCACACTTGCGCAGCCTCGACAAAACGCACATTGGTTTTGGGCTGATTACCTTTGCCATCGCGCCAAAGGGCGCCGGGGTCTCTCGAGTGAGCTGTCCATCATAGTGGGTAACGGGCGGGAAGACGGTGCACACCGCTAGTGTGGGGGGGCAAACGAGGGGGGCTTCTTTGCGAGTTCACATGCCTCTTGTGTGTATAAAAAGTCAGGGACTGATCAGAGCAGCAGATGGGGAGAAAGAAGCTCCTGGTCACAGGAACTGCACGGGGATAGCGCCCGTGAAAGTCAAGGATGCAAAGGCCTCTATCAAGCATCATAGCTAATTTGCGACAGTAGATATGGGGAGAAAGCACACCTGCCCTGCCTCGACAAAGCGCACAATTTTTTGGGGCTGATTAAGGAGTTACCGAATTCGACCTTCAACTCAGGGACCTGCTTTATCTATATCTGTAAGATCTTCCTGTTCACGTTTAATTTTTGTGACAGAAGCCTCGTTGTCTACTTGTAATTTTTCTCTGACCCTGCTTCGAGGGTCAGTGCAGGTTCAGAGAATAGTTGCAAGTAGGCAACGAGGCACCGCTCAGGAAGCACTTACAGGGTTACAGCAGGTGCCGAAGTTGAAGTTAATTTCTTTGTAACCATTTTGTAAATGGTTATAAAGAAATTAGCTTCAACTTCGGCACCTGCAGTAACCCTGTAAGTGCTTCCTGAACAAAATTCGCCCCGCTCGCGGATTCGCGGATTTTGCCACGATTTCACGAGATTTGCGGAAATCAAAATTAAGGAAAATCCGCAAATTCCGCGACCAGAACAAATTTTTGGCCCATACTTACAATTCATATACAGGAATAATTTTGACAACTTCGCATAAAACGCAGAGTTACCGAAAAACTCAGCGCTCCGCAACGAAGCAGAGTTTTTTTGTGTTTGAGCGCTCAGAATGCTTTTTCGCATGCACAGGAGTGACTTACCGGGATGCCTGCATTTGCCTACGAGATTTACCATCCATTCGCGAGCACCACGAGATTTGGTAGCCGGCTGCGAGAGTTTGTGAACACATTATTTGGCGCCACATCAAACTTCTGGCTGAAATTTTGTGAAGATCGTGATCCTGAACACGCAGAATTTGCAATCTGGAGCAGAATCTCTCTCAAGAAGCATCAAAACCTTCTTGAAATGATGATTTGGATTTCAAAAAAACATCTCAGATTGACATTTGGCTTTACTTATTTGTGCTAGGAGTCCTTTTTCTTTTTTGATTTTTCTTAAGAGGAAGCAAGTGCCCCAGAGTCTCCAACTTCCTGTTCCTGTCCATCAGGCTCCTCCCAATGCTTTGCCCATCTCCTGTTCACTTTTCATTTGGATTTGGAGCTGGGAGGATCCCTCTTTGTGTCTGCTGTTTCATATATGATTGGATTTGAGGACCTTTGGATTTGAGATTTCACAAGAAATTTGGAAAATTGGTGTTGTTTGTTTGATTAGGGCATTGCACCTACATTTTTTGTACTTTTCATTGTTTTTGTAAAATGTATTATGGTGAATGGCCTGTAGTTTCAGTAGGAGGCTAGTTGTTTCTTTGTATTTCATTTTTCTGCTAGTCTTCTCTTATAAAAGAAACATGTTGCAGGGTTCACTACATTTTCTCCAACTTTTGAAATCAATTTGCAATATTTATTTAATTTACTAGCCCAGTAGTCTGCCAATAGGCCTTTCAGACAGTAGGCCCAGAGCTACTCATGGGTACATGAAATAACTGTTTCTTTGGTGTCTGTTGAATTTAAATACCATTTAAGGCAATGGATGGCATCGGATTGAAATGCAAACATGTGTTGTTGTTTTTTTCAGTTTTTTCATGTGTATTATATAAATGCCTTTGCCATAGGCCTGCATTGTCTGTCTTTCCTTTCTTGTTGTTACGGGCTGCCTAGCCATGTGGCTGGCAGACATTTTGTGAAAGGAACCAGTGTGCTTTTGCTATAGGCCTCATTGTCTCTCTTCCCTTTCTAGTTGTTGCTGCCTGGCCATGTGGCTGGTGGCCATTTTGTGAAGGGAAAGCCATTGTGCTTCTGCATGAGGCCTACAAGCCTTCTTTGTTGTGGCCATGCCTTCTTGCTGGTTTTTGTTTTGCAAGCAATTTTTCCTTCTTTTATCCAGCAAAAAATGTAGCACAGTTCACAAATTTTCTAATAAATTTGCACATTATTAATTTATTTTGATTGATTCATTATGTGGCATAGTCTGACAATGGGTTTTCCAACCAATAGGCCCAGAGCTTTCCATGGGTGCATGAAACAACTGTTGCTGTGGTGTCTGTTGAATTTAAACATATTTTAGGGCATGGATGGCATTGGATTGAAATGCAAAAAAAATTAGTTTTTTTGCACTTTTTAATGTGTATTAACCTCTTAAGTGCTTCGAACGTTCGGCGGCCGACGGCACCACTACCTCAGGAGTGCTGCCGTCGGCCATTGAACGTTCGAACCTCATAGCTGCAATGGAACGTCCAGCACTGGAGCTGGACGTTCCATAACCGTTATGAGGTTAAATAAATGCCTTTGTTGGATGTTTGTTGTGTAACTTGCAAACTTTTCTTAGCCCTGTGGCTTTTCGCTTTTGGCATTGTTCTATTAAAGCTGTGTTGTTTAGCATGCCTTCTTTGTCTGTCCAGTGTGTGAGTGTTTTTGTAATAGTGCGTGAGACAGCATTTGCCTTGGCTGAGCCTTCTCATATGTCCATATAGGCCTGCTTGACTTCATTGTTTTCCAAGCCTACTGCTTGTTGTTGTTGTGAGGGGACATGTGGCTGGTTACATTTTTTGGTGCTAGTTAGTGAGCTTTTGTCATAGGCCTGCATGTCTTACCTTTGTTCCTCTTGGCCTATTGCTTCCATCCTTTGTCAGCTGCAGCTCCCTTAATGCTGCATCCCACGTAATGCACAATGCCAAACTGGGTCTGTGACATTTGTATTTTTGTTCTTCTTCTTTCCTATCCTTCCTAAGTGTACTTTACACTGCAGTACACTGACCAAATATTAACTGCTGTAATAAACATGATGATATTAATAACACTTACAAGTGTAACCACACACTAAATTATATATTATATTTGTTTGTTTCTACTAGTAGTAATTGAACCACAACAATGAAAGCCACATTTCACTGATGTTCTTCTTGCTTCTTTGCTTTTAGGTACACAAATGAGGAGGAGACAATATCACCCACTGTACTGCCAGACAGAAGTCCTGCTGAGCACGACGTCAAGTGACATGTAACCACAGACATCTCTTCAACTTGTGTCACTGCGTGCTGCTGACATCTTCAAGATGGCACCAAAGAAATATACAAGGTAAAGTAACAAGAAAGTTACCAGTGAGGAGAAGGCACTGCCACTCACCAAGACCGGTATGTTGCCTAAGACCTTTTTGGGGAAACCAAATATTGCGCCTGCAGCAGTGGTGTCCGGGGAACAAGCTGGGACCAGCACCCCCGCATTGGTAGACCCACCCCAGCAACCTAAGCCCAAGCCCATGTCTGTCACAGATGCAGCCAGTCTAATTATGAGTCCAACGCCGACAAGCAGTGATGTTGTCGGCGATGTTCAGCAGATCGAGCTTCCTGCAGAGAAAGAAGAAGAGCAAGCCACTCTTTTAGAAGATCCATTGTCTTCCAGATACCCAGCAAGGAAAAAGACGGTTTGTAAATTACCTTCTCCTAAAAGCCCCCCTTCTGAAGATCTAGATGGCTCTTGGAAGCCACCTCAGTCATGAGGAGACAAAGCAAGGGAAAAAAGAAGCTTCCAGAAAGCCCTAGAGTTATGGAGGTAGATGTAGAAGAGGAGGATGATGATGAGCCAGTCATCGTGGACATTAGTCTAGCACCAGTAGAGACTGACATTACCCCATCCTAAATTGGTGTGAGGGATGTGGCACTAGTACCACCAACACAGAGCATACCACCAACACCACCTCAAGCTTCCATATTTTGCCGGCAGCCATGTACATTCACTGCTAGTACCAACACTGTGACAGTAGGTACTGCAGAAAGTCAAACTTCATAGCCACCTAACAGTTCATCCAGCATTGCAAGTGGCACCAGCAGCAATGCCAGGCAGTTGACCTCCCCAGTTTGGGACTTCTTTTCAATTAGCAAGAAAGAGGTGAACATTGCTATATTCTCAATTTGTGGACAAGGTGTTAGTCAGGGTAAGCTTGGCACAAACTATGGTACCAGAGGCCAAACCACCCATCTGAAAAAAGAGCACTTCATCCAGTGGGAGGCGCCCCTTAGTGGCAAAAAAACTGCACCCATTGCACTTGTTAGGGATGAAGATGTAGAATATTCGATCCCGGTGAAAGGTAAACAAGAGGGAGCCATTTTCTCTGGTACACAAAGGAGCCCTGTCTCCAGCAGTGCAGTGTAACAGCCCACATCCTCATCAGCAACATCTCAGTGGCACAAGAGTAAGAGTCAGGCTGTGACACCAAGGGGTCCCAGGCAAGAAGGTACTGCAATGAAAAAACATACAGTGTTGATCCTAACAACATCTGATATCAAGAAGTCACCTACATCAGTGGCACCAGAATACAACAAAATCCAGCCTACCATTCTCGGCGTATTTAGGCCAGAGGGGCAAAACAAATGTAACCACCCAATGTCACGTTTGTACTATGCAAAGCTAGCTACAATATTTGTGCTGGTCCTCTTCCCTTTTTCTTTTGTGGAATGGGTGGGGTTTTGTCCTGGCACATCTAACCTGGGCTTCTATTGGAATTCTATAACACATATTAGCAAGCCCATTATCGCCATTTTAGCAGCAGTGTCCTTCCGCTAAAACGGCGATAATTTTAAGAAGGTTCTTGCTAATATGCCCCTTTGTTCCTCAACAATTGTGCATAGCATCTTATCCTAGTTCCCTTGAACAAACTTCTTTGTTTCAAAATGACTGAGAGTGGAGGTGAAAATAACCCCGTAGTGGATCTACACCTCTCAGGAGAAGAGGAGGTGAATGGAATTTTGATCCCAGCTAAATTCAGAGGTACTATCACCCTGAAACTACTAGAACATGGTTTATTGGCAAGGGGTGGCTTAGTAGACTTTGTGATTGAGGTACACAAATCAAACAAAGCAGATGCTAGATCACACACATTTCACTCTTACACAGAAGGAGATGCACCAGTGGAATATGGTCCTTGCGAGGACATAGAAGTTCCACTCACATACCAGGAACCTTTTAACTGGTTTATAAAGGCGCCTACCCCACTTAAGACACAGAGTAAGAGTAGGCCAGCTTGGAGGAAATGTGGCAACATGGCATGCATTACCAGGCTACACACCACATCATGACATTGATCCAATGCCACAACCAGAATTACTCATACAACACAAAGATTTAATTAGAATCTACAGAAACCTGACGCACTACCTCATGAGAACTTTCACAGTCCAACAAACAAGAGTTGTAACAACTAAATAACTCCACAAACATTAAATGCAGTGATGGACAAAATGCCCATGAAACGTGAACAAATACCATTCTTGGTTGCTCAGAAAATAACTCAGCTTGAGGCTGTATTCCCAAATACCACCACATTTGAAAAACACAGAATGCTTGCCCATGTGAATAAAACTACAGTTAGGGGACTGTACCGAATGTGGTACAGTCTTCGTTGCCATATATACCAGAACTCATGGTATTCCTTCATTAACAGTGATACCCGACTGATACGACTAGGTATCAGTCATAATACTAGCTAATATTAAAGGGGAAGCAGCGTCAGTGGCAATCGGCAAACACCTAAGGGAGTTCAGTCCATTGGATCAACAACATAACCTACCCAAAATAATTGAAACTGCGGATGCAAAATTAAGCAGAGATAGTTTGGGTGGGAAAGCTTTAAAACCACAACTGATGGGCAGTCTTGAAAAGGATACTACTAATCAGACATCTACTTCTAAAAAGAAGTGGGATAATAAAAAACAAGAAAACTATACAGAAAAGAGATCTCAATCATGAGGTAGATCTCCTCCACAGGAGCCCTCTGAAAAGAGGTATGATCTCAGGAATAGGAATAATTTTAGGAAACCTGACAGGGATCAGGATACTGATACACATTCCTCTTGTCCCTTTCAGGGCTCAATGAAAACCTCAGAGAGAGAAGGAAGGTCAGAATACGTAGAAGATAAAAATCATACAGGGTGGGATGGGGAGTCAACCCACCATGTAATCCCGTTAAAAGTTTCACCAAATGTTCAGAGGCAATACCCTATGAAGCAAGAAGCTAAAAAACAGGCCAGGGAGATCTTAGATCAACTTGAATACCAAGGGGTGATCGAAAATTGCACCTCACCATTGAACAATACTTTGTTTCCCATATCAAAATCAGATAATTCATGTTGTCTAGTTTTAGACTACAGAAACTTAAACACTTGCACAAAGACATTAGCTGTCCAAAATGCACACAGTGCCGCATTAATGAATAACATTGTGCGTAAAAAATACAAAACTACACTTGCTATCTCAAATTGATTGTTCTGCCAAAATATAGCCCCTGAAAGCATTGTAGGCGTTAGGGTTCCAGCAAAAATGTTGTCATCTCCCCAGGGGTATTCTCAGCAAGAGTAACTGAGTTACTCCAACATTTTGATGAGGAAGCATTGTCCTATGTCGATGATATTTATCTGACAGACGATGACTTAAAAAGGAACTTGACCATGGTGACCACCATTCTAATGGGATTCCCTTATGAGGGCTAAAAAATGTACCTTTAAAAAAATCAAAAATAGACCACCAATTTCTTGGATACAAGCTTTCAAGTGAAGGGAAAAGCCTGGCAGTTATATTTTTAGAAAAGAGTGAGCTGATCCAATGTCCAAAAACATTAAAAAACTTACAATCAATACTGGAATTCTAAAATTTCGGCAAAACATACATTTGGATTACGCAGAAAGAGTAAAACCTTTCTACAACTTAATAAAACCTGACTTTTCAGTAAGACATTGGACACAGGAACGTTCCAATATCCTACGTTCATTACAAGAAGACATGATTGATTCCAAACATTTACAGACACACGTAAATGCATGCACCGTGGCGATCCGTGTAAAGGCGTGTCTATGCAGGTACACTTACTTAACTTTCAATGAAGGCGAAACAGTACTGATCACATACAAATCACACATGTACACAAACGCAGAAATGCGTTTCACTTCAACAGAAAAACTCCTGCCAGCAGTTTAGACCGCTGTAGCAAGAGAATGAGCACTGGCTCGGGGGAAACGCATAATTGTCATAACCTCAGTACTGGCTTTAGAAGCTGTTACAAAGGCTAGCATTCCAAATGCAAAAGCTTTACATCCAAAATGGATACAATGGGCTAATTCTCTTACTGCAACGGACATTGAATACAGATTTGATCCAAGTTTAAAAACACAAGCATCTCTGCAATACAAATAAGAATATCCTCTACCAAATGAACTATTAGCTCTAGATCAGTATGAATATATTATTCACACTGCCGGACCTGCTCAACCGACCATAGCGAGTAAGCAACAATACTGCGCGGCATGTGCTATTTTTAAAGCTTGCATGCAGGATGGAAAGTTCTATCTGAGTTGCACTAAAACGCAATCTCAAGGAGACTGCACGGCTCAATTGGCAGAATTAAAAGCGCTTATACTGGCACTTGTAAATATAGATCACAAATTCCCCACACTAATTGTGTGTGACTCCTTTTACTGTGTATTGTCGTACAATGAGTACTTACATCATTGGGAAATAAACGAGTTTAAAGATGCGAAAGGTGGCACAATTAAGCATAAAATGCAATGGGAACAGGTAGTTGAGTTGAAAAACAAACTAACAAGGGCTCACATGATGCATACACTGAGTCATCAACGTGATGACATTAATGTTGAAAGGAATTCATTGGCTGATGAAGCCACAAAGGGGGCTGTGCGGAAGGCTTTCGTAGCTGCAATCACTCGTTCTAAAACAAGAATAGACAGTGATTTCATTATGGCTGGCATTGCTTCTCTCAAAGGCAACTCAGCAGTACCTAAAAAATGTCCACTCATGTACTCCTACATGTTAGATGCACAAAACATTTCATATGCTCAAATTCCTGAAGTGGGGGACAGAGTAATACCAAATATGGATAGTAGTCAAGGTTTAATACTAGCAGTACACAATGGTTTGGGCTCTGCGCGCACACAGGCATTACAGTGACTATTTCTTTATTGAAACAGCTCTATTAGTGGCCAGATCGAACAAAACAAACTAAAGACTATGTCTTGAAATGTGACATCTGTCAGCAATGAAAGGATCCACCATAACACGCACGCCACAGACACCACTAATAAAATCTGACAAACTGCATGTTTGCATTTGGACCACTGCAGCCCCTTACAATCCAATGAGTCCAAAAAGGATATCATGGTTGCAGTGGATTCATGCTCCAGATTCCTATTAGTTTTGCCTCAGCACTCAGCTGACGCTCAAACTGTTATAAAAGATTTATAGGGACATACACAGTAGGCACATTACATTCTGACCGTGGCCCGGCGTTTAGCACTCAGACTTACAAAGAGGCAATGGAAAGTATGGGTGTAGAATTGCTGTACTCCTCTCCATACCGTCCATAGGGAAATGTGGTTGTGGAGAGGAAAAACCGGAACTTAAAGCAATCTTTAACAGCTATGGTGTTAGGAAAGGGTGATAGTTGTGTAAATCACTTATATGGGGTGCCGAGAGCCCTTAATAACCAGCCAAGAAGTTCTTTAGGGGGTCTCACTCCATATGAGGTCCTATTTGAGGCGAGAATGTTGGTATCTGATCTTGATTGTGAAGGCACAGTGGTAGAAGGGAAACCATTTGATATCCATGATCGTTTTTTTTTTTTACTGGATCTGAATGAATCCAGGACAAGACAAAGAAACGTCCTTTTAAAACAGACCTCCACTAGGGAAATCAAGGCAGTAATGGAGAAAACTGTCTGGATCCCAAAAGTCGGGGATCTGGTCAAAGAAAAATAGAGGACATTAAAGAATTCGGACTATCCTACAGAAAACCTATACCGGTCCTAGCAGTACAAGGAAAAAGAACAGTACTTCTGCTGCCTCATGCCAGGAAAAAGGAGAAGAGAATTGTCTCGATTGACTTAATCAAACCACACTATGTGGCCAATACTGAACAGTAGGCCTTGTGGACTCCACAGTAGCAGACGCCCTCCTCCCGCTACAATCCAAGAAGTTCAAACAGAAAGACTCATCATGTTTGAAGAGCCTGCTGTACGGAATGATAGACTATGCAACAATTCTATGGAACTTGCTCCTCTTAAACCCGAACTTCAAAATTCAACTCAAAGCAACATCCAAGTTGCAATTAGAGAAAACACAGATGTCTACATGAACATGCCTCAACGACAACAAAATACAATTTCAACAAATCCAAATGCGATTCCAACAATTGATCGAACTGCTTCTGGCTACTTCATGAACTTTGATATGTTTCTTTGGATCCAAGTGAACTGGAAACAACACCAGCCCGACAATCACTCAAGCAACAAATCAAAAACGTTCTTCACTTTCTTCAAAAGACATACCTGGTATCGCCTTGGGTAGAATTCTGGGTAATTACTGGGGTACTTAGTTATACCATTTAGCATGCTTATTATTGGAAGATACCTTCAGTAAAGCTATACAGCCCAAAAGGTCAACTTGATTTTAAAGCCACATCAATCATCACATTATGAACAAAGACACTTGTCATCAGTGAACATCACAGCAGTTCCTATACCGGACAGTATAGTTTGGGACAAGGTTGATTTCGATATATTCGGCCCGACGGACCTTTTAAAAATTCCTAATTTATTTAAAATTTCATTAAGTGATATAATTACCTCCAGTGCTTTTTCTAATGATTGGGACACTGAAACTGTTAATAACATGTTGTCTCACCTGGAAAAAAAACTGCAGCATTTCCCAATACTGAAATGGTAGAAGATAATTCAGACTAAGACGTATTGTACTGTTACCAACATTATGGTCATCATTTCTTGCACAAATCTATTTCACCTAGAAATGTTTTTGAATACTATTAGTGGGAGCATTGTCCCCTACCACCAAATAGTAATTCACATACCTTTGCACAGAAATATTTATACTGTTCAGGGTTTAACACTGCAGACCAAACCCCATAATATTATAAGGTTACACCAATATTGGCACTGAAAATTATGCTGACGAACACCAAACAAATTTACTCTGCTTCCTTTATTGCCCAATTGTCTGAACAGGGGTTTGACCTATATAAGGACACAACAGACTTAAATTCGGTCTAGGGATCAAGGGACTGGCAGGTACAGGGAGCAGAAGCACTATTTAGAGCATGCCTCATTCCACAGCCGATGATATTTGTAAACAAAACTGTGCAACAGACATCCTGGCTTGGATTAGCCAAGATAAAGGACCTTAATACACCTCAGTTTCCAACACCATCACAGGGGTGGCAATATTCGACTTCACAGGATGGGGCAACAGTAGATAACTTTTTAAATTACAATAGAACATACCCAAATCGGGAAGAATGGGTGGTTTGGCCTTCAGACACGAATATATGTCATAAGAGATTCTTGGGTATCACCGAAATGTACAGTATCCACAGGCCATGTTATGTACAAAGAGAACACCCAGGGGTAGTGACATCCTACAGTGTTGGGAAGTTGTGCCTTGATTGGCTAGAAACCTCAACACTCGCAGAAGTGAAAGAACACTTAACCTTACTCACACAAGATATAAATCTTAGGGATTTTTTATTAGGTCCCAGAAAGATACATCAGAAACATTTCAGATATGCTGGCATTTATACTGCCTACAATGAAATCTGGAAAATATCCCAACACAAGGCCGCAGAGAGAATACCGAAAATAGACCGTATTAACTTGGAAAAAATCATTAGCTGTGGTAGAAAATGGGTTAACAAATTTGACCTCCAGAATATATTCTTTAGGCAACATTGGGTCTTGTGCGATAGACATCCTAGAACAAGATTTGGCCATATTACAACACAGGCAATCTTATTTACGTTCTATCACGTTATTGAGCTGGACGCTGCAATCATTGCTTGCAGGCCCTGTGCCTTGGTGTGTTATAAACAGTACGTCTCTGTTTTCGCAATATAATCTAACAGATAAACAGGTTGAATTGGCACAAACGGAAGTTAACTATACAATGCTGCGTATTGAAAAACTGGACGGACTACCATTTACAGTAGCGGAAGCTCCATTCACTGAATGGCTTATCCATGGCCATATAACTCTACCGGTCACTACATTTCAGTTTCAATATTTCCTTGAGCAAAGGCAGGTGGGAAAATATGAAAAAATGGGTAGGGATTACATTAAGGAATCCTGGGATTTACTATACAGATTTCGATGCCGGAGTGGGGATCGAGAAGTGTTTCTAAGTGGTCTAAACTGCAAGAACGCTTTGAGCGGTTCTCTCATGTGCCAGGACATTACATTGCATGGGGCTTGTAATGGGTCGGTAGCAAACTTGTTCTGCCACATGAAAGGGACTCCAGCTGCCGTGATTAAACCTGTGTTTTAGCTTCTCTCAAATGGGAGTTACTTGATGCTGAACGATCAAGGTTGCTGTGGTATGCTTCCAGGCATTGCCTCTCCGTTCACTGTGAACTCCAGGTTTACTTGCTGTATTCAAGTATTGTTTTCCCCAACAAGTTCAGTCAGGGAGGCACCATTATGGCCTTCGTTGAATGTTTCTTTTATACAATTCGATACTTTGAGCAGACTGAAAGCCATGCTTTTACAGCAAACTGTACCCTTAACCTCTGCTCAAGAGACCTTTGATCTTCAAATCGCAAGGACCTCGACTGAGATACAGGCACTTATACGTACAAACTGCCCCATTCACTATGCAGAAATGGTGGGTCGTATCTTTAATATGTCTGATACGAGTTGTATTGTAGACCTATTTAAGACCATAAGGTCAGGATTTCTTAGCAACTTTCAGACAATCCTCAGAGTTGTTCCAAACTTTATACACTCCGTATTTGGAAGCATCTTTGGAGGTCTACCTCTGATCCTGCTCTCAATTGCAGGAATCCTGATTGTCATTTATCTGATACGCAATGGACGGCCCAATCACCAACGGGATGGCGAATGCACTCCTGGAGTGGAAATACCGTGAACGCATGGTACAGCATTCTAGGCACACATCGCATACGGGAACTGAGCGCCTCTTGGTTCCTATCGCTTAGACCAGTGTGGATGGACAGCATCTTACCTGTTCTTCCATGCTTGTTTTGCAGGGACGAATGCGTGTTGGACCTCTCTCTATCAGACACTTGCCATGGACACGCCTGTGGGCTTGAATACCAGGCTGGAACCCTTGAGGTCTCATGCTCGGCAATGTCTTCAGCGTATTCCTATACTAACGACCTCATTCCTTGAGAATCCCCAGGTGCCTTTTACAACTGGAGTAAGGTTTAACTCCACCATTAGCACCACTAGCAGCCAGGTATCGACTACAGCACCGGCTGCCTCTACACCGGTTGTTGGCAGTACTGAATATCATCTGTGCTCCATTGACATAGTCTGTGAGGTGTTACAAGGACCGTCCCCTGCAGCACCAAGCAGCGATGATTTTGCATCTCCCAGCCAGGACATTCAATCTATAATTGACTCATCGTGTGCTGGAAAATATTTTTTTTTTTCTTTTTTCTAAACTTAAATACATTTGGAACATTTCCTAAAAATTGACACTTTCTCGCTGAAAAGCATGGCTTTTGAGGCTTGTTGGAATTCAACTCATATAAACAAACTCAATTAGGACTGTGGCTTAACGGAAAATTCTAACAAACTAATTTCGTAGAAAGGAAAATGTTCTTCTCTTTTTCTTTGTAAGCTGTTTTTTAAAATGATTTTAAAACATTTTTTTATGAAGGTCATTGATAAATGTCTTATGCACTACTATCTAGTACAGAGAAGAGTTCATTTGCATTTTTATCATTGTTGACTGTTGGGAAGAGGAGTGGGTATTACGTTTCATATAGGTACCCTAATGTAGACCCGGGTAACATTATAACTCTTCACCCACAATATGTCCCCTACACTACACTGTAACAAACCCTTTTAGGATTGAACCTTTTACCTAGTTCTAGTCCTGGGTGCAGAAGGAGGGGTTCTCCTAAACAATAGAGTCCTAAAACTCTAACAATAGACTCACAGGGTATGAATGAATATTCATAAGAGTTCTTAGAAACTAGGCTGGGGCTACATCACCTTCTTCCCCTTATCATATATACATGGTTCATCCCATACGTCATCCTTAAACATAACAATGGCTAATACAAGCAGCAAGGGCCAAAGGCACCTTAGATACTTTTGGTATAAGTACAGCACCTCTTGCTAGTGTTGGTTAATGGGAACCGAGACTTCCAGGCCGACACACTGACCAGGGAAGCTGAGGGACCTGCATGCAGATGATCCAGCTGACAGTAGTCTGAATATCCCTCCAGCATTTCCAACTTGAGATCAAGAAGGGCTTCTACATTCTCACACTTCAAGTAAAGGGTTCGACTAAATCCTAGAGGGATTCTTGTATTCACACCTACTCACATGCTAGTTACACTTAGGTACATCTAGATAGGCATCGCAGGAGTATGCACACTTTTATCATGCATTTTATATTCATGTATTTATTCATGCTTATTGCAAGATGGTAGAACTGTGCTATCCTGTTATTTATAATCTACTGCTAATCATGTATCTCTACTACTGATTGTTACAGCTCATATTTTTTACACGAGAATAACAACTGTTCAATAAACCCTTATTGAAATGCCCAATACTGTTTGTCTGTGTATTCTGTGTATTTCTGAGATAATTTAAAAGAGCACGAGTGATTGACCAAAAAGTAGTACATTGTTTCCACAATCTTGAGGGATCAGGGTTGTCATTTTCTAAGGTTGCCAGAAACTATTCTCTCTCTGATAAGGGGAGGCACTAATGGCACTGTGAGCTAGCTAAATGCTAATAGGCAGACATTTCTCTGTGGGGGCGCATGGAACAAGTCTACCAACAATCCTACAGTTTATGTTATCCAAATGTGCAGGTCCTGCATGGCTACTATCTAACTACACAACAGTAGCACAGCAGGAAGATGAGGATGGAGATTTAGGTCATGGGAGTAGTGTGTTAGATGACCTACTTTTCGGTGAACTACCAGAGTTTGAAGACAAGCTCTACTACCCTGACAACTAGGATGTTACATTGTTTCTTGCTCATTTACTTTTATTACTTTTGTGTGTCTCTGTCTAGTTTGAATCACCAACAATCCATCAACATGTGTTACTTTTTTGATGCAGGATTGGAGTTGCAACTGTGTGCAGTCAGTGAAGAAGTAAATCCACTCTTCAGAGTCCTGCTCCAGTCCACTTCTGACTCACCCTAAATCCATTTCCCTTAAACCAGGCATTAGATGGAGAATAGTACAAGAAATGTGTGCCTGCCTCATTGAGCCCCTCCAAAGAACCTGACTATAGATATCCTCCTATCTGAGCCGAAAGGTACTGTCCCTTAGGAACAGGTAAATGATGGCATGAATTGGATGCTAACTCCGAGTGATTGGTGTTTGTATTGTTGTTGTGCATGAAGTCTACTAGCATAATCTACACACAAATAAGTGACTCAAGTGTTTCCCTTCTTGTATCGCAAGGTTTTTTATTTTTGGTGATAATTCCAACCCAAAAGGGTTTCTGCTTGTTATTTTATGTTCCGGTGGTTGTCAAAATTGTCGTCATTACTGTGAGAGTTCTCTCCTGTATTATGCATTTGTGGTTGTTAGTATCGCGACCTGATGCCCCATCTGGCACGTTTGTTATCCGTGTTGTCCTCCCTCGTCCTGCGTGTGCTCAGTGCTTTACCGCTACGTACATAACGAATTATCACAGAAAATAAGCAACCTCGAGATACAGCTCATAGCCCTGAGGAAGTCGAGGGGTAATCCCATGAAACAGCAACAAAACACGTGTTGGCTAAGAATCAGAAAAAGTAAAGTACGGAATGGCTTTAGCTTACAGAAGGACCAGAATAAACAACCTTGAAATGCACAACAAAAAGGAATTGTGATTTATAAACCTACCATTTATGTTTGTAATTACTTTACGTGTGCAGAGGATTTGCATTTACTGTTCTAGTGGCCATTTAGACCACTTATTTGGGGATCTGGTGGTTTTTCCCTACCTTAATGCATTGTACGAGATGTCATATTATAACCTTAACTTTTATGTGACAAGACCTTAGAGCGCCCATTTCCTATTTCCCACCACCAGCTCTGTTTAGCACAATACCAATATAATTAGCTACTCACCAAGCACCAAGACCTCATTACCTAGCAGGTCCATCAGGTCCTGCTCCCAGTCCGGGATGTTGGACAACGGTGCATCAATTGGTTATGGGTGAGCCGGACCCAAGAGCATCGAAATGTTGCCCACGCACCCTCGCCCACCGCCGGTGATGCTCCTGGAGCACGTACTCGGACCCAGGGCTGCCGTCTGCTGCTAGGGTTAAGGGGACGTGGCGCTGGATTAAAAAAACATTGGGGCCCCCTTCACCTCACTGAATAAGGCCCTTGGCTGTACCACTTGTGGGCTTCACCTTCAGCAAGGAAGGTGGTCGTGGCTCTCACTCCTCGGCCTCTTCCCCTGGCTATTATTTTTTCTAAGGCTCTTCGCCATGGTTCTGGGTAGGTGGGGCAGAAAAGAAAATGTAGGAAGTAATACAGTAAGTAAAAGAATTTAAAAAGGCAAGTCATTGTAAAAGATTGAAAAACGCCCTAAAAAAACACAAAAAGTAGAAAAAAAAAAAAAAATATACAATCAGGAATAGAGAGGAATAGATAATAAATAAAAAAGATCTGAAAAAGTTTCTAGAAACAAAGGATTGAAAATATATAGGGAGGATAGAAAAACAGGCTCAGAACCATAGAAAAAAAGAGAAAAACAAGATGGCCATGTGGTGTAGTGAAGTTTGCGCGATATTTCCCCCAAGCTCGCAATAAGCATCCCTGAACACGCACTACGCATTCCTGAACGGCAAAAATGCATCATGAAATGGCTGAACAAGTAATTCCACGTGTTCGTGGAATTAGCGTTGCTCGCTAAGTTTTTTTGCAACTTTGCAGAATTCCACGTAGCGCAGCTACGCAAACTCCGCCAAGGCTTAATTCATAATGCAGACCACACAGTGCTCAGATTGTGAACATATTTAAAACACACATAACATAAGACACCACACAATTCCCAATCGTTGTATTAATTTCTTCAAGAAGTGCACGGGACCAGGGAAGAGTGGACTAGAACACAATTAATTAGTGTTAAGTATGCAAGTCAACCAAAAGGTAGGCTTTGTTGACATTTCAATCCAGTCAATATTTAGGTCCTCATCAGTACATAGTCATCTAACTACCACACAACTTTAGCTTGAAATGCAAAATAAAACAGTTTTTCATATTTGGACCTTCAAATAATTTGTTAACTTCACATGATCGCCTCTCATTTCTTAGATCTACAGTACCTATAGCACCAGGGAGCTCTGTATAGTAAACAACTCCCATATTGTTCCTAAATCATTCAAAATATCAGTTCCTAAACCTCTTCCTTATTTTGATGTCATCTTGAGAATAACAAGCAGTGATGTTCTATATTAATCACCTTGCAAAGAGTGGTTTCTTACAATAAATAGAAGTACATTTGCAAAATAAACTCACTCTAAGACTAATCGGAGTGATAGCTAATCACAGAATGCAGCTTCATTCCTCTCACTTTCCTCTCTAAAGAGAATGGTTGCTCTACCACATTAGGCTTTTAGAGAGGATTTGAATTGCCAGTTTACCAATAGAATAATTATTTGGGCCCAGCAGGATAATTTTAAATAAAATCTTATTAGGGCTCAAAAGTTAAAATGAATAAAAGAGTGTATTATGGTCAGAACTAATATTTTGTATCCATTTAGGGCAAAGAGTAATATAGCTGGGTCTGAACTGGGGTGGCAAAGTGAGCTAAAGAACGATGATGGATTCAACCCTGATCTGTGAGTGTCGGAAAGGTTTCATTGCTTTGTCCATCATCTCCTTGTGTTAACTTTATAAAAATTGTATTTTCCGAATTGTGCCTAAAAATCTGACTTTATCATCAAAGATTGCTTTTAATTAAAGTTCTTTAGACACCAAACTTGAAGTTCGTACCTGCTCCCAATTAAAGTAACAAGTTGACCTATTATTATCCTTAGGTAGAGGAAGGCCTCGCAGTATTAAAAAACAAATGTTGGAATTTTTCACTACAAGGACATATAAAACTTAAAAGTGCATCTCCATCTTTTCAAATACACTGCATCCTACCCTTTTGTCTGTTTAGGGCCTGCCCTAGCGAGCCAATCCACTGTCAAATCCTAAGCCCTCCTACTCCTTGAATAACTTCAACTTTTCACAGCTCAAGGCCATCCTATCCTAGGTCACCTCAGGCCTGACTACTCACCTCTGCTGGGCCAATACTTGGGAAGTGTATGTTTGTGAATGTTCATCACTGTGTGTAGAGTTTGATAGGTTCTCCTAGGTTTTTGTAGGTTCAGTCCCTGCTCAAGTAGTCTCAACATGTTTGATTCTGTGCCCGGGTAGCTCATTCAATCCAGGTTTTTACCTCCAATTATGGGATTTGTAGTCCATTCATTATAAAATTAAGATGATTAATCCCAGAAATAAGAACAAAAGCCTGGCATGGATTACTTTTTTAAGGTATCAAGCATGGACCTGGAAAAGGTAAAGCTCTGCTGCCAGCCATTCACACCATGGCGCACTCAAGTGTGGCAGTGAAGAGGTGTCATTTACCCACTCCAATGCCATAAATTCCATGCCTTTTGACCACCGCCATTTCACCCTTAAATTTTGGGGCAGTTAGTGTATCTCCTTTGCAGTAAGAGAATGGTGACAAGGAGCAAGGACGAGTAAATCACACATATGGAGGACAGAAGTCAAGGCATGCAGCATGGACTGCCTGGGTGGTGTCTGCTGTTGTATGCTCTTACGCAGCTCCCATCCAGTGCTAAGATTGAGCTAAATGGCCTGTAGCAAAGTTTGAGTGGGCTCTAAAACTGGCAGAACAGACAAGGCATATTGTGGCCAGCAAACTGGGCCTACAGGGGAGATAAATCTGCACCCTGCACCAGGAAACCCAGTCAGGGTACTTCTCATAATGAAGTGGCACACAGAAAAAAACCTACCCTTGCTATGTGGTATTTTAGACTTGGTCATTATTCAAAAGCCTTTCATTTTATTGGAGCAAACAAAAATGAAAGCTGACCAGGCCATCCTTTCCTCCCTAGTCCTCCCTTTATCTGTGACTCTGTACATGGATTCAGGAAAAACAGGAACCTCTGTGACTTCTGTTGGCCAACAATCAAGGTCTATATATTAGGCCGTGCTTGCATAACAAAAACATTGCAGTCCTACCGACAAATACTTTCAAGTGGCCTCAGCCTTTTGGTTTCCTCTATTGACTTTTTTTTCTTTCCATCACTGCTTTCCTTTCTTGTAATCTTCTTTTGGCAACTAATATTTCCAGCAGTCATAATTCTCAAATGTATACAAAGGACGGTTTTATAGTTGAATATCTTATTTAAAACAAATAATGTAATTAATAGAGAGGAATGTGAAATGTATCCATGAATTGTCAACTCAGTTGAACTTTGTGAGACTATTAGTGAGCAGTTCCACCTGCACTATTAGGATGCGACCACCTTATGGGCAGTCGGAAATATCCATGTTACGATTGCAGCTTGTGCAATTGCTGGAAATGGGACGTAGCACATGCTGCAATAGAAAAATAGATGTTTTAGTGAAAATGGTTACTAGCTATCACCCATGGTCACATAAGATCTACGATTTTCTAAAAAACACTGGTACTTGCTAACATCTGACCCTGATTTAGGTGTGCATATTACTAAGAAATCCAGTGTTATATACTGTAAGGGCCGAACATTGCTTAATATTGTCAGCCCCAGTTATCCAAAATCTAAATATGGAGAACTGACTTGGCTGCAGACACTTAATATGGGCTCATATAAGTGTGGTATTGGCAGCAATTGCAAACTAGCTTTACATGGTAAACTGGAATTTGAATATAATGGGTCCAACAAATATCAAATCAAACAACATATTGACTGTTCTACAAAATTTGTGGTCTATGTTATCAAATGTAAGTGCAAAAAAAATGTATATTGGGAGCACTATATGATGCCTTAATGACCACATATCAAAACACCTCAGAGCATTACGTAACCAGGATGCCAGGTATCCTATAGTGACACATGCCCTAGAATGCACAGCACAGAATACTAAGCTGTCCTTTACCTTCTATGGTATTAAGGCGATGCCATATGATAGTAGAGGAGGTAATAGAGAAATAAGAGTGCTACAATGTGTAGCCCAATGCATTCTTAAATTACATGCAGTAGAAATGAGCATTAACATGGATTCAGAGCTACAATATAAAATTGTAGTTATCCTAACGGGTGATATATGCTCTCAATCTGTTACATCACACCGCAAATGACATGTTTGTGTGCGTTTGATATGCTGGGGCTTTATTTCACATGTACTATGATACCTGTTGCCTAGGATAAGTGGTAGTCCTGAGGGGTCCCCTTATGACCTAATGTCTGTATTTCAGATCTGCCAAGCATAACATATGTGTATTGTTCCTAACATGCTACACTGCACTTAAAATGAGCTGCATGTTTGGGACTGTTAAGATGTGGTTCTACTATTATTAGGGCTAATATTGAACAAAACCTTTCACATACACACTACAAGTAATATGATTACTATTCGCTTGACGCAATGGGGAGTTTCCGGATGGGTTCCCCAATGAGTTAATGGTTGCATCTAGATTTTCTTATAAAAAACAATAGACGTGTACTATTAGTTGCTAATGAGCTTATGACTGTATTCTGAAGAATAAATGTGTTGTCTGTTACTCTCTTTTTCACTGCAATGAACATTAAGGGGCCCATTATGATGTCGGGCGGATTGCCCCCGCCAGGCTGGAGGTAGCCACCGCCGGCCTAGCGGGGGAAATCCACCCAACATCATCTCCAGAATTCCCCCGCCATATTAGAATGGCGGGGGGACCGTGGCGGTCGGAAAGACCGTCCGCCGCTTTTCCGTCATGGTCGCCTTGTGAATATGGTGGCGGTGTCTATTAGACTGTGCCAGCGATATTAGCATGGGCTTTGAGGCATGCAGTCTTCACTTTGGGGGCCCCCTGCGGGCCCCCAGAGTAAAGGAGGGGTGGGGGTTGCACACGGGGGTACCTGTGGTACCCCCCTTTATTTGCATAAACAAAGCAGCAGGCACTGCGTGGTGCCTGCCGCTTTGTTTATGCAAATGCTGAAATGCATTTTTAGCATTGTGGCGGGCGGTGCTGAGAGCACCGCCCACCACAATGCTAAAAATGTGTCAAGTACCTGAGTTCCAATGATGGTTTCCGCAGGAGCCGATGCTAATCCTCTAACCCCCACACCCCAATACCAAAATCATATTGATTCTGACAGCAAGGAGGGGGGAAAGGGGAAGTGGAATTAGAGAGAGAAACACGCCACATCTTCTGCCTGAAGGGGATTCTGCTTCTGCTATTTTCTTCTTCCTGTCAAAAGAGTTATTATGCAGCCATGTACATACATATAATAATATGCATTCTCTATTTTGTCCTATGGTTAAACTCTAAATTTTTCTGTCTATGTTACCTTAACCTTTAGGGTGGCTAGCGGTTCTCTACTGTGTTCTTGTACTGGTTCGCTCTCACTTACTGTAGTGTTGAACCTAGAACATAAGACACCTGATTATTCTTCACTCAATTTTACTGTAGACATGACCTATGAGCTTCCTGAATCTGGTTACCTTAACCTTATCCTCACAGTCTTTACAATGGAACCTTATAAATACAATACAAAGAAGTTTGGAGAGCTGGAGGAGTCTTCTCTAAAGGTGGTAAATATCTTTATATATATATATATAATGCACACCTACTTGCAGATATCTCTATAGTTGACTTGTACCTTCTCCAGTATGCCGACTCACACTTGAGTAAGAAGTCTTTACTTTAGTCTTTAAAGATAATTACGCAGTTCGGGAATTTCTGGAATTAGCCTTCAAGAACTGGCCTTCGGAAATTGAGTTCTTTACCCAGTAGGCTTGTGACGAAATGTCACTTTCCTTGTTGAAGAAAAATTATACAAATATCCACCAAAAGAAGTATACAGGATAACTCACCACAGAAGCGGTAAGCTGGAATATGAATGTGAGTGGATTTCTACTCACAAACTGCCTCAAATCCGAAAACTGAAGCGCCACAGGAACAAGAGCAGCCGCTTCGTGAAAACTAATAGTTGAAGTGCGCAGTTTACAATCAGTAAACGCGCGACAACAGCTGCAGTGATTTACTGGCAAACAAGTAGACCGGCAACCGGTTTGGTAACATCAGCGGCCATCTTGGGATCCCTGCAAATACATCGTATAAGATTCCTATGCACCATTTGGGACCAGCGCTTGGCAAGATTTGGAATGGTTTGCCCAAAACCATGTCGCTGCAGGCTTGAAAGGACCATTACCATTCCTGAAACATCATGAGGATTAGCAGATCTAAAGGTATCAGAGAGACCAGTGGGGACTATCCTAACAGTACCCCCCACCAAAACTCCTCCCTCAACTTCCTTGGGTTTCAGTGGGTGTCTTTTATGAAATTCCCTTAGCAATCTGGGCGAATGAATATTGTCCACTGGTTCCCATGTTCTCTCTTCTGGACCAAAACTTTTCCAATCCACTAGGTAAAACAACTTATCCTTCCTAATCTTGGAGTCTAGGATCTGTTTAACCTCATATTCTTCTTCGGACTGAATCTGCACTGGACCTGGCGGGCCTTTCTGTCTCAAATTGGGAGGGCTTTTCCTGAACAAGGAAACATGGAAAACTGAATGAATCTTAAATTTCGGGGGAAGCTGTAATTTCACACTGACGGGATTTATTACTTTTTCTAACGAGAAGGGGCCTATGAAACTTGGCTGAAAATTCCTATTCCCCTTTAATCTCAGGTTACGTGTAGAAACCCAAACCTGATCTCCTGGTTCATAACTAGGACGTGGGCGTCTTTTCTTATCAGCATTTTTCTTATAGGAAGTCTTGGCCTTATTTAGATTAACTGTGGCCTGTTTATACACTTGTTGTAAATTCTGTATCACTTCCTCAACTGCAGGAACATCACTGTCTTGTCTTCCTATCATGGTGTTTGAATGCCTACCAGAATTTAGGTAAAAAGGGGAAAATCCTGTACTGGCATGGACCGCATTGTTATATGCAAATTCAGCCGCCCAAAGGATGTCTGGCCCTCGGTTTCATGGTCCATCAGAAACAAGTGCAATTACTGCTCCAATTCCTGATTCACCCGTTCCGTTTGACCGTCAGTCTCCGGATGGAAACTGGAAGACAAACGAGAATCAATGTTCAGTTTTTTCAAAAAGGATCTCCAAAATCGAAATACAAATTGAGGTCCCCTGTCAGATATAACCACTCTAGGAATACCATGCGCTCTCACAATGTGTGGTGTGAAAAGTACAGCTAATTGAGGGGCATTTGGAAGGGAATTCAAAGGCACAAAATGGCTCATTTTGGTGAAATGATCTACCACCACCCAAATGACTGAATAACCATGACTAGAGGGAAGTTCTATGATAAAATCCATGGATACTGTGTGCCAAGGATATGGGGCAGATGGCAATGGCATCAATAATCCCTGAGGAGCCTGCCGGGTAGTTTTTCCCTTAAAACATTGTTCGCAAGAGGCCACATATTGTCCCACCTGAGCTTCCATTGATGGCCACCAAAAATCTCGTCGAATCAATTCCAAAGTCTTTTTGGTACCTTTATGACCAGACAACAGTTCATCATGAAAATGTTGAATAATCAAGTTTTGTAATTCTTCAGTTGGAACAAAAAGTTGTCCTTGTAAAAATGGTCGACCTTCCTTTATCTCATGGTTATCACTCTGCTGTACCCATTCTGCAAGATTTAGAGAGGCATATTCTCGATTCAGACGCTCTTCAAGATCCGCAAATTGAACCAAACCAATGATCTTTTCTCTGGGAATGATAAACTCGGTCTGTAGCACAGACGCATCTTCCTTGATATCCAGACGCGACAAGGCATCCACCTTACCTTTGCTAGAGCCAGGCTTATAAGTGAGAATGAAATTATAGTCAGCAAAGAAAAGTGACCATCGCAACTGTCTTGGCGTCACAGTTCAAGCCGACTTCAAAAACTGAAGATTTCGATGATCCGTATATACGGTGACCTCATGCCTGGCTCCCAATAGATAATGTCTTCACTCACGGAACGCATCCTTAACTGCCAACAGTTCCTTGTCTGCAATTGAATAACTTAACTCTGCAGGAGTCAACTTGCGAGAGCAAAAGGCCACGGGATGAAGCTGTCCTGTTGTCTTGTTTCGTTGAGAAAGGATTCCTCCTAGAGCTGACTTTGAAGCATCGGCTTCCACAAAAAAAGGCTCTTCAGGGTTGGGGTGTCGTAGTATCGGAGCAGAGATAAACATTCCCTTTAAATTCTTAAAGGCATTCTCGGCTTCCTCAGTCCAAACAAATTTTGCTCCTTTCTTCAACAACTTCGTCAAAGGGGCAAACTTCTCCGAGAATCCTTCAATGAAACGACGGTAAAAATTAGCAAAGCCAATAAAACTCTGCACCTGTTTTACCGAGAGAGGGGACGGCCAATTCTCCACCGCCTTCACCTTAGATTCATCCATGGCGATGCCATCAGGAGAGAGTACGAACCCCAAGAATTCCACCTTTTGAGCATTTTTACACACACTTCTCCAATTTGACAAACAACTGGTGTTCCAATAATTTCCTCAATATCCACCGAACACGTTCAATATGATCCTGAAGATTCTCGGAGAAAATAAGAATGTCGTCAATATAAACGACCGCAAAACAATCCAGACACTCCAGCAACACATCATTCACAAAATACTGAAAGGCTGCGGGAGCGTTACAGAGTCCAAAAGGCATGACCTGATATTCGAAAAGCCCCAGTTGGGTGAGGAATGCAGTCTTCCATTCATCTCCTTCTGCAACGCGGACCAGATGGTAAGCACCACGCAGATCTAATTTAGTGTAATATTTGGCCCCTTTTACTCGATCTAGCAGCTCAGAGATCAAAGGCAATGGATAACGGTTCTTTTTCGTTGCTGAATTTAGTCCTCTATAATCGATGCAAGTTCTTAAATTGCCATCCTTTTTTGGAAAGAAAAATAACGGAGATGAAACCGGAGATGTGGAGGGTCTGATAAACCCGTTGTTCAGGTATTGATCGATATACTCTTTTAAATGTTGATTTTCTCTTTCAGTGAGCGCGTAGATGCGACTACAGGGTAATGAAGCCCCGGGTTCAAGTTCAATTTTACAATCATAGTCACAATGAGGTGGCAACTTATTAGCTTCTACTTCATCAAAAACAGCTGACAAGTCGGTGTATTCAACTATTATTTCTTGAATTGAAACAGAGCAAATGGAAGAAGCCGAACTGGCAAGCAAGCAGCATGAGGACATTGCAACCTCCTCAGTCTTCACATGCTCGAAATTCTTTATGCAATATTCAGAATTCATTAGGATAGTTCTCTTTGCCCAGTCAATCTTCGGATTGTGTTCTGTTAACCATGGTAGAACCAGAATAAACTGAAATTGAGGAGCGTCAATGAGACTGAAATTCAAAACACTCACATGTTCCCCTGGGCCAAATAAACAAATCTCCTCTGTATGATAAACAATTGGTCCCGAGGACAAACTTGTGCCGTCGACTGCTCGAACAGGTTCAGGTCTCTCTTTCTTGATAAATTGAATTCCCAATTCTTTTGCAAAACCAATATCACAGAAATTTCCCGTAGCTCCGGAATCTATCATCACTGAAATGCCTTCCTGACCTTTTTCCCCATACTCAATTTTGCTCAGCTCAATTGAATGGGGAGTAGCCGATTGCAATGTGTTCGCTGCCGATTGTATCTCTGGAGTTGACTCTTCTTTCGCTTCCACCAGGGCAACCTCTTTTACTGGTGGAGCCTGTCTTTTACCGGCATATGACTCTTGGGTTTCTTCTGACAATCTTTCAAGAAATGACCCGAATCTCCACAATATAAACAAAACTTTCCAGCCACCTTCTTTCTCTTTCTTCTTTAGAAAGCGGTCCACAAACCAGACCCTCCAGGATATCGCGATTTCGCGATTTGCAAAAAAATCGCGAAATTTGCATCTTTGTGCAAATCCCGCAATTTTTGGCAAACCGGACGCGAAATCCGCCGTTTTTCGATTGGACGACAGCCAATACGTCCTCCTCGTCTTCTAAGTTGAATTTAGCAGCTTGGGGACTGGCTAGCAAAGCAACAATGTAAACTTTTTACTCACGCGGCATGATTCTGGATAGATGACATCACAACAAGGAGAGAGCCGTCCCGAGCGGGTGGTTGTAGGACGGAGTTTGCACTGGTAATGGCAGGCAGAGCTCAACTCAACGTGGTAAATAAAAAAATAAAAAATGAAAATACAGATACTGCCCGGAGCTGACCGCGGACCACCGCGGCCGATGGAACCCTCATTAATAATTGCTGATACTCATTCATGCTCGGAGTCCGGATGATGTTTCCCACGGAATTCGATTTGGCCACGAGGCGGGCCCTAGGGCCGTACCTAATTGCCTGAGATTAGTGTGTTTGGAGTGCAGCAGTTCGGGTAACGGGCGAAAGTAGGAGGGGGTCCAAGAGGCCCAACAGTAAAGTCACCCTTTCTTAGACTCACCGCCACCGTAAGTAAAGGCCAATCGGAGGCGCTGCAGGTGGTAGATGGATGGAGCATTGGCCAGGCAGTACGGCATTCTTTGAGAAGATGGGAGGGAGCTGGGCTGGGTCAGTAGCAGGGAAAACAGCATTGAGCTGAAAACTGTAGATGCAGTTAGAGTCTGCCTCCTTGGGGTACAGATCCAAAGGGGTTAAGCACAGCAACAAACGCACTGCAGCAATTTAAACAACGATAGTCTCCTGTCCACATTGCTCAGATGGAGCAACGTTTGTAAAGATGGCAGCAGGTTTGCACACGTGTTCACGTTGCTGCATTTGATTTGACCTGAGTTTTGACCGACGCCTTGCAGACTCATCCCCGCAGGCCACCCGGGTCTTCTTGTGGATCGGTGGTATTGTACCCACATCCTTTTGCACATTTTCAGGCCTTGGTGAGGGGCACAGACCTCATGTCAGCCAATATCCCAGGCTCACCGATATATCTGCCACATTCCAATGGCACCAGACAGGTTCCTTGCCCCAGGCAACTTTAAGCAACAATAAAAATGCCAAGAAAACAGCAACTCTGGTGATTAATGGACCGCCTGGGTATTGTCAGAGTTTTGTCTAGTGGAAATTTTACACAGAGTAAAGGTTAATATGCTTGCTGCAAAGCACGAGCACCGTGCAGATCACAGAAATGCATATAATTTAAATAGTTCAGTGCCTTACTGCTTTTGTTGGAGAGATCTTTTAATAGTTGAAATGTATACATTTAAAATCCTAAATGTAGCACAGTAAGCTATAAACTGGTTTGAAACAGCTGCATGCAAACTGCAAGGTATAAGTTTAAGAGTTGATTTCTCCCCAGACTTTCATTATCATAATGTTGCAAAATGGTAATTTGGGTAGAAATCAATTCTTATTAGTAAAGAGAACCCCCAACCATAGTGGCATATTTTAACTTCTGCTTCTTCAGATCAAACACTCTTATACTATGCCTAGTATAAATGACAAATGACCTATGACTCCTTCCCTACACCTCTTATGTAACATTTCCTATACACTGCTTTACACACATATAACTCATTGTCTCTGTGTGATGTAAAGTGCTCTGACACCCTACACTGGTATGAGTAGCTCTAAAAAACAAAACAAAAGCTTGTGAGAGAGAATGGTTATGGAGACTTGTGGGTCACTGTTAAAGTGTGGTATATTGCAATCGTCTACATTGCTTGATTTTTGCTCAGAAGAAAGTGTCACTCATAGTTGTTGAAATGTCACTCATAATTACACTAAAAATTTTGAAAATGTCACACATAGCAATCTGAAACCTTGGCAGCTATGATTAGAGCGCTGGAGCTGCGGTTGTAGAAGTTGTGGTGGCAGCCGAGTAGGATTCGACATTGGCTATTTTGACGGTGCTTGTTCTGTTTGCCGTCCCCCCCTACTTTCCCCCTCGCCTCCTGTGGGTAAAGGACTGTGCTGTGCACATAGTTCTTCTCCAATAATGCCACCACAGTGTAACACATTTTGAAAAGTGAGCCAGGAAAAATATGTCGGAGCTGAAAGTTGGGGAAGGTAGTTGCAAAGTAAGATGCACTTCGGAACCTAAAAGAAATTAGTATGGTTAGTGTTTTAGACAAGACTGTGATTCCGTAGAGCCGCAGACACGTTAAACATGCCAGTTTCACAGTGGAATACCCTGCTGAATCAGTTTACATTGATTTAAGGCTGAAAAGGAATGATTACGAATGAAATGCAGTGCCGCAATAATGCCGCTAAATTTCCACTTTTGTGCCGCTAAATTTCCACTTTTGTGCCGCTAAATTTGACAATCTATGCCGCTATATCCTGGGGGGTCTGACAAACTGAACTAATATGCTTAGGCTCTTCCTCTGACTGGACTTCCTTGGTCCTCGTACCTTCGAACTTGCTCCAATCAAAATGAGGGGTAAAGGTTCTGCCTTCTTTCCGTCTTTCTCCTTTACGTTCACCCTGTTGCTGGTCATTCTGCAAAACCAGGTCGATCAACTCTGAAACCTCCGTAGGTCTACTGGGAATTTGAGCCAAACAGTCCTTCAGTTCATCTTTGAGGCCGCGATAGAAAATGGAAGCTCGCTTTGCCTCCGGCCAATTGGTCTCCACAATAAGCTTATTGAATTGTGCCAGGTAGGCGACCAAATCTCGATTTCCCTGTTTGAGATCCAACAACTCGTTGCCGGTGGTTTGCGATACTGACCGACGATCAAAAATTCTCAAAAATTCCTTCTTAAAGTTATCAAAGTTATAAAGAATTGGATCATCCTTATTTACTAGCGGCATTGACCAGGCCGCCACATCACCGCTCAGGTAGGACAACATAAAATCCACCTTCGACTGGTGTTCCCTAAATATGACTGGTTTACAAAGAAAATGCAAGGAGCACTGTGTAAGAAAAATCTGGGCCTTATGAGGATCCCCATTGAACCTCTCTGGAGCAGCCAAAGGTATGGTAGGGGACATTGCATGGATTACCTGAGTGGTTAACTCTGTTGCTGATGGGGCTGGAGCAAAAGTTTGAGGTCTACTTCCCTTATTACCCACTACAGATGCTGACGATAATTCATCTACTCTTTTTTGCAAAAACTGAGTTTCCTGACTTGACCTATTTATCTCTTCCTTTAGAACTTGATTTTCTAACATGGTGTCACTCAATTGCGCTTGAATACCATCTGAAACTGTGGCTAACGACTTTAGGTCAATTCCTTCAGCCATCCTGCTGAAGCGGAAATTGGTCTTGGCACTTCAATCTGTCAAGTACCTGAGTTCCAACGAGGGTTTTCGCAGGAGCTGATGCTAATCCTCTAACCCCCACACCCCGATACCAAAATCATATAGATTCTGACAGCAAGGAGGGGGGAAAGGGGAAGTGGAATTAGAGAGAGAAACACGCCACGTCTTCTGCCTGAAGGGGATTCTGCTTCTGCTATTTTCTTCTTCCTGTCAAAAGAGTTATTATGCAGCCATGTACATACATATAATAATATGCATTCTCTATTTCTTCCTATGGTTAAACTCTAAACTTTTCTGTCTATGTTACCTTAACCTTCAGGGTGGCTAGCGGTTCTCTACTGTGTTCTTGTACTGGTACGGTCTCATTTATTGTAGTGTTGAACCTAGAACATAAGACACCTGAATATTCTCCACTCGATTTTACTGTAGACATGACCTATGGGCTTTCTGAATCTGGTTACCGTAACCTTAGTCCCACAGTCTTTACACTGGAACCTTATAAATCCAATACAAAGAAGTTTGAAGAGCTGGAGGAGTCTTCTCTAAAGGTGGTAAGTATATTTATATATATATATATATAATGCACACCTACTTGCAGATATCTCTATAGTTGACTTGTACCTTCTCCAGTATGCCGACTCACACTTGAGTAAGAAGTCTTTACTTTAGTCTTTAAAGATAATTACGCAGTTCGGGAATTTCTGGAATTAGCCTTTAAGAACTGGCCTTCGGAATATCTCTAAGTTTTATAGTCACTAGAAATTGAGTTCTTTAACCAGTAGGCTTGTGACGAACTGTCACTTTCCTTGTCGAAGAAACATTATACAAATATCCACCAAAAGGAGTATACAGGATAACTCATCACAGAAGCGGTAGGCTGGAATATGAAAGTGAGTGTTTTTCTACTCACGAACGGCCTCAAATCCAAAAACTGAAACGCCACAGGAACAAGAGCAGCCGCTTCATGAAAACGAACAGTTGAAGTGCGCAGTTTACTCGCAAACAACTAGACCGGCAACCGATTTGGTAACATCAGTGGCCATCTTGGAATCCTTGCAAATACATAGTATAAGATTCCTATGCACCAGTTGGGACCAGCGCTTGGCAAGAGTTGCAATGGTTTGCCCAAAACCATGTCCCTGCAGGCTTGAAAGGACCATTACCATTCCTGAAACATCATGTGGATTAGCACATCTAAAGGTATCAGAGAGAACAGTGGGGACGATCCTAACAAATTGCAGGATGTGCCCGCCACTGTGATGGGCACATCCTAATACCCCCCATGGGACACCCGCCCTTATGGCGGGCGGTCCCAATCCCCCCTAGGATGACGGGCGGACAAAGTCCACCCGTCATCCTAATAGACCCCTTACTGTCATTTCAAGACTGTTCCCTAATTGAATCCTATTAAGATTTGTTTATATGTACACCTCTCCCCTTTTGGCTTTTATAAGAAAACTTTTTCCTTTTATGACTTGCACAGCGGCTCTCCTCTCGTCAGAAATTGGGAACACTCTTGATTATTCTTAAGCTGCTGTTTTTTAATCTACTCATAATTCACCCCCACACAGTATTACGGTTGTTGTAGTTTAAATATTAGTTAGTCTGGGTACTTGTGTGAGCTCACCACAGAATTCTGATACTGCTCGAGGAGCACTCAGTTTTTGTTTTTGGAATGCAACATGTTTTTGTATTTTAATGTGGAATTCTTGGTTTTTGTTTTAGGAATTAATGAAGATTTTAGATTGTAATATTGAGCTTGGCATATTATTGACACAGAGGGGTCGATTCCGAATTGGGAAAAACCGCTCCGGATAGCCGTTTGGAGCCTTTTCCCCGTATGAATCGTACCCTGCAACGTCCCCCGTTCGTACGATGTAGTACGATTCCGTCCCAATGCAGCTCTCCGTATGAATTGTACCACGAACCGCACGACTCGTATTCCCGTACGAATCACTGCCAGAACACGCAGCAAGCGACGTTTGTACGTTTCTACGCAGGTTTTCCCGACCCAGCAAGTACGATCCGTGACGGGTACGCACCGTACGACTCTTTTTCTACTGGAGCTGAAAACTGCCATAAAAGCAGAGTTCGCCTCAAAACAGGTACGAAACGGTCCTCCCGGGTACAGTGCGTACTCCCCATGATCGCAGGTTACGGTGCATACCCCTGCGATCATGGGGGGTACGCACCGTACCCCGCGATCATGGGGTGTATGCACCGTACCCCACGTTCGCTGGGTGTACGGCGCGTACACCCTGCGATCACAGGGGTACGGCCGTACACCCCATGATCACAGGGGTACGCACCGTACCCCTGCGATCATGGGGTGTACGCCCCATACGGTGTGTATGTGATTGGGTGCTTTTCCTTACAAATCGTCCTTACCCAACGTGGACCGTACGAATCGCGTCCTCATCCCCCGGTCCGGATCGTACTCGTCGGGTTGTACGGCATGTTTACGAATCGTACGGTTCACTGTGCAGATCCGTGTCATATGGTTTAAGCCTTGCAATTCGTACGGTTCGCAACGATTCGGACGGATTGACGGGAAACGTATCGTACTACGCAATTCGGATGAACGTGTACAATTCGTACGGCGAGAGCTCCGGATACGATTCGGACGGATGTTTTTTTTCCCGAATTGGAATCGACCCCCTTATTGTGTGTCTTGCCAGTGCACTTGGTTTTATTTAATTTTAGGTAATTTCCCAATCATAGAGTTGACTTGGGAGAACTAGGGTTATTTATTCCAAAATATATAGTCTGCTTTTTATCATTAAGTTACTATCGCAATAATAATTTTTCCTAGTCCAATACGGCATACATATCTCTGTGCTGTTGGCCTAGTTCACTAAAGAGTGGACTTCATCATTGTCTACTACCTCAGTTTAGCTCATAATACCATTGATGATTCTGTTTTACAAAATTTTAGGAAAACTCGCATATATTGGGTGGACTGGCGAGAACTAGGCTTACTTATCCTCCTAAATATATAGTTGGTCCCTTACTACCAAGTTACTATAGTAACAGTTTTTCCAAGTCCAACACGACATAGAAACTTCTTATTTGGAGGCCGAATTTACTTATTTGTGCGGCTTCACTGTCTACTACTACAGTTTAGTTTAAATTGCTACTTATGCAACTTATGCTTATGCAACATGCCAGATTTTTAATACGGAAAGGTGTACTCTCTGCTGCTCATACTACAGGTACACTTTAAAATTCATTGGTGCTTTTAAACACTTTTCCCGATTCGGATATGGTTTCCTAAAAGTTAAATAATACAGTACTCGATTTTCATCTATTTAAAACTAGGGAGTTACTATTTATGCTCCCAGGGACTGGGACGTCTGGTTTGTGCTGTTACTTGATATGTTCGGGTTTTATTTTAAGTTATGCCTTTTAACTTAGGAAGATTGGACCAGTAATACAAGCATGCCGTTATTAATATTTCCTTGTAGATCACTTATTGGAATATTGAAGAATTTTTTCCTTTAAAGTTGGAGGTCGCTCTGATGCACTTTATTTCGGTATACACTCAAAAGTTGGGTTTTTAATATCGATTTACATTAATATCGAATTAAAAATATAGAATGGACAAAATATCGAATGGACAGAATATAGACAACAAACATATAGACTGGACAGAATATAGACAACAAAAATATTGAATGGACAGAATATAGACAACAAAAATATCGAATTTGAGGTAAATAAGTTAATAGTGATTTTTTAATAATATCCAATTTTTTAAAGTGTTTTTATATTAGTATATGTGTGAAAAGTGTATATTTATTTTATAATTATTTTAATAAATTAATTTTATGGTATTTAATTTTTGCATAATATAATTCTGTAGCGGGTTGTGGGTTTATAGGGGAATAGGGTGAGAAGTAATTTAATTATAATTAATTAAATATGGTAATTTATGTATTGGTATTTATTTTGAATTAATTGTTAATTAATTATTAATTGGTAATTAATTAAATATAATTGGTAATTAATTTTTAGTAATTGATTAATTGATAATTATGTTAATTGTATTAATTTATTTTCTGTAGTGGGTTGTGGGTTTATAGGGGAATAGGGTGGGAAGTAATTTAATTATATTCAATTAAATGTTTTAATTTATTTATTGGTATTTATTCTGAATTAATTGATAATAACACTTTTAATTTGTAATTGAATACAATATAATTGGTAATTTATTTTAATTAATTGATAATTATGTTAATTTTATTAATGTATTTTCTGTTGCAGGTTGTGGGTTTGTAGGGGAATAGGGTGGGTAGTAATTTAATTGTAATTAATTAAATATTTTATTTTATTTATTGGTTTTGTTTTGTAATTTTTAATTATTTTTTAATTGATAATAACTTAATTGTTAATTGGTAAATAATTTGTATTAATAGGTAATTATTTTTATTAATTAATTTGTAATTGTATTTTTAATTGATTAATTAATATATTATATAACATTGTTAATTACTTTTAATCAATTTGTAATTGGTATTAATATTTAATTTATTTTTATTCATATATGAAGTACTTACTTTCCCTTCTGTTGCACTCTCTGGAGTGTGAATAGTAATTTTTACCCCTATGCTATCTAACGCTTTCTCTACTAATACACTCACTGGAGTGGTAATAGTAATTTTTTCTCCTACGCTATCCAACACTTTCCCTACTGTTGCACTCTGTGGAGTGGGAATAGTAATTTTTACTCCTACGCTATCCAACACTTTCCCTACTGTTGCACTCTGTGGAGTGGGAATAGTATTTTTAATCCTACGCTATCCAACACTTTCCCTACTGTTGCACTCTGTGGAGTGAGAATAGTAATTTTTACCTCTACGCTATCCAACGCTTTCCCTACTGTTGCACTCTCTGGAGTGGGAATAGTAATTTTTACCCTCCCGCTATCCAATGCTTTCCCTACTGTTGCACTCATTGGAGTGGGAATAGTAATTTTTACCCCAACGCTATCCAACGCTTTCCCTACTGTTGCACTCACTGGAGTGGGAATACTAATTGTTACCCTACCGCTATCCAACGCTTTCCCTACTAATGCACTCACTCGAGTGGGAATAGTAATTTTTACCCCTACGCTATCCAACACTTTCCCTACTGTGTCACTCAGTGGAGTGGGAAGAGTAATTTTTACCCTACCGCTATCCAACGCTTTCTCTACTGTTAAACTCACTGGAGTGGTAATAGTAAATTTAACCCTTTTGCTATCCTACGGTAAAAATATTGTATATTTTTTATTAATATTATGTTTTTATATATATATATATATATATATTCACTGAAAAAACCATAGGTTATAGACCATATATAGTTAGGAATTCGCATTTACAAAACCTTATTTTACTCACACAAAACCATTGTAATTCCATATATAGTTAGTTGCACTAACTATATATCGCGCACCCGCAATCCACTGCTGATGATGTCACATATTACATCATTCATGACATGGTCAGTGACATCACTGATGACATCACTGATGACATCTCAAATGACATCACTGATGACATCACTGATGACAACATCCAGTGACTGTATGTTTCTGTAAAGTTAAAATATGTCTTACATATTGAAGAATGAGTGGATGTATACGTGTCTGGATGAAGGATTTAGTAGGTGCATGACTGACTGTATGAGTGAGTGATTAAATGTGTCTCACTGAGTGCATGGGTTAGTGACTAAACTGTCTTAATAAGTAGCTATATGAGTAACTATATGGGTTATTGATTGGTTGCCCAAGTATTTGTATGGGAGACTGAGTGTGTGTGTGGGTGGCTGGGAGGTGTATGACTCTGTGCATAGATGTGTGAGCAGTTGATTCACTAGATGTATGGTTTCAAAAGTGCATGTGGAAACAGCTGTATGGGCGGTTGACTGTGTGCATGAGTGTATTGGTGAGTGAATGGATATCGCAGTGCTACATGTCAAAGTACATATGTAAAACACAGTACATGTGAGAGTTGACATATATAAATAACTGTGCATAAGAGCCAGTGAATGTGTGAGTGGCTGTATGGATCATTGTGAACTTGTATCAGGGATTGTATAAGAGAGTAAATATGTGTTAGTATATGTTTGAATAAGTAAGGTGTGTATAACTGTATAGTTGAGGAAATGGAGGTGTGATTGATTCTTTGCATGACTGACTAGGTGTGTGAGTAACTCCATGGATGAGTGACAGTCTGTGAGTGTCTGTTTACACTGATTGTATCTAAGGTTATATTAGAGTCTGAAGAGGTTCATCGTATTATCACATGAATGATATCATCAGTGATGTGATCAGTAATGTCAAATGAGATGTCATCAGTGATGTCATCAGTGATGTCATTTGAGATGTCATCAGTGATGTCAATTGAGATGTCATCAGTGATGTCATCAGTGATGTCACTGACCATGTCATGAATGATGTAATATGTGACATCATCAGCAGTGGATTGCGGGTGCGCCATATATAGTTAGTGCAACTAACAATATATATGGAATTTCAATGGTTTTGTGTGAGTAAAATAAGGTTTTGTAAATGCGAATTCCTAACTATATATGGTCTATAACCTATGGTTTTTTCAGTGAATATATATATATATATAACATTTCTATGGCAAAATGAAACCCCTCATTTTGTTCCTTTGCAAATTAAATGTTTTAAGTGTTAACACTTTATTCCAATCAAGATGACTTCAGGTGTGCCATACTTTTGTCATAAGTAAGACTGTTAGCGCTCTAGTTGTTCTTTAGAACACTCTGGGACATTCTGCCACTGGGCTATAGTTGGGCTACATCTGGCTGATATTTGGGCTACATTTGTTTTTTTTGTATCTGGTGGCCATCTTTGGGCTACATTGGGCTACATTGGGCTACATTTGGGCTCTAACATATATATAGCCCAATGTAGCCCAATATATATTTTTCAAAAATTATTTTCGTAAAAACCACTGCAGCATATATCTTAAACATAGCAAAGGCACATCGGGCTACCAGTCCCTACAATTTTGTCAAGTTTTGTGGAAATCCATTCCGCCGTTCGAGCTAAAAGTGAATCCAACCGCCCTATGGAAAACTCAATGTTAAAAACACGTTTTGGGAACCCCCTTTTGTTCTCAGCCCCTGCTTGACGAAACCCCCCCAAACTTTCAGGGGACACTCAGAAACAAAATGTGCCATTTTCCTTAAAATTTCAGCCAATTCCGTCCATCAACGCCAAAGTTATTCAACATAACATTTTCAGAAATCCCTATTCAAAAAAATCCTAACTATATATACCTACTGACGACCGCCAGTAGGTAATATATAACATTTCTATGGCAAAATGAAACCTCTCATTTTGTTCCTTTGCAAATTAAATGTTTTAAGTGTTAACACTTTATTCCAATCAAGATGACTTCAGGTGTGCCATACTTTTGTCATAAGTAAGACTGTTAGCGCTCTAGTTGTTCTTTAGAACACTCTGGGACATTCTGTCACTGGGCTATAGTTGGGCTACATCTGGCTGTTATTTGGGCTACATTTGGTTTTTTTTGTCTCTGGTGGCCATCTTTGGGCTACATTGGGCTACATTGGGCTACATTTGGGCTCCAACATATATATAGCCCAATGTAGCCCAATATATATTTTTCAAAGTTAATTTTCGTAGAAACCACTGGAGCATATATCTTGAGATATAGCAAAGGCACATCGGGCTACCAGTCCCTACAATTTTGCCAAGTTTTGTGGAAATCCATTCAGCCGTTCGAGCTAAAAGTGAGTCCAACCGCCCTATGGAAAAATCAATGTTAAAAACACGTTTTGGGACCCCCCTTTTTTCTCGGCCCCGCTTGACGAAACCCCCCCAAATTCTCAGGGGCTGCTCAGAAACAGAATGTGCCATTTTCCTGAAAATTTCAGCCAATTCCGTCCACAAACGCCAAAGTTATTCGACATAGAATTTTCAGAATTCCCATAGGAAAAAAATCCTAACTATATATACCTACTGGCTATCGCCAGTAGGTAATATATATATATATATATATATATATATATATATATATATATATATATATATATATATATATTACCTTCTGGCGGTCGCCAGTAGGTATATATAGTTAGGATTTTTTCTCTATGGGACTTTTGAAAATTCTATGTCTAATAACTTTGGCGTTTGTGGACGGAATCGGCTGAAATATCTAGGAAAATGGCACATTTTGTTTCTGAGCAGCCCCTGAAAATTTGGGGGGGTTTCGTCAAGGGGGGGCCGAGAAAAAAGGGGGCTCCAAAAACGCGTTTTTCCCATTCATTTTTCCATAGGGCGTTTGGCCTCACTTTTAGCTCGAACGGCTGAATGGATTAGCACGAAACTTGGCAAAATTGTAGGGACTGTTAGCCCGATGTGCCTTTGCTGGGTCTCAATATATGTGCTCCAGTGGATTTTGAGAAATTAACGTTTTAAAAAACAGATATATCTGTGACAGCGTCCCGGGTAGCGAACCGGTTCGCGTACTTTTCGCGTTACGGAACTTTGCGAAGCGAAGCTGATTGGCTCTCCGGTGTCTGTCAACATTCTAAACAGTCCAGAACGGCCGCCGTCTTGTCTCTCAGTAGGATTAAGAGACAAGAGGAGGAGAAAAACGAAGGGGGAATTTAATGAAAGGGGGCAAGGTAGACCCCTCTTGACCCCCTAGGAATGATGTTGGAGTTATTAAAAGGTCCCATGGGGCAAAGAATTTTTCGCGGTAGAAGCGCTTCCCGGTTCGCGAACCGGTAGCGAAACGGGAATTCGCCATTTTGTGTTTCGTTTTAATTAAATTACAAGATGGAGGAAAAACAATGTGGGAAATGGGTATAAGGGGGTACGGGAGACGTATCCTGACCCCCTATGTTTTCTGAGGGTGGCTGAGGATGCTCATATATGTTGATACATGTCTTCCAGCGGCTGCGCGTGAGCTGATTTTTATTTTTTTGCTGCGTGACGTCTGTTAACGTTCGATTCGAAGGAAATCAGGAAGTGTTGACCGCCATTTTGTCACTGCGAGTAAATATATTGTTAAAAATAATTGTTATAAATTAATCCGTATTGATAAACATTGTTTGCGCCATCTTGCCTTTTTTCCAATGCCACACTTTTGTCGTGCACGGCAGCCATTTTAGATGCCTTGACTCAACCCACTCTCTGCACGCCGCTGATCCTCAGCATGGCTCCCCACCCTCGCAAGCATCTCCTCCACGCACTGGTCACCCCCGCTCTCTCTCTCATGCATGGGCCATAAACCTCCCCCATCTGCGCTGCTCTTCCCTGAGAATCACACCCTGTGCCCGCCCGACACCTCCCTTTCACCCTATTCACTACCGCACCCTCTGGGGGTACGGGAGACGTATCCTGACCCCCTATGTTTTCTGAGGGTGGCTGAGGATGCTCATATATGTTGATACATGTCTTCCAGCGGCTGCGCGTGAGCGGATTTTTTTTTTTTGCTGCATGACGTTTGTTAGCGTTCGATTCGAAGGAAATCAGGAAGTGTTGACCGCCATTTTGTCACTGCGAGTAAATATATTGTTAAAAATAATTGTTATAAATTAATCCGTATTGATAAACATTGTCTGTGCCATCTTGCCTTTTTTCCAATGCCACACTTTTGTCGTGCACGGCAGCCATTTTAGATGCCTTGACCAGACCCACTCTCTGCACGCCGCCGATCCTCAGCATGGCTCCCCACCCTCGCAAGCATCTCCCCCACGCACTGGTCACCCCCGCTCTCTCTCTCATGCATGGGCCATAAACCTCCCCCCATTTGCGCTGCTCTTCCCTGAGAATCACACCCTGTGCCCGCCCGACACCTCCCTTTCACCCTATTCACTATGGCACCCTCTGACACTCCTCTTCCTCTGTGTCTGATTGTCCAGGCCGGTCCCAGGCTATCACCTAGCCCTGCGGATGTAGTTTATGGCCCCAACTGTAAAGAATCACCTCTCTTCAAAGGAGTTACAGTAGATCAAGGCCCCCACCCCATGAGATCCGTCACACCACACGCGTTCCTACTATCTGATAACGATCCTGTATTGTGATTGGGGAGGGGATTCTCACTGTAAGGGTGTGTGGGACCGAGCCTGAAGCGGAAGATACCAGGGATGCCTTTTTGTACATCAAAGTCTTCACAATTATGTGTGACATTAAAAATATATGATTCAGAAAAGGGGGGGGTGATGAACAGAGTGTCTGAATTAATCAGACCACTCTTACCCAGTCCAAAGATCAGGGCTTGATCCATCACCGTTATTTATCTCACTGCACCATCCCAGCTCAGAACCTGGCTATATGCAAATCAGTCTGTCCCTGGCCCAGTGCATCATGGGAACAGGGCAGACTAAACTACCAAGCCAATTCTTCACCAGAAAGGAGACAAGCTACCAGGGACCGGTTTCTGGCATTTCAGCCGTCTTCGGCCCGGCTTGCTTGAATCCTGATGATGCAGTGAGAAAGGGACTCATGTCTGAGTATACCCTGCCACACCTATAGTGGCCAAAAACGATTCAGAAAAGGGGGTGGTGATGAACAGAGTGTCTGAATTAATCAGACCACTCTTACCCAGTCCAAAGATCAGGGCTTGATCCATCACCGTTATTTATCTCACTGCACCATCCCAGCTCAGAACCTGGCTATATGCAAATCAGTCTGTCCCTGGCCCAGTGCATCATGGGAACAGGGCAGACTAAACTACCAAGCCAATTCTTCACCAGAAAGGAGACAAGCTACCAGGGACCGGTTTCTGGCATTTCAGCCGTCTTCGGCCCGGCTTGCTTGAATCCTGATGATGCAGTGAGAAAGGGACTCATGTCTGAGTATACCCTGCCACACCTATAGTGGCCAAAAACGATTCAGAAAAGGGGGTGGTGATGAACAGAGTGTCTGATTTAATCAGACCACTCTTACCCAGTCCAAAGATCAGGGCTTGATCCATCACCGTTATTTATCTCACTGCACCATCCCAGCTCAGAACCTGGCTATATGCAAATCAGTCTGTCCCTGGCCCAGTGCATCATGGGAACAGGGCAGTCTAAACTACCAAGCCAATTCTTCACCAGAAAGGAGACAAGCTACCAGGGACCGGTTTCTGACCCTTGCTCATTGCACCATCAGGATTCAAGCAAACCGGGCCGAAGACGGCTGTAATGCCAGAAACCGGTCCCCGGGAGCTTGTTTCCTTCCCAGTTTAAGAATTGGCTTTTGTAGTTTGGTTTGCCCTGTTCCCATCATGCACTGGGATAGGAACAGACTAATTTGCATACAGCAAGGTTCTGAAACTGGGATGGTGCAGTGAGCTAAAAAACGGTGTTGGATCTAGCCCTGATCTTTTGACTGGGTGAGAGCTTTCTGCTTAATTCAGAGACTCTGTCCCTCACCACCCCTTGTTGTAAATATTAAAAATATATAGCACTCCAACAAAGTAGTAGGATTATAACACTTTAATAACTTATAAATATATACAACGCTCCAACAAAGTAAACACGTTAAAAAAAACATTTTAAACAACTATTTACATGGCAGCCTGCTGCAACATCCATCTCAAAGCAACAATGGGCTGTTTTGGTCTGTCTTTTAGTTGGCAAAATCCGTCGGCCAGTGAGGTGGCGTCAGTAGCGGTCCGTTGTGCGAATAGGCCGAAGGCAGCAAAACGCGCCGAGATCCGGACGGCATCCAGGTGGTGTCCAGTAAGTTGCCGCACTGGTCTGGCCATCCCGAAAAACGGCGTGGGGCGCCCCGGGGGGTGGGGAGGCGGCGCGAACGGTCCTCCCCCGCCTCCCCAGGTGGAGGCTCCTCTGCTGCAGTGGGGCACCCCTTAGCGTTTCAGTCACCATTCAGCTGAATTGCGCCCGCTCTTGCGGCACTGTGCCTCATCCGCCATTCAGCTGAGTTGCGCCCGCTCTTGCGGCTACAGCGTCTCGCCCACCATCCAGCTGAATTGCGCCCACTCTTGCGGTGCAGCGATAGGCGGCTGCCACAGGATTCTTAAAATGGCGGCCAGCTCTTCGGATTTGGGCCTGGTCCACTAAAATGGCCCTGGGACACATTTGAACTCGGACATTTGCCTGCTAGGGCTTGGGCCCCATTCCCGAAAGCGTCCCTTCAGCCTTAAAAATTCTACAAAAGTCATCGGGCCCCCGACTCCCGCAGGCTTCCGGTGGGGAGCGGCTGCCATGATTGCTTGCGGAATGGCCACGACGGAGCCACGAGATGGTGGTGCTCTCATGCTGACGCTAGCTTCAGTCTGAAACATCCAGAAACACTGTAGACTACCAATTCGATGACTTCCGGAGGAGCCCCAACGTGACCCGGTAGGGAAGAACTTGCCCTCCCCTCTTTTGACTGATGGTTCTTGTTGCCTGTCCCCTCTGTTGTCATGTAACGGAACCTTTTTGGACTGCCGAGTGAGAAAAAATAAGGTGGGGCTTTCATCATTTGGGAAAAAAAATGTTTCAATCCAATGAAAAGTGTTATTTTTAGGTCATATGACCAAGCCTTCCATCATTAGGAAACCAAAAGTAAAATGAACCAATGAAAAGTTTTATAAAGAAGTCACATGACCTGTTATGCGGCTTTGGGCTATACAAAGCCTACAAAATCCGTTGGCCTGTGAGGCGGCGTCAGTAGCGGACCGATGTGCGAATAGGCCGAAGGCAGCACAACGCGCCGAGATCCGGATGGCACCGAGGTGGTGTCCAGCAAGTTGTTGTACTGGTGTGGCCATCCTACAATGCTGCGCCGAAAGACGGCGTGGGGTGCCCGGGGGGGGGAGGCGGCGTGAACGGGCCTCTCCCGCCTCCCCAGGTGGAGGCACCTCATCTGCAGTGGGGCGCCCCTTAGCGTTTCCCTCGCTGTCCAGCTGAGTTGCGCCCGCACTTGCTGCTACAGTAGGCCGAAGGCAGCACAACGCGCCGAGATCCGGATGGCACCGAGGTGGTGTGGGGCGCCCCTTACCGTTTCACTCGCCGTCCAGCTGAGTTGCATCCGCACTTGCTGCTACAGTAGGCCGAAGGCAGCACAACGCGCCGAGATCCGGATGGCACCGAGGTGGTGTCCAGCAAGTTGCACTGGTGTGGCCATCCTACAATGCTGCGCCGAAAGACGGCGTGGGGTGCCCGGGGGGGGGGAGGCGGCACAAACGGGCCTCTCCCGCCTCCCCAAGTGGAGGCACCTCATCTGCAGTGGGGCGCCTTTTAGCGTTTCACTCGCCGTCCAGCTGAGTTCCGCCCGCTCTTGCGGCACAGTGTCTCACCCGCCATCCAGCTGAGTTCCGCCCGCTCTTGTGGCTACAGCATCTCGCCCACCATCCAGCTGAGTTGCGCCCGCTCTTGCGGTGCAGCGATAGGCGGCTGCAACAGGACTCTCAAAATGGCGACCGGCTCTTTGGATTTGGGCCTGGTCCACTAAAATGGCCCTGGGACACCTTGGAACCCGGACGCTTGGCTGCTAGGGCATGGGCCCCATTCCCGAAAGCGTCCCCTCTTTTGACTGATTGTTCTTGTTGTCTATCTCTTCTGTTGTCATTTAACGGAACCTTTTTGGACTGCTGAAAGGGGTTCTGGTCCGACCGCTGGTTGGTGGAGACATTTTGACTATATCCTGGACCTGCCTGGCCTCGCCCAAAATGGCGCCGGTATAAATGGGACTCGTAACTCCTTGTTGTGTACTGGTTGCCCAACCTTGATATCACGAGATACGTATGCAGTTTTGAAGCACATGGCGGGCGGGGACGAGTACTGATTGAACATTTGGACATCCCTATTGATATTAAGTTCTGATGTGTTATTGATTACTGTACTATTGAAAGTTCGAATTAACATCACCCATGGTACTTGCCCGCAAATGTATATCTAGATAATTTTATTGTAACTGGCCCTGTCGTACTTAAATTATAAAATGTACGTCCACCGATTCCGCAACTGTTAGACACCTTAGTTCTTGCAACCTAATGGCCCGCCCGTTACGTTCTTCTACAGTGTAAATGTCCCCTCATCATATACGATTACAGTTTGCTCCGTGGCTGGCCCACGTGGTTATAGGCCCGTATTTGTATACTGACATTTTCGCAATAAAGATTTTTAAAACAAAAAAAGGTAGTAGTACCTAGATTGGTAAAGTTTTGAATAATAGCCACTATTTTCGAATCAGTAAAAGGCAAGTGAAATAAAGCAGCCCGATTACATGACGGTTAAAAGGTATAATACGCAGGAAAGCAGTAAAGATAAATGGTCAAGGGCTGTTGTGTTTTCCACTCCTGCAACATAAAGTGATCGATAAGAATTCGATATTCATGCCTATCAGCGACTAAGACAGCAGGTCGAGCCTCTTTTGTTCAACGGTTCCCTCATGGGACGAAGAAACGCCCTTTTTCTCGAAATAGGAATATTTTACTTGCAGGACAGTTGTAAATTTCCCGGGAAAATACATTAGCCTGGAACATTGTTAGTGATAAACTGTAAATGCATCTGGGTCCTTTGCTTTACAAGTCAGAGTGAGAAAAAAAAAGGTGGGGCTTTCATCATTTGGGAAAAAAAAATGTTCGAAACCAATGAAAAGGGTTATTCTTAGGTCATATGACCAAGCCTTCCATCATTAAAAAAACAAAAGTAAAATGAACCAATGAAAAGTTTTATTAACAAGTCACATGACCTGTTATGCTTACGTTACGCGCTGCGCGCCGCGCCCTGGATCGCTTCCGGGAAGCTGCGCCTCGTGCACCGGAGCACTTCCGGGTGCGCTAACGCGGCACGTCATATGACGCATTACGCGACAACGCAGTTCCAGAATATAGTCAAAATGTCTCCAACAACCAGCGGTCGGAACACAACCCCTTTCAGCAGTCCAAAAAGTTCTGTTAAATGACAACAGAAGGGACAGGCTATAAGAACCATCAGTCAAAGAGGGGAGGGCAAGTTCTTCTCTACCGGGTCACGTTGGGGCTCCACCGGAACTGATCGAATTGGTAGTCTACAGTGTTTCTGGATGTTTCAGACTGAAGCTGGCGTCAGCATGAGAGCACCACCATCTCATGGCTCCATCGTGGCCATTCCGCGAGCAATCATGGCAGCCGCTCCCCACCGGAAGCCTGCGGGAGTCGGGGGTCCCGGTGACTGTTGTAGAATCTTCAAGGCTGAGGGGACTCTTTTGGGAATGGGGCTCATGCCCTAGCAGTCAAGCGTCTGAGTTCCACGGTTGCCCAGAACCATCTTTGCAGGCCAGGCCCAAGTCTGTGGAGCCGACCGCCATTTCGTGAGCTCCGTAGCAGCCGCCTGTCGCTGTACCGCAAGATTGGGTGCAATTCCGTTGGATGGCGGGTGAGACGTTGTAATAGCAAGAGCAGGCGCAATTAAAGCTGGCCGAGCGAGGCACTGTGTCGCAAGAGCGGGCGCAAGTCAGCTGGTCGAGTGAAGCGCTGGGGTGTAGCTGAGAAACCTCCACCTGGGGAGGTGGGGGAGGCTCGTTCGCGCCGCCTCTCCCTTCTAGTGCACCCCACGCCGTTTCCTGGCACAGGTATATGTGATGGTCGGACCAGGGCACCGCAGGACGTGTCTTCAGGTCAAACGGATTGTGGGACAAGGTGTGGAGCAGGCGCAATTATCTCGGGGGCCTCCGTCAAGCGGTTCAGGGAGGCACCGCATCACATTGTTTTCCAATGCAGTCAGGTCCACAAACAGCCCCCACTTACTTTGAGAATAGTGAAGCTGCAGCAGGTGCAAATAAGCTTCAGACAGTGTTACAAGCGCTGCTCGGAACCCTCAACTATGGCACCCAACATCCAGGACTTATACCATTTGTGCAAGGCAGTGACATCAAAGTATCTCAGGGACCAAGCAACATACCATATCCAGAGTCCTTCCCACAGCCTCTGCCTTCCTTCTTACCTAGTTATTGTTCTTTCACTCCCACTCCAGGCTTTTAGTCTGTGGATGGAAAACCATGAACCTACACTCACCTATGAAAATCTTACTATTGATGGTTGATTTTGAGCCCCAAATACAAAGGCTTGTTTGGATCGATGTTGCAGCAGGCTGCCATGTAAATAGTTATTTAATAAAACGTTTTACCCTGTTACTTGTTGATTTTGAGCCCCAAATACAAAGGCTTGTTTGGATCGATGTTGCAGCAGGCTGCCATGTAAATAGTTATTTAATAAAACGTTTTACCCTGTTACTTTGCTGGTGTGTTGTATATATTTATAATATTTGCATAAGGTTTGTCGTTCCTTTGGGTGGTGTGGGCGGCGGAGCCGAGCTGTCTTGCAGCCATCATGGTGTCGAGCTCAGTTCCTCTCACTAGTTTCGTATTTCTCAAAAGGGGTTGTTCATAATGTTTCTATTTTAGCAAGGTCAAAAAGAGATCCCATTAGTGGCCTACTGATTTTGCTTGATTCCTTTTGTTTTTTTAACGATTTTTCACTATCTGCAAAGACTAAACAGAGTATTGTGACTCTGTGCTTGTTTGTAAATAGAGAATGAACCAAAGAGAACCAATTCCAAAACAATAAATGCTAGGACAACAATCAATCAAATGGAGAGGGAAGCAGGCACGACGGGTTACAACGGGGGCAAAGGCCTGCGTTACCTACCCTTCACTATCTGCAAAGAGAGAATACTCCTAAAAGAAAAGAGGAGGGGGGGGCAGCGTTCAAAGCACATCAGCGTGCATAAACACGAAAATGTTTTTACCTACCACGTACTTGACATTTTAAAGCTTTTGATATTTGCTATTAAAAAACCATTGAAATTCACTGAAAAAACCATAGGTTATAGACCATATATAGTTAGGAATTAGCATTTACAAAACCTTGAAAATTCACTGAAAAAACCATGGGTTATAGACCATATATAGTTAGGAATTAGCATTTACAAAACCTTATTTTACTCACACAAAACCATTGCAATTTCATATATAGTTAGTTGCACTAACTATATATCGCGCACCCGCAATCCACTGCTGATCATGTCACATATTACATCATTCATGACATGATCAGTGACATCACTGGTGACATCACTGATGACATCACTGATGACATCTCAAATGACATCACTGATGACATCACTGATGACATCTCATTTGACATTACTGATCACATCACTGATGACATCATTCATGTGATAATACGGTGAACCTCTTCAGACTCTAATATAATCTTAGATACACTCAGAGTAAATAGACACTCACAGACTGTCACTCATCCATGGAGTTACTCACACACCTAGTCAGTCATGCAAAGAATCAATTACACTTCAATTTCCTCAACTATACAGTTATACACACCTTACTTATTCAAACATATACTAACACATATTTACTCTCTTATACAATCCCTGATACAAGTTCACAATGATCCATACAGCCACTCACAAATTCACTGGCTCTTATGCACAGTTATTTATATATGTCAACTCTCACATGTACTGTGTTTTACATATGTACTTACTTTGACATGTAGCACTGAGATATCCATTCACTCACCAATACACTCATGCACACAGTCAACCGCCCATACAGCTGTTTCCACATGCACTTTTGAACCCATACATCTAGTGAATCAACTGCTCACACATCTATGCACAGAGTCATACACCTCCCAGCCACCCACACACACACTCAGTCTCCCATACAAATACTTTGGCAACCAATCAATAACCCATATACTTAATCATAAAGCTACTGATCAACACATGCAGCAGTTTACAGAACAACAGACATAATGATGCACAAATTAAGACAGTTTAGTCACTAACCCATGCACTCAGTGAGACACATTTAATCACTCACTCATACAGTCAGTCTAAGCATGGGCAGAAAATCCGTTTCGCTCGCGGATTTTGCGGATTTTCGGTAAATTCGCAATCCGCGAGATTCGCGAATCTCCCGCAAAATCCGCAAATCCGCGAGCAGCGGATTTTATGGCTTGCTCGCACTGTTCGCATGAGTTCGCGGCTTCCCAGTACAACTTCGCGCCCCGCGAATAAGCGCTAAATTGCAGAAATACGATCTTAGCAAAACTGAAACTACTTACCAGGTTCAAAAGTTCAGGCTCATCATTAGTAGCCATTTCCTGTAGTGCTTCCTGAGGGGCCCCTCCAGAGTTCAGTTGCCTACTTGCAACTATTATGTGACCCAGCTCTGAACCTCAGAATAGTTACACATATGCCACAAAGGTCCTGAATTACAGCTAAGGGAGACAAGCAGGAGCCAGGCTGGAAGTTCAAATCCATTAATCAGCCCCTAATTCATTATTGTCAGTTGGGGCAGGGCAGGTGTTGTAACTAATTTTGCAACAATGAAAGCACTTAGCAAGTGCAAAAGATCACTAATCAGGAAGCACTAAGGAAGCAGGTGCCAGCTAAAAAAATATTCTGTGACACATTAATCAGCCCCAAATTAATTCAGGTCACTTGAGGCAGGGAAGGTGTGCTTTGCTTTGCCACAATAATGTAAAACTGGACAACCAGAGGGTGCTGTGATGAAACAGAGGGTGGCATGGGTGGGCCGGAGGGTGGCATGAGTAGTCAGAGAGTGGCAGTGGTGACAGAGAGTGGCAGTGATGAAGAAGAGTGTCCCAAACAGGCCGGACACGTAGAAACAACAAGTTCGCAAAACTTGCGACCCGACAGGTAAGTTTGCGTTTTGCGAAATTGTACAAAACCCTCGCGAACTGGCAGAAACACGCGCGAACACAAAAAAAAAAAAAACTCATATTCGCGAGAATTCGCAAAATTCGCCCATGCTTAAGTCAGTCATGCACCTACTAAATCCTTCATCCAGACACTTATACATCCACTCATTCTTCAATATGTAAGACATATTTTGACTTTTCAGAAACATACAGTCACTGGATGTTGTCATCAGTGATGTCATCAGTGATGTCATTTGAGATGTCATCAGTGATGTCATCAGTGATGTCATCAGTGATGTCACTGATCATGTCATGAATGATGTAATATGTGACATGATCAGCAGTGGATTGCGGGTGCGCCATATATAGTTAGGGCAACTAACTATATATGAAATTTCAATGGTTTTGTGTGAGTAAAATAAGGTTTTGTAAATGCTAATTCCTAACTATATATGGTCTATAACCCATGGTTTTTTCAGTGAATATATATATATGTATTAAAAAATGTAATTGCTTTTTTTAATGTTACATTAATTATTTATTAATTTTAAGGTTATTTAAGTATTTTAAGTATGTTTAAGTTAATTAAATGTATAATTTCATTAATTTTCAATTACATTTAAGACATTTAAAAAATTCGATATTTTGAGTAACTATATTTTTTACAACAATATTTTTGATTCAATATTTTTGTACTTACCTGTTTGGAGATAGGGAGTCGATATTTTTGCACTCTATATTTTTTACTCGATGTTTTGGTAAGTCTATATTTTTGTCATCAATATTCTGTCAGTGATCCCTTTATTTCTCACGCTTCAGTGATGAGGTTTAAATTGTCTCATTTATATATCCGGAGAGTGTGAGAAAGAAGTGACCATACCTTTTATAAAATGGGTTACTTAGTATTCACATATATTTTCACACTTGCTGGTCAGATTATAGGGTACTTTGCCGAACTTGGCACGTCAACAAAAAGAATTGTGGCTGAAATCTGTGATTGACATATATTTAGATCTTTCAATGGACACTCAAGTTTTGTGTTGAGCTCTCTGCTTGTTCTTGGATTACTTATACCCATACACCTTAGGTTGTTTTTTGAGTTTATGGATACAATATATACATTTTTCTCCCTCTTTTTTGTTGTTCAACCTTGGTGTACACATGGCACATTTTCCTTTAGCATTACACGCTTGGGTGTTTAACGTTCTGCAATCTAGCCTGTCTCTTCACGCACACCTTAGTTATGTTCTAATCTGTTTTCTTTTACTCCATTGGTCTTTCGGTGGATTTTCACAAGGTGTTTTTCTTTGTGTTTTTAGTTGGTGATGGTCCTGTTATTGTATTATTATATACTCTTTTGTATTTAACGCCTGAACTGCGGTGGTTTTTCTGCCGCGGTGCGGGCGTCCTAAAGGGTGGGCGGGGCTGCGTTGGCCTTTGGCCAACGGCAGCACCAGTGAGGTAGTGCTCCCTTCGGACGTGGGCCGACGGGAGCACGGAAGGGGTTAATAAGTAATTTGTGCATTTGTCTGTTGTAGCCCTGATCAAGTCTGAGGGTATTTGCCTACAGACGTAACAAGTGTTAGCTCAACTTGTGGCTACCTGTTACGTTGAAAAAGTGAAGCACACTTTATTTGAATTTATACAAAAATAGAATAACACATCATGAAAACAGCTTGAGAAGACTACTACTTGGAGTTATTATGACATTGCTTCTGTGACTGTGGCTCAGGACTTTGAATTTCGTTTTGTGAAATTAGAAAAGCTCCAAGCTACCCATTAAAATTAAAATGTTAATTTTTCTTTGTATGTGTTTGTGAATTAAATAACATATGCTAATATTGATTGAATCAATGCCATTGCTTATGTTGATACGTTTGCACGTAAGAACGAAATCACATCACCATTATCAAATTCACCCAAGGAAGGCTCTGCGACCTAGGCCTAATGTTTCTGGCTGATAGGTCACAGGTGGGGTTGTACTTAGCCAGCAGACAAACGCGCGAACGGGAAACTCAGGTCCATCCCGCAGATAAGCAACACCATAACGGTCCAGTGAGATTGACCACAACAAAACACACATTGCCAGAGGGGCGTGCCCATTCCTAAAACCTGCTAAAGGCAGATGCCACATGAAGTTAGGAACACACAGCCAATAAGGACACAGCCCACAAAGTACACACAGTGATGAAATTCCCCTCATGCCAAACATCTGAGCACGTTACTCACTGCCCCACATTGTGTCCACGCAAGGTCGGGCCCACCTGCATTTGTTATCAGGGGCTAATATATATGACTCTACCGAAGAGGTCCACATACCTTTACCGAACAAGGATCACCATAAGTACTTTATGGTACTCAAAGAAATGTATAAAGCCCTGTTCAGTTTGATTGTACTTTTAGACAGTCCAAAGCGGTGCATAGTGAGATGCCCACAGGAGTTAGTGCAAGCAGCAGCTCGGTGCCAGCCACAGCTCTATCCCAGCCCCTGTCACTCCAAAGCCAGACATTAATTACACACCCTACCAGAGGAACACTGGATGGCTAAGCCAAAAAATACCTACTTTCTAAAAGTGGTAATTTCAAAAACAGAATGTAAAAATCACCTTCACTGGAGGATGCATTTCACCATTCTGAGTTCAGGCATACTGAACATTATTTTCCTACCTTGTTACGAGGGGTAATTATAATTTTGTTTATAAGATTTTATAAGCAAACCCCATATTCTATTGTATGGGAACATATAGCCTTGCTATAGTGAAAAACGAAATTGGCAGTGTTTCACTACCAGGACATTCAATTACACGGCACCCTGGCCACAGGGCTGCCTTGGGCCTACCTCAGGGGTGACTAACATGTAAGAAAAGGGAAGGTTAGGACCTGGCAAGTGGGTGCACTTGCCAAGTCAACATGGCAGTACTAGACTGCACACATGCACTGAAATGGCAGTCCTGCGTTACATTTACAGGCTGCTTATGTGGGTGGACCAAACAGTGCTGCAAGCCCACTAGCAGCATTTGATTAACAGGCCCTGGGCACACACAGTGCACTGTACTAGGGACTTACTAGTAAATCAAACTAGCCAATTATGAAAACACTAATCCATACATACAATTTACAGGGAGAGCATACGCACTTTAGCACTGATCGGAAGTGGTAAAGTGCCTAGAGTCATAATACCAACAAAAACTGATCAGCAATAGAAGGCCACAAAGCAAAACATCTGGGGATAAACCCACTGTAAAAGCAAGGTCTAACAGTGCAGTACCAGAGGACTGCTTGCAAGTCCTGCTATGCTCAGCAAATTTGAATTCTACGCTACATGAACAATTTGTAAATCTGGGCCTGTGCTCGTAAGGTTAAAAAATGTAAGAGCCACAAGAAAAGCAGATTTGAATTCATCCCTGTCATTATTATATTGTGCGGACCTTCAAACTGGGAGAAATATAGCATAACCTTCCCTTTTCGAGCAAATGGGAAATTCTACCATGTGGAAATAATGAGTTAATGTCTACCACTTTGAAATGGCTGACTAACTTCCCAACGTGCTTCACTGTGATCGTTTTTGTTACTGCGCAGACCATGGGTCCCTCTTCATTGCGCCAGCGTTCCTGTCCACATTCTAGCCTCCCATGAGGTGAAATAGGGACCCTATTAGAAATCCATTACCAAAATAATGCCCTGTAAAAACAAAGAAGTTATTTACCTATAAAATTTCTCGTTTAAGAACTGTTCATTGCACAATTTATGTTTCCACTTTTAAAACTTGATGTTTTCAATATCCCGCATTGAAGAAAGCAGAAGACTTAAATTGCTCAACAAAAACAAAACCAACTGTCTTCAATAAACAAAAAAGGTTAGATATTAGAAGTAATTTGCAAAAAGAATGAAGAATGGAGAAATTAAGTGATTTTTAGTTGTTTACTCTGACACTATTCTCTTTAGAAAGTTCTGTGTTTTTGTGTACTTTTAAGAGGGAAATTATTTCCTTCCCCTCATAAATTAGTTTGTTTGTGTAATGTGTTCCATAGCTCCACTGATGCAGGCTGAATGAGTCTTCTATTAGCACAGGGTGATTTGATGAGTCGACAGCGTGGTAGACAGGAAAAGAACTGCAAAAGTCAGCACATGACATGCTAATTCGAAAAGCACATTCAGAAAGTGAAGGTTACAAAACATAATTCAGAAAAAAGTAGGAATAACATTATAAAGTGAACAGCAGAAAAGTTTTATCAGAACAAATTTTCGAATGCCAATAGATGCTAAAATGCCTGACTCAAACTACCAAGACTCTCACACACATACACCCAACCCCCCCCCCCCCCCCCAACCCCCGCTTCCGGGCTGTCACACAGAACCTGCAGTGTAGGATGTAGTATTCCATATAACTTATTTGATGATGAGTGTGTCAGCCATCCTCACTTAAGGGGTCATTAGGATGATGGGCGGACTTAGTCCGCCCGCCATCCTTTCGGAATTCAGGACCGCCCGGCATAAGGGCGGGGGTCCTGTGGGGGTATTAGGATGTGCCCGCCACAGTGACGGGCACATCCTGCATATTTATCCTTGTGGTGGGCGGTGCTCTCAGCACCGCCCGCTAAATACTAAAAATGCACATTTGCATTTACATTAACAAAGCGGCAGGCACCGCGCGGTGCCTGCCGCTTTGTTAATGTAAATGCAGGGGGGTACCACAGGTACCCCCCGTGTGCACCCCCACCTGTCCTTCACTCCAGGGGCCTTCCACAGGGCCCCCGAAGTGAAGACCGCATGCCTTTCGATGCTGCCACAGAAAGGCATCTGTTTTGGCACGTACTAATATGGCTGGCGGTGTCTAATAGACACTGCCATCATATTAAACCTTTTCCGCCCCGGCCCCAAGGCGACGGAGGCGGAAAAGCGGCGGACGGTCTTCCCGTCCGCCGTGGTCACCCCGCCATGCTAATATGGCGGGGGTGATTAAGGGTAGGATGGTGGGTGGATCGCCCCCGCCAGGCCCACGGGGGCTACCGCCAGCCTGGCGGGGGCGATCTGCCCGCCATCCTAATGGGCCCCTTAATATGTTTCGATGTATACAATGGTTCACATTAACCATAATTTTTTGGAGCCTGGACATATTTTCTACATTAGATTTTGACTCTGTGAAAGGCAGAACATGGAAAAAGAAGGAGGAAGTGAATAAGTAAGGAAAGGGAAACAGCTTCAAAGGAACAAAATGTGGGGGCAGATTTACAAGCCTCTTGTGCCACTTTTGTGTCACTTTTCCCATGTTAAAAGTGACGCAAGTTGCTTGTAAATCTGCCCCGTGGGGTTAAAAAGAACGTGCAAGAGTTACATAAAGACACAGGTAGATACGAAAGAGGCAAGAGGTGGAATGAAGATCAGGCAAGCTTGGTGTTTGGAAACCTCAGCATTCATTGGCAGCAAGCACCTAAGGAAAAACCCAGTCCTCTGCTTCATTTATGATACAAATTAAGAGCTGTTTAAGCAGAACTATGTAAACTCATCATGAGAGGAGTCATATGTAAGATGTATCGGAAACCCATAGGCCACTGGACTAAGAGAACATCAATCTCACCAAGTGGGAGTACAGCAAACAATGGGTACATGGTGTGGCAAATAAGTCTCATTCAGGAATTCCAATCTGTCACAAATGTGATGAAGGGAACAGGCGACTGAGACAATTGGCAACCCCATTCTCTTTCTCTGGGAGATATTAGACCAAGTAGATCTAGGAGGAAAAATGTCTTGTACTTCTTGGTTCAAAATGAGGAATTGCATATCTTTTTGGCAGCTGATATAAGTCTGGAATATCTAGGTGTCCGTCCATACTAGGAGACATTGAACCTACATCTACTGGAGAAAAAACACAAGGCCCTGAGGAGAGCTCTCAGCTAATGCCAGTTAGGCAAATGGGCTGTCTTATGGGATGATGAAAATCCCTCTGTGTGAAGACAGTCCAAGATGGCCACCAGATCAACTACCTGACATTCATCATCAGGATCAGAAAAGTAGAGGCAGTCCAAGACGCCGCTCTCCACAAATCCCCTTCCACTAACCATCACACAAACGGAGATGCTCAAGTATGCCAACATCTCCAACCTACTTTCCAAGACTGTTAGGATGGAGACCACTGGAATATGATACACGTTTCAATGGGACTCAGATGGCCTAGAGCACCACAACAATCACGCATCTGCAATGGATGTTGTGATCCTCTACTGGCAATGGTAGTCAACCATATGTGGCCCAACTGGCAGCTCCTGGTGAGGCCTTCATTGGGCACTTGTTTGGCAAGAACTAGGGTAAAGTGTTTCTTCAATGTCATTCCACTCCTTATCAAGGATCTTATGGGCAGATCAATTTACAGGCAATGACCCCCAAATTCGTGAGAAAGAAAACAAAAAAAGTTGTTGGTGGAGAACCTCCATTAACTTGTTAAAGGTTGAGGAATCGCTGTTAGCATGAGCTGAAAGCCATTTTGTTCTTGGCAGCCATTTTAGTTAGCCATGTGCTCACCAAGTACGTTCTCCCTCTTCCAGAGCCTTGCACATGCTCAGAAAGGCCTAGCTAGTAGAATGCACCGGCTCTTAGTATAGAACTGTCAGGTTGTTCTTTCTGATGTGTTCAGTTTAGTTTCCCCTCCCACTTTGTTGAGCAAGCAAATGTTGTATACCCATATTAGTCAATAAGCATGCTTGTATGTGCAAGGACCTCCCCTTGGTTTTATGCTGACAATTTAACAAATGCATATATATATGGCCCCTGTTCTCTGTACTCCTCAGAATGCCTCCTACAGTGGCCTGAGGGTACTGTGTGATGCAATCTCCCTCATGTGAAGTTAATAAATGCATTGCTTTTATATTACAGCACCTGCGCCAATTTCTTCTTTGCTGTTTTAGAGGACAAGGTGTATCAGTGAACCCATTAGAAGGTTTTTATTTCTTCAAACTGTGTGCCATATACATTCCTACCACTGCTCTCCTTCTCCCTAAACCTCCCATGGATTTTACTCAATTCCCTAAGTTTTAACTTTGGTAGACAGGGTTTTGTCCCAAAATTGTACACCTCATTGAGGCAGGCATTACTGATGAACAATTATATATTAATCACCACATTGTTCCAACTTTGCATTCATGCAGCACAGGTACAAAGTGGTAAAAGTTTTAAAGCATAGTTTGTGTACTGGAAGGATCACCTACAGTAAAAAATTGCATTGCATCCACTTTGGTTGCTGCACTTTCCTGCATTGTGTGAAAAGTTAGTAAATCTGCACCCAGTCTGTATTTTGCAATAATTGAACTCACAATCTATAATAAACATTGAGAATGGAAATAGGTGTTTTTTTTTATTTTACTAGTAAATGTACTTCTTAATTATTTGTCAAATTTCTATGAGGGTGTGGCTGTGTTTTAGGATATGTGGATGTATATGAAATAAGTCAGTGGATGGATCACTGAATAATCACATAGATGTCTGAATGAATGATTAACTGGATGCATTGACAATTAATTGGTTAGTTGTGAAATCTTGTGGGCTAACAATGAAGCAGAGTTACCAATTACCTCCCAGGATAACCATTCAGAATAAAACAAAACAGGAAACATAGATAAATAATTCATTTATGTACAATATGTGACCACTGGCTATTTGTAGAAATAGACTTTAGATACAGATGTGTTCCCACTGCAATGTTGTTTCTATAGAACATTGTCATCGTGCCAAACCTGGAAAAGCAAGCAAGCACCACTACAAAGGGTTTCCAATGAAAATAACATATTCTAGAATCTAAGTAATGAACACAGATTGCAAATCTTGTTAGGTGAAAAGTATGAGATGGCTGAACATGCTATTGCAGTATAAAGACCTAAATGCTTAAAGATATCTAAGAAGGCCAGATGGTGCCAAGACAAATATATTATATTTTATATTATATATAATAAAATTTAGCATGTTCACAGTTATGAGTTAATTATGTTACTTTTTAGTGTATGATGTATGAATAAAATCTTGGAAACATACAGAAGAAATTCTATAAACAACCAAACTTCAGCAACATTGCATGTTTAAACATACTAGTAATGCATTAATGATATTATAGAACTCCTGAGAGCACACCAGTTGCAGAAAGCCAACTAGTAATAATCTCGTGGTACTTCCGTCATTGTAGTGCAGCAATGACTCCAAGCTTCAATTTATCAGCTATTGATGGCATGTATCATTGCAACCTTGAAATCTGGTGATTTTGCCAGCCAGAACGCAACCTATTAAGGGCTTGTGCTAATAAATCTTTGTAATACCGTGATGCTACAGAAAACAGCCTGCATTAGTGTACCCAGGCAATTCAGCAATGAAGGCAGGCTACAAACATTAAATAGTAACCTGTTATAATAATTCATCCCTGCACAACCAGTGATAGTGCAAGAAGGAAAGGTTACAAAACATGCTCTGTGAAAACTGGTAAATGAATCATTATGAACTGAGTACTCCAGCCAGTGCTTAGTTTGTGCCGGTGGTTTCTGTAGCTCTACATCAGCACTTAATAGGCTTCCTCAGCTCTAGTGACAGTTCACCACATGGAGGCTCTGTTTTTTTCAGTTTTGAGATGAGGAAAACATCTGTGTTTATTAGGTCAATAAACATTTACATTAATAATACTAGCCTCTCATGCCATTATTATAGCTGTGTGTGGCCTTAAATAATCTGAATTGTCACACTTGTAGGAGTGCAATGGTAAGGTGTTATGTTGGTACTGCCATTGGCAGCACTGGCAGGGTATGGGTGGTGCAGGCCGCAGTGACCTTCCAAAAAAGGGCCCTGACACTTCATGTTTTACAAATAAAGCACTGTCTCCAGCTGGTTTTAGAGGTACGGTATCAGACACTACTGATGCTAGATTGCATAGCCAAGTCTTGGGAGTATGGCCTCAGTAAGGATGTTGGCATTTCTCGCTACCTCGTCCACGATAAGAATGAAAGTGTCTATGGAGCCCTTTTATTTATTTATTTATTTGCATGTTTGTATAGCGCTAGGAATAGACTCCCAAAGGAGTATCTCCGCGCTTGTGACAGCCGGCATGAAGGACTATAGGTGGTAGCATTGAAATTATAAAATTCGTTCAAACAATTACCTAGATCCAGAATAAAGAGTGATTAGCTAATATTAACTAAACAAAAAAGTTTTCAAGTTCTTCCTGAAAAGGAGATGGTTGGGGCATTGTCTCAATAAAAGTGGGAGCGCGTTCCACAGATTAGGACCCACCACAGACAAGGCCTTACCACCCAGCCTAGTTCTACTGATCTTGGGTACACTCAGTAGCAGCTGTTCGCTAGACCTAAGGGTGCGGGTAGGAACATATGGAACAAATTTTCTTGCCAGATATTCTGGTCCTAGATCATGAAGACCTTTATGTATAATACAACAGGGCTTAAACTTCACTCGTTGACGTATGGACAACCAGTGAAGTTTATTCAACAGAGGTTTGGATGGAGATCTGGGGGGGGGGGGGCATTAAGCACCAGCCTAGCTGCTGTATTCTGCACTACTTGCAGACGATCTAGTACCTCTTCATTTGCACCTGCCAGGAGACCATTGCAATAATCAAGACGGCTGATTACTAGAGCCTGAACTAAAGTTCTCCTGTGGGAGTCAGGGAGGAAAGGGAATATCCTACGAAGGAGACCTATCATGTGGAAACAAGATCCCACAGTGCTGTTGACATGTTGTTTCGTAGTCAACTCCGGTTCCAGTCGTACCCCCAGGTTCTTGATTATTAGTTTGGGTTCAGGGACTGGGCCTAAGTCAAGTGGCCACCAATCAGGGGACCATTGGACCCTGGCTTCACCGAAAAGCATCACCTCTGTCTTACCAACATTACATTGAAGAAAGTTGGAAGACATCCACCGAGCTACTGCCTTCATCCCTTGAAATGGTAAAGGCTACTTGTCCAGGTTCACTGGCACCCAGGAGATAAAGGCAGTGGTCCCACCACGTCCCATCTCCTCTCTGCTCCTCACAGGAAGCAGGCAGCATCCCTCTCCTCCACTAAGCCAATCACAATGCTGTAATGGCAGCATCGTGATTGGCTGGGACATGGACCACACAGACGTCCATGGGGATGCCGTTTTCTCCATGCAGGCTGCATGCACCCTACAACGGTAAAACGGGAGAGTGCCTATGACTGGTTTGATTGGCCCTAGCACCAATCAAATAGTGCCCACAACAGTGGGCAAGCCACTCCTCCCTTGGCTGGAGCAAGACCACCCAGTCACCACCCACCCGCCTGCCCCAAACCAAAACCTTTTGCTTTCTTGCAGTGCAAGAAGCAGAAACATACAATGGTGTTCATAATAGCATTTTATGTCATGGTCAGCGACAGCTACCGCCCCTCTCCCTGTATGCCCACATCAACCCAGAACACAATGAAAAGGAACATGATTTGTCTTTGGAAGGCGGGGGTCGCAAAACCCCCCGGCCGTATTTATTAAGATACAAAATAATAAAATTGTTAAACAAAATATACAATTTGTATGCAAAATTATTCATATACGTTAAGATACATTTATATAGACAATTTTGATCGGCTAGCCTTAACAAGATTCTAATACAGCTTGTTTCCTAACCGAATCTAACATCCTCATCTGAAAATTTTGCATACTAACATTGATGGCAATATAGCAAGGTCGCTAACCGGTGTCAGGTCTTACAAGCTGCGCCCTTACGCAGGTGCACATGCGCAGCCGGGTCCGTTAATTACCCGGTCTACCCCTGCAGCCGAGCCCGTTAATTACCCGGTCCACCCATGCAGCCGAGCCCGTTACTTACTCGGTCCACCCATGCAGCCGAGCCTGTTAATTACTCGGGCCACCCCGTGAACTTCATTTAACCAGTGAAGGAGGGCCCTAACTTGCATTACCAGCTGCCCCTGAAGTTCTAGGAGGGGCCAGTGACCCCTCCTCCCCCTGGACGGACACCTCCAAAGGATGATGCCGCCCCCTAAGACCTTAAAATAGCTGCTCACCGGTCATGACCTTACCGCCACAGGCCAGCATTGTTACCCGACGGTCTGGCCTCCCCCCTACCTACTCCTCAGAAAGGTGATGTCCCCCTCGCATATCCCTCTATCCAAGCTGAAATGTTATTTGACCACAGGACGTTCCCAGCCTCAGTCAAGTGTACCCCATCCCGCAGGTAGAAATGCTCCCCCCAAATACACCCATGAGGAATCGTCTGCAACTGGGGGGCTCGAAACAATTTGTCCAACTGTGTGTTGATCCTCTTTACCGAGTGATTCAACGCCTTGACCGAGCCCCCCCCTCGCCACTGCCATCGAGAAATAAGTTGCGACCAGACTACCGTGCAACCCGCACAAGTCCTAGACACCCACCCCGCAGTGGATATGATTTCATCTATCAGGATGCGTCTCCCCAGTTTGGTCAAATCATTCTCGCCCAGGTGAAGTATCGCCACTGACGGGGGGCGGGTTGCTGTGACAATAATTCCAGAAAGTAATCCCTGAACTGCCTAATACCCAGGCCTCCCCTCCCGAAGAATGAGATGGAGAACCCCTCCTCTTCAGCCCTTCTCATCCTGTCACCTGCAAGAAATACATTTTTAGCACGCCTAACATAGGAGTGGCCCACAATCCAAGTCACCAATGTCGGACGATCTTCCTGTTGCTTTTGTTGCAATGCTCCTGTCTTCTGCCGACATTCGGCAAGTTCCTCTCCCACGTGACAGGTTCAAGAAACTGCAAAACCAAGAGATACAAGCGTGGGGGGGGCCAGCCACACTACCCTGCCATTGAAATCCTCCAGGAATGCCACCCATATCCGCATATCCTGGCGAACCTCCGCTGACAGCCTAGTGCGGTGATGTTTCTCTCTCAAACCCTTCATGGCTTGGGCAATCGACCGAGAGAAGGGGCGTGCCATTGGGATGACTCGCAAAGCAAAGTTCAATTGGCCCACCGTCTCCTGTAACTGCTGCAATGTAACTTTCTCCTTCAGCAGGCACTGGCGCAATGCCGCCCTAAATTTCGATACTTTGTCTTTGGGTAACCTGATGCACCCCTCCAATGAATCAATCTCGATACCCAAGAACTCCAAACAGGTGGTCGGGCCAACCGACTTCCCGGGCGCTAACGGAACCCCGAAAGCCCGCATGAGCACGCAAAATTCCTGCAATGCCCAGGCACACTCCGAAGTCCCCGCCGCTCCAAGGAAAAGTAAGTCGTCAAAATAATGCATGACCTGTTTGTGGCCCGTGGCCTGTCTCATGACCCACTCCAGAAAGAAACTGAAAGTCTCAAAGTACGCACGAGAGATCGAGCAACCCATAGGCATACATTTGTCCATGTAAAACTTTACCTCAAAAGCAAAACCAAGTAAGTGGTGGTCCAAAGGAAGCACCAGCAATAAACGAAAGGCTGATTTAATATCAGATTTGGCCATGAGAGTGCCCCGCCCCAATCCCTGCAATAGCTCTACTGCTTAGTCAAAGGAAGCATATTTCACACTACAAATTCCCTCGTCTATCGCATCATTCAAGGACGCCCCTCTTGGTGCGGACAAGATGTGGATCAGTCTAAACTCACCTATCTCTTTTTTGGGGGCTACCCCTAATGGTGAACACACAAAATCCGGCACTGGGACTTCCTGGAATGGCCCCGCTATCCTGCCCAGGGACAGTTCTTTCCGGATCTTAGCCATAACTACCGCAGGAATATGTTGTACAGATAACTGGTTCCTACAGTGCTCACTGCCGGTGTATCCCTCAGCCGGGATCCGAAAACCTTGGGAGAAACCTTCCTGCAGTAACGCAGCTGCACCGTGGTCTGGTTATCTATTCAACCATGGAATCATTGCCAGGACATTAACCGAGGAGGGGCTAACCATGCTTCCAGCGATATTCTGGTTTCTTTCCCCCTCTCTGACTCTGGTTACCATTTTTCCTGCATGTTGTCTCAGGATGGGAAGTGTGACCACAGATTGCGCATTAATGTCTGAATCTACATGTGTCGGCCGGTCTAGTACAGGAACGCTTGTTAAAGTCCCAACACACACCCTTTCTTTCCCCGCCACCTCCCCTATTCCTCCCTGGGAACTCATTCCACGGCGCCGCCCGAAAGGGCTGCTGGATCTTTGCAGGGAACACGTTGGCTACGATCCTGGGCTGGGCAGGGGCCGTGCTCCCTGCGAACTGTTTATGCCACAACAATGAGTTCACCTTGTCCCATGACAACGACGAGCCGAACTCCTTCGACTTCCTGAAATTTACGTCATATTCTTTCCATGCGTCCCCGGCATACTGTTCGCTCCAACCCACGATCCTGCTCCGGTAGCAAGCCATTGCTGCATGCACGTTTGGAGGTCGCTCAATAGTGATAGCTGTAAGGAAGGAGAATGCCCTGATCCAATTGCTCAGAGTTTCCTCCACCCTAAACTTCGCACACTGTACTCTCCATTCACTAGGATGAATCCATTCCTTTAGCATTTTGGCAGTTTCCATTTCCCTATTATCTAATAGCAAAGAGAAAATATAAATGTACTTTCCCGCCCAAATCATCTCTTTCACCGCCCGAGAAACATGTTGCCCTAAATCTTCGATCCTAGACGGAATCGTCCCGTCCCCTAAAAGAGGCAGGGCTACCTCCTTACCGTTAACGGACACCGGGGCTGGTCCTGCGTTGCTTCGTTTCGGCCGAGCGGCATCCAAACCTGCAGAAGAAGGAGAAACAGGGGCCGCAGCCACACTCGTAACTGTTCCCGCCCTAATCTTCCCCACCATTTTTGCCGCCTGCTCGGCATGGTCTAACGTTGAGGGCATCATACCCCCTTTCTGCAGCCAAGGAAATATAGCCGCTATCTGTGCCATTAACTCAGGAGGGATCTGAGTGTCACAATCCGGTACTACTGCCGGCACCACCGGTGATGACGGAGCCATGGGTGCCGGCATGGAGGCAATGGAAGTGGGCCATCTGGGGCAGGCGGCGCCAGCCCGACAGGATTGGCCCCTGTGGGCAAGGTGGGAGCCGGTGCCAAGGGAGCCGGGAGTACAGGCTCCGGGGTAGTGGGAACCGCCACCGGTGCACGGGCGGAAGCATTGCGCCTTGGCCGTTTAGCCTTGCCCCTTTTAGGCGAGGAATCGGAATCTCTCTCCAGTAAAGGCGCGTGTAGTGACTCCAATCACATCAGGAACAGAAGAATGAGAAGAGTAGAATTATATAAATAGGACGTTTATTCTCAAGGTGAAGAATAACATGCAGCTCCAGTAAAGTTACATCAAGAATGACACCAGAGCCGCAGTTACCGTTGCTCAGCCACTGAACATTCCTATTACATACACAAGGTTCTAATTAAAGGAACATGCCATCACTACACATCCTCCTTCTTAACAAAGAAACAAACAAAAATAAAAAACAAACAAATAAGAAAACAACAACATAAAATCATTGACAACTCGGACCTAATAATCCGCCATGTATGTTTAGTAAATACCGCACAAACCTATGTGATCAACAAATGAGAACTAAACCAGATCACTCCCAACCATCCCCCCTTTCCAAATTGCTAAAGAGAGAAGAAGAAAAAAAAATATATCATCCAGCACATATTTCACCAAAAAGTGATGACTGAAATTCAAATCTCAATGTTCCGAAAGTAACTCCCACATCTAAAACACACCACATCACTAAATTTCTTCCTTTCACTTCCCTCACTAAATTTCTTCCTTACACTACACTCCCACTCCTTCTCACTAAATGTCTTCCTTTCACTACCCTCCCACTCCTTCCTATCACGAAAATCACCATTTCCTCCTGGGGAATTGATTTGCAAATTTGAAGTAAAACGCATCCTAGAAGAACCTTCGTCCCCTGTTGCTGAATCCCTGGCTATTAAAAACATACTAACAAGCTTACACACCAATACAGATCCAAAATAAAATTAGTTCAGCAAAGGATAACAACCTTAATGTAAATGCGAAAGAGAAACAAAAACACTCAAACAACCACTTCGTGAATGACGAGTCAGTAAAAATATAAAGACTCAAATAACCACTTCATGAATAATGAGACAGCAAAATTAGGAAAATAGCAAATAGCAAAATTGATACTGCTGCAAGCAATAGATAGGTTCGTTGTTCCAAATAATATAGACAGGTCGATGAGTCAGTAAAAAAATAAACTGTAAATGAATATACACTTACTAACTCTAAATTAATACTTCATGAAATTCCTGAGCTTTATGAAATTTCTGCATACAGTGAGCGTACTTGGGAACCTATGCAACAACTTAGAAGCAAGTAGTACTTGTACTGGTAATGGTAATACTAATGGTAATACTTGGAGCACAAGAAACCGTTGTAAATAAGGAAACAAATCTCTGCTGTGGAATGAAAACGACAGAGTTTTGTAGTTAGGAAGCAAAAATAAAGAAAGTAGTCACCGTTGTCTACCGATGAATTTTCTCGAGTTCCAGTTATTCCAGCACCCAAATACTGCAGAATGAGCTTCCTTATAACAATTCCTCAAAGAATGAATCACCCTTTCGTGAAAACTGAAAAGATCACTTCATGAATGGTGCTTTTATAAAATACTCGCACCTTCCAGCTGCACTTCACACTTAAAGAGAACAAAGTTGGTGTATAGTTAAGTCATGAAGTTAAGTCATGAAATGTTTAACCTCATCGCTTCAAGAATCATTCCTCGGTTCTTCCATTCCCTCAAAAATATGTTACCTCAAGAAACCGGCAATAAAATTGCTCCAAATACCCTTTTTCTTTTTTTTTTTAAATTTGACATTCCGCTGCTGTTTAAAAAAAAAATGAATTATCATCGATGTCCACGTTGCTTACATTAGCCTTGCCTTGCCGTGTCTGTGGTGTACGCCTGGTTGTCAGGGAGATTTTGCTCCAGATGGCCGTCGTACGTGACCTTTGACGCAGTGACGTGTGCTCCGACTTCCTTCCTTGAGCGTACAACGTCCGTGCAAAGGTTGACGAAGATAACTCCAGTACGAGCTCCGGGGATACGTCACAAAGAACTCCTACTCGAGCTCCTGGCGCACGCACAACCACTACAGTTTTAAATGTAAGCAGGCCCAACGTTATTGTAAATATATTTATATGACAGCGTGAATTTAGTAAGCGAGCTCCTTTACAACAATGTCACGATGTTAAACAAACGTTTAAACACTCCAAGTTTGAAGGCAACCACACGAATATTTTCATGGCAATTGCTGCTCATTCTCAAGTTCAAATTGTCTTCACATGCCGCACGCATAAGGTCACGCTTTTACTCACGAAGAAATATCGTAAACACACTCCTTTTTCCAGTGAAGTGTCGAAATCACAATCGGCCTTCCACAGCTTCCATCAAAATACGGACACAGCCACACTTCCGTTTTCTTAGGCAGTTCTGAACTTCCCACAGGTTCTCTTCTTTGTTTTTAAAGACCATCCATGTCGCCAAAATTGTAGTGACTCCAATCACATCAGGAACAGAAGAATGAGAAGAGTAGAATTATATAAATAGGACGTTTATTCTCAAGGTGAAGAATAACATGCAGCTCCAGTAAAGTTACATCAAGAATGACACCAGAGCCGCAGTTACCGTTGCTCAGCCACTGAACATTCCTATTACATACACAAGGTTCTAATTAAAGGAACATGCCATCACTACAGCGCGTCAATCTGCCGCTTGGGCCTAGTGCGCGCGGCCTGCGATATCATCCATCCTTTCCATCATTCGGGCCTCTAGGCCGTCAACCTTATTCAATCTTTTATCCATGGCATTCATCTTACGCATCATGGCCTGAAACATCAACTCCATCTTCGACCCTTTAGCCTTGGCTCCCGGCATTCTTACTTTCGATCAATTCGCTAACTGCTCAGATTCGCAACCAGTGCGCCCTGTACCTTCACAAGACGGAGGATGTGCAGGGGGCTATGAGCACCACGCAACAGCGACCATAACACTGGCTATTTCGAATGTTAGGGGTGGCCAAACTCTAATGTAGAACCACCCGGCGGCCACACGAAGCGATGAAATGCAATCCCCCCGCTTCCTCTTACTGTCGATGACTTGCGTGTCCTGCACTCTACAGATCCACCGTCCTCTATCTTTTACGGTCAACTCTCCGTCTGTCTTCTGCTTCCAACGTCGCGCTACCACACACTCCAGTCAGCAATCCTTGATCTGAAAAAGAAAACAGAAAATTTGGAGGCCCCGAGCGCGGGGCACGACCAGTGTGGGGGAGCGTCAGGCGACTAGAAGGACCACCTGAGCTCTCCCCCCTCCTTTATACCCAGGGATGCGGGGAGAGGGCGGGCCGCCCCCTCCCCTCAACCCTCGACGCCTGCCCCTCTGACCCGGAAGACTGCACAACGCCTCCGGATCAGGGATTGGGCGTCGACCGACCAGTGGTGTGGCGCACACCTCCCGCGTACCATTGGGCGCCGGGAGATCACGCCCCCACACCACCGGTAGGCAAGGGGAGAGGGGATCGCCGCGACGCCATGCGGGCGGAGGGGCCAAGGGCCCCCCTTTTCATTCTGCTTCTCACACTGCGAGAAAGCAGTGGGGCGACACTCCTCCGCCCACATGAGGAGCCACCCTTGGTAGGCAGAGAAGGAGGAGGAGACAAGGGAGGATATCTAGGGTGAGGGTTATCCTGTTTGAACAGACAAAGGATTAGATAGGTCAGAAGGACAGACTCAACAGGGAGGTAATCCTGGAATTAATTGGCTAGTTACAACCTCAGCTTCAGACAGCTGCACTCAGATGTAATGCAATCCTATCACATGTGAAGGTATTGTGCTGTCTACGCCTTCTAGTTTGTCATAGTTACCAGGGGGTCATAGTAATTGTGGGATTGGGGAGGTCACAAAGTGCTTTTTCCAAGGTCATTCAGGTGTTCTTGAACATCATGGATAGCAACCTTAACCAATACAAATCTTTGTCAAATACCCCCCAATATTTGCATCAGACCAAAAATAATATCTCTGGCGTTGGGTGCCTTCTCAGCAGGACTGGTCTATGTAAAAGGGAACATGGGAAATCCAGAGATGTTTCAGTGTGTACGCCTGGTACAGCATCCCTCTTGCATAAATGTGGTACTAACGCTGGAGTTGTCTTCACTCTCAGGTGGCACTATGTTGGAGACAGACAGGTTGTGTGTCTGAAGGTATTCAAGGGCTGTTGTCACTTGTACTAGCCCAAAAGCAACATACTGGTAACATGGCCCCATGTCATTTTGAATGTTAACAGTTTGACTTGCAAGAGTGGCTGTGGCTTCTGTTAATCTATTGAGTGAAGGCATCAAAGCATGCCTTGTACTGCCTGTGCCTGCATCTGTGCAGATATTGGTCTTTCCGCATGGGAGCAATCCAATGGACTTGCATTTATGCAGTAGCTGCTTTGACCTTGTTTGGTTTACAGGCACTGTAGAAGCACAGGAGAACTGGCAACCATGTCATCTGACACATTGTGGACTGTTGGTGGTTGGATCCTATGGTGTCTGTGTGTCCTGCCCACAGATGTAGTTGTGCCTCTGCTTTTAGATTGTCTCTCATCACTTTCCACAAAGACTGGTATTGGTGCTTGCTCTCCTGGAATTTGGAGTTGAACTAATTGGCACAGGAGTTGCTATTTAGCTATTCTCCATTTCCACATGTGTGCAAGTAGCTCCTTCAGCCTCAATTGTTTATGACACTTCCTGGGTTTGTTCTCTGTAAATGCATGCATATAGTTAGTGTTAATAAATGGTTAATTTGTGTTCACAATATTGTTGTAAGTATGCATCCAGTGTGTGTTACATGTGTTTAATGTAGTCATCAGATACCCAGTACGGCATGCCACTTTGGTGTACAACAACTCCCATGATGCATTGCCAAAGTACAACAAAATGGAGTTTTGTTTGCTGTGATGTTTTACTTGTGGAATATCACACATTATGTTATGTTAAGAAAATATAGAGGAGTTACCTTACTCTGGCTGGTGCCTGCAGGATTGGCGCTGTCAAAGTTCGGCACTCCCAACACACTCTCTGGTTCCAGTGCCCCCTCGATCAGTGATTCCATGGGCATGTTTGGAAGGTCCACCACCCATGCTAAGGCCCTCAGTCATCCTGCTGACCACCTTCTCCTTTGCGTGGCATATCAAGGCATATCAGCATTTTCGAATCTCGGACATCATCCTTCTGCATCCGAAATGCAACTTTTCCTAAATTGCGAAATCTTATTTGTAAATTGCAATTTTGCAATTTCGAAAATAGTGATTTTCTATGTGCAATTGTGAATCTGTAGAAATCCCTATAAGAAGAATTCATTGTTACATAAATCTCATTTTGCGATTCCCTAATAGAGATTTCCACAAATTCGCTACTTTGAAATCGCAAAACAAAGTATTATACATATGGCCCATGATGTTTATTGCACCCAGTAGTTACTGGGTGCAATAAAGTTTATATCAACCTCTAGAAATGCAACAGGATATGATTTTAAGACGAATAATGCCTAGTAATTACTGGTTCAGGCAGATTTTGGGGCAGTAAGCCCCAAAATCTGCATGTTATTGCACATTACAGAGAAAAAACGTAGGCTAGATGATATTTATCACAGCTGATAAATTTTAACCCACAGAGTTTCCAATGTTATGGAGTTCAATAGATGGCATCTACCTATCCACGACTCTCGCATTCAGGCCCTTTGTGTCATAAACCAAGTTGTTTAAACTATAGGCTTATGCGTTTCAGGCAAATTCTACATATTGCTGCCTCTGTTACATTAAAGTCCTCAGAAAAGAAAGCCTCTTCCGTGACCTCAAGGCTTGAAGAGATGTCATTTTTTCCTGGCAGGTATTGCAAGTATGTAGCCTCATATTCCTGGCCGGTTCCATTTTGACACAGTAAGAGACAATGTTGCTCCTGTGTCTATTCCAGCGGACTATTGAATGGATAATGACATTGTTTTGTGCACGTGTACACAAACTCATTCTTTTTGGAGGGAGTCTGTTAGAAAGACTTGTAAAATAACAACGAGAGATTTCTGGCGCACAAACAATCTCAAGGCAATACTGCTGGCAGTCAGAGGCTTCCCAGTGGAGCAGACCGTGAAATAAGGTGGATGAGATGTTGTCATGTTTTAATGGCCACTGACCTTCACAATAAGAAACAAGATGCAACATTTTCAAATATAAACATTGTGACACTGATGCATCCATTGTCTTATCAGTTAGTGCTGGCAATGTAAACTCATTCTAATGTCAGTGTGAAAGCCTGGAGTGCCGGGTTCATGAGCACAGGGCTGCAGTCATATGAATATAGTAATCATAAATTAAAAGTTCACCCGCTAGCATTTACAAAATGTCTGCCACTGTACAGCACCACGTGCGGCTCTTTTATATATTAGATGGTAGATTGTTTGACAAGTGCAGAAGTGCATATTTCAAGTAGGTCTGGTAATAGGTTGTTTTTTATCTCTACCTTTTTTTTTAACAGAATGGGCACTGTCAGTGTGCGGGCTGTAGAAATTCATACAACATGGATTGGTAATTTTAAGATGCACAGTTTCTATTATATACTGAGTTTTCCCCTATCAAATGGAACATTTCCAGGGGAATTCTTGGTAACACATTGATTTCTGCAGATAATTCACAAATTCTAGGGTTTTGCCTGGAAATGTTTTGCTACATTTGACCTGGTAATTCCTCATACAGCGTCACTACGTGCAAGTTGTTAGACCTGGCATCCTTGGAGTGGATTTCGCCTAACTTTTCTCCTTCTGACCGCCTGTTTTTGCTGGCTTTAGGACTCAGTGCACTTTACCACTGGTAACCAGTGCTAAAGTGCTTGTACTCCCTCCAATAAACATGTTAGTTTGGCTTATAAGCATTTGGCATATGTAATTAACTTGTAAGTCCCTAGTAAAGTGGCACTACCTGTGACCAAGGCCTGTAAATTAAATGCTGCCTGTGTGCATGGAGCACTGATTATGCCACCCACTTATGTAGCACTGTTAACATGCTTCAGACCTGCTATTGAAACCTGTGTGTGTGCAGTTGTAAAATGCCATTTCAACCTGGTAAAGCAAACCTTTCTCCAGGACCAAGCCTTTCTTTTTAATACATATAAGACATCCTAAGTTAGATCCAGGTCACCCTAGAGGACAGGGTGAAGTGTATTTAAACGTTGGGCATGTACTTCTAAGTTAGTGAAAAACTCTTAACATTTGTTTTTCACTACACCAAGGTCTACCTCTCCCTTAGGATAACATTGGAATGACCTTATTACATTTTATAAGTGTCTATGATTGTCATTTTCAAAATGGGAACAGGTGACCATTTCCTGTTTGGTGTCTCTGGAATCATAATTTAACCCCTTCGTAGATTTTAGATTACAATTATGAGTATGCCACTTTTAGAAAGTCGGAAAAACCAATAACGAGCACCAATATTGCCACTTATTTTTAGGGGGGTTATTGATGACCACTCGGTCTACTGATTTAAACAGTACACGTCAGAACACTTTTTTAGTCCAGAATAAATCAATTTTAATTGTCAAAGTTCAGCAAAAACAAATTTCACAAAGATTTCACAACATTTGAAAGCATTGCCTATATCACTCAAAAATCTCTTATACAAAGACACAGTCATTCACTCAACCATACAACCTGTACAAAAAACAAACATGAACAAGGTATGAAAACAACTATACATCAGTTAATACAAATTTGCAGTTCAAAATTCACAATATACACAGCAAAGGAACAATTTTTTGCATTTAGAATGGTTTCCTTTTAGAATCCTAATACTGTAGGAAAAAGGTCTACGCGTTTCGATGACCCTTGATTATAGGGAAATCTCGTCAGGACCACGTAGCTGCGAATGCAAAAGAAAGGGTATGAATCACTCTGCTAGAAGACCCACCCTCTGTCACTTTTAGTTTTGAAAGAGGAATCTAATCCTACCTCAGAGGTGCTCGTTAATCTTTAAGGTCGAAATCTAAAAAACCAAAGAGACAGATACAGACTCTGCTTAATACCAGCTATTTTCAAGTAAAACACAAGTCAAAGCACGTATCAAATATACTCACAGGCTTCGCATTTACACCGGCCTAATTATCAGGGGATTAGGATCTGTTTAATGGAGAAATTGAATCGTCAGGGAGCAGTCTTATGAAGAAATGCATATTATATTAAGGACAAGTTTGGCAAAATGATTCTTACTTGTGACCCGGCGGGGTTCCACAAACCGAAGTTTTGAATTATGTGCAGGCGGAACGAATCACGCCTGTAGGAAGAGGAAAATCGAAATGAGTTCGCCGTGCACGGAAGCAAAATGTATTGCGCGCTGTTTGTGGGAATTCGGGGCTGTGGTTACCTGGTTTGCCCGATTAGTGTAGCACAACGAGGAACTCCGCCATCTGTCTCTGTCTCCGGATCCAAGAGACCACTGTAGGTAGCGCTAGCCTAGCGTTATCACGTTTGTGCGTCCCTCCACTTCCTGGTTCAAGTGGATTGTGGGATTTGGAGTTGTGTGACAAAGATTATGAGTACGTACTTATAGTGGGCTTGACGTCAAACTGTAGTTGAGCCCCATAGTGGAGCCACTGAAGTAGGTAGTGTGGTAAGTGAGTTCGCTTGTGTCAAGAGTGTCAGTTGAGTGTGTGTCTTATCAAAGTATATCAGAGGATCAGACATTCGCCTATAGTGAAGAACACATAAAAAATCTGCTAGATAAACCACCTTTGTTCAGTTCTGTCACTTTAAGTGCATCTGCAAGGAATCAAAACGAAACTGACAAACTCCTAAGATTACGGAAAAAACAGATTCAAACAGACCTACATGGTCATTTTTTGCTCCAGCATTTGAGAGCTGGTACAATACCGGGAAGCTTACAGATAAAAAATATTCCAGTTATATTCACCGAAGACCCAATCTACAAGAAGGGATATAGCTATATCGAGACGAAGTGCAGCAGAGACCTTATGGTGTTAACAGTAGAAACAGCACAACGCATCTCCTTACAACAACTAGAGGAGATCAAAATATTAGAAGCTGAAATAGAAAAAAAACAATTAATTACAGATGCAAAAATACTACTGGATAAGGTAGAAAAAGATATCCAAGAGTTCAAGGACTTTACTATAAATCAAAAGGAAAACCAGTTCCAAAAGGATAAAAAAAACTTCAATTTGGAAAGAATCTATCCATATCTGTAACCTGAGTTCTATTCAAGACCAGACTCAAGGAAATATTTAGCGGAATATCAAGGTAGATCGAACAACAAATTTATCACGTTCTCTGACACTTCATCTTGCTCAAGCGGTAGTGAAAACGAGAGTGGAAATCAGAGAAGAAATACAGACAAAAGAGGATCCTTCCACCAACAACAATCGGGCCCATCATCAGCGCCTTTTTTAGGGAGAGGCCAACAACAAAATCGGGCACGCCCCCGATACAATCAACCATGGGCGATGTCGACACGGAGGCAACATTACAAGAATTGGTAGTTTCACCAATTTTCAACCTTTCAAATAAGATTCTCACTCCGGCGGAAACAAGCATCCTAGAAAAAGGACTCTCTTTTGTCCCAGTGAGATATACCAATTTTGTCAAACTTAGAACAGAGGCATTAGAGTTCTGCAGAAAACTCAAACTCATATCATTCTTTTCACACACTGTGTACAACACACCAATTGAGGTGACAGGGCTTAAAACAAAGTCAACATTTTGCCCTCCAGCAAACAAAGTGGCAAAAGAAATCATCACCTTTGAAAGAGTTATTTTGTCTGCCATCACTCAAATGGAACAAAAAAAAAAGCAATGGACTCAATTCAATATCTCACAATCGGAAAGAAAAGCACTGGAAGATCTCAAAAAAGATACATCAGTCACAATAAAACAGGCCGATAAAGGCGGGTCAATTGTAATTTGGGACACAGAGAAGTATACAACAGAAGTTATGAGTCAACTGAACAACCCGAGATGCTACAGAAAAATCGCAAAAGATCCTACAATGGAATTACAAAGCCAACTCAACCCCATGCTTGAGAAAGGATTTGAGGACGGATTCATTGGGAAAAAAGAGTACGAATATCTTAAACCAAAAAATCCACGGACCCCACTCTTTTACGTCCTGCCAAAAATGCATAAGGATGCCACCAATTGTCTCCGGCTGTGACTCTTTACTTGAACCCATATCCAAATTTGTAGACTTCTTCTTGAAACCATTTCTCCCTCAAGTTAAATCATTCTTAAGAGATACATCAGATTTCATTAATAAACTCCTGACAATCCACTTTGAAGATAATCAAGATCTATTAGTTACATTGGACGTGACTTCATTATATACCCAGATCCCCCAAAATGACGGACTAGATGCGATACAATATTTTTTGGAAAAAAGAGAAAAACCAACCAGGGTCCCGACTGAATTTATAATGCAGTTAGCAGCATTTGCATTAAAGAAAAATTATTTTAATTTTAACGGAGATTTCTTTTACCAAATAAGTGGAGTAGCCATGGGCTGCCCATTTGCTCCAGAATTGGCTGTTCTTTATATGGCATTGTATGAAGAGCGTTTTGTCTACCAAATAACCCATATTTGGAACAGATCACCAGTTGGAGTCGATATAGCGACGATATTTTTATGACATGGAGTGGCAACGTGGAAGAACTCAAACAATTCCACGAATGGCTCAACTCAAGAACGCAAGAAATCAAATTCAGCCTCAATTATTCTAAAGTAAGAATGGCATTTCTCGACGTTGAGGTGTACCCAACAGAAGAGGGTCTAGTGACCACGTTATACAAAAAGAAAACAGATCGGAACAAGGCATTACACTTCCAAAGTAACCACCCACGTAATCTGAAAGAAAACTTGCCATTTGGACAATACCTTCGGATAAAAAGAAACTGCCATTTCAAGGATGAATACATGTTCCATGCAAACAACCTTACTGAAAACCTGGTAGCAAGGGGCTACCCCAAAAAACTCCTCAAAAGAACAATGAAAAGAGCATGGTGGGTACCGAGAGACACCCTCTTAGAAAAGAGAGAAAAACCTGCGCTCAAGAGAGTAGTATGTGTTTCAACTTTTTGTGCAAACTCAAACCAACTAAAGAAAATGATACTCCAAAATTGGCATTTAGTGGAAAATGCCGACGAATCCCTTAAAGAAAAACCATTGTTCGCCTTTAAAAAGGATCAAAGCGTGGCAAACCATTTGGTGAGAGCAGCCATAAAGAAAAAACAACTAACAGTCTTGTGGTAAATAAATTTTACCTAATCATTTTTTCCATATAATTATCAATACAAGACAGCTCATTCAAATGAGAGACAGAGTCCGTGGAATCTGAGTCATACGGGCTTTAATATAATGCTTCGAAGCATGGGACATCGGGTTCCATCACCACTCAGGTTCAGGAAGGGACATTCTCACTTTTTATTAACAGTACACATTATATATAGTAAAACAGTATACATGGAAGTGAATACAGTAGGCGTAACAGGTGAAAAGAGAGGTGATAAGAACACATGTGCGTAACAGGAGGAGTGTAAGAAGGCGTACACATGGGCGTGCACTGGACATGTCAGAGAAACGTAACATGAAACGTCACAAGTGGGTGGATGCTTAGTGAAAGTTGCAGAATCAGCAGAAACTTCTAACCTATATGCGCGCGCAGCTGAGCATGACGTGCAACCGGGGAGAACTGGGGGCTTTGACTTTTGCACGAGTAGAGGAGACTAATGTCTGGGGTGTCAAAACGACCTGTACCTATAGCATATCTGATATCGTATGTTTGAGGATGTAGTGTCTGGAGTAAAAGGTCTCTCGGGCAAGGGCCGTTCAACACTGAATGCGAGTGCGTGCAAAGGGATCTTCATGTAGAGTGCGGGGGCCATGGGCCTACCATGGTAACAGGAACAGTAAATTACTTGCATGGAGACAGGAAGGCAGGGCCCTTTGCTCTGCAGCCGGGAATATGTTTACCTATTTCACTCGACTGGAATGTGTTTTCGAGGAGGCTGGACAGATAACTTGTAGGTAAAACATCATCTTGGCAAGCGAACCAGGCCGAGCCGGGCACTGCTCATCTGAGGCAGGAAGTAAGGCAAGGGTCAGGGATGCATACAGCTTTCAGAGACAGGAGAGAAGAGACTCGGGGCCTCGTTTAAGGGCCTAACTCGACTGGGCCAGAAAACGTGGATGAAAACGTGAAAGTGTACCATGTAAAGACGTTGGCACCATAGGCCTAGAAACCTAATTAACAGGATATTTATGCATGGCTGGATAGCTGACATGTTAACGTTGGACGCAAATGTATTTGCGTCTCTCTAGCATGAACAGGAGAGAAGTTACACGACATACATGGAACATGGGTGCATGGATAGGGTGCGGGTAGGGGGACACTTTGGCTACCTGAAAATTTTTATAACCTCAGTCTGCTCCCTCTTTGGCCTCCCACCGATACAACGACACCATAAATGCGGTGCCTGCAGTTGTTGTTCAAGTACAGAGAAGGGTACACTTTTCTCACACAATCAGATTTACTGGAAACATGTAAAACACGATTTGTTGTGTATGGCATAAAATGTCCTTGCGACAAATTATATATTGGAAAAACGAGTCGAGAGGTCCGCTGCAGAATAAGCCAACATAAATCACGTATTAAGAACAACGTGATTACTGCGCCGTTGGTGAATCATTGGATGTCCAACAATCACACTATTGAGGAGTTGAAATGGACAGTTGTAGCCAAAATTGAAAAGGACCCAAGAGGCGGCGACATTGAAGAAAAATCGGCACGCCACGAAGCCCTATTAATTGTCAAATTCAATACAGCCATCGATGGCCTCAATGAAATGTCAGAAATCTACCGACTGTGAAAACGTACCACCTTTTATAATGAAACATCTTTTGTGATATTTTCCTGTCAAAGTACTGATACACCCTGGTTATTTAAATTCTGAAATTATAGCTGTCCTCTCAATCGATCTAGTGACTATTCCCTTTGTAAACCTATCAACTACAGTTTGACGTCAAGCCCACTATAAGTACGTACTCATAATCTTTGTCACACAACTACAAATCCCACAATCCCCTGGAACCAGGAAGTGGAGGGACGCACAAACGTGATAACGCTAGGCTAGCGCTACCTACAGTAGTCTCTTGGATCCGGAGACAGAGACGGATGGCGGAGTTCCTCGTTGTGCTACACTAATCGGGCATACCAGGTAACCACAGCCCCGAATTCCCACAAACAGCGCGCAATACGTTTTGCTTCCGTGCACGGCGAACTCATTTCGATTTTCCTCTTCCTACAGGCGTGATTCGTCCCGCCTGCGCATAATTCAAAACTTCGGTTTGTGGAACCCCGCCGGGTCACAAGTAAGAATCATTTCGCCAAACTTGTCCTTAATATATTATGCATTTCTTCATAAGACTGCTCCCTGACGATTCAATTTCTCCATTAAACAGATCCAACTCCCCTGATGAATAGGCCTGTGTAAATGCGAAGCCTGTGAGTATATTTGATACGTGCTTTGACTTGTGTTTTACTTGAAAATAGCTGGTATTAAGTAGAGTTTGTATCTGTCTCTTTGGTTTTTTAGATCTCGACCTTAAAGATTATCAAGCACCTCTGAGGTAGGATTAGATTCCCCTTTCAAAACTAAAAGTGACAGAGGGTGGGTCTTCTAGCAGAGTGACTCATACCCTTTCTTTTGCATTCGCAGCTACGTGGTCCTGACGAGATTTCCCTATAATCAAGGGTCATCGAAACGCGTTGACCTTTTTCCTACAGTATTAGGATTCTAAAAGGAAACCATTCTAAATGCAAAAAATTGTTCCTTTGCTGTATAGATTGTGAATTTTGAACTGCAAATTTGTATTAACTGATGTATAGTTGTTTTCATACCTTGTTCATGTTTGTTTTTTGTACAGGTTGTATGGTTGAGTGAATGACTGTGTCTTTGTATGAGAGATTTTTGAGTGATATAGGCAATGCTTTCAAATGTTACGAAATCTTTGTGAAATTTGTTTTTGCTGAACTTTGACAATTAAAATTGATTTATTCTGGACTAAAAAAGTGTCCTGAGGTGTACTGTTTAAATCAGTAGACCGAGTGGTCATCAATAACCCCCCTAAAAATAAGTGGCAATATTGGCGCTCGTTATTGGTTTTTCGGTTTATAGTGAGGCTTGTCCTTATTGCCCGTTAGCCCAGACCCAGTTTTGGTTACGGTACTTTTAGAAAGTCTGCATATTCTTGCCTTAGTCATTTAGGGGCATATGCATGAAAAACCCTGTTTGCAATTCTCAAATAGCAATTTTTCGAGAATCGCTATTTGAGATTTGCAAAAAGGTATTGTATCTAAAAAATCACAATTTTTTTGCGATTTCTTAGTATTCCTTAATTGCGATTAGCAATATGCGAAATCGCAATTAACCCCTACGATGCTCGTGATGGAACGGTTCCGTCACGAGCGTCGGTTGGGCTGTGCTGGTGGCGGAACCGTTCCGTCACGACCACGCCCGTTTTCGAATCTTCAGCAGAGCGCGAAAATTTGCGCCGCGCTGAAGCGGTTAAGGAATACTTTCCCATTCATTTTTATGGGCCAGGAGGCCCGTAGGAATGAATGGGAAGTCATTCTCAATTTGCGATTCGCCATTTGAGAATCGCAAATTGAGAATAATTTCAAGGGTGCAAGGGTGTCATGAGGACACCCTGATGCACCCCTGAAATGAACATGTCTGCGCATATGGCACACATACATGCCCTAACTTGAAGTTGGCGGTAATTTACAATTTCTTAAGGAGAAATCGCAAAATTTGAGTGCTTGCTGCATACCATGTAGGGAATCGCAATTTGCGATTCCTTAAATGCTTACGCAAAATTAAGGAATCACAAATTTTGCGATTCCTTAATTTTGCGATGCGATTTTCCTCTTACATCCCGTTTAGCGAATTTTTACTCCCAAACACTGCTTCTTTGCGATTTGCAGAGTTTGCAAGTAAAAATTCTGTTCATACATATGCCCCTTAGGGCCTAATTACAACTTTGGCAGTGTAGTGCCGGTCCCCCCCCCCCGCAGCTGCAACTCCAGACCCTTGGTTGGGCCACCTGCCAGGTTACAAATGTTTCTCGTGTCTGGCTGGCTTTTGTTTTTCTATTCTCACGGCGGTGCTTCCAAAAACTAGTAATGGGAATACCAAAAACAGCTCCTGCATGGCATGAACTGTGAAGTCCATGCAGTATTTTATTTAAAGAGTTTTATATAGCGCTGGCGAGACCCGAAGGTATCATAGCGCTTTACATTAGGTTCCACAATGTAACAGAAAATGATAACAATTACACATAACATCACGAAAAAAATAAGCAATACATTGAGAGAGGAGAGAAAGGAGAGATATGAATAGTGGAGGGGGAAAGGGGAAAGGGGAGTGTGAAGAAGGAGGATGAGGGAAGAGACAACAGGAAGTCTGTCCGAAGACCGACTGGGAAGGTGAAGTCCGAGGAGGTAATCCATGGCCCGTCTCCCCTTTAGCTAAACCAGCTAGCTCCATTGGGCATCAGTCAAAATAGCTAGGTCTCTATTGACGAGGAAAAGTTCACAGATAAACAGGGTGGGAACTATGGGCAAGGACAGGTGAGGGCAAAGGTCACTAGCTGGAAAGAAGAAGTAGAGCAGGACGGGTAGGGAAAAGGGGTAGGAGGGAGATACGATAGAGAGCCAAAGGGAAAGTCTGTCCAAGGTCCGGCTGGGTAGGTGAGGGCCGCGGGGGAAGTCTGCAGCCCATCTCCTCTATAGCTATCTGATAGCACTACCAGGCTTCGGCCAAATAGGCAGGTCTTAATGTAAAACATATAAAGAGCATAAGAGACAAGAAGAATGGAGCTCAGAGACAAAGGAAAAGTATGTCCAAAGTCCGGATCTGTAGGTGATGGCAGAGAGGGAAATCCACAGCCTATCTTCTCTATAGCTCACAGGTAGCTCCACCGGGCATCAGCCAAAATAAATGGTAGGTCTCCATTGTTGGAGGTAAGATCAACATGTTCTGAGTCCTGATGGGTAAGCAGGATGAGGGATAGCTTCAAAGACAGGTCATAGTCCAGTTTTTGTTCTGTAGTAGTAGCATAACGTGGTGGGTACAACTGTGACAGCCATCTTGGAGACAGGGAAAGGAATAATAACCATGGTGTTACATTCTGACGGAGCCATTAATATCTTTAGCTCGAAGGCGGGCGTTGTTTCAGCAATGGCGCAGTGAGAGTCCATAGCCAGTATCTGCTGGCCTCCTGAGGAGGAGAATATTGCTGTATTAAAGAAACAAGGGGGAGAAACTGCTGCCATTTTAGGATCAGGCATGCGCCTCCTGTATCCCTATCACTCTCTCCCTTAACACTAATTGGCTTTCTCTTCTCTTGCGGAACTTAGACGTCTAACTGGAGTGCAGACACACAGGGGGTGCACTTGCTATGCCCCCCTGCAGGCACCTCTGAGGCCTAGAGGCATTCTAGGGCTCTGTAGGGCCCCCTTTTTTCTCTCCACCAAGGTTTTCTTGTAGGAGAAACCGTCAAGCATATTGTTCCCTCTGCATCACCACACCACCATAAGTGAATGGCGTTTTCCTGGCAGCTGTAACGGGGCAAAGGCGGTCTGACCACCCTAATTGTAATAGGGTGGTTGGAAGAGCGTATAGCTGCTCTCCCACAAGTCTTGTGCCCGTGGACTACAAGACTCATAATTGAGTCCTGAGTGCCACATGACCGGTTGTGGGGTGAAAGCTAGGCTTTTGCATTCCTCCCAGACAACCACCCACAATTTGAAGCTTGGGTGTGACTGGATAAGCAATCACTGACAGGATGGGAGGGAGGAGCTGGGCCCGGCCACACTTACACCTACATTGGCTATGTCTATCTCCACAAAAAAAGGCTGCATACCTCCTGTAGTTAGTCTCGAGCCAAGGCCAGGAAGGAGAGACCTATGCTCTTCAAAGGCATGCCTCTAGAAGCCTCTCCACACTTTAAAGGCACAACTGGGTATAAATAGAGTACCCCAGATGCCATCAATTCAGTACAATTCTGGACCTGTGGATACTCTTCCAGGAAGAAAGACTGCTGTGCTGCTGAAAGGACTGTCACTCTGCTGGACTGCTGCCCTGCTGTGCTGACCTGCTACTCTCTTGCCTGGGTGAGGATTGGGCCTTCATCTCTTGGCCCCAAAACCCACAGTGATTCTAAGGGCAAGATGGCTGGTCTCCTGATCTGAAGCCTCAAGGATACAACAGGCATTAAACAATCTTGCACCCATCGATGCGATCCTTGATGACAATGCAGGCTCTAGTATTGCACCCTCGCTGTATCTCAGAACTGATGCATCGCTTCGGCTGCATGACACATCTTCGACACAGATCCTAACAATGCTCCATAAACTAGGATTTAAGGTACATTGTTCGGTGGGCCTAACTGGGGCCCTGTAGATGGCCAATACTCGATCGTGGTTGGAGTGAGAGTATGACTTTGACCCCATCCAGCATGAACTGATATCCCTAGTTGTTGCTTTGTGCTTTGTGGGACTATTCTCACTAAAATCTTAAATCATTCATAGCTCCAGTTCTACAGACTGGATGTTTGTCATTGTGGACTAGTTTTATTTACTAAGATTTTCTCTATTTCTCTGACTTGGTGTGTGATCCTTTGTGGGTGTTGTTTTCCACTTTCTTACTGTTTCAAGTGTTGCAGAAATACTTTACACAATGCCTCTGAATTAAGTCTGACTGCTCTGTGCCAAGCTATCAGAATTTTTATCACAAAGTTAATTTAGGGTTGGGCTGTGACTCACCCTGAAAAGGATTGTGGTTGCTGTGTGACCAGGGATCACACCCCAGTCAACCAACAACCCAATTTCTTACACATCTCTACCGCAACACTTGAAATCTTATTAGGAGATATATAAAAATGTTCAGCACACAAATAGTCTCCCAGTCACAAGCAACATGATTATCTAGTTCTGGACTTTTCCTTAACAGCTTAATTTTCAAATTATTCCTAAGCACGATTTTGTGAGTGCTTACTGCTGCTTCAATCTGTCCATATGGCTGTGAGCAGCATTCCTAAATTTTGTAGCTACGTACACATACCATTCTGGGATTTGACTCTTTAATTTCAACATAGGACATCTGGATTGGATTAATATATCATGTGATGTCAGTTTTCTAAAAAGCTATGACTGGATGAAGTTTTCAAACATGACATGGGTCACTTGACAGATAAGCAAGATTTTGGGCAATAAACACATTCTGTGGGTGTACTTGAAACAGCCGGTTTTATTTTTATCTAGTCACATGTTACACTGTTTTTCTGATCTTCTGTGGAGCTTTCCACTGCTTTTGACAACTTTGGTATGAACCATTCTAGATTTACTGTTCCAGTTTGAGTTGCACTGTGGAATGAATTGTCTCACTGTAACACATAGCTAGATGAAGTGGAGAACAAGAGTGCGTTTGTTTTTTATCAAATCCTGACAGCGTTAATTTATCACACATGAATCCAAGCAGCGGCGGTTTTCATTCAAGGGCGGCGGGGCTCCGCCCTCCCTATCGACTCGGCCGGCAAGCCAGGGATTTAAAATGCTAAGTAACAGCAATGTTACTTACCAGGCATTTTAAATCCCGAGCCGGCGGAGCCGCACTGCAGTGCTGATCAAAGCCCGGCCTGCCTGCCTGCCTGCCATCAGTTTAGGACGCACTCGAGCGTCACTGCAGCAGCAGGCAGGCCAGGCAGGAAATGGAGGAAGCGTGTGGGGGGATTTGTGACACATGCGCTTTGCGCATGTGTCACAATGTAATGCTACAGCTTGAAGCCTCACTGCCGGAGTCTAAACACCGGGCGCATTAGGTGCCAGCCCGGGAGTATAAAGAATGGCCCTTTTGGGGCCCGCCCAGAAATGACGCAAGGCAGCATCACAAATTGACAGCAGCCTCGGGCGGGTACAGTGTAAGCCCGAGGCTGCATTTAAGTCTGGGGAATGGTGACGAGTACACCCTCACCCCACCCTTTGATTAGTCGTCACTGGAGGGGGTGGGGTCATGCATAACTGACCCCAGCCACCTCAAAAACGACTCATTTGGGAAAGGACATTTTAAAAAATGAAATAATCATTACACTGAATGATTATTGAATATAAACTTTTAACTTCATTTAAAAAAAAAAGAAAACGCTGTAAGCATTTTATTTATGTCACAGTCATGAGACTTAACTCATGACCCTGTGACGTGGTGTCACATGCTGCACAGAGAAGAGCTTTCACTTTCATCCTGAAAGTGAAAGCTTTACTGTTTCAGCTCTCTCTGAACCAGTAGCTGCTGGACAACAAAGGAGAAGCACAGCCAGCCAGCAACTAGCATCAACCGGCTGAGACAGAAGCTGCCTGATAACTGGGGTAAGTGTGAAGTATTAATTATTGTTCATTTAAATTATTTTTGCAATATTTCCATTATTTAAATATACTACTTTGTAATTATTTTAACATATAGCACACTCTAGTCTAGTATCATGACTCATGAGTGCATTTAAATAAACTTGCAAGGGTTAATGTGTGTCATGCAGTGCACTCCATGCAAAATTCTATGTAATATGCCGATGACAGATGTTTATTTTATGAAACTAGATAAGTGGGTTACTGCTTTTAATACAGAGCTCATTTGGTTATGTGCAGTGACAGTGCATACATTTTAATCCTTCCCATATAGCACAGTGAGCTATAAACAGCATGCAACTCTTTAACCTTGTAACCCTAACTTACTTTTGTAACACAACCTGTACATTGATTTACACTCTTCATTTATTGTCAATATATGTGTACATGTGATCTAAAGCGCTTTGACACCCTACATATGGATGAGTAGCACTATAAAAAGAAAAAAAACAAAATAGTGGTATTTAAATTTAAAAATTTTGAAAATAAAAATTCAAAAGCAAGCGTCTTATGATGATAAGCTTTAAGCCTTTCTTTCTGCTCCATTGCTTCAAATCAATTACTATTTAAAGCAAGACTACTCACCCGTAGGGTTTCAAGGCGCTGTGTGTGGGGTGTTGAGGGAGGGGATCTAGAATTGATTTGACGAGCCAAGTCTTGAGGTCCTTCCTTAATTGCGGACGTGATGGTGATTGCCTGAGGTGTAGAGGCAGGACGTTCCAGAAGTTTAGACAAGGATCTTTCTCCAGCACTGGTCTACAGATGTGTGATGGTGGCCTGCGCCAATTGGGCGGAGTGGAGATGTCAAGGGAGAGTGTAGAAGCAGAAGTGGTGGTTGAGCTATGTATGTCTGGCGTTGTGGAGGGATTTGTAGGCGTGCGTGAGGCGCTTGAGCTAAGGTAATTCTTTTGTTGAAAGATAGCAAGTGAAGGTCTCTCAGGGAATAGAATGCCATTATAACGTGGTTGTAACAACACAAGTGCTGTTACAACGCATTACCATTGCAAAGCACACTTTTACCATGCATATACCTTTACCACGCATGCCATTACAAGGAAAAGACATGCGTGGTAAAGGCATATACTTGGTAAAAGTGGTTAAGGTAAGTAATTGTGTGTCTCTGTTTGTGTGTGTGTGTATATGTGTATATATATATATATATATATATATATATATATATATATATATATATATATATAATACCCCCAGGCAACCCCAAAATGACCCTTTGTACCAGTGCCAATAGTCCTACCCCCTTAAAATTCTAAAACTACCCTTACCACCCTAATACCCATACCCCCTAAACCCTAAAATTACCCTTACAACCCCAAACCCTAAACTTTAAATTACCCTTGGCACCACAAAACCCAGATTTGTCCGAGCCCTAAAATTACCCTGGGCACCCTAAAATCCAAACCCACCCTGAATCCTAAAATTAACCTTGGCACCCCAAAACATATACCTGTCCTGAACCCCCTTTTCTGTATCGTTTTTGGCCACTATAGGTGTGGCAGGGTATACTCAGACATGAGTCCCTTTCTCACTGCTCCATCAGGATTCAAGCAAGCCGGGCCGAAGAGGCTGAAATGCCAGAAACCGGTCCCCGGTAGCTTGTCTCCTTTCTGGTGAAGAATTGGCTTGGTAGTTTGGTCTGCCCTGTTCCCATGATGCACTGGGCCAGGGACAGACTAATTTGCATATAGCCAGGTTCTGAGCTGGGATGGGGCAGTGAGATAAATAACGGTGATGGATCAAGCCCTGATCTTTGGACTGGGTAAGAGTGGTCTGCTTAATTCAGACACTCTGTTCATCACCACCCCCTTTTCTGTATCTAAAATTACCCTGGGCACCCTAAAATCCAAACCCACCCTGAATCCTAAAATTAACCTTGGCACCCCAAAACATATACCTGTCCTGAACCCTAAAATTAATCTTGGCAACCCAAACCTATACCCCTACACCCCAAACCCACCCTAAACCCTATACTTACCTTATACTTACATGTAAAACACATATGCTTTTACCATACTTGCCTATACAAAGAAATTCATGTAAAGGCATGTGTGGTAAAGGTATATGCATTATAATGCTTTGCATTGTAATGCTAAGCATTGTAATAACATTGCGATGTAATGGTACTTGCGTTGTGTTGTCATGTCATGCGTTGTAATGGCATGCGTTGTATTGGATTCGTTGTAATGGATATTTCCCTTCTCAGGTGGCCGGTGATGTGGCTGCGACGTGGGATGTTCAGGATGAGTTTGGCGGAGGTGTTCTTGATGTTCTGCAGTTTCTTTTGGAGTTTCTGGGTGGTGCTGGATAGAGTGCTGACAAGCTCATGGGTGACAGTTTTCCTGTACTCACTGGGGCACACTGGAAGATTTCATGAAGTAGATGGAGCATGTGGAAATAGGAGGAATAAACAACGTTGATTTGGTGGTTTATTGAGAGAGAGAAGTCCAGGAGGTTGCCACGGTTTCACATGTAGTCAGTGGGAGTGTGTGGGGGGGGGAGCTCCAAAATTCCAGTGGGCTTCTTCGGCCCTTGTCACCCTTCGCTTGTTCTGGGGGGAAGCAATCTACTAGCCAATTTACCACCTTTGAGCCAGCTGTGCAAGCGGACGTGCTGGCCATCTTGGAGTCACTAAAGTCGGGTTCACCCTCTGACCCTTGCCCCGCCAGGGTTCTGGGGGGAGCTGCGAGCGTGGTTTATCAGGAGGCCACTCAGGTGGTCAATTTGTCTTTGTCCTCGGCCTCAGTGCCACCTTGCTGGAAACAGGCGAAATTGCTTCCCCTCCTTAAGAAGCCTGGCCTGGACCCTCTAGCCACGTCCAGCTATCGTCCGATATCGTTGCTCCCGGCACTGGCGAAGGTCTGTGAAAAGGTTGTCTATAGGCAGCTGAATAATTTTATTGAGTCCTCTCAGGCCCTGCACCCGGCTCAATCGGGTTTCAGGGCGGCTTTCAGCACCGAGACGGCTCTGGTGGAAGTTTCGGAGGCCATCAGGGAGTGTCTGGACGGAGGCGGCAGAGCGGTCCTGGTTTTGCTGGACTTATCTGCCGCCTTCGATACGGTTCCCCATGCTCTGCTGCTGAATCGGTTGGCAGAGGTGGGACTGTCAGGCGCGGTTCTGGCTTGGCTGTCCTCGTTTCTGTCGGAACGGACGCAGCAAGTTTGGATGCCTCCTTACGCCTCGTCTCCCAAGAAGCTCAGCACAGGGGTCCCCCAGGGGTCGACGTTAAGCCCCCTGTTGTTTAACGTTTATATGACCCCGCTGATCTATCTGGCTGAGCAGTGGGGAGCCAAAATAATGGCGTACGCCGACGACACTCAGCTGTTGTTTACCTAGCCTAAGAATTGCCTAGATGCTAGTGTCGTCTGCTCCTGTCTATCCAATGTCTTTCGGTGGCTCCTGTCAGCCCAACTTAAATGCAACGAGGACAAGACAGAGCTGTTGTTTTATGGCAACTTTCCGGCCAATTTTAAGGATCTCATTTGGCCGCCTGATTTTGCTTGTCCCAGCTCTCTTGGAGGCCCGGCCAAAAACTTGGGGGTCTGGTTCGGACAGGATCTTAAGTTTGAAGTACATCTAAAAAAACTTACGGCGACCTGTTTTGCGACCCTCAAGTCACTAAAAAGGTTCCTTCCACTGCTCCATAGGGAAGCAAAAGAGACGGTTCTGCGTGCTCTGATTCTATCTAGGCTGGATTATTCCAATGCCCTCTTTAGCGGTCTTCCTAAATATCTCATCAACCGAATGCAGATTATTCAGAATGCGGCGGTCCGACTTTTATTCCATCTCCCGAGAAGAACTAGCGCTTCTGCTCATCTCCGAAAGCTCCATTGGCTTCCAGTGGCCCATCGTATTGTGTTCAAATCTCTGGTCCTGGCCTTCCGTGCCCTGCATCAACACGGACCACAATATTTGCACAAGAGGTTCACGTTTTATTCCCCTCGCCGTGCACTCCGATCAGCTAATCTCCTTCTGATGTTTACGCCTAAAATCAGATATGTGAGATTGGGTGGTCAATCTATTTCTGTCCAAGCAGCTCGATCCTGGAATGCCCTGCCGCTCTCTTTGCGTGCGTCAGCCATACTGGCAGAATTTAAGAAGGGGTTAAAAACTCACCTTTTTAATCTCAGTATCTAGTTGCTTCCCTTCTTCCTTGGTTCGGCTCTGTTCTAGTTCACATATCGCGCCAGGATACTCTGTAGTAGCAGAGCGCGTAATAAAATCTTTTATACATACATACATACATACATACAAGTGCTGCAGACCCCCTCTGCCTGAGCCACCAAGAGTCAACCAAGGCAGAGGGAGTGGCAACACTTGGGGGTAGATCCCAGGTTGAGGACTTAGGTCTTGTTTGAGTTAGTTAAGCTTGAGGCAGCTGTCCTTCATCCTGGTGGTGACTGCATTTATCCTGTTGTGGAAGTTGCTCTTGGCAGCTGTGGGTCCTTCTGTGAGGTAGAGAATCAGCTGGATGTTATCAGCGTAGGAGACAACGTTGAATCTGTGGTTCTTGACGATGGCTGCAAATAGGGCCTGAAGAGCTTGGGGCTCAGGGAGGACCCTTGAGACCCTTTGCAGCTGATCTCTGTGGGTTTTCAGTTGAATGGTGGAAGTCTTACTCTCTGTGTTCGGCCAGTGAGGAAGGAGCAGATCCATCCAGGGCTTTGTTCCGGATGCTGGCATCGTGGAATCTTGTGCAGAGGGTGTGGTGGGAAACAGTGTTGAAGGCGGCTGAGAGGTCCAGCAGGAAGAGGGAAGCTGTTTCCCATGGGTCCCCAACCACCTTGCATGCTTTCTGAGTAGCTGCATTTAGGCAGCTTTAGGCAGCAAGCACGCTTGCAGTAAGTGCATCGTGGTCATGAAAAGCATGCAGTCTGTCCCACTTATTTTCTTGGCAAAATCACATTTCGGCACTGCCTGGAAGAAATAATCACCAATCTCTTGCCAAACTGCCTGCTTTCCCACAGTGTAAAACACTTTCTTCAGTTAGCGCAAGTTATAAACCAAAATAATTCCTGACCCGGCTGGCAGAGAGTGCTCCACGTAGAACCATGGGGTCGTCCTATGCCAACTGTTGTTTTCCAGAAAGGCGATGGACTATAGGCTATTTAGAGGTGGCAGTGGCCTTGGTGCTGAAAGTTTTCAACCTAGGGGTCTGGTTGCTGGAAATGATCACTGGCTTATCTGTCCTCTAGCCCCCTGAATGTAACCGGTGTAAAACCTTAACTCACCATCCCTCCTCTAGTCACATGAGGTGTTCCCATACCTCTGCTCACTACTTCAACAGGATTCTAGAGTTTCGGGCCAGCGGCACAGGTGCTCACTGCAATGCACACATACTCAAACATACACACACATTCGTTCACATAGATTCATGTTTAAACATGGGCATGCACTTCTTTGCAGAAATATTCAACGCTATACAAAATTTCACACATCACCATGCTTGCAGAGACCCAGGAGCTCACTTGCACTCATGCACATTCGATTAAAAACACCTGAATGTATTATTTTTATTTGTTTTGTGTAAAACATTATTGTACAGGAAGCACATTGGCTTGAAACATTACATTACATGAATGCAATGTAATTGCTGGTAATAATTATTGTTTTAATTCTTTTAGCACATGAAAAATTGGATTTAAAACTGATCGTGATATAATCACATTCAAGATCAGTACTGAGAGATATCGAAAGAGGACAAGTGGTAGTTCTGACTCTGCTGTAACAGGACATTGACCAAAACTCAGCTTCGTGATCCTTAATCTCAGGCCACAAGGTAGGACATGGTTCTCTATTTACGGCAAAGGTCCACATTCAGCTGTATATGGATGCCAACTGTGTGGTCTTTAGGTGTGGAGGACTGCCTGTTGGCTTATCCTAGCAGAACAGTTCAGAGTGTGAGCTTGTAGCGAGTTGAAAGTTCAAGGGAATCATTTTTTGTTTTTCATCATGGACCATGAAAATTCCCAAAATGTTGATTTTGAAATCTTTTATATTTTTATACACTTTCATTTATTTAACTGTGGCCTGGTAATCCCTTACTATCCCTTAATGCTTTTCACCCTTAAAGCCTTTAAACACCAAACTGCCCATATGTTTTATCCTTTCTTCCTGCTTAAAAAAGTACTACTCTAATTCATTATAGCCCTCTACTACTACTTAGTGCTACCCTAAAATCTCCTAACTATCCCTTAAAGCTAACTAATACTTGAATTATTAAAATGCATTGCTAGTCTCCGGGCCCTTTACCCCACCTCATTTTAAATGCTCCTGTCTACTTTAGGAGGATGCCTCTTACCCCTGATCCCAGTACACTCATCTTTGCTCTATAATGCATGGCATTTTACCACGTTTTAGGCCACTGTTTATTTTCATTCTAGTTTTTTCAGTCGACAATATTTTTTACAGCAATGTTTTTCAGCCTATTTTTTGCACACAATATTTTTACTGCACACAGAGTATGTACAGTGAGTTGGATATATAAAATCAATCTAATGTGTTGTGACTTTCTGACTGTTGTCCATTTAGTAATAGGATCACTGATAGGACTAGCACTGTCTATAGGCTGTAATTTTAGTCTGTCTTGTGTGTAAAATAGGTCATTTCATCAATGTGTAGAATATCAAAATGGTCTAACTGCAATGTTAAACTCCTAATTGAAAAAATATGCATTTATTTTGCTGTGTTGGGTACAGATGAGTACTGGATATATCAGAGATCTGCCTAGAACCCTTTTAAAGGGTATTGCTCAATTAGTCTCTCATTCTTTTGAAGACATTTTTTAATATGTTTTGTATTATTTGCCATCTAAAGTCAAGTCAAAATTTATAAGTACACCCTTTAAATTCTAGGCAGATCACTGAATTGACATGCTCAAGCTTTTCAATCACCACTGGTGTTGTGCATGCTATGGCACCTAGCCTCGAAGCTCACATCATATTTTAATTATTAACAGGATCCCAGGAGAAATTCTGCAAAAATTTACAAGGCTATACCGCTTGGGGAACAGCTGTACGTGCTGCTGCAGTTGCATTCCTGTCAGACTGAAGATGGATGTGGATGAATAATTCCTGTTACTTGTGTGTGCATGACAATTTAAATTAGTGTTTATTTAGTATTTTGCGTAATATCGTTTTTGTGTCTTCAACCAAGGGAATTTTAAAAAACAGGCTAGGTTTTCTATTTACAATCTGATATATTGCTGGACACAATGAACACAGTTGACAGTTTACTCATAAACCCATTTTTGGGTTTGACATATGCAGATAAACTGCAAGTGAAAACATTAGGAGCTGATAAACCTCAAATTAAAATTGAGCAGTCTACAAAAGATAGGGGAAAGGGGTACACACGTCGCTTTACCAGTACATGGTATGATAGGATTGAATGGCTTACTGGTAGCGCTTCTAAAAATGCTTTATTCTGTTTCCCATGCTTACTCTTTGGAGGTGAAGTTACCTGGACAAAAACAGGAGTTACTGACCTAAAGCATCTGGCTGAAAAAATAAAAAAACATGATTCCTGTAAATCCCATTTGACAAATATGTTAAAATTATCTCTTTTTGGAAAATCGGACATTGTACAGCAATTAAACGAAGCATACCGTGTGGGAGTAAGGAAACATAATGCAGAAGTGGATAAAAACCGATACATTTTATCAAAATTGATTGACTGTATTCGATTTTGTGGTGCCTTTGAATTGGCATTACGAGGCCATGATGAAACTGAAGAGTCTCTAAATCCTGGTGTGTTCAGGGGTCTTGTTGATTTTGTCTCCAGCATTGACAGTGCTATGGAAACACATTTAAAAACAGCCACCGTGTTTAAAGGCACTTCTAAAACTATTCAAAATGAATTGCTGGACTGTATGCTGGAAGTAATAAGAGAGTATATTATACAGCAGTTGAGAACCACTGATTATGTAGCTATCCAAGCTGATGATACAACTGATGTCTCTACTAAGACACAGTCAGTTCTGGTCTTCCGCTACATTGATGGAAATTGCAAGGTAGCTGAAAGATTTTATTGTTTCACACATCTAAAAGACTCATCTGCAGAAACAATTGCCTCAGCCATTCTTAATGAATTAAACATTGTTTTCCCTGAGCAATGTGCTAAAGGAAAAGTAATTGCTCAAAGCTACGATGGTGCCAGCGTCATGCGTGGTGCAACAGGTGGGGTGCAAAAGAAAATCAGGGATGTTTACCCAAATGCACATTATATTCACTGCTATGCCCACCAACTTAACCTAATTATGGAACAGGCTTCCTCCAAAATATCTAGAGTTAAAATTTTCTTTTCAGAGATTGGTGGTATAACAGCATTTTTTGCACGTTCCCCGAAAAGGACGGAAGTTCTTGAACAAATAGTTTCAAGAAGACTTCCAAGAGGGTCTGCAACTCGCTGGAACTTCAATATTCGAGCAATATTGCTAATTTATGAATTCAGAGAAGATCTTCTTGAATGTATGTCAACCATTGCAAACAGTGGTGATTTTGAGTCGAATACTATATGTGAAGCTAAGGGATTTAGTAGAACATTAGATGATAGAGAGTTTATATTCTTTCTGTTTCTTTTTTTCAAAATAATGCCCCAGGTAGACATTTTATATAATCAATTGCAAAAGCGAGACTTTGACACTGTGTCTGTCCAGAAAGCTACTACAGACTTTGTGACAAGCATCACCAAAGTACGAGAATCCATTGACAGTTTGGATTCTACACTGCCACAAGAATGTACATTTGTAAACCGGAGACTGCAAATAAATACTTTAACCCAAGAAGCAAAAGAAGTCTGTGACATTATTGTGGTCCATGCCAGAGAGCGCTTTGCTTTCACAAAGCATCTTGTAAGTGCAACACTATTGCGAAGTGACCTTTTTGAAAGCCATGACAAATCTTTCCCAGCTGAGGCACTCGCAGAAACGGTAGAAGCCTATCCTATGTTAGACAAAGCCAGATTGAGTACAGAACTTTCGGTCCTGTATGGAAGACGAGACTTCCGTCAAACTACTGGTGGTGCCATGGCTTTATTTAGCTTTTTATGTGAAAACAACTTAGAGAAATCCTTTTCTGAGACCATAAAGCTCTTAAGAGTTGTCATTACTACACCCATGACAACAGCAGAATCTGAGCGATGTTTTTCCACACTAAAGAGGGTAAAAACTTTTTTGCGAAACACTATGACTCAAGCTAGACTTAATGCTTTGGCTATGCTGTCAATGGAAAAAGAGCTAATAAAGGAAATACCAGAATTCAACAAAAGAACAATCGAAAAGTTTGTTCATATTAAAGATCGACGAGCAAACTTTCTATATAAATAGAAAATATGAATCTGATGTGTGATCATAGTTTCAGGTGTTTATAGCTCAGTTTGTTTTGTTTGATAACATTAGGAAGTACTGTTGGAAATGTTCTCATTCCATTTAATATTCATACAACTCCTGTACAGTTGATATGTATTTATATATGTGTGCTTATGTATCTGTGAATTTATATATATTTGTTTTCATATTTTAATATTATTTAAAATATTTTTGTTGTTAGTGTTTTGAGGGTATATGTCTTTATATATACAACATTTAGTTATTTTCCTAATTTATTTTTATTTAACCGTTTTCTACTGTACTGACAGGGACAGGAACCCTTCTACCTGAGATTGACATGCAAAGTATTTAAATATTATTTTTATTTTGTCAATTGTGTTTAAAAATATATTGGTTTTGAAAGTTCTTAAAATGTACATTTATTTATTTCCATAATTTCTTTTTGTTTAACTTTTTCTGCTGTGCTGGCTGAAGGGCACAAGGACCTGAGAGTGGCATTCAAACAATTTACATAGTATTATTTAAAATAATTTTGTTTGTGTTTACAAATATCATATTGGATTTGAAGGGATATTTCTTAAAATATACATTTATTTATTTTCATATTTTATTTTTGTGTAGCCATTTTCTACTATACTGACTGCCACAAGGGCCTGAGAGTGGCATGCAAAGTATTTAAAAATAAAGTAAAACATTTGTACCTAGCCTGCTTATGCAAATAACGTTTTTGTTCTTTCTTTCTTAAATAAATGAAAGATTTTTAATGGATATTTCTTATATTATAAGCAATGCATATTACACTCATTTCCTAACTTATTTTTAATTAGTGGTTTTCTAAAATACTGATAGACCCAAGGGCTTCAGAGCGCTATATGAACTATTTTAAATACAATATTTACTTAATTATTTTGCAAAATTGAGTTGCTCAAAAATGAAAAGCTTTTGCTGACTTCCTAAAAATTAAATGTTTGTTTCAAATTGATATTTCTTATACATGTAGCTGTTTAATATGTCATAAAGATTACTGGGCAATCAACGTTGAATAGCTGATGCAGAAAAGGAAATGGCCAGCCGTCATTTTTGGGAGGAACAAAATTACAAGAGTGTTTCTTTGTGGATGTGCAACCTGGCTTAGTACCCTGGCCCTCTTCAGAAGTCAGTCTTGCTTGGCAACACAGAAATTCTCTGAAATAATGTATGAGTTTTCTTTTATGAATGCCTAGAAGAACTGATTTTTCAGTCCATTTATCACTGAAATAGTGCGGAAAATTGCACCAAAAAATGCCAATTTTTAAAAAATTTCTTCGCGGGGGGAGAACCCCCCCACACCCCCCTTATTGCCGTCGGGCTCGCTCGCTTCGCTCGCTCGCTCCCGTTCGTTGATGCCTACTTCAAAAGCCCCACCAGGTTCAAATTCCAACAGCCGCCTCTAGTCGTAAGTTGCCGAATGAAAAAAACACAAGAAAAGAGAGTACAAGGCCTTTGTCAGCAATCAATTAAAATACCAGAGTATAGGGATTTTCAAAACATGTGATCTAGAATCAACCAACTCTAAAATGCAAGAGCGGTGTGCCAGCAGTATGGACTCTGTAATCTCCCAGTGGCACAGATAGAACGATACACTGATTTACATAAAGAAAAGTGCATTTAAACTCAAATGTGAGAAAAAGAAAAAAATGTAAAGTCGTAGATTTGGAAAAGTGCAATGAAAACTTGCAGCATCATGGGTGATATGCAGGGGCTCTAGGACTACAAATGTCTTTCTGTCCAACAGTTTTAGAACTAACCTTAATATAAAAATTAGGACCACCTCATAGGAGGACCAATACATTTGTGCTAAGCCTCACAAGATGCTTCTTTGCTGAATAAGCATCTACAGATGATTCTTTTGAGTAAACTGTAGATTCCCACCTGCTCCTTCTGCTCGACAAATGTAAGTAGTGTTTCCTACAGGTCTCCACATATGTCCTGTTTGACAAAAAGGCCCTACATGAATGTGAGTCCCTGACCACCTGTACAGCTGTTCCAGCTCCATATTTACATTAATTTTCACCTGGGCATTCCCCTGTATTGTTGCATTTTTGGAGCAGTTTTTCCCAATGCACCTAATAAACTGTTCATGTTGAGCTACTAAAGAGCATGTCTTTGGTCTTTAAGATTCCACTGCACACAGTGTCTTTTTGAGCTCACACAACCAACTGACCCCGTGGGTTAACCAGCATCTGTCCCTATCAGCACAGAGACAGACTCCACTGCGAGTGGTTCGTTGAGCCATAATTACTAGGACATTCAAAGTGCACGTTATTGACACTTTATGGCCCTGCTTAGCCCAGAGCCTTAACCGGAAGGTAAAGCCTGCCTAGCTGTGAATAGACTGGAGCAGATAAACAGACAAGGAGGCTGCGTTCGTTTCTGAATTGTGAAATTTGATTATGCTTACAGAGATGTGGAAGTGATACTCCAGGCTTTGATAATGAATCCTGGGTTGTACGTCTCTCTATTCTTTTCCCTCTTATGTGTGATGTTGGTTTTCTTTCTTTCCTCTATGAATCACTCCAGACAGCATGACGTCGCTGGGATCATCAGAAAGGAAAAGAGCAGTAAGTAAGAGTTTGCTTTGTTTTTATATTAGTGTTTTGTTACACTTTGCAGAGACAAATTACCTTTGACCCGCCTCAAGGTAGACCATCCTTCTTCTGAAAGGTTGCCAATTGCTTCCCTTCCTTTTTCATTCATACTATTGAGTGTCCCCTGCTACCCAATCTTGCTCATGTTTCGTAAGTTGCCCATGAAGCAATTCAGTGTGAATTCAAACTAGTTTCATTTGAATGGTCCAACAATAGAGGGTGCAAGGGGTCATGCAGGGAATAATGAGCATATAACACCAGCTATTCTAAACGGTGCAGGTGGTCGGATTGGGATAGTGAGTATACAGAGCAAAGGTCTCTATCCTTTTACACCTCCCGCTCCACACCCTCCAATCACTCACTCGCCACGCCACAACTCAAGAGCAGGAGGCCATCCAGCATCATCCGGCAGGGTTCAACACTCTTCCTTCCACATTTCAGACTCCTCGAGACTGGCAATCTCATCTCCCTCAGCTCTGGTTCTGTTCTCCATGTCTTCAGCTGCCTCACAACTGGATACCGTTTCAAGATATCCTTCATTAGTTTTGGTGACAGGGAGATTAAGTGATTTGACCAGAATCACAGGATGTTGAGTGCCATTGCCGAGACTCGAACGGGGTTCCCTAGCTTCAACGTTGACCGCTCTAGCCATAAGGTTACCTTCTCACCCTAGTTTTGCTTCCTTACAAAACCCATCAGTAGACCACCAAGGAGCAGGACCTCATGTCTGATGAAATCTTTGTCTTCCTCCCCTTTTATGATTCTGGATAACCCTATGCAAGATTAACATCGGGGACCTAACAGTCTTTGGAGCCTGCGTGTCCATATCATTATGAAGTGATAGCCTCCAGGCTTCCTCTATGTGAATTCTAAACTTTTATCATTTGGCTCCATAATGTCTGTGATATGCTTGGAGTTCATCTGTTCCTGTGTGTGCATGTGGACGTGAGTGCATTCGTGGGTTGACATGTGATTGACCTGGTAAATTGTGGAGTCCATTTTAATCAATATGTGTGTGCATCTCAAGATAGTGCTCATCTTGTTGTGAGGGTGCCATGGATCCACCCTGGACATTGGTGCTAGCTTGCACTCCTTCTTGTGCTCCCTCCCTACATTATTTGTGCCTGTGGTTGAGGGTATCTAGTTCACCAGTCATTTGAAGTTAGCTACAGTTATCCTGCTGAAGTGAGTTCCTGCATCATCGGCGTTCCTATATGATGTGGCTTTCAATCCAAAGCCAATCACCAGTCCACCTGACCTACTTCAAACTGGTCTCTGAAAGGACTACAGTGATACCAGAATATTCATCAGCTTAACTTGCAGAGATGCTGTTCCTCTATAAACCAAGGAACCACACAATATTTTAACACTGCAGATATCGTGACTTTCCAACCTGGGAATATGTACTAACCCATGGAACTAATAGTGTGTTCAAATATTCCTCGAAAACCAAGGAGGAGCTGTACACCAGTGCAGCTAAGAGTAATTGAAGATGCTGATTGTTTGCTACTCACCCCGACTGGCACCGAGTCTAGAACGAACTCTGGGTGGATGTGCTGCTGTTCCTGACCTGCATCATGAGGAAGGACCTGCCTGCCTATTCGAGCTGATGCACAGTGTAAGCTGAGTTGTCTGACCTCTACAGAACTGCGGAGCTGCCTGAAAAGACCTATGTGGGTCAGCATATGAGATCACTTCTGCCCCAGATAAAACAATTCACACCAAAAAGCAAGACCAACAATCACAATGAGATCAAAAACAAGCCCTTGTCTCCAGGTTTGTGAGCACATTATAGCTACTCTTGCCATCGGTATGTCTCAAAAATTGCCAAATGAATTTAGAGGCAGAGGCCCCTGAGCTGACTTTCGACTAGAAGGAATGTTCAGGGTGGACTGGTACACTCACAATCTATGACTCCACAAGTAGTTGACTGAATATTGGACTTGTTTCACCAAAGTAGACTGTAACACAAACTAGAGATCTGGATACTAAACGCCTATCAATATACTACACACAAAACAGAGAAGCACATAGAAGAAATGTTTCACAGGCTTTGCAGCTACCCAATGTACAAAGGCCATGTTCACTCAGATGTTATTCCTTACATGTGAACGTTTTTAAAGGCAGGTTCTATCCCTTTAAAGTACACAGGCTGCTTAAAAATGTGTTCACCAGTAAGAGTGCAAACTCAGAGATGACTGTTGTTTGTTCCTTGCATTTTTGCATTCTCAGACATTTACATGGGATTGTCAAATGCAGGTTTGTGACCACAAGCAAATGCACATTTTGCAGTGCAACTTAGTAGTAAACTAGTCGCACCACAAACTGAAATGATCAACTGCTTTGCAACCTCGGTTTACTAAATTAGCCCGTCAAAGGAGCAGTTTATGACCTAACACAGCTCTCCCAGTCTTAACTTATGTTCTGACTCGATCACTCAGATCAGATAGGCAGAGCGTACCGATAGTTCTCATTTCTTATAGGTGCTTGATGTTAAAAAGGGGTTTCAACTTTGAGTTAAGGGCACTTTATTTGACAATGTCTCTTTCAGGTCTTAACGGCTGATGAGTGCGGGTGAGTGCGAGGTGAAGTCCTCATGTCAAACCTGTGCATTTTAACCTTCATTTTTATATACTAACGGGTTAATATTTTAAAATCGGACAATCTGTTTTCAGGTTTTTAAACTCTGACTACCTGTGTTTAGGCCTGTACTCTCTTATTTTATGTACATAACATGTTAAGATTTGGAGCCAAAGCTGGGATTAGCCTATGGTGTGCTTTTTGCGATAACCTTACCAGGGAAGGACTCCTCTGGTCACTCTCCCCCATATTCTGAGCCGGCGTGTTGACTTCAGTCGCCGCTTCTGCTCTGCGACTCTGGTCCGTCATGGCTCTGCCGATTGTGGCGGACAGACACAGCCCCTCCCCGCTCCATGCACTTCCGCTTCAGGCCACCAATAATATCCGGATGCTGAGCCGGATCCAAACGGTACCAGGGGCCAGGAACCCTAATACCCCCCCTATATAGGTCTGCAGAATTACACAAGAGGTCAGATCTTGGCGCTCAGGCCTCCATATCTTTTCCGAAATGATCAGTTGCTGGATTCCACTAATCTTCCTAGCTCTAGAAGAAACTGAAGCCTGTGCGGCTTTAATTTGCATGGCTTCAAGGACCATCATTAAACAGCTCCAAGCCCCAAGATTCTTTCTGGAAACTTGGATTGATGAATTCCCGGTCAATCGCCAAACATGCCATTAACATCAGAAATTTGTTAGAGGAAAAATCCCTTGATGTACTGTTTGTCATCGAAACTTGGCTTAAGGATAGCACTGGGCCAGACATTAATCTTGCACTCTCTCCAGGCTACTACATTCACAGACTAGATAGGAAAAATAAAATTGGGGGCAGAATTGCCATCATTTTAAAAACTGCTTTTGAATGCTCTACAACCCCACTCACTCTCCCGGAATGCAAAAGCGTTCAGTTTCTTTTTACACTCCCCCCCTCCTGTACATATTCCGGTGCTGTGGTATATAGACCTCCGGGCCCCTGCTCCACATTCTTAGAAGCCTTACCAGATACTTTAGCAAGCCTATCTATAGGGAAAAATCACACAACTATATTGGGTGGCTTTAACCTCCACTTTGAAGTCATGGATACTCCTTCCACCAAAAGGCTACTGGATGATCTGGAGGTTCTTCAACGAATACAACTGGGCTCGACACCCACCCATGACAAAGGGTATACATTGGACCTCATATTTTCTAATGATCCCTAGGTTACGGTATCCAACGTAACCTCAGTCCCCTGGTCCGACCACTGCCTTATTTGGTTCAGACTACCCAAACCTGTCAAACAGACTAAGGATTAGGCTGAGACCATTGCCACTAGGCGCTGGTCGAAGTGCGATTCGGATATTTGGTCGAGCGCCCAGAAATACTCTATGCCCAATCTCACTGGTAGCTTAGAGGAGGACTACAAGCAGTGGGAAAGCTGGATTTATTGGTCAGTCGCTAGATGCATGTGCTCTACTGAAAAAAATGCCCAAACAGAAAACCCCGGATAAGAAAGCTGCATGGTACAATAACCATCTGCTGATACTGAAGAAGCAATGTAAGACATTAGAAGGAGAGTGGAGGAAGGAGTACAACCCAGTCCTAACAGTTAAATATGAAACCTCGATCAGATCCTATAAAAACAAATAAAAAATGGCTCAAGTTAAATTTTATGAGGATAAAATCACTTAGGCACTTAACTCCCCAAAGGAACTCTTCAGAGTAGTCAAAACTCTGACCACCTCTCAAGAAATGAATGGATCTCCTAAGGCCCCTTAAGAAAGATGCAACGAAATAGAATATTTCTTTCACAAGAAAGTGACAGACATTTACAGTCTCTTTCGGAACACCGCTGAACCAGAACATGGGGGGTTAAATAAGGTCAGGGTTTCGGCGACAACCCCAAGTCTATCACAATTCCCTAAACTCGAGAAAGAGGCTATCCTCAAGCTAATTAGGTCCACTAAATCTGAATCCCCGATAGACTCAGCTCCCCCGCATGCTCTTCTCAAGGTGACTGAGGTTATACTTTCATCGCTAATGATGATTCTTAATAAGTCACTGGGGTCCGGCGTGGTCCCACAATCTTGGAAACATGCCGAAATCAGACCAATTTTGAAAAACCTCATCTAGACCCTGACATACTTGACAATCTGTGACCTATCTCGCTACTTCCTCTCCTCTGTAGACTCCTGTAGAAACGTGTAAATCGGTCACTAGTCAACTACCTGGAGGAGAACCATCTACTCCAGCCGACACAGATGGACTTCCGGGCCCTACACAGCACTGAAGCAGCTCTCCTGGCAGTTATTGAGGAACTTAAAGCCCTACTAGATAATGGAGGGTCTGCCGCCATTATACTGCTCGATCTCAGTTCTTAGTTTGATACCGTCAACCACACTATACTAATAGACAGATTATGAGAAATAGGTTTCTAGGACAAAGCAATGGACTGGCTTATTTCTTTTCTGGAAGATCGGTCCTTCCAAGTGATGGAAAAGGACTATTTCAGCCTACCAATTAAATACGGAGTGCAACAGGGCTCTTCACTCAGCCCCACGATATTTAATATATACTTACGACAGCTTGCCTATATCATGCAGGAGTTTGGCATCTCAGGTGTATCGTATGCTGACAACACCCAGTTGATTGTCTCTCTGTCCAATGGCCCCAACCATGGAAACTGACAAATGGTTCCCTGCCTGAACAAATTGTCTCACTGAATGTCAAACTGTTGCCTAAAATTGAACGGATTGAAGACAGAACTAATGATATTAGGTAACATGGCCATACCTAGGCCACTGAATAATTGGCCATTCTGCATCGGTAACCCACCTGATCCTAAACCCGTTATAAAAAATGTAGGTATCTGGTTGGATAGCTCCCTTGCAATGAACCAACAGGCAAAAAAACTGCCGGGTAACTGCTTCGGGCCCTTAAGAATGCTCAGGGAGATACTGGAACTCATCCCACAGCATCTGTGGAAAACAGCCCTGCAGTCCCTTATAGTCTCACGCCTGGACTTGGTAATTCTCTTTACCTAGATTCTCCAAAGTACAAGATAAAGAGACAGAACTCAGTGGCAAAGCTCCTGCTCAAACTCCCTAGCCACGTATCGGTAAGAGAACCCATTAAACAGCTTCATTTGCTGCCAATTGCAGCGAGAGTCAAGTTCGAATCCCTATGCATTGCTCACAGGGCAGTAAATAACAAAGGCCTCGAAAAACTCAGAAATTTGATATCTGCTCATGCCCCGCCCAGACTACTTAGGTCCTCCCATCGAAACCTCCGCCACACTATCAGAATCAAAAGATCAAGTTGGGGAGGAAGATCCTTTGAACACTTGATTCCCAAATGCTGGTACGAGATCCCTCAGGAACTAAGAGCGTTGACAAATGGACTGGCTTTCAGGAAAAACTTAAGACCTTGCTGACCTTGCTGTTTCCCGTAAACCATTAATGGACTCCGCTCTTACCACAGCACTTATCATCAGCGTGGGGAAGCCTCAGGGCAGCCATGCTCTATACAAACCTCATAATCAAATTAAATCAAACTTTGGATGAGAAACCCAGATTTTTTGTCAGCTGCTTAAATGGCACCATCTGCATAGGTGTTTTTATATTGCAGGATCTTCATGACTCATGATGCCCCAGACCCTGAGTGTTTGTAATACATGTGATCCTGTAATTCCTATATAAACACCAATATCTGATAATCAGTAACTTGTGACATACCCAGTCGCTGATTATAAAGAAAAGACACAAGAATTCGACTTTCATAAGTTATTATAGTTGAGTTCTGATGTCACAATGCCTACTGTCAGAGCCAGCAGCTGAAGTGAAGGGCAGGTCAGTTCATTGAGCATGACTGAAGCAGCTGTTTAAAGCAACAACAACAGAACATTGCTTTTGTTTCTTCTGCTCTATTTGTTTTTAGCTTACAGTGACAAGCAGATATAACATTTATTCTTTGCACTCCTAAGATAGTAAAAAAAAATCTCGAATCATACAGAATGTTTCTACATATTCTGAACCACTGACGCTTTAAAACAAACTGACTTCTGTTGAGATGTTTTTAATATCTGTTAGCCAGAAATAACTAATGTTTTGATGTGTTTAATTTTGCCCTGGAGGTTTTACTTTTTATTCTTCATGTTTGCAAACATGCTTGCTCTTTAATGGTGATTGTGTGACCATGTGCTATATTGAATAAAGTACCCCCTGCCATACATGATGAGGATGTTGCAAGTCACCGGGGAGTTCCATAATCTTATAAAGCAACTCAGCCTCGTTCCTCTATATGGTTATGGAACTCCTCAGTGACTTGCAATATCTTTACAGCAGTGAGTACTTTATCCCTTGTATCCCTAGGTGGGTGTGCATCATGAATTACTTACTAGTGATTCAGTAATTCAATGAACTTACTCACTCACCCATTCACTCACTTAAACAACTCACTCACTCAATGCATACTCTAATTCATTTACTCATCACACTCATGAACTTAGTTGCTCCCTCACTCAAATCTTTCATTCCAAATGGAAGGTAGAAAGAGGTGGCATGATTGTTAAGAAGTCCTTAAGCGTGTCAATATGAGAAGCATAGTTGAATTCAGGGCTCCAGAAAAAATAAAATCGCTTTTGTTGAAGCTGTGACTTTCAGCTAAGTTAGCAGAATTCTGCCGTCAAAGCTTTGTGACCCCAGAAGCATTATTATATTCAGACAGACATTGTCTGTGCCACAGAAAAAAATGAATTACTGCACCATTCCACTCTGAGAGTTTAAGCAAGGCCAACACGAGTGGAAGCTTTGGAACACTTTAATTACTTTTAATGCTGAGGCTGATTAATTGTAACTACTAAAAGAATTCAAGAATGTAAATGTGGCTTTATTGCATGTGGCATTAATGCCAAGTTAAAATAATGTCTCTTGATGCCTGCATAGTACCAGTGCACTGTCAGTGTTGTGGGACACATCTGCGCTCTCTGTTGGATAAGAACATCTTTGAGTTGAGAGATTCATTTATGCAACTCCATTAGAAAATGAGCTTTGACCTTTTGTCGTCGGTTCAGGGAAGCGTTTGGTGATTAATTTCAACTGAAGGTTACTATTCAACATGAGATGAAAAATCAATGACTAAATCTATTAAGCTTCCCAGTAGCTTAATTTCCATGTTTTTAATGATTACTTCCTACCAAGAGACATTGGAAACTAATTGGACTGGAATAATTATATTAAGAAGTTCTATTTAAATGCAGACTCCTACCCCTTAGAAAGTCTGCATAGGTTAACAACTTTTCTCTTTGTTTAAAGTAAATGTCCTGCTTGGTTTAAAATTGCATGTTAATATATCAACAATTTGTACTTTCTTTTCCCGAAACCTGATTTAGAAACCAACATTCCTCACTCTTTTCCTACAGTGCTTTAGGCAGTCAATGCTCTTGTAGAGAAAGATGTTTCACTGAGATGAAGAAAGAAAAAATTGTTATTTTCTCTGCCGAGCCCTACAAAGAGATCTTGGTCATGATGTCCAAAGATCTGCTTTGGACACCTTGTCTGAGTAATGCTTTGCAACAGCCTCATCGATTACCCTTCAAAGCATTCGCAAACCCTATGCAGCGCTAAGAGATGTAGGTTTACCTCATTCATTTTAATAGAGCAGGGAACTGGCATTGCTCCTCAATTAAAACAGTAGTGAATGCTGGTATGTTGCCCTACATGAGACAGCAGAAGTGTGGCTCACTGGTTAGAGGAGGCATACCCAGATGCAGAGGTCAGACTGAGGTACTGGGTTTTCTCGGAACCGATACTATTACATTAACCCAGCGGTGTCAGGGCAACACCCAAAGACCCCGGATTCCCCTGTCTTGGCAAACAGAGACACGGGATACTTCTCGATGACGTCAAAGACCAAAGTTTATTGGTTGCAACCAGGGACAGAGGTCTACGAAGTACACACGGGTAGTTCAACAGAGACTGAACCACCTCAATGAACGAAACTCGGTCTTTTATGCCGAAAATTACGCCTCTAGCAACATCACAATTTACATTTGGTGCATACAAACTAACCAATGAACAAGTAGCATTTCAAAAGGTAACGAATCACGACAGTCAAAGTCAATCCCACTTTCCGTTGTCCAGCCCACCAAAACGATCGCACATCTGCTAAGTTTCCTGTTCGATCAGGCCGGACAAACCCACCATAAAACCTTCAACCCAGATCGATGAACATGTCGTAAGGGAAAGGCAGAAACAGATGGAAAGGAGATAGAGGAGTGGGAACGGTGTGTCATAAAGTCAGGGCACGTCCTGCTCTTTGATCTTTATCAGGCCAGCTGCTGAACAAGGAACTGGCTCAGCGGGATTCGCCCCAGGCGAGGAGTCAGTTCGGCCAGGTCAACCAGAAGTCGACTAAGGCGTAAGTGTTAAGGACTCGTTCAGCCACAATCATAGGGCCTATGTTAGGGCAACCACACAAGATGGCTGCCACATACAAAATAGAACCCGAGGGTTCAAACTAAATCCTCAAATGCAGAGTGTTCTCCTATATCGATTCATACGAAAACACTCAGACACGTTACACTCGTCATTTGCGGTCTGCTGATACCAAGATCGTCCATTTCCGACGATCTTTATAAATCGGGTTTCGGAACTATCGAACCAAATTCGGGACCACGGAACCAAAGACCCTCCTTTTGCCCTATCATATGCAATAAACCCAGACCCATTTTAATCTGAATCCGGATCTATATTCATCAAGTCATCGATATGCTGCTGTAGCATCATCTTATTACTATGCATCTCTCTCCGGACAGGCTTCCGTACGCACAAAGTAGCACAAAGGCCACAAATAGCCGGAGCACACTGTACACAGAGACAGAACACAAACAGAATCGCTAAGACCATTCCAATGACCATCAGAATCTTCCAACCCCAAGTGGCTATCAATCCCCATAACCATCCCATCAAAGACCAATCCCCTTTGTCCAGATGGACAGAATCAGAGATTTTGTGCAATTTGGAAATGGCCTGGAGGACTGACGGAGCATTGTCAGGAATAAAAACGCAGCAGCTCGACTGAATCAATCTACAAACTCCCCCTCGATCTGCCAGAATAACGTCTAGGGCAACTCTATTCTGAAGTGTCATAAGTTTATCCGACTGGAGCTCAGCAGTCAGGTTACCAAGGGCACCGGCGGTCTCCACTATGGTGGACTCAACCACTCTCGTAAGCTGACAAATGTTCCTACTGTTAGCCATAGGTCCCCAGAACGGCAGAAAACCCTTGAAGAAATCACCCAATTCTTGTCCTGCAGTGTCTTCTTGGCTAAAGACACCTCTAGCAATTCTCGTCTTGTGGTAATCTGCCGCAGCTGTAAAAGTGGGGGGTAACAGAAAGGAAACAAAACATGTTCCCGAGAAGTTGGAGGGCAACCATGTATACGCTTTGTCATAGCAAACAAAGTAGGTATCCTTAGCAGCTAAGAACGCTGGGGAAGACTGAGACGGAAACACATAAGTCTCAGCGCAAACGCTCTTCCCTACCTGAGCCTTCGGATTCTTACCGTTGCCCTGCAGACAATAGTAGCCCTTATGGGACACTATCCAGATCGGTAGAGGACTTTTCGCTTGCTGGTTAAAACTCAGACTAACTCCATATCCAGTTACGTTCCAACCACTATATGGTTGCCTCTCATCTTTTGGAATAGTCTCTACTGCATTAGTCCCTTTAATCATGTCGACTATGCCTCTAGCTATAGGACTATTCTTCGGATTATCTCTCGGTGAACGTAAGGGGTCAACACTGTGGGCATATATGAACATGGTTCTATAAGCTCGAATCGAACCATTCAAACTAAAAGGCAAGACCAAATAAGGAATTCCTTTATCGGTTGTATGAGGCATCAAACCACAAATCCAGCAGTTCGTCGTATTGATCACTAACTGATGCTGGTGCAAAAGCTGTATGAAGGAATTATTGGAGAATTCCTTACGTCTGACTACCTCATATTCAGGCAAAGGGTGGAAAGAATGAGAGGAAACAGTAGGTGAAGGTGTAGATTGCACAGTGGAATTAGACGTCATTTTAAAAACAAATGCTACATAACCAACTATGAAAATTACGAAACTCAGTAGTAAAAGTATGCATGGTATCAAAAAGCATTTCTTCAACATTATTTTGCAAATGCGTTTTCTAAAAGTCAGTGTCTGCACAGGTCTCTCCAACTCAAAGAAATCCATCCTAAACTAAGTTGCTGCCCGCGGTGGTTGGTTGATTCTGCTTGAGAGTGCCTCTGCTGCACCCAGGAAGACTGCCTCGGACCAACAGAACCCAGGACCTAGTGTCTCAGTCTTACACTCCCAAGACTGGTAGCAACCGCGACCCTAGCAGCAAGAACCGGATGGCAGTTCAGAAAAACAAAAATACGTAGATCCTTGGGGGAGAGTTAACCTGCAAACAGTAAAAAAAATCAACTTTATTAATTTTTATTTGTCCTTAGTTCTCGATCTCAAATTGAATCTATTTCTTCCAGGTAACTCTTGCTCGGCAAACAAAAAATGAGGCTCAGTAGTGTCCAATCGATCTGCAGGAGGTATTGATGCTTGGAAAAGACGATCACTTTCCAGTTCTGAGCTAGTCCCAATCAAACGAGCATCACTGAACGTTACAAATTTAGGGATTGTCTCGGTCTCAGAATCTGCGAGACCATCCTGAACCCACTTATCGTACGGCAAAGGTAAGGGTGTTTTCTTCGTGTGGGAGCCATGTACTCGCACCGCAGATCTCGTAGAAAGTAGGACCTGGTAGGGCCCAGTCCAACGGGGCTGCTCGTTCTTCGTACGCTGAAAGTTTCTGATGAAGACCCACGAGCCAGGTTCTAAGGCATGGCCTGGATCTTCTGTACCTTGTGGCAGAGAGTCATATACCTGTTGGCGTAAAACACTCATTTTAGTTGTCAATTCACGCAAGTTATCAAGCAAAACAGGATATTCGAGGTCGCTAAACCTCGTCGGTCTTGGTACGCCCCAAACATTCGCCGGGCGACCAAACACAACCTCATACGGACTCAAACCCATTCGTGAATGCACAGTCATTCGGGTGGACAAAAGTGCTAATGGCAAAGCATCTGGCCATTCTAAACCAGTGCTCTCTTGAATTTTGGCCAACTTAAGTTCCAGAGTGCCATTATAGCACTCAACTAAACCAGCTGATTGGGGATAATTTGCAGCGTGGAATTTCTGCCTAATTCCGAGACCGTCACACACTCTCTTCATCACTTGACCCACAAACTCACTTCCGTTATCACTCCAAATGATTCTCGGCAAACCAAATCTCGGAAAAAATTCCTTTATCAAAACATTCGCAGTGGACAAAGCAGTGTTGTCCTTAAGGCGGTAAGCTTCTACCCATCTAGAAAAAGAGCAAACAACCACTAACACATACTTTAAGTTGTTGCATCTTTCCATATGGATAAAATCTAGCTGCAAAGCCTCAAACGGATATGTAGGAGGAGCAAAATGACCAGCTGGTGTTGGAGTTCCCTTGACAGGATTATGCATCAAACACACCATACAGTTCTTGACCAAATTCTCTGCACATCTGGGTATTCCCACATTCTGCCAAACCGGAGCCAACAACTTGCAAATCCCTTTCACACTAATGTGTGCCAATCCATGCGCCATTGTAGCAACTGGAAGCACATACGCGTTTGGCAGCAACCATCTTTGATGTTCCGACAGTCCAACACCCATTCGAATCCAACCCACCCTTACTCTCTCTCCATTCATCCAACTCTTTCTCAGTGGCCTCACTCTGAATAATCTTCACGCTCTCAATAGTGTCTTCGCACATACTCTTCTCTGGAACCCATCCAGCTGGACCCGCAACATACATTCGACTCGTCATATTCCTAGCAGTTTCTTTCGCAACTTCATCCGCAAACACATTACCACGACCAACATCATCCGTAATCTTTCTATGGGCACTGCATTTCACAATCGCTATTTGGAGATAAAGTAACGTAAGAGATTCAAGAAGTTCATTCACCAGCTGCCCATGCTGGATCTTCGTCCCATGCAATGTAAAAAATCCACGTTCACGCCACAATCGTCCAAAGCTATGAGCCACTCCAAATGCATCAACTGTATGTAAAGTCGTCACAGCATATGCTGCAGTGGTATCGCCATTTGGTAATTTAAAACACGAGCCGTCAACCCACAAAGCATCATTACAATCAGGAAGAGGACTATCCCTTAAATCTATCCTCCCTTTCGTCTCTTTTTCTGTTCTCAAGAAACAATTGTGTTGCTCTTCGCTATCATCGTCTGTCTCAAGCGAAATCGGCAACAACGTAGCCGGATTTAGGGTATTGCACCTCTTGATGTGCACATGGCTTGCTAACAACGTAAGCTCATACCCTGACAACCGAGCACTAGTCAAGTGCTGTGTCTTCGTCCTTTTTAACAAGGTATCCACTGCATGTGGAACCATAACCACTAGCGTATTGTCCATAACTAAACCAGCAGACTGTCGAATCGAAACAGCCGCTGCTGCAGTTGCTCTCAAGCAACTCGGCAATGCTCTAGCCACAGGATCTAATGTTGACGAAAAGTACGGACATGGGCGTTGCTTCCCGCCATATTGTTGAGTCAAAACCGATAATGCACATCCCTCTCTCTCATGGACATACAATGTGAAAGGCTTACTGTAGTCGGGAGTACCCAACACAGGAGCCGAACACAACGCACTACGCAACTCAGAAAAACTCTTTTGGCATTCCTCAGTCCAAGGAATCGGATTTGGAGTATCCTTAACCATAAGAGCTATCAAAGGTTTCGCTAGAAGGGAAAAATTTGGGATCCACTGTCTGCAGTAAGACGTAATACCCAAAAACGCACGTGCTTTTCTCTGTGTCATAGGGACACTCACTCTCGCAATAGTCTGGATTCTTTCTGGGGTCAGTTTCCTTCCCTCCTTCGATAAAGGTGACCTAGATAGGTTACTTCTTGGCGACAGAATTGTAATTTCGAGAGAGAAACTTTATGATGGCATTCAGACAAATGAGACAACAAGGACACAGTGGCAACCTTACATATGTCTTCTGTATCGCAGCGACCAGCAAATCGTCGACATACTGGATAAGGGCTGCACTTTCGGGTAAAGTCAACAAGTCAAGTTGCGTCTTCAGAGATTGACTATAGATTGATGGACTCTCGCAATAACCTTGAGGAGCGCGCTTAAAGCGGAAACTTCGTCCTCCTAAAGAGAATACAAAGATATCTCTACTCTCTATGGCAATCGGGATGCTGAAGAAAGTATTCTTCAAATCAATCACCGAAAACCAGGTAGCAGAAGCTGTAATCAATGTCAATAATGCAGTTATGTCAGGCACAACAGGGAACTGTGGAACAACAATTTTATTCATTTCACGAAGATCGATAACAAACCTATATACAGGAGGCTGTGAAGAATCAGTTCTCTTCAAGACAGGCAAAACCAGACTATTACACACATTACCTCGAGTCTCTTCAATAACACCCTTGTCAATTAGATCATAAATGATCGCCAAAAGCGCTCGTTCACCATCGCTTGTAATACGATATTGCGGAATGCGCGGTAACTGAGCATTCGCCTTCAGCGTCACAACATATGGGGGAATATCTAAAAGGCCCACATCATTTGGACCCGTAGCCCATAACGAATCCGGTAACGAAGACAATTCAGGTGGAAGACAATCTTTCGAAACATATATCGGAGAGATCACATTCTCACCCAAAGTAAGATGTACTCCTGACAGAGAACAATACAAAGTCGCATACAATCTCTTCAACAAGTCAAGGCCTAAGAAGTTCTCATTACAACCTGTAGTCAAAAGAAGGGGTGCTTTGAACCTACGAGGACCAACAGAAAGAGGCAATGGAACAGAAATCGGATTTGTAACGGGGGCGCCAGAAAAACCTATAGAAACATTATTAAAGCCAGACAAAGGTGCGCCAGGGAGTTTAGAATGCATCATAGAACTCTTCGTAGCACCAGTGTCTAGCAGAAAAGGCTCTGACACACCTGATGCAATCACTTCTACCTAAGGTCCACTCTGATCTACCGGAACTGAAACAACTCCCTCTCTTTGTCCATGGCTGTCCTAATAATCATTACCTTGCTCTCCATCGCCTTCAACATAGTAATCATCTACGTAGTACTGAGCTGTCCTACCATACGAATTCTGCTGTCGGTCAAAACTGTTCATTGAATTCTGCGGAGTCAAAGTGCGCGCGTTTTGTCCGCAACCTCTTCCTCTAGGCGCTTGTTGAGTACCTCTACCTCTAACACCAGGAGCAATATTAGCACGTTGCAACAAAAACTGACAACTATTCTTATAATGTCCCTCTTCTCTGCAATATGCACACTGATTAGGCCCATACTGAATACGCTGTTGAGGAGTCTCGTCTCTCTGCGAGTTCCTCGAATACTGTTGAGGCTGCCGATAATCACGCTGAATATTAACACGGGGTGGATAAGCTTGTTGTAGAAGAACTTTAGTCTTCAATTCCTTAGTCTTCTTATCCGCTCTCTCTAACTCATCCTTACGCCTATTCTCATAGTATTGAGCCGTAGCAAGAATTTGCGCCGACGTAGAAACAGGCCAAGCACTCTCGGAATCCTTCAACTTAGTACACAACTCAGGAAGAAGATTGTGCATGAATTTATCAACGAACAATCTCTGGCCACCTTCAGTAGCCATATCCTGACCACTATGATCAACAAAAGTTTCCTCGAAACGCGAGACTAGAACTTGTCTATCGTTTGCTGCAACAAGATTCACCCACGAATCGCCCAATTCATTATCATGATCTGTATGCCGAATGACATTCCAGATGGACTGTGGGACAACATTCCCAAACAACATATCAATGTCCGCCAAATTCATAACGCACAAACTCACAGTTTGCGTAAGTTCTTTATATTATCCTACCGGATTCTTCTGCGGATCTGGTAAAGTCTGTTTAAGCGCTAAAACTTCTGCACGCTTCCATGGTACATGAACCCAAACACGCTGAAAATGTGCTAAAACCGGTGGATTAGCAGCAGCATCAGCAGGTCTCCATACCGGAGGAACCTCTCGCATCGGATATTGACGCGCATGTCTCCTAACTGATGACCTGGCCGAACTGTTCTCCTATATCGATTCATATGAAAACACTCAGACACGTTACACTCGCCATTTGCGGTCTGCTGATACCAAAATCGTCCATTTCCGACGATCTTTCTAAATCGGGTTTCGGAACTATCGAACCCAATTCGAGACCACGGAACCACAAGACCCGGGACCAGGGTTCAATTCCCGACGCGGCAGGGTCTTGAGCTCAAAATGTCCATGGACTCGATAATTCTCGCCTCGGTGCCTACTCGAATCATGGGTTCACACTCTGCAACTCTGGGCAATAGCTTGCTTAATCTCCACTACGGCCAACCGCGATGGGATGCCTGGTCTTCACCTTGGGGATGCCCAGTAGGGCATCCCCAAGGATGGGGAAAGCCAGGACGGGTTCCCAAAGCAAGCACTAAGAGACCTGTCCGGTGATTTGGAGCTATATAAATCGAAATTAACATAACATAACTGCAATCGTGCTGTCATTTGTGCCACTGTCTACCGAGAAGTCTGTCATCCTAATGTGAAAAAGTGGCACATTATGAATGGGGCATAGGGGAGCATTAGTTTGGAGACAACAACATGCTCCTATCTGTGCCTGGAAAGCACAGTGTAAGCTGTCAGATAGCGACAGCTTCACCTCTGCCTATGGTGATGCCTGCCCCCGGCATAAGTGATTGTGAGACATTTGTGAGTTCCATTGTGAGTGGCAAGAATGGAGTTATATCTCTTTGGCATTCTCTTTTCTATACAACTTTGCAAGGATGTTCAATGTGTGCATTGAGATTCATATTCGTAATTACAGATCATAATGCACTTTTATGATTTATAAATAGGAAATTTACATTTGAAAAGTCAAGTATTCTAGCTTTGCACATGCAAAGTTGGTTTGAGCATTCACTTCTCTGCATAAATCTGTATTTATACTTTGATATGAAACAGTGGCGTAAAGGATTCATGCACAGAAACAAATTTACATATCTTCCTGTTTGCAGTACTCCTGTTGCTCGTGGCTTGTCTTTAATATACTATTCTTCACAATTATGAGTTATGCCAACTTTTTAGTTCTGGGCGTTTTTGAGTTTTAGGCAATGACACGTTGTGTTTTTGCTGAACTAGGTTAACAGCAGCAATAAACTAAAGGAATTCAAGAACGTAAATGCGGTTATGTTTTCGTTTATTGCATATAGCCTAATGACAAGTAAGAATAACTTTAGTTGATGCCTGCATAGGATCCCTGCAGTGCCAGTGTTTTGGGGCATGTGAAGTACTAGAAAAATATACCATAGAGCTATACTTACCAATATCCCATATATCTCATTTACCATATATAAATCAGTCGGCAATGGAAAACGTTCAATCGTTTATTTTGCAAAGTACCCTGTACAGGGGAGCCTCCCTCTGGCCACAGCTCGCGAAGGTGTACAGAGGAGACTGCTGGATCATATTCAAAACAGGCATAAATACTTTCAACATACTTCATACAAATTCCGTACATGGAAAATTACCAGTTCAAGAGGAGCCATCAGGAATACCCATCTAAGGCACAACAAATTGGTTAGAACTCTGCTAAAGCTATTCCGGGCGTAGGTCAGTAAAGGTGCCTCCCTTTCATTCTGGTGCATGGGAGTACGGGCATGGCGCCTGCAGGAATGTGCTCATCCTACAAGAAAGAGCAGATGTAACCTTGGGTTTCCTAAGTTAGAATCACTGCTTTGTTCATAGTCTAGGCCGACCTGTCTGACTCTTCTCTAAGCAGCATGTCACGTGTCTCCTTACTAACGAAAGAGGCCTCAGGAAACGAAACCAAGATGGCTTTTGCTCAATTCGGGCCCGATTCTCAAGATGTACATGGGTCAAATGTATTTACAAGGGGCTTTGATATAAGTGGCAGATATATATTGGATATGTTATGACAACATTATATAGTATTGATTTTATATTCCTTCACACGTATTCGTTCTCTGTTGGAGAAGAACATCTTTGAGTTAAGTTTCAGAGAATTCTGTGGTGCTCTTTTCTTTTCATCAGCAACATTCTAGGATCACATATGAACAAAAGGAACTACTTAACTCACACATTAGGCTCGACAACAAACAAAGAAAAGTATATCAATGTATTTTTTTACAGTTGACATAAAAGATTACATAAAATTAGTGACCTGTGTTTAGCAACTAGGTCTTACATGCACAAGAAGTTGACATTTTATTCTACAATGTAGGTACAAAAGGTTTTGAGTACATTTGACAAGGGATGAATGTTGGGAGTGATGTGATCCGAACGATTAGTGAGATAGAATTGCAAAATTAATGTCTCTATCAGCCTGTTTGGGATGATGTGGTGTGAAGAAGGTGCTTTGGAATATATTCGATAAGGAGGAATCATTGCCTGTTTTTGAGCGAGGCAACTTAAGGTGATTCAGAGGATTGGAATATTTTTTCGGGACTATGTCATATCCTTCACAGTCCTTGTAATCTATGTGTGACTAGTGACACCCATGTCACCAATAATTGTAGTTAATGAATATGAACTAGAGAAAAGTTGACCATATTATCGAGTAAAATTAAAGACCGCCATAATAATAATAAACCTGCACTTGCAATTAAAACATCAAAAGTATTAATTCCAAAAAATTGTCCTAATAAAATATCTAAAGTTAAATAATGTGTTGTACAAAAATATATATTTCCACAATATTGAGTTTTACTATTAAAATGGAAAAAAACTCGAGAAAACTAAATATTGTGTAAAATATATTGAAATGTCATTAAAAAAATTACTTGAATTTAATTAAACTTAATTTTAAATATAAGAAAATTGCAATAGTATTTAAAATATATATATATATATTTTTAGAATTATAATAATCATGTATTTTACAATTATTCCTTACAAAATATGGATTGCATTACAATCAATCTACACATTTTATAATTTTTACAATAACATATTTTAATTTACAAAACATAGATCAATTAAAAAGTACAAAACCAAAACATATCAACAAATAAAGGTAAACATGAAATATCTACAGAAATAAATGTCGTTTTCAAATTTTCATAATATAAAACAATTTCTTTGCAATCTCTGAAATATTTAAAAAAATGTTAATAACAAATCATGTTTATAAGTGAACAAAGTCATTATGGCTGTAAGGTGTTAAAAAGATTGTTCCTTGAAAATGTATAATATTGGGACTTCCCCCCAAACTCTCTGATGCTTATTGCAGATAGATATTTTTCTTTTTATGATTGTAAATACTCTGATCCTGATTCACAAATGTAAACTTACACTAACACTAATATTACATTTTATTTGGTATTCACAAACTAAGGGCCTTCTTATGATTTTTGTGGTGAGGGACTGCCCGCTCCTGCACCACCAAAGCCATGTAGGAACAGCTCGCCAGATCAGAAGTTTTCTCCAGGTCTGGTGGGCGGTTCTTTGGAGTTCCCAGGGTAGCACTGCAATAGGAGCATCAAAGGCAGTATCTGCATGGCATGGACTGCTGCAGTCCATGCTGTGCAGCTTCTGGTGTGCATACACACACGCAGGCACATGTTGTGCCCCCTGTGTGCATTCACATGACATGAGGCACCTGGGGGTCTTGTAGGGCCCCAATTGTTTCCTCACTACCATACTTGTCATGGCAGTGGCACCGCCAAGAAAAGTGTGGCAGTGAGGAAACTTGTAATATGTTTGGTGGGCCCGCAGCTGTCCTGCCAAACATACTGGGCCCTCAAGACTGCAGTGCCACCGCCTGGGATCTCTGATCACAGCCACTTGCAGTAGTCCCGGGGTGGCCCAACCCCCCTGGTCCTAATAGGGCGGTCGAAAGACCGCCACCATTGTGCCATCGTGAGTCTGCTGATCCGTGGTCCACCAGACTCATAATAAGCCCCTAAGAGTTAATACTAAGTTTACAAATTCTGATACTCTGCAGTCGGGCCATAACTTTGCACTTGAAAGTTAGGCCTGTCTCGGCAGTCGTAAATTTACTATTAACTCATAGTTTGTGAATACCCAAAGAAAAACTTACACAAAAATGTAAGTTTACCTTTGTGAATCAGGCCTGCAAAAATTAGATACACATTTGACTATCTGTAAATTAGTTGCCACTCCAAAAGATATGTTTCAATTATAGTTCTTATTACCTTCTCAGTTCAACGAGCACAAAATCTCCACTAGGTTTACAGTACCCCATGTGTTGGTCATTGGTTACAAATCCTGGTGCAAGGTGCTTCTTTTTACAAACTACAATGATGGATGTGTTAGTGGGATACTGCTGTTACATACTGAAATATGCCATGAGGAATGTTGAATCAAACAATTCATTTTTTTTTAATCCCATAATAAAGTGCCTATCATTATGCTCTAAAAATGAACAAAGTTTTGTGAGCACACAAAGGAGTGCATGAAGAAAAAGAATAACTGGGAGAGCACAATCTATTTAACCATGCATAGTTTTCTTAAATCCCTTCTGAAACCAAATTCAGACTTGGCCATATGCAGATGGATAGACACGGTGTTCCAAAGCTGAGCCATCAGTACTGAGAATGACTTCCCACCACGTTGAGCCTTGAAAAACCTTTGGATATGCAGAAGTCTCAAGTGATTAGATCTCAAATCTCTCACCTTCTGCTACTGTCTGATCCTGTTTCTCAGGTATCTTGGCCCTTTGCCTCTAATGGCTCTAAATGCCAATGTTAGGGCTTTAAATTCAACCCTCTTGCCCACCGGGAGCCAATGAAGTTCCATGAGATGGAGGGAGATTTGATGACGAAAGGGTGCCGTCAGATCAGCATGGCCACTGCATTCTGAAATATCTGGAGTCTATGAGTCAGGACTTTTGGAAGTCTCAAACATAAGCTGTTGGCATAATCCAGGCGTGATGTCACAAGTTCTTGGACTACAATATTTCGTAACTCTACCAGCAACAGGTGCAGTAGTTTCCTGACTGATCTTGGTTTCAGAAAGCAACACAATGAGGTCTGCCAAATTTTAGTGGGAAAAGAGTGGTCAGAATCCAGCTTAATCCCTACATTTCTAGCTGAAGTGGCCGTTATAGGTGTCAGATTCAATTCAGTAGCCCACCATAGACACGAAGGGGGGGACGTCATCTGACTGAAGAAAACCACCTCTGTTTTTTCTGCATTCGAATTCAAAGAATTGATGTCCATACATTTGGGAATGCCCTTTAGGCACTCTTTGAAATTGATAAAGGAAGCCTCAGAAAGTTCTTTAAATGAAAGAATATGTTGAGTTTCGTCTGCATATGAACAACCTTCACTCCTGAGTTCTCAATGTGGGAGGCCAAAAGGGCCAGGTAAAGGTTGAATAGCATCAGACTGAGGGCAGAGCCCTGTTTAACCCCGCAAACTAACAATTTAGGCAAAGATGAGAAAGGACGAAAGAAAACCCTTTGAGTTTGATCCTTGAGAAAAGATCAAATCCATGACAGCACGATTCCCTGAAAGCCAAAATGGCCTAATCTAGTCAACAAGTTAGAATGTGCAACCATGTCAAATGCTGCTGATAGATCCAGCAGCACCACCATATCAGATGCCCCTCCATCCAAAGCATCTCTGACTGTCTCTGCAACTTCCAGAAGAGCAGTCTCCATGCTATAGCCAGCACGGAAGCTGGATGGAGAATCATAAAGCAAATCATTAGATTCAACACAGGCTGACTCCTATATAACTGGTCCTAATTTGCCTGCCTTGTTGTTATTAATAATTGGTTTATACTACTTTTAAAGAACACCTGTATTTAGAATTTATTTTAACTAATTTGGTGCATTTTTGTTAAAAGCTGCCCTAGGTGTATCTGGACTGCCACTGGTTTGGGCAGGTTCTTGAGGATTGGAGGGAGCTCTCGGGGGAAACCTCTGCTTTATTTCTGTAAGGGGGGTGTTGCAGTTTTTTCCCAACTGATAGGATTGAGCCGAGTGACCCGAGCAGACCCAGAAGCAAGAAAGCCACCTGGTTTACCGACGAACTAAAGGACTCCAAGAAGAACTGCCGCACCCTCGAGAAAGCATGGCTCCTCAACCAGACCACAGACAACATGACCACCCTCAAACAAGCCACCCGCAAGCACCACCAGCTCATCCCCACTACCAAGAAGAAAACACTGAATGAACGACTGGACAACAATGCCCACGACAGCAAGGAGCTCTTCAGCATCGTCAAGGAGTTCTCCAACCCCAGCACCGGCAACAACGACATCACTCCTTCTCAAGACCTCTGCGACTCTCTCGCCTCGTTCTTCCACCGCAAGATCGCTGACATCCACAACAGCTTCGGCGCACCAGCCACGCTCCCCACCGCCGAACCAACACACCCCACCGCCACCCTCCGCACCTGGACCACGGTGACCACCGAAGACACAGCCCGCACGATGAACACCATCCACTCCGGATCTCCGACCGACCCCTGCCCCACCATGTCTTCAACAAGGCCGGCTCCATCATCTCACCCCAACTGCGGGACATCATCAACATCTCCTTCAACACCGTCACCACGCCGAGCTCAGCGCCCTACTGAAGAAACCAACAGCGGACCCCACCGACCTCAAGAGCTTTCGCCCCATCTCGCTCATCCCTTTTCCTGCCAAAGTCATCGAGAAGACCGTCAACAGACAGCTGGCCGCCTTCCTCGAGACGAATGGATCCCTTGACCCCTCGCAGTCCGGTTTCCGAGCCAACCACAGCACCGAGACCGCCCTCATCGCAGCCACCGACGACATCAGAACCCTGCTCAACAACGGGGAAACAGCGGCCCTCATCTTCCTGGATCTCTCAGCAGCGTTCAACACTGTCTGCCACCGCACCCTAGTCCAACGCCTCAGCAACACAGGTGTCCAAGAGAAGGCTCTGGAATGGATCATCTCGTTCCTCGCTGGAAGAACACAGAGAGTCCGCCTCCCCCGTTTCGATCCGAGGCCACCGAAGTCATCTGCGGCGTACCGCAAGGATCATCACTCAGCCCCACTCTCTTCAACGTCTACATGAGACCACTTGCAGCCATAGCACGTCAACACAACCTCAACATCATCTCCTAAGCCGACGACACTCAACTGATCCTCTCCCTCACCAGTGACCCAGCCAACGCCAGAACTAGCCTACACGAAGGGATGAAAGACGTCACCGAGTGGATGAAAAACAGCCGCCTGAAACTAAACTCAGACAAGACGGAAGTCCTCATTCTGGGATCATCGCCCTCCACCTGGGACGACACCTAGTGGCCCCCTGCCCTAGGCAGCGCACCCAAGCCAACAGACTACGCACGCAACCTGGGCTTCATCCTGGACTCCTCCCTCTCAATGACCAGACAAGTCAACGCCGTCTCCTCATCATGCTTCAACACCCTACGCACGCGCCGTAAGATCTTCCGATGGATGTTATGTTATGTTATTTTTATTTGTATCGCGCACAGCTGCCCCAGCAAAGGGGTGTCCTGGCACTTTGACAAGATCAACACAACACAACACCGCAGAATACTAGAGGGATCATAGAACACAGCGAGGGAGCTAAACAAATAAAATAGTTTTGATAGCCCGTCTGAACTGAAGAAGATTGTCCATAGCTCGAATATGCACCGGAAGAGAATTCCACCAATTTGCCGCTAAGACTCGGAAGGAGCGGCCACCAGCTCTACTAAGTCTAAAACGCTGAACCACAGCCAAGTTTTGACCTAAGGATCTGAGGGCTCACGAGGGGACGTACGGTATCAGCAAATTCTCCAAGATTTGGGGAGATGTACCCTTGAGAATTTTAAACGCCAGGCATAACACCTTGAATTTAATCCTTTGGTGTACAGGAAGCCAGTGAAGCGAGTGTAAAGATTTAGCGACCGAACTACGCCTTGGTAGACCCATCACTACTCTGGCTGCAGCATTCTGAACTCGCTGCAGTCGAGAGAGTTCGGATTGGTTGATCCCAGCCAGAAGTGAGTTGGCATAATCCAGCCGAGACAGCACTGATGCTTGAACCACCAACTGCCTGGTGGGAGCATTAAAGAATTTAAGGATTGGCCTGAGTCCTCTAATAATGCCATAGCAAGAAGCTGCCACCTTCTTGGTATGGTAGATGAAACCGAGGGACGGGTCAAGCCATACTCCCAGATTCTTTATCTCCGATACTGGAGACGGAGTCACACCCAATTCAGAAGGCCACCACTTGTCATCCCACAGTGTCGCCTGCTTGCCGACTACCATGATCTCAGTCGTCTTGGTATCCCAACCGAAACCAGGAGGACGGTCACCAAGGCACTCGTCACGAGCCGACTGGACTACGGAAACACCCTCTACGCCGGAACCACAGCCAAGCTACAGAAACGACTCCAACGCATCCAGAACGCCTCCGCCTGACTCATCCTGGACATCCCCCGACACAGCCACATCTCCGGACACCTGAGGGACCTGCACTGACTCCCCGTCAGCAAGAGAATCACGTTCAGACTCCTCACCCACGCACACAAGTCCCTCCACGACCTGGCCCCCAAGTACCTCAACGACCGCCTGACCTTCTACACGCCCACCCGCCGTTCGACAATTCTTGCCCTCGCCGCCATACCACGCATCCGAAGAGCCACCGCCGGAGGAAGATCCTTCTCCTACCTGGCGGCCAAGACGTGGAACTCCCTCCCCACCCACCTCTGGCTGGCCCAGGACCCTCTCGCCTCCAGGAGACAACTCAAGACCTGACTGTTCGAGCAATAGCAGACCCCCCCTCCCCTAAGCGCCTTGAGACCCTCCGGCCGAGTAGTGCGCTATACAAATGCCATGATTGATTGATTGATTGATTGAGTGCAATTTCTTCACCGTTCGACAGGTCCAATCCTGGGCACCATGTTAGAGCTTGGGTTAGAGGTCTAGTTGCTGAGACCAGATCTCAAGCCTTATTTAAGGAGTTCCATGCTGCTTACGCACTGCAGACTTGTGAATAACCGGTCCAAATATGTCTGTTTTGTTGTTATTAATAAATGGTTTATACTATTTCTAAAAGAACATCTGTATTTAGAATTGTTTTCCTAACTAATTTGGTGCAGTTGTGTTGAAAGCTGCCTGTAGGTGTTTTATGGTCTTTGGGCAAGTTCTTGAGGGTCGGAGGGATGTCTTGGGGGGAAACCTCTGTGTGGTGATGTTGATCTTTCCTCATTTCCCATTCCGAGCTCTGTAATCTCGGAATGCGGAATGCTGAGTGAAGTTTAAGTTGTAAGTTACAGACGAGTCAGTTGCAAGCTGTCTCTGGAGAAGACTGTGGTCAATAAAGATGACTCTGAAACACAACAAGGAGTGTTGGAGTTATTGAAGGGAGACTCTTCACTACACTCTGCTTTGTTTCTGTAAGGGGGGTTTCTACATTGCCTGCTGCATGTTTCAATTTTTTCCGACTGCTAGAATCGAGAGGAATACCATTTTTCTCCATTCGAGGGGTCCATTCCTGGGCGCCATCTTGCTTTAGTTAGTGGTCGAGTTGTGGAGACCAGCTCCCAAGCCTTCTTTAAGGAGTTCCATGTCATGGACGCGCAGCAGACTCCTGAAAAACTGGTCCTAATGTGTCTGTCTTGTTGTTAATAAAAATTAGTTTATACCATTTTCAAACGAATACCTGTATTTAGAATAATTTTTGAACTAATTTGGTACAGTTGTGTTGAAAGCTCCATGTAGGTGATTTACGGACTACCAGGTTCTTGAGGGTTAGATAGAGCTCTTGGAGGGAAACCTCTGCTTTGTTTCTGTAGGGGGGGTTCTATTTTGCCTGCCACGTGTTGGAGATTTTTTCCGACTGCTAGGAGTGAGTGGAGTGCCATTTTTTCAAGCAATCACGACAGGGATTAGATCCTTTAAAGTTTTTGGATCACTAAGGTGCTGGACCTAATTGCCCTAAAAACAGTAACCGCTAATAGGTCTAAGCCATCTGGTCCCTGGTTTTCAGCAAATGTTAGAGCAGAGGAAAGCCTCTGTAAAAGGCTGGACCGATGTTTGAGGAGGTATTATGACCGATAAACCAACTAGTAAGGCGGCACTCAAAATATGTCACAAGCCAAAGCTGCAAACGATGCAAGATAATTTCTGGTAATTCAACCAGGGAAATTTTTAATATTGTAAAATCTTTTACTACATAGTAGTAGCAAAGAGTGCTTTCAATCCGTCCTTTGCCTTATGCACTAGCTTATCTGAATTCTTTGAGGAAAAGATTTATAAACTTTATTCAACATTCTCATCAGAAGTTTGTTCAGTTAGACCTCGGATATTGTCTGACAGTCCAGCACCTGTGTTACTGGAATTCAACCCAATCTCCGAAATAGACTTTCTTGAGGAGCTGCTAAAGTGCAAGGCACACGTAGCAGTCACTATGGTGAAGTCAAGCCCATGGGCGATACACCCTCTGTGAATTGGCTTGGCAAGTTGGCCCCATTCTTGTGTCTTATCTCCAGGCAAAAAGCCTTCAAAATAATCGAAAAAGTGACAAGTTTTAGGTTTAGGCAAGAGGAGTACACTTTGACACCAGTCAACATTCCAGGACTTCAAGATAAATGTGCCAATGAGGAGCATAGCCCATTTCACCATGTTTTAGGTGTCGGGGCACATGCACTGCACAGCGTTCCAGAGCACAGAATCAAAAATAAGCGGCATCATCCCAAAACTACGAGGGTGATCATGCAAAAAGAGGCATTGTCTCACAGATACTTTAGTGCTTTCCTGAACATCCTTCAATGTTGTCCTTACCCTGTGAATATCAGCAATCCTTCTATTAATACTTGTAACATTGCTTATCATATAATCATTTGCTTAGAAATTAATTTATTATTAACAACGTGGGAAAATATTGAAGGGCCGATTCAAAAAGGGCCTCTGGACTCGTGGCAGGGGCCACACTGTGATGGCGCGGGGGCCCCCACTCATGGCGGGGACCCCACAATGGGTCACTGTAGTAGGGATGGCTTCCGCCATGAATGCGGAGGCACTTTGTGATTCAGGCCCCTAGTGTTTCCTTAAAATGGCAATAATGTCTTGAAACTGTCTTTTGGCCTTTGACAAGCAAGAACTGAACTTGTTCTAACAAGTAGATGGGTGGAAACATTTCTGTCGGTTTCAGTGTTGCAAGACACTGACTGACCTTATGTTTTGGTAGGAAAACATTTAACTGTTCGTTTGTTGTGGTGTGCGATCCAGAGATGCTGGGCGTACTTCATACAGGGTGCACTGAAAGTGCTAATATACTAATTGGTGTCTTAAATATTTGGAATGTTTGCAGTGGTGTAGCAAGGTCAGGAGGTACCCGGTACGGAAAATTTCTTTTCACCCCCCCGCCCACATTGAAAATATTAAAGTAAGGAAAAAAATGCTAGTTACACATATTTTTGCTATTTTGTCACCCCCCTCAGTGCCATTTTGTTACCCTCCTCAGTGATGACACCCGGGGCATCCCGCACCTACCACCCTCCCCTCCCTCTTCCTACACCACTGAATGTTCGAGCAGTGGTTTAATACTGCCTTAGAAAGTGACTATTTGTCTCTGAAAGTACTTTACAGGAATGTGCTGTATTTGACTGGAAATGTAGTCGCATTTGCAAACATCAAAAACATAACATGGCAAATAAAACACAATAAAACAGCCAAAAGAGACATAAAAACCTCAAAACATGACAACAAGATGCAATAATGCGGCTGAAAAACACAACACAGAACATCAACATCACTTCAAAATGCAGCAGGCACAAACACTTGGGTCACATTTTACCACCTTGAGAAATCAATTTTTCTAATTTGGTGCTTAAGGGTGTTTGCACCAATCCCTGCCTTACCAAGGACAAGTATTAGCACCATTTAAAGATTGCGTTTTGAGATCTGTCCCACCGAATTGCGAAGGCAATGAATTTTGTCTCAGAGAGGCACTACTGTACCTGTCTATGAGCTTCAGGCTAGGATACTATTTTCAGAGCTGCACTGATATCCCATTCAGGCAAGGACGCCCTTAGAAATCCCACCCCTGACAACTACTCTACGCCCTACTGTCCTACTCCTACTCTACCCTCAGCACTGTACAGAAGAATCATTGTACATGTAGTTTACATGTGAAACCCAATAAACTTACTAGACACTGTAAATAAGAACTATTGTACATGTATTGTACATGTGAAACCCATTAAATGTAAATGTGTTGTACTTGTATAGCGCACAGCTACCCCGGACCAAGGTCTCCCGGCGCTTGTACTCATACCGCTCAGGAACCCTTCCTGGCTTTCCTTGTGAAGTGTCCACTCCTGGGCACCTCCATGGTGAAACCAGGCATCCCTCGCGCTGTTGGGGCCGTTGTGGAGATTAAGCAAGCTATTGCCCAGAGTTGCAGCGTGTGACCCATGATTAGAATAGGCTCTGAGGTGAGAATATCCGGTCAGAGGAATTTATGAGCCCGAGACCCGCCGAGGCGGGAATCGAACCCTGGTCCCTGGCCAGAACTCTGCCGCTCTAACCATTGAGCCACACTCCTCCACGTAAACGTACTAAGAACTGTGAAGAAGAATTATTGTACATGTAATTTACATGTGAAACCCAATGAACTTACTAAGCACTGTAAAGAAGAATTACTGTACATGTAATGTGCATGTGAAACCTAATAAACTAAATAAGTCACATGTAAATATGGGCATTGAAGAAGCGAGGGCAGGAGATCTTGGATGGCTTGTCAGCGGATTCAGGGTATGCAAGCACCGCAGCTCTAACCCCAGCCATTCTTTCTCTGTTCCATCAAAGAATCACCCGCAAAGATCAGTTCAGACCACCATGGGAGCCACCACCTTGACCTGCTTCCACTACAGCCAAGAGAAAGGTCCAGTGATGGCCAATCATATGTTCAGTGTGAAAGATAGAGTCCCGCCGAGGTATAGAGTAAAGCACGCCTTCGCATCCATTTATTAACACATCTTCATGTGGACGGGTCTGTATCACATCTTTATTTCATTCACTTTGAAAACAGTTTGAAACAGTTTGAAATTGTTCAAAGCCTTTCTTAAAGCAAAGACCTTGACTAATATATGCTGGTTGCTTATCTGAAAAGCGAGATGTGTGGGTCATGCTCACATTATTAGTCAGTGAACAGTATTGATGTCTGATCTAGCATCAGTGGCCCAATCCTTTTCAGGCAACGCAGTGGGAATCTGGAACTCTCTTCCGCCTCAGCTTCGGTCCACCACCTCTTCCCGGTCCTTCAAAACTGACCTCTAATTTCTCCTCCTCTATTCCCTCAAGGAAGTTCTTTCAATATAGGAAATGATGTACTCCATGCCTATAGAAGTGCCTTCCTGGTGTGTTCTTGTGTTTTGAGTGACTGCCACTTATTGCAGTATTATACCTCTACTTGTATCTTGAATGCTTATGTCACATGCACAATGTTCACTTTTTACCTCTTGTAACGTATCGTTTGCCACCTCTTCTTATATCTTGTTTGCTTTTTTTACATGCACAATTATCACTTTTTCCTCATGTAATGTAATGTTTGCTTTTGTAACATGCCCACCTGTAATTTTCTCCTCATGTAACGCTACTGTTCCTATTCCTATTGCGAAGCGCTCTGACACCTTTGGGTAAAGTCTGCGCCATATAAAAACACATAAACTAAAAAATAAAATACAAAATCGGAAGAAGATGAATTTGTCTACAGCTGAGGACACAAAGTCACTGGCCTTGCCGCCATTGTGCCTCCTCTGATGATGCTACCTAACTTCAGATTCGCTGATCATGAGGATTGATATCACATGATTTGCACCTGAAGCAGCCTGATCTGTATTGTGCTGAGGAGGTGTAACGGATCTGCAGTTGATGAGATCTGATCTGAGATCAGCATCTCATATTGTGTGACCTTCGAGCTAAAGCTGCTGAAGCCTGGAAAAAGATCTGATCGTAGATTTAGAAGCATCCATGAACCCTGATCCGAGATCTGCTCCACACAAAGTTACATTTGAGCTCAGCTGCTGATTATCTTTGACCTCTGATATACTCTCATGGTTGGCGATGAGCCCTGAAGAGAGGAGTTGATGAACCCTGATCTGAAATATGCTGATAAAGTAGCCTGATCCAGGATCTACAACAGTCAGGGCTTTAGGTGAAATACATAACTCCTGAGGCCTTATTAGAGCTTTGGGTCCATAAGGACGGCATTGGGCTCTACTGCTATAAACGATTTTTGGGGTATGATTAATGGAATTGTCGACTTTAAAACAATCCACTTTTTATACTTTTACTCTTAATATGAACTCAAAGCTGCTTCGCCCAGACACTTTGCCGAAAGATTGTTAGTAATCTTGCACCGCATGATTAGCTTGAAGACACACTAGCACAGGGTCAGGGCTGCATGATTTTAAATGAGATTAATTAGGAATCGCAACAGGAGAAATCCTGTGCATGGCCAAGCGGCACAATGGATGCACGTTGGGTCTAGCTGCGGTACAATACCACCGCCATGGTTAGTAATCATCACACTCCATCATGAGTGTCACAAACCTGTAAATACATTTGATGGATCAATGAACATCTCATAGTTAAGTGAAGACCCTTGTTAAACATCAGAATTGGCAAAGTTTGTCAATATAATCAACACGGACAAAAAGCCTGAGAGAAAGACGACAGAGAGATGTATGTATGCATGCATGTTTTTTTTACAGTGCAAACTTGACCCGAATAGGGTATCAGAGCGCTTCACATAGCACCAGTTGCGTTACATGAGGACACGTTCAGTTTTGTTAGACACGAGGGGGCAGATTTACAAGCCCCTTGCGCCACTTTGGCGTCATTTTAACATGGGAAAAGTGACGTAAAAGTGGTACAAGGGGCTTGTAAATCTGCCACGAGGAGATTAGGTGATTTGCCCAGAATCACAGGATGTTCAGCGTCAATGCGGACCCGGTTCCCCGGATTCAAGGTTGACCGCCCTAGCCATTCGGCCAACTCCTCTCTCCTGCATGTATCTATGTTTGTATCATTGTGTGTATGCATGCATACGCTATTTCTATAGCTCAAACCTAGCCACAAGGCAACGTGGTACTGTACAGCGTCAAAGATAAGAATAAAGTCAATGAGTGATAGGAGACTGGGTAGCTCAGTGATAGACTGTCAATGTTTTATATCAGAGAATAGTACTGCAGCACTGAATTTTCTTACTTTGATGAAGCGGGCTTCAGAAAATATTTTATTCTGACTCGTGGATTCAATTCTCTATAACATGAACTAATCAATTAATGAATTTTTGCATGATTTGTTTAATTAACTCAACCTAGATTAAGTTTGCACCACACATGAACACGCGGGAAACTAATTACATGTGCTCTTGTTGCATTTGCAAGTCTGTTTTGTAACACATGATTAATATTGTTTTGTTTGTCAGGTCTGTCCTATTGTCTTTGTCACTATTAATATGCGGCTGATCATTCATGGCATGTGCTTTATTATATGTGCTTACATGTTTGTCCTATGTTGTGATTGTCTGTCTGTGTATTATTTAATCATATTTTTACTCTTTCAGAAACTTAAAGCTGGACACGATGAAGAATTGTAGATTTTAAATGTGCTGCTTTTCTGTGTGCTTCTGCTAGGTGACTTATATTAATGGGTTAACATTAGCTATGTAGGTTGGAAACAGAATGTCTTTCATTACCTGAATTAATTATTGTTTTGTGTTTGTTTAAATAATAGTTTTCTGGAAAGTGACGTGAGCTAAAAGTGTCCAGTGACGCAAGCAAAAGTGGCGCAGAAAAATGATGCTTTCTGAAAAGAGGCCGGCTGTTGTTGAAAGCCACATGAGAAAAACTTATTTTGAAGTGGATGAAAAGCCTATGAACTTTTATTGTGAAATGGTTTGAAAAGAACTGCAAAAGGCACTCTGTGGAGTGGTTTGGTTGTGCCACGGAAAGCTCAGAACGGACAGGCTCAAGGTTGAAAGGAAGAGATGTGACAGATTTTGTATTGCTTGAACATCTTTGCTACAAAATGTAGCAGACTAAGGAACTGTCGCCAGGACTTGTGCATGAACAATGGCTCTGTGTAAAAGCCTGGTCTCGTGGTGGAAGATGTCACAATTTACTGTGGCGTGAGGTGATTCAGCCAATGGGGAGCCAGAATTCAGCTAATGGAATGTGAAAAATAGTTAGCTCAGCTTAATTTAGGGTATAAGAATAGGCTTTAGCTGCAAATTTTTGGCTTACGCTTCTTGATTCCAGAGGGACGTGTTCTGCTGTCCGATGATTACACGTAAGGAAAGTAACTTTTTAAGACTTTGTTTTCAGGCGATGAGGGTAGAGACAGAGAGTTAGTTAGGATTTGGAAATGCTCTTTTTATTTATTTCTGCTAATGAATAATATTTTCTTGAAATAAGCTCTCTTTATAAATGCTGAATAAAACTTTTCTATGACTTTTTCTAATGCTTGCTTAATAAAGTTCCAAAACCTAAGTTTTTCTGAATATGTTTGAATAAACTTTTAAAAATGACAAGCTGGTCTTGTTTATTGTGAATGTCTTAAACAAACATATTAGATCCATTCGCCTCATGATTCAGCTGCTCTGTTGTTTCTATGGGCCTGGTATTGATTGGTAAGTTTGGTGGTGGATTGTGACATCATTTATAAAGTATTTTAGTTGCAGCGCTGGATCACTTGTTTCAATTTGGATGAGGTTGTTGAGTTTAATGTTGTGCAACTGTCGCATGGGCTGGACACTATCAACTAGTTCTCGATTATTAGCCAACTTCACAATCCATTCCGAGACTCCTAATTTTATCTTTTATTCTATAAATGTGACCTTACATCTTCCAGCATGCAGAGTGCTGTTGACTGGTAAACATCAATGGACAACATCATCCCACACAGTTACCATTTGTGAAGGAACTGACCTCAATGTTTGTGTCAAATGGTAACCCTCTGGCTGAATCTTGGATAGTTCCTGATAAACTCCTGTATGAAGTTTCCTTCCTGACTTAGGTTCTTGTAATAATAATAATACCTACAGACTGTGCTCATAACGCGCAATAGCATGAATGCACATTAAATCTAGGGATAGGCTTGATGTTTTACCACTCTAGAAATGTTCCCGTAGGTTGCAAAAGTAGGGGGTCGTTTTTGAACAAAAGAGAGTGACCCCAATGGCCCCATCTTAGGTGCATCCTTGTGCCAGCCCTCGCTACAAGCTAATAAAAGTACTGCTATTACTCAGAACTTCCGTCTAGGAAGACAAAGTTGTGTCAAAGGGATTTGAGTCTGTGACCTGCAGGACGCAAGCAGATCTCCACAGACAAGGCATTAGCCCGAATATATAGCTCAGTAGATCAAATCCACAAGTCCAACCATCACTTTCACCCTTTCTTTGTCTGTTAAACAAGTCCCACACAATGTTTTACTGCTTTGTCTTATCAAGTTGGAAATATTCTGTACCACCTATAACACTCTGAATTTATTACCAACATTAATGATCAAGTAGGGCATAATCGTTGCTTACAAAATGTCACGCATCACAATTTTAATCAGTCCAAACTTTTTATCCAACTGCATAGGAGAATATACCCATAAATATAATGAGAAATTCTCAACTAAAAGTCCCAACATACAATGTGCGGTTGGCAAAACAAAAAATGGGGACTAACAAGGTTTTGCACGTGGCACAGAGATGCTAAGCAGGTACACATATTTTGGCCATGAAGGGAATCAGATATTGAGTGTATTCATTGTAATTTAATTAGAAACTCCATTGATTTCCAAAAAGTCCTCTACACACTGTTGTGTACAAAAGGAATCATCAGAATGAGGTTTAACACACTCTAGAAATTTGCAGATGCAGACTGAGATTTCACTCACCAACGTTACAGTGCTGCATTACCGGAAAAAGAGAGAGCACAACAGCTTTGTACGTGTGCTGTACAATGCAGCAGGCATGCAAAGTAGAAACAATGACCAGAAATGAAAACAAGGAGGCCTATGATTTTAGCACAAATACTAGTGTAAGAATTTTTGTAGATAGGAGATTTGTGTCAAAACCCATGAGTGATTGCATGGGAACGCACATCTACTACGCAATGAACGTCCCCTTGAGGCAAAGTAATGCAAAGCAGCGCCTAGTGCAACTTTGTGTTACTTTAAGAAAGTATTCAAAGCAAATTCTGATTTCCCATGGAAATGCATAACGCAAACCCAGTTCAAAGCGTCAGTAAACCTGAGCCGAAGTGTCCTAAGAGCAGAAATGTCAGAAAACAAAGTCCTAGAGCTCTAGACAAAATTCTAGAAACGATTACTGATAATATAATATTTTAGAGAACATAACACAATAACATTGTTTAATGGGAAAGAAACAGCTGTTGAAAATTGTGTTTTACGCACTGGTGAGGTTCATTGTAAAATAATGGCTAGGAATATTATTTTACATATCTGTGCAATGTGGCTCATAGCATCACAAAGAAAATGGGAACATTACATTATGGCAGTCCTGGCCCATATGGTAATCAATAAATACTACTGACTGGGTGGCATATGAGATCAACACCCTCGGCTGGCTGGCATATTGAGCATTGTAATTTTAACACAACCCCAGACATTCCGACCAACATTCAGAAATGCATGGGAAATTCCATGGCATTCATTGCAGTTCCTTGGCATAAACCACCATTGATGGTGGTGGTGTTGTATTTCATGGACAGAGTTGAAGAAGGGTTATGAACTGTCACAGAAACAGGGAACGGCATTGTGTCATGCAATAGTATTTGAAATTAATATTTTCTTTCCTGGAGTAGGATTTACAGTGGGCATTTTCTTCTACTGCAGCATTCCGTGACAGGCGTGGCAATGTGTCTCATGTACACAAAGGGGCAAATTTACAATAACTGGCGGATCCCTGCATCACCATGGATGCGTCGCACTTATAATGTGGTGCACCATGGGGCAAAAATGGACAGATGCATGACTCATCTGCTGCCATAAAGGCGGCGTATTGCTGGAGTTGCGTCGCAAGCACGAAGCAGCTCCAGCAAGGCTCGGCGGTGCCCTATTCTTAAAATGCTGCGTCAATCCTTGCCCCTGCTTCAAGAAGGCACAGGGTTTTGACGCAGCATGGCATTAAAAGTGGCTGAGTGAAATCTTGTAGATTTCACTCAGCCACTTTTAGGAGGTGTTCCTGCGCCGGAACGCCCTCAGCCCCCCCCCACCACCCTGCGCCGGAATGCCTACAAGTGGCTCAGGGCTTTACAACGTGACGCATCGCCTAGATGCGTCACGTTGTAAATACTCCGCACCATGGTGCTGGCTTTGCGCCGCCGCTCCATCACAAAAGTGACGCAATGGCGGCATTAAAGAGGCGCAAGGGGCTTGTAAATCTGCCCTCAAATGCTTTTATCAGCAACCAAGGTTTTGTAGGTGCATGCAAGAGTCATAGCTTTGATGAAATAGTGCTCTTTTGCCCCCGGACTGGACCAGAAACACCACAATAGCCTATCCTTCATCAGTTCACCTTTACAAATACTTTCAAACCTTTGGCTTTCATTACTATATTTGAAACATTGTGTTATTAAAAAAGTTTATATGTATATACACACACAAACACACATACTCGCATGCATGCACACACACACACCCTCCCTCCCTCTCTCTGTGCTAAATCTTCTATATAGTACTCAGCCTTACATGAATCTTTTTAATATACAAAACGGAAACAGCAGGCATTGCCTATAATTCTTTTAGCATTTGAACCTTATCGGTTTACTTTCTTTACAACTGAATCATGAAAACGTTGCGAACGAGTAATGTACTGATTTACTACTTTTCTTTACTGGTTACTTGGGGCCTTATCTAAAGCGTGACAGATGGATGAGATACTTCCTCAGAGCATGGCTGGTGTCCCATATGCCACATTACAAGTCACATAGGCTATAATGCACTTGTAATACAGCAAATGGGATATTTGCCTAATTTGTGACGGAGTATCTAATGAGCCAAACTAAATAAGGCTCTTACTAATTCATCCCTTTGTCGATCATGTTTTATTTAGGGATACATAAATTGTGATCTTTTCTGGGAGTAACTCAGCAAAGACCAACTTCCAAAGCCAATTTACCTTTGTCCTAGCTGTTCAATGGTACTTTTCACTGTACATTTCACTGCTTGAAGAAGTGTAGGACCCCTTAATGTCAAAAGGCCACACAAACTAAAGACCTTTGTTCAATAGGGACAGCCCTAGTGCGACCTAACAAGCTTGTTTTTACCCAATATCTAAACGGAGTACCATTCTTTTACCAGGTAAACAGGTAAACAAATTTATTGTGTATGGTTAATCAAAACCTTTACAATATTACAAGAATAAAAAATTAGTTCAAACTGTTTTTGACTAAGATTGAAATAGAAAGTACATTCTATAGTGTCCTTAAACTTTAAAAAAAAAAAAAAAAGAGAAAAATGAGAAAGAAAAATGGAAAAATAAGAAGCAAATATTGCTTAGTCTGTATTCTTGGCCGTTGATTATAGTTCATGCCTTCTATTTTGTGCCGTTGGTCACAATTTGTTCAGTTTTCTGTATGAGAAGGGTCGCCTTCTGTAGGAATCTGGTGGCCCTGCAAGCTGTCTGCAACTGATCACTGTTCAGTGCTAGCATGACTGCTGGCCGAGATGATCTGATTTGGAATAAACAAAATATGTAAAATTCTTTTACCATTTTGTTGAGGACCTGGTTGGTGACAGTGAGGCAAAGAGTTCTCTTTACTCTTAATTACTCAAATTGGATTAATCACATTTATTTTTTTATTTCGCATCACAAGACGAATATATACTTACTGAATGACTCCAATTACTCCGGCGTAATCAAAATTTCACCCAGGGCTATATTTTACCTTTTGATATTGACAAGTGACCTTTAACCTGCAAGGGTCTGGAAAAGCATGGCGACTTCACAGTATAAACTGGGCCTAAAACACGTCAAAACGCCTTTTTTTCAGTCCAGGTAAAAATATTAGAGCCAATTCTCAAAATTGTTTTTATCATTAGAAGTGATGTGTCCGAAGTTAGGTAGAGGTAAGAAAATAAAATGTGCAATTTCATGAGCCCCCGACTATGTTAAAACAGGGTAGTTATGAAGATCTGCAATACATTCGGTGCACTAACAGGACAAAGCATAGGAATAAGTGGAGCAAGTAGTGCAGGAGAGTCAAAGTACACATAATGTCTCTATGGGTTCACAGTTTGTAAGGGGTCTGTTTCCTCATATGGAAAAGGTCTATTATGTGAAGAAAGGAGTGGGAAAACTTTAGCAAATTCACTTTTTACCTAATCCGCTCAACTTGACATTCTGGGGCATATTACCAAGCAATAGCGATAATTATCGCTATTGCTTGGTTAGCGTGAAAAAATTATCGCTGAGCTGCGGCGATTTTTATTGCAGATAAACCTTGGTATTACCAAGGTTTATCGCAAATGCGATAAAAATCGGCCGCAATGCATGAATATCGCAGAAAAGTCAGCAATATTCATGCATTAGCGAGCTAATGCTCTTAGCCATGTTATCCACCTCCCATTGGATAACATGGCTAAGAACTGCTCAGGGCAGGTGTTAGCTTTTGGAGATATTCGCGCTTAGCGCGAATATCTCCAAAAGTTGGTAATAGGAGATAGCGATGTTAGCGACTGTTTCCAGTCGCTAACATCTTGGCACGCCCACTTTGCATGTCATTAGTGATAAATATCACTGACATGCAAAGTGGGGCCCAAGATGGTCGCTATCTCCTACTAGCTGTCGCTAACCGGTGTTAGCGACAGCTAGGTAATAGGGAGATAATTTTATCTCCGCTTTCTTGGCTTTTAAAGCCAAAAAAGCGGAGATAAAGCCCCTTGATAATATATCCCTCTATTCGTTATGGTATTTGTGTGTATATGGTAAAATGCAACAGGTTTATATGAAAGGTACGGAGTTTGCTTATATGCTTCCAGCAATTTTGAAAATGAAAAAAAAGAAAGAAAGAAAGCTATGAAAATCGAACGTGACAACTGTGTCTTCGGGGATTTACTACCTCTTTATTAGTCAGGTCCTTTGTCTTCAATCAGTCCAATACAATGCACGTAATGTCAACATCTGAAGTCAGTGAATCTTTTAATCCCAGCTTTGTCAAACAAAGACGGACATCTATCAAAGATGTTCAATGTCAAAAGGCGCATTAACCAATGAGAGATTCTCATCAGTGTGACAGACTGGACTTGCTCAGACAGTATGTAGGGTTGGGGGGTCGCTGATAAGTCCAGTTTCAGCACTTCAGCAAGTAATACATAGGAAGTAAACATGAAAATATACTTCACCATAAACTCACTTTGTTAGGAATAAGCATAAGAATAGATAACTCTAAAGTTGTTCAGTTCGAAAACTATTAATATGTGAAATGGAATTTGGCAATTATTTGTGAGATAGGAGACCTGTTCGAAGAAGGTAACTTCATACAATCACAGAGCTGAGACAAACCTATCAGATGCCCAAGAACCTCTTATTATCCTACAGTCCCTTATAGAAGTAAGGGATCTCCACTGTCTCCAATAGTGGAGATATGGGACTGCATGCAACACAGTAAGGCTGCCTATTATATTACTATTTACCCTTGGAGAAGCAAACACTGCGATCTTGAGGTTGTATTTGAGTCTCACAGGGGATGAACATGATATTAGCGAACAATGTGCTGCCTTGCATTACTTTACATCAAGGAAGCATGCAGTGGCTGTTGCATGGGGATTCCCATGCAATCCACCCATGGACTTGATGCAAATCCATATTTGTAAAGACTTTTAGGAGTCAGTATGTGCCAAAATCAAGTACCTCCCTCAGGGTGCCTTAGCGAGGAGAAATACTTTTATTTCTCCTCGTTTTTCCCTCTTTGTATGTCTGCTGCATTCAACAGCACGCATACAAAATTGGAATTGTCTTTCAGCAGACTTTTTGTGCAGGAAGGGTCTCCTTTCATGCACAAAAACTATACTGACCCCAGTGAGGGCACCATTGCAAGTGTGTCTACATTGGTGCAAGTAGCACCAATGTATGCCAGTGAAGGAAGACAGCAGAACAGAACCACTTCTTTGTAGTTAAGGTAGTGCGGAGCCACAACTCCACTTGCTGCTCTGTGCTGCATAATTTATATGTATATCTGGGCCTTGGTGTTCTGTTTGACAAATAAATGTTTTTTGACACACAGGTCCACAAAATTGCAATACTCCTGTTTTCTATTGTTGCTCTTTCTGAAAAAAAATCTTCCTTTTATTCTCTATATATTTCTATATATCTATATATTTCTATATATTTTTTGTTGTTGTTATCAATATTGACTTTGGCCTGTGAGAAGTAACTATTATAGAGACAAAAGTTAATCTAATGCCCCCTCTCTACATGTCATAGCTGCAGAGCTCTCAAATAGGTGAACTAAAGCCTTTATTCAATAGAGGTACAGTCTCATGTTCTATTATTTTGCTTTGTTCTTACTAGATGCTTTCTGATTTGCTACTTGCCTGGGGTAGGGTTAGAACTTGAGGCGAGTGCTGAAGTTAAAAGAGTGGGGGTGATGCAAATTCAACATCTGATGTCCCTAAGCGGAAGACAGGAAAGTTAACAGGCTGTACTGAATGACTGTTACTTCTCTATCTTCTTTGCAGTGCCCCATGGAGCTATGAATTTTGACAATGCATACTCACTTAATTGTGGTGCTTTGGGAGATGTCATTTTTACATGTTGGCCCTTACCCAGGCTTTCCGTTGTCTGGCTACAACTAAAGTTACTACATTTTCATTCTGATTCAATCCACCAGGACACTTCAAAGGTGAAAGAAATTAATTTCGAACTGATATAGTTGAGAAGAATCTTTACTGATTAAATGTGCATTTACATGTTGCCTCTAACATAGCATTAGAAACAGACTGGAGACTCACTGGTTTGAAGCTAAGGGGGTAGTGTGTCAAAACATTGAGGTCAATAAAATCAACCTGCACAGATATTGATTCCAGACTATTGATTGTCAATGTCTTACAAAGGTAACTATATTTTGGAAATTGTTGAATAACTATTCTTTACTCTACATCTACTTACCTTGAAGATATGTTAGTAGTTGATATTGTGGAGTTGATATAGGAGCGGTCAGTATTAAAAACGTTATATTTTGGGAGAGAAGGGAAGTGATAGCAGAGCTAGGAGAACTATGCATACTGCAAAATTACAGCTCAACACATGTAGACTTCAATAAATCAATCACTCAAGCAAGCAATAAAAGTTTTATCCAATTATTAATAAATAATAATAAAAGCATACAAAAACAGTTAATATATACAAGTAAAAATGAATAGGCAGCACATGTAAACTTATTTCCAGAGGGTGTCTTCTATTTAGAAATGTTCCCTTAATGACAAGTTCTTTAGCGGAGAAAAAGAAAATGTAATCACCAGATTACAAACCAGTTATCAATTTTATGGGTTAGGAATGCTTTGTCAGCCATTTGCTTAGTAAGACAATAAAACCCAAAAAATAGTTTTAATTAATGATGTTTGAAGTTAGTATTCTGACATTTTCTCACTTCTGAAACTTATGCTTTCGTAATTCAAAGTAAATTACATTTTCTTTGACTCCGCTGTGCATCCTATCACCAAGAACTAATGGCCACATGCATCAATCTAGGATTTTGCATTTCCTAAATAGCGAAAATTAAGGAATCGCTATTTAGGAATTGCAAAATCCTATGCATCAAGAAATCCTACATTTTCTTAGGATTTCTTAAATTTCGGAATCTGCGATTCCTTCATTGCGAATCGCAATTAAGGAATGGCATTACATTAATTCCTATGCGTCTAGAGGCCCATAGGAATCAATGCCGTTTTGCATTTCTTTTTTTAGGAAATCGCAATTTGTTGATGCATTGCAAGGGTGCAGAGGGGGATCCAAAGGACCCCCCCCTGCACCCCTGAAATGTATTTTAAAGTGCATGTTTCACACACACATGTCCTAAGGACATGTGTGTCTGTAAATGACACTTTTCAAAATGCATTTTTGTGCTTTTTGAAACAATTTCGCAAATTAACACGAGGGTCAACCTCGTGTTAATTTGCACTTCCTATTTCAAAATTCGTATTTTATTTTAAAATGATGCATTGCATTTAAGGAATCGCACAAATGCGATTCCTTATGTGCATTCGCATTTTTAGGAAATGCAAAAAAAAACGAATTTTGAAAAAATGTTTCATGCATCCCAAAAACGTATTTAGGAAGGGCAAACGGCCAAATTTATCGATTCGCACCGTTTGCACTTCCTAAATAGGTTGATGCATGTGGGGGTAAGTGTAATGATAATCCTAGCAAATCACTTTGAGTAACACAATTTCAGTTTATATTGTTTTATGATCTAAGTAGCCAGCATTAGGTAAATAATCAATTCACAGTAATTAGTATGTTTATCTGCTTTAACAGTTGCAGAACAGAAATTGATTTCTAAAATCCCAAATAATTGGCGGGCAAAGTAAAGAACAGTATGCATCATCCATTTGAAAAAAGTAGCAAGACATTGGAAAACAGTATGCAAATTATACTGCGATTTAAAACGTCTTGTTTGCCAGTGATCCAGCAATTGTGCAGAACTATGATACCATCACAGTGGTTTAGTCCGACACCCACATTTTGGGTCTTATTTATGGCTTGACAGCTGGTACTCTCTCAATCAGACCAGCAATGGACATTAATTCCACCATCCTGATGGACTACTGTTCACCAAATTTACATATGACTGCTGGCCAAGCGGTCATCTCTGTATATTGAAAGGATTCCCTGTCAAAGAAATACCTTTCAATGTTCCAAACTTTAATTGTGCAGCCACACTTAGGGGCCCCATTTGGATGGCGGGCAGGCTTTGCCCGCCCGCCATCCTATCGTAAATCGGGACCGCCTACCCTAAGGGCGGGGGTCCCGCACGAAGCAATAGGATGTGCCCGCCACTGTGGCGGGCACATCCTGTATTTTTAGTATTGTGGCGGGCGCAGCACTGTGCTCCGCCTGCCACAATACTAAAAATGCTGTGCAGCATTTACATAATCAAAGCGGCAGGCACCGCGCGGTGCCTACCGCTTTGATTATGTAAATTATTATTATTATTATTATTTAAAATTTTATATAGTATATAGCGCGCAGTTACTCTTAGGCATCCCAGCGCTTTTCCAGACACCATCAGATAGTAAAAACAGCCAGTTTAAAGCATTCAAGCGGGAAACAGAAAGGATTTAAGACCTTTGCGAAAACGCCATGTGCAGGTCTCGGCACGTAATTTTAAAGGGAGCGAGTTCCACAGCTTCGCTGTGTTGAATGAGAATCTTCTCCCGCCCATGTGAGCCCTTTTAACTCTAGGGACAAAAAGGAGGTGTTTTTGATCAGATCGCAACGTTCTGCTTGATTTGTATGGGGTCGCTAAGTTCTTTAAAATGAGGGGACCTTTCCCTAGAAGGATTTTGGGGGCTGTACAAAGTGCCTTAAATATCACTCGCTCCCGCACTGGAAGCCAGTGCAGCGCATTTAAGGCGGGTTTTGCTGATTGCGTCCTCGGGACGTCCATAAGCAGCCTTGCCGCTGCATTTTGGACCTGTTGAAGAGTCTTGAGGGTGGATTCAGGGGCGCCCAGAAAGATGGCGTTGCTGTAATCCAATCTGGATGTTATAAGGCCCTGAATCAACGGCTTCCTCGATGTTACCGGTAAGAGAGGGAACATTTTTTGAGCAGACCGTAACAGAGCGAAACACACCTCTGCAGTTTTCTTAGCTTGGGTCCGAAATGACAAGTCTTGTTCCAGCCAGACTCCCAAGCTCTTAATCACCTCTTTGAGGTCCGGGAGGGCTCCCATGCAGCTCGGCCAGCTGGTCAAGGGAAGAAGAGGAGATTTGCTCCCTAGCAGCACTATTTCTGTCTTCGAGCCGTTCAGTTTAAGGGCAGATTCTTCCATCCAGGTGTGAGCGTCCGACAGACAGGAGCGCAGGGTATCCGGATTCTCAGCCAGTTGGGATAAAGAAACCACCAACTGCGTGTCGTCCGCATAACTGACGATCTTGATGTCATACGGAGACACTATGTCCTCCAGGGGGGCCATATAAACATTAACCCCTTCGCTGCTGGGCCCTTTCCCCTCCTGTGCTGAGCCCTTTTTTGGCTATTTGGGGTAGTGCGCGCTTAGGCCCCTGTAACTTTTTGACCACATAAGCTATCCACGCCAAATTTGCGTCCTTTTCTTCCAACATCATGTGGATTCCAAAGGCGCCCAGGGTTTGTGGATTCCCTTGGAGGGGTCCTAGAAATTAACCAAAATATAGTGATTTTTTTGTTTTTTTCAGAAAAATGGGAAAAACGGGCTGCAAATGAAAGCCTCTGGGTTTTTCCCTGAAAATGGTATAAAAAAAGGGTTTGTGGGGCTGAAATCTCCGTTTTCTCAGCTTTCAGGGAATGACAGTCTTTTGTCAGGGAACCAACATTTTTCACACAGTTTTGGCATTTTTCTGGGACATAGCCTATTTTTGCTATTTTTAGAGCTTTCCACCTCCTTCCAATTAATGGTAGAAAAGAGTTTGAAAGCAATAATGGATCCTAGAAAGCTGTACATTTTCGGAAAGTAAACAAAATTCTGAATTCAGAAAGGGGTCATTTGTCTAAATCCATGAAGGGTTCTTTATCGAAAGTAACAGTTAAATCTTGGAATAATAGAAAATTTGTTGAAAAAAACAGCCTTTTGTCTCAACGTTTTCACCTATAACTTTTTCTAATCTTGACAGCTCTTGGAAAGCAATATACTGTTACATCCGTTAGACCTTCCTGGTTGTGGGGATATATAGGAGTTGTAGTTTCACCAAGAACCCAATGAACCCAGATCCAAAAACTGAGCAGCAACTTGCAATGTTTTTTTTTCTTTTACTGGGTATAGAGCATTTTGTCTTAGAAAATGTATACATGGAAAAATCTGTATGAAAGACACCTATGTATTTCTGATTTGGGTACAAAATATAGAGTTCAGAAACAGTATATAATTGCACATTTTCAAAATTGGGAATACCCATACTAGCTTGAGAATTATTGGTCATTTTTCAAAAACATTTTTTTTTTACACAATGTCTGTCATTGAAAGGGAGAAATGCTAGAAAGCTCATTAGGTAATAACAGTTGATTTACAAATCTGAATTACCCGAAGTCTCCCGATAAAAACGGTACCTCACTTGTGTGGGTCGGCCTTGTGCCTGCGATAGGAAACGGCGCAAAATGCAACGTGGTCACACCTCAATTTTGCAGTTACAAATTGACCCTTTTATGGCAAAGTGCCTACCTGTAGTTTTTGCACCCTAGCTCTGCCGGCACCTAGGGAAACCTAGCAAACCTATACATTTTTGGAAAGTAGACACCCTGGGAAATTCAGGATGGGGTGACTCGACTGCCTAACACCAGGCTTTGTTACCCAGAATCCCTTGCAAAGCTAAAATTATGACAAAAAAAACACATTTTCCTCACATTTCTGTGGTGGAAAGTGCTGGAATCTGCGTGGATTAACAAACTTCCACCCACCCAGCGTTCCCCCAGGTCTCCCGAGAAAAATGGTACCTCACTTGCGTGGGTAGGCATAGTGGCTGCAACACGAAACAGCGCAAAACGCAACGCGGTTGCACCTCAATTTCCCAGTGAAATCTTGTGCTATTTGGACAAAGAGACTACCTTTTGTTTTTGAGTCCTAGCTCTGCCAGCACATAGGGAAACCTAGCAAACCTATACATTTTTGAAAACTAGACACCCAGGGGAATTCAGGATGGGGTGACTCGTCTGCCTACCCCCAGGTTTTGTTACCCAGAATCCCTTGCAAAGCTAAAATTATGACAAAAAAAACACATTTTCCTCACATTTCTGTGGTGGAAAGTGCTGGAATCTGAGTGGATCAACAAACTTCCACCCACCCAGCGTTCCCCCAGGTCTCCCGAGAAAAATGGTACCTCACTTGCGTGGGTAGGCATAGTGGCTGCGACACGAAACAGCTCAAAATGCAACGTGGTTGCACTTCAATTTCCCAGTGAAATCTTGTGCTATTTGGACAAAGAGACTACCTTTTGTTTTTGAGTCCTAGCTCTGCCAGCACATAGGGAAACCTAGCAAACCTATACATTTTTGAAAACTAGACACCCAGGGGAATTCAGGATGGGGTGACTCGTCTGCCTACCCCCAGGTTTTGTTACCCAGAATCCCTTGCAAAGCTAAAATTATGACAAAAAAACACATTTTCCTCACATTTCTGTGGTGGAAAGTTCTGGAATCTGCGTGGATTAACAAATTTCCACCCACCCAGCGTTCCCCCAGGTCTCCCGAGAAAAATGGTACCTCACTTGCGTGGGTAGGCATAGTGGCTGCGACACGAAACAGCTCAAAACGCAACGTGGTTGCACTTCAATTTCCCAGTGAAATCTTGTGCTATTTGGACAAAGAGACTACCTTTTGTTTTTGCGTCCTAGCTCTGCCAGCACATAGGGAAACCTAGCAAACCTATACATTTTTGAAAATTAGACACCCAGGGGAATTCAGGATGGGGTGACTCGTCTGCCTACCCCCAGGTTTTGTTACCCAGAATCCCTTGCAAAGCTAAAATTATGACAAAAAAAACACATTTTCCTCACATTTCTGTGGTGGAAAGTGCTGGAATCTGCGTGGATCAACAAACTTCCACCCTCCCAGCGTTCCCCCAGGTCTCCCGAGAAAAATGGTACCTCACTTGCGTGGGTAGGCATAGTGGCTGCGACACGAAACAGCTCAAAATGCAACGTGGTTGCACTTCAATTTCCCAGTGAAATCTTGTGCTATTTGGACAAAGAGACTACCTTTTGTTTTTGAGTCCTAGCTCTGCCAGCACATAGGGAAACCTAGCAAACCTATACATTTTTGAAAACTAGACACCCAGGGAAATTCAGGATGGGGTGACTCGTCTGCCTACCCCCAGGTTTTGTTACCCAGAATCCCTTGCAAAGCTAAGAAATTGGAAAAAAAACTGCATTTTCCTCACATTTTTGTGGTGGAAAGTTCCGGAATCTGCGTGGATCAACAAATTTCCACCCACCCAGCCTTCCCCCAGGTCTCCCGAGAAAAATGGTATCTCACTTGCGTGGGTAGGCATAGTGGCTGCGACAGGAAACAGCGCAAAACGCAACGTGGTCACAACTCAATTTTTCTGTGAAATTGTGGCCTTTTTGGGCAAAGAGACTATCTTTTGTTTTTGAACCCTAGCTCTGCCGGCACCCAGGGAAACCTAGCAAACCTATATATTTTTGAAAAGTAGACACCCAGGGGAATTCAGGATGGGGTGACTCGACTGCCTACCCCCAGGTTCTCTTACCCAGAATCCCTTGCAAAGCTAAGAAATTGGAAAAATAAACGTATTTTCCTCACATTTTTGTGGTGGAAAGTTCCGGAATCTGCGTGGATCAACAAATTTCCACCCACCCAGCCTTCCCCCAGGTCTCCCGAGAAAAATGGTACCTCACTTGCGTGGGTAGGCATAGTGGCTGCGACAGGAAACAGCGCAAAACGCAACGTGGTCACAACTCAATTTTTCTGTGAAATTGTGCACGTTTTGGGCAAAGAGACTACCTTTTGTTTTTGAACCCTAGCTCTGCCGGCACCTAGGGAAACCTAGCAAACCTATACATTTTTGAAAAGTAGACACCCAGGGGAATTCAGGATGGGGTCACTCGACTGCCTACCCCCAGGTTCTCTTACCCAGAATCCCTTGCAAAGCTAAGAAATTGGAAAAAAAACCGCATTTTCCTCACATTTCTGTGGTGGAAAGTTCCGGAATCTGCGTGGATCAACAAATTTCCACCCACCCAGCGTTCCCCCAGGTCTCCCGAGAAAAATGATATCTCACTTGCGTGGGTAGGCATAGTGGCTGCGACAGGAAACAGCGCAAAACGCAACGTGGTCACAACTCAATTTTTCTGTGAAATTGTGCACGTTTTGGGCAAAGAGACTACCTTTTGTTTTTGAACCCTAGCTCTGCCGGCACCTAGGGAAGCCTAGCAAACCTATACATTTTTGAAAAGTAGACACCCAGGGGAATTCAGGATGGGGTCACTCGACTGCCTACCCCCAGGTTCTCTTACCCAGAATCCCTTGCAAAGCTAAGAATTTGGAAAAAAAAACGCATTTTCCACACATTTCTGTGGTGGAAAGTTCCGGAATCTGCGTGGATCAACAAATTTCCACCCACCCAGCGTTCCCCCAGGTCTCCCGAGAAAAATGATATCTCACTTGCGTGGGTAGGCATAGTGGCTGCGACAGGAAACAGCGCAAAATGCAACGTGGTCACAACTCAATTTTTCTGTGAAATTGTGCACGTTTTGGGCAAAGAGACTACCTTTTGTTTTTGAACCCTAGCTCTGCCGGCACCTAGGGAAACCTAGCAAACCTATACATTTTTAAAAAGTAGACACCCAGGGAAATTCAGGATGGGGTCACTCGACTGCCTACCCCCAGGTTCTCTTACCCAGAATCCCTTGCAAAGCTAAGAAATTGGAAAAAAAAACGCATTTTCCTCACATTTCTGTGGTGGAAAGTTCCGGAATCTGCGTGGATCAACAAATTTCCACCCACCCAGCCTTCCCCCAGGTCTCCCGAGAAAAATGGTACCTCACTTGCCTGGGTAGGCATAGTGGCTGCGACAGGAAACAGTGCAAAACGCAACGTGGTCACAACTCAATTTTTCAGTGAAATTATGGCCTTTTTGGGCAAACAGACTACCTTTTGTTTTTGAACCCTAGCTCTGCCGGCACCCAGGGAAACCTAGCAAACCTATATATTTTTGAAAAGTAGACACCCAGGGGAATTCAGGATGGGGTGACTCGACTGCCTACCCCCAGGTTCTCTTACCCAGAATCCCTTGCAAAGCTAAGAAATTGGAAAAAAAAACGCATTTTCCTCACATTTTTGTGGTGGAAAGTTCCGGAATCTGCGTGGATCAACAAATTTCCACCCACCCAGCCTTCCCCCAGGTCTCCCGAGAAAAATGGTACCTCACTTGCCTGGGTAGGCATAGTGGCTGTGACAGGAATTAGTGCAAAACGCAACGTGGTCACAACTCAATTTTTCAGTGAAATTGTGGCCTTTTTGGGCAAACAGACTACCTTTTGTTTTTGAACCCTAGCTCTGCCGGCACCCAGGGAAACCTAGCAAACCTATATATTTTTGAAAAGTAGACACCCAGGGGAATTCAGGATGGGGTGACTCGACTGCCTACCCCCAGGTTCTCTTACCCAGAATCCCTTGCAAAGCTAAGAAATTGGAAAAAAAAACGCATTTTCCTCACATTTCTGTGGTGGAAAGTTCCGGAATCTGCGTGGATCAACAAATTTCCACCCACCCAGCGTTCCCCCAGGTCTCCCGAGAAAAATGGTACCTCACTTGCGTGGGTAGGCATAGTGGCTGCGACAGGAAACAGCGCAAAACGCAACGTGGTCACAACTCAATTTTTCTGTGAAATTGTGCACGTTTTGGGCAAAGAGACTACCTTTTGTTTTTGAACCCTAGCTCTGCCGGCACCTAGGGAAACCTAGCAAACCTATACATTTTTGAAAAGTAGACACCCAGGGGAATTCAGGATGGGGTCACTCGACTGCCTACCCCCAGGTTCTCTTACCCAGAATCCCTTGCAAAGCTAAGAAATTGGAAAAAAAACCGCATTTTCCTCACATTTCTGTGGTGGAAAGTTCCGGAATCTGCGTGGATCAACAAATTTCCACCCACCCAGCGTTCCCCCAGGTCTCCCGAGAAAAATGATATCTCACTTGCGTGGGTAGGCATAGTGGCTGCGACAGGAAACAGCGCAAAACGCAACGTGGTCACAACTCAATTTTTCTGTGAAATTGTGCACGTTTTGGGCAAAGAGACTACCTTTTGTTTTTGAACCCTAGCTCTGCCGGCACCTAGGGAAACCTAGCAAACCTATACATTTGTGAAAAGTAGACACCCAGGGGAATTCAGGATGGGGTCACTCGACTGCCTACCCCCAGGTTCTCTTACCCAGAATCCCTTGCAAAGCTAAGAAATTGGAAAAAAAACGCATTTTCCTCACATTTCTGTGGTGGAAAGTTCCGGAATCTGCGTGGATCAACAAATTTCCATCCACCCAGCCTTTCCCCAGGTCTCCCGAGAAAAATGGTACCTCACTTGCCTGGGTAGGCATAGTGGCTGCGACAGGAAACAGTGCAAAACGCAACGTGGTCACAACTCAATTTTTCAGTGAAATTGTGGCCTTTTTGGGCAAACAGACTACCTTTTGTTTTTGAACCCTAGCTCTGCCGGCACCCAGGGAAACCTAGCAAACCTATATATTTTTGAAAAGTAGACACCCAGGGGAATTCAGGATGGGGTGACTCGACTGCCTACCCCCAGGTTCTCTTACCCAGAATCCCTTGCAAAGCTAAAAAATTGGGAAAAAAAACGCATTTTCCTCACATTTCTGTGGTGGAAAGTTCCGGAATCTGCGTGGATCAACAAATTTCCACCCACCCAGCGTTCCCCCAGGTCTCCCGATAAAAATGGTACCTCACTTGCGTGGGTAGGCATAGTGGCTGCGAAAGGAAATGGTTCAAATTGTACGGTGGTGAATTTACAATACCAAATTGCTAAACAACCTTCATTTTTGGGGGGGGGCACCTGAGTTTTTGGCCCGGGGCTCGGTGGTATTCTTTGGAAAGTACCACACCCAAACAGATCTGAAAAGTAGACCCCCGGGGGAGTCCAGGGAGGTATGGCATGCGTGGGTCCCCGAACGTTTTCCTACCCAGACCACCTTGCAAACCTTAAAATTAGGTAAAATAATCACTTTTCCAAACTTTTTGGCGTGGGATCACCGTGCCGGCAAAAATGTCCTACCACCCAGCGCTCCCCCTGTTCTCCCGAGTAAAAGGATACCTCACTTGTGTGGGTGCCCCAAAGCAGAACAGGCCAAAAATGAATGTTGAAAAAAGTAGTATTTCAGTGTTGCAAATTAAGCCCCCCTGCCTTAGTCACAGGCCTTTGGCCCACCCACACAAGTGAGGTATCATTTTACTCGGGAGAACAAGGGGAACGCAGGGTGGTAGGAAATTTGTGCCGACACGGCGATCCCACGCAAAAATGTATGGAAAACTGTTTTTTTAACCTAAATTTATGGTTTGCAGGGATTTCTGGGTAGGAAAACATTGGGGGACCCATGCATGCCATACCTCCCCAGACTCCCCCGGGTGTCTAGTTTTCAGAAATGTTTGGGTTTGGTAGTTACCAAAGATGCCCGCCGAGCCCCGGTCCAATAACTCAGTTCCCCCCCCCCTAAAAAAAGAAGGTAATCTTGCTATTGGTTATTGTAATGTCTCCACCGTACGATTTGGACCTTTTCCTGTTGCCGCCACTATGCCTACCCACGCAAGTGAGGTACCATTTTTATCGGGAGACCTGGGGGAACGCAGGGTGGGAGGAAATTTGTGTGAGCCCAGTGACGCCACGCTTTCCCACGCAAAAAAAGTGTGTACAAAATGATCTTTCCAGCAAAAATTGAGGTTTGCAAGGGATTCTGGGTAAAGGAACGTTGGAGGATCCACGCAAGCCATACCTCCTTGGAAGCCCCCGGGTGTCTACTTGTCAGAAATGTGTGGGTTTGGTAGGTTTCCCTACATGGCCGCCTCGCACGGGCCAAAAACCCAGGTAACCCCTCTTGCAAAAGCTGGTGGTATTCACATTGAATACCACCAGCTTTTGAAAGAGAGGTTACCTGGGTTTTTGGCCCCGTGCGAGACGGCCATGTAGGGAAACCTACTAAACCCACACATTTTTGAAAAGTAGACACCCGGGGGCTTCCAAGGAGGTATGGCTTGCGTGGATCCTCCAACGTTCCTTTACCCAGAATCCCTTGCAAACCACAATTTTTGCTGGAAAAATCAGTTTTTACACACTTTTTTTGCGTGGGAAAGCGTGGCGTCACTGGGCTCACACAAATTTCCTCCCACCCAGCGTTCCCCCAGGTCTCCCGATAAAAATGGTACCTCACTTGCGTGGGTAGGCATAGTGGCTGCGAAAGGAAATGGTTCAAATTGTACGGTGGTGAATTTACAATACCAAATTGCTAAACAACCTTCATTTTTGGGGGGGGGGGCACCTGAGTTTTTGGCCCGGGGCTCGGTGGTATTCTTTGGAAAGTACCAAACCCAAACAGATCTGAAAAGTAGACCCCCGGGGGAGTCCAGGGAGGTATGGCATGCGTGGGTCCCCGAACGTTTTCCTACCCAGACCACCTTGCAAACCTTAAAATTAGGTAAAATAATCACTTTTCCAAACTTTTTGGCGTGGGATCACCGTGCCGGCAAAAATGTCCTACCACCCAGCGCTCCCCCTGTTCTCCCGAGTAAAAGGATACCTCACTTGTGTGGGTGCCCCAAAGCAGAACAGGCCAAAAATGAATGTTGAAAAAAGTAGTATTTCAGTGTTGCAAATTAAGCCCCCCTGCCTTAGTCACAGGCCTTTGGCCCACCCACACAAGTGAGGTATCATTTTACTCGGGAGAACAAGGGGAACGCAGGGTGGTAGGACATTTGTGCCGACACGGCGATCCCACGCAAAAATGTATGGAAAACTGTTTTTTTAACCTAAATTTATGGTTTGCAGGGATTTCTGGGTAGGAAAACATTGGGGGACCCACGCATGCCATACCTCCCCAGACTCCCCCGGGTGTCTAGTTTTCAGAAATGTTTGGGTTTGGTAGTTACCAAAGATGCCAGCCGAGCCCCGGTCCAATAACTCAATCCCCCCCCCCTAAAAAAAGAAGGTAATCTTGCTATTGGTTATTGTAATGTCTCCACCGTACGATTTGGACCTTTTCCTGTTGCCGCCACTATGCCTACCCACGCAAGTGAGGTACCATTTTTATCGGGAGACCTGGGGGAACGCAGGGTGGGAGGAAATTTGTGTGAGCCCAGTGACGCCACGCTTTCCCACGCAAAAAAAGTGTGTAAAAAATGATCTTTCCAGCAAAAATTGAGGTTTGCAAGGGATTCTGGGTAAAGGAACGTTGGAGGATCCACGCAAGCCATACCTCCTTGGAAGCCCCCGGGTGTCTACTTGTCAGAAATGTGTGGGTTTGGTAGGTTTCCCTACATGGCCGCCTCGCACGGGGCCAAAAACCCAGGTAACCCCTCTTGCAAAAGCTGGTGGTATTCACATTGAATACCACCAGCTTTTGAAAGAGAGGTTACCTGGGTTTTTGGCCCCGTGCGAGACGGCCATGTAGGGAAACCTACTAAACCCACACATTTCTGAAAAGTAGACACCCAGGGGCTTCCAAGGAGGTATGGCTTGCGTGGATCCTCCAACGTTCCTTTACCCAGAATCCCTTGCAAACCACAATTTTTGCTGGAAAAATCAGTTTTTACACACTTTTTTTGCGTGGGAAAGCGTGGCGTCACTGGGCTCACACAAATTTCCTCCCACCCAGCCGTCCCCCAGGTCTCCCGATAAAAATGGTACCTCACTTGTGTGGGTAGGCATAGTGGCTGCGAAAGGAAATGGTTCAAATTGTACGGTGGTGAATTTACAATACCAAATTGCTAAACAACCTTCATTTTTGGGGGGGGGCACCTGAGTTTTTGGCCCGGGGCTCGGTGGTATTCTTTGGAAAGTACCAAACCCAAACAGATCTGAAAAGTAGACCCCCGGGGGAGTCCAGGGAGGTATGGCATGCGTGGGTTCCCGAACGTTTTCCTACCCAGACCACCTTGCAAACCTTAAAATTAGGTAAAATAATCACTTTTCCAAACTTTTTGGCGTGGGATCACCGTGCCGGCAAAAATGTCCTACCACCCAGCGCTCCCCCTGTTCTCCCGAGTAAAAGGATACCTCACTTGTGTGGGTGCCCCAAAGCAGAACAGGCCAAAAATGAATGTTGAAAAAAGTAGTATTTCAGTGTTGCAAATTAAGCCCCCCTGCCTTAGTCACAGGCCTTTGGCCCACCCACACAAGTGAGGTATCATTTTACTCGGGAGAACAAGGGGAACGCAGGGTGGTAGGACATTTGTGCCGACACGGCGATCCCACGCAAAAATGTATGGAAAACTGTTTTTTTAACCTAAATTTATGGTTTGCAGGGATTTCTGGGTAGGAAAACATTGGGGGACCCACGCATGCCATACCTCCCCAGACTCCCCCGGGTGTCTAGTTTTCAGAAATGTTTGGGTTTGGTAGTTACCAAAGATGCCCGCCGAGCCCCGGTCCAATAACTCAGTCCCCCCCCCCTAAAAAAAGAAGGTAATCTTGCTATTGGTTATTGTAATGTCTCCACCGTACGATTTGGACCTTTTCCTGTTGCCGCCACTATGCCTACCCACGCAAGTGAGGTACCATTTTTATCGGGAGACCTGGGGGAACGCAGGGTGGGAGGAAATTTGTGTGAGCCCAGTGACGCCACGCTTTCCCACGCAAAAAAAGTGTGTAAAAAATGATCTTTCCAGCAAAAATTGAGGTTTGCAAGGGATTCTGGGTAAAGGAACGTTGGAGGATCCACGCAAGCCATACCTCCTTGGAAGCCCCCGGGTGTCTACTTGTCAGAAATGTGTGGGTTTGGTAGGTTTCCCTACATGGCCGCCTCGCACGGGGCCAAAAACCCAGGTAACCCCTCTTGCAAAAGCTGGTGGTATTCACATTGAATACCACCAGCTTTTGAAAGAGAGGTTACCTGGGTTTTTGGCCCCGTGCGAGACGGCCATGTAGGGAAACCTACTAAACCCACACATTTCTGAAAAGTAGACACCCGGGGGCTTCCAAGGAGGTATGGCTTGCGTGGATCCTCCAACGTTCCTTTACCCAGAATCCCTTGCAAACCACAATTTTTGCTGGAAAAATCAGTTTTTACACACTTTTTTTGCGTGGGAAAGCGTGGCGTCACTGGGCTCACACAAATTTCCTCCCACCCAGCGTTCCCCCAGGTCTCCCGATAAAAATGGTACCTCACTTGCGTGGGTAGGCATAGTGGCTGCAAAAGGAAACGGTCCAAATTGTACGGTGGCGAATTAAGTTTTCAATTTGAGAGCGTGTGATTCAAGGAAATTTTGACCGACAATTTCAAGTTTGCAGGAGATTGTGGAAAAAAATCAATAAAATTCACCAGAAAGACATGACCATATACTTCCATGGTTTAACAATAAAATCTAAATTTAGTAAGTTATTTATAGCTATAATGTACACCGTAACAGAGTTACTCAAAAGTCAAACATTCAAGCACGGCTAACTATTCCTCAAAGACACACACATACAGGTTGGATTTGGCACGAGGGCGAGTGATGGTTCAGTACATAAAATTTTATTAACAAGATATTTCAAAAAATGAAATGCTCTGTCAATAAATAAATGCATAAAAACCAAACCAGTGACTCCCAACTCGTGAGCTGTAAAGCCACGACAAGGCACCAACCGTTTTACAGGCCATTCACGCACCTTTCATACCTGTTACACACCAGACCATTGACACCATCCGGAAGGAAAAGCAACACATTACAACATTCACAAAAAGGGACAAGGTACACCCTACTTCTAAAAGGGAAAACAAAAACAAATATTACTGGACAGCCATCTAAACCGCAAACACACACACATACTGGTTGGATTTGGCACGAGGATGAGTGATGATTCAGTACATACAATTTTATTTGCAAGTAATTTCACAAAAATGAAATACACTGCGTATAATTGAAAGTATGATAAACTGAACCACTGACTCACAGCTCGTGAGCTGTAAAGCCACGTCAAGGCACCAACCTCTTTACAGGCCATTCATACACCTTTCGCACTTGTGACACATACAAAACATTCACGCCGCCAGCCGCGGACCCATCACATTACAACACTCACACCAGCAGACAGCGCCATTCAAGGGCCCATCACTTTCACACGCCCATATATCTGCCACAGCAACTACACAAAATGATGGACTGCGTAGAGTGTCACTCAACTAGCAGTGTATGTAGTGACCAACAGAAAGTTAGTACTCACACACCGCCAGCCGAGCGCCAGACCACCCACACCACCATCCAAGCACCAAACCATGCACACAGCCAGCCAAACATCACTCAGCGCACACAGACAGCCAAGTACCACACCACGCACACCGCCAGCCAAGTACCACTCCACGCACACCGCCAGCCAAGAACCACTCCAAGCACACCGCAAGCAAAGCGCCACTCCACGCACACCGCCAGCCAAGCACCACTCCGTGCACAGACAGCCAAGTACCACTCCACGCTCACCATCCAGCCAAGCGCCACTCCACACACACCGCCAGCCAAACACCACTCGACACACACCGCCAGCCAAGCAGTACTCCATGCACAGACAGCCAAGTACCACTCCATGCACACCATCCAGCCATGCGCCACTCCACACACACCGCCAGCCAAGCACCACACCGCAAGCCAAGCACCACTCCGCGCACACCGCAAGCCAAGCACCACTCCACGCACACCATCCAGCCAAGCGCCACTCCACGCACACCATCCAGCCAAGCGCCACTCCACACACACCGCCAACCAAACACCATTCCTTGCACTCCACCAGCCAAGCACCATACACTCACACTGCCAGCCAAGCACCTAACCATGCACTCCGCCTGCCAAACAAAAATCCACACACACCACCCGCAAAACACCAAACCATGCACTCTGCCAGGGAGGCACCAATCCACACACACCTCCAGCCAAGCGCCAGTCTACGCACACCGCCATCCAAGCGCCAGCCTGCACACACCACAATCACATTTAGAATTATTCTTTTCAAAAAAACACTAAACAAATGGAAATACCTACAAATCAACTTACACAAATTCTAAAACCAAACACATTGCACTAAAGCCAAACCTTGAAACAAACCAATTTTTTTTACAGAATACAGACCAGGCAATTCACTTCACAGCTCATTAAAACTCCCAATACTTCTTTTTCGTGTGGTATGATTTAAAACAAGCTGACAGACACAATCCAGGCTTAGAAGGACAGTCAGGGCAGTACATACGAGACTCCTTCCGCACGCCTCTACGCCAACAGACTCTGCATCTTCTAGTCGGAAAGTCTTTTGCGGTAGTGGGAGGAATGAATTCAGCAAAGTGGCGATCTTTCAATCTAGCCACCTCCTCCACCACTCCAAATCTAGGAACACTTGCCTGCTCCACTAGTACAAGGCTGGCTATTACAGACTCCTGAAACTTAACAAAAGGCATCTTCGACTCAGGACAAGACTTCTGGAACACAACAAAAGCATTGAAGGATGCCAAATGGAAAAGATGAATAGCCAATTTCTTGTACCAAACGTAAGCCTTTCGAATAGCATCATAAGGTTCCAACCTCTGATCTACTCGGTCAACACCACCCATGTACTTATTGTAATCTAGAATGCACACAGGTTTGCGCACTTCAGCAACCTGACCCCAAACAGGCTGAGGTACAGTACTTTCGTCATGGATAGTAGTCAGCATGTACACATCTCTCTTGTCTGAAAACTTCACAGCCAGAAGCTCCCCACATCGCAATGCAGTAGACTGTCCCCTCACAAGCCTTTTGCAAACAAGTTCCTTTGGGAAACCTTTCCGGTTACTGCGCATTGTGCCACAAGCAACAGTGCCCACTTTGGCCAACTCCTTGAACAACCGCACACCAGTGTAGAAGTTATCTACATACAAATGGTGGCCTTTGTGAAATAATCCTCTACCTAGTTCCCATACAATCTTCTCAGTCACTCCAAAAGTGGAAGGACAACCAGGAGGGTTAATGCTGGACTCCTTACCAGTGTACACCCTGAAATTGTAGACATATCCAGTCTCACTGTCACACAACATATACAGTTTGATTCCATAGCGTGCCCTCTTACTAGGAATGTACTGCCTAAAAACCAAGCGGCCCTTGAACAATAGCAAAGACTCATCCACTGCAATTTCTTTTCCAGGAGCAAAGATCTCAGAAAAACGATCAACAAAGTGATCAAGGACAGGCCGAATTTTAAACAGACGGTCACAATCAGGGTGATCGCGTGCCAAGGCTAAACCATTATCAACAAAATGCATCATCCGAAGAAGAAGCAAAAACCGATCACGACTTATGACTGCTGGATATATAGCTGTTGTCATCAAGGGACTAGTGGACCAATATGAAGACATTGATGGCTTCCTTAGCAAGCCCATCAAAAAAGTTAAACCCAAAAACTTCTTCATCTCTTCAACATTTGTGGGAGTCCACAGAGTAGCTCTAGAATGGGGCTTAAGCCTGGCACTATTGTCCCTCAAAAACTGTTCTGCATACAAATTGGTTTGGTCAACAATATTTTGCAAAAACACATCGTCCATAAACAACTGAAAAAAATTTATTGGCTGAAAATTCTCTGTATTCACTCTACACCCAGGAACACCAGTGAACTCTGGCAATGCCGGCTGCACCATGCCAGGGGGAACCCAGAGGCCATCCCCATGAACGGGGGGAGCAGCCACCTCAGCCTGCAGACCAGAAGCCACTTGTTGCTGTACACGTACGGGAAGCCTAACATCCACAGATACTTCTGGCTGCACATCACCAACAGAAAACATAGCATCCCCAGAAGACTCTTGCTGCACTACACCACCGGGAAACAAAGCAGGTCCAGATGCATCTTGCTGCTCTACAACAATGGGAAGCCTACCAGCCCCAGATGCCTCTTGCAGCACTTCACCAACGGGAAGCCCAGCAGCCTGAGAAGCTTCTTGCTGCACTACACCACCGGAAAACAAATCAGACCCTGATGCACCTTGCCGCTCTACAACAATAGGAGGCCTAACAGCACCAGATGCCGCTTGGCGCACCACAGCAATGTGAAGCCTTTTGGGCGCAGGCTGTAGCCCACCTGCCTCATGCCGACGTAAAAAGAAAGGATACCTTGCAGCCCTAGGAAGTAGCACAGCTGCCTCTTGTTCCACTACCGGCGCAACAATGTCCTCCGCTACCATAGACACTTCATCAGCACTAGAAGAAGATTCTTCATCCGATGATGATGAATGCAGGCAAAGAGAAAACTCACTGCCTGAATCTTCTCCACCAACCTCCAAATCCGAATCAGAGTCAGTCTCTGAACCATGGTCAGAGGAAGACTCAAAAAGCAAACTAAGAACCTGCTGAGCAGTAATCCTGCGACTAGCCATTATCCTTACAAAGAAAGACCGCACACACAAGTGAACAACAACCTACACTGTGCAAAGTAAGAAGTAAACAAGGTAAGGCTTTCACACAAAGATCAATACAATCCAAAAGAATTTCACTCTTACCAAATACAGCTACACTCACCAGCACCTACTCTGCTGAGACACAGCAAAAAGAAATGATATCCCACTAGAAAGAAAAGAAAAAAAACAAATTAGAAATCAAAGTGCACATAAAACACTAATGCTGAAGAAAAAAAGAAACAGAGCCACACAAAGTGATATAAGTACAACCTTTTTCAAAAAGACAAAAAACAAGGGAAAGTAGTACAAAATACATTCACTTACCAAGCACAAGCAACTACACAAGCTGCAAAACCAACAGTAACGGACCCGCAACCTACAACAATCCAAACAGCAAAAGCCTGGAACAAGGCAAAAATGGAGAAGATAAAAAAATTACTACCACATTTCACAAACAATATAACAATTGAAAAAACCACACACAAATTTGCCCCCCAAATTTACATTTGCACAGAGGGGCCATCAAATAGGGCAAAGACCAATTGGGATTAGATGAGGTTTAACATCAAGACACTGGTTAATTTTTTGAATTTATTTTACTGCCTAACCCCTTTGGTGCCAGTCGGTCTTCTGCTCCTACCAGTACCCCCATCACACGGGGGCAGTAAGGACATTCATACACCTTTCGTACGTGTGACACATACAAAACATTCACACCACCAGCCGCAGACCCATCACATTACAACACTCACACCAGCAGACAGCGCCATTCAAGGGCCCATCACTTTCACACACCCAAATATCTGCCACAGCAACTACACAAAATGATGGACTGAGTACAGTGTCACTCAACTAGCAGTGTGTGTAGTGACCAACAGAAAGTAGGTACTCACACACCGCCAGCCGAGCGCCAGTCCACCCACACCACCATCCAAGCGACAGACCATGCACACTGCCAGCCAAACACCACTCCACGCACACCGCAAGCCAAGCACCACTCCACGCACACCGCAATACACAGCGCCACTCCACGCACACTGCAAGCCAAGCACCACTCCGTGCACCGACAGCCAAGTACTACTCCACGCACACCATCCAGCCATGCGCCACTCCACACACACCGCCAGCCAAGCACCACACCGCAAGCCAAGCGCCACTCCGTGCACACCGCAAGCCAAGCACCACTCCACGCACACCGCAAGCCAAGCGCCACTCCACGCACACCGCAAGCCAAGCACCACTCCACGCACACCATCCAGCCAAGCGCCACTCCACACACACCACCAGCCAAGCACCACTCCGTGCACAGACAGCCAAGTACTACTCCACGCACACCATCCAGCCATGCGCCACTCCACACACACCGCCAGCCAAGCACCACACCGCAAGCCAAGCGCCACTCCATGCACACCGCAAGCCAAGCACCACTCCACACACACCGCAAGCCAAGCGCCACTCCACGCACACCGCAAGCCAAGCGCCACTCCACGCACACCGCAAGCCAAGCACCACTCCACGCACACCATCCAGCCAAGCGCCACTCCACACACACCACCAGTCAAGCACCACTCCGTGCACAGACAGCCAAGTACTACTCCACGCACACCATCCAGCCATGCGCCACTCCACACACACCGCCAGCCAAGCACCACACCGCCAGCCAAGCACCACACCGCCAGCCAAGCGCCACTCCACGCACACCGCAAGCCAAGCGCCACTCCATGCACACCGCAAGCCAAGCGCCACTCCATGCACACCGCAAGCCAAGCGCCACTCCACGCACACCGCAAGCCAAGCACCACTCCACGCACACCGCAAGCCAAGCACCACTCCACGCACACCATCCAGCCAAGCGCCACTCCACGCACACCATCCAGCCAAGCGCCACTCCACGCACACCATCCAGCCAAAGTCCACTCCACACACACCACCAGCCAAGCACCACACCGCCAGCCAAGCACCACACCGCCAGCCAAGCGCCACACCGCCAGCCAAGCGCCACACCGCCAGCCAAGCGCCACACCGCCAGCCAAGCGCCACACCGCCAGCCAAGCGCCACTCCACGCACACCGCAAGCCAAGCGCCACTCCACGCACACCGCAAGCCAAGCGCCACTCCACGCACACCGCAAGCCAAGCACCACTCCACGCACACCATCCAGCCAAGCGCCACTCCACGCACACCATCCAGCCAAGCGCCACTCCACGCACACCGCCAGCCAAGCACCACACCGCAAGCCAAGCACCACTCCATGCACACCGCCAGCCAAGCACCAGTCCACACACAGCGCCAGCCAAGCACCACTCCACGCACAGACAGCCAAGTACCACTCCACGCACACCACCAGCCAAGCACCACTCCACGCACACCGCAAGCGCCACTCCACGCACACCGCCAGCCAAGCACCACTCCACGCACACCGCAAGCAAAGCGCCACTCCACGCACACCGCAAGCAAAGCACAACTCCGTGCACAGACAGCCAAGTACCGCTCCACGCACACCATCCAGCCATGCGCCACTCCACACACACCGCCAGCCAAGCAGCACTCCGTGCACATACAGCCAAGTACCACTCCACGCACACCATCCAGCCAAGCACCACTACACACACCGCCAGGCAAACACCACTCCGATTTGCCCCAAGGGGGGGCAGAAATTCAAAAACAATTACTTGCCACCAGGAAGAGACCCTTGCCCAAGGGGTCGCCTCCAAAACATATACATTGCCTCAAAACAGTTCCCTGGTGCCAGTGGGGAATTTCTGCCCCCACCTGGGGGCAAAGCAACTAAAAAAACGGGCTGATTTGCCCCCCGGGGGGGCAGAAAAACAAAAATATTATCACAGCCCACCTGGAAGCGACCCTTGCCCAAGGGGTCGCTTCCTAAAAGCTAATTTCAAGATCCCTGGTGCTAGTGGGCATTTTCTGCCCCCCCCCCCGGGGCAAAACGGCAAAAAAAGGCCCTATTTGCCCCAAGGGGGGGGGGGACAGAAAATAAACAACAAAATCAAGGCCCCCTGGAAGCGACCCTTACCCAAGGGGTCGCTTCCCAAAACAAACATGCACTAATAAAAAATCCCTGGTGCCAGTGGTTTATTTCTGCCCCCCCCGGGGGCAAAACGGCCGAAATAACGGCCCGATTTGCCCCCAGGGTCAGCAGAAAATCGAAAATAAAATGGCTGCCCACCTGGAAGCGACCCTTGCCCAAGGGGTCGCTTCCTAAAAGCTAATTTCACGATCCCTGGTGCTAGTGGGCATTTTCGGACCCCCCCGGGGGCAAAACGGCAAAAAAAACGGGCCGATTTGCCCCCAGGGGGGACAGAAAATAATCGACAAAATAATGGCCCCCAGGAAGCGACCCTTACCCAAGGGGTCGCTTCCCAAAACAAACATTGCCAAAACAAATAATCCCTGGTGCCAGTGGTTTATTTCTGCCCCCCCTGGGGGCAAAACGGCCGAAATAACGGGCCGATTTGCCCCCAGGGGGGGCAGAAAATCGTCGAGAACATGTCTGCCCACCTGGAAGCGACCCTTGCCCAAGGGGTCGCTTCCGAAACGCTAAATTTACAATCCCTGGTGCTAGTGGGGGCATTTCCGCCGCACGATCGCGACGCTGTGCGCGATCGTGAGGCAGAAATGCCCTGCAAAGAGACTTCAGGGGAAAGGAAAATCTCTTTCCTCTCCCCTGATGCCTCTTTGCGGCCCCAAACCCCCGCCGGACACGAGAAACTTACCTTTCTCCTCGGCGCGCAGGAAGCAAATGGCTTCCCGAGCGCAGGGAATCCCTGATGATGTCAGCGCGCGATGTGCGCGCTGACGTCATCAGGGATTCCCGGGGGGGGGGGGCGGGGGCGGCAGCGGAAGCTCTTCCGCTGCCGCCCCGAGCAAAACAACGAGGATCAGAAAACCTCGGGGGGAGCGCCAGCGCTTCCCCCGAGGGTGGGGCTCATGACGAGCTGGGCTCGTCATCAGCACACGACCACCGTGCACCATGACGAGCCCAGCTCGTCATCAGCATCGAAAGGGTTAAATAATGTAGGGCTAAGAGAGGAGCCCTGTGGCACCACACACTGGAGGGGGATCGATTTAGAGCGCTCACCGCCGTCCCAGACCTGGTATGTTCGTCCGGTAAGAAATGATCTCAGCCACTGCAGGGCCACCCCGGACACCCCTACCTCCGCCAGCCGCCGGATCAACACCTGATGGTTCACGGTGTCAAACGCCGCACTGAGGTCCAGGAGGATCACTGCCACTGACCCTCCTGAATCCAGAATACGTATAGTTTCATCGACGACCGCCAAGAGAGCAGTGTCGGTGCCCTGACCTGGGCGAAAGCCGGTTTGCGAAACACAGAGCAGTCCATTGGACTCCAAGAAGGCTGATAATTGTTGGTTGACCAGCCGTTCAGCAATTTTGCCGAGCCCCGGCAGCAGAGAGATGGGCCTTAAGTTAGACAGGTCCGAAGGATCCACAGGGGGGTACCACAGGTACCCCCCGTGTGCCACCCCCTTTGGCCTTCACTCTGGGGGCCCACAGGGGGCCCCCAGAGTGAACACCGCATGCCTTTCCGTGGCGGCAGCCGCCCCGGAAAGGCACTGTAAAATGCCCATTGTAATATTGCGGGCGTTGTCTGACAGACACCGCCTGCATGTTACTCGTTTTCCACCCCGGCCGCAAGGCGACCGGGGCGGAAAAGTGGCGGCGGTGTTTTCCTCCGCCGTGGTCCCCCCGCCATTCTAATATGGTGGGGGGAATACAGGAAAGGATGGCGGGCGGATTTCCCCCGCCAGGCTGGCGGTGGCTACCGCCAGCCTGGCGGGGGCAATCCGCCGGCCATCCTAATGGGGCCCTTAGTTTTTATGATAATTCACTAAACTTTTCCAAAGTTTTTGTTTTCCAAAACTAAACAACAAAGCAAAAGTTGGTTTCTGAAAATCAAAAAACAAATGACTCCACACCCTGGAAGTTTTATCCCAGAGTGTGGGGGGCATTATTGTTTTTATTCTTTCCCTCAAATAAAAAACAAATGACTCCACACCTTGAAAGTTTCGTCCTGGAGTGTGAGGGGATTTTTGTTTTTATTTTTTCCCTCACATTTAGGATTTTCCCCACAGTGACGGACAGAAAAAATGTAATTACTCCATCCAAGCTACATAAATCAGTCGCTATAATGGCCTTCCTCCAACAACCCCATATCCGCCGACCATGAGAGGTAGTTAAGGTCCATCTATTGCTAACTGAGGAAAGAAGACCAAAGGTTTGGTGGGCAGGCTGCTCCGTACCAATATTGTTTTACTCTATTTAAATCGAAATCTTGGTTTGTATGTGCTGGGTTTAGAGCTGGTCACTCGACATTGGATAACCTAAAGGTACTTCATCTTGGATTGGAAAAATACGTGAAAAAAGAGGGATGCCTATCTACGCAGCCTTTATGAATTTTTCAACTGCTTTCGACTGCTTGGACAGGCCACCCCATTGGGAAAACTTGAGTGCTTTTGAGGGTCTGCTAAAACTCATCATTGCTCTCTGCACCGCTACCTGGTGTCATGTCATGTTAGGAAGCAGGCAGGGCATGACTCTGAAAATCCCGACCATTAATGGTTTGAAGCAGGGATGCCTACTGTTGCCCCTACTTTTTTTGTTTTTATATGGTGAACTGACCTGATCTGCTGAGCAAGGCGGTCGATGATTAGGCCTGGGCGGTATATTCCATTCCGCTCTTGGAATTTGCAGAATTTGGGTAATTTCGCATTTTGCGGAGAAAGCAGAATTGCCAAAAACTCAGGGCTCCACAAAATTTTTTGCTTGTTCGCGCTTTCAAAATGCATGTTCGCAAAATATTTCTCCCCAAGCAAGCAAACAAACAGCGTTCGCGAACAGGAAAAAATCATCGTGAACGGGCAGAACAAGCAATTCCGCGTTTTCGCTGAATTTTTGCGTGCTCACTAAGATTTTTACAGTTTTGTGGAGCTTTGCGAGGTGCGACTACGCAAATTCCGCCAACCCCTATCGATGATGCCTCAAAACTAGGCTCATATCCTGTAGGAAGTGTACTTTATGCAGACAATATTGACTTCTAAAGGCCTCCAGGGACATCTCGATATACTGTCTTCTTATTCAGATGTCCAGTTTCTGAAGGTTAATACAGATAAAACCAAGATCATAAGGTTTCTCTCAAAAGGGTGTTGGGTCATTACAAAGCATAAGTTTTTTTTAACAATTCTACTATAGAAGTAAAAAAATCTTACCCTTATCTTGAAAGAATTATGACCCCAAATGTAACCGTTACCTATCAGATATGGCTAAGATCATGGAAATGCTCAAATGTCATTTTATGGAGCAACAGGTCATACTCATTTTAATAATCTTTTAACAGTATACAAAATAAAGATCCAGTCGACCCTTTCATATGCTATAGAAACAATAAATATTAAGCTATGGCACTTCATGCATAAGGTGGAGGGGAAGATTCTTCGCACTATCTGCATGGTCTCGATAGAAGCGTTCAAGCTAGAATTAGGAATGTTGAGCACTTACATAAGAGAACTTGCCACCATTCTATGATGGTATCACTGTATTCTGCATGTAAAGGAAAAATCCTTAAGGCGTCTTATGGCCAAGGAATGCCTCTCCCCCATTATCAAGGCTGCTCTGTTTTTAAATAATGTTTTTCTGCACTTCAGCTCTTGGTACACATGATGCAAAGGTGTATAATGCTTTACAGGTTAAAATGTTTACCATTATAAACAATGACGGATGGATGGCAAAATGTAGTTTGGGAGGAAAGAATTTGAACTTTATGTCATAATCATGTTCAGACAATCAAGCATGTTATATTTGTCTGTCCTGTTCTAAGGGTTTAGCAACTGAGATTTCTAAACTAATTGATTTTAAAGCATGTAATTACAACAGCTAAAGCTAATTTGGATTAGATAAATTGTGCTGTCAATAAATTAGTGTGCTGTAGCATTTTAAAATGTTTTAGCTCTTTTTTACAGCGTTACTATTCGATTTATTTTATATATTGTAGTTCAACCTTAAAACATGTGTGCTTTTTTAAAATTATTTCCTCATCTATTTTTGCTTTTCAAGGTCAACTTCTGTTCCAGTTACATGAACACAGTTAGAACACTTGCACTCCTAAGCATACTTTATTTATAAAATATCTCCATGGTCACTTCTTAAGTTTTCAATTGATTGAAAATAAATCATCATAAACTCTTGTTGCTGCTGCTTACATTGATTCTTCTTGCAAGCTGTTGATAATGCTTCTCTAATTCTTGTTCTGTTGTGCATCAATTTTCTGTCTTTGTTAATTTATGTCAACATTATCTTCAGTTCTGAAGTTAGAACTCTCTTTTCTTTTTAATGCAGTCAGCAAGTCTTGTAAACACAACTTGTGCATCAACTGTCACATTTGCATAACAGTAAGTTCCAATTGTGCTAGTAAAGCAGATATCAATATATACTTGGTGGGTTTTCAGGTTTTTTTCTGGCATTGCTTCTTTCCTTAATTTATGCTCTTCTTTTTTATGTTGTCATACTTGTCTAGTTTTTCTCCGTGTGATATTTTTCAGGTATTTAATATGCTCCAAGATGAGGAGCATATAATATTCTGACTCTAATGTATTTTCAAATGAAGCTGGAAACAACTTCTTCAAAGTCCGAGGGGAACAAGGCTGAGAGTGTTTTCACTTTTGATTAAAAGCGCAAAAGCCATTCCTTCTAAAATGACTGTTTTTTTTGTTTTTTCTATCCTTTATTGCTTTATCTAATCTAAAACCTTGTGATTTAATAATAGTTACTGCATATGCAAGGTATGGTGAAAATGTTTCCAACTCATGTACATATTTTTAAATATTACAACACACACGCTGAACTTAGATATCTTTTGTGCTTTAGTAAAATCTAACTGTAATGTAGTCTATTTCATTCCTAATTGTGTAAAGAGAAAATGCAATACAGTAGACTCAAGCTCTCCTGCCCCAGTACTCCAAGACCTTTATTGAAGAAATGGTTTTAAACTTTGTGCTGTGAGACAAAACTACAAAGGCCACATCATTGAAGCCAAGTCGTCACATTCAGATCCCTTCAGGATTAAGTAAAAAACAGACCAAAACAGCTATCTGAGGTGATCAATCACATCAATAACCCTCCCCACAACACCCCATTTAAGAGTTCTGTGACAAAAAATCAAATACATTAATATCTCCCTACCAGTCAAACCAGTTAACAAAGTTGAAGAGAAGTTGCCTTGCAAGACTCTGCATATTTCTTCCTTATCTCAGAAGCAGATCTACTACTAACTCTAGAAAAGGTGAAACCCTTGAACCATCTTTGTAAATCCATTCCACACTCCATCAGCAAATACCTAGCTGACGTGCTCATCCCCATTCGTACATTTCTCATCAATTCATCACAGGTCAGGGGTCATTCCCAGACTGTCACAAAGGGGTGTTGAATCTCTCCTCTCTGAAAAAAACACAATCTCTGCACTCTGATTACCTCAACAACTCCACTTGGCAAAGTGATTGAAAGTTGTGTAGCCTCCCAACTGTCAACCAAAATCCAGGATCCAACCTTCTTGACTCCCGTTAATATGGATTCCATCAGGGCCACAGCACTGAGACTGCAATTCCGTAAATTGAGGATGATGCGCCTCCTCAACACTATTAAATCCCGTCTACTTGGCTCCTCGACCTCTATGCTGAGTATGACACAGTTAAACACCAGTCTTTATTAGACACCTTGAAGCTTCGAAAGGGTATTAATGTTGTCATTCTTAAGTAGTTCATATCATACCAAACAAACTGCTCCGAAATAGTAAACATTGGGAAGTCCATCTCAGATCCGGTCAGCCTGCAACATGTGGTCCTCCAAAACTCAATTCTTTCTCCAAACCTTTTCCACCCCTACCTTGAACCCCTGTACATGATCCTCAGAAACACATGAGTCGTCTCCCACCTATACAATGATGACACACAAATCTATCTGAAGTTCTCATGCCCGAAGACTTAACCCACCTATCAAACTCCTTGAAAAGATTCAAGCTTGAATGGCAAACAACCACCTTAAACTACACCCAGCGAAAACAGAATGTATTCTCATCCCTCCAAAAAATTAATTATTCGATCCAAGACTACATGACACCCCTTCCTGACATTGTTAGCCACCTCTCCATTATTCAAAATGTCAAATATCTTGCATTCACCTCAGCAGATATTTTAACCTCCAGGACCATATCTCTACCATGACTAAGAATGCCTGGTTTCATCTAAGACTGCTTTGGGAAATCAGGAGCCTCATGCGAGTACAAGACTGTACAACTGTTGTCCAGGTGCTTGTTCCATCCATACTGGACTATGGAATTGCACTCCTTTCCAGCATTCCCTAAATCCACTGAAGTCCACTCAGAGCAGTCCTACATGCAGGAGACCGCTTTGTGACAAGACAAAAGAAATGTGATCACATCTCTCCAATTCTATGGTCCCTTCAGTGTCTTCCCATAGAAGCAAAACTCGATTTAAAACTGCCTGCACCCCTTATAAAGCTCTTCACCTTCCTATCTCTCAAAGAAACTGAAAATCTCACGCACTGACCGAAATTCAAAAAATGCTCCATTGCTCCTCCACTAAGCCACACAAGAAATATAAGAACAAATCTTTCTCTGGAAACACCTCAAGAGTCTGGAACTCCTTCCCACAAGCCGCTGCCTGACCACATGTTATGTCACTTTCAAAAAAGTCCTCCAATCTTATTCCAATCTCGCCCTGCACAAACTAGTGTTGCTCCTTTAGGAGTACTGCTTCACCTGATTTTCCTTGCTATTTTTAGCTATGCATACATGTGCCATTTTTTATGTTCTGGGAGAGGCTAACTTGGCTTCCACTCCACCTTTGAGGTACTTGTATATTGTTTGGTATTTATATGTTCTGGCTTTATTGTGGAATACTCTGAAGCTTCCATGCCATTTTGCGCTTTATAGAAATTACAAAAATAAATAAATACATTAATTATTAAGAAATTAATTTCACTAGAATATCAGTTTTTACAATGCAAGAAGTTTCAAACTCATTAATTTACCACAGTTTTTTACAATATAATATTTACAATACATGTTTCTATTGTTTTACATCATGGTATGTTGCAACACTTTATACATCTCAACCTCAGCTTCTTCTTGGAAAGGTTGAAGGAGATCCGTCAATCGGGGGCTGAGACAAAGAGGCAGCCCAAAACACATTTTCCCTGATCAATTTTCCATTGCACAATTGAAGAGCAATAGTACAACTACTGAAGGGAATTACAATAAATTTGACAGAAAGATAGATCCTGTTCCAGAGAGTGTCCTTTTTTAATTTGGTCTAATCCATTCAATAGTTTTTGATAAATGAAGGCTCAAAATGCATGTGTATCTCGCTCCGTAGAGGATCTGCAGATCCAAAAGATCAACATATTTATCTGATTGGCTGCCCCCTCATGAACAAAGATGTGACGGCAGCCTCTTTTCAGGGTTTCGAGACTCAGTCTCCTGTCATGTAAAAAAAAACATAAAGTGGGGTAGGGTACGGTTACTCTGACCCCTTAGGACTGGTGGGGGGTCAATGTTTTTTTATCTGAGCTTTGGATCCACAGAGGATCCGTGGATTCACAGTTCCAAAAGAAAAGGTGGGCTTCAGCCCTTTTTAAATCACAGACCCCCAAGATAGACCAGGGCCTGGGTGGCCGGTGGGTTTATTTTCTTTTGAGCATGCAAACTGATTCTTTTTAGGCCCTCCGAACCCCATCTCTCGGACCAATAGTTTTTTTTAGGGGAGGACTTGTGGCCTCGCTTGGTCTCTTAAGGCCCCAGGAACACCATCCCCCAAGGCCAATGTCTTTTTGGAGGATGTACCATGTTACAACGCATACCGTTACAACTACCTACCATTACAACGCGACCATTACAACGCATACCATTACAACGCATAGCGCTTTGGGGTGCTGGATAGTGGTAAGTATAATATACTATTCTAACTCCAGTCCCCGTGGACCCTAGGGAAGGTGTTGGATAGTAAATTATACTTATTCCCTATCCTATAGCGCCCCCCAGCGCAATGCGTTGTAATGGTATGCGTTGCAAAAGTCGCGTTGTAATGGTAGTGCGGAGTAACGAATGCGTTGTAACAGGTGCATACCCTTTTTGGAGGGCAGGGGGGATCAAACCCCCCTTTCTCTGCCTTAGATAAGCTCCAGGGATTCCATCTCCCAGGGGCCGATACTGGTGCAGTGTCCTGGGGACCTTAGGACTCCCCTGCGGCCCCCAATGACTAGCTGTGTTGTTGGTTCACCAGGTGGGCACCGAGGCACCCACAATTAAAAAAATACTGCTCGTGCCAGCAACTCAATGGATGCTCAGTGGGGAGCCCGCATGGTCTGTGGGGGCTCAAGGTTCCCCCAACAGCCCTCAACTTTAGCATCTGTTATGGGTATCAGTAGCTAACGTTAGGTACTGAAGAAAGCCACAACACTCTCTAGGCAATTGGCTGAAATATGTTGATCTGAGTCCAGAACAATTTGATCCAATGCTCTACATTGTACTTCGTTTTTAACCCTAGCACAAGGTAGCCAGAATCAAATAATGTGGTAAACCCTGTAGCAAGTTTTAATTTACTTCGCCACCAGCACTGCACCCCTCACAGCATTGTGTTAGCTCACATTGGGTTTTAGTAATAACCCTCTTACACAAAAAATATCCCTCACAGTGAGGGAGTTATAGCCCCCACCATGACTAGGCTTCATGGTGCGAGGAGGATTCCGGAAGATGAAGCATGCCACCCCAGGTGGGTGAGGCAAACCATCCTTTAAAGGGACATCTTTTTCTTAGTCATCCCTTCCTGCTTCTCTCTTTTAATTTATTTGTTGTGTTTGATTATGTGAATTGGGGAGTTCGCCATAGCTGGTTTTTAAATTTCCTAGGGCCCCCCTGTTTGTGTGTCCATTGTCCAGGTATGGAAAAAGGGGGTGGTGATGGACAGAGCATCTGAATTAAGCAGAATACTTGTACCCAGTCAACAGATCAGGGCTTGATCCATCACCGTTTTTTAGCTCACTACACCATCCCAGCTCAGAACCTGGCTAAATGCAAATTAGTCTGTCCCTGGCCCAGTGCATCATGGGAACAGGGCAGACCAAACTACCAAGCCAATTCTTTTACTGGAAAGGAAACAAGTTTCCGGGGACCGATTTCTGGCATTACAGCCGTCTTCGGGCCGGCTTGCTTGAATTCTGATGATGCAGTGAGCAAGGGACTCATGTCTGAGCATACCCTACCACGCTTATGGTGGACAAAACGATTCAGAAAAAGGGGGTGGTGATGGACAGAGCATCTGAATTAGGTGGAATACCCGTACCCAGTCAACAGATCAGGGCTTGATCCACCACAGTTTTTTAGCTCACTACACCATCCCAGCTCAGAACCTGGCTACATGCAAATTAGTCTGTCCCTGGCCCAGTGCATCATGGGAACAGGGCAGACCAAACTACCAAGCCAATTCTTTTACTGGAAAGGAAACAAGCTTCCGGGGACCGGTTTCTGGCATTACAGCCGTCTTCGGCCCGGCTTGCTTGAATCCTGATGATGCAGTGAGCAAGGGACTCATGTCTGAGCATACCCTACCACGCTTATGGTGGACAAAACGATTCAGAAAAAGGGGGTGGTGATGGACAGAGCATCTGAATTAAGCAGAATACTCGTACCCAGTCAAAAGATCAGGGCTTGATCCATCACCGTTTTTAGCTCACTACACCATCCCAGCTCAGAACCTGGCTACATGCAAATTAGTCTGTCCCTGGCCCAGTGCATCATGGGAACAGGGCAGACCAAACTGCCAAGCCAATTCTTTTACTGGAAAGGAAACAAGCTTCCGGGGACCGGTTTCTGGCAATACAGCCGTCTTCGGCCCGGCTTGCTTGAATCCTGATGATGCAGTGAGCAAGGGACTCATGTCTGAGCATACCATACCACGCTTATGGTGGAAAAAACGATTCAGAAAAAGGGGGTGGTGATGGACAGAGGATATGAATTAGGCAGACACACATTAACCTCCTATAAAATGAGAGAAACCAGCATTTTAATTCTGACATAACTAAAAACAAATGAAGAGCTCACATAGCAGCCATATTTAACACCCACACTTTCTCAGGTGCTCCTGTTAATAATTGAACATCAAAGGTGACACAGACTAATATAACACCTTGTAAGAACACTCTAAATAAAGGGATTCGGATGACCATTACTACGGGATTGAACTCCCAGGCCCCAGCATCCAGAAGCAACCATAAAATAGATCTCACGACCTGTACATCAAAACTGATAAACCACCTTTTCCCCAAATTAAACAGTCAGAAGACAAATCTCTGCCAGGTACACCTGAAATTTTAGGGCCCGACTTACCATCTACAGATCATACGAAAACAGCTTTTGAAAGCCATAAAAAAACAAAAATCTGATGGGGCCCAGGACCAAATGGCCTGCCCAATGCCTTATTTAAAAAAGACCCAGCTTTCTGGTCCATGTATTTAACCTCGCTGTTTTCCTGCACACTGGAGACTTGTTTCATTCCAGACTCATGGCAAGGAAGCATTTTACTACCAACATATAATCAGGGGCTTGCTCAGATCCATCCAATTTCAGATTATTAGCCCTTATTGATGTAAAGGCAAAGATTTATGCTGCAAATTTGTTGCAAGGTCTTGAAAATTGGGTCAATAGCAAACTACTGATCCCCTAACACACAAACAGGCTTTCGAGCCGGGATGGGCACCCTAACTAATTTATCTGCTGTCACACTCTTGGCCAATTAAGCTATAGCAAATCCAGAAGCTGTGTATACTTGCTTTGTAGACCTCAAAGCAGCTTTTTACAAGGTCCCAAGATCCCTGTTATTGTTAGACGCAATTATCAATCTTTTCTCAAAACATGAGTCCAAAAAATATGGGGGAGGATTGAAGCCTTACAAACAAAATCACAACCGTAAATGGCTTAAAAGTAGTGTGGCTCACTGGTTAGAGGCGGCAGACCCGAGAGCAGAGGACGGCCCGGGACCAGGGTTCGATTCCCGGCGCGGCAGGTTCCTGGACCAGGTTCCTGGACCAGGGTCAGCGGACTCGATAATTCTCTCGCCTCGGTGCCCACTCTGATCAGCGATCACACTCGGCAACTATGGGCATTAGCTTGCCTCATCTTCACTAACGGCCCCACCAGACCGCCGGGGATGCCTGGTCTCACCCTGGAGATACCCATTAAGGGACCATCTCTCAGGGAAGCCAGGAAGGGTTTCGCAGCGGTCGAAGCGCCTTGGGACCCTACGGGTAAGTAGTGCGCTATATAAATGCCTATACACATACACAAAAAAGGGGTGCATTTTGGACCCCTGTTTATTCAACATCTACACAGCTGACCTAGACAGCAACCTCCGCCTAACACAAGGGGACCCTCCAAAATTGGGTAACTTTCATACAAGCCACAATATGCCAACATCGTGTTGCGCTTTCAAACGCCTTAAGGCCTACAGAGATTGATAAACCAACTAGCAGAATACAGAGCCTCAGTCCAACTAGTCATACATTTCCAAAAATACAAGGTTATGAGTTTTTCCAGCTCACATAAAAAACAACCGAAATTTACCTGGACGATTGACAGCAACCCCGTGGATCAGGTGGGAACATATAAATATCTGGGTGCACTACTAGATCAATATCTCATTTCTAAGCAATATCTAGAACTATGGAAATTCAAACCAAAACAGCTACTATTTGCATTTAAAACCTTGCAATAAAACTTAGTGAAGTACCACAATCCATTATTAATGGTTGTGGCAGCAAAATTCTTGCCATCAATCACGTATAGATTGGAACTCCTCAATACAAAGGACTCAATATCCTTAAACACTGCCCAAACTAGCCTCTTCAAGAATCCATTTTTAATTCCAAGCTCTGATCAGACTGGAATTCGAGTTAAAAAACCAGATCCTGACAAGACAAGGGGCAAAATATTATTGGAGAATGAGGGCAGCGGAAGAAGACTCTCTAGCACACTACTGCTGGCTGGAGGTCGAAAAGCATTCCAGATTGACCCACTCAATTTACCTATTTTTAAAACAATCCTTTGCGACCCTATAATTAGAGGACGCTTGGCACACAATATCGTCTTATCCAGAGTTCAAACAAATAGTTAATAAAACCATCAAGCAACAATCTCAGGTAATAGACAAAGCTTCCTTGACCTAAAAAACAACATATGGATGGTGAAGTCAACATATAAAATGTTAAATATCTGATAGAACATTTCGCAAATCACAACAAGCGGAAATAGATTTTACTGAGACAGGGTCTTTACCCATCGAAAGATCTTATTCCAAAATGGAAATAGGTATGGCACACAATGGATTGTGGACAAGGAGATGAGTCATTACTCCACCTATTATGTATTTTTTTCTCAGGCACTACTACCCATACGGAAAGTCCTCCTACTGCCACTACTGAAAAATAAACAAATAAGGACTTGTAGATCTACTGTAATAAATGCCTTGGAGGCTCGTCAGTACAATTGGCATGCAAAACAATAAAGTTTCTGAGCATAGCGGTAAAGGAACCAGAAAAGAGCGATAGGCAATTTGAACTGGTTGGGCATGCAACATGATAAAGGGCAATACAACATTTTGCAGTCTATTTGTTTACAGCACCATGCACTTTACATTGGAGAAATAATAGGAAATTACCAATGGTACCAGATTTCACCTTAGATCACCAAGTTGAATCAATTATTAGCAACAGCACTTCATAAAAGGAACATCATTTGACCTCGTTTTTAAGTTCCATCTCCTTATTGAATTAACTCAGTCAATTATATTTGTCTACTGTCCTAGGGCTTCTTATAGAGATCATGCACATTGCCTATTAGTGCACAGCTCAACAGAATTCCACAAGAAGCCCGCTTTTCATAGCATGACTGGCTACCATTAGATCTGCAGGAAATTATTGTTTAATTTCCTAACTTGTTGTATTGTAAATTTTAATGAGATTCAAGCTAATTAATCAATCAAAATATTTGCTTGTGAAGTTTAAATATATTGGTGGTTGTGCCGCCCTTCATGATTTAAACCAAATCAAATAAAAGTAATTTTGCTTCACTTGCACTCCCATGTTTTGATTACTATTACAAAGAGCAAGTGTGCTGGACCTTCTCAAGTTCCTGGGTAATCTTTTTTGAAGACACAATGTAACAAAGTCACATCCCATATCTCTGGTAGACTTTGAGTGGGGGGAGTTACTGACCCTAAGAACATAGCTGTGTCCCTTCCATTCCAGTAGTGTGTCCGCTGTGCAATGCCCTTGAAACTTATACCTGGGCAGAGGTGGGGAGAAAGGCTCATGAAGCAATGCTATGTCTTCCTGAGTGGGAGTGTGTTTCCAGTAGAACACAAATGGCTTTAAGGGAAAGTCAAGAGATTGTAGAGCCTTGAAAAATGGCCCAAGACCCTAGTACCAAGAGGACAGGCAGGACATTTGACAAAGCAACCTCCAAAAGCCCAGAAGCCCAGAAGGAGCCTGCCCCTTGGGGGAGGGCCTGGTCCTGGAGCAGGAGGGTGTGTTCTTCAGAGATTTGCCTGACCTAGCAGAAATCCAGGGAAGATGTGGTCCCTCTAGAGTGGGCTTGAACATAGGGCAAAAGACTTGTCCAGCTCTTGAGAACAAAAGGCAAAATACTTGTCCAGCTCTTGAGAACCTGAGACAATTGGCTATCAAGCAGGAGGAAGGTGGTGTAGGTTTTACCCATAAGGTGTAATGGGAGGAGGAAATCCTGACAGGGAGGCAAAATAACCCAAACCAGGGTTAAACAGGAGAGTGATGGCCCCCCAACAGTACAGAACATTTTTCTCTAACTTGGCCCACAACATCTTCTTAGCTGGACATTTGGATCAGATAAATACCTGGGACAGTTTGGTCAATCAATTTTACTGGCCTCATATGTCAGAGAAAGTAAGGTGTTTTGTTGCTCCTAGCCAGGTCAGTGGGAAGGCAGGAAGAAAGCCAAAGGCTTCACTTATACCACTGCATATGGTAGGGAGTCCCTTTGAGAGGGTAGAGATTTACATTGTTGTCCCCCTAGACACCCCTGCGGTTTATGGCAATAGGTTTATCTTGGTGGTAGTGGGCAGTAACACCAGATACCCAGCAGTGCTTCCCTAACATGTCCCTGCCCCTGCAGTGGCTAGAGCCCTACTTAGTATTTTTACAAGTGTGGTTTTCCCTAAGAAGGTGATATCAGATAGAGGCACCTGTTAGGAACTTTCATATTTCTTCCACAATCTGCCAACATCCTTCTGGGGTCTAAGTTAATCATGTCTCTGTACTTTAATATGTTCTTGTATAACCCATGTTTAATATGTGTTCTTTACCAATGCTTGTTGATTTCTGATTTATTCTTGACCAATGCTTGTTGATTTATTGACTTTGCACATGAGACTGTGAGCCAGCATCACATTCGAAACTACGACGTAAAAAGCATAGAAACCACACCCTTGCTTTTCCTATAAATAGCCACACCCAACACGCAGGGGTGCTTGGGTTTTAGTCATTTTGTTTAAGGATTAAGACTGACGTCGCAGGCATCCACGAAAATAAGGACCTCTGAAATCTGAAGGTCGTCAACAATTAAGTTGAAGGGAGAATCTGCCGAAGGAAGATCTCACCTCGCTGGAACAAGCAAAGTCACCAACACTTGTACTTTAAAAGCGCATTTAAATAAACACCGCATTTCTTTTAAGCAAAGGTCTAAACTTCAAAAGCGCTTGTGAGATTTACTGCATTTCATCTTTGAGATCAAATTAAAGTACACTCAAGGTGAAAGACTTTCAGCCTGATTCATGAATCAAAATTGCGAGCGCAATAGCTGCGAAAATGCTATAGCGAGCGCAATTGACAAAATTGGTATTCTAGAAGAAAAAAGCAAAATCGCAAACACAGAATAGCGAAATCGCAAAAACATTCGCAGAATCCCGGCAGTAGACCATTAGCGAATCGGAAATTGCGAGAAACCACGGATTCTGCGAATAAAATTGCGAAATCGCAATACAATCGCAATCGCTAATCATGAATAATCGCAAATAGCAAAAAAAAACTAAATCGCTGATTGCGAGGCGCAATTTAAGGACAACCCAAAGCAGGTGGTGACCATCAAAGCCATTGGAAATTTTTGTTTGAAAATCCGTTGCCCAATCAGTAACAGGTGCAGGCCTGACCAAACACTATTAAGGAGATGCAGCATCAGCATAAGGAGTCTCACAATGCCAGGACTCTACATGGTGGTCAGGCGGCGAAGGCTACAGCGAGCAGCACGGAGGAGACGCAGAATCCAGGAGAGGATATTCCGCCAGCGGGTCACCCAGCTGGGCCAAACCAGAGAGCAAATATACGCAAAGTACCGCCTGAATGGGCCAATGATCATCAAGCTAATTCAGGACCTTGACCCCCTGATGCAGCACCCAACAAGGCGGACCAATGCCGTGGCCACACATGTCCAGGGGCCTTATTTATGAAGGACTTGCGCCGCCGGTGCGTCACTTTTAACATGGGAAAAAGTGACGCACCGGCGGCGCAAATCCTTCATAAATAAGGCCCCAGGTATTGTGCAGCCTGCACCTTCTGGCCTCCGGGAGCTTCCAGGGGATAGTTGCGGCTGCTGGGGGGATATCCCAGCCCACCATGTCCCGCTGCCTAAGGAGTTTCCTAGACACAATGCTGACCCAGCTACACCACCACATCAAATTTCCCACCAGCCAACAGGATTTGGATGAGACCAAGCATCAATTCTACAATGTTGCGCATTTCTCACATGTGATAGGATGCATTGACTGTACCCACATCCACATCTGCCCACCAGCTGCAACGGAGTACATGTACCGCAATCGCAAGTCCTACCACTCCCTCAACATCCAGATGGTGTGCAATGCTAAGACATACATCACGGACAAAGTGGCACAGTACCCGGGGAGTACACATGACTCCTTCATATTCCGGCACTGCGGCTTCCACACACGACTGGCCAGGGGAGACTTTGGTGAAGGACACCTACTTGGTAAGTACACTTGGCCCACAATGTTACACTGCGATGAAGTAGCAGCGCTGCACAGGCACTCACCCTCTGCTCCTCTCATTCAGGTGACAGTGGCTACGCCCTCCGTGAATACCTCCTCACCCCATACCTCAACCCTGCTATACCACAGCAACGGCGCAACAATGTAGCACACATACGCACAGGGAATTGCATTTAGAGGACATTTGGGCTACTGAAGAGCAGATTCCGCATACCGCACCAGACTGGTGGGGCCATGTACTATAGTCCTGATGTGTGCTGCTGCATTTTGGCTGTGTGTGCAATACTACACAACATTGCTACCAAGCGCCGGATACCTGTAGAGATCTCTGGCAGTGAGTCGGAAGGGTACGACCGGCCACCTGCACATGTGCGTCATGCACGCGGGGAGAACCCAGCTGAAGGACACAGACGCCGCAAACACATCACAATGAACAGTTTCTAGTGCACCCACTCCCCTCACCCAACAAATCACAATTGCATGCCAATGGAAATAATGACAGGAGGTCGATGTACGATGCTAGATTAAATATTATTGTTGAAGGCACAATAATAATGTCATTTTGCTATTCTTTACATGCAAGCAGTATTGCGCCATACTGCTCCAAACAATACACAGGACATGCTTCTATCATCAGCATGTCCCTGCCAATGTACAGTAAAGTCAAGTGTGCCTCCGGCGCGTGGCACCCAATCGCCTCTCTGGCTCTTCCTCTGGGACGGCACGTGACCCTGCAGTGGGCCTGGTGCTGCAGCGTAGCACACCCACCTGTGAGGCAGACAGACTGCTGACACTGGAGGTGCCCTCACTGGTGTCGTCCCCTCCAACATTGGCTGGCCCAGTAGGATGTAGTGCCAGTACGGCACTGGTGACCTGCTCCAAGACTCGCCACATCCTCGCAGCATTGCACCATCTGCTGCTGCATAGCCAGGGACCGACGTGAGAGCTGGGAGGTGGCATTCCCAATGACATAGTTTGAGCGCGTGTAGGCTGATAGCCACGTAAGTAGCTGGCAGTGGCAGCGGCGGGCGGTGTTGCGCTGCGAGATGAGGGCTGCAGTGGTAGCCTCCATGGCAGTTGTCATCCGCTCTATCCTGTCGGACACATTTGCGACATTTCGGCCAATGTTGTGGAGCTGGAGCTGGATTGCCCCTTGCCGTCGTGCCTGCAATTGATGGATGCGCAGCATCCGGCACTCTATGCTGAGCCCTGGCACGCGCACAGCCATCCCCCTCCTGCCACTGCGTGCTGTGCTCTGCTGGCGATCCCTGCCATGCCTGCTGTGCTGGCTGGCCACAGTGGGTGTGCGCACTGTCACCGCACTAGCAGCACCAGATGTAGAGGGTCCCGCTGGTGGTGGTGTTGCGGTTGTCAATGGTGCAGCGCCTGATGGTGCTGGTGGAGATGGTGGTGCTCTGGCAGCAGGGATTGGTGCAGCGCCTGATGGTGCTGGCACAGATGGTGGTGATCTGGCAGCGGGGATAGGTGCAGCGCCTGATGGTGCAGGATGTGTGGCTGTTGGCACCTCCTCTGCATCCTCTGGTGCCTCGTCTATGAGCTGCCTGTCGCTGTCACTGCTGTTGTTGTCAGCGCCACCTGTGAGGGGAAGTGGACGTAGATTAATTGCATGTATCTGTCACACGTGCAGTTGCTACATGCATGCTGGCCGACATTCCCTGACTGGCTGTGGCATTGCGTACTTTGGGACATGTCTGGCTGCATTGGGGTTTTTGTACATTGTGGGCAGACTACATGTCCCACAATGCTTTTGGGCATGACCTAATGTGCATGGATTGCATGACTTGGGATGATTATGGGAGGCTATAGGGTCATGGCCATTGTTAGGGGACAGGGTCGCAGTTACATGCCACTTACCTTGGCTGTCTTGGGTGGGTCGGGATGAGTCCAGATTGATGACCCCTATGCACGACTCTCGCTCAAGTGTGTCCTCCAGGCGGTCCTCCAAGGGTGTGTTGGGAGGGACTGTAGGATCTCCACCTCCAGTAGCCAGGGTCTCGCCCAGCCTCTCTGCCACCCTCTCCTTGGCACGACCTCGGAGGTCGTACCACCTCTTTTTCAGCTCCCCGATCGACCTGTGTGTCACACCCACAGCGTTGACTTTTGCGCCGATCCCCAGCCAGAGTCGGCGTTTCTCCGCCTCAGGCACCCTCCTGGAGTCCTTTCCAAATAGTTTTGGGTGGTTTTCAACCACTCCGTCTATCAGGTGCTCCAACTCCTGCTCAGAAAATTTGAGCTTCTGCTTGCACCCTGTGTCACTGGGCCCTGGTGCTGCATCCTCTGCCATTGCTGCAGCCACAAAAGTGAAGGATTAGAAAGTTTGGAGGTGTCCTGGAAGGAGCTCTGTGAGATGCAGCCTCGAGATCTGCCTCACTGTTCTGAATGGGGGTGGGAACTGCCTGCTTCCTGGTTGTGATGTCATCACTGTGCTCAAAATGCGACTTCCCGCTTTTTGCGGCCGCGTGCGAATCGCTTTTTTTTCTCTCAGATTTTGATGAATGCCGGTCTGCGAATTCTAAATTGCGATTCGCTGTCAATCGCAATTTAGAATTCGCAGAATTCGGTTTTCAGGAATCAGGCTGTTTGTACTTTAAAAGCACATTTAAAAAAGCACCTCGATCTTTACAAAGCAAGCTCAGTACACCAAAAATGCATGTGTGATTTACTGCGTGTCATATTTAAAGGTCAAATTAAAGTGTGCTAGAGTGTTTCTAGGCAATCTGGCTTACAGGACATTCAAGGAGTGTTAGATCTTTTTGTGGCTGCAACATGACATTAATCATTAGACAGAAGACACGTTTGTTATGGGCAATTTGTAATGTTACTGATTGAGCATATTTTTATCATGTTTAGTTTAGTTTGAAGGCAAAACTAGGATAACGTTTTTAGGAGAACTTTCCAGGAATAAACAATTCACACTCCTTGGATTGGATTACATTATTTTGAGAAATATCTTGTGACTAGAGGCTTACAAATCTAGGTATGTTCCTTATGTGATCTGTGGGTTTAATTCAGACATGATTTGAGACATCATTGCAAGCATTTACCGTGTTCCTTGTATTTCACTTGGAAACCAATAGTTATTTAGTTTTAATTCAAGTGCAATCCGTTATTACAGCCAATCCCAGGACTAGAGAGATTATCTGTGCAGCAACAGTTATTATAAAGGTAATTCTTGGGGGAACTCAATCTATAATTAGAGTGTTTCATGCATTCATGTCATTTTAATAAAAAGCAATTGATGTTTACAGATAGAAGATACAAACAGAACACCTGCTCATGAGAACTAGGATCCTGGCTGGCCTATGTGGCAGATAACAGTGTCTTCTCTTTTCTCTCTCTCTTGTCATCCCAATCCCCTTCACTTTTGGGGCAATTGCCAACGCTGCTGTTCATCAAACAGAATTGTTGAGAATTGTTCCAAGAGAACTGGAGATCCTGCATCACTCCTGCAAATCTTCCGGGAAATTCAGGTGAGTGGCTTGAATCTCATCTGACAGCACCAACTTCATGTCTGCCTATTTGAAAACAATGTGGGATGATAGTGATGTGACAAAGGTTCACTACCCTCTAAAATCCCTAAGGAAATGGTCTCATAGAAAAATGTACCAAGACTATGACAGTCATGAGTCAGGATTATCGGTTTATCTGTGAAACCTCTATAATGCCTACTGTTTGCATATTGGGAGAACCCTCAGAAAGGAGTTGGTTTCAGCCCATTTGAACTGCTCTCAGGACACCCTGTGAGATGCCATTTAAGTTTGGTGAGAGAATGCTGAGAGAAGCCTCTAAAAGAGCCCAAACAAGATATATGAGACTATGCACTTGGCTTTTGCTCAAGAATGGCTGAGTACATTAGGAAAGGCCAGGCAGGAACGTGTTAAGCACTGGTATGACCAGAAGTCTTCCATGGTTGAGTACCACACGCCTCCTTAACAAAACCAAATCAGGCTCTCCTTTGGATGTATGTCCCCTAAGGATTCTCAAACAATGCAGGGAAACACTCCTGCCTCCTTTGGTAGACATCATGAACAGAGCCATGAGAGATGGTGTCTTTCCCATTCAATGGAAAAGAGCGGTTGTAAAACCTCTTCTAAAAAAGCCCTCCCTGGATCAGTCGGTCTTAAAAAATTTCCGGCCCATTTCCCTACTCCCTGCCCCAGCGAAAATGCTAGAGGCGCATCTCAATACGCACCTCGCCACTTTCATTGAGAGCTCGGAATGTCTCGACTTCTCCCAACATGGTTTCAGGAGGGAACACAGCACTGAGTCAGCCCTCACCATAGTGTTGGATAACATACGCACACGGGTTGATGAGGGCCAGACCACCCTCCTGATCCTTTTAGATCTGACTGCGGCATTTGATACCCTCTCTCCCTCAGTACTAACAACTCGGCTGAGGGAGATTGGGGAGCGTGGAGCTGCCCTGCATCTTCTCACGTCTTTTCTCACCCACTGAGTACAAAGAGTGAAGCTGGGGGAGTACCTATCTCCATCCCTCCCTGTGCAATGTGGGGTCCCTCAGGGGTCGGCCCTTAGTCCGACCCTATTTAACATCTACGTGACCCCACTTGCCAGGCTTATCAGATCTTATGGGATGGAGATAGTTTCCTATGCAGACGACACCCAGATCCTAGTCTCTCTCTCCCACGTCAGCGTCCCGACCGCCTCCAATTTTAGATCCTGAATGGAGGCTGTCGGTAAATGGATGATCACAAACTCGCTCAAATTAAATGGAGAGAAGACAGAGGTGATGGTGTTCGGAGGGTAAGAGGAAATATGGTCTTCCAGCTGGTGGTCAGACTCACTAGGAGCCTGTCCCATCCCCACCTCCTCCGCAAAAAACCTAGGGGTTATGATAGACCCTGCCCTTGACATGAGCAAGCAGGTCAGTCGAACCATCTCTACCTGCTGGGGCATTATCCATATCCTGAGAAGGATTAGGAACTACCTTTCCCGTCAGGCAAGGAAACATCTAGCTGTTGCCCTTTTCGGCTCCAGAATAGACTACTGCAATGCGCTGTATGCGGGCTTGAAAAAGAGCCTACTGCAGCGCTTGCAGGTAGTCCAGAATGCAGCTGCCAGGTTCGTCCTGGATCTTCCCAGGCGCACCTCAGCCACAGCGGCTAGAAAGCTGCTACATTGGCTTCCTGTTGAGGCGCGGATCCACTTTAAGACCGTATGCTTGACATACAGGGCTTTGGCCAGAAATAGCCCCACTGGTCTAGGATCTATCCTGACCCGCTATTCTCCCACTAGGAATCTACGGTCCTCCGGTAGACTCCTGCTATCAACCCCCGTTTCAGGAGAGTGAAATGGGGAGGCAGGGCCTTCTCCACCTTGGCCCCTAAGTGGTGGAATGCTCTTCCCCTGGAAATAAGATCACTACCCACCTTTCAGGCATTCAAAAGGGCTTTGAAAACTCACCTTTTTGCGCAAGCGTACCTGTAGCGATGTAGCGATTTCACTTTTGATCTGTTTTGTTAGGCGCCTTGATGCCTTCGGGTTACTGTTTGCGCGTTATAAATTTTATTCATTCATTTATTCATTCACACTTGCCAACAGGTGTGGGTGTTACCCCCAGATGCATCAAGAACCCATTTTGCTATTCCTTAATAGCGAAAAATAATGATTCATTAATAAGGAATAGCAAAATGCTATGCTTGAAGAAATCACTAAAAAGATTGTGATTTCTTAAAATTCCTTAATTGCGACTCGCAAATTGCGAGTTGCAATTAAGGAATACCTCCTAATTCATTCCTATGGGCCTAGAGGCCCATAGGAATGAATGGGAAGACATTCTCAATTTGCTAATCGCAATTAGCGAATCGCAAAATGAGAATGCAATTTCAAGGGTGCAGGGGTTTTCAAAGGGCACCCTGTTGCACCCCCGAAATTGATCTGTGCACATATGTTGCGCACACACATGCCCTTAGGGCCTGTGTGTGCGCAACATGAAACTTTGAAAAATGCACTTTAGTGCATTTTTAAAAGTTTTTGCAAATTACCATGAAGTTCAACTTCATGGTACTTAGCGAGCCCTATTAGCGAAATCGCTATTTTTTTTAATTTTAATGCATTGCATTTAAGGAATCTCAATTTGAGATTCCTTAAATGCAAGTAATATCAATTTTGCGATGTCTTAATTTGGGATTTTTGCATTTGGAATGATGCATCCCAAATACAAAAATACTGGTCGCAAAGGGGCAGATTCTGAGAATCTGCCCCTTTGCGAGCGGATTTTAATTTGGTGCATCTATACCATAGAGTCTGTAGCACTAAGAGCCCTCCCTATCTTGGAAAAGAGACATGAAGTCACATATCCTATGAATTTGGGAACCCCCAAGAACCCTCATAGAGTGATACATGTGAACAGGCTCAAGCTGCACCACGAGTGGGCTGACCACTATGTTGATGGTAACATATGGGGGTGAGGAAGAGAATGACCCTTCCAAGACCTCGTATCGATTAATGGCCAAGATGGAACTGTGGAAGGAACAATCCTCTCCCCCACACTGGCAAACCAGCAACAAAAAGAATGCTGTCACATGCAGAAGCAGTTTGTTGGACTGTTTTCTCTGACCTCGGGTCTGATAACATGGTGTACCCATGCTATGGACACCAGTGGCAGCTTTCATGTCAAACATAAGATGTACAGTGTGTCTGACTAGGTCAAGGCCAGCATCAAGGTTAAGGTTGCCAAGATGCTGGAGCTGGGGGTGATTCAGCCCTCTAGCAGTTGATGGGCCAGCTCAGTGGTACTAGTTCCCAAACCTAAACCAGAAAGGGGGTAACCAGAGACAATATTCTGTGTGGTCTACAGGTGCTTCAATGTAATCACTAAGACTGATTACCACCGCATTCTAAGAGCTGATGAGCTCATCAACAAGTTGAGAGCAGGCTAAATATCTAAGCACCTTTGACCTCACATCAGGATATTGGCAAACTGCCCTCACTCCAGGAGCCTGGGAGAGGTTTGCTTTGTCCACACCAGAGGGCCACTTTCAATTTAAAGTGTATCCATGTGGGTTGAAGAATGCCCCTGCCACCTTCTAGAAGTTGCTTAATCATAAAGTATCAGGACCGGAGAATTTCGGTACAGGTTAACTCGATTATATAGCTGTATTTAGCTCCAACCGGGAGGATCACCAGGCCAACCTCAAAGAAAGGGTTCAGGCCTTGCAGCCGGCAAGCCTGACTATCAAGGCAAGTGAGAGCCAATAAGGCAAGCCTCTATTGTGCACTTAGGCCATCAAGTTGGTAGAAACAATGTACAATCTCTACAGCCCAAGATCCAAACCAATTTGGCTTGGGAGACTTTCGTAGACTCAGACCCAGGTCAGACCCTTTTTAGGCCTGATTGAGTAGTACTGGCGATTTGTGAAGGGTTATAGCACCATAGTGGCACAACAAACTGACCTAAGCTCAAAGAAGCATCACAGAATAGTTATCTGGACTGAGCAGTGTCAGAAGACTTTTGACACTCTCAAGGAAGCATTGTGCTCACCACCGGTCATGAAGGCCTCTGTCTTCATTAAAGAGTTTATTGTCGAGACAGATGCCTCTCAACATAGGAAAGGTGCAGTGTTGTCAGAAGTGAATGATTTGGGCCAGGTTCAGCCAGTTGCCTTCATCAGAAGGTTACTCCTTCCTAGGGAGAAGCATTGGAGTGCCCTTGAGAGGGAAGCCTTTGCTGTGGTTTGGTTCCTGATGACCCTACATGTTTCGGACTCCATTAAAAGTTCAAACTGACAACAGACCCCTCAAATGGCCGATGTAGATGAGAGGAGAGATCTCCAAGTTCTTGACCTGGTAAATTTTCCTACAGGGTAGGGACTTTGCAGTGGAGCACAGACCTGGAACTGACCATGCCAATGCTGATGGACTTTCCAGGTTCTTCCACTGAGATGATGAAATTTACCAGGGCAAGTGTTAGATGTTCATCACCTTTCATATGGGAGGGGGACATGTAAGGAAATGCCTCTTTTTGCATGGCCACGCCCAAGCTTTTGGACTGATGATGCTGGTTTTTCAACTCTGAGAGTGTACAGCGGTCTGCTTACCAGACCTCAGAGCCAGTGCCCTGACCCCAAAGTGTAGGTTGAGTTGGCTATATCCATTTGGAAATGGCTAACCTACCTGTAAGTCCCTAGTATATAATACTCTGGTACCCATGGGATATATGTTAGAGTGGTACCACTGGGCTTGCAGCACTAGTTATGGTACTCTGCCCCCTCCCCAAGTAAAATTATCACCCCAGCTCAACACTGCAGGCAGGTAGAGCAGTCCTGTACAGCTAGCCTGACTTTGCAATTAAAAGCAATGGCAAAGCCAGCACTTCCATTGTATATCTGTGTAAGTCATCTCTGTCATTCTCAGTCATAAGGCAGGGTGCAACATATTACACGGGCAGGACATGTATTTACATGTCCTGACAGCACACAAGTGAATGCACTATTTTTATTGTGGAAAGACATAGTTCCCAATTGGCGAGTGAAGGATTACATGCTGACCCCTCACCAGTGCTAACTCCTGAACCATGCGACGAAAGGGGGCACTCCAATATCTCAAACAACTCATTACATTAAGCCCGACTTGCAACCCAGGTTAAAATTAATGTAACTTGTTGCAGTGTGCCGCTTTTACACGCCTGCCACTTTATTGCCTTTAAAATGTTTGTGCCTTCTAGGGCACACATGGAGTTTGTCCCATGACATAGCTTTCTGCCCTTCTGAAGAGACATGCCAATGATTCTCAAGAAGAGAGAACAATAATGGATTGCAAGTCAGGGAAGTGTTACCTCCCTCCTGCAGGAAGCCACTTATGTGTTAGCCATAAAAGGCAGGCTTCAAAGAGAAAGGCCCCTTCAAAGGTCACATGTGTCACACTAGGGAGGCGGGCGGCCCCATTGTTTAGGCAGCCAGGTTGGTACAGGGAGCAGAAAGGGGGAGCCAGTTTCAAACTGGTTTCCCCAGTGGCATGTATTCCTGAGGTAGCAGTACCCCAGGAGTGGGCTACAGAGGTCGAAACACCAGGTGAGGGGTCTCTCCATCTTGGGAGTGGGCAGAATGATGCATCCTGGAATAGTCAGATGCAATACTCCACAGGCAGTTATTACCAGGTTGGGGGAACCTGGTAGCACCTTGGCTAACAACCACATCCTGTCCTAAGGGCCCTTTCAGGGCATTAAAGGGGCACCCCTGGCACCCAGGCCACAGACCTTGACTGATTTGGAAGAATGACCAAAGATGACTGCCCTACTGCATTGAGTGACCTTCACAGAGAGGCTGCACCGTCGAAGACTACACCTGCTGACTTGGTGGCTAATGAAGAGAGGGACTGCCTGCGATGTCCTGCAGAAATTTTCTCCAGAGTCCATTCAAGACAAGACACTCCAAGGACCAGCTGACTGGCCTCTTGTTTGAAGCAAAGGGACACAATAAGTGAAGTAGCCTGATGGGGCAAGCTTGTAGCTGAAAGTTTTCAAGTCAATATCACTGCTGCTGTGGAGCACCAAGAACTAATATCTGATGCACAGAGTTGCACCCAGTTCCCTCATCCTGGAAGTAATGTCAGAGAGTTGCTGGGACCCTCAGAAATTGAGTTACCAACCCAGGAAGGATTGGCATGTGACCGTGAGAACAGGCCACTGGTAGTCCAGTGGCGACTGGAGCTCGGCCAGACAAGAGAGGACTTCGTTAGACATCAACCCTGCAAACAGAACCCCCTCACCATATTTTTTTAACAATGAATCCCTTCAGGAAGACCCCCTTTGACTGCATCACATCCACAGCATCCGTAAAACATCGTTGGCATCCTTCAGCCCTTGCATGAAAACAACTCCATAGGAATTCATTGCAATGCAGATAAGGTGCCTGGAACTGCTGGAGGACAGCTACTTCTGTGGAGGTAACTGTTCTTGAGGACCCCCTGACTAGCTCCCTGCTGGAGTTGATCACCCCCAAATACTTCTAACTGATGGCATTGACACTTACATAATTTTCTTTGAAAATGATTGTGTCCAAGTTTGAGTGAATTTGCTCTGATATATTATTGCTAGTAAAATCATTAACTCTGCATCTCTGTGGTGAATATTTTTTGTTCTAGTGTCTAAAGTATTATAAAAAAAAGTATTGTTTGTCAATTGGTGTCAGATTTATTGAGTGTTATGTCAATTTCTTCTTCATTTGTTTTGGTGCTGTTTAAGTGCTAAACACTTGTTCCTCTTTATAAGCCTGGCCCCTCTGTGCCACAGCAACCCAGAGTCGAGCAGAGGGTTTCAGAGACAAAACTTAAGGGGTCTCAAAGGGGTTGGAAAAGGTATTATACGTTGAGGTCACACAACCACACCATATAACACACCCCACTTACTCACAACCCAGGAGACTTACTGTTTTCTTTAACGCCACTTGGGGACTGCTGTGCTTCCTGCAGCCCCCTACAACATTTAAAAAATGCCTTGTAGGGCATTATTTGGCACTCCATGCGTCAGCAGTAAATAATAAACGAGTGGCTCTTATTAATCATTTATATTCTTGTGTGTAATTTCGTTAGGTTTTGGGAGTTCCAGGGCCCAACTGGGACACCCACATCGATAATATGCATTTTGGACTAAGGGAAGTGCCCCAGGACCCTACCCCCCAACTCCCTGCTAGCAGCCCCATAGGCAATTTGTATTGTGTATTTTTTCACTCTGGAAGCACCTGTGTCCACCCGACCACCCAACAATATTTGTAACTTTTTTTATAAGGTCCGCAGTCGCTCATCTTAAATTTTCTTTTTAAATACTGGGGTACTCCGGTGTCTCCCTGCGCCCCACCCCTATCATTAACCATACTGGAGTTGTAAGAAGAGATACAAGGCATGCACAGTTCAGCCCAATCCCCTGCTAGCACCTATCCCAGATGGGGCCGGAGCCAGCATTGCTCCCATCTGACAGTAGCAGCATTTCTTTTGCTCCTGCCAGATGGAAGTAATTCTGAAGTTCCGTTCCCGCTAGAGCTTTTGTGCTCTTAGTTGGGGGCGGACACTCCCCTACCTCTTTTAATACAATGGCCCAGGAGCATGATAATGGCACAGGGAGTAAGGCCAACGACTCCCTCTCCTAATTATAAATTAGCAGACTAAGGTGATGAAGTCCCCGGGGCATCAAGGAGACTCTGGGAGGGAGGCACACTCCCCCCTTGTCTTGTCCCACCCCCGGGGGGGGGGGGGGGTTGGAAAGCACTGGAGCCCACCCGATTTTATTTGTCTATTTGGTGAATGTCTTAAATTATTAGATATGGGATAATAAAGCATTTATTAGAATATGCTGAATTTTGAATGTGCATTTTATATTTCAATATCCACGTTTATTGTTAGCACTTGGGAAGGCAATGACTACGCTGCTTTACTGTCCCCAATTGTTGGATGGAGGGCAACCCTAAGATTAAAACCTATAATCCTCCAAGCAGCCATGTCTATGGCCTCCACAACTAAAGAAGAGGAGAATAATTAGAAGGAGAAGGAAATTGTTGGTCCCACATAGCAAATTATTGTAAAAAAGACGTTAGGAATAGCATGCAGACTCCCTCCTAGACAGATTTTACTGACTGCAAGTCCCATGCAACTGCTACAGAATTGAAACCTATATTGGCTGGGTTCTCCCAAACCACTTCTCAGCCTGCTGGCATCCCAGTGGACTCTCATGCTATGCCTCCAATACAGGTGCAATTCCACCTACTCTTTATCAACGCAAGTATGGAAAAGAACCTCCAAGTGCTTAAACATTTAACACACAACTTCACTGACTCATTCTTACTCAAATAAATAACACTTTTATATACAACCATCCAAAACTTTTGGTTTTATAACTGGTTTAGTTTCAACTTTTGTAAATAAATCTCACTTTTTCTCACCGAGCATCATGTCTCTATGCATATTTTCATTTGTATATTTAATGAATATATATCATATTCATTTTGTTGTATTGTGATATATACTCTGGATGGTTTGACATTTTCTAATAATATACCACAATTACATACATCAACAAGCATCCCTCTTCATTTGGTAAAGAGTAACAACAGGAACAAAACAAAGACAGGGGGTGGCAACAGAAGAAAATATACCAGGACATCAGGGGACAAGTCTATTTCATTGTTAAAAGGAGCAGATTGTAAACATGTATGAAAAGTCAAATAGAAATAGTAAAACTTGCAGTCCAAATGTGCCTACCTTGTTTTCCCTTATAGACAGGGTAATGCAATATTACTCCACATGTCCCACTGAAATTCCCCCTACTCATGTTTGCGGATGAAACTCTGATATTATCTAAGACCCAGTCTGGGTTGCAGTTGCTCTGGCCCGTTTTGAAGAGTTTTGCTGCGATCATGGGTTGGTGGTTAACATGGGTAAGACGAAATGGTTCTCCACAAATCAAAAGCTGATAGGGGTAAAGTTTATATGAACGATGTTCCTTTAGAGCAGACAGATGTGTTTACCTATCTGGGTATAACTTTAACTAGAAAGCTGCATTGGAAACCGCAAATTGGCGTGCTTGCTTTGAAGCATGCTCACACACTAAACCTATAGCCCCTGTACTCACAATATATAACACCAAAGGGGTTAGCGCCGTTTTATACGGCGCAGAATTATGGGGACATGAGGACCTAACTCGTCTGGCCATAGCCAAAAACTAATTTATGAGGGCCTTAACAGGATTACCGCAATCGTCCCCCCCTGGTGTCCTTATTTCTGGACCTGGGCTGTCACCATATCAAGGACTAAGCTAGATTCAGGCCTTTAGCCCCCTGGAGAAGGTTTTGGGCCACCCCTGAACTTAAACTTTATGCTAGAGGCCTTCTGAATTTCAGGGGGGTTGGGAGTATATCAAAGATCAAATGGCTGCAGTACATCAAAGATACCCTGACTGCAATGGGGATGGGTATCTTGTGGGATTATCCAGACTCGCCTCCTTTTCCTTCTAAAAAGGAGTTCAAGGCCGCTTATATGGATTTTGTGAAGGTTTTCTTGTACAACAGGTCCTTCCGTAACCAGAGACTACCTATCCATAAAGCATGAACCTGTGTTTGACCCCTACTAGCACCTTATCTTAAAACCATTGGATAGGAAGCTCTATCACCAGTTTAGGGTAGGCTCCCTGCCTCCAAGAGCCTTCACCAGTAGATGGCTTATTCCCACAACAGACCTATGCCCTTTGTGTCAGGCTTACCCTGAAACTATCTCCCATATGTTATTTGTCTGTCAAGACTACAGCCTCCCGAGGAGGAAATGGCTTAAACCTATCTGTCTTGTCCTTGGCACAAGGATTTCCATTGAAGCCCTGAGGATTTTAACAGACAACCCTCAGGATGCCATTGTTATTGCCATCGCAAAATTCCTAGGGTGGGCGTGGAGGATTTGGGCCAACAAACTCAGGGTTTGTTGATTTGGTTAATCCACAGTGACTTTAGCCGTGGGGTAGCATGAAATGCTGTTACCTTTTTCTATCTGTAAAGTGCTAGATGCTGTGTGTTTCTTAACTTTAACTACCCTTTGTGCATTAACTACTGTTTTAAATCAAGAGTCTTGGTCTGTGGTTTAATACTCATTTTAGGGAATCTTGTGTTTGTCTTAACTATTTATATTACTGTATTTTAATGGACTCACTTTTATTGTCTGCATCTGTCTTTTATGGTTTTATAATCGAAATAAAGACTCTATGATGATGATGATGATGATGATGAATTTATCAACCAAACTTCAAACAGAAATGTAAGTCAATTTCCTAGCCCACACGGTGAACGCAAGTAGCTGTTGTGAGTTGGAGTAACAATATCTGTGCATCCTCAGGCTCTGACTTCACCACCACAACAAACTCCTCCTCAGCCACTAACAGGTGGGCTTCCAGGGCGTGTTGGGACACCCACCAAAGTCCTAGACACACTGGGGTGAGTGGGGGAGCATGTGGGACAGCCATACCAGGAGACACTACAACAGTCAGTGGATCTGGTGAGATGGAAGACAAGAAGGCTTAAATAGTTTGAGATGCTGGTGAGTTTTCACACAACTCAGAGATAATTTATTTAAAATCCTGAAAGAGCACCTGCTGACTAGCAATCGCCTGCCTCCTTGCTTTCCGGAAAATTGCAATGGAGCTATTCACCAACCCTATACAACTACAAATACTCTAGGAGAGAAGATACCAGTGTGAATGTTGTATGCCTCCAGTGTCAGTCATTTTCACATCCTTTTAATTAAAGAACACCCCACCCACCAAGTAGATGCGTCATCATAGGCCCCGTATTTCACACTGGTTAGGGGCTGTATTAGTGTACCTCTCATTGCGAAGGGGAACTCTTTTGACCCTATGTGTTAGTGTTCTGATGGCGATGTGCCCTAAAGGATAGCCAGAGGGGATAAAGGTGAAAATAAAGGTAACTACCTATAGATTAAAATTTGATTTTATTTGTTCCTCCCATGTATAGGATTGAAAAACAAGACTGCCGTAGAATAATTCGAACATGCTTATGAGGTCGACATGATTCAACCCTAGACGTATTGCCCTCAAAACGCTCAAAACGTCATGGGTTTTCTTAAGGACAGTAGCTTCCTCTATTTCGATCTCCTAATTGTGATAATTTATCAGGTTTCCATCAATATCTACGGTTTTTAAACGATGATGCTAGGAAATGTAATTCAATGGATTGGTCAGCTGTTCACCATTTCAAGAAGGGAGTAATTCACACATGGTGTTAAGTTACCAGGACCTTTAGTATTTTATTTTAACGTGTCCGTTACTAATCCCTTAGTGATTACACAGCACACAGAAAAAGTTAAATAAAATGTGCAATACCCTATTCTTGCACTGATGTCTCTCTCATTTTATGATGTTGTTTCTTTACCTTATTTATGGTCTCTAATCTTCCTAACACAAGTGCCTGGGAACCTTCCCCCTAAGTAGATGATATTTAGTAAAGTAGCAAAGAGCGTATGTATTTTAATCCTTGAAACATTCGAAGCTTTCTGACGTATCATTTAATTAAAAGGGCAAAGTGATACTGTTGAACTTAAAGTGCTAGGGGTTTAGGTATAAGCCCCTATCACCACAAGAACGTCACCTTTTGTGACGTTCCTGGGGTAATAGGGGCCTTGCCTTATGTACAAGGCAGTGTTAAGCCACTTACTGTGGCTTTATACTGCCTTGTACATAAGGCACCCTTTCCATCTATGTTTAGCGTGAAAGGGGGGTGTGCTGGGTGTTCCACAACAACACCCATTAAAATTGAAGCTGTCCCCTATGTACAAGGGTGGCGTACATGGGAGACAGCTCTAAAATTAGGACCAGGAAAATCCTGGTTTTAAGTTGGCAAAACGAGGAGAAATGCATTATTTCTCCTCGTTTTTGCTTTTCCATGTGTGCTGCCTTCTGAAACACACATGGGAAAAGCTAAATGCCTTGTTTGTTTATGTATAGGAAGGTGTCCCTTCCTGTACATAAACAAACCTTTTTAAAAAATGCCATTTTGTAACTTTCATGTGTACTGCACACATGAAAGTTACAAAATGGCATTTTAGGATTGTTTATGTGCAGGAAGGGACACCTTCCTACACATAACCAATCCTCCCCTGCACACAGATACCCTTGCACTCTGGTGCATGGGTGCCTCTGTTTGCTCTAAGTTGTTAAACTTACGCCATCACAGGGGGAAATGCAAGGCTGCACCGCATTCTTGTAAATATGATGCAGCCTTGCCTTTCCGAAGTGGCGGAGCGTGTTGCTTAAACCCAGGAGACTATTGACACGCTCCGCCACTTCATTGTACATATCCCCCTTAGTCTTTTCGAAGATAGGCATTCTCTGACACCAAAAACACACATCTGGAAGTGCCAATAGCTCACAAGCATACAGGATAGGCAGTTAATTAATTCAAATAATGCTGTTAATTAAAGAGGGTATTTTGTAGTGAAAAGCGGCAATGCAGAATGTCTCTGATATAAATTGGTCCAGATTACTCAATTTTCAAGAACTCTTGCCAATATTGCGCATTCCCGTAGAAACGCTTTGTGCTGTGGGCATCATGTTGTTATGTGCTAGGTTATGTGGTTGTTTGGCAACCTTTTATGTGCTTTAATGCGCCACCGACTATTGTTGTTTGGCAACCTTGTTAAATGTGGAAAACTCTGACGCTATAATGTTTGACATTACAGTGCTTTATTGATATTGTTATAAAGATGAGACGGACAGAAGTGGAAGGATGAAGTATTTATTAAGTTCAGGAGGGCCCACGGGGATACAGCTGGGGCAAAGTAGAGTGGGGAGAAGGTGAGGGAAAATGCCGGGGACGCTAGGGTGACGTCACTTAAATACAAATTACTAACATTCCAAAGTGGAATGCATGACGTGAGTACATGAACATAAATAACGCACTATAACCAGAGAGTAAGGTCGCCGAGAAGGACCAACATTATTAAATCACAACATCTCCCTTCTTTACACATTGAAGAGAACAATTAATCTTGAACAAAGTCATCGTAACGTTTAGGCATTCTAATTTGCCTACCACTTCTGGTCTGAGTGATTACGCCACCCAGTCTAGGAACACTTGTCGGGTCACTGTCCAGTCTGGTCTGAGTAACTATACTGACCAGTCTAGAAACACTTGCAGGGGCACTGTCCATCTGCCTCCTGCTGTGACTCCTGTCTAGGTTGCTAGCCATCTGCCATACTTCCAATATTTGATGTGTTACAACCTTCCCCCTCTTCAGCAGAATGATGTCTATCAGAAACATCATCCCATTCTAGGATACTCTCATTAGCACTATCTTCCTCTGCTCCTCTTCCATTCATGATGATCTTCTCTTGTCCTCTTTTTAGTTTCACCACATCATCTTTGCTTCGCCACTCCTTTCCTTCTAGATATACTGCTGCTCTGGAAGCATCTTGCACTTGTACTGGATTGCTGTAGGTTGACTCTCCTTTTGCCACCATGAACGGTTTCTTTGCTATCACCCAATCTCCACGTTCTTTCTCTTTTACTTTTATTTTGTTGACTTGATCAGAATATCTTTTGGTCTTTTCCTGTTTGCTCATAATGCCTTCTCTGACTTGTAGCTCACAATCCTTTATTTTTTCAGCTCTTCCCTTTTTCCTATACCAATTGTTAAATTTTGGTGTAAGCACAGCATTGCATTCTCTTCCCCTCATTAAGAAAAACTGGGTGAACTTGGTTGTCTCATTTGGTGTGTTGTTGTAAGTGTTTATCTTTTCTCGGATGCTGTCCTTCACATTCAACTTTGATGCGATGGCCAATTGTATTCCTTCTTTTATGAATTTATTCATTCTCTCTACTTGACTGTTAATCTTTGGGCTATACAGGGGTGTTTTTTCCTGCTTGATGCCAGCTACGTCAAAAAATTCAGTAATTTGTTTAGATACCAATTGTGTTCCATTGTCGGAAACAACTATTTTAGGTTGTCCTTCCATTGTAAACGCTTTCCTGAAGAACTTTATCACCTGTTCCGTAGTAGTTGACAGCACAAATTTATAATGTACCCACTTGGAGTAGTAGTCTGTCATAACTACGATATATTTGCAGTCTTCGCTCAATCCGTGAAATTGTCCTGCGAAGTCAACAGCTACCTTTTGCCATGGTCCTTCGGGAATTTCCACTATTTGTAATTCTCCTTTGCGTATTTTCCAATGCTTGTCAGCCTTGAGGCATGCCTCACACCTGTCGATGAAGTTATTCACTTCTTGATGCATTCCAGGCCACCAGTAGTGTTTTCTGACAATGTTTTTTGTTGCACTACTTCCGGGGTGTCCCTTGTGAGCTAACCTTATTATTTTCTCTCTCAAAATTGCCGGTGGAATAAATTGGTCGCATCTCTTTAGGAATCCATTTTCTATTGTCAGCTCATCGCTTTCTTGTTGATAGCTTTTGTACTCATTCTACAGATTCCTGATAGGGGGCCACTTTGACTTCAAGTAGTCCATTACCTTACTTACTGTCTTATCTTTTTCCAATCCTTCTTTCCACTCTGTTTCTGTCACGGACCCATTGTTAGCCTTCCATGCATCTACCCATGCCACTACACATTCCACATCGTCCATTGATTCATTATCCTGGTTGTCCATAGGCAGACGAGACAGACAGTCGGCCCTGCTGTTGAGACTTCCTTTTATGTGTCTGATACTGAATGTGTACTCTTGGAGTTTGGACAACAGCCTAATCAATCTTGAGCTTGCTCTTCTGGTTCCACGACCTTCTCCGTACATCATATACACTAATGGCTTGTGGTCTGTCACAACTTCAAATCTTTAACCCCTTAGGTAGTTCTTTAGTTTATGCACAGCCCAGACACAGGCATTTGCCTCCCGCTCAAATGAGCTGTAATGTTTCTCTGTTTCACTTAGTCTCATTGATATAAACGCAATAGTGTTCTCTTGATCTCCTTTTACTTGACAAAATACTGCTCCTATACCTTTGGTACTCGCATCCACTGTGATTACGTTCTCCAGTATAGGGTTGTATGCCTTCAGAGCAGGGGCTTCAGCGATCTCTTTTTTTATTTTATTAAATGCCAATTCTTGCTCACTGGACCAAACATAGCTCACATTTTTTCATAGGATTTTCCTTAGTAGTTCTACTTTGTCTGCATATCCCTTTATGAATTTTGAGTAGTACTCACTGAGTCCAAGCAATGATTTCAAGGTTTCCTTATCTTTCGGTTCTGGTGCCTCTCTGATTGCTTGGACCAGGTCATCCTTTGGTGTTATTCCATCGGAAGATAACACATGTCCAAAGTATTCTATTTTCTCCTTCATGAATTTACATTTTTCCTTTGACACTGCCATTCCCTTGTTCCTTAGGATGCCTATTACTTTGCCTAGTACTCTTATGTGTTCTTGCTCCGTTTCAGTATGTATCAGGATATCATCCCGGAATGCCTTTACTCCTCTGACCTCACCAAACAGGATGTCTATTAACTTCTGGAACACGCCAGACGAGGATGTTAGACCGAAAAGTAATCTTACATACCTGTAAGCACCAAATGGTGTTATGAATGTTGTGAGCTTTTTTGAGTCTTCAGACAACATGACTGATGATATGCAGCTCTTAGGTCGATTAGGGTGAAGTATTTTGATCCAGCTACAGATTGCAGGATTTCTTGTATCATTGGGAGTGGATGGCAGTTCACCAAAATGTTTTTGTTTAAAGATCTGAGATCCACACACAGCCTTATCTCCCCTGTTTTCATTTTCTTTGAGACCACTATTGCGGATACCCACTCAGATGCATCTGTTTCCTCTATCAATCCTTCCTTGCACAATTTTGCTAGCACCTCCTTTAGCTCTTCTCTGATTGACAGTGGAATTGCTCTCACTTTGTGTTTGATGGGTTCTGCGTCTTCCTTCAATTTTATTTCGTGTATAAATCCTTTTACACACCCTATCACATCCTTAAAGACTTCGTTGTACTTATCCATTACTTCTTCTACTCCTACCTGATGCTCCTCCACACATCTGGTATTAATGAAATCTTCTCTTAGTATAATTGGTTCCTTAGCACCTGGTTGAAGAATCACACCTAATTTTGCTAAGTCCTTCCATCCTACTAGGATTCTGCCCTTCACTGCTACATATATCTTAGTCTTTATTTCTCTGCCTTTGAACATTAAGGTGTCCCAGAAATAACCCATCATTTCTATATCCTTTTCCACAAATGTTTTCGGGTTTACATCAGTATCATGTAGTGTTACATCCTGCCATTTTTATTCAAATAATTTGTCCGATATAATTGTTATAGGTGACCCTGAATCAGCAGTGAACTGTAATTCTACATCTCCTATTTTTACATCACCTATTGGCCCCTTTATCTTTCCATTCACCATCTCTACATATAGTACAATTTTATCACACATTTCTTCATCAAAATCCCCCACTGTATTCACCTTCACATTTTCATTAGGTTTCTTTGTTTTACATAGCGCAGTATAGTGACCATACCTTTTACATTTCGCACATTTTTTGTTAATGGCGGGACATGTTCTGCAATCTGCTAGATGTTCCTGCGACCCACATCTGAAACAACTCAAATTTCTACTTCCTATCTTCTTGTCCCCCTAAATTTTCTGAAAACTTTTTCGGTCACTTTTCTTCTTTTCCTGTAAGTAGAACACATTATCATTACTATTGCTGCCTGACAACACTTTAGTAGTAACTAACGACCTTTCTATTTCTTTAGCGATGTCTGTACATGTTGCAGTGGGGGGTTTCTGCATGTCAACAACCTCTCTTGCACCTTTTTAGAATCCCACCCTAGTAGCCATTGTTATAAAGATGAGACGGACAGAAGTGGAAGGATGAAGTATTTATTAAGTACAGGAGGGCCCACGGGTATACAGCTGGGGCAAAGTAGAGTTGGGAGAAGGTGAGGGAAAATGCCGGGGACGCTAGGGTGACGTCACTTAAATACACATTACTAACATTCCAAAGTGGAATGCATGACGTGAGTACATGAACATAAATAACGCACTATAACCAGAGAGTAAGGTCGCCGAGAAGGACCAACATTATTAAATCACAACAGATATGTAAAGAAAAAAGTTTTCAGCCATGCATAATTTTATTGTCAATGAGAATTGGGATCCTCGTGAAGGGTTTTCAAAGTTTCATTACATTATATAATGTTGATGACATCCTGAAAAAAGCCAGTAAGCCTGAGTATATTGTGATTCTAGTGGATAGAATTTAAAGGCTAGGGCTGCTGATGTGCACGGTAAAAGAGATGCCGCCAGGGCAAAAGGTTCAGGGCCTCATTTATGAGAAGTGATGCATCGCTGCGTGAAAGCAGCAATGCATCACTTCTCAGTGCGCCCTCCTTGTGACATTGAAGTAATCAGGGTTCCCAAGGCCTACATGCTCCGAAGATAACCCACTTACATTCAAGAACTGTTGGCACGGAAACTGTAAAAGTCAAATAACAAGTTTATTAAGACCCCATGGGGTGGTGGTACACTCATACAGCACCCTTCGGTAATGCAAGAGGTATCACACCGAACATCGGTGTGACCCTTTCTTTTATATGATTCTACAGGTAATAAAACGTACACGCGGCACAAAGTTGCAGAACATTATGTACATATAAGGGCATATTTTGGAATACTGCCAGCTCATTGGAGGGTTTCAAACCCACTGGTCAGTTTGCGGCACATTCCTGAGGAGTGACTGGTCAGTGTGAACTGCGCATGTGTGAGCTTGACCAATACTAAAAATAGCCTGTTGCTGGGCAGACTCGAGTGGTCAATGGAACGGACAAAGGACTAAAGGGCACGCCGGCCACGAGGCCGCTCATGATCTAAGATGGCCGCCAACACATACAAAATGGCGTTTCTACGTATAGCTAATTTAAGCGGGAATCGTGTAGCAAAGCTAAGCGCTAACCCAGCCATCGTCAAAATACGACAGACGACCCTTTTAGCGTTTAGCTGAAGCTACCTCATAGTGGACATAGTCAGGGTGTTCATCTTCTATGTCAATTAGCATTATTTGTGTTACTTCTTTATGAAGCATCATTTTGTCATGAGCAAGAGCTCGTCTCGATGGTACACAAACTTACAAACACATAGAACAAAAAACTGGGCCACACTGGATACATAAGCAAATGGAAAACAGAATTCCCACAATAACACATAGAATCGTTAACAGTTTCCATCCCCAGGTGGTGAGTGTTGACCAGAACCATCCTGACAGAGTCCAAGTACCATTATCTGGATGTATTTCAGCCGCTATCTTATGTAGTTTAGTGATAGCATCATATACAGATGGTGAATTATCAGGTATGTAAACGCAACAGCTACTTCCGATGATTCTACATGCCCCCCCACGATCAGCTAACACTACATCCAGAACCATCCGATTCTGAAGCGCAACAATTCTAGAAATCTGTACTTCTTCAGTGATATTTCCAAGTGCAATTGCGGTATCATTAGCCACAGCCTCAACAACACGAGTTAGTCGTCGGATCTTTCGACTGTTCAAAGCTGCCCCAACGAAAGAGAACAAACCCAAATTGAAGTCCACATATTGTTGCAAGGTAGTGTCCGTTTGATCAACATCGTCCAAGACAAGGGAGCGTTTATCACGATTTAAAACAAAGTCGTGATAGAGGATGTAGTTGTTGTGATACATTGGTGGGGCAATGAATACAGGCGGCAATACAAAAGACACATAGCAAGTGCCTGAGCATCCCAAAGGAAGCTGATGATAACCCTTCGTTCCACAGATGAAGTAAGTATTTCGGGAGGTGACAAACGATATACCAGTAGGACTATCAAACGTGAGTGTGGTGTTACATTCACTTCTCCCAACAGAAATTACACCTTTATTACGTATACATAGGTCTGCTTTGGTAGCGATAACGTTGATAACATGTGCATTCGATACATTGACATTTCGCTGGTTGCTATACATTCGTGAAGCAGACACATTGTCAGGGCGGTACTCCTCATATTCAAATCGAGTACCCTCAGCTTGAGGATACCCATCCCGATCATGATGACACAATTTATTTAAACGGAAAAGCACTCCCCCTTTTGTGGGCCATCTCAAAGTAAAGAGGAGAGTATAAAATGCATTACAGGATCCATTATGTGAAAACGGGAGAGGGATGAGTGGAGTACCCCCTTTCTTCTGATGCCCAGGCAACATCCCGCACACCCAGCAATTTGAAGTATTTGTCATATTGTGTGTATGATGTAAGATCTGAATAAAACTATTGTTCAGATAAGTCTGTCGGTGCCGTTCTTCATGATAAGGCAGGGTGAAATGGAAATGTTCAGATGGAGCCGGGGTAGTCGGCAGCAAATGTTCACGTGCAGGTACCACAAGTTCGACTACCCAGGCTATTACCGCAATCACTACAATAGTCATGACAAAGAGAATGGCACCCAAGAGTCTCTTATCTCGTGCTGCTGATAATGCCATAGTTCTGAAAACCTTTGCTGAGTCTCAAATAGTTCGATTTAGTCACAAAGTTTCACATACACATGCGTGTATACCTAAAAAAGAAAAATGTGGTGCTGAACTCCGAGGTAGCCGTTGTTTTCTTCTCCGGGCCAAGACGGGTGTCGCTACACTGGCAGAACTGATCCCCCCCCCTTGGAATTCCCGGTTTCCGTTTCACAAACCTGGAGCGGTAACCAACCAGTCATTAAAAATACAAAAATCTTCTTATCGAGGACGCAAGTTATAGCGTTCTCGTCCGGCAACAGTGTGGTCCGGGAAGGCTCCCTCAACTTCGGCCGGCGTCACAGCTGGGCTCTTTTCTTTCTCCAAGATCTCTTTGTAGTCGGTCAGCACAGCAGGAGTCACCAGGTCCGGAGAGACACGGCGGCAGTGTGTCGAATGCACCCACCGCTTCCTGTTGGTCACTCGTACAGCGGTTCGGGTTGCAAGGAGGACCTGTTCGGGACCCTTCCACCTGGGCTCCAAACTGCTTGCTCTTTCAAACGACCGAATCATAACGTAGTCCCCAGGACGGAGATCATGGCCTTCTCCCGTAGAGTTGTCAGGGAGCGCTTCTCGAACCTGTTGATGAATAGAGAGTAAATTATTTGTTAATCGTGCCAAAAAATCATTCATCATAACACAAGGCACATCATGTATTAGTCGCGGCTTAGGCACCCCCCAAATGTTCATGGGGCGCCCAAACACCACCTCATAAGGCGTAAGGCCAGTTCGTGAATGGGGTACTGATCTAAGAGAGAGTAGCGCTAGCGGCAAAGCATCTGGCCACTTCAATGATGTAGACGCCACAATTTTGGCCAGTTTCAGTTTCAACGTAGCATTGTACCGCTCGACCAAACCTGCTGACTGAGGGTGGAATACAGCGTGGAACTTCTGCTGAATCCCTAACCCCTTCAGTACATATTCCACAATCTTCCCAACAAAATGAGGCCCATTATCGCTCCACAGAAATTTACAAACTCCAAAGCGAGGAAAGAATTCCTTAAGCAACACCTTAGCTGTTGTCAAAGCCGTATTGTCTTTCGTGGGGAAGGCCTCAACCCATTTGCTAAAGGCACATACCACCACTAGGACGTACTTCAGGTTGTTGCAACGCTCGAGTTGGATGTAATCCATCTGGAGCACCTCGAATGGCGCAGAAGGTGGAACGAACCCTCCTTTCGGAGTATGGGTCCCCTTTCCGGGATTGTGTTGTAAACAAACCAGGCAGGTCTGCACTACTCTCTTCGCAGTATTAGCAATCTCGGGATGTTCCCAAACTCGTGTTAAAAGCCGAGTGATTGCAAGAGCTCCGACATGCGCCAGTCCATGTGTCATCTGGACCATCGCCTGCAAGTAAGCCGCAGGCAATTTCCACTTCTCCATGTCTTTGCTCCTCCAACACCCCTCGTCATCTAGTACCCCATCTGCTGCCCATGCCGCAAGTTCAGATTCAGTAGCTGATTTTTGAATATCCAATATTTCTGCTCTAGCATCACTCCATCGCTCAGCCTGTGATTGTATCACGTACATGGGGGAGCTAGTTCGGGACATAGCCGTTTGTCTTGCTATACTGTCTGCAAAGGCATTTCCTTGACCCACTTTATCCGTGATCTTTTTGTGGGCACTGCATTTTACTATCGCTACTTTCTTTGGGCCTAGCAGCGCATTTAGGAGATCACGCACTAGTTCTCCGTGCATAATGTGCTCTCCGTGAGATGTCAAAAACCCACGTTCTCTCCAGAGTAGCCCAAAGTCATGTGCCACTCCGAAGGCGTACCGGCTGTCCGTGTATATGTTCACACATAAACCAGCACTCAGTTCGCAGGCTCTTGTTAAGGCTATCAGCTCTGCTGCCTGAGCCGACTTTTGTGGTATCCTAGCTGTTTCTACCACTGTCTTAAGTGTCGTGATCGCATAAGCTGCGGAAGTCGTACCATCTGGCAGCCTTAAACACGATCCATCAACCCACAGTTCCCCATCCACATCTGGAAGTGGGACATCCTGTAAGTCGACACGACCCTTTGTCTGTTCCTCGGTCAGGAAAACACAATTGTGATGTTTTTCTTCCTGACCCTCCTCGGCCGGATAGGGCAATAAAGTGGCAGGGTTCAAAGTAGCGCATCTTTTCAGTGTAATATGTGGCGCCAAAAGTGTCAGCTCATATCCTGTTAGCCGTGCACTCGTAAGGTATTGGGTCTTTGTTTGGTTTAGCAGGGCATCTACTGCGTGTGGAACTAACACCAACAGTTTGTGTGATAACACTATTCCCTCACTCTGTCGTATGGCCACTGCTGTTGCTGCTACCGCTCGAAAACACCCCGGCAACCCTCGTGCTACAGGATCCAGAATGGCAGAGAAGTATGCACATGGTCTCTGCTTATCCCCGTGTAATTGCACTAACACTGACAACGCGCACCCATCATTCTCATGCACGTACAATGTGAAAAGTTTCGTGTAGTCTGGTGTGCCTAACACGGGTGCGGAACAAAGGGCCTGCCTCAACTGTTCAAAAGCCTTCTGACATTCATCTGTCCACTCAAGGGGCATTGGTGTGGCTTTGGACAGTAACGCCAGCAACGGTTTTATGATATGTGAAAACCCCATAATCCATTGTCTGCAGAAAGACGTCAACCCTATGAAGGCACGCACATCTCTCTGCGTGCGGGGGACTGGTGTGTCTAAAATTGCTTGAATTCGATCAGATGTTAATGCACGCCCCTCCTTAGACAACAGATGACCGAGGTAGGTCACCTGAGGTCTACAGTATTGAAGCTTTTTCTTCGAAACCTTATGATTGTTCTGTGCCAAAAAGGAAAGCAACGCAAGTGTACTCTGTTCACATTGTGCATAAGAGTCAGCAGCAAGCAGAAGGTCATCCACGTACTGGATGAGAGCAACGCCAGACTGCAATTTAAAGGAATCCAACTGCCTTTTCAAAGCCTGGCTATAGATGCTAGGACTTTCAGTATATCCTTGGGGAACACGACAAAATCTATACGATTTATTATTTAGCGTAAAGCCAAACAGGTATCTGCTATCAGGATGAACAGGGATGGAAAATAACGCATTCTTTAAATCAATTACACTAAACGTGGTGGCCGTTGGTGGAACCAAAGTAAGCAAGGTCGTAATATCGGACACCACCGGGTATTGAGGAATGACAATTTTGTTGATCTCTCGCAAATCAATAATAAAGCGATAGATTTTGCCGTCAGTATCTCTCTTAAGGATCGGAAGAATAGGGCTGTTGCAAACATTATAAGGGACCTCCTCCACAACCCCTGCAGAAATCAAATCCTGAACAATATGTGTCAATGCAATTTCACCTTCTCTCGAAATCTTATATTGTGGCACTCGTGGTAGAGGGGCCCCCTCCTTAACAGTAATATGTATCGGTGGAATACGCATCTCTCCCACATCCGTATCTGAGGTTGCCCATAACGTATGCGGTAGAGAGGCCAAAGCTGAAATATCTGAGATGGCGTAAAACCTGTCGGGGTCAGGATAATTGTCATTCAGGATAACCCGCACTCCCTCAGGAGCGCAACGTATTGTTGCTCGAAAATATTTGAGCAAGTCAATACCCAGGATATTGTCAGGAGTATGGGGTGATAACAAGAATTGACCAAAACTAAAATATTTGTCAAGACATAGTGCAAGGGGCTTGGACAATGGGCTGGGGGAGGGTGTGCCATCAAACCCTACACATGTAATCATTTCGCCAGACAGGGGAGCCCTCGGAACCAAGTTTTTCGACAAAGCGCTACGTGTAGCTCCTGTATCGACTAGAAATTGATCAGTAGAACCCAGAATACCCGCTGTTACATATGGACCCTGCTGATCTACCGGCACTTCAACTGATTCCTTACCCCATCCTACGCAGTCCTATGCATGCACATAATCCTGGTGTTCCACATTCTCTCCCTCCAAAATCTGATATTGATTCCGCCTATCAAACATGTTTCGTTCATCCTGGCCACGGCCCCTCATCTCAACCTTTCCACGATCACTTCCGCCACCTCTCGCTCCCGTATAACCTCCTCTTGACCTTCCGCCTCCTCGACCACGCTGACTACGCTGCTCACGGAGTACCGGACAATCTTCGGCCCAATGCCCAAACTCCTTACAATAAGCACACTGATCTTCCGCTATGTCCGTACGACCATACGACGTATTTCCTCCACCCCGTCTACCTCTATCATTCCCTCTACCCTGTGTTCCCCGAACCTGCGCCAACATCACCTTCGTTTTCAATTCCTTCGCCTTTTTCTCTACACTTTCTTTAGCCTCCAATTCCTGCCGCTCATAGTACTGAGCCATAGTTAACAAAGACGCTGGGGTCGCCGTGGCCCAGGAACTTTCACTCGACTTCAATCTTTTTGCAATCTCCGGTAGGAGATTAGCCACATACTTATCTACAAACAAATGCCGACCCGTATCGTCTGTCAAAGATTGACCACTGTAATCATGAAATGCCTCCTCAAAGCGTGTAAAGAAATCTGAGACCGTTTCATCGGGTTTCTGTTTGCACAACGTCAACATAGTCCAATCAATCTTTTTAGAGGGAACAAGCGTCTTTAATTTAGTCAGAATAGCTGCCGGGAGATCTAGAATTAACTAACAAGGCTTACATGCTGGTTCCCTGTCTAAATCTGCAGCATTAATTTCTTTCCAGGTGCCCCCCAATGTCGTTTCATCATTATTTTTACGAATTTGTCTCCACATATCAGGTGGTAGAATTAACCCAAAAAACAAATCTATATCCACAAGAGTCATCACACAAGACGAAATAGCCCCTTCCACCCCTTCATAAAATGCCGCCGGGTTTTTTCGAAGGTCAGGTAAAGAGTTTTTCAAAGCCATAACATCTGCTCTATTCCAAGGCGTATATACCCAGTTATATACAAAATACCCTTTCACATCCTTCGATGATTTATCATCATCTGTACCTTCCCCTTTTGGTGGAACATACAAAGGCGCGGCTTCACGCATAGGCATAACATGCAATGCAAAACTCTTATCTGGACCCCGGAGAGAACACTCCTTAATCTGCCCATTATTTTCCGATTCGGACTCCTTTTGCCTCCTTTTCCGCTCCTCCCGCAATCCAGTAGTCTCGTCTCGCAGCTGGATCAGTTGCTTGAATAGGTCGTCAACATCTGCAAGATCAAATACACCTTTAACCAAATTCTCACGATACACTGACAAGGATTTAGGTTCTAACGTGTCTGAAAGTTCACGATACGAGGCAACCACTTCATCCGCCAAACTAGACAGAAAATACATTAATTCAAGATCTGACCACGCCCTCTTCTCCACAAGCAACTGATCCTGAGAAACACATTTCTTATTCACTTTACGAGCCCAACTACGTAAATGCGCGGAACTCTCTGTGGTAAACCTGAGAGCAGTTATACCCTTCTTTTCCGACTTATCCTGCCCATCATCACCCGAATCTTCAGCTGGAGCCATTGGCGAAACATACGGAGGCGGTGACCGATCTAGCAATGAAAAATCATCAATTTCATTATTAAGGACAGGATAAAGCGGTCGAGGAATAGGGAATTGACCCGTCGTTTGCAATTTATGTTCCCGTTCCTCCCTCTCTCTTTTCTCCTAAGCCTCTTTTTCCTCAAGCTGTAAAGCCTTATCCCGAGCAGCCTTGCGCTGCTCTTTGTCCGCCAAGGCAACTTCACGTTTCATTCGCTCACGCACCGCTTTCTCCCACATTCGCACACAATCAAACATGTTTTGTCTAGACCTGCGTTGAAACAAACATTGCTCTACAAACTGTACTTTACGTAAATCGAACGACCCATGTAGAGGCCATTGCAATTCAGGATCGGCCTTTGTATACTTATGCCATAATTTGCTGTACATAATAGGGGGAAGGCCATGTTTAATATACATTTCGCGATTTGGTGTTCCCTCTGGGGGAGCCGGCTGTGATTCCGCTAACCTAATTGTGGTACCAATTCCAAGACAACACATCCCTCGAAGTGTGCTAAAAACAGGCATGTTCAAAAAAGTATCACGAAAGCGTGACACCGTATAAAAAAGGCACTTACAGTACTTCACACAAATGTGCCGCTCAAAGGGAAAAAAAAAGTTAGAGAAACATCTCTACATGCCTGCCTATGTGAAGTGCACTGCACATATAAGTTCAAAGTTCACAAATTCACAAATTCACAAATGTTAGCTAACTCAAATCAAAGTCATAGGTCATAATTCGGCAAGCGTCCAAGGACTGCCTTACCGATCACAAAATCATAGAACTTCAGTAAGCGTCCGCAGACTACCTTAGCGATCACAAATCTTACCCGAATTCTCAAAGGTCCAGGTTCCAACTGCCAAGGTCTTGTAAGCCAAATCAGCCTAATGGCACTTTCTCAGCAACGCAGACACTCGAAAACTCAGTCGGAGACCGGCGCCACCTGGAAGGTCAGATCGGAAGGGAAGGAAGAAACACCGTGGCAGCCAAGACTCGGGTCACTCGTGGCAGCGCGCGTCCATGGCGAGTTTTCAAGCCTTCGTCACGACCTCTCCTTCGGGCATCCGAGTCGCCGATGAGTCCCTTCGTGGTCGCCAATTTGAAGTAATCAGGGTTCCCAAGGCCTACATGCTCCGAAGATAACCCACTTACATTCAAGAACTGTTGGCACGGAAACTGTAAAAGTCAAATAACAAGTTTATTAAGACCCCATGGGGTGGTGGTACACTCATACAGCACCCTTCGGTAATGCAAGAGGTATCACACCGAACATCGGTGTGACCCTTTCTTTTATATTATTCTACAGGTAATAAAACGTACACGCGGCACAAAGTTGCAGAACATTATGTACATATAAGGGCATATTTTGGAATACTGCCAGCTCATTGGAGGGTTTCAAACCCACTGGTCAGTTTGCGGCACATTCCTGAGGAGTGACTGGTCAGTGTGAACTGCGCATGTGTGAGCTTGACCAATACTAAAAATAGCCTGTTGCTGGGCAGACTCGAGTGGTCAATGGAACGGACAAAGGACTAAAGGGCACGCCGGCCACGAGGCCGCTCATGATCTAAGATGGCCGCCAACACATACAAAATGGCGTTTCTACGTATAGCTAATTTAAGCGGGAATCGTGTAGCAAAGCTAAGCGCTAACCCAGCCATCGTCAAAATACGACAACATGATGGATGCGTCATATTTACTGTATGACATGTCATCCGGCAAGGTGTTACAGATACGTCAGTATTCCTGACGTATCTGTAGGCACAAAAGTGACGCACTGCTGGAGTGTGCCACAAAAGTGACGCAACTCCAGCAATGTGTCCTTTCACATGGGGCAAGCCCCATGTGAAAGGGCTTGCATCAATCTTATGCCTGCTGTGAGGCAGGCATAAGATTGGCGCAGTGAAATTTCATAGATCTCACTTCATCACTTCAACAAGCATTAATTGCATGGGAATGCCCCCCTGCATACATTATACCTGACGTAGGTATATTGTAGTGCAGGGTTTTCAAAGTGAGGCATCTGGTTTTTTTAACTCTTTATTCACAGCTGTATCATCAGAAACATGACAGTGCAATAAACTTCTTCAGTACATCAGCTGGTATTTTCCAATTGTTCTCCCAACCATAACAGCCCACTTTGCCAGTTTTATTCCCAACCATAGAACCATCGGTAATACAGTTAGTCCAATTACGTTTTGCAACGCATCTCTTCCCCATATCTGTATTCGCACTCTATACTTTCGTGGGATCAAACAAAGGGCTAACTCATCTTCCCTCAGCCCGTCCCTCCCACTCCCCCCGTCCATCCCCTCCCTCTCCATCTCCTGGCGGTCCATGCAACTCTCGTCGTCTAAGCCCGGTCTGTACTGGCTTTCGTGTAACAGAATAAGTGCTGTATCCTGGCATATCGTACGACCTGAGGGGGCCATCAGATCCTACCTAAACAGTCCCCTACTCCTCCCTCCTAACCCTGAGAGCCGTGTCCCGGTGCCCGGGCCAGGTCTATATCTTCAAGTGCTATGAGCATGACCTCGCAGTCTTGGTATATGGGGTACGTTCTGTGGCCCCACATTTCTTCCTTCCTAAGAGCCGCCCCCTCTACCCGACCCCATTTCAGTACCTCTGTTGGCCATAAGTGTGTTCGTGGTGCCCTAGGAGATTTCCACCTCATTGTTATCGCCCGTATTGCCAGTAAGAGAGCTAAGTCCAACAATTTCAGTTGGGCTTTCAGTGGTTTAGGCCGTCTGCGCAGCCCTAGCAAGCAGTGCAGTGCCTCAATCGGCACCGGCAGGGTCGTGACCGTATGTAGCACCTGGCATACCGCCAACCAATACTCGCGAAGTTTTGAGCAAGCCCAGATCATGTGGAGGAACCCAGCCTCATCCTCCCCACAGCGTGGACATCTATGGGGGGCATCCGGGAACATCAAGTGTAGTCGTTTAGGGGTTAGGTATGCTCTGTGTAAAACCATCACATGTATAAATCTGAACCTACCGTTGCGTGATACCCTCCGGGGATGTTCCAGCGCCGTGCGCCATTCTTTCTCCGTCGTTATTCTATCCATGTCCCGCTCCCAAGTGTGTTTCAGTGTTGTGATTTGAATCGCGGCGTGTGCCCTGATGCCCGTGTACAGCCAATGTACCAGGTGACCCCCTGAGCCCATGTAGTATAGTAGGTGGACTAATTCATGTTGTGGGGTTGAAGACGTTGCGGTGCCCATTTGTGGTGTATGAAATGTGTGACGGTGGCATGAAGTAAGTACAACTGTGGGGGAGCACCAGTGGCCTGCCAGAAGGCGTCGTGATCCAACAAGTTGCCATCTCCGAAAAAGGCACCCACCTCAAGCACACCAGCCTTCTGCCAGAGGCGCATTGCTCTACTAGTAAGACTACCCTGTGGTGTCGGGATTCCCATCAGAGGGATATTATCCGCATACGCCACTGTCGGGCTGTATACGCTAGGGTTTTCCGCCAGCATACCAAAGCCGTGCGGAGGAGCGTATTGCAGTCTGCGGGGATGTGGCTCCGTGGGAGTAGCCATGTGTGTAGTTCACCCCGGTTCAGCCTCTCAGGCGTGTAGTCTATTTCATATAGGTTCCTTCCTGCCGTCCAGTAGGAGAGTCATTGAAGCTGACTAGCAAGGTAATAACCTTTGAAATCTGGGGCCCCCAGCCCTCCATCTCTAGTCCCTAATTGTAGCTTACGGAGGCCTATCCGGGGTCTCCCAACCCCCCATATTAAAATAACTAGGAGTGTATTAAGTGTGTCAAAAAGGGACTGAGGCAGACTAACAGGGAGATTAACAAAGAAGTATAGTATTCGGGGGAGCATCACCATTTTGGAAATTGCGATCCTGCCCACGACTGATAGTGACAACGCAGTCCAGAATTCCACCGAACTGTGGAGCTGCGTAATATCCCTCTTGATATTCCTGTCTATCTGGACCTCTTGTGTCCTGAACACCTGGATCCCCAGGTACTTAAACATAATCAAAGCTATTGGGATAAGATGGACCCCAAAGGGAATGGGACCTGGATTTTGGATATACCGAAAATAAAAGCCGGTGGACTTATCCGGGTTAATGGTTAGGCCTGAGACCTCTGCAAAGTGGTCAAATATGTCATAGATTGCAGTGTGATCAGCCCCTAGGTCTTGTAGGTATAATAGGATATCGTCCGCGTAGATCTATATCAGGTCGTATGTACCTCTATTCGGTATGCCTCTTAGTCCTTCCTTCTTTACGCAGGGCTATGGTCAGGGGTTCTAGAGCAAGAACAAATAGCATTGGGGGCAGGGGGCATCCCTGTCTGGTGCCCCTGTGCACTGTGTATTTATCGGACACATGACGTCCTGTGCGTGCTCGTGCCGAAGGTGCAGTGTAAAGCAGTCTGATCCATGCCAGGATGGAAGCTGGGAGCCCAAATCTCTCCAAGGTTAGAAACATGAAAGCCCAAGACAGTGAATCAAAGGCCTGTCTAAGATCCAAGGCTATGCAGCCTGCCCTGGGGAGGACCTGTGGGGTGGTCGCCATGAGAGCATGTAATCTTCGCGTGTTCATGGAGGTGCTCCTATATGGGAGAAAGCCGCACTGGTCTCTATGGATTAGGGTAGGGAGGTGAGCTTGGAGCCTTAGGGCTATCGCTTTACTAAGAATTTTGTACTCAGTAGAGAGCATCAATAGGGGCCTGTATTTGGACATGTCAAGATGGTCCCTACCCGGCTTCGGCAGTGAGACCACCAGTGCCTGCATAGTGGGTGAGGCATCTGGTTATAATTATCACTTTGTAAATAGGGCGCAACAGGGGGCATGTTTACTGCACTGATGCGTCACAAATAGTGATGCAACGGCATAGCAAAACTGTTGCAAGGCCTCATAAATAAGGACCTAGGTATCTATATAGGTGGTTACTTGACCCATGAGATTTTTCTAAAATTGGGGCCAGTGTTAGTTTTGAGGCTCCTTAGAGGGTCTCACAAGAAGTATTGACTACAGCCTTTATAAAATAAATAAAGCTTTCCACACAAACATGAATTATGTTTCGTTCTTGCATTCCTGAGTTCGAATTCTCCTACCCAAAACACATCGCCTGATCTTCATCACTCCCGATCCTGAAAGTAGACTCCTAAAAAGTGTTCCTGTTTCCCAATTTGTGGTCACTAGTATGGGGGCCCCAGCACGCCAAAAGTAAAAAAAGCTAACTGTCAGTTCTGGGGCACAGCACCCCATCTGCCTTGGGACCTTCACACATGAATTTTTCACAGGATGCCAGTTGTCTTTGTTGCTGGAATTATGCTTCTTTTGGTTTAGTGGCAGACGTGGTTAAAGTGGCCCAAGGGTGCAATCAATAGCGCTTATTACCGGATGGAAGTGGGTGATGGTGAAGAACTGGCGCACTTGGCTGGGTATGTACCTCAGTACATCACAAGCATCATGATTTCCCTGACTGTGAGATGCCTACATTGTCCCACTGACCTTCAGAAAAGATTTAGTGTCCAGGAACTGGAGTGCCGCTAGTATTCTGACATGCGCAAAGATGTCCTGGGAGCAGGCTATTGGCTATTTGAACACATATTCTTTCCCAATGTGCAAACATGTCAAAGATCACGTCAGGTGAGAGATGGTATCTAGCTATAACTGCTTCCCTGGAAAAATATATTGATTGTCTGGCTGGAAATCCTCTCTCTTAACCTCATAATGAGGGGTATCAGCAACGTCTATTTTATGTTAGCAGCCTGTGTGTGATTGAGTGACGTTACAATGACTTTCAAAAGTTGATGGCTGCAGCATATTCCTGAATGTTTACTCCGTTTCCCCTTTGTAGTATCAGAAATGTGTTGAATGTGTTCTAAGCCTGGGCGCAATATGTTTTTTGATATTGCTTATCTATTTACTTAATTTTTTTATAACATGTTCTGTATATTTCTTATATTTTAATTATTTAATGGCACATTTTGTAAAAATTGGTAATGTTTATTTAATTTTTTATATTTCTTCCTATGTCATGTTATTGTTATTTCTCACCTCCATAAGTTATGTGTATTTGTAAAGTGCACTATCACCCTCGAGGGCATTCTTGGACTGAGCAGATGTGACTCCCTAGCCGTGCCTGCGGAAGGTTGGTTAATTAAAAAGCCAGGTCTACAGCTTCTTTCAGAATTCTAGACGAAAGGAGGAGACTCTCATATAGAGTGGTAGGATGTTCCCCACTTTAGGAGCAAAGTACGAGAACACCCATCCTCCTGATATTGTTCTGTGTATGCATGCAATGTGCACGAGTAGGAGTCTGGCGAAGTGGAAGTGTCTATGTGGTTGGAGGAATGAGATGTGGCTGCTTAGGTAGATGGGAATAAAATTGTATAGTGCCTTGACTGTGTGTATGAGGGGTTCGAAATGAGCTAATTTGTGTATCAGGAGTTATTAGAGCTCCCTTCCGGAGGTGTGGTGTGAACTCTGCATGCCCCCGCACACCCACTCCCAGGGTTCCTATTATAAATTAAGGCTTCTTGTGTCGACTACAGGGCCTTGGCCCACCCCAGGGGTAATTTCTGGAAACGAGTGCTCCATCACTCAGGATGAGTCAAAGGTTGACAACCTTTCAAAGGCCTTTACTCTGGTCCTGTTGGCCGGACTGGGCTGCTCCTGGGCTCATTTTACACCTAGTGACAAGCTCTAGCCACCAGGAGATGTTCTAGCAGGCCTCCTGGCATCAAAGTTGGTGTAAGTTGAAGAAAGCTGGTTCCATTGTCTCCCTGCACCAGCTTTTCTTCTAGTCTTTGTTTCTGGGTGAATAAGTTTAGATCCTTCTCCCAGCTGGTCCTTAGGATGTGTAAGGGGGCAGCCTCACTGGCCCTTGGAGAGACCCATTGGTCCTGGGGTCGACTGAGGCAGAGTCTTTGATCATTTTAGATATCAGGGAGTTTCTCCTTCCAGTTGTCCACATGTATTTTGCAGTCCCAAGGTTCAGAAGCAAAAAACTCCAAACATCCTCTCTCCTACTGTAAGAAATGTTATAAGGGGGGAAGAGTTCTAGAAGCCAGGCACTGATGCCATTCGTAGGGTGCCATATCACTTCTACCCATGTCTCAAACCTGCTCCACAAAAAGCTGGGAAGGTTCATGATGTTGTCGCCCCCGGACGGCACTACCTACAAATCCCCAAGCACTTCCTGAAACAGGCGGGAAACTAATTCCAAACAAACGCTGTGGAGACCCTACCTTGGACGCTGCTGAGGAGACCCTGCTTGGGACGCTGTTGCCGTTTTCCCTTTAACACCGCGTCAACAACTTGCAGCACCCGCTTCGCGGGCGCTGCTGCGCGGCTTGCTGACTGCCGCTATCTGGACTCTAGCTGACCTGTGCCTGGGGCTGAGGAGACATCACATCAGGGGTGGTGCGCTGCAGGGACTCCATTTCCCAGGAGTCCCTGCCTGACCTGGGTCATCTGGTCTGCGCCCCCTGGTAGCCACGCCCCCGGACGGCACTACCTACAAATCCCCAAGCACTTCCTGAAACAGGCGGGAAACTAATTCCAAACAAATGCTGTGGAGACCCTACCTGGGACGCTGCTGAGGAGACCCTGCTTGGGACGCTGTTGCCGTTTTCCCTTTAACACCGCGTCAACAACTTGCAGCACCCGCTTCGCGGGCGCTGCTGCGCGGCTTGCTGACTGCCGCTATCTGGACTCTAGCTGACCTGTGCCTGGGGCTGAGGAGACATCACATCAGGGGCGGTGCGCTGCAGGGACTCCATTTCACAGGAGTCCCTGCCTGACCTGGGTCATCTGGTCTGCGCCCCCTGGTAGCCACGCCCCCCGGTCGCCTTAGATAGCAACAATAAAAGGACCAATTACACGCTCCGCGGGAGCGCGCGGGAGCGCGCGGGAGCGCCCAGGGCTAATCCCGGGCAAAGGGCGGGCCCTCTACGGCCCTCCAAGGCCAGACAAGGCTGGGCTGGGCCACGCTATTAACAACTGCTGGCCTGCATCGATTTGCTGCATACAAGGTACAGTTGGGCCTTCTTGGGTGGCATAGGACTATTCAGACTCCACCCTCTCCAATTCTAACCTCACAAGCTACTATCAGACTAATATCATAAAGAGGACGGCAAGTTAAAATATGAGGAGAGGATCCAAAATAAGTAAAAAATGCCCACCTTAAGATCAAACACCAGACAGAAAGGTGACAACCCACAGTCGCAGCCTCTCCCTACCTTAACAGCAATAGACAAAATGCTGCAACAAACAATTGGGGTAGTGGCTACAGCCATTGAGAACACAGAAAGGCGACTCTAGCTAGCACCCACTGTAGCCATCCATGATACAGAGGAGGGCCAGGTGATATCCTTAATAGACAACCCAGACGCCAGTTTCTCCTTAACCTCCTCGTATGTAGAACTTCTCTGTGCACAGCCTATTCCAAACATTTCAAACAATACACCCGGAGTCACAGATCTCACAAATTTAGAGCAGTCACCACGAGTAATCACACAAATGAGCAACCCAGGCAAGCCTGCCCAAAAGTCTAGGAAAAAGAGTGCTTGTAAACCAAATAATAAAAAGGGGGGCAAAGAGAACTCTAAGGCTAATCACAATCTGATAGCCCCGATGGTTAGCACCGTATCTGGCATACCCTGCTGGGTAGCCAATATGGTGGCAGACCTCAAGGCAGAACTAGAAGAGTCCATCCGGACACAGCTTAAACCCCTAATGGCTAAATTGGACAGACTAACATCTGTCATAAACAACAAGGTGATAGGACCAACTAGACAGGTGCCCCAAGTATCAACTACAGCCTCAGATAATCCTAAAAACTCGGGATCCGGGGCTGAAGAGAATACAAGCAAGGGTACAACAACCTCTTCCCTAAATACCGGCAAATCAATAAATAATACTGTTCCACAGAACAACATGCCGGCGAAAACTAACTCACACCCAACAACTAACACAAAGAGTGTAGCACCACAGGAAAATAAAAACCAAGGGAACAGCTCCACGTCAGTAGCTAAGACAAGCCAAAGCAAAGATAACACTGGAAACACCACCCAACCTAAAACTAACAACCCTTTAGGCACCCCTAGAGAAAAATCTGGAGGGCGGTTCCACTCTATTAATCTACCACCAGAATCACTACTGTATGTAGTGGTGCTAACAGGAGTACCTCCCCTAAAAGACGGAAAAAGAGAACATGAAGGGGAGTTAAGGAACAAATGCGTCCAATGGCTAAGGCCCAATAAACCATTGCCCTTATACATGTCTGGGAAAATATTATCTGTTAGAAGGGGGCAGTGGATAGGAAATGGTGCAAAAACGATAGCAGGGGACGTAATTGCAATTAACTTTAGGGACACTTCGGTAGTCACCCATATATGTAATTCCCCCTCGATGGGTCAACAAACAAAAGTATATAACCCCTACCTCTATCATATTTCTATCCCTTGCATCCAAATCATGGACTGCCGTATACAAATAGGGCACGAGGAAACATGGCTCCACACCCCATGCAGTCCCATAGAGCAGAAAATTGGCAGTCCCCTTGGCAGGCACCACCCTTTTATGACCCAATAGTTGCAATGCATGCACACTGGAACAGGTTCTGCACCTTGGACAATGTTGATTGACTCCAACTAAATAGGGAACTCAACCAAAGTCTGACGAAGGACAGCGCTACGAAAAGCAGGCAACAACCAGGCTACTCGCCCCCTACCATCTTAACAGACCAAAGAAGTGCACCTATTGTACCCATGGATGAACACCCATTAGTGAACATTAATGATAATCTGAAGTCTGGACAGAACACGGCGTCCGGGGCAGGTTCTTCACTAAACACAATGGGCACCTTAGTGACATTGGGAGAGGTTCCAGCCAGCCACTCCATGACCGCTGGCAAACAAAATGTGGAGGTTGAGCAAGGCATAAAAATCTTATCATGGAACATAGCAGGGATAGCAGCCAAACACAATGTGAAGGAGTGGAGAGAGTTTGTAACCAATTTCCACGTCATCTGCCTACAGGAAACCTGGACTGTTGACCACAGTCAATTTCCACTAGACGGGTTTAAAAGTTTTGGGGTCCCCGCAGTAAAAGCACCATCTGGAAGAGCTATGGGTGGACTAATCATATATGTGGACCTTCGCATCCAGGGGCACTGGTCAAACCTAAACTGTGCCTCTAAAAATATGCAAGCAATTGGCTTTTCACACAAAGGCCTAAAAATCACCCTGATAAACTGGTATAACTCGGTGGGTACAGGGAATAAAAATAAGACCTTGAAAGAACTGGATGAATATTTTAAAAACGTATCTTCATCTAACCACGCCAAGGGTGTACCATACACGATTTTAGCAGGGGATTTCAACTGTCACCTTTGTGAAAAACTAAGACCCATAAACAAGGATTGGTCAAGGTGCACAGAGGAAAAGGGGCCCCACTTTGCCCACACCATCGAGGGGAAGGAGATGGAGAACTTCACTAAGAGGCATAATCTATCACCCATAATGGACCTGATAAAGATAGATAATAAGAAGGAACCTAATCCAACGTACAAAGGAAGAGGCTGTCACTCTTATATAGACTTTATCATGGTGTCCCCAACACTCAAAAAATGGATCACAAAAATCGATATCGCTCTGAGCCCCTTCAGTGACCATAACCCACTGAAGATGAACCTTATATGCATGAACCTCAGAGAAGGAGTGGGTGCACCTGAAGCCTTGGAACAGGTAACTGCACAGGGGAGAAGGCTTAAATGGGCCAAGATAGATGGAGATAAATTCTATCTTGACCTTGTGACGAAGGGACAAGAACAATTAAAGATATGCCTGGATGAAAACATGACCGGCCCAACTGTAGTTAGAGCATTTGAAGAAATTGCTAAGCTTGTAGACAACCTACTGAAATCCTCACCCCGAACAGGGCCTAAACAGCCCCTGATTTCACGTTGGTTCGACCATGATTGCACCAAGGCATTGAAAGACCTAAAAAAAAGTCTCATAGAACAACCGAAAGATAAAGCCAAGATTGCAGGGAAGAGAGCCACCTATAAAAAAGCTCTGAAAATACGTAAAAAAAACCCTGCAACATCGAGCATGGGAGGATTTAAGGGAAGCAGCAGAGCGAGGCGATATGTCGGCTTTCTGGAGAACCATAAATGACCCATGTTTTAAAGACCCAAGAGGGCCGGACATAATAAACACCATTCTCCCTGAGCAATGGTGCAATCACTTTTGTGGTCTTTATAATCACACGGGGGCCACACCATAAGAAAAAGGGACAAAACCACCAACACCTACAGGTCTAATGTTTTCGTTAAAAGAAACAAAATGAGCCATTCAAGGGCTGTCAAAAAATAAAGCTCCTGGCCCCGACGGCATCCCCCCCGATCTCTACCTGAGCAACATTGAATTGTGGGCACCCGTTCTCACCAGGGTCTTGAACGAGGCAGTAGTGGCAGGACTGCCCCGCTCCTGGTCCACCGCAACCATTGTCCCCATCTACAAAAAGGGCAGCCGGGACGACCCCCAATGTTACCGCCCAATCTCTCTGATAGATGTCACGGCAAAAGTTTTGGGACGTGTAATTTTAAATCGTCTGCAAACCTGGGCAGAGGACCATCATATTTTAACTGATGTACAGTACGGATTCAGAGAAGGGAGATCCACAACAGAGCAATGCTTAACACCTTCGCTGCTAGGTGTTTTCCCCTCCTGTGCTGAAGAATGCAGGATGCCAGTGTTTCATGACGAGCTCAGCTCGTCATCAGCACAGCTCAACCGTGCATCATGACGAGCTGAGCTCGTCATGAGCATGGAAAGGGTTAAACCTATATCTCCTCACCGCTAAATACACCATCGCAGCCAAGGGGACTATTTATATGGGTTTTATGGATCTCTCAGCGGCCTTTGATCGTGTCAACAGACAGAAATTATGGGCCCTGATGATCTCCATGGGGGTGGACCATGAAGTAGTTGACATCTTAAAGGCACTACACTGGGAGACTACGGCTACAGTCCGTTACAATAATGAAGGGATGAAGACTAAACCATTTCCCTGTACAAGTGGAGTGCGGCAGGGCTGCATTTTAGCGCCTTTTTTATTTTCTTTGTACATAAATAACCTGGACAAAGAACTCATGGAATTGGGAGTGGATTGCCCTAAGATCGGCCAGCGTTTGGTACCCGTCCTCCTCTATGCGGACGACACTGTGCTGCTAGCCCGTACGCCACTGGGATTACAAAAATTAATTGATGGGTTTGTAAATTTTATGAATTCTTTGGACCTTTCAGCAAACCTGGAAAAATCTTTTGTTATGACCACAGGCCGGAATTCAAAAAACACGTTCTCGTACAGCATAGGTAGCCACAAGCTGGGAACAGTTAAGACATTTTCCTACCTTGGTGTCCTTTTTGACGAGAAATTAGAATTCAAAAATCTGTCGGAAAAACATGCATTCAAGTTGGTGGCCTCAACGGGTGCTATAATGGCATTTGGAAGGAGGCTAGGCAGGTGGTCACCGGAACACATATTAAACCTATACAAAGCTGTATCCTGCGCTAAAACGGTATATGGAGCGGAAGTATGGGGCTGCAAAATTAACCACATACAGCAGATACAAGCTGAGGAAAATAAATTCTTTAAAAGATTACTCAAGGTCCCTCAGAGCACCCCCGCACACATAACCCACGCGGAACTGGGAGAACCCTATATCGAGGACAAAATTAAGATTCGACCACTCATGGCCTGGATCAGGATATGGACAAACCCAGAGGCCTGCTTTAGCAGACAGATTATTATGGATTGTTTGAGCCGGGACAAATGGGAACAAATCACATGGCTAAAATACGTAAAGGACACCTTGGATTGTATTGGCTGTAAAGATCTGTTCACTGACCCAGAACAGATGACCGCACAGAATAAAACACTGCTTAAAAACTCATTTAATGCATGGTCAACAGCAAGGAGGGCGATCACCGAAAATAAAAAACCCTCGGTGGTGGCACATGGGTCAGTGGTATCTACAAACTTCAAAGTGGAACCATACCTAGCGGTACTGTATAATGCGCAGGAAATATTTTACATGACTAGGTTCCGCTTGAACTTACTACACCATCTATTGGCAGTTCCTGCAGGTTTTACATCTACTGTAGAGGCGAAGGGTTCCTGCGGCTGCGACACTAGGTCTCCGCAGGACACCCTTCACTTTGTTTTATTATGCCCTCTCTACTCAGAGCCAAGAAAGAAGTTTTTAGTTAGGATTCTGAAAAACCAAAAACTGAAGCACGCCAAAGCAGCCCTTCTTTTTCTGCAAAAAGCATCAGATCCACATACTTTGTTAAGCGTTATAAGTTTCATTAAAATTGCTATGAGACTGAGGAATACCAGGGAAACAACCGTATACTCCACTTGAACGTAGTCTGAAACCCCCACTGATTGATGATGACGTACTGTTTTTAACTGTGCTTTTTAAAATTGTATGTATGTATTCTCTATGCACTTTAATGGTATCTTTGTAAGTACCGAATAAAGAAACTTTGACTTTGTCACCCAGGAGTCACTGGTCCCATCTGATCATGGAGCCTCAGCTCTTCACCTCACTAACATCACTGAGGAGGTCTTCCCCCCTAAAACTCCAAAGAGTAGCCCCCGCCTGTGTTGACTCTAGTTCCCTGGGCTTGATTTGTTTAGTCGGCCTGCAAATAACTTGTCCCAACAGGGTGAAAAATGGCCTAGGCTCTGATACTGAGCTAAGCCAGAGAGAAATGCAATTCTGGACGAACCATAAAGTGTACATGTATGGTGTTGGGACCTGCAAATATGAACTGGGTGCACACGTTCTACCTTCATTTCATACCTCACTGGACTGTGTAGGCATAAGGGAAGCAAAACTGCTCTCTAAGACAGATTTCCCCGTATGTGTATAATAAAGTGCCACTGCAGACAAAACAGTAAATCACACTGTCTTTCCAAATGAGTGTGCATAAATAGCATAAGACCTATCCAATAACAATATCTAACCCTGCAGAGGCACCTTTGCATCAGGCTAACTTTGCACAGTTATTAGGCTGTGCATGCTGACAGTCTCACATGCGTAGCCTGCACACATATCCACATGTGTTTATTTGTAAATAGCCTGTAACCCTTATCTAGCTGCATTGCAGTGGCCTTATCTTAAATGGCAGACATTAGCGGTATACCCGCCCAGTCCATTTACCATTTGATTACCATCGGTGAGACACGTGTCGTGAGACTTACCCACAGTACAACACAAACACAATCCAGGCGTGCTAAAGGGTGGAAGCCATTTTGCAACATAATGCAATCAATCTTCAGCACAACTGTTTGATTTGGATTTATATTAGCCACAATCACTTACTTTTGTTGAGCAAATAGTTTCTGGTAAAAATGCTGGTTGCTGCTAAATAAATCAAATACTTTCATTAAAATGTTTTACTATTCGGTGATACCAGCCCCATATTCATATATTGGATAGAATTATGAGTAATTCTCGCTAAAAATGCTAGATCTTAATAAAGTGTACTTCAGAATGTGTTATCCATTTTATAGTCTTAAATGTTTCATTTCTAAAAGCATAACCGGGAAATGGAGCTTAGAGCACCAGTAACTTATCTTCATGGGAAATCATCGTTAACATATTTTTAGGTTCTTCAAAAGACTGAGTTTCCTTTTACTAAAAAGCCAGGGGCCTCATTTATGCGGCCTTGCGTCAGTTTTGCGCTGCGGATGTGTCACTTTTTGTGACGCATCTGCGGCGTAAAACATGCGCCTGTTGCGCCATATTTAAAAAGTGACGCATCTAGGTAGATGCGTCACTTTTTAAACCCCTGCGCCACATTATACCTGCGTCAGGTATAATGTATGCAGAGAGGGCGTTCCCCCGCAAAAATCCTCGTAATAGTGACGCAGTGAAATCTATGAGATTTCACTGCGTCACTTTTAGGATGCGGTTGCGTCAAAATCTTGCGCCTGCCTCACAGCAGGCGTAAGACTGACGCAAGCCCTTTCACATGGGGCTTTCCCCATGTGAAAGGACGCATTGCTGGAGATGCGTCACTTTTGTGACACACTCCAGCAATGCGTCACTTTTGCACTTACAGATGCGTCAGAAATACTGACGTATCTGTAAGTCCTTGCGACATGATGCGTCATACATTAAATATGACGCATCATTGGATGCGTCACTTTTCATAAATGAGGCCCCAGAAGCTTAGGGGATTATTTATGAGCCCATTGTGCTGGTGGTGCGTCACTTTGTATTTGAATTAAAGTGACGCACGCGCAAAGGGCTTATAAATAAGCCCCTTTGTTTATTTCTTTTTTAAAGAAAACCTTCAGCCGAACCAAAGCAACTCTCATATGCCACGTGCACGCCACAACAATGTCAGCGTAGTTGCTGTTGGCACTAAAAATATCACTCACACATGCCTATACTTATTAAGGGTCAATCACATAGCTCTCAAATGTCAATAGGTTTTTATAAATATTGTATTTTGCGCTGCGTAATTGCATTTCATAAGCTCCAGTGTTAAATCAGATCCATATTGTCGCTGTGTGGGTATTTTGAAGATAATCTGTTAGGAATTAACCAGACGTATTACTCAGGCTATCGGCTGTATGAAATGCAACCACCAATTCAGAGCAGCATGAAAGAGCTGCATGCGATCAAATCTTATTACATACTAAGGCGATGTATGGAAAAACTGTCATGAAAAGTTATACGTAAGGGAGAGCAAAATGCACCCTGCGTGACACATACAGGAATAATGAATCACCTTGTGAGCCAACAACCATGAGGAGTGTCATATTTATTACATCTCGAGGGAGCGCGGGACAGCTATTCTTACAAGCATTCTAGCCAAGATTTTCATCCTTGAAAGCGTTATTCGATCATAAAAATGAGCTCTGCCGAAATAGTTTTATCCCGTGTTTATTTTAGGACACGGCGAAATTTAAACCACGATGGCGTAAATTGCGTAATATTAGGGGTTTGCCTTACGCTAATTACAAAAAATTCGAGAAATTATGCCACTACATCATGTTGGATAATTACGTGCTTTTCGCAGCTAAATTTTACATCCAGTGCGCATGAACGGCCAGAACGTGAGCAGCGTTGATTGCGTTTTTGGTGCTACATTTTTACTGGGAAATCCAATTCACACTAAAATATGACACTGAGGGGCATATCAGCAACATAAAGCGATAAACATCGCTAACGCACTTAGGGGCATATTACCAACAACTAGCGATAATGTTTGTCTCTAACTTGTTTAGAGACAAAAATTATCGCCGCACATCGGCGATTTTTATCGCAGATAAACCTTGCTATTAGCAAGGTTTATCGCAAATGCGATAAAAAACGGCCGCAATGCATGAATATCGCTGAAAAGTCAGCGATATTCATGCATTATCGAGCAAATGCTCTTAGTCATGTTATCCACCTCCCATTGGATAACAAGGCTAAGAACTGCTCAGGGCAGGTGATAGCTTTTGGAGATATTCGCGCTTAGCGCGAATATCTCCAAAAGTTGGTAATAGGAGATAGCGATGTTAGGGACTGTTTCCAGTCGCTAACATCTTGGCACGCCCACTTTGCATGTCATTAGTGATAAATATCACTGACATGCAAAGCGGGGCCCAAGATGGTCGCTATCTCCTATTAGCTGTCACTAACTGGTGTTAGCGACAGCTTGGTAATAGGGAGATAATTTTATCTCCGCTTTCTTGGCTTTTAAAGCCAAAAAAGCGGAGATAAACCCCCTTGATAATATGCCCCTTAGCGCCGGCTATCGCTGGATTCTATTGCAGAGATAGCGCGCTGTCAGCAACACCGCTCTCCAATGCGATAGGAAATCCTGCAATAGCAGCGAAAGTGCGCGCTTATCGCTGGAAAGCCAGCGATAACATGACGGCGATAATCAAAACCTTGTTGATAGTGAAGTGCAGACTCATCCCTACAATCCACCTCCCATTGGAAGTAATGGGCAAGTTACTTCTGTAGCAGGCGCAAACAAAGCTGCGATAAGCCCGGTTAGTGATATTATTATCGTCGCCACGCGTGTTTGTTCCCTGCTTGCTGATAGGAGTAGCTCGTGTTAGCAACATTCCTAACGTTATTTTACTGCGGAATGCCCACTATGCATCTCATTAGCGTTGAGATGCTGGGCGTTGAGGAAACAGGCGCTGAGGCAAGGACTCACGTGATAGCGTAACCTTGCTGATCACGTGATAAAATTATCCCCGCTTTTCGTCTGAAAACGGACGCTAAAGTGGCGATAATTTTATCACGGTGCCTTGAAGATATGCCCCTAAATTACATCTCTGCATTTTGTGTAATTAAATGTAATTTTATATAATTTTCCTGAGATTTGGCATAGTTACAACAATTCAAATAACACAAATTTCGCAGCGCCCTAATTATTCAGATTATCCAAAGGTTATTGATAGTTGTTTTAACTGAATAAAAAATCTCCTTTATACAATTCTGGAATTTGTATTTTTCCAAAATATTCGAAGATGGATTTGTAAATTAGATTTTTTTTTAAATAATGATTTATATTATTACATCTTTAAAACTAATGACACCATGGAGCAAGAGTCTTCAAACTGGGGGGTGGCCTCACCTAGGGAGGGCCGCAAGTGGGGAGGGGGGGGGCACCAGGCTTTGCCAAATGAAGCATTGTGCTAATAACAGTGCTTTGTTTTAAGCTGAAAAAAATGAGCAGCACCGGCCTGTCCTGTATTGGGCAATCACTAACATATGTTGCTATTTATATCCTAGCTCGGAGAAAGTTTCAAAGGGAAAGCGACTCTAAATATTCTTTAAACCCCCAGCCCCACCTCTAATAGTCACACTGTGGATACCTGTACTGCCTGACCAGAATGGTATGTTTCAGCAATCTTGTATTGGAATTGCACTTTTTAAAAAGTAACAGAACATAACTGCATTTTTTAAATATGTATAGACATATTTAAACATTGCCAAATTAATAAAATATTTTATTTTCCCACGGAGGGCACAGCCTTAAAAAGTTTGTAGACCGCCATATGTAATGTAATTCAAATATGCAATAATGTACAATGTTCTGTTGCTCCAGGCTATGTTCGAGCGATATTTAAAGAAATACTTTGAGAGCATGTGTACATTCTCGCAAGTTTAACATTGTCACATATAATATCTTGTCAATATTTGAGATGCCATTGAAATGGCTGAATGACTGCACACAAAAAATACTGCTGCCATTTCTGCAGAAACTGTCTTTTTCACCCTCACAAAAAATATGTAGAAACTACGAGTCTTATTAGGATGTCGGACAGACTGCCATCGACAAGCCATTGGTGGCGATCCGTCCAAATTCCAAGGCATCCATCCAACCGCCAGATTACAATGCCGGTGGTTGGAGCAATGTCATCGGAGGGACTGACCATCGCCTCTGACTGGATCAAGGATCCCATTGGTCATCGCATAGCTCCTACAATGGAGGCAGTGCCTTCGGTGGCGGTGCCTGCGGATGCACCGCCAAAGGGATGAGAAGATCCCTATCCAACAGACTTTCCATTTCGGCCTCTCCGACATGGAAAGCCTGTCGAAACATAACTTTGGGGGCCCCAGTCCTCTGCTATGTAGCCTGGTTGGCATATGTGGTGCCCCCCCAAACATCTATAGCAGAACATGGTGCCTTGCACACAGTGCATAGATCTTTAGAAACATGCCCTTTACCATTGCAGCTTGTGCTACAGCCCTCTTCCGGGATGCAGCACAAACCGCATTGGTAAACGTTATGTTTCCGAACAACATGCTGGCGGTCACAATATAGAGAGTGGAACTGCCAACTACTTGTCAGTCGGTTCCACTCTCGAAACGATGTTGATCAGATGCTCATCCAACTGGCATTGTAATAAGGCCCTAAGTAACCCATAGATTTCTCGTAAATCTGGGTAAGTGTCAAGAGGCAATAGAAGTTGCTGGGTACGCCCCCCAGCAACACCCATTGCACGCCCCTTTAAAGCAGAACACTGCGTTAAAGGGACTGATATTTGTCAGGCGGCATTAAGCCAAAAAAAGGGCTTAGTGCTGCCTGATAAATATGACACAGGCTTTTGCGCCATGGAACATCACAAAAAATGACATTCAGATGGCGCAATGAGGCCCAAAGTTTTTAATATACAGGCCCAAACACCTGCACAAAATCACTTAATTTTGTCCTGACTGAAATATGCCAGATTTTATCAAATGTTTTCAGAATATGGTCAATTGCAACTATACATACAAACAAACACTCCACATCTGATCTCAATCAGACTTATGATTAGTCGTTGAGACTATGGAACTTTGCTCCAGGTTGACTTCTGTAAAATAGCTTGACTCCATCGAAAGCACTTTGTACTGATTTACAGCAGAAGCTAGATACAATTTTCAACTGGCTTCCTAATCTTCAAGACCACTTGACACAATTTTAAACAGCTTTTGGCCAGCCGGATACATTTATATCTGTACTATAGTCTTTTCATCAAGCCAGTCAGAGACGTTTTAAGTCATGTGCACAGTAGGCTACGGCCCAGAGTCCCAGCCTTTCAGGGGTCCCTCTTATAGAGCTGATTCTGTTCTGCAGAGACTCTTGCCCTTATGACCTTATGTAATTCTTTAGTAGATTGCTAAATACAGTTTTCAAGCAACATCCATAAAAAAGTTTTTTTTAGATCAAAACAGGACCTCACATATGAGAATTGGGAAGGTGTCTGTTAGAACTGGGATTTATGGTTGGCTAAGGCTTGCGCCAAAGCCAGGCAGAAAACACCACTCTAGTCAGGGCAAGGGAGTCACACGCCAAGACAACCCCTGCTCACCCCCTTGGTAGCTTAGCACATGCAGACAGGCTTATCCTGGAGGCAATGTGTAAAGCAGTTGCGCATGCACACAGCAACAACATCCCAGGCACACTACAAAAGGAACTCCACACAAGGTTATATAAAAATAACTTTTGTATTCTCATAACACCTCAGATAATAAACACTTAACATACACAGTTCCAACTGGCATGGGCAATAATCACACAGGATTATTACACAGGACAGGGCCACGTGACCTGTCAGAGATTCAGAAGGATCAAACAAGTTAGATGTGGGAGAGTCCCACTTTACTCTCAGATGACAAAATCCATCAAAGATGTATTTATATTTTTTTTAAAATACTTATTTAACACAATCCCAGACCTTAGTAAATGCAAAACAATTATAGTGAGTATTAGAGGCATGTTGGCACAAATAAAAATCACACAAAAATAACAAATGCAAAGTGCCTCACAGTTTATGAAGAACAAGCACCAGAATGTTTGCAGCTTTATTAGACATAAACACTCGCAATCCCCATCATAGTTTTTCTTAGGTCAGCAATGGTGACTAAATGCTACACCTATCCATCATATTAGGCACTCAGTTTACAAAGGTGCCCCATGGACATCCATTGAGTCCTCCAAGAGCAACTAGAGTCTAGGACATTTACACACTTTCACTGGGAAATACATGTTAACTATATTTTTCATTTTTACAGCTGATCAGAAAAAATATAGGAAGCACATGAAAAAATGGCTGGCTGTAAAAGAAGAATCACACATGGTGTGTGTGTTTAATATGACACACTTGCAGCTTTCGCATAACAGAGTTGAACATGGCCAGTAGCAAACCATTACAACGGTTAACATGTATTTATATATCATGCATTCAAGCAACTCAAAATCATCATGAAACTTCACAGAACCTTCACAATCTGTATTAATTATCAACTAACTATTTCATTTTGCCCCACCAGGGATCACAAGATGCAGGTCTTACATGGTGATAATTAGTGATGTTTATTTTATCAAAGGAGGGAAAGAGAAGCTGAGATCCATTCGTCTTCCAAGCAAGGATAGATAATCAGAGGAGAATGGATCCCTTGTCCTGTATTACAACCAGTGTCTCATATATTGGCAGTCTCAAAAAAACTCAATCACGTACAGGAGTGGTGGAGCGGTATATCTTAATTATCTGCTTCTCAGATCACATGATAGCACTATAATTGGGTCTTATATAAAATATGCTTTTCTCCACATGGAGGTAGACCAACTGGTGATAAACGAGTGAGTGAAGTGAATTTAAAATTACCTACACCCCTCAACAAAGAGGATTTATTCATTTGGAGATAGGGCAAGGTTAAAATCAGAGCGCTGCATATATGGAAATGTTACTGTTCTATAACACCTGTGAGTCCATGTGAATGGTCGACATGTTTCAGCCGTTCTATCGCCCAGCTGAGTCGGGGGTCTACCTTCAGGCCCAGTGCGAAGCTAGTTGCTCACTAAGCAACACGTGAGGGCAGGTAAGCAACTCACTCGTCTTCTCATATGTTACCAGTCAGTAGTATCTGAAACTTGTACATTCCACATTAGGCTTCCCCAGGGGACCGGCGGGCTGAATTACCTGTTGAATGAGTCAGGTTGCATGACCTGTGCACGCTTCACCTTTGGTGTCCCGGTAATAAGTAGTGATGTTCACAACACTTTTTCTTGAACTCTCCTAAATGCCCGCTCGACATTCAAGCTATTGTGGTACTTTGCTGAGCTCCAGCATGTAAAGACAATCTGCATAAAAGATGCCTAATGTCAACAGGCAGAAAACCCACAGAAACTCCCCATGAGCTACAATGCACTCCTTCCCAAATCATGAGCCAAAAAGAGTGCCATTAAATTACCTCAAATAGAATATCAAAAAGAGCAACCTCTATGTACAACAGGGCCCTAGAGGAACCAATTAATAGACAACACTCATGTGCTTTAATCATGTTCATACACAACTACAATGATAACCATTTAACGTCATGTGCATATTGTCAAACCCAACCTATCTTCATTATAACATTTTGCTCTCTCATTGCAACCCAAACCTTTTGAGTGAAATCATACACAAATGCATATCCCTTGAATAGGCAGCTCGCCTACCTCTTCACCCCACTATATGTATGCATTTGTTAATGCTGATTGCCTAACCTTTAGCATTCCTACACTCAGTGTTCCTTCCTGCCCACAACTGTGAGCCAAATTCCCTGTTTATGCTAATGATTTGGCTACTAACATCCAGCTGGAAGGATCTCTACACCTCCTATGCTGATTATTAGCCCCTGCACAATTAACAAAGTAAAGTTTGCTTCAGGCCTCTGTAACCAAATAACACATATTTTCCTGCCTTATTACACATGTACTCTTTACTCCTACATTTTAATATAACCTGCTGCCCTAAACCAACATTGTTTTAGCCTCATTCTGCTTTCTATACGTCTCATGCTCATCAAAGTCCATCTCATAGACTTGTGGGGTTCCTCCCTGAGCCCCACGATGTTCAACGTGAACATGAGCTCGTTGGCAGAAATAGTACTCCCATTTGGGGTACAGGTTGTTTCTTATGCAGACGATACTCAATTAATTGTATCCCAGAAGCAATCTAGCCAATTAGACCCTGATCTGGCCTCCTGCCTCCAGAAAGTTTTAGTTGGATGAGCAGCTCCTTCTTGAAGCTTAATGGATTCAAGACTGAACTCTTGCTCTTTGGGAAATCCGCCCACCTAAATATTGATCACATGTGGCCTAACTGCCTAGGTTCCCCCCGGCTCCAAAAAGTTGAGTCAAGAGTCTAGGAGTCTGGGTTGCAACCTTGATTTTAGAGAGCAATCCATATAGTGGCAGCAAACTGTTATGGATTACTAAGAAGGTTTAGAAAGATACTTCCCATGCTCCCGTTTGCAGCGAGACGACTACTGGTGCAGGCCCTTGTACTTTCATGGCTTGATTACACCAATGCGTTATTAACCGGGAGCCCCACTGGCTACCATCAAAAGATTACAAATTGCACAGAACTGTGCGGCACATATGTTGCTGAGCATTCCCAAACATTCTTCTGCTAGGCCGGCCCTCGCTACTTTACATTGGTTCAGGAAAGAGTACAATTTAAAGCTCTTTGTATTACTGACAAATCACTGTCAGGAAATGGCTCGCCTCTGATTCGTACCTGGAGTCAACCTTATGTACACAACAGAGCCCTTAGGTCAGGGAAAAAAGGTTTAATCTGTGTACCCAAGATCAAATATGCACGCAGTGGAGGCCAACTGTTTTCATATAATGCTGCCAGACTCTGGAACAGTATTCCCCTGTATAAAGAAATGAGAGGTACCCCTTAGTGGTATCAAGGGAAATAAGGTTCAAACACCTGAGAAAGCACAGTCCCCTAGAAAAATAATACTTTTATTCCAAGAATAAGTTTATACAAACAATATTAAAAACCCAATGTAATATACATCCTATAGTAAAACACTGTATGCAAAATACACAAAAATACAGTTAAAATTAAGCTAATACATTCTCAATTATGACCCGCATAATCAGAAAACAGACAGAAACATGTAAGACATCAAGTTTGTTCAATAAATTTGCACATTCAATTTCCTATAATGTCACTTTGCTCTATAAATGGATATAATCTGTATTTCAACAAAAGTGTTGGAATCCTGAATTGTACTTGGAAAGTGCTTCGACGCGTTTCGATGGATACAGCAAATTACACCATCTTTATCAAGACTATATATTTTTCTGTCATGTGAGAAGGGTCAATAGTTAATTCTCCCTACAAAAAATACATATAAAATTAGCGCATTACAATAATGATCAAAAAGTCAAATAGATCGTTCTATGTGCTACGACCATCTAAGTAGACCGTCTTGCATAACGATAGTAGCAATCTATACCTTTGGGGCCTGCTCATAGAATTACATCAATCTCCCTGTTTAGAAAACATGCAGTGAAGAGCATGTGCTTTCACAGTATTCCCCTGCACATACAGTCTGAACCTGACCATCTTAAGTTCAGAAAACTGTTGAAAACCTTTCTTTTTCAATAATTTTCTCATAGCTTACTTGGTGTCTTAGCGCTGGGGTGCCCCTGGGTAACCACGTGCTCTACAAATGTTCCTTCATTCATTCATTCATTCACACAGGGGATCAATATTTGTGAATCCAAATCCGATACTCCTAAGGGCAATGCTTCATCTTATCCGTGTTCTCCATTATCTTTGTCAAGGCTGCACCGGATTTTTTCAAAATCAAAGTACTATGGCAATATGGCCTGGATACCCGTCACCCCCTCCCAACACAATCCCCAAGAATGGGAAGACGGAAACAGTTCTTGAGCTTTTGGAAGGCGGGAGGGAGTTACCCTCCTGGCCGTATTTATTCAAATATGAAACAAAATGAAAACATTAAAATAACAGTTTCATATCATGTACAATTTCATTTATACACTACGATGTTTATTGGCTAACCTTAACATAAACTCTAATACAAAGGTTCTCCTAGCCGATTCTCAAACATCCTGTAAATGCATTTCTCAAATTCAAATTGTACATCCTAACATTACGGGCCAACGGCAAGGTCGTAACCGGTGTCAGATCCCTAATACCAGAACTCCCCCCCTTACTTGTGAGGGGCGGGCGCACAGAGGACTGTACCTCTGTGCCAACTTCCAATTTCCCTTGTCTTAACGGGGGCCCCATATTTACTCGACGCCATCTTGGTGGTCGTCCGAGGACTCGTGTGAGGTGTCTAGAAGGTAGCGTAGACCCCCCTCCCACCCCACACTACTTACCACATCCGCCGTCGCGGATGTCCTGGCCCCAGGAAATTCCAAGGAGGTGCCTGTAGCCCCTCCACCCCAGGGAGGGGCCTTGACCGCCTTCCCTTTCGGCGGTCCCATCCTTAGAAGGGTACCGCCTCCCCGTGTGAGGGGCCAATGGCCGCCTCCCTCCAGGCGCTCCCATCCATAATGGGTGGCGCCCCACCTCTAGAGATCTTCCAATTACTGCTCACCGATCATGACCTTACCGCCACAGGCCGGATAGTTGACCGGCTATCCGGACCCCCCACAAAACTCCTACTAAAGGTCATGGTTACGTAAACTCTTTAACCAAGCTACGAAGTCTCCTATGAGTAAGACATTTCCCTCCCGGGACAAATGGACCCCATCCGCCAAATACATATGGTCCCCCCGGATACATCCATGTGGGATGCAATGCAAATTACCTGTACGAAACAACCTACTCATTTTGTTATTAACCTTCTTTACCGACTGGTTCAGAGCTGACACAGAGAGGGCCCCCCGCCACACCTTCCGAGGAATCATGTGTGACCACGCAATCGTGCACCCCGGAACCCTTCTTGCCAACCAACTTACTGTGGACAAAATTACCTCGAGAAGCACTCGTCGACCAATGGTCACCAAATCATTGCCCCCAAGATGCACTATGATTACAGATGGCGGTGACCTCGTCCGCCCTAACAGTCCCTCAATGACACTTTGAAACTGGTCAATACAGAGCCCGCCCCTTACGTGGAAGGTCACCCTGTACCCGTATTCCCCAGCCACGTGAATCATGTCACCTGCTTTGAATACGTCTGCGGCGCGCCTCACGTATGAGTGGCCAACGACCCACACCACTCTCTCCTCAGCCGGTGATCTTTGACCACTGGTCCCCCGGTGTCGGGTCAACTGCACAGTCCGCCCCGCAAAGCCTGCTCGCGAAACTGTAACCAAACAGAAAACAAGAAGCGTGAGTGCATGACATTAGCTTCACAACATGTGCAACCGCACATACCTTTTATAACAGTTCGAGGACCAACGCCCCAACTGTTTCACCTTTTCAACACTCAGACCCCTGGCTGTAGCCTCTGTAGCAGCCCCTATCCGGAAGGAATGGGTCCCAAAATCGCTCGGGTTCAAGCCCGCCGCTGCGATTGCCATTGTTAGCACCTGCTGAAACTGAAAACCCCCAGGCACCCGCTCTAACAACCGTACAGAGAGCCTTGGCAACCAGACCCCAACCAACGGGTGTACCTACGGAATTCTTGGTAGATCTCCTCGAGATCGCAATGACAAAAAATTTCTTCACCTTTCAAAATAAGTTCTATATGCAGAGGAAGGGCGTGGCCATGGGGGCAGCATTTGCTCCAGACCTGGCCATCCTCTATATGAGCGATTTTGAACAGCACACCATCTTGTCATCCAACAATCCCTTTGTGAACAATATATCTGAATACCACAGATATATTGACGATATCTTCATGATCTGGACAGGACAGAACCAAGACCTAATTGAATTTACTCAATGGCTCAACACCCAATCGGAAGACATCAAATTTACCGCAAAGCACAGCAATGAATTCATTGACTTCTTAGACATTACCATTAAGGAACGAGAGGGAATGCTCCATACCACCTTATACAGGAAACCAAGCGAAAGGAACACCTTACTCCGTTATACTAGTCACCATACCCGGGCTCTTCGTGATAACCTGCCTTTTGGGCAATTCCTTCGCATCAGGAGGAACTGCACCCTAAAAGAGGATTACTTTGCAGAATCAGACGACTTGATCTACAGACTGCTGGAAAGAGGATACCCCAGGAGATTGGTAAAAAGGGCACGCAAAAGAGCTTGGTTCAATGATAGAGAGACACTACTCACACCAAGGAATCGTCCAACCTCAGCCAACAGAATGATCTGTGTCACAACTTTTTGCAGCAAAAGTAATCAGATTCGCAGGATAATCAACAGCCGTTGGGAGATCATAGCAGACCTGATTGAAGTCCCAGAACCACCAATGCATGCATTTAAAAAAGCTAAAAGCATCAGAGATGTGGTGGTCCGCTCTATGCTAGACACCCCACCAGCACCCACTATTCAATCCATGTGGAACCTCCCGAACATTACTGGAAATTACAAATGCAGTAACTGCAAGGCATGTGCTTTATGCATAGAAACCAAGAGCTTCACACATAACAATGTCACCATTGACCTAAAGACATTGACAAACTGCAATAGCAATAGTGTGATATATGCCATCATGTGCCCATGTGACCTAATTTACATTGGTCAAACCAAGCAAAAAATAAAAAACAGGGTACTACAACACTGTAGCAGAATAAGATGCCAAACCATGGGGGCACCCCTGGTAGAACACTTTCAGGCACTGAATCATACACCTGAATCTCTTAAGTGGGTTGTTATAGAAAAAATCACATTGGGACCCAGGGGAGGTGATCTCGATTCTGTCTTGAACATACGTGAATGCAAATGGATGCAGAGATTTAACTCTGTACAGAATGGACTAAACGAAATTGATGTAACCTTTTCCCAAATGGCTCTGATTAACTGTGAGTAACCCTAGAACATTCATGTGGGTCTTACATAATTTTCTACGTTTGTTAATGTGTTCCTTTTTGCATGAATATCCACTGCCTTACTTACGAACAGGTACCGGATATGGTATGACCTACCTATGTACGATGCAATCATATATGCTCTGTGAATTACGCTAGTACATACACACGGGCTTTCTACATACCCCGCTGTGTTTTAAAGTGTGTTCCCAATGTAGTTTGCTAATGTGTTTCTTTCTGCATGATTATACATTGCCTTACTTATGATATTGTGCTGGACAGTGATCTGTCCCATACCTAATTGGTGCATTTAGCGTCTGTATTTATTGGGTGGACATGTATTCCATGCATATATGCTACATTCAGGGTTTGTATTTTACCGGGCCGATGTACATTCAGGGTTTGTATTCCATGCATATATGCTACATTCTGGGTTTGTACTTTACCGGGCCGATGTATATTTAGTGCTGAACGCCGTTTTGCCTTGATTGAATACGGTCTAAAACACTCGAAACTGAACACTACGAATGCATCCGCTCCCTTACAGCGTTAGCATATACAAGAAACCGCCCGTTCAGATAGGGCTTTTTTAGACGCTCCCTAAATATGCAGGCCCAGGCAGCCACCTGATTGGTGGTTCCCGCCGAGCCCCCAACAAGCACTCAGCGTCTGCACCTCGCGGCTTGACTCGCGACCGGGCAGCGCTGCAACGAGTGACTCTCCTGAGGCAGCTCCGAGGACTAACCAAAATTGAAATACAGAGAAGGTAATTGATACGTTTCTAGACTTGAGAAGCGTTTTCTTTCATGGGCCCGACTGTACTATACATGCTGACGCCAGTATCCACACTAGGCAATACTGGTGATTCCAAGTCATTTACTCCGTTCTGGTTCACTCCGTGACCACGGATACCTTATGTAATTACCCCGATTTTTGGACAATTCTAGCATGGGTTGTCACTACAACCATGCCGGGTCTATATTTATACTGTCAACACTACTTTTAAATGCCAAATAAACAGGGTAACTTACACATACCCCTGTCTCTTCTATTTACAGATTTATCAATTATACCCGGACGCAACTTGATCTGAAATTGTATAATTTTGATTGGATACCCATCGACGCCCCAGTAAGTGTCCACCGATGCTTTTCTCTTCTTTGAGCACACATGCTCAGGATTCAGTATCTAAAATCTCCATTTTAATACACCTCTAGGCTTCCTACACCACTATGGAACCGACGCAGGTCCATTTTCAATAGGCCACTGGACGGCCCTATATGAAGTAAGAAGCCCCCTTTTTTGTGAATTGAGCCCTTGGTAATTACACAGATGTTCTGCGTGTATACGGATATAATTCCCCCTTCTAAAAATATTATATTAACCTTTAGGCGCTCCTGCTCCTACCCGTCCTGAAGAAGACCCCAGCCTGAGGTTCCAATCAACCCATTACTCAGGGGTCGAAACGTAGACTTGATTTCATCCGACCTTCTTAACATAGGAAGCAACCCATTGAGTAACACGTACCCTATGTTAAAGAAATGAATGGAACTAATGAACATAATTAGTCTGTAAAGGTTGCACTTTGAATCACTGTGATTGTTTAAAATCACAACACCCTTTACCCAGTCCTCACCTCTACCCATTCACCCCCAACCTACCCAACTGTCTCCTTTTCCATGTCACCTTGAGCGCACTATGTAAATATTCATTATATACACTGTATGTTTAACATTTGTCCTCATATACAACGTTGCTATAGAAGTAAATATTTGAGACTTGTGTCCTTTTAGTCCTCTTTTGATCCAATGAAGTAATTGGTCCTTCTTTAGCTTTCACGTTTTCTAAATGCTTTCGTGTTAATCATAAACCTACAACAATGTTGAAATAAATTTGTTTTGTGTACTACACCTTGGGACTGTATGTTAAATAATTCCTTTTGCAATAAGTAATTTATGATTAAGTTCCTGACCAAGAATCCATAGAACCTGACCACTTTATACGTACTTATGAAACTGAAACCTAGTCAGTGGGGTGGCGTCGGTGTGCCTCAGCAAGCTTCCCCCCCATGATGCCGCCCTCTGCGCTAAATACTCGTCAACGCATTTTACCGGGCATATGGGAGATCCCGGAATCCGCTGGACTACCACACTGTCCCCGATCGCTCCCTGATCGGTCTTGGACCTGGCTATCGAGATTACCATTGTCTCCCCCTTAATTTGAATGTGTTCTCGACACAGACCTCCCCCAGTATCCTGCTTGTTCCTTGCTACCAGTTCGCTTACCCGCATAGCCCCATGGAATGCTAATGCAAAAGCGGCCCGGAATAGCACCGTCTCTGAATGAGATGAACATGTTGCAGGGAGTACGGACAGTAACAGGGACAACCTTTCTAAACCTATCGGGTGCCTCTCATCCACTCTACGACCCTCAAGGCGTTGCCACCCACGCAGTGCCTTCTGTACGAGAAAGGACGATGTGGGGTCCCGGATGCCATGAGCCCGCGCCATGAAGGAGATGGCGGCCCGGTGCCTATTGGCCGTAGCCACAGATCTGCCTGCCTGATGTAGTGATACCAGAAATTTCAGGACATACTCCTCCTGCCCCCAATGCTCCCCCCTAGCTGAACCCAAAAAGGACCAATAGGAACGGAACGCCCCTTCATATGCCTTCCTTGTCCTGGGTGCTAGACTCTCTCCCACGAGGTTTTGTAATCCGGGGCACCGAGAGACCAGAGAGCTTCGGGAAATGGTGCCGCCACCGAGTCCGCTGAGGGCAGAAAACCCCGGAAGGCCTGCATATGGGAACGAGAGAGTGCATCAGCTGCCTGGTTTAGTACCCCAGGCACGTGTCTTGCCCTAAAGCGGACGTTCAGTCTCATACATAGCAGGACAATTTCCTTCAGCAATCTCAAAATCCATTTGCAGCGTGCTGCCTGATTATTGATACATTCCACAACAGTCATATTATCAGACCAGAACACCACAGAGCGATCACGAAACCCCTCCGGCCATGTTTTCAAGGCCACCAGAATGGGGAACAGCTCCAGAAACCCAATGTTACCTGTGAGCCCATCATCGTGCCACCACCCTGGCCAGGTGCGCGCCGACCATTGATTACCAAATATGGCGCCAAAGCCTACACTCCCTGCCGAGTCTGTCCACAACCCCAGCTCTTCAGAGGAAACTGGCGGTTTGTTCCACACGACGCGACCGTTGAAATCAGCCAGAAATGCCAGCCATATGCGCATATCCTGGCGAACCTCTGCTGACAGTCTCGTGCGGTGGTGCCCTTCCTTGAGGCCAACCATGGCTTGTGCGATAGAACGGGAAAAGGGGCGAGCCATTGGTATGACTCTCAGGGCAAAGTTAAGCTGACCCACAGCCTGTTGCAACTGATGGAGAGTTACTTTTCTCTCGCCGAGGCACGTTTCGAGCGAGGCCTTAAACTTCATTACCTTCTCTTTGGGCAAGCGGAAACACCCCTCTACCGAATCGAGCTCAATTCCCAGAAACTCGAGTGTAGTAGATGGCCCTACCGTCTTGCCTGCTGCCAGTGGCATGCCAAATTCTTTCATAAGATTACAGAATTCCTTCAAAGCCTGTGCACACTCTGTGTCCCCGGCTGCCCCCAGAAACAGAAAATCATCAAGGTAGTGCATAACCAGTGTAAAGCCCGTGGCCCTGGTGAAAGCCCATTGCAAAAAAGTACTGAACTTCTCAAAATACGCACAAGAGATGGAGCAACCCATTGGCATACATTTATCCATGTAGTAGCGCCCTTGAAACATAAAACCTAAGAGACGCTGATCATCTGGGTGTACCGGGAGCAACCGGAACGCTGACTCGATATCTGATTTAGCCATCAGCGCTCCGGGCCCCAGGCGATTCAAAATGGCGACGGCCTCATCAAAGGATGCGTACCGCACCGAACAAACTCCCGGGTCAATCGCATCGTTCACCGAAAGACCCCTAGGAGCGGACAAGTTGTGGATTAACCTGAACTCACCTGGGTCCTTCTTGGGGACCACTCCCAATGGTGCACAAACAAAGTCGACAACTGGTGGCATGCTAAATGGTCCCGCAACCCGACCTCGGGCCACTTCCTTCGCAATCTTTGCTTGTACCACCGCCGAATTTCTTTGAACCGATAGTTGGTTCTTACATTGTGCTTCCCCCCGAAAATCCCCCGCCGGGATGCGGAAACCATATGAGAAACCGTCCTGCAACACCCCGGCGGAGACATGATCAGGGTATTCATTCAGCCAAGGGATCATTGCCATGATATCAACGGGAGTAGGTACCGGTGCCCCTCGGTCGATTTCAGACCTGTTTGGCACCTCCTCTACCTCCCGTATCACCATTCTTGGCTCTGCACGAACTCTCGGGATGTGAGGACTGTCCGCACCCTGCACACTCATGCCTGAACCTGCATGTCCCCTGTGGCCTGGTGCACTTGCCTCTGTTAAAGCTCCAACAGACCCCTTTCCTACCTGAGTTCCCATCGCTCTTTGCATTCTGATCATTGCTTGCGCCCGCCCGAAAGGGCGCCCCCAAAGAATGGCGGGAAGGCTCAGTCCCGCTCCCGCCCAAAGAAGGCGACCCCACCAGTTTCTGCCAGGAAATGGAGTCGAAACAATCCCACGTAAGGGATGGGTCGTGCTCCTTGGCCTTACGAAATGTGCTGTCATAACCAAACCATTGATTACCTCCGTATGATTCATAAAATGCCATAATACGTGTCTGGTAAACAGCTAGTTCCAACAAAACTTCGGGCCTACGTTCCCCCATAATTGCAGTGAACATTCCAAAAGCCCTGGCCCAATTGGCGATCGTTTCATCCACTCTGAACCCCGCCATCTTAGCACGCCATACACTCGGATGTAACAACTCCTTCTGATTTCTCACATGCTCTATCTCATAGTGGTCGGTCAACAATGAAAACATGTTCACATATTTATCAGCCCAAATCCTTTCTTTCACATCCAACGGGATATGCTGAACCACTTTTTCCCTTCTTGAGGGTAACGATCCCTCCCCCGCCATTGGCAACGGCTGCTTACCCGAACAAGGAGCTGGGACTGTTGTCGCTGCCGTTCCAACGCTCGAAACTGGTTGTTCCACGGGAACCTGTGGGGAAACAAGAGGACAGGGTGCCTTCGCAGCATCTTTCGATTGCCGCAACTGCTTCATTATCGACCTGGCCTCCTCGGCCGTGGCACCCTCGTTATCCCTGCCCAACCATGCTGCCAACTGGGCAGCCAGCTCAGGAGGCATATCCCCCTCGTTCACAGGAGTGATTACTACAGGGATCGGTTGTCCCGCGTTCGGGACCGGAACTGGGGCCTCGACCGGACTGACCGGGCTCGCTGGAGGTGATTCGGGAACCGGAGCCTCCCCTCCTGTCGCCCCCTTCCTGGCCCTTCTACCTCTCCCGGTTGGGACTACTCCCGGCAATGCTGGCCCGATGACTTTTTTCGGTCTACCCGCCCCATTCATTGCCGCCATCGGCTTCTTCATGTTCGCCATGTCCTTCACCAGCATACGAAGCATCTGTTCGGTCCCAACCTTCTTTCCGACCTTCTTGCCAGGCATCGTTCACGGATATTCGACACGAGGTCCTGGATCAAAACTTCAATACCGCTGAAAGAAGAAACACAAAATTACAAGTTCTCAAAATTGGCTCTTGTTCCGTCACGGGCTCACGTGCAACGAAGAGGTGCAGCTTCCAAGCACAGGAACAAGAGGATGCTTCCTTGGGTTGTTGCTCCTTTTATTCATCATTTGGGAGGGCGTGGGCCCTCCTCCGTCCGCCTACAGGGCGTGGCCAACGGTGTAGGTGTCTAGGACAACCCCTCTTGGGCGGGAAAAGGCACGCCCCGGCTACGCCGCTTCGGGCATACCAGCCGTGACACGCCTCCCGCCCAAAATGGTTTCCCGGGGGGATCGGGGCACCCGACCATACGTTTGGGGGGACCGAGTGGTCGCCCCTTTCCATTCTTGTACATGTTCCACGATATTATATCTGTGATTAGACTGGGCAATTTTGAAAGATTTACACCCTGAATTTAACCTTACCATACATTATTGTACAAAATGTATTCCTAAGGATGATTTCTCTACTCAGCAAAGGCCAAAATACTGTTTATCCTACTACGTGTGAACTTAAAGTAGGTCCTTATTTAAAAAAAATGAACAAAAGGTTACTGGCAAACCCCATTTTGCACTAAAAGCATAATTTCCTGAAATCTCTCTAAATTTCACAAAATATTTTTCATTTCCACAGAAATCGCAAGATACCCAAATCCTTTTACCAAATTCTTGAACTTTAGAGTCTCTGGGCTGAAGCTAGAAATCCTTTCAATCCAGATGTCAGGGGGGCTAGCAGTTTGTCCTTTGTTTATTCTACTGGGAATCATGCCTGTAAATGATGCCCATCTGGTGTAGCGAGAAGTTCCTGATACATGCTTACGTTTAACCGAACATCGTCTATCACCACCATGAAACTGGCATGTAAATAAGTGCGTTTCTCTTCTGTACATGATTAATACTCAAACTCTTTATTTATGTTCTTTTATGACATGCATGCTTGCATGGGATGTTCTATTGTTGAAAGTACATTACTATAACCATGCTAAACATGTGATGAAGCATTATCATAATCTCTCCTCTGCTTAATTTCCTTTTGCAAGTAAGACTTCTAATTTACACAGATAAGACTACATGCCGTGGACCCTCTAGGATGAGTCAGATATCCTTGGTGCACTACCTTTGCTAGCATCGTTCTGAATAGACGGGTTCATTTATGAGATTGTGACACAGAGCAGTGCAGCTAGTCGCCTGACAGCGAAAGGACAAGAATTTACCATATTTAAGGTAATAAGGTGCACTCCTGTCTTTTCCCTTGCTCTGCCGCCCTTTTGGCATACTACAGCCAACTTATGCCCTATTGTGCCATGGAACAAGTGTGCCTGTGTTTCTTGTAGGATTGTTTTTGGGTAGGAAGGGGCGTCTTCCGGCTCAAGAACAGCCCTGGGAGACATATTCCTATTTATGTGTGTGCTGCAGAATGCAGCACACATAGAAAGAGGAAGAAAGGAGGAGAAAAATAGATATTTCTCTTTGTTACCCCTCCCCTGGGAAGGTGCATGATTTTGGCACATCTCCAGGTTTTCAGGTTCCTGCAACTCTAAGGAATACATAAAAATCCGTGGTAGTTGCATGGGAACACCCATGGAAAGCCTTCCAAGCGCAGAGTAACACACTTAGAGCCACACAAAGTGGTTTTGTGTGGCTTCAAAAATCTGACTTAGGAGTTTGCATCACACATGTACCACATTGCATGGTACAAACATGATGCTACCCTCTTATAAATATGTCCTATGGTGTAGGAGGAATACTGCTGTCAGGTCAGTGGTGGCTATGTATGAGTAGTCTGGGCAATTTCAAAAATACTTCCTGACCACTGTGAGATATTGGGTTGTTGGTTGAGTGGAATATTAACCCTTCTCAATCAACAGTAACAATCCCTGTCATGTTGAACAAAAAAAAGTCACTAAATTTACCAGTACTCAAAGCACTTGTAGCTTGGCACAAAGGAATTCAGGCTTAATTTAGAGGCAATGTGTAAAGAATTCATGCAACGCATAAACAGTTATAATATGAAAACACGATATAAAAAAAATACACACCAATTCAGACAAAATAAACTTTAAGGAAAAAACTAGCCCCTAAAAGATCAAAGTTGCAACCTTGGACATCTAGTTGCGCAAGACCTGGTTAGAGTAGAAAAATATGGTCCCTTGTCAAGGCACACAAGTAAGATACAAAAAAGTGCATTGGGCCATGTCAACACAAAGAACATTCAGAAAAAAGTGTCTGAGGAGGTAGAAGTTCATCGGGCAAGGCTACCTGAGGAGTCCGAGGAAGAGGCATTTTCAGGGAGCTGCTGACCAAGTCATTGTGAAGATTTCCACTTATATGCTTAGTTTCTAGAAATCGAAAATCTCCAGCACGGTGAGGCTGGAAGCTACAGCCAACGTGGTCTACACCAGGACCGCTGGACAGGATTTACTGTAGCAGAGAAGAACGTAGCGGGAGCTGACACAAAGTCAGGTCAACTGGCACTGAACCTTGGAAGGATATAGGAGCAGTCCCAGTATCCTCTCAGTTCTCATAGTAGTTTTTAGCAAAACAAAAAGTTCAAGGTTTTGGATTTTGGCTATCTGGCCACCTTTCGCACCATTCACAAGGGCCCAGGGCTGGGGAGGTACCACTTAGAAGGTTGCGACTCACTCAGCCTTTTCAGTCCCTGACGCTTTAATTGAGAGGCCAGCCAACTAGTCGTTTGAGTCATTCTTGTAGTTCTGGTTTCAAGCAGTGGAAGCAGGGTCTAATTTCAGGCAGCAATGCAGTCCTTTCTGATGCAGAAAAGCAGTCTTCTGAAGTGCACAGCAGGCAGTCCTCGTGGAATCCTTCCACAGATCACGAAAGTGAACTGAAGGTGGGTCTGCGGGTCCTATTTTCATACCTGGTGCCTTCTTTTAAGTAAGAGAAGTTTCTTTTTTTTTTTTTAAAGTTCTTTATTGAGATTTTAACATTTCATCCCACCACCGCCCCCACCCCCCCCCCAGCCTCCAATACAGGCAAATAATGTTATAAATATATACATAGTCCGATATACGCATACATGTAACATATATATATATATATATATATATATATATATATTATTATTTTTTTCTTTCCCCTTTTTTTTTCCCCTTCACTTCTTAAACTGAACATAGCGAGTAATTATTTGGGACCAGATAAACAAGACAATTACTAATCACAGTAATACATTAGATAAACAATTTAAGCCGTCTATCATAGACCATCCATCCAATGAGTTAATGGGTACCAAATTTTTAAACCCCTCTTTTTTTTTTTTAAACCTTTCCTGCCATAAATTGCTTTCTCCAGACTATAGTCGAGAGTAGTCGAGCCCGCCACTGTTGAAAGGATGGTGGAACCTTATCTAACCACCCAGATGTAAGGCAAATTCGAAACACGGCCATAGAAACAAACAAAAATCCCTTTATGTTATCCGGATGGTTCTCATTATCTAGCCCCAGAATTATTTCTGCAGTTGTAATTTCTATTTTAGTCTCCATTACTTCAGAGAGAAAGATAGATATCTCTCTTCTAATAGCGCATAATGCCCCACAAGTGGCAAGCATATGGATTAAGTCTACGTCTGGCATCAAACATCTGGGGCAGAAGGTCCCTTTACCGGTGCTCCATTTAGCTAGTTGATAAGGAGTATGATATAATGAAAAAAAGGTTTTATAAAATTTGGCATATAACTTTGAGGACATTAATAACGATTGGGACATTTGAAATGAATTCTGTATAGCTAAACTTGATAGCCCAAGTTTATCCTGCCATTTTAGTATATTTTTATCCATATCATCCGGAACGCTAGTCATTAAATTATTATATAGTACCCCAATTTTAACATTACTGCATTGTACAGCTATTTCTATTAAATCATTTTCAAGCATAGCCATACCTCCTCCCCCCTTTTTCATGATAAAATCCCTCACCTGTAGATATTTAAAAAAGTCCCTGTGTTCCAGGCCATATTTATTTTTTAGAGATTCAAATGACATAAAGCCAGCTGGCTCATAAAGACAGCCGACTTGTACTATACCATGTCTAATCCACTGTGTCATACATGAATCAGAGAAAATCTCTGGGAGATTTTGATTAGTTATAAAAGTTGTATAATACGAAAATCGGCCTAGCCCTAAATGTTTACGAATCTGGCTCCAGGCAGCGTAGATTCCCGATAAAGTTTTAAAACGCACTTTCTTAAAGTGGCAGTCATACGTCAGTCGCCACAAATGTGCGCCTGCCAAACTACCCAGAATAAGTTCCTGAGGCGATGGGACTGATCTCTCTGTAGTATCCTCACGGTTAATCTTAAGCAATAAATTACTGTATTTAAGAATTGTTGCCCACCAGTAAATTTTTAAGTTGGGGAGTGCCAGTCCACCTCTATCTATCGGTAGGGTAATAAATTTATTAGCTCTACGAGTTTTCTCATAGTTCCAAATAAAGTGGGAGAAAATTCTATCAATTTCCTTAAATAATAATGGTTCAAAATTCAAACAAGTAGTGCGGAAAAAGTATACAAATTTGGGAAGATATAACATTTTTATTACATTACACCTTCCTATGATTGTTAGATGCAAATTATGTAATTCTTTTAAGCTTTTTTCGGTTTGTTTGATTAGGGGATCAATATTAAGTTTAACCAAGTTATTTAGATTAGCAGTGAGATTGACACCCAAATATATTGCTTTGTCCGTTACTCTAATAACCACAAAATTACATTTATAATTGATTATAATTTGGGTTTTAGATTGGTTTAGTTTATACCCCGAGATTTCCCCAAATGTATTTGCCTCTTTTTCCATTTCCTCCACAGATTTATTCGGATCGGCTGTCACGATAGCAATATCATCAGCATACGCTAAAGACTTAGTATCACCATTAGATGTCTTTATGGGAGTTATAGATGTATTTTCTTCCAGTCTGTGGATGAACGATCAATAAAAATGGCAAATAACAGCGGGGAGCACGGACAACCCTGCCTTGTACCTCTTGTTACTTCAATTGAAGCGGAATTTTCACCATTAATCGAGACCACGGTTTTTGGGTTGACATACATCTTACGTACCGCGTTGATAAATACCTCCCCAATCCCACTCTTTGACATGGCGGTCCATAAGTAATCCCAGGAGACCCTATCAAAAGCTTTTTCGGCATCTAAGAGAATTAATGCCATAGGGTCTCCTGTTACTTCTGCCATGTCAAAGAGTGTGATCACCCTCTGAATATGGTCTGTGGTGGATCTACCGGGAACAAATCCATGCTGCCTGACGGAGATTATTTTAAGGATAACCGGGGCTAGTCGAGTAGCTAATAATTTGGAGTACATTTTTGCGTCATTATTTCTCAAGGTAATAGGATGGTAAGCCCCTAGTTCAGTCGGATCTTTGTCTTTTTTTGGAAAGACGATAATTTTGGCCTTGTTCCAAGATTCCGGTGCATGCCCCCCCTGAAATACCTGTATTATAAGTTTGGTCATAATTTCTTTTAATTGCTTATGAAATTTAGCATAGAATTCCGTTGGAATTCCATCTAGACCCGTAGCTTTACCAGCGGGTAGGCTATTAATAGACAGAAGGATTTCAATCCAACATGGCATTTCTTTAAGTTTTTCTTTGTCAGTCTTAGGTAATTGAATCCCTGTGCCATAGTCCAAATATTCATTTATTTTAGATTGATTCTTCCCGGTCTCGGTGTAAAGATCCTTGTAGTAATTATGAAAAGCTTCCCCAATCTCTTTTGGCTCGTTAGTAATACCTTTAATGGGATCTCTAATTTTAGTGATTGTATTATTACTAGTCTGCTGTCTGGTACGGACAGCTAGTTGATGCTGCTCCTTGCCCTGTGGGAGATACTTGCAGACTTCTGAGCGCGAGCTCCCTTCGTGTGAGGTCCTTCCTGCTAGGGGCTGCTCTTTTCACCACCAGACCTCGCGGAAACCGGTTCGCAGGTCCCGCTTCGCCCGTGTGCTTGGGCGCATCGTTGTGACTGGGATTAGCTGGAACAGCGGAGAGCAGGGCTGCGAGCGCCAGGTGAGGATCAGGGACTCCATTGCCCAGGAGTCCCTGCGCTGACATCATCACCTGCACCTGGACGCTCTCCCTACTTGCCCCTCCCCCTGAACACCGTTGAAAGTGCCTGCCTGCTCCTTGCCCTGTGGGAGATACTTGCAGACTTCTGAGCGCGAGCTCCCTTCGTGTGAGGTCCTTCCTGCTGGGGCTGCTCTTTTCACCACCAGACCTCGCGGAACCCGGTTCGCGGGTCCCGCTTCGCCCGTGTGCTTGGGCGCATCGTTGTGACTGGGATTAGCTGGAACAGCGGAGAGCAGGGCTGCGAGCGCCAGGTGAGGATCAGGGACTCCATTGCCCAGGAGTCCCTGCGCTGACATCATCACCTGCACCTGGACGCTCTCCCTGCTTGCCCTGCTCCCTGAACACCGTTGAAAGTGCCTGCCTGCTCCTTGCCCTGTGGGAGATACTTGCAGACTTCTGAGTGCGAGCTCCCTTCGTGTGAGGTCCTTCCTGCTGGGGCTGCTCTTTTCACCACCAGACCTCGCGGAAACCGGTTCGCGGGTCCTGCTTCGCCCGTGTGCTTGGGCGCATCGTTGTGACTGGGATTAGCTAGAACAGCGGAGAGCAGGACTGCGAGCGCCAGGTGAGGATCAGGGACTCCATTGCCCAGGAGTCCCTGCGCTGACATCATCACCTGCACCTGGACGCTCTCCCTGCTTGCCCCGCCCCCTGAACACCGTTGAAAGTGCCTGCCTGCTCCTTGCCCTGTGGGAGATACCTGCAGACTTCTGAGCGCGAGCTCCCTTCGTGTGAGGTCCTTCCTGCTGGGGCTGCTCTTTTCACCACCAGACCTCGCGGAACCCGGTTCGCGGGTCCCGCTTCGCCCGTGTGCTTGGGCGCATCGTTGTGACTGGGATTAGCTGGAACAGCGGAGAGCAGGGCTGCGAGCGCCAGGTGAGGATCAGGGACTACATTGCCCAGGAGTCCCGGCGCTGACATCATCACCTGCACCTGGACGCTCTCCCTGCTTGCCCCGCCCCCTGAACACCTTCCTCCTTTATTAGGAGCAGCTTTTCCCGCTGCGCGGGAGCGCGCGGGAGGGCGCCGGGAGAAGCCCGGGACAAGGGCGGGACCGTCTGTGGCCGTCCGGGGCTGAAGGAGGCTGGGCTGGGCCCACTCTCTTTCGCCGGCTCCTTCCCGATAGCATCCGATCCAAGGTATAGACCACTACCATGCCCTCACCTGCACTATGTGAAACACCATCAAGGGTGGGGGGGAGCAACACCGGGACTCTGGACAACTATTTTAAATCCGCTAAGGGAGAAGGGGTAAAGAAAGCTCTTTGGAGAAGCGCAGGGTAGAACGCCGCCGCTCAATTGAAATCATGAAAAGTAGACCCCTTAGTGAGATAATTCCCTATCCCATCTCCCAAGAGGAAGGCATCCCCAATGATCGTCAGGATCCATCAACTCAAGATGGCGTCCCCCTATTGTTAAGGGATAGTATTACCATGCAGGGTACACTGTCCGAAGAGATCACGGAGGCAATTCCACCTTTAACCTCCACTAACATGGCTGTTGATCTGGTCACCCAAACCCCCCCTCTAAATAAAACCAAGAAAAATAAACCTAAAAACACTGTCATGGTGGAATTGCATGGCCCCCCACCCAGCAAGCGTAGAAGACAGATGAGGAAGGGACAGGGGAAAACCAAAATTTCCCACTTAGATTTTGGTAAAAAACTTAAGCCTGCACTCACCCCTGTTAGGGTTAGAGATAATGTGAACACCACTATTTCTACCAAGGATACAAGTGCTATCACTGCTGCTACTAGCAGTGACTCAGGGGCTAATCCACCCAATGAAGCTCCCCCTCTTATATCCACAGAGAGCATAGAATTTCTACTCCGTTCACTCTTGCAGCCCATTAGTGAAAGCCTGAAAAAAGTAGAGATCAGGCTTACCATCTTAGAGGCAACTCTAACTACCCTGAATACCTCGGTCAGCAAGCAGACCAGAACTATGGGGCCCAATCCACCCACAGGAGCTCTCCCCAACAAACAAAATCCCCCTTCCAATATAGGAGACTCACAGGGCGCCAATGTGGGAGTTCCACAGGGCGCTACCACTGCCCCCCCTTGCAGTCACTTATGGCTATTCCAGTCCCGACCCCACGAAGCATCTCAAATATCATGCCTCCTCAGTTAATAGACCCGGCCCTCCTCAATCTAGAGCCTGGCATAAACCATGGGTTTCCCCCCATTGCTAGTATTCCCTCTCCCCCTCCTGGCCAGCCCGCTCAAAGACCGCGGAGACCAGATCTGCCACCGGAAGCCAATACTCTTATGGTGGTTTTAGCGGGTGCCCCCTCTCTACAAAGGGGTGAAAACGAAGATTTCCAATCCCTCAAGAAGAAAGTCATTAAATGGCTCAATTGGAACAGACCCCTACCACCACACTTTAATAATGAGATCATTATGGTTAGAAGGGTGCCATGGCTGGGGAAGACGAGGAAAACAATTATGGGGGACTGTATAATGGTGACTTTCAGGGACCCTGGCACTGTTTTACATATCTCCGCTGGCTCAAACAGATCATTGGATTCCACCATACAGACCTTGCCAGTCTCCTTCTTTTTTCCACCCATCCGCATGTACGATGACCGGCCGCAAGGAAATTGGACAAGGGTGGAACGGAGACCAAGATATAAAGAATATGTCCGACGTCCAAATTACCAGCCACCTGAAACACCCTATTTCCATTTCAACCGCTTCAACTGCTTGAGCGGGCTTGATGGGGTTGATTGACTGTCCACCAATAACTTAGCGACCTGGGACAATGGTTCTTGTAATCTCCCTGAGCCATCTGAATCCGCCGTGGACAATGTTCTTGATGCAATAACTGGTGCAACACCCGGAACTGTCACCCCCCACTCTCCCATTTCGGCAACTCCAACCATTGAACATTTGAGACTAATTTGGTGGAATGTGGCCGGATTAGCTAACAAGCTGGCTGCTCAAGATTGGGAAACTTACATTGAGACTGGGGATGTTTGCATGTTCCAGGAGACCTGGGCAAGGGAAGACTATGGGCACCAAGGTTACCAGTCATTTTTTATCCCGGCCAGGTGGGAGGGCAAAGGACGCCCTTCAGGCGGGCTCACAACCTGGGTGGCATCCCACCCAGGCTGTGAGGCTACACGGTTACCGGCCCCTTCCGATGACATCCTCGTCGTTCTATTGTCCTGGCCAAATCAAGCAAAACTTTCCCTAATAAACATCTATTCTAGGCCAGTTGGAATTGCCAGGGAATCGTCCACCATAGACGAACTTTCGGATTATCTATCCGAAATACCAAGTGATCTACCCTATGTAGTGGGAGGGGACTTAAATTCCCATTTCGAGCCATTACCAGGCCTGTTAGAGGGTTTTCCAATGGAAGAAGAGGCCAGGTGGTCAGTGCCCTCGGTAGAAGCTCCCCCCCCCGAAGGCATGGACTCCTGTAGCATTGCAGATCACAGCCCTCACCCTAAAGTTTGGCATTAGAGCCTGTAATGGGCGTATTAGATCTGACATACCTAGCAGAACCACCTATAATAGAGTGGGAAGAGAATCTTGCTTGGATTATGTCCTGGTACAGATAGCGAACTGGCCAGCTATCCGGGACTTTAGGGTTATGGAAAGGCTAGACAGTGATCACAATGCCCTCGAACTCGACCTCACTCACCCCGGCCGCCCAACCTGTGCGGCATCTGAGGAGGGGATTAAACCTGAACTTCTACTGGAAAACAATAGGAGAAGGATCAGGTGGGAACAACTGGCCTCAATAATCCCCATCCTGGAAACTGTGGGAGACTTGGCTACCGAGGTGGGAAATAAAGACTCACAGGCCAAACTACACCAGGCCCACGAGGATCTTATAAAGGCTGCGGCTCCCGTCCTCTTTAGTAACGTGCAGAATTTAAGGAGGGGGCAGCCATATAAATCCTCATGGTATAACGCAGCCTGCAGAAGAGCAAAGGGGGAACTCCTTAGAGCGATCAAGGAGGGTCTAGGTGGGGATCAGCTAAGAGAACGCAGACGGGCATATAAAAAACTCACTGCCCACGCCAAAACTGAATGGGAAGAGAGTCAATGGGAAGAGCTCACTAAGTCTCTAGTGACAAAAGATCACCGAATGTTTTGGAGAATAGTAAGCGGGGGGTCGGGGAATTTCCATTCGGCAATTGAGCCAAACATTGCACCAGAGGTGTGGCAGGCACACTTTCAATCCCTTTATAGCTCTGAACCGGGAGAACCCACCATTGACACCGGTGCTGGTTGGCCTGACTATGAGGGAGATCCAATAACACTGGGCGAGGTTAGGGTTGCAATAGCAGGACTCACCTCGGGAAAAGCGTCAGGATTGGACGGCCTACCCGGGGACCTGTTCAAGCAGGAGCCCAATGTTTGGGTGCCCTACCTTGCCGCGTTGTTTAATGGAGTTCTCAGCGGTATGGAAATCCCCAGTACTTGGCTGGGGGCGGAGGTGGTCCCTATTTTTAAAAAGGGCTCGCCTCTTCTCCCAGCCAACTACAGACCAATCAGTCTAATCGATGTGGCACAGAAGCTGTTTGGTAGGGTATTGTTGAACCGGCTCCAAGATTGGGCAGAAGAGTTGGGAGTCCTTAGCCCGTACCAGGCGAGATTTAGAAAGGGAGTTTCCACAGTGGACCAGGTTTTCCGATTGAATATCATTTACTGGAGGGCAGCGGTATTCGAGGGCGGCAGCCTATACACAATCTTTGAGGATCTGCGGGCCGCTTTCGACCTGGTGCCCAGAGGGAAACTGTGGAGCGTCTTGGCTGAGATGGGCGTTCCCCCGGACATCCTGATAATCTTGCAGAGATTACATGACAATAACTATGCTCGAGTGAGGTGCGGGAGGTCCGGGGCTCTGACGGACAGATTCCCCGTTGACCAAGGGGTTAGACAGGGTTGTGTGCTGGCACCGACCCTGTTCTGCCTCTTTGTCAACAGGGTGATCGCCCACCTAAATGCCACTGAATACACTGACGCCCCCAAATTGAACGGTAGCAGGGTGCCTGCAATTATGTTTGCAGACGACACCCTGCTGCTGTCCAAAACCCCAATGGGGATACAGAGGATCCTCGATTCATTCGTGGCCTTTTGCACTGATAGAGGCTTAGAAATTAATGCGGCCAAAACTAAGTTTATGGTTCTGAACCCAAGTCAAAAATTGCGGCCAAATCCGCTATTGGGAGCCTCGCGGCTCGAGAGAGTTTCCACCTTTGATTACCTTGGCGTAACTCTCAATGAAACCATGTCTTGGGGATCACACCAGAGCAGGGCCAACCTAAAATTGATACAGACCACAGGGGGTATCGCGCGGATGTTAAATGGCTCCACATACCGACCACTGGGGCCGCTCATCCAGATCTACAAGGCGCAAGCCAGGGGTGCTACTATGTATGGGGCGGAATTGTGGGGACACACATCTTGTCATAGTCTGTCCTTAACAGAGAATAAATTCATCAGACAGATAGTCGCACTTCCGCCCAGCACCCCGCTCCTCCCCCTGAGGCTAGATCTGGGTTTGCGTCCCATAGCTGACGAACTAGGCTTGAGACCCATAGCCTTCTGGCGAAGGCTGTGGAGTAGCGAAGAACTTCTTGCCTATAGGGCGGAGCTAATGGAGCTATTGACCCACCCGAAAGCGCTATTGATCCCCTGGATAAAATACATCCAAAACTCCTGTATGGCACTGGGGCTCCCCGACCTTTGGTCTAACCCTGCTAATGCCTCATTAAACATTTCAAGGAGAGCTCTGGCTATCGTTTATCATGAACATAAACTAGCCACGGCCCTAGGCAGTCAGTGTGGAGGGTCACTAACTTCTGTTTTTCTGCAAAGCAAGGACTCGTACAGGCAGGAGAGGGTTTTAGATGCCATCTCCCCCGCGCTGGCCAGGAAGCTGTTTCTCCAATGGAGATACGGCACATTGCCTCTACGATCCTTTACCAGCTCCTGGTCATCACCTCCCTCCACCAAGCAGTGCCCGGCTTGTGCTGCCGCGGAGGAAAGCGATTTACACGTGGTCCTGTTTTGCCCAGCTTACAAGGCAGCGAGGAAATACTGGCTCCTACCATTGATCAGAAATCTGGGTTGTAGGGAGTACCTCCCAATGTATAGAATCTTAAAAACTGATGCCTCTAGTTTAACTGTATTTGTATTAGCAAAATTCCTCACCAATGTCTGGCACACTCGCACCCGTATTCTGAAGATGCAGGCTTCCTTTTAATTAAAAGGTTTACAGTTTCTAACGCAGTTTTATTAGTATGTAATCTCAAGGTTTTATATTGTGATTGATTATGTATGTCGATTTTATAGTGACTATATATGTTTTACTGTATATCTTTGATTGCCAATGGCCAAAACAAAGATTGAATGATGATGATGATGTCCTACCTGTTCGTTAAGCTCGTAGATTTTCTCTCTGTTCATGGTAGCTTTTAATACAGTTTTGGTAGTTAGTATTTCTGTTATTACATTTCTTGCGATTGCCACTCTTCTTACAGCTCCTTCTATGTCTGCGTCATTCTGTACAGCAGTCATCAAATCTTCCTCTTTGCTGAGGAGATTATTTTGTAATTTGATTAGTTCTTGTTTAGCTTCTTAGTTATGCCTGATCGAAAATTCAAGGGTTTCTCCCCTTACTCCGGCCTTCAATGTATCCCAGACAACATCTAAAGGAGCACTCCCAAGATTATTAATTAGAAAGTCTGGGATCCACATTTCCATCATATTGCAGTATTTGGCATTAGTCAATAAAGCTCTTTCAAAAGTCCAATTACTGCGTGCACTTAAGTGAACCCCCATTTCTACAGTAATAATTAATGGATTATGGTCAGAAAAAACCCTTGGTAAGCGAGCAACTGAATAAAAAGGTAATATAAAATTAGACACAAAGAAATATTCAAGTCTGGAAAATTTAAGATGAGAGTGTGAAAAAAAAGTATACCCAGGATTGGTTGGAAATTTCATCTCCCAACAATCGGATATCGCGTGGGTACTACAGAAATCGTTAAGAGCATTAAATGTTTTAGGTTTTCTACCATGATAGATAAAGTTTGGCGCAGAGGACCACATCGATGGGAGATTTAAGTTTAGATCTCCACAAACAATCAGTGGCGCCGGCCAGTGCACTAATACATTTGATAAAAAATTTAATAGTTCTGGATTGTCAGTGACACAGCCATATATAGAGCAGATCGTAAGTTTATTCCCTTTTCCATACTTGCATTCTGTAATGGCCCATCGGCCAAATTTATCTGCAGCTGATTTTACGAACTGTATCTCGCCCCCCCGTGCCAGGATAGCTACCCCTTTAGTTTTATTGGGCTGAGTTGTAGCAGTAATGACTCTATATCCTAGTGTTTTTAGCAGATATGCCTGTGACCTCTCAACATGAGTTTCTTGCAGACAGACTATGTCTGCACCGATTGATTGAAAACCTAGAGCAATTCTCTGCCTTTTCTTTGTATCATTCAGCCCACATATATTAATAGACAACATTTTTAATTTAGCCATTAGTGCCTATTGGATCTATCTTGTCTTCTGGACCCGCTATATTAATTGTTCGAACTATGTCTTTTACCCTATTGACCTGCCTGTATATATCCCCCCCTCTATCCCTAAGAGCCTGCCACCCCCACCCCACCATTTCCTGTGGCATCCTGGGACAAAAGGCCCCCAGGTGTGGGCGACTGAGTGATCCGAGCATCACCGTTCGCAAGGTCGCCTGAAAAAAAGAAAAAGAAAAAGACTGTAGATACATAATAAACCGGCTGGCTTTTTTTTTTTTGATGCTTTAATTGAGAGGCCAGCCAACTAGTCGTTTGAGTCATTCTTGTAGTTCTGGTTTCAAGCATTGGAAGCAGGGTCTAATTTCAGGCAGCAATGCAGTCCTTTCTGATGCAGCAAAGCAGTCTTCTGAAGTGCACAGCAGGCAGTCCTCGTGGAATCCTTCCACAGGTCACAAAAGTGAACTGAAGGTGGGTCTGCGGGTCCTATTTTCATACCTGGTGCCTTCTTTTAAGTAAGAGAAGTTTCTGAAGAATTCCCCTTGCATTGCTTGAAGATCCCGGACTCCCCTGCCCTGGCTCCGGGCTGCCTGCATGATCATGCAGTGGTGACAAGTCCTTTGTGTGAAGGCAGGCTTATACTGGTAATTTGCAATTAGGCTATGCCCAGCTCCGCCCACCATCCTGCCAGCGATGGCCCATCCAGGCATGCCTAATCCTGCAATTGTGTGGCTGTCTGGGAGATGTAAACATAGTCCAACTGCCAACCACACCCAGTTATGTGACATGTGTCAAATTCTTATGATTTACAAATAAAAATTATTTTCAACATTTTTAACAATTAAAGTGGATTTTAAATTACAATTTCCCAGACATCAACCATAAACTCTTTACCTATTCCCAATCAAAGGTTAGCATTTATTAAATGTAATAAGGCAACCCAGTGTTATCCTCTGAGAGAAGTGGGCCACACAGTCGTGAAAAACGACCATGTGAGTGCTTCACTACTAGGACATGTAAAACGTAAAAGTACATATCCAACCTTTTAGTTAAAAGCCACTCTACTCTATGAGCTACCTAGAGCCTACTTTAGGAGAACTTATATAGCATAGCAGACAGTGACAGGGTCTGCACGCCTACAACTCTTTGCGAAGGGGGGAACGTTTTTTGAACAAGCACCATTTATTTTGAATCTGCTTTCAAACGACCTTTTTAAATTAGACCTAGTACATGTTTGTGTCCCTCACTTACCTGCATTTCCTCTTTGGCCCTTGCTGTTTGTCTTGCCCTGTTCTGCTGTGGCTGTAGTGCAGTTGGAGCAGAGGGCGGGGCTAGGCTTCTCCCTCACTTCCGCTGGGCTAGTTGTTCACAGGGAAAGTTGTCAGGCTAGATTCTGTCGCTCTTCACTTTAGAGGCATGCCAGAGCGGACATGTGCAGCGGGTGTGCTGATGGCACAGCAAATGCAAGCCCGTCTGACCCGTCCTTAGCCTGCCGGGACTAGGGGCCAGAATCCCTGTTTGTTTAGGAAATAAACCGCTCCTGAAGTATTCAAAGGAGCAGTTAATAGAACTAGATCCTCATGTTTGAGATTCATGTAGGCACAGTCTACCTATGGAGGTAGAGTCATTGAAGTTCACTTACTGCTCATACAAAACAACTGTACCTAAGGCAGGTCTTGGGGAAAAGCATAAATTAAAACTAATGCTTATTAATCGTAGATCCCTTAACAAACATAAGATTGAAATCTACGACTGTATTCTAGACAATCAAGCTGATGCCTTATTTCTCATGGAAACGTGTTTGAATAAGAACTCTGCCCCTTGTTTATTGGATGCCCTTCGGCAGGATTATGGCATCATTAGACTGGATTGTCCGATTAAGCGTGGAGGAGGAATAGCCATTCTCTCTAAACTATTCCGAAAATGTTCTTGAGATATATCCAACATAGACAAAAGCGAAGCAGCCTTCTTTTCAATAACATCAGCTGATAACCACACTGTCAAGGGCTTTCTGATATACCATCCTCGTGGTCCCGCTACCAATTATTTTTCATATTTCGTTGAGCAAATGGTGCAACCAATACTTTGTTATAACAATCTGATTGTTTTAATTGATTTTAACTTACGCTTTGATGAACACACTAACTGTGAAGCTCAATTTCTATGTCAGGAATTAGCCGCCCTTCAGCTAACACTTAAATCCACACTTCTGACACATCAACTAGGGTACATATTAGATCCCATCTTTACTGACTGCAAAGATTTAGAAATTGTATCCCTGTGATCTGACCACCATCTTTTTGCTTTCTCTATCCCTCTAGCTAAAATTCCCCCTAGAGCGACAATAGGATTAAGCACCGCACACAGGAGATGATCCAGGTTCAACTCGGCGAGCTTTACTTATGCCATCCAGCAGAGGCGTCCTCTCCTGAGAAAGGATATTAATATGACATGAAGCTCAGTTGATAAGTTGATTATTGACGCATTGGAAGTAGAAGCGCCATGGACCACTAGCTCCCCCTGCAGATGGACTAAATCAGCACCACCGTTTAATTAAGCCGTAAGAACAGCAAAAAAATCTTGCAAGCGCTTATAACGCATATGGAGGATAGATTTCTCTGATCGTAACTAGACCGCCTACAAGCTGAACTTAAAACACTACCATTCCCTTACTAAAAATAACCTGTGCTGCCTAATATAAGGATAGAATAGAACAGGTGGATAATTCTTCTAGAGAATTATTTACCATCCTTAAATACTTATCCTCGCTCAAGAGAACTGTGGCTCCTGTTACCAGCTCATATGAGTCATGTTAACCAAATGCAGACTTTTTTGTAGAGAAGGTAGTAAAGATTTATGATACCTTTCCGGTTGAGGTAGGTAATGGGATGCTTTGCCAAACTGAGATGACTTCTGGGGATGGGGCTAACTTCCTCTCTGAATTCTTTCCACCTTAACTAGAAGATTTAAAAGGGGTAGCTTTAAGTATTACTTCCGGCTCCCCCACTGACCCAGTCTCACCTAAGATAACGAGAGAAGGCCTGGATATAATATTGCCTTACATACAGCAGCTTCTGGATCTTTCCTTTCATGATGGCGTGGCTCCAAATATATAGGAGTAAGCAATTGTTCTTCCCTAAAGAAAAAGCTTCTGTCCTATTATTCCAAAATAGCAGAAAAGGTGGTGAACACACAAGTAGTTGCACATATCAACCAGCACAATTTACTCTACCCTACACAATAAGGTTTTATTGCTATGCACTCCACGGAGACAGCACTGCTCCTTTCCACGGAAACAATATGTAGACGTGTGGGTGAAGGTCAGACTGTTGACTTGGTCCTACTGGAGCTTAGTGCAGCATTTGATACAGTATCCCAGAAACTGCTGGTACAACGCCTCAGATCAGGAGGGCTGGATGGAGCTGCACTTAAATGGATGTCTTCCTTTCTGCAGGATCTGAGCTTCCAAGTTGCACAACACCCACATATCTGCAAAAGCATAGCTCTCTCTCAAGGGGTTCCACAGGGCTCAGCTTTGAGTCCAACTCTCTTTAACCCCTTCGCTGCTCATGACGAGCTGAGCTCGTCATGAGGCACAGTGGAGCTGTGCTTATGACGAGTTGAGCTCGTCATGAACAATGGGGTTCTAGTAGGATCAGCACAGGAGGGGAAAACCATTAGCAGCCAAGGTGTTAATCTCTACATTGCACCATTGACAGAGATTGTGGAAAAGCAGGGTATCACCATTGTGTCATATGCTGATGACACGCAACTTGTTGTCTCCCTGTCCCACGACTCTGAAGTGGCAGCTACCAAGTTCTCTTCCTGCCTGTATGACAAATCCCTGCCTTAAACTAATGGCAGTAAAACAGAGATCTTAGTGGTGGGGAAATCACCTTCCATCTGGTCATTGGCGTGGTGGCCACAGATTCTGGCTCCTACTCCTACCCCTAAAAGCAGATTCAAAACCTAGGAATTTGGTGGGACTCTACTCTCTCTTTTGAGGCACATACTAGAACGCATATAGGGAAATGTTTTGGAATCCTTAAAATGTTAAGGGAAACTCTGGATGTCCTTCCCACACCAGCCAGGAAAACCCTGGTCGACACCCTGGTGGTAGTCAATTGGACTACAGAAACATTGTCTATCTAGGAGCTACTAAAACATTTCTTTGCAGACTGCAATGTATTCAGAATGTGGTGGCCCGCCTAGTTCTGAAGCTTCCAGGAGAGCTTCCACTGGGAAACCTTGGGATGACTCGCACTGGCTGCTGATAAATAAAATATTCCTTTTTTAAACCTTATGCATTAGTCATCGTAGATTGCAGGGCAAAGGTCTGTGTTACCTACATGATATACACATCCCCTATAATCCTACATGACATCTCAGATCGCCCAGAACTTATCTTGTGACAGTTCCTAAAGTCCAAAAAGCAAGAATGGGTGTGCGGTCATTCAGCTATTTGGCAGCCAAAAACTGGAATGCACTTCCTCTCTTTCTCCGAGCTGAACTATTGGAGACTCTCTTCTGGAAAAAATTTAAAACCTGCTTTTGGTCCTATATCCTTTTTCCTCTTCCACCAAATAGTTAGTCCTAGTGTGGGGGAACACCAGTTGGTGTAACCAAGAGCTGTATGAGTGATATTATTAATATTTGTATTATTATGATCATTATTACTTTTATGTGTAATAAAAGGGGAATTTAAGACTTGGCAAGAGGCAAATTTAAAAAAATTGTATTTGCAGTTTAAAACTAGGGATGGGCGTAAGTCTTGGAGTTTCAATTTGTTGAATTCTGTGGAGATATGCATGCTGTGCTACTCAAGCTGATTTTTAGCACCCGGAGCTTGTTTCATGCTGAAAAATCAGCGGCATGCCAGCGCCTTGAGACCCGTATGGTTGAGCAGTTAAGCTTTATAATATTTCTGATTGATTTAGGGCACTCTGCCTCTCAAGTTGATTTTTCTGCTGCTCGAGTAGATTTTCTTCTAAAGAGGCAGCGACTACCCGTGGTGGGGAAATCTCTCAGAGTGACGTCTTAGAGACCGGACATCAAGTTAGGGGACGCCAAATCTTGCTCAGTACTGCCAAATTAATGTTGGCGAGCTGCTTGCGAGGAAAAACTCTGTCAAGTGGTGGTTGTCCCAATTTTTCTGGAACTCCGCAAAGCATGGAGTGGCCAAAACTCTCTCAACTCCACTGGCGGAACAGAATTTATCACCCACCCCTATTTAAAACTGCAATCAAGCTACAATGGCAGACCTCAGACATGTTTAAAGAAGCTACTTAAGTGAGTGGCACAATAGGTACCTGATGCCCGCTAGACACATTTAATTTAAAGGACCTGGGTAAATGGTCTACCACTTCACTATGGACTTATAAGTAAATTAATTATACCAAAAGGTATACACCAAATTTTCCATGTTTTAGGGACCGACCACAAGAACTTTAGCATTGGTTATCAGTGGCAAAATGTAGTGAGTCCTAAGATCAGCAAAAACAAATTCAGAAAAATAGAAGGGTAAAAGCAAAATATTTGGTGGAAAACCACTATAAGGCTGACAGGTCTCACAAGCACTAAAGCAATTCTACTATCTAGGGATTCTGCTTCCATCACCAAAATGTAAAATACCTGACAAATCATCACCATCATCACACATCTTTCTTTGGTTACAAAAAATATAACAGCGCACAGATAAGAACCACAAATAAAATATACAATCCATCACAATTTATTTAACACAATATTAAAAGGTTTTAATTCTAGTAAATAAACATTCACAAGTAACCAGGCAAGCTAAAAAGAGAAAGTAAGCTTCTTTAAATAGGTTTGAATACAAACCTAGATTGTGCAAAAAGTTGAATTAAAAAAAGTACAAAAAAGAGCTTCTTAAACTGTTGACACTTGAAATGTGCAGACAATCATGATATACATAATTTACAGACCATGTAAAATATAAAAGTAAAAACTATGAAAAAAATATACAATCAATTACATTTAAATGTCAAGGTTTTTCAGAAATCCGATAGCAGCAGATGAATATCAACTAAAAGCAAAACATACTAGGGGAGAGACAACCATCTGTAAATATAAATGTTCAGGTCTCCATTGTGCTAAATTAGCTTTCATGAGGATTGGTATAAGACATATTTTAGGTGCAAACAAATGCAATTTACAGAAAAAGTATTTCTTTATTTTTCATCTCAGCACAATGACCATAACAGAGTATGTAAAAATGAATAAAACAAGAAAACATTTGTGCAAATTTTTCAATTCATAGAGACTTTCATACAAATATAACTCATTATACATGATGAGGATTACAGTTTAGCACAAGTTTAACACAGTAGCAGACTATAGTTACAGTTTAAAATGTATAAATAACAACATTGAATAGAGCCCAATCCGTCAGCTAGGCATCCTTTTCTGTCTTAGCCCCACACATGCATCAAAACGTGGGAAACAGCACACATAATACATTGCCTAGTATCGCTTCTTAATATTCTATACACGGACCTACATTTTCTAGAACCCAGGTTGTGACAGACTTGTAAAATCCACTTCACACAGAAGAATACAAATGTTTCAGCCATTTCCACCATCTGAGGCTGAACGGGCAGGATCTGTAATAATCACAAGTGTGATGTTTCCATTTGGGTGTGAAAGAACAAGTAGGCAAAGTCCTCATGTGAAATTTGATGTATAAAGGCTTTGCAAGAGGAGGTTCAATCTTGTCCAAGAAAGCCTCCTGCTGATAGTCATCTTTGAATTCCATAAAGGAAGCTCTAAGAGATCCAGCCATTGGAGAATATAACATTAAATAGTCAATATGGCAGGAATAGGAACCTTTTAAATCTGAGCCTAAAGTGTCCTCTGCATGGGGAAGACAAGAGGTTCTCCAACCCAATTTTACCCAGCTTATCGTTAATAGTTTGAAACCAGGCCATTTTACAGGCCCTGGGCTGCCCCAAAACATCTTCTAAGGCCTTACAGAATAGCATGAGATCTGGGACTAGCCAAGGTTTCCGCCAACACAACAGTGGTTTAAACCCAGCTATGACATTGATGCATCTAAGGGCATAGTCTAACTGTAAAGGGACAAGTGGGTTGCTGGCTGGTAGATTGATATCCTGAAAACCCTATAGTTCTTCACCACACAAAGTAGACCCTAGGATATGACATTTATAGATTTCAAGGGCTGGAGTAAATGGGTGAAAACAATAGCCACTTTGGGCCCTAAACATGTCCCTATAGTGTTGCTCAAATTTGAGCCTGTGGGTCTGAAAATGGGGAGACCAATCAAAGCAATCAGTGAGAATAGCCACCAGATACTTAAACACCAAGGGACACATTAGGATGGTGGCATCCCGGTGTAAAAAGGGACCTCCCGCCATAAGGGCGGGGGTCCAAAATGGCCATGAGGATGAGCCCGCCACACTGGCGGGCGCATCCCGCATATTTATCATTGCGGCGGGCGGTGCTGAATGCTAAAAATGCACGTCATGCATTTCAATGCACAACGTGACAGGCACCGCGCAGTGCCTTCCATGTTGTACTTTGAAATGCAGGGGGGTATCATAGGTACCCCCCCATGTGCACCCCCACCCCACCAGAATCCCTGGGGGCCCGCAACGGGCCCCTGCAAGAGATTCCTGCATGCCTTTAAAGGCATTTGTCCACCCCATCATAATATGGATGGCGGTGTCTAGCAGACCATATTGTCTTTCAATCTGCCGTGCCCCCCCGCCATAGTAATATGGCGGGGGAAAATGGGTAGCGGACGGGGACGGATGTCGGGCAGATCGTCACCGCCATGCGGGCAGTGGTGATCCGCCCAACATCCTAATGACCCCCTAGACTCTCTCCAGTGCTAAACCACTGAGAGCTGTGTTAGAACGAGATGCTGAACAGGGGTTTAAGACCATGTATTTAGTCTTGCCTAGGTTAATCTGAAGCTCTGCTGCCTGCAGTAGGACCCAAAACAAAACTTTCTGGATCCTCATAGGGGATTTTGATAACAAAAGGGAATTGTCTGTAAGGCTGGGATCTTGGCCCAAGCAATACAGGGGGCATCAACCTCACATTTCATGAGCTGAGATATGAAGTCATTAATGTACAGGAGAAAGAATGTTGGGGCCAGCAAACACTCCTGCCTCACTTCCCTATTCACTAGAATAGGCTCCGTTAGTTCACCCTGGGGCCCACATCTAACATGAGCATAAGTTTTAGAATGTAATCTAATTAAAACCTTTAAAAGGTAATTAGGGACCCCATCTTCACTTTCACCTTCCACAAGTATTCTCTGGGGACAAGGTCGAGAGTGAACCGAAGGTTCACAAAGATCACATAAAGTCTTCCTTCCCCCAGATTAAGGTTTTTCCAGTACAGCAACTGCAGATGAAACACCTGATTAATTCTTCCAGTGTCAATCTGGCCTACAATGTAGTCAATACACTAGTGTCGCACCACTCACTCGACCTATTCAAGATTTTGCGAGCAGAGCTTTTGCGAGCTGTCAATGATGCTCATTCGTTTGCAGTTGTAGGGTAGCGGCCTACAGCCCCTCAGTGCAACATTTATTAAAGCACTAAATTCAAGGCAAAATAGAGGCATGATAAATCTCTATAAAACTTAAAGAGATCAGGAGACGTCTTGTCCGATCGCCTTTGTTTGGTGTGGTCCAATATAATGCTTTGACGATCTCTGTGCCAGGTATATGCGGACCCAATGTGTTACTGGCCCAATATAAGGCTCAACTGCAGCTTCGCTGAGAAGTGTATTACTTGTCACTCAAATTACCTGGCTGATGAGTATGACTGGGGATAGATTCTGATGTGCATCACCTGAAAATATCAATGAGAAATGTTCAACCCAGGCAGCAGCAGAAATATTACTGTTCAATGGGGCCTAGGTGCCAGAATCGCCATTGGCTATGATGCTTCAGAAAGAACAGTATTCCTTGCCTTTGATGCCACTCAGCATTGAATCACATTTTGTGCATTCTTTTTGCACTAAGAATTGAATCCCTGTAGAGTGACCTGTCTTCCTAAATGGCATCTCTAATCCTAACTTTAATGGGTCTAGAAAGGGCATGTCTGGCTGCTCAAATGTTTTTCTGTATCAGTGTACCTCTTTCTTCCTTCTTTAGATATTCTTACATTCAACCAGGAATAAATTCCTTATATAGGCAACCATGGAATTATAAATTGCAGTCTGTCTAATCATGGAGAGTGCATGATCAAGGGGTATAGTCTCAGCAACTATAGCGTCCAGGACAGTGGACACAGCCTTTAACACTTTCCCCAGAAATACTTCTGATTCTACAAGAGTGCTCCACTTAAGCCTTCACTGATTGTTGTTTGGAATCAACCTTCCAAAGGCATGTGTAAGGTGTTCAGAAGGGTATTGCCCAGGGCTCCCAATGTTGACCCCAGCGTGTCATGATCACTATCTTGCCTGGGGATTACAAAGAAATCCACCAAGATAGGCCATAGTCTAATATCCAGCAAGAAGGCTAATTTCTAAATGTTAATGCATTTAGCTATAAAATGACAACAGTCCACCTCTTGACAGGAGGAAGTGTGAGGCCAGAGAAACCCATCACCAATGAAATCCTCAGGGAGGGAGGACAGAGGCTCAAATTTACAGTTAAAATTACCTGCCAGTATTTTAAAAGAGTCTGTCGGTAGGTCTGCCATATTGAGTACAAAGCAAATCAATTACTTGTTGCTAGGCACCTTTTACCCCATGCCTACAATACAAATTGTATAGGTAGTAAACACCACCTGATGATAGCTTTTGGTGATATAAATCGGCCTTGCCTAACTCTATGCACAGAAATGTAATGTAATTAAGTCATCTCAATTTATCGTGACCCTCCATAGACAATTGGTCTTAGATGATCTATCTATTTAAGGTGGCACATGGATTACTCCAGATGGAAATCCACAATAAAAGAGGCAAAATAGGGATCAAATATGTCAAATAAGGCACCCTATGTCCACATGAGAGGAATTACTTAGACATTATTGTGGCCCGGACAATAGTTTTCTGCAAATTCTTTTTTCTTCTGTCTGTAAGGTGGCCAGAATTAATGTAGTCCCAACACCTGCACTATGGCAAGCGACATAAATGCTTTTAGATTGGTTTGAAATGCATATATGTGAAATATGTTTCTTTCCAGTTTCTATGCAAAATTAGAAACAAGTGCAAAGGAATGTGCAGATGACCTTTGCTTAAGTCTTATCAACTCCTTCAGTTAATATAGATAGAATCGATGGCAATGTTTATAATGATACATTCCCATGTAAGAAAAATATGGCATCACTATTGTCAAATTCGTCCATCATGAACTCTCCATTGACCCAGACTCTGAAATGCATGGTCAGGCATGCTCTGCAACCTCGGCATGAGGCTAATAATTGACGGGTCACAGGTTGGTAGCATGTAGCAGGCAGACAAATGCGTGAACAGAAAACTCAGGCTCATACCCTAGATAAGCGCAGTGACACCACAATGATCCAGGGAAATTGTCCCAGAGAAAACACACATGGCCAGATGGGTGCATACATTCCAAAAACACCATAAAGTCAGATTTTCATGAAGTTAGGAACACACAGCCAATTTAAACACTGCACACACAGTGCACACAGTGATCACTTTTTCATCATGTTGGACATCTGGACAAGTTTCCCACTGGCTAACTTTGTGTCCACACAAGGTCAAGCCCACCCGCGTTTGTTATCAAGGGCCTTATTTATGACTCATCTTACAAGGACCACATTCTTTCACCAAACAGGGATTACCCAAAGTACTTTATGATACCCAAAATAATATATAAAATCCTTTTTAGATTGATTGTACTTTGAGACAGACCTCACACCTGCTTCCGTAACTGTGCTTCTGGACGAAGTGCTTAATGAAACCAAGGGTTCCTATTTTGCCAAATGCATCTTATCTTTTATTTTTCAAGGTAAATTCCTATTTGAGTAAAATTTCTAAAACAATCAATTATCAAAGGCCGATTCCAAATAGGAGAACATCTTCTCCTTTCATTAAACATTTGCCATTTATCATAAAGTATTTTGATATGACCCATTTATTACCTAAGACCATGACAAAAGTCCTACTAAAATTTGTGCTAAGATCCGGTCACCCATATAAAACAGCATCATCTGCGTTTAATAGAATTGACAAAAGACATCTGCAAACAGCTGATATGCCTTTATATCTAGCAATACAGATACATTCTAAATCATTACTATATATACTGAATAAAATTGGAGCAAGTAAGCAATGAGTCTAACCCCCTTGGCAAATTTAACAGAGGCAGTACAGTTCTACTTTGCATTATAACGGACCATAGCATTAAGGTTACAGTGGAAGGGCCTGATTCACAGAACTAACTTAAGACAAACTCCTAAACTTACTACTTTTGGTATTCACAGAATGCACTTACTACTTTTGGTATTCACAGGATGCACTTACTACTTTTGGTATTCACAGAATGGATTTACAACTACTAACTTTATGTCCGCACTCGGGCCAGAGATTTCAGAGGTGGAGCTTCCGGGCCGGAGGTGGAGATTTTGGCCATGGCTAAATCTCCGCCTCCGGCCAGAATCCCCACCTCTGAGCCGGAAGCGGCGCCTCCGAACCGGAAGCTCCGTAGCAGGTTGTGTGTTTATAGAAGTAATTTAATGGAAATTAATTCATTAATTACTTTATCATCAATAATTTAGTATGTAATCATTTGTATTGTTATTACGTTAATGAAATTATTTGTTCTTGATTATATTTTTTTAATAACAATTAATAATTTATTGGTAATTATGTTAATTGTGTTATTGTATTCATTAATTAGTAATACATTAGATATTCATTATTAATAATTAATTTGTAAATATGTGAACTGTTTTTTAGGAGCTGGTTGAGGGTTGATAAGGGAGTAGGGTGGCAAGTAATTTAATTTTAATGTAATTTTTATAATTCTTTATATAATATTTATTAAAATATATTTTATAGTGTTAATTGTGTGAATTTATTTAGATTTGATGGTTATTCATTTTATTGTTAATTTTTATTAGGAAATTAATTAATTATTATTGATTATGTTAATTTTTTTATTATTGTACAATATTGTAGGTGACGTTTAGAGGGGAAAATGGTGGGAGGTAAATTAATTTTGAAAAAATTATTAATTGTTAATTATATTGTAGGAGTGGGAATACTTAATTATTCCCCTACGCTATCCAACACTTTCCCTACTGTTACACTTGGTGGAGTTGGAATATTAAATTATTCCCACCCGCTATCCCATACTTTCCCTACTGTTGCCCTCACTGGAGTGGGAATAATAAGTTTTACCCATGTGCTATCCATCACTTTCTCTACTGTTGCACTTAATGGAGTGGTAATAGTAATTTTTACCTACCCGCTATCTCACACTTTCCCTACTATTGCACTCAATGGAGTGGGATTGGTAATTTTTACCCACCCGCTATCCAACACTTTCCCTACTGTTGCACTCACTGGAGTGGGAGTAGTACTTTTTACCCACCTGCTATCCAATACTTTCCCTACTGTTACACTCCCTGGAGTGGAAACAGTAATTTGTACCCACCGGCTATCCAACACTTTCCCTACTGTTGCACACACTGGAGTGGGAATAGTAGTTTTTACTCTTCTGTTATCCACCACTTTCCCTACTGTTGCACTCACTGGAGTGGGAATATCAATTTTTACCCACCCGCTATCCAACACTTTCCCTACTGTTGCACTCTCTGGAGTGGGAATAGTCATTTTTACCCACCTGCTATTCAACACTTTCCCCACTGTTGCACTTGTTGGAGTCAGAATAGTAATTTTTACCCACCCGCTATCCAACACGTTCCCTACTGTACGACTCCCTGGAGTGGGAATAGTAATGTTATCCCCTACTCTATGCAATGTTTTCAGTAGTGTTATATTTAGGGCCTGATTCTGATGCGGGTTGGAAAGCTTACAGACCAAATCGGTTTGGAAATGATTTCAGACCCACTTTGATCGGGAGAGTCCGACCGACTGAGTACGATGCATACGGATGCTTCCAGATACAATCTGGTTGGACTACCTTCGATTACAATGGGAGCATATGTTCCTAACCGCATCATAATTGGGCCGTGGGTAGGGAAAACACTTTCCCAATACGATTTGGAAGGAGCAAATGCCATCAGGAGGCCTTTCTAACCGCATCAGAATCAGGCCCTGGGTGGGAATGCTTTCCTAACCACATCAGAATCAGGCCATTAATGTAGTGTAAAATATTATTTAAAAAAAATATATTTATTTTAATGTTTTAACTTATTCTATATATGTATATATATATTCTGACAATGTAACTCCTTCTTCAAGGAAAAACTACGCAGGGCACCTCCGGATGCTTAAATTAGTTTATTGGCAAATGTGAAAGCTGCCTACCGACGCGTTTCGCCAGTTACAGCTTGGTCATATATATATATATATATTACCTACTGGCTGTCCCCAGTAGGTAGTTACAGTTAAAACCTAGTTTCCATAGGAAATCCGCAACATTCTATTTGGAATAACTTTGGCGCTGGTGGACGAATCTTTGCGAATTTCTCCAAGAAAATGGTATGCTCTGCTTTGCTCCTTCCCTGAAAGTGTGGGGGTGATTCGTCAAGTGGGGGCTGAGAAAAAAGGGGGGTCCCAAAACGTGTTTTCCCTATGTAATTTTCCATAGGGACCTTTAGCCAGGGCTACAGCCCGAATGGCTGAACGGAATTACACCAAATTTGACTGGGAGGTAGAGTTCGGTTCGCAGATTGTGCTTTTTATTAAATAGTGTAAATCCGTTCAGTAGTTCCTGAGAAAATCAAAAGTAAAATCATAGTGATATCTAGAGACGAAGTCTGTAGCTTTCCGAGCATGAGCTGCATGCTGATTGGCTGTCAACTGTCTGTCAACACTTCAAACCAGGAAGTGTTGGCAGCCATCTTGTGTCTCGAAAGGAATGAGGCACAAGAAAGCAGTGAAACACCCTGACCCCCTAGGCCTGCTCAGGGGGTCCCAAAGGAACCCATGGCCAATTTTTTTTTTTAATCGCGGGGTAAGAAGTACGGTACTCTGTACTGTACTCTGTACTGTACTCTGTACCTTCCTGAGCGCTGACTGAAGGTTCCTGGTGGGCTAGTTGGCCCCCTGGGCCCTCCAGTATGCAAGGGGAATTATTTCCCCCTCTGCAAATGCGCCATGGGGCTGCGTTGCAGAGAGGTATAAAAAGGGGCACGGCATCATTACACCTCTCTGCAATGCAGACCCCTGGCGCATACTGGAGGTTCCTGGTGGGCTAGTTGGCCCCCAGGGACCTCCAGTATGCAAGGGAAATTAGTTCCCCCTCTGCAAATGTGCCAGGGGGCTGCATTGCAGAGAGGTGTAAAAAGGGGCATGGCCTCATTACACCTCTCTGCAATGCAGCCTCCTGGTGCATACTGGAGGTTCATGGTGGGCTAGTTGGCCCACAGGGACCCCTGGAATTCAATGGGAATTAGTTTCCCCTCTGCAAATGCGCCAGGGGCTGCGTTGCAGAGAGGTGTAAAAAGGTGTGTGGCCTCATTACACCTCTCTGCAAGGCAGCCCCCTGGCGCATACTGGAGGTTCCTGGTGGGCTAGTTGACCCCCAGGGACCCCCAGTATGCAAGGAGACTTAATCCCCCAACTTAGAACACGCTACAGGGCGCGTTTGCAAAGTGGTGAAGGGAAGGGGCAGGGCTTGAGGTGATGTGAGAGCAAACATGACATGTGGCGCATTTTAGGTTGGAGAATTAATTCCTCTTCAATCCAGAGGTCCCCTAGGGGGCAACTAGTCCAACAGGTATCTCCAGTAAGTGCCACGGAGCTGTGTTGCAGAGTGTTGTAAAAAGGGGGCGTGCCCTCTGAACACCTCTCTGCAACACAGCTGCCTGGCGCATACTGAAGGGACCTGGTGGGCTACTTGGCTCACAGGGGACCTAAGGATTGGAGAGGAATTAATTCTCCAATCTAAAATGCGCCACAGGGCGTGTTTGGACACATGTTACCTCAGGCCCTCCCCTTCCTTCACTATTGAGCAAAATATTCCTGTAAAATCAGCCGAACTGCGAATTCCGATTTGCTCACCTGTTATCACAAGAAACGTCAGTGCTGCATCTTTGAGCGCACTACTGATCCTGAAAAGTAATTCTAACCATACTTACAGTACCTTGAATTTCCTCCATAAGCTATCATTGACTGGTTTCACTTGGACATTTTTCTAAGTGTGGAGTTTTGGAACTTAAAAAAATTCCTCAAAAATAAGTCGAACTATGAATTCCAATTTACTCACCTGTTATCAGGAGATACCTTAGTGCTGCATCTTTCAGCTCTCTACTATTCCTGAAAAGTAAATGTAACTGTTCTTACCAGTAACTTGAATTTCCTACCATAGGATATCATTGCCTGCTATGTAAAATATATATAAATTAAAATAATATTAAATAATAAAAACATTACAATTTCAATATTTTTTAAACCCCTTTTTTTCAATTTATATTAAAAAGATGTAATGTAGATTAAACATTATCATTTACAAAAACCTTTGAAATTCACAGAAAAAACCTTAGGTTTCAGCCACGTTATAGTTAGGAATTAGCCTTTAAAAAATCTTTAAAATTCACAGAAAAAAACATAGGTTTCAGCCACGTTATAGTTAGGAATTAGCATTTAAAAAACCTTCCAAATTCACTGAAAAAACCATAGGTTTCATACATGTTATAGTTAGCTGGACATTTCACTCATACAAAACGATTGAAATTCCCCCATTATAGTTAGTTCAGCTAACTATAACTTGCGCGCCTGCAATGCACTGCTGATGACGTCACATATTACATCACTCATGACATGTCAGTGACATCACTAATGATATCACTGATGACATTTCAAATGACACCACTGATGACATCACTGATGACATCATCCTTGTGAAAGAGTGGCAGACCTCCTCTCACCCTGATATAACCTTTGATACACACATTCAAAAATAGAATCTAACATTTTTTTAAAAATGGAGATACCATTACAAGTTAGAACAACCTATTCAGTAATTCCAAAATCTACATCCACATCCACTCATTCACCAATAGTTCTATATAGTCACTCATACATGTACTCAATCATCATATGTACTCATACACCTATACATCCTGTTACACATCTACACTTATACATAGAGCTATTCACACATATACTCAAACATGCAAGTAAACTATCAAACATCCATTTACTTGCATATACAGCTCTACACACAACACTACATGTATTTCTACAGAAACGTACACATACTTACCCTCTTAAACAATCAGTTATAGAAACGCATACTTATTTATACAGGAATTCTTCCAATCTGTCACTGTCGTATATCCTTACTTATATACATCAATACTCACATATACTAGTTTAAAACATTTGTACTTCCTCATAAAGACACTATTGAGGCAGTCATTCACTCACTAACACACCCATACACACTCTTCCACCCATACAGTCCTGCACACATGCTGTCTTCAAAACACATACAAACATTGAGTCAGTCATTCATTCATCTGTGCGCTAAGTAATACCCCCACCAAACCATACAGAATCTCTTTCTGAAACTCAAAAAAACAACTAATAACCCATATAGACATTCAAGTAGCTACTCACTAACCCTTGCAGCCACTTATACACAAAGTGAGACACTGATACAGATATTTACATATTAAAACATTATTCGCTAATACATGTATTCACTAAGATATGCAATCAATTTTACAAAAAAAAACATTTAGACATTTATTTACCCATTTATTCTTCCATCAACCTTTAGATATACATATATATAAAATATTTATTTTTCAGAAAGACACACATTCACTGGATGATGTCATCAGTGATGTCATCAGTAATGTCATGAGTGATGCCACTGACGATGTCATGAGTGATGTAATATGTGATGTCATCAGCAGTGCATTGCGGGCGCACAAGTCATAGTTAGCTGAACTAACTATAACGGGAGAATTTCAATGGTTTTCTATGAGTGGAATGTCCAGCTAACTATAACATGTGTGAAACCTATGTGTTTTTCACTGAATATTTATATATATATATAACATAACATAACGTGTATTTGTAAAGCGCACGTTCACCACTACAGGTATCTTGGCACTGAATAACAGATGTTTGTTGTTATCCAACTCAATGGTACTCATTTTATCGACCTCAGGTGGATGAAAGGCTGAGTGGACTCGCCGGGATTTGTACCTGTGACCATGAGGTTGGACACAGGCCCCTGCAGTAGATGCATTAGTCCACTGAGCCACCAGACACGGTGGCTCAGTGGTATTTATGTAATTATATTTTAAATTATGTTTGTAACATTTTATAATTCAAAATATTAATTATTTTTTATATTATTAAGATAATATATATATATAAAAAATAATGCATGTTTTTATACATTACATTCATTATTTACTAATGTTAATCTTTTTTTAATTATTTTTAAGCATGTTTTACTTAATTATATTTATCATTTAATTAATAATATATTACTTTTAAGACATTTACAAAGTCGATGCTTTAGAAAAAAATATTATTAACAACGATATTTAGGATCGCCAGTAGGTATATATAGTTAGGATTTTTTCTCTATGGGATTTTTGAAAATTCTATGTCTAATAACATTGGCGTTTGTGGACGGAATTGGCTGAAATTTTCAGGAAAATGGAACATTTTGTTTCTGAGCAGCCCCTGACAATTTGGGGGGCTTTCATCAAAGGGGGGCCGAGAAAAAAGGGGGGTCCCAAAACACGTTTTTCCATGTTAATTTCCATAGGGCGGTTGGCCTCACTTTTAGCTCGAACGGCTGAATGGATTTGCACGAAACTTGGCAAAATTGTAGGGACTGTTAGCCCGATGTGCCTTTGCTAGGTCTCAATATATGTGCTCCAGTGGATTTTGAGTAATTTAGGTTCAAAAAAAGATATATATCTGGGCGGAGCCTAACCACACATCTGATCTGATTGGCTGTCAGCACTTCATCCAAGAAGTGTTGGCAGCCATCTTGGGACCAATATACATGATAGCACCTCATTAAAAAGCATTGTAGTTAATAGAGGGTTTTAGGACTTTAGTTACATTATAAATCATTTGTTGATGGTACCATACTCGTTTTAGGAACTGTGGTGGGTTCTAAGGTGATTTTACCATGTGAAAAAACCTTCTGCTGTGATATCATGAATATTGTTTGAAAGAAAACTAATATCTCATGATTTTCCCACAGTGGTTTGGAAAGGGATCTATAAGCTAAACTGAAAGCATATTTTCTGTAAATTCACATTATCTTTCTCAGTCATGTGAAAATGAAGTCTGACATTCTCAGTAAAACATAAACATCCAACAAGGACAGAGACTGTCAGTTGATTCCTTTGTGTTCTACTGCAGCCTCCTAGAGTGTTCTAAAGAACAACTAGAGCGCTAACAGTCCTACTTATTACAAAGGTATGGCACACCTGAAGCCATCTTGATTGGAATAAAGTGGTAACTCTTAAAACATTTAATTTAAAAAGAAACAACATGAGGGGGTATATTTTGCCATAGAAAGTATGATTAGTGCTGCAGAATGAAAAATTAGGGCACATTTTGAGTGACTTCTCAAATCCTTTTCTATTTCATTAAAACATTCTGACATGCAGTCTCCCAAAATGGCCACCAGAGACAAAAGAGCCCAAATGTAGCCCAAATATCACCCAGATGTAGCCCAAGTATAGCCCAATGACAGAATGTCCCAGAGTGTTCTAAAGAACAACTAGAGCGCTAACAGTCCTACTTATTACAAAGGTATGGCACACCTGAAGCCATCTTGATTGGAATAAAGTGGTAACTCTTAAAACATTTAATTTAAAAAGAAACAACATGAGGGGGTATATTTTGCCATAGAAAGTATGATTAGTGCTGCAGAATGAAAAATTAGGGCACATTTTGAGTGACTTCTCAAATCCTTTTCTATTTCATTAAAACATTCTGACATGCAGTCTCCCAAAATGGCCACCAGAGACAAAAGAGCCCAAATGTAGCCCAAATATCACCCAGATGTAGCCCAAGTATAGCCCAATGACAGAATGTCCCAGAGTGTTCTAAAGAACAACTAGAGCGCTAACAGTCCTACTTATTACAAAGGTATGGCACACCTGAAGCCATCTTGATTGGAATAAAGTGGTAACTCTTAAAACATTTAATTTAAAAAGAAACAACATGAGGGGGTATATTTTGCCATAGAAAGTATGATTAGTGCTGCAGAATGAAAAATTAGGGCACATTTTGAGTGACTTCTCAAATCCTTTTCTATTTCATTAAAACATTCTGACATGCAGTCTCCCAAAATGGCCACCAGAGACAAAAGAGCCCAAATGTAGCCCAAATATCACCCAGATGTAGCCCAGGTATAGCCCAATGACAGAATGTCCCAGAGTGTTCTAAAGAACAACTAGAGCGCTAACAGTCCTACTTATTACAAAGGTATAGCACACCTGGAGCCATCGTTATGGGAATAAAGTGGTAACTCTTAAAACATTTAATTTAAAAAGGAACAAAATGAGGGGGTATATTATGCAATAGAAGGTATTATTAGTGCTGCAGAAAGAAAAATTAGGGCACATTTTGAGTGACTTTTCAAATCCTCTTCTATTTCATTAAAAAATTCTGACATGCAGTCTCCCAAAATGGCCACCAGAGACAAAAGAGCCCAAATGTAGCCCAAATATCACCCAGATGTAGCCCAAGTATAGCCCAATGACAGAATGTCCCAGAGTGTTCTAAAGAACAACTAGAGCGCTAACAGTCCTACTTATTACAAAGGTATGGCACACCTGAAGCCATCTTGATTGGAATAAAGTGGTAACTCTTAAAACATTTAATTTAAAAAGGAACAAAATGAGGGGGTATATTTTGCCATATGAATTATGATTAGTGCTGCAGAAAGAAAAATTAGGGCACATTTTGAGTGACTTCTCAAACCCTCTTCAATTTCATTACAAAATTCTGACATACAGTCTCCCAAGATGGCCACCAGAGACAAAAGAGCCTAAATGTAGCCCAAATATCACCCAGATGTACCCCAAGTATAGCCCAATGACAGAATGTCCCAGAGTGTTCTAAAGAACAACTAGAGCGCTAACAGTCTTACTTATGACAAAAGTATGGCACACCAGAAGCCATCTTGATTGGAATGAAGTGGTAAGTCTGAAAACACTCAATTTAAAAAGGAACAACATGAGGGGGTTAATTTTGCCATAGAAAGTATGATTAGTGCTTCAGAAAGAAAAATTAGGGATCATTTTGAGTGACTTCTCAAATCCTCTTCTATGTCATTAAAAAAATTCTGACATGCAGACTGAAACATGCACTTTGAATACAAGCAGCAGACGCCCCTGGTGAGCAGTAGCTTTACTACAGTGATCTAATGAGCAACTAGAGTGCTAACATTCAGAATTTATGGCAAATGTGTGACACATCTGAATGCCTTCTTGATGGAACCAAAGTAAACAAGCATTGAAAATGCAATAGATCTCGCCCTCGTTTAAGTTAAAGCCATTCTGTTTGTAATGAGGTGGCTTTTTAGCTTTGCTTTTATTAGTGTTTTTTCAACTTTCATGTAAATAACATGCATCTGTATGCATATAAGTATATGTATGCATGCATTTATGTTTGTATTTATATAGATATACAGATGATATATGTTTATATATGTATGTATATATATATATTCACTGAAAAAACCATAGGCTATAGACCATATATAGTTAGGAATTAGCATTTACAAAACCTTGAAAATTCACTGAAAAAACCATAGGTTATAGACCATATATAGTTAGGAATTCACATTTACAAAACCTTATTTTACTCACACCAAACCATTGAAATTCCATATATAGTTAGTTGCACTAACTATATATCGCGCACCCGCAATCCACTGCTGATGATGTCACATATTACATCATTCATGACATGGTCAGTGACATCACTGATGACATCACTGATGACATCTCAAATGACATCACTGATGACATCTCAAATGACATCACTGATGACATCACTGATGACATCTCATTTGACATTACTGATCACATCACTGATGATATCATTCATGTGATAATAAGATGGACCTCTTCAGACTCTAATATACCCTTAGATACAATCAGTGTAAACAGACACTCACAGACTGTCACTCATCCATGGAGTTACTCACACACCTAGTCAGTCATGCAAAGAATCAATCACACCTCCATTTCCTCAACTATACAGTTATACAAACTTTACTTATTCAAACACATACTAACACATATTTACTCTCTTATACAATCCCTGATACAAGTTCACAATGATCCATACAGCCACTCACACATTCACTGGCTCTTATGCACAGTTATTTATATATGTCAACTCTCACATGTACTGTGTTTTACATATGTACTTACTTTGACATGTAGCACTGAGATATCCATTCACTCACCAATACACTCATGCACACAGTCAACCGCCCATACAGCTGTTTCCACATGCACTTTTGAAACCATACATCTAGTGAATCAACTGCTCACACATCTATGCACAGAGTCATACACCTCCCAGCCACCCACACACACACTCAGTCTCCCATACAAATACTTGGGCAACCAATCAATAACCCATATAGTTACTCATATAGCTACTTATCAACACATGCAACAGTTTACAGAACAACAGACATAATGATGCACAAATTAAGACAGTTTAGTCACTAACCCATGCACTCAGTGAGACACATTTAATCACTTACTCATACAGTCAGTCATGCACCTACTAAATCCTTCATCCAGACACTTATACATCCACTCATTCTTCAATATGTAAGACATATTTTAACTTTACAGAAACATACAGTCACTGGATGTTGTCATCAGTGATGTCATCAGTGATGTCATTTGAGATGTCATCAGTGATGTCATCAGTGATGTCACTGACCATGTCATGAATGATGTAATATGTGACATCATCAGCAGTGGATTGCGGGTGCGCGATAGATAGTTAGTGCAACTAACTATATATGGAATTTCAATGGTTTTGTGTGAGTAAAATAAGGTTTTGTAAATGCGAATTCCTAACTATATATGGTCTATAACCTATGGTTTTTTCAGTGAATATATATATATATATATCACCCACTTGCAGTCGGCAGTAGGTAGTTATAGTTAGAACCTAGTTTCCATAGGAAATCCGCAACATTCTATTTGGAATAACTTTGGCGCTGGTCAACGAATGTTCGCAAGATTCTCCAACAAAATGGCCTGCTCCGCTCCGCTCCTTCCCTAAAAAGGTTCGGGGTAATTTGTCAAGCGGGGCCCGAGAAAAAAGGGTGTCGCAAAACGTGTTTTCCCCATGTAATTTTTCATAGGACCTTTAAGTGAGGCAACAGCCCGAACTGCTGAACGGAAATAAACAATATTTGGCAAAAAGGTAGAGTTTGGTTCGCAGATTACGCTTTTTGTTAAATGGTGTAAATCCGTTCAGTAGTTCCTGAGAAAATTGAAAGTAAAATTAGATATATCTATAGACGAAGTACCGTATGTGTACGGTAAGTGTACCGTTAAACGTATGATTATGAGCATGAGCTACATGCTGATTGGCTGTCAACTGCCTGTCAACACTCCAAACCAGGAAGTGTTGGCAGCCATCTTGTGCCTCGGTAGAACAGAGGCATAAGAAAGCAGTGAAATAACTGCAAAAACACACAAAGTGGGTAGGGTAGAAACATCCTGCCCCCTTAGGCCTGCTCAGGGGGTCCCACATGGATCCTTAGGCCACAAATATGTGTTTTATTGCGGGATACGCGTATGGTATGTGTACGCGGTGGGAAAAAAAACAAAGTCTGCTTTATTCTTAATTAGCCCCCAGGGGGGCCAAATCCCGGGTGCAATTTATTAATGATAATGGGGTGCCCAGAGAGGCCCCCATGCCCCGGGGACCGCCACCCCAGGGCATTAACTATATGTATGCGGGAGGGCTTATGGACCCCCCAACCCCTGGTACCCCCACCCCGGGGCTTCTTTTTATAAAAAACAACCTGTGTGGTGGGGCTCAAGCCCCCCCACTCACCCTGGGCCCACCACCTCCCCGATGCTCTAATATTTAAAATTGGGGGGTCCGTGACTGACCCCCGAGACCCGGAGACCAACACCCCTTGGGCTTTTAATGTTGGAAGGGGGCCTCCTGGAGCCTTTGATGGCCCTGGGGACCGCCACCCCCCAGGGCCGGCTACTGCAGTGCCCCGGGGTGCCTACCCCCGGGACACTGCTGTTTGCTATGGTAGGGCGGGAGCCTCGCGGTTGCCGCCCTACCATAGCAAACTGCTTTCCTATTTGAAAGAGAGAGCAGGAAACCAGCTCTCTCTTTCAAGTAGGAATGCAGATTGCTTTTCGTCAGAGAGAGCAGCATGTAAGCTGCTCTCTCTGACGAAAAGCAAAGCCGGCTCCCGAAGGACGCGGGGAGCTGGCTGGGACCGTGGGGGCATTGGTGCTCCCCCCATGGTCCCCAGCGTTGTATTTGGGCCCTGGGGATGGGGTCCCCGGGGATTATACAAATTTGTGATGGAGGCTATTTTTTTTTTACCGTAGATTTACAGTACGCGTACCATGCACGTACGTACGACGTACGGTGTGAAGTCTGTAAGTCGTTCTGTAAGCTTACCTAAGCAAGAAAAATACAAATATTTTTCAGATATTTATGAAGTGAATGTGTTTAGATGTTGAGTGGCTCCAAAAAAAACCCTTGTGTTTATTGGGAGATTTTAGTACCTTCACAAGTAAGTACTGATGCAGGGTCTAAAGTTCATGAGGAAGACTCTGATCCCTTCATCTGTAAAATATACACCATCTCTCCTATAGATGCCTTGCATATTGAAACGCAGATTGTTGTTGTAAATGGACCCCATTCTATAGTCTCGGAGAAAAGCAGAAACAGATTTATTCACATGTTTCATAGCTTTCTCAATTTGCGGACAAAATTGATTGGACCAGTTCCAATTCTGCCTTTGGAATATATTAGAATAGACAAAGGTAGTTTGGGGGAAAAGTGATACCAGTTCTGCAAAGGTGTCCTTCATAAACATTTCCAGACCTACCCCAGTCAATGTGCCTAGGTCATTGCCACCACAGTGCAAAATTATGAGTTTAGGTTGTTGGTTATGCAAAAAGGATTTCACCAATGGCATCAATTGGTGCCACTTTAACCCTCTCTGTCCAATCCATTTATTGTCTACATTTGGTAAACCTAGGTCTTGAGGAATTCCTTTCTGTTCTGCGTAACTTTGTCTCCAGAAAATATGGCTGTGCAATCCACGCTCTAAGCATCTTGAAGAGAGGTCTGGATGCACTCTGATGGTCTCTGTAAATAAAAGGGCAGTTTGAAGATTTTTTCTCTAAAATGGTGGATAAGTGGAGTTTCGAAAAAAGCAAGGAAGTGATTGGTTTTTTGAAAACTTTTTATATAGAAAACTAGGGTGCAATTTTCTGGTTTTTAAAAGCCTGTTATTTATCAGTTAAGAAAAAGTGATAGAATAGAACTTTACTTAAGATATGCTGGTATATATTGACAAGTCAAGCACACTTGCTGTTTTGATTTATTTGCAACAATGTATGATGAACTTTTCACCTGTGTGCTGAAGTTTTTCTATGGTAACTGGCAGAATGTGGAATGGGGGAAGGGTTGAAAGTGTTGTCAGTTGGAAAGGATTCAAAGTCCAAGGAATAGAAAAGTGTGTTTCATTTTCATTTATTGTGGGAATAAATGTGATTTGTTATTTATTTGTATATGTGTGTAGATTGAGTGTGTAGATTGAAAGGAAAAGTTTGCTATTTGCTATAGGACTTCCTGACCCCCTAGGGCTGCTTAGGGGGTTTTACAATGATCCCCAAGGTCAAAATCCTGTATTTGTTCTTGCTTAGGTACGCTTACTGGACGACTTACACACTTCGCACCGTACGTCGTACTACGTGCATGGTACGCGCACGGTAAATCTCCTGTAAAAAAAAAATAGCCTGTATCACATTTTTTTATAATCCCAGGGAGCTTCTTTTAAAAAAAAATTAAAAATTAAAAAAACAACTGGTTGGGGGGATTAAGCCCCCCTACACGCCCCGGGCGCCGCCACCTCCCCGGGACTCTAATGTAGAAAATAGGGGGGTCCTTGACGGACCCCCCAGCCCCGGGGACCACCACCCCCGGGGTTTAATGTTGCCTTTGATGGCCCTGGGGACCACCACCCCCCAGGGCCGTCTCCTGCAGTGTCCTGGGGTGCCTACCCCGGGACACTTCGGTTTGCTATCGTAGGGCAGGAGCCTCGCAGTTCCCACCCTACCATAGCAAGCTGCTTTCCTATTTGAAAGAGAGAGCAGGAAACCTGCTCTCTCTTTTGAGTAGGAAAGCAGATTGCTTTTCGTCAGCATGTAAGCTGCTCTTTCTGACGAAAAGCAATGCTGGCTCCCGAAGGACGCCGGGAGCCTGCTGGGACCGTGGGGGCATTGGGGCTCCCCCCATGGCCCCTAACGTTGTATTATAAAAATTATAAAAATTTGTGTTAGAAGCTATTTTTTTTTCCTGGTAGATTTAGCGTACGCGTACAATGCACGTACGGACGACGTACGGTGCGATGTCTGTAAGTCCTCCCGTAAGCGTACCTAAGCTAGAAAAAATCAGTTACATATATTTTACAGATATCTATCAAGTTTATGTGTTTATATGTTGATTGGTTCTAATGAGACGTTTTCTCTTTATTGGTACTTATAAGTAAGTACTTATGCATAGTCTAAACTTGTTGAGGAGAAGTGTTTTATAGACTGCTAAACTTTTGACATCTGTGTGGAGTTAACCTTTGCATCATCTGTTAGGGGTAGGGTGCAAAGGTGTCAGTTGGTAAGGGTTGAAATGTTGAACCAATAGAAATGTATGTTTGGTTTTGAATTAATGTGTGAAGGAATTTGATTTGTTATTGCCTTGTATATATGTGTAACTTGAGAGGGAAAATATGCCATTCTTTGATTTTGCTGCAAACACTAAAGTAGAGAGATTCTGTATAAGAATATCTGCTGTGTGAGTGGCATTATTCTTAATCTACATATCAGTTTGAGAGGTGAGTAGATAACTTGTTAGGGAATTTATGTGGTGAATTTTAATTTTAGTAAGAGTAATGTCTGTATTCATCTAAAGTTTGTAGAATCATATTCTGAGTTTGTCTGCATTTGGATAACTATTGTGATTAAATTATATGGTAAGTTAATGTGTTTAGTGAGTCACCTTTGTGCAATAAAGTGCAGTACTAAAAGATGTAGAGTGTGTGCAGTCACTTTTTTAGTTCTAGAGTAGTTAATAGTGTTGCTTGCTTAGAATTAGACTTGTGTTCTAAATCTACAATTTTGCAGTCAGTATACATACACTGCTGTATACACTCTTGGGCAGATTTACAAGCCCTTTGCGCCTTTTTGTGTTCTATAATGTCACTTTTTGGATGTAATGTTGGTAAAAATGATGCAGCCGATTGGAAATGTATTTTCAAAATGAGTCAGGGTTGTACGTTGAAATGTAGTAGTCATATACGTGGAATGTGTGCAGTCAGTTAAACCTTTTTGTCTAGTAAATGTGTTTTTGGTAAAATGTATGGTCTTATATTTCATGCCTAGAATCACACTGAGCGTCTGTGTACATTAAGGATTATACTTGCCCCTTTGTACATAATCAACCCCTCCCTCCTCACATTATACCTCTCTCTGCTTATACAGTCCCCTCTCTTCTGATATTCACCCTCTTTCCTTATTCTCACTTCTATCTTCTCATAGTGCTACTTGTCCTCATAGTCCCCCCTGTCCTCATATTCCCCCTCTGTCCTGATTGTTTCCTCTGTCTCCTAATACTCCCCCTTCTTTTTATACTCCCTCCTATGTCCTCTTACTCCTCCCTCTGTCATCCTACCTGCCTCTTTACAATTCCTCAGTCAGTATACATACACTGCTGCATACACTCTTGGGCAGATAAACAAGCCCCTTGCACCTCTTTGTTGTTCTATTGTGTCACTTTTTGGAAGTAATATTGGCAAAAATAATGCAACAGATTGGAAATGTATTTGCAAAATGAGTTAGGGTTGTCCACTGAAATGTATTATTTATATACATAGAATGTGTGCAGTCACTTAAATGTTTGTGGGCCAGATGTAGGAGACCAAATACCGGTCGGTAGCGGGCGATTTTGGCCGTTACCGACCGGTATTTGGTGCTTGACATGTAGGTGGCTTGAGATTTACAGAACCAGTAAATTTACTGATTCGGTAAATTTACCGAATCGGTAAAATACTGAATTGGTAAATTTACTGATTCTTTAAATCCAGATGTAGGTGGCACAGTAAACAATGCCACAGGCTCTTAAGAATTTGTTATTTACCACCCAATACTATTGGGTGGTAAATGACGAATTCCTGTGTACATGCACATCTGAGCATGTACACCTGTGCCCCATTCTTTTTATACTCCCTCCTCTGTCCTATTACTCCGCCCTCTCTTATCATACCTGCCTCTTTACAATTCCCCAGTCAGTATACATACACTGCTGCATACACTCATGGGCAGATTTACAAGCCCCTTGTGCCTCTTTGTTGTTCTATTGTGTCACTTTTTGGATGTAATGTTGGGAAAAATAATGCAGCAGATTGGAAATGTATTTGCAAAATGAGTCAGGGTTGTTCACTGAAATGTAGTAGTTATATACATAGAATGTGTGCAGTCACTTAAACGTTTTAGTGTAGTAAATGTGTTTTGGTAAAATGCATGGTCTCATATTTATTTTTCTAGAATCACACTGAACGCCTGTGTACATTAGGGATTTATACTCGCCTCTTTTTACGTATTTTCCCCCCTCTGTATTCACAGTCTCCCTCTCTCTCCTTACACTGTCCCCTCTCTTGTGGTATTCCTCCTCTTTTCTTATTCTCACTTCTCTCTCCTCATAATGCTCTTTGTCTTCATACTCCCCCTTGTCCTCATATTCCCCTCTCTGTCCTATTAGTCCTCCATTTCTGCTCATATTCCCCACTGTCCTCATAGTCCCTCTTTCTGTGCTCAAACTCACCTCTTTTTCCATATTCTTCCCTCTTTCTCTTCACACTCCCCCTCTCTCTCCTCATACTCTTTCTTCTCCCTTTTTTCTGTTACTCCACCCTCTCTCCTCATTTGTCCCCTTTTCCTCATACTGCGTCCTCTCATTATACTCCCTCCTATTTTCTGATATTTCTCCCTCTTTTCTCGTAGACATCCCTGTCTACTTATACACATCTGTGTGTTTTTATACTCCTCTCTATTTCTTCATTCTCACTCTTCTCTCTTCATATTTCTTGCCTGTTTCCTCATACTGTTTGTGTGTCCTCATACGCTGAAGCACTTATAAATTCAGTCAGGCTTCCTCCTTACAGAAGTGTCATCTTTTAGTCAGTACTCAAGTATTGATGCAGTGAAGTAGGGCTTAGTAGATTAACTGCTTAATTGTTTTTAATATTTTTATATATATTTTTTATAGCAGATTCAATTTATCAACAGTAAAAGAAATTCAACATGCCTTCAAAAAGTGAAAAGAGATAACAACAGAATAAAGTTCATTATTTAAAGAGAAGTCACCTGAACAACAATGTGTGAACAAAAAGAAAAAAGTTAATGTAAGAGAACGAAGATTTTTTTGAAGAACTTATCAAGTACTTGGAGTAGTGGGCACAATATCAAAAATACTAATTGTGTACCTGCAACTAAAAAGAAAAGTAAGAGAAAAGAAAACAACCATGGGAATTCATCTTGTAAAAAAACTGTGTATAGTAAAAGGAGGAAGAATCAATTTCAGGAAATTAGAAAAAGAATGTTTTATAATAGAGTTTTGTCGAATTTGATCAAGGAAGTGAAGAAATGTACAAAAAAACAGCATTTTATAAGAAGAAGAAATGTATAGAAAATGTAGTTGAGAAAGCTTTCGAATTGAAAAAAAAAAATTATTTTAGTAATTAATAGAATTAGATCACTAGATAAGCCAATCCATTAATGAAGGCGAAAAGTAAGTGGAGAAGAGTAATTAACAGAAGTAATTTTTCAGAGGATTTTTTGGGTGAATGGAATCATAGTTCAAGTTCTGAGCCTTTTTTTTAAATGAAGAGAGTTATTTTCAGAGTAATGATTTGTTGCATGCAGTTGACACTAGTGTTCGTGCTTATGAGGTTAAAAATGATTGTCCTATTGAGAAAGAGAACATTGTTCCTAGAAATGCAGAAGAGGTGTTAGCTAATGAAGTTTTAGGGAGACGTCCTAAAGCTCCAGTGTACACTTAGAATTGTAGTAGTATTTGTAGTGTACGGCAGGAATCTATTGATTTTTTACGCAATTTCTTATGTAACTATACTAAGAAAAGTGTTTACACAAAAGATTAAGAAGTTGCAAGGACTAGACCCTTGCCGAGTGAGAGAAAATACTGGTTTGCAAGGTCATTCTCTGGCTTGTCTTTCTAAAAACTTATGTTGAAGTGTTTTTTACCATTTCACGATGTTAGCAGTACATCATACTGAAATGAGGAAATTAGTCAGAAGATTGTATTATGCAAAAAATCCAGCACTAATGTTAAAAAAGTTGAACAGTGCTCTTTTGCGTGGATCTGTATCAGATGTAATGAACGTTTGTGATGACATTGCCTCCTTCAGATTTACAGAGAGGATTAAAGGAAAGAGTTGTATATTTGCCTCTAGATTTAAAGAAAAATATTGGAACAATTGGTGTAGAAAATGTAGAAGATGAACCTTTAGTTATTCTTGTTAATGGCGTTCCTACTAAGAGTAAGACAATCTGTCAAGAATTAGTGGATGTTAGGAAAGTGAAAAAGGCAACGTTGTATCTGGTGAAAAATAATCAATATTATAAAAATGTGTATGTGAGAGAAGAAGAAATAACTGTAGAAGAAGATAGTGACTCACCATCTTGACAAATTGAAAACGTGGATGTGTTCAGAACTGAAGAAATCTACGAACATTACAGTTTTCATCCACTTCATTTCAAAGCAGTGATGGGGAATACTATAGAGTTATTCCAAATGAAAGAAGCAAAGGGAAGTCCCATTAGTGTATGGAAAAAAGCTTGGAAGCTTGTTGTTTCCCTCAGTTGTTTCCCACAGAAAAAGGAGGACGATATGATGACCGACCTGTGCAGATTCCTGCATCTGAATACAGGACATGAAGATTGTATGCAGAAGATCCAAGATTTCAACAATGTATTCCGTATTTGTTTCATCTTTTGTTTGAGAGTGATTTGTCTGGACTTTCTTATGCAGTAAACCATATACTGAAAACAGGTGTACCTCTGCAAAATGTTTTGGCAAAGGAATTTATGGATAAAGTACTGCAGAAAGATAATGTTTTGGAATCCCAGCTAAGTAATCTCATGGCATGTCAGCGTGGTACTAATGAGTACTGGTACCATTGTCATGGAGAACTTAAATGTATGCTAAGGAACTTAGGAACTCCTACATGGTTTCTTACTCTAAGCTATGCTGAATATGCTTGGGATGATTTACTTCAATTTCTTCGAGAGGCAAATCCAAATATACTAAATATTGAATACAAGACACCTGAAGAATTGGGCTCTTTGGATCCAGTTAATGTATGCAGGTATTTCAATCATAGATTTGAAGCTATGATGACTTTTATCACGAATAAAAAAAAATCCTCCTCTTGGAGAAGTTCTGGATTTCTTTCGGAGAAAGGAGTATCAAGCGAGAGGTTCTCCTCACATACATATGCTAATATGGATAAAGATGCTCCCAAATTTGGAACAGACTCAGATGATGCTGTGTTGTCTTTTATTGAAGATGATGCTACATGCGAAGTACCCAAACTTAGGACTTAAGACAACAAGTCTTACGAATCCAAAGCCATCGTTGTGGGAAATACTGTCGTCAAAAGTACAATTCTAAGGACAAATTTTACAGCAAATGTCGACCTGTAATATCGAAAAGAAGAGTGAACAGTTTTATGTCATCTTTGCGACATACTATCACAAGAAAGTCTCCAAAAAATACCTACAACTTAAGAAGAAATGAAGAGTCAACATACATAAATGACTACAACCCAGTAATTTTGTCCATGTGGAATGCTAACATGGATATTCAATATGTTGCGGAAAATTCAATTGCTGTTGCTCGATATGTAACATCCTACATAACCAAATCAGAAAAGACAGAATTGAAGTAAATGTGGGAAAAGATTTCCCACAAGAAGAGTCTAAGTAAGAAATTATATAGTTACAGTTTGAAGATGTTATCTCATCGAGAAATTGGAGCGTATGAATGTTCGGATCGCTTATCATCTGCAAGTCTATACTCCAAATCTAGAAGAATCATTTGGGTGAGTCTGGGTCTTGCTGCAACACGAAATTGAGTATTTAAATCTGTACAAGAAATTGAATATTTAGCTGAAAAAGAGCCAGAAAGTACAGATATTGTGAAACCAAATATGTTGGATACATATTATACAAATCGAAGTCATCATCTTGAGAACATGTGTCTCTATGAAGTTCTGCAAAACTATATTTTTAAACGGAATATTACAGAAAACATCAATATTGGTATATATACCGTGATTGGTTCTGAAGGATGTTTGGTGAAACAAAGAAAAGGACATTTGATTAATCACCGTAAACTGAGTTATGAAACTCCTGACAAAAGGGAATTTTACAACTAAGCTCTTTTGCAACTTTTCAATCTGTGGCATTCAGACTTGGAATTACTTGGAGATTTTGAGAGCTATGAAGATTCGTTCAACGCAAGTAAAGATACTATAGAATGTCCTGTTTTTGCTAATTATGTGAAAATGTTGAACAACAAAATTGAGCAAGAAGCTACAATTGCAGCTGAGATTGCTAGAGACAGTTCTCAAGACAGTCAAACTTCTGCTCCATTGAGTCAGGATCCAGTAGGAGAACCAATTGTTCAAAATGAAGCAGCAACCACTATGGAAGAGGTGGAAACAGTAATGTATCAAGCTCAAGAAGATGTAACAAACTTAGGAAACTTGGAAGAACAAATAAATGTTGAGCAGACACAAATATATGAGCAAGTGAGAGAACAGATTGACCATGGATTACTTCATGAGAAGAAAAAGTGCTCTTGCTAATCATTTCAACCTATCCGTATGTACGTGAGTGGACAAGCTGGAACAGGCAAAAGTTTTTTAATTAAAGTAATAACAACTTTTCTACAGAAAACAACTGACTCGCATTTGTCTTGTGTTGTCACTACTCCAACTGGATTGGCAGCACACAATATTAAAGGAATTACTTTACATCGTATATTAATGCTAGCAGTAGAGCATGAAAATACATTGGAATACCACAAGCTATCTGGAGAAGCTTGTTGTGAAGTTTCAAGAGTCGTGAAGAAAATGAAACTTCTCATTATTGATGAGGTATGCTTGGTATCAAACCTAATGCTTGCTTTTGTGCATTTAAGAATGCAACAAATTCCTAAAACAGACTGTGACATAATATTTGGTGGAAAACACGTCATAGTTTTTGGTGATCTACTACAACTTAATCCTGTAAAAGGACAACCAGTGTTTCAAACACTGGTGCATGAAGATACCAGAAAGTCTTTGGGGAGCATTGGAAATGTTAACATTTGGTCATATTTTGAGTATAAGGAACTTGTACTCAAATGATGCTGATTATGGAACGATTCTTCAAGATATGAGAATTGGAAAAGTGGCTAAACATGGTAAAGAAGATTTACAGAGACGATTACTTTCCAATTGGTTTCCAAATGAATATATTGTTCCTGAGAAAATATATTTGAGAATTGCAGAAAACAAATATATAATCTGCTTAATGCCAACACTGCGTGAATGTTTTTTATTCAATGAAGAAAGTTGGAAAATGAAGAAAGTACAAAATTGGAAGTTTTTGATTAAATAGAACATAAAGGAATCACTATTATTTTGACTGAAAAGTTGAAGAGAAAATTGGATTCTTTAGAGAAATTGATAAGTAAAACTGCTGCTTCAGCGAATAATTTACATGCATGTGTAATTTGTAGGGTAATTTTACGACGTAATTTGAATGTGGAAAAAGGTTTAGTATATGGAGCAATGGGTAAAAATGTTGTTTTCGTTAGTTATGTAAATAGAGCTGATATTGAACTTTTGAAAATCCAATTTTATGAATTGCAGAAGTACAACAATTTAGTCGTTATTCAGCTCGGTTTTTGCTTGTAAAAGATTTGTATGTACGCAGAAAACAATTTTCTATTTCTTTGGCGTATGCAGTGTCCATTCATAAATCTCAAGGTTTAAGTGGAGATAGTGCGTTAGTGAATATTGGAAGTACAGTGTTTAAAGAGGGTATGGCATCTGTTGCTTTGTCTCGAGTGCAAACTTTATCTGGATTGTTCTTGATTGATTTTCATGAGACAAAGATTACTGCAGATACAAATTGTGTGAAAGAGTATAATAGGTTAAGAAGAGAATATTCACCCAATTTAGGTCAATATCCAGTGTTTGAAAAGCGTGTGGTAGGTAGAAAAAGAAGATTTGAGAATATCTGTAGTGAAGCTGTAGAGAAAGAAAAAAACAAGATAAAGTCGTGATTGGAAGCAAAAAGAAAAAGGAAAGTGTTGAAGAGAATGTTGGTTATCAGTTTGAAAATAGTTCTGGTGTAAACTGCTATGCTAATGTAGTTGTTAATGTTGTTTTTTTTCTTGAAAGTTTGCAACATCAAATTGTTGAAAATCGGGAAGAAAGATTCTGGTTGTTGTTGTATTCTGTTTATGAAAAGGGGGGCCCTTTGCCCCCCCGCCCGCATGGTGGTGCGGCGATTCTCTCTCCCCTTGCCTCCCGGTGTTGTGGAGGTGTGATCTCCCGGCGTCCAATTATTACGCGGGAGGTGTGCGCCACACCACCGGTCCGCCTGCGCCAAATCCCTGATCCGGAAGGCGTGGTGCAGTCTTCCGGGTCAGAGGAGCGGGCGGCGAGGGGCGGGGGAGAGGGCGGCCCGCCCTCTCCCTGCGTCCCCGGGAATAAAGTAGGGGCGAGCGCTCAGTTGGCCCTTCTTGCCGCCTGACGCTCCCCCACACTGGTCGTGCCCCGCGCTCGGGCCTCCTAATTTTCTGTTCTTCTCTTTCAGGTCAAGGATTGCTGCTGGAGTGTGTGGTAGCGCGACATTAGAAGCAGACAGACGGAGCGTGGATCATACGTGCCGGAGCGGTGTACAGTGGATGTGTGGAGTACGGGACGTAGAACACGCAGGACGTTGACGGTAAGAGGAGAGCGGGGGGCTCGCATTTCATTGCTTCGTGTGGCCCCCGGGTGGGTCTACGTTAGAGTTTGGCCACCCCTAACAATCGGAATAGCCGGTGTGTTGCAGTCGCAGTTGTGTGGTGCTTATAGACCCCTGCATATCCTCCGTCTGGTGAAGGTACAGGGTGCACGGGTTTGCGAATCCGATCAGTAAGCGAGTCGGTCAGTAGACAAAATGCCAGGAGCTAAGGGTGCTAAGGGGACGAAAATGGAGATGATGTTGCAGGCCATGATGCGTAAAATTAATGCCATGGATAAAAGATTGGATAAGGTTGATAGCCTAGAGGCTCGCGTGATGGAGAGGATTGATGATATCACAGGCCCACGCGGTAGACCCAAACAGCAGATTGCTGCGCGTTTGCCAGATGGGGATTCCGACTCCTCACCTAAAAGGAGCAAGACCAAGAGATTGAGGCGCAGCGCACCCGCTCCTGCCCCTATGGCTGTTCCCACTACCCCCGAGCCAGTAGTCCCAGCTCCCGTGGCACCGGCTCCTGCCTTGCCATCAGGGGGGCCCCTCCTGTCGGGCTGGCCCCGCCTGCCCCTGTTTGTCCACTTCTGTTGCCTCCCGTGCCGGCACCCATAGGGTCCCCCTCACCTGTGGTGCCGGCAGCAGTGCCGGATTCTAAAGCTCCAATCCCACCCAAGCTAACTGCGCAGATAGCGGCTATACTTCCTTGGCTGCAGAAGGGGGGTATGATGCCCTCAACGCTAGACCATACCGCTGAGGCGGCCAAGATGGTGGAAAAGATTAGGGCGACAACAGTTGCGAGTGGGGCTGCGGGCTACGTTTCTCCTTCTTCTGCAGGTATGGATGCCGCTCAACCGAATGGAAGTAATGCGGGACCGGCCCCAGTGTCCGGTAATGGTAAGGAGGTGGCTCTGCCTCTCTTAGGGGACAGCACGATCCCGTCTTGGAGCGAAGATTTAGCGCAACATGTTTCTCGGGTGGTAAAAGAAATGATTTGGGCGGGAAAGTATATATATATTTTCTCTCTGTTATTGGACAATAGGGAAATGTAGAATGCCAAAATACTTAAGGAATGGATGCACCCTAGTGAATGCAGAGTACAGTGTGCGAAGTTTAGGGTGGAGGAAACTCTGGTTAATTGGATCAGGGCCTTCTCCATCCTTACGGCTATCACTTTTGAACGCCCTCCTAATGTACTGGCGGCAATGGCTTGCTATCAGAGCAGGATTGTAGTGTGGAGCGAGCAGTACCCTGGGGAGGCATGGAAGGAATATGATGTAAATTTCAGGAAATCTAAGGAATTTGACTTGTCATTGACATGGGACAAGGTTGACTCGCTGTCGTGTCATAAGCAGTTCTCAGGGAACACAGTCCTTGCCCAGCCTACTAGTGTAGCAATTGTGTTCCCCGCTAAACCCCAGCAGCCCTTTCGTGCAGCACAGGGGAATGAGTTCCCAGGGAAGAATAGGGGGGGTGGCGGGGAAAGGAAGGGTGTGTGTTGAGACTTTAATAAGCGCTCCTGTACGTAGATTCAGACATGCCTGCACAATCTGCGGTCACACTTCCCATCCTGAGACAACATGCAGATCGAGAAGTGGTAATCAGAGTCAGAGAGGGGGGAAGAAACCAGAATAGCGTAGAAAGCACGGTTGGCCCCTCCCCCATTAATGTCCTGGCAATGATCCCATGGTTGAACAGATACCCAGACCACGCTGCGGCTGCCCTACTACAGGAAGGTTTCTCCCAAGGTTTCCGGATCCCGGCAGGGGAATACACAGGCAGCGCTCATTGTAGGAATCAGTTATCAGTACAGCATAATCCTGCAGTAGTTATTGCTAAGATTCAAAAGGAGCTGTCCATGGGCAGGATAGCTGGGCCATTCCTGGAGGTGCCAGTGCCCGACTTTGTGTGTTCACCATTGGGTGTAGTTTGAGAAAACAAGGGTACCCCAATAGATAAACCTGGGGTTAGAGACGTTTTTGAGGTAGAACAATGGTTTTCGGTGGCCTAAAAAAGGTCCTTATATATGTAAGAATTAATAGATGTTATTTGAATGAATCAAAAAGTGGGAGAGGGCGTTCTTTTGTAGGATAGCATATAAAAAGCAACTTTATTCTATTTATAAACATATATTTTTAAACATATATTTCAGGTGCTCACATTTGTGACAAGGTGCATAGGGTGACTGAGTGAAAATTTACAATAAAAACTATATACAAATGTCATACAATCAAGGATATATTCCACATAAATATATACAATAGGGGAATGAATTTCCTTGATGGGTCGACGGCGTTTCGATCTATATCAATTTAGATCATCATCAGGACATGGTGAGCTTTTCTGAAACAGTATTAGAAATTAGAATAATTTTAGTACTAAAATTTAATATAACATCTATTAATTCTTACATATATAAGGACCGAAAACCATTGTTCTTCCTCAAAAACACCATTGGGTGTAGTCCCCAAGAAGGAGAAGGGCGAGTTTAGACTGATTCACAACTTATTGGCACCAAGAGGGGCGTCCTTGAAAGATGCGATAGACGAGGGTATTTGTAGTGTGAAGTACGCTTCGTTTGACCAAGCAGTGGAGCTATTGCGGGGTTGGGACAGGGCACTCTCATGGCTAAATCGGACATTGAATCTGCCTTTCATCTGTTGCTGGTGCATCCTTTGGACCACCACCTCCTTAGTTTCGCCTTTGACGGCAAATTTTACATGGACAAATGCATGCCTATGGGTTGTTTGATTTCATGTGCATACTTTGAGACTTTTAGCTCTTTTTTAGAGTGGGTCATGAGACAGTCCACGGGCCACGAACAGGTCATGCATTATTTGGATGACTTCCTTTTCCTGGGAGCGGTGGTGACTCGGGAGGGTGCCTGGGCATTGCCAGAATTTTTGCGTGCTCATGCGGGCTTTCGGGGTTCCGCTAGCGCCTGGGAAGAAGGTTGGCCCGTCCACCTGTTTGGAATTTTTGGGTATCGAAATTGATTCATTGGAAGGGTGCTTCAGGTTACCCAAAGACAAAGTGTTTAAGTTCAAGGCGGCCCTGCGCCAGTGCCTACTCAAGGACAAGGTTACCTTGCAACAGCTACAGGAGACGGTGGGTCAAGTGAACTTTGCATTACGAGTCATCCCAATGGCACGCCCCTTCTCTCGGTCGATTGCCCAAGCCATGAAGGGTTTGAGAGAGAAGAATCACCGCACTAGGTTGTCATCCGAGGTTCGCCAGGATACGCGGATATGGACGGCATTCCTGGAGGACTTCAATGGCAGGATAGTGTGGCCTGGCCCCCCCACGAAATCAGCAGAGTTGGGTTTATGGACAGACGCTGCTGGTAGCGTGGGCTTTGGCGCCATCCTGGGGACCTAGTAGGTCGCCCAGAGATTGCCTGAGGAATGGGGGTCGTGGGGGTTGACCACCAACATCGGATTCCTGGAACTATTCCTGATATGGGTAGCACTGATGGTCTGGCCGGAGCACCTTAGCAATCACTCGGTGGTGTTCAGGTCGAATAACATGAGCGTGGTAGAATGCATTAACCAACAGGTGGCATGGTGTCCATTCATGCTGCGCTTGGTAAAGGAGATTGTGCTACAATGTTTGAAATGGAATGTGATTTTCAGAGCCAAACATGTGCCAGGCGTTCTCAATAATGCAGCTGACGCCCTTTCTCGCTTTAAAATGCAGGTATTCAGGGAGCAGCTTGCAGCAGCAGACCGATCGCCAGAACCTTTTCCGGGTGCTCTCTGGCGGATTGGTGCCCCAGACTACCGTACCTCGTGGCATCTAGCTTAGCCCCCAGGACCAAGACGGCATGCGAAGGGGCGTTCTTGTCTTACCGTACTTTCTTAGGGCACAATTGGGAGGCTAGCTGGGCACAGGAGGACAGTTTTGCTGCATACCTAGAGTTGATGCACAGGGAAGGGCGCTCGGTGGCAGCTGCAAACAGGCACAGGGCGGCAGTTTCCTTCTTCGCACAAGCCAAGGGCATGAGGGACCCTACGAACACGTTTGTAGTGCGCAAGGCATTGAGGGGCTAGCGTCGCATACAGGGACACTCGACAGATTCGAGAAAGCCGATTGGGCTAGTAAGGCTCTTAGCCCTGCACTCCAGGGCGTCTGTAGCTCAACATGGGAGGTGCTGCTTTTCAAAGCGGCGTTCACACTAGCGTTCAATGGAGCTCTAAGGATAGGCGAGCTGGTAGCAGCATCAAAGGGTGACAAACGGGGCGGCCTTCAAGTGGCCTGTGTGGTGATCCAGGATGATACAATGTGGGTGAAAATTCAAAGATCAAAAACCGACCAGGAGGGACGGGGGGATACCATAGTGCTTCACCGGGCTCGGACCAACCCTTTTTGCCCAGTCTCGCATGTAGAGGCTTTTAGAAGGCAGCGGCAGGGTACGCTGGGGGGGCACTATTGTGTCACACGGATGGTACACCATTGACCAGGTATCAGTTTCGGAGAGTCCTGGAGCTGGCAGTCGCAAAAACAGGCCTGGATCCCACAGAATTTGGCACCCATTCTTTCAGAATTGGGGCAGCAACTGAGGCAGTTGTAAGGAAACTCCCAGTCGAAAAGGTTAAAAGGATTGGGAGATGGTCGTCTGACTGTTACGAACGTTATGTACGTATTGACATGTTGTGACATGACCAGATGACTCACGCTTGGTATCTTTTGGTTTTGCAGTTTCTCGAACCTGTCACACGGGGGAAGAACTCGCCGAATGTCAGCAAGAAACATCAGCTTTGCAACACAAGCAACAAGAAGATCAACAGACATTGGTGACTTGGATTGTGGGCCACTCCTATGTTCGGCACGCAAAAAATGTGTTTCTTTCAGGTGAAAGGAGAAGAAGGGCTGAGGAAAAGGGGTTCTCCGTTTCCTTCTTCGGGAGGGTTGCCTTAGGCATTAGGCAGTTCAAGGACTACTTTCTGGAACTATTATCTCAGCAACCCGCTCCCCCATCAGTGGTGATACTTCACCTGGGGGAGACCAATTTGACCAAACTAGGGAGGCGCATCCTGATAGAAGAAATCATCTCCACTGCGGGGTGGGTGTCCAGAACATGCGCGGGTTGCAGAGTAGTTTGGTCGCAACTTATTCCTCGTTGGCAGTGGCGAGGGGGGGACTCGGTCAAGGCGTTGAATCACTCGGTAAAGAGGATCAACACACAGTTGGACAAACTATTTCGAGCCCCCCGGTTGCAGACGATTCCTCACAGTGTATTTGGGGGGAGCATTTCTACCTGCGGGACGGGGTGCACTTGACTGAGGCTGGGAATGTCCTGTGGTCGAACAACATATTAGCATGGCTAGAGGGAGTTGCGAGGTGAACATGACCTTTCTTAGGAGTAGGAAGGGGGGAGGCCAGATCGTCGGGTAACAATGCTGGCCTGTGGCGGTAAGGTCATGACCGGTGAGCAGCTATTTTAAGGTCTGAGGGGGCGGCATCATCCTTTGGAGGTGTCCGCCCAGGGGGAGGAGGGGTCACTGGCCCCTCCTAGAACTTCAGTGGCAGCTGGTGACGCGAATAAGGGCCCTCCTTCAGTTGTTAAATGGAGTTCACGGGGTGAACCGAGTAATTAACGGGCTCGGCTGCATGGGTGGACCGAGTAATTAACGGGCTCGGCTGCATGGGTGGACCGAGTAATTAACGGGCTCGGCTGCCCGGGTGGACCGGGTAATTAACGGGCCTGGCTGCGCATGCGCACCTGCGGTAAGGGCGCAGCATGTAAGACCTGACACCGGTTAGCAACCTTGCCATATGGCCATAAATGTTAGTATGCAAACATTTTCAGATGAGGATGTTAGATTCGGTTAGGAAACAAGCTGTATTAGAATCTTGTTAAGGTTAGCCAATCACACTTGTCGATATGAATGTATCTAAATGTTCCTGAATATTTTTGTATAAAATTTGTATATTGTATATATAAATACGGCCGGGGGTCTTGCGATCCCCCACCTTCCAAAGACAAATCATGTTCCATTTCGATGTGTTCTGGGTTGATGTGGGTATACAGGGAGAGGGGTGGTAGCCGTCACTGACCATGTGTAAGGGGGGGCCCTTGGCCCCCCCGCCCACATGGCGGTGCGGCGATCCCCTCTCCCCTTGCCTCCCGTCGGTGTGGGGGCGTGATCTCCCGGCGTCCAATTATTACGTGGGAGGTGTGCGCCACACCACCGGTCGGCCGGTGCCCAATCCCTGATCCGGAAGCGTGGTGCAGTCTTCCGGGTCAGAGGGGTGGGCGGGGACAGGGGGCAGCCAGCCCTCTCCCCGCGTCCCCGGGAATAAAGGAGGGGCGAGCGCTCAGTTGGCCCTTCTTGTCGCCTGACGCTCCCCCACACTGGTCGTGCCCCGCGCTCGGGGCCTCCTAATTTTCCCCACCCACCATCCCTGGAACAAAGCTGTGTTGTGCATTATGTGTACCTGTTTTGTTATTAATTAAGTCGTTTCTCTTTTAGGATGTATAATTGAAGCATAAATGTCGGTTAGAATGTTTGGTGTATACTGTAATTGTGCATATCTCTTGTGTACTAATTATTTGCTTCCTGTTTGGGGAGTAGTGTTAAAATGTAAATAATGTTTGCTATTTTGTTTAGGCCTTTTTTCCCATAGTAGCCTGATGATGGTATGTCATGACATGTTGATGTACATAGTGTAGCTGTCCTTTAGTTCCTTTTTTCCACAGGTCGTCGTATTTATTAGGGTATTGGACATGCGGTAAGGTCATGACCATTGAGCAGCTATTTTAAGTTCTGAGGGTGGCGGCATCATCCTTTGGAGGTGTCCGCCCAGGGGTAGGAGGGGTCACTGGCCCCTCCTAGAACTTCAGGGGCAGCTGGTGACGCGAGTTAGGGCCCTCCTTCAGTGGTTAAATGGAGTTCACGGGGTGAACCGAGTAATTACCGGGCTCGGCTGCATGGGTGGACTGAGTAATTAACGGGCTCGGCTGCATGGGTGGACCGAGTAATTAATGGGCTCGGCTGCACGGGTGGACCGGGTAATAAACTGGCCCGGCTGCGCATGCGCACCTGCGGTAAGGGCGCAGCTTGTAAGACCTGACACCGGTTAGCGACCTTGCCATATGGCCATAAATGTTAGTATGCAAAACTTTTCAGATGAGGATGTTAGATTCGGTTAGGAAACAAGCTGTATTAGAATCTTGTTAAGGTTAGCCGATCACACTTGTCGATATAAATGTATCTAAATGTTCCTGAATATTTTTGCACAAAATTTGTATATTTTGTTTAACAATTTTATTATTTTGTATCTTAATAAATACGGCTGGGGGGTCTTGCGATCCCCCGCCTTCCAAAGACAAATCATGTTCCGTGTCGATGTGTTCTGGGTTGATGTGGGTATACAGGGAGAGGGGCGGTAGCCATCTCTGACCATGTGAGAAATGTAGTAGTGATAAAGTAAAATACAAAGTGTTTCTGATATTCGAAATGTAAATGTTTTGGACATATGTTCTGGTTCTACTCAATTTACGCAGAATATTCAGCAAGATTGTCATGAATTTCTAATGTATATGCTTGTTGTAATGGAAGATGAAGGTATAGATATTGAAAACCTTTTTGGCCTTTGTTATAAATGGCAACATGACTGTGAAAATTGTTTGTTTACATGTAGCACTAACATATACACTGAAAGATTCATATATTTGACTTTACCTGACTGTGAATCAGTGTCTTTTAACAATCTAGTTAGAGGAGCAACTTAAAACATGGAGTGTAGCCAATGTAAATCAGAAATGTCATCAGCATTATTTATACAAAGCTTTGAACAGTATGTCATTTTAATGCTGCAACGTTGTAGAGCTGATGGACGAAAATTAGAAACTATAATTAAAAATTGTGTAGCTACTCAACCATCAATATCAGGAAGAACTTTTGTAGCTGTTATAATTATTTTTACATGATGGTCCTTCTACAACATCTGGACATTACACTGTTTATTTAAAATATTTGCAAGGTTGGATATTTTGTAATGATAGTCAATCGATTTTTAAAGAACGTTTGCATATAGAGTTATCAAATTTATACCTAATATTTTTAAAGCCAAAATTTTAGGAACAGTATTTGTCCTTTCAGGATTACTGCTGTTAAGGTAGGTTGGTCTGGTGTTGTAGAGTACTTTGTAAGTGAGGGTGAGGAGCTTGAAGGTTATCCTCTTGTCAACGTCAGAGAACATTGAAGTTCAGTTGAGTTGAGGTATTTTGGATTCATATAATCGTTGTAGGTATTTGTCCGAGTTAAGATTTAACTTATGCAGTTGGCAACGTCTTTCGGTGCTATGTGGCTCCTTGGTGAGGGAGAAGATGAGTTGGGTGTCATCATCTTAGCAGATAATGTTGAGGTTGTGATGGTGGGCCACTTGTGTAAGGGCAGCATGTAGATGTTGAATAGCGTCAGGTTGATGGATGTGCTCTGGGGGATGCCGCAAATGATGTCAATGGTTTTGGATCAGAAGGGTGGGAGGCGGATGCTGAGGATTACTATTGAAGAACTTACAACCTAAGTAATTGAGATATACTATTTGGACATGAGGAAAAGTATGTAAAACCATGAAGGACTATTTGTTGTATATTTTGTCAGCATATATTTGTAAATAACTTTATTTCCAGTGTATGATAATTAATGATTGTGTTTTGTTATTTTAAGATTGTTTGAGATATCTCATACATACACAAGAAATTGCTCTTAGAAAAAAACATTTAACATATGTTTTATTTCTATTTTTTAGATTGTTATTGAGAATGTTGAATGTTTTTTTTAAAGATAATCTTATTGATTGTCTTTTTTTTGCCCACTGTTATGTGATGAGTACTATTGAACTCAATGTTTCTAGTGAATTTCAATATATTCTGAGAACAGCAAAAAAGGCAAAGGAAATGCTTTACAAATTATTTTGTGTTGTAAAAGATATATTGTAACTGTATTTTTTTGTCTTCCACAGATGCTAATTTTATAATATATAATTTTTGTATTACTTATTATGTTTAAGGTAAGTATAAGTAACTATTAAAAATGGTCGATGGAATATGCTTCTACAGAGCTGAAGTAACAAAACATGGATGGAGTACATAAGTGTGTAAAGATGGTTTGTATCTTTTAAAGACATTTCAAAAAATGTATATATATATACTGAGTGTACCAGTATTCTTTGCAGTTTACTACAACACATCTACTAGTTTGGAACAGGTAAGGTGAATAGACATATTGTACTTTTTTTAGTACTGTATTTTATTATAAAAGCCTGAGTTTTTTCCTATAGTGATAAGGAGTGACTGGTTTGAAAATGTAAGAAGATTAAAAAACTGAACATTCATATAAATAATTATATTTCTATAATCTTATAAAGTATTTGAGAATGGTATTTGTATAATATTTTTTAAAGGGCAAAATAGTTGATAAAGCTACTTTCGTGTTATGTATTAGGAAAAATTATAAAATGAAGTGTTATGTTTCGTACAAGGACCTACAAAATAAGAAATTCACTATAGAAAAACAACAGAACAATATGTAAGATGAATTTGAAATTAGTAAGAGTCTCATAGAAGAGCTAAACATACCTTTCACGGGCAGCGACAATGAAGAGGAAGAAATTAGTGCTGCAGATATCAGCTGTGATTTCCTAGACGACACCTTGGATGCTGATTTTGTGGAAGCATTAGATGACATCGAGTTTGATCATATAACTTTTGAAATTGATAACCAGAAAAATGAAATACCTGATGAAATTATTTTAGAAGCTCTATTAAATTATGAGATGTTACAAGAGTAAATGTACTATTGTATAATAATATTGGTTTGAGTACTATGTATTAAAAAATTCACTGTAATAAAAGTGTAGCGCTAATACATTTTTTAAATTCTTTGCTCAGTCTGTATCCTCTACACTTCCTTCAAACACTCTGTTACTGTTGTTTTAGTATTGAAGTGAGCCATTTAGCAGAATGTCCTTATCTATGCACTGTGCTAAAAATGAAGCTCTTTTAAATTCAGTCACTCTCCTTGCAGAACTGTAATTATCTAGTCAGTAACTAAGTATTCATGTTTTAAAATAGGCCTTAGGCCATAGAGTGCTTCAAACCCCTATATACTATGCATGCAGTCTTTTATGCACCTGCAAACTTGTGTTTTATACCTTCTATTCCCTAGTCTGAATACTTGCACTTTCATGAAACACTCTGTCATTGCTGATTTAGTATTGTACTGAGCTATTCAGCACAGTGTCATTATCTATGCACTGTGCTAAAAATGAAGCTCCTATAAATTCAGTTTGTCACTGTCTTTGTAGAATTGTAATCATCCAGTTAGTACCTAAGTAATTATGGAGCAAAGTAGGCCTTAGGCCATGGACTGCTTAAAATCCTTATAGACTATGGTTGCAGTCTTCTATGTACCTGCAAACTTGTTTTTTATACCTTCAATTCCCCAATCTCTATCCTTACACTTCTAGCAAATACTCTGTAATTGCTGATTCAGTATTGTACTGAGGTATTCAGCAGAATGTCCTTATCTATGCACTGTGCTAAAAATGAAGTTCTTATAAATTCAGTCATGCACTCTCTTTGCAGAACTGTAATCATGCAGTCAGTACCCAAGTAATTATAGACCAAAGTAGGCCTTAGGCCATGGAGTGCTTTAATCCCCTATAGACTATGCTTGCAGTCTTTTATGCACCTGCAAACTTGCCTTTTATATCTTCCATTCCCCAGTCTGTATCTTTCCACTTTGAGCAAACACTCTGTCATTGCTGATTCAATATTGTACTTAGCCATTCAGCAGAATATCCTTATCTATGCAGTGTGCTAAAACTGAAGTTCTTATAAATGTAGTTAGTCACTCTCTTTGCAGAACTGTATTCATCCAGTCAGTACCCAACTACTCATGGAGCAAAGTAGGCCTTAGGCCATGGACTTCTTTAAACCCCTATAGACTATGCTTGCAGCCTTCTATGCACCTGCAAACGTGCCTTTTATACCTTCAATTCCCCAGTCTGTATCATTACACTTTCACCAAACACTCTCACACTACTGTTTCAGTATTGTAGTGAACCATACGGCAGTATGTGCTTATCTATACACTATAAGTAAAGCAGTTACACATTCAATCAATCAATCAATCAATCAATCAATCAATGCATTTCGAAAGCGCGCTACATACCCATGAGGGTCTCGAGGCGCTGGGGGGGGGGGCGCTACTGGTCGAAGAGCCAGGTCTTGAGAAGTCTTCTGAAGGCCAGCAGGTCCTGAGTCTGTCGTAGGCTGGTGGGGAGAGCGTTCCAGGTCTTGGCGGCGGGGTAGAAGGATCTGCTGCCGGCGGTGGTTTTACAGATACAAGGAACTGTGGCGAGGGCGAGGTTGGCTGAGTGGAGGATTCGGGTGGGGATGTGGAAGCTGAGTCGGTTGTTGCGGTATGAAGGTCCGGCGTTGTGTAGTGCTTTGTGTGCGTGGATGAGAAGTTTGAAGGTGATCCTCTTGTTGACGGGGAGCCAGTGCAGGCCTCTCAGGTGGGGTGTGATGTGGCTGCGTCGGGGGACATCGACGATCAGGCGTGCCGAGGCGTTCTGGACTCGTTGTGGTCATCTCAGGAGCTTGGTTGTTGTTACTGAGTAGAGAGCATTCCCGTAGTCGAGTCTGCTGGTGACGAGGTCCTGGGTGACGGTTTTTCTCGTGTCGGGAGGGATCCACTTGAAGATCCTGCGGATCATTTGGAGGGTGTTGAAGCAGGATGCAGAGACTGCGTTGACTTGCCTAGTCATGGAGAGGGTGGAGTCGAGGTTGACACTGCTTGCAGAGCTCTTATCATCCAGTCAGTACCTAAATATTCATGTAGTAAAGTAGGCGTTAGGGCATGGACTGATTCAAACCCTTATAGACCATGGATACACTGTTCTATGCACCTGCAAATTTGCCTTTTATATGTTCAATTCCCCAGTCTCTATCCTTACACTTCCACCAAACACTATTTCACTCTTGTTATAGTTGTGTAGTGACTCATTGATCAGTGTGTAGTAATACATTCGCTACATTAAAACACTAATCAGTAGATGCACAATAAGTGGTACATCCTCAGAGATATGGCAGTTATTGTGCACTGTGACATCACCACAGCGGATGCACCGTATTTACAATGTGGTGCACTATGGGGGGAAAAACGGCACAGATATGTGATGTATCTGTGCTGTGCAGGCACTGCATTGCTTGACTTGCGTTGCGAGCGCAATACAGCTCCAGCAATGCTTTTGGGGCCCTATGCTCACAATGTTGTGTCAAATCTTAAAACCTGCTTCAAGCAGGTGCAGGGTTTTGACGCAGCATAAGCCCAAAAGTGAGATTTCACTCAGCCGCTTTTAGGAGGCATTCCTGCGCCAGAACACCCCCTCCCCTGCGCAGGAAAGCCTCCATCTGGCGTAGGGCTTTACAATGTGATGCACCTTCCAGATGCATCACATTGCAAATACCACACACCATGGCACATCTTTTGCACCACCGCAGCGTCACAAAAGTGACGCAACAGCTGTGTAAAAGAGGCAAAAGGGGGTGTAAATCCACCCCTAACACATACAAATTCATCCAGGCAGTTTCACCAGCAGTGCAAATTGAAGCATAGACTTGTAACATATTCATGTGCATATATTACATTCAAGTGCTTCGGAAATACTACAGTATACTATAGGTAAACACCTTATAGTTTTATGCTGTATCACTTCCTTATAGTTCTGCACTTTCACATTCACCACACAGTACTAATGTATTCATTCATTCATTTATGCACTACACAATCATTCAGACAAAATTTTACACACTATCATAGAAATATAGCTCTTTCTTTGACAAGTGGAGGCAGTTCTGAGAAGAACTGTTTTTTTGACTTTTTAGTTTTGTATTTTTTTTAAAAAAAATGTTAAATAATTTTTTTTAGCTGGAACCCAAAAAGTGTCCAACAGGAACAAAAGAATGAAAAAAAAACAACTAATGTTGAGGACAACGATGCTCCCGCTTCCTGCGTTTTATGAGGTCAATTGACTGTTCGCCATAACACAAAAGTTCATCGCAATAAATGCATAGAATTTTTAGTTCTCCAAAATCAGGTTAAATCTGATGGTGTGGACTGCTTCCCGAAGTTGGGGGTGGTTCAGTCAATGTACTTGGTACAGCAGGTGGGTTCTCCTGCAACCTCCGTGTTGCCGCTCTTGCAAAGTTGTTGGGGTGCAAGTTTTTGACGTGTCGCACCATACTCGCTGTGCCAAATGAGTATTTTTTTGATGGATCGCCCCTGGAAAGAGTTGTCTGGCATATTTTGCAGGTTACTAGCAGAGCATTAACCTATTTTTCTCCTTCAGGGAAAGTAAAAAACTTCCAAATCAGTACTTCTTTTTTCTTCTTCTGAGGCTCTTTAGGAATTAATTCTCCCTCAGATGAATGGCTGGAAGACGACTCCATAGGTGTTGTCACTCATTCATGCATCTATACGCTAAGTAATATCCCTCACCAAAATATACAGACACTCATACTGATACTAAAAAAAACTAATAACCCATATACACACTCATGTAGCTACTTACCAACCCATGCAGCCACTTATACACAAAGTGAGACACTGATACAGATATTTAAATATTTAAAAATTACTCATTAACAAATGTATTCACTAAGATACACCTAATAAGTCAGTTATACAATCAATTTTACAAAAAAACCCATCCATTTAGACAATTATTTACCCATTTATTCTTCCATCGACCTTTAGATATACATATATAACAAATATTTATTTTTCAGAAAGACACACATTCACTGGATGATGTCATCAGTGATGTCATGAGTGATGTCATTTGAGATGTCATGAGTGATGTCATCAGTGATGTCACTGACCATGTCATGAGTGATGTAATATGTAATGTCATCAGCAGTGCATTGCGGGCGCACAAGTTATAGTTAGCTGAACTAACTATAAAGGGGGAATTGCAATGGTTTTGCATGAGTGAAATGGCCAGCTAACTAGAACATGTGTGAAACCTATTGTTTTTTCAGTGACAGGCAACAGGTGTGCTAACATCATTGGGGGAGGAGCTTGTTTGAACTTTCAAATGGGTGACAGGATGCTCATCAGAGCAAAGGACAGCATCCGGAATACTTGGGCGCTGAAGAAGGCAATCCCACGCGGAAATGCATTCGCCCGTCATTTCTTGTGTATAAATGGCTTCCTTGATCATCCCCTGCTGTTGCATCTGCTTTCTATCTCGTGAAGCAGGGGTTCTTGGATATATATATATATGCACACCCATGGAGTGCGCTTTTTTGGCCCCAGGGGCCCAGCCTCCACTGTAAAAAGTGTAGGCAACAAATTGGACCAAGAGCTCTCTATGACTAAGCAGGTCACTACTGTGGTCGGCACATGTACAGGGCTTCAAAGGCAATTACGGAAACTTGTTCAACTCGTTTCAACTGCATCCCTTTAAACGATTGTGTCTGCCACGATTGTTTCCAGACTGGACTATGGAAATGTATTGTATCTAGGTCTCCCCCTAAAACTTATTAATAAACTTCAGGTAGTGCTCAGTGATGCAGCTAGGCTAATCTTCAGGCTACCTAGACGGGCCCAGGCCTCCCCTCTGCTGCGTAAACTCCATTGGCTCCCCATCAAGCGGAGAGTTAAGTTTAAAGGCTTGTGCATTGCCAATAAAGCAATCTATGGCAATGCTCCAGCCTACATCAAGGAACGCCTGAAGAAATATATCCTGGGATGCACAATGCGCTCCCCTGAAGCCTGCCTCCTGGCCACCCCTAGATACAAGACTGCATCTTAGGGGGTAGAGCCTTCTCCATCCTACTCCCACCACTCTGAAACCAGCTGCCCAACCATCTGCGAAAGAACCAGCTCTCCTACCTTTCAGGAAACATCTAAAAACGCTCCTGTTTAGAGAGGCACTGGATATTGTTTAAATTCATACCTCACAGTGGGCTGCACATCCTCCCACGACCTCTGGGTATCCCCCTCTGGAGCGCTGAGAGACCTGTCAGTGATTAGCGCTGTACAAAACACAATTACAATTATATAGCGCTTATTACCCCTAATGGGGTGTTGAATCGCTTTTTCCGTGAGTAGCACTTTACTCCGGAAACCATAAAGAATTAGTGGTGAATTAGTATGGTGAAATATGAAAGTGATTTGAGTGGTGGATATTAGTCAGTTATTTGGATTGAGAAGGATAGAGGAGGGATAGAAGAGTGAAAAAAGGTTTGCATTTATATAGCGCTTGCTACCACTCATGAGGTGTTGAAGTGCTTTTTACGGAGAGTAGCACACTACTCTAGAACCCATAAAGGATTAGCTGTGAATTAGTATAGTGAAGTATGAAGTTTGAGAAGTTGACATGTTAGTCTGTTATTTTGATCGAAAGGATAGTGGAGGGATAGAAGAGTAAAAAGAGATGCAGAGTGGAAGAGTCAGAGGGAAGCATTTACAGAGGCTTGTTTTGAGGGATCAGTATAGTAAAATAGGTGTCAGATGCTGCAAGGAGGGGTAGAGTAGGGGAGAATCTAGACAGGGCTATTTCTGGGATCCTAATAGTGGTATGGGTGAGATAAATGAGAGAGTGAATGTAGAGAATATATTGATAGAGGTATAGGGTGAGAAATAGGGTAGTGCATCAGAAAGAGTAGTAGAAAGAGATTTGAGATGAGTCAGAGAGTTGAGGTAGAAGATATATTGAGGGAGGTATAGGGTGAGAAATAGTGTAGGGCATTGGGTATGCTGAATTAGAAGAAAAAATAAATATATAGTCCATAAGTACATGGAAGGTTTATAGAGGCAGAAAGGTAGTAAGTATATGTAGATTAAAGATACTGATAGAGGTATAGGGTGATAAACAGGGTAGTGCATTGAATATGCTTTATTTGGGGGTGGGGAGTTATAACTATATAGATCCAAGTGCATGGAAGGTATATAGATGCATAAATGAAGTAAGTATAAGTAGATTAAAGATACATTTGATAAACTCTGGTTTACATGCATATACACATATGCAAACATATACACATACACACATACAAATATTCACTCATATATATATATATACATACTATATACACACATATATACATACATATATACACACATACATACATATATACACACATATATAAGCATATATTACCTACAGGCGGTCGCCAGTAGGCAGTTATAGTTAGGACCTATCATGCATAGGAAATCCGCAACATTCTATTCCCAATAACTTTGGGGCCAATTGATGAATCTTTGCGAATGTTTCCAAACTTTTGGACAGCTCTGGTCCGCTCCTATCCTGAAAGTTTCGGGGGGATTCGTCCAGTGGGGGCCGAGAAAAAAAGCAGTCCCAAAACATGTTTTCCCCATGCAATTTCCCAAATGACCTTTAGCCACAGCTACAGCCCAAACGGCTGAACTGAATTACATCAAATTTGGCAAAGAGGTAGTCCTCAGTTCAGGCTTGTGCCTTTTACCTGAATGGTGTCAATCTGTTCAGTAGTTCCTGAGAAAATTACAGTTAAAGTTATTTATATATCTATGGGGGCGGTGGATCAGCGGAGTGTGCGAGGATTGTCATCGTACCATAAGCGTACCCTTCCGATCACGTGCTGAATGCTAATTGGCTGTCAAGTGGTTATCAGCATTCGAAACCAGGAACTGTTGGCAGCCATTTTGTGCCTCTGTTGAAGCGAGGCTGAGGAAGTCATTGGAATATGTGTGCAAAACCGAGAAAGGGGGCAGGATAGAAATAATTGTACCCTTTAGACCTGCTCATGGGGTCCCAGAAGGACCCCCAGGGACCACAATTTTTTTTTTTTAAACCCAGCAGGTATGTGTAGGGTGCGTGGACTGTGCTGTAAAATAAATAAAACAAAACAGAGGTTTTTTTATAATTAGTCCTTGGGGAGTTAAATACCGGGGGCAAAATTATAAAATTTTATGTGGGGCCCAGAGGGGCCCTAGACTCGGGGATCATCACCCCCTGGGTCTAAAAAGAAAATATTGGTGGGGGGAAGGGGTCCAAGGTCCCCAAAGCCACGGGGACCACCACCCCGGGGCTTTATGTATTGTGGGAGGGGGACTGCGTGGCCCCCCTCCTGGAGCACTTGAGGGCCCGTTACCCCCTGGGGCTACAAAAAAAATGGTTGGGGGGCTGCAAGGTCTCCAAAGCCCCAAGGACCACCACTCCCTGGGGCTTTATGTATTGTGGGGGGGCGGCTCTTGCAGTGTCCCTGGGTGTCCATCCTGCCCTCCCATAGCAAGGAACTATGTTCTCTCTTTCAAAATCTAAATCAGATTGCTTTTCCACAAGGGGGGCTGCATGTTAGTAGCTCCCCATGTGGAAAAGCAATGCCGGCTCCCAAACGCGTAGACGTTATGCACCAAAGATGCTGGGGTCCCGCACCCTACAGATTATGAGTCGTGCATCCAGCACATGAACACCAGGGAGCCGCACTGAGCGCCATCCTGGGTGCGCTACTTCTAATTGTACCGTAAAAAACATAGCCCCTATCAATAATTTCTAATATTCCCGGGGACCCTATCCCCCGGATCTTATTTAAAAAATTGGGGACCGTGGGGGGAGTCACAATGCCCCCACATTCCTGCCGGCTCCCCTCATTCCTTGGTAACCGGCATTGCTTTTCCGCATGGGGAGATGCTAACTTGCATGTGGAAAAGCAATCTGGTTTGGATTTTGAAAGTGAGAACAAATTTCACTGTTGTGTCTTTCAAAATACAAACTAAGTTTGCTATGGGAGGGCGGGAGCCGCAAGACTCCCACCCTCTCATAGCAAACAGCAGTGTCCCGGGGGTAGGCACCCCGGGATACTGCAGGAGTCGACCCTGGGGCGTGGCGGGCTCCAGGGCCTTCGAGGGGTCTAGGCGGATGGCCACACAGTCTGCTTCCCATAATACACATATACTCGGGGTGGTGGTTCCCGTGGCTTGACGGGGGTCGTTGAGGTCCCCACTTTTCCTATTTTGCAGGGGGGCCTTGGAGCCCCCCACAACCATTTATTTTATAGCCCCGGGGGGTGGCTCTCAGTCTTGTATAGGAAACAGCAATGTTGAGAAAATCTTCCGGTAAGATAACAAAGGATTTTGAAGTCCATTTTCAGCGTTTTTGTTGAAGTTTGCAGGCGTTAAAGTGACCACAATTTTAACTCCGTCTTTGTAAATATGCCACTAAGTTTTGTAATGTCGACAATCTTATCTTCCATTTAAATAGGCAGGAAGTATTTTTTGAAGTTCATTGTGAATCGTGAAGCAACACTGTCTAATTGTGATCGATAAAGAATTGAATGAGTTGTGTACTTGTTTTGCTCGTAATGTGTCCTAGGGGTAGATTTACAAGTTCATTGCGTTACTATTGCATTACTTTTAATATGTGAAAAGTGATGTGAAAGTAGCGCAAGGGGGTTGTAAATCTGGTACACAGTGTTATGTTTTACTTTGCTTTCCATCTCTGTAATGTAGAGGATCCAGGGTAAATATAAATGTTTCTGTACAGCCAGTACCTTTCAACTCTACCCCCAAACGGCTTTCTGCCTGTTACCATAATAACAGTCCATGGAACAATTACGTGAGCACAGAGGTTAGAAGGTCACCACACTATGTTGCTAATGGAAAAAGGTATTGTGCTGGAGTTTTAAAACTTTCCATAGGAACCGTTAGTCGTAGCTATAGACTATGGTAAAGAGTTAGCCTCAGAATTATACTTCAAATCATAAATATCATTTTTATTTTTAAATGTTTTCTAAGTATATCATTAAGTATGGGCGAAATTTGTGAATTTGGGGTACGCAAATTCGCGCGAGAGTAAATTCGCGGTCTGCAAAATTTGTGAATTTGCGGATTTTTTTATTTTTGCATGTTCGTGGGGCTCTTTGCGTGTTCGCTGTTTTTTTTTTCAGCGCAACGACCGCGAAGTTACCCATGCAGTTGTACATGGGCGCGGCAACCTTGTTTTCAGTGTTCGCCTTGCGTATTTCCGTTTCCGGGCGGCAGTTGCATGCTCGCGTTGTACATTTCCTATGTGCAGGCCGCAATTTCATGTTTGCGTCCGTTTTACTTGCTCCCGGGGGAAATATCGCGCAAACTTATCCACGTGGTCGCAATGGGCGTGGCCATCTTGTTTTTCATTCATTGCTATGGTTCTGGACATGCTTTTTCAATCCTCCCTTAATCTTTGCAATCCTTTGTTTCTATGAACTTTGTTTTAATTTTTTTTACCCATTATGTCTTTATTTTTCTACATCTATATTTTATGTTTTTTTCTACTTTTGGTTGTTTAAAACTAGTTTTTTTTAACAAAGGGAGCGGGGAAGAACATGAAGGGGAAGGGTCCCGCACCCCGTTCCCGGCTCCCTTGCGGGCGCTTGAGGGAGGAGGCAGTAGTAGCCTGGGAGATCTTCAGCGTGGTGGAGTTGACTGCACTGGTTTTCTTCGTCCAGCGCCACCTCCCCAAGACCGTCGCGGCAGGCAACAGGCCCGGTGCCGGGTACAGGCTCCAGGAGCATCGCCAGCTCTGAGGGAAGTTGTGCCGGGCCATGTATCAAGAGTCTGGGGTCCGGCGCACCTATAACCAGGCGACGCACCGGTGGGCCGACTTCCTGGACCGGGAGCAAGAACTGCTCGAGCTACTTGGAGTCGAGATCTCGGGCCTTGGTGAGTAGTAGTAGCTAGTATTTAATCACTACTTTGTTTTCTCCTGCTCTGTGTTATAATATTGCAATTTGTTTTTTTCCGAAGAGCAAGAATGCTGCTGATTACATTGCAGGTAAATTATGTTTCAAAAGGTTCTGTGATTCCAGGTGCTCACATGCTCACTGGTGGCGCTACTATGCTTACTTGTTTTCAATTTCGTGCTCATTTGGCCTGAGTGATTATGTATGTATGAGTACTTTACAGATCTGTGTATTGCTATACACCAGAGACTCAAGTCCAGTCCTTCCTTTGTACTCCTGCCAAGAGATAGTGGTGAGTATATTATGACTGGTTATTTAGTAGGAAACTTTTTAGCGGTCTGCAATCATGACGGACTGTGTCTGTCACTTCGCGTGCTGAGGAGTACTGCCTGCCAGTCCTAGTAGAACCGTTTTGTGGTGGGTTTAGTCAGTTACATAACTTTCCAAGTAGACGGTCCGCGTATCCAGCAATACTAATATCCTAGTAGACAACATCAGATAGGTCAATAAATTTAGTGAAATTGTTGTCTATTTCCCTGAAATAATTTTTTTTTTTTTAAATGTTTGATTTGGTTGACAACAACCATCATGTTTGTGTCTTTCTTTCATGTACATCATGGTGGAGGTAGCGGCGCCGGCGGAGCAGGAAGGCCAGGATAGGTCCGTCGAGGGCTCCTCTGCTGGCGCTAGTAAGTTTTACTGTTAATATTAATAATTACACTTCCCTATCTTTTACAGCACCTATTTATTCCAAACGTTCCTCATAATTCTATTTTTTCCTAAATTGTCTTTGATCTTCTTGTAGACTGTTTCTAAATTCTTATCCTGCCTCTACTATGACTCTCTGTGCTACTACTAGATTATTATTTGTCTGTCTTTGTAGCTAGCTAAGCCTGCACAGTTTGCAAAAGGTGTACTGTTAAACAAAACTCCTCTTCAGCAATAGCTCGAGGCACTGAGTGCAGTCGTCTGGGTTGTCCACAATGCCTATTGAAGTCTTCTAAATGTATATGCTTTGACAATTCAAAAAAATAAAATGTCAATGGCCACCAAGAATAAGATACTAGTTTACTTTTTGATTGGATAGGAGGACATACTACTACTGTTGCAGGGACTATTCTGCACATACAAAACTATGGACAAGAAATAGGGCATTGGTTATAAATTATAATAGGCGCAGTTAGACTTTCCACCTACCTCAGTCATACCAGAAGTTGAACCCCCAATCTCCTTACTGACTAGCTAGTGTGTCAGATAGTAAATATTTTGCTCCAGAATGCAGCGATGATCCCCAATGATTATACAACCCAGAGAACATAAGACTATGAAGTCAGAGTCCCGACTTCTCAGAGTCACAGACTCATGCTTGCAAATTGCTCATGACCAAAAACCACAGTCTATGTAAGTTTTAAAGCTTTATTAAAAGGAAAACAAGTATCTCTGTGTGTACTCTTTAAAAATGTAAATTGTGCATCATATAAAAACATTTATTAAAATCAATGTCATATTACAAACGGAGAACGACTGAAAAGTGGCTGATTTCACACATTAATTGTGGGAGAGCCCTCACCTGGTTGGAACTTAAAGTCTTGGTGGGGATGAATCATTGACGACTCCGACTAAGAAATGATGAGGATCTTGCTCTTGTTCATAGAAGGGAAGCTTCTGTCTGTTATGAGAAAAATGGTGCGTGTTAAAAATCAAGCATTCATCAGTTGTGTTAAAAAGTGTAGCATCACATGATATGGCTAAGCATATATAAAAAAAAACCTTCCCTAAAGAAAGGGACATTCTTAGTTTAGACTAGAGAGACATAAATTATTAAATTGGTATATGTAGTACTAGTAACTTTTTTTCATTCCTAGACAAAATAGGGAGTGGTGTATATGGCATCCAAAAATATGAAATGTTTTTTCTAGGCGTAACACCATCGGCATAGCCAACCACCAGTGCCATGGCCAGCATGGAGCTGGGCACTCCAGGGTCGGATGCGGTGCCACAGCCATCAGGAACTGCTGTGAGGGGTGCCACGGAAGTGGCGGGCATTGGTAAGCTACTATATTCCTTACTTATTGAGATTGCAGAGTGGGCTCTCTGCAGGGGTGTATATGTTGTACAGTACAAGTACACTTTAGTGTTAAGTAGACTTACAAACTTAGAACTAAGTTTTTGTTAACCAGGTAGAAGACAGTCACCCTTAACCTCTCATTAGCAATTGGGGTGGGAGTTGACGAGTAACTAATGTCCTGAACTTGATGGATGGGATGAACGAAAAGGGAAAGAAGGGTGTAAGGAAGGACGAGTGAGTGAAAATTAATGACTGGCAAAGAATAATACTTGTTTATGAATGCTGCCCAAGGTGGCTGGGAATCTGATGCATGGTCTGATGCATGGCCGGTTAAAGGCTGAAGCAAGGATGGGTGGAAGGAGAAAGAAAAGAGAACTGCCAGGGTGGGTGAAACAGAAACTGTATGTGTGCGCAATATATCCTTTAATTCAAATTCAAATGCAAGTCAAGCACGGATGCATGGCTGGCGTTTTACAAATAAAAAAGCAAAAGGTGGTTTTGTGGTGAGAAAAAGTAAGGTTTGACCAGTTGAGAGTCAGACATTAAGAAGAATGATTGGCATGTACTTTGAATGGATGGATGCCTGCCTGCCTGGATGGTATCTTCCTCATAGTTAGCATAGGTGTATGTAGACAGAGTAGACGGTCACTGGATGAAGAAGAGTGTTACTTTGAAGAGCATGTAACACCACACGTCCGTGCCAGAGTAGCAAAGCAGAGAAAAGTAAGTGTTATAATTTTTCAGAATACTACCATGACTAGAAACAGTAGTTTGCAAGCATAGCATATATCCGGCGATTAGGGTGACCACTCACTCACTACCTCTGTTAATAACCTTTTTACAACTCTGTCATACATGTGTGGCCTATCGGTGTTCACTCAATGAAAAACAAAGCACCTAAATGTCATCCCGTATTTAAGAAAATATCCTGTGAAGGGAGAGATGATCATATTATTTATCTTCTTCATTTTTCTTTTGTAGTAATCAGGGCCAGGGCAGGATGAAAGTTAAATTAATTAAGAAGTAGCCCTTATAACAGAGTATTGCCAGTGCCACCCGTAATAAAAAAGTAAGAGCTTCACCACCTGCATGTACTGGACTGGTAACAGTAATGCAAGTCTGTGTCATCATGGCTTGTGTCTGTTTTTTTTGGGTGCAAGTTGACTGCGCTGGCATTATGCTGGCTTCCACAAGTTTACGTAGCAATTTTGCTAAACAAGAGAGAAAAAGACTGGTGTACTGTCTGAGTCTAATGTAGTGAGTCCATATTGTGCTAGTAGAATTCCTGAAACTCCCACTAATGTTAGAGCAGAGGGCGACGAACTGGGAGGTTAGATAGATACTTGCCACAAATGTTATGTACTGTACTTGCAAGTTGCTAGTGCTACTGTGACACAACTTTCTGCTGAATTATTTTGTGTTAATCTTAAAGAGCATTGGGTACAATATGTTTTTCTTTCTTCATATAGATGCTCCTTCCAAACTAACAAGGAAGGAGTTGGCTAGACAGGCCCAGCAACGGAAGCTGGAGGCAATTGTCACTGAATATCGGCGGCTGGTGGCCCAGGAGGAGGAGGACACCCAGTCGCAGTCAACATCAACATCCACGACAGCTGCATCCTCCTCCGCCCACCCTGGGTCATACAGTCAGCGCAAGCCTTCAGCGGTACGGAGCCGTGGTCCCGCAGCTACCCGCCACCGCCAAGCAGCAAAAAAATCAGCTGCCCCCACAGCAAGTCCAAGGCTCGTCTGCACCCCTTGGCCCTCAGAGTGTCCAACCTTGAGCAGGAGGTGGCTAGGCTAAAAACCCCGCTCAAGGACCTCCGCAGAGTGCATCCTGACCACCTGGCCAAAGGACACCGCCCCCAGAAGTAGAGGAGAGACTGTCCCTTGCCCCTTTCTTAAAGGCTTTTGATGAGGTGGGAATTGGGCGTTGGGGTTTTTGGACTTTTGGGGACTGATTTGAATCATGGACATTGGTTGGGGTTAGGGAGGGGGGTGGGTTGGGTCTTCTTGTGGGTTTATTTTTGTCAGGGCTCCAATAATGATTTATTTCTCTACTTAAACATAGCATACGTGTTTTTTTTTACTGTTTTGTGGGGGAGGCGAGGGGATTAACTGTACGTTTGTTTTCCTGAAACTTAACTGGCTGGTTGATTCAAATTGTCTAATCGCCCAAATTTGTACAAAAGTGCCACTGACAGAGTTAGTCTCTCCTCTCCTCCTACTCCATTATTCTTCCTTCCCCAAAATGCTTATCTTACTTGTGATTTGTGTTTGAGAATAGGACTAGGCACAGGGCTGGCTGCATGGCAAATGGCGATTAGGGTTGGTTTTGGAATCCTGGAGAGATGAAATGTTATTGTTGTGGTCGTGGTAGTAGTAGTGGTACACACTGGCAGTAGCAGCATATGAAAGAAAAGGAAATGAAACAGTGAGTGGCCTGAGCGTAGCCTTTGAACAGTACGATAGATAGCCTTGAACTTGATTTTCTGTTGCTTTGACCTTATCCTCCCCAGCAAGTGTGTGGAATTATTGTTGTCATTTAGTCACACCTCAATGAAAACCACACAGCCTGGAGGAAGAGGGTAGGGTTTGAAAATTGGATGGGAATGGTTTTTTTAGGGAAAGTTTTGTGGAGAGAGGAAAAAAAACACAGCATGAACAAACAACAAATGAAGAAAAACAAATATTTGGATACGAAGATATCCATAAATCTTTTAAGGGACCTAAAGGAAGTGCACTACTGCATGCATGAAGTTGTTTGCTAAATGGAAGGTTAGGTTACTGAAAATTAGTACTTACTACAACTTACTAACTATGAAGAAACATTATTTGACAGTACAGGGCAGCAGTAATTATGCAACTTCACTTGCCTATCTTCCCTCAGAGAGAATAAACACTTATTAGTAGATTAAATTGGTTTTAAAAATAGCAAAGAAATTCATCAAATAGCTGGAGGGATGAATTTGAAGCAGAGAGCAAACAAACGCACAGAGTCACACTCATAGAAGTTCACAACAATACCATTATTTAAAAGATAAGGAGAAGTGAAGAGGATACTGTAACTGTTTGTTGTAGTTGTCCTGTTCAATTTGGGAAGGTGCATGCATCCAGCCATTCATCTCATTCGCGATACTCCTCCATTTCATCTGACGCTCCGTCGATCAATCTTGGTGACCAGACAGACACACTGTCCACTGCCTGCCTGGTGGATGCGGAATTGCGGCTTGCAAATGGTAAGCCTGAGTTAATAATTTTTCTCATCGCACAGGGTAGAAACCGGCCAGTAATTGTTGATGGAAAAACAGGAAGTGATATTAAAAAACACAGCGGAGAAAAAAATATAAGGTACGTTGTGTAGTGCAAAAATAACACTTTCAGTTTCAGAGGCGACAGTAGTATACATATTACAAGAATCATTTCTAAAGAGCGTACTCTGAGTCTCCTTTTCAAGGATAGTAATTAGCACACAGCACCGCAGGCCAGGCCCATGCAGACGGTCAAGGCAGGCATCACTGAGTGAAGCAACCTCATGTAGCATACCTCTTTGCCACAGACAGACAAAGCATATCTAATTGTATGCAGCAAGCCACATAGCCATAGCCACAATTTTACATGAAGTGCTGTCTGGACTCTGGCATAACAACACTACACTGGCTCGACCACTCCATACCACGACTAGACAGACATGTAGTTCTGCTGTAGTTGTTGTTGACTGGTTTACCTGTTTGCCACTCATGAAATATCCATAGTTCTTCCGTAAACCGACGATGATGATCCATCCATCGCAGTGAGTGACTGTGAAGAAAAAAGATATTATGTAACTTTGATCATCAAGACTCATCATCATCATGGTATATTGGCAAACTCAATGTTGTTCATGCAGTCGCAGTCTACACACACAGTGAGTCGAAGGACATTTTGCATGTTGAAAAATGCAACGTAGTGGCCCCTGCAGTAGAAGTACAATTTGAACTAAACAAGGTAAAAAAAACAGAGTAGACTTGAGTTACATTTAGTGTGTAAAAGATTAAATAATACCAGAAGACATATGATGATTCATTTCATGCACAACAAACAAACAGCAATTGCTTTCATCAGAGCCAGCCAGCCAGTGCTGTCCACTGCATGCCATCTCATTATTCATTACCTATTCTACTTTTTGTCCGCGTCTTGTTCTTAAAGTGAAGGCCCACAGGGCAGCCTCTTGTGTCAATTTCAGAAGTAACTGTCAGCAATCAGCATATAGTCAGTAATTCCAGTCCCACTTCTTTTGAGGGAACTCATCTACGAAGCGACAGTTTCTTCATTCTGCGTAATCCAGCCATCTGCCTTGAGGGAAATAGATAGGGGGAGTCTGGAGGAGGAGGATAGAGGAACATTACTGAGTTGTGAACTTGTGAACTTCAGGATTGCAGACAGTGGCACCTTCAATAAGGAAATAAGACAAAGACAGTGCTGCTGATGGATTTGTTGTAATTAGAGTTTTGTTGTGGTAAAAGTTGCAAAACAAAGAAAGACACTCAGGCCTAGGTGTCAGGGAAGTAGAGCTCGACCTCAAACTCTTTGAATTGAGACTGGAGTAGGTCAGCTAACAGAGAAAAACTTCCGTCACCTAAGTCGGTGTCCTCTTCTTCCTGCGTGGATTCATGTATTTTGGAATCTGGTGGTATGAAGTGCTGATTCATCTTGTTCATTGTTAACCTCAGCACATTTTTGGGTGAGAGGCGGGTCCTTTTTGAAGTTACAATGGCACCAGCAGCACTGAAAACACGTTCAGAAGACACACTTGCGAGTGGGCAAGACAAATAGTTTCGAGCCAGCTTGGTGATCAGTTGGTGCTCTAGCATGCGCAAAAATGGGATAGCTTTGCCCAAAGTACAGTCCTCCCTGCTGACTTCATGAGTGAAGACCTCAAAAGGATGAAGCGTGTCTGTCAGGCTTTTAACTAGGTCCCATTCCTCCAAATCTAGCCTCATGTCTTTCATAGAAGAACCCAGTGCAAAGACCTACTCATTAATTGCCAAGCACTGCTCAGACAGACGCTCAAGCATGTAGAAGGTTGAGTTCCAACGTGTTATCACCTCCTGGATGAGTCCTCTGACTGGCACTCTATGGTCATGTTGAAGTTTCCTCAGCTGCTTCCGGGCCTTAAAAGAATGGCTGAATTATGTGCAGATTCGTCGGCAGATGATCAGTAACTTGCTGACTGTGTTTTCTTTTTCAATAAATCTTGAACAACAATGTTAATACTGTGCGCCAAACACGGCACTCTGAAATAGCAACCATCATTCATGGCCTAAACTATATTACTGCCATTATAGAGAGAAGAGAATTTGTGAACTGTGCCAGTTGCAAATTCAAGATCTTAATCATGTGTTGTTTGTATATTCAAAACTGCAAAGTGCCAGGCGATTGTTTTTAAAACCAGTATTTATCAAATGTAATATTCACTCTGCTCAGGATGCAAGTTCTCTGGTTTTGTCACCCCCGAATGAAATGGTTTGTTTTAAGATATACCAATTTTTTTACAACATTTTTGCCTATTTATTTGAATTTTGTCCAACAGTAGTACTCCGGTTTCGATTTAATATCAACTGGTTGGCTATTTAATTGTTCCATGTATTCATTGCATCATTTGCACATTACTTAGTATGTATATAAGAAATGTTATTGGCCGGTTATGTGATTGTTTTACGTATTATAGCACTTTTTGCACATTTCACATTACTTTTGATATCATGTTATAGTAATGTATAAGGATGGAATTTTGTACTGCATGCAATGTTTGTCTTTTTAAATTGTTAGTATTTTTTGTGGACCTCCGTTGGAGTTTCAAAACAAAATAAATAAATTGAATTGAATTGAATTGAATTGAATTGAATACTGCCATTATCCGTGGAAACATAGCCAATCAGGCGCTTTCTTGGATGCAGCCATTCAAAGACCTTACTGTTAATCTCCTGCAAAATGTTTACTGCAGTATGAGATTTCTCCATGGCAAACATGGCTACTGTTGCATGTTTCCGACTAGCTTGAAAAATTGTGGCAGTGTCAACACCTGCAGACATCTTTTCTCTAACCCCTGTAAAAGAGACCCAGTGTGCAGTGATGCACATGTAATCAAAGGCTTGGGAACTGGTTCACATGTCTGTTGTCAGGTGATAGTGTGAACAGCACTCTTCTGCAAAGCTGCCCCAATCACCTCCAGCACATCTTGATGTAGTGCTGGAACAGCAATTCTGGGAAAATAGGACCGGCTAGGAACCTTCCATTTAGGGCAGACTGTTGCCACAAATTGTCGAAAACCCACTCCTTCCACGAAAGAAAAAGGGAGAAGGTCCATCGCTAACATTTTAGCCAGCATTGCATTATAAAGACTTGTGGTTGGGTGGTTGCGTTCCAATGGCGCCTCCGACCAAAACATGCTTTTAATGGGGGTCTGGACTGTTTTCATATGTGATGAGGATGCAGACCTCTTCTAAGCATGGGCGAATTTTGCGAATCTGGCGTTTGCGAATTTTGCGAATTTGCGAACTCGCAATCCGCAAAATCCGCGAATTCTAGCGAATTTGCGGATTTTTTTTTGTGTTCGCAAGGGTTTCTGCCAGTTCGCGAGGGTTTGGTACTAGTTCGCAATCGCGAACTTACTTGTCGGCTCGCAACGGTCGCGACTATGTTGTTTCTACGTCTGGTTCATCATCACAGGTTCCCAGCACCCTCTTTTTCACCACTGCCACCCTCTGTTTCACCCATGCCACCCTCTGTTACATCAATGCCACCCTCTGGTTCATCATCACTGTAGATTATGGGGGGGAAGCAAGCACACCTGCCCTGCTTCAACTGACATGAATTAATTTGGGATTAGTTTATTAATGTGTCACTGTTTCAAAATTCCAGGTCTGGCACCTGCTTCCTTATCAGTAATTTGCTTTCTGTTGCAGTGCAATTTTTTTTACAGGACCTTTGTGGCCTACTTGTAGCTATTCTATGAGCTTGCTGTGAAGGGTCAGAGCAGGGTCATACAATTGTTGCAACTAGCAACTGAACTCTGGAGGGGCCCCATTCAGGAAGCACTACAGGGAATGGTTACTATTGATGAGTTTGAACTCTTGCACCTGCCGAGTGCTTTCAGTTTTGCAAAACTCGTTTTTCTGCAATCTCGCGGGATTCGCGGGGCGCGAACACGCGCGAGATCGGATTCGGAACCTGCGAATTCGTGCGAATATGCGATTTGTTTTTTTGCGGCGTGTTAGTTCGCAAGGTTTTGTGCGTTTTCGTGAGCCGCTTGTAGCGCAAGGCGTGAAGTTACCCTCGCGGTCGTCAAGGGCGCGGCCATCTTGTTTGCATGACCTATTTCCGTTTCAGGGCGCGAAGTGTAATCTCGCAAAGTGTGCGGCTCGCCAGTACAATTTCGCGAGTGTTCGCGAGGAAAATCTCGCGCGAACTTACCCATGCGGTCGTGAACGGGCGCGGCCATCTTGTTTCTCATTCATTGCTATGGTTCTGGGCATGCTTCTTGTATCCTCTCTAAATCTCTGCCATGCTTTGCTTGTTTGAAGTTTTTTTGATCTATTTTACTTATTATCTATCCCTCTATTTTTCTAGCCCTATATTTTTGTGTTTACTGCTAATTTTGGTTAATTTTAAACTACTTTTTTAAACTCTTTTCTTTTCTTCTCTTCCCTATTCTATTTTCTTTATTCCTTTCCGCCCAGACCATGGTGAAGGGAGCCGGGAAGCATCCCGAGAAGGGGAAGGGTCCCGCACCCCGTGCCTGGCTCCCGTGCGGGCGTTTGAGGGGGGAGCAGGTCATACCCAGGGAGATCTTTAGGCCGGAGGAGGTGGCCGCACTCATTTTTATGTTCAGCGCCGCCTCCCGAGTACCATAATGGCAGGCGGCAGGATCGGTGTCGGGTACGGGATCCGGGAGCGCCGGAAGCGGTGGGATAAGGTGTGCTGGGCCATGTACCACCACTCTCGGGTCTGGCGCACCTACAACCAGGCCACCCACCGCTGGACGGATGTCCTGACCCGTGAACGAGATCTGCTCGACCTGCTTGGCCTCGAGATCCCCGGGCTTGGTGAGTAGTAGTAGCTATTTCTTTACTACTCTGTTTTCTCCTGCTGTGTTATTATATTGCAAATGTTTGTTTTTTACCAAGAGCAATAATGCTGCTCATTACATTGTAGGTAAATCATATTTCAAAATCTTCTGTACATTTCAGGTGCACTGCTCTCCTTCTCAGTAGTGTTGCTACTATGCTTATTTGTTTTCGATTTTGTGTTCATTTCATTGGCCTGTGAAATTATGTATGAGTGTAGTTTAAAGAACTGCGTAATGCTAGACACTAAGGTTCAGATTTTTAATTACCGGCACAACCCTGCAAAGTAGCAGGGATGCGCCAGTAATTGTGCGCCACGCCACCATCACCCATGGTGCGCCGTATTTACAATGCGGTGCACCATGGGCCCAAAACGTCACCAAAGCGTTACGCATCAGTGCCGTAAAGGCGGCGCATTGCTGGAGTTGCGTCGCAACGATGGCGCAGCTCCTTCAATGCTCTGGGGAGCCCTATTTCCCCAATGCTGCGTCAAGCTGTACGTCTGCTTCAAGCAGGCGCAGGGTTTGAGTCACGTATCATTGTCCTTAAAGTGATGATTAAAATCTTGTAGATTTCCCTAAGCCACTTTTAGGATGCGTTCCTGCGCAGGAACGCTCTCCCTTGCGCCGGAACACCCCCTGATGGCGCAGGGCTTTACAACATGATGCATCTCCCATATGCGTCACGTTGTTAATATACGCCGCACCATTGCGCCTCTTTTGCGCTGCCGCTGCGTCACAAAAGTCACGCAACAATGGAGCAAAAGAGCCGCAAGGGGCTTCTAAATCAGCCCCTACAGACTCAAGTCCAGTCCTTCCTTTGTACACATGGCGATAAGAAGAAATAGTGGTGGTGGATTGATAGTTTGAGTATTTTAATGACTGGTTAATGTAGTAGGAAACTTTAGTGTTGTCGCTGATCTGCAATCACGATGGACTTTGGCTGTCACTTCGCGTGCTGCGGACTGCTGCCTGCCAATCCTAGGCAAACCTATTTAGTACTTTGTTTAGTGAGTTACAAAAGAAGTTTCCAATTTGACGGTCCGCAAATCAAGCAATACTAATAACGTAGTAGACAACATGAGATTGGTCAATATTATATCCCGTGGAATAGTTGTCTATTTGCTATTTCGCCAAAATATTTTGTTAGTTCTTTTGAAATGTTTGATTTGGTTGACAAATATCATCCATGTTTTCTGTTTTTCTTTCTTTCATGTTGTACATCAGCTTCCCACTGGGGCAAGAGGAGGACACAGGAGGAGGAGGAGGAGGAGGGTGCTGTTGAGGATGCAGGCCAGGATCGGGCAGGCGAGGGCTCCTTTGCTGGCCCCAGTAAGTTTTAATTTTAATATAGAGTACTTATTTTTTCCCAGCGTTCCTCATTCGATTTTTTCTAAATCGTCTTTGATCTTCTTGTAGACTGGATCTAAATTCTTATCCTGCCTCGACTATGACTCCCTGTGGTATTACTAGATTATTCTTATTAGATTGTCTGTGTAGCTAACTAAGATTGCACATTTGGCAATTCCATTGGACTCCCATTCTAGTCAGCAATAGCTCTATGCACTGAGTGCAGTCCTCTGGGATTGTCCATAATGTCTTTTCAAGCCTTCTAAATGTTTATGCTTTGACAATTGCCAACAATAAAAATGTGAATGACCACCAAGAAAGAATAAGATACTACTTTACTTTTGGTTTGGATAGGAGGACAATCCATTCTACTACTGTTGCAGGGACAAATATGCACAAACAGAACTATGGACACTAAATAATGCATTGCTTAGCTTATCAATTATAATAGGTGCTGTTAGACTTTCCACATACCTCAGTGATAACAGACTTTGTAGTTGAACCCCCAATCTCCTTACTGACTAGATAGTGTGGCAGAGTCATTTAGCTCCGAAAGTCACTGAAGATTGATCCCCAATGATGTCAGAGGCACGGACTCATGCTTGCAAAAATTGCAAAACCTTTAGCTCATCCACTCTAGTCTGGAGGACCAAAAACCACAGAGTCTATTTAAGTTTAAAAGCTTTATTAAAAGTAAACACATTTATTAAAATCAAGTTTGTCATAAAAGTAAACGTTTAACTGAAAATGGAAAAGTGCTTAGTGCTGACGATTAATTGGACACATTTCTTGTGGTCGAGCCGAGCTGTCACCTGGTTTGAACTTGATCCTGCTCGTGTTCTTAGAAGTCAAGCTTCTGACTGTTAGGAGAAAAAGTGGTGCGTGTTAAAAATAAAAAGCAAGCATTCATCAGTTGTGCCAAAAAGTGCAGCAAGACAAAAGCCTTCACTGGAAAAAGGGACATTTTTACTTTAGAGTAGACAGTCACAAATTATTAAATTGTATACTGTTTTTTTCACATTTCTTTCTTCCTCCTAGACCAAATATTATATAGTAGTGAGTGGTGTATTCTAACATTATTAAATGTACTTTGTAGGTGGAACATCTGGAGGCGGGGCCAGCGCGGAGGTGGTGGTGGCATTGGACGAGGACAACTCTGGGGAGGAGGCGGTGGAAGTGCCTGACAATTCTGTGGGGGATGACACGGTGGTGGCGGGCAGAGGTAAGCTATATATTCCTTACTTATTGAGATTGAAGACTGCAGAGTGTGCTTTCTGCATGGGTGTATTATAAATAAACCAGGTAGTAGCCTCCTCTAAATGTACTTCGACTTAGCTGTGAAGTTTTTGGCGAGAAGAATCCCAATCAGATCTGGGATGAACTTGATGGATGGGATGAACGAAAAGCGAAAGAAGGGTGTAAGTAAGTGTGGAAGGACGAGAAATGTAATGATGACTGGCAAAGAAGAATGATATGTGTTTGCTTGGTCCCTGAGGTGGCTGGGAAGGAAAGAATATGGTATGGTGCATGGCTGGGTGAATGATGAAGCAAGGATGGGTGGAAGGAGAACAGCCTGGGTGGGTGAAACAGAAACTGTATGTGTGCATATACTTTGAATGGATGGATGCCTGGATCATTCATGGTACTATCTGACTCTTAGATAGCATATGTGTATCTAGAGAGAGTAGACGGTCACTGGATGAACTAAGTGTTACTTTGAAGAGCATGTAACACCGCACCCGCACGTCCGTTCAAGTGTAGGAAAGGCAAGGAAAAGAAGTTGTAATTTTGTTCAAATACTACCATGAATAGTAGCAGTAGTTTGTATTGCAACTGCAAGCACAGCATATATCCGGTTATTACGGTGGACACTCCCTACCTCTCTTAATAACTTTAGTTTAGTAGTAGTACGTCATTCATGTGTGGGTGTATCACTGTTCACTCAATAATAAGCAAAGCACCTAAAGTCATCCCATATGTCATCAAATACATCCCATGTGAAGTGATAGATAATCAGATTATTTAGCTTCTTCATTTTCCTTTTCAAATACTCATTTGCACTGTAGGGTGAAAGCTAAATTAATTAAGCAGTAGCCCTTTTAACAGAGTATTCTCAGTGCCACCCATAATAGAAAAGTAAGACCTTCACCACCTGCATGTACTGGACCGGTACAGTAACGCAAGTCTGTCTCACTCACCATGGTGTGCGCGTCTGTTTTTCTCGGGTGCAAGTTCACTGGGCTGGCATTATGCCGGCTTGCATGAGATAACGTACCAATGTTCCTAAACAAGAGAGAAGAAGAAGAATAAGACTGGTGTACTGTCATAGTCGACTGTAATGGAAGTCCATAGTGCTCGTAGAATTTTTTCCTTAAACTCCCACTAATGTTAGAGCAAGGATGAAGAAGTCGGAGGTTGCATAGATACTGTCCTCAATAGTTATGTACTGTGCTTTCAATTTGCAACTTGTACTGTGACACAACTTTCTGCTCAATCCTTTTGTGTTAATCTTAAGGAGCATTGGTTACAGACTATGTCTTTCTTTCTTCATATAGTTGCTCCTTCCAAATCCAAGAAACCATCAAGGAGGAGGGAGCTGGCTCGAACGGCCCGGCAACGGAGGCTGGATGCCACTGTCGCTGAATATCGGCGGCTGGTGGCCCTGGAGGAGGAGGAGACGCAGTCTGGTACAACAACAACATCCACTGGGACAGCTGCATCCTCCTCCGTGCAGGCTGCCAGCCAGCGCAGTGCTCCAGCGGTACGGAGCCGGGCTACCAAAGCCAAACGCCACCGCCGAGCAGCAAAAACAGCAGCTGCCCCCCACAGGATTTGCAAGGCACGCCGGCGTCGCTTATCCCTCAGACTGTCCTACCAGGAGGTCCTACGCTATAAGAACTTGGTGGAGGGCCTCCGCTTCGAACATGCCACCCTCCGCAAGGAGCATGATGCCCTGGCTGCTAAAGTCAACAGCACCCTGCCGTAGTGTCCCTTGCCCCTTTTTTAGAGACTTTTGGGGGGTGGGAATTGGGAGTTGGGTATTTTGGGGACATTTGAAGGACAATTGTTGGGGTTAGGGAGGGTCTTGCGGGAGATTATTTTGTTAGGGCTATAAAAATATACTTTTTGAAACTTTATCTGACCATACCTGCTTTTTACTGCTTTTGAGTCTGGTGGGTGGGGGTTTAACAGTAAGTTTGTTTTCCTGAATAGTCCTAGGACTTTAGTAATACTACCGTCAATCTCTCATCTCTCCTAATACTCCATTATACTACCTCCAACCAAACGCTTATCTTACCTGTAATTTCTGTTTGAAAGTAGGGCCAGGCCCAGGGCTGGCTCCACGGGAAATGGCGATTAAGGTTGCAATCCAGGGTGGCTAAAATTTCCTCCTCATTGCGGTGGTACTAGTGGTGTGACACAGTGGCAGTTGCATGGCTATGGAAAAAAAGAAAATGAAACCTGGTTTGTCCTTACTGTAGCATTACAACGGTATGATAGAGAATATAGCAGGTGACAATACACTAGACTACAACAGTGCCACAATGTAGCCTAACAAATGGTAAAGTATTGATAGTATAACTTGTACTTGTGTAGGATTTCTTTGACATTGGCTACTACTACAAGAAATAGTACTGAAGCTGAGTAAGTCTAGAATATATCCTCGGATTCCTTCACCAGCCTGTTGCTATGACCTTATCCTCCCCAGCAAGTGTGTGGAATTATTGATGTCATTTAGTCACACATCAAGCAAAACCACACAACCCGGGGGAAGAGGGTTAGGGTTTGAAAAATGGATGGGAATGGGGGTTTCTTTTTGGGTAGGTTTTGTTGAGAGAAAAAAAAAAGCACAGCTTGGACAAACAATAATTGAACATAAAGAATTTTTTGGGTACAAAGCTAACCATAAATCTTTTACGTGACATAAAGGAAGTGCATGCACTACTGAGTGCATTGTTACAGAAAAGTAAGTAGTACTTTCGACAACTGGAATGACAGAATGCGACAGTACAGGGCTACATTAAATTAGGTTTTAAAAATAGCCGAAGTAAAACCTATAGAATGGCTGTAGGGATCAATTTAGAAGCAGAGAGAGATCCAAGAAATGCAGTCACACACACTCATTGAAGAAAAGAATGGATACTGTATCTGTATTGTTGTAGTTGTCCTGTTGAATTTGGTAAGTAAGTTGCATGCAGCAAACAACTCCTCTTATTAGCAGCAGTCCTCCATTCTAGCTGACGCTTTGTCCATCAATGTTGGTGACCAGAAGACACCCTGTCCACTGCCTGCCTGGTGGATGCTGAATTGCGGCTCGCTAATGTGAAGCCTGACTCCATCCTTTTTTCCCCATTGCACAGACTGAAACCCGGCCTGTATTCATTGAACGAAAAACAGCACTGATAAATAACTATAAGGTATGTACGCTGTGTAGTGCAAAAAGTCACACTTTGATTTTCCTAATAGACAGTACAACATTTTTGAAACTGCGTACTCTGTCTGAGTCACCTTTTGAAGGATAAATAAGTATGGGCAAATTAATTTAGCGGATCTTTCCCCTCAAGCTAGGTGTACTGTAAACTGTGTTTTAGAACAAAATTAGACCTTCCCAGCAGTGCTTCCACCCAGACCCTTACTAAAGCCAGTTGCAAAAATGTAGAAGACCCCCAATCAGATCTCAAAAAACGAGGCCTAGCAGAAAACTGGTGACAAAACGTACTTCGAAAGTAAAAGTAGGCCCAAATACCCCCTTACCCACCGTGGATTGTATTCAAACCACTTGCAAGCAAGCAAAAGTATCCATAGCCAGCATCGCTCCAAGACTCGAAAACCCCCACCCAAACACATGCAATAGAAATACTGCTAACCCTAACGAGCCCTAAGTTAAGAATAGTGGCAGAGGCTTTCTTTAACTATGCCAAATCCCCCTTTCCCACCATGGATTTTCTTCAAATGACTTGCAACCAAAATTAAACATTCTCGCAAGTGCTCTAAGACCCCAGAACTCAGTTGCAAAAATCTAGAATACCCCAAAACACATGCAATCCTGCTGCTAGGGCTAACCCTAACGAACCCTAAGTTACAAAAAGTGGCAAAAGTCTTTTCCTTATGGATTTTGTCCCAACCACTTCTATCCGGTATTAGACCTTCCCAGGAATGCCCCAAGACCCGCCAACCCACCCGCCAAAAAGCACAACACCCCCAAGCAGCCCAAAAGCAAAATCTCATACTTACAATATTTCTCGGCCTTCGGTCCAAACGCGCTGTGCAGCTAAACCATAACTTCAGTTTTCCACCACGGATTTCCTGAAAAGCAAATGCAATCAAGATTAGAGTGTCCCAGCAGTGCTCCCAGACACCAAAACTCACCCACAAACAGACGGAACCCCCCCAAAGAGCACCTCAAAGGCAAGCAAGTCAGCAAAAACACAAAAATATTTCCGCCTCCGATTTGGTCCAAACCGCTTTTATCCGGTATTAGAGCTTCCCAGCAATGGCCCCAGAGCCGTCAACCCAGGAGAAAACGAGTAGAAGACCCCCAAACAGCCAAAGAGCAAAAGTACAAAAATGGGGACTTAGTCATTTTTTTGCCAATTTCCCAAATCACTCCGCGCGCGATCTTCAGCTAGGCCCTAACTCCCCTCTCCCACCATGGATTTGCTTCAAACCTCTTGCAAACTAAAGTATCCATAGCCAGCGGTGCTCCCAGACCCCGAAATCCACCCACAAACACCAGGAAGCCCCCGAAACAGGCCCCCGAAAATGCTACATTGAGCAAAATGTCAGAAATAGCAACAAAAAAAATCAGCGTGGATTTTGTCCCAACCACTTCTATCCGGTATTAGACCTTCCCAGGAATGCCCCAAGACCCGCCAACCCACCCGCCAAAAAGCACAACACCCCCAAACAGCCCAAAAGCAAAATCTCATACTTACAATATTTCTCGGCCTTCGGTCCAAACGCGCTGTGCAGCTAGGCCATAACTCCAGTTTTCCACCACGGATTTCCTGAAAAGCAAATGCAATCAAGATTAGAGTGTCCCAGCAGTGCTCCCGGACCCCAAAACGCACCCACAAACAGCCGGAACCCCTCCAAAGAGCACCTCAAAGGCAAGCAAGTCAGCAAAAACACAAACAAATTTCCGCCTCCGATTTGATCCAAACCACTTTTATCCGGTATTAGAGCTTCCCAGCAATGGCCCCAGAGCCATCAACTCACCCGCAAAGAAGTAGAACACCCCCACAAGTGCTGAGTCTTTCTTCATTGGGCGTAAGCCAGCCCTCTGCTTTGATGGAAATAGGAGTCTGGAGGAGGAGGATAGGGGAGCATGTTCTTCTGAACTTGTGAACCTGAGGAATGCAGACTGCAGCAGCTTCAAATCAATAAGCAAACAAGTGAAGACCGTTCTGCTGATGGGCTTGTTTTTGTGATTAGGTGATTAAAGTTTGAATTATATTAACTGTGCACAACAAAGAAAGACAGACACACAGGAATAAAAGTGAAAAAGGACGAAAAAGAAAGTTATTGATTCATTGTCTCATTTTCAGGGCTCAGTGTCAGGGTCCATGAATAAGAATAAGGCTTCGTCATCATACTCTGCGAATTCAGGCAGGGTGAGCTCAGTGTCACCTGACAGAGAAGAAATTCCCTCATCTACGTTGCTGTCCACCTCGTCTTCATCCGGCGTGCTTTCTCGTACTCTGTAATCTAGTGGTATGAGGTGCTGATTCATCTTGATCATTGTTAACCTCTCCACATTTTTGGGCGAGAGGCGGCTCCGTTTGGAAGTTACAATGCCACCAGCAGCACTGAAAACACGCTCAGAAGACACGCTTGCGAGTGGGCCAGACAAGTAGTTTAAAGCCAGGTTGGAGAGCTGTGGAAACAATTCTTTTTTCCCATGCCAATACGCCAATGGGTCAGCATTAACATAGACCTCTGTTGAGTCATTCAGATAGTCCTTCACCATCGACTCAAGGTCCTCCTCCAAGGTTCCTCCACTTTGCTTAGCTTTTGCTGTAACCTTTTGAGAACCAAACCCAAGCCGAGCTAGCCAATCCTCTTCAGCCTCCAATGTTACTGTTGTGTCTGGTGCAGATGATCCGGTTGCCAGTGTCTTTAACGGCTAAGAGGTCACTTGTGCCACAGCCACAGGTGCAGAAGTGGATTGTTTTGACTGGGGATGGCCTGCTGATGCTGATGTACTGCCTTTTCCTTCAATTTTCTGCCGTTCTCTTTCAAACCTCTTGGCTGAGAAGGCTAGCCACTGTTTGCACTTTGTAACATCTTCATCAGCAAAAGGAAAGAATGCTCAGCCTGCCAGCGCCTTTTTGTAGCGTGGATCCAGAATAGAAGCACAAATGTAATGCAGGTTTGAGTGGATCATTTTAAGACGTTCATCACCTTGTAGGCGCTCTAATAATTTCTCCGCCAAAACAAAAGGGTCTTGTTTTTTTTATCTTTTTGAAACACAGAACACACCTCCTTCAGTTGGTGCTCCAGCATGTACAACAATGGGATAGCTTTTCCCAAATTACAGTCCTCCTTGCTGACTGCACGCGTGAAGACCTCAAAAGAACGAAGCATCCGTGTCAGGCTTTTAACTATGTCCCATTGCGCCGCACCCATCCTCAGGTCCTCCTTCTGAGCTGTACCCTGTGTTAAGAAATAGTGATCGAGTACCGTATACTGCCCATACAGACGCTCAAGCATGTAGAAGGTTGAGTTCCAACGTGTTGCCACCTCCTGGATAAGTGCTTTCACTGGCATTCGACGTTCATGTAGCAGGCTCCTCAGATGCTTCCGGGCCTTAAAAGAATGGCTGAAATGGTTGCACATTTTTCAGCAGGTGTCCACTACCCTGTACGCTGCACTGTCTTTATCACTCAAGAATTTTTTGACAACCAGGTTTATACAGTGCGCCAAACACAGCACTCTGAAATAGTCACCCAGCTCCATGGCCTTAACTACATTGGCGCCATTATCCGTGGAAACATAACCAATCTGGCATTTTTTTGGGGACAGCCAGTCAAGGACCTTTGTGTTAAACTCATCCAAAATGTTTTCTGCTGTGTGACGTTTCTCCAAACCAAACATGGCTAGTGTTGCATGTTTGCGAGCAGCTTTAAAAACTTGGTCCGGGTCAACACCTGCGTTTAGCTTTGCTTTAACCCCTGAAAAAGAGACCCAGTGTGCAGTGATGCACATGTAATCAGCGCCTGCGCCACTGGTCCACATGTCTGTTGTCAGATGTATAGTGTGAACAGCACTCTTCTGCAAAGCTGCCCCAATCACCTCCAGAACATCTTCATGTAGTGCTGGAACCGCAACTCGGGCAAAATAGAACCGGCTAGGAACCTTCCATTTAGGACAGAGCGCTGCCACTAATTCTAGAAAACCAACCCCTTCTACAAAAGAAAAAGGGAGAAGGTCCAGAGCTAGCATTTTAGCCAGCTTAGTGTTATACAGATGCGTCAGTGGGTGGTTGCGTTCATATTGCGCTTCTGTAAACAACATCTTTTTAATGTTGCCCTGGACCAAGCATTTACGGGATAATGATGATGATGATATCTTCGACCCAGTTACGCTCGCTGATGAACTTTTTCGCATTGGTGTCTCACTCTCTCCCACACTCTTAGTGTGGCTCACATGGGGTGTGCTGCTGACAGTGGTACTGGGTGTAAGTGAAGTGTTTGACATGTCTTCTTTCTCCTCGTCATCATCAGATGAAACAGCATTACGTGCAATTTGGGCTTCCTTGATCGCCTGTAGGTGCGCAAACCATTTGACAGCGTGCTTTCTTTCAAGATGACCTCTCTGGCCTCCGGTATCATAGTTGGAACCAAACTTACCACGACTAACTGCCAACTTACAAATGCTACAAATGGCAAAGTTTTCCTTTTTTGGGCAAACACTAAAGAAGTCCCAGACTGCGGACTTGAAATGTCTTTGGGGGCCGGAGGAGGCGGCGACACTGGTGGTGGTGGTCCTGCTGCTAATGCCAGATGAAGTGGAGGATGTGGATTGCCGAACTTCAGTACGTTTTGCACTTTCACCACCACTAATTGAGGTCGAGGTGGATGGAGGTCCCTTCTGGAGAGCAAGAAATATGGAAGCGGTAGGTGTTGGTGTACTAGTTAACTCCAATGATTGTGGTGTTTCTTCCATTGCCTCCTCGTCGACAACATCATCACGCTCAGCAGCTTCTCGGGCTAGGGTCAAAATGTCTTTTTGCTGAATGCCCGCTGGGGCTGCAGTGACCTTTATGATGACTGCGTCGTCGTCGTGAGAGTCTTCATCAGCAGGAGTATCCGCCACTTCTTGTTGAGCCTCATCACACTCCATAACTATGAGTCTTTCGACGACCTTCCTTTTACGCTTAAGTACCTTTGTCAGATCATGGTTTGCCTCACTCTCAGACGGCCGTGGTGGTTCCCAATTTTCATCCAGTTCATCAGAAGGAGGTGGGCTTGAAGAAGATGTAGATACCCCCCTTGATCTTTTCCTTTCTAGGGATGTGGAAGACAATGAATGATCATCAGGAGGAGTGGCTTCCTAAATGATACCTCGGCTTGATTGTTGATATCCTGATGTGCCCCTACTTCGGGAGGAACAACTATTGTGGGCACTTGTGACCCTCCATGCACCTCTGCTTGCGCATCTCCTTGCGCTGCCTCTCCTTCCACATGTACTTGGGCTTCTACTTGCACATGTGGTTGTTGTTGCGGCTGTGGTTGTTCAACACTCGTCAGATGAGTTACAACAACCTGTGTTGATTCGGTGACATTGCTGCTACTTTCTTGCAATGAGCCAACATCACTGGTCGATGGTGATTGAAGAAGTACACTGACTGCCTCTGCAGCACTCAAGGGCTTGGACTTAGGTTGGCGTGGTGGTGGTGGTGGCGGCACTGAGCCCAATGGAGCGGGGGTGCTGCTCCCAGCTTGGTCCCCAGCAGATCCCGCTGCTGCTGCAGGCGTACTTTTTTTTTTACTCCCAAAAAACGTGGCGGGCGGCACACCAGCCTCCTTGGTAACTTGCTTCTTCTGCTCCTGACTGGCAACTTTCTTGCTAGAGGAGCTACGGGGAACTCTTTTTGGGACCATCTTCTTCAGAGCAGGTCAGAACAGCAGGCCGCAGTTGCACAAGTTGCAGAGTTGTCTCTGGCCAGACGTGACGTCGCGTGACGTTATGCTGCACACACACACCGCTGCAGGACTTCTTCCTATTACTGGTGGTTCTCTTGAGTCTTGTGCACCAAAAAGCAATGGAAGACAGAGGAACATCAGTTCAGTTATACACCCCAAAAAATCAGCACAATCCCCACCCCTCCATGATGTTTAAATTCAAGACAACCCACAGAAAGACTAGGCCTATGCACCACTCAGTACCCCTGGGCATAAAGGTTGAAAGCTAGGCAAAATGGTTGCAGACCTAACAACACTGCCTGCAATCAAAATGGCCCCCTCCCTCCCAGCACATGGCCTGCCTGTACCAGCACTCAAAATGGCCCCCACCGACATGGCCTGTCCCCATGAACACCCCAAAAAATCGAAAAACACAGAAAAATCAGCACAATCCCAAACCATCCAGGCCCTCCATGATGTTTAAATTCAAGACACCCCACAGAAAGACTAGGCCCATGCAACACTCACTACCCCTGGTGAAAAGGCCACAACAACAGGCCAAAAAAACGAAAATCACAGAAAAATCAGCACAATCACAAAACATCCAGGCCCTCCATGATGTTTAAATTCAAGACACCCCACGGAAAGACTAGGCCCATGCAACACTCACTATCCCTGGGCATAAAGGTTGAAAACTAGGCAAAATGGTTGCAGGCCTAACAACACTGACTGCATTCAAAATGGCCACTTGCCTCCCAGCACATGGCCTGCCTGTACCAGCACTCAAAATGGCCCCCACCCACATGGCCTGTCCCCATGAACACTCCAAAAAATCGAAAAACACAGAAAAATCAGCACAATCCCAAGCCATCCAGGCCCTCCATGATGTTTAAATTCAAGAGACCCCACAGAAAGACTAGGCCCATGCAACACTCACTACCCCTGGTGAAAAGGCCACAACAACAGTCCAAAAAAACGAAAATCACAGAAAAATCAGCACAATCCCAAACCATCCAGGCCCTCCATGATGTTTAAATTCAAAACACCCCACAGAAAGACTCAGTGCACCCACCACTGAGTACCCCTGGGCAAAAGGCCCAGAATTGCAAATTTTGTATTTTCGCGAGTGCGAGATTATTGCTGCTCGCGGCATCTACAAGCTCGCAATTGCGAAGTCCCGCGATACGTGATCACGGCATACTCGCGTTGACAAACTCTCGCTGTGCAAGTTGGCAAGCCGCGATTACGTAATCGCGCTCGCCAAATTCCCGCGGGATCCCGCAGCAAGATCCAAAATGGCGCAGCACTCGCAAAATATCGAGTAAAACAACTCGGCAAACGCTGATTGACGGTAAGTAAACGCTGCGCGCCGCAAAATTGTATCACCAAGAAAAAAAAATCCGCTGCGTGCGAATTTGCAGATTTTCGGTAAATTCGCGAGCGTTCGCGGATTGCGAATTTACAGAAAATCCGCAAAATCCGCGAGCGTAACGGATTTTCCGCCCATGCTTAACCTCCTCAACCCGGTTAGGCTCATTGATGTACTTTTTCGCATTGGTGTCTCTACCAGACTACTGTGCCTCCTTGATGTTGTAGGGGTAGAGGAGGGCGTGGGCGCTCCCACAGCAGTGCTGCTGCCAGGAGTTCTGTGTGAATCAGAAAAAATGGCTCTCGATTGTTCACCTCCCCCCTGCACGATTAGCTCTTCTTCGTCATCAGATGCAATATCAATGTCTACATTTGGATTTATACTTTTGCTTTCCGGATATGCGCCTCCCACTGGATAATGTGGTGTTTCTTGAGATGACCTCTCTGGCGTCCGGTACCATAGTTGGTACCAAGCTTACCCCGACTGTTGTTTACTAATCGAACAAATGACTAGGTTTTCCGCCTTTTTGCTAATACTAAAGAAGTCCCAAACTGGGGACTGGAGATTGCTGGTGGTGGTGGTGGAGGTGCTACTTTCAATGCCAGATGAAGTGGAGGATGGGCGTGGCCGAATTTGACTCTTTTGTGCACTTACAGTTACAGCACCACTACTTGAGGTAACAGAGGTCGATCTGGATGGAGGTCCCTGCCGGCCCTTCTGAAGAGAAAATATGGCAGCTGTAGGTCTTGTTGGTGTAGTAGTTACCTGTGTTGGTGGTGGTACCAGTGCCATGCCGCCCACATCCCGCTCAGCAGCAATTCAGGATAGGGTAAAAATGTCTGTCTGCTGCATGCCTGCTGGGGCTGGAGTGATGACTGTGATGACTGGGTTGTCATCGTCAGACTGTTCCTCAGCAGCAGAATCCACCACTTCTACTTCTTGTTCGTTGTCATCACCCATAAGTGAAAGCCTTGCGGGAACCTTCCTTTTAGGCTTAGCTACCTTTGTCGGCTCATGGCGTGCCTCCCTCTCAGACTGCATTGGTGGGCTCCAATCAAGATCAAGATCATCAAAAGCTTGCTGGGGATCTGGAAGACAATCGATCAACAGGAGGAGTGACTTGCTCGGATGATACCTCCACTTAAATCTCGATTTCCTGATGTGCCCCTACTTCAGGAGGAAAAGCATTGTGGGCAGTTGTGCCTCTCCATGCGCCTCTCCATGTGCCTCTCCATGCGCCTCTCCATGCACTTCTACTTGCACCTCTACTTGCGCCCCTCCTTGCACCCCTACTTGAGCCTCTACTTGCGCCAATCCTTGCACCTCTACTTGCACCTCTACTTGCGCCATTCCTTGCTACTCCTTGCACCTCTCCTTGCGCCTCTACTTGCACCACTCCTTGTCTGTGGCCACATGTGACGTCACGTGACGTTGTGCTGCACACACTGCAGCAGGACTTCTTCCTGGCACTGATGATGAACGATGAGGAGGATTCATTGTTCTCTTTGTGCACCTAAAAGCAAAGGAAGCCAGAGAAACATCAGTTAAATAAATGTTGCATGTGTCGTGCTTCAAATAATATTTGCAACTAGGCAGTTATTATTATTACAACACACTCAAAAACGGAAAGATCAAAAATAAAAATTGCAATTATTTCCAATCAAAAATGGATGTTTACATTGATAGAAGAGAGACCATGCAGAGAGATTTGTTTCATGCACCACTGAGTACCCCTGGCATAATGGATGAAAGCAGGGCAGACTGGGTGCAGGCCTTTGGCACAAAGCACATTGCCTGGCTTCAAAATGGCCCCTTATTTATTTATTTATTATGCAATTTGTATCGCGCAAACTAAACCCGAAGGTGTCAAGGCGCCTATCAAAAAAGATCAGAACTTGCAGAGCACCACTACAGGTATGCGCGTACAAAGAGGTGGGTCTTTAGGGCAGATCTAAAAGCTTGGAGAGTGGTGAGAGACCTTACTTCAAGAGGGAGAGCATTCCACCATTTTGACCCTCACCCTCTTGCCCTGCCTGGACCAGGCCTCAAATTGGCCCCCAGCCACATGGCCAGGCACCAACACCACCACAAAAAATTCGAAAACACACAAAAAACACCACAATCCAATGCCATCCATTCCCTACATGATGTTTAAAATATTCAAGAGACCTCCCACAGAAAGCCTTGATCCATGCACCACTGAGTACCCCTGGGCATAATGGATGAAAGCAGGGCAGACTGGGTGGAGGCCTATGGCACAAATCACACTGCCTGGCTTCAAAATGGCCCCTTGACCCCCACCCACATGGCCAGGCCATGCCTGGACCAGGCCTCAAACATGGCCCCCACCCACATGGCCAGGCCCCAACACCACCCCAAAAAATCGAAATATACACCAGAAACACCACAATCCATACCATCCATGCCCTAAATGATGTTTAAATTCAAGAGACCCCACCGAAAGACTTGGTCCATGCACCACTGAGTACCCCTGGGCATAATGGATGAAAGCAGGGCAGATTGGGTACAGGCCTATGGCACAAAGCACACTGTCTGGCTTCAAATCGGCCCCTTGACCCCCACCCACATGGCCAGGCCCTGCCTGGACCAGGCCTCAAAAAGAACCCCACCAGCATGGCCAGGCCCCAACACCACCCCATAAAATTGAAAAACACACACAAAACACCACAATCCAATGCCATCCATGCCCTAAATGATGTTTAAAATATTCAAGAGACCTCCCACAGAAAGCCTTGGTCCATGCACCACTGAGTACCCCTGGGCATAATGGATGAAAGCAGGGCAGACTGGGTTCAGGCCTATGGCACAAAGCACACTGCCTGGCTTCAAAATGGCCCCTTGACCCCCACCCACATGGCCCTGCCTGGACCAGGCCTCAAAATGGCCCCCACCCACATGGCCAGGCCCTAACACCACCCCAAAAAATAAAAAAACACACAAACAAACATCACAATCCAATGCCGTCCATGCCCTAAATGATGTTTAAATTCAAGAGACCCCACAGAAAGCCTTGGTCAATGCACCACTGAGTACCCCTGGGCCTACTGGCCAGTGTGGCTTTACACGGAACCCAAAATAAAAAAAAAATCCACATATAACAGTGAGCTATTCAATTCCATGACATAAATGATATTTAAGTTCAACAAAACTCACAGAAACAGTTGTATCATGCACCCATGACTAACCCTGGGCCTACTGGATACTGTGCCTACCCACAATATATTTTCTAAAAATATGTGAAAAAGTTTAAAAATTGTAGTTGCAGCAACTGCAATGCCCCAAACAATCAACACCAACTTATTAGTAAAATCTCAAATCCTAAAGTAATCCAAAAGTGATCAAAACAGAAAGTCCTCAAATACAAATATCCAGCAGCAGCCACAAAAAGTAATCCTTCCAGCTCCTGATCCAAATGAAAAGTGACCAGGACATGGACAAAGCACTGGGAGGAGCCTGCTGGACAGGAACAGGAAGTTGGAGACTCTGGCACTTCCTTCCTCCCACCCCCTCTAAAAATGGACTCCTTGCACAAAAAAGTGCAGCCAAATGTCAATCTGAGGAGTTATTCTGATCCAAATCATCATTTTCAGAAGGTTTATGCTGCCTGCGGTAGATTTCTTGTGCAGAATTGCAATTTTTGCAAGTTCGGGAAAACGAGCTGTTCAAATCTCCCGCCGAAAGTCAGCTGCACGTTTCATCAACGTGTTCGCAATTGTTTACTCCCGCGACGCGCTATTGTGGGCCCTTATGACGTATTTGCGTTCTAAAAAGCTCGGAGTGCAAGATGGCGTGCCGCTATGACGTACTCGCGGTCGAAAAGTCTCGCGCGATCACACCGCCAGATCCAAAATGGCCATCGCACGCAAACCAGGAGGAATAGCAACTCAGCGAACTCAGAATCACGGTAAGTCACCGCCGCGCGCACAAGATTGTATTTTTGAAGCGCGACCAAGCAAAAAAATCCGCCAGCTTGCGAATTGTGGATTTTTGGGCAAATCCGCGTGAATCGCGGAATGCAAAATTGCCAAAAATCCGCAAGTTCCACGAGCTGAACGAATTTTCAGCCCACACTTAATTATTATCACACTAAATGATAGTAAAATGTCAGAAAAAGAAGACGTATATATATTTTTTTTACTAATTTTTATTAAAACAACAATAAATAACTAGAAATGTAACTTAAAGATAACAATATAATAAATAACTAGAAACATAACTTTAACAAAACAATATAATAAACAAAATGTGATATGGAGTCCAATAGAAGTACGGTAGGTTATCTGCAAAACAAAAATGAAAATTAGTGATTAAAATTAGATTGATGTGACTAAATGAGGCCAAACATTACAAGTCAAGGTAACACTTGGAGATATTTTCTTATTTTTACGTCTGCAGTGTGCCTGATACAATTCACTTGTCTTATAGGCCCATGTTGAAGAAGTGTCTGTATGGGCGTGCCTACTGCATCAGATTTACACTATGGATCAACAGGTCTTTAAAATGATTCAGAGATGAGACAGAATTAGGTGAGAGACCAAGTCATAATGGAGGACAATATTCTTTAGGGTTTATTTACAAGACTCCTGTGCCACTTTTGTGTTACGTTTCCCATGTTGAAAGTGATGCAAAAGTGGCACAAGGGGCTTGCTAATAATCTCTTTTATTTCTATTGCATTTAATCAGAGGGATTGTACATCTAGGCCGCTCTGCTTACCTTGTGAAAACACTGTGACCAACAGAGTTCACAACTTGAACTCAGCGTTGGTTCTGCACGTCAGAGTGGACAGCAGCCTCCATAACTTTAAAAGAGAAAGAGAAACAAAATGAGAGAGAGTGAGAGAGAGAAAGAGAGAAAAATGACATTAAAAGTGTGAGAGAGAGAAAGTTATAGATGGAGTAGTTATTACTGGAGAAAATACTCGTAGCTCACCTTTTGCCTCTGTTGTGTGTCCAAGCATGTGTTGGTTCATAGTGCACCTTCCAGTTAATGATTCGAAAGATAGTATATAGAGTAAGTAATAGCATAGTACATACAACTGCTCACGCATATTTTTGCTTTATTTATTTGTACAATCAGGATACTGTATTACATCAAGTTCCACCGTAAGGAGGTGTCGGTGCGCTGTTTTTCTTCCAAAGTAGTATATCCCATGCATTCCCACTGCATAGCGGTGAGTTCTCAATATTGCGTATCTAGACTGTTGCATCCCATTGACTTGCAGTGTCTGGAGGTGAGTGTTTTTCTTGGGAAGTCAGAGGCAGAGGCAGATTTAGAAGTTCCTTGCGCCACTTTTCCCATGTTAAAAGTGACACAAACGTGGCGTAAGGGCTTGTACATCTGCCCCTCAAACTGTTGTAACCTATCTATTCTCACTGCCTGGAGGTAATTGTACATTCCTACGCAGTGAAGCTGCTGCACAGTACCCACTCTCACCTTTCACAGATGACTTGTCGTCGTTTCGGAAACAAGCTTTTTTTGCTCACTTTGTGCCATTGGCCTGATTCTACGTGTCAAAGCAGCCTTCTCAGAAGTTGTTATGATGGCCACGCATCATGGCAGAATCCTCAAACATTGAGCTTTAGAGGTGTTGGGGAGGATGTCAATTTGTGAAACACAACATGTGAGATAAAAAGGAGGTTAACATTGTGTGTCATTTTTTTATCAAAGGAGAGAGGAAGTGAGAGAGTGACTGCAAAGTCACTGGTGTGTCTTTCAACACGTGCAGGGACATAATGCACCCTGAAGCTCTATATATAAAATATAGTAAAAGAAAGATGTTATGATTGGTGTTTGTTACTATCTTAATGTGAAGTAGAATACCATCGCATTTTTTTCACATTTTTCCTCTCACATTTAAAGTCAACTATTTGTATAGTTTGTATTCCGGACATTTGACCGATTATGAAAACATTCCTGCTATTGGAAAAAAATATATATAAATGCAATAACATTCGGTATATAGGACTACGTTCGTCTAAATCGCTGCATCGATTTTTCTATCAAGTCTGCTGCAGCCCATCGGCCCCCTCCGATGCGCACCCAGGCCTCACTGCTCACCTTTTTGTGGACAGGACACCTTCTACATCATGCAGTCCCGCTCTGCTACCAAGAAATATGACACACTCCTCATGTTGGCCCAAACCACCGAACAGTATGTCGTTAGCCATACCGATATCAAGACTCTGATATTGGTATGGCTAACGACATACTCGTGCTCGTGCTCCCATCAACTTCATCGCAGGATCTGCACCCGCTCAGTCATTCTGGTACCACTAACTCAGTGACCAAAGAGGCCTGTTCGGTGGTTTGGGCCAACATGAGGAGTCCGGACCACCAGGACGGGCAATCACCCCGATTGTGATGGGAGCAGCTCTAAAATGGCATACAGCACGTGCGCCCTGTCTTTTTTATTGGTACCGTCACATGTGTAGTGACGCATGCGTTGGATGGGTGTGGTTTGGGTGAATACCAGCCATGAGATAATGTGTGTGCCATTTTGACAACTAGACCTGGAATTAAGAAATCACTACAATGGAAATCTGGACAATGTTTCTTTGTTGTGTTTTCCTGTAAGTGTAAGTGGAGTGGGCTGGCCTGACGTATATCAGTGCTGCGCGAGGCTCTAAACCATGATTCCGGAGCTATGGGCATGGTCCAGTCATGAGTTATATGAGAAACCAAGTGATTCGGGTGTCTGTTTTGTAGTGCTGATGTCACCCGGGTCTTAAAAAAAAGTGTCATTATATCTTTAAAGTCCCACAACTTGGCCAAATTGGAAGGTACGGGGTATTACTGACTCTATATTCGTTCATAGTTGCATACATAAAAGATGGTGGACATGACGCATTTCTGCGATTATGAATGTTTATTGTACATTCAGTGGAGTGTTGTAGCTGTAGTAATACAGGGCTGTGAAAGGTTTGAGTTGTAGTTTTTGGCACATGAAGGGCAGCTAATATATATACGTATTTGGTTATTCAGGTACACTGTAGAACTTGATGCTGGAAATCAGTGTTCGAGTCTCAGAGTTGCGTCCACATCCTGTTATTGTAGAGTAATGACATAATGTACGCGTACCTGAAAATGTATTGTATACGGTGCTCATGTAAATAGCTAATACAGTTTTGGGTTGATTTTGCGCTATATAAACATGCTTTAGAAAAATAAAAGAGGAATAGCCCACACTTACTGTCACAGGTAAGATAGTTGAATACGCTATTTATAGCCCAATATAATGTGGTAGGGCGGAGGCGCAGCATTTTACAAACACAATAAATACACAGACACAGATAGATAGTTGAAGTGGGTACGGGCATGTGTGCTCGGCTCCATTTTATTACCTTGCTGTTGGTAACAAGTAGAATAGTAATCATGATATCATATACAGATATTTAATCATAAACAGTTTCTGACTTCTGCTGTACAAAGGTAGGAGCATTGTATGTGAAATAATACACAGAAGATTCTATCCTAAAGGGTTCCTGAGTTGTGGTGCACTGAGGTAGGTGCAGTTTGTGTGGAGCCTGTGATGATGTGTGGTCCAGGCAGACTGCAAAAGTAAAAATAGGTTTTGACTATTGAATTTTGCCTTAACGAGGGCACGTGGCTATTATTTACAGTGTACTGAGTTAGTGGTATGTCTGGTGTTTATCGTGTGCTCACCCTGCGATGATGCGTGGTCTGAGCGGCCTGTACTGAAATCATTCACTGTTGCATACTGGACTATATGAACTTTGAGGGGGGGAAAAACCTAGCATCAATGGTTATCAATTGATGTGCAAAAATAACAAATTAAATGATTCCACTTCACACAGTGCATTGTAACTTGTACAAATTTAGGACGTATGTCTGGTGGCAAGGTTGAAGGTGATATCCCAGAGGTACTTGGTATTGCTGGTGGTGTAGGTACATTTTGGTGCAATTTTCTCCATTCTTTATTATCATAGTTCACAGAATGCAACGATTGAAGGTGCTTGTGCATACTAGCAGTGCAACAGCACTTTTTTTCTGTGCTTTAAAAAGATCGAGGCTGAATTTAATGCTGTCTGTAGTGTAGATGAAAAGGTAAATTCAAGTTGTGAACCCTACTGTGCACAGTGTACATGAAAGCTAGTAGTCAGTATAGTTATAGAACAATGCTTTTTTCACTTAATTTAGCAAAATCTGAATACATACAGTATAATTTCCTCTGCATTAAATAAATCAAGGTTGAATTTCCTACTGTCTTTAGTGTGGATGCAAAGGTGAATTCAAGTTGTAAACCCTGCTGTCCGCAGTGTAGCTCTTAGGGTGGAGTGCATCATCTTCAATTATGATTGAAGTGGAAGGTAGAACATGTATTCAGAGTGCATTTTATTATTCAACTAAATATATAAGTGATATAAAATACGTTTTTCAAGAAAGCATAATAAAGGGATATTGTGTAGGGTTGGCGCCTAGGATTTGGAATACTCTTCCCACTAAAACCAGACTGAATCCCTCTACCGTATCTTTCAAAAAAGAAGTGAAAGCGATTCTCATGGCAAAATTTACTTGACCACGCTACCCTGCCCTGAACCTTTTCCAACCGAGAAGTCCCTGTTTTGTTCTTCGACAACTTTTCTGTGCTTTTGTACTATGATCCCATGCTTCGGTACTTTACGACTTTTTGTGTGTATTCTTATATTTATCCCATACTTGTTCTCTCCTTCAAACTACTGCATTTATAATGTGTCATGTTATTCATTTTGTATAATGAACTTCATCATTGTAAAGCGCTCTGATATCTGCCAGGATCTTGTTTGCGCTCTATAAAACCTTCAAAATAAATTAATAAATAAATAAATACTTAGTTTGGTTTACACTGAGTTAGTGGTATTTAAAACAAGAAGGTTCTGTGGAGCCTGCGATGATGCGTGATCCGGGCAGGCTGTACTGATAGTAATGTTTTTTGTGTTGTGAATGGTGCCTTAGTAAGGCCACGTCATAATCATTTTTGATGCACTGAGTTACTAGTACCTTGGTGCTTAGCGTGTACATATTCTGTGATGATGCATGGTCTGGGGGGAGGGGGGCACAGTAATTGGCGTAATGTCTTTTGTCGATCGGATTCTGCATGAATTCCACTAAAAAGTGATAGTATGCCTCATTGCTGACATAAAACTGTTCACTCTTCTTTCCGATGATTTATGGGGCACTGAGTTAGTAGTATCTTTGGCGCTGACCTTGTACGTACACTGCGATAATACGTAATTCAGGGGGGCTGTAATGGGAGCAATGTTTTTGCCTAGTGAATTCTACTTTATTAAGGAAACGGGGAAATTACTTGTGGTGTAATGATTTAGTGGTACCGAAAGAACTCAGCGTGCGTGTACCCTGTGATGATTCGTGGTTCGGGAGGGGGTCGCAGTGGTATAATGTCTCTTGTCTACTGGAATGCATCATGTACAATCATCATTCTATCTGAAAAAATCTGAACACATACATTACAATTGTCTCTGCATTAAATTAATCAAGGTTGAATTCCTTACTGTCCGTAGTCTACATGCAAAGGTGACTTCAAATTGTGAACCCTGCTGTCCGCAGAGTACATCGAAGGCTGTAGTTGACACAGACATTGAGGAATGCTTTGTTTGTCACATACTTTAACAAAATCTGACAACACAGTAGTATTTTTCTGCCTTAAATAAATCAATACTGAATTTTAGGTTGTCTGTAGTGCTTATGCGCCACTAGTATCAAGTGGCAAACTCTTTTGATCACAGTGTACATTTGAAAACAGAACTCACTACAGTCATTGGGGAATGTTTTTTGTGGCATCCTTTAACAAAATAGTATTTGCCTTACATAAATCAAGGATATCGTGAATGCTGTCCGTAGTGTAGATGGAAAGCTAAATTCAAGTGGTGAACCCTGTTGTACGCAGTGTAGATTGAAGGCAGTAGTATACACAAACGTCGATGAATGCTATTTTGTCACAGTTAACAGAATCTGAGGACACAGTACAATTGTCTCTGCCTTAAATAAATCGAGACTGAATCAAATGTTGTCTGTAGTGCTGAAGCGCTTCTGGTATCAAGTAGTGAACTCTGTTGATCGCAGTGTACATTTTAAGGCAGTACTCAGTACAGACATTGAGGCGCGTTTTTTGTCGCATCATTTAACAAAATTGTTTCTGCCTTACATAAATCGAGGCTAATTTCAATGCTGTCTGTAGTTTTAATGCAAAGCTGAATTCAAGTTGTGAACCTTGCTGTCCGCAGTTTAGATCGAAGGCTGTAGTCATCACAGTTATAGAAGAATGCTTTTTTGTCACATACTTTTTTCAAATCGGAATACATAGAGTAACATTGTCTCTACCTTAAAGAAAGCAAGGCTGGATTTAATGCTGTGCGTAGTGCAGATGCAGAGCTGAATTCAAGTTGTGAACCCTGCTGTTTGTAGTGGAGATCGAAGGCAGTAGTCAATACAGACATAAGTCTGCGGGGCTGTGGCGTTGTGTTCGGAATGGGCCTGTATCGAGGAGGTACTAGTCATGGTGGCAGCCAGGTGGTAGGGTGAGGACCTTCGCTGCGGCGGAGTCTCTTCTCTTTGCAGAAGTTAACCACGCCCAAGGCATAGCCTAATTATTTATAGTCTTACGTTGACGTTGTTCACTTTGGTCTAGCCTACTCCACTTCTGTTTCAAAGGGGGGGTGAACATAGCTAGATGGCCGAAATATTCCCCAGTGTCTGAGATAATATGGTTGCGTTCACTATTCAGTACACTACATGTATCAATGGTATATCTACACACTGAAAAGTTTTTGGTTTGTATATTGAATTGTGTATAGTATTTCACCGATCTCTTAGCGTTGTGCACATTATTGTTGATTTTCAAGTTCTTTCCCTTATACATACTTGGCTACCACATCTCTGTAGATTGAGCTAGTGTACTGTTGAGGGGATATATTATTTTTGAAAGGTCCGTTGTCCTGTTTTGCGCTGTCTCTGAGGTAGTAGGGGGAGGGTTTGGGGGGGTGGTTGTGGTGGGATTGAGTATTGTGATTTTCTTTAGTGTTGAAAGTGTATAATTAGGACCTCTATCACATATTGATCTTTAAATATGGGTGTGAGTTGGATGTACTTTGTAGTGAGGTAGTGTGGCTCACTGGTTAGAGGCGGCAGACCCGAGAGCAGAGGACGGCCTGGGACCAGGGTTCGATTGCCGGCGCGGCAGGTTTCTGGACCAGGGTCAGCGGACTCGATAATTCTCTCGCCTCGGTGCCCACTCTGATCAGCGATCACACTCGGCAACTCTGGGCATTAGCTTGCCTCATCTTCACTAACGGCCCCACCAGACCGCCGGGGATGCCTGGTCTCACCCTGGAGATACCCATTAAGGGACCATCTCTCAGGGAAGCCAGGAAGGGTTTCGCAGCGGTCGAAGCGCCTTGGGACCCTCCGGGTAAGTAGTGCGCTATATAAATGCCTATACATTTACATTTACATTACATTTACATTTACATTTACTTTAGGCAGTACATAGTCGACGTCCTTACACTACTTAAATGTTGATGTTAATTTGTTAGTGGTAAGTGGAACTATTGCCTGTTTTTTAGGTAGCAAATTTGGTTTCTTGTAGAAGATATGGGGAAGTGGTCAACATTATAATTATGAATTGTCATTTAAAAAACCTTTGAAATTCACTGAAAAAAACATAGGTTTCAAGCAGGTTATAGTTAGGAATTAGCATTTAAAAAACCTTAGAAATTTACTGAAACAAACATAGATTTTAGGGATGTTATTGTTAGCTGGACATTTCACAAAACCATTGAAATTCCTCCATTATAGTTAGTTGTACTAACTGTAACTCTCGCGCCCGCAATCCACTGGTGATGATGTCACATATTACATCATTCATGACATGGTGAGTGACATCACTGATGACATCACTGATGACATTTCAAATGACATCTCAAATGACATCACTGATGACATCACTGATGAAATCACATATGACATCATCCACATGACAATCAGATACATTTCATCACTCACTGTAAAATACAGAGTACCATATTTGAATCCTTTGACACACCAATACAAGTATCATCATCACCAGTGAATTGCGGGCGTGAGAGTTACAGTTAGTACAACTAACTATAACATGGTTTTGTATGAGTGAAATATCCAGCTAACTATAACACCCCTAAAACCTATAGTTATTTCAGTGAATATATATATACATATACATACATATACACATATATATATTTTTACATACACAAACACATGCGTACACACCAACACATACACACACACAAACAAACACACACATGCAAATGTGGTAATCAGAAATACTTTAAAACTATAAAAAACTATGACATGGGTGTCTCCATTCGTTACATTTCACAAATATATGGAGTTCAATGTTTATGGAGTATGGATTGTAGGGGAAATCTAAGATTTTGTTAAATGCAATGACGTGACCATAATATGAAAACACCTTTATTGCTACTTCCAGGGGCAACAATTGTAGACATGTGCAAGATTTGGGGATAGTATGCGGAGCCCATATAAGAGCAAGTGGCTAGCCAAAAAGAAACTCTTTGCATAATCAGCAGAATAGTTAAAATGTATTGAGTTTCAGAAAAAAACACCAATAAAGCTCCAAACATCAGAAAGGATCCTTATTGAGATTAGGAAGAGCTTGAAAGTAGAGACTTAGTGGGAGGTACTGATGCCTGATAGCACAAGAACAAAATGGATAGCACAAAGGCAATGTAATACTGCACACGATAACTATCATGCAATAGGAATGTGGCACAAGAAAACACATAGCATATGTAAAGAGTAGCAGGAATATTATTTGTGGTTAAAAACATCTTACATTTTCTTTGCTTTAAAGCTGGGAAATTCCACATTTTAGTTGTTTGATGCTCTTTTATATCAGTCATACATCCTTTTGGTAATATTTGTTTTATGTCAGATCCCTTCTTTTCGCGAATATCAATTTTTCTATAGGTTCCCATGTTGTTTCTTGTTTTTGAATTCATATTTGTTTTATGTCTGATCTTTTCTTCTCGTGAATATCAATTTTTCAATAGATTTATAATAGAAGGTTTGAAACGCAGTTGGATGTATTGATTCTAATGAATTGTGTAACCAATATGTTAACAACGTATGTGCTGTATGACGGATCACCCATGTTTACATAGGATTATTCATTTTATGTTTTTCAGTGCCACAGATGAAGGGAAATCTTCCCGAAATGCATTGGCATTGGATGATTTGTTCATTGTAATGTATTTTCTTTTCTTGTTTAGACAGAATATTTAATGTCTAGAATAGGCTGAAGAAACATTGAAAGTTAATTGCATGTACAGAATGTTTACAAACTTGAAATTATGATATGATTGGTCATCATTAAAACTTTTGAACTAACATATAAGCTTTTGAGAAATTAATAGAGTACACAGGTAGATGGATTTCTACCATTAGTAGTGCGGGTAGGTTCTAATGACGTTAGTCACTAGTTCATATTCACAAGAAAACACATAGCATGTGTAAAGAGCAGCAGGAATATTATTTGTGGTTAAAAACATCTTAAATGTTCTTTGCTTTAAAGCTGGGAAATCCCAGATTTTAGTTGTATGATGCTCTTTTATATCAGTCATACATCCTTTTGGTAAAATGTGCAGTGATACACAAAAGTTCTGGATTAGATAGTACATGACTATCCTAATCCTAAAAGTGACACAGGATATATGCTCATATTTTTTAAGAAGGTTTTGTGGAGTATTTTGTCAGTGCTGCTTTATTTCAAGGAGAGGAGAGGAGAGAGAGGAGAGGAGAGGAGAGAAGAGGAGAGGAGAGGAGAGGAGAGGAGAGGAGAGGAGAGGAGAGGAGAGGAGAGGAGAGGAGAGGAGAGGAGAGGAGAGGAGAGAGGTGGAGCCAGAACGAATGAATGGTTATGTCACATTTAAGATTAGTTGAGAGAAATGAAGGAGAAGCCAGTACATAGAAAGACGGTGGCTGCCCAGATTCCAGAAAAGCCACAAAGAGTTGGTGGATAGGTATTTAAATTAGTCAGCGCTAATCACAGCAAATGTACTGAAATTAAGGATAGGAGCTGGAGTTCTTCCTTACATAAGGGAAAGTAGTTCCTATTTGTTAAAATGTATTACCAAATGTCTACTCACCATCACCTCTCCAGTGTTGAGAAAGAGAAGAGAAAAAAGAGCTTGAATATGGTCAGCACCCTACTGGCTTGGATATGCACCAGCTGGTAAGGAGCTGGTGCATATCCATAAGCAGCAAAGGGCCAAGACACAGCAGAGCGAGAGAGCTAGAGAGCTTGGGACATTGCATGTGTCATGCTTCCTCTTCTTAGGAGGTAGAGGATCATTTACTGCCTTGTGCCTAGGAAGACATAGCCTATGATACAATTAGTATATGGAGAATCATTCATTGCTCGTCTTCAGCCTCGCACATGGGAAGAGTGTTGGTCTTTAGCTACACTCATGGGGAGTGAGTGGAATAGAGAAATATGGAAATTACCTAAATGGGTGCTGTAAGAGATATGATCTAGTAGAATATGTATTTTTTAATATTGGAAAAGCAAGAGCATAAGGAGAACACAAGGGGAAAAAATGTTCCATAGTGGGTAGAAGTTTACAAAGAAAGCTGAGCTGTTCCTCAAATGGAAGGAAGTACGTGTCATATTAGTGTCTGGATACTGTTGGTCTCAGTGAGTCCTACAGTTGGGCATCCATTATGTTGGATGTAATCCCCTCACACACGTTTTCAGGTGTCATGCTTCATCATCTGGGCTGCTCCTCGTTGGGTCGGTGGTGCAATACCCAACGGGCGACACCTCAAAGAGGGGCACTTTAGCGGAGATCTTTTATCCAACAGCCGTTTAGTGAACTGTGGGTGTTGGGCCAGTAAAGCGTAGACGTGTAAGTGAGTTAAAATAAAGCTGGGAGGACCAGTGTCAAGTTTATTCTGGGGGTCTTCTGCTCTAGTTAAAATTAAAAAAAACTAGCCGGTACTCGTTGGAATTCAATGTTTCCTACATGAGTCTCAATTAGTGTGTGATCATAATGGTAAATAGTGGGTAGAGCCATCATAGGACTCAAGTCAAGAATGCAACTGATGCTAAAAATACCACAATATGCAAATGAAGTACAGTTCAGAAGAAGGGGGCTCAAGACCTATGAAAAGGGGGTGTTTGAGAAAGGGGGTATTAGGCAAAGTATGATGATCAAGAAAGTGGATGAGTAAAAAAAGCAAGAATTATCTGATTGCCAGCAGCAGCAAAAAGGAGGATCTCTTTGTCTTGCCATTGCCTCCTATGCAGACTTCAGATGATATGTTTGTCATGTTGCTCTTTGGAGTTGTACTGAAGGTGTTTTGCATTTTATGCTACCGCATTGTCTAGCTTTAAAATAGGAATATTTGTTATACATATGTAAACTACAGGCAGTAGTGCAGTTGAAAGGTCTTAAACACGAACGAATTTCACTACAGGAAATTTCAGCCCAAGTCTTTGAATACGTCCTTATTCAGTCTGAGTTCAGGAAATGTTGCACATTACTTAGGTGCATGTTCTCATGGACATTGGTTGTTGCACTGCACCAAAAACGAGTAACTCTTGTTCAAACTGTTGATCTCTACTATCTTGATGTTTCTATCAACCTTCAAGAACATCAGTGTCAAAGGGTGTGATTGAAAAGTCTCCTACCAAAATGCTAAGACTGGTGTTGCACATCCTTTCTCGTATTTGAAAGCATGGTCATGGATATAGTTTAACCAAAGGGTATGATGGCTGGAGTGTTAAACATTGCAAACACTCACCCCCAGTCAACTGATCTGGGTTTAATCCATCATCATTCTTAAGCTCCCTCTGCCACCCCAGTTCAGACATGGCCGTAAGCAAATAAGTCTGACCCTGTGCCTCATGGGAACAGTCCAGCCACAACTGCCAAACCGTGTCTTCCATGGAAGGAAACAAGCATGGGGGTGAGTGCTTGCAATGTTCAACACTCTGTCCATCATCCCCTTTGGTTTTGCATGGATGTAGTTTAAAATCACTAGAAAATATCTTATTTGCACGATCATCAGTTCAAATATAGGTTATCGTATTTAATTCAGGATGAAAGTTTCTAATTGATAAATGCAGTGAAAGCAAATTTGAAACAAGCTCAACAATTAAGACCCAAATCCAGTAAGAAAAGGTTTGCTGTTTTACCTTGTGAAAATTGACCGCAATTATTTTTGGCACATTGGCAACATTTAAATGTTTCACATCAATTCATGTCGCAGGCAGAGTGTGCTCCAACATGCCCATTTCTTTTTACAGAACTCTGTCTGATTCATGCATATAGTATACATCTACAATGTTTCTCCTGCATGCAAATGCATTGTATGGATCCATCTACCAATTTTTGCATAGTGCTTAACATCAGTAAGCACGAATATATATCATAGCTTTTTTCCTTTAAGGTCCAAAAATTGGAAGCACATTTGATTTAACAATCCCTTCTGTTTCTCCTGATCAGTGTCACTAGAGGTGTAAAAGCTTTCTTGACAACTTTAGTCTTTCTGCTGACTGCTGATCCACGGCTGAAAGCCTTTCTTGATTTAATGACTGCCCATAAGTCTGTGATGTTTCTGGAACAAGTAAGCATCTAAAACGTGTGGCCCATCGACAAAGTAGCCTACAAACTAATGATTTACTTTCCACATCTCTGAGAGTGAATATGCCATCTAAAAATGAATTGCAATATGTACAGCCTCTGATCATATCATGAAAAGATGCGCTGGCTCAGCACACAGGTGCACACGTCTTTTTTGGTGTCAGGTATCTAAAAGTAATGCATTTATCTTTGATTTGTTCCAAATGTATGCATGCAATGCAGACAGCACACGTTGGAATCAGTGAGCAGAGATTGTTTACCTCTGGCTCTCACCTGAACATGAAAATGTCTTTGCATTAAATCTCATGCATGAACATAAAATGTCGAGTTGTGTGAACTGGACACTTTGGCGGTCTAACGGTGTACTTTGCCGGGCAACGTATAGCTGATACCTGCTTTAGGGCCCAGTAGAGTGTATAGTGTTTCCTTTTAATACCATATTTCTCTGGGGTAGTCCTATGCAAATCAGTCTGACCTTGTGCCTCATGGGAACAGTCCAGCCAAAACTGCTAAGCCATGTCTTCCCTGGATAGGAAACAAGCATGGGGGTGAGTGCTTGCAATGTTCAATACTCCGTCCATCATCCCCTTTGGTTTTACATGGATGCATCTTATTTGCACGATCATCAGTTCAAATATAGGTTATCATATTTAATTCAGGATGAAAGTTTGTAATTGATAAATGCAGTAAAAGCAAATTTGAAACAAACTAAACAATTAAAACCCTAATCCAGAAAGAAAAGGTTTGTTGTTTCTTTGTTTTTTTTAACGGTAGTACAGCTCCGAAACAGCGAGCAAGGTTTGTTTTTTTCTGTTTCTGAACTAACTCGGAGAAATATCCGGTTAAATGAATTTACTTTACAAACAGCAGGTACATAACACAAGTGATTGGCTTTGCAATGAGTCAGCAATCTCAACCTTGATATAGCCCCTCAATTGCAAAAAGAAGGTACTGCTCTGCTCTAAGCCAGCGAAACTCATCATGGTAGGACTCCCTGGTTGATTGAGCCTTATATTGACAATTCCCGTTTGCTAAAGATCGGAAAAGATAACAGAACATCTAACAATAGGTAGGAATAATACTTTACTAATAAATGCATTGCATGGATCCATCTACCCACCTTTGCACAGTGCTTAATATCGGTAAGCCGCGCACATATATCAAAGATTTTTTTTCCTTGTAGGCCCAGGAATGGGAAGTACATTTGATTTATCAAGCCCTTCTGCTTCTCCTGATCAGAGTCAGGAGAGGTTTAAAAGCTTTCTTGACAACTTAAGCCTTTCTTCTGACTGCTGATCCATGCCAAAAGCATTGCTTGATTTAATGGCTGCCAATACATTTGTAACATTCCTGGCACAGGTCTGAATGTAAATTGACTATTCACCATCGCCTTGCAGGTATGATCCACTGACAATATAGCTGAAAAACATATGTTTTACTTGCCGCATCTCTTAAGCTGAATATGCCATCTGTCTAAAAATGAATTGCAGTATGTACCACTGATACAGCCTGCGAATATATCATGTAGTGCACACCTCTTTTTTGGTGTCTAAAGTTAGTGCATATAACTGAATTGTTCCACGTTAATGCATGAGATGCAGACACCACAAGTTGGAAACAGCGAGCAGTGATTGTAGAATAAATGCATAAACTTTGAAATTTTGAGTTTTGTGAATTTTATACTAACCTTAACAGTATCAGGATGGACTTTGCTGGGGCCAGTGGTGGAAAGAAACTTGAGCCCCTCTCCCTGAAAGGTACATGGAGGGGCCCCTCTGGACTCGATCAGGAGCTCTCCGGTCAGTGTACTGTGCTGAATGGGCCCTGGAACTGCTCCCCCCGCGCCGCCAGGGTTGTGGGGGCCTAAGTGATGCCACTGGCTAGGGCAGCGTAGAACTGATATTTGTCTAACGCCAGCAGTGCATAAACTGTTTTCATTTAACCTCATATTTCTCTTTTACAGTTCCTTATGTGCAGATAGTACAGCTCGGAAACAATGAGCAAGGTTTGCCTCTTTCTGTTTCTGAACTATGCTAGCTGAAAATACAGCACTAACTCAGAGATATATTGTATGATATCATTTCTCTTCACACACGCAGGCACATAACACAAGTGCAATAAGCCAGCAAAGCCCATCATGATACGTCTCCTCAAACACGAAAAGAAGGTGCAACTCTGCTCTAATCCAGCACCCCTCATCATGATACGGCCACTGGTTGATGAACCCCTAATATTGGCGATTCCTCTTTGCTAATGATTGGAAAAGATAACAGAAAATCTAATATTAGGTACAGCTAATACTTCACTAATTTTTAATCGTGCCAAGAAAAATGTAATCTCTTAAATTACAGACCCCTTCAGATTCTCAATATAGACAGCAATTATTGGAACTAGGGAAGCACCTAACATAATTTAATAGTTCTAAAAGTTGTACATCAAATGCTCTGCTAAGAAATGTGCTTACCAGCTGGGAATGGCACCTACTATTTCACTTATGTTTTTTGAAGGACTTCGCACAATGTTGTTTTCCACTTTTACAATGTATTAATGTTAAGAACAATTTTCTTTCAGATTCCATTGTAGATACTCAATTTTGAATATAGTGCACAGAGTGAAGGGCTGTGTCCGACACATGATAATCGTTATTTGCACACCTGCACCCTTATGTCCTGTTTTAGCAGTCTCATTATATTCTCAAATGAACATAACATTGCTTTGTCTCTAATAAAGTCCTAATATTTATAGTAGAATGTAGAATTTTCTAAGTTAGATTCATTAAATTCATAATAGAGACGTTTATCATTTATGTATATCCCATTAATCATGGATTATCGCAGCACTCAAGCCCATCCTTGGACAGCTACAATTTAAATGTTGCAATTATACCATACAATAATTATTCATCATTTTGTATGTAACCATTAAAAAATAATAATTCTGTGGTTAAACATGTTCACATTTAAATGGTTCACAAACATTAATGCAAGGACTTAGCCCCTAGACATTGCATTCCAACACTTGCTCTCACCAGGAGCTCAGTATACATACAAACAGCCTGACCCATGTGGTGTTTTCATTAGTTTAAAATCCGGTTGTAAAATATTTCAATATATTAAATATAATATTAGAAGAATTATTTTGGATGAAAAGAAAATAATTTGAAAAAGCTTTTAGCAGTAAATTCATGTCGAGAAACCATATTGGATACGAGTTAAAAAACTGTCTGGAAAGTTGGCAATATACACACGTCAGTTAATTTAAGTACAAGACCGGAGGCTACAATTATGCATGTACTTTTAGTTGTTGCCCAAACCTGCAGCCCTTTAACAAACAATGGACACATAACAATGTAAAAGAATGTTCAGACAAGCAGTATAAGTATCTTGTGCACTGCATCATCTTCCTCTTTTATTAGCTGACCATCACAATACGTATATCAGCTCTACTCCTCTTTTCGAAATCTCTTTTATCTGCCTTTATTTTATTTAGGCCTTTAGAGCTTATCTATATGTTATTGTATTGGTTAGCATTAGAGTCTATTACATTTAGCAGTGTTTATTATTATACATTTAGCCTTGTTCAATATTATACATTTAGCCTGTTGTATTGTTATTTGCTATTAGTACTGTATTTCTTTAATGCTCGTGACTAGGATGTTGTTAGAATGTACGCAATGTGTATGATGCTGTACTGTTCCATTTGGTGTCAGTTGTATTGGAGCACTTGCTAGTAAAGTGTCTCACCTGGCACTCACCTGTATCTAAAGGATTATCTTATACCAATAAAGGTATTTAAATTGAACTGGTTTCCATCTTTAAAATTGGCAACAAAGGGGATTCGACCGACTTGAACGTCTTCATGTATGGTGATTATGTTTTGGGGGGGAATTCGTTTTTTTTTACTCGCCATAGGGAAAAAAAAAAAGAAGAATATGCATATTCATCGACGTAATGCTCCGTGAGGGAATGGTCATCTGAAAAGGAAAATTTGGCGATTTGTTCACTTGGGTAAGATTACCTTCATTAGTAGCACGAAGAGTGACTGTTGGAAATCACCGCCTCGTCTGCATTTTTCGAGCAGCGGCGGAAATCTGTGCGTGCTGCTTTTGACGTTGTGGATTCTTCTTTCCCTCAACACTGGATGCGTTAGGGAATTGTCTCGTCAGAGCGTCAAGAAGCGAGGTCACGCAGCGTGACCTTACGCGGCGGCCATTTTGGGGGCATTATAACAAAGTTACTGGTACACTTTCAACTATTTACCCTAGATAAACATATATTTATATATTTAAAGACATTTATTCATAAATAATACCGCCGAGTTGAGATGAATAAAGCAAACTCTTGCAGTCAAACAGGAATCTGGAATTGGCTGTATTTACAGGATACAGGTGAGGTGGTCAGGTGAGCCATTTTTGGTAATTTTAAAAGTTGTGGTAGTACCGTTGACAAGACTATTTTTCATATATATATATTTACCCTGTTTATGGAAGAGGGTGACTGCAGTGTAAACAGGGAAAAAGACATGGCTCAACAGAATTTTTCAATCAGCGCTCCAGAGCCATTTTGGGCTACAGGTTCACAACCTGCCATTAAATGAATTGAGTGGAAAGAGTATTTCACGAATTATATTGAGGCTATTGACGAAGCTAAAAAGATGAAAGCGGAGCAAAATAAGAGAATTTTATTACATTCTTTGGGGCCTATTGGATTGAAAACACATTCACGCATGAGTAAAGAAGTGAATTCGGAAATGGATGTATTTGAGAATGCTCTTAAGGATATGGATAAATATTTTGCTCCGAAGGTCTGTATAGGAGTCATTAGACAGTTCTTCCAAAGAAAACAGAAAAAGAGGAGACGGTTGATGATTGGGTTGATGACTTAAAGAAGCTAGCTATTGACTGCAAATTTGGAGGCCTACACGATGACTTGATACGTGACCAGTTGGTTATGCATAACAATAATTTGTCATTGCAGGATCGGTTGTGGGTGAAAGGTGATGCACCTTTAGATGATGTAATGGCAATTATGAGGAAGTAGGAAAAGTCAGGCAGGTGTGCTACATTTGTTAAGGAGGCGGATCCAGTTAAAACATCTGGGGCTGTGTGCAAAATTCAACCACAGGTCAAGTATCGCCAGCAAGGGAAATGGACGACTCACCCTGTAGGAAGGTGGATATCTGACTATGGTTACCCCCAAACTTTTTGTCTGGTGTTTAGCTGGTTTTTGACTTAGTTGGCCTGGGATCCTGCTATTCAGGGCCCCAGGCTAATTGCTCTCTCCTTAAAATGGACTCCGTGTACCTTAGGTGCATAACACAATTGGAATTGGATAACCTTATAGGCCCCATGTAACAGTGTACCATAGGTACCCCGGGCATAGGTGTATCCAAGGCCTACCAGGGGCTGCAGCATGTATTGTGCCACCCCTGGCCTGGCCTCCATATTTGACACAACTGGCTGATCACTCAGCTGGGGTAAGTTGGTGTAATCACCTCTTACTTAGATATAGTATCCCTATATCTAACCTTAACTGGACACATGTTAACCTGTAAGCCATTCCTATGGAAGGCCCCTGCAATCCTGGGGGCAGAGTGCATGGTTACATGTGAGATGGTGCTCTAGCATGAGCTGAGCCTGTCTGCAGCTGTCGGGAACCACTCCCTTAGCTGTTCCGGGATATTGCCATACCATATACTCTTAAGTGCATTATAATCCTCGCGGTTATATGCTAACTTTGGTTTGGCTTTATCAAAACATGTCGAGTAAGGTGTCATACGATTTGGAATACTATCCCCTCGACAGTTCTGTCGATGGGGATAGCATTCCACCCTTCTAGAGGGACACGACATGTACCTAGCCTTAACCCCGGTTAAAGTTAACCAGAGCCTCAGCATCACAAAATGGATGCTGCCACCACAGACAAAAGTCTGACCTCCTGCTGCTGGGAGTCCTTCCAGCGAGGGAAGCTTGGACAAAGGGTTTCCTGCCTTGAGAGGTGCGAGCACCACCCCAGACAGGATTTTGTGTATTGGGTAGGACAGGGCTGAATAGATTGAGACATGCCCAGGGCACACAAGGTGTCCCCGTGCATAAGCCAGTCAAAACCGGTCCTGGGACTTTCCAGACCCAGGCCTGGCGAGGAGCTGGACAAAGGAAAGGGGGTGTAACCACCCCCCTTCCTGGTCCCACCCAGAGGAGGGACCTAGCAGGTGATCCACCGCTCAGATTGGGAATAAGAGTGGGAGCTGTGCCATTGCACCTCAGATCATCCTGAATCAACTTTAAACTAAGAAGACGACTGGACTTAGACATTCTGCTGCACAGAAGACTGAAGAGCATCTCCCTTGTGGCCTAGGAGTGGCCACCATGTGAACACTTGCACCATCCAGCAACTCAACGTCTGCTTTGCCGCAGCCTCCCGCCGGAGCCTGAGCCCAGAGCCTGAAGAGACCGGACTTCTCACAGCCCGATCCACAGTCCCCGCAAAGAAGGGACCCGTGGAGGCACCAAGAGACGTGGGACCGGAACTCTTGAAAGACCCCCGAGAAGCTGACTGCGCAGCATCTGAGGCATCCTTGACTTTGTGCTTTGGGGACTAAGAAGCCCCACCACTGAGCAGCCCTTGCACCGAAGATCAGCCCCCCAGCATTTCCACTATCTGCGTGGGGCCCTTTTGCATTGTGCCACTTGACGCGCCATCCCGGCCTTTTGCCACGTGGGCAGCGGCCATCTTGGTGACAAAATCTTCAAACTACACTGTGGATCTGTTTGCTTCCAACTTGCCCTCACTCCTGTAAAAGGGAGCACCCGCTCTAAACTTGCTGGTCCGAGTAATCAGCCTTTTTTGATTCCTGCCTGGCTTGCATTAGCCAAGGCCTGTTTGCTCCAATCAAGTTGCCGACACCGCCAACAGCGAGAAGTCTGCGAGTGACAGCTCGTGATTGACTCCTGGATGTCCTCGACCTCTTCATGTCCACGTGGCTGCAGAGAGAAGCTACACCTCAACGCTTGTTTGCACCCGACATCGCCTGGTTCCAATCTGGTTCCACGGTAGTCACTGGCTAGTGACTTTGAACATTGTCCAGTCTGCTTTCAGGTCTTCACAACTTCAGATCCACCCTTGGATCCACCGGAACTCTTCACATTGAGCCGCCTGCAGCATCTTCAGCTCCAAGCACCATCGACCTGCATGACGAAACCCGACACTACTTCGACCCTATGCACCCGCTTCCTGTGGGTGAGGTAACTCAGCAACGTCGGTGTTCCCACACTGGTACACGCCTCTAGGGCCTGTGTCTTAAGTTTCAGCTTTCTAGGTCACTCGGAAGGTTCCTAACTAACTAACTTTATAACTTTTACGCACCTTAGACATTGCATTGGTGAGTGCGTGCACTTTAAACACTGCACCCGAGTCCCGCGGGCCTTTCCCGACTTAGTCACTGCTAGTCCCGATCAACTCCAGCGATTCCCAAGGCACTAGGCCTGTTTCCTTTTCGATTGGTATCTCTTATACCACTTTCTTAGTATATGGTTTAGGTGCCCCTAGGGCTCATCCATATTGGGCAACTTTTGTGTATTTGAAAGTGTGTTTTGTTTAACGCTTGTGCTTCTGTGCTCATAAAGAGTTCAGGGGATATTTGTAGTTAATAAATATATATATATTTTCAATATATATCTGTGTGGTCCCTTTCATTTGGTATTCAAGGGGATTGTGTATGGTAATACATCTGGCTTCACATGCCTTTCAGAGTTTAGCCTAAGACTGCTTTGTCCACGTTACCACTAGGATAACTGGTCTGTAAGGTTGACTTACAACCAATCATCATAAGGGTTGCTTGACATGGTACAGGGTGATCACTAGGACTAGTGAGCATCATATACCAGGCCAACTTCTCACATTGGTGAGCAGTGGATTGGGATCTGAGCTTGCTGTTGTTTTACCATTACAATCTTTGAGATTATCATTTGAAAGATCATACAGGTACCTGCTAGGTACATATAAAACAAGACTAGTATACTTAAGTTCTACTGAACTTAGTTGTTGTCGAGGATAGGGAGTAGCACACCCTGACTACAACTACTAGATAGGGTTTAGTAGGTAAACACCTGTGTAGGTAGATTGCAACACATCCACCCACACTAGAGCAATGTCTGGAGCAGAGGGTTCCACTGGGAATGTCTCTGTTGAGAGTGACCCTCCAAAGGCACCATCCAGAATTGCTATCTTTTCCTTCAAGGAACTAAGGCAGCTTTGTGCCTTAAGAGGTCTGAAGACAGGGCCATACCCTAATACAGACCACCTTAGAGAGATCTTAGACCAGTCTGAGACTCTAAAGACCTCTAAAGCAGACCCCACAGAGAATGCTGAAGGAGGCTCTCCTTCTGAAGATGACAATACTGATGCCCCTGTCCCCCTAGTCCAGGTAGATGAGGATGACCAAGTCACTGGACCTCCTCAGGTAGATGTGGTGGAGGAAGAAGAAGAGGAGACAGAAGGGGGGAGCAGTGATTCTGATGATGGCAGAAATAGTCAGGTGCTAGTCAGCAGGCTTAACCAGGCTAACTTAAGTGTATTTGGGACTGAAGCAAGGATGACCTTGCCCAGGCACCCAGGTGGACTTAACCAGGAGCGTAGGAGGAGGAGGAATCACTCAGGTGACTCCAATACCTCCCAGGCTTCTAGAGGCTCCCATGGTCACTCCAGAAGGGAGATGACTAGCCCTCAGAGAAGGGAGCATGAGGCCAAAATGAGAGAGGCTGAGCTTAGGATCCAGAGACAAGAATTAGAAGTTGCCCTGGCCCAAGAGAAACTTGCTAGAGCAAGACAGCCTAGAGAGAGTGGGGTAATAGAACCCACTGGTGGCAGCATTATCCACAAGGATAAAGACAGGTCTTTTGATAACAGAAACCTGAGTAAGATTGTGCCCCCCTACAAAGCTGGGGATGATATCCACAAATGGATGACTGCACTTGAGAGAGCCTGCAAAGTACAGCAGATCCCTCAGGAGCAGTGGGCAGCAATCTTGTGTCTCTCCTTTGAAGGTAGAGGCCGAGACAGACTCCTCACAGTTAGTGATGGGGATTCTAGAAACTACCTGGTCCTGAAGAGTGCTCTGATTGATGGGTTAGGCTTAACCACTGAACAGTACAGGTTAATGTTCAGAGACACCCAGAAGACACAGACTCAGGACTGGTCTGAATTTGTTGAGTGTGCCACTAAGGCTCTGGAGGGCTGGTTGCTGGGAAGTAAGGTTACTGACTATACAGGATTGTATAATTTAATTATGAGAGAGCAAATCTTAAGTAATTGTCAAAATCCGCTTCTACATCAGCACCTGGTTGACTCTGATCTGACCTCCCCACAAGAATTGGGTAGGAGGGCAGACAAATGGGTCAGAACCAGGATCAGGCCTAAGAACCAGGGTGGTGACCAAAAGAAAGAAACTACCAAGCCTCAAGAGAAAGGTGGGGATAAATCCAAAGAGAAGACTTCCCCAGGGCCCCAAAACTCCAATGGAAAGGGTGGGTCCCATAACACTTCCTCTACAGAGAAAAAGCCTTACTGCCATGCCTGTAAACAGGTTGGACATTGGAAATTAGACAGCTGTTGTCCCAAGAATGGTAATAAGGAAAATATACCTCCAAGTAAGGCTCCAACACCTCCTGTCACTGTCAGCAGTGGTCCCCCAGGTGGTGGGAGCACCCCCAAGAATTTGGGTGGATTTACCTTTGGAGCTCAGGTGGATTCTGGCCTAACCAGGTCCCCTACCTCAGATACTCTTGTCTATGAGACTGGCATGGGGTTTGCCAATTTCACTGCTTGCCCAAAAACTTTGAGCAAGTATAGACAGGAGCCCCTCATCAATGGCTTGAAAGTTGAGGCCTTCAGAGACACAGGGGCTAGCATCACCATGGTGGCTGAATGTCTAGTCCCCTCAATGCAACTTTTACCTGATGCCACATATCAGGTGACAAACATTGATGGCATAGAAACCAATCATCCCATGGCAGTAGTCAATCTTAGCTGGGGAGGTGTCACTGGCCCACAGAGAGTGGCAGTGTCAGCAAACTTGCCTGTAGATTGCCTACTTGGTAATGATTTGGAAATCTCAGCCTGGGCTGAGGTTTAACAGCAAACCCATTCTAGAATGGTAAATCTCCATGGAAAGGTTAGTGGGGCTGTAATGGCTACAGCCCCAATCCAAGATGTCCTTCCTGAAAAGGTTGGTAGGGCTGAGCAAACCTCAGCCCCATCTTTAGCTAACTTCCCTCCTGAAAAGATTAGCAGGGCTGTGATGGTAACAGCCCATACCCAAACTGAGTCTCCTCCTGAAAAGGTTGGTGGGGCTGTGATGGCCACAGCCCAAACTGAAACTGATACATGGGTAGTGAAGCCTGAAATGATGGATCACTCCACCCAAACTGAGAGCATTGAGGAGGAAGAGAAATCTCCCTCCCACCAGACTTTAGGAAAGGATCAGCCTCCTCAGGGAACTGATCTTACCCCTGATGAAGGAACTGTCCCAGAGGTTGTTAGGCCTGGCCTGACAGAGCCTCTGATGGCAGTGGACCCTTCTCAGGTGGGACCCAGTCTGGAGCAGGTAACCTGCCCCTCTCTACCTTGCCTTAGTCAGCCCAGGGCTGCAGAGGACAAGAAGGACAGTGAGCCCCAAAGGGCCCCCTGTCAAATAAAGCACCCCCATCAACAGATTAGGGGCACCGAAACTAGTAGCCCTATCGAGGTGCAAACTTTAAAAACTCCTGAGGGATCCCCCTTAAAAGTAGTTAGGGACCTCCCCCAGATGGATATTGTTGGGCACAGCCAAACCTGGGACCCTAAGGGCCCAAACCTGAACTGTCCCTCCATAAAGCCAAACAGAGGGACCCAGCCTCCAGCTTTAGGTAGCCAGAGGTTGACCCTGAGAGCACAGTGCAACTCAGTCAAGGAAAGAAAGGCACACATGGTGGAGAGTGATTGGAGGAAGCTGAGTCCTACAGAGGAATCTCACTTCAGTACTCCATCCCAACACCAGCCTTTGACTTTGCAAAGACACACCACAGGTAGAGATTCCCTATGGTGGAGACCCTCAGATACCCTTAGGGTGAGGGATTGCTTAGTGGACCATGAGACAGGGGGTAACCAAGCCAGAGCTGGTACTTCCTTATATGGCCACTTAGGCAATATAGGCTTACCTGGTCAAGGATAGCCTTATCTCCTTTCGTTTAGGGGGGGGGGGTGTTATGTAGGAAGGTGGATATCTGACTATGGTTACCCCCAAACCTTTTGCCTGGTGTTTAGCTGGTTTTTGACTTAGTTGGCCTGGGATCCTGCTATTCAGGGCCCCAGGCTAATTGCTCTCTCCTTAAAATGGACTCCATGTACCTTAGGTGCATAACACAATTGGAATTGGTTCACCTTATAGGCCCCTGTAACAGTGTACCATAGGTACCCCGGGCATAGGTGTATCCAAGGCCTACCAGGGGCTGCAGCATGTATTGTGCCACCCCTGGCCTGGCCTACATATTTGACACAACTGGCTGATCACTCAGCTGGGGTAAGTTGGTGTAATCACCTCTTACTTAGATATAGTATCCTTATATCTAACCTTAACTGGACACATATGTTCCTATCAGCCACTCCTATGGAAGGCCTCATCAATCCTGGAGGCAGAGTGCTCGGAAATATGTGAGATGGTGCTCTAGCATGAGCTGAGCCTGTCTGCAGCTGTCGGGAACCACTCCCTTAGCTGTTCCGGGATATTGCCATACCATATACTCTTAAGTGCATTATAATCCTCGCGGTTATATGCTAGCTTAGGTTTGGCTTTATCAAAACATGTCGAGTAAGGTGTCATATGATTTGGAATACTATCCCCTCGACAGTTCTGTCGACGGGGATAGCATTTCACCCTTCTAGAGGGACATACATGTACCTAGCCTTAACCCCGGTTAAAGTTAACCAGAGCCTCAGCATCACAAAATGGATGCTGCCACCACAGACACAAGTCTGACTTCCTGCTCCTGGGAGTCCTTCCAGCGAGGGAGGCTTGGACAAAGGGTTTCCTGCCTTGGGAGGTGCGAGCACCACCCCAGACAGGATTTTGTGTATTGGGTAGGACAGGGCTGAATAGATTGAGACATGCCCCGGGGCACACAAGGTGTCCCCGTGCATAAGCCAGTCCAAACCGGTCCTGGGACTTTCCAGACCCAGGCCTGGCAAGGAGCTGGACAAAGTATAGCTCATCCTCAAACTCTGGGGGTTCAGCCCCCCTTCGTGGTCCCACCCAGAGGAGGGACCTAGCAGGTGATCCACCCCTCAGATTTGAGGTGCCGAGTTTTTAGGAACCCGGTGGTGCCAGGGGAAAACACCCGAAGACCTTTTGAGTTCTTCCTGTTCTGGACCACAGAAACACAGAGTCTTCTAGGTGATGTCAAGGATCGAGTTTTATTGGCTGCAGCCAAGTAACAAGCGTCCTAGAAGTACAACAGCACAGGTTGTAGATTCTCAGGAGACTGTTCGTTTTTACAGAACCAGCCTTCTCCTTTTATACAAAAATAACAGCTGCAGGCAAGAATTCTTTAGTTTACAATACGGTCATATACATATTTCCAAAATACTAAAAAAGCAAAGTCATGATGGCAAACCCACATTTTCGATGTCCAGTTCATGATGGATTACCTAGCCAGGCCCAGAACTCCCATCAGATATCGATGAAACCCCAATAAAATCGGGCACCTCCTCATCGTAAAACCGGCCATAAACAAGAAACATGGACAGGTGTGCGTGTGTGGATAACATGGTTTGTATGTAGTGGATGGTTTATGGCATGTTGTGCCTTGATGCTATCTTACTTGGCTACTGGGCGAGGAACTGCCCGAACAGGTTTGGCTGGAGGCAGTGGAGTCAGCTCGGCCAGGTCATGGGGAAGTCAGCTAAGGTGGACGTGTCCTTTCAAATCAAACTCGGTCTTAATCAATTGACTATATGAGGGCAAGCCACAAGATGGATGCCGCTCACAAAATGGCGATCGAGGGTTCAAGACATAAAGTATGATTTAGGGGTGTTCTCGTCATTTAATCATGACGCAACGGCACAGTTGCAATGCCCTAATCATTACCGGTCTGCCAATACCCCCGGGATCAAGAACAGGATTTATCACTGATCTTAGATCCATCTTGGAATCATCCGCTCTTGACAGCTTCTTTACTGTCCTTGGAGACTTTAATTTCCATTTTGATAAACTGGAGGACAAGGACACTGCTATGTTCCTAGGGGATATGACCACTTTTGGTCTATCTCTTATGGTCAAATCCCCCACGCATGATGGGGGCCACACTCTTGATGGCATTTTTTCCAACTCCAATGATCTCCATGTAACTCAAACCTTTCTGGTTACTTGGTCAGACCATTATGCTATTATGGCATCACTAACCCCTCATCAATCAGCTGTCCCCTCAAAGTCCATCAATACAAATCAAACTTTTAAGGCATGGAACGATATAGACAGCTCCAGACTCAAAACCTCATTAGTCACCTCCATGCCTTCTTTATCACAAGACCCAAATACGGCCACCTCCCAATTCAATGACTGGATGGAAGCAGCAGCATCCTCGCTGGTTCCCGTTAAGCAACTATCCCGTAATAGATCTACCCCCTCAGCCCCCTGGTATTCAGCTGCCTTAAGACAACAGAAACAACAGTGCAGGCGGAAAGAGAGGCTCTGGCGGAAAGACTATGCCGAAGAGGCTAAAACAAAATATAAAGAAACGGTAGCCAAATATAAACTAATGATTGATGAAGCCAAGAAACTATTTTTTAGTCATAAAATAGAAACATCAAAAAACTCAAATAAAAGTTTGTATGAGACTGCTACGCAGCTAGCAGGCTACTCTCCCAACCTGACCCCACCCCCATCACAATTTCTTTGTGACACATTGGCTAGCTTCTTCTTCAGCAAAGTTAACGATATTTACTCCGCCTTTGCCATCAAAACCAAAAGTCCTCCCAAGATAATACCCGATACACACACTGGACCCACGCTCATTCATTTTACTGAAATTTCTGATTCACAGGCCATGGACATAATATCTACCATCAGATCAGGCTCAGTACTTGATCCATGTCCTTTTAAAGTCCTAATGCCAGTTATAGATACGGTTATTCCGGCCATATCTTCTATATGCAATGCCATGTTTAATACAGGTATCTACCCGGAAAGTTTTAAAAAAACCATTATAAAACCTCTTTTAAAGAAACCACATCTGGATATGGACGAACCTAAAAGCTACCGGCCCATTGCCAATTTACCAGTCCTGGCCAAAATAGCTGAAAAAGCCATGAACAAACAGCTCTCTGCTTTTTTGGAACAACATCATTTACTTGATGAAACACAGTTTGGGTTCCGCCAATGTCATGGGACAGAGACGGCTTTGATCAAAGCAGCTGATGACATTAGACTCATCCGTGACACTGGGGGTACAGCGGTTTTGATACTACTTGATCTATCTGCAGCTTTCGACACGGTCGATCATACCACTCTGATTGACCGTGTCGAAGGCCTGGGTGTACAAGGGACTGCCAGCAAACTTCTGGCCTCCTTTTTGGCTGATAGAACCTAGGTAGTTACAATGGAACCATTTCATTCGTCCACCATGTCTCTGCCATGTGGAGTACCTCAAGGCTCATCCCTAAGTCCGACACTTTTTAACATCTATGTGTCGGACTTAGCCAATGTCATTCGGGCTTATGGGGTGAGCCTTACTTCCTACGCAGACGACACCCAGCTGGTTCTAGCCATCAAGAACAATGGCTATAAAGTAGCGGATGACCTTAAATCAGGCATGGTAGCAATAGGGAGTTGGATGGCCTCCAATTGTTTAAAGCTAAACTCCGATAAAACGGAGGTAGTCATCTTCGGACCACTAACACCTGAGTGGTCATCCAATTGGTGGCCTTCCTCCTTAGGCTCCCCCCCCCGGAGCCTGTTAGCAAAGTGAGGAATCTGGGTGTCATCTTTGATAACCGTCTCACGTTTCACCCACATGCCAACCCGATTACCTCCTCAGCCTTTTTCAAACTGAAGCTTATCAAAAAAATGCTCCCTTTTCTACCTGATAAAGCCGGTAAAACTTTAGTCACCTCCCTTGTGCTGTCCACTTTGGATTATTGCAATGCTTTGTTCCTCAGGAGTCTTGAACAAACTGCAAATTATACAAAACTCAGCTGCAAGGCTTTTGGGAAATATTCCCAAACATCACTCTGCCTCTAATACCATCAAAGAGCTGCATTGGCTATCCATTAAAAACAGGATAAAGTTCAAGACTCTGTGCATTGTGTATAAAGCATTGCATAATCAAGGACCAGCACATCTCATCCGCAATCTGATCCCTTATCGTCCGTTCAGAACACTACGTTCATCTTGCTCAGGTGATCTTGTGATACCCCGTACAAAAACGGTCTCATGGGGTGACAGAAGATTCCTGGTATCAGCCCCTAAGTTGTGGAACACTCTGCCACAAGTGATTAAAGCCAGTCCATCCTTATGGTCTTTTCGTAAACAACTTAAGACCTGGCTTTTTAATCAATAAATCATGCTCATTTCTTTCAGGGTAAACAATTCAGATACTCAGCGCCGAGACGCCCACGGGCCTTTGTATGCGCTTTATAAATATCAAAAATAAATAAATAAATAAATACCAATTTCGTCATGGTATGATGATATTTTCGGACACGAGTGTTGGGCTTCTCTATATTATAAAGCAGGGTCCAAACTTTTCAGAACCACAGACCCTCCTTTTGCCCTTATATAGGCAATAACTCATGCTAATCTGAGTCCAAATCTGTATTCATGAAATCACGGAGATGCTGCTGTAGCATCATCCTGTTGCTCAGTTTGTCCCTTGACACAGGCTTCCTTACACATGATACAGCACAGAGGCCACATATTGCAGGAGCGCACTGCACACACAGGCAGAACAGAAACAGGATGGCTAAGACCATTCCAATGAATATCAGAATTTTCCATCCCCAGGCAGATATCAGTTCCCAGAACCACCCCAGCAAGGACCATTCCCCTTGATCCACGTGAATGGAATCAGAGATTTTGTGCAGTTTGGAGATGGCCTGGTACACCGTCGGAGCATTATCAGGGATGAAAATGCAGCAACTGGATTGGATCACTCTACATACCCCGCCACGGTCTGCAAGTATGACATCTAGGGCAATCCTATTTTGAAGAGTCATAAGTCGGTCTGACTGGAGCTCAGCAGTCAAGTTACTAAGGGCACCAGCCGTTTCGGTCACGGCGGATTCAACTACCCTCGTCAATTGGCGAATATTCCTGCTGTTCACCATAGGCCCCCAAAACGGCAGAAAACCTTTTGCGAAGTCTCCAAACTCCTGCTCCGCAGTGTGGTCTTTACTCACGACACCCCTAACTGTCCTTGTCCGGTGGTAATCTGCCTCGGCCGTGTAAGTGGGTGGCAGCAGAAAGGAGACAAAACATGTGCCCGAGAAGTCAGGGGGCAACCATGTATAGTAAGGAGTAATTGGCAGTATCATCGCGCTACACTGTCTGTCTAATGCTGCAGTAGGCGCGCAGCGCTTGTGTATTTTAAAATTGCCGTTTTTACTATCTCTGTTGATTTCTGTTATTTAGCCCCTGTTTTTATTACCGCCACCGTGCCCACACACTTGCACCATAATTGGGCCCCCCACCGCTTGTAGAGCGGAGTTATTTGCATTTTGGTCGCTCACTCGTGGCGCCTGGTCGCCATATTGGGGCTGCTGCTCTTCCAGCGCTCCACCGGATCCAGCGCTCTAGTGCTCCGTTTGGAAGCAGGTGAGGCTGCATTTAAGGCGAGCTTTTAGAGCTGCTCGACCTCTAGTAAGGAGTGATTGGCAGTATCATCGCGCTACACTGTCTGTCTAATGCTGCAGTAGGCGCGCAGCGCTTGTGTATTTTAAAATTGCCGTTTTTACTATCTCTGTTGATTTCTGTTATCTAGCCCCTGTTTTTATTACCGCCGCCGCGCCCACACACTTGCACCATAATTGGGCCCCCCACCGCTTGTAGAGCGGAGTTATTTGCATTTTGGTCGCTCACTCGTGGCGCCTGGTCGCCATATTGGGGCTGCTGCTCTTCCAGCGCTCCACCGGATCCAGCGCTCTAGTGCTCCGTTTGGAAGCAGGTGAGGCTGCATTTAAGGCGAGCTTTTAGAGCTGCTCGACCTCTAGTAAGGAGTGATTGGCAGTATCATCGCGCTACACTGTCTGTCTAATGCTGCAGTAGGCGTGCAGCGCTTGTGTATTTTAAAATTGCCGTTTTTACTATCTCTGTTGATTTCTGTTATTTAGCCCCTGTTTTTATTACCGCCGCCGCGCCCACACACTTGCACCATAATTGGGCCCCCCACCGCTTGTAGAGCGGAGTTATTTGCATTTTGGTCGCTCACTCGTGGCGCCTGGTCGCCATATTGGGGCTGCTGCTCTTCCAGCGCTCCACCGGATCCAGCGCTCTAGTGCTCCGTTTGGAAGCAGGTGAGGCTGCATTTAAAGCTCACTTCCCTTCGCACAGCGGAGACGCGCAGCGGTGGCGCCTGACTCTCGCCTGAGTCAAGCCAGAGTCCTGCTCGTCTGCGCCCGTCAGCGTCCCGGAGGCGGTCAGGGCGGCGGGCTGGGCTCGGCGACCAGACATGTGTCATACAGGATCACCAGCGCTGCGTTACACTTCTGGGGAGCTTCGCGCTCTCTTCAATGCTGCCAGTGGCTGCTGCACTGTCTTTCCTGGCCGCCACCGTGGTAAGTCCATCTGCCCCGGCTGTGGCTGGCGCCCCAACCGCGCTCTGTCACTGTCCCCTGGCAATAACAAAGCCAGTGTTGGATATATCTGCATGCTACTAAACACTAGATCGGCGTGTAGACATGCACAAGACATCTTTGAGCTCCTTGACAAGGCAAAGCCACTTTGTCTTATGCTTACTGAGACGTGGTGGGGAGAACTCTCGAATCCAGATGTCGCCATGGCTATCCCGCCTGATTATAACATCTTCAGGAAGGATAGAGCTAAGGGAAGGGGCGGTGGAGTGGCACTGGTGGTGAAGAAAGGCACGACCTGTACTATCTTGCCAGTGGATGATATTCGCGGCTCGGAGTCCCTCGCTTTTTCCATCGCTTTGGCTCCTCATCAATCAGTCAAGGGATTATTGGTATATAGACCGCCTGGCCCACCTGGAACGTTTTTTGAAGATCTCGACTCCGTTTTATTGGGACTGGCCCTGTAAGCGGAACACTGCATCGTGGCCGGGGATTTCAACTTTCGGATGGATGATCCGTCTGACCCGGCCGCTATTAAACTTTCAGAGGCTATGGCCCCGCTGGGACTGCTCCCTTATCTTCAGGGGCCTACGCATGACAAGGGGCACACTCTTGACCAGGTTTTCTCGTCATCCCCTCTTGAGGTGTTAGAGATTATCCCGGTACTATGGTCAGACCATTTGCTTGCTAAATTTTCGATCAAAGGCACAGTTAAATCGGCTGTTGCTACGCCACAGCAGCAGGGTCGAATCCATAGGGCTTACCATCGAGTGACCCCTGAGATGCTGGCTCAGGCCGCCCTGGATCACCCCTGCCCCCTTTCTGGCGACCTGTCGAAGGATCTGGAGTCCTTGCAGGTATGGCTTTCAGACAGGCTTAATGATCTTGCCCCGGAATTGGCCCCCCGCCTGACTCCGAAACGGGTCTCCGCCCCTTGGTTCACCGCAGCACTGTCGGCTAGGCGGCAGCAGTGTAAGGTGGCCGAAAGAGCCTGGCGGGTAAAATACGACTCAGAGGCCAAGCTGACCTACAAGAGGGCGGTCAAGGATTATCACCGGGACATTCGCCTGGGAAAAAAAGCCTACCTGGCAGGGAGGATAGAAGCTGCCTCCAACTCCTGTAAGGAGATTTTCTCCATAGTAAGAGAATTTATATCTCCACGGTCTAATACCTCTGATGAGAGGCCTTCTGACTCCTGGGCTTCTGACCATGCTAGTTTTTTTACTAGCAAGATCAAACTCATACAGGACTCTTTTCCATCAGCTGTACCTGTGGGGCTGATTAACTCTGAGGCTAACCGGGCCAGGCTTGACGTTTGGCGTGTTTCCACCTATATCTGCGCCCGCCTCTTTAGCACTCATGGGCAACTTGAAATCGGGCTCGCCCTTGGACCCGTGCCCCGCTAAATTTCTGGCGAAAATTGCGGAGGTGATTAATCCGTTGGCAAACCCGTTATTGAATCTCTCGCTAAGCCAGGGAGTGGTTCCGCAGGCTTGGAAGCAGGCAATGGTCATCCCGCTGCTTAAGAAGCCTGGTCTGGACCCAAAGGCCCCAGTCAACTACAGGCCTATCTCTCTGTTAACGGCTCTCACGAAAATTGTGGAAAAGCACGTTCAGACGGTGCTCTCCAATTTTCTAGAGACGAATGAGAATCTGCACGCCACCCAGTCGGGCTTTCGCCCAAATCTCAGCACAGAGACCGCGCTCCTCGAGGTCTCAGAAACCATTAAAGGGGTTCTGGACACTGGGGGCAAAGCCATGCTGGTGATGCTGGATTTGTCGGCGGCTTTCGACACCGTCCCCCACGATGGCCTTCTCACAAGACTCTATGAGATTGGACTACGGGGGACGGTGCTCCGCTGGTTTTCTTCCTTTCTAGCTGGCCGCCGGCAAACGGTCTGGGCCTCGCCAGATTCCGCCGTGATGCCGCTTCTGGGAGTCGGGGTCCCTCAGGGCTCTATTTTGAGCCCGACCCTCTTTAACATCTTCATGACCCCTTTGGCGGCGTTGGCGGAGTCATTTGGGGCCCGGATCGTATCCTATGCAGACGACACCCAACTCCTCTTCTCATGTAAGAGAGGAGGAGACTTTGATGGGGAGAGTATCCGGGATTGCCTTGGGGCTGTTTTTCAATGGTTCCAACTGAACAGCCTCAAGTGCAATTCCGATAAGTCCGAGGTACTCTTCTTTGGGTGTGACACGGAGCCAGACTGGCAGGCTTGGTGGCCTATTAATATGTTCCCCCCGACTTGTCCATCCCAAATGGCTAAGAACTTGGGGGTCAAGATGGACAAGGGGTTGACGTTGAAGTCCCAGATCCTGGGGGTGTCGGGCATCTGCTTCGGCCTCCTTAGGATGCTGCGGAGGTTTCTTCCCCTTCTGTCGGAGGAGCACAGGAAGCTGACTGTGCAGGCCCTGATAGGCTCTAGGCTAGATTATTCGAACGTTCTGTACCTGGGCCTGCCAGAGTATCTGCTACAGCGGCTCCAAGTTGTGCAGAATGCTGCGGCGAGAGCCATTTTTGGCTTGAATAGACGTGCTAGTGCAGCGGGTTTGCTGCAGACTCTGCATTGGCTCCCAATCCGCAAGCGGATCGCCTTTAAGGCTCTGACCCTGACCTATAAGGCCCTCCATGCGGTGGGAGCAAAGTACCTCCAAAAGAGACTTGCCTTCTACCATCCGGCTCGTTCTCTGAGGTCAGAATCTCTGTTTTTGGCGGCTGTTCCACGAGTGAAGAGAGCGCGCCTGGGAGGTCGCTCCTTTGGACTACTGACGCCACAGTTGTGGAACTCTCTGCCGCTCACACTTCGGGGAGCCACCAGCCTACTTGCTTTTAGAAAAGGCCTCAAAACCTGGTTGTTTACCCAGTAGGCCTTCCTGCTGTTGTGTGTCGTCTCTGTCTGTGATACTTTTTCTTTTTTAATTGTGTTATGTTATTACACTGTAGCCCTCCTTACTAAAAGCGCCGGGACACTCTTTTTGAGTAGCCGTGCGCTATACAAAAGCAAATATAACATAACATAACATAACATAACATGTATACGCTCTGTCGTGGCAGACGAAGTAGGTACCCTTAGCCGCTAAGTGAAGGGGAGGTCTGAGATGAGAAAACGTAAGTCTCAGTACAGACACTCTTCCCTAGCTGAGCTCTAGTGTTTTTGCCATTTCCCTGCAGACATAGGTGACCTTGATGGGGTACTATCCAGATGGGGGAGGATTTCTTTGCTTTCTGACTCTCAGCCAAGGAAATCCCATACTGAGTTACATTCCATCGACTATAAGGCGTCAATTCATCTCTGGGAATCGTTTTGTACGTGTCAACATCTCTGCTCATATTTCTAATTCCCGCCACTAGTGCCTTTGCTTGAGTTTTTCCCCGGGACATATGGTTCGAGGGCAAACAGGAACATTGCTCGAAATGCCCACAGAGAACCATGGTAGCCAAAGGGCAGGACAAAATACGGTATACCCCTATCTGTGGTGTGTGGCATAAGTCCACATACCCAACAGTTCGTGGTGTTCACTACAGACTGATGCTGGTGTAGGAGCTGAACGAATGAGTTATTTGCAAATTCTAATCTTCTGGCAGACTCATGTTCGGGTAGTGGGTGAAAGGAGTGTGGGGAAACAGTAGGAGGAGGTGTGGGCTGAGTGTTGTGTACGAATGTAACTTGAAAAGTAAGTAGAGTATAGCCAATCAAAAACATCATTATGCTACACAACATCAAAATGCATATTATCAAAAATTGTTTTCTTGCCATCACAGTGCATATTGTCTTTTCAAAGTTCGCAGATCTGGCAGGTCTCTCTACCCTCGGAAACTCCATCCTCTATGTTGCTGCCCGCAGTGGGAGATTGATTCTGCTCAGGAGTGCTTCTGTTCAGTCCAGGGTAATTCCCTTAGACCAACCAGAACTGTTGACCTAACCGTCTCCTGCTGCACTCCTAAGACTGTGGCAACCGCGACCCTAGCAGCAGAACCGGATGGCAGTTCGAAAATCAAAAATTAGCAAGTTCCCTGGGCGAGAGAGCTGTACAATCAAAAATAGTTCTTGGGGGGAAGAAAAACCTTATTAGTTTACTTTTTATTAGTTCATCATTCTTGGCCTCAGATTATATCGTTGTTTCCCTGGTATGGTGTGGTCTTCAAACAAGATTTCAGGTTCGGTAGTGTCCAACTGCATTGACGGTGGCACAAATCCTTGCAGAACACGGTCGCTCTCCTTTTCCGTACCAGTTCCTTTCAATCGGGCATCACTGAAGGGTGCAAAGTGTGGCACGGACTCGGTCTCAGAGTCAGCAATTCCCTCCTGGACCCACCGGTCATATGGAAGGGGCAGAGGGACCCGTTTGCAATGGGCGCCGTGCACCCAATTTTTCTTGCCGTGGACACGTACTGTAGAGCGGGTAGCCAGTAACACCTGAAAGGGTCCAGACCAGCGAGGCTGCTCGTTCTTTGTTCATTGAAAATTCCGCACTAGGATCCAGGTGCCAGGTTCGATCGTGTGGCCTGGATCATCAGACGCTGGCGGAGAGGAACTGAGGACCTGTTGGTGTAAAACACGCAATTTAGTTGTCAATTCGTGCAAATAGTCAAGCAGTACAGGGTGCTCTATCTCGCTGAGTTTCTTGGGCCTTGGTACTCCCCATATATTAGCTGGGCGACCGAACACTATCTCGTGCGGACTAAGTCCCAGTCTAGAATGGACAGTCATTCTGGTAGATAGGAGTGCTAGAGGCAGCGCGTCAGGCCATTTAAGACCTGTGCTGACTTGGATCTTGGCCAATTTCAATTTTAATGTGCCGTTGTAGCATTTTACTAATCCAGCTGATTGGGGGTGATTTGCAGCGTGGAACTACTGGTGTATGCCTAGACACTCACACACTCTCTTCATCACTCGTCCCACTAATTCACTTCAATTATCACTCCGGACAATTCTAGGCATACCAAACCTAGGGAAGAATTCTTTGACAAGGGCTTTGGCTGTGGACATGGCAGTATTGTCCTTAAGGGGGTAGGCTTCCACCCACCTGGAGAAGGCGCAAACAACAACAAGCACGTACTTCAGATTGTTGCACCTCTCCATGTGGATGAAATCGAACTGCAAAACCTCGAACGGATACGTTGGAGGTGCAAAATGAGCAGCTGGAGTTGGAGTTCCCCTACCGGGATTGTACTGCAAACACACCATACAGTTCTTGACCAAGTTCTCTGCACATTTTGGGATGCCACTATTCTGCCATACTGGGGCCAACAATTTACAGATTCCTTTCGCACTGATGTGAGCCATCCCATGAGCCATTGTCACCACTGCCAGTACATATGCGTCGGGTAACAGCCATCTCTGATGTTCTGACAATTCGACCCAACAACCATTCCCATCCAATCTACCCTTGCTTTCTCTCCATTCATTCACCTCTTTCTCAGTGGCCTCAGAATGTATAGACTTCACACTTTCAATAGTGTCCTCACACATACCCACATCAGCGATCCATCTCGCAGGACCTACAACAGTCTCTTTCGCAACTTCATCTGCAAATGCATTCCCACGACCGACATCATCTTGAATCTTTCTGTGTGCACTGCATTTCACAATCGCAATTTGTAGTGGCAAGGTCAGTGACTCGAGAAGCTCGTTAACTAGCTGACCATGTTGTATTTTTGCACCATGCGACGTCAGGAACCCACGTTCACGCCACAATAGTCCAAAACTGTGAGCCACGCCAAAGGCGTATTGGCTATCTGTATATACATTCACTCGTTTTCCTCTTGCCAACACACATGCTCTTGTAAGTGCAATTAACTCAGCTGCTTGTGCAGAATTGTGTGGGATACGTGCAGTTTCTACAATCGTGTGCAACGTTGTCACAGCATATGCTGCAGTCGTATCATCATTTGGCAACTTGAAACATGAACCATCAACCCATAAAGCATCATTACATTCAGGAAGGGGAGTGTCCTGTAAGTCTACTCTCCCTCTTGTCTCTTCTTCTGTCCTAAAACAGCATTCATGTATTTCGACCTCATCTATCTCTGCTGGAGTGGGCAATAACGTCGCTGGGTTGAGTGTATCGCACCTCTTTATGTGTATGTGACTAGCTAATAGCGTCAGCTCATAACTTGACAGTCGAGCACTAGTTAAATGCTGTGTCTTTGTTCTGTTTAGCAAAATGTCTACTGCATGTGGGACCATAACGATCAGTGTGTTATTCATTACTAATCCAGCAGACTTTTGAATACAGACAGCTGCTGCAGCAGTGGCCCTCAAGCAACTTGGCAATGCCTTAGCTACGGGATCTAAAGTCACTGAAAAGTACGCGCATGGACGCTGTTTGTCCCCAAAACATTGTGTCAGGACTGATAATGCGCAACCTTCCCTCTCGTGGACGTATAATGTAAAAGGCTTACTGTAGTCGGGGTTACCCAACACAGGAGCCGAACACAATGCATCACGCAACTTGTGAAAACTTTTCTGACAATCTTCAGACCAAGGCACAGGATTGGGTGTATCTTTACAGATTAGTGCCAGCAAAGGTTTTGCCAACAATGAGAAATTTGGTATCCATTGCCTGCAATATGATGTAATGCCCAAGAAAGCACGCACTTCTTTCTGTGTCCTTGGGACACTCAATCTTGCAATTGCCTGTATTCTCTCTGGGGTCAGCTTCCTTCCCTCCTTCGATAAGATGTGACCTAAGTAGGTCACTTCTTGTCGACAAAACTGCAATTTCGAAAGAGAGACTTTGTGCTTCATGTCACATAAATGACGCAACAACGACAATGTGGCTTCCTTGCAAATCTCTTCAGTATCTGCAGCGACCAACAAATCGTCTACATACTGAATGAGAGTCGCACCATCAGGTAGAACAATCGTGTCAAGTTGTGATTTTAGAGCCTGACTGAATATAGATGGACTTTCACAGTAGCCCTGAGGAGCGCGTTTGAATCGGAAGCTTCGACCTCCTAAATTGAAGCAAAAAATATCTCTGCTCTCCTTGGCAATCGGGATGTTGAAGAAAGCATTCTTCAAGTCAATCACCGAGAACCAAGTGGCTGAAGCTGGAACCATAGTCAACAGGGCAGTTATATCAGGAACAACTGGAAACTGTGGCACAACAATCTTGTTCACTTCTCTAAGATCAATCACAAATCTGTACACAGGTGGCTGTGAAGGATCAGTACGCTTTAAAACAGGCAAAATAGGACTGTTACAAATGTTGCCTGTTGTCTCTTCAATGACATCTTTCTCAATCAGATCGTAAATAATCGCTAATAACGCCTTTTCACATTCGCTAGAGATCTTGTATTGGGGAATACGTGGCAACCTAACATTGGCTCGCAATGTTATGACATATGGCGCTATATCCAAAAGACCCACATCGTTGGAACCAGTGGCCCAAAGTATATCTGGAAGTGATGACAATTCTGTTGGAATATTGCCTCTTGACAAATACACTGGGGAAACCACTTTCTTACCTAAGGTAAGTTGCACTCCCAAAAGAGAACAGTACAAAGTTGCATATAGTCTCTTTAATAAATCCAAACCTAACAAATTTTCGCCACAACCTGTTGTAAGAATGAGGGGTGCTTCCAATTCACATGGCCCGACAGAAAGTGACATAGGACTAGAAATTGGGTTCCTAACCGGGGCGCCAGAAAAACCTACTGAAACATTCATTTCGCCAGACAAAGGTGCGCCAGGAAGTTTTGAGTGCATAATAGAACTTTTTGTAGCACCAGTATCCAGCAGAAAAGTTTCTGACACACCTGATGTAATCACCTCATCATAAGGTCCATTCTGATCTACTGGAACTGAAACAACTCCCTCTCTTTGTCCATGCCTGTCCTAGCAATTATTACCCTCATTCTCGTTTTCTGCATAGTAATCATCAGCATAGTACTGGGCTGACCTAGAAGACGCATTATTTTGTTGATCAAAGCTGTTCATGGAATTTTGAGGCGGAAAAGAAGTAGTATTCTGGGGGAAATTTCCACGGCCCTTACCCCTAGGAGCCTGTTGGACACCTCTACCTCTTGCACCAGAAACACCATTAAAACGTCGCAATAAAGCTGGACAACTATTCATGAAATGACCCTCTTCCTTGCAATACGCACACTGATTTGGACCATACGGTAAACGCTGTTGAGAAGACTCGTTTCTTTGTGAGTTTCTCGAAAACTGCTGTTGTTGCTGATAATGAGGCTGACTAGTAGTGCGAGGCGGATGGGCTTGCTGGAGAAGGACTTTAGTTTTCAAATCTTTAGTCTTTTTGTCTGCCTTCTCTAGCTCGTCTTTGCGCCTATTTTCGTAGTACTGGGCTGTGGCTAAAATCTGCGCTGAAGTGGAAACAGCCCAAGCACTCTCTGAATCTTTCAACTTATTACATAGTTCAGGAAGCAGATTATGCACAAATGTGTCTACAAACAATCTTTGGCCACCCTCAGTAGCCATATCCTGACCACTATGATCGACGAAAGTCTCTTCAAACCTCGTGAAAAAGTCAGACACATTCTCATCTTTCTTCTGCTTGCATGCAGACAACTTGTCCCAATTCACACGTAATTCAGGCATTAAGGTCTTCATATACGCAATAATTCTACCAGGAAGTTCTGCTACTAAAGGCTCGGGTTTGGAGCCACCAACTTGTCTAGCATCAGCAGCATTAATATTAGCCCACGTGTCACCTAATTCTGGATCATGATCTGCATGATGAATCTTACTCCATAAGGGCTGTGGAACAACATTTCCAAACAACATGTCTACATCTGCTAGATTCATTATACATGAGCTGGCAGTCTGTGATAACTCCTTATAATATCCTGCAGGATTTTTGCGAGGATCAGGTAATGTCTGCTTGAGCGCTAAAACTTCAGATCTTTTCCAGGGGACATGTACCCATACACGTTGGAAATGTGGCAGAATTGCTGGATTCGCATTTGCATCACCTTCCCTCCAAACTGGAGGAACTTCTCTCATGGGGTACTGTCGCTCTTTTTTCCTACCTGGCACGTCATCCTCATACAATGACCTAGAATTGTTCCCCTTACTCCTGTAAGATAATAACAGATCTATTGCTCGTTCAACATCGGCACCTACAATCATGCCTTCATAGAACTTGAAACGCATACGGAATAATTCCTTCATGTTGCGTTCTGGATCATTTGTCTTCAAATCTTCACAGAGATATACACACATTTCTTCGAATAAATATCTCTGAGTGGGTGCGTCCCACTGACGGAATACTTCCATGACAGACTGAACATCATACTTTACAGTATCAGTAACCATTTGCGTGCTAACTCATTCAGCACTTCTCTTTCCTGATAATCAGGCAGTTGACTACGCAACTGTCTACGTCCTGTGTTAGGGGTCGTCTTAGGCGACCCAAAGAAAGGTGAGAACAGACCAGTGACAGTACTTGCCACTCTCTGTCGAACAGAAGGAGAAACAGGTGGATGGGCAGAAACGTCAGAAAAGACAGGCTGATGGAAAGCAGAAGTCGAGGCAATAGCAGAGGAAGTATCAGGAGACATAGTTGGAGCAGTAGGCAGAGTCGTAAGAAAAGCAGATGGAGTAGGTAGCAAAGGCGGCGGCACTTGAGAGGGCTGCGCCGGAGGAGTAGAGACCAGCTGATGAGGAGCTGGTGTTTGTGTAAGAACTGGAGTTCATGCGCCGGGGCGCGGTATAACAAAGCGCTTCGGCGGTGCAGTAGCATTTAGTGCATATGGGGGTGGTGAACTCAGTAACTGGGACATTAATGGATCCTTCTCTGATGTCCCTTTTGAACCTTGTCCTTCATGTGGCAACATTGGGTAGCATTTGTCTACTGCTAACTTCTTGCTCCTAAGCATTTGTTCACTCTCTTGCTCTTCCTCATTATCCCTGTATGCAACGGCAGCTTGTACCATTGACATGCCTCTTTTATTTTTCTTTGCTAATTTCATTTCTTTCTGTTTGGCTTCCTTGCGCCATAGGCGAAAAGAGTAAAACATCGCCGGCCGGGCTTTCTTCTTGAATAATTTGACCTCTAGATTATCTAAGATTTCTGTGTCAAAGCTACCATATTGGGGCCATTTTAAAACACCATCTTTTCTGGTGTATTTTATCCACACTTCATTATATGTGATAGGGCCTACTCCGTGCTTTATATAGAGTTCATATGTTGGAGTTCAAATTGGAGGAACCGGACACAAATCCTCTAATCGGGAGTCCTTACTACAACCAAGACAAAACAAGTTTCCAAGTCTGCTAAGACCAGGCATCTTTGCTCACTAGTCTAGCTTCAAACTTCAAAGGATTATCGATTACGATATTCTCGTGAATACACGAGTCCCTTGGTTTTGGCGCTTGCAAGTTCCAAACAAAGCGTATCTCAAGGATACCCAAACTAAGAATCAAACTAAGGACTGGTAGACGCTCCACTTATCCTTAACTGAAGTATTGATGATCGATGACGTCACTAGAAGACTCGTCTATCGTTTCGCTCTACCAAGGATCAATGGGTCCAAACAGGGCGATAGTCAGGGCAGCAGTCCTTCGTAGCCGTCGGGACGCGGGGAACCTCGCAGCAAAGACCTTCGGAACCACGTCAACATACAGGGGTCGCTGAAGTGGCTGGCCGTCCTCTGGAATTTTCACACGAAGCTCCTCACGAACATCTGGCTTGGACCGTCACCGCTTGATACCGCCCCGAGTTGGGCGCCAACTGAGGTGCCGGGTTTTTAGGAACCCGGTGGTGCCAGGGGAAAAAAACGCCCGAAGACCTCTTGAGTTCTTCCTGTCCTGGACCACAGAAACACAGAGTCTTCTAGGTGATATCAAGGATCGAGTTTTATTGGCTGCAACCAAGTAACAAGCATCCTAGAAGTACAACAGCACGGGTTGTAGATTCTCAGGAGACTGTTCGTTTTTACAGAACCAGCCTTCTCCTTTTATACAAAAATAACAGCCGCAGGCAAGAATTCTTTAGTTTACAATACGGTCGTATATTTCCAAAATACTAAAAAAGCAAAGTCATGATGGCAAACCCACATTTTCGATGTCCAGTTCGTGATGGATTACCTAGCCAGGCCCAGAACTCCCATCAGATATCGATGAAACCCCAATAAAATCGGGCACCTCCTCATCGTAAAACCGGCCATAAACAAGAAACATGGAGAGGTGTGCATGTGTGGATAACATGGTTTGTATGTAGTGGATGGTTTATGGCATGTTGTGCCTTGATGCTATCTTACTCGGCTACTGGGCGAGGAACTGCCCGAACAGGTTTGGCTGGAGGCAGTGGAGTCAGCTCCGCCAGGTCATGGGGAAGTCAGCTAAGGTGGACGTGTCCTTTCAGATCAAACTCAGTCTTAATCAATTGACTAAATAAGGGCAAACCACAAGATGGATGCCGCTCACAAAATGACGATCGAGGGTTCAAGACATAAAGTATGATTTAGGGGTGTTCTCGTCATTTAATCGTGACGCAAAGGCACAGTTGCAATGCCCTAATCATTACCGGTCTGCCAATACCAATTTCGGCATGGTATGATGATATTTTCGGACACGAGTGTTGGGCTTCTCTATATTATAAAGCAGGGTCGAAACTTTTCAGAACCACAGATTGGGAATAAGAGTGGGAGCAGTGCCATTGCACCTCAGATCATCCTGAATCAACTTTAAACTAAGAAGACGACTGGACTTCGACATTCTGCTGCACAGAAGACTGAAGAGCATCTCCCTTGTGGCCTAGGAGTGGCCACCCTGTGAACACAGGCACCATGCAGCAACTCGATGTCTGCTTTGCCGCCACCTCCCGTCGAAGCCCGAGCTCAGAGCCTGACAAGACCCAGACTCCCAGACTTCTCACAGCCCGATCCACAGTCCCTGCAAAGAAGGGACCCGTGGAGGCACCGAGAGACGTGGGACCGGACCTCTTGAAAGACCCCTGAGAAGCTGAATGCACAGCATCTGAGGCATCCTCGATGTTGTGCTTTGGGGACTGAGAAGCCCCACTACCGAGCAGCCCTTGCTCCGAAGATCAGCCCCCCAGCATCTCCACGATCTGCATGGGGCCCTTTTGTATTGTGCCACTCGACGCGCCATCCCGGCCACTTGCCACGTGGGCAGTGGCCATCTTGGTGACAAAATCTTCAAACTACACTGCGGGTCTGGTTACTCCAGACTTGCCCTCGCTCCTGTAAAAGGCAGCACCCGCTCTGACCTTGCTGGTCCGAGTAATAAGCCTTTTTTGATTCCTGCGTGGCTTGCAATAACCAAGGCCTGTTTGCTCCAATACAGTTGCCGACACCGCCAACAGCGAGAAGCCTGCGTGAGACAGCTCGTGATTGACTCCTGGATGTCCTCGACCTCTTTGTGTCCACATGGCTGCAGAGAGAAGCTACACCTCAATGCCTGTTTGCACCCGACATCGCCTGGTTCCAATCTGGTTCCACGGTAGTCACTGGCTAGTGACTTTGAACATTGTCCCCTCTGCTTTCAGGTCTTCACAACTTCAGATCTACCCTTGGATCCACTGGAACTCTTCACATCGAGCCGCCTGCAGCATCTTCAGCTCAAAGCACCATCGACCTGCGTGACGAAACCCGACACTACTTCGACCCTATGCACCCGCTTCCTGTGGGTGATGTAACTCAGCAACGCCAGTGTTTCCACACTGGTACACGCCTCTAGGGCCTGTGTCTTAAGTTTCAGCTTTCTAGGTCACTCAGAAGGTTCCTAACTAACTAACTTTATAACTTTTACGCACCATAGACATTGCATTGGTGAGTGTGTGCACTTTAAACACTGCACCCGAGTCCCGCGGGCCTTTCCCAACTTAGTCACTGCTAGTCCCAATCAGCTCCAGCGATTCCCAAGGCCCTAGGCCTGTTTCCTTTTCGATTGATATCTCTTATACCACTTTCTTAGTATATGGTTTAGGTGGCCCCTAGGGCTCATCCATATTGTGCAACTTTTGTGTATTTTAAACTGTGTTTTGTTTAACGCTTGTGCTTCTGTGGTCATAAAGAGTTCAGGGGATATTTGTAGTTAATAAATATATATATATTTTCAATATATATCTGTGTGGTGTCCTTTCATTTGGTATTCAAGGGGATTGTGTATGGTAATACAGCTGGCTTCACATGCCTTTCAGAGTTTAGCCTAAGACTGCTTTGTCCACGTTACCACTAGGATAACTGGTCTATAAGGTTGACTTACAACCAATCATCATAAGGGTTGCTTGGCATGGTACAGGGTGATCACTAGAACTAGTGAGCATCATATACCAGGCCAACTTCTCACACACCCCACAAAATATCAATCTAAAGATTGGAAGATGGAGGAGAGAAGGTGCTATTGTTGCGACAGCAAAGAACATTTGGCGTTTAGTAGGAATTGTCCAGCATTAAAGAAGAAGTGTGGGATTTGTGGACTTATAGGCCATTTTAGTAAAATGTGCCGTAGGCGCAGTAATGTAAAGTACATTTGGGATGAGGATGGTGGTGTGATGGATGAGGAAGTTTTAGAGGATAAGTGCATTAAAAATGTAAGGGGGAACTATGTTATTAACATCACTGAAAGTTCCTTGCAAGGTAAACCGGTGTGTGAGATATCCTTGGGTGGAGTCATAGTGGAGGTTGGAGGTTTACGCTGATACGGGCTCTCCATACACCATTGTCAATGAGGAGGTTTGGAAGAAGAAATTCATGGGAAAAATTGGAAGTCATTTGAATGTATCTGATGTTTGCCCCGTGAATTACACTGGTCAAAGAATTGAAATGTTGGGTTTCAGATGGCTTATCTTTATATTCAAAGGGAGGACCACTACGGGGAAGTTATATGTGGCAAAACGGGGACCATGGGTACTTGGGTGGTTCGATCAAAAGAATTTGAATATAATTTTGGACCCCAATAGTGTAGAAAAAGTTTTGATTTTGGACGAATTCAGCAAGCTGGGTGATGAGATGTGTAAAAATGTTCCTACAGTTTTTGGAAAAGAATTGGGAATGTTGAAGGGGTTTGAACATAGGATTGTTCTGAAAGCGAATGCAGAACCTAAGGTGCATAAAGTAAGGCCTGTCCCCATGTTAATTAGAGAAGAAGTTAAGAAGGAGTTACAAGGGTTACTGACCAAGGGGATAATTGAGGAAGTGAAAACATCGGAGTGGATTTCTCCGATTGTAGTCGCGCGGAAACCCAATGGCAATGCATTGATCTTCGCCATTTGAACAATAATATTATAGTTGAAAAGTTTCCGCTGCCAGAAATTAACGAAATGGTATCTTTGTTAAGGGGTGCCACATGGTTCTCAACAATTGATCTCTCTGTTGCTTACCACCAGATAGAGTTGGAGCCTGAATGTAGGAGACTCACGTCATTTATCACGCCATTTGGTTGTTACCAATTTAGGCGTATGCCGTTCAGGCTGGCGTTAGCTGCGGCTGTATTCCAGCGGTTGATGCACAGATTATTTGGGGAAATGGATATGGTTTCATTCTTTCAGGGTGATATTTTGGTGGCAGAGGCAAACAAGACTGAACATGACTCTAGACTGAAACAGGTTCTTGGTACATTACAAATGGCTGGATTAATGGTAGAATTGTCAAAACGTAAATTTGGTCAAAGAAGTGTGTCTTATTTGGGCCACATTATTAGTGAGGAAGGTGTTAGACCTAAGCCTGCACTGATAGAGAGTATTATAAATTCTACTGCACCCAGCACTAAAGAGGAAGTAAGAGCGTTCCTTGGTATGGCTGAATATTGTGCGAAGTTTATAAATAATTTTGGTTCTAAGGTTTATAACATTCGCACTCTATTAAAAAAAAAATGCGAAGTTTGAATGGACTAAGAATTGTGAGGATGAATTTGCACAGATTAAGAGGGATTTGCAGAATATGAACGTGTTGGCGAGTTTTGATCCCAACATGGATTGTTTATTGACTACTGATGCCAGCGGTAAGGGTTTGGATGCGGTGGTATCGCAGAAAGATTTGGATGGCAAAGAAAAGATAATTTTATTTGCATCTAGGGCATTGTCTCCTGCTGAAGGCAGGTATCCCATTATTGAGAGGAACGTTGGCTTGCGCATGGGCCTTAGAGCATTTTAGGGCTTTTGTATGGGGCAAACCTGTTGTCATAGGAACTGATCATCGGCCATTTATTAAAATCTTATCATGTGAAGGTATCTCAGGGGCCTCAGCAAGACTTGCCAGACTGTCAATGCATATGAAAGATTTCAATTTTATAAGATGGTTTATTTACCAGGGAGAGAAAATCTTATTGTCGACTGTTTGTCTAGGTTACCATCTGTGCTTGAAGAATGTGTTGATGACCCTTGGGGCAATTTTAGTGTAGCTCTGGTGCATGATTCAGGTGCATCTGCCATCAGTAATCAGCAATGGATGGAGGAACAAGATAAAGATCGGATTTTGAAAGAAGTCATGTCTTAAATTTGTAAAGGTTGGACTAAAAAGAATTTTGTAAAAGGAGATTTGTGTGCTTTTTGGGAAGTCAGGTTGGAATTATCTCTTGAGAAAGATAAACTCTTTAGGGGTGATAGGGTGGTTCCTCCTGTTTCTCTGAGGAAGAAGTTTTTAGAATTGTGTCATGAGGGGCATTTTGGCATTGTAAGGAGTAGATTAATGGTAAAAAATATGTTTTGGTGGCCAGGAATTGATAGGGACACAGACAATTTTGTGAGGAATTGTGATGTTTGTCATTCTGCTGACAAAACTCTCAAGACTTTGAAACCCAGTATGAGCGAAGGATTAATTCCTGATCTTCCATGGGATACTGTGGCAGTGGATATTTTTGGACCTATTGGAGAAATGAAGGAGTTTGGGTTGGTGGCTATAGATTTATTCACTAAATGGCCCATTGTCAGGTTTGTGGATAAAATTGACACACACACTGTGCTTAAGTTTCTAGATAAAAATGTTATTATGGAAGGATTACCAGTCTGTATCTTGACAGACAATGGGGTACAGTTCATGTCAAATTTGGCGAAAAGTTATTTTGAAAAGTGTGGTGTCAGACATAGGACTACTGCTTTATATAATTCAAGTGGAAATGGCAGAGTGGAAAGATTTAATAGGGTAATTAAGGGGATTATTCAGGCAGCTGTTAACACAAATTTGGAATGGAAGGTTCAGGTGCAAAAAGCTGTGTGGTCTTACAGGATAACTTCTCAAAACAGTACTGGATTATCTCCATTTGTGATGATGAGGGTCAGATTGCCCAGATGTAAGGTCAATCCTGGATGGCTTTTGGATGGGAAGGTTACACAATGGTCTCCGGTGGAGGTTAGAAAGGAATTAAATTTAGTTCATGCTAAAAACTAAGAATTTTATGAAAAACATCATGATACCAAATATATTGAAGTTAATGTAGGTGATTGGGTACGAGTTAAGAAACCTTTTAAAGTGCCTAAAGGTGAAAGCCGTTTTGATCTGCCTCAACAAGTGGTAGACGTTTTGAGGAATTCGGTGAGACTGAGTGATGGAAGAGTATGGAATCTTAAAAGAATTGCCATTATTCCTGAAGAGAATAGAATTTCTAATTCACGAGAAATTGACAATCAGAATAATTTTGATTGGGTTGAGGACCATTTTGAGAATAGCTGTTTGCAATCTCAACTTGCTGATAATGATGTAAATGTGAACGATCCTTTTGTGGCGGGTGGTTCTTCTTCCTGTGAGGGGGGGGGGGGGGGGAAATGATGGGAGATTGTAATTCTGATATTGTTGATGTTGCCCATGGGAAAAGAACAAGAGTTTTACCTGGTTAGCTAAAAGGGTATGTTATGCAATTTTGTATATATTAATTGTTTTATTTTATTTTCTTTTTTTTCTTTTTTTTTTCTCTTTTCTTCTCTACCATTATTCTCTCCTTTGTTATAGGGGGGGGGGGGTGTTGTATTGTTATTTGCTATTAGTACAGTATTTCTTTAATGCTCGTGACTAGGATGTTGTTAGAATGTACGCAATATGTATGATGCTGTACTGTTCCATTTGGTGTCAGTTGTATAGGAGCGCTTGCTAGTGAAGCGTCTCACCTGGCACTCACCTGTATCTAAAGGATTATCTTATACCAATAAAGGTATTTCAATTGAACTGGTTTCCATCTACAATAGCCATATTTAAAAGTTTTTATTATTTATTAATATCAATTATGTTTTTTCTTTAATGCCTTTTGTATATGTTCCCTACTTAGGGAAGCACTTGATCCAGGTAAGTCTCCCCATTTGAAAAAACCTTTTGTGGGCGCTTCACATTAGGTTTTAGCGATGTTATTGTGCCTTAGTTATACTGATGAGTGCCTTGGTTACACTGATGTCCCGGGTTACGTCATTTAGACACTTTATCCTTTTGTATGTACCGAGGGCGCGATCGCAGCGTATCTAGGGTTACACTCCCTAGGAAATGCCATTTTTAAAAAATATTTAAAAAAAATATTTTAAAAAAAAGAAAGGAACTGAGGTGAGTCTTATCCTAAGATTCCATCCTTCTGAGGGACCTAGCATGAGTTTTGAGTCTTCTCTCCTCATCAATTCAGGCACTCTCTCCTGGCCCCCTCCACTACAGAGCCCTCCAGTGATTGAAGGCTTGAGGCTTAAGGAATGGTCTTTGGTACGGAGACATACCTCCCCTTTCCAAGGACGCACAGCAAGTTCTTCTATGGTGGCAGATGAACCTAGAATCTTAGAATGGCAAGGCCATCTTCTGGAACCTACCAGACTTCATATGCTCAGATGCTTGCAACCGCGGTTGGAGAGCACGGTTAGGAGAAATGAAAACTGGGGGAAAATGGTCGCTAGAGAAAAATCTCTTCACATAAACTGTTTGGAGATGGTAGAAAGTCTGAATACCACCGAGTGTCACAGGGTCTACAATAAATGTGTGTATACAAGGAACTGGACAGGGCACCTATCACTCCCCACTGGTGTGTCTGTATCTGATAACTACCCTCCAAATAAACCTACCGAATGGTCAATTGGGGATACCCATCAGTCACCACACGGAACCGCCCTTCATCACTTTGGGTTCCTTCATGACCACTCAAAAAAGAGCCGCCAACTTTCACGAAGGAGGGCCAAGATGGTTAAAAGCCCTTTTCCGCTCAGACAGGTCTCTCAATGGTCTTGCTACTCTGTTGTGAGGATGTAGTGGAACAGAGTGACTGATGCTGCAGTGTCAATAAAGTGTAAATTAAAAAAAGGGTGTGAATATAAAAATTGGATGAGAGAGTACTGAAAATTATTTTATTCTGTTACTACTCACTCTTCCAATGTTAAAAAGTAGGCAGTGACAGTTTTAAACAAATAACTGTTCAGATGAAGTACGAGGTCAACATGTTTCAGCAATTCTAAGACACATTATGTCCTTGCTTTCTTCAGGACCTATGTAACTGGTGCTACTGCAGAAAGTGATAAATGTGATAAATCATAAAGGTAGTGATAGGCAAACAAGGAAAGAGGTCACCTGGATTTTCTAGGTGTCCACGTCGTCTCCTGTTACTGGAGTTGTGTATCCCACTACAAACACAGGAAAAAAGGTATAAAGCGAAGGTACCTATCCATATTCATACATACACAAAGGAATATGAAGTCACTGTATATGGACCATCATATTGTGTTCCAGACCAATACACACCAACACATATCAATAAAGTGTCCCATTATCTCATCATAGGATATATCAGTGCCGATTGCTGTGGAGGGCAGGTTCGGGCGCAATCGTTCCTGAGTCCCGGTTCCCTGCGTGACCGTAGGCTGCGGTCCTGCTGGGGGAGGGGCTTGGAATATAAATAGGAATGGTCCCTCGGACGCGCAGCGGGCGCGCCGTCTGCGCGCTGCAGGAGCGCCAAAGGAGGGCCCGTCTGAGCCCGTCCGTGACCGGCCAGGACCCGGGGCCATAGACCCTGCTCCTTTTTTAACATATACTTCTGCGCAGCTCCTTGCCCATCAAAGTAATTGGCCCCTTAGTCCTTCCATGCTTGATTGCACCCTTGCCCTCGGCATTTCTGCCCCTCTCCCCCCTTCCCTTGTTGTTCCCTTGTCTAAACCCCGGCTGGCCGCCCCTCCTGTGTACCCCCCCTTCCCCTCCTGCCCACCGACGCTGGCCTCTGCCTACCTTCTCAATACCCCCTCGGCAGGTAAGCATCAGCTGGAACTCTTTAATATGCTTGACACTGAATCTCCTGATCTCCTATTCCTGACGGAAACTTGGTTCTCGGCAGACTCTTTGGCCGATGTCTTATCTGCGCTTTCCGACTCCTATTATGCCCTTCGGGCTGACCGTCCAGATGGAAAAGTTGGCGGGGGCATGGCCATGATCATCCGGTCCAATTTGCAGTTCCAACTCCTGCCCTATCCTCCCATACCCAACGTGGACTTAGTAGTTGCCCGCTCAGCGAATCTCTTAGCTCCCCTCACCATAGTTCTTCTCTACCGCCCTCCCCAAACCATGCCCCATTTTGTGCCTGCTCTCCAAGATCTGCTGGCCACCCTGGTGATCAATAATTCTTCGGTCCTTCTACTGGGTGACTTCAATTACTGGCCTGGTGACCCCAGGGAAGATCAGACTTCCAAAGATTTCTCTGACACCCTTTGTTGTTTTAATTTCACTTCTCACATTCACGCCCCTACCCACGTCCATGGTCACACTCTTGACCAGATTTAGACGGCTAGTCGGGCCTGCTCGTCTACCGCTGTAGTGTAGTTCCTAGTTTCCCACTAGGCCCTGCGCATTGGAATAACATAAACAGTAGTATCGACGTGGAACTGCGGATATTCCAGGCCTCCACTGACTATGCTAAACTTAATTGGGTTGTGTTACCAACTAGCTCAGAGGTCACTGGAAACTTTCTTCTCTGCATAGGAAGTGATCAGCTTCCTTGGCACAGACAAGAAGGGATTCAGTTTTCCAACAACCGTGCAACATGACAACTTTGCTCCTCAGATCAAGAGTCGATCTCTAGGGTCGTGTGAAACAATAGACATGTATTTCACTCAGTCAGTCTAGTGCAGTTTACTTTCACGAGATGTAGAGAATAGAGAGACGGGCGTGTATCAATAAAGGGTAACATTTATTGAACAGTCTTTCTTCTCATACAAGAGAAATGTATTGCCACAATTGCAATAACTGTTATTATAAAAAGTACGTACAGTAAGATAAGGATTGCGAAATAGAACTGTAAAAGCATTGATATGGTTTCTTAGCCATACAATGGTTAAAAGTAATAAAACATATATACAGTCATATATACATTAGGCTAACATACTCAACTGGTGCTTCTAACTAAGCCTACCCCAGTGTGCCTGACCTAAGCCTAACACGTGAAAAGGGGAGTAAGTAAGTAGCTTAAGTTAAGTTGGTTTTGCCAAGGTTTGTTTCAAGAATTCTCGTCTAAGGGTTTAGTCAACACCATACCTCTGAATAGAATGATGGAGGATTGGTATCTCCTTCAGGGGTCTCTCTCGATATCCCAGTCACCCGCGAGGGTAAACCGGAAGCGCCGGGACTGGATTTCTCTGCACGAGAAAGGCAGCGGCTCTCTTCAGCGCGTCGAGGAAGGAGGGGGGACAGCGTCCGCGGGCAGCTGGAATCTGCTGGATGTCTTCGCAGAGGACGGCTGTTCAGCTCCTTAAGCGTACTGCACCATAGTTCGCGCTGTAGCGGCGATAATGGTAATCAGCAGCTTCACCACCACAGGATAGCAGGCTGCAGCGACAGAGTGCTAGTTTTACCAACACAGGGTCATGCAGGCAGCTGGCATCAGCAACAGGCAACGAACTCACAGCTCGTATCTCTCTCTCATTGCTCACAGCTCACATTGCTTAAGGCAACGTTGGTAATATTTATACCTGACAGGTGCCGGGTTTGACGCAAGTTTGCTGGACATAAGACGTCAATTAAAGATGTCACTAGGAAGTGACAGTTATCAGTTGCTCATTAGAGTTCCATTACTAATCAAAACATAGCAAGCGGGGATTTCCAGGTTTGCTAAGTTTTTATCTTGTTGAAGAACTCGGAGTGTTATCTAGGAATATCAGATAGTGACTGCTGCTCTGTCATTGCACTAATTGGTCGCAAAGGAAGTAGCAGAGAGTCATGCTGGAATGTGGCTCTGTTCGTGTGAGGCCAGAGATGACTTTTCAGAAAATCGCACTTGAACGGTTATGCCAATATAGGGAATAAATGGGTTTATAGCCGAATAGGGGCATAAGGTCACAGTATCGATCAGGAACCTAGATAAGCACGCAACACCCACTCCACGGGTAATGTCCATCAAAATTACTAAAACTAAGCAATTAGATGCATGTGTAACATTGCCCACCCCAAAATACATAAATGCATTCGAAATAGGCGTACTTGTAATACATGGAATTTAGGTACTGTACGTTTTTTAAAGCATAGAAATCATTCAAAAAATTATTGCATATGAAATCATTGAACGATTATGCATAAAGAATTACACATGAAGTATCTCTGACAGAAGAAAAGCGAGATAAATCATCACATAAAAATGCATTGTAATATCATGTGTGCTAGAGGCTGGTGTTATGTTGTTATGTCTCTAGATGTGATTAGAAATAGAAGTGTGAAGCTTCTGTTCTCTAAGAATAGTTTTTACGTTAAGCAAATAATTGTTTGTGCCAAAAAGGGTCAATATTAAAAAAATTGTCCAATTCAAAGAAAATAGATTTCCAAAGCTCCTGGCAGTTTTTGTTGATCAAAACTGAAGGCCGAATTCAGAGTTCATGGGAACGCTGTGTGTCGGAAAGCTTCTAAAAAGTTATTGTTTCTCTATGGGTGAGAACATCGTATCAGACAGGCTCGCAAAGAATTGGTCTACAAAATCAGGTGATAGTTCAACCAAATTAGATAGCGCTGTAACTTGGCAGGTGTGAGAATGATTGCTGTCATCGAAGGCAGGACCAGCAATGCTCACAGAACGTTGTACCTGGATGATGTTGCTTTTGTCACTCGCTCCACTGTTACCACTTGGCTGTAGTACAGGAGTCTCCACAAATGCCGTCATCAGGATTGGTAGCCGCTGGGGACAACACAATGCGTGAGCCGTTATTGGACTGAGCAAAGTATCGACGTCCATTGGTACTGCTGATGGAAGTGAAAGACAGATATCCAACACGCATTCATCGCCGCAAAGCATACACCGTAGCACAGGTAAAATGCAATTTTGCCATATTGGTCTGAATGAAAGGAACCAGGTCATGTTTAGATCTCTCAGCCTGGCCAATCCGAGGACGTCAGTTATCCTGTCCCTGTAGCGCATTGCTAGGATTGTCTCTTCCATTCCCATGGGAGCTATGTCTGAGCCGAGGCTTGCCATAACGTAGCAGGATGGTCAAAAATAGAATCCCTGCAACGAGTCCCAAAAATAGTGGTATGCCGCAAAAAATGGAGTGCACAAAATTAGGAAAGATTCCCAAAATTGCCTGGAAGGGTGTTAGCAGTCCCGTAAAGACTGTCTTAAATATGCCTGGGATGCTTGTTGCACTAGACATGTTAAGGAGTTGGCTGCACATTTCTACGAAATGCACGGGGCAATTTGTTGATAAAAGGTCATGGACTTCAGTAGCCGTCCTTGCGACTAGAAGATCATACGTCTCTTTAGATGACGTTATAGGCACTGTTGTCTGTAAAAGCACAGATTTCATTTTGCTTAATGTATCAATTCGTATAGAATAGAGATTCAGACGAGGCCAGAGGGGAGTCACTATGTCTGGAGGCCCGCTCGGAAACAATGCTTGCATACAGCATTTGACCATGGACGTAACTTGTACTAGATAACTTGTCCCTGGCGCGAGGCCACAACACCTGTGATCCGTTCTAAGAATGTAACTCCCGTTTGCGAGTTGCATAAAGAAGGGCTCTATCTGAGTTGCAGGTGTGACTAGCTGGTGGCATGAAAGGTTGTTTGAATTTCCATCACATGCTCCGTGTAAATTAATACCCTGACACAAAAGTATACCGCTTAGTGAATGTTTACAATTCTCACCACTAAGAAATACATTTTTGTCGCTGTCACTATAGCAAGAATGAGTGTATGGTAATTTCCATATAGATTTTACATATCCTTTACCCAATTGTTCATATTGGCCAGCAGGTATGTACTCAAGGCACTTTTTAAATCGGAAAGTTGTTATCGGAATTGTGATAATGCCGTGTATTATCCATTCAATGACAGGACTCTCTGACATTGTCAATGGTAATCTCTCGAGTCTTTCGATGCTCAGGATTGTATAGTCTGCTCCTTTCTGTGCCAAACTGATCTGTTTATCAGTAAGGTTAAAACTGGAAAATAATGACGTTGTGTTGATTAAACGCCAAGGCACATAGCCTGAACGAAGATTTTGCAGCGTCCAGCCTAGTTCTATAATAGAGCGTAATTGAGACTGGCCATGTTGTAACATTAGCAAATCTCTGTCTATCACATCAAAGGCAAAGGATACAATATTGTCCAACGAATATATTCTGGAAGACAGAGTCGTTAACCCATTGTCTACCACAGAAAGTGATTTCTCCAAATTAATACGATCAATTTCTCGTATTTTTTCAGCAGTTTCAATTTGCTTTACTTTCCAAGCCTCGTTGTAAGCAGCATAGATGCTGGTCGCTATGAAACGCTTTTGACGCTGTTTGCGTGGTCCAAGAATGAAATCGCGCAAATCAGCACCATCTTTTAATAAAGACAAGTGTTGCTTAATTTCAGCCAGTGTGGATGTAGTTAGCCATTCTAGGCAGAGTTTCCCTACACTGTATGTTGTTATAATCCCTGGATGTTGTCTCTGGGAGTATCTAGAGTCTAATCTGGTCAATTTTAACCCCTGTGTTTTATTCAGGAACCTATCTTGACAGCTATTTGTGTCTGTAGGCCAGATTAACCACTTTTTCCAATCAGGATGTGTTCTGTTGAAATGTAAAATTTGTGATACGTCTAACTCAATATCTGCGGTTGCATTTTCAGGTATTGGCTTTGGTATAGACGGTGTTTTAAGGTCTTTGATCTTAGCTAGGCCAAGACAAGATGTTTGGTGTACTGTGTCATTTAAAAATAACATTTGTTCTGGTATCATGCAGGTTCTAAATAGTGCTTCAATTCCTTGCACCTGCCAATCTTTTGTACCCCAAATTGTTTTTGTTTCAATATTATTTTTCCAATAATCAAAACCAAATGTCATCATTTTGTCATAAAATGCTTCTGAATATATCAATTTAGAATTTGTCAGCATTGTTTTCAATCCTGTTTTATCTAACAGTTTATAATAAAATGTTTCTGCATCACTGGTGTTAAACCCTGAGAAGTATTTGAATTTCTCAAAAAATGCTTTAGAACTGCTTTTAGGTGGTGTAGAACAATGTTCCCATTGATTATACATAAAACATTTCTAGGCTGTGCAGATTTATGTAAGTAATGATCCCCATAGTGGTTGTAACAGAATAATTGCTCATAACTAGATGAACCTTGTAAATAATCATGATCTGTGAATCTAGCTGACATTACTAAATCAGACATCATGTCATTAATACTGTTAAAATCCCAATCATCAGAGAATGTACTTGGTGTCACAAAGTCACTTAAGGAAACCTTCAGTTGATGAGGATACTTCAGGATTTCGACCGGACCATATATCTCATAGTCTGTTTTCTCCCATACTACCCCACCAGGTATTGGAATTGCTGTGACATTTACTGTTGACAGTTCTCTTTTCTTCACGTGGGATGATCTGTGTGGTTTCAGGACTAGGTTGATGTTCTGACTTGCTGTGTCCATTGTAATATATTTTCCTTCAATTAATTTTCCCAAACACAGTACCATGATGAGCCAAAGCAGGAGGAAAAATACACCTAGACCGAACCAGAACTCTAGCCAAGGGGAAACAAGGTAGATTTCCTTCAGTTGATGAAAGAGTTCTGTTGCTTTTCCTTTAAAAGACTTTTGTGTTTCTGGCATCACTTCGGGGTCGTTTAGATCTTCAGAGAAGTTGTCGAAGTTGATGAAATAACCAGAGGCAGTTCTGTCAATTGATGGGATTGTTCTTTCAATCTGTCTCTTGGTAGCACATTCTGATGCCACATCATTGTAGACTGGTGTTGTTTCTTGACGAACTGTTTCAATCTGTGTTTCAAGAGGCACGAGTTCCATGGCATTATTACATAGTCCTTCATTGTGCACTGCAGGCTGATCGAATGTGATGAGTCTTTCAGTTTGAACCTCTTGGATTGTTGCAAGTTTGGGTATTCTGTTGTTTCTTGGGAGTCCACTGGGCCTACTGTTGATTATAGGCCACATGCTTGTGGTTTTACCAGATCGATAGACACGACTCTGTTCTCCTTTTTACCAGCAAGGGGCGGTAGCACAACTGATCTTGTTCCGGTGACTGCCAAGACAGGTACTGCTTTTCTGTAAGAAGGCCCAAATTCCTTCTTAACCGCGATCTTTTCTCTGACTAGATCCCCAATCTTTGGAATCCAGACAGGCCTTGCTGGGGCTGTTGCGGGTGGTGCCTCGTCAGTGGTACTTGGCTGTTGCTTTAACTTTATGTTGCTTAATGATTTTCTTGTTTCATTCAGTTCCTGTAAAACAGCCAAACGATCCTTTACATCAAAGTGCGTTGTTTCTTCTTGTACCACTGACATCTGACTATCGAGGTCCTGAACGCGCATTCTAATTCCGAACAATAGTTCGTATGGGCTGAAACCTTTTAGAGAATTTCTTGGCATGTTGTTAAGACTAGTCTGGACACTTATTAAATTTTTGACCCACCCAGCGCCTGAACCTAATACCTTCGCTGTTATAGATTGCTTTATGTCACGGTTTTTTCTTTCTACCACACTATTCCCTTCGGGATGCGACGGACAAGAATACCGCAACCCAATTCCCATGCTGGCCATGGCCTCCTTATAGGCTCGAGAGCTGAAAGCAGGAACATGGTCAGAATGGAACGTGGTAATTGCGTATGTGCTGATAAAGACTCTCAAATCTTTTATAACAGTTCTAGGCGTCAGCCGAGTGCTGGAGGACTCATTTTAAAAAGTGCTTTTCGTCTTAACTAATTAATAGGACGCAGGTTGGGGTGCAGGCAGCGTTACGCTCTTTCTGACTGGTAGCCGGTAGCAAGGTTCGCTACTGCGATCCCTATTGCAGTTTTCACAGTTGTTTGCATATATTTGGTGTTCTACACTCATTCCCGGCCACCAGTATGCTGATTGTAATTCAGTCAGAGAAACCTTAATTGTTTGGTGTCTCAGACCCAAACCCATATGTGCATCTGCTATTAAAAATATTCTCCTGTTCATGTTTGGAATTACTCTATCCCCCACTCCAGGGATTCGAGCAAAAGGAACGGAGTTTGCATCGATTATGTATGCATAATTGAGTGGATAGTTTACGGGTAGTGCTACACAGTCGCCTTTTACGGTCGTTTTTACTGCCAGCATGGTTTCCCCGTCTATGTATTTATCTGTACGCTTTTTTGTGGCTACGGAAGCCGGTTTAGTTGCTTCCGCTTTGGCTGTATTAGCCAATGAATTCCCTGCAACGTGAACGCCATCACGTTGAAGACTCTGTGCGTGAATCACGTGAGTCTTTTGTAGTTCTTTACTTAAAAGAGCTACCTCGTTCCAGAGCTTTTTATGCTTTATTGTGGCACCTGTGTCATCTTTGTAATTGTTTTCGATCCAACTCTGCAGTTTATTGATGTAAGAGTTGACGCAAAAATGAGAATCGCACACTATAAGTGTGGGGAATTCGCGTTCTGCATTTTCGAGCGCCATCTTTAAACATCTGATTTCAGTTCTTTGAGCCGAACAGTACTTTACTGATTCAGTTTTTGTTATTTTCGGTTTGATTTTACCGCACAGCCAACGACATTTAATGATCGCACATGCTGCATCGTAGGATTTTTTCTCTACGTTGAAATGCTGTACAGAGCTATCTGTATAGATTATACAGGCATATAGTGGGAGAGGCAGAATTTCGATTGGCAGAGGATATTCTTCTTCATACTCTAAATCATTCAGTTCTTCGTATTGCGGGGCAAAATAGTATTTCACGTCTTCCGCTCCTAGAGAATCTATGCACTGTATCCATTTTGGATCCAGTGACACTGTAGGCAGGTTTACTGGGCTGAATAGCGCTTCGAAGGCGGATTCCGCTGTGAGGATGTTAATCCTTTTGCCGTGTGCTAGTTCTCGTTCATTTGCTAGTGCGATTTGCACTGCGTTCACAGTTCTTTCTGTGTGACTGAATGTTTTTTCTGCTTGTATGTACAAGTGAGATTTAATTGAAATTGGTACCTTTTCTCCCTCATTAGAGGTTAGGTATGTGAATCCGCATCTTCCTGGGATGACTCGGATTACAAGATCGATCGTGTTGTCACGTGTGTCTAATTTTGTTTTTGCTAACATGTCTGTTTGCAGTGATCTCAAAATTTTTGTCTGTTTTTGAGTCCAATTGATTTGTTTAAAATCAGGTTTAATTAGTTCGTAGAGAGGTTTAACCCTCTCTGCGTAATTTAGGATGTAAGTTCTTCCGAAATTCAGAAAACCTAGAATGGATTGTAAATTCTTCAGCGTTTTTGGAGCTTGGAGTACAGCGCACTTCTCTAAGAAGTTGTCCGCTAGGCTTTTCCCTTCACTTGATAATTCGTACCCTAAAAACAGTACTGTCAGATGGGCAATTCGGGACTTTTTAAAGTTGAATTTGTAACCCTCTGCTGCGAACCCAAGTATAATGGTGTTCACTCTTTTCAAGTGAGTATCCAAGTCGTCATCTGTGAGATAAATATCATCTACGTAAGATAATGCTTCATCATCATAGATTTGTAGTAACTCTGTTACCCTAGCTGAGAATAGTCCTGGGCTGTTCTTGAACCCCTGTGGGAGTCGACAGAATTTTTTCTGCGACCCAAATGCGGAGAAAGCGGTCAAATATCTGCTTTCTGGTGCAATGTTTTGACAAAAGAAACCGTTAGATATGTCTAATGTCGTTTTATATTTTTTCCTAACTATGTTATTCATTAGGGCTGCACTATGCGAGTTTTGTACTGCAAAAGTTTTGCAACATGTATTAAGATGTCTGTAGTCCAAAACTAGACGATATGAATTGTCTGGCTTGGAGACAGGAAACAAAGGATTGTTCATTTGAGAGGTGCATGTTTCAATCACCCCCTGGTATTCAAGTTGATCTAAGATCTCCCTGACTTGTTTTTTAGCTTCTTGCTTTATGGGATACTGCCGTTGGGCAGTTGGTTCACTTTTTAGTTGGATTTTGTGAGGCGATGAATCCTCATCCCATCCTACATGATTTTTATACAATGCAGGTGCCTGGGCCACTGCCCATTTCCTTGCATATGTATATTTTTTGTGAATCGGTATGTGATTCGAGAAGGCAGGCATAATCACTTCTTCGCCACGAGGGCACTCCCTGACAAACTCCGGGGGGCAATCTTTTTCAGCTAACAGAATATCATAGCCTTTTGAGAGCTTATCCCAAAATAGACCCTTAATTTTCCTAGTCTTATCACCCTCTATACGCAATGTTATTTCGTATATTTTATGGGGCTCGCTAAGTCTGGTGTCGGCAGTTTCAACCTGAATGTACTCATTCGTGTCCACTGTCTCCAGATGACTCATCAAGTTCTTGCGCGCTATACTGATTTCTGCTGCACTGTCCAACATTGTCAATGCCCACTCCCCGTTTTTCAACTGTGTCCTCAGTATTCTCGGCATGGTTGATTACTCTAATACTGGCTACCTTCTTCTTAGGAAATTGAGATTTTTTATTCTGAGCAGGTTCCTTGTCTTTGGACTTGGTGTGCTCTCCTGGGTCTGACCGTCCTCTTCTTTCCGAATTCTGTGGAAAAGATCGAGAGGGACGTGTATCAATACTTTGATATCTATCAGGTTTTTTCAGATTATCCCTATTTCTAAGGTTATATCTTTTCTCAGAGGGCTCCCTCTGGGGAGACTGGCGTTCTCGAGTCGGAGTTCTTTCCCTCCGTCGAGGAGACCTTCCTCTGGTCTGGAAAACTTTTTCCTTGGGAGTGGATTGTTTATTTCCATCCCAGCTCTTTTTAGGAGTGTTTAAATTATTTTTAATAAATAATTTTTCAGGATTTTCGAGCAGTTGCCACCCAAGCTGTCTCTACCTAATTCTTCATAGCATTTTTCTATGATTTTTGCAAGCTCAACAGGATCTTTTATATCTGTTTCCCTCAACTTCTGGCGAATCGCCACAGATGCTGCTTCTCCCTATATGTTGGCTAATAATATAGCCGTGACCTGCTTGAAGTCTTTCAGTAATTTCATACCTAGATTTAAAGCGGGCTCTGGACCGAATTCATTTTGAATCTGTTTTAGCACTTCTGGTATTACCGCCATAGACGGCACACCGTGTGTTTTTGTGTAAATGGAAGCAAAGACTGTACCCCAAGTGTCACAGTCCTCCACGTGTGGTGCGATTCCCATAGGAAGGCAGATGGTCAAGATTCTGTGTTTCTCAATAGGGGTAGTATCAGGAAATACTGCCTCTATTTGAGTGATTTTCTGTGCTAACCAGAAAGGAATTTGTTCCCGTTTTACGGGTGTTTTACCAAGACATGACTGTATGTTCTGTGGTGTAATTTTATTTGTGTTTCCCTGATGAGGGGTCAGCTGGTGTGAATTAACAGCTGGCTGGACTGTTGCAGTCCGCATTACATATTGGACTAATTGCCTATGTATTTTTATTAATGTGTTTAGCTGTACTAACAGCTCTTCTCTTGACATTCTTGCAATGTCAGGATGTGGTGTGTAGCTGGCTAGAACCGGCCACGTTGCTCCTGGTCTCCCTAGAGGACCGAGCCTAGTTATGTGATTATTGTGTTTTAGGGCGCCATTAAACCAGAGCAGGTGCTCTTGAAATTTAAGTGGGATTTCAATCTCCTCGAAAGGAGCGTACTCTCCCGGAGGTTCCTCTATTTTGTAATAGTGAAACTCTTGTGTTGCAGCGTTTGCCGCTGGAAAGTTTATCCATGAATAGAATACCTCTGTCTGCCGATACTCGTGAGCCTCTATCACGAAAATTACTGTACCACCCTGAGGTGTCAGTCCGTTTTCTATAAGTTTTAAAGTTATAGATCTTCTTAAGTGAACCGGGATGATAATAGCATCCGGGTCTGCTTGTTCGGGACCTTGCTGAGTCGCATCTACTGCGGCCCCAGAGGTTCCGTTTTCTACTGACATTTTAAAAAATGCAGGTTTGCAGAGTAGGTCTCCAAGGAGACAAAGATTAGGTGCACAATATTTTGGAACACTGTATCCTTCAACGTTGAATAAACCAGAGCTTTACATAGGAATCTCTTCCTACTAAGGTCGGGCGGATTTTAACCTTTCACCCACTCCAGACGTCTATTGGAGTATTTACGGGAGAAAGGGGTGTGAAATATGCACGACTGAGTTACTCTAAAAGTCTTGCGTTAGTTTATCGCCTTACCAAACGTTGGGCGCCATGTAGTGTAGTTCCTAGTTTCCCACTAGGCCCTGCGCATTGGAATAACATAAACAGTAGTATCGACGTGGAACTGCGGATATTCCAGGCCTCCACTGACTATGCTAAACTTAATTGGGTTGTGTTACCAACTAGCTCAGAGGTCACTGGAAACTTTCTTCTCTGCATAGGAAGTGATCAGCTTCCTTGGCACAGACAAGAAGGGATTCAGTTTTCCAACAACCGTGCAACATGACAACTTTGCTCCTCAGATCAAGAGTCGATCTCTAGGGTCGTGTGAAACAATAGACATGTATTTCACTCAGTCAGTCTAGTGCAGTTTACTTTCACGAGATGTAGAGAATAGAGAGACGGGCGTGTATCAATAAAGGGTAACATTTATTGAACAGTCTTTCTTCTCGTACAAGAGAAATGTATTGCCACAATTGCAATAACTGTTATTATAAAAAGTACGTACAGTAAGATAAGGATTGCGAAATAGAACTGTAAAAGCATTGATATGGTTTCTTAGCCATACAATGGTTAAAAGTAATAAAACATATATACAGTCATATATACATTAGGCTAACATACTCAACTGGTGCTTCTAACTAAGCCTACCCCAGTGTGCCTGACCTAAGCCTAACACGTGAAAAGGGGAGTAAGTAAGTAGCTTAAGTTAAGTTGGTTTTGCCAAGGTTTGTTTCAAGAATTCTCGTCTAAGGGTTTAGTCAACACCATACCTCTGAATAGAATGATGGAGGATTGGTATCTCCTTCAGGGGTCTCTCTCGATATCCCAGTCACCCGCGAGGGTAAACCGGAAGCGCCGGGACGGGATTTCTCTGCACGAGAAAGGCAGCGGCTCTCTTCAGCGCGTCGAGGAAGGAGGGGGGACAGCGTCCGCGGGCAGCTGTAATCTGCTGGATGTCTTCGCAGAGGACGGCTGTTCAGCTCCTTAAGCGTACTGCACCATAGTTCGCGCTGTAGCGGCGATAATGGTAATCAGCAGCTTCACCACCACAGGATAGCAGGCTGCAGCGACAGAGTGCTAGTTTTACCAACACAGGGTCATGCAGGCAGCTGGCATCAGCAACAGGCAACGAACTCACAGCTCGTATCTCTCTCTCATTGCTCACAGCTCACATTGCTTAAGGCAACGTTGGTAATATTTATACCTGACAGGTGCCGGGTTTGACGCAAGTTTGCTGGACATAAGACGTCAATTAAAGATGTCACTAGGAAGTGACAGTTATCAGTTGCTCATTAGAGTTCCATTACTAATCAAAACATAGCAAGCTGGGATTTCCAGGTTTGCTAAGTTTTTATCTTGTTGAAGAACTCGGAGTGTTATCTAGGAATATCAGATAGTGACTGCTGCTCTGTCATTGCACTAATTGGTCGCAAAGGAAGTAGCAGAGAGTCATGCTGGAATGTGGCTCTGTTCGTGTGAGGCCAGAGATGACTTTTCAGAAAATCGCACTTGAACGGTTATGCCAATATAGGGAATAAATGGGTTTATAGCCGAATAGGGGCATAAGGTCACAGTATCGATCAGGAACCTAGATAAGCACGCAACACCGCCATCCTTCCCTGCACCTGGTCTGACCACTCCCTCATCACCTTTTCCATTTAACTTGCAGTCACTGATAAGCCCCCCTGCCCAAGAACGTCTTAGCACAGAATTGGAATCGGGTGGACTTTAACACTCTTCGTTCTTCTTTGGTGACTTCTCTCCCTGACTTATCTGACCTCTACCTCGATCTCCAAGTCGACGCCATTAACACCTGGCTATCTACTTCTTGCGACTCGGTCGCCCCCCTCTGGAGAGTCAAGGCTTGTCGCCTCCACGAAGCGAATAAATGGTTTTCCAGTAACCTCAAAACCCTTAAACTGGTTCTTAGACAGTCAAAGCGTCAGTGGAGGCGCAACTACTGTCCCCTCCTGAGGGATCGATATAGGTCTCTTAAAGAACTATAAGAGAGCTATCCTCTCAGCTAAATCTGAATACTTTTCTGGAAAAATCCTACTTGCGGCTAACAAATCCAAGGAGATTTTCTCCATTGTTCACAACCTGGGTGCATCTGACCGAGTTTATCCCAACCCTGTCCCCTCCCTAGCCCTCTGTCTCTCCCTGAATGAATTTTTCCTTGAGAAGTTTGCCAATGTCAAATGGAACATCCCTTTGACATCTTCTCCTCTTCCCCCTCCTTCCCTTCCCCCTTTGTCCTCCACTCTTAATCACTTTCCACTTATCTCGAAGGAATCCTTCCTTGCCCTGCTCAGGAAGGTCAAGTCAGGCTCCCCTGCTGACTGTGGACCGGCCCCCATCTTAAGGAAGCTATTCTCTGGCTGCCCCGATCCCTCCCTATCCCTTCTCAATGCATCCATTTCTCAGGGCTTAGTTCTGTCCCCCTTTAAATCAGCCACTATTATCCCCATTTTGAAAAAACCCGGTTCTGACCCTACTCTCCCTGCTAACTTTAGGCCCATTTCCCTGCTCCCTTACTTAGGTAAAATCCTGGAGAGCCACATTACCTCCTGCTTGTCGGCCTACATTGAGACCAACCATTTATTGGCCTCCCACCAAGCGGGATTTCGTCCGGTCCACTCGACCGAATCTGTAGTCCTCTCTGTCCTGGACGAGCTGAAGAGCAAGGCGGATTCCAACTCTCCTCAAGCCTTGGTGCTTCTCGATCTGTTCACTGCTTTTGACACGGTCGACCACTCCATCCTTCTCGACCGTGTCAGGGCAGCGGGCATCCAGGGCTCCGCTCTTTCCTGTCTCGCTTCTTTCCTCAAAGGCCGGACTCAAGCTGTTCGTCTCTCTGGCTTCTCCGCCCCTTTCCTTCCGGTGTCCTCTAGGTTCCCCAAGGTTCTTCCCTCTCCCCTCTTCTTTTTAATCTTTACATTTATCCTCTTATTATTTCACTGTTCAATATGGGGGTCTCCGTATACAATTACGCTGACGACCTTCAGCTTGTTTTCGATCTTTCTCCCTCTCCTGATTCCATTCTTAAATTTCAAACTACTCTTATTTTCATTTCTGATTGGATGAACCAAAACCATGTCAAGCTTAACCTGGACAAAACGGAGTTGGTCCTGACTGACGGTTCTACTAGCCCTTGGACTTCTGCCTTTTTGCCTTCCATCTTCGGCCCTCCCCCGGTTCCCTCTGCTTCAGTTAGAACCTTGGGAATCAAAATCAGCCAGGACCTCTCCATGCGCCCGCAGGTCAGCTCCGTTGTGTCATCCTGCTTCTTGTCCCTCAGGATTATTTGCAAGATCTCTCATTTTTTCTCATCTGATGCCCTTAAGATAATTGTTTTGGCTATGATCCTCTCGAGATTGGACTACGGGAACTGCCTGTACATGGGCATCCCTGCCTACGAGCAGCGCCGCCTCCAGACCATTCAAAACCAGGCCGCTCGTCTCATCCACCGGCTCCCTAGGTCTCATCATACCACTCCCCTACTCAAGTCCCTCCACTGGCTTCCCGTCCTGCAGAGAGCCCTTTTCAAGTTGGGATGCATAGTCTTCATGGCCCGCGCCCATACGGCTCCTATTTTCATCAATTCCAGGATCACCCACTATCTCCCCTGCCGCGATCTCCATTCTTCCAGTCAGGCACTTCTCAGTGTCCCCCACTTCCGTAAGTCCAGAACAGGCGGCACGAGGTTCTCTACCCTTGCCCCGCGCTTCTGGAACAGTCTTCCATTCTCTATTAGGTGTATTACTGACTATCTGCGTTTCCGTAAGGCGCTCAAAACTCACCTGTTTGCTCAAGCTTTTTCTTTTCAGTAATCTCCTGGTGCCCTCTCCTTCTGCCACCGCCCAATCCCTCCAACGCCAGGAAGCCGCTTGGCCACAGTGCGCTTTACAAATACTTTCAACTTTCAACTTTTAACTTTCATTATATTCTCAGAGGTAAAAAGCATACATCTTACCGGACTCATGACAGGTAAGGACCTCACCCCACCTGGCAGCGGCTCAGGAGAAGATTGAAGCAGCGCTCTACAAGAGGGGGGCAAGCAAACATATCAATGAAGGCACGCCCCTCCTCGTTTCAGAATATAACGCTCCGTGCTCTCAATGCAAAATCCGGTATGAACTACTTATGTAACGCTCATGCATCATGACTAGAGCAGTACGCGGAAAAAGAGTCGTGGACAAACCAGACTTTGGTCTTGACTCTCTTTCCGATACTTCTGAGTGCTGAGCGTGTAGTCGGGATAGAAGACCCAAAGCGCTGTACGTTAAAGTGTGCTCTGCGCTTAAATGAACGCGAGATGCTCAGAGCTCTATGAGCCCCATACGCTTAGTTAAAAGAAGTGCGCTGTTGTGGGCAGAGATAACCTTGTCCGAAGTTATCGGTAGCAAATAGAAGGAGCAGCACTCACCTGTCCGTCGGTATTTCTTAGCCGGCGTCTAAGCTGACTGGGGAGGTACCGCGGCAGGGAGAAACTGCAGTTTAAAACACTGTGTCCCATTGGTGCAAATGTTCACGTGACCTGATTCTCATTGGTCAGACATGAAATAATGCTTGGTCGGCCTGATTCATCACGTCTGATAGGCTAAAAGTCGGATGTTTAGCCCAATTGAAATGTCGTCATAACCATAACAATCACACCGGCGACTGTAGGAAAAATGTTACCGCCATTACAAATATTTCACGCAGTGTTGTTACAACCCAGGCAGAATACTAAAATGCCACTAACACTAACATAGGCGATTATGGGAAAAGTGAAGTACTCCTGTGTTCGCGCCTAGTTCACGCAGGGTAATTGTCAACACGCCTTAATTGAAAAGCCGATTCTCACTTCATGCCACTGCCAATAACATAGGTGATTCTGGGAAAAATGCATTCTTCCCGTGTTCACGCCTATTTCATGAAGTGTAGTTAACAGAACTGCCTAGATTGAAAAGCGGTTCTCACATAGATTAGGCGTCCTCTATTCCACAAGTACTAATAACGTTAGGTGTCAGCTCAAGTTATTAGAACCGTTTTGCATCTGAATGGAGGCAATACTCATGACATTTGAAATCTAACACAGGACCACTAGGATAACAACAAAGAAGAAGAAAGAATTATGCACTTCTCATATAATGTCTAACATACAATACCCATACTTCATCAGTGGAGCTAAACTCCAATATATAGCTGTACTTGTGCTGACACCTAACGTTATTAGTACTTGTGGAATAGAGGACGCCTAAGTTATGTGAGAACCGCTTTTCAATCTAGGCAGTTCTGTTAACTACAGTTCATGAAAAAGACGCGAACACGGGAAGACTGCATTTTTCCCAGAATCGCCTATGTTATTGGATCAAACATTTAAATCAGTTGAACACAGGTTAAACTATATTCTATACAAATGGATTATGGTAATTGAACCAATCTCGTCTTGTTGGAGGGACCAGCCTGCGGCCCCTCATGGTACAAGTTCAATGAATCTATGTTTATGATTTAGGTTTTAAATTTATTTGTAATTTTATAAGTAAAATGGTGGGAATAAGCCGGATAATGACATTACCTTCTGTTCCCTTGTTTTACTCACAAATAGAGCGGGGCCTCAACCACCGAGCAGTTGCCGGGTGAGGTGAGGCGAGGCATACTCCCACAGCAAGTTGGGTGAGTACTAAAGTGTTCTAGAAACCTTATATTGCCTAATGGTAGCCACATAAAGGGCTGGCGAGGTCGATTAATAATCACAATCGACAACTTGACTTTTTAAACCTCTATGTTTGGAGTATTTTGTTTCACCATTATAAGTTTGACCCTAGTTTATTTACAATATCTTTTTTGTTCTAGGAAAGAAGAGATAGATCCTACCTACATTCACACAGGATTCATGTCTGGTAGGGTGGTAATATACCACTGATCTACTCATTCTTCCATGTGACACGTTTTCATATAGTATATATTTCCCTAATTATATTATTCCTGCAGTAGCACACTACATCATCTAGGTCCTGCAGAAAGCCGGGCTAACTAGCCTCAAACGGCTGAAACATGTCGACCTCACCTTTTGCCAGGAGATAGTAAATTTGTTCCACACTATCGGGCGGTTTTTATTTATGGCATTTGGACAATATTCAATAAACATATTTTTTGTCCTTTTAGTCATTTTTATCTTTCACATTTTCATTAGCACTGCACTGTATTGGTTGTACTATACTTTGACAAGCATTCTAGCTGAGATCATCGGGAGTATGAGATCAAGTATTTCATCTTGTTAGCCGTTGAGCAACATTGGCTACTTTGACCCTACTCCTGTAGATTTCCAGATGACGAGGCTCCGCCAAATGGGTGGGCTGATGGAGATCACACTCATGCTAGAGGCTGGGCAAACTATTTGCACCTGCTGAGCAATTTTCTTTTGAGCATTTAGAGGTTTTATTGTCTTATTCATAGACTGACTATCTCCCATTAGTCGTTCATATACGTAGCTAGGGGTGTGGAGCTAAGTTGGTCATTAAATACAATCCCCTAGACCCTTGTATATATATTTCTTATTTTGTTACCACCAAGGATATTACAACTTTCCTTACCACCAGTAATTTCATGGAGGTTCTTACTTCATGAAACTGCTAGTGGTGAGGAACGAGTGGAAGCCCTACGGGACCCCCTCTTGGCCTTGTGAATGGGGGGCATGCAGGTGGCTAGATTTTGTACCCCCTTTTTGCATGCACCCCATTCCTGCATGACCTGGACTGCACAGTCCATGCAATCCAGAAACATGCACTGGGGGTCCAGTGGCGGAGCAGTTTGAGGATCAAATATGAGCCTTTAGACTGCACCACATCTGGACTGCCATGCCACCCACCCTCCAGATCACAATAAGACTTGTAATCTGGTGAGAGGATGGTGGCCTTGTTTTGTGGTGTGGGAGTGGGTTGGTGGAGTAGTGGCTTGCTCCCACGCCCCCAAACTCTGAATCAGGCCCTTTGACAACTGGACCTACACAAATCAAAAGTGTAATACTCTGCACCCGTGGCAACCATCCTGATACTACACAACTGCAGCTTGTTTCTGACCCCAGACAGAAGGACCCATTTTAGAGGCAAAGGCAACTCCTGACTCCCTTGGACTAGTGGCACTGGTCCCTACAGTAAGGTTACCTTTGAGAGCCAAAGGAAACTCCTGACTCTCTTGGACTAGTGGCATTAGTCCCTTGCAGACGCAGATGAAAAACACCGTCCCAGAACCAAAGAACCGTTGGTCATCAGGGCCACTGAGGGATCGCCCAAAAGTGCGTGGTCCAATGCATTGTGGGAAACTTAGTCCTGACCTCCAGCAAGCTTTAGGTGACTCCCATTTTCCCCCAGACCTTCTGGCATCAAAACAAGTTCTTGCTGACCTTACCACTGCCAAGGCTTGTTGGTGGCCAGTCTGGCAGACACTACCTTTACTTGATGCTTCAAGATGAGGGAACTCTGCAGCACCTTCAACCGACCACCTCATTGGCCCTGTTGTCAACTTTTTGCATCCATTTCCTCATGAGCACCATCTAAGCGGTAAACCCTTGGCATCTTCTTCAGCACCTGGAACAGCCAGAGCAACTCTGCACCCTGGCACTACAAGCCATGTAAAATTCAACTGACTGTCATGGCCTGGGACCACCAGTGGGTTCCTCTCAACGCGACCTGCAAATGACCGATTGTCACTATTGTTTTTAACCATTGACCACAATGCTAATGTTTTTCAGTATTGATTTGCACCAATTTATTTGTCCTTCTATAAAATTCATAACTCCAGTTATTCTTATCTAATTGTGTTCACTTAAGTGTCTAAGTTTAAATACAAATCTGCTTTATGTTTATAAATTGATGTCAGATTTCTTTTGAGTCATGTTGATTACTTCTTGTCCATGTTAGTACTCTGAAATGCTTAACACATGTTTCTCTAGTAAAGCCTGACTGCTCTTTGCCACACTAAATAGATTGATTTAAGGATTTATTATTGTGAATTCAAGTACCATCTTTGGGGTTTTGTGATAGTATTGCATAGTAAAAACTAGCCAGCCTCACTGCATAATCCTGCACTTTCCTACATGAGGCATACTGGAGAATTAGGGCTTATAGCTGGGCACACATTACTTTGCTTATACCTGGTGCGAGTCAGGCTAGCTGATTTTATCAGTAATCATAACTGTGGCCTGGCTATATTTAATTCAAATGATTATCTAAACAGATTCATTTCAACAGCTTTCTGAACATGAGAGAGTATGGCTTCAGCCTCAAAGGGGTTAGGAGCCTGCTCCTACGTGTTGGGCATTGCTGTCTCATGGTTCTGCTCTGAATGTATTTGGCTTTTAAAGTTGTTTGGCAGATATTTGCCAAGAGGGATCACATGCTTATCTTTGAAATAACGTTTGTGACTGTATTCAGCAAATCCTCTAGTCCTTTATTACATAATTTGCTGTGCATGTTTGATATAACTTAAATCCAGTGCTGGATTCCACCAACAAGGATGGTGAGGCTTTAAGGCAAGTCTGAAACTGTCACTTTGAGATCTAATATTTCTGTCTGATTTTGTATTTCTAGGAGTCATTTTGGGAAAGACATTGTAGACTAAATTGCAATAATTTATCTTGATGATCTACAGTGCAGATGTTTGCCTTATTTGCCTGTGAACCTGGGTACTCCCACACTGTAATAAAACATGGTCGGTAAACATAGAACACCATTTTGGTGATTCCAGATTATTACACAGAGGCAGCCACTGTGTAGTTTTACATAAGTCAGGGTTCCATTAGGAAGAGTATTTTTGTTTTGCTAATAAATGTTACCCTGTGCACCAAATCTTCACGTAACTTTCCCAAAAAGGTTAATCCACCTCAGCTCCTTCCTGTTTCTGGATGATCCATCAAGTTGGCTCCAAGAAAAAGAGATAATTCAAAACATTTTTGCATCGAATCTTTTCAATCAAAAAATTAGACAAAGATACAGAGAAAATGGCTAAACTGAATTACATCAAATTTGGCAGAAGGCTAGATATTTATCCAGAAAGTAGTTTGGTCATAGTGTAAATCTTTTCAACCTTTTCAGAGATATTAAGGTTTAAAAGAATTGTGAAATCCAGAACCTGGGACTCCTATGGGAAAACATGACAAAAATGAATTATGATTGATTGGTTCTGCAGGACTCCTATGGGACAAACCATTGTGATTGGTAGTTGCAACATGAAGAAACATGTTGCGGATGCCCATTTGGGACTCAGGGACCCCAGCTCCAAGCCCTGAAAAAGGAAAATGATTTTAAGGGGAAGAGTAGGGATACCCTGACCCCCTAGTCCATGTATGGGGTCCTGGAAGGACTCTCCCTGGGAACAAAATTGTAACACATTTTGTTTTTTAAATTAGTGTTTTCATGAGCCTGCAGCTGCGAGCATGGCACCTGTATGGCCCAAAGGAGTCTCACAAGACTAAAAATATACTTTTTATTTAAAGGAAGAAAGTGGGGTGAGAGTATATGGGGTTGACCAGCTCACGCTGCTCACAGCTGAAGGGGAGGGCTTGCCACAGGGCCCGACCACTACTGCAGTGTGTGGCAGGGGGCTTGACACAGACTTGTATTATGAAGATATGACGTTAGATTAAAAAAACTAGAATGCACTAAAAAATAACGTTTAAGGAAGAGTAATACATAAATAGGGTGATAAAATCACAACTTACATTAAAATAATACTTAGAAATTCACAGAAAAAAACAAAGATTAAAGTAGAGTTATACTTAGGTCTTCCAACAATACAAAAAACTACTGTTTAAAGCATATATACAATACCAAGGACCACTCCAAGTGAGTGTCTAAAGAATCATCACTAATCGTGTACATCTAATATTGATCTTTTGAAGTGCATACAAGTAGGTGACTTTCGCCGCACAGTATTGTTTTGTTGTACTATTTAAAGCATCCCACCGAAATTTTGCCAGTTATGTGTAACTTACATTAGTATGCCTTACACCGCTATGATGCGCTGTTTATAACTTCACATATAAATTATGTCTGAAATGTACGACAAGGCAAGTTATTATACAACAACTTTCTAGTTTTGACCAGTTCACTTTATTGGCAAAAACTGACAATTCAGCTACATAGAGTCTCATCTTCCCATTACATGTCTTTAACAATGAATCAATAAAAAAACATATAAGCTTTATCAATTCTCAAAGGAGAAATTTTGAGGCCAAGGGTTTAGATTTGAAGGACGTTCATCCCATACTGGGTTTCAGAGAACATAAGGCCCAAAGACGTTTACAAATTCACTTGTTTCAGTTTTACAGCAGAATGCTGTCACATATTTTTTGCCTTATTAGAAAATAGAAGTATTTTAGTTTTTTTACATTGATTGTGAGCTTGGAAATACTATTCGATGGCATAGAAGGTGGTGCAATGGAGAATTTTGACAACTATATGTGAACCAAAAACTATGTGTGATATGCTCGTGAGTTATTGACTCTATGGGGAAAATCAGTACCATGAGGATATGATGCTGCACACGGTCTGTAGTATCGGTAGTTATTTGATTCTCAATAGGTTTGCTTTAATGGATCATTATGACCATTCTTGATATATAAGCCCTACAGCTTATTTCGATATCTCAATTACATTCTGTGTCATTTTCTGTTCGCAGAACAGGAACTCCTTCACTTAATTCCTTTTCTCGTGATATGACTCTTTTGACTGCACTAACATTTCTTCAATTTCTTTAGATAAGACGGTTTCTGATTTCTCTTTAAACCTGTGTAGCTTGATCAACATTTTGTGGGCGCCTGTCTCCTTAAATATTCTCCAGTTCGAATATTTTCGAATCGAATCTGATATTTATATATATATAAGCTCCTCTTTCCTTAATGCTGAATTTCTAGAGATGTGTTTCCCTCACATCACAGTTTTGCCTTTCTCCCCAAATCCCCGATTTTGTATTTTCTGAAACATAATGCTGTATATCTGCTACCAGGTCTTCCTTGGTAATCCATTATTCACCTCTAATGTTCTAGATGCATTTCCTACGCACAACTGATTCAAAGATCTCAGAAAAGAATGATCTGTAGCAGTGCTTGCTGCATCTGGAGAGACGAGACTGTGCTAATGATAATGCCCTAAATGCATTAGCATCTCCGTGACACCATTACCTAAGCTTACCGTCCACTGCATGGCCACTGTTTCAATATCGGATGTTAGTTTTTCCCACTTTTATAACTTTCTTATATAAATTGGGCTTTGGAACTATATTTCCTCAAACACGATATGTTCATTTCATATCATGAACAGTCAATAGAAGAGATTCTGAGGTAAAATACAGCACTACTTACGTTACGCGTACTATACTAGAAAGGAAAAAGAAAGAACAAAAAGTCTGCACAAAAATAGTCCAACCACCTTAATGATCCTCATTTCCATCTTTTAGAATGTTGCTTTCCTTCTATGAGAATATCTCTCCTCGGTCCTTGTAGGCCCTTTTCCCGTCATTTAGGCCTCTGCTTTCTTGTATGGAATGACCTATGTCATCCACCTCTTGAATGAGGTGTCTGGGTATTCTAAAACAGCTACAATTTAAACACAAGTTGATTCAGGCTATAAGTTATATGATTGGGTCTTGCTGAGTGTATATCCATGCAAGCATTAGGTGAAATATGTTCAGTAGGACTTTATTACAATATTCTTTTTTTCAAACTAATTATCTCACGTTGCAGTTGATAATCAATAACTTGTGTCATTAGAAATCAGCCTAACGGATCCTTCAAGATCACTTTCATTATTGAGATGTCCCGTCCCCTATTGTCTTTGTAGATTGATACAAGAAAAATGCAACCCCGTTGAAAGTATTTGATAGTAGCCGAAAAGTGACCCAGGCTGATGGATGACTCATTTGTGCTATAGCCTTCCTGAAAGAATGAGTTTAGAGAAAGTCTCCCAAAAATATATTTTGATTAAAAAATGAGCACATTATTGATAATTGTACAGTATTTTATTTTTGAAATATTGGATAGGAAATTACAAAAAAATAACATTTTCAGAGGCAACGCAGGACTCTAAAGCTCTTACAGCAGATATAAATAATATGCAATCACTGGTGTTATTGCCAACCAATAACATCAATTAACTATCTCGTTAAAATATTTGCAAGTACCTCTTTTTGCTTCCACCTTTGAGCATTCAAGGAACCATTTGTTTGAAATCTTCAGCGACCTTTAGATGGGGGTCAAATTCGTTTTTAAAGTAATGTAAACATTACTGGCTGGTTTTAATAAAGAATTCTTGTCCAGGACTGGCTTCAGTGTTTTTACTCTTCTTTGAATGCAGCTCTTAATTACAAAAAGTGTATTGTTCATGAAAGACATTGGCATTTTTACAATGATAGGCCTTCAGAGGTTTGGGTAACATCATAATAATTAAAGAGCCGGGCTAAAGTACCACATCAAAACGAAGATGACCATAGAGAGTTTCACCAAATTAAGAGTTCGGCAAACTGTAAACGGCTGCCAGGAGGCATGTCGGCACGGAGTTTCAGGCCTAAGCTACACCCATCATTTTTTATTTTTTCTGCAATGATAGGCCCCAAGTATGACTCCAAGCCTCAGGCAGCCAATTTCACCCAGTGTTTCTTCGATTAAGGCATTTTTGCTCTTGCAATCCATTTGCAGTGCTTCATTGCACCACGCCGAAGTAGGAATTGCCGCCTTGTAACAACACTGCCAGGTGAGCGCCAAAGGGCTTGCCACAAAATCAAAGGGTCACGCAAGACAACCCCATGCCCCAGAGCCCACTTGAGCCGGGCAATATACAACCAGACGTGGGGGGAGGAGCGGAACCTCAGGACGCCCACCTCCACTAAGGGATATTAGACGGGACCTATGAGCTGCGGGAGCCTGCGAAACAAAGGCAGCCACAGGCTGAGTCGGGCCCTAGAACACAAATATATTAGCGCCGAAAGGCGTAATACATGGCGTGTACAAGCATGGCTGGAAGTCAACCAAGCCCTCAACTACACATTTTTACATTAGAAGGGCCGGGGGACCCTCGCACTGTCAGTTACAACAGACAAAGAAAACAGTCAAGCCTGCAGCTGCCCCCACAGAGAAAGGCTGCCAAATGGCATAGCCCAAAAACCCCAGAGCTCGCTATAGCGGGGCAACAAGATACAAGGTGGGGGGACGGGCGCAGCACAGACCAAATTGCTAGAGCCAGAAGGTGGGGGAAACAATGAATGACCCCGCTAGAGCAGGGCCTCCCTCCTTGAGGCCCCCAAACCTGCTGGAGCAGGACCTTGCCCCACTTACCTGTACTCTGGAAGAACTGCATTGCAGAACAAAAAATAACAGGATGAATGGTTGGGCTTGTAATGGGTCGGCCATATTGGGAAGGGATGGGAGGCATGGGAGGCTGATTTGTTTTGCTTTGGAGGTTTCTTGTGTGAAGTTGAAGCTCACTTTCTTAGTCATGTGGCGAGGAAGACTAACAAGGAGGTAATGCCTGCAGTGCCAGAGGATCAAAGCGCTATGTCTGCATCTGTTATGGTGGAAAGAAGTGTAAATTATTCAAATGGAGATTGTTATGATACTTAGTGGGCCCCACATCCCCAGTTTGGTGTCATGTAAAAAAAAGAGGCACAGACAGGCTCCTTCTATTGTCCAAATTGCTACTGTGCCCTTGAATATGAAAAAGAGATGAGCAAGCCAGAACAGCTGCTTTTTCTTTTCACTGGTTAGTGAAACTCAGCTGCGCCTTTTGCAAGTAGTAAAGTTAATAAGCGGATATGTTTTTAGACACCAAATAAACTGTTACTATGTGCCTGATTATGATAGCGGTGGGACCACCACTGACAGCCAGTTGGTGGCAGTCCCATTGCCATCGTAATCCTGATTACCGCCTGCCACATTAGAATGACCGGTGGATGGTTGGCGGTCAGAGAGACAGTCCGCCAGGATCCGACGGGCTCAGGAGGACTTATATCTGTACAACAGTGGCAGTGCCGGCCAGGCAACGCCACAGGGATTGCAATGTGCATTCCCGTCAGCTGTTTAATGGAGGTTTATCCGTCATGAAAAGGCAGGCAGAAAGGGGACATTGAGGGTTCATAGAGGGCATCCTTCCTCCATGGCCCTCCAACATGACCCCTATATCCCTGCACCATGTGGCAGGCACTACAATGGTGCATGCAACATGGTTCAGAGATATGCATGGGGTGCATATTTTGTACTGTGGCATGTGCTGCAGCCCATGGCACCAGCCACAATACAAAATATAAACTTTGCGACCGCCTTGAAGGTGGTTGCAATCGTGATGCAAAATGCGGAACTGCCGACTTAAGTCCGACTGCCATCCTAAGGCCCTATGTTGCTAAAGGTGCTGTTGCAGAACACTCCTTAAAAAGAACCACTTCTTAAAAAAAGCTTAGCAAACCTTCCCTATTGTTGCTATTGCTTTACTTACTATGACCTCCTAAATAATGGCTTACTGATTTTAAACATTGCAGAGGTAGGTACAGAACCGTTTTCAGGTAGTGTGTCCTTCTCTGAAAATGGAGGCCATTCAGTCAGTTTATGTTCTGGAAATTTTGCAAAGTGGGGACTTCTCATTGCACTTCACCTCTATGAGTAAACATATGACATTCAACAAGAGTTAAGTTATATTTATAAGAGTTAAGCTTTGAGTCCCGGCCAGTCCCGGCCTCAGACGTCTCTTTGTGAGGATCCGGCTGCCGGCTGGTGCCCGTGGCCACCAGTGATAACATAAGGGCCTTTAAGTGTTGAAAAACTCAGCGACGGACTCCGGTAGGGGTGAGGCGTGCCCCAATGTGCTTGGTTCCCGGCTGGATGAGGTGAGAGAGCCGGGAGCTCTCCGTCAGCGGCACCCGCCTCGGCCCAAGATGGCGGCTACAGCCACCCAACGCGTTGCTCTAACTACCGGGGCCGCTCCAGACGCCAGGGGACCTTGAATCTCAGGGAACTGCCCTATCGAGTCTTGAGAGGGCGATTCCGCTTCATTACCGCCTATCCACGCCTTGCTGGCCCACTCAGGGATTGTGCGGTGTAACAAATAACGCCCCCCCCCTGCCGCCCGGCGTCCACGCCTACGCAAGTCCCTGGCTTTGGGCCTACCGCCGGGGACCGCCGTACAGCTGCTGGTGGCGCTAGGCTTTCTCCACCCTGCTGCAAGCGGCACCTATACGCCACCACCTAACGGCCCACCTTCCCCCTGCCTGATCGAGTGGCTGGAACACAGGGAGGAGGTTTTAAATAATTCACACATGTGGATTCCAAGCTCTTTAAGGGACTGCTCCTATTGGTACACAACAACTGAGCAACAGTGTTGTGGTGCAGTAAAAAGTGCTTACGGCTGGGTGCAGAGTCTACAGAGCTGGCAGGCTGTTTGTCATTCAGCCTGCCTGACCTCAAAATGGCCGACACTTATGACATCTCCTGTTAATGAAACGCACTGGAAGAGCTGAGCAGAGCAGGAGCTCGGCGATAGGGTCCTGTGGTCGGAGGAAGGTGATCTACGGCATTCGGTGACACGCAGAAGAGCGGACCACATGGGAACCCGAGGCTGGAACCTTTGGGCCCTTTAACCTTTATAACTGGGTTCATCTCCCCAACCTTGTCGCACTGTGCTAACAGTCATGAGGACCGTGAAGGAAGCCGCATGACCATCAGGAGGATGCTGGTACCTCTTCTTCAGCTGTGCAGCAAGTAGTGCCAGCTGCACCGTTTAGGCCTTTTACAACTGCGCAAAGACTCCTGTCTCTCGCTCTTTGACCACCTCTTGCCCTCCCTACGCCCCTCCTCTGTGACTGGGTTTTCTCCTAACTCCTCACCTCGCTACACCCACTACTCACTCTCTCCTTCCCTGACTCCCCTACACACCATTACGATGCACTCTCGAGAATCACAGGCAGGCCCCCTTCCCTTCACCCCCCCCATCTATTCCTCCCCCTTCACAGTTTGCCCCCTCATTCTTCACTTCAGCCTTACCTTTCACTAATACGCTCCGTGCCCAAGCTACACCTTCACGATTCCCCAATCTCCTCACCTCACCCATATTCCTATCCGTCACCCCCCTTGTGAGTTCACCTCTTCTCCAACCCTCTACCCAGGCTAACCCTCACCACGCACAGCTTATTCCTCCATCCCCCCCTCTCCTCTTCCCCCTCCTCCCCACGGTTTTTGCCCCGATTTCCCCTCTTACCCATCGCATCTCTCTACACCCACCCTCTCCTCCAGCTTTGCTGTGCTACCCCCTTTCCCCCCTTGGTATTCCTCTCCATTTCCCTCCCTCGGGCACAGCAGAACCACTCCCCTTCCCCAATTTCCCTTTCTCCCAACCCCCCTCTCTAGGCCAGATGCCCGTTCCCCTACAGCCACCTCCTATCGATGACGGGACCCCTTTGACCACTTCCCCTCCTTTCCTCCCTAACCTTCCACATTCCCATAACTCCACTCAATCATCCCCTCTCCTTCTACCATACCGTCCGGATCCGTACCGATCTTCTCCTAAATCTGTCCTTAATTCCTTTCCTTCCTGCAACTCCAACATTGACAACTCCCCCTCCGCCTCTGACGCACCTACTCCTACTCTCAACCTCCACCTTTCCCCACTTTTGAATCCAACTCTCAACCTCCACCTTTCCTCACTCATGAACCCTACACCCCTACTGCACTCCTCCACCGCAACCCCTCCCGGCCCTCCCCCTCCAATGCCACCCCTTCCAGTCTCCCTACAACCACCCAACAACCCATGCTTCACCCTACTCTCCCTGGAAAATAAGCTAGACTCCCTGATCACCTTGATTTCCCAGCTTGTAAGTGCCATCTCACTTTTAAGCTCCAAGTTTTCCTCCTTTCCATACACCCCCTTTCCTGTGGATAACCCGCACCATCCCACGAGTTGCACCTCGCCCCCTCACCCCACTATAACTAAGCCCAACCCCTCATTGGCAAACTTGGTTATCTCACACAAGCATTCGAATGCCACCCTTATTCAACCTGCAGCTCCCGATTACCCTATTGTCTACTCTATTCCGACCATCTCCTCTGTCAGAACAAAGTTTCCACCTAAACCCTCCCGAGCACCCCTGTATAAGTTTAACATCCCAATTACCCTGCAGAGCCCAAGTACCCCATCACCAAAACAGTCTTGACAGAGCTGCGCTGTCTGCTCCACAATTGCAGGACAGCAGTAAGACATAAACTTCAAATCTCCGATACCATCACCCTTCACAAGGTTGACATGTTCTTCCTCACAGAGACCTGGTGCAACGACACCTCACACGCTATCTTTGATCTCCTACTACCCACAGGCTATTCTATACTCAAGAAAGACAGAACCGACGGCGTTGGGGGTGGTGTTGCAGTCATCTTTAGAAACTCCCTTCAACTGAAGGCTCTTCCTTTCAGCTCTTTTCGCACTTTTGAAGCCTTTCTCTTGAGCTCCAATTGCACCATCGCTCACCCCTCAGATTCCATGTCATTTACCGTCCACCGGGTAGCGACCCTTCGTTTTTAGAAGAACTCACTGACTTCATCAGCGACCAATTCTCGGAAGGTGACAATCAGACCTTTGTGGGGGACTTCAATCTCCATTGGGGCTCACCGCAGGACTCCTCTGCGAGCTCGCTTGCCTCCTTCTTCTCTGCAAATGATCTTATACAACATTGCACACAGTCAACACACTTTAAGGGCTCAATCCTGGACCTTGTTATTTCCAAAGAAGACAGGCTTTCTATCACTACCCCTATTCATGTTGACTGGTCTGACCACCTCCTCATCCCATTCTCTCTTCACCTTTCACACTCTATAACTCTTGGCCAACCTAAGAGGGCTACCTCGTGGTTCCGTGATGTTAAAAATATTGACATTGGTTCCCTCTGTGAATCATCCTTGTTATCACTTCCAAAGCTTGACCCGAACCTAGATGTTGACGTACTCACCTCCCAATGCCTCACAGTCCTTGCAGTCGAAATCAATAAGGCCGTTCCTCTCCAAAGCAAAAAGGTTAGTCCCACTCCTTCAGCGCCTTGGTACAACAAATCCCTCTATGAAGAAAGGAAGCAGCTAAGATACCTGGAGAAACAATGGAGGCAAGCGCCCTCCACTGATAACTTAGCCACGCTTCATTCTGCAAGATCCAAATACCATATGAACATCTTCCTTGGGAAATCGTCGCACTTCAGAACTCTTCTTGACTCTGCCAAAAATAGACCCCAAAAACATTTCGATCTCATCAAGATTCCTAACCACTCTCCCACATCCTCAAAGCTGGAGAACTCTACCAAGAATGCAACGGACTTTGCTCTATTCTTTGACGAAAAAGTGAAATCCCTCATGGCTCAAGTAGCTCACCCTACCCCTCCTGAGGAGCGCAAATCCTTAGCCGTTTGGCAGAACTTTGACCTCATCTCTGAAGATGCCCTCCTCAAATGCATCCTCGAAACAAAGCCCTCGAACCACTCTCTTGACCCCATCCCTAGTGCCATTGCTATCGACTTCTATTCCCATTCACTGTCTTATTGGACCACTCTGGTCAACCTCTCCCTTTGCCAAGGCTCCCTTCCTGTCTCCTTCAAAACAGGGCAGGTCACCCCTCTGCTTAAAAAACCCTCTGCTGATGCGAATGACCTCAATAACTACCCCCCCATCACTAACCTTCCCTTTCTTGCGAAGATCACAGAAAGATGTGTAGCAAAACAACTCTCTCGCTATATCAGGGACAATGATCTTCTTGACAATTGTCAGTCCGGCTTCATCCAAAACTGCAGCACTGAAACAGCCCTATTGCAAGTGATTGATGACGCGATGAGGATACTCGATTCGGGGGGTCCTGTCTCCTTATTCTCCTTGACCTCTCTGCAGCCTTTGACACTGTCAACCACGACACTCTCCTCAACACTCTGCAACAGAGAATGGGCATGGAGGGTACTGTGCTTAAATGGTTTGCTTCCTTCCTCTCAGATAGATCCCAAATGATCAAAATAGCGAACAGCCTGTCATCTCCTCTGGCGGTAGGTCAAGGTGTTCCTCACCCCTGGGAAATCTCCTAAGAAAATAAGAAAATCTGGGATCAACTATCACCTCTACGCAGATGACACTCAAATCTACCTCAAAGTTGCCTCCACCCACGATCTCACTATCCTTAGCTCAACTCTCGACTCCATTCAAAACTGGATGTCAAATCATCAACTGATTCTGAATCCCTCCAAAACTGAATTCCTCCTCCTCTCCTCCTCACTCTCCCCTCCCCCGGTTCAATCTTGGATGGATCAGACAAATCTACTCAACAATAAGCCTATCATTGTTGAAAGCGCAAAATCCCTTGGTGTCTTACTCGACAAGAATCTCAATCTAATCCCTCACATCAATTCCATTGCAAAGTCTGCACAATGCCAACTGCGACTTCTTTGGGGAATTTGTCGCTTTTTCCTGAGCATGACCTTAAAACACTGGTGCAATTGCTGGTCCTCTCCAGACTGGACTACTGCAATTCTCTTCTTACTGGCCTCCCCAAATCCCACCTGTCCCCCCTGAAATCGGTCCTACACTCAGCAGCCCGTTTCATCTATGGGGCTAAAAGAAGCGACCACATCTCACCGCTGCTATCCTCCCTGCGTTGGCTTCCCATCGAGGCTAGAGCTATCTACAAGACTGCCTGTATCACCCACAAAGCCTTGCACTCCTCCTCTCCTCGCTACCTGTCAAATAAACTGAAACTCTCTGGAGGCTCTAGACCATCTCAGAATGCGGAAAATCTGCTGCTTGAACCCCCCACTTTCAAGAAGGAAAGATCGATGGCCCAATCCTTCTCAGGCAACGCAGTGAGAATCTGGAACTCACTCCCGCCTCAGCTCCGGACTACCTCCTCCTCTCAGGCCTTCAAACGGGACCTTAAAGTTCTTCTCCTCCAAAGACACCTCCAAGTCTAACTCACACCCTTGCCTTCTTTTGAAGGAAGACCTCCCATTACTGGAAAGTCTATTGGCCAGGTTTATGGTACTTCCTCCCCAGTGTGTTCTGGTAGTTTAAATGTTTAGTATTATCCCAATACCTGTGTATGGTACCCTTTTGGAACTTGCACACGTCACTTTTGTTTTGTAACACACTGTTTGCTACCTCACACATTTTGTTTGTTTTAGTTACTTGCACAAGTGCCTCCATTGCCTACGTAACGTTTTTTCTTATGATGGAGTGTCTGCCTTTTATTGCAATTTTATACTTCTACTTGTATTTTGTACATTTTTGTAACCTGTACCAATTTCACTTTTTTCTCCTGTAATGCACCGATTGCTACCTCATGTATTTTGGTTGCTCACTAGTGTCACTTTTGATCCATGTAACCTATTGTCTGCATTTGTATTTTGTTCCTGTATGTCATTTTTGGTCCTTTTGTGAAGCGCTCTGACACCTTCGGGTAAGGTCCGTGCTATATAAAATTGCATAAATAAATAAATAAATAAATAAATATGTCAGCAAGTAAGACGAGTATCCCCAGGATTTGGGAATCCACCTGAGAAGGGAAGATTTTCGGAATCGGGTCCTACGTCTGTTCCACATCCAAGCATGCACAGTATTTCCAACGTTTTGTTTACACCTTGGACATCGAGTCTGCATATGAACTTCACTGATTGCTTGTGTAATGGACTATGGTCATGCAGAGGAGAAGTTGAGACTTACAATATAGCTATATAAGCTTAGGGCTCCTTAGACGTACCCCTCCACACATTTGTTATGTTCCTATAGCAGCCAAAAGCTCCTCATCTGGCCGTTTGGATGACAGATTTGTAATGGGGTTCCAAATGGAACGGTTTTCGAGGTTCATATGGCTGAGATACCCGCCACCCCCTCTCAACACAATCCCCAAAGGAGGGAAACCGGAAACAGTTCTTGAAGTTTTTGGAAGAGGGAGGGAGTGACCCTCCCCGGCCGTATTTATTAAAACAAAATTAAAACATTAAACGGTTTCATATTAATGTACAATTTCATTACCACATTGCGATGTTTGGCTAACCTTAACAGATTCTCTAATACAGAGGTTCTCCTAGCCGAACTAACAACCTACAAAACATTTTCTTGAAATATTGAAATTGTACATCCTAACGTTTAAGGGCCAACGGCAAGGTCGTAACCGGTGTCAAGATCCCTAACCAGAAATACCCCCCCCCACTTGGGAGGGGCGACAGCACTGAGGCGTACCTCAAGTGCAACTACCAATTTCCCTTGACTTGACGGGGGCCCCAATAAACTCAACGCCACTTAAAGGTCGTTCGAGGACTCGTGTGAGTATCTAGAAGGTAGCGTAGACCTCCCCCCAAACCCCACACAACTTACCACATCTGCCGTCGCAGACGTCACTGGCCCCGGGAAATTCCCCAGGAGGGGGCTGTAACCCCTCCTACACAGGAAGGGGCCTTGACCGCCTTTCCTTTCCTTCCGGCGGCCCATCCTTAGAAGGGACCGCCTCCCCGTTGAGGGGCCAAAGGCCACCTCTCCCGAGCGCTCCCATCCGTGTTGGGTGACGCCCACTCATAGGGATCTTCCAATTACTGCTCACCGATCATGACCTTACCGCCCGACCAAAATAAATACGACAATGCTAACTAGACCAACAATACATTGGCCACTATGACCAAAATAAGCATGCTTATAAATGGACACTAAAACCGAATATCTTTAATCACAAAACATACATAAAATCGACCAACTTTATTACACACTCAATATCAACACGATAATACCACAACCTGTAAACGAAATAGAATTATTGATCCATTTTATTACAAACAACTGACTGTCTTCAGGGGCTGGTGGGTGGGTCAAAATTGGCTCTTCGTTCCGTCTCGAGCTCACGTGCAGCGAGGGGGTGCAGCTTCAGAGCACAGGAACAAGAGGATGTCTTCTGGTCTTGCGTCCCTTTTTATCCGTCTTCAGGGCGGGCGTAAACCCGCCCCTGCCTGCCCCGAGGGCGTGGCCAGCCGCGTCAGTGTCTAGGCCAGCCCACTCTAGGGCGGGAAAGAGCGCGCCCCGGCTACGCCGCTTCGGGCATACCAGCCGAGACGCGCCTCCCGCCCAAAATGGCTTCCCGGGGGGATCGAGGTACTCTGCCATACGTTCGGGGGGACCGAGTGGTCGCCCCTTTCCATATGGCTGAGATACCCGCCACCCCCTCTCAACACAATCCCCAAAGGAGGGAAACCGGAAACAGTTCTTGAAGTTTTTGGAAGAGGGAGGGAGTGACCCTCCCCGGCCGTATTTATTAAAACAAAATTAAAACATTAAACGGTTTCATATTAATGTACAATTTCATTACCACATTGCGATGTTTGGCTAACCTTAACAGATTCTCTAATACAGAGGTTCTCCTAGCCGAACTAACAACCTACAAAACATTTTCTTGAAATATTGAAATTGTACATCCTAACGTTTAAGGGCCAACGGCAAGGTCGTAACCGGTGTCAAGATCCCTAACCAGAAATACCCCCCCCCACTTGGGAGGGGCGACAGCACTGAGGCGTACCTCAAGTGCAACTACCAATTTCCCTTGACTTGACGGGGGCCCCAATAAACTCGACGCCACTTAAAGGTCGTTCGAGGACTCGTGTGAGTATCTAGAAGGTAGCGTAGACCTCCCCCCAAACCCCACACAACTTACCACATCTGCCGTCGCAGACGTCACTGGCCCCGGGAAATTCCCCAGGAGGGGGCTGTAACCCCTCCTACACAGGAAGGGGCCTTGACCGCCTTTCCTTTCCTTCCGGCGGCCCATCCTTAGAAGGGACCGCCTCCCCGTTGAGGGGCCAAAGGCCACCTCTCCCGAGCGCTCCCATCCGTGTTGGGTGACGCCCACTCATAGGGATCTTCCAATTACTGCTCACCGATCATGACCTTACCGCCACAGGCCGGATAGTTGACCGGCTATCCGGACCCCCCAAAAAGCTCCTACCTAAAGGTCATGCTTTAACGTTTTTAACCATGCTAAGAAGTCTCCTATGAGTAACTCATTCCCCACCCGAGACAAATGCACACCATCCCCCAAATACATACTGTCATCATTAATACAGCCATGCGGAATAGAATGCAATGTCCCGGAACGGAACAACCTACTCACTTTGTTATTAAGCTTTCTAACGGAATGATTCAAAGCAGGAATAGAAATAGCCCCCCGCCACACCTTTCGTGGGATCATATGGGACCACGCAATTGTGCACCCCGGAACTCTCCTCGCCAACCAACTTACAGTGGAAAGCATTGCCTCCAGGAGAAGTCGTCTACCGATGGTGACCAAATCATTGCCCCCTAAATGTACTATGACTATAGACGGCGGTGACCTCGTCCGCCCTAACAAATCCTCAAAATATGCTTGAAACTGGTCAATACAGAGACCGCCTCTTCCGTAGAAGGACACCCTGTACCCGTATTCCCCAGCTACGTGAATCATGTCACCTGCTTTGAATACGTCCGCGGCACGCCTCACGTATGAGTGGCCCACGACCCACACCTCCTTTTCCACAGCCGGTGATGTCTGACCGCTGGCCCGGTGTTGGGTCGACTGCATAGTCCGCCCCGCCTCGTAGGCTTGCGCAACTGAAAACCAAACAAAAACAAGAGGCGTGAGTACATCATTACAGCTTTACAACATGTGCAACCGCACATACCTCTTATAACAATTGGAGGACCAACGCCCCACTCGTTTCACTTGTTCAACATTAAGACCCCTGGCCGTAGCTTCCGTAGCAGCCCCTATCCGAAAGGAATGAGTCCCAAACTCGCCCGGGTTCAAGCCCGCAGCGGCAATTGACATCGCAAGCACCCGCTGAAACTGAAATTTCGTCAGTGGGGTGGCGTCCGCGTGTCTCAACAAGGTCCCCCCCATAGTGCCACCCTTCGTGCTAGGTAATCTTCTAAACACTTTACCGGACACATGGAGGACCCCGGAATCCTGCGTATGATTATGCAGTCACCCATCCCGTCTTGGTCGGTCTTGGACCTGACAAAGGAAACAGTCATTGCCTCTCCTCCGATCTGAACGTGTTCTCGGCACAAACCCCCCGCCACATCCTGTTTGTTCCTTGCCACCAGTTCGCTTACCCGCATCGCCCCGTGAAATGCTAACATAAAAGCGGCTCGGAACAACACCGCCTCGAACTGAGATGAACATGTGACAGGGAGTGTAGCCAACAACTGGGCCAACCTATCCAAACCTATCGGGCGCCTCTCATCTATTCTGCGACCCTCAAGGCGTTGCCACCCACGCAGCGCTTTCTGTACAACGAAAGACGCTGTCGGGTCCTGGATACTATGGGCCCTGGCAACAAAGGAAATAGCAGCACGATGCCTCTGGGCCGTAGCCACCGATTTCCCAGCCCTTCGTAAGGACATCAGAAAATTCACAACCCAATCCTCATGGCCCCAAAGCCCCTCTCTATCAGTCCCCAAAAAGGCTAAATAGGACCGAAACGCCCCTTCATATGCCTTCCTCGTCCTTGGTGCTAGACTCTCTCCCACGAGGTGACGAAGTTCGGGGCACCGAGAGACCAGAGAGCCTCGGGAAAGGGTGCCGGCTCTGGGTCCGCTGAGGGAAGGAAACCCGAGAAAGCCTGCATATGAAAACGAGACAGTGCATCAGCCGCCTGGTTCATTACCCCTGGGACATGTTTTGCTCTGAATAGCACATTCAGTTGCATACACAGTAAAACAATTTCTTTGAGCAATCTTAAAATCAGTTTACATCGCGCTGCCTGACTATTGATGCACTCGACCACGGTCATATTGTCAGACCAAAATATCACAGAGTGATCTTTTAACCCTTCTGGCCAGGTTCTCAGGGCCACCAAAATGGGAAAAAGTTCCAGGAACGCAATATTACTTGTCAGACCATTGTCATGCCACCATGTCGGCCACCTTTGTGCCGACCATTTTGTGCCGAAGATGGCACCAAAACCTATACTACCTGCTGAATCTGTCCATAGCCCCAGCTCTTCAGAGGACACGGCTGGTTTGTTCCAGATGACTCGACCATTAAAGTCCGCCAGAAATGCTAACCAAATACGCACGTCCTGGCGGACCTCAGCCGATAATCTCGTGCGATGATGGCCCTCCTTTAGGCCGACCATAGCTTGGGCAATTGAACGAGAAAAGGGGCGGGCCATCGGTATAACTCTCAGGGCAAAATTCAACTGTCCCACCAACTGCTGTAATTGATGCAGGGTAACTTTAGATCCATTTAGACACACTTGCAGGGCTGCCCTGAACTTCCACACTTTGTCATTTGGCAAACGAAAACAACCCTCTCTGGAGTCTAACTCGATCCCCAGAAACTCGAGGCAAGTCGCAGGACCCACCGTCTTACCTGGTGCCAATGGCACACCAAACTGCTCCATTAATATACAAAATTCGGCCAAGGCCCGGCCACATTCGAGATCCCCGGCTGCCCCAAGGAACAGAAAATCATCAAGGTAATGCATCACATGTTGGAAACCCGTCTTCTTTGTGAAGACCCATTGTAGAAAACTACTAAATTTCTCGAAATAGGCACAAGATATAGAGCACCCCATCGGCATACACCTATCCATGTAATAATAACCCTGAAACATGAAACCTAGGAGACGCTGGTCATCTGGGTGTACCGGGAGCAACCGGAACGCTGACTCGATATCTGACTTCGCCATCAGCGCCCCGGGCCCCAGGCGATTCAAAATGGCTACGGCCTCATCGAAGGATGCGTACCGCACCGAACACACTTCCGGATCTATTGCATCGTTTACAGAAAGACCACGTGGAGCTGACAAATTATGAATCAGTCGGAACTCACCTGGGTCCTTCTTGGGGACCACCTCTAAAGGAGAACAAACAAAATTCTGTACTGGGGGTACACTAAACGGGCCGGCGACCCGACCTCGAGTAACCTCTTTCCGGATCTTACCCTGAACCACGGTCGTATGCTGCAGGACGGAAAGTTGATTTTTACACTTCTCCACACCCTGAAAGTCTCCTACCGGGATGCGGAAACCATATGAAAATCCGTCCCGCAGCACCCCAGCAGAAGTACGATCCGGGTATTCACTGAGCCAGGGAATCATTGCCAAGGTATCAATCGGGGTAGGTAAAGGCGCCCCTCGGACTACGTTAGACCTGTTTGGCGCCTCCTCTCCCCCCGTTATCACCCGTTTTGGCTCTGCACGTGGACTCAGGATGGGACGACCCGCACCCACTACATTCATGTTTAAATTTACACGACCCCTGGGGCCTAGTACATTTACCTCTGTTGAAATTGAAGCAGAACCCCCTTTTTCCTGTATTGCCGGCAGGTCTCGAGTAATCGTCGGTACTCGTACCTGACCGAAAGGGCGTCCCCCCATATTGGCGGGAGGATTCGCCAACATTACTTCCTACCAATGGCATTTTCAACATACCTGTCTCCTTCATTTTATCCCATGTCAAAGAATCATAACAATCCCAGGTTAAGCTTTTATTATGCTCTTTTGCCTTTCTAAAAAGATTATCGTAGCAGAACCAATGGTTACCCTGGTGTGATGTCGAGTACCCCATGATTCGTGACTGATAGGTCGGCAACTCGGAAAGCAACTCGGGCCTACGTTCCCCCAAGATCGACGTAAAAATTCCCCATGCATTGCCCCAATTGCCGATAGTCTCATTTACTTTAAAGGCGACCATTTTTGCCCGCCAAACACTCGGATGCATAAGATCTTTCTGACCCTTAACATGCTCCACCTCATAATGATCAACAAGCAACGAGAAGATGTTCACATATTCCCCCGCCCAAATCTTCTCCTTAATTGCCAAAGGCACATGTTGACCCAACCTTTCTCTACGAGAGGGTGCTGACTCATCCCTCGCAATCGGCAATGGCCGCTTACCTGCACCGGACGCTGCATCTGCGGTCGCAACCGTCCCTTGTGGCTTGTCGACTACTGCAGCCGGCGCGGACACCTTGGCTGCATCCCGTTTCTCGCGCAATTGTTTCATCAGCGCCTGGGCCTCGGCAGCCGTGGCGCCCTCACTACTGTCGCCCAACCACGCTGCAAGTTGTGCTGCCAGCTCGGGCGGCATATCCTCCTTGGACACCGGGGTGACCACTACAGGAATTGGATTCCCCTCCGCCGGTACTGGGGTTGGCGCTTCGAGCGGGGTACAGGGAACCGGGGCGCCTCCCCCAGCTGGTCCCCTCCTCGGCCTCTTGGCTCTACCTCCTGGAGCTGCTCCAGCCGACGGACGCTCCGGCCCCCCTTCCCCGTCTCTCTCCGCCACCCGTTTCTTCAGCTCAGTCATCTCCTTCATGAGAACCCGAACCATCTGTTCGGTCGTCATTCTCTTCCCGCCTTTCTTGGGCATTTCTCCGACAGAGTATCTGTAAGACAAAAGAAAGATTACAACGCTCAAAATTGGCTCTTCGTTCCGTCTCGAGCTCACGTGCAGCGAGGGGGTGCAGCTTCAGAGCACAGGAACAAGAGGATGTCTTCTGGTCTTGCGTCCCTTTTTATCCGTCTTCAGGGCGGGCGTAAACCCGCCCCTGCCTGCCCCGAGGGCGTGGCCAGCCGCGTCAGTGTCTAGGCCAGCCCACTCTAGGGCGGGAAAGAGCGCGCCCCGGCTACGCCGCTTCGGGCATACCAGCCGAGACGCGCCTCCCGCCCAAAATGGCTTCCCGGGGGGATCGAGGTACTCTGCCATACGTTCGGGGGGACCGAGTGGTCGCCCCTTTCCAAATGCTTCCAGGTCGATTTTGACCATATAAGCAGAGAAGATCTATGGCACAAACAAAATTTGAGAAATACCAGAACACCTCCTCCAAGCAATACCATTCATCTATTGAACAACATGGGTGAGGGTTAAACTAGGAAAAATTAAAGGATGGCCACCAAGAGCTTTACTAGCTCAGGCTTGAAGCAAGGTTGCGTATTAGCACCTCTATCGTTCAATCTATACTTTGGGGTCCAGAGTCATCAATTCGACGTTGCTGACAACCACCTGCCTACGCTGATGGCGTCGTCTTGTTAAACCAAACTGCTGTTGGGTTACGGGAACTGTTAAACATTCTAGCACACTCTTGTCTGGAGCACACAATGCTGATAAACTACACAAAACAAAAAATAGTAGTCTTTAACAAACGTATTGGTAAACTGAGCTCAAGGCATATTGAAAATACAATGTATGAAACAGGTCCAAACTACAAATACTTAAGAATTTGGTTGAAAGAGGTGGGCTGACAGCAACAATAGGTACTAAAACCGAATGTCTGACAAAATATCGAAATCAAAAATATCGAAATACAAAAATATCGGAACAAAAATATCGAAGTCAAAAATATCGGAATCCTATCCCTAACAAGGTAAGTACAAAAATATCGAAAAAATAATATCGTAGTACAAAAATATCGAAATTAAAAATATCGTTTTTTTAAATGTATTAATAATAATGTAAAAATAATTATAAAATACATATAATGTTACAAATATTAAATAAAAATATTAAAACATAATTAAAAAATTAAAACTAATACATATACATTTAAAATAAATTAAAAACTTAATAATTTAATGTAATTTTATATTTTTTAATTTCATTTAATTGATTTAATTTAAATTTATTTTATTTTTACCCTGTACGACTGTACCCCAAAAACCCAAAACTGACCCTGAACCCTAAAAATACCCCTTTACCCAAAAACCCAAAACTGACCCTCAACCCTAAAAATATCCCTGTACCCCAAAAACCCAAAACTGACCCTAAACCCTAAAAATACCCCTTTACCCAAAAACTGAAAACTGACCCTGAACCCTAAAAATACCCCTTTACCCAAAAACTGAAAACTGACCCTAAACCCTAAAAATACCCCTTTACCCCAAAACTGAAAACTGACCCTGAACCCTAAAAATACCCCTTTACCCAAAAACTGAAAACTGACCCTAAACCCTAAAAATACCCCTTTACCCAAAAACTGAAAACTGACCCTAAACCCTAAAAATACCCCTGTACTCATGAACTGAAAACTGACCCTGAACCCTAAAAATACCCCTGTACCCAAAATTAATTAATATTATTTAATTACCAATTAATTATTAATTAACAATAACAATAAAGTAAATATATTAGCACATTTGCTGTAATTAATTTAATTTAATAATTAATATTATTTTGCCCAATTAATTAATTAAGAATAACAATAAATTATATATAAAAAATTACTATAATTAATGTAATAAAATAATTAAGAATAATTAATTACCAACTAATTAATAATTATAAATATGTAAAAAATTATAATAATTAATTAACTAATTAATAGAAATCAAGTACCAATTAATTATTAATTAAAATATGTACAAACATAGATCAATTAATTAATTATTATTAAATTACTTCCCACCCTATTCCCCTATAAACCCATAACCCGCTACAGAACATATTTATCAATTAATCAATTAATTAAAAATAATTAAAAATTAATTCTCAATTAATTAATTAATAATTCATACTAATTAATAATTAATTTAACATAATTAAATTACTTCCCACCCTATTCCCCTATAAACCCACAACCCGCTACAGTAGTAAAAGACAATATTTAATTAAATTACATTAAAAATAAATAATAAAACATAATAAATACAATATAATATACACTAAATGCATTTAAAAATTGATATTAGTAACATCAAAGTTATTAATTTCGATATTGTTAACATCGATATTTACAACTTCGATATTACTGATATCATACCAATATCGATATTTAGACTGTCGATATTACTTACCTTCGATATTTGTGTATATCGATATTTAAACTTCGATATTTTGGTATATCGATATTTAAAACTCGATATTTTGCCTGTGTACCACTAAGACCAAAAGGGTTCATCTTTATGCTTCGTGTCCAACTCTGTGATAAAACAAAACAGAACAAAAAAAGTCACCTTTTTTCCTTTACTCAGAATCGTTAGGCCAGACTTATTTCCACTGTGTATTGTGGCTCAGAAACCTGTCCGGGAAAACCAGTAAGGGGGCTATCCACTTGGGGGTTATGGACCTTTCCGCGGCATTCGACCGCGTAAATAGAGAAAAATTATGGGCACTGATGACAAGCCTAGGGGTGGAACAAGAGCTAGTTGACACCCTGAAGGCCTTACACTGGAATACATCAGCAACGGTCCGCTATAACCAAGAAGGAAGTAAGACCGAACCATTACTATGTACCAGCGGAGTGCGGCAGGGATGCATCTTAGTGCCATTTTTATTATTTTCCTTATATATCAACAATCTGGACAAGGAACTATCCAAATTGAGCTTGGATTCCCCTCAAATAGGTCATCGTCCAGTGCCCGTCCTGCTTTACTCGGATGACGCGGTGTTATTAGCTTGAACACTGCGGGGGCTCCAGAAGCTGATCGATGGATTTGTCAACTTCATGGCCACACTTGACCTGTCAGCTAAATTGGAAAAATCTTATGTTATGTCAGTTGGGGTAAGATCAAACAGGAAATTTGTCTATAGGATAGGCTCCCACAAAATAGGCCTGGTCCAGTCGTTTTCCTACTTAGGCGTTTTATTTGACGAGCGATTAGACTTTAAATCCCTGACTGAAAAACACACGGCAAAATTGGTGGCGTCGTCAGGGGCCATAATGGGTTATGGGAGAAGACTGAGCAGATGGTCGCCGGAGCAAGTACTCAACCTGTACAGGTCAATATGCTGCGCTTAAGCAGCCTACGGGTCAGAAGTGTGGGGTTTCACAAATAAGTATATGCACCAGATTCAGGTGGAGGAAAATCAGTTTTTTAAAAGGATACTGCAAGTGCCACATAGTACCCCATCTTATATTATACATGAAGAGCTGGGAGAGCCCTACATTGAAGACCGAATAAAGATCAGGCCGCTCCTGGCTTGGATTAAAATCTGGACTAATCCAGAGGCTGGCCTTAGTAGGCAAATCATTAAAGACTGTCTGAATCGTGACAGAGGGGGCCATATCCCCTGGATCAAGTATGTAAAAGATTCCTTGGAGGCAATCGCTTGCAAACATTTTCACACCGCACCCGAAACCCTGAATGCCCAGAATAAGACATTGGTCAAAAAACAGTTCAGTGAATGGACATCTACAAGAAGGGCTGTCACCGAAAAGCGCAAATCTCCTACAGATTACTGAAAAAGGAACATGGAATGGAACCATATCTAGCAGTGATGTACAATGCACAGGACAGATTTTATATGACCCGTTTTAGACTTAATATGTTACATCATCTACTGTCTGTCCCCTCTGGATTTACTTTATCATTGGAGTTGAAGGGTACCTGCGGCTGCGACAGTAGGTCTCCGCAGGATACCCTTCACTTTGTACTGTTATGCTCATTTTTTTTCAGCCCTCAGACGCAAGTTCTTGGTGGGGATTCTTAAAAAGCTAAATTCAAACAGGCAAAAGCAGCTCTACTGTTTTTGCAGGAAGCCTCAGATGCTCACACACTGTTTTGTATAATAAGTTTTATAAAGGTGGCTATGAGGTTAAGGAACACAAGAGAAGTTAATGATTGTAATGTCCTGTAATTAGAGACTGATATCAGAACATTTTTGACATGAATTTAATGCCCCTCCTTTTCTCTTAATCATTTTAATGTGGTTTTTAAATGTTTTTTATGTACTTTTATGGTATCTTTCTAAGTGCCGAATAAAGATATTTGAACTGAACTGAACTAGTTTGGAAGTCGCCTTACAGATCAACAAGTGGCACTGAAAACATCATTTTTGAAGTATTACTTCTAATTAAAAGGAGTAGAAAGCCACACTGTAAAATCACATAAATTGTCAGAAAAGTCTCCATATGAGGGCACACAAAACATCTCTTGGAGCACTTACTTCAACTTCACATTAGAGGCACTCCAGGCCTATGTTTTTTGGGAATCTAACTTACCATACTTTGATTCAAAAATGCCATAAACAGAACACAAACTAACTTTCACTGCAAACTGATAAACTAGCACACATGAAAAGAAGTCATGCCTGGACAACAATAAGCAACTTTGCCCTAAAAACGACCTAAGAGAGTAATGTTTGACCTTGTATAAACTAAGGCCCTGATTTTATTGTTCCGTGGGTTGGTTCCCAGTCACGAACATGATGGATATCCCGTCCGCTGAGTAGCAAGTGGCTTTGGATACAATGCACTTGTAACTGATGGCTGGGATATTTGTCACATTTGTAAGGGAGTAACCCATCAGTCAAACTCCAAATCTGGCCTTAAGGCTAACAGGTCACCAATATGGCCAAAATCCCACTTAGGACTTCTTAGAACATTGGATTCTACAGCAGAGCACTAGGTAATTCAAATCAAAATCACTGATGCACAAGGTCGGCACCTGCTCAGCTCTTGACACTGAATGCAGTCAATGGCAAAGCACTTTTCAAAACGTGTTCAACATCCATACCTGCCACTTTGCTGTAATATTCTGTGTTAAAAGAGACCACCATCAGCTCATGACCAGCTAAATAAAATATATGTCAAGAGCTGAACGATTTTCAATTAACTCATATCAATATCTGCTTCAAACTGTATGCATATCTCGTAGCAAAATTGTTTCAGCAGTCTCATGAATCTATCTTGACACTAAGCCAAACAAACAGTCTAAACTGTTCTACCTGGACATCTTACAATCTCCAAATTCAATGCAAGAAGCACTTTATGGGCTAACTCCCACCACTACACTGAACCTTGTTCCTCTATATGATCATAGAACTCCTCGGTGACTTGCAATATCCCTATAATATGCATCAGGGCGGTACATTTCCTATCATCCCAAATCCTTTGTGCTCAGATATTTAACCCCTTCGACGCTCATGACGAGCTCAGCTTGTCATGAGATACGGCTCTCGTACGCTCATGACGAGCTGAGCTCGTCATGAACCGCGGGTTTTTAAAAAAGTCAGCGCACAGTGGGAAAACCCGCCGCGCGCATGGAGTTAAAAAAGTATGAAAGGAAAACATATCATAAGAATGTCCTCGTCACTCCAATTACGCATTTAATTTACAAACTTTTACAGGCCAGTTATACTCTATAATAATTGGCCCTTAATTATGAGAGATATGGCATAAATACGGGCCATGATTGATATGGTATATCTAGGGATAGACACATATGGCCTAATTTACACGCCCATTGTGCTACCGGTGCATCACTTTTTAGGTCTCGTAGCGATACAGCGCGTAAGCGCTGTACTCGCCGAGATCTATTGTTACTGACTCTGCTTCCCAGGAGACAGCACCTGGCCGCGCGCATCTCTCAAAAGGCGATCGGCGCAGGCCACGCGCACGCGAACGCGCTCGCCGTGGCTGTCTCCTGGGAAGCGCAACAAACATACACACCTCCCCCTGCACGCATGCGCACACACATACACAAGCACACATAGACGCATGAAGAGACATCCACCCCCACCCCACCCCTCCGCCATCGCGCACACAGACACACACACACGCACACATACAGGCATCCCCCCCTTCCCCGCTCACCGGCACTCCGGACTTGTGCAGCCTCCGACCGCAGGCATAGGAGCCCCGTGTCACCACTGCTCCTCCAGGCACTCCGTGGGCGCGGGCTTCACAAAACGGAAGTCCCGCCCCCACCATAGGTTTCGGTTTTAGGAGTGCGCGCGCCGTAGCCTCCTCCTCCATGGATCCAATAGGTCACAGAGACTCCCCGCACAGAAGCAGGCCCGACAACACCAGGGACAAAGGGGGAAACCAACGCACCCAGAGTGGTAAAAAATCAAACGCAAACCTCCCAGAAAGCAGCAGGCAAATACAGACAAAACCTGATGCCTGAAGCCCCTCTAGGAATAGACCAACCCACACCCAGAGTACGGCGCACCAACAGAAGCCAGACCCATAGCACAGAAACCGGAGACAGTGACGCTGCAGGATAACCACGTGGGGTGCATGCATGAGCAAGTCCACCAAAACCGGAACAGTGGAGGCTACGAGCCATAAGGCGACAGAACCAACACACCCAGAACCATAATGCACACCGCACCATGTACAAGAAAGTCAGAGCGAATCCCAAAAAGAGGAACACACAAGCCACACGCCGTCAGCCAGAGGGAAGGGAGAGCATGCGGAAACATCCAGGACCGGGACCCCCCTGAGGCAAAGGCAGCAGCCCACAACTCAAGCCGGGCAAGCAAGGTAAATCCCCCCAGCCGAGCCCGCCTGCTCAGGGCTGCAACAGGAGAAATCCCCATACACCAGAGCCCACAAAGGCAGGGCAAAGCGCCCAAGACGCGAGCAACTCGGGCTTCTCCCATCTCGTGGCCCCCTCGGAGCTTGGTGCATGCTGGGTTGGTGTTATATCATGACAATAACTGATTTATGCTATGCCCTTTGAATTGTGTTTTGCTGAATTCAAATGAAAATGAAATGATGATTGTGATATAATGATGGGTGCTAGACAAAATTAGTGGGTTTTTTGTTGAAGGGTTTCTCATCCTAGGGGGTTTAGGGGTATTGAACCTCCGGTCCTGTGCACCATAGTCTGGCTTACATTATTCCAATAATTAGATTGGTGCAGTCCCAGTTGCCTTAATCCCCGTGAATTGTTTGAATTTTACGTCATCTCGACGTGGACTTCTCAGCAGGAGCTTCGGGCACCGGCACTCTTTCATTTACAAATTAAGCGCTGCCGGTTGTACTACTGTGCCCCCCTGTTGCACAGTGCCCACGTGCTGCTGGTGCCCAGCCCAGGTCAGACCAGAGTCCACGGGACCGAGCGCTCCCTTAAACCCTGACTTCCTCTCTCTCTCTCTCTCTCTCTCGTCGAGGCATCTGTGTTTTGAAGGCTCGCTCCGGCTGAGGGGATGCGTTCGCCAGCTGTGCGCTGCTCGTTTCCTCTTCGAATAACTGTGCTATGATGTCAGTCTGTAAAATACAATTCCGGAGATATCCAATGTTGCTGTGATGGCCCGCCTGGGCTTTGTGAATAATAACTGCGTTAGCCCTGTGGTGAGGTGCATCATTAGAGCTGTGTGATTAATAACAGCTGTGAGCAACAGCATACTCTTGCACACACTCAAACTGCTCACCAATTCAAAGTTTACTAACAAATTTATGCAACGCATTGTCATACACAATGCCAATAACTCAAACTTTAATGCTGCGAGACCTATTGCATTGCAAATGCTTGTTAGATGCACCAGTGGTAGAGTCTGCCTCCCCTTTTTCATGGCCTTGCAAATATAGGCCCCTTTCATGCAGTACTCTGTGTGAAATGGGTGTTCCATTGATGTTACTGTGTTTTCCCATCAACATCCATGGAACCTGACACATTCTTAGATTTACAAAGTTTTGGAAAGCTGGTAATGCATCTAAATACTTTTGTTTCTTTTTATTTTTCCTTTTTCTAAGCGTGCTGTGTTCTGTTGCACGCATAGGGGTCGATTAACATGTCGTTCCGAAAGGCACCGAACGGCATTCCATTTGTCCAAATCTGATTCGGAACCCGCCTTTCCGCCCGACTTGGACACTTTTCTGAACTTCCGATTATGATGGCTGGAAAGCATTTGGACTGTCCAACTTGGTTCTGAAAGCCATTGGGAGTAAACGAGTCGGTCAGAGCCAAATAGTAGCGGTCTACGGACTGAGTTTCCAGTCGAGCGATTAGGATGTAAGATTTGGACAGCCTTTCTGGATCAGCTGTCGGAATCTGACTTTGGGGGCCCATAGAAAACCCCCATCACCAGGGGTCCTCTAAATCAGGCCCATGGGGGTACCAATGGGTCCACCCTTCCCATGCATGCACTGTGTGGCAGGGTGCAAGGTTTTCCCCACCACCCCTTTTGTCAATGGATGCCTGCATTCTCATTCGGAGCTTAGGCTCCCATTGAAGTCAATAGGAGTCCGACTGAATGATATTCAGAAGCATCATAATCATTCGGTTGGACTCACAGAACCTGATTCGGTCAGAAAAGATTCCGAAACCTATTCAGTCGGAAGACTTTCTGGACAACATTGCAATCATCCCCATAAAAGGAAGAAAATGCCATTAATTATTGTTTTTGTGCAGGAAGGTGTTCCTTCATCCACAAAAATAATCATCCCCACAACGGAGGCACCCTTACACCATGGTGCAAGGGCATCTGCATTGGTGCTAGGCAGCCTAATATGCACCAGCGAAGAGGAAAGCACAGGGTTGCATCGAATTGTTGTTAATATGACGCGTCCCTGTGCTTTTGAAATGAAGCAGCGTGGGGCAGCAAGATGGCTTGCAGCGCCGTGCTGCGTAATTCTTTTGTAAATGCGACCCATAGGGATTTGGAGCTTACTCAGTTGTAGGAGATAATGCTTTTGAAGGTTTCTGGGCAGAAACAAAAGTTGAAGAAGATTTTTAGAACAGCTGATAGATCCATAGGTCTCACCTATATAATATGGTACAAGAATATTGTAAACAAAATGTAGTCTGACAAAATGATTGCATCCTAAGTATTCTTTATTAAAAATATTCCCTCAAAGGACCTAGTAATAGTAAACCTGCATCCACTGAATAGGAAGATATTTTGTTGAATTATGTTTAGGTCCTGGTGGAAGCAAAAGGAGGGCTCCGGGGCAAGGGTACAGATTCGGAAAGAAGCACAGGGCTCAGCTTGGGGGGGGGGGGGGGGGAAGGACAAAAGACAGTAACGCAAAGCAGGTAGGAGAAGCACACAGGTGGGATTGCAATGTTTGGAGGGAAATAAGAACATGAACAAGAGAGAGAGGAACACAGTGAGCACACAAGAGAGACAGCTGAAATAGCTGAAAACACATGCTCCCTTGTAGAGTGCTGAGATATTCATATTTCTGTCATTTTGTGAACTGGGGTTCTTGACTGGTTGATTTTTCACATACTCTTTGATTTCATCGTTTTCACTGAAATATTTTTGGGAATGGCAGTTTTTGCTTATTACAGCTGCTTTCTGGATTGAAGCGCATAGTGAATACACTGCTAATTGCTAGTGTTCCCTGCGCAAGAAAAAAATATTTTTGTTCATCATTTCCAAATACAGTCCTTTCTTAATTAAATAGGCCATTAATAAAAGTATTTTTAATATTTCAGAATTGATCATTTGGAGAAAAAAGGAGTTGTAAGGTTTTATTTGAATGCAGAACTTGGGTATAGACCAGTAGGGAAAAAGTGGATACCCTTTAATATGTTTCAAATTTACAGGACTCTTCATTTTCGATAGAATATTTATTATCTCTTATCTGACATGGCCTGCGAAATACTGCATGTTTTTCTGTAACTTTCAGCATTGCAATCACAGAAATGGTTCTAAAATTGTAGAAATGGTTATTTCCCTTGATCGTTTTAAAATTAGGGATGTGCAAAGTTGTATATTATTTTCTGGGAAACTTCCCATATGTCTTGTAGATACAATTCAAAATACAAAAATGGCAGTTAAAATCTACATGAGTTTGGGTATAGCATGCCAATATGGAGCTGTACCATGAACAGGTGTGCAGGATCAGTGGTAAGTAAAGCCTTTAATATTCAGGTCTTGCCTACTAGACAACACAAACACTGTATAGTGGGCTTAGAGCTCACCCATTGCTTACCATTGATTTTTCGTCATATTCACTCTCATTTCTTGCTTCTAATTCATCAGGTGTGCGATCCATGCAGTACTGACAGTACAGCTCAGAAACAGTGAGGAGTGATTGGCTCTATTTCTTCCTGAGGGTTCACTCTTGAAATATAAAGTACTAACAATCAAGTTACAGAAAGATCGAGTAAGAAATACAGGTAAAAGTACAAAAATCTATATATATAAAAACGAAAGCATGTCTGTTTGTCCTTTATGCATTACTACACCATTCATCCGATCGCCATGAAACTTTGAGAAGTTGTTGAGTACACTCCCGCGAAGGTTTCTGGCAACAAAAAAATAAATAAATAAATAATAATCATAAATTGTTAAAAGTTGTTGAGTACACTCCCGCGAAGGTTTCTGGCAAAAAAAAAAAGAAAAATGTGTTAAATAACGGCCACCCGGACCCCCAGGGCCCTCATAATCTTTCCAATACAGAACGTTTACAGTTTACGATGCGATTCGCTTTTGCAATGACCATCAACAAAGCACAAGGACAATCGCTGCAAGTGTGTGGACTACATTTGGAGAATCCGTGCTTCTCACATGGACAACTGTATGTGGCCAGCTCACGCGTAGGAACACCTTCTGATTTATTCGTGTATGCACCAGACGGAAAAACAAAAAATACCGTTTATCCACAAGCACTCGAATAAATAAACAGAATTAAAACAACACTTTAACATGTTTTCCATATTAAAATGAATACGTTTCGATAAAAATTACACAATGTAAATTTGAATGTTATCATAACAAGTTTCCTTAAATTACCTTTCTTCTGAGATCGCAGCAACGTGCGACGTGTAAGCTAGTATTGAATAAAATATATAAATTACACTAATATAGCAGACCAAAATATCGATTTTTAAAAATACATAAATGTAAATATTAAAAATGAATAAAATTAAATATGAATACTGTTATAATATGAATAAAATATATATATATTTTTTTAAAGCTTTATTTTCCCCAGATTTTGTATACAGGAATATGATAAGCATTACAGTGAGGAGTACAGTTTCGATGGTAAACGAAAATACAAGTATAGCAAATAAAATGAAAAAAGACCATAGATATTGGTGATCTGACAGTGCATCACTGCCAGGATTCGGAGGCAGTTATCCAATGAGAGTGGCACAATAGTACTCAATGCAAGGATACGTAACATAGACAGCAATAAAAAACAATGCAGTTAACGGCATATTGACATCAGCAACAGGGATAAAATAGGCCATTCATACAACATTCCCCCACAGACCAGCATCTAACCAATCCCCTCGGGAACAATCCCGCTAACCATCTGCGATCCACTGACAAGTTCATTTTTGGCAATGTAAGCTTTGTACGGGCTCCAGATATCCACTGGACGTGACAAGCTAGGGATCAGGGTGGAATACTCTTTGCAGTTCACATTGCAAAATGCCAAACTCCTGAGCCAAGCCTGCAGGGATGGGGACCTCTTGCTCCCCCACAATAAAGAAATCTCCTGTTTGGCCAACAGAAAGCCCAGAGCCGCCAATTTCCTGACCCTTCAAGGGAAGTTGACCACGTAGCCCAGCAGTGCAATCTCAGGGGTGGGAACCAATTGCATGGACAGTATGTCCCCCAGTGTGGAGTGAAACAAGGGACCAGTACTGAATTATCTTGGGGCAGGTCCAGGCAAGGTGAGAAAAGTCAGCAAACGGAGCCAAGCACTTCCGGCAATGGTGGGGTCTGCTGTGATCTATTCCATGAGAACGGTCAGGAGTGCGATACATCCTCCAGAGAAATTTAAAATGAAGCAGTTTATGCCTGCTGTTCAATGAGACTTCCTTGGTAACTTTGCAGCATTGCTCCCATTGGTCGTCAGTGATGGGTCTACCCAGGTCCACCTCCCAAGCTGCACGCACCTTGGCGTCAGATACAGGTCTGATCATCCCACATGCTTATACAGCTTAGAGACCAAATGTGCACCAGTAGGGCTCTGCAGCACCAGAGTCAGTGGCAGGGCTGGTTCAGGAGCCAAGGGGAAGAAGGGAATGCGGCCCGAAGCATGGAGTGTATCCGTGTCATGACAAAGGTGTCCATGAAGGAGCGTTCTGTGAAACGGGCCTCCTCCACTACAGAGAAGGCGTGACCCTCTGGGAAAAGGTCACCCATGGTGTGGATGTGAAATTTCTCCAGTGTACGCTGAACCAAAACCTCCCCCGTAATTGGAACCATGAAGGATTAGGTAGGGGCAGCTCCGGAGAATAGAGCAGTTCCAATCCCAGCACTTTGCGCAATCTGTCCCACGCCCAACATGCGGTGGAAACCGTCTGGACATCTTGGGGGTCACAAGGGATCCCTGTAGGCAGGATAGTGGAGAGGTGTCCCGGGAGTACCAGGTCCGCCTCCGGTTTTAAATATGGGACGCGGGCATCAAGGTGAAACAAGACATGCGCATAGCAGCATTGCGCTATGAGATAATATAACTAAAAATCTGGGACCCCAAATCCCCCCCGCTCGTACGGCAGAGTCAAGATCTGCCAGCGAACCTGAGGTGTCGTATCACCCCAAACAAGGCGCAATAATAATGTACGCAGTTGCGAAAAGAAGATTTTTGTAAGAGGGATGGGGACATTATTGAAAAGATACAGAAATCTGGGGAGGACCACCATTTTAATGATGGCCACTCTCCCAGCCATTGACAACGGCAGTTGTAACCATTTCGTGATCTGCGATTCCAGGGAGTCGATTGCCCTGCCATAATTGAGCCTGATCATAGTGGTGGTGCAAAGGTGGACATAAACACCCAAATATTTCACTGCGTCGTTGCACCCCTCAAGTGGGAGCTCGCAAGTCCAAGCAGTCGAGCTGGATGTTAGCGGAAAAATACCTGACTTAAGCCAGTTGATACTGAGCTCAGAAAACCTGCTGAATCGGATAATTTCCAAGATCAAAGGTTCCAAGTTGAGATGGGGCATCCTGATATATAAAATAGGGTACACAGACAAAATATCGAGTTTTAAATATCGATATACCAAAATATCGAAGTTTAAATATCGATATACACAAATATCGAAGGTAAGTAATATCGACAGTCTAAATATCGATATTGGTATGATATCAGTAATATCGAAGTTGTAAATATCGATGTTAACAATATCGAAATTTATAACTTTGATGTTACTAATATCAATTTTTAAATAAATTTAGTGTATATTATATTGTATTTATTATGTTTTATTATTTATTTTTAATGTAATTTAATTAAATATTGTCTTTTACTACTGTAGCGGGTTGTGGGTTTATAGGGGAATAGGGTGGGAAGTAATTTAATTATGTTAAATTAATTATTAATTAGTAGGAATTATTAATTAATTAATTGAGAATTAATTTTTAATTATTTTTAATTAATTGATTAATTGATAAATATGTTCTGTAGTGGGTTATGGGTTTATAGGGGAATGGGGTGGGAAGTAATTTAATAATAATTAATTAATTGATCTATGTTTGTACATATTTTAATTAATAATTAATTGGTACTTAATTTCTATTAATTAGTTAATTAATTATTATAAATTTTTACATATTTATAATTATTAATTAGTTGGTAATTAATTATTCTTAATTATTTTATTACATTAATTATAGTAATTTTTTATATATAATTTATTGTTATTCTTAATTAATTAATTGAGCAAAATAATATTAATTATTAAATTAAATTAATTACAGCAAATGTGCTAATATATTTACTTTATTGCTATTGTTAATTAATAATTAATTGGTAATTAAATAATATTAATTAATTTTGGGTACAGGGGTATTTTTAGGGTTCAGGGTCAGTTTTCAGTTCATGGGTACAGGGGTATTTTTAGGGTTCAGGGTCAGTTTTCAGTTCATGGGTAAAGGGGTATTTTTAGGGTTCAGGGTCAGTTTTCAGTTTTTGGGTAAAGGGGTATTTTTAGGGTTCAGGGTCAGTTTTCAGTTCATGGGTAAAGGGGTATTTTTAGGGTTCAGGGTCAGTTTTCAGTTTTTGGGTAAAGGGGTATTTTTGGGTTTAGGGTCAGTTTTCAGTTTTAGGGTAAAGGGGTATTTTTAGGGTTCAGGGTCAGTTTTCAGTTTTTGGGTAAAGGGGTATTTTTAGGGTTTAGGGTCAGTTTTCAGTTTTTGGGTAAAGGGGTATTTTTAGGGTTCAGGGTCAGTTTTCAGTTTTTGGGTAAAGGGGTATTTTTAGGGTTTAGGGTCAGTTTTGGGTTTTTGGGGTACAGGGATATTTTTAGGGTTGAGGGTCAGTTTTGGGTTTTTGGGTAAAGGGGTATTTTTAGGGTTCAGGGTCAGTTTTGGGTTTTTGGGGTACAGTCGTACAGGGTAAAAATAAAATAAATTTAAATTAAATCAATTAAATGAAATTAAAAAATATAAAATTACATTAAATTATTAAGTTTTTAATTTATTTTAAATGTATATGTATTAGTTTTAATTTTTTAATTATGTTTTAATATTTTTATTTAATATTTGTAACATTAGATGTATTTTATAATTATTTTTACATTATTATTAATACATTTAAAAAAACGATATTTGTAATTTCGATATTTTTGTACTACGATATTATTTGTTCGATATTTTTGTACTTACCTTGTTAGGGATAGGATTCCGATATTTTTGACTTCGATATTTTTGTTCCGATATTTTTGTATTTCGATATTTTTGATTTCGATATTTTGTCAGACATTCATAAAATAGGGTTGTCCGCATTGAGCAAGACCAAGAGGGGGCCAGTGCGAAACTGGAGGCCACGGTGCTGATGTAGTTCCTGAAAATGGTGCACTAGAGGGTTCATGGCCAGAATGAAAAGGAGTGGGGACAAGGGACAACCCTGTCTCGTACCGCGTGATAGCAGAAAAGGGTCAGATATGGTGCCATTCAAACGCAATCTAGCAGTAGGTTTGGTGTAGAGAAGCGCCACCGTAGAAACAAAGCATTCCGGCATACCCATGCATCGCATGACCGACAGGAAGAAGGGGCACTCAAGGGAATCAAAAACTTTTTCAGCATTCAGGGAGGACAGAGGCAGCGGGAGTAGCGGGGTCGATTCTGTGCAATACAGTGAACAGGGTCCGCAAGTTGAGTGAAGTGGACCTATGCGGTACAAAGCCAGATTGAGACAGCGAAATAATGGACTCCATTAACAGTGCTAAACAAATGGATTTTACTTTAGCCAGAATTTTATAGTCAAGATTCAATAATGATAGCGGCCTATAGGAGCCACACAGTTTAGGGTCTTTGCCAAGCTTGGGCACGAGAATGATGACTGCCTCTCTAAAAGTTGGAGGGAGGGCGCCCACCTCCAGCGCCTCCATGTACACCTCCACCAGCCGTGGGACCAAGATGTCTTTATAGGCTTTATAAATATCAGCAGAAAGCCCATCAAGGCCAGGTGCCAAGGAGCCCCGTGACGCGTCAATGGCCTCTAGGATGCTGTCTTGGGGGATGGGAACAGACAGACAGTCCTGCATATATCGTTCTAAATAGACCAGCGAGAATTCACCCAAATGTTCACCCTGCTCAGGCAAACTCCTGGTAACTCTGGTAGTACACAGCGATTTATAATATGAAAGGAAATGGTCACAGATGTCCGGGGTAGAGCGCAGCAGATTGTCTTCCGGACAAGTAATTTCCGTGATATAGGCAAAGTCCCGCGGGGGGCGCAGAGTGTGTGCCAATAATTTACCCGGCCTCTCGCCCTCACCATACCGCCTAGCAACGTGTCGCTTATTAAGGAACAGTAGCTCCCACTCTGCCGCCTCTCGAAAGTCAAGCAACAAAGCCAGCGTCTTAGCCTCCACATTACTGGAGGTCGTGACCAATAATTCTCGGTCCAGGGCAGCTATATCCGTTTAGATGCGATTCAGAGTAGAACGGAGATCTCGTAGGACTCCGGAATGTTTCCCAATACAAACTCCTCTTATATATGCCTTGAACCCCTCCCAAAAACCACCCAAGTATCAACCGACCCAGTATTAATGTCAAAGTAATCCTCAATCGCCTAACGAACCTCCTCGTTAAAAACCTGGTCAAGAAGAGTGCTTGCCAGAAAGCGCCATCGTCTTTCGTTGCCCCCCGGTATAGGAATGTTCAATTGAAGCACCACCGGAGAATGATCTGATAGCGTACGGGGAAGTGTGAGTAAACCACCCAGCCAGCCAGCAATTCCCGGTGAGGTAAGCCATTAATCTATCCTGGTCCACGTGTTATGAAACCCCGAACAGTGCGTGAAGCCCGGAAGATGCGGGTGGAGTGTACGTTCGACATCTATCAAAGAAAAGTGAGTGCATATGTCTTTGAGGGCCTGACGGGAACAAGGCTTTGTGTCAGGGGTCGTGGAAGTGCTGTCACTGGATGGATCCAATAGCAAATTAATATCCCCCAAAGTATCAGTAGCCCGAGGTCAAGTGACAGAAGACGAACCTGGAGCTCATGAAAGAAAGTTGGGGAGTCTACAATAGGGCCATAAATCCCGACCAAGGAAATCCTTTGTCCCATCAGAGAACCAGTGTCAATAAGGATTCTACCCTCAGCATCAATCCAAGTGTTGTGAAGCGAGAAGGGGACACATTTGTGAAGGAAAATTGCACCACCCCTGTCATATCGACTGTAATTGGAAAAAAATCCATGGGAACCCCAACTCATCGCGACAGGAGTGGAGTCCGAGTTGGACAGTTGTGTCTCCTGCATGAACACAATATCAATGTGATGCCTGACAATATAGTTGACAACTTGCCTATGCTTTCTGGTATTATTTAATCCTCTAACATTCCATGACATCAAAGAGAGCCTGGAAGGACCGGACTGTTGTCCTAGCTTGACCATTGGAACATCATTACCTCATACGCACCGCAACGCATGTCACATCTGCACCGCACACTAGCAACTTCAATATCAATACTGCAACTATCATTAAAACTGCGCAAATAACTCCCACTCACCCACCACCCAGGCTCCTGCTAATGCCAAAGAGCCAGATCCCTTGTGTACTAGCCAAAAGATGGCATAATGAAATCAGCGTCATAACAGTAGGATACCAAAACGTACATCGTAAAGAGAACATATTATACAAAAATATCCTGGTATTCACCACAGGGCGTGGCAACGCCACACCGACCGGGCAACAATCATTACAATATTGTCATGAAGAGGAGCAAAATGTGTATAGAAATGAAACATTGCAGAACACAATGGTAAATGTAACAATCAGTCAACCAGTCCGGGGTTGGGAGAAGAGTTATACGCTTTCCTGTGAGCCGACCAGAGAGGAGGAAATGGAGTGTGGCAATCAGTGTTTCCAGATCGATTCTTCCTGTATGTCTGGCAAAATTCCTGTGCCTCCTTCCGCATATCAAATATGCGAGTTTTACCATCTACATCCACCCTCAACCTCGCAGGAAACAGCATGCCGTATTTGAGCCCCAAATTCTTCAAGGCTGCCTTAACTGCCTGGTATTTATGCCTCGCCTCCTGAACCATGATGGTAAAGTCAGGGAAGAAAGCCAATTTTCTCCCCTGCCACTGGAAGTCGCCTCTGTCTCTGGTCGATCGGAGGGCGGCATCTCTGAAGTTCATGAGCCTGGCAATGATGGGTCTCAGGGGACGGCCCGGCCGAGGACGGGGTCCCAGCGATCAATGAGCTCGCTCAACAACACACTCAACAACAAAGCCTTGTGTGAATGTATCCCTACCGAACAGCTCCACCAGCAGTTGCTCCACAAAGGTGTCCATACACCCAGTGGCGGTCGTCTCCGGAAGGCAGAGGATCCAGATATTGTTCCGGCAGCTGCGGGCCTCTAAATATTTATTCTTGATGGCTACATCCTTGAGGATCTTCTCCATCCTGTCCAGTTGTTTCAAGGAGGTCGATGCACCGTCTTCGATGTCCGAGATTCTTGACTCAAAGAGGTCCAGCCGCCGATCGTGTGCTTGAACCCAAGAGCCCATATCTGCCAATTTCTCGTCCAGATTATTGGTACTTTTTCACAAAACATAATTAAATTTTTCCTTCCACATGCAAATTATTCCTGCAATGCGAGCGGTCGTTTGCAGACAGAGCCCCAATGACAGCTCGCTCAGTCTGATATTTGAGACATATCGCATAAATTTACTTTGAAAATATAATCAGATTTCACCTGCCGCCATTGACAGCATGGTATTGGAGAGCACTATTTTGGACGGCTTTCTTACCAAATTGATTTTACATACGTGGCACACCATTAAAGGACACATCGTGTAAATTTACTTTGAAAATATAATCGGATTTCACCCGCCACCATTGACAGCGTGGACACATCGCGTAAATTTACTTTTAAAATATAATTAGATTTCACCCGCCGCCATTGACAGCGTGGTATTGGAGAGCACGATTTTGGACGGCTTTCTTACCAAATTGATTTTACATACGTGGCACACCATTAAAGGGTGTCCACCCACAGTACAGGGGTTACATGTTCTCTATGTAACTAAGTGCCCCCCCACCACCCTACCCATCCTGATGAAGAAACCAGTCATGAGGATACCAATTGCCCTTCTTATCCTTGGGTCGAAACGTCGACAACAATTTCCCCCCATTTCGAGCCTGCATCTTTCTCTGCCCCTGTCCCCTCTCTCTCCATAAATAAGAACACGATTGAAATTCCCCACCGTGATACAGCAAGAAAGAATAAAATTTTTTGCAAATGAGACTCTCAGGGCAGGCTCTTTAAAATCTCTCTAAGGATTTTTTAACCTTAGACCCACAAAAAACCAGAACGCAATTTTCCAGACCTTCTCGGTCTTTCTCTATCTCACACGAGCACTTAACTTTCACTCTATCCTGTGCACGTTACTTGATGGTAACCCCTTTTGCTTCTTTAAATTGTATATTTGTATATTGAACTATGATGAGGACTTTTTGTGAAAAATAAATAGTGGAGTCCTTTCCTCTACTTTTAAGACATTCCGAAACCTATTGTGTGGTCTGTTGGACATTTGTTTTTGGGCTATTGTTTTCTCCTAAAAAAAGTTCTTGCATTGCAGGATTAATTCGCATGTGGAAGGAAAAATTCAATTATGTTTTGTTAAAAAGTACCAATAATCGTATTCAGAATTAACGTCTAGGACCACTTTTTCTGTAACACTTGATACCCAGGTCCTAGGACTTTCATTGGGTCACCCCGTATATGATAACAACTTCTTGTCCAGGGCATCGAATCGACCATCCAGCGCCTTAAAACCGGCTCTCATCTCGGCCAGCATGGCCTTCGCGAGAGCGGCAAGGTCCGCAGTGTCATTGGGCCACAGGCTCCACCAGACAACCCGGGAGGGGCATCTGATGTGGGACTAGCAGCCTTGTCAAATTGTAGCATGCGCTGTTTCGGGTCTTTTTTCCCCATAGTTCTAGAGGAGGAAGGGGCTTTGTGGCCAGTTGGATCTCAGTCCAATGAGACACCAGAGGATAGAGCAGGAACAGCCGGACATGTGGATGACTCCCGGCAGAGCGCCAAACACTAGGATTACTGTGGACCTGACGGCGCAATGAGGAGGAGGAGGCAGAACTGGCAGTGTATGGAGGGGAGCCCGAAGTCCAGGTCAGGATGGGGGTGAAGACACACAGGCACCTTACGGGATGCAGGCAGAACGTCAAAAATACCTCAGGCCGGCGCAGCCGCACGGCAATTACAGTCAGCAAACGGCAGGGAGGAGCAGAGCCAGCAGGCAACACAGGCCTCAGGGAGCAGGGAGGCGATCAGGCAGCAAAGCAGCACCAGGATAAACAACCCTTTCTGGCCTCACAAGCCCCAAGACAGTCAATGCAACAGTAGGGAAAGTCTTGGATTGCAGAGGGGGCACATTTACTTTTCCCACTCCGAAAAATTCTGAATGACGGAGGAACCGCTGGAATTGTTCCTTTAGACATTAGCGTGGCCTTCGGCACAGTCAATCATCATCTACTAATTTCAAGACCCAGAGAGGTAGGAGTGACAGGAACAGCATTTAGGTGGCTGGAGTCCTTCTTGGATGATAGATCATTTCAAGTCTATGAGGATAACTTGATCTCTGAAATGATGCCTTTGAGATATGGGGTTCCTCAGGGCTCTTCTCTAAGCCCCACGATTTTTAATGTTTATATGAGCCCCTTGGCTGAAATCGTGAAACCCTTTGGTATTCATATTGTCACTTATGGCGACGACACTCAGCTGATTGTCTCCCTAAACCAATCCAATAAAGCAGAAACCAATCTGGCAGGTTGTCTTTAAAGGGTGTCCTCCTGGATGGAAAGCTCATATCTGAGACTCAGAGGGGGAAAAACTGAGCTGATGTTCTTGGGTAAACCTTTCCCCCCTGGATACCACCTCACTCTGGCCTAGGTGCTTGGGCTTAATGCCTCACCCTTGAGATCAGATCAAAAGTCTTGGGGTTTGGCTTGATCGGAATGTGAACTTCAAGGAGCAAGCTTGAAAGGTGGCAGGTACCTGCTATTGGGAATTTGAAAATGATTAGAAAAATACTTCCCCTGCTCCCCTTCAATGCTAAGAGATTTCAGGTTCAAGCGCTGATTCTCTTGCGACTTGATTATGCCAATGTTCTCTACCTAGGAGCCCCGCACTCAACGATGAAGAAATTGCAGACGGTACAAAACTGTGCAGCACGCCTCCTCAAGCAGGCCCCCAATCGGGAATCTGCAAGACGGTTTATTGTTACCGTCCACTGGCTTCCAGTTGAGGAAAGAGTCCAGGTCTCAGGGAGCAGGGAGGCGATCAGGCAGCAAAGCAGCACCAGGATAAACAACCCTTTCTGGGGAGGTCAAGGCAAGCAGTGTAGAATGGCCACAAAAGGATATCACAGGCCCCCAGGCAGCTGGCAGCCACAAGCACCAAATGCCCGGCGGTGGAAAGGGGAGCGAAAACGTGGTCTCTGGTGAGCGGCACTCCCAGGGTAGGCCGCCACACTTCCGGGCCACTACTTATCAAGGGGGGGTCAGGGTGGAGGTCGGAGCACCCAACAAGGCCCTGCGCCACTCCACCTCCAAGTCTGGGCACTGGGTCCTCCCCGCAAACCCAATTCGCCTCCCGCTACCACCACTACACGAGGTCGCGACTTAGCCCGCCCACAATGACGGAGGTCCCGGGGATGCCCCGTAATCTGCGGGTCCCAAATCAAGGCGTAGCAGGAGGTGTGGGGTAGAGCCCACAGAATGGAGTGTGGCGGGAGCACAGAGTAGCCCCAGACACCTGCCAGCGCCCAGCTCACCACACCCGTAGACGTCCTCTCCCCCGCCGGGGAAGTCCAGAGGGCCGCGCCAGGTCTCCGCACCGGCCCGTCCTGCACCGGCCTCGGGCAACACTGCAGCTGGTTAAGGGCATCAGAGTGTCCCCCTCATCGTCCGGGACCGGCAGGATGCCATCCGCAAGAATAACAAAACTCCTACATCGAGCTAAGATGGGATTAGCTGACCCAGCCGGTGAAGCTTCATTCAAAGGCGGCCATCGCGGTCGCCTCAGTGGCCACGCCCCTGAATAAAATATATTTAATCATTTTGGGGGGGAATTAAACAATAATGATTATTTTCAAGAATGTAAAACACATATATATTAGCATATTTCTTAGTATACATGAATCTCATGTAAAAACGTTATTAAATTGATATGTTTTATGTATATTATAATTTAAAACTTTCTTAAATGTAATAATATAAAAAATAAATATAAATAAATATATACATATATCTGATAAAAATGTACAATTTGATAAAAATAAATAAAATATTTATAGCACTTGTAATTAATAATATTATATTTATAAATAATCAAAAACACGTAATATAAATTCAAACAATATAAACTAAACTACAAAAACTTTTAATTAATATATGTACTATTCCCACAGCAACTTATAAAAAGTAGACATTGGGCCTTATTTCGAAGTCGGTCAGAAAGCCCCTGATCGTTGGTTGGAGGCTTTCTAACCAGCATGGAAGGTTTACATCCCGACTGCTGTATTACAATGTTAGTGGTCGGAGTGTAAACCGGACAGGGAAACCAACTGACTTCCAACGGGCTCAAGGAACCCGTCAGCCACTCGAAAATCGCTCATGAGCCCTTAAGGACGGCATTTCCGCCATCGGGTTTATGATGTCAGTTTCCGACAGCTTTACCATGTTGGCCTTTCTGACATAGAAAGGCTGTCTGAGAGCTACTTTGGAGGCCCCTAGCAGGCCCCTTTCTCCCCTAGCCCTTTGGGTGCTTGTGCTGTGGGCAGTGTCAGACCACTCCACAAGCATCCATTGTAAAATTGAAATTGGCAACTGCACCATGTGTGGTCACATCCGAATTACGGTGTCGGGACCGCCGACTGGAGGTTGGTGGGTTCCGCATGTGTGGCAATGTCAGTTGGAGATAACTCCGACCGACATCGTAATAAGACCAAAAGAGTTGAACTAAGGAGTTGTAAAAATCACAAGCCCCACGACAGTCAATGCAACAGTAGGGAAAGTCTTGGATTGCAGAGGGGGCACATTTACTTTTCCCACTCCGAAAAATTCTGAATGACGGAGGAACCGCTGGAATTGTTCCTTTAGACATTAGCGTGGCCTTCGGCACAGTCAATCATCATCTACTAATTTCAAGACCCAGAGAGGTAGGAGTGACAGGAACAGCATTTAGGTGGCTGGAGTCCTTCTTGGATGATAGATCATTTCAAGTCTATGAGGATAACTTGATCTCTGAAATGATGCCTTTGAGATATGGGGTTCCTCAGGGCTCTTCTCTAAGCCCCACAATTTTTAATGTTTATATGAGCCCCTTGGCTGAAATCGTGAAACCCTTTGGTATTCATATTGTCACTTATGGCGACGACACTCAGCTGATTGTCTCCCTAAACCAATCCAATAAAGCAGAAACCAATCTGGCAGGTTGTCTTTAAAGGGTGTCCTCCTGGATGGAAAGCTCATATCTGAGACTCAGTGGGGCAAAAACTGAGCTGATGTTCTTGGGTAAACCTTTCCCCCCTGGATACCACCTCACTCTGGCCTAGGTGCTTGGGCTTAATGCCTCACCCTTGAGATCAGATCAAAAGTCTTGGGGTTTGGCTTGATCGGAATGTGAACTTCAAGGAGCAAGCTTGAAAGGTGGCAGGTACCTGCTATTGGGATTTTGAAAATGATTAGAAAAATACTTCCCCTGCTCCCCTTCAATGCTAAGAGATTTCAGGTTCAAGCGCTGATTCTCTTGCGACTTGATTATGCCAATGTTCTCAACCTAGGAGCCCCGCACTCAACGATGAAGAAATTGCAGACGGTACAAAACTGTGCAGCACGCCTCCTCAAGCAGGCCCCCAATCGGGAATCTGCAAGACGGTTTATTGTTAGCGTCCACTGGCTTCCAGTTGAGGAAAGAGCCCAGTTTAAAGCATCGTGTATCGTCCATAAGATCCTGTTTTCCAAGGCTCCACCAGTTCTCCAGTCCATTATCACGTCTTATCAATAGACCAATAAATTCTTGTGCTCTAGAAATAAGCACCTGGCAGTTATGCCCAGGATAAAAAGGTCCTGGAGTGGGGGACGCTTGTTTTCCTACAATGCAGCAAAATTGTGGAACCTGATACACTCATGAAATGTAACAAGACATTCATTATATAATTAACTTGATACATTTTACATTTAATAATTATAATCAATTTAAACATTACCTTTAACCTAATTAAAAAATAAATTTGCTTCCACCCATATTCCTTAACAAAACCTCAACCCACACATAAAATGTTAGTTAAAAAATGTAATTACACAATTAACACAATTAATTGTAAGTTCAATATTTATTATTAAATTAAAATATAAATATTAATTACTTTGAATTAATTTACTTCCCAACGTATACCCCTATAAACCCCACAACCCGTACCTAATATTTTAAATAAATATTTACACAATCAATTAAAATAGTTAATACAAAATAAATTACTTCCCATCCTCTCTCCCTATCAACTCCACAACCCACACATACAATGTGGATACAATTATTTAGACTATTAACATAATTATTATGAATGTATTACTTATTATGAATTAACAAGAAAATATTACTTAATTCATATTGAATTACTTTCCACCCTATACCCCTATAAAAATGACAACCCACACATAGCCTTTAAATTAAAAAAACATTATTTCACTATCAACATCATTAATTAGTAATTAAGTAAATAATAAGAATAAAAAAATAATCATTAATTTATTATAATTAAATTAGTTCCTACCCTGTGTCCTGAAAAATCCACACCCGCTACAGTACTAAACATAACCAAAATTACTTTCATTTAATTTAATAACTCCTAACATAGTTACAGTCTGCAGCTCAAATACTAACTTGCAGCAATCAATTTAATGTATGTAGTTTAGACAGTACAAGTGTATCAAAACATGCTCAATTCAGCTCGTAGTCAGTAAAGCTGTTCGTGATAGGGACTTTGGAGTTGCCTTGATATTGCATATTTCTTTGCATGTGTAATGTAATTGACCTTTTTCTTAACTGGGAAGGATAGCTAAGCAAGACGTGCAATCATGCACAAAAGTTTTTTTTTGCTGACTTAAAACAGTTTCAAGCTACTCATGAGTAACAGATATATCTTTGGCCATATCTTACTGGGTTTTACTGGCTCAGAGCTGGGTGTTTGTTTTTAAGCACCTATCAAAGAAGTAATGGAGGCCCCCGAAGCCCCTGCCATGCTGTGGGAGGGGGGGGGCCCTTCCACCTCCCAAAGCCATGCCATTGAATGCTTTGCAGAATGTGTGCATTCACATGGGCTAAGAAATAGGTAAATGCTTAAGAAAGTCACTCTGCTTCCCTGAGCGGGCCACCTGCAGCATAGGGGAGCCCCAGAGCTTCAGGTAACCCCTTTGAGCCCAATGACTATCTGTGCGTTCTGGGAGACGACAAGCTCCTCATCACATTTTGAAAGGGGGCACCATCACTTTGTGTTATGCCACTGGCACATGTAGAGTGTAAAGTAAATTCTTAGAAAACAAATATTTCTCCAAGTTGCAGATTGACTTTTAACCAGTACTGCTCAGAAACAGTGAGCAGGGTATTCCAGTTCCTGTATCTGAGCCGTGCTGTTTAAAATAATGCACAATCTCAGACATTTATCATGTGAAAAGAATTCAATTTGCACACTGCAGGCTCATGGTATTGTGGAAAAAGGTAGGGCCGATGACCTTTTTCAGAGTTGCCCGGCGTTAACCGCCTCTATACCCACTCAAGTTACCAAACAAAGAGGCAGGCGCTGGAGACTGGAAGGCAGGAAACAGAAGTTTTATTCCGACGGAGCAGAACACATCAAATCAGACAACAGGGTATCTTCTCGAGGTGCTCTAACCGCATCTCTGAGGCCTGGCCTCTTATACACAAGTTTATTGCTTTATTGCGTAAAACACATCTCTGTCAATACTTTGATGTACGGGAAGACATCCTCGGAATCCCCGCTTCAGGCCCGTTCCCACACACATTTACAGTTGAAGTCCCCACCCCAGCCACAACAGGTGATGATTATCGCGCAGCTGGACATTCCGCCGATTCACGGAATGTATGTGGTTGATCGGATCTCATAGGGTGGGGGCTTTGATCAACTCGTGGATCCTTTGATGGGGGAAGCTTCCTACTGTATAGGGGGCAATAAACAGTATCCGCAGGGCCAGGTGGCGGCCTGGGAACGAGTAAGACAAACGGGCACACAGGAAAGGGGGTTTTATCAAAGGACCCGGGATCATGAAAGGAATGAAGGGAGGTGTCGCGCTGGGAACAGGATGGGGTTCCGAGGCAGAGCTGCGCTGAAGAGGGGTTTATGACCCAAGGCATGTGAGAGCGGGGGCTGTCAGCGTGCGGGGGATGCTTGCGAGGTCAGGAGAGAGAGAGAGAGAGACGCGCTGGCTATCGGCGATGGGCAGAGAGGCCATGGTACTCAAAATGGCTGCCGCTTACGCGCACGAATGGGCTCGAAAAGGGGGCAAGATGGCGCCGATAATGTTGACACTGCAGTCTAGGTTTTAACAGTATCAAGGGATTGGTTCTGCACTGGGCCAGCACAGGTCATCATGATATGGCCCCATCTAACCTTTGAAGTTGTGAAAGCAAATGCGGGCAGAGGAAGAAAGAAATTCAGCGACTCTGGCCCTCATTATGAGTTTAGTGGTCCAATGGAACGCTGATCTCGTGGTGGCGGTCCGCCTACCGCATTGAGACTGTGGCAGTTGGACCAACACAGGACTGCTGCTGTCGCCAGGGCTCCACGATCTCTGGCAGTGGTGCAGCAGTCTGAGGCCCTGAATATGCTGTTGGTGCTGCAGTGGCACCGCCGATGCATAGTAGGAGTTTCCCCACTGCCTCACTTTTAGCCCCTTCCATGCTGATGACGAACCCCAGCCGTCATGCACTACGGAGCTCGTGTGCTGATGACGGCTGGGGTTCGTCACGGCCCGCCCCTGTTCGTGTTGTTTACAGCACACCAGGTGAATCGCGGCCGCATGGAAGGGGTTAATGGCGGTGCGACTGCCATGAAAAGTGTGGTGGCGAGGGAACAAAAGGGGCCCTACAGGGCCTGCAAGAACTGCCTTTGACTCACCCATTGTGGTGCCTTTTTCAAAGGCACTGCAGAGTGACCACCAAAGAACCGACTGCCAGAGTAAAAATAAGTCGTACTATGGTTGGTGGACTTTAATGGCTTTGGCTGTTTCGGAGCAGGACAGCAGCCTGGCAGCTCTGCTCCAAGACCGCCAAAGTTATAATAAGGCCCTCTGTAAGTTCTGCCATAGACAATAATTGAGAACTACCCAAACCTTTGCTTGCATAATAAAAACGGTGCACATCCCTGAATTTCTATTAACAAACAGATACAAATCACTGTTTATCACACTGTTGGCACTTGTACCATGAGCACATTACCAATCATCTCTTAGCACTCATGCCTTCGATTCAGACCAAGATATCCCTGTGGAAGCAATGAAGGACTAGTGAGCTTCGTAAATGCTCCGATCAAAGGCACACTATGAGTTTCTTATGGATAACTTTCTTTTGATATTGCCTTTTCTGATTTCTAGACTATCTGAGTTCCAGAAAAATATGCGCTAAGTAACTCTTTTTGGCTTAAAATTGCTTTCTTGCAGCCTATTTAATTTTATGCTTCCACATCTTTGAACATCGTTATCACCGACACTATAGTCTATATAGTGGCTATGAAATACACTTGAACATCTTTCCCTGACGTGTTAATGGTTCTGCTGCAGTATCAATTAATCTGTGATATAGAGTGAGAATAAATATTTAAGCAGATATTAACCACTAATTGAATGTGTCCTGTATTACTTCAGGAACATCTAATTTCTTTAGACAGCTTAAATAAAATTGTCTACCTGCATGTTCTAACTATTCAGCAAATTCCAGTTTATCCATGACAGGTTCCCCACATGAATCTGGGATGAAAGAATCTTTTTTGTGACACTTTAAATCTCTTACATTTTCTTGCACCTATCGGTCCGATTCTCACCACCCATAAACTCAGTTCAACATTATTTATGTACTAATCTGAATAAACACAATTCTTTTCAATAAAAATGTCACTTTCCTTTAATTGATACTCACTGCAAGAGCAATTAAGTTACTGGTCCTCTTCATCCATTTTATGGACTCGAATTCATCAGCGGGGGCAAACACCAAATTCTGAAATGTTGGGCATTTTAAATTACTTGCTCTAGATATATGTCTTTCATTATGGTCACCTGCGTCGTAAGTCTACTGAGTAGACAGGCATGAGAGTGAAACGCTTATTTCAAATCTAAGGCAGAGGAATACCTTTACAGTTTATGCGCTAAAATGCTTATTTGTTTAAAAGTGTGAACAATGAAGTCCTCGTGTTTTAAGCCAGAACCTGAAGGCAGAAAATAGTTTTCCTGTGGTAGGGACACGGTTCAACTCAAAAATGACCACCCCAGCAGACAATAATGTGCTGCTGCGTAGCTTAATAAGAAAGAACGGTTTCATGTTCATGTTGCCGGTGGTTTATCACACATGAATAAAACATTGACCATATAAAAATGACAACGCCAATGATGTAGCATAAAATGTACTTTTCATTTGTAGCAGTGCTTCATAATCAGGAGTAGGTTGCACCCGCATATATTCCTTCGTTATACTAACATGAGATAGTAGGACGTGAACTGTAATAACATGAATTGTGGTGTATTAGAGACATTTCAATGTAACCGTGAAGGGATTAATGCTGAAACCACATGTGATTAGTAGAAAACATTAATGAGTAGCATACGTATATGCAGCTGAAAATTATTTGCGTATTTGATGTGCTTATGTATTGTATCAATTTAGAAGTGTTCAGTAAAGAGAGGTCATTTTGTATGTAATTTCATATTGCGTGTGTGCCATTTTCTTATGTTGGCCAATTTCGGTAGACCTGAAATGCATTTTCCCTGGAAGCTCTCCCATTAGATTCAATAGTTGGATTTCTTGTGCATCTTGGATTTGTTCTTTCTCACATTTCTGTTGCAGGTGAAGAAATCATCCTTGATAGATAAAATAATGTCCTTGTTTTAGGAGGTAGGCTTAGGGAGAATAGGTTACATTGCCTATTGATACTTATTGTCAAGAACTATTGTACTTTCTCATCAGAGAAAGCCTGGGAATCAAGGACATTTCGACAAGCTTGGGAGCATCGCTGCCTGGTGGAAAGTTACCTATGAGATGGTCGCCTGGCTGGATGCCTTGATTCGCAAAGGACCTTGGGACACTACCTGTGGTATTGATGTATTGTATCTGGGGAAAGTGTCCAGGGACTTCTGCCTTGCCTTTAGAGAGAGAGCATCTTAGAACAAGCTCTGTAGCTTTATGCTATGTGACCCAACTAAAGTGGTGAGACTTCTTAGGAAGGCCTCGCATGCTGACACCTTACCTGATACTGCCCTGGGAAATGCTATGTAGAGATGTTTCGTTAGTACTACAGTAGGGACAGATTAATGCTTTACACCCACCAACTTCCGATAAAGGGGAGTCTGGATGTCGGCTCTGTTATCTTGTGTATCCTGATTCTCAAACTACTAATTTTGTGCATGATGCACTGACTTAACTTTATCCATAGACTTGGCTTTGTACTAGTTCTAAAGTAATTCTACACCATAACCTTGAGGCGCATGTATGTCTAGTTATTCTTGGCTTTGTAATAAATCAACTAATCTCATTTGGGACTTTCTGCTTCTTCAATCATAGTAAATTGGAACTGAAATGACTGACCTGCTAACGATTCCCCCCCCCCCCCCCCCCCCCTCTTTCATGCTGAAAAAAAAAACATTGACTCGAGGTTCAAGAGCTGATCTAGAACATGGAACCTGGCTTCTTCACCAGCTTGAAGGCACTCCTGTTATTATAGGTGTCTGTGGCTACAGGGAGATATTAAGGATTTTGGGTGCCCTGGGCAAAATGGTTTTTGGGAGCCCCTGCTCAGAACAGTTTTATATTTATGATCCAGTTTCTGCTCTTTCATACCCTCTTTGGCCAGGTCGTTAACTGTGCACAGGCACACTTGTCCAGATTCTATATGTCTTCACATCTAAATATTCAAGGGTAGTGATAGCAGTTCACTAATTTCACTGCAAACATTCTCTGTGACACATTCCTATTTCTCATATGTGAGGGCCTGTTTTGATCTATAACAAAACTTTTATTTATGGATGTTGCATGAAACAGAAACACATTTTCTCTTAAAAATGTCTGTAGTAGACTCACACACATCACTCATATTAAAATTAAATTAAAGGAAAACGGTATTTAAAAGGATCTGTTTAAGAATTATTCAGTCATTAGGTCAAGGCTCGCTCCAGAACAAAGCTAGCTCTGCCAGGAGACCCTGACAGGCTGCAAATCTGGGCCAGAGCCCGCTTTGCCTATGCCTTAAAATGTCTCTGTGTTACTATACTAAAATAACTTTGAATTAGTGAACAGAGTAGACCCATGTGCACAATTTTGTATGCAATGTAGTAGGGAATGGATCTAGATTTACTAATTTTTCATGCAACATAGCACAGCGATCAAATCCACTGCACTGCATTGCACAAAGTGGAAATATATTGTGCAGTGCTATGTCTGCCAAGTTTAGCCTGTAACAGGTGTCATTCCCAATAAATAAGACTGCCTTTTGTGATGAACAGCCTTGCACCAAGTTTCAGAGGTGACTGTGCTCTGGCCACAAAAAGTTATCTGCTGAAAGCCTACCTTTCCAGTACATATTTCCATGTCTAGGATAACGCAGGAGGATTCCATGCAAAGGATGTGTGCTGTGCAGGTTTTTGATAAATGTAGACATTTCCACTTGTAACAACTGTTTCAAGGAGGTTTTATTTTATGCAAATCCCAGTCAAGCAAGTATGTTATAGAGCAACATCTGTTTGCTCTGACCTTTATTACACTAGCAGCAAAATGTGTGAATTGAATTGTTCTTTTTTTTACCAGTTCAAATTTGTTGTTCAAATCTGATTAACGTTGTAATGGAGCGGTGCAACATTTGCACTGCAGATCAAAGTGGGCAAGTGTTAGTCTTATTCTAGGTTTACGGTTCAAATGCTGGTGCAACATTGCATAGCATAGGAGAAAAGTATATAAAGTTTGAATGCAAAAATGTTCTCCCTTTATTCCACTTTAGCATCTCCTCAAAGAAGTGCTCAGCATCATGCGTTTTAATATCCTTATTTAGACTCCACTTTTCAAGCATGTTTTCCATCTCTCTGACTGCGAGTAAGATGTGTTCATGTAAAGTTATGAGATGGCAGTATTAGTACACATAATACAACACAATAATTAAAAAATATAAATGATGATGATGATAATGATGATGTATGCTCACCAGAGGTTCTGCTGAGGTTAATATAACGTTGCCTCTGGCGCTACTATGTAATAATGCTTGGAAGCATAATGCATTCTGTCATCAGAGGAATTTATTCTGATCATTAAGTCCTGGCCTGGGGTAATTGAAAAAGGAAATGCCAATAGCCTATGAAATAATGGTTTGAATATTGGGCTTTCTCATTCAAGCTGTCATTGGGCCAGCAACAAGATATATGTCAATGGCTGACTTCTGAAGTCACTGCATGGCATTTTCCATGTTTCCTGACACACAAGTAAACCTCCATCAGTGAACCTTTGATGCATTGAGGTTTACACGATCACTACCAAACCTGGACCAAGATTTACTATTTTTTTGTCCCACAAAGCAGCTCAGCACAGCATTCGCATTATCTATATTGCGTTGCGTAAAGGGAAACACAGAGCAGCAGCATATCTACAAAGATTTGCTTGCTGCTGTTGTCTTCACCTGTGCACTTGCACATAAAGGCTGTCTTGCACAACATATAGGCTAATACCATAATGGTGAGGTAAATGTCTAGGAATTGATTTGTACTGTAGGCCTACCTTTGAGTAATAAGCTCAGAAGGTTTCAACACAATGGATGCATGGTGTGTACTCGTGACGGGGTCGGTGTTCCGGCAGGCGCCTCGAAGGCTGGTGCCTCCCCTAGTGGATTTTCATCTTGTGACCCCCCCCCTCCTATCATTTCAGCCTTCCCAGCCACAGATCACGGCCGGACCGGCCGAATGGTATAGCTGCGATGAGGAGGACAGCATGGACTGGCCCTTTAATTGGCAACGACCCAAGGCGGAGGCGGAGCCTCAACAGGAAGTAAATACGACAGTGGAGGAGAGCCGGGTGTGCTTGTTCACCGGCGTGGGAGTTGGAGTGGAGGACGCTGAGCAGAGAGGAGAGTGGTGGAGAGAACGGAAAGAAGGCGTGACGGAAGAGGAAAGACCCGGAATACCATCTATCGAGGCGGAGGAGGAGTTGCGAGACCCGTTGACGGCGCGGGAGCCAGGAGGCCAACGACATCACGAGCCGCCCAGCCGCATGCGACCTGGAGGCGTGTGGCTTACAGAGGTACGTGATCGTATCTCGGGTTGGGTGAAGAGGCGGGGAAACTGCGTTTAATTAAGCCCTATCCCTTCCATTTCCCCGGGAACCCATCCAGCACACCTCCCCTCTCCCTGTTCACGGACATTGTATATATGCACCTGGGGATTCCCCACTCCTTTTCCCCTCACTAGTGTGTGATTACCAAGTACTGAGGCGCCCTCTCTTATCCCTTCCTCCGAGGCGGATTAAGGTACAACCACAGAGACGGATCCAGTGGAAATGCGACGGAGCCCGATCTGGAAGAAGGCAGAGGCTACCCGACGGAAGCAGCGGCCGGAGAGAAGCCGGTCCCCGAGGAGACCCCCACCGAGGAAAACCTGTACAGATATCCTCTTTCACCAAATAAAGCCTACACATACAAAAACCCGTTTGTTGCCCATTACTGCGCACCCTGCTACAGTACTGCAGCACAAGTTCAATGCAATGTAATGTTGTTTTGAGAAAAGAACACTTTTCCCCTTGTTTGCAACTACTTTCAGATATGGTTAGCGTTTGATGCAAAGTTAATTCTGGCTATGCTAGTAGATTGGGCTTTGTATCAAAACATATGGGTGTTTATGTTGATGCACCCCATTAATAACCCCTTGATGCAAAGGGCCTTATGACGATGTCGACACCGTCGCAGAAACTGGACCGCCCGACCTCTGGTCGGCAGCCGGACTGCCTCATTACAATGCGACCACACATGGTGAGGTCGCATTCTCCCATTTCTCAATGGGAGCTCGTGTTACAGAAGTAAACCTGGCCGTAACAAAAGCTCCCATTGAGTAATGGGAGTCGGTATTCATCCCTGTACCCCATGGCAGGTGCCTCAAGGTGCCTGCCACAAAGTACAAGGATCAACAAGGCGGCACCATAGGTGACCCTTGGGCCCCCAACCGGAGGGCAAATACAGAAGGGGGCCCTGCTAGGTGCCCCCCAGACACACTTTCCGACAGTGTTCCCATGTCGGAAACCGTGCATCATAATCCAGAAGGCAGAAATGCCTTCCATTTGGATTACAGGCTGGTCTTCGACTGGCAGATGGCCTCCTGGAGCCCATCAAAAGGCAGCCGGAATGACCGGCTGGTATCAATTCCAACTGGCTGTATCATAATCAGCTGGTCGGAATTGAAACCGATGATGTGGGTCGTAATGCCTCCGACCTCAGGTCAGAAGCCTTACAACTGACATCATAATAAGCCCTAACGTGACTTAAACTACATTAGTGCAAAAGGTATTGACATTATCTATTACAGTAAAGACTCAGATGTAATAAAATCCACTCTTTGTCAGGCTAAATGTAAGAGTCACTCTTACTTTTACCCCCTCATCTCATCTAGGCATGTTTCCCTTTTTTATTTGTTAAGTCTGACAATAACAACCATAATTCATTAAAGACACTAAGCAACAAGATATCACAAGACATACAACAAGACATGCATACAATTATGCAATTAATGACATATATGCAACAAAACAAAGCAGTGGACCCCCACTAGATAGGTAACCAAACATCTGTCACAGAGGCCTAAAGATTGTCCCTTGAGAGAGGTTCAAACTTGAAGATGGTCTATGGCAAACATAGAAATATGTCTGGTTTAAGCAGGGTCAACTCACCATTAATCACTCCGACTTTTATCCTCTCCATTGTATTAGAATGATTGGGGCAGTTACTCCAAATCTGGCATTTGATGACTTGTAAACAGGGCAGACCAACTACCTTCTGGCCCCAAGAAAATCAAAAAGGTGTTTGACATATGCTGCCCTTAAACCAATAATGTAGCTGTCACTTCAATAGAACATAATCAGTAGGATCTTCACCCAAACACAACCATGCTCCATTGGACTTCTGCCTCAGAACATTTATTGCCTGCAAGCATGGTGAACAATAGTGCCAGTGAACCACTGAACTGCTCCAGTGCAGATGATACAGATGTCAATATCCTACCAAATAGCCACCTCTAATAAATAAATGGCTTTTTGCTGTTTATTAGCATGTGCTTCTTCCTTGTGCCACTACTTATTAAGCATGGGCGGAAAATCCGTTACGCTCGCGGATTTTGCGGATTTTTGGGAAATTCGCAATCCGCGAGATTTGCGAATTTCCCACAAAATCCGCAAATTCGCACGCAGTGGATTTTTTTTGCGGCTCGCGTCGTTGGTGATACAATTTTTGCGGCGCGCGGCGTTTATCATCGTTTGCCGAGTTGTTTTTCTCGATACTTTGCGAGTGCTGCGCCATTTTGGATCTTGCTGTGTGATCCCGCGGGAATTTGGCGAGCGCGATTACGTCATCGCGGCTTGCCAACTTGCACAGCGAGACTTTGTCAACGCGAGTACGGCGAGATCACGTCTCGCGGTACTTCGCAATTGCGAGATTTGAGATGCGGCGAGCAGCAACAATCTCGCAGAAGCGAAAATATCAAATATGCAATTCTGCACAAGAAATCCACCAGCAAGCAGCATAAACCTTCTTGAAATGATGATTTTTATCTGAATAACTCCTTAGGTTGACATTTGCCTGCACTTTTTTAGCGAGGAGTCCATTTTGGGGAGGGGGGGAGGGGGGTGGGAGGAAGGAAGTGCCCCACAGTCTTCAACTTCCTGTTCCTGTCCAGCAGGCTCCTCCCAATGCTTTGTCCATCTCCTGGTCACTTTTCATTTGGAACTGGAGCTGGAAGGATTACTTTTTGTGGATGCTGCTGGATATTTGGATTTGAGGCCTTTTTGACTTTCTTTGGATCACTGTTGGATTAGAAATTTTACAAGTAAGTTTGTTTGGGGCATTACAGTTGCTGCAACTAAAATTTTGGAATTTTCGATTTTTGGGCTGTTTTGGGGCCTTTTGCCCAGGGGTACTCAGTGGTGGGTGGACTGAGTCTTTCTGTGGGCTGTCTTGAACTTAAACATCATGGAGGGCATGGATGGATTGGGATTGTGCTGATTTTTCAGTGATTTTCGTTTTTTGGGGCTGTACTTGTGGCCTTTTCACCAGGGGTATTGGAGTCTAGCATGGGCCTAGTCTTTCTGTGGGCTGTCTTGAACTTAAACATCATGGAGGCCATGGATGGAATGGGATTGTGCTGATTTTGCAGTGTTTTTCGATTTTTGGGGGTGTTCATTGGGAGGGACAGGCCATGTGGCTGGTGGCCATTTTGAGTGCTGCTACAGGCACTGGCCATGTGCTGGGAGAGGCAAGTGGACATTTTGAATGCAGGCTTTGTTGTTAGGCCTGCAACCATTTTGCCTACTTTTCAACCTTTATGCCCAGGGGTAGTGAGTCTTGCATGGGCCTAGTCTTTCTGTGGGTTGTCTTGAATTTAAACATCATGGAGGGCATGGATGGATTGGGATTGTGCTGATTTTTCAGTGATTTTCGTTTTTTGGGGCTGTACTTGTGGCCTTTTCACCAGGGGTATTTGAGTCTAGCATGGGCCTAGTCTTTCTGTGGGCTGTCTTGAACTTAAACATCATGGAGGGCATGGATGGATTGGGATTGTGCTGATTTTTCAGTGATTTTCGTTTTTTGGGGCTGTACTTGTGGCCTTTTCACCAGGGGTATTTGAGTCTAGCATGGGCCTAGTCTTTCTGTGGGCTGTCTTGAACTTAAACATCATGGAGGGCATGGATGGATTGGGATTGTGTTGATTTTTCAGTGATTTTCGTTTTTTGGGGCTGTACTTGTGGCCTTTTCACCAGGGGTATTTGAGTCTAGCATGGGCCTAGTCTTTCTGTGGGCTGTCTTGAACTTAAACATCATGGAGGCCATGGATGGAATGGGATTGTGCTGATTTTGCAGTGTTTTTCGATTTTGGGGATGTTCATGGGGAGGGACAGGCCATGTGGCTGGTGGCCATTTTGAGTGCTGCTACAGGCACTGGCCATGTGCTGGGAGAGGCAAGTGGCCATTTTGAAGGCAGGCTTTGTTGTTAGGCCTGCAACCATTTTGCCTACTTTTCAACCTTTATGCCCAGGGGTAGTGAGTCTTGCATGAGCCTAGTCTTTCTGTGGGTTGTCTTGAATTTAAACATCATGGAGGGCATGGATGGATTGGGATTGTGCTGATTTTTCAGTGATTTTCGTTTTTTGGGGCTGTACTTGTGGCCTTTTCACCAGGGGTATTTGAGTCTAGCATGGGCCTAGTCTTTCTGTGGGCTGTCTTGAACTTAAACATCATGGAGGGCATGGATGGATTGGGATTGTGCTGATTTTTCAGTGATTTTCGTTTTTTGGGGCTGTACTTGTGGCCTTTTCACCAGGGGTATTTGAGTCTAGCATGCGCCTAGTCTTTCTGTGGGCTGTCTTGAACTTAAACATCATGGAGGCCATGGATGGAATGGGATTGTGCTGATTTTGCAGTGTTTTTCGATTTTTGGGGGTGTTCATGGGGAGGGACAGGCCATGTGGCTGGTGGCCATTTTGAGTGCTGCTACAGGCACTGGCCATGTGCTGGGAGAGGCAAGTGGCCATTTTGAATGCAGGCTTTGTTGTTAGGCCTGCAACCATTTTGCCTACTTTTCAACCTTTATGCCCAGGGGTAGTGAGTCTTGCATGGGCCTAGTCTTTCAGTGGGTTGTCTTGAATTTAAACATCATGGAGGGCATGGATGGATTGGGATTGTGCTGATTTTTCAGTGATTTTCGTTTTTTGGGGCTGTACTTGTGGCCTTTTCACCAGGGGTATTTGAGTCTAGCATGGGCCTAGTCTTTCTGTGGGCTGTCTTGAACTTAAACATCATGGAGGGCATGGATGGAATGGGATTGTGCTGATTTTGCAGTGTTTTTCGATTTTTTTTGTGGTGTATAACTGAACTGATGTTCCTCTGTCTTCCATTGTTTTTAGGTGCACAAGACTCAAGAGAACCACCAGTGCCAGGAAGAAGTCCTGCAGCGGTGTGTGTGTGCAGCATAACGTCACGCGACGTCACGTCTGGCCTCAGACAACTCTACAATTCGTGCAACTGCGGCCTGCTGTCTGACCTGCTCTGAAGAAGATGGCCCCAAAAAAAGTTCTCCGTAGCTCCTCTAGCAAGAAAGTTGCTAGTAAGGAGCAGAAGAAGCAAGTTACCAAGGAGGCTGGTGTGCCAACCGCCACGTTTTTTGGGAGCAAAAAAAAAAGTACGCCTGCAGCAGCAGGATCTGCTGGGGACCAAGCTGGGAGCAGCACCCCTGCTCCATTGGGTTCAGTGTCTCCACCACCACGCCAACTTAAGTCAAAGCCCTTGAGTGCTTCAGAGGCAGTCAGTGTACTTCTCCAATCACCATCGACCAGTGATGTTGGCTCATCGCAAGAAAGTAGCAGCAATGTCCCTGAATCAACACAGGTTGTTGTAACTCATCTGACAAGTGTTGAACAACGACAGCCGCAACAACAACACCATGTGCAAGTACACGCCCAAGTACATGTGGAAGGAGAGGCAGCAAAAGGAGATGCGCAAGCAAAGGTGCATGGAGGTTCACAAATGCCCACAATAGTTGTTCCTCCCGAAGTAGGGGCACATCAGGAAATCGACAGGTATCATTGGAAGCCACTCCTCCTGATGATCATTCACTGTCTTCCACATCCCCAGCAAGGAAAAGATCAAGGGGGGTGTCTACATCTTCTTCAAGCCCACCTCCTACTGATGATCTGGATGACGATTGGGTACCATCACCGCAGCCTGAGAGTGAGGCACACCATGATCTGACAAAGGTACCTAAGCGTAAAAGGAAGGTCGTCGAAAAACTCATACCTATGGAGTGTGAAGAGGCTCAACAAGAAGTGACAGATACTGCTGGTGATGAAGCCTCTCACGATGACGACGAGCCAGTCATCACAAAGGTCACTGCAGCCCCAGCGGGCATGCAGCAAAGAGACATTTTGACCCTATCCCGAGAAGCTGCTGAGCGTGATGATGATGTCGACGAGGAGGCAATGGAAATGGAAATACAACAATCATTAGATTTGGAGTTAACTAGTACACCAACACCTACCGCTTCCATATTTCTTCCTCACAAGAAGGGACCTACATCCACCTCGACCTCAATTCGTGGTGGTGAAAGTGCAAAACGTACTGAAGTTCGGCAATCCACATCCTCCACTTCATCTGGCATTAGCAGCAGGACCACCACCACCAGTATCGCCGCCTCCTCCGGCCCCCAAAGACATTTCAAGTCTGCAGTTTGGGACTTCTTTAGTGTTTGCCCAAAAAATGAAACCGTAGCCATTTGTAGCATGTGTAAGGTTCGAGTTAGTCGTGGTAAGTTGGGTTCCAACTATGGTACCGGAGGCCAGAGAGGTCATCTTGAAAGAAAGCATGCTGTCAAATGGTTTGCGCACCTACAGGCGATCAAGGAAGCCCAAATTGCACGTAATGCTGTTTCATCTGATGATGACGAGGAGGAAGAAGACGTGTCAAACCCTTCACTTACACCCAGTACCCCTGTCAGCAGCACACCCCATGTGAGCCACACTAAGAGTGTGGGAGAGAGTGATACACCATTGCAAAAAAGTTCATCAGCGAGCGTAACTGGGTCGAAGATATCATCATCATCCCGTAAATCTTTGGTCCATGGCAACATTAAAAAGATGTTGTTTACAGAAGCGCAATATGAACGCAACCACCCACTGACGCGTCTGTATAACACTAAGCTGGCTAAAATGCTAGCTCTGGACCTTCTCCCTTTTTCTTTTGTAGAAGGGGTTGGTTTTCTAGAATTAGTGGCAGCGCTCTGCCCTAAATGGAAGGTTCCTAGCCGGTTCTATTTTGCCCGAGTTGCGGTTCCAGCACTACATGAAGATGTTCTGAAGGTGATTGGGGCAGCTTTGCAGAAGAGTGCTGTTCACACTATACATCTGACAACAGACATGTGGACCAGTGGCGCAGGCGCTGATTACATGTGCATCACTGCACACTGGGTCTCTTTTTCAGGGGCTAAAGCAAAGCTAAACGCAGGTGTTGACGCGGACATTGTTTTTAAAGCTGCTCGGAAACATGCAACACTAGCCATGTTTGGTTTGGAGAAACGTCACACAGCAGATAATATTTTGGATGTCTTTAACACAAAGGTCCTTAACTGGCTGTCCCCACTAAAACGCCAGGTTGGTTATGTTTCCACGGACAATGGCTCCAATATAGTTAAGGCCATGAGGGACGGTGACTATTTCAGAGTGCCGTGTTTGGCGCACTGTATAAACCTGGTTGTCCAAAAATTCTTGGGTAATAAAGGCAGTGCAGCGTACAGTGTATTGGACACCTGCCGAAAAATGTGCAAGCATTTCAGCCATTCTTTTTAGGCCCGGAAGCAGCTGAGGAGCCTGCTATATCAACGTCAAATGCCAGTGAAAGCACTCATCCAGGAGGTGGTAACACGTTGGAACTCAACCTTCTACATGCTTGAGCGTCTGTATGAGCAGTATAAGGAACTCGATCAATATTTCCTTACAGAGGGTACAGAGGAGCTGAGGATGGGTGCGGCGCAATGGAACATAGTTCAAAGCCTGACATGCATGCTTCGTCCTTTTGAGTTCTTCACGCGTGCAGTCAGCAAGGAGGACTCTAATTTGGGAAAAGCTATCCCATTGTTGTACATGGTGGAGGACCAACTGAAGGAGGTGTGTTCTGTGTTTGAAAAAGATGAAAAAAAACAAGACTCTTTGCTTCTGGCTGAGAAATTATTAGAGCTCCTACAAGGTGATGAACGTCTTAAAAAGATCCACTCAGAAGAGCATTACATTTGTGCTACTATTCTGGATCCACGCTACAAAAAGGCGCTGGCAGGCCAAGCATTCTTTCCTTTTGATGATGAACATGTTCCAAAGTACAAACGTTGGCTAGCCTTGTCAGCCAAGAGGTTTGAAAGAGAACGGCTGGAAATTGAAGGAAATGGCAGTACATCAGCAGGCCATCCCCAGTCAAAACAATCCACTTCTGCACCTGTGGCTGTGGCACAAGTGACCTCTCAGCCGTTAAAGACACCGGCAACCGGATCATCTGCACGAGACACAACAGAAACATTGGAGGCTGAAGAGGATTGGCTAGCTCTGCATGGGTTTGGTTCTCAAAAGGTCAGAGGCACAGCAAGAGCTAAGCAAAGTGGAGGAACCTTGGATGAGGACCTTGAGTCGATGGTGAAGGACTATCTGAATGACTCAACAGAGGTCTATGTTAATTCTGAACCATTGGCGTATTGGCATGGGAAAAAAGAATTGTGGCCACAGCTCACCAACCTGGCTTTAAACTACTTGTCTTGCCCACTCGCAAGCGTGTCTTCTGAACGGGTTTTCAGTGCTGCTGGTGGCATTGTAACTCCCAAACGAGCCGCCTCTCGCCCAAAAATGTGGAGAGGTTAACAATGATCAAGATGAATCAGCACCTCATACCACCAGATTTCAGAGTACGAGAAAACGTGCCGGATGAAGAGGAGGTGGCCAGCAACATAGATGAGGGAATTTCTACTCTGTCAGGTGACACTGAGCTCACCCTGCCTGAATTCGCAGAGTATGATGATGAAGCCTTATTCTTATTCCTGGACCGTGATACCGAGCCCTGAAAATGAGACAAAGAATCAATAACTTTCTTTTTCGTCCTTATTCACTTTTATTCCTGTGTGTCTGTCTTTCTTTGTTGTGCACAGTTAATATATTTCAAACTTTAATCAGATAATCACAAAATCAAGCCCATCAGCAGAACTGTCTTCACTGGTTTGCTAATTGATTTGAAGTTGCCGCAGTCTGCATTCCTCAGGTTCACAAGTTCAGAAGAACATGCTCCTCTATCCTCCTCCTCCAGACTCCTATTTCCATCAAACCAGAGGGCTGGTTTACGCCCAATGAAAAAAGACTCAGCACTTGTGGGGGTGTTGTTGTACCTCTTTGCAGGTGAGTTGACGGCTCTGGGACCATTGTTGGGAAGCTCTAATACCGGATAAAAGTGGTTTGGACCAAATCCCAGGCGGAATTTTTTTTGTGTTTTTGATGACTTGCTTGCCTTTTAGGTGCTCTTAGGGGGGGTTCCGTCTGTTTGTGGGTGAGTTTCGTGGTCTGGGAGCACTGCTGGGACACTCTAATCTTGATTGCATTTGCTTTTCAGGAAATCCGTCGTGGCAACCCCGACTTATGGCCTAGCTACGCAGCACGTTTGGACCGAAGGCCGAGAAATATTGCAAGTATGAGATTTTGCTTTTGGCCTGTTTGGGGGTGTTATGCTTCTTGGCGGGTGGGTTGGCGGGTATTGGGGCAGTCCTGGGAAGGTCTAATACCGGGTAGAAGTGGTTGGGACAAAATCCAGGTCGATTTTTTTTGGGCTATTTCTGACATTTTGCTCAATGTAGCGTTTTCGGGGGCCTGTTTAGGGGGCTTCCTGGTGTTTGTGGGTGAGTTTCGGGGTCTGGGAGCACTGCTGGGACACTTTAATCTTGATTGCATTTGCTTTTCAGGAAATCCGTCGTGGCAACCCCGACTTATGGCCTAGCTACGCAGCGCGTTTGGACCGAAGGCCGAGAAATATTGCAAGTATGAGATTTTGCTTTTGGCCTGTTTGGGGGTGTTATGCTTCTTGGCGGGTGGGTTGGCGGGTCTTGAGGCATTCCTGGGAAGGTCTAATACCGGGTAGAAGTGGTTGGGACAAAATCCAGGCCGATTTTTTTTGGCTATTTCTGACATTTTGCTCAATGTAGCGTTTTCGGGGGCCTGTTTGGGGGGCTTCCTGGTGTTTGTGGGTGAGTTTCGGGGTCTGGGAGCACTGCTGGGACACTCTAATCTTGATTGCATTTGCTTTTCAGGAAATCCGTCGTGGCAACCCCGACTTATGGCCTAGCTACGCAGCGCGTTTGGACCGAAGGCCGAGAAATATTGCAAGTATGAGATTTTGCTTTTGGCCTGTTTGGGGGTGTTATGCTTCTTGGCGGGTGGGTTGGCGGGTCTTGGGGCATTCCTGGGAAGGTCTAATACCGGGTAGAAGTGGTTGTGACAAAATCCAGGCCGATTTTATTTTGGCTATTTCTGACATTTTGCTCAATGTAGCGTTTTCGGGGGCCTGTTTGTGGGGCTTCCTGGTGTTTGTGGGTGAGTTTCGGGGTCTGGGAGCACTGCTGGGACACTCTAATCTTGATTGCATTTGCTTTTCAGGAAATCCGTCGTGGCAACCCCGACTTATGGCCTAGCTACGCAGCGCGTTTGGACCGAAGGCCGAGAAATATTGCAAGTATGAGATTTTGCTTTAGGCCTGTTTGGGGGTGTTATGCTTCTTGGCGGGTGGGTTGGCGGGTCTTGGGGCATTCCTGGGAAGGTCTAATACCGGGTAGAAGTGGTTGGGACAAAATCCAGGCCGATTTTTTTTGGCTATTTCTGACATTTTGCTCAATGTAGCGTTTTCGGGGGCCTGTTTGTGGGGCTTCCTGGTGTTTGTGGGTGGGTTTCGGGGTCTGGGCGCACTGCTGGCTATATATACTTTACTTTGCAAGAGGTTTGAAGCAAATCCATGGTGGCAGAGGGGAGTTAGGGCCTAGCTGCAGAGCGCGCGCGGAGTGATTTGGGAAATTTGTGAAAAATTGACAAAGTCCCCATTTTTGTACTTTTGCTCTTTGGCTGTTTGGGGGTCTTCTACTCGTTTTCTCCTGGGTTGACGGCTCTGGGGCCATTGCTGGGAAGCTCTAATACCGGATAAAAGTGGTTTGGACCAAATCCCAGGCGGAATTTTTTGTGTGTTTTTGATGACTTGCTTGCCTTTGAGGTGCTCTTAGGGGGGGTTCCGTCTGTTTGTGGGTGAGTTTCGTGGTCTGGGAGCACTGCTGGGACACTCTAATCTTGATTGCATTTGCTTTTCAGGAAATCCGTCGTGGCAACCCCGACTTATGGCCTAGCTACGCAGCGCGTGTGGACCGAAGGCCGAGAAATATTGCAAGTATGAGATTTTGCTTTTGGCCTGTTTGGGGGTGTTATGCTTCTTGGCGGGTGGGTTGGCGGGTCTTGGGGCATTCCTGAGAAGGTCTAATACCGGGTAGAAGTGGTTGGGACAAAATCCTTGCGGAAAAGCCTTTTGGCACTTTTTGTAACTTAGGGTTCGTTAGGGTTAGCCCTAGCAGCAGGATTGCATGTGTTTCGGGGTGTTCTAGATTTTTGCAACTGAGTTCTGGGGTCTTAGAGCACTCGTGAGAATGTGTAATTTTGGTTGCAAGTCATTTGAAGAAAATCCATGGTGGGAAAGGGGGGATTTGGCATAGTTAAAGAAAGCCTTTGCCACTATTCTTAACTTAGGGTTCGTTAGGGTTAGCAGTATTTCTATTGCATGTGTTTGAGTGGGGGGGGTTTCGAGTCTTGGAGCGATGCTGGCTATGGATACTTTTGCTTGGTTGCTTGCAAGTGGTTTGAATGCAATCCACAGTGGGTAAGGGGTAATTAGGAAGGGGGTACTTCGGCCTACTTTTACTTTCAAAGTAAGTTTTGTCACCAGTTTTCTGCTAGGCCTCGTTTTTTTAGATTTGATTGGGGGTCTTCTACATTTTTGCGACTGACTTTAGTAAGGGTCTGGGTGGGAGCACTGCTAGGAAGATCTAATTTTGTTCTAAAACACAGTTTACAGTACACCTAGCTTGAGGGGAAAGATCCGCTACATTAATTTGCCCCTACTTATTTATCCTTCAAAAGGTGACTCAGACAGAGTACGCACTTTCAAAAATATTGTACTGTCTACTAGGAAAATCAAATTGTGACTTTTTGCACTCCACAGCCTACATACCTTATATTTATTTATCAGTGGTGTTGTAATATTATATCACTTCCTGTTTTTCGTTGAATAATTACAGGCCGGGTTTCAGTCTCTGCAATGGGGAAAAAAGGATGGAGTCATGCTTCACATTAGCGAGCCACAATTCAGCATCAGGCAGGCAGTGGACAGGGTGTCTTCTGGTGACCAACATCGATGGACGAAGCGTCGGCTGCAATGGAGGAGTGCCGCTAATAAGAGGATTTTTTTTCTGCAGGCAACTTACTTACCACTTCCAACAACTACAACAACATAGATACAGTATCCCTTGCCTTTTTCTCTGACTGTGACTGCATTTCTTGGATCTCTCTCTGCTTCTAAATTGATCCCTTAACACATCACTTAGTCCACTCCACTATCACATCTGCACCACACATAGGGGCCCGATGTAGGTAGCCCTTTACCGATCGGAATCGGCCGAAAATACAGATTTTCGGCCGTTTCCGATCGGTAAAGGGCTATCGAGATGTAGGGGCACATTTTCGGTAATTTTACCGAATCGTTATCATTACCGAATCGGTAAATTTACCGAATCGGTAATATTTACCGATTCGGTAATGATAACGAATCGGTAAAATTACTGAAAATGCAATGTAGGTAGCCAATGCTCCATCAGCACATGGCTTACAGAATCGGTATTTTACCATGGAATACAAATCCATGGTAAAATACTGATTCCTGTGTACATGCACATCTGTGCATGTACACATGTGCCATGTGACAGACAGACGTGCCCTTAGGGCATGTCTGTGTGCCACATTGCACACATGCTCGTTTTGGGGGTGCTAGAGGGTGTCAAAGTGACACCCCCTGCACCCTTGCCAAATTCGGTATTTACTGATTCGGTAAATACCGATTCGGTATTTGACTTTAATCCTATGGGCTTCAAAGGCCCATAGGATTCAATAGCAAATACCGATTCGGTATTTACCGAATCGGTAAATACCGAATTTGTAAGGAATCGGTAACGATTCCAGATGTTGGGACCTAGATCCCATTTACCGATTTTGAAATACCGAATCGGTAAAATTCGGTATTTCAAATTCGGTAAATGGGATTTACCTACATCGGGCCCATAGTCATTTGTAAGTGCTCCTACGTAATTCGCAAGTCTCAGCATGCCCCAGCCCGTAGAGGACTGGGATGGCCCCAATGATGAAGCATGTCACCAAGGGGCAACCCTGGTGAGTGAGGGGACACCTAGAAAAAAAGCAATTTCTCCTTTTCTATCTACTATACCTTCCAGACCAACCCCATTGAGTGTTGTTGTGAATTGATTTATAGTGACCAGCAAGGCTCTCAGGTATCTGGCTACAGAGACCTTATGTTGAATATAGTTATCAATAATTCCACACACGCCCTGTACTGTCGCATTCTTTCTTCCACAGTTGTCGAAAGTACTACTTACTTTTCACTGACATGCATGCAGTAGTGCATGCACTTTCAAAGATTGATGGATAGGTTTGTACCCAAAGAATTGTTTATGTTCAATTGTTTGTCTATGCTGTGCTTTTTTTTCAGGGTGTCTTCTGGTGACCAACATCGATGGACGAAGCGTCGGCTGCAATGGAGGAGTGCCGCTAATAAGAGGATTTTTTTTCTGCAGGCAACTTACTTACCACTTCCAACAGGACAACTACAACAACATAGATACAGTATCCCTTGCCTTTTTCTCTGACTGTGACTGCATTTCTTGGATCTCTCTCTGCTTCTAAATTGATCCCTTAACACATCACTTAGTCCACTCCACTATCACATCTGCACCACACATAGTCATTTGTAAGTGCTCCTACGTAATTCGCAAGTCGCAGCACGCCCCAGCCCGTAGAGGACTGGGATGGCCCCAATGATGAAGCATGTCACCAAGGGGCAACCCTGGTGAGTGAGGGGACACCTAGAAAAAAAGCAATTTCTTCTTTTCTATCTACTATACCTTCCAGACCAACCCCATTGAGTGTTGTTGTGAATGGATTTATAGTGACCAGCAAGGCTCTCAGGTATCTGGCTACAGAGACCTTATGTTGAATATAGTTATCAATATTTCCACCCACGCCCTGTACTGTCGCATTCTTTCTTCCACAGTTGTCGAAAGTACTACTTACTTTTAACTGACATGCATGCAGTAGTGCATGCACTTTCAAAGATTGATGGATAGGTTTGTACCCAAAGATTTGTTTATGTTCACAATTGTTTGTCCATGCTGTGCTATTTTTTCTTGTCTCCCAAAACCTTTCCCAAAAACCCCCGTACCCATCCATTTTTCAAACCCTAACCCTCTTCCCCCGGGCTGTGTGGTTTTGATTGATGTGTGACTAAATTACAGCAATAAATCCACACACTTGCTGGGGAGGATAAGGTGATAGCAACAGGCTGGTGAAGAAATCCGAGGATATATTCTTACTCTGCTTGACAAAGACCCATGGCTAATGTCAAAGAACTTCAACCGAATTAGTTATACTTTAACATTTGTTAGGCTACAATGTGGCACTGTTCTAGTGTACTTCTGTCACCTGCTATATTCTGTATTGTACCGTTGTATTGCTCAGGAGGACAAACCAGATTTCATTTTCTTTTTTTTCATAGGCAAGCAACTGCCACTGTGTCACACCACTAGTACCACCGCTATGAGGAAATTTTATCCGCCCAGGATTGCCAACCTTATTTGCTGTTTCCCGTGGAGCCATCCCTGGGCCTAGCCCTACTTGCAAACAGAAATTACAGGTAAGATAGGCGTTTGGTTGGAGGTAGTATAATGGAGTATTAGGAGAAATGAGAGATTTGATTGACGGTAGTACTACTAAAGTCCTAGGACTATTCAGGAAAACAAACTTACTGTTATGTTAAACCCCCACCCACCAGACTCAAAAGCAGTAAAAAACAGGTATGGTCAGATAAAGTTTCAAAAAGTATATTTTTATAGCCCTAACAAAAGATTCTCCCGCAAGACCCTCCCTAACCCCAACGATTGTCCTTCAAAAGTCCCCAAAAATCCCAACTCCCAATTCCCACCCCCCAAAAGTCTCTAAAAAAGGGGCAAGGGACACTATGGCAGGGTGCTGTTGGAATTAGCAGCCAGGGCATCATGCTCCTTGCGGAGGGTGGCAAGTTCGAAGCGGAGGCCCTCCACCACGTTCTTATAGTTATGGACCTCCTGCTCCAGGTAGGACAGTCTGAGGGATAAGCGGCGCCGGTGTGCCTTGCAAATCCTGTGAGGGGCAGCTGCTTTCTTTGCTGCTGGGCGGTGGCGTTTGGCTTTGGTAGCCCGGCTCCGTACCGCTGGAGCACTGCGCTGGCTGGCAGCCCGCACGGAGGAGGATGCAGCTGTCCCAGTGGACGTTGTTGTTGTACCAGACTGCGTCTCCTCCTCCTCCAGGGCCACCAGCCACCGATATTCAGCAACAGTGGAATCCAGCCTCCGTTGCCGGGCCATTCGAGCCAGCTCCTTCCTCCTTGATGGTGTCTTGGATTTGGAAGGAGCAACTACATGAAAAAAGAAAGACATAGTCTGTAACCAATGCTCCTTAAGATTAACACAAAATGATTGAGCAGAAAGTTGTCACAGTACAAGTAGCAAATTGAAAGCACAGTACATAACTATTGAGGACAGTATCTATGTAACCTCCGACTTCTTCATCCTTGCTCTAACATTAGTGGGAGTTTAAGGAACAAATTCTACTAGCACTATGGACTTCTATTACAGTTGATTATGACAGTACACCACTCTTATTCTTCTTCTTCTCTCTTGTTTAGGAAAATTGGTACGTTATCTTATGCAAGCCGGCATAATGCCAGCGCAGTGAACTTGCACCCGAGAAAAACAGACGCACACCATGGTGAGTGAGACAGACTTGCGTTACTGTACCGGTCCAGTACATGCAGGTGGTGAAGCTCTTACTTTTCTATTACGGGTGGCACTGAGAATACTCTGTTAAAAGGGCTACTGCTTAATTAATTTAGCTTTCACCCTACAGTGCAAATGAGTATTAGAAAAGGAAAATGAAGAAGCTAAATTATCTGATTATCTATCACTTCACATGGGATGTATTTGATGACATATGGGATGACTTTAGGTGCTTTGCTTATTATTGAGTGAACAGTGATACCCCCACACATGAATGACGTACTACTACTAAACTAAAGTTATTAAGGGAGGTAGGGAGTGTCCACCGTAATAACCGGATATATGCTGTGCTTGCAGTTGCAATACAAACTACTGCTACTATTCATGGTAGTCTTTGGACAGCGTTACAACTTCTTTTCCTTGCCTTTCCTACACTGGAACGGACGTGCGGGTGCGGTGTTACATGCTCTTCACAGTAAGATCATTCATCCAGTGACCGTCTACTCTCTCTAGATACACATATGCTATCTAAGAGTCAGATAGTACCATGAATGATCCAGGCATCCATCCATTCAAAGTATATTGCACACATACAGTTTCTGTCTCACCCACCCAGGCTGTTCTCCTTCCACCCATCCTTGCTTCATCATTCACCCAGCCATGCACCATACCATTTTCTTACCTTCCCAGCCACCTCGGGGACCAAGCAAACACATATCATTCTTCTTTGCCAGTCATCATTACATTTCTCGTGCTTCCACACTTACTTACACCCTTCTTTCACTTTTCGTTCATCCCATCCATCAAGTTCACCTCAGATCTGATTGGGATTCTTCTCGCCAAAAACTTCACAGCTAAGTCGAAGTACATTTAGAGGAGGCTACTACCTGCTTTTTTTATAATACACCCGTGCAGAAAGCACACTCTGCAGTCTTCAATCTCCACGACTAAGGAATGTATAGCTTACCTCTGCCCGCCACCACCGTGTGAACCCTCACAGGCATGTCCTTGTCCGGCACTTGCACCGCCTCCTCCCCAGAGTTGTCCTCCTCGTCCAATGCCACCACCACCTCCGCGCTGGCCCCGTCTCCAGATTTTCCACCTACAAAGTACATTTAATAATGTTAGAATACACCACTCACTACTATATAATATTTGGTCTAGGAGGAAGAAAGAAATGTGAAAAAAAGTGTACAATTTAATAATTTTTGACTGTGTACTCTAGAGTAAAAATGTCCCTTTTTCCAGGGAAGGCTATTGTCTTGCTGCACTTTTTGGCACAACTGATGAATGTTTGCTTTTTACTTTTTAACACGCACCACTTTTTCTCCTAACAGACAGAACCTTGACTTCTAAGAACACGAGCAGGATCAAGTTCAAACCAGGTGAGAGCTCGGCTCGACCACAAGAAATGTGTCCAATTAATCGTCAGCACTAAGCACTTTTCCATTTTCAGTTACACGTTCACTTTTATGACAAACTTGAATTTAATAAATGTGTTTACTTTTAATAAAGCTTTTAAACTTAAATAGACTCTGTGGTTTTTGGTCCTCCAGACTAGAGTGGATGAGCTAAAGGTTTTCGAATTTTTGCAAGCATGAGTCCGTGCCTCTGCCATCAGTGACTTTGGGAGCTAAATGACTCTGCCACACTATCTAGTCAGTAAGGAGATTGGGGGTTCAACTACAAAGTCTGTTATCACTGAGGTATGTGGAAAGTCTAACAGTTACAGCACCTATTATAATTGATAAGCTAAGCGATGCATTATTTAGTGTCCATAGTTCTGTTTGTGCAGATTTGTCCCTGCAACAGTAGTAGAATGGATTGTCCTCCTATCCAAACCAAAAGTAAAGTAGTATCTTATTCTTTCTTGGTGGTGGTCATTCACCTTTTTATTGTTGGCAATGGACAAAGCATAAACATGCAGGCCCACATGCATCATTGTGACATTTTGCACTTCCTAATTTGCGAAAAATAAGGAATCGCAAATTAAGAAGTGCAAAATGCTATGCATCATTATTTTCGGTATTCATTTGTGATTCGGTAAAAATCGCAATTTTTACCGAATCCCAAATGAATACCGAATTCTTACGTTAATTTTCGCAATTCCCATTGATTCCTATGGGCCAAAAGGCCCATAGGAGTCAATGGGAATTGCGAGTGGCACTTTGAAAATTTCATGGGTGCAGGGGGGGGTCCAAAGGCACCCCTGAAATGTATTTTTCGCATCATGTTTCACACACACATGTCCTAAGGACATGTGTGTGTGAAACATGAATGTTGAAAAAAAAACATTTTAAGCATTTTAAACACTTTTCCCAAATTTACCGAGTGGTTCAACCACTCGGTAAATTTGGCACCCTAATTGCGAATTTACAGTTTTAAATTTAATGATGCATTGCTTTTAAGAAATCGCACATCTGCGACTTCTTAAAAGCACCCGCAATTTTAGAACTCGCAAACATGTTACGAATTCTAAAATTGCTTCATGCATCCCAAAAAGCACTTTTGCATTCGCAAACGGCCGATTTTAAGGAATCGCACCATTTGCAAATGCAAAAGTGCTTGATGCATGTGGGCCTTAGAATACTTGAAAAGACATTATGGACAATCCCAGAGGACTGCACTCAGTGCATAGAGCTATTGCTGACTAGAATGGGAGTCCAATGGAAATGCCAAATGTGCAATCTTAGTTAGCTACACAGACAGACTAATAAGAATAATCTAGTAATACCACACGGAGTCATAGTCGAGGCAGGATAAGAATTTAGATCCTGTCTACAAGAAGATCAAAGACGATTTAGAAAAAATCGAATGAGGAACGCTAGGAAAAAATAAGTACTCTATATTAAAATTAAAACTTACTGGGGCCAGCAAAGGAGCCCTCGACTGCCCGGTCCTGGCCTGCATCGAAAACAGCACCCTCCTCCTCCTCCTCCTGTGTCCTCCTCTTGCCCCTGGGGGAAGCTGATGTACAACATGAAAGAAAGAAAAACAGAAAACATGGATGATATTTCTCAACCAAATCAAACATTTCAAAAGAACTAACAAAGTAACAAAATATTTTAGCGAAATAGCAAATAGGGAACGACTCCACGGGATATATTATTGACCAATCTCATGTGGTCGACTACGTCATTACTTTAGTATTGCTTGATTTGCGGACCGTCGAATTGGAAACTACCCTATGTAACTCACTAAACAAAGTACTAAAAAGGTTTGCCTAGGATTGGCAGGCAGCAGTCCGCAGCACGCAAAGTGACAGCCAAAGTCCATCGTGATTGAAGATCAGCGACAACACTAAAGTTTCCTACTACATTCACCAGTCATTAAAATGCTCAAACTATTAATCCACCACCACTATTTCTTCTTATCGCCATGTGTACAAAGGAAGGACTGGACTTGAGTCTGTGGGGGCTGATTTAGAAGGCCCTTGCGGCTCTTTTGCTCCATTGTTGCGTGACTTTTGTGACGCAGCGACAGCACAAAAGAGGCGCAATGGTGCGGCGTATATTAACAACGTGACGCATATGGGAGATGCATCACGTTGTAAAGCCCTGTGCCAATAGGGGGCGTTCGGGCGCAAGGGAGGGCGTTCCTACACAGGAACGCATCCTAAAAGTGGCTGAGGGAAATCTACAAGATTTCAATCAGTCACTTTGAGGACAATGATGCGTGACTCAAACCCTGCGCCTGCTTGAAACAGGCTTGACGCAGCATTGGGGAGATAGGGCACCCCAGAGCATTGATGGAGCTGCACCATCGTTGCGACGCAACTCCAGCAATGCTCCGCCTTTACGGCACAGATGCGTAACGCTTTGGTGACGTTTTGGGCCCATGGCGCGCCGCATTGTAAATACGGCGCACCATGGGTGATGGTGGCGTGACGCACAATTACTGGCGCATCCCTGCAACTTTGCAGGGATGCGCCGGTAATTAAAAATCTGAACCTTAGTGTGTAGCATTACGCAGTTCTTTCAACTACACTCATACATAATTTCACAGGCCAATGAAATGAACACAAAATCTAAAACAAATAAGCATAGTAGCAACACTACTGCGAAGAAGGAGAGCAGTGTACCTGAAATGCACAGAAGATTTTAAAATAAAATGTACCTACGATGTAATGAGCAGCATTATTGCTCTTGGTAAAAAACAAAAATTTGCAATATAATAACACAGCAGGAGAAAACATAGTAGTAAAGACATATCTACTACTACTCACCAAGCCCGGGGATCTCAAGGCCAAGGAGGTCGAGCAGAACTCGCTCACGGGTCAGGACATCCGTCCAGCGGTGGGTGGCCTGGTTGTAGGTGCGCCAGACCCGAGAGTGGTGGTAAATGGCCTGGCACACCTTCTCCCACCGCTTCCGGCGCTCCCGGGCCCCGTACCCGGCACTGATCTTGCCGCCTCCCATGATGGTCCTGGGGAGGCGGCGCTGAACATAAAAAATGAGTTGGGCCACCTCCTCCGGGGTAAAGATCTCCCGTGGCATCACTAGCTCCCCCCTCAAACGCCCGCACGGGAGCCGGACACGGGGTGCGGGACCCTTCCCCTTCTCGGGATGCTTCCCGGCTCCCTTCACCATGGTCTGGGCGGAAAGGAATAAAGAAAATAGAATAGGGAAGAGAAGAAAAGAAAAGAGTTTACAAAAGTAGTTTAAAATTAACCAAAAGTAGCAGTAAACACAAAAATATAGGGCTAGAAAAATAGAGGGATAGATAATAAGTAAAATAGATAAAAAAAAACTTCAAACAAGCAAAGGATGGCAGAGATTGACAGAGGATACAAAGACCATGCCCAGAACCATAGCAATGAATGAGAAACAAGATGGCCGCGCCCGTTCACGACTGCGCGGGTAAGTTCGCGCAAGATTTTCCTTGCGAACACGCGCGAGACTGTACTGGCAAGCCGCGGACTTTGCGAGATTACACTTCGCGCCCGGAAACGGAAATACGTCAGGCAAACAAGATGGCTGCGCCCTTGAACGACCGCGAGGGTAACTTCGCGCCTTGCGCTACAAGCGGCTCGCAAAAACGCACAAAACCTTGCCAACTAACACGCCGCAAAAAAACAAATTGCATATTCGCACGAATTTGCGGCTTCCGAATCCGATCTCGCGCGTGTTCGCGCCCCGCGAACCCCGCGAAATTGCAGAAAAACGAGTTTTTCAAAACTGAAAGCACTCGGCAGGGGCAAGAGTTCAAACTCATCATTAGTAACAATTCCCGGTAGTGCTTCCTGACTGGGGCCCCTCCAGAATTCAGTTGCTAGTTGCAACAATTGTATGACCCTGCTCTGACCCTCACAGCAGTCTCATACAATAGCTACAAGTAGGCCACAAAGAAGGTCCTGGGGAAAAAAAATGCACTGCAACAGAAAGCAAAATTACAGATAAGGAAGCAGGTGCCAGACTGGAATTTTAAAACAGTGACACATTAATAAACTAACCCCAAATTAATTCATCTCAGTTGAAGCAGGGCTGGTGTGCTTGCTTTTCCCCCCCATAATCTACAGTAAGGATGAACCAGAGGGTGGCATTGATGTAACAGAGGGTTGCAGTGGTGAAACAGAGGGTGCTGGGAACCTGTGATGATGAACCAGACGTAGAAACAACATAATTCGCGACCGTTGCGCGCCGAAATGTAAGTTCGCATTTGCGAACTGGTACGAAACCCTCGCGAACTGGCAGAAATCCTTGCGAACACACAAAAAAAAAATCCGCAAATTCGCAAGAACTCGCGGATTTTGCGGATTGCGAGTTCGCAATTCCGCAAAATTCGCGAACGCGAGATTCGCAAAATTCACCCATACTTACTACTTATTGAATGAAAAGTTTTGGGCATTAGATCTTAGCAGTGTCTGCCTCTTTAAAATATTCATACATGTAACTGTATGCATTGCCACAAGACACAAAGAAAGTGATGAATTAGGGGTCCCACTCTCACACAAGCTTGAGGTAAATCAACTTATTGTGGCAAAACTACAAGAGATACATATTAATAAAAAAGAGTGTCTACATGGCTTAAAATTGAAAGATAGCGAAAGAAAATTCTAGTGGTGGAAAACAACAAGTTGCATTATGGTGACAATTTAACTTCAGACTTGTGATTTCATTAGATAGGAGGTTAGTTGTGAACTGGCCGTTTATTACAAGGATGCAGTTGCACAGGCCTGTGCCTAGTGGAGATCTGGCAGGCAAATTTTCTGACTTTTAAGGGCACTGTATCACATGCCACTACTCAGTCAATCAGGAAATTCTCAAGTGCGCTACTCACCCGTGAGGATCTCCAGGTGATGGGAGTGGGGGCCGCTTCAGTCAGCCGAAGAGCCAGGTCTTGAGGGTCTTCTTGAAGATGTGCAAGTTTGGGGAGCGTCTGATGTTGATCGGCAGCTCATTCCAGGTCTTGACCATGATGAAGGAATAAGTTCTTTCATCTGTTCTTGCTCTGCAGATGCGCAGGGGTTCGGCGAGGGCAAGGTCAGCGGATCGGAGGTTCATCTTGGGTACGTGGAAGGAGATTCTGTCATTGAGGTATTGGGGTCTGGTTTTGTGGAGGCATTTGTAGGCGTGGGTGAGTATCTTGAAATTTACTCTTTTCGCAGCGGGGAGCCAGTGGAGGTTACACAGGTACTGGGTGATATGTTCATGTCGAGGGACGCCGAGAACAAGTCTGGCTACAGTGTTCTGTATGGTCTGAAGTTTGTGGAGCAGAGACCTGTTGATCCAGGTGTAGAGGGCGTTCAGTTGTCCAGTCTGCTGGTTATGAGTGAGTGGGTGGCTGTCTTTCTTTTTTGGGGGGATCTATTTGAAGGTCTTTTGGAGGATGTGGAGGGTGTTGAAGCAGGAGGAGGTGATGGCGTTGAACTACCGGGTCATGGAGAAGGAGGAGTTGAGTACGATGCCAAGGTTTCAGGCATAGTCCGTGGGGGTGGGGGGGGGCTGCTGAGGGCAGTGGACCACAAGGTGTTGTCCTATGCAGAGGGGTGGTTCCGAGGACCTCTACCTTCTCCGAGTTGAGCTTCAGGCAGCTCCTTTAACATCCTTTATTGATTTCTGGAAGGTAAGTCTCGTGGTGATGGGGACCTTGGTGAGGGAGAGGATGAGCTGGGTGTCATCGGTGTAGTATACAATGCTGAGTCTGTATTGTCTGACAATGGCAGTGAGAGGAGCCGGAGAGATGTTGAAGAGCGTGGGGCAGAGTGATGATCCTTGGGGTACTCCACAGTTGATTTCTGTGGGTTTGGAGAGGAAGAGTGGCAGTCTAATTCTTTGGGTTCTGTCAGTGAGGAAATACCCAACACATTAGTTGGCAAATTTCCCCACACATACCTTTTAATCAATGCCTGGCTAACCACTGAATAAAGTTTTTTCTGGTACAGCTTATCAGCATTTTTTAACTCACTTTTTCACACCACTGTCACGAAAAACCAGCTCCGCATTAATCTGGCGTTGCAGCACACTAGGGAGGCATTCGGCTTCTCCTAGTGGGCCTGATGATGAAGCATGTCACCACCCAGGGTGGTGAGTGAGGGCTTCCTAAGAAATCCCTAAGTGACTCTCTTAGAGGTTGATTTCTATACTCTTCCTCATTGACTGTGCTTCTAGCACATTTTTCTCTCTGACGACACTCTTTTGTTGTTTAAGATAATTACCCGGGGGACTGAGAGTGCCCTGTCTTTTCCCTCTCTCTCTAGTTGTTGTATTTGATCCTTGGGGAACTCCACAGTTGATTTCTGTGGGTTTGGAGAGGAAGAGTGGCAGTCTAATTCTTTGGATTCTGTCAGTGAGGAAGGAAAAGAGCCATTTGAGGGAGGTTCTCTGAATGCCGTCTTCGTGGTGTCTGGTGGTGAGTGTGTAGTGGGAGACGTGTCAAAGGTTGCAGAGAGGTCGAGTAGGATTAGGGCTGCATTGTGCCCTTGGTCTAGGAGGGTGGGGATGTGTCTGTGGTGGTGAGTAGAGCGGTTTGGCAGCAGTCTCACTACTAGGTAATGCTTTGTAGTCTTGAATCGTTGCTGCATTTCAGTGAAGTTATCTCAACAGGCTTCTTGCTATTGACTTCGTAAAAACAGATCGTCATTGAAATTAAGGATGAGAAATGTGATAACAAGGAAGCCAATCCTCAAAAAGTACTGTAGTGAGGTGGAGCCTTGCATTCACACAGTGTTAAGTTAGCATGAGCTTATTAGAAGTTTAACCCCTTAAGTGCTGCCTTGGTGCATTGGCCGACGGCAGCACTACCTCCCCAGTGCTGCGCACGACCATTGGACGTCCATTCAGCACTAGTTCCAATGGACAGCGCAGCACTGGGGAGGAATGTTTAATAGCATCTATGAGGTTAAATGCCATTTTACCTTTTGCTTTGTTTTGCACATGGCACACGTTAGCTATTGTTTAGAGTTAGGCTGAGTGTTTTGCATCACATGAGAATAACGTGTTTTTCTACATTGCTAGACTTGCGTCGTAAGCTTAGTTTGAACAGTGAGTGCCGAGGCCTTCAAGGTTATCTCAACACTGTAGCTGTTGTTCGAACTGATCAGCGCATGTTCTAGCCATAACATATATGCAGCTGTGGCCAACTCAGATTCTGTCGCCTTTAACAATGCACTGTGTAGGCATGATTGAACACACTTGGAGAACATTCGTATGCTGATAGCTTGTGCAGAACTCAATATGATTCAGTCCTGCTAATCTTTGAGGTATGGGGTTGCCTATGCAAGCCTAAGAGACCTTCTTTAGTTATAAAATAACCTACTAGCAAGAAAGGGTGAAATATAGGTATATATTTAACCTGTTTCCATATAGCATGCTTTCTCCCTTTGTATTTTATGGAATAGTAACTATGTTGACAATCTTATTTCTTAACATATGTCTGCTTGTATTAGCTAAGATGCTGCACCTGATATCGCGGCGTTAAAATGAACATTTTAAACTTGCTCGTGTCTCCCTTTACTCCCTGTTCTGGACTGGTATGAGAATATAACAGTGCTCATGTTTTCCACCTTATCTGAGGTATCCTAAGTCGCATGTTCTGGGTTGTCTAATCATTGGTAACTTTGCTATAGGACGAAGAGCTAATGAGACACTGATGCTAGTCTGGAAGGGGATTTTGGAAACTAAGGTGAGTTTTTGGCACACCCTAATTCACTGAGGTCCTGAGTCTCTGTGCACAGTTCTGTGTCTGAGCAGAATCCCTGCAACATGGCGCCTTAACAGTAGTGGTCTTATTTCATGACCCCTGAGTAGTACTTATATCAGTCTTTGACCCCGTCACTATTGTTTCCGGTTAACAGTGGTGACGGATAAACCTACAGAGGTCTTTTCAAGCTTGAATCTTTCAAAACGGTTTCATTTTGAATTACTTCCCAGTTGTGCTACATTGTTTTGCATTGTACCTAACCTGTCTGTGTCATTATGGGTGATGTTTACATACCACAGCATAGTCGCATTGCGGTCCGCAATCATTTGCAGGCTTATAACGTCGCCTTGGAGGGCATGGCTGGTATTTTGGTAGTGAGTGCCGAGATAGCTTACCTGTTTAAGATTTTCTACTCATGGGTGACATTTCCTACAATCAATGTGGCTACTCAGCTGTTTCACACTTATTCTCACAGAGCCGTGCCTGTGGAATATGTTCCTTATAGGACACAGGAAAGTCCGATTTCTGCATGATAGCACCGTGTTTGGTTTAATGGCACCCTTCCCCACAGTTAACGGCGATTAGATTCGGTCCTTTGCCATTCCAGGTGCTTCTTGGCCTATTTTGGCTGGATTTACCCCGCATCCTCGTGCGGGGTAGTCCCCATTGCTGAGTTGAGGCTCCTATATACCTCCGCTATTGGAGTTATTAGGGCCTTGGTTCAATACGATACCTGCAATTTCCAGGGCGGGCCCCTGGTGTTGTGGTACTTCCAACTGGGCCGAGCGGGATGAAGCTTAGTCCCGTCATGGTTAATGCGGTTATGGGCAAGCATCCCCAGGATAAGGATGATATGCTTTTCTGGCTTGCTGAGAAATTTGACCAGCTGGAGGCAGTTTTTCCTAATTTGAGTCCTTTGGTAAAACACCGGATTCTTACAATTAGTTTACCCAAGGAAATGGTACCGGATGCCGGTGACTGCGAGTCATGGGGTAGAATCTTTGCGGCCGTGTACACGAGGTGCTTTGGCACTCCGTCAATGGCTGTCCTTCCGACGGTCATTAAACTTGTTCAAGATGGACAAGTTCCTGAGGCTGCGGTTTAATTGGGAATGAGAGTTGTTGGCTCATTTGACATAGTTTCTGATGTCATCCTTTCTAAAATAAAGGGAGATGTGGTAAACTTCCAAGTGTCTAATGCTTTGCGCAAAGTCCCCGATGCGATAAACCCCGACAGTTACTGAGAATTATTACGGGGGCTAATAAGACCATAGGCCGTAATAGTTTAGGTGTCAAGACCTTTTCTGCTAAAGATAAAAAACAAACTCAGGGGTCGAAGTCTGAAAAAGACAATCAACCAAAAGCTCCAAAGCAAAGTTGGAACAAAGACAAGAAACAGGGAAAACAACAACAGAAACAGGAGTCCCGTCCCGCATCACCAGGGCCTGGGCTACGATTAAGTCACCTGATCATTTTCAGTTTCCTGATCCATGTTCTCCTCGTTCTTTACAGGACACATCGGCCTCATCGGCCCGTGGTAGAGGCGGCGGCAGAGGTCGGGGTGGACAGCAGTCGTGACCAACCCCGCCCGAAAGACAGAAAAGCCAAGCAGGATGATTCCTCACAGAAAAGACCCCCGTTTCAGAAAAAGAAAGTTGCAGCTTTAAAAGCAAGATATGCCACAGATAGAGAGAATGCAGCTTCGAAATCAGACGTGGGCGCTGATGCTGTTGGACACCGCGGCAGAGATTACCATTGTTCGAGAGGCCCTGCATCCACTACTGAAGGTGACAGCGACTGACGAATTCATTGTTGTTGAGACAGCTGATACTAGAGTAGCTCCCCTGATAGGCTTTTTGAAATTGACCTTTTAATTGAAGGTGACATACAACGTACCATAAAAGAGGTATTTTGGGAAAGTCTTACAACTACGTATGACATTTGGTTGGCGGAGGTTGACCAGCCCCCACCTTTTGCTCTCGCTGCTCCGAGAGGGGAGGAGGTAATCCTCCTTAGTTTTACGCACACCGTGTCAAAGGAGCATGCGCTGAATTTTGCAGAAGAGTGGGCTAAGGCCCTTGTGCGTGCTTTGTACCGTACTCACTGTGGTTGGGATAAATTCTCACCCCAACATGAGATTCCCTTGCTGTCTATGCCACAGCCTCAACCTCAATATCCCATGCGGCGTGAGGCAAAAGCACCGGTCGCACAAAATCTTTGAACAATTGGAATATCAAGGTGTGATTGAAACTTGTGTGTCTCCGATGAATAACCCTCTTTTTACTGGGACCAAGCCTGATGGTTTTACCTTTTGGTATTGGATTACCGACATCTAAACTCGTATTGTCGTCCCCGTGCAGTACTGAATACCCACAGCTCTGCCCTGGTGGATGGTCTTGTGCATAAAAGGTTTTAAACCACACTTGACATATCCAATGTTTTTTTTTGGCCACAATCTTGCTGCTTTGAGTAGTCAAGGGACCGCTTTCACCAGTGGCGGCACACAGAAAAAATTCAAACGTTCAGCTATGGGCTATTAGACTAGTCCAGGTGTGTTTGCTGCCCGTATAGTTTCTCTTTTAGAGAGAATCGACCCAGATACGTGTTCGTATGTGGATGACATTTATCTCACAGACGACGAGATATGGGCGCATCTGTGCTGCGTTGACCGCATAATTTGTAATTTTGTGGACTTCGGTTACAAATTTAACTTTGCGAAGTCTCACATTGCAGAGTACACAGTGTTGTTCCTGGGCTATGTGCTCAACAATGAAGGTCGAGGATTGGTGTATTGACCGGGTTTTTGGCTCTATTTCTGAGTGATGGTGACTTTAGCTTGCTACCATCCTAGATCCCTATTCTTTGCTTGTTTTGGTCCTTTTCAGGCCTCTTTTCAGACCTAGAAGCATAAACTAGAGGATAGCCGCTTTATATGATAATAGATCCCTTATTTCTGACACTAATCCATCTATTGCCTATTGGCTTTGACATAATTATGTGTCCTTTCATCATTCTCAGGCCTGAAGATCTATTTCTGAGTGATGGTGACTTTAGCTTGCTACCATCCTAGATCCCTATTCTTTGCTTGTTTTGGTCCTTTTCAGGCCTCTTTTCAGACCTAGAAGCATAAACTAGAGGATAGCCGCTTTATATGATGATAGATCCCTTATTTCTGACACTAATCCATCTATTGCCTATTGGCTTTAACATAATTATGTGTCCTTTCATCATTCTCAGGCCTGAAGATCTATTTCTGAGTGATGGTGGCTTTAGCTTGCTACCATCTTAGATCCCTATTCTTTGCTTGTTTTGGTCCTTTTCAGGCCTCTTTTCAGACCTAGAAGCATAAACTAGAGGATAGCCGCTTTATATGATGATAGATCCCTTATTTCTGACACTAATCCATCTATTGCCTATTGGCTTTGACATAATTATGTGTCCTTTCATCATTCTCAGGCCTGAAGACCTATAGTAGTGGGTGGATCCTGTAGTTCTGACTTTATATTACCTATTGGTAGGGTTTGTGTATAGAGCTAAGTGTCTATTTCCTCCTTTTCGGGCCTACAAGGCCCAGAAACAGAGAGACTCCATTTTGCTTTCAGCCTCTGCAGACTGAGATGCATGTAGGTCAAGTGTGATGTTTTAGTTATGAGGTGTTGTTCGCTCTTTGCAAACTAGAGAGAACCGTCCGGAGCTGAATCTTATCAAGAGTTGTCCCTGGGGCTCAAGTCTCTAGACGAAACAAGCAGCTGATCACTGTGAGAGCGTCTGGAGCAGGGAGCCTGGTACATGGATTTGGTGGGAGGAGGCTACTGGCTGGAACTTTTCACTAGGGGAGAGCATTCCATATTAGCGAAGTGCAGAGAGGCAGAGCAGTCAGATGTTTGCTGGAGCTGGAGAGAGCAATCAGATGGTTGCTGGAGCTGGAGAGAGCAGTCAGATGGTTGCTGGAGCTGGAGAGAGCAGTCAGATGGTTGCTGGAGCTGGAGAGAGAAGTCAGATGATTTTTGGAGCTGGAGAGAGAGCAGTCAGATGGATCTTGGAGCAGTCAGATGAATCTTGGAATGGAGTTGGAACTGTCAGCTGGAGCTGCCAGTTTGTCAGAATGTATTGAAGCAGTTGCCAGTCAGATGGAAGAGTTGGAGCTGCCAGTTGGAGCAGTTGAGCCAGTGGAGTGAAGCCGTGGTGACAGAGGGAGAGAGCCCTGATTCCACCAGAGAGAGAGAAACATTCCTTTCTTATAGGGTGAGGTATTCTAAACTAGTTTGCTTTACACTTAATCATTCACTTTCCTTTATCTCCTAGGCTATATTCCCTACTGTATTGTTGCACTGATTAATCCCTTTTCTTTCAGCGGTGTGCAGTCTGTTATAATCCATTTCCCTTTTTAGCTATCTACAGTTCCTGTCAGCTATATGTGGATGTGTTAGTAATAAAGCTTTATGTATTCCTTAGATGTGTCTATTCCCCTTTACTTTTCAGGCTATGCCTAGATTGCTAGTTATTTTGATGTTATAATTTGCTATTGTGTAATAAAGGGACCCCAGTTCTTAGTGAACCATTGTGTAACTGTTATTTGTTTGGCAAAGTTAACCTTTCTTCTAGTCAGATGCTGTTATGTGGACAGATGCATTTCCTGTCCGGGTAAGTGGTAACTGAGCAAGGGAGCAGGGAGCACTTATATCAGAGAATAACCTTTGCATATTGTAATTTGGCCATTCATGTGTGAGAGGATTGAACTGTCTATCTACCACATAAAAAAAATATTACATTCCCAGTAGATATTAGATATATAGAGAAACTTCCCAACAGAGAGAGAGAGAGAGAGAGCTGAAGTTATTCATAGGACAGAGATTGCCGCTAGAGAGAGTGTCATTAGTGAGAGCATTGATTGTGAACAATGTGTATACCCACATGATTGTGGCATGCGAGAGCACCGGGAGGATACGGTGTGTAGTGAGATCGCTGCTAGAGAGAGTGGCATTAATGAGAGCATTGATTGTGGTCAATGTGTATACCCACCGGATTGTGGCTTGCGTGAGCACTGATTGAGGTCAGTGTGTAATGGTAAATGATCAGAACTGCCCCCTTCACTATGAGGAGGAGGGTAGCATAGTCTGGGCCTGAGTTGCCACAAGACTATAAGGTATGAGTGTGGTGTGGAATATGGAATTCCTTAGTAAATAGAGAGTATTCCTAGCAATCCTATAGATTTAGTGGCGTTTTTGATGATATGAGCTTGTATATTGCTAATTCTCTATCCTCAGGTAGGTACCCAGGTACCGTGGTAAGTAGGTCCTGAGGAGGGAGGTGGTTATGTTTCGGCCGGGTTGGTGGTGTCTTGGTGAGCTGATTCTATCTGGTCCGAAAATCCGGTCGTTACAATTGGCTCCTTACTTCTTGGAGAAATGCACACAAATTCGCACTCCTACAACATTGAAAAAATTGCAGACCTTGCTGGGATTTTTGAATTTCTGGGGTACTTATATTCCTGAATATGCCCAGCGTATCAAGCCATTATATGCTTTGATACAACCAACTTTTACCAAATTGTGCTGGCTGCCTGAACATTCGGCCATTTTGCAATCTTTGCAGGCTGATCTGCTAGAATCTAAATTCTTACTGACTAGTGATAACCACATAAACCTGGTGATAAGAATCGTCCCTGGGGCGGTGGGTTTCACATATCTTACTTTTAATGAAGGTGACACAGTACCAATCGCTTACAAGTCACATCTGTACAACGCATGCTGGTTGTTACCCCGTATCCGGCCTTGGAGACAGTGACAAAGCAGTGTACCCAATTCTAAAGCTTTGCACCCACGGTGGCACAATGGGCAACATCATTGACGTCTCTGGATGTCAAGTTCATTTTTTACGCCTCCTTACGGTCGCATGAGTTCTTGCAGTATGAATTTGTTCATCCTACCCCATTGACTATGCGCCCTTTGGAGGATTTCCAGTGTATAATTTACACTGATGGTTCAGCGCAAGTCGCGCATGGGTATAAGCACGCATACGTCTCAGCTTGCGCAATTGTGGTTGGTACCATGGTGAATGGAGAATTCAAGTCCAATGTCGTACATACACAGACATTAAGAGACTGTACCTCCCAGTTAGCGGAGCACCGTGCTCTGATGCTTGCATTGGATTATGCTGACCCTGGTGTGACTACTCTAGTTGTGAGTGACTCTTACTACTGATTCCAGTCTCACATTGACACTCTGTTCTTTTGGACTCAGAACGACTATCGTGACTTCAAAGGTAGCACAATAAAACATAAAATGATCTGGGTTTGAGTGGCTGAACTTAAAGAGCAACTCCCACTCGTATATGTAATTCACATTCTTGGTCATCAGCGTGTGGGAGTTCACACTGTTGGCAATAGTCTGGCCGATGAGACCGCAAAGGCAGCAGTTTCAACATATTTGGTTGCAGCAGTTACACGTTCCAAAAGTAAGATTGATGATGACATCTTGGTAGCAATTGCCGCTACTGAGAAGGGAAGTAAATATCCTACTGGATTTCATTCAAAGTATTCTTATCATTTAAGTCCTGATAAAGTTCTTTATGTGAAAATATCAGAAGTTGGTGACAGATTGATTCCCAACGTGGACCACAGGTCAGCGCTGATTACAGATGCCCACGAGGGTGTTGCGTTCGCTCATGCAAGCGTTTCGGCTACTGTTTCTCAGCTACAACAGTGTTTTTGATGGCGGGGACTGTATTAAACAGACTCATGATTATATCCTTAAATGTGACATTTGTCAGCAGATCAAATCTTTGACTGCTACGCATCCGCCCCAGACACAGTTGTACATTTCCAATAAACTACTTGGTTGTGTTTATTTGGATCACTGCAGTCCTTTTTCTTCAGATACTGCGTATAAGTACATCTTCGTTGCAGATGATTCTTGCACGTGCTTTGTATGGGTGTGGCCCCACCGAAGTGCTGATCCGAGAACTGTCATAAGGGATTTGTGTGTCTTTGTGGGAATTTTTGCATGTGGCACTTTCCATTCGGACCAAGGTCCAGCGTTCGCCTCTAAGGCGTACAAGGATGTCATGAGTTCATTGGGGGTCCAGGTCAAATTTTCGTCTCTATACCGGCTGAGGGTAATAGTGTTGTGGAGCGGATGAACCGTGACTTAAAGCAATCCTTGACAGCTAGAGTTATAGGTACTGGCCGGAACTGGCAAGCCCATCTCAATGGCGTACAGCGTGCACTTAATAATCTCCCTAGAAGGTCTCTGGGTGGGCGGACCCCATACTAGATGCTCTTTGATATTAAAATGTTTGTCCCGGACCTTGAAGGTCTAGACTAGGCAGCGGCAGCTGCCCCCTTTGACGGAGATGAACACTGTAATGTTTTACAGACTCTACGAGAGAAGAGAGACAGTCTTGCAAAGGAACACAAGCCCTCCACATCTCATGCTGCGTTGCAGATTCCGGTATTTGGCTGGCTACCCCGAGTCAGAGAACTGGTCCGAGAGAAGGTCGAGAACAATAAAGAGTTTGTCCCCTCATATCGAGCTCCAGTTACTGTACTTGGCATGCAGGGCACAAGAACAGTCATTTTACCTCCACTTCCAGGTCGTAAGGAAAAAAGGTACATCTCCATTGACAATGTCAAATTACACTGAGTGGCCAGTTCTTCTTAGTATGACACCTGCGGTCTCTTGTCCATCGATACTGAGAAATTCTGTTTTGGCTCCGGCTCCTAGCAACAGGCCTGACGTTGCCTTTGAGATGCCTGCAGTTTCAAGTAAGCATGGGCGAATTTTGCGAATCTCGCGTTCGCGAATTTTGCGGATTTGCGAACTCGCAATCCGCAAAATTCGCGAATTCTCGCGAATTTGCGGATTTTTTTTTTTTTGTGTTTGCGCGGGTTTCTGCCAGTTCGCGAGGGTTTTGTACAATGTCGCAAATTGCGAACTTACCTGTCGGGTCGCAAGTTTCGCGAACTTGTTGTTTCTACGTGTCCAGCCTGTTTGGGACACTCTTCTTCATCACTGCCACTCTCTGTCACCACTGCCACTCTCTGACTACTCATGCCACCCTCTGGCCCACCCATGCCACCCTCTGTTTCATCACAGCACCCTCTGGTTGTCCAGTCAGTGTACATTATTGTGGCAACGCAAGCACACCTTCCCTGCCTCAAGTGACCTGAATTAATTTGGGGCTGATTAATGTGTCACAGAATATTTTTTTAGCTGGCACCTGCTTCCTTAGTGCTTCCTGATTAGTGATCTTTTGCACTTGCTAAGTGCTTTCATTGTTGCAAAATTAGTTACAACACCTGCCCTGCCCCAACTGACAATAATGAATTAGGGGCTGATTAATGGATTTGAACTTCCAGCCTGGCTCCTGCTCGTCTCCCTTAGCTGTAATTCAGGACCTTTGTGGCATATGTGTAACTATTCTGAGGTTCAGAGCAGGGTCACATAATAGTTTCAACTGGCAACTGAACTCTGGAGGGGCCCCTCAGGAAGCACTACAGGAAATGGCTACTAATGATGAGCCTGAACTTTTGAACCTGGTAAGTAGTTTCAGTTTTGCTAAGATCGTATTTCTGCAATTTTGCACTTGTTCGCGGGGCGCGAACTCACGCGAACAGTGCGAACAGTGCGAGCAAAATCCGCTGCTCGCGGATTTGCGGATTTTGCGGGAGATTCGCAAATCTCGCGGATTGCGAATTTACCGAAAATCCGCAAAATCCGCGAGCGAAACGGATTTTCCGCCCATGCTTAGTTTCAAGTCCTTTATTGAATACCCCACCTAATGCTCATCTTGATGATACTGAGTATACTTAACCCACAGACTTATCGATGCCGAATTTACAAACCTATTTGGAAACTGAGTCCAGATTTTCATTTGACACTAACTCTGCCACATCGAAGTCCCCTTCAAAACTTTCTGTTTCTGCAACATGGATTAGAAAAAAAAAATGTTTCCTCCTTGAACTTACATTTGGTTGGAGCTTTTTTCATTTTTTTTGTTTATGTCAATTGGCTTTGTGGTGTATTGTTTCCGTCTTGTGAATGGACACTACGTTGAAGAGAGGACTGCCATTCCTCATCACACAGATTGAAGAGGGACCTGACTCTTGTAAAGATTACTGCTTTGCCCGTCTTACCTGGGATTGTATTGGATGCTGTTAAATTTCAGATTCATGGTCCCACAGAGGTTATAAATGTCCCGAACGTACTAAGAGTTTCTATGGGGGATGTGATTAATCAAAATATACGCTCTGATGATTGGGATATTCAAGCCGTAGAGGCTTTGTTTTCAGATTTGAAATATTAAGCTGCTTTTGCTGCGGAGGGTTTATATTTAGATTCAGCTAATTATGATGATTTGTTCTGTTAGCAACACTATGGAAATCACTACCTGCATAAAGCAATCACAATGAGGAATACAGTCAATTATACACAATGGGAACATTGCCCCGCTCCTGTTGAAGGGAGCTCAAGTGTTCTTTTAGAGAGATTCACTTATTTTACTGATTTTAATCAGTCAAATCCTAATGCATTTCATTTTAAGGTGACCGAAAAGTCCTCTTCCAAAGTTAGACTTACCCACATAAAATTGTTATATTCTAAGTCCTTTCTTGATGAATTGGCTATTGGGGGCTATGAACTGTGGAAATATACTATGGGTCTTAAATCTGTTTGGGGTTCTAAAAGTTGGCATATGCAAGGCACAGAGGCTTTGCATCGTGCATGTCTCATCCCAAACCATATGTTCTTTTTGAATTCGACTATTTCACAAACCACTTGGTTTGGATTGGCTTCTACAAAAAAATTAAATGCTCCTTCTTATCCAGAATTGGAAGAGTACCCTGGTTGGGATAATAATACCAGTATTTCTATCATGGAATAACAGACACTGTTGCTGAATTCTACTTTTAACATATCCAGTTTGGATCCTAAGGGTGAGTTGTTGTGGCACAGAGTTGCTGATTCTTGCCGACATCGTTTTCTGGGTTTAGCCCCTGGCTACACTCAGGTTAGGGTGGATCCCCGTTTTGAGAGTGACCATTCTGTAACTACCTATTCCGTAGGCAAGCTGTGTCAGAATTGGCTCAAACACTCCACTTTAGCGTCAGTTAAACTTCATTTGTCTAAATTGACTGACGATGTTGATCTGAATGACTTTGCCAAGGGCCCTGCTTCCGGCAGATCCAAAAGGTGGATATATGCTATTTACAACGAAGTCTGGAAACTGTCCCAGATTGAGGCTGCTTCCCACCAGATCAGGCACATTTAGAAAAAATGCTAGCAGTTGTAGATAACAGCATTAACACGCTTTCTTCCCGCTGGTAGGGGGATTTTGGGTACTAAGGGGAGTTTTTGGCACACCCTAATTCACTGAGGTCCTGAGTCTCTGTGCATAGTTCTGTGTCTATAAAAATCCCTGAAACAGTAGTATACACTTTATCTTGTGAAATAGTCAGAGCTAGTTGGTGGATAGGTTATTGATAGCTTCTGATCCCAATATTGCCATAAAAAGATATTGTGATACAAAAGTATTACTATCTAAACATCGACTACAACAATATGTGTTTTGCATAATCATATGTAAATGCATAAAAATGTGTCTACAGCAATGTATTGTGTTCCTTTATTACTATCCAGGGGTTCTGGTGACATAGTAAACTAGGAGGTCGAAGGCTGTGTCTTTGGTAAATGCTACCAGAACTCTGGGATAGTAAAATAAGATCATGTTATATCTAGTACCCAGTATGTATTTTATCTTACATATCTGTTTTTGGCAATTAGCTTAAAAAAATTGGTTCCTTCAAAGTGCTGTTAATAATGTGCACCAATTGGAATAAAGATGCAAATGTATTGGTTGTACCGCTGAGCAAATTATGATGCATCTGAAGCGGTTGCGGTTTGTGGCGGCATGTTTGCCACATGGCAAGTGTAGATCACAGAAACTGACGATAGCCAACAAACCAACAACCATAGTATGCCCTACAAAAATCACAGCTGATAACAATTCTAGGAGTAGACACACCCATCAAGCCACCTATAAAATAAAATAAGAACCAGACCATGATCCTTTGCTATCACAATCCATCTCAGCCTGATAGACAGATTGCTGTTCCTACCCACATACACTGCAGCAATCCCTTCACACCTTCACACACCTCAAATGCACCAATCACTGCACATTTCACTCTTGTTTGGGGTTCCTTCTTGTTCTGCACACCTTTTCAATCTCACACTCACACTCACTAGATCACAATTGTCAAAAGGAGGCAGCCACGCTTCACAGATGATGAGTTGACAGTGCTTGTGGATGAAATCCTCAGAGTAGAGCCACAGTTATTTGGGAACACCCAGAAAAAGCAGATGTGTGACAGGATAATCAACAAGGTGAATGCAGTAGCCAACACACCACGTACAATGGTGGATATCAGGAAGAGGTGCAACAATGGCAAAATGATGGTCAAAATCATAGTTGACAAAAAAAAACAGACCACACAGCAGACTGGTGGTGGCACTCCCATGCCACCTGTGCCATTTACTGCCCAGGAAGAGATGGTATATGCCATCATTCTGCCAGAGAACTGTTTCGGAATACCAGAAGGGGTGGGTCTGGTAAGCGACCCCAAACATCAGCCACAAATCAGCCATGACACCTTAAGACACTGAACTGCAATTATCCAAGTCTTCTAATTCTGCCTTTTTTGGAAATGAAGCAGTACCCAAAGTATTATAGATATGTAACTAATGCAGACAATCAGTATACCTGCACTGAACATCCAAATGTACCCAAACTATCACATTTCCAAATGTCTACATGAAGACAGTCAGTGTATGACCATGTAACTTATTATGGCACCAACAGCATCTGTCAACATTTACATGAAATCACTCTAAACTACAATACGCAGTTACCAGGCTCCTGTGTAAGCCATCCCTCCTTGCACCATCCCCTCACTGATAGTGAGCATTAGGCCCAGGTGGGTTGGTTGTGCTGGGTGAGAGGAGGACTCAATGCACAGACCAAAAATTCCAGCAGTCCTTCCACTCCAAACTCTATCCTCCTCTGTCAGTCATCTTGCTACTACACTCACCCTCACTAGCTGGAAGTCATTGGTCAAGTGAGGAGGAAGAGGAGGAGTATTAAAAAAGACAATAAATCCCAGAAGGCCATCCACTCCAAACTCCATTGCCATCAGTCTGACATCTTGCTACTACACTCACCCTCAATGTCAGGAAGTTATTGGTCAGTGGGGAGGAGCTGGAAGAGTACTGTAAACGTATACAAATCCCAGCAGGCCTTCCACTCAAAACTCCACCCCCCTCTGTCACCCATCTTGATACTTCACTCACCCTCACTGGCAGGAAGCAATAGGCCCAGGTGGGTTGGGTGTGAGGAAGACTCACTGCACTGACCACAAACCCCCGAAGGCCTTCAACTCCAAACTCCATCCCCCTCTGTCAGCCATCTTGCTACTACACTCACCCTCACTGGCAGGGACCAAAAGGCCCAGGTGGGTTGGGTGTGCTGGGTGGGAGGACTCACTGCATTGACCACAAATCCCAGCAGGCCTGCCACTCTAAAATCTATCCCCCTCTGTCAGCCAACTTGCTAATATATTAACCCTCACTTGCAGGAAGTCATTGGCCAAGTGGGGGGGAGGAGTGGCAGAAAAAACGCACATCCCAGCAGGCCATCCACTCCAAACTCCCTCCCCCTCTGTCCACCATCTTGCTACCACACTCAGGCTTACAGGCCGGATGTCATTGATCAAATGGGGGAGGGGGAGGAGTGTTAAAATCCACAGGAAAGGGTCAACTCTATATACAACTCCACCACCCCGAACCCCCTAAGCTACATATACACACAAAACGGGGTGGAGAGAAAAAGACCACAAATAACACCAAAAAACAGAAAAAAATCATCTGTTTTGGAAAACTGCCCTCACTCACACACCGAAGTGTGTGGCATGCTTCATCATCGGGTCTGCTTAGAAAAACGCACTGGTGTAGCCACACTCAGGATGAAGCATAAGGGAAGGGGAGAAAAATAAAAAACCACAGGAAACAATACAAAAACAAACACAACATGAATAGTGATTAGTCAGTGAGTGTCACCCTGTGACTAGGACTAGTGATTCGACAAAAGTGCAGATAATAGAAAAGTGCTTTAAAACTGGTTTGAGGATTCCCTTCGAGCCTTTATTCTTGGGTTCCTCAACCAGGATTAAAAGAGAACGGATGGGTAGTGTTTAATAGAGAAGATTGAAGTTCTCAAAACACCCCTCCTGGTGCTGCTTATGTCATCAAAGCAGCACCAGGAGGGGTGCTTTTAATCCTGGTTGCGGAACCCATGAATAAAGGCTCAAAGGGTATCCTTAAACCATTTTTAAAGCACTTTTCTATTATCTGCACTTTTGTTGAATCAATTGTCCTATTCACAGTGTGACACTCACTGACTAATCACTATTCACGTTGTGTTTGTTTTTGTATTGTGTTTGTGGTTTTTTATTTTTCTCCCCTTCCCTTATGCTCGTCCTGAGTGTGCTACACCAGGGCGTTTTGTAAGCAGACTCGATGATGAAGCATGTCACGCACTTCGGTGTGTGAGTGAGGGCAGTTTTCTAAAATAGATGAATTTTTTCGGTTTTGTGGTCTTTTTCTCTCCACCCCTTTTTGTGGGTATAGGTGACAAATCAGCCATCTAAAACTGTTTATGCATCCATGCATATTCTCAATGTGTACCGGTTAAGGTATGATGTACCATTACAAAATTGACTGTGCCATATCCATACCAGCAAGGCAACCTGGAAACACATCTATGCAGAGTGAAGTAAAAGCCAGGCTCAGACTCTAACCTTGGATGAGCTCTCTGGCATAGAAGACTCTCCCTTATTCTTGGACGAGGAGGAGGAACCTGGCCCATCAGGTTTGACTAGGAATACGGCATCAGAATGTCCAGGGGGATCCATGGCAACAACTCCCACTCCAGCTACCAACACTCAGCTGACCCCTACCACAACAGATGCCCTGTCAACCATGGGCAACAACACCATCATGGCTGTGCAGTCCACTCTGGAGTTGACAGACACAAACTCAGTCAATGTGGAAGGAGGATCTGCTTTGACTGCAGACACAAACTGTGCCAGCCCATGGGAGTAGGGTTGGTGGGATGGTGCCACTGATGCCCAAGCCAACCTCTCCCAGGTACTTGAGGATTATGAGATGTACCAGGGAGCAATGGGCCAGGTTTCAGAACACCTCCGGAACAGTGAACAACTGCAGGCGTCCCAAGACCGAAGGCTTCAATGGTTCAATGAGTAGATGGATGAGGTCATTGGAGTGCTGAGGGAGATCAGTTCCTCCCTATTCCAGGCCTTTGCTTACACATGTGCCCGTCCATGTCTGACATTTCCATTTGTACCCTCGACATCTGTACAAGCCACAGGAAGGGACGCTGAGTCTGGTGGAGAATCCTAAGTACACCAGGAGCCTGCAGTTGTTTTTCCCACCCCCAAACATAGGGTGGATCATCCAAGGAAAGATACAGGAAGGTTGGATGACAACGCACAAACCCCAGGCTGTTAAAAAAGGGCCACCTGATATCCTTCTTTGTGCTCTACCAGTTCACTTTGTTGACTATCCATATCAACTGTTCCACATCAGATGGAAGAACACTGTTGGACTTTGGACTCGGATAACTGTGGCCATGACTCTATGGATTTTATCCAGCAACACTGTCAACTTCTCTATTTTCTTTTTGTTTCATTTTCACTGATCCATCATGTGTATCTTCAGCTATCCGCCATGTTTTATCACTAAAATACACTTTGCACAGTTAACAATTACTTGTAAATTGTACCTTAAGTGCCTCATAGTCAATACATCATGGCACCACAAGATAGTCATACAGACTCAGTGTTTCATGCAAACTTTAGTCCATACTACCTTTTTACAGATAGTCATTGGAAGAACCATCATGACAAGTTGACATTTTTGGCAACTATCCATGCCACCTAACTAATTTGTCATGCTCAAGCAACTGGACAAAGTATTTGGAGGAGCTACTTAAGACAATGCAAACGTCAATGCAAAACACACATGTTATTTGCTGTGAACACCTAGTAGTAGATCGCAAACACCAAAAATGACATACACAATCAGTGGGCAGATCAAAAGCATACAGAACTATACTACTGGCCAGTGTAAACAGGTACCATTGCAATAAATTGGGCTGCATCTTTAGCTAGGTTACAAGCATTTGTCTGTTGTGTACCACTTGCACTGTGACATACAATGAGGACACACATCGGCAGCTATTTCAAGTTTTCAAACATTAATCATGTAGGTGTTTTGAATGAGAACCACCATGGTCTATTCCCACAACCACATTGTTCTTGAGCACAATATGGTACACGTAATGCACAATAAAATACAATACGATGAGATGAAATTCCACTGGTGCTGCAGCAACTTCAATTCTACAATTGGAAGCAGGCATTATAACAGTTATGTAATCTCAAAGTCTGTGTCGGACATTCACAGGATCCTTCCAAATCGTGGTTGCACTCAGATACAGCATTGTATGCCTAGTGATGGCACAACTCTAAACCTCCCCTCAGTTGATGGCATGGCAAAGTAAACTGAAACAAAAAAAAATAGATAAGCAAGGGCAAATCATGTCTCACAATTAAGAGCAAATTTAAACTTCAACAAGAACAATGTGACTCTTAACACTAGTTAGGCCTGAATGGGACAGTATGCATGTAACTATGAAAATAACCCAAACCTGTCCTGCATAAACATTGCCACCATTAGTATACATTCTGATGTGTATATACACATAGTCCACACAGCTACACAACAACAAACAAAGTGGAATAGGAAAGACATCTGAGTGCATACTTAAAGTCATGAAAAGAAGCTGTTGATAAGCTGTTCTCACAGGTCTAACAAGGGTTTTAAACCCCTCCTCTCTACTCTCTCTCGTTGCTATAGCGATTGTTCTCCCGCATTTGAGGGGACACTCTCCACATATACTACAGGAGGGGTACGGATCAATTGGACTTACCTCCCTGTTGGGGTAATTTCTCTCCGAAATACGGGGGAACCCAGATTGACACCGAATGCGACGGTCCTGAAGAAGACCGGAGTGACCTTTCAGGCGCATCAAGAGCGGTCGAAACATGTTGACTCTGGCAGTGGTAGGAGGGAAGCCTTGACTATCTCCTAAAGGCTCTTTGCCATCCTTTTTTCACTTATTTTTAATCCTGGTAGAGGTGTCAAGAAAAGTTTAATAAAGGTTGCATTCTGGTGGACACCTTTATTCAGTTTTAATCACTCCTCATACTGCACTTTTTTGTCGCACCTTTTGGTTGAGATCACTTGGTGTTTGCAATATTTTCACCAATTTATGTGTTAAGTGTTGTCTGTGTATAGTTGTTTTGACTATAGGTTGTGTTAAGAGAAATTTATTATTTTTTCCCCCTCCCTTATGCTCCGCCCTGTGTGGGGTACACCAGGGCGTATTGTAAGCAGGTCCAATGATGAAGCATGTCACATACCTCGGTATGTGAGTGAGGGCAGTTTTTTCAAATAGAGTGATTTGCCCTATTGGGGCCCTCTCTGTTTGTTGTGTTTATATTTGTATTTTTATGTTACTTACTCCACCCACCCCTTTTGTGTCTACAATTAAGGTCTTCGGGGGTTCGGGGTGGCAGAGTATAAACTTTTCTGACCCTCGCCCCTCTTTTGTGATTGAATTCTGTGAGAGCGGCGGCTCAGCCGCAGGGGTTATTAGCTGGGTTCCCTACTTTCTAGCCCATTAGGGTAGACACTTTAGTACCTTTACTTCCTAGAACCACTTACACATTTAGTAGCCTTCTCCACCCTACCTCTATACATCTCAATCCACAGTCACTTTAGCTTATCTTAGGACCTTGAAGTATTAGTAAGATCTCTCCGTCTTACCACCTGGCTTTGTTGAGAAACGATCAACATGGATCTCATCCCCGGTCTCTCCTTTGGGGACGACATTGTTTCCGACATACTAGCAGGACCATCCCTTTTGGGTGATAGCACAGTCACAGCAGTGTTAGCCCAAGGTAAGGGTTGGGACACCTTATTGGAGCTCAAGAAAAACCAAGTCAAAACCATTTTACACGGGGCTATCCTCACTGAATACTTGCGGGTGAATGCCACCCCCAGGGGCTTACTTGTGACCAATGAGCCTTTAATTTTCCTGGATGACGAGGAATTTAGACGGGATTGGGCTCTGGTGTCATGGAAGTGCACCAGAGATTGGCTCGTGTTAATCATTCGAATGGCTAAACGGCTGGCGGATGCTCTGCTAATCAAAATACAGACGACTGAAAGGAGTTTACAAACAGATATCGTCATGGCAACATTCAAACAGAAATTAGATCAGGTTAATACTCAATTAGCGGAGTATAGGGACCACTTGATACACTTAAAGATCTCTAAATTACAAAAAGACTTGAAGAATTTTTCAAGGGAGAAAGCTTACCCTTACACATCTGAGGAGTATGCCAAACAAAAAATGGCGGAAGGGAACAAAAATAACCAACAAGGCCGCCCTCGCCAATATACCACCAGCAGTTCGAGTGAGGGGAGTGAAAATGAGTCCTATCCTAAGAGAAGAGGACGAGGTTGTGGTAATTGGAGGGGTCCAAGACCCCAATTTTTCCAACAACCCTTTCAGCAATATCCCAACCAAGGCTTCAATTGGCCTATGATGGGTTATCCTCCAGCGGGACAATACCAAAATCATGCATATGGCAATCAACGGTTTCAGAATCCTGATTTCCAAAATGCACAGTTCCAAAACTTTCAGGGGCCTTTTTTAGGGGGAGGCCGTGGGAGGGGACGTGGCAAACAGAAGACACCAGCGAGAGTCAACTGGTCAGATCAGGACCCGGAGATTACCCAGAGGATCACCAGGAGTATGGCACAAGGAACCACACCGAGCACCAGCAGAGACAATCACTAGTGGTAAACTTGTCTTCTCACCCTTTGACTGACCTTCAGGAGCAGATCCTCAACAAGGGTCTGGGTTTTGTCCCTACGAACTATCCTGATCTATTTAAACTACGACAGGATTTAGCTGTCTTTTTCCGCAATGTGAGATAGAGAGTCTTTTTTGAGCACCAGGACTCTTTTGATAACCATAGGGGCGACACACCATTTCGTCCCTAGTCGTCCTTCACACCACAATTGGCAGTCCTTCCACCACAGATTGCGGCTTTTGAGGCAGCAGTGATCCATGATTTAGAATCAGCAAATTTGGCAAACTTGGGTCATTTCTCCAATCTCTCGAATCGGGAAAAGGAAGAACTTAAGATTCTGGGGTCTAACAAAGAAATTATCTTGAAGCCTGCAGATAATGGCGGGGCCACCGTAATCATGGATATTGAGGCCTATCGCGGTGAATGTTTGCGCCTCCTGGCAGACCCACGTACGTTCCAAAAATTGAGACAAGACCCCACGGAGGAGATCACCACGGAAATTGTCATTATGGTAGAGGAGGCCAAGGCGAATGACTGGATCACACAGCAAGAAGCGGAGTTCCTTGTACAAAAACTACCAAGGACTCCGTACTTTTATATCTTACCGAAGATCCACAAAGCAGTGCGACCCCCTCCCGGGAGACCTATTGTCTCTGGGATGGGGTCCCTGCTGGAACCCCTCTCGGAGTTCTGTGATATCTACTTGAAACCTATGGTCCAAAAACTACCTACCTAACTAAGGGACACACTAGATGTGTTGAATCCATTGAAAGAGATACCGTTCAACCCTGAGGAGGAATTCCTAATAGGGCTGGACATTGAAGCCCTATATACAAACATTCCACAACGGGAAACCCTGAGGGTTTTAGAAACACTACTTTTTGAACGGGAGTGGCCATATGAAACACCACAGACCTTTATTTTACATTTGGCCGAAATTGCCTTAACCAGGAACTTCTTCGAATTTGAGGGGTCATTATATCTCCAAACTCACGGGACCTCAATGGGGAGTGTATTCGCCCCCAGTTTGGCAGGGCTATACGTGGGCGCCTTTGAGCAAATGACAATTCTTGACGCCAGTGGACCATGGACTGATAACTTGCGATTATGGCGTTGCTACATTGATGACGTCCTAGTGATTTGGAGGGGTGACAGAACATCAGTTGACCACTTTTTGGAGTGGCGCAACGCCAAAAACCCGTTCCTACACTTTTTTGTCTCACCTTTCGGTTGAGATCACTTGGTGTTTGCACGATTTTCACCACTTTATGTGTTAAGTGTTGTCTGTGTATAGTTGTTTTGACTATATGTTGTGTTAAGAGAAATTTATTATTTTTTCCCCCTCCCTTATGCTCCGCCCTGTGTGGGGTACACCAGGGTGTATTGTAAGCAGGCCCAATGATGAAGCATGTCACATACCTCGGTATGTGAGTGAGGGCAGTTTTTTCAAATAGAGTGATTTGCCCTATTGGGGCCCTCTCTGTTTGTTGTGTTTATATTTGTATTTTTATGTTACTTACTCTACCCACCCCTTTTGTGTGTACAATTAAGGTCTTCGGGGGTTCGGCGTGGCAGAGTATAAACTTTTCTGACCCTCGCCCCTCTTTTGTGATTGAATTCCTGATTATATATCAAATGTATAGTTACACAGGAAGTAAAGTACACTTGACTCATATCACTAGTAGCAGCATTTTATGACAGAAAACAAGCAAGACATTGTCCGAATCTCACAAGCCAATAACACATGACTTAAGTATATCTAATAACTGAGCAAAATCTGTTACAAACACAGTAGGATCAAGTTAAGTGGGGCATCATGCACACCACATGCATCTTGAAATTCATTCAGCACTACATGCAGACAAATGTTACATGGTGTACACTGTCATGCTGTCATGTCTACATTGCACACATAATGACATACCCATCCTGTTGACAATGTAAATCGCTCTCAATATGCAGATGACACTTAAGTATGGAACACATAGACCACTTAATATATCCCATTTAATCTCAATGACTCTGTAGGGTGATTACATTTTGACTGTATATGCCCTCTGAGAAGGTAGGATACTGTAAATCAGACACACACCCACATCTTCACCGGGACATCACACACATAAAACACTGGGTGACAGTGGCTTCCCAAACTGTTATGTGGTATATTCACACCTGACAATAGATATGGGCCACATACTGCCTGAGAGAAATTTGAAAAATCAGAATGTTGGTTTTGCCTGTTAATAAGTGTTTCAGGGTCCCCTCAAGGTGACTTATACATGTGAATGTGGGAATTTTCTTTGCATGCTCCTTCAACAATATAGTGCATCCAGGCATGGCTTTGTATAATACTTCATTATTTTAAAGTACCTTTCCACCAATCGAATCTACATTCAAAAGTAGCTGTAGGCAGGTCAGGACTGAGGTGGACACAGCCATAGGCTGTAACTTGTTAATGTGACATTGTGGCTCGCTGATTGTGTCTACATGCAGTGAAGACCGACGTGGTAAAATTCCATTGCCAATGTAGCAACCTTACTCGCGGACCACCAGATATTTTGAATGACATGGTAGGTGGAGTGTCAAGCAGCATTTGAATCCATTGGACGAGTTTGGAAAATGTGACCAACGCGGACGTATCCTTTGACCTCCTATGCAGTCTAGATATCAACCCTGGCGTTCTGCTACACAGATCACTTGCCTTCAGAACCTGCACTCCTACAGGCCTCCCGATCTCTCTGCTGCTGTTCACATCCTCTGGGAGCTACAATTTCTCGCTGAATAGGGATCAGGGCCCCTGCCTTCACAGGTGAGGATCGGAAAATGCTGGTGGGCACAGTCCTTCCCCGTACAGGCAGATGTATAGCACACAAGAGGAGGAGGTGAGAGCAATGCAGACAGGATATATATTTGAAATGTCAGCTAACCATTCACAGAGGGCAGATTGTTGCAATGAGACATACATCAGAATCTGTTGTTTAAAAGTGTGTTTGGAAATGTGATGGACAAGTTCACTGCTGTATGTGTGTCAATATTTCTTGTGGAGTTTATATCACTGTTCTCATGTGCATATCTCATCATCAACCACAAACTCAGTATGGTGTACCAGTTGAGCATGTACACATGAGTTTGACATGATGATGCCTTGTTTCTGTTAAGGGTGGGCCTAGTTCGCGAAGTAGCGCTATGCATAGCCACGCAAAGTGCACTTCGCGCTACGCGAGCTACGTGTAGCACTACGCGAACAGCGTAGTAGCATGTTTGCACTGTGCAAGATGTCGTTTTCAATGATTGCACAGTGGGGACAAGCATCTGGCACTGTGCAATCATTGAAAACGGCATCTTGCATAGTGCGAGCTGTACTTTTCTGCGGCTCGAGTACATTTTTACTCAAGCTGCAGCTTTCTCAAAGCGGACTGGTAGTTTCTCATTGCGCGCGGTCGCAAGCATTCACGACCACTCGCAATGGGAAACCCGACCTCCCTGCTTTGAGAATCTCTCTGGGAGGTTTATTTTCCATGCTCGCGTTTGACAACTTGATGTTGCTGATCGGGAACAAAGAAAAAGTCTCGCAAGGAGGTTATTTTGCTTGCTCGCGGTCACCAACTTGGCGTTGAGGACCGCAAGCAAGCAAAAAATGACTGCTGCGCTACGCATGTTTGCACTGTGCTACGTGCAGTTCGCGTAGTGCGAAGTTGCGCAAACTTTACCAACTACGCGAGAGTAGCATAGTGCTTTGCCTAGGGTTAGTTTCTGTCATATTTCAAAGTACATTTGTTTGTGGAGTCATAGATAAAGTGACATATGATGAATGTGAAATGTCATTTGCATATGTAGTTAAGAAGTTACTGTGTACAGTCTCTACAACACCTCCACACACATGATACAATATCAGCGTTAAATCAGCCAAGTCACAATTCTTCCCATGGCAAATCACATTGCTTCGCAATGGTAATGTCAGCTGTAGGAAGGTGACCAGGTGTATGTGTCATAATATCCTTTCAGACCATGTGGAGATCATGTTAGACAATGTGTAATTGACACAGTGCAATCATTGGCAATTTGACAGACTAGTTAGGTGTATGTCGAGGGCCAAAAGGCTACTGTTCATATCCGAAGAAGACATAGATGTTCTGAGATCAGTTGTTTTGAGATTTCATACCACGTGGTTTTCTCTCATCCACAGTGTAGTGAGAGTTGTTGCATGCTCCCTGAGAGAAAGGTCAGGTTAGAAAGTGGTCTCAAAAGGAAATGAAAAGTGTCTGAAAATATACTAAGATCATATATTTGACAACAGGTGCAGTGTTGAGAATTCTAGTATGCTAACTTGGTAATTGTATAGGCAAACTATTCCTGACTTCTGTGACAGAGTACTTGGGTATGTACATCTTGCATGTGTACTAAGTGTCTGATACCATGTCATCCTTACAGGTCAACGCCTGTCAGAAGGTATTCCTGTGGAGGGCCATTATCCGAAAGGTGTGTTCCCTGGGGTCATACGTTGGGGCACTGCCGCAAACAGTGACAAGACCTGAGAGGCTGGGCAAAGAAGATTGCCAAAGTACAGTTGGGCCTGGCTCCTTTAGGCAGGAGGGGCGCGTGCCACACCCTGACCCCCGTATGTGTCGCATCCTGGCAGTGGCCTAGCCCAACCTCAAAAGGCAGTTGAGAGCCAGAGAGCAGCAAGGAGGGGGTAAGAATGTGCTTTGACAAACTTTGTACACTACCATGCATGTACACATTTTTCAGGCAGTGTCATGACTTTTAGGGATTGCGACAATCGAGACCCATGTTATGTGTCACATGTAGAATATGCAACAAGAGTTCTTGTTGCCTGGTTAGGTCTCTTAAATCTGGACCAAGTAAGACTAAAAGAGGCTGGGTATTACCAGTTGTGCAAATACATTGTGTAATGGGAACATGACAACACAATGTGCAAGATAGTGACCATTTACCTATTTCTGTGATGCTCAATATAGTTAATCAGAAAAACCATTGTTTGCCATGCTCTCTGTATTGAGACAACAAAACGTTTGCAGGCACTGCGTAATTGCAGTCCTTGGTAAGTGGAGATGGATCTGTGTAAAACTAATTACAAACATCAATAGTGCTATTTGTTGTGCAATGTAGCAGCTGTCACTATTCAGACGTATGTGTGCTGATGTCACATGTCAGTCTGGACCTTACAGTGAGCAAGTGACAGAATACATCCTATCTACATTTGAGCTGATTACATGTTTTGGAATATGTGTAGGTGACAAACTAAGTAGGTGTTAGGTTGAGGGAGAAGGTATGATCATGTAAGTGGAAGTTACACATTACCTAGGTGTTGATGGTTGTTACAAGGGCCATGAACCTTTGTGTGCAAATAATACTACGGTTTAGCACTGTTACTCAGATATCTGGAAATGTGGCTACACCGACATCGTAAAAGGGCAGATATATTCAGCAGAAGAAGAACACAACGGCATATGAGCTAGACAATATGTGACTGATAATACTTCTTAGGGGGGATATGCTGACTTGTCCTTGTGATATGTGAACATCAGCAGAAGGCACTTGATAAGAAACAGTGTTTTTAAAAGGTGTCAAGTAAAATGTTGAGCACTAACATTGTGCCCAGGCAAATATATTACTTGGCCTGGTGGTATAGTAAGCCACAGTGTAATAGATTGTGATTACATGGCAAACTGTTATAAGTTTTGCCATCTGCCTATAGTACAGTTAATCGAATGCACTGTGCAGACATGACACAATACTTCTAATATTTGACTTGCTAGGCCTATGTTCCATGTGTGGCTTCCATATGGGGTACACACGTGACACTTAGAACTGGTTTTGTTTTCGGGGGTCTATAATCAGGGGCTCCTTTTTCTTCCGAGAGGTGACGGATTGTTACTTTTGCAATATTGTTTCAGGGATTGAGTTGAAATACTGGACAAGATTGGATCGTTACTCATAATATTAAATAAAAGGACATAACTTGGGAGATAATATTGGATACATGATTTGGTACGTACAGACTGGATGCGGAAAAGAGCTAATGGGGGTAATGATCTGATAAATATGGTCAGATTAGATGACCTTATGTCTTTTTCTTTTTTATTTCAATTTCAGTTTCATTACCTGGGCATAGATGCATTAAGAAATCAGCATACGCAACTGCATTATTTACAGTGAGGAACTATACTCCGTCTATTTTTTGAGGTGAGCTTGCTAAATGTGAATATTTTAATACCGACCTATTAACTGTCACCGACAATATAGAATTTAGATGTTTTAGATTGCAATTTCCATTGGGCCATTAACATTTAAGTTTGTAGGAGTTCTTTATATTGTAAACAGAAATATCTTCCATTTAGACAAATGTTGGAGTATCCCAATAGGAGTCAAGCTGTATTAAATTTAATATATTTTTGTCTGGTTTCTCCTTTCCCATGGAATTTGAAAGACCAAAGATATTGGTTGTTTCATTCAGATATATTTTCATTTTAGAATGTTCAATAGGCAGACTGGTGAAGTGAATTATGTTTTGTTAAAAGAAAGTGTACTTGTATTTATGTCTGGACTTTTTGTTCTTTCTATTTTTATGACATATTGTTTTCTTTATTTGTAGCCCTGATGATGTCCCAAATGGGACGAAATGCGTTGGCTGTTAACTTTGTTGTATCTATTTTAATCTTGGTTGGAAGCTGACTGACATCATAAAAAAATTCTGTATAAAGAAAATGAACTGAACAATTGCAGCTTGAAGGACTTCTCATTGGAGTTAATATCTCCGAATATAAATTGTGAAATTGTATACGTAATATATTTTTTTACTTACATTTCACACTCCTTCTTTATTTTTTTTGATTTATATGTAGCAAGCTAGGTGCTTTTAGAAGGTGTGTCCCTATGAGGTTGAGCGTGTCCAGACATATATTCAGGATCATTATACTTTAGTGGTAATAGATAGCTTCTCAGTGCACACATCAGGACCCTACATCGTCAGGCTACGCATAGACACTTAGAACTGCTTCATCTGCTAATAGTCAGAGGTGCAACAGTGATGTGGTCCATGTGCAATAGCATATTCCATGGCTCCAACATCTTGATGTTGATTCATCAAACTATATTTACTGAAGCAGGGCGCCTCTTGTTCCATAAGCCCTGGATTGGTGGAAGTGTTCAGTATGTGATGTATGTTAAGGCTGCAGTGCCCTTCCCTTTCTTGGTAGAATGTCTATTCTCCCTTGGATCACATTAGATAATGGTTGTATAATCTCACGTCTTCAGGAGTGGAACACAATATGTCAGCTCGTACATAGATGTGGTTAAGATGTTGAGAAGGATAAACATGAAGTTGCATCAAACTACGTTCCTGACACCATAATGTGAGAATGTGCACAGGTCTTGTAGCTTTCCCCAATGTGCTATTGACATTGAATAACAAAATGTTGTGATCCAAGTAAAAAATTATGATATGAGCCAATGTGGGTAGACTTGTTATTACACCCATGTACCATGTAACTCGCACCATCGCAACTAAATTATTTTCTAATCTGTTTTTCTGCATCCGACCAGGGCAGCAACAGAGACAGTGCCACGACTGCTGGGGAAGCAGCTGGGCACAGTGGTTCTCATGCTGCCAGTGAGCAAGAGGGAACCAGTGGCACACAGGTTGATGGGTGTGCCTCTGCGGAACTGATTGATGTTACAGAAATGTTGTCAACATCTGACTCCAGTTCCAGTGAGGTCTCGCAGGTGGTGATGGATCCTCCTTGACCTGTGCGCACTACATTTAAGTTCACCACCACCCCCCACCATCTCCACCCTCAAAGCTGCTCCCCAGCTCCCTGTCCATGGCAGATCCCCTAAGAGGGGAGGATTTTCCTTCACACAAGGAATCTCAACCCCTGCCTCTGTCTCCCCTGCTGCCCTGAGTGTGGAGGCCATTGACCACCCGAGACAGATCTCTGTGGGTCAGACATCACTGCTGAATGTACTCCAGGTTCACATCAATCAGCAGACCTAGATGGCATCTTTCCTAGAGGAAATTTACTCTGACATATGTACCCTATAGAGATTCATTCAGACTCTAGCAGCAATGTCCCAAATGCCCCTTTATTACCCCCATATTGCCTCTACCCCATCCACAGTCCCTATTCCCATACCTGACCAAAGGACATGCAATCCTGGCCATGCATTCACCTCAATATCCACATGCAGCACCCTAACCCACAGACATAAGACAAATGCAGGCACACTCACACTCAGCAGACACAAGATACCCAGACTTCAAAATCCACTGACTACCACACCAGCATCCATAGGCATGCCCCATACATCACTACCTTCTACCTCCACACCCCTACCCTTGCCTCTCCTTGCACCCAATCGGCCCGGAGGCTCCACGTCATTGCCTTTGACCTCTTCCCTTCCCAAGCTCACCAACTACCTCCCAAACATAAAGTGAAGACCCTTGTGCCTCTGCCATGCCCTTCCACATCCACCCCCCAAAACACCTAACCAGCCATCTACTAAGACCCACAAGCAACAACAGGGAAGGAAGAAGAGGAAAATTCCCTCTCCTCCCACTGGCCCACCTCCTCCTAATCCCAGATTATCTTCTTCCCCATCCTACCCCGGGACCTCCACAGGGAAGGATTTAAAAGTGAAAAAGGTCCCCCCTATTCCCTTCACCAGCCTTAGGGCTATTAAATACCCAAAATGATGAAGCCAAGCCTCTTCACCCCTACATCCTGCCTGCCCACTGACCAAGCCGACTCCACAATCCTGAGCTTAGCCCTCCCAAGGAAAATCCAGCCCTCCCAATGACCAGCCCAGCCCTCCCAAGAACCAGCCCATCCCACCTAGTTTTTTTTAGGGGTGCCTGGCATGCCCCTAGATACCCCTTCCAAGGTAAGTATCCTGCAGCAGCATTCCTGAAGGCAAATTTAGGTGTGCCACTCTTTGCTGGCCCACAACATGGGCCTTTTTGTTTTATTACTTGAACTCTGGAGGCTGAATCAAGCTATTTTTATTTTTGTATTTATTATTCCTGCATCAAAACCTGTCTCTTGTTGGTTAACTGTTGTTCATTTGTAATTTAATATGTGTGAGTACAGTTCTGCCTGTATGACAATAATAGCATATGGTTCCTAGAGTAGGTAAGTATATTTGGATGTTGTGTGGGTTAGTATACCTACATCGGCTGGGTGTGAATTTGAATTTTGAATATAAAAGTATTTGTTGAGCGCTCGTACACCAGGCGGTTTCATGGCGCTGTTGAGGAGAGTGGTTCAAGTGATTCCTGAGTGGGGGGGGGTGGATCAGTTTGGATTTCAAAAACCTGTGCAAACAGATTGGTTTACAGGGTGCTGCGGATCTCCAGGTAGGATGATGTTGATCTCATTTGGAAAGGTAGAGAATTCCAAAATTGCGGAGCAAGGACGGAGAACTTTGAGCCTCCCGTTCTGCTCTTCTTGAACCTGGGCACCACCAGGAGGGACTGAGAGGAAGATCGCAGTTGTCTGCTGGGGATATAGGATATGATTTTGGACATGATGAAAGATGGGGCTGTTCCCGCGTGGGCCTGGAACGTAATGCATCCCATCTTAAAGAGGGCCCTTTCACTAATAGGGAGCCAGTGGAGGGATCTTAGAAGGGGAGAAGTGTGGTGTGATTTGGGCAAGCCGTAGACTAGGCGGGCAGCTTGGTTCTGCACCAGTTGGAGCCGCCGGATCGCGTACGCGGGGGCACCGATGTACAGGACATTCCCGTAATCTAGCCGGGAGAGGACCATGGCCATCAGGATCAGTTTAAGGGCTGAGAAAGAAAAAAATCGTGACATTTTTTGAATGGTGAGCAAAGTAAAGAAACAAGAGGAAACCACTGTGCTGATCTGAGAGTGTAGGGTGATATGTTGATTGAGGGTGATCCCCAGTGTCTTGACTGAGGGAGAGGGAGAGGGGGGGACCAAAAGAGGGGGCCAGAAAATGGGAGACCAAGGGTTGAATTTACCGCCAGTGAGGAGAAGCTCGGTCTTATCAGGGTTGAGCTTAAGATGGTTAAAGCTCATCCATTCCCTGAAGAAGACCATCACCGACTGGAAGTTGTGGATAGAATCAGGGGAATCGGAAAGGTTAAAAATGAGCTGGCGGTCATCGGCGTAATTAAACACCATGACCTCCATCCTCTGTAGAGCAGAGATAAGCGGAAAGATGTACAAATTAAAAAGAGGGGGGGGGAGAAGAACCCTGAGGGACGCCGCATCGCACTTTGTGGGCCACGGAGGACAAATTCGCCAGATGGACTGCCTGTGAACGGTCGCTCAAGAATGAGCTGAGCCAGGCAAGGGCGAAACCTCCAATGCCAGCCGCCTGAACACGGGAGAGAAGGATGGTGTGGTCCACCGTGTCGAAGGCAGCTGATAAGTCAAGAAGAACCAGTGCCTGTGGAAGATTAGCATCTTGTCCCTCTCTGAGTGTGTCTTAAACAGAGACCACCACTTTTTCGATGGAGTGGAGGGGGCGGAACCCTGGTTGGCATGGTGAGAGATAGCCGCTGTCCTCGATGAAAGAGCTAAGGATTTTGGTAACATAGCGTTCGAGAACTTTGGCCAGGTAGGGGAGAAGAGAAATGGGCCGATAATTTACAAGCGCTGTTGGATCTGCTCCTGGTTTTTTCAGGATTGGGATGATGGTGGCTGATTTGTGGCTTGGAGGAACAGTACCTGACTTAAGGGTCTCGTTGAGAAAGGTGAGGGGGGGAAGGGCAAGTAAGGAAGATATCTCGCAGGATGTAAGCCGGGCAGATGTCGGAAGGAGATCCAGATTTGACGCAGGGGAGCAAGGAAAGGAAGATATCTTTAGAGAGCGGGGCTATAAGGTCAATAGGAGAGGTGTTCGGTGGGGTGTCAGGGTTGAGGAAGGCTGGGGAGGGAGGAGGAATGTTGGCCTTGATATCTGTAATTTTGTTAATAAAAAAATTATTCAGCGAGTCACACAGGGACTGGGAAGGTACCGGCTTGGGTGTGGTCCTGTCCGAAGAGGCTAATTCAAAAACTGTGGCAAAAATTTCTCTGGGTTGGTTCTCTGCCCGGAGGAACTTATTCGAGAAGTATCAAGTTTTGGCATCTAGGATGGCTTTCTTGTACTCAGCCTGGGTGGAGGAGTACAATAATTTGGTAACCGTGCAGTACGTGCATCACGGCGGGAAGCCAGTTTTTTCTCCTTAAGTTCTGGGGTGAACCATTTGTTGACGCTGTGAGCGCGTCTTACTCTGATGCGTCTTAGGGGTTCAGGCGTTAGACAGCTATTTATTGAGGTTTCTGCCTGAAGCGGTGTGGCCTGATCCTCTGTAGCTGGACTAGAGGCTAATAGAGAGGAACAGAGCAGTTGGATGTCGACTTTGCCCCAATTGCGAGCCCAGGTGTTCTTGGGCAGGGGGGTTTAGTGGTCAGACTAGAGTCCAAAAAGAAGGTGATTAAGTGGTGGTCAGACCACAGACAAGGGGTAACAGTGGGAGCATGAATAGGGGTGTTGAGGGACCAGACTTGGTCTAATATAAAGCCCTGGACATGGGTAGCAGTGTGGATGTGGGATATAAAATTTAAGCTATGAAGTGATTCCGTGAAGTCTTTGGAGGGGGCATCTTCTGCCGGATCGGATGGCCAGTAATTGAAGTCACCAAGTACCAGGACTGCCGAGTTGTTGACGGCTAATGTAGCTAGCAAGTCCTGGAAGGCTGGGAGAAAGTGCGGCATATTTTTGGGAGGTCGATACATCAGGACACATGTGATAGGTGTCTGGAAAGAGTTAGAGCGTGCAACTAAGTAGTCCACTTCTGGAATTGGGGGGTGGGGTAGTAGTTGAAAATGTAAATCTGAGCGGATGATCAAAGCAACTCCCCCTCCTGCTTTGCCGGGGGGTCGGTCGGCCCGAAGGGCATAGTGAGAGGAGGGCAGAGCAGCGAGCAGGTTAGGCAGGAAGTCCTGGTAGAACCAGGTTTCCGTGAGGAACAGTAGGTTAGGTTTCTGAGTGTCCAGGAGAGTGAACAGGTCGAGATGGTGTTTTACTGCCGACCGGGTGTTTAATAGGGAAGCAGAGATTGTTGGTCTGTCACTTACTTGAGAAGTGGAAGAACTGGTGCAGGTGGAAGGTCGTGTTGATGAGGGCAAGTTGGGTGGTAGAGAGGGTACTTAAGATCCCGGCCTCTATGATGTGACCCAACACAACTTGATTCAGGTCCCAAGGGTCTTGATGGGCACATAATGTTTCAGGGGGGTAGGAAACAAAATGGGCGTGGTGTTGCGCCCCTGGCCCCGGCTGGTCGCGGACGGGCGCAGAAGGGCTTGCCTTAGGCACGCCCGCTGCGCTCGTCCGCTGCGCATCTGAGAGGTGCACATTTATAGGGTGAGAGGAGGCGGGTGGCCTCTCGTCAGTGGGCGTGGCCTGTGGGCTTGTGCGGTGATGGCGGCGACTAATTTGCCAACCCGCGGCAGCGCTTACATCCGCTGCGCGGAAATCTTCAATGTGCTGCAGAGAGAGCAGTCAGGTAGGGTCAATAAAATACACAACATACAATTCTGTTAAAACACGAGCGTCTCTCCCGGCTTCCGCCTCAGGAGTGTCAATATCCTCTAAGCGCTGGCTTGCAATCAGCGCGGCTTTTGTAGGAGTTTTTTTAAAGGGGCATGGCCTCACGTCAGTGGGCGTGGACTGTGGGCTTGTGGGGTGATGGCGGCGACTAATTTGCCAACCCGCGGCAGCGCTTATATCCGCTGCGTGGGAATCTTCAATGTGCTGTTTCCAGGGGAAAGTGCCCAGCAGAAAGAGCAGTCAGGTAGGGTGTCCATGTCCATAAGAGGTTTGTGTCTGAATGTGAGAATAACGTGTCAAATCCTGCATTGGACATTGTATGCAATCAACGTTTAGTTAGATTCATAAGTTCATTGTATAAGGGTGTCAACAGACAAAACTCAAAGGGATGTATGCTGCATATGTATTTGATGTCTATATAGTGAATCTTCTTGTCAATACACTTGTGAGTCTACAGCCATGATAGTTAGTATAGCCACATATGTACACAAAGCAATGTGTAAACTGCTAAATGTGACTTAATAGATATTGAACAATTGTTTTTCCTGCAGTAGATCTTGTTAAATACTTTCAATTACAAATATGCCTCGTGTGGATGCCACTTTGTGCCAATTGCAAAGACTCCCAGTTGAGACTGAATCTCTATATCCTGTCCACAATGATGAATGTGAGTTTGGTACTAATCAGACTGAGTCCTGGCCATGTTGCCTTCAAGGACTCCCCTTAAATTCGAGATCCATTGAATGCAGGGTGTCTATGCACTGTGGCATCCTGTGTAATGGAAGTTGGCCGGTTGTAATGCCATTCTCATTATTTGATCATTTTTCGTGGCTGGTGTGTATGTGGGTGAATGATAATGCTTAGTAAGTTTGACTGTGTTTCTGTATTTACTTATTCACTACAGATGTATGTGTTAGTTGCAGGAGGAGCTGGCCAATGTTTCAGGAATGGGTGTCACAGGAGTTGATAGCTAGTGATAATATGGTGTGGTTATTGAGTTGGGCACTATGTTGCAGAGTCATGAATCAGCTTCAGGGTTTACTGCACAGTTAAAGTATGTGAGTCTGTGTATGACCATCATTAGTAAAATTAACATAGGACACATCATGCTTGTATGATATGCCTTTATATTCTGTCTTGATGCACACATAGGCCCAGATTTAAACGTCCACCCAGAGATATTATGCACCATACTTGAGCATTAATACCTGGTTAATATGGGATATGTGTGCTATTAGAGGGATGTGTTTGATGTAGGGTGTGGGTTAGGGTTGTCAAGGAGTGTTTGTGGTCAAGTGATGTTGAGTGTGTGTATATGTCCAAGTATGATGTGTCATGTGCAAACATTGGCAGAGCCACAAGCGTGAGGACGTCTGGGTTGTGGTAGAGTATATCAGTCTAGTGATCTTTGCATTGTGACTTCTTTATCTTGTTTATCAAAACAAGATTTGGAGTAGCTCCAGTTACGAAGGAAATTGGGGTGGGGACTCATATGGATGTGTATTGTTTCTATGTCCCTGATTCAGGCACTAAGGCCAACTAGACTACGGTAACTCCCTACTGGTCGGCACAAGGGAAGGACTTCTCTCAAGGCTCCAGTTGGTTCAAAATACTGCAGCTCACCTTGCTCTGAATTGTCTCCCTGATCTCCATCTGAACCTCTACTGCGCCTGCTCCACTAGTAGCCCATAAAGATATTGGCAGTATTTAAACTCCTATGTCTGTTCTTTAAAACACCTTGCCGGGAAGGGGACCATTCTATCTGAAAAACAAATTAAAGCCTTATGTCCCCACCCGACAACTCATATCCAGCGACCAGTTATTACTGTCCCCTAAACAGGGAAATAAAGCCAGACTGGTCGTTCCTTGTCCTACCTGGCCCCCCATCAATGGAACAAACTGCTGTTCTACATTTGTGCATGCACTAATGTAATTCAGTTCAGAAAACTCCTCAAAACCTGTTTATTTAATCTTTAACTAGACATGGTTTTGCTTCTGTTGTTTGATACTGTGACGCCGAGAGATCCAATTGGGGTGATTCGGTGTGCTTAACAAATAATAATAACAATAATAATAATAATAATAAGTGGCCAGCTTTGACAGCCAAATGAGCCACTTGATTGTGGTTTCCACATGTTGTTGTACTTGTGATATGTGAATACTTTGGGCATATGACAGGATCTAGATACGTGAATGGACAACTCACATTGTACCTAAGATGCATGAGTGCTTGACATTAAGCGTGGGCGCAAAATTCGTTCCGTTCACGGAATTTGTAGATTTTTGGCAAATTCGCGGTCCGCGAATCGCGCAAATTTGCCCCAAAATCTGCAAATTCGCAAGCTGGCGAATTTTTTTGCTTGATCGCGCTTGACAAATATAATATCGCGCGTGCGGCGTTGACTTACCGTGATTCTGGGTTCGCCGAGTTGTTTTTCTCCCGGTTTGCATGTGCTGCGCCATTTTGTATCTTGCTGCTTGATCGCGCGAGAGTTTTTCGACCGCGATTCCATCATCGTGGCCCGCCATCTTGAACAGCGAGTGTTTGACAACGCGAGTACGTCATAAGGGCCCGCGATCATGCATCACTGTAGATGTGGCGCGCAGTTGACTTCCGGTGGGAGATTTGAACATCCCTCCTTCCAGAACTTGCAAAAATTGCAATTCTGCACAAGAAATCCACCGCAGGCAGCATAAACCTTCTGAAAATCATGATTTTGATCAGAATAACTCCTCAGATTGACATTTGGCTGCACTTTTTTGTGCAAGGAGTCCATTTTTGGGTGGGGGGGAGGGAGTGCCCCATAGTCTCCAACTTCCTGTTCCTGTCCAGCAGGCTCCTCCCAGTGCTTTGTCCATGTCCTGGTCACTTTTGATTTGGATCTGGAGCTGGAAGGATTACTTTTTGTGGCTGCTGCTGGATATTTGTATTTGAGGACTTTTTGGACTTTGGAGTTTGGATCACTTTTGGATTTGAGATTTTACAAATAAGTTGGTGTTGTTTGTTTGGGGCATTGCAGTTGCTGCAACTAAAAGTTGAAAAATATTTCACAACTTTAAAAAAAAATTATATTGTGGGTAGCCACAGTATTCAGAAGGCCCAGGGTTAGTCATGGGTGCATGATACAACTGTTTCTGTGAGTTTTTTTTTTACTTAAATCTCATTTATGTCATGGAATTTTAGCTCACTGTTATATGTGGATTTTGTATTTTTATTTTGGGTTGCCTGTACAGCCTCACTAGCCAGTAGGCCCAGGGGTAGTGAGTGGTGCATGGACCAAGGCTTTGTGTGGGGCCTCTTGAATTTAAACATCATTGAGGGCATGGATGGCATTGGATTGTGGTGTTTTTTGTGTTTTTGTCGACTTTGTGGGTGCTGTTGGGGCCTGACCATGTGGGTGGGGGCCATTTTGAAGCCAGTCAGTGTGCTTTGAGCCATAGGCCTGCACCCAACCTGCCCTGCTTTCCCCCATTTTGCCCAGGGGTAGTGAGTGGTGCATGGACCAAGGCTTTAATTTAAACATCATTGAGGGCATAGATGGTATTGGATTGTGGTGTTTTTTGTGTGTTTTTCAACTTTGTGGGTGCTGTTGGGGCCTGACCATGTGGGTGGGGGCAATTTTGAGGCCTGGTCCAGGCAGGGCCTGGCCATGTGGCTGGGGGACAAGGGGCCATTTTGAAGCAAGGCAGTGTGCTTTGAGCCATAGGCCTGCACCCAGCCTGCCCTGCTTTCACCCATTATGCCCAGGGGTACTGAGTGATGCATAGACCAAGGCTTTGTGTGGGGCCTCTTGAATATAAACATCATTTAGGGCATGGATGGCATTGTATTGTGGTGATTTGTTTGTGTTTTTTTACTTTGTGGGTTCTGTTGGGGCCTGACCTTGTGGGTGGGGGGCATTTTGAAGCCTGGTCCATGCAGGGCCTGGCCATGTGGCTGGGGGACAAGGGGCCATTTAGAAGCCAGGCAGTGTGCTTTGAGCCATAGGCCTGCACCCAGCCTGCCCTGCTTTCACCAATTTTGCCCAGCGGTAGTGAGTGGTGCATGGACCAAGGTTTTGTGTGGGGCCTCTTGAATTTAAACATCATTGAGGGCATGGATGGCATTTGATTGTGGTGATTTGTGTGTGTTTTTTTTACTTTTTGCAGTGTTTAACTGATGTTCCTACGGCTTCCTTTGCTTTTAGGTGCACAAGAGAACCAACAGTGCCAGGAAGAAGTCCTGCAGTGGTGTGTGCAGCACAACATCACATGACATCACGTGGGGCCATAGACAACTCTGCAACTCGTGCAACTGCGGCCTGCTGTTCTGACATCTGGAGAAGATGGCCCAAAGAAAGGTGGCTGTAGCTCCTCTACAAAGAAAGTTGCCACTGCCAGTAAGAAGGAGCAGAAGAAGCAAGTGGTGCCACTTACCAAGGAGACCGGTGTGCCCACAGACACTTTTTTTGGGAAATAAAAACAACGCCTACAGCAACGGGGTCCGCCGGGGACCAAGCTGGGAGCAGCACCTCCGCTTCATTGGGCTCAGTGCCACCACACCAAGTTAGGTCCAAGTCGATGAGTGCTGCAGAGGAAGCCACTGTGGTTGTTCAATCATCATCGACCAGTGATGTTGGCTCATCGCAAGAAAGTAGTATACAATCAACGCAGGGTGTAACTCAGCCGACGAGTGTTCAACAACCACAGCCGCAACGACAACCACAGGTGCAACTAGTACAAGCGCAAGTACATGGGCAAGGAGAGGCGTAAGTGCATGCGCAAGTACATGTGCAAGGAGAGGTGCAAGTAGATGCACAAGGAGAGGTGCAAGGAGCGGCGCAAGGAGAGGCGCATGGAGAGGCGCATGGAGAGGCGCATGGAGAGGCGCATGGAGAGGCGCAACTAGAGGCGCATGGAGAGGCACAACTGCCCACAATGCTTGTTCCTCCAGAAGTAGAGGCACATCAGGAAATCGAGATTCAAGCAGAGGTATCATCCGAGGAAGCCACTCCTCCTGAGGATGATCCATTGTCTTCCTTCCAGCAATAAAAAGGTCAAGGAGGGCTACTACAAGTTCTTCTTCAAGCACCCTTCCTTCTGATGATCTTGACCTTGAATGGAACCCACAAATGCAGTCTGAGGGGGAGGCCGGCCATGAGCCGACAATAAATAAATAAAAGGATGGTTCCCGCTAGGCTTCCACTTATGGGTGATGATGACGAACAAGAAGTGGTGTCTTCTGCTGCTGATGAACAGTCTGACAATGACCCAGTCATCACAATCGTCACTCCAGCCCCAGCGGGCATGCAGCAGACAGACATTTTGACCCTATCCCGAATTGCTGCTGAGCAAGATGTGGGCAGTGTGGCACTGGTACCACCACCAACGCAGTTAACTACAACATCAACACGACCTACAGCTTCCATATTTTCTCGGCAGAAGGGCCGGCAGGGACCTCCATCCAGCTCGACCTCCATTACCTCAGGTAGTGGTGCTGTAAGTGAACAACAGAGTCGAATTCAGCCACGCCCATCCTCCACTTCATCTGGCATTGAAACTGAAAGTAGCACCACCACCACCAGCACACATCTCCAGTTCCCAGTTTGGGACTTCTTTACTGTTAGCCAAAAGGCGGAAAACATGGTCATTTGTTCGATTTGTAGACAAGTAGTTAGTCGTGGTAAGCTTGGTACCAACTATGGCACCGGAGGCCAGAGAGGTCATCTGAAAAAACACCACACTATCATTTGGGTTGCGCTCCTAAGGAAGATCCAGGGAGCCAAAAGTACAACAAATCCAAATGTATCCATTGATATTGCATCTGATGATGATGATGAGGGGCTTATTGTGCAGAGGGGGAGTGAAGAAGCGACAGACATTTTTTCTGGTACACCCAGTACCCCTGGCAGCAACCCTGCAGTGGTATCACCCACACCCTCTACCCCTGCAACATGTATGAGGCACACTAAGAGTCTGGGAGAGACACCAATGCGAAAAAGTACATCAATGAGCCTAACTGGTTTGGAGAAGTCTGCATCATCATCACGTAAAATGGTACAGACCACCATTAGCAGAATGTTTTGGTCGGAGGCGCCATTTGAACGCAACCACCCAACGGTACGTCTGTATAACGCAAAGCTGGCTAAAATGCTAGCCCTGGACCTTCTCCCTTTTTCTTTCGTGGAAGGGGTGGGTTTTCGAGAATTTGTGGAAACAGTCTCCCCTAAATGGAAGGTTCCTAGCCAGTCCTATTTTGCCAGAGTTGCTGCTCCATTACTACATCGAGATGTGCTGGATGTGATTGGCGCAGCTATTCAGAAGAGTGCTGTTCACACTATCCACCTGACAACAGACATGCGGACCAGTTGCCAAGCCCTTGATTACATGTGCATCACTGCACACTGGGTCTCTTTTGCAGAGGTTAAAGACAAGTTAAAAGCAGGTGTGACACGGACACAGTTGTTCAAGCTACTTGGAAACATGCAACAGTAGCCATGTTTGCCATGGAGAAGACTCATACTGCACCTAACCTTTTGGAGGAGTTTGATAGGAAGGTCTATGAATGGCTGGAATCAAGAAATCACATGAGTGGTTGTGTTTCCACGGATAATGGCAGTACTATTTCAGAGTACTGTGTTTGCCGCACAGTATTAACATTGTTGTGCAAGATTTCTTGAAAAAAGAAACCACAGTCAACAAGTTACTGACCACCTGCCGAAGAATCTGCACACATTTCAGCCATTCTTTTAAGGCCCGGAAGGAGCTGAGGAGCATTCAACATGAACCTAGACTGCCAGTCAACAGACTCATCCAGGAGGTGGCAACACGTTGGAACTCAACCTTTTACATGCTTGAGCGTCTGTCTGAGCAGTGGGGGGTAATCAATGAGTACGTCTATAAACTGGGTTCTACTATGAAAGACATGAGGCTAGAGTTGAAGGAATGGCAGTTAGTTGCAAGCCTGACAGACATACTTTGTCCTTTTGAGGTCTTCACGCGTGAAGTCAGCAGGGAGGACTGTTCTTTGGGCAAAGCTATCCCATTGTTGCGCATGCTAGAGCAGCAATTGAAGGCCGTGTCTTCAACGTTCCGAGATGATGCTGAAAAGCAAGACGCATATCAGTTGTCGGAGAGGTTATTAATCCGCCTAGTTAACAATGAAAGGCTTAAAAAAATACATACAGAACGACATTACATTTGTGCCACTATTCTGGATCCACAGTACAAAAAGGCACTGGTCAGCAAAGCATTCATTCCTTTTGATGAAGCAGATGTTTCAAAGTACAAACATTGGCTAACTGTGTCAGCCACTTGGTTTGAAAAAGAACGGCAGAAAATTGAAGGAGCCGGCAGAAGTACAACTGAATCAGCAGGCCATCTGGCGTCAAGTTCCACTTCTGAATCTGTAGCCGAAGGGAGTCACTTTCCCTCACACCCGTTAACGACACCAGCAACCGTATCATCATCCTCACCTGCACCAGGCCCAGCCATAATATTGTCGGAAGCGGATTGGCTAACTCATCATAGGTTTGCTCGTTCCAATGATGCAAAAGCCACAGATTGTACGCAGAGTGGAGCAATCCTGGAGAACCTTCAGTCGATGGTGCAGGCCTATCTGGATGACACAACAGAGGTCTTTGTTAATCAGAACCCATTGCTGTATTGGTATAGGTACAGGGCTCTATGGCCACTGGTCACCAACCTGGCTCTAACTTATTTGTCTTGCCCATTTGCAAGTGTGTCTTCTGAACGTGTTTTCAGTGCTGCTGGTGCCATTGTAACTTCAAAAAGGACCTGCCTCTCGCCCAAAAATGTGGAGAGGTTAACATTGATCAAGATGAATCATCACTTCATACCACCAGATTACAAAATACTTGAACGCACAGAGGAAGAAGAGGAAACCGACTTAGGTGATGGAAGTTCTTATCTGTTACATGACCTACTCCCGAATCAATTCATAGAGTTCGAGGACGAGCTATACTTCCCTGACACAGAGGCCTGAAAATGACTTTCTTTTTTTTCGTCCTTATTCACTTTTATTCCTGTGTGTCTTTCTTTGTTTTGCAACTTTTACCACAACAAAACTTTAATCACCTAATCACAACAAGTCCATCAGCAGCACTGTCTTCATCTTCTTTCCTTATTGATTTGAAGGTGCCGCAGTCTGCATTGCTGAGGTTCACAAGTTCACAACTCAATCATGCTCTTCTATCCTCCTCCTCCAGACTCCCCCTAACCATTTCCCTCAAGGCAGATGGCTGGATCATGCATAATAAAGAAACTTTGTCTTAGTAGGCGAGTCTCCTCAAGTGGTACTGGAATTACAGACCACATGCTTGCTGATTGCTGACAGTTACTTCTGAAATTGACAGGAGAGGCTGCCCTGTGGGCCCTCACTTTCAGATGAAGATGCGGACAAAAAGTGGATCTGGTAAGGAATAATGAGAAGAAGATGGCATGCAGTGGACAGCAATGGCTGTCTGGGTCTGATGAAAGCAATTGCTGTTTGTTTGTTGTGCATGAAATGAATCATATGTCTTCTGTTATTTAATCTTTTACACACTAAATGTAACTCAAATCTACTCTGCTTTTTTTTTTACCTTGTTTAATTCAAATTGTACTGCAACTATGTTGCATTTTCCAATATGCAAAATGTCCTTGGACTTACTGTTTGCCAATATACCATGATGATTGATTAAATAATATATCTTTTTTCTTTACAGTCACTCATTGGGATGGATGGATCATCAGCGTTGGTTTACGGAAGAACTATGACCAATTCGTGAGTGGCAAACAGGTAAACCAGACTACAACAACTACTACAGCAGAACTACATGTCTGTCTAGTCATGGTATGGAGTGGTCGAGGCAGTGTAGTGTGTTGTTGTTATGCCAGGCAGAGTCCAGACATCAGTTCATGTACAATTGGGGCTATGTGGCTTGCTGCATACAATTAGATATGCTTTGTCTGTCTGTGACAAAGAGCCTAGGTATGCTATATCAGGTTGCTTCACTCAGTGGTGCCTGCCTTGACCGTCTGCATGGCCCTGCCGCAAGCATGGGCCATAAATCCGTTCCGCTTGCTGGTTTTCAGCGGCAAATTCGCAATCCGCAAATCTCGCGAAATCGCAGAAAATTGGCAAATTCTTACCGTAATGGATTTTTGGCGCATGCTTGCGCAGGGCCATGCAGACGGTCAAGGCAGGCCCCAGTGAGTGAAGCAACTTGATGTAGCATATCTACTAGGCTCTTTGACAAAGACAGACAAAGCATATCTAGGGTTTAGGGTTCAGTGCGGTTTACTAGGGGTTTTGGGTTTAATTTGGTAGGGTTCCCGGAGTCTAGGGCTTAGGGCCTGATGCAGGCTTGTTCATAATGATGCTGGCAAGGTTTTAGGGGGGTTTGGCATTTTTTGGTCCAAAATTGGCCGAATTGTGGGCTTTTTTTGTGTTTTGTGGGCGTGTGTGCTTGGGTGAAAAATAGTCGTACGCCTTCCAGTGGATCGATTTTTTTCTGCCTTGCTGAGATTCTTGGGAATCGCTGGAACTAGTGTCCTGGTAAGTTTAAAGAGGATCGAAGTAGTGGAAGTGCTGAAAACAGCAATTTTTTGTTAACGGCGCAATTTGCCATGTTTTGGGGTTACCAGTATGGCATGTTTTTGGGGGGCTGCTTGGGGGGGTTTTAGATATTTGGGGTGGGTTGATGGGTCTGGGGGCACTGCTGGGAAGGTCTAATTTTGATTGCAAGTGGTTTGAAGAAAATCCATGGTGGAAAAGGGGGGTTTGGCCTATTTGCTGAGCACGTTTGGCACGATTTAAAGATAGGCCTCGCTGGGGATAGCACTCATGCATGTTTTTGGGGGGCTGTTTGGGGTGTTCTCCATTTCTGGGGGTGAGTTGAGGGGTCTGGGAGCACTGCTGGGAAGGCCTAATTTTGATTGCAAGTGGTCTGAAGAAAATCCATGGTGGAAAAGGGGGGTTTGGGCTGAGCTGCAGAGTGCATTTTGGAGCGATTTAAACTTAGGCCTCTGGAGATTCTAAATGTTGCATTTCTGTGATGGGCTGTTTGGGGGGTTCTACATTTTTTGGGCTGGGACAAGGGGTCTGGGAGCACTGCTGGGAAGGTCTAATATTGAATGCAAGTAGTTTAGAGAAAATCCATGGTGAAAAAGTTTTTCTTTGCACTCCTGCATGTTTTTGGGGTGCTGTTTGGGGGTGTTTTCCATTTCTGGGGGTGGGTAGAGGGGTCTGGGAGCACTGCTGAGAAGGTCTAATTTTTATTGCAAGTGGTTTGAAGAAAATCGATGGTTGAAAAGGGGGGTTTGGGCCTTGTTGCAGAGCGCGTTTGGCACGATTTATAGGTATGCCTCGCTGAGGATAGCACTCCTGCATGTTTTGGGGGGGCTGTTTGGGGGTGTTCTCCATTTCTGGGGGTGGGTCGAGGGCTCTGGGAGCACTGCTGGGAAGGTCTAATATTGAATGCAAGTGGTTTAGAGAAAATCCATGGTGAAAAAGTTTTTCTTTGCACTCCTGCATGTTTTTGGGGTGCTGTTTGGGGGTGTTCTCCATTTCTGTTGGTGGGTCGAGGGGTCTGGAAGCACTGCTGGGAAGGTCTAATTTTGACTGCAAGTGGTTTGAAGAAAATCCATGGTGGAAAAGGGGGGTTTGGGCCTAGTTGCAGAGCGCGTATGTCACGATTTAAAGGTAGGCCTCGCTGAGTATAGCACTCCTGCATGTTTTTTGGGGGAACTGTTTGGAGGGCTTCTACATTTTTGGGGCTGGGTCAAGGGGTCTGGGAGCACTGCTGGGAAGGTCTAATATTGAATGCAAGTGGTTTGGAGAAAATCCATGGTGAAAAAGCTTTTTTTTGCACTCCTGCATGTTTTTGGGGAGCTGTTTGGGGGGTTTCTCCATTTCTGGGGGTGGGTCGAGGGATCTGGGAGCACTGCTGGGAAGGTCTAATTTTGATTGCAAGTGGTTTGAAGAAAATCCATGGTGGAAAAGGTGGGTTGGGCCTAGTTGCAGAGCGCGCTTGGCATGATTTAAAGGTAGGCATCGCTGAGTATAGCACTTCTGCATGTTTTTGGGGGGCTGTTTGGGGGTGTTCTCCATTTCTGGGGGTGGGTCGAAGGGTCTGGGAGCACTGCTGGGAAGGTCTAATTTTGAACGCAAGTGGTTTGAAGAAAATCCATGGTGCAAAAGGGGGGTTCGGGCCTATCTGCAGAGTGCGTTTTGGAGCGATTTAAACTTAGGCCTCTGGAGACTCTAAGTGTTGCATTTCTGTGATGGGCTGTTTGGGCGGTTCTACATTTTTGGGGCTGGGTTGAGGGGTCTAGGAGCACTGCTGGGAAGGTCTAATATTGAATGCAAGTGGTTTAGAGAAAATCCATGGTGAAAAAAGTTTGTTTTTTTACACTCCTGCATGTTTTTGGGGTGCTGTTTGGGAGTGTTCTCCATTTCTGGGGGTGGGTAGAGGGATCTGGGAGCACTGCTGGGAAGGTCTAATTTTGATTGCAAGTGGTTTGAAGAAAATCGATGGTTGAAAAGGGGGGTTTGGGCCTAGTTGCAGGGCGCGTTTGGCACAATTTATAGGTAGGCCTCGCTGAGGATAGCACTCCTGCATGTTTTGGGGGGGCTGTTCTCAATTTCTGGGAGTGGGTCGAGGAATCTGGGAGCACTGCTGGGAAGGTCTAATTTTGATTGCAAGTGGTTTGAAGAAAATCCATGGTGGAAAAGGGGGTTTGGGCCTAGTTGCAGAGAGCGTTTTGGAACGATTGAAAGTTAGGCCTAGTAGTATTGCATGTTTTTGGGGGGCTGCTTGGGGGGTTCTAGAAGTTTGGGGGTGGGTTCAGGGGTCTGGGAGCACTGCTGGGAAAGTCGAATATTAATTGCAAGTGGTTTGAAGAAAATCCATGTTGGAAAAGGGGTGTTTTGGGCCTACTTTCAGAGTGCAATTTAGCATGATTTTCAAGTAGGCCTCAGCCAGGTCACAGTACAGCATGTTTTTGGGGGGCTACTTGGGGGTGTTCTAGATTTTTGGGGGTGGTTTCAGGGGTCTGGGAGCACTGCTGGGAAGGTCTAATTTTGTTTGAAAATCACAGTTTACACCTAGCTTGAGGGGAAAGTTCTGCAAAATTCACCCAGACTTATTTATCCTTGAAAAGGAGACTCAGAGTACGCACTTTCGAAATGATGCTTGTATGTATTGTAATACTGTCGACTCTGAAACTGAAAGTGTTATTTTTGCACTACACAGCGTACCTTATATTTTCTTTCTCTGTGGTGTTTTAATATCACTTCCTGTTTTTCCATCAACAAATACAGGCCGGCTTTTACCCTGTGCAATGGGAAAAAGGATGAACTCAGGCTTACCATTAGCGAGCCGCAATTCAGCATCCGTCAGGCAGGCAGTGGACAAGGTGTCTTCTGGTCCCCAACATTGATAGCCGGAGCGTCAGATGGAATGGAGGAGTACCGCGAAAAAGAGGAATTGCTGGATGCATGCAACTTCCCAAATTCAACAGGACAACTACAACAACATACAGTTACAGTATCCATCTTCATTTCTACTTATCTTTTAAGGAATGTTATTGCTGTGAACTTCTATGAGTGTGACTCTGTGCATTTGTTTGCTCTCTGCTTCAATTAATTCCTCCAGCCATTGTATACTTTTTTCTTTGCTATTTATTAAACTAATTTAATGTACTAAGTGGTTCTCTTCTCTCTGAGGGCAGATAGGCAAGTGAAATTGCGTAATTACTGCAGCCCTGTACTGTCACATTGTTTCTTCATAGTTCGTACATTGTAGAAAGTACTACTTACTTTTCAGTAACCTATCCATTTAGCAAACAACTTCATGCATGCAGTAGTGCATGCACTTCCTTTCTGTCCCTTAAAAGATTTATGGATAGCTTCGTATCCAAGGATGTGTTTATCTTCATTTGTTGTTTGTCCATGCAGTTTTTCTTTTCCTCTCTCCACAAAACTTACCCCACAAACCCCATTCCCATCCAAGTTTCAAACCCTAACCCTCTTCCCCCGGGCTGTGTGGTTTTCATTGAGGTGTGAGTAAATTACAACAATAATTCCACACACTTGCTGGGGAGGATAAGGTGCAAGCAACCTCTTCAAATCAATTTTATGGCAGCTAGATAAATACTAGGATATTGTAATTCTGGTTACAAAAACAACAATGAGTATTTTAAAATAAATTCTGAAGTTCATGCCCACCCTCAATTGGATCCATCGTCAACATCATCCTCCTACATCCCAAGAAGACTTGTTACGCTGCTGTGTCTCTGTTCTTGTTGTAGCCATAATCAAACATGCAATTCTTTTTTCCCCATACTTATCTTCAGCATTGCTTAGGCTACTGTTCCTTCTAATACTCCTCTCAGGCCACTCAATGTCTCATTTTTTACCTTTGTTTTTCTTATGCTGCTACTGCTAGTGTGGTACCACTCCTACTAACACCACAACAATGGGATTTTGGTCCTGGATGGTGTAATCGCCATTTGCCATGCAGCCAGCGCTGTGCCTAGCTCTATTCTCATATATGGAACTACAAACTGAGTTATTGCGATTTTTTAGACTGGTTCGTCTGAAAGCATTCTTTCAATTACACCCTGCACCTGAACCAATTCGCAATACTCCTTTTTCTCCTCCCTCCACCTTTTTACCAACGGCGAGCATGATCCCGCCTGAAATTATCACGTTTGAGAAATTGATTCTCAAGGAAGTTGAGGTCCTTGAAAAAAAGAAACTGTTTATTCCATTCAATATACCCAAAGTAGAAAAAGATGCAATAGATTCGCTTAAATCCAAGACGGATCTTATCATAAAAACCGCAGATAAAGGTGGAGGTATTGTGTTACAAAATATTGACACATATAAAAATGAGATTAACCGCCAGCTAAGTAATAGGGAACATTACTTGAGATTGGGCCGTAATCCAACGCAGGAAATCCAAACTCTGATCAAGAAAATTACCACAGTTGCCAGAGATGAAGGTTTCCTCAGCAAAAAGGAATACAATTTCCTCAATGTCAAGTGCCCAAGGCTTCCGGTCATTTATACCCTCCCTAAAGTCCACAAGAATACTGATAACCCCCCAGGCCGACCAATAGTTTCGGCCTGCGGATCCATCCTGGAACCATTAGGGTCCTATGTAGATTTTTTCATTAAGGACTTTGTGCCTTCTACGTGCTGTTACGTTCGCGACAGCATGCAAATGATCAATCTGGTTGAGCATCAACCCTTTGACCCCAGTACCCAAACACTCTGTACACTAGATGTAGAGTCGCTCTACACTAACATACCCCAGGGAGCGGCTCTACGGGTCATCGAGAGGACACTAGACTCAAGGCCACGACCACACAGAGTACCCACACTGTTTATACTACAACTGCTAGAACTGTGTCTCACTAAGAATTACTTTGTCTTTGATGGGGTGTTCTTCCAGCAGATAAAAGGAACCTCTATGGGAGCTATTTTTGCTCCCCACCTGGCGATTCTGTACATGGACGCACTAGAGACAGGCACTATTCTAGCTGATACAAACCCATTCAAGACAAGCATTGGTTGCTGGCGACGCTATATAGATGACATATTTCTGATTTGGAATAGTGACAGGGACATTCTTAATTCATTTCTACATTGGTTGAATAACAACTGTGACAACTTGCAATTTACTCTCTCACATCACAAAACTGAGATAGCATTTCTTGATCTCACAATTTACCATGAGGAAGGCGAACTGCTGACTCGCCTATATAGGAAACCGACTGAACGGAATACCTTACTGAGATACGACAGTAATCACCCCAAAGCCCTCAAAGATTCTCTCCCTTACTCGCAGTTCCTTCGGATCAGAAGGAACTGCTCTTCAAAGACTGATTATTTCAGGGAAGCAGCTGTACTTTGCTCGAAACTCAAAACACGAGGCTATCCGAACAGGATAGTAAGAAATGCCTCGAAACGAGCATGGTATTGCCCGAGGGAGGTGTTACTCCAACCCAAGACTAGGCCAAGCTCAGAGAGAATAGCCTGTGTTACAACCTTCTCTCCAATTTCAAACAAAATAAGAAAAACAATTCTCCGTCACTGGCCTACCCTCAGCTCAGGGACACTAACGTTTGACAAACCATTGTTTGCCTTCAAAAAGAGTAGAAACATAAAAGACCATCTTGTCCGTGCAGCCCTCCCAGCACCACCTTCTAGCAGCACTATTGATTCAAACTGGGGACTGCCACCTTTGAGGGGTCATGTGAAATGTGGAAATTGTATTGTTTGCGATCTGACACTTGAGGGGCGCACTTTCAGTCACAATAACATCACAACCCACATGAAAGACTTCACGAACTGCAACAGCTGCAATGTGATTTATGCTATTGTATGCCCTTGTCCTCTAATGTATGTGGGACAAACGACACAAAAAATAAAGACCAGAATAAGCCAACACCGGAGCCGCATACGCTGTGCAACCCTGAATGCCCCATTGGTTGAACATTTTGCCAGCATGAACCATTCAGCAGACGACTTGAAATGGACCATCCTGAAAACTGTCAAATTACCACAGAGAGGTGGTAATCTACAACAACTGCTCAACAGGGAGGAACTAAAATCCATTATTCAATTCAACACGATCCATACAGGTCTTAATCGAAGCGAAGACTGGACAACCTTGTTATGATTGAATTTCTGGTTTAAATATTCCTGGAACAAAATTGGGAAGTAAAAGAAAACATTGTTGGTTTCATTGAGGTCAATTATAAAGACATAATGCTCACAACGTGATGATGAGACTTTCTGGACACAATTTGACATCTGGACTCGATGAATGAAATAATCGTTTTTGTAAATAACCAGTCACTTTCTCACAATTGTCACTCTTGGTTTGTCACATTGTCACTATCAATCTTTTTAGTCCAGGCAGACTCACAGCCCATTACTATTCCATCCCACCCTCCACTCTAAGATGGGGGCTACCTAAACGCCATGGCCGTTTCAAGATGGCACCCACATTAATCAACAACTGACCATTTTAAGAATACTGCCCACCCTCCACTCCAAGATGGCCGCTACCTAAGCGCCATAGCCGTTCTAAGATGGCACCCATCCTTAACAGCACGTGACCGGGGCTAATTATACAACCCGCTGCAGTGGACATGTTCCCACGCTGAAACCGGCACTGACCGAGCACCCCTGGGAGAGGCGCAGTCTCATCATGACCAAGTAAGTAGGGCGGTATCGACCGCGGGCTAGATGGTCCCCATTATCGATTCACGCGCTATTTTGAATCCCCACGCGCTGACTCTTAACTCTTTATTTCAGCGCTCTATATCCACATTTGTGAACCCCAGGGCGAGGCAAGCCACATTTGTGACTCCGTAAGTAGCTTTTTAATTTTAAGACACGTCCATGCTTTGGCCCCTTTTCCCTAGATCGCACTAAGCCGAGTTTCCCATTCTTTCTCTGCTAGAGCGCACACTGGTCACATTGCTGACGTCCGAAGTATAGAGCCATCGATGCCCTCGAACTTCTGATTCCGGCGCTCGCATGCATTTAAAAGGTAACAGCTCACCGTTCCTAGTCGGAACATTTATGCCTGAGCGTCTATTAATCCACCACAATCCTTGACCCATTTCTTGCTTTCAGTGCGACCACCCGGTTCAATCATAGACGGGCGCTGAAGCTTTAAACTACCGAAACACCACAATTACTGAACTACGTGGACACTGAACTACGTGGACACACAACCGCTTGGTATGTTGTATATACTGCAGGCGACCCATGCTTAACTGTTACTGTAGAAAAGGGTATAAATGTTTGATTTTCAAACAACAGGCTTTGTTTTTATCCTTAGCCTGACACCACTTCTTCCGCCTCTGCCTAGAAATAACAGAGACCTCCATTGTGGGTATTCTTCGCGTACCATAGAGGTATGGTTTTAATAAATCTCTAGCCCCCCCAGGCCAAATTTCCCTCTCCGGTCTAAGTAGTCTAAGTATTAAAGAAGTGCAACCTTGCATTATCACTGCACTGGATATAAAACCACTTTCACCATAGAGTCCTGTAGACGAATCAATTTCACGCATGCCACTACGATTCCGAATATTGTGAAAATAAGCATTGTGTAGCTTTGTTACTTGGCACAAACACCTTGCACTGGTTTACGCACTGCGATTTCGAATGTGTTACAACGTGGGCGTCTAGTTTTTAAACTACTCCTTGTTGGTTAACGGATCTTTAAAGAAATCTTTCTTTCTTTATTTTTGTCTCCTTAACAGGCTTGTCTCATTCAAGCATGTTTTGTTATTATATAAGTCCTGATGATGATCCCATGCATCTAATAGAGCTATAGGGATCGAAACGTCGACACCCAAGAGTGGGTTGACACTCACATTATTGTCTAAAAAGCTTGTGTACATTCCACTCCAGGCGACACTGCCAGTGATCTTTGAATTTTCTGCAGTGCCCTGTCTTTGCTCTTTTTCCTTGCCTGAAAAACACCCTTTTTCTCACCCTACATCTATCTTCCCTTTCTCTGTCAGTAAGGCACAGGCTTGTGTCTTGTTATTATTGTATTGTATACTTGACATTAATTTTTGAGAATAAACTCCTGTCCCGGCTGGGTCAGGATATCTTGATCTGTATAGTTTCCATTGTGTTTCTATACTACATTGTACATATGTTGAATAAGCTAGGTTCCATTGTTTCCTATAACGTAGCTCTATTCTCAAACACGAATCACAGGTAAGATAATCCTTTTGGGGAGGTAGAATAATGGGCTAGGACTCGGAGGAGAGACTGACATTAGTACTAGTAAAGTACTAGTAGGCGAATTGAATTCACTAACTCTGTTAGTGGCACTTTTGAACATTTTTGGACGTTTTAGATAATTCATGCTGGTAAGTTGAGGAAACCAAACGTGCCGTATACCCCGCCCACCACCCATTAAAATAAAATCAACGCGTACACTATGTTGAAGTATGTAAAATAAATAAATATATATTTACCCTAACAAAAATAAACTAGTCCCATCCATCCCTAACCCAAACAATTGTCCAGTTCAAATAGTCCTCTGAAAAGTCCCAAATAATCCCCAACTCCCGATTCCCACCCCCCCAAAAGTCTTTAAAAAAGGGGCAAGGGACACAGTCACTTCCGGTGGTGTGAGGACAGGCTGCCCCACCGCTCCTTGCGGAGGTTCCGGAGCTGTCGCTCAAGATTGTCCACCTTGCGCTCCAGGTAGCCACTCTGAGGCGTAGGTGGCGCAGGCGTGCCATCCAGGCTCTGGGCGGGCCAGCTGCTGGTGTTGCTGCAGCTGAGTGGCTGCGGGAGGCTGTCAGGGCACGGCTGGAGGGTGCTGGCTGGGGACACGGAGGCACGGGAGTAGGTTGTTGACGCCCCCTCCTCCTGTTCCCGAGCCCACAGCCGTCCATATTCCACACAAATGGCCTTCAGTTACCGGGCCCTGGCCCGGACAGCCATCTCCTGTCTGGTGAGCTTTTTTGGAGCATCTATATGAAGAAAGAAAGAAAAATAATGTAACTAATACTCTTTAACAATAACACAAAATAATTCAACAGAAAGTTGTCTCACAGTAACACTAGCAAATTGCAAGCACAGTATAACATTTTGGCATGTATCTTTCTGCTGTCTTTGTAGGCCTGTAACAGTGGGAGTTTCAGGAATTCTACTACAAGGCAGCACTATGGACTCAACACATTGTCAGAGAGTCAGAGAGTACACCAGTATTCTTCTTTTTTTCTCTAATTTTGCGAAAGAAATTACTTGTACGTGAACTTGTGGTAGCCGGCATAATGCCAGCTCAGTCAGCTTGCACCCAAGAAAAAGAGACACAAGCCATAATGACGCAGACTTGCATGCATTACTTTAAGCAGTACATGCAGGTGGGGATAGGGAAGCTCTTTTGTATAGGGGTGGCACTGGCCATACTCGGTTACATCAAGGGCAACTGCTCAATGTAATTCATATTTCGCACTGCCCCCGCTAGGCCTTCAGTACTACAAAAGGAAAATGAAGATTATTCATTTTCTGATCATGTATCCAGCCGATCACATGATCTCTTTGCTTATATGATAGATGACTTTAGGTGCTTGGTTGTGATAGATTGAGTGAACAACAGTGATAGTCCACCCATGATTAACACAGCAGAAAGAAAATTATGAACATAGGGAGTGAGTGTGCTAACCATAATTGCAGGAGGAAGGGACTTGACTTGATATAATTCTTTACTATACAATACATACACAATATATGCTGTGCTTGCAAAGTAAACTACTGTACTGTTACTTTGGGCAAGGGAGAGTTTCTGAACAATCACAACTTGTAGTATTTGGATTTCCTCTGCTTTGCTACTCTGGCACGGACATGCTGTTCGAACAAAGTAACACTCATCATGCACTGAGCGTCTGCTCTACATACACTTCTGCTATGTATGAGGAAGAAGATACCATCCAGGCTTCCAAAGTAAACATCTATCATTCTTCTTAATGTCTGAACTGTAACCCTTTTCATTTTATTTGGTAAACCACCGTCTTGACTTGCATTTGAGTTTCACCCAAATGATATATCGCAATGCACACCACACATGAATTTTCTGATTCACCCACACAGGTAGTCATTTTTTCTTTCTCCTCCAACCATCCTTGCTTCAAGCAGCCATGCATCTGATTCCTTCCTATCAGCCACCTCTGCCTGCATTCAAAAACACGTATCATTCTTTACAGTCATAAATGTTACGACTCGCTCGTCCTTCCATTGACCAAAAGTTCTTTCCCTTTTCGTTCATCACATCCCTCAAGTTCATCTGATATGACTTGGCTTCACGATAAAAGTTTCCCAGCTGATTTGAAGTCAATTAGAGGGGGCCATTGCTTACTCGAGAACTACAGCCGCTAATGCTATTGCTAAGTCAAGGGTGACTGTCTTCTCCGTGATTGGCTAAAATGTAGTTTTAGTGGAGGAGGTCTTTAATGATATTTAGGGGGTGCACCAGTCTCTAACTATGAGAGGCATCATGTTTTGTGTTCCTTTCAGTGTTAGGAGCACGAGCAGCAATAAGCCAGCCTTATATTGGACTGTCACTGTTAAGTTGGTCATTTATTTAATGACTGAGAGTATGTGTGAGAAGGGATAACAGAGCTTAAATAATGCCAATCCTTCTGTATTGGATTGAACGATGTGCTCTTTGGTGTGGTAGGATAACATTAACAACATATTTGAAGGCATTATGAAATGGTGTCATAATATTGCATGTGCAACGTTGGACTTCCTTCATGGGCCTGGTCATCATTTCATCTTCAGAAACACCATTGAGGAAAGGGTATTTTGTTTGTTCCTTTGAGAGACAATGACATGACAGTCCTCAGCAACACCAGATGCCTGGTTTAGCCCTGTATAGATACTGCCCATTTGGATGAACAACTGAGCAAAAATTGAGGGGGGGGGGGGTTGGTGAGGCTGTATTCATTTTTTCAGGGGAGGCTGCAATGATCTTTTATATTTCTACTTGTGTAGGGGTAGGTGTGTCATTAAACAGCGGCGACGTCCGCGATGGTCCTGGTTTTACTAAGCATCGAGTAGGTACAGAAGCTGTATGAAATGAGCAATTTACTCCATGAATACATAGGAACTATGGAAGCATGTTTTAGTGCTTTTCAGCTTCATGAGCCTCCCCTTCCACCTTCTCTGATGAGGTGGTTTGGCTGACACGGACAGCGGATCATAAATACGCAACGTAATAGGGTAGGAGGTTGCAGGGCATGACCGCGCTCGGATCTGTCTATTCGTCCTTTCCAAAACCGTGGCAGTCGGAATTTCCAGCCTGAATCGGCGGAACAGCATCGGTCGGTAAGCTATGCATTGTAGTGCATCATAATACTGTGGTCAGAATGACAACTTCCAAAGCATGATTGGTTGTTTAGACCGACCCTGAGAAGCCTGTGGGGTCTTACCGAACAACATCATAATAAGCGCCCTAATATTTATTTTGAATTGCGTATATATACTTGTGCTTTTTCTATTTAATTGAAATAAAACATTTTGAAAAGTATTCTATATTGTTAATAAATTGAAATACATAGTTTTTCATATAAAAAAAATATTGATGTTCTTGTTGGTACATTTAAGGAAGTTCATTATGAATGTTATGTTTGTCCTCATTTTTCAATTATGAATTCTAATATAGCCTTATAGCACACTGTAGAGGGCTATACCGGCTATTAAAGGCCCTCTCCAGCGTTAAAGGCCCCGAGCCGAAGGCGAGGGCCTTTAACAAGGGAGAGGGACTTTAATAGGGGTATAGCCCATCTACAAAGGGCTATAAGGCTATTAGAACATTCTGTCACTAGATGACAGAATGTTCTAACAAAAAAAGCAAAGCCTTTTGGGAGCGTGAGGGGATTGGAATCCCCTCAGGTTCCCTGAAGCCTTTGTTCACAGCCAGAGCTGTGAACAAAGAAACATTGGAATGTTTGAGCTCCAGACTTATACCAGCCATTATAAGCCCAGAGCACTCCATTGTTTTCAATGGAGCTCCCAACATTCCAATGTTCTAATATATATTATTTAACCCTTTCGATGCTGATGACGAGCTCAGCTCGTCATCACCCACGGGTGTCGTGTGCTGATGACGAGCTGAGCTCGTCATGAATAACTGACATCCTGAATTTTTCAGCACAGGACGGGAAAACTGCCAGCAGCCATGTGGTTAAATTGTATTATATTGATCAAATGGCTAGTTTTAAAAATTTACAATTCTAAATGTTGTATTTAGAAAGTACAATATTGTTACTGTTAGGATATAAATAGTTCATTCTAATAACATTATAGAAGTAGTTAAGACTGATTTACTGTAATGTAGTATTATATTTGCAATCTCCAAATACTAATGAATGTGTGAGTGTGATTGACTATTTTAGCTCCATTCCAACATTAGTTGAAGAAAATCCATATATTTCCTGTTCTGGGTTAGTATTCCAGCTCCAACCCCACAAACATGAATGTATGGATGTATGTATGTTTGTGGTGTTTGTATACCATTAACCTTGCCAAAGGGCAGCAGAATACTGTAGGGGGCATGGGCAATCATGCAAACGACAAGTCAAAGGAGATATAGGTGGATTCTGGGAGCAGTAGGCTACTGTTAATGTATTGGTATGTGTTTTTTAGGAAGGTGATTGTTAAAATCTTTCCTAACTTGGAACAGCATTGAGGTGGTCTTTATGATTGCCACTGTTGATCCAATAACACAATCATTATACAAAGTGTGTACCTTGGGGATTCATATTTATTATTGTAATAACAATCCTAAAAACATTGGTAAGAGCTCTCATTTGGGGGGAGTCTGATTTACAATCCTAGCTCCAACCTCACAAAGATTAAGTAACATGTACATTTGCAAAAGGTTTCATCTTTACTATTTTTTCTCCAGTTCCAAAAATACTGGAGAAGTGCATAGATTGGGGTATAGTTTGATATTGTAATTCTAAACCCACAAACCTTAGTGGAGGAACATTGACTATTCCAATTCCAATTCCATTAGCATTGGTTAAAAAAAAAGTGCAGATATATGGGGAGATGGAAAGTCCACTTTACTATTCTAACTTCAAATCCACAAATATTGAAGAAAGTGTATGTATTGTGGAGGTCTGAGTCATGATTCTAACTTCAATCCAAAAACTTAGACGCAAGTGTGCATTTTGGGGGCAGGGTGGGGGACGCCTGATTAACTATTCCCTCTCCAATCCCAGAAATAATGAGAACTATTCTTAATATGGGGAAGGGGGTTGATATATTTTTTTAACTTTAATCCCACAAGCAATGGGGAAAATGCACATTTTTGGAAGTGTGGTGGTCTGATTTGTTATTCTAACTCCAATATCAATCCAATATAAAAAACTGTAGAAGTGCATATGTTGAGGGGGATCTTTTACAACCACATTCATAAGAGTGGGATAGCTAATTTACGAATGGCAAGTGCAAACACTGGGAAAAGTACAAATAATGGATGGGGTCTAATTTAAAATTCTTTTTTTGTTTAAGAATTTTTTTATTGAATTTTCAGAATGATAAGAGAGAAAAGAATAAGAAAAGAAAGAAGTAACATCATATAACAAAGCAATAAAACATAGTGAATAATATTTTATGAACAAATGATGGAAAAATGCAATAATACTAAATGCTACTAGAAAAAGATGGGAAAAGATAAAAAAAGACAAAGAGGGAGGGTAAGAATGTATATGAAAGAAGATGACATAAATAGAACAAAATGTAAAGAGAAAGAGAAATAGTTAAGACAAAGATGCATGTGAAGCAAGATAAGTTGTGAAAGGTAACCAAAGAAGATCAGATTTAATTTTCTGGGGTAAAGAGGAAGAGGAGACAGTAGCAATTTGATGTTCATCACAAATAAAATTCCACCAAGTAACTGAGGATATTTGGAACTATCATTCCAACATGACATAATAACTTTCAAAGCTAATGCAATAAATAGGTCAAATAATAGGGATATAGGAGTACAACCATCAAAATCAGGTGAAAATGAACCTTGAATTTTTTTTTGCAATGAAAGCGGTATATTACATTTGAAAATGTTCATACAGGTATACCAAATAGAACGTCTAAAGCTCAAAACATTAGTACAGTCAAAAATGTGATGTCTTAAAGTTCCGGTAAAATTAGAACAAGACCAGCAAAGGGGAGATGAGGTAGGGGAAAACTTAGATATACAAATAGGGGTTAGTACTGCTCTATTACAGATAAAGTAGAGCGATTGAGTAATGCGAGCAGCAGCTGAAATTTTAAATAACTTAGACCATAATTTATCCCAATCAGAAACAGGTTTTGAGAGAGCTAAGTCGATTTCCCAGGTTAATTCTTAAGGGGATTTAGGTCGTTCAGTAATATGAAAAGAGAGTAATTTATAGATATGAGCTGCTTTAGGTTAATGTTCTTGGGAGATATTATAAAGCGGTGTAGGTGGAATTATTGAAGTGGAAACATTGGAAAGGTCAAAAGTATTTAAGTGCGATTGCAGAGCTGTTGATATCAAAATATATTCATCAAGAAAAGTGTCAGGTAAACAATATTACAATTGTAACATCGAAAAGGTAATGACAGAGTTCAGATAAATGAGTTGATGAACAAAAAGAATTCCCTTCTCTTTCCAGTGTTTGTAGTAGAATGACTTACTTTTGTACTGAATGTATTTGTTGTACCAAATAGTAGAGGACAAAAATCATTGAAAAGGGTCAAGACCAGCAACAAATATGTTATATATTAGTGTTTGGGAGTGTTTCAAAATTGGATTATTAGCTATAAATGTACAGTTAGACATGTAAATTGCATTACAAAAAGAAAAATCATTCAATAAAGATCGTTCGAAAGAAATCCATTGCGGTATAGGAGTGTCACCAAAATCAAAAGAAAGGCCAAAAAAGTGTATGATTAAGAATGCAACGTGATATGTTTTGAAATGAAGAAAACGGACACCTCCTTCAAATTTGGGACGTTTAAGTTTGCAAGGGAAATGCGTGGGTGTTGTTTGTTCCAAAGAAATTTAGTACAAAGAGAATTAATTTGAAAAAAATATGATAAGGTAATTTGAAAAGGTAACATAGATAAAGTATAAAAGATATGAGGAACAATCATCATTTTAATGGTATCAAGTCTACCCCACCAGGATAAATGAAGAGGTGACCAGGAAAGAAACAGAGATTGGATCTTATTGATTAATGCATTAAACGTGTGTTTAAGTGTGACATTTAAAGTAGAAGAGAACCATATACCCAGGTATTTTATTTTATTGGGACACCAAATAAAATTAGTATCTTTAAACATATATTGGTATAATAAGGAATTCAACTGTAGTACCTCTGTTTTTGAGAAGTTCAATTTATATATCGAAATACTGGAATATAATTTAACCTCTTCTAGAAAGGGAGGAAGGGATGTGATAGGGTTAGACATATAAACGAATATATTGTCTGCGTAAGCTGACATTTTAGTTTCTGAAGAGTTATGGGTGATACCAGAGATATGAGACTGAACACGGATACATTCAAGGAATGGTTCAAGGCATAAAACAAATAATAAGGGTGAAAGGGGGCAACCTTGGCAGGTACCTCTAGAGAGGGAAAAAAATATTTGGAGAAACGGTTATTTACAAAAATACTAGCTCTGGGATTGGAATATAAGAGTTTAACATACGATATGAAGGTTGGTCCGAAACCAAACCATTGAAGTGTTTTAAACATGAAGTGCCAATTAATTCAGTCAAAGCCCTTCTCGGCATCCAAGCATAGAGCAGCTATAGAGGACTTCATTTTCTTACTTAAGGAAAAGATAGTAGCAAACATACGAGCATTGTCCGCCGCCAATCTGCCTTTAATAAAACCCAATTGATCCGTTTTAACAAGCAATGGGATAATACTCTCCAGGCGGGTGGCAAGGATCTTTGCAAATATCTTACAGTCATAATTAATTAATGATATAGGATGGTAATTTTTACAAAGAGAATGTTCTGGTTTGGGTATAAGAACAATTAAGGCTTCCATGAAGGAACCCGAGGCTTTGGAATCAGAGATAAAGGAATTGAAAAGTGCCAAAAGTTTGGGAATGAAAATGGAGGAAAAGGAGGAATAAAAATCAATAGAAAGGCCATCAGAACCTGGAGCTTTAGACTTCTTCAAGGATTTAATAGCATCAGTTATTTCTTGTAAAGTAACATCTCTTTCAAATAAATTGAATTCATCAGGTAGGGAAGGGGGAGAAGGAAGGCCAGAGAAGAAGGTATCCAAATTGTGAGGGGAGGGATTCGTGTCATCAGAATATAGTGATTGATAGTACTCATGGAATACATGAGCAATATCCTCATCTGATGAAACAAGGGTATTAGTAGATTCCTGTGGAATATGACTTATATATTTACGTTCAGATTTGATTTTTATGTAGTTGACCAACATCTTACCAGCTTTATTTTGACCTCCATGATATTTAGATTTAATTTTAAGAAGGATATTACAAGCATCAATGGTAGCTAATTTAGTAAGCTCAGATTTGGCCTTAATCAGTTCATGCAGTGTTGAAAGGGATTTAGAGGTAAAATATGTATGTTTCAAAAGTTTGAGTTGTTGCAATAATGCTGCACATTTTTTACGAGCAATTTTCTTTTTGCGTGCAACATAAGAAATAGTGAGAGCACGAAAAGATGTCTTAAAAGCATCCCAAGTGTTAGATGTGTAGGTGTCAGATGGTTTATTAAGTGTGAAAAATTCAGTAATAAATTGAGTAGCTGCTGAAATAAAATGGGTATCAGATAATAAAAAAGTGTTTAACTTCCATCTGCTAAAATTAGGGGAATCTAAAGAAAGGTCCAAAAGAGAAAGAACAGGGGCATTATCAGAAATTAAAATAGAACCAATCTCTGTTGACAAAAGTGATGGTAATAGGGATTTACCAACCAAAATATAGTCAATCCTAGACCGAGTTTGGTGAACATTAAAAAAATGGTAAGTTCATGATAGTCAGCATTACAAGTTTTCCAAGTATCAAATAATGAAAGAGAGGCAATGGCAGATTGAAAGGCTTTGTGGAACTTATCTGGATTAAATTTACATTTGGAGTGTCTGTCAGAATAGGGATCTAACCATTGATTAAACAATATTCGGAGAAGCAAGTACAATTTTGGTGGAATTCCAAAATTCTGGATCAGGTCGGACTGGGCCATACACTTTCAAAAGAACTGGGGGCATATTACCAACAAGTAGCGATATTTATCGCTAACTAGGCTTTGCAACGTTTTTTTTATCGCTAAGCATCGCCATAAATTATCGCTGAGATAACTTGCTATTAGCAACGTTTATCTCCAAAGCGATAATTTTTCCCACAATAGCGTGAATATCGCTGAAAATACAGCGATATTCACGTATTATCGACAAATTGCTCTTAGACATGTTATCCACCTCCCATTGGATAACATGGCTAAGAACTGGTCTGAGCAGGCGTTAGTTTTTGGCGATAGCGGGAATATTTCCATTAATACGCCCGCTTTGCTGATAGATGATAGTGACGTTAGCGACTGCTTTCAGTCTTTAACCGGTTGGGTACGCCCACTTTGCATGTCATTAGCGATAAATATCGCTGACGTGCAAAGCGGGCCCCAAACTGCTCGCAATCGCCTAAAAGCTGTCGCTAACATCAGTTAGCGACAGCTTGCTAATAGAGCAAAAGAATTATCGCCGCATAGCGGCCTAAAACGGCCGCTAAACCGGCGATAATTGCCTATCGCCCCCCTTGGTAATATGCCCCCTAGTTCTTTACCTTGTATAACAACTTTAGCCATTACCCATTGTCCATCAGTTTCATTTTGAGTAGACAAAACTTGCACTTAAAGAGATTTATGAAATAATATTGCAACACCCCCTTTGTTGCCAGCTGAAGGAGAAAAAACAACCTGACCCACCCATTGTTGCTTTAATTTGAGCGATTCAGTGTCATTACAATGCGTTTCTTGAATAAAAGAGACCTGAGCATTTAATTTTGATAAATGAGAAATTACCTTCTGCCTTTTGATGGGATGACCAAGATCACGAACATTCCATGTGACAAAATTACACATAATGGCAGGTTGCGAAGGTGAGACATGGAAGGAGATGACACATTGTAGGGAAACAGCTAAAGGGAAAGAAACCCCATATATAAGTTTGACGTAAAAACACATCATAATACAATAAACAGCACTAATAAGCACATGCAATCTGTGAGATATAGATGAAAGGAAAAGACAACAACAAAAAGAATGAAAAAAGGAGAAAAAAAGAAGAGAAAGTAGAAGAAAGAGAAGATAGATCAAGGAAAAAGATCCAGATCTAAAAGTACATCGTAAAGAATGGCGCATGGGGTGCAACTACGCAGACGGAAGATGGAGCAATGGAGAGTGAAATAAATGGAATAGAGTTACGACAAGCCATCATAGAAAGAAAAGAAACAGATACAGGAAAATTAGCGATTAGGAGAATAGCCAGAAGCAGAATTCAGAGCCAGATTATGAAGAAAGGATTTCAATACTCAAAGGAAGATCAAGTTACACCAAGCACCCTCTTTGAAGTTCAGAGTCAAGGAACAACCATTCTTTTTTTGTTTCCAAATGCAAAGTTAATATTATGGTTCTTTTTCACCAATTTCAACAGTCAGTTCATGAGTAATAGGGAGGCTTCAAAGCATGGATCCAAAACCGTATGTAGTTCTTTCAAGATCTTTATTTCAAACACATAAAAAGTTTTATCCAGCTTGGCTCGGCCGACACGTGTTTCGCCCTCTGGGGGCTTTTTCAAGGCTGGAAGCAATAAAAATTACAGTAAATAAATGGGCCAAATGTAATCTAAATATATACAGTTTCCCTAAATATATACACTGTGCCTAATTGATTTAGGCTGCTAAGCTCTTGTTTGTTGCATGACTTTAGTAAAAACACGGGTATTAAGAAAAACCACAAAATACCAAGAAAATATTCCACATTATATACAAAAGTTACAATTAATATGCTAGCAATATCAAACATTTCATATAAGTCAGAAAATCACACTTAAGAATTCATGTGCCCTTACTGTCCACAAACAGATTTGCAACATTAGCATAGTTTTATACTTTCAAAGTTCTGTTTTTATTTTCAAAAGAACGTGATTCTTTCTCGTTATATGGGATGGGTTTGAGATCTTTGTCCTTATTCCTAACCCCTATCCTCTAGTTAAAACGGAACTTCTGGAATATTCCAATTCAATACATCTTTTAGTTACATGTTCTATGAGATGTGACATACCAATCTATATGAGGATGCACAGGTCTTATTTTCGAGAGGTTCTTGTTATTTAGGCGAAGCAGGTACGATGTGGCTATATTAAAATTCCTAATGCAGTAAGAAAAGAAACAAGGGCATATTCTCATACATGACAATACCAAATATCAACAAAGGATCAAGATTCGTAAGAAATTCCGCTGCTCCTACCTATTAGTTAAGATGCTGACAGTTAGGATGATACAGGTGTGAGTTCCGGTTTGATAGCTGCAATAGATATGAAGACCAGTTATTACACTGTATTATAGACATCTGGGTGCATGACGACTGAGTCACCAAAGGGAAGGGTGGTCCCGCTGTGCTCCCCGTCACACTAACAAAGAGCTGTAAAATTAGTAGATTACTCACTCAAAAGAGTCGCGTAAGTCACTTTGTGGAGATCAGTTCTTTGTGTTCATATAGTTAAGAGTCCCGTAGACCATGATAAGTCTGGAGGGAAATATAAAAACTATTGTAGTGCATATTGTATCATTCAGTGGAGTCTTAAAGAGGCTAAGCTATTGCAGTGCATAGTGTAATATTCAGTAAAGTCTTGGAGAGATTGCACTGTGTATTATTAACATGATAAGCACAGTAATTCAAATTAACTCCTGTTTAAAAACTTTATTAAAATTCCTAAGTCTACTTAGTCAAAGCTCCTCGAGTAATATATGGTTTTTGCACAATGTGAAACCATTACCAATTGTACAAGCTACAGGGTAAGTTGTACGCAATGCCCTACTACATAAAGATACGTAGGGGTTGCCAACCCATAAAATGGGTCTCCAAATAAATATAGAAGAAACGTTTCCTGTGTCAAGAGTAAAGACTTAGTACAATATCTCACAATACAAAGGTGCGTGACATCTCCTTTACAAATGGGCATATAGCGTGTCAACCCACAGTAATGAAATAAACGGATTTACAACAAAATTAGATGGTGTAAAATAGGAGCAACCAGCACGATTTGCGTGATGCTTGCCTCCCCAGTGGAATCGAGATTAGAGACAAATAATACAACAGTGGCAGGGGTTCACACGCTATATGCCCATTTGTAAAGGAGATGTCACGCACCTTTGTATTGTGAGATATTGTACTAAGTCTTTACTCTTGACACAGGAAACGTTTCTTCTATATTTATTTGGAGACCCATTTTATGGGTTGGCAACCCCTACGTATCTTTATGTAGTAGGGCATTGCGTACAACTTACCCTGTAGCTTGTACAATTGGTAATGGTTTCACATTGTGCAAAAACCATATATTACTCGAGGAGCTTTGACTAAGTAGACTTAGGAATTTTAATAAAGTTTTTAAACAGGAGTTAATTTGAATTACTGTGCTTATCATGTTAATAATACACAGTGCAATCTCTCCAAGACTTTACTGAATATTACACTATGCACTGCAATAGCTTAGCCTCTTTAAGACTCCACTGAATGATACAATATGCACTACAATAGTTTTTATATTTCCCTCCAGACTTATCATGGTCTACGGGACTCTTAACTATATGAACACAAAGAACTGATCTCCACAAAGTGACTTACGCGACTCTTTTGAGTGAGTAATCTACTAATTTTACAGCTCTTTGTTAGTGTGACGGGGAGCACAGCGGGACCACCCTTCCCTTTGGTGACTCAGTCGTCATGCACCCAGATGTCTATAATACAGTGTAATAACTGGTCTTCATATCTATTGCAGCTATCAAACCGGAACTCACACCTGTATCATCCTAACTGTCAGCATCTTAACTAATAGGTAGGAGCAGCGGAATTTCTTACGAATCTTGATCCTTTGTTGATATTTGGTATTGTCATGTATGAGAATATGCCCTTGTTTCTTTTCTTACTGCATTAGGAATTTTAATATAGCCACATCGTACCTGCTTCGCCTAAATAACAAGAACCTCTCGAAAATAAGACCTGTGCATCCTCATATAGATTGGTATGTCACATCTCATAGAACATGTAACTAAAAGATGTATTGAATTGGAATATTCCAGAAGTCCCGTTTTAACTAGAGGATAGGGGTTAGGAATAAGGACAAAGATCTCAAACCCATCCCATATAACGAGAAAGAATCACGTTCTTTTGAAAATAAAAACAGAACTTTGAAAGTATAAAACTATGCTAATGTTGCAAATCTGTTTGTGGACAGTAAGGGCACATGAATTCTTAAGTGTGATTTTCTGACTTATATGAAATGTTTGATATTGCTAGCATATTAATTGTAACTTTTGTATATAATGTGGAATATTTTCTTGGTATTTTGTGGTTTTTCTTAATACCCGTGTTTTTACTAAAGTCATGCAACAAACAAGAGCTTAGCAGCCTAAATCAATTAGGCACAGTGTATATATTTAGGGAAACTGTATATATTTAGATTACATTTGGCCCATTTATTTACTGTAATTTTTATTGCTTCCAGCCTTGAAAAAGCCCCCAGAGGGCGAAACACGTGTCGGCCGAGCCAAGCTGGATAAAACTTTTTATGTGTTTGAAATAAAGATCTTGAAAGAACTACATACGGTTTTGGATCCATGCTTTGAAGCCTCCCTATTACTCATGAACTGACTGTTGAAATTGGTGAAAAAGAACCATAATATTAACTTTGCATTTGGAAACAAAAAAAGAATGGTTGTTCCTTGACTCTGAACTTCAAAGAGGGTGCTTGGTGTAACTTGATCTTCCTTTGAGTATTGATACGAGCATTAAGTTGCTCTGTGTAACACCCCGGGTGGTGGGTGTCTTATCAGGTTCTCAGTGCACCTCTTCCCATGACACTCTACACACGACTTGCCCAGAGGAAATAGTCCCTGACAGAAGGTGCGGACGCTTTCTCTCACTGAGAAACACTACCACCAACAAGAAAGGATTTCAGTTTGGCAGGATCATCAAAAGTATGTGAAGAGCCCTCATGAGTGATTTTACAAGGGCAGGGATGTAAAATGCCATATTGAATATTCAACTGTCTCATTTGAGGACGAAGAGCCTAGAATTCCTTTCTTTAGGCATTAGTCGCGTTGGAGAGATCTTGAGACAGATAGATGGTATGACCAGACCAAATGAGACGACGTTTTGACTTAGCTGCTGTGAGGACACGCATGAGATTTGTAAATTCTAAAAAAAGCATAATAATTCCTCTAGGCCTGGAGGCATTTGGTTGAAGACGTCCAAGTCTGTGGGCACGCCGAATATTCAATGAGGGCACTCTATCTGCTGGAGTTTCTCATTTGTCATAGACATAAAAGTTTCAACCCCTCACCTCATCTAAAATGGTGTCTTGAACAGGGTTTTTAGGAGATAATATGGATGAAGGAGGGTCATTTTTAGCTCTCTAGGGTTTAGTTCCTGTAGACATGGCCTTAGTCGAAAGAGGTGCCTCAGTAGCCATTCTGGAGCGACGTGAAGAATAAGATGTGATTCTAAGTAAGGATTTTAGTCTGCCCATACGCTCAAAGGAAACACATCGTAGTTGAAGAAGAGGCAGGAAATACTAGAGCATAGATATATATTGTATTCCATTCGCAGACCAGCACAAGGGGAATGAACCTTTAGTAAATCAAATACCCAAAATACTGTAAAGTGCTGGAAGGAAGAAGGCACATCCCTATTTTGAGGAAGATATGTAGTAGCAGACAAAAACAACCACAAAATGTGGAAAGACAACAAAAAACAGTTCAGTTGTAAATGAGAAAAAGATGATATCCATCCTTGATAAAAAATGGCTACATAAATGAAAGCACAATGTGGAGAAGAGGGGTCTCACATGATAGCAGTAATTCCTGAAGAGAGGTCACATGGTATGAGACCCTGAAAAGAGGCCACATATTTTAATAAAGCATGGAAAATCGGTTACAAGCGCAAAGCAGAAGTAAAGAGTCACATTGCCAGGCAATTTTGCAAGGTAAAGAGGCCCGGTTACCTAAGGTGAAGAGTGTATGGATTCTAGCGAGCCGCGGCCGATTCAAAATGGCGACCGCTCGCGTCCAAATGAGATAAAGATGCTTCTGTTCGTATCAGCTCGCTTACTGTGGGAAATACAGTTAAAGAAGCTGTATAAGTTGCTAGGACCGATCCAAAAACAGATTCCTGCAACAATTTGAGGAGAAGGTTGGGAGGGTTCTAGCAAGCGGAGGCCGATATAAAATGGCAGCCGCTCGCGTCAGAATGAAAGAAAAGTACATCCGCAAATAACAACTTTCTCGTTGTGCTCATTCCAGTCAAAACAGCTTCATATGTTGCTGGGGCCAATCAGAAGGCGAATTCCTGCATCAGCCATCAGTGGGGTACAGAAATGACAGCTAAATAAATCTTAGGAGCTCCGCAGCCGAGCGGAGCTCAAAGCGAAGCCGCCATCTTGCCCCAGAGCTAAACCACTGCCCCTAATTTAAAATTCTAACTCAAATCTCAGAAACATTTAAGAATGTGCATTTATTGAGTGGGTCATATTTACTATTCTAACTCTCATCCCAAACACAAAGAAGAAAGTTCATATAATAGTGGTTTCTACTTTACTAGTCTACCTCCGTTCCAAAAGCATTGGTTAACTTACAAATATCAAACGACTATTCTACCTTAAGTCCACAAAAATGTAAGAACATTAAGTGTTACATGTTTAGAAAATATAAATGTATGAAAGCAATTAAGATATTATTAAATAAATAGTAAATTATATGCATTAACCACAGAAAAAGAGAACCCCATAAAATGGATTGAATATCATTTTTCAAATAATAATTGTCGTTTTCGGATTAAATACATTCTGAACCTCAATTTTCTTTAAAAACCAGACTTTGGATACATCATGAAAAACACATGTATTCGACAATATTTTTTCTTAGTTATCTCTATACCAAAGAACTATCTGTCTTATGTCACAAAACACCCTATAAGCTGTTTTAAATACATCTAATTTTAAAATAAAAAATATATGACCGACACATTTATTTAAAAAAGTCATAAGTAAATGTATAATTCATGTTTTCATCGTAGGTATGTTATAATAATTAAAACATGTAAAATATAGCACTATCTACTCTATCTAAATGCCAAATGAAATAAAATGTGGATTTTAAACATTTCAATTCATACACAAACAATATTTCTTAAATTAAAGTAATAGCTACATTTAAAAAAAAATAATAACTTTTTTTAATCAAAAGTTTTTACATTACAATGCTTCCCACCGAAACCTCCAATATAACCCTCAACACATGAAAATATAATAACTAATACATGTCAAGTCATTTTAAAAACTAGAAGACAACATGTATATGAAAACTTCATTAAATATCACAGCATGCTATATTTTCAACATTAATTTGACAACATAATAAGCATCCCTTCATATAATGTCCCAACAGCGCCAAGAAACCGCACTGTGAATGCTGCGCTATATAAATATTTTAAATTCAAATTCATATATGAATGCATTCAAACAAATTTGATAAGAATATTATGGCCATAATATATGTAGTAGTCAATATTAATGTTCAAATTCCGAGCAAATAAATGCGGAGTAAAAATTCGAAACACACATAAATAAAAGATGAGCACAACTTAGTAAATGTTCGTGATACTGGTTGCATTCATTCAGTGAAACCAATGGAATATGCATTTACTTGGATGAAGGAGTGCACAGCTTGCACCTGTAATTGAAGTGGAAGAAGCAGTAGTGGAACACACAGGAGGGGAAGGCATTCCTGTTACAGAGGAGAGCAGGTGTTAATTATTGAGTGAATAGTATGCTTAATGCATTCCATCCTGAAGCTATTAAATAATACCGCTGGCTAGAAAGCGCAGATCCGAACACTGCAGGGGAATATGGATCTACACTAGATCAATTCAGTGGCAAAAGAAATATATGCGAACAGCAACTATTAACGTGTGTGGATGTTCACTCAGGTAAGGAAGGGCCTGAGGTACTGTACACTGTAGTCCACTGAGAGAGCAGAATGATAACTAGTTCCGACCAGTTGTAAAGGCATCCTTCTCATTAGATAATGGCCTAAGGCCAAAAACTCCACATGGTACAGATCAAGGTGCACTGTTCCTCCTCATCAAGGGATGATCATTCATTAATGATGCTTTTGTTAGTCTGAAAGAATGCACCACATGCTCTAGACAGTGGCTGAACTAAACAAAACAGGAGAGGACCTTTTGATAGTGGGGTCAAGGGGGCAGAGAAAAGCATAGGCTAGAGCAGCAAAAGTATTGTTCTTAATGCATGCCATCCTTACTCTGGTAAGAAATGATAGCACTCACTGGAAAGTGTAAATCTACAGACTGCAAGGAAGTAAAATCTACAAGGAATTGTTTTGGTGGCACGAGTGTGTAGCTATAAATCAGGTTCAAGCATGCAATACTACATCTCTGTAATGCTGCAATGAGTTTAGACTGCAAAATGTTACTTTAAACCAGCATGTCGTGCACTGTACCTTTGAAATTAAACTATCTTGCCAGCCTGAACTCCTAAAGGCTCATGGTTTCGCATTCTGTAATTCAGCAACACAACAGAAGCCATCTAGAAGCAGACAGTGTTTATGTCACCGTTACAATTCCGCAAAAGTGACAGGATGCACACTTGCTGACTGATTGTTGTGCTCAATGTCCCCTCATCCAACAATGTCTAAAGCATATACTGCCTTTAATTATTCTTTGGCTTGCTGAAAGACTGCCATTCATACTGATGCCTGAGTAGTTGATCTATTGAATATGGAACCCAGTAGCAATTATGCATAGCCCATCAAGCCTTCTGGGACATGGGCCCCAGCATCACCCGCGATCTGGTCACCCATTACACCCCCAACCGAAGTCTTCGTTCCAGCCAGACCTTTTCGGCAGTGGTGCCAAGAATAAAAAGATCTAGATCTGGTGGAAGGACGTTCGCATACAACGACCTGGAACACTCTGCCACTCCATCTCAGAGCTAACCCTAACCTCACTGTGTTCCGTAAGCAATTAAAGACCTTTTTTGTTCAAATCCCCCCACTAACTGCCTGTCTCCCTTCCTCTGCTCATCAGTAGGTTCTGGTTACCCTAGCGCTTGGACGCCTCCGGGCAACAATTCGCGCTTTATAAATTCACAAGTTTACAGTTTATGTGTAGAGTATTTGAATGGCATACATGTTGTGACAACTAAGAGGTAACAAAAAGACTACCATATACTGTGTGAAAATACAGGTTTTCCAAAAAAAACAGAGATTAGCAAGAAGCCTGTACATGATCAAAAAGCTTTGACAGTAATATATCAAAAATATGTAAAGGAAGGACTGTAAACAATCACACTTTTCCAATACCTGTATAATTGGTATGCTGTTAAAGCAATATTGTGCTCTATAGTTTCCATAAATAATGCCATGCTGCACTATGCCAGCTAGCAGTAAGCCTGTAGTACTACCAGCACTGTCATTTAGCAATGTTTCAAGCTAGAAAACGTTACATAGTAATAACACATATTGCTGCACCCTTCCATTTAATGATATTTCAGGTCACAATTACAGTAGGGGCCTATGCAGAACACCGTCGTATTTCTGAGGCAGCAGGATGTCACTTAGTAGTATAATGTACCTTTGGAATTCAATAATAGTGTGAGGCTGCAAAACACCACTAAGTTAATGGCATGTGGCACTGCACCCCTATTCATCCAGTTACAGTTATTCAATTGATCATGCTAGTTAAAAAGAATGCTCTGCCTACTCAACTTAATGATCGAGAAAGAAGTAGAGGTGGTCCTACTGAGGTGGGACAGAAGGCAGTGAAAGGAAGGGTGTCCAGAATGGCAGAAAAATAGTTTATTAGACCTGAGTTGTTGACAATGGTAACCAAATAACACTTATTATTTAAGAAATCTTTCAAATCATAGAGTCTAGTGTGGTCTAGTGGAGGGTATGTTATGTAGAGTGTCGTACAGTACAGTGGAGGAGAGTGTCATGTAGTGTCATAGAGGATGGCACTGTAAAGTGGAGTAGAGCGGAGTGGAGTGGTGTAGCATATATTGGAGTAAAGTGTCATAGAGTGGAGTGGCATCTCATACAGTAGAGTGGCATGGAGTGCAGTAAAGTGGAGTGGAGTGGTGCAGTGTAAAGTCGAGTAAAGTGTCATAAATTGGAGAGAGTTGCATGCAGTTGTGGGGTGGAGTGGCATAGAGGGAGTTGGATAGAGTGTCATACAGTGGAGTAGAGTGTCATAGAGTGCTATAGAGTAAACTGGAGTTCGTAAAATCACATAAACTATAGTACACTGTTGCACAGTGAACTTCTATAGAGTTGAGTATTGATGGTAGAGTAGTGGAGTAGAGTGTTGTAAAGTATCATAGAGCGGACTGGTATGGACTGAATTTGGATGGAGTGGAGAAGAGTGGCATACAGCTGAATAACAGAGAGTGAGTGGTGTAAAGTGGAGTGGCATAGAGTGGAGTAGCGTAGAGTGGAGTGGTATGAAGTCAAATGGCATGCTGTAGAGTGTTGGAAAGTGCCATAGAGTGGAGTGGCATACAGTGGACTAGAGTGTTGTGGAGTGGCGTATAGCCCACTGTTGTAGTGTGTGGTGGAGGGAGAGAAATCAAGTGGCATATAGTGGCAAAGAGTGTAGTGGTGTACAGGGGATTAGTGGAGTATGGTAAAGTTGAGTGGAGTGAAGCAGTGTCTGGTAGAGTAGAGTGGAGTAAGGTGGGGTGAAGGAAGTTATGTAGTGCGTCTAAGAGTGGAATAGAGTTTCGTACAGTGGCTTGCAGTAGAGTAGAGTGCCATAGAGTGGCATAGAGTACTCTAGGCAAAAACAAGCGTGGTTTTGCTCCCTGCCTAGAGGTTCGACTCAGTACATCCCATTGAATTCACAGCCCGGGCTGAGAAGCTCAGTGGGAGCGGAGTGCCGCAGGCCATTTTATAGACATCGGCTGAGGTCCGGTGCCTGTCACTGCTAGAGAGTGTGAGGCCCCGTAGCGGTCCTGGGAGGTAAGCACAAAGGTTGTTGCTCCCCGGGACCTGGAAGAGGGATTGACAGAATGTGGAGCCGCAGCTGCCCACTGGCGCTGAGGCACAGGAACCGGTAGAGGGCGATGATCAGCTGCCATCACTGAGCCTGCGGCCACCGAACAAGCCCTACACAGTGCTGTGTGAACCCGGTAAGCGCCTGGTACCGTGAGGCCTGCAGGGGGATTGGATCAAGGCATGTGTGATTGCCCGCCCCAGGGACCCCCTCCATTGTTCCATGGTTGCCGTGCCTCCCCAAGGCTGAGCCGGAACCGAGGTGAAGGGAGAGCGCATTGACTGGTGACTGCGGCAGAGGGCGAATCAATCAATCAATCAATCAATGACATTTATAGAGCGCGCTACATACCCGTAGGGTCTCAAGGCGCTGGGGGTGGGGGGGGGTGCAGCTACTGCTCGAACAGCCAGGTCTTCAGCTTCTTCCTGAAGGAGAGGTGGTCTTGGGTCAGGCGCAGGTCGGTCGGGAGGGAGTTCCAGGTCTTGGTGGCCAGGTAGGAGAAGGACCTTCCTCCTGTAGTCGCTCTTCGGATGCGGGGGACGGCGGCGAGGGTGTGGTTGGCTGATCGGAGGTGGCGTTTGGGAGCGTAGATGTTGACTCGGCTGTTGAGGTAGCTCGGGCCTTGGTCGTGTAGGGCTTTGTGTGCGTGGGTGAGGAGGCGGAAGGTGATTCTTTTGTTGACGGGGAGCCAGTGAAGGTCTCTCAGATGTCCGGAGATGTGGCTGGTTCGTGGGATGTCGAGGATGAGTCTGGCTGAGGCGTTCTGGATCCGCTGGAGTCTCTTCTGGAGCTTGGTGGTGGTACCGGCGTAGAGGGCGTTGCCGTAGTCCAGTCGGCTGGTGACGAGGGCCTGGGTGACGGTCGTCCTGGTCTCGGTGGGGATCCACCAGAAGATCTTCCGTAGCATGCGTAGGATGTTGAAGCACGCCGAGGAGACGTTGTTGACTTGCCTGGCCATGGAGAGGGAGGAGTCCAGGATGAAGCCCAGGTTGCGTGCATGGTCTGTCGGTTTGGGTGCGGTGCCCAGGGCGGGAGGCCACCAGGAGTCGTCCCAGGCGGAGGGTGAGGAGCCCAGGATGAGGACCTCCGTCTTGTCCGAGTTCAGTTTCAGGCGGCTGATCGTCATCCACTCGGCTACCTCTTTCATCCCTTCGTGCAGGTTGGCTCTGGCGGCGGCGGGGTCGTTGGTCAGGGAGAGGATCAGCTGGGTGTCGTTGGCGTAGGAGATTATGTTGAGGTTGTGTTGGCGTGCGATGGCCGCGAGGGGGCTCATGTAGACGTTGAAGAGGGTGGGGCTCAGAGAGGATCCTTGAGGGACGCCGCAGATGACTTCGGTGGCCTCTGACTTGTACGGTGGTAGGCGGACTCTCTGTGTTCTTCCGTCGAGGAAGGAGATGATCCATTCCAGCGCCTTGTCCTGGATTCCGACGTTGCTGAGGCGCTGTACTAGGGTGCGGTGGCAGACAGTGTCGAATGCCGCAGAGAGGTCTAGGAGGATGAGGGCCGCTGTTTCTCCGTTGTCCATCAGGGCTCGGATGTCATCGGTGGCGGCGATGAGGGCGGTCTCGGTGCTGTGATTGGCTCAGAAGCCGGACTGTGAGGGGTCGAGGGATCCATTCGTCTCGAGGAAGGCGGCCATCTGCTTGTTGACGGTCTTCTCGATGACTTTGGCTGGAAACGGGAGGAGCGAGATGGGGCGGTAATTCTTGAGTTCGGTGGGGTCCGCTGTGGGTTTCTTGAGTAGAGCGCTGAGTTCGGCATGCTTCCAGCTCTCAGGGAAGGTGGCGGTGTCGAAGGATGTGTTGATGATGTCTCGCAGGTGGGGTGCGATGACAGCGTCAGCCTTGTTGAAGACGTGGTGAGGGCAGGGGTCGGTCGGTGATCCGGAGTGGATGGAGTTCATCGTGCGGATGGTGTCTTCGGTGCTGATCGGGGTCCAGACGTGGAGGGTGGTGGTGGGGGGTGGTTGTTCGGTCTTGGTGTGTGTTGGTTGGTTGTTGAAGCTGTTGTGTATGTCCGCGATCTTGTTGTGGAAGTATGAAGCGAGGGAGTTGCAGAGGTCTTGCGATGGGGTGATGTCGTTGTTTCCTGCGCTGGGGTTGTGTAGCTCTTTCTGAATGACTGCAGCCCTCTACTTTGCCCTTGCTGGAACATTGATAGAGGGCCCCTGGACCTTGGAGAGCTCTTGGCAGGACCTGAACTCCGGTGGCGGAGTCTGCCAGTCCGGAGGGGTGCCTTCCCCAGCTCAGTAATTACTTTCCCCCTATGCAAGAGTGAGGGTAGGTGCAGGGAGAACTATCATGCTGGGGCGAGAATGAGCGACCGCTATTTTGAACGCTGTGATTCCTCCTGAGCTGGCTGGGGAGCCCCTGGTCTATAGAGGCCTCGAGACAGAGCTGAAGTTTGGTCTCCATCGCTTATAGGTACTGCATCCGGATCTGCGTGGCCAGTGAGGCTGTTCTACATCCGCACTCTCTCTCATTCCTCCAGGCCTAGGGCAGGAACACACTTGGCCCTGCTTGAGACCACAGCTCAAGTGGCAAGGTCATCAAGGGGCCAATGCACAGGGGACCAAACCGTTGCCAAAGCCCATACTTGTCAACGCCTCCTGTCAACAATGGAACTCGGAGAGTGCAACAGGAGGGAGAGGGGGGGCGCAAGGATATATTGACACACTTTGTCATCAGAGGGCTATGGACACACACCGGTGGCTAATCAGAGAAGGCCCCACAGGACCTAAGAGGTAATGTGGAGTCATTGTGGTGCACCTAAACCAGCATGCAAGCCGGCGACTTCCGCTGAGAATGAGTGGGGCATAGCGCAATGCTATCTTGCCCAGACTCGTCTGCTAAAATGGCTGTGGGGAGTGTCGAAAAAGACAAGACAGTCAAAGAGATGCTGATTAAGCATTCCACAACGGGTGGATCTACAAGCAGGGCACTGAGAGAGGAGGGCCCAGTGGAGGCAAATCACAGCGCGGATAGCCCAGCAAACAAGGCCTTCATGACTGAGCTGTTTTCCTCTCTTTAAGAGTACATCCACGAAATGAAAAGCCAGCTCTCTAGTGATCTGAGGGAGATCAGACGTGACATAGATGAGGTGTGGGAACGCGTTGCTACCCTAGAGGACCATTAGATCAGCCAAGACGAGGAGATTAACTTGATGCAAAAAGAACTGATTCATCTCCAGGAGCAGTACATAGATTTACAAGCTCAGGCCGAAGATCTCGAAAACCTCTCTCAAAGAAACAACGTAAGGATCCAGGGAGTTCCCTGGCAAGTGGAGGGTGATGATCTAAGAGCTTATGCCCTGGCCCTTTTTTCAACATGTTCTGGAAGGCAACACCTACACGGAATTTCAGATGGATAGAGTGCACCGGGTAGGACTACAGAAAGGTCCCGCCACCAGCTGCCTGGTTGTTTCATTTTACGGCCAGAGCCGCACAGCCAATCACAGCACTAGGAAGCACTTCAAATTCACCAGCGGGCTCCCACAGCGCAGGTTCCACCACCAGCTGCCTCCCTGTTTGTTTCGTTTTGTGGTCAGAGCCGCACTGCCAATCACAGTGCTAGGAAGCGCTTTAAAATCACCAGCAGGCGGTCCCACCACCAGCTGCCTCCCTGTTGGTTTCGTTTTGTGGTCGGAGCCGCACAGTCAATTATAGCACTAGGAAGAGCTTTAAAATCACCATCAGGCTCTCGCAGCGTGGGTACCGCCACCAGCTGCCTCCCTGTTTTTATTTTTTTTGTGGCTGGAGCCACACAGCCAATCACAGCACTAGGAAGCACTTTAAATTCACCAGTGGGCTCCCGCAGTGTGGGTCCCGCCACCAGCTGCCTCCCTGTTGATTTTGTTTTGAAGCGGAGCCGCACAGCCAATCACAGCGATAGGAAGCGCTTTAAAATCACCAACAGGCTCCCAGTCTGGGCCAAGGGCGGGCCCGTCTGCGCCCGTCAGCAGCCGGTAGAGGCTGGGCTGAGCCACGTCCATGAATTTTGCTGTGCAAATACAGATAACTGGGATAAGATATTAAGACTCTAAGCATTTCTTTTATATAAATACCCCTATTTATGTAGTGGAAAGGAGGTGTCATTTTGAAAACAAAACTAAAGAGCACATCACAAGACATGGGGAAAAGTAAACTTGTGGGTGCTGCTGCCAGTAGCAAGAGCAAAACGGTTAGATTGAGTGCTCCTATAACCAACTACCTTAATAATGCTATGGTAATAATGAAACTGAAAATGTTGAAGTACATTTAGCAGCCACAAAGAATGCATTAACCACTGTGATAGATGAGACCACACTGGCTCCACCTGGGCACGCATTAGAAGCAGATCTGACCCAAAATGCCAAAACAAAAGTGTAACAGCCCTAGTGCATAACACCTGTGGGGCACCTTGTGTATCAACTGACTCACTGGAAATTCTGACTTTCCCAGGGGACATAGGTAGCCCTATTCCACCAATAGCTAAAAGTAAAAAGCTAGTGAAAGGAAAAGATGATGACTCAACTAAAAAATTGCAGTCAATGCTCCCTAAACATAATGGAGGGATAAAGGCCAATATTAGTAATGACTGTACTAAATCGGATCTAGCCTCAAAAAACTATTAGGGAACATTGACATGGTTGAAAAAAATCTCCTAAAGAAAATTGGGAAAATTAAAGATGATGTAGAGCAGATCCTGAAAATCTTTACAGATTTGTCATCACACGGGAAAGTACTATCAAAAATCCATCAGAAACCGTGGGAAATGATAAAACAAGAAATATTGTTGGTAATAAGACTGTACGTGGCTGGTGAAACCTGGATTAAGGCATGACGAGCAACATAGGGGAGACATTGTAAATAATTTAGGTAAGGAAAATACAAAAAAAGGTTTACATTTACCACCAGCATCCTGAAATTCAATAAAACCAAACCCTACCTGCCCTATAACTAGAAGACAGGATTAAACAATGGAAAGTTCTGAACCTAAATATAACTACAGAGGTTCGCTTTATTTACCACCAAGGCTACACCTTACATTATTATCCTTAGTGGTGTTCCAGTACTGGAGGATGGTGTTAATGAGGGCTGGGTAGATTTGAAGAACAGGGTCTTGCATTGGTTTACAAAACACTCTCTCTAAAATCTAGATAGCCTGGTAATGAATATTATTATGGTGAGAGGAGTACCCTGGGTAGGGAGATCTCAGAAAAATAGAGAGGAGAACTGTGTGGTTGTTTCTTTTCGATACCCGGCAATGGTTGAGGTTTTGCTTGAAAAAATATCTAATGATGGAGAAATGTCAGCTAATAATGCAAAAAATGATATTACTGTGGTACCTCTTGGTTATTTCTATAGACCAATTGCAAGAAACCCGAAAAAGTATGACAGTGGTCCATTGACAGCTGATAGATATAGACCTTTGCCCTTGTCTAATAGATTGTCAGCTCCTAGACGGTGCAGTGATATAGAATGACTGCACCAGGGCGCTGATCAAGTTTTTTACACAAACTTTTCCCCTTGATGATAAAGGTTTATTGTTAGCACCAAATTTGCAGGCCTATAATCTGGTCATAGCTTCATGGAACGTTGCAGGCAATAATTCAATATTGGATATTAAGGTATGGCCTGAATTCCTGAAAAAGGGTCAAATTATTTGTGTACAAGAGACCTGGCACACAGAACCTATTTGTTGATGGCTACTCAACAATTAGTACATAGGCAACCCCCTCACAAATTGGAAGGGCAAAGGGAGGCTATGCTGTTTTACTTTCGGTTACATGCCTGCTGACATTGAAGCAAGTTTATATCGATTCATCTTATTTCCAGTTTCTATGGTTAAATACCATTGATCCTCAGTGTTTTGTGATAATTAACTTCTATAAATATGTCTTCGACAGTAATAGAAATCAAGTAATCTTATCCTTGAGAAGGAGCTTGATCTGTTTTTAAAACAGATCAAGGCTGACTACTTTTTGATTTGGGAGGGAGATTTTAATAGTAGGAAATGCAACAACCTCGAAGGGAAGTACTGTGGATATGAGAATGCGTCCGGAGAAATCTACACTCATTTCCCACATAAGACTTATGGGGAATCAATTAAATGGGTTTAGTGCAAATATAATTCGGAAGTAGTGGATCAGACACTACAGGAGGGACAAGTGTATTTACCAACTGTTGAAGGACATGGCCAGTGATCTATAACCGATCACATATTAATCTGGTTTCATGGCCAGAATCAGATAGTAAAAATGGAGGTGGAAAAAAGCTGTCTATGCGACCACAACCAGTATTTCTAACTGTCAGATTAAATGACATTCCTAGTGGAGGATTGTGTTTGGCACAAAGTATAAGAACAATACAAAAATAGATTTCTATGTAGTTCCTCTATAAAAGCTGTAGCAGTTTGGAGAAGCCAAGTGGTTGGATCTCACTATCCCCTAGAGAGGGTAATAGTGGGGATTCATTTGTTGGATCGTAATGTCCTCACACACCCTTTCAGGTGTCATGCTTCATCATCTGGGCTGCTCCTCGTTGGGGCGGCAGTACAACCCCCAGCAGGCTCCCTAAAAAGGGGTTCTTTGTCGGAGATCTTCTATCCAACTGCCGTAACATGAAGTGCGGGTGTGGGGTCTAATAGTGTAGATGCTGTGATGTGAGATAAAATGGTGCTGGGAGTACCTAGAACGGACAAACTTTATTCTGGGGGTCTCCTGTCCTAATTAAAAGCAGTATAACAAGGCACTATCACGTCCAGTATGCATGCCTATGTCCTCTTGTTAAAGTGTGTTGGTCAACATGTTTCTCGCTGGTGGTGTATTAACCCTGCAATTCTTCAGGCCCTAGAAATGTGAGCCATCTACAAAAAATTAATAAAAGGTAAAAAAAAGTTTCAGTAAGTCAGAGATAGTACTTCTACCCTAAGTCATCTGGACCTGCCTGGATCTACCTGTGGGGGAGAAAAAGGCATTAAAGGGAAAAAGGAAACTGATATTTACAGATTGTTCACCAACACCAACAATGTTCCATGGTGACTCCAAAGCATGCTACTTATATGGTGGAGAAGTGTGTCTCACTGGTTAGAGGAGGCAGACCTAGAAGCAGAGGTCAGCCCGGGACCAGGGTTCAATTCCCGGCTTGGCAGGGTCTTGAGTCCTAAAATGTCCATGGACTCGACAATTCTCGCTCCGGTGCCTACTCGATTCACGGGTTCACAGTCTGCGACTCTGGGCAATAGCTTGCTTAATCTCCACAACGGCCTGGCTTTCACCTTGCGGATACCCTGCTGGGGTTATCTCACAGGGGAATACCAGGACGGGTTCCCTAAGCAAGCGCTTAGAAACCGCTCAGTGATTTGCGCTATACAAATTCCTGTACATTTACATTAACATATTCTAGTGTGGCCGCTTACTGGCGGACGAAAATACAAACAAGGTTAAAACGTTTAAAAACAGGTGATCTTCCACAGTGAACTAGGGTGAATGATGTCCCTGTGGAAAAGAACAGGACAGAAAAAACACTTCGTTTAATGGAGGACTCACCCACTCTTTGTGGTCCCCAGGCTTCAACAGTGCCTGGTGGAGCCTATCACACGGCTCTACTCCTGTGTGCGCAAGATGGCAGTGTGGGGAAGAAAAAAGCTATAAAACTTTGCAAACGATGTTTAGCAACATAATGAAGGAATAGCTGTCTTCAATTACACTCTACTTGAATCTTTGATACAAAGACCAAAAGGCATCTATTAGTCATATGGGTGTATCTAATAGTAGGAGGTTGGTAAACATTTGTATGAAGAGTGGATATAAGTATTATTTATAAGTATGGGCGAAATTTGTGAATTAACGGTCCGCGAATCCATGCGAAATGGGAAAATAATCTGCGAGTTTGCGAATTTTCCGGCGAACTTGCGGATTTTTGTGCCATGTGCACAAATATGTGACCACGTGTGCCTGTAACTTTGCCAGCGCGCCAAAAGGCACCGAGGTCCCTTGAGTGAGCTGGCCATTATAGTGGGGACGGGCGGGAAGACGTTTCATACCGCTAGTGTGTGGCGGACGGGGCCAAAAGGGCGGGGCTTCTATGCGAGTTCACATGCATCTTCTTTATAAAGGGTCAGAGACCGAGCAGAGCAGCAGATGAGGAGAAAGCAGCCTCCTGGTCACAGGAGCTACACGGGGATGGCGCTCGGGAGACTCATGGATGCAAAAATACGTTTGGCACAGGACCCCAGAATCCTTCAAATGTCCAAGATAGCTCAGCTGCACTTGTTGGTTCAAAGCCATTCTGATCCTGCTCAGTGGGTTCAGGCACATGCAGCTGCTGCTGGACATTGTCCCATCACATACTAAACTACCCCATTCAGGCATATGCTGGCGCTGGGCAGTAGGGTGCAGTGGCATGCGGGTGCTCCGCGCCTGGTACATGCGCATACCGGTGCCAGCGGGGACATGTGTTCATTGGTGCTGTGTAGCAAGTTATGACTTTACATTTTGACTGCACCAGACGGTGGTACCACCTACACAGATCAGGTGCATCAAGGCACCAGACTTCATGGTGCAAGAGCATAATGGTGCTGTGTGGTACGGGTTTATATGTACTGGGGGCAGGGGGGCACTTAGACCCAGAGGGCTCCCAAGCAATTGAGCACAAATGATTTTCACACTGAGAGGGCTCCAGGGCAGTTCAGCATCGTGAGGGCTCACACCCACAGGGCTCCCGGGCAGTTTAGCAGTGCCACCCTCTGGTTCATTACTGCCACCCTCTGGTTCATCACTGCCATCCTCTGGTACACCACTGCCACCCTCTGGTTCATCACTGTCACCCTCTGGTTCATCACTGTCACTCTCTGGTTCATCACTGCCACCATCTGGTTCATCACAGCACCCTCTGGTTCACCACTGCCACCCTCTGGTTCATCACTGTCACCCTCTGGTTCATCACTGCCACCAACTGATTCATCACAGCACCCTCTGGTTCACCACTGCCACCCTCTGGTTCATCACTGCCACCCTCTGGTTCATCACTGTCACCCTCTGGTTCATCACTGCCACCCTCTGGTTCACCACTGCCACCCCCTGGGTCATCACTGCCACCCTCTGGTACACTACTGCCAGCCTCTGGTTGATCACTGCCATCCTCTGGTTCATCACAGCACCCTCTGGTTCACCCCTGCCACCCTCTGGTTCATCACTGCCACCCTCTGGTTCACCACTGTCACCCTCAGGTTCATCACTGCCACCCTCTGGTTCATCACAGCACCCTCTGGTTCACCCCTGCCACCATCTGGTTCATCACAGCACGCTCTGGTTCATCACTGCCACCCTCTGGTTCATCACTGCCACCCTCTAGTTCACCACTGCCACCCTCTGGTTCACCACTGCCACCCTCTGGTTCACCCCTGCCACCCTCTGGTTCATCACTGCCACACTCTGGTTCACCACAGTCACCCTCTGGTTCATCACTGCCACCCTCTGGTTCATCACTGCCACCCTCTGGTTCATCACAGCACCCTCTGGTTCACCACTGCCACCCTCTGGTTCACCACTGCCCCCATCTGGTTCATCACAGCACCCTCTGGTTAACCACTGCCACCCTCTGGTTCACCACTGTCACCCTCTGGTTCATCACTGCCACCCTCTGGTTCAGGACTGACACCCTCTGGTTCACCACTTCCACCCTCTGGTTCACCCCTGCCACCCTCTGGTTCATCACTGCCACCCTCGAGCTCATGACTGCCACCCTCTGGTTCACCACTGACACCCTCTGGTCCACCACAGCACTCTCTGGTTCATCACCTCCGGTTCACCACTGCCACCCTCTGGTTCATCACTGTCACCCTCTGGTTCACCACTGCCACCCTCTGGTTCATGACTACCACCCTCTGGTTCACCACTGCAACCCGCTGGTTCAAGTTCAAGTTCAAGTTCAAAAATTTGTATAGCGCACTACTCCCCAGAGGGTCTCAAGGCGCTTGTGGGAGGGGGGTACTTTTCTTATCGAATATCCAAGTTTTAAGTTGCTTTCTGAAGGAGAGGTGGTTCTGTGTAAGGCGGAGGTGGGTGGGGAGAGAATTCCAGGTTTTGGCCACTAAGTAGGAGAAGGATCTTCCCCCCATGGTGGATCTGTGGATGCGCGGAATTGCGGCGAGGGCCTGATTGGACGAACGTAGTTGGCGGGTGGGGGTGTACAAGGACAGGCGCGTGTTGAAGCATTCGGGTCTTAGGTCGTAGAGGGCTTTGTGTGCGTGGGTGAGGAGTCGGAACATTATCCTCTTGTTGACGGGGAGCCAGTGGAGGTCATTCAGGCACTGTCACCCTCTGGTTCATCACTGCCACCCTCTGGTTCATCACAGCACCCTCTGGTTCACCACTGCCACCCTCTGGTTCACCACTGCCACCCTCTGGTTCACCACTGCCACCCCCTGGTTCATCACTGCCACCCTCTGGTTCACCACTGCCACCCTTTGGTTAATCACAGTCACCCTCTGGTTCATCACTGCCACCCTCTGGTTCATCACTGCCACCCACTGGTTCATCACAGCACCCTCTGGTTCCCCACTGCCACCCTCTGGTTCACCACTGCCAACCTCTGGGTTATCACAGCACCCTCTGGTTAACAACTGCACCTTCTTGTTCATCACAGCACCCTCTGGTTTACCACTGCCACCCTCTGGTTCACCACTGCCATCATCTGGTACATCACAGCACCCTCTAGTTCACAACTGCACCTTCTGGTTCATCACAGCACCCTCTGGTTCACCACTGTAGATTATGGGGAGAAAGCACACCTGCCCAGCCTCAACCGGGGGCTGGTTAATGTGTTACTGAATTTGAGCTTCAAGTCCGGCACCTGCTTCCTTATCTGTAAGTGCTTTCTGTTGTGGTTTAATTTTTGTGACAGCCTTGAGCATTGTGCCATACTTGTAACTATTCTCTGACCCTGCTTCGAGGATCAGAGCAGGGTCAGAGTATAGTTGCAAGTAGGCAACAACTCTGGAGGCGCCACTCAGGAAGCACTTACAGGGTTACAGCAGGTGCCCAAGTTGAAGTACATTTTTTGTAACCATTTTGTAAATGGTTACAGAGAAATTAGCTTCAACTTGGGCACCTGCTGTTACCCTGTAAGTGCTTGATGTACTTCAGTTTTTGAAAATCCATCCCGCATGCGATTTCGCGGATTTTTCTGCAATTTTGCGAGATTCGCGGACCGCGAAATTGCAGAAAATCCGCAAATTCTGCGAACTGAACGGATTTTATGCCCATGCTTAGTTATTATGATATGTCCAGTGTGTAGTACTTATGAACAACATCCTCACGCTAATGCCATTGTGCTACTTGGAGACATATTTATTGAAGTATATTTAAGGGGTGATATAATGTAAGCCGCTTGGTTAAGCACATACAGGGGGTTCATCTCACACTATTGGTGTAGCGTACTGCCTAGGTCACGCGCCCTCAGTTAACTGCTCTTGTGTTTCCTCTGTCTCTATCCGTCTTGGAATAGGCTGTTGACAACATGTGCGCAGTGTTAAGAGTCACGCACACTCAGTTCATTGCTCCTGTATAATCTCTCTCTCAATGTGTTTTAAAATTAACTGGTAATAACATATGCAGCGCGTATACTGTCCTGCTATTTGTCTGTTCATCGTATATGATGCATTGCTGGATTTACGTGCGGCACGTATGTGGCAATGCCAGAGTCTAGAAGCCGCCGTGTGCCTATGCGTAGAGTGGCGCTGTTTGAAGTCGGAACCCTTAGCGCGGGGTAGTGACTGGTTCCCCTCGGCTAACCCATCGAGGTCAAGCAGTGTACATTGACTGGGGACACTATTCCCTGGCTTGTTGCATCGTAAATATTTAAATATAGTGGTTACAACCACCCTTGCGTGTGGTCACGGGGCATTTTCCCTGGCTCGTTGCATCGTAAGTTGTTTAAATACAGTGGTTACAACCATAACCTTGCTTGTGGTAACGGGGCGGCCTAACAGCTGCGTGTTACCCGTCCTCTAATCATTTGAAAGCAGTGGTTACAACCACAACCTTGTGTGTGATTACGGGGCGGCCTAACAAATGCGTATTACTCGTCCTTTAACGGGTCTGAGAAATCACCGCTTAAGTCTAAACAAGTTAAGAATTGGGATGCCATTAACCATGGTTAAGCTAGGGAGTTTGGCGGGCTGACGCGTGGTCAGTACTCACGTATGATGCTTAGTGTAGGCGCCCTTCGATCTACCCTCCTCCACCGGGTCCGGGAGATAAGCTGCCGTCCCGTGAAGTTTTCTTTTGAAGGCGGAGTGCTAGTCATGTGATGAATCACAAGACTCGTTGTGGGTGTGGCTCCAGTTGTTTGTATGCTTTATGGGGCTGAAGGCAGTGTTTCCCTGGCGGCCATTATTAAAAGGTGGTATATACTATGTTAGTATGTCACGGATCTTAGAAAGTCAATCTAGGATGTTTATGGAGTTGTGCTACATCGGATACCATTTATAGTCTGTATTTAAAGTAAAAATTGCGACAGTTGACGCGGCTGGTACTGTACTGCCGTGAACAGTCGGTACTCTGTGGAGGGTCCACTTCGATCACTGGCGGCCATTATTAAGCAGTGTTTCTTATTTGGGTGTGTAAGAATGGTCCTTTCTGAGTGGTCAATGTATAAATTATTACACTGGATGATTATGGCGGCCATTACTAAATGGTATTTCACTCTATTTGTATTGTTTCTAGCTGTCACTGCCAACAGTGAGGAGGGGCAAATATTGCATTTCAGAACCCTTAATCCTGTAAGTGGAACATAGTAATAACACTTAGTGATGTGTTGAGTGCGACCATCAAAAGGGAGAGGAAACAACTCCCTGGAGTGTTAGTGGTCTCTCAGATCACTTCTAGTGTAAGATATATTGTGTGTTATTAGAGGGCACTCCATGGTATATCCTCATTTAAACCACTGATGTGTGTTGACAGATGGTGTATCCATCTGTGCTCCATAGAAAACAGGTTTCTTTTGGAGATGTTGGGGGATGCTTCTAGAATCACCCATTTGAGTGAATCTGGAGAAGGTTTCATATCCAAATAGTGGGCGCACATCTTTGTGTTACTTTTGTGGCAAAGGAAGTTTCTGCGGTGTTCAGAAATCTGTCGTTTAACAGCTCTTGTTGTCATGCGTATATAATAGAGGTTGCACGGACAGGTCAGTAGGTATACACAGTTGGCTGTATTGCAGTTAGTGTGTGAGCGCATTTCCCATGTAAAGTTGTTATTTAATGTGATGCTCTTGTGCACTGAGGTGAATGCGCATGAAGTGCACGAGCCACATGGATAGTGGCCCAACACTGCTGGTAATGCCCACAGTGTTCCTTGTCTGTTGGTCGCCTTAGTTTTGGGTCTCGTGCTCATCAGCATGTCTTTAAGATTTCTCGAGCGTTTGGACGCAAAGCGTGACTGGTCAAACTGTACTGAGCCTGTATTTAGTATCCCCCAATGTTTTTTCAGTACTTTCGTGAGTTGGTTAAACATTGGTGTGTATGTTGTCACACATGTCAAGGTTTCTGTTTTATCTTTCACTTTTGCTTCAAGTAGGCTCTCTCTGTTGTTATTGTGTGCTCTTTTTTGTGCAAGAGTAATACTATTGCGTGTATAATTTCTGTTTGCAAGATTCTCTGCCAGAGATGCAGATTCACTTTTGTAATCAGCCAGTGAGCTACAGTTTCTCCGTATGTGAAGAAATTGTCCCAAGGGCAAGTTCTCTTTCAATGCCAGTGGGTGGTGGCTATTGAAGAGTAATAGACTATTGCGGTCCGTGCTCTTTTTGTACATTGTTGTAGTTAGGGCACCCCCTTCCAGTTTGATAGTTAAGTCCACGAATGGTATCTCAGATGGTGAAGCATGGATTGTGAATCTCAGGTAGGGGTCAAGGTTATTGACCCAGTTGAAGAAGTTGCCTTATGTCTTGACATCACCATGACAAAAGATGAGAATATCATCTATAAATCTTTTCCATAACCAGATGTTATCACAGTATGGATTTGCATCATCATGGATGTGGATGTGCCTCAAAAGATGCCACATAGAGGCAGGCCACACTAGGGTAAAGGTACCCCCCATGGATGTACCCTGGGTCTCATGGTACAGTTGACCTTTGAACTCAAAAATGTTCTCTGTTAGAGCCTCAGTGGCACAATCAATGATGAAGCTAGGTGGTGTCGGTGAAGCGCAAGTCGTTTCCTAAAATCCTCTTCAATCACCTCAAGGGTGGCCCTTTGTGGAATACTAGTGTAAAGGGCTTCCACATCTAGAGTGATGAGGAAGTCTATCTAATCATCTCTTGGAAACTGCGCTAGTAGGCGTAAGACATCAGTGGTGTCCTTAAGGTAAGATGGTATTGTTTTGACCAAGGGTTAGAGAAAATGGTCACAGAATTGAGAGATTGGTTCCAACACGGAGTTGATGCCTGAAACAATTGGTCTTCTAGGCACCAGGCTTACTCCTTTGTGGATTTTGGGTAAGTTGTAAAAATAGGGGATTTTTGGATCCTTTTTGATCAGGAAGGATGCTTCCTTTTTAATCAACCACCCTTGCCCTTCTGCAGAGTCAACCAGGCCAGTGATAGTTTTCAATAATCTCTATGTTGGATTTTTGTTGATTGGGGTGTAACATCTGCGGTCACCTAGTTGTCTAAGGCACTCTGTTACATAGTCTGACGTTGCCATGACTACCGTGGCACCGCCTTTGTTGGCTTGTTTGATGGTGATTGTTGGGTCATTGGCTAGTGATCCCACTGCCAGTGTCTCTTCTTTAGAGAGATTGGAAAATGTTCTGGGGTCATTCATTGATTGAATGTCCTTGATTACCGCTTGTTCGTATGTATGAACTTCAGTATAAGAACCCAGGGAGAAAATGGCATTTTGATCAAATGGTCCGGGATAATTCATACTGATTTTAGAGAGAGATTACTGAGTGATTGTAAAAATGACATAGAGTTATATAAAAGCGGGGATTCAACAAATGAAGACACCATTGGGCTTTTTGTAAAATAACAACGGCAATTTCGCAGGGCTTAAAAGCTAAGAATAAGAACAAAAAGAAAAAGGTAGTTAGCTGGTTTGACTCAGAATATACGGAGGCAAACCACCTACTAAAGAAAGCTTTGAAAATTAGACCAAAAAACAACGAACAGATTAAAAATCAGAGGACAATATATAAATTGACTGTGGCGAGAAGAAAGAGGGAGATTCAAAGAGAAGCACCCCTATTTAAAAGACAATAGTGCTGTAAAAATTGAAAGCTCAGTTTAACCCCGAGTGGATTAACCATTTTACGAAGGTTTTTAAATCAGATAATGAAACCCCTGTTTTGACAATACATAGTGACCCAATATATATATTTCAGAATTAGATGATAAGAACATCTTTATAAATTTTGATACCTTCAATTTAGACCCCATTACTGAAAATTAAATCAGATCGGCCTTAGAAAAAAGTGCTGATGGAAAGACACCTGGCATTGATGGTGTCCCTATAGACATCTTCAAACAGAATGTGGGCTTATGGGGTCAGTTGTGACATAATGTGTTTAACCCTCTTGCGGAAGGTTTGATTCCAAGAACATGGACAGAAAGTGTTATTGTCCCAATCTTCAAAAATGGAAATAGGAATAACCCCAAATGTTACTGCCCAATCTCCCTTCTCGACACAACATCTAAAGTAATGGGCAGGATATTGCAGGGAGACTGGAATTGTGGGCAGTGGAGAACAAAATCCTTACTGAAACACAATATGGTTTCAGAAGGGAGATAGGGACGATATAACAGTGCATACATTTGCACCTTCTTATTTCTAAATATAGAAATGTGAAAATGGGTCACTTACACCTTTGTGTCATTGACCTTACAAGTGCCTTTGATTTAGTAAATCATTCAAACCTATGGCAAATGTTGATTAACATGGGAGCACCAAATGATATTGTGAATCATCTTTCACAATTGTATAGCCGTCTGAGTACTAGAGTGCGTTATGGGGTTGGAGGAGAGTATGCATCGTGTTTTAGGGTAATTAGACAGGGCTGTGGCCTTGTCCCCCTTTTATTTTATTTATATGTAAATTTTACTTTATGCGGATGACACAGTTCTTTTATCAAGAACTGCTAATGGATTACAGTCCCTGATAGAAAAATTTGTTGAATTTATGTAGGACCGGGACCTTGTATTAAATTTGAATAAAACTTTTTTGATGGTGTGTGGACAAGGGAAACCGAAAACAAAGATTCACCATGTAAATAACGTTTCTATTAAAGCAACAAATTCATTTGTATACCTAGGATTAGTTACAATGCACAGGGACACTGGAGAACCCAGATTGAACAATGTAAATTAAAACTAGTCAGGTCGACAAAGGCAGTCTTCAGATTTTCGAAAAAGATTGGTAACAAACCTATTAGGGAAATCATGACTTTATATAGCAGTAAATGTTTAAATGGAACCTGTTATGGAGCAGCACTATGGGGCGGGGGGGGTGGCAAATTGCTCATCATTTTAAACCCAAGTAAATAATTTCTAACGAAGTTTGCTTGCTGTACCTAATTCCTTCTTACATATAGTGTACATAAAGAACTTGGGGCACCGTATATCAGTGATTTTATAAGTACTATATGTTTAAATAATTGGGTATGGAAAATGGAGCTAAGAAGGTGCAAGGTTTACACAAGAGGTAATCAGAGACTGTACTGCCCTTGACCATAGGAGTAAAATCCTGTGGCTGATATATATGAGAAACCTTTTAAAGGAATGTTTTGAGGATGTTGATCTAAAAAATCCCTCCCAAATACTCGAATACAATAAAAAATAATTAAAAAGAAGTTTGGTGGACTCACTTAATTGGTTGAGGGAAGTAGATGCCAATACGAAACCCTTGACAAAGGACTATTGTCAGAGAACTTTTGGGATTGGGACACAAAACTATTTATTGCAGGCTACAAATACAACACACAGATTTTACCATATAAGACTGCGGATGGGTTTGGCTCATTTTTTAATAGCCTTTCCAAAAATGGGCAAGTTGAGCCAAAATTTGCCAAAGTGCCCTCGTGACGGTAAATCAAATCAGACAACGTTACATTTTATTCTGTTCTGTAACTTTTATAGGGAATTTAGGAAGTCTCATTTGCGACCTTTGTTCTTAAAGGAGAGGTTATTTTTATATTGACCTGCTTTTGAATATATCTGTAGCCTAGGAAATGTCAAAGTTTGTAACCCTGTGGCAATCTTCATCCAGATGGCAATTAAAATAAGACACAATAATTCAAATCTTGAAGCACTTGGCTAAGAAGAAACCTGCACATAATATGACAAATGATGATTGGACTGTTTATTTATTTACGGTTTAAAATGTATGCCTTACCACTTTGCATTTTATTCCTTGTACCATATTAGCCAATATTGAGATATTAAACACTATGTCAAATTTTAAAAATGAACTGCGCTATATATATAGAAATATCCTAATTAGATATTTTATACACCAAGTCTGTGGGGGGTCAATTGTTATGTTTTCTATCATGAATTGTTATTGTTAACAAATTTTATCATCTTGTGATGTACAAAGTTTTTTATGATCTTAACATGCTTTTAAAGTTTTGTGATTTTTAAGCGGAATAAAGCTTACAATTGATTGAATTGAGAAACGAAAGGGAAACAAGGCCCCACCGCCAGATATTCTTGTGTCTGTGCAGGATTTTCTTAGAAAGCCAGGCCATCTACTTTCAGGACCATCCTCCTATGTTATTTCAGGACTTGGCAACATCCACATTGGTCAAGAAAAGGGAATTCAGAGCCATCACTACCTACCTATGGGAAAAATGTATCTCATACTCCTGGGGTCACCCCTTCCATATTCAAATACCAGGGTCGACTAGTCAACTTCGCTCACTGAAAGAGGCGCAAGAGGAGTTAGGTCTGGCTACAATCAACTATAAAGCTGTCTGATGGGCCTCGTGAAACCTTCTCACAGAAACCTGCACGGTGGCAGCTCGTCGGGAAATCTTCTGGCAAGCTTAAACAAAACCCGGCAACAATTGCTAGAGAAAGGGAGATGGTGATCACCTCCATGTCCCGGTCTCTGGACCCACCGGTCACCTCTAGAAACGCTTTGTCATCATTTGTCGAGCTGGGTCACCTGAGGCGGAGCCGGAGGGACTCCTAACATGGTGTAGACTCCCGATGTCGCACTCTATCGTGTCATGAGTGATGGGTCAGCTTAGATTTATCGATCTAATGCTACACCACCCTTCGGATGTCCCGCTACTGACAAACCTTTGTCATTCCTCGTGTTCCCTGTCTGGAGAGACGGGGTTTAATTTGTTATTGGGGTTGTTGTTTTTCCTTTTTTATGTTTTCTGCACCAGTAACAAGGGATTCCATCTACAGATCCCCATTGTTGCATCTGACTCGATGTGTCCGGATGGGGAGTAAGACTTACACCTTGCACTACACATCTGTTCCAATCCCACACAATGGGTAGAGCCCTAAAGATAGTTAGCCTTAATGTCAGAGGGTTAAACAACCCGGCGAGAAGATCTGCGAGCCTCTACCTTTTAGAAAACCCAGGTGGCGACGTATGCCTATTGCAGGAGACGTATTTTCTCTCAAGGGACAGCGTGAGCATGCGAACAAGGCGTTTCCCACAACAATTTTGGTCCTCCAGTGCAGCCAAGAAAAATGGCGTGGCAATTCTGATCAGGGCTAACTTTCCGGGCAAAGTAGTTAGCTACCTTAGCAGATATAAAGGGCCGCCTATTGGAAATCAGAATTTTCTGGGAAAATTCCTATATCACTCTAGCCTCAATATACACTCCGAACAGACAGCAAGAATCATCCACTCTTACAGCTCAAGCAAAGTTGCTGGCTTCCCCCGATACTGTGGTCCTGGTGGTAGTGATCTTAATTTGGTAGTGGATGAGGTTTGGGCCAGTCTGCACAGAGGTAGGCCCATGTGGGAGTCTTCTCCAAGGGTGGGCTGAGGTGGCTCGCAGATAATGGTCTCCTGGATGTATGGCGTATCTATCACTCGAGAGAGAACAATTACACATATAAGTCTGCGGCCCATAAATCGTACGCACAGTTGGATCACTTTCTTGCTACTAAGACCCTAATGACCCATCTAGCAGACTCTGCCCTAGAGCCTCGATCCCTCTCTGACCATGCTCTCATCTCGGTTAATATACGAGGGACTATGGGCCCTATCAACCCCCCAAGGTGGCGCCTGAGGGAATGCCTGCTGCAGTGCCCTGAGACTGTGGCCTTGATAACATCCAGATTGGTAGAATACCTACAGATCAATGATGTGGGCACAGCGTCCCTAGCAGCAGTCTGGGAGACACTGAATTAAGTGATGAGAGGGGAATTTATCGCAATCTCTGCGGCAGAGAACAACGTATGCCGAGATAAGGGGCGAGAGCTGGAACCTGAAGTCGGGCAGAGGGAAGCCATTCATAAGCAAACAGGGGCCCAACGGTGTGGAGCGGTTTGGAGAAAAAGAGGCTATTGCTTAAATGGCTTGATCTTGATAGGGCTGAATACGCTCTTCTCCGGCTGCAACATAAATGTTATCTTAGTCGGGACAAATGTTGTAAACTACTGGCGCAACCCTTTGGGCCAAAATGGCGCATCTTTGACACAGCGATTAAACACCCTGGGGAGAATGTGGTCAATGCCGACTCTCACATAGTGGAAGTTTTTCAGGCATTCTACTACACTCTTTACACAGGGCAAGATCCCCTGGTGCAAGACCCTAGCTCCTATTTGGAGTACTGTACTCTCTCCACCCTACCAACGGCTACAGCCAAACAGCTAAACCAACCAATTTGAATAGAAGAAACCATCTCTGCCATTGCGCACCTCAAGGTGGGAAAGGCCCAGTGTTCCGATGGCTTCTCAGCCTTGTTTTATAGGACTTTCTGTACAGAGATGGCACCTTTCTTGACTAAGTTCTTCAACTCTTTCTTGGAGACGGGCTCGGTGACTGATTCTATGACGGAAACAGCCATTTTGGTCATCCCAAAGCCTTCTAAAGACCCACTGAGTGTGGATCTTATCGACCCATATCTTTATTGAACATAATGTGAAAATCTTCGCCAGCATCCTCGCATCATGTTTAAACCCACTGATGGTGGGTCTGATTGACCCAGATCAGGCCGACTTTATTTCCACTAGACAAGGAGAGGACAACACCAAGCGCCTTTACCATATTATGGATAGCGTCCAGAGATCACGTAAACAAGTCATGTTTTTAATCGATGGATGCTGATATGGCGTTCGATGGGGTGAGCTGGGCCTATCTATTTCATACTTTGTGCTACTTTGGGTTTGGTGAAAAGCTTATAGGATGGATCAAATGCATCCATCCAGAGCCTAGAGCTTTTAGTTGTGTCAATCGAGCTATTTCCACTGTTTTCACAATCTCCCGGGGGACAAGGCAGGAGTGCCCTCTGTCCCCCCTGTTGTTTGCTCTGTATATGGATCCTTTCACGCAACACCTTAGTGATGATCCTCAGATAGAGTGAATCAAATTCAGAAAGGACATCCATAAGGTCAGCTTATATGGTGATGAAGTTATACTATTGCTTTCAAAGCCACAGACTACCCTGCCAGTCCTAATCACCAGACTGAATTGTTTTGGTGAGGTCACTGGCTTTAAAGTCAATTTCACTAAATCTCAAATACATAATCTTTTGATTTCAATCATATAGTTGAAAGCATCCAACATCAGTTTACGTGTCAATGGAGGCAACAGGAGATCTCGTACTTGGGATTTCAGATGGCCCACACAATAGCTAAAACGGTGACCCTAAACTACACGACCCTTCTTGACCAAACCACAAAGGCCCTCGACAGTTGGACCCGACTCCGGGTGGCATGGTTTGGCAGGATTGCAGCTGTCAAAATTAAGGTCCTACCTCGCATTATCTATGTTCTCGAAACACTTCCCATGGCACCACCTCCTAAAACAACTGCAGACGCTAATTAACAAATTTGAATGGGGAGGGAAAAACCTGTCTCAGCAATGACCCAACAGACGCTGCCTAAAAGTAAGGGAGGGACAGGGCTTCCTGTGATCCACCGCAATTATCAGGCTTTGTGCCACTTCCAAAAAGCATTGGAACTTGATGGATCAATTAGTGCGGGGGTAAACATTCGGAGGGAATTTTGGCCCACTCGTAAGCACAGGGTGCGGGGTCTATATTCCTCCACAGTAACGTCTTCAACCATGAAGGCTTGGGATACAGTCGTGGTTAAGAGGGGATGGACCACCTTCACTCGCTAATGCTTCTGATTAGTGATAACCCAGAGTTTCCTCCAAGGCACGACTCTGCAACCTTCCAAAGATGGAGGGAGGCAGGCTGCAAATGGATTGGCTCCCTATTCATTACAAAAGGCCTTCTTCCCTTTGCCGAACTCCGCCGGGAGTATGACCTCTGTCCCTCTTACGAATTTCCCTACCAACAATTGAAACATTAGGTGACTCAACCCTCCTGTCTTGATGAAGCATCATGTCCACATCTACCATTTGAGAAATGGCTTGTTAGCAAAACGGGGCACCGCCGACTCATTTCTGTTTTTTATTTATTTTTTTATTTTTATTGAACCAGAACAGTACATTGGATATACATCGTTTCAAGAAATAAACAAGAAAGATCTGTTGGTGTGATTTCCACCAACACACAAAATTGACATAAGCAGGGAAAACCAATAACAGTATGACAAAACATAAGAAGACATTAATCCGTAAAGAAGAAGAAGTAAAAAAAAAGGAAAAGAAACATTACTGACTACCACTTAAAGTTGGATTTATACCATCCCGCCAGCGTAATACTGGACTCCAAATAGCCTCGCCCAATTTCCTAGCCTTCAATCCCCTGGTAGCATAAATCGATGTCTCATAATTACAAACCGCTAGGAGGCGAGCTAGCCACATTTGGAAGCTAGGGGGAGCAGAGTCTTTCCAACCGGCAGATATAATTATTCTTAGTATAGCTGTGCCAATAAAAACTAGTCTTTTTTCGCTTCTGGTGAACGTTAGGGACCCATCAAGACCAATTAAATATAAGCAGTCAGATTCGGGTAATCTGTGGCCAAATATTGTCATTCAATAATCTGAAATCATACTTTTTATTAAATCGAGCTTACAGCAAATACTAAACATATGGATACTATCTGCAGGTCCCACTGCACATCTAGGACAAAGGTCATTTTCTCTTTTCCCCCAGGTGTATAATTTAGCAGGGGTATAATACAAGCTAAAGACAGTTTTATATAGCTGGGCTTTAAGATTACTAGACATGAGCAGGCGATTTGATAATTCGATACATTTATACAAGTCAACATCGGGATTATCAAACTTCACTGCCCATTTTGCTTCAGTTTTCTCAAGATCGTCCCGGATTTTAAACATAAGGGCATCATAAAGGGTGCCGATTCTTATATTGGATCTATTCACTAACTCCAATAGTTCAATATTTGAGAGGTCCACAGTTGATATATTAGCTTTAAGTTTAGAAAACAGTTGAGCATACTTAAGAAAATCTCCATTAAGCATATTATATTTTGTTTTTAATTCAAAAAAGGAAGTTTCAAAACCTTTAAACAAAAAGTCATGAACCGATAAAATACCCAGGAGTTTCCATTTTCTTGCTGTAGAATCAAAACCGGTATTGGAGGAGAGAGACGAATGCCACAGAGGTGTATATCTGGTGATTTTGCTAATATGCATATGTTTGTGAACCTTTTTCCAGACTTTAAGGGCATTAGATATAGTTGTATATTGTCGATAGTTTCTGTAGTAAGAGGAGTCTGTGTAACGAAGGAACAAACCTTCAGTATTGTCCCCCAAAACTAGCTCATAAATAGATGGGATTGAGGTAATTACGCTGTAATCAGTTACGCTTTTGGTTTTGATCAGAGGAGCAAAGATCTGCATAAAGGCAGCCCAATGATACATATTAGTGTTGGGGATAGCTAAGCCACCTCTATCTAAAGGTAGGGACAACAGTTTGTGTGACCTCCTGATCTTACCATGTTGCCAAATGAACTTGGACATAAGTGAATTTAGTGATTTTAAGATCTTATCGTCAATGGCTAAAGGAATAGCCCGGAACAAATAAAGAAACCTTGGTAGGACGTTCATTTTTAAAAAGTTGGCTCTGCCTATGATTGTAAAGTATAAGCTATTCACTTGATCAAGATCATTTATAATTATACCTAATAGAGGGTCAAAATGTATTTTAATTATACTTTTAATGTCTGGGCTGATCACAATTCCCAAGTATGTAGTTTTATTTACCACCCTAGGATCGATGCAAGCTATGTTGTTTGTGCATACAATTAAGGTTTTCACCTTATTTAGAGAATACCCTGAAAATTTACCATATTCGGTAGTCAGATTTTCAATAGTAATAATAGCCTCAGAAGGATCAGGAGTGACAATGGTTATGTCGTCTGCGTAAGCTAATACTTTTGTTTGGTAATGACTGCAGACAACAGGATTAATTAAGTGAGTCTCTGAGAGTTTTAAAATTAAAGGATTGATATACAGTGCAAATAATAAGGGGGAACAAGGACACCCCTGTCTAGTGCCCCTGGATATACTGATGTAACCTGAAACAGACCCTGGTACCTGAATCCTAGCTTTGGGTGAATAATACATGGTTTTAATCGATTTTATAAATTTGGGGCCGAAATTGAGGCGAGACATGACCGCCCATAAGAAAGACCAAGAGATGCGATCAAAGGCTTTTTCGGCATCCAGCAGGATCATTGACATCCGGCCACCCGTAGCAGACATGGAGTCAAACAAAGTAATAACTCTATTAATATGGTTGGTAGTCCCTTTCCCTGGGATGAAACCATCTTGCCACGGGGAGACCAGATATTCAATGACCCTACTCAACCTGACAGCCATCACCTTAGCGTATAATTTGGAGTCCGAATTAATTATTGAAATTGGACGGTAGGAGGTAACCAGTTACGGGGGTTTACCTTTCTTTGGGAAAACAACAATATTAGCTTCATTCCAGGATTCGGGAGGTATCCAGTTGTATTGAATACCTAAAAATAAATCATGAAGAAGCGGCCCTAGCTGGTGGGTCAGTATTTTATATAAATCAATTGGAATTTGATCAGGGCCTGCAGCCTTACCGGAAGACATTACCGATAAAGCAGCAAGCACTTCTTCTATGGTAATTTCTTTTTCTAAATCTCTTCGAGAAGCGTCGTCAAGGCATTTTTCATCGTCTGGGGAATTAAGTAAGTTATGTAGGTACGTAGCGGAATCCCTTTCGGTATACACAGAGTCCTCAGAATATAATTTCTGGTAGTATTGTTGAAATTGCTTAGCAATTTCTTCAGTTTGGGTATATACCTGTCCACTATCATGAATAGAGGTGATATTGTTGGTAGTGGTCTTCTGTCGTGTGCGTAGTGCTAATTGTCTGCCAACTTTTTCTCCACTCTCATAAACATCCTTTCTATGTACTCTGTATGCTTGGGCCGCATTCTGGCTAAGATTGCGATTGAGGTCTGTTTTTAGAGCTATGACCTGGTACATCTCATGTTTTGCATCACAACCTCTTGATATTTGTGAGATATGTTTTTGCTCTGCTATCACTAAAGCTTGCATCTTTAAATTAAAGTCATTAAGTTGCTGCTTCCTAGCATGAAAGCTAATAGTTTCGCCTCTAAGGGAAGCTTTAAAGCTATCCCAAACTGTATTCCTCGAAGGACTAAAGCGATTGGCCTCGAAGAATTGTGTTGTCCAGTGTTTTATATGAGAAATATATTGGGTATTCGCCAGCAGTTTACGGTCAAATGTCCAGGACCCGCGTTGGCTGATGGGTTCGGGTGTATTTGTTAAAAAGATGAGAGGATTATGGTCCGAGATGATCTTTGGCTGTTTACTAATTGAAGAGTGTGCTAGAAATTCATGTGATACAAAAAAATAATCAATCCTGACGTGTTTCTGATGAGGGTGCGAGAAGTAAGTGTACCCAGGATCATCTTTGTTTGAATAATTCCAAAAATCGACTAAACCTAAGCTATTGGACAATCTGACAAGTGCTTTGAAAACCTTAGGTTTACGACCTGTGTATTTCTGCTGAAGTGGAATTACGGCAGGTTGTACTTTACAAGAGATGTTGAAATCCCCACAGATAATGAGTGGGCCTTGCCAGGTTGGAAGCTCTGTTTCTAAAATTCAAACACAGCTGGTTCATCTTGATTAGAACCATAGATAGAGCAGATTGTAATTCCCAGGGCAGGGCCAGTTTAGCCACCGCTCACCTACCATGCGAGTCTGACATGTGCCGAACTGCTGTCCCAAAATGTGTTTTTGCCAAGATCGCTACACCCCTTATATTTGAAGTTTGTGTTGAACTTGTTAATAAATTGTATCCCCTTAATTTAAACAGAGATCTTTTCTCCCAGGGTATATGCGTCTCCAGGAGGCATAGAATATCAACAGGGTTTAAACGGACTAGTTCAGCCAGGAGCAATCGTTTATTAGTAGTCAGTAGCCCCCCTACATTCATTGTTTGAATCGTTAGCTTACCCATTATCAAAGCTGTAAGTTTGCCGACGTATGATAACTGAACATATTTGATTGTAGATAATGTGCATAGGCATCTCCTTCTGCTTAACATTTATTTTATTATAGTTCATACAAGCTGTGTATCCTTTTCTCTGGCCTGGTTCTTTTTTTTTTTTTGATGCAACCCCCCTCTCCACCCCCCCTTCCCTACCACCCTTGCCCGACCCTCCCCCCACAACCCCTCCCCACAACAAGAGGCATTCAGACTCTACCAGAGTCTGGGTGATGAGGAGCAGAGCAAAACCTGAGCTACCAACTTAAATTTATAGAATATATAAAATCCCCACAGGGTCACCGACAGAGAGAGCAAGCCTAGTGCGACGTGGGAAAATAACAACAAAAAGAAGATTCAGGCCTTAAGATCATAACTCAATGGTTTGATTTCTGAATCTCATCTAAATAAGCTTTAGCTTTAATCTCTGAGGTAAAAAAAGAAGTCTGTCCTGCACGTACAACTTTTAATTTAGCAGGATTATTCAAATAGGCTTGAGCTCCTTTATCCTGAAATGGCTTGATCAATGAGCGTAGACGCCATCGCCACTCTACAGTTGCATGACAGAAGTCAGGTCTTGTGAAAAAATAGCAGTCTTTGAACTTCAATTTACGATCAGGTCTGGCTTTCTCTGCGACTATCTGCCGCAACAAAAAGTTCCCAAAATATACTAAGATGGCGCGAGGGTATACACCAGGTTTAGCAGGCATTTTTAAAGGGACTCGATGTACTCGTTGTATTTCCAAGTCTAAGTTCCAATCATTTAGTTCAGGCATTGAGTCTCTAAACATTTGGACTACAAATGTGCGGATGTTCTCGCCCTCAATTTTTTCTGGAATTCCCAAAATACGTAAATTACTGCAGCGTTGTCGATTCTCCAAATCCTCGAGCTTCCATTTCATATCTATTAATTCAGCGTCTTGTAACTTAATGTTTTCAGTATTAACCATCACCTCATTCTCATTGAGGAGCACTCTTGACTCGATCTCGGTCACTCTCTCTCCGAATGCAGTGCAGGACTTGGTGAGCTTTCTGACTACCCCCTGAACTTTTCGTAGTGCAGCTCTAGATTTTTTACTTTCTAAGGTAGTCTCTTCCCTATGGGCTGCAATAGCTTGCAGAATGGTCTCTACTGCTGCTGAAGAGAACTCGCTAGGATTAGGGTGGTGAGAGTCATGAGCAGGGGAGAGAGACAGCTTTGGAGGAGGATAATCCTCCTCAGTGCCATAATGCAGCGATCTAGAGCTTGCACCTGGTTTAGTGCGGACAGTATTGGTTTTAGAGTGATATTCATTGGTGCCTTCAGAGGAACTGCATATATACTCTGAGTCCTGTCCCTCCTCTAGATCGGATGAAAGCTCTGGATCTGATTCAGTCTCAAGTTCTATGGAGCCATCTGGTTCAATCTCTATCCCCGCTTCATCAGAAAATGAATAAAATTCAGAAGGTTCTTTATCCCCGTCTGCAATTATGCATATTTCCTGCGCTATGGTTGATGGTAGCTCAAGTTCGGGGATAGCAGGGGGTAAGGAGGGTTCTAAGGCTGTATTTAGCAAGCTGGCAGTAGTTAGTTCAGAGCTCGTCTTGGCATTAATCGGTGTTTGCTCCAGCATAGAAATATTTGTATCGACCGGATGATTCAAGACTTGACCCTCAGCTTGAACCTCTAGCTCATCTTGATGCTCGACTCCCAATATGTTTGCACTTTCACCTGAGAAAGACATACAGAGCCCTGCAGTATCAAGTTCATGTTGCTCATTCAGCTCTGCATTTTGAATAGGATTAGAAGAATCCCCCGACTCATTCCTGGCAGTATTAGCATCACTCGTCACTGTCAAAGACCCAGACCCAATACTCACAATTTGTGAAGTCGGCTGTGGTGGTGAAGTGGTGACCTCAACTGCCGTTAAATTCTGAACAGGCTGACTGTTATTCAAGAGCTCAGTCTCATTCGGTGTGGCAGGTTGATTCCTGTTGAAGGTGCCTTGTTTTCGCATTAGTAAGTCAATTACTGAGCCACCTGGCGAAGGCTGAGCTTGGGGGGTCATTTTCCTTCTGACGGCGAGAGCCTCGTGCCTTGGAGAGCACTCCATTGGTAAAGGTTTCTTGGCTTTACCCCTACGCCGCCCTGTCGAGGTAGAAGCACTGTCAGGTCTGGCTCCATCTTTCAGAATCCGCTCCGTCTCTTCCCTGACTGTTCGAGCTGCTTTTGCGAGTCTCGCCCGAGCAGCAGCCGAGGAAACCGCTGAGGCCGTCTTTGGGGGCATATCGGGAGAATCCTGTAAGCAATTGGGTGCCGAAGTAGAAAATTGCAATTGCAGTGCCTTCCCGCACACTGCCAAGTATGACTGGGCTACAGCTGGCGAGTCGTGAGTAGAGGAGAATTCCTCCGGCTGTACGATCATACCCTGATCCGATGAACAGGAAACACGCTGAGCCCAGGGTGCACTCGTAGACAGAACGGCACAAAGAGACCTCAGAACGGCGTGATTGAGGCAGGTGAAAAAAGATCGCTGCTGTGCTCCTGCAGCGCAAAACACACAGATCGGTAAGTCTTTCACGGGGTCACTTGGCATTTTTTTTTTTAAAAGTTTGTTTTGAAGTCGACCCCCTTGCTGGAAACTGTGTTTAAAGATCGAAACACTAACTCGTACTTGAAAAAATCAGTCCATTTGTAATATAAGCAGCCTGAATTCACGGACGGTGATCCCTGTTATCCAAACGGCTTCTGGAGCTCAGGTAAGCTGCTGCTATGCGATTTGAATCAAACCGCCATCTTGCCTCCCCGCCGACTCATTTCTGAATTATACTCAATACACCACACTGCACATAATACGGCAGGCATGGGATCCACATACAAGCTGGTTTTGTACTGGTACTATATGCCAGCTCGAATTCACAGTTGGTATAGGAACAAATCAGAGCTATGTTGGAGGGGATGTGGAATGCCTGGGACTTTAGTGCACTTTTTATGGAAATGTCCCAAATTGCAGCGTTACTGGACTGAAGTGCTAGATAACATTGACAAAGCCTTTAACACATCTCTTCCTCAATTGCCAGCCTACACTCTTCTAGGACTCCCAAACCCTTTGACCTTTCCTCTCCGTTCGTTGAGGGGCAGACAGATTGCACTAGGCCTCCTGGTAGCCCCACAAGTGATTTTTGCACAGTAGCGGATGCCATTGGCTCCTGAACTCTGTGTGTGACTGCAGAAATTATGGGTGGTCTTGGCCATGGAACGACTGTCCCTGGTCGCGGACCATAAGGGAGAGACATATGCAAAGCTATGGGCCCCTTTCCTATACTTGCCTTCTAAAGAACAAAGGGAGATCACCGGTCCCAAATTCTTACAAATCCTTCACCTCTTGCCACAAGAAACTATCTATCTAAGTCGAGACCATGGGATTATGAGCAGTCTCCAGTTTTTGTCACCTTGCTTTTTGGGGGAGGGGCGATGAATGGTGCTGATGGGGGTGGGGGGAGGGTGTGTCTTGCTCTTTCGAATTTTCAATTATTAGTCAGATATGTCAATGCAGATTCAGCAAGACTTTATGCACGCCATGCAGTTTACCTCTGGGTTGTAGGTACACAGATGTGTATTCACGAGTTAAGAGTACACTGCCGGACAGTGGTTGTAGGCGAACAGCTGTGTTCCATGATTCTGACTCTCTTACAATATTAGAAAGATTGGTTCCATAAAAAATCGTCTGCTAGGACAGTAAGGTGGGCAATTCTGATTTCTTGAAATTTAATTTATACCCCATGTGAGCAAACCCCAGGATTATGCAATCTACTCCAATCAAGTGCTCTATAAGGTCATCATCCATCAAATATATGTCATCCCCATAGGACAATGCTTCATCATCAAGACTTTTAAGTAGTTTTGTAACTCTGGCTGAGAACAGCCTAGGGTGTTGTTATACCCTTGGGTCAAGTGGCAGAATAGTTTCTAGGAACTGAGCGCACTGAATGCTGTCATATCTGCCTCCATGTGCTATATTTTTGCAGATAAATCCATTTGAGATGGCTAGTGTTATTTTGTATTTGTTCTGCACAATGTTATTCATTAGTGCAGCGCTGTGCGCTTTTTGCACTACGAATGTGCGAGTAGCTGAGTTTAAATGCTAAACGATATGAGTGATCTGGTTTCATGACAGGAAACAAATGATTATTCATTGAAGAGGAAAAACTTTCCATTGAACCTTGGTATTCAAGTTGTTCTAGGTTTCTCCTAGTTATTGTTTAGCTTCATGTCATTTTTCATTTAATATTGTCTTTGAGGTTGTGGTGTTGTCATCAATGGAATGTCATGATAAGGTGAACGGTCATCCCACCCCATATGGTTGCAGTATAAAGCAGAAGCTAGCACTAAAGCCCACTCCTCTCAATCAATCAATCAATCAATCAATCAATCAATCAATCAATCAGGGGTTTATAAAGCACGATGCTCACCTGTGACGGTCTCAAGGTGCTGGGGAGTCGGGGGGGGTTGCAGCTCTGGGTCAGTCGAAGAGCCAGGTCTTGAGGCTCTTCCTGAAGGTGTTCAGAGTGGGGGAGCATCGGATTTGTACTGGGAGGTCTTTGCTGTTACATAGGAGAAGGCTCCTCCACCTGCTCTGGTTCTGCAGATGCATAGGGTCTCAGCCAGTGAGAGGACGGCCGAGCTGAGGTTCCTTTTGGGTACAAGGAAGGAGAATCTTTCATTGAGGTATTTGGTCCAATGTTGTGGAGGGATTTGTAGGTGTGGGTGAGTAGCTTGAAGGTTACTCTTTTCTCGATGGGTAGCCAGTGGAGGTCTTGTAGGTATGGGGTCATGTGCGCGTGTCGTGGGGTTCTGAGAATGAGGCTGGCCATGGTGTTCTGGATGGTTTGCAGCTTGTGTAGCAGGGTTTTGTTGTTTCGGGCGTAGAAGGGGTTATCATAGTCCAGTCTGCTTGTTACGAGTGCTTGGGTGACGGTCTTTCTGCATTCATGGGGGCTCCACTTGAAGGTCAGTTGGAGGATGTATAGGGAGTTGAAGCAAGTCAAGGCAAGGGCGTTTATCCGGTGGTTCATGGTGAGGGAGGAGTCTAGGATGATGCTGAGGTTCCGGGTTGTGGTCCGTCGGCGTGGATTAGTTTCCGAGAGCAGGGGGCCAACAGGAGCTGTCCCACACTGTGGGGGAGGGTACAAGTATGAGGACCTCTGTCTTCTCTGAGTTCAGTTTTAGGCAGCTATCGCTCATCCATGCAGCAACATCTTTCATTCCTTCTCGGTGTCTTCGGGGTTCTTTGTGAGAGAGAGAATGAGCTGGGTGTCATTGGCATAAGTTACTATGCTGAGCCCATGCTGTCTGACAATGGTGTTGAAAAGTGTGGGCCTGAGAGAGGATTCTTGGACTCCACAGTGGATCTCAGTAGGTTCGGAGAGGAAGGGAGGGAGTCTGATCCGTTTGGGTTCTGCCAGAGAGAAATGAGTGGATCCAGTCAAGGGCAGTTCCTCATATACCTGCGTCATGGAGTCTGGCTGCGAGAGTGCGGTGTGAGATGGTGTCCAATGCCATGGAGAGGTCTAGTAGAATGAGAGCTGCAGTGTGGCCCTGGTCAGGTAGCATGCAGATGTCCTAGGTGGCTGCAAGGATGACGCTTTTGGTGCTGTAGTTGCAGCGAAATTCGGACTGGGAGGAATCGAGGTTGACGTTCTCTTCAATGAAGGTTGACGGCTGGGCGTTGATGAATCATTTGATGACTTTGGCTACAAAGGGGAGAGTTGAGCCGGTAGCTTTTGAGGTCTGTTAGGATGGCCGTGGGTTTCTTGAGGAGGAGCTTCTGCCCGGTTCCAGTCATCGGGGAATATGACGGATTCGAGGGAGGCGTTGATGGTCTGGCCTAGTTCGGGAGCTATTGTGGCGGTGGCTCTGTGGTAGGTGTGCAGTGGCCATGGGCCCCTGGGAGATGCTGAGTGGGTGTTCTTCATGGTCTTGGTAGAATCTTCAGTGGTAGCATGCTTCCAGTTGGTGATGATCGGTGAGTTGTCGGTGGTGGAGAGTTTGGTATGTCAGGAGTTTGTTCGCTGAAGTTGTCGTAGAGGGCCTTGATTTTCAGTTGGAAGTAAAAGCTGAGCTTGTTGTAGAGGTCCGTGGCTTTACTGGGGGGTTTGATGAACTGATGTATGACATTGAAGAGTTCTTTTGCGTTACATGTGTTGGAGTGGATTTTATTCTTGATAATAGTCCTCTTGGTGAATTTTATGCGCAGGTGATATTCATTCATTGCATTCCTGTAGTTGTTCTGGTCTTTGGTGATCTTCTTGTTCTGTCAGAGTTTCTTGAAGCATCTGCAGGAGTGCCTGGATGCTTGGAGGTTGGTGGTGAACCAGGCTGCCTTCAGGAGGCGTTAATGGATGGGGGGGAGGAGGGATGCAAGCTTGTCAGCTCTGCTGGAGATCCAACGGTGTAGTTTTTTTGCTGTGGAGTTGGCGTTGGTCTTGCCGGTGGGGGGGGGTCATGGAGGAGGGTGGTGTTGAGGTGTTCCTCTGTAATCTTGCTCCAGTTCCTTTGGGGCAGGCGGGGGTGGGTTTGGGTATGGTGGTGGTGTTGAAGGTGAATTGTACACTTTGGTGGTCTGTCCTGAGGGGCTGTGTGGTGTGGCTGAAATGGATGTTTGTCCCTCCTGCAAAGATGGGATCGAGGGTGTGGCTGGCTTTTTGCGTGAGAGTAGTGACGAGCTGCTTCAGTCCAAGGTTGGCGAGGTAGGTTGAAAAGGGTAGTAGAGTCTGGGTCCATGCGGTTGTCGAGGAGGAAGCTCAGGTCTTCGATGAGGATGTAGTCTGTGGAGGCACTGGCGTGTGGTGCAAGTGGAGGTGCTTTTGTGTTGGAGAGGGGGTCCCTCGTGCTGGAGGTGAAGAGTCGGAGGGAGCTCTTGTGTGCAATGGCGAATCCTCTTCCTGGGCAGTGGGGGTGGTCCTTTCTTTGGATCTTGTATCCGTCACGGTTGGTGGTGGCGATATAAGGGACAAAGGTGGCATTTGTCCATGTTTCTGTGAAGAAGGCAACTTCTAGAGAGAGGGTGTAGAGCAGGTCCCAGATCTCTGTGGCGTGTCTGTCGAGGAAGCGCACGTTGATGAGGATGCACGTCAGGGCTTCGGTGGTGTGGGCGTCCGCCATGCGTTCAGTGGCCGTGGCGGGGGCTGTTGATGGTGAAGGATTGTCAGCAGTATCGGCAGGAGAACTGGCCATGGGTGGTGTCCGGCATCGATCTCTGGCACTTGGTATTTCTTCCGGGGTTGAATGCAAGGAGGTCGGCAGAGTTGTAGCGGTGGATGGCTGGAGAACCAGGGTCCCTGGCTCTGGCGGAGGACAGGTTGCAGACGGGCGCAGACGGGCTTGGCTTTGGCACGCCTTCCTCTGCTTGTGAATGTGTGATTCCAGAACAAAGTTGGAAAAAGCTGGTAAAATTATTCTTTCCCTGTTTGAGTAATCCATTACAAAATCAGGTGGCCAATCCTTTTTGGCCTGAAGGATATTTTTCCCTTGAGTAAGATCCTCCCAAAAGAGGTAATTAAATAACCTGGGCATGTCCCCCTCCAACTGTAGTTGGATTTCATATAAACGGTGTGGAACCCTTACCTTGGTATCTGGTGTTTCCATCATATTGTGCTCACTCAGCGCTACTCCCACCAGACAATCCATCAGGTTCTGGAGAACTATTGTGACTTCTACTGTGCTGTCCAGCATTGTCATTGCCCATTCCCCATTCAGAAGCAGAGTCCTCAATATCTGAGGCACGCCAGATCCTAAGTCCGGCTACCTTCTTTTTTTTAAATTGATGTTTAGATGTTTTAGGCTTTTCTTCTTGCTTAATAATGTAGTTGGACAATCATTATGAGTCCTTCTTTGGCTTCATGTGCTCTTCTGATCTGAGCTCTGACCATCCTTCTCTCTCCGAATTACTAGCCCAATGATATCCTACGTTTGGCCAGGAGTAAGGCAATTGCACAAAATTTGCAATTAACACCGCGTACACCTGGGACCAGACCTAACAAACATGTACGAACATTACATTCAATAGTTGTGTCTACCATGCTACTTAACATTTGTGTTACCTTCATCCAATAATCTGCTATCACTGTGCAAGACCATGCAAGGTATAAAAAATCTGCATTCTCAGCGTTACAACGTTGACACTTGGAGTCCGTACGTAGGCCGTACCTGCAAAGTCTTGCTGGTGTGTAGTAGGTCTGATGAAGATATCTGAAGTGCAATATATGCAAGTTCCCATTAGGTGTTAGTAAGCCTGTCAGTGCTCCAGTCGTGGCCCATTCTTTTTCTGTCAAAGGGGTGTCTAGATATTCATTCCATTTCTCCAGTGCTTTTTGCGTAGTGTCTGCTATATCTTCCTGCAATTGAACATATAATTTGGATACCTAGGGCCAGATGTAGGAAGGCTATTACCGGTCGTTAACGGCCAAAATCGGCCGTTACCGAGCGGTAATAGCCTTTTCAGATGTAGGTGGTATATTTAAATATCGGTATTTACCGATTCAGTATTTACCGAATCATCATTTACCGATTCTGTATTTACCGAATAGGTAAATGAGATGTAGGAAGCACTTTAAAGACTGCTTTTGTGCTTTAAGGATTCGTTATTTACCACCAACTATTGTTCCTTTGTAAATGCAAATCTGTGCATTTACACCTGTGCCATGTGACAGACATACTTGCTCTTAGGGCATGTATGTATGCCACATGTGCACACCAGCACTATTCAGGGGTGCAACAGGGTGTCAAAGTGACACCCTGCCACCCTTGACTCTTTCCCTATTTTTCCGAATCGGTATTTACCGATTCTGTAATTGACATTCATTCCTATGGGCCTCCAGGCCCATAGGAATGAATGGCAATTACCGAATCGGTAAATACAGATTCGGTAAATACCGAATCTTAACGATTCACTATTTTTTACTGACTTTTTATCAACATTGCATTTACTGATTCAAAAATACAGAATCGGTAAAATTCTGTGTTTTCGAATTGGTAAATTACAATTACCTACATCTAGCCCCATATGTTTAGGGGTGGGAGTGGTGAGTAGTAGTTGTAGTGATGACAATTGCTGCGGTTCCGCAGGGTAAGTTAGGTATAGTGTCTTTATTGCCCCCTGTAATCTGTGACGTGCAAACTTAAACAATAATGTTTGGTTGCTTATGAATGAAAGGTCATCCAATGTTTTAAACAAACAATTACAATATAGGTCCCCCATGGTGTCAATGCCCACTTGCCTGAGTAATCCCAAACCCACCCCTTCCTGAGTCACTGATAGATCCGGATGGTAATGTAGTGGAAGTGCAGAAGCATATAACGGTAGTTTGTGTGCCTTGCGTCCCATCATGTGCCAAGCATTGTTCGTTGTGTCTATAGTATAAATATCTCCATTATGAAGTGGGGGTCTGTGATGCGTTATGACCACAGTCAGGGGGATCGGTAGTGCATCCCCTTCCTCAATTGCAACATGGATGAGGTAAGGGACTTTGTGATACCAAACATGGGCGAATTGTGCTTGTACGCATAAATAATACTGAAGAAATCAGGGACTTTAAACCCTCCTCGTGAGTAGGGTAGCGTTAATGTGCGCATTTCGACTCGGGCCAGTTTACCCGCCCATATCAGACGTAGTGCCATAGTGGAGATTCTACGAAACACCGCCATAGGTGGTTTAATGGGGATATTGTTAAAAAGATATAGATGTTTTGGCATAATGACCATTTTCACAATGGCCAAGCGATCAGCTAGCGATAGTGGTAACTGGATCCACCTCTCTATTTTCTCTTCCAGCGCACAGACTGCCCTGCCGTAATTTGTGCGAATGACTACTTCCGGGTCCCGGTGATACCAGACACGCAAATATTTCACTGGTTCTGATTGCCACTCTAACGGGTAGTGTGTCGGGAGTGGGTGGGTGGTATCTGTTAGTGGTATAATTAGTGATTTGGACCAGTTGATTTTGAGTCCCAAATTTCATATACTCCCTCAATAATGGGTTTAAATGTTGTGCTGGGTCTCTGACATATAACTTCATATCATCAGCGTACAACGACATATGCAAAGGTCTTTGTGGGAATTGAAGCACTGAGTATTGGTGTCCTTGTCTTATCTTACAAGCCAATTGCTAAAGCGCAATGGCAAACAGCAGGGAGGACAGAGGGCAACCTTGTCTTGTCCCCTGTGCTATAGATATGGTGTTGGATACATATTTGTTGTTTTTATGTGTGCCGCAGGTGCCGTGTTCAACACCTGAACCCATTGTAGAAACATAGGGGGAAGCCCATGCGCCGCAGAATCGCATGTAGATACGGCCATTCTATAGAATCAAAGCCTTTAGCCACGTCTAGTAAGATCGCAGCAGCCTTGGTACTAGGGATCAGATCATGTGATTACGTAAAGAGTGTTCTAGTATTATGAAAATTGATCTTGACGGAATAAACCCCGACTGATCAGGTAGGATCAAGATGGGTATCAGTGGCTGTAATCTGGTGGCCAAAAATTTGGACAACATTTTCGTGTCCACATTGATTAGGGACAGTGGTCTATAGGAGTCACAATACTCTGGATCTTTATTAGGCATCAATAGAGCTATTTTCAGGGCTTCTCTCAATGTTTGCGGTAGTATCAATTTATCGCGAGCATCACCGTATATTGCCACCAGATGAGGAGATACGTGATAAACAAAAGATTTATAAAATTCTCATGTAAACCCATCAGGGCCCGGTGCTTTCCCATTGGGAAGTGATCTAATAACTGCAGTTACCTCATCTATGGTGATTGGCAAGGACAGATACTCTCTTTGTGTATCAGACAGCCATGCTATTGATACATCTTCCAGGTAGTTCATGATTTCCTCTGGGGAGGCAGTGGGCTGCGCAGTATATAGCTCTCCGTAAATGGACATAAATTCCCTTAATATTCCCTGGGTATCACGGTGCAGGGCACCCTTTGAATCCCTGACTGCTTGGATTATTTGTGGTGTACGTCCTGCGCATATTTTGGCTGCCAATGCCCTGCCAGGTCTACCACTCTCCCTGTAAGATCTCGCCACTTGAAGTTTAGTAACATATTTGAGTTTGTCTTCTGCGTATGTTTGATATTCTGTCAGTGTAGATCTGATATCCTCTAAGAGTTTTGTGTCATGTGTTTCTTCGTAGTCGTATTCTAAGGGAGGTAGCCTGTCCTTCTGAAGAGAGAGCTGGTGTCGTATATCTTTTAGGATACTAGCATTGGTACTTATGGAGATCCCTCTAATTGTAGCTTTGAAAGCTTGGTCTGTGGCGCCTAGGATAAGCGCCAACTCTCTGAGCACAACCTCTGTGAAACGAATTCCGTTTCTATGTTCAATGCGTAGAATGCCAAAATAAAATTTAAGCCAAAATTGTATCAAACTTCCTCATGTTTTATTCACATGGGTTTCTCATTATTGGTCACGAAGTTTCATTTTCCATAACTCATATCTGAAATCCAATTTAGTATATGCATTATAACATCATTTCTCAATGCATTTCGAACAACAGTCCTTCATCAGGGGGATCTGAAAAGACAATATTCCAATCTAAGTATGATCGACCGAGACAAAACCAAACATATAAATGCATTTAGTCATATCCATTACTAAGTTGAGCAATATATCAATCACTTCTAAAATATAGAACCAAAGTGGTACATCATCTAGTAGTATAGTTCCCGAATGCGTGTTATCCCGAAGTAGTGTTATGAGATAAATGAATTTTAGGTTGAATGAAAGGTAAAGCGAACCCAGTGCTAAGAAGAGAAGTGCCCGGAAGCTCAATGGTGATTGTTCGTGCGAAAACCACATGCAAAGTATAATCACAAAAGATATCCAAAGCCAAACAAGATCGTGCAAGCCTCGTGTCCGTGAATAGAACTTACAGATAAAGTTGAGCAAGATCCTGCGTCTCACTCGTGCGCCCTTTGCCGGTGAATGTGAACGGCGTGTGCCGTATATGCGGAAGTAAAGTGAATGAAACTGACAGCATAGAAAGTGGACTTCTCAAGTGGCGGCCATCTTACAGTAGTTTCGAAGAATGGTGAAAAAAGAAACTGTAAACCTGCTTAGAAAATAGTGCATAAACAACAAATGATCAGAATTCTTATATAAAATAACGGTTCTGCATACAGTGTAAACTTATAGGGAGATAAAACATTTCAGTTAGTTACTCAAAATAGTGGAACCAATGAAACAAAAAAATGCCGTTCTGAACATAGTTCTCTACAGATAACATGTAAATTCCATCCGGTCATTAAGACCGGATGGTTTCATGGATTGAAGATATTTTATCCAGTGGTTTTCACGCTGCAACAAGAAATTGTTATTGTCTCTGTCATCACGCTTGGTAACCACTTCCACAGCAGCAAACCTGAGTTGGCTAATGTTGTGTCTGCTTTCTTTAAAGTGTATAGCCAAATTAGATTTTACATTCACAGTTATTATATTGCTTTTGTGTTCGTTAATTCTCAATTTCAATTTGCGAGAAGTCTTTCAAGTGTATACCAATCCACACGGACATTTAATGATGTATATTACATTCTCAGTGTCACATGTTGCATTAAATCTCAATTTTATGTTGGTGCCCTTCATTGGGTGTTTAATAACAGGACCTTTGATGAGGTTATTACAGTTTTTGCAATTGAGACAAGGCTGATTTCCTTTGTACATGATGGAGGAAATGTGTTTAGGGTTTTTTATGATTTCCTTCAAGTTGTTGCCTCTTTTGTATGCAAAGAGCGGCTGGTCACAAAAGATGTCATTGAAATCCTGTTATTTGCTGATAATCGGCCAGTGTCTTAATATTGAACTTTTGTATGCCTTTGATGCCTCTGAGTATTTTGATACGACCACAGGTCTTCTGACATTGCCCTTTTGTTTTGTCGTCAACACATCTTGACGTTTAAATTTATCACAGCGTTCTTTGGCATTGGCAATGTCAGAAGACCTGTGGTCGTATCAAAATATCATCCGGTCTTAATGACCGGATGGAATTTACATGTTATCTGTAGAGAACTATGTTCAGAACGGCATTTTTTTGTTTCATTGGTTCCGCTAATTTGAGTAACTAACTGAAATGTTTTATCTCCCTATAAGTTTACACTGTATGCAGAACCGTTATTTTATATAAGAATTCTGATCATTTGTTGTTTATGCACTATTTTCTAAGCGGGTTTACGGTTTCTTTTTTCACCATTCTTCGAAACTACTGTAAGATGGCCGCCACTTGAGAAGTCCACTTTCTATGCTGTCAGTTTCATTCACTTTACTTCCGCATATACGGCACACGCCGTTCACATTCACCGGCGAAGGGCGCACAAGTGAGACGCGGGATCTTGCTCAACTTTATCTGTAAGTTCTATTCACGGACACGAGGCTTGCACGATCTTGTTTAGCTTTGGATATCTTTTGTGATTATACTTTGCATGTGGTTTTCGCACGAACAATCACCATTGAGCTTCCGGGCACTTCTCTTCTTAGCACTGGGTTCGCTTTACCTTTCATTCAACCTAAAATTCATTTATCTCATAACACTACTTCGGGATAACACGCATTCGGGAACTATACTACTATATGATTTACCACTTTGGTTCTATATTTTAGAAGTGATTGATATATTGCTCAACTTAGTAATGGATATGACTAAATGCATTTATATGTTTGGTTTTGTCTCGGTCGATCATACTTAGATTGGATTATTGTCTTTTCAGATTCCCCTGATGAAGTACTGTTGTCCGAAATGCATTGGGAAATGATGTTATAACGCATTGAACATAGAAACGGAATTCGTTTCACAGAGGTTGTGCTCAGAGAGTTGGCGCTTATCCTAGGCGCCACAGACTAGTTTTGATTACCACACCTTCTCGTCAGGGGGTGATATCTTTGAGGCACACCACAGACTGTTTAACCTACTCACAAACGAGGAGTGCGTGACCCATACCTTGAACACAGCTTTGAAAGCTTCCCATAACAGCCCTGGATCTTCCGTGGTGGGCGATTTCAGCTCAAAGTACTCAGCAATGGCCCTACTAATTGTGTTGGTGTATACTGAGTCAAGTAACGCTTTCACATTGAACCTCCAGCTATACAGGGGTTACATAATGCGGTATGGTTATGGTAAGTAATACCGGATTATAATCAGACAGTGTCCTGGGTAGGTGTGACACGGAGTTTGTCCATAGTGATATGTCGATAGTACCCAACCAATAATCTATAAGAGACAAACTACTGTGTGCAGCTGTCGAAGGTGTGGCCTCCAGGTGTGCAGGGTGTCTTGTCTCAAGAGGTCAATGAGCTGCCTGTCTGCTAAAATATCTATCAGTTTGCCTAGTGCACGTTTGTGGGGTTCTACTGATGCGCCAGATCTGTCCAATGCATAGTTTTGCGCGAAATTGAAGTGCCCCCCAAATTACTGGGACGTCTGGCAGGTCATTGAGCTTCCGCCATATACTGTGATAGAAATCAGGGTTGTCTATATTCGGACCATATGTGTTTATTAAGGTAAGTCTTTTCCCTCTTAGGGTCCCTGTTACCGCCACATAGTGTAGGTTTCCTTCACGTGGAAACTCAAACCCCTCCTAATCAATATGAGGACCCCTCTAGAATAAGAGGAATATGTGGAACATGTATTGATTCTGCCCACCTGTGCCCAATGCGATTAGTCGTGTTTGGGCCAATGTGTGTTTCCTGTAGGAAGGCAATGTCGATCTGCAGTCTGACAAAGTAAGCTATGATTTGACGTATCTTTTTTGGGTTCTTGAGACCTCTAAAATTCCAAGTCAATACATGTGTTTGTTCTGTAATTTCTCAGCAGACATTACAAACCCAGAACATCTGTTGTAACCTATTGTATTGTTTGAAGCATACACAACAAACGTTTATCAAATACATGATAATAGTATTATATATTGAAATGTCACTCTGGATTTCAGCGATGTTTCTCCATTGCAGTAATCTGTATTTCACTCCTGTAGTGACCGGATATTTTGTCCTTTTTCTGAGTGATGGTGACTTTAGTCTACTACCATCTTAGTATAATGGATAGATCCCTATTTTTGGCCTATTCTTATGGTTAGCTTACTGACTGATGGCATAATAATATGCCCTTTCATCACTTTTGGGCCTGAAGGCCTATATTAGAGGGCAGATCCTTTATTTCTGACATCATATTACCTATTGGTAGGGCTTCCTTATGTATTTTGATAGAGCTATGCATCTCTTTCATCTTTTCGGGTCTACAAGGCCCATGCGAGAGAGACTCATTTTTCCTTCCTGCCTCGGCTGCTCGAGTCGCTTGTAGGTCAAGAGTGATGTTTTAGTTATGAGCTGTTGTTCACTGGAGGGGAACCGGTCAGAGCTGGCCATTATCGGAGGAATGTAAGCAGAGCTCAGGTTTTAGACGAAACAGCAGTTGGCCACTGTGGGAGCGTCGGAGGCCCAGAGCCTAGTACAGGAATCTGGTGGGCGGCATGAACGAAGAGCTCTTTATATTATCGAGGTGTAGAGAGGAGAGGTAGGCAGTTGACAGTTGGCAGTTGCAGTTAGCAGTTATAGTTTGGAACGATCGAATGCTGATGATCTTTTGGAGAGACTGAAGTTACATCGTGAGTCAGTCTGTTAGAGCAGTTGGAGATAGTTAAACGTCGGAGTTAGAACAATCAGAGTGAAGAAATTAGTTGAACAGATGGTTTCCAGAGCGGCTGAAACTATATCATTAGATTGAAGTCTGGAGGTGAAGACAGTTCGTGGGAGAGAAGAAGCCAGTGCAAAGTGATCGGTGCAGAGCTGAGAAACAGAGAAGCAGAAGAGAGAAGGGTTCCAGTGCTTTGAAGGAGCATAGCGGTGCAGACGTGTATCCGTGGGTGCAGAGTAGAATCTGAGATGAGCCAAGGCACCGACGAGAGAGGGACCCAGATGACAGCTAGAACCGGACTCCGTAATTATAAGGTGAAGTCTGTCCTGCTCTTATAGTGTGCAAATATACTAACTCTTTCCTTTACTTTTCAGGCTATGCTTAGATTGTTAGGTAGTATTGTGACCTTATAATACAATGTTTTCTTTGTCTGTTATTGTGTAATAAAGGGACCCCAGTTTGTAACGAACATATATATTTGAGTTTTGTTTCTATGATAAAGCTAACCTTTCTTTACAGCCAGGTGCCAGCGTATGGAAGGATGGGCGATTCCCTTCCTACTAGTAACTGATGCGGGAGAATGATGTGAGTTTTATGTCAGGGAATAATTCTTAAGTGTAACAATTTGGCAGTTCTTGTGTGAGAGGATCGGATCTCCTATCTATCACATGAGGGATAAGAATTCATATAAGATAGAAGATACTCCCAGTAAATATTAGGTACTTAGGAACTTCCCAATAGAGAGAGAGCAGACGGTATTAATAGGACAGTGAGATCGCTCAAGATAGGGCGTTAATGAGAACACCAATTGTGATTGGTGTGTAATGAGACCGCTCAAGATAGGGCGTTAATGAGAACACCAATTGTGGTTGGTGTGGTAGAGTGAGCTGCTCTCTGATATGAGAAGGAGGGTAGAATAGTCCGGGCAAGATTGTCGCAGGGCTATAAGGTGAGATCATAGGATGAGACATGGAATTCCGTAGTTATTAGTGACTATTCTTAGTAACCCCTCAGATCTAGTAGTGTTTTGATGGTATAACCTTGTATATTGCGAATTCCCCGTTCCCGGGTAAGTACTCAGGAACTGTTGTAAATAGGTGTAGTGGGAGGAAACGATAGTAAATAAGTCCAGGGAAAACAGAGAGGTAAATAATAAGCCTCCGTATTTATTCCAATATTAAATATCCACGAAGGGAGCCCACGACAGAGGTTGACAAAGCTGGAAACACCAACAGCAAATCTGACGGCGAAGAACAGAACAACAAATACATAACACTCTAAAAAGAATGAAGAAGTAAAAGAACTAATGTTTTAAAGATACAGTATGTCAAGAATACTACATACCCCCCCCCCCATAAACAAAACAAAAAACATATCAATACAGAACATAGTCCTTAAATCTGATGGGAAGAATGTGAAAACGAGTATTAACAGATACTTTAGCATCATTTGGAACATCACAATGACAGTTATCAACATCAGAAGAAAAATCACTAGGAACATTACGTTGAAAGTTATCATCATCAGAAATAGATGAATCAATTTGTTGATTTGTACAATCAAATCCAGGACCGAATGTAAAATCAGTATTGTTTTCAGATTCTTCATTAAAGCATGTTTTGTTAAATATATCAACATGAGATTTGGAAATCTTAACTACATTGTTCTTGCTCCACCAACGCTTATTGTCAAGTAACACAGAAGAACTTGTGACTTTAATAATGCGAGCAGGTAATGTGAATCTAGATTGACCTTTACAAATTCTGAATGGTTTCTTGGTAAGAACCCAGTCATTCATTTTAAAATCAAAATTAGAACATTTACTTTTCCCATCATAAAATCTTTTCTGAACGGCTTGTTTGTTAGCAACAAACTTTTTGTAGTTTGCAAATCTGTAATCAAACTCCTTTTTTATTTAGATTTTGACCAACAGAGAATTCAGAAAACCACTTGGGTAGAAGTTTGGATTTAGCCTCTCTACCGCGAAGAGCTTTAAAAGGTGTAACATTGGTTGTAGAATGTGGAGTGTTTAAGTATGCCCAAATTTTGTTACGTATGAATTCCGCTACATCAACTTTGGATGAAAGAGCGGTTTGGATACCTTCTGTAATGAAACGATTAGCTCTTTCAACTAGGCCATTAGAAGATGGACTGTACAAAGCAACTTTAAGGTGATGAATCTCATTGGAATTAAAAAAATCAACCATTTAACAAGAAATAAAATGTTGACCATTGTCAGTGACAACATAATTAGGAGTACCTTCAATTTTAAAAATGTTTTGAAGAAAATTAATGACTGAATCAGAATTAGCATTCTGTACAAAAGAATAGTAAATCCATTTGGAATGGTAATCAATAGCAACAATACAAAACCTTTTATCTGATGGAAGAAGTATGAAAGGACCTGAAAAGTCTACCGCAATCTTATCCCAAGGTTGATCAGGAAATGGTACTGGATACAAAGTTTTTTTTTGACTTTCCAATGTTTATCAGAAACAATGCATGTAGAACATTTGTCAATAAAGGAGTTCACATGTTTGTCCATGTTAGGCCACCAATAAATTGATTTAATTTTTTTACAAGTAGCAGAAATGCCTAAATGTCCCTCGTGCGCTATATTGATAATTTTGTTTCTTAACAAAGTACGAGGAACAAACAGGCCGTTCCTGATGCAAATTCCGTTTTCAAACGCAAGTTCATCATGAACTTGTGCAAAAGATCTTAATTCACCATTAAGATTTTTACTATTTGGCCATTTAGTTCTGATAAAAACTTCTATTTTCTTTAAAATCTCATCATCTTCCATTGCAGATGCCCAATCATTCTGAGAGATGTTGATGGAACATGATGCAACAGCATCAATCAAACCAACAACACATTCCGAATTGATGTGATCCTCACCTTCACCATTGTTGGGAAGAGGTAAATGGGAAAGACAGTCTGCACGGACATTTTTCCCTCCTTGAATATATTTTACAGTTAGATTATATTCTTGTAGTTTTGAAAGCAACCTCACTAAACTTGCAGAAGATTTACCTAAACCATTGCCAGATAACAAAGACACTAATGGTTTGTGATCAGTGTATACTTCACAAGGAACACCCCAAATGTATGTTTTAAATTTTTGTATAGCCCACACAATTGCCAGTGCTTCTCGTTCAATTGAGCTGTAATTAGATTCAGCTGCGGTTAAAGCACGAGAGGCGAAAGCAATGGTATTTTCCTTACCATCTACCCATTGTCCAAAAACAGCTCCCAATCCTTTCTGACTCGCTTCTACTGACATAAAAGGTTTTGCCTTGGGAACAAAAGGCTGTAACGCCGGGGCATTGATAACTAAAAGTTTAACCTTCTCAAAAATTCCCTGAAGATCAGAAGACCAGTCAAATATGCAACCTTTTTTAAGCAAATTTCTAAGTGGTTGTATGGTATGAGTATATCCAGGCACAAACCTTGCGTAGTATTCGCAAAGGTCAAGGAAAGACCTCAAGGTATCCTTGTCCAAAGGAGGAGGTGCATTGCGTATTGCTTCAATATTACAACATTTTGGTCTAATACCATCCTTAGAGATTAAATGGCCTAAATATTCCACTTCATGAACAAGAAAGTTACATTTGTTGGCTTTAACCGCCATGCCCTTTTCATGTAAGATTGAAAGTACTTTCCTGAGAACAATCAAATGTTCTTCCTCAGTTTCAGTATGTACTAATATGTCGTCCTGAAACGCCTCCACTTGACTCAAACATCCAAATAAATTGTCCATTACTTTCTGAAACACACTTGCGGCCGAAGCAAGGCCAAAAGGTAATCTTAGATACTTGAATGCCCCAAATGGAGTCACGAAAGCTGTAAGTGGTTGAGAATCAATAGACAATTGAATTTGGTGGTATGCTGAGTGGAGATCTATAGTTGAAAGAAATTTCGATTTACCAATGTTAGCTAACATTTTATGTATGTGAGGCAGCGGATGACAGTCAACTAATATATTTTGGTTGAGAGACCTTAAATCCACACATAACCTTAAATCGCCATTTTGTTTCTTTCGCAAAACTACCGGAGAAATCCACTCTGAAGCATTAATAGGTGCTATAATACCCTCATCTTGAAGGTTGGAAAGGAATGTTTTAAGATCTTCCATAACATTAATGGGAATGGGCCGAACCTTGTGTATAATAGGGTTTGCATTATCTTTCAACACTATAGTATGTTCAAAACCTTTTACTTTACCAACTGTACTTTTGAACACTTCAGGAAAATCTGCTATGAGTTTGTCAACAATAGAAATTTCATTATTTACAGTTAAAATGTTTGAAGGCAATTCACCTAGAATTATGGGAGGATTTTGTCCCGGTCGTAAAATAATTCCCAACAGGCCAAGATCTTTCCATCCAACTATATTCCTTCCTTTGATTGCTACGTAAATCTTTGTTTTAATAGACCTACCTAAGCAAGTAAGTATGTCCCAAAAATATCCTATTAAATTGATGTCTTGTTCCCCAAATGCTTTTGGATTAATATCAGGAGCGATGAGAGGAAACTTATCAGGCCATGAATCATAAAATGTAACATCTGCAATAATAGTGACAGGGGCACCTGAATCAGCCATGGTAGGAATGATCTTGTTATCAATAGTGATATCAACAAATGGACCGTTGATAGGCTTGTCAGTATATTCAGGAACATCAAAGTAAGGTTTAAGACCTTGGTGGCCGCAAGGTCAGTCTGGTCTGGGATAAGGAGAAAATTAAAACTAGGGAGAATGAATTATTATACCCCTCTGTATGGGAACCCATCACTGTTGGGGGTATTTCATGACCCAGTTATGAGGGGCTGGGACGCATTAGGGGTTAAAACTATCGGGGACCTTATAGGGGCAACCGGTCTGATCTACTTTGAGCAGGCACAATGCTTATATAACCTAGGGCGTAGAGACTTCTTTAAGTACCTACAAGTGAGGTCAGTTCTGTTAAAGAAACAGGGAGGAATTTTCAAAGAATCAAACTGCTGGAATGTGTAAGGGATGAAGGGGGATCCTCCATCTCGCAACTATACAAAGAAATTTGTAAATATAAAAAGGATGATTGTGATAGAATGTATGAGAAGTGGAGAGTCAAACTAGGTCTAACAGGAAATGAGGCAGAGAAGTCATTAAAACTGTCAAATTCGGTCTTAAGAGTGGCAAATTTACAATCTCAACAATATAAGACTATGTTTGAACTTTATTACACTCCTCATAAAATAGCTCATTGGGGGGAAATAACGGGGGCATCTGTCCGAGATGCCAATCCACACAAGCAGATACAATTCATATGTTTGCATCATGCCCCTCTCTGGATATATATAAAAAATCTTTGGAACAATTTTTCACCGATTCTCTGGGGATATATTTAACTTTGACAGATGAAGTTATGATTTTGGGAGTAGTGAGAGCGGGTGTAGATGTTCTTCACCATGAGTTTCTGTATTTAGCTATGACCCTCAGCAGACTATGCATAGCCACACTCTGGAAGGATCCTAACCCCCCAACATTAAAGCAATGGATCTCTCGTGTACTGGCCATATATATTTTAGAAATGGCCGTATATGAAAAAAGAGAGAGGGAAAAAAAGAGGCCGGACGGAGGATATGGGCCCCAATAATTGAATGGAAAAGGAGGCTGGGAGAGATTTAAGATGAAGGGGTGGGGAAAGTCAGACGCAATTAAGATTAAGATTATATGACATTTCTTAATGATGGTTTTCTATTGTTTCTGAGATTAATTTTTCCCATTTTTTAAACTTACTCTTCCCAGTCTAAAGCTCTTTGTGTTTTTGGAAAAAATGCTTTATTTGTTTTAAACTTGAAGATAATGCTTTCTGAACTGTAAGATTATTTTTTGTTTCTGTTTCTCTGGCAATGTATTATGAATTTGTAATTCTGATGTTGATAATAAATAAATAAAAAAAAAAAATAAAAAAGGAACATTAATGGCAACAATCATATTAGCAAACTGTGAAGTACAATCAGGTATTTCGGGTGGATCTACCGAAATTGTACTAATTCTAGGTCTAAAATTCCTATTGCTAGAATTAGGAGTCCTTTTATTGCAAACATTATAAAAATGCCCAATTTTCTGACACTTAGTGCATCTTTTCCCCAAAGCTGGGCACATAGGATTGTTGCCAATATGATTATTAGATCCACAACAGAAACATACTAATTGAGGTCTAGTTGGCTGGTTCTTGAAGATTCTCCTATCAGTACTCTGTTTCTGTGTGATAGCATAAACAGAATTATCCTCAGAGATCAGGTTCATAGTTTGAGGTAAATCAGTTTGAGAAGAAGTTCCAAACTGTTGATTAGTGGCTAGAACTTTTGATGTAACAATTGACATTTCAATGCTTTTTGCTATATCAATTGTTTAAATGAAGTATTAATAGAAGTAAGTAAGCGTTCCTGAACTTTTTTAGAATGACAATGAAATATGAATTGGTCTCTAATATAAATGTCAACATTAGTACCGAAGTCACATTTTTCAGCGAGAACCCTCAAATTGGCAATATAATCTTCAACAGACTCTTCCGACGACTGCTTGCACATTGCAAAATTGAATCTTTCTAAAATGACAGTCGTAGCATCAGTATATTGCTTCCCCATTCGTAATTTAGCTTCAAGATATACATTCCAAACTGCATCCTCTGAAACAGGTGGAGAATAATGAGGGAGATTTTGGAAAACTCTACGACCAGCAGTTCCAAGATGGTTAATTAACAATGGTAATTTCCTTGTACTTGAATATTCATCAGCATCTGAAGTGGTCAAGTAATTTTCAAAATCTTTTATCCATTCAGACCACTTTAGTTCTGGCTTGCCAGCTTTTTGTAGAAATGGTGATGGCTGTATGACACCTTGAAAGGTAACCATGTATTTAGCAAAACAAATAAATAAATAAAAAGTACCCACTGAAGGAAACAATAAAATGAAATGAGACTTACAAATGGTAGAAGTGGAGGAGCAATGTCTTTGTTATTTTGGTGTAGAAATGTGAATATATTGTAAAATTGCAGTAAAACAAAGCATAAAGTGTTTTTTAAAATTAAACGATTGGTGTGCGAATCACCGTAATGTAAAATATCGGAGATCACAAATTCCAAGATGGCGGCTGATCGTATGATGTAAATACGTCGATCCCAGAATGCTTAGCAGATCGAGTGACGAATTCTTGTTCCCATAAGTCTATGTGGCAGTGGAACAGAAGAGTGTCACCGATGGAATGGAGTAGGCAAGATGCGGGAGTAGAATGTATTCTTTTTTTAATGCAGCTCGCGTGCATATAGTTTTTTCAAAAGTCGCTGGCATGCAGCAGTTGCAAAACGAATGAAAAGTTCCGAAGATTAAGTATAGTCTGACCCACCTTTAGGAAACAAGATAAAATCCTAGATGGTCGAGACGAAGTTGTCCGTGGGCTCCAAATAATAGGAAGAATGATCCTCTTTATGTAAACCGAAGAAAATCCGAAATCCAATGAAAAGCTCGTACCCCACTCCTAGTACCAAATTGTAGTGGGAGGAAACAATAGTAAATAAGTCCAGGGAAAACAGAGAGGTAAATAATAAGTCTCCGTATTTATTCCAATATTAAATATCCACGAAGGGAGCCCACGACAGAGGTTGACAAAGCTGGAAACACCAACAGCAATCTGACGGCGAAGAACAGAACACAAAATACATAACACTCTAAAAAGAATGAAGTAAAAGAACTAATGTTTTAAAGATACAGTATGTCAAGAATACTACAATAGGGTCCGGGAAGGGATGGTGTTACATTTTGGCAGGGTTGGTTGCATCTAGGTGAGTGGGTACTTCTTGATCTGAGAATCCGGTCATTACAACTCCCCAACTCCAACCCACCCTCCCATCACCCACATCCCAAATATGCCAAATAGACATCCCTACAACAAAACTAAACCCAATCAAACTTAGTTCGGGGAGCTCCCTCGTGGGGGGTCCACCAAGTGCATACATCTGCATCCAACATAGTGGATGTGACCAGGTATACAATAGTTATGCAGTTTAAGTATTGCCTGTAGAGTAAGAATTGAACATCAGGGTATGCAAGTAACTCTTCATAAAAAATATAACATGCCGGCACTGAACTTTCCTCATATCGCCATGTGGAGTACACATTTATGGTAATACCAATTCCAATGTTGTAAGTGATACACGGGGCGGCAGCCCTCCCATCCATGACCAAGTGCCAACCCCTTTCAAGGTCCCAGAGATGAGTCTAGTGGGCCGCTCACTATCTGTAGAGCAGTGTTCCACCTACACATTAACAGATGTGCGCTGGAACATTTAGTCTGCACAATTATGCCTTGTCAGTAATCGCAGTTAGAGACAGCGCTATTCCCGTATGACTGGAGTCCTTTTATCTCGTGTAAGTGGTCACATGTGGAACTGCGGGCGCCATCTGCTAACCAGGAGCCACTGCAATTGCCCAGTGTTCGGGATTATGCCAGCCAAAGAGGGTACAGCAGCGCCCGTGTCAGTCCAGGGAGTCTACAGCCGGGCCTCAGGGAGGAGATTTACAGTTCTGTGCATACATGTCAACATAGTCTCCCACAGCAATATTCGGCTGAATGTGGTTTGCCAGGTTGCGATGAGTAGAAACATGGGCATCCTACCCTCCTGAGTGGTGCTTAGTCCAGGTCTTGATTCTGCTCAACGTGTTTCTGTTCTCGACACCTTTAGCTCTGTTTCTTGATAAAATGCTGTGCTGCTTTTGGAGTTTGCAGAATCGTGCAGCGGCCCTCTTGCGTTACTTTCAGCCGAGCTGGGTAAAGCATTGCGTACTCTATTCCTAGTTTACGTAGCTTCTTTTTCGCAGGGCAGATTCTTTACGCGCTAGTTGGACGGTCATGGTGAAATCTGGATAAAACTCTAGCCTGTTTCTCTGATAATTGATTTGCTGTTTCTCACGGGCATCCTCAAAATGACATCACGTTCCTATAATTTAGGAGGCGGGCAACAATAGGTCATGGAGTCGCACCTGGCTTTGGTCTTGGAGCTAGGGACCTGTGCGCGCGTTCTACCAGCAGCACTGACGAAAGGTGTTCTATACCAAAGACGCTACGGATCAGGTCCTCCACATAGCTTTCCATCTTCCCTGTGTTTGTGGATTCCGGAATTCCCGCGATCCTGATGTTATTGCGCAGGGATCTCGCTTCCAAATCTTCTGCTTTATTTTTTATAGCATCCAAGAGTCGTTCCATTTCTGCGCATTTCCCCTTTTCCTTACCCACCCACTAGAGTGGCCTTTCCCTTTTTTCCCACCTTCCAACCCGAGTAGCCTTGTCCTTTTTCCCCAGCCTCCCAAGTGGCCTTTTCCCTTTTTCCTAGCCACCCGCCCAAGTGGCCTTTTCCCCAGCCAGCTTCCTGAGTATCCTTTTTCTCACCCAACCGCCTGAGTGGCCTTTTTCCGACCCACCCTCTGGAGTGGACTTTTTCACATAGACCCGCCTGAATGCCCATTTCCCTTCCCGCCCACCTGATTGGCCTTTACCCTTTTTCTTACCTGCCAGCCTGAGTGGGCTTTTCCCTTTTTTTCACCCAAGTGGCCTTTTCACGCCCGCCCAAGTGGCATTTTCCCTGTTAGAATCGGTGGTCTCTGGTTGGCACATGTATGCACTTGTGACAAAAAGGGACCCTCTCCTCTAGTCAGGGTAAGTGAACTACTCCTTTAGAAATATCCCTTGCTCACCCTCTAGGTAGTGTGGCGCGAGCAGACAAGGCTAATCTTATGGGCGATAGTTAGTTAAGCATTTATGATCACCTACAGGAAACCCACTGACACACCACAAACGACATCAGTCGTAGGATTGTATCAAAAATACGTAGACTTTATGTAAAAATACATGCAGAATTATCACAAGACCATATAACTTTTAGCGAATGAAGGCCACCAGATTTAAATAGGCAATTGTTCTTAAGTGTTCTTGGTTAGCAAAGTATGATGACAGGGAAAACAAATGTTGCGGACCCTGGATCGAATGCGAACTCGGGGTAGAGTTCCAATGTACCTTGCGTTGAGTGTCCGAGGCGTTTCAGGCACGGCTACTGGTGAGGGCAGACCCTGGATGAGGCCAACGGTTCTCCAAAGGATCTATCCGGCTCGAAGCCCCCTCGAGGTGAGCGGGACGGTGTGGAGGGTTGTGGCGATCCGGGATCTGATGCAGCTCACGGGGCAAGGCGCCGTTCAGGCCTGCGGGGCGTGCTACTTCTTAGCACACCAGTTCGTACCTGTGGATCTGTGTAGGGCATCGCGTTCTCGGGCAGATGGGTGCAGCACCGGACCTTCGGTACCACAGTATGGAAGGCCTTCTTGAGGTGCGGCACGGCCTTGGTATACAGGAGGGCAAAGCGAGATAGCCAAGTACGTTACGACATACGGACCGTCCGAGGCTATCAGATGCGCTCCCTGCAGATTTCGGCGGGAGAAGATGAGAGGCGCACAGCGTGCTCCGTAGCAGGCGAGGTGACAGGAGAGCGGGCGGCCCAGCACTGAAGCGGAGAGCGACTCAAGCTTGATGGGGGCACTCTGCGGCGGAGCGACCAGGCTCCGGGCTGTCACGACCTTGGAGGGCGAAGGCACCCGAGTCACAACTCTGGCGAGGGAATAAGAACTAAAGGCCCAAAAGCAAACGGGCACAGGCAGAAGAGAACCGAATGGTCCTGGGGTGCCGTTCAGGGGGCAAGCTTGTGATCAAGCCCTTGGAGTTTCAGGCACAAGTCTTCAAAGTTCTTTCTGGTCTTGTAATCTCCGTCCTCAGCAAGGCATAACTGCAGGTTTCCTTCTCTTCAGCTTCTCTTGGTCCTTCTAGTCGGGCAGAGGTTCGTTGTTGCCTTTTCGTTTTTCCCAGGCGACCCAGTGGCCTATTCCCTTTTTCCCAACAACCCACATGAGTGGCCTTTTAAATGGTCTTTTTCACACCCACCTGCCTGAGGGGCCTTTTTCCTACCTGCCCGCTGGAGTGTCCTTTTTTTACACCCCCCCATCCCCCTCGAGTTGCCTTTTTCACACCCACAACCTGAGTGGCCTTTTTCCCTCCCACCTGTCTGAGTGGCATTTTCCCTTTTTACCACCCGCCCGCCGGATTGGACTTTTTGACACACACTTGCCAGTGTGACCTACATGCCCCCAGTGGCCTTTTTCACACCCACCCACCGAGTGTTTTTTTTTATTCACCCACCCACCCGAGTGGCCTTTTACCCAACCACCTGCCTCTTCCTTTTGTCCCACCTGCCTGAGTGGAATTTTCCTTTCTCCCAGCCACCCACCTGAGTGGCCTGAGTGGCCTTTTTCCCACCCACCTGCCTGAGTAGCCTTTTTCACACCCACCCATGGCATTTTCAATTTTCCCACAGCCCACCAATGTGGCCTTTTCTCTTTTTCATGTCTGCCTGAGTGGCCGTTTCCCTTTTGCCCACCAGGAGGTCTATGTCCTTATTCCCACCTGTCTGAGTGCCTTTTTCCCAAGCACCTGCCCGAGTGGCCTTTCTCCCACCTATCCACCCTAATGGCCTTTTTCCCACCCACCCACCCACCAAAGTGGCCTTTTCAATTTTCCATCCTGCTCGCTCACCTTTTTTCCACCAGCCCGCAAGTGTGCCTTTTCCTTAATCCCACTGTCTTGTCTTAATGGCCTTTTCCTTTTTCCCAGCCACACAAGGGGCCTTTCCCCTTCTTCCCAGTCTCCCATCTGAGTGGCCTTTTACCCATCCACCCGCCCACCCGAGTGGCCTTTTCCCAACCTCCCACCCGATTCCCCATTTCACAAGGCACCCACCCGAGTGGCCTTTTTTCCAACCACCTGCCCTAGTGGCCTTTTTTTGCCTCCTGCCCGTGTGGTCTTTTCCGTTTTTTTCCAACCACAAGCCCAAGTAGCCTTTTCCCTTTTTCACACCAGCTCACCAGATTGGCCTTTCACTTCTTTCCCACCTGCCTCTGAGTGGCCTTTTCCCTTTTTCCCAATATTGGTCTATTCGTTTTAATAAGCCGCCTGAGTGGCCTTTTTCCCAGCCACCCGCGCGAGTGGCCTATTTCACACCCACCCACCTGAGTGGCCTTGTTAAAGATTGCAGGAATCTGTTAGCATGAGCTTAAAGCCATTTTGTACTTGGCAGCCATCTTAGTTAGCCATGTGCTTGCCATGTGCTTTTTCCCTCTTTAAGAGCATTGCACATGCTCAGAAGGGCCTAGCGATTAGAAAGCACCTGCTCCTAGTGTAGAACTGTCAGGCAATTCTTGCTGATGTAAGGAGAAATGTCTCCCCTCCCACTTTGTTGAGCAAGCAAATTTTGTATACCCATATAAGTAATTTTTCATGCTTACATGTGCCAGGACCTCCCCTTGGTTTTATGCCGACTAATGTAACTTATGCATATATAAGGCCCCTGTTCTCGGTACTCCTTAGAAGGCTTCCTACAGTGGCCTGAGGGTACCGTATGATGCAGTCTCGCTCACCCGAGGTTAATAAATATGTTTTCTTTATATTGCAGCTTCTGTGCCAATCTCATCTTTGTTGCTTTAAAGAGCCAGGCGTGTTAGTGAACCCCTTAGGAGGTTTATATTTCTTCAGCCTTTTTTACACTCACCTGCCAGAGTGCCCTTTTTCACACACACACCACTGAGTGGCCTTTTTCACACCCACCTGAGTGGTCTTTTTCCCAACTACCCACCTGAGTGGCCTTTTTCCCAACCACCCACCCGAATAGCAATTTCACTATACGCCCACCCAAGTGGCCTTTCCCCTTTCTCTCACCCACTCTACCAAGTGCCCTTTTCCCTTTCACTTTTTCCAAGAGTAGCCTTTTCCTTTTTCCCAGTTGCCCAAGTGGCCTTTTTCCCAGCCACACAACTGAGTGGCCTTTATGTAGTGGCCTTTTTTCCAAAGAGTGGCCTGTTCCATTTTTCCCATCCACCTGCTAGAGTGGCCTTTCCTTTTTTACCAAGTGCCTGTCCTGTGTGGCCTTTTCCCTTTACCCAGCTGCCCAAGTGACTTATTGCCCTTTTCACAGTCACCCGACAGAGTGGTCTTTTTCCCAGACACCCGCCTGAGTGGCCTTTTTATCACTCACCCACTCGAGTGGCCTTTTTCACAACCACCTGCTCAGGTGGCCTTTTTCACACCCACCCCCCCAAATGGCTATTTCCCTACCTGTCCTCCCAAGTGGCCTTTCACCTTTTTCTCATCAGCCCGCCCAAGTAGCCAGTTCCCTTATTTCCACCCACCCACCCAAGTGGTCTTTTCTATTATTTCCACCCATATGCCTTTTCCCCTTTTCCCACCCGCCCAGCAGAGTGGCCTTTTCCCTTTTTCACACCCACCTCCAGAGTTGCCTTTCCCTTTTTCCCACGGGCCCAAGTGGCCTTTACTTTTTTCCCACCCGTCTGTCGGAGTGGTCTTTTCCTTTTTCCTAGCTGCCCAAGTAGCCTTTTTCCCAGTCAGCCGCAGGAGTGGCCTTTTTCACACCCACCCACCCAAGTGGCCTTTTTTACACCCACATGCCTGAGTGGCCTTTTTCACACATGCACAAGCCTCAGTGGCCTTTTTTACACACACGCCTTAGTGGCCTTTTCCACACAGATTACAGCTACTGTGCTAATCTCTTCTATGTTGGTTTAAAGAACCAGGTGTATCAGTGAACCCCTTAGGAGGTTTATATTTCTTCAGCCTTTTTTACACTCACCCGCCTGAGTGGCCTTTTTTACACACACACCACTGAGTGGCCTTTTTCACACCCACCCGCCCAAAATGTCTTTTTCCCAAATACCCAACTGAGTGGCTTTTTTCTCAACTACCCACTTGAATAGCAATTTCACTATCCGCCCGCCCAAGTGGCCTTTCCTCTCTTTCTCACCCACTCTACTAAGTGCCCTTTTCCCTTTTTCACACCTTCCCACAAAAGTGGCCTTTTCCGTTATGAGTGGCCTTTTACTTTTACCCATGAGTGGCCACCCGAGTGGCCATTTCCTTTTTCCCAGCCGCCCAAGTGGCCTTTTTCCAAGCAACACAGCTGAGTGGCCTTTTTTTCCCACCCACCCAACCAAGTGGCCTTTTTTCCACCATCCCCCCAAGTGGCCTTTTTTCCAGCCACCCGCACATATGGCCTTATTCTCACCTACCCACCTGAGTGGCCTTATGCCCACCACTCACCTGATTGGCCTTTCAGTGGCCTTTTTCCAACCACCTGCTTGAGTGAGCTTTCCCTTGTTCCCACCCACATGGTATTTTTCCTACCACCTTCCCAAGTAACCTTTTCCCCACGTACCCGCCTGAATAGCCATTCTCTTTTTCCCACCCGCCTGCCCAAATGACCTTTTCCATTTTTCCCACCACCCACTAGAGTGGCCTTTTCCTTTTTTTCCACCAGCTTGCAAGTACGGCATTTTCCCTTAATCCCACCCTCCTTCCTTAGTGGCCGCCCGATTGCCCTTTTTCCTACTACCCGTCCGAGTGGCCTTTTTCCTAACCACCCACCAGAGTTGCCATTTCCCTACCCACCCGCCCAAGTGGCCTTTCCGCTATTTCTCAACCGCCCGCCCCAAAAGGGCTTTTCCCTTTTTCACACTTCCCACCAGAGTGGCCTTTTTGCCATTTATAGGGACCTTTCCCTTTTTATCGCCCACCCGCCCAAGTTGTCTTTTCTTTTTACCCAGCTACCCAAGTGGAATATTCACTTTTGTTCTGCCCTGAGGAAGCCCTTATCAGGCGAAACGTGTTGGCTGTTTCAAGCTGGTTTATTGAACATCATATTTTGAGGGTGTGTTTGTGCTGTTTCATTGATCGTCATACTTTGAATTTCTTGGCTGTTATCATTGTGTCAAGAGAAATCAATTAAAATTTGGACATATTTCACATCTACGAAGGACATGTTTCTCAATTATTCAATTTGATTTATCAAATTTAATAATTGTTTTTGTTGCCTCTCCATTCGCCTGTTCTGGGCCTTTTTAAGTGGCCTTTCACACACCCACCCACCTGAGTTGTCTTTTTCCCACCCGCCAGCCAGAGATGACTTTTTTTACATCCACCCCTGAGTTACATTTCTCACAACCGCTCTTCGGAGGGGCCTTTTTCCCAACCACCCACCTGAATGGCCTTTTTTCCCAACCACCCACCCGAGTGGCCTTTTTCACACAAACCCACCTGAAAGTTCATTTTCTAAACCACACAACAGAGTGGCCAATTCACTGCCTGCCCGCCCGGGTGGCCGTTCTGCTTTTTCCCACCTGTTTGCCCGAGTGCCCTTTTGCCTTTTTCACACTCGCCCACCAGAGTGGTTCTTTCGCTTTTTCCCACCCACCTGCCAGAGTCGCCTTTCTCTTTTACCACCTGCTCACCCTGTGTGGCCTTTTCCTTTTTAAAAGCAGGCCAAGTGACCTATTTCCCTTTTCCCAGTCACCCACCCGAGTGGTCTTTTTCCCAGACACCCACCAGAGTGTCCATTTTCACTACCATCTGCCCAATTGGCCTTTTTCACACCCATCCGCCTAAATGCCTATTTCCTTACCTCTCCTCCGAAGTGGCCTTTCACCTATTTCTCATCAGCCCACCCAAGTGGCCTTTTCCCCTATTTTATTGGCCTTTTCTTTTATTTCTACCCATCCACCCAAATGGCCTTTCCCCTTTTTACTATCCGCATGCCCGAGTGGCCTTTTGCCTTTTTTCCAGTAACTCGCATGAGTGTTTTTTTCCGTTTTTCACACCCGCTCCCCAGAGTGGCCTTTCCCATTTTCCACCTGCCCACCCAAGTGGCCTTTTCCTTTTTCTTACCCACCTGAGCCACCTTTTTCTTTTTCCACTTGCCTGAGTGGATGCTTTACCAGCCACCACCGAGTGGCCTTGTTCCCAGACACCTGCCCAAGTGGCCTTTTTCACACCCACCTGCCTGAGTGGCCTTTTTTTCACCCACCGACCAGAGTGACCTTTTTCACACCCACCCCCTAAGTGGCCTTTTTCACACCCACCCACCCAAGTGACCTTTTTCCCAACCACCCACTTGAGTGGCCTTTTCCCTTTTTAAAAGTGGCCCATTCCCTTTTTACCAACCACTCGCCTGAGTGGTTTTTGCCCATTTTCACATTTTCACACCTGCCTGCCAGAGTGGCCTTTCTCTTTTTCCCACACGCCTGCCCAAGTTACCTTTTGCTTTTTCCCACACGCCATCCCGAGTGACATTTTCCTTTATCCCAACTACCCAAGTCGCTTTTTTCACACCCACCTCCCCAAGTGGCCTTTTTCACACCTACCCACCCAAGTGGCCTTTTTACACGCACCCACCCAAGTGGCCTTTTTTCCAACCATCCGCCCGAGTGGCCTTTTTCCTAACCACCTGCCCAAGTGGCCTTTTCGGAACCACCCGCCCAAGTGGCCTTTTTCCGTCCCACCCTCACAAGTGGTCTTTTCCCCACCGGCCCACCCAATTGGCCTTTTCACTTTTTAAGTGTCGATTTTTCCCTTTTTTCGACCCCTCACCCAAGTTCCCTTTTCCCTTTTTCCCACCCGCCCATGTGAGTGGCCTTTTCCTATTTTCTTCTAATCCTGAATGGCCTTTTCCCTTTTTCCCACCTGCCTGCAAGAGTGGCCTTTTCCTTTTTCCCACCTGCCTGTGTGGCCTTTTCTGTTTTTCTGAGCCTTATTCCAGTAGTGCTCCCAAGTGACATTTTTCTCACCCACCTGCCCGAGTGGCCTTTTGCCCAACCACCCACCCTGGTTCTCTTTTAAAGAAAGACATTTTTCACCCCCACATGCCTGAGTTGCCTTTTTCCTACCTGCACACTTTTTCCCTTTTTTCCACCGTCTCGCTTGAGTGTTCTTTTGCCTTTTTCACACCCGTTCCCCGGAGTAGCCTTTTCCTTTTTCCCACCCACCTGAGTGGCCTTTTCTTTTTTCCCCTTGCCTGAGTGGCTTTTTTCCCAGCCACCACCCGAGTGGCCATGTTCCCAGTCCCCCACCCAAGTGGCCTTTTTCACACCCACCCGCCCAAGTGGCCTTTTTTCACCCACCCACCTGAATGTTCTTTTTTACACCCCCCTGTACGAGTGTCCTTTTTCAGACCCGCCCACCAAGTGACCTTTTTCCCAAAAACCCACCTGAGTGGCTTTTTTCCACCCTCTTGCCCATGTGAATATTTCTCTATCCACCGCCAGAGTGGCCTTCCCCATTTTCACACCTGCTCGTCCGAGTGCCTTTTTCCCAACCACCTGCCTGAGTGGCTTTCTTACCAACCATCCGATTGAGTGGCCATTTTACTACTCACCCACCCATGAGACCTTTTTACCAACCAACCACCCTGGTGGCCTTTTTCCCACCCACTCGCCAAAGTGACCTTTTCCCCTTGTAAGTTGCTTTTCCCCTTTTTAAGTGGCCTTTTCATTTTTCCCACCCGCTCGCAAGAGTGGCCTTTTCCTTTTTTACACCCACCTGCCAGAGTGGTCTTTCCTTTTTCCCTCCAGCCTGCCCGAGTGGCCATTTCCTTTTTACCACCGACCCTCCCTAATAGCCTTTTCTATTTCCCACCCAGCCGAGTGGCCTTTTTCCAAGCTACCGGCCAAAGTGGCCTTTTTCACACCCACACACTCGAGTGGCCATTTTCACACCCGCCCTCATTGTCTTTTTTACACCCACCCGCCTTGGCAGAATTTTTCACACCCACCCACCTAAATTGCCTTTCTCCCAACCACCCACCCGAGTTTTCTTTTTCCCAACCTCCCACCCAAGTGGCCATTTCACTATTCGCCAGCCAGGGTGGCCATTCCCCTTTTGCCCACCTGCTCTCCCGATTGCCCTCTTCCCTTTTTCCAACCCGCCCACCAGAGTGGCCTTTCCCTTTTTCACACCACCTGCCCGAGGTGCCCTTTCCTTTTTCCCAGTCACCTAAGTGGCCTTTTCCCCAGCCACCTGGCCAAGTGGCCTTTTTCCCAGCCAACCCCGAGTAGCATTTTTCTCACCCACCCGCCTGATTGGCCTTTTCCCACACACTCACCGAGTGGACTTTTTCATACCAACCCTCCCGAGTGCTCATTTCCCTACACCCCCGCCTGAGTTCCCTTTCCATATTTCTCACCAGCCTGCCCAAGTGGCCTTTTTCCTTTTTTAGGTGCCTTTTCCCTTTTTCACATCCACCTGAGTGGTCATTTCTGTTTTTCCCTTATGTTCACCAGAGTGGCTTTTCCTTTTTCCCACCCGCCTGGGTGGTCTTTTGCCTTTTTCTCACCCACCTACCAGAGTGTCCTTTCCCTTTTTTTAAAATTGCCTTTATCTTTTTCCCAGCCAACCATGTGGCCTTTTGGCTTTTTCCCAGCCACCCACTGAGTGGCCTATTTACCACCCACCACCAAGTGGCCTTTTTCACCCCCCCTGAGTTGTCTTTATCACACCCACCTGCCCGAGTGGCCTTTTTCCCAACTACATTCCAGAGTGACCTTTTTCCCTCCCACCCGCTCAAGTGGCCTTTTCCTTTTTTCACACCGGCTCACCCGATTGGCCTTTTCCCTTTTTAAGTGTAGTCTTTTCTGTTTTTCTAGACTGCCTACCCGAGTGGGTTTTTCCCTATTTCCCCTCAGCCCACCAGAGTGGCTTTTTCCTTTTTTTCCCAGCCATTCGTCCGAGTGGCCTTTTTTCCAACCACCCGCCCAAGTGGCCATTTCACTATCCGTCAACCCGAGTGGCCTTCCCCCTTTTTCCCAGCTGTTCTCCCTAATTGCCCTTTTCCATTTTCCACACCCGCCCGCCAAAATGGCCTTTTCCCTTTTCAGGTGGGCTTTCCTTTTTTACAACCTGCCTGCCCGAGTGGCCTTTTCCTTTTTCCCAGCAGCCCAAGTGGCCTTTTCCCGAGCCACCCACCCAAGAGGTCTTTTTCCGAGCCACCCTCCCGAGTGGCCGTTTTTTCACCCACCTCCCTGAGTGGCCTTTTCCCACACACCTGCCAGAGTGGCCTTTTTCACACCCACCCGAGTACTCATATCCTCACATGCCTGCCTGAGTAGCCTTTCCATATATCTGACCTGCCCGCCCCAGTGGCCTTTTCCCTTTTCTCCACCCGCCCACCAAAGTGGCCTTTTTACCTCTCACCTGCCTGAGTGACATTTTTCCCACCCGATTGGTGTTTTCCTTTTTTGAGTCTGGTTTTTCCCTTTTTCCCACCCACCTGCCTGAGTGGCCTTTTCCCTTTTTCAAATTCACATGAGTGGCCTTTTCTTTTTTTCCCACCCAGCTACCAGAGTGGCATTTTCCTTTTTTACACCCGCCAAGAGGCTTTTTCCTTTTTTCCCTGCCATCCGCCCGAGCTGCTGCTCCCATCCACCCTCCCAAGTGGCCTTATTCTCTCCCACAAACCCAGGTGGCCTTTTACCCAACCTCCCACATGGGTGGTATTTTAAAGAGTTGCAACTAACTGAGTGGCCTTTAACCTACTCACCTGCCCGAGTGGAATTTTTCAATTTTTAGTGTGGCCTTTTCCTTTTTTTTCACCAGCTCCACCGAGTGGTCTACTCTTTTCCCTTTTTCCCACCCACCCGCCAGAGTGGCCTCTCCCCTTTTCCCACCCGCTCATGTGAGTAGGCTTTTCCTATTTCCCACCCACCCACCTGAGTTACCTATTCCTTTTTCCTACTCACCCCCCAGAATGGCTTTTTCTGTTTTCCCAGCCACCTTAGTGGCCTTTTCCTTTTTCCCATCCACCAGAGTGGCCTTTTACCTTTTTCACACCCACCGACCAGAGTGGCCTTTTCCTATTTCCCACCCACTTGCCTGAGGGGCCTTTTCCTTGTTCCCACCTGCATGCCCAAGTGCCTTTTTCTTTTCCCCAGCTGCTTGAGTGGCCTTTTCCTTTTTTCCCAGCCACCTGCCCAAATGCCCTTTTTCACAGCCACCCGCCCAAGTGGCCTTTTTCTCACCCACCCGCCTGTGTGGGCTTTTTCTCACCCACTCATCTGAGTTGACTTTTTCTCCTACACCCACCCGAGTGGCCTTAAGTGGCCTTTTCCAATCAACAGTTCGAGTTGCCTTTCTAAAACACAACCACCAAGTGGCCTTTTTACCACTCACCTGCCCGAGTTGCCATTCTCTTTTTCCCAACCTCCCTCCAGAGTAGCCTTTTTCCCAGGTACCTGCATGAGTGGCCTTTTTCCCAGCCATCCATCAGATTGACCTTTTTCTCACCCACGCACCTTAGTGGCAATTTATCTTTTTCCCACCCGCCTGCATGAGTGACCTTTTCCCTTTTTCCCTACTGCTTGCACAAGAGGCCTTTTCCCTTTTTTCCACCAGCATTCTAGTTTGGCCTTTTCCCTTAACCCCACCCTCCTGCCTTAGTGGCCTTTTCCCTTTTTCTCAGTCCCCCATCTGAGTGGCCTTTTCCCAACCTCCTGCCCAGGTGGCCTTTTTCCCAACGTCCCGCCCGAGTGGCCTTTTAATGAGTGACCTTTTCCCAGCTGCCCTAGTGGCTTTTCTCTTTTTCCCAGTCACCCGCCCGAGTAGTCTTTTCCAGCCACACGCCTGAGTGGCCTTTTTTCAAGTCACCTGCCTGAGTGGCCTATTTCAAATCCACCTGCCCATGTGGCCTTTGTCACACCCACCAGCCTGAATTGCTTTTTTCCCAACCACGCCCGAGTGGTCATTTCACTATGCACCTGCCCGATTGGTCATTTCACTATACACCTGCCCGAGGGACCATTTTTACAACCACCCGCCTAAGTGGCCTTTATACCACCCACCCGTATGAGTGGCCATTTCTCTTTTAAAAGTGACCTTTTCCCTTTATCCCGCCTGCCCACCTGAGTGGCCTTTTCCCTTTAAGAGTGGTCTTTTCCATTTTTCACACCTGCCCACCCAAGTGACGTTTCCCTTTTTCCGTCCCGCCCACTTGAGTGGCCTTTTTCTTTTTTCCACCTGCCCGCCCGAGGGGCCTTTTTTCCCCAAAGTCCATGTGGCCTTATCAATTTTTCCCAGCTGCCCGCCTGAGTGGCCTTTTTCTCAGTTATTCACCTGAATGTCCTTTTTCCCAGCCACCTGCCCTAGTGGCCTTTTTCACACCCACTCGCCCAAGTTGCCTTTTACACACTCACCTGCTGAGTAGCTGTTTTCACACCAACCCACCCAAGTATCCTTTTGCCCAACCACCCGCCTGAGTGGCCTTTTTCCCAAACACACGCCTGAGTGGCAATTTCACTACCCACGCGAGTAGCCTTTCTCCTTTTTCCCCACCTGCTCTCCCGAGTGCCCTTTCCCCTTCTTCACAGAGAGAGAGGTTTTTCCTTTTCCCACCCACCCACAAGAGTAGAGTAGACTTTCCCTATTTCACACCCGCCCACCTGAGTGGCCTTTTCCTTTTTTTCCAGCCGCCTTAGTGGCCTTTTCCCTTTTTCCTAGCCACCTGCCCAAGTGTCCTTTTTCCCAACCACCCATCGAAGTGGCCTTTTTCCAACCCTCCCGCTTGAGTGGCCTTTTGAGAGTGGCCTTTTGCACACCCACTCACCCAACCAAGGAGCCATTTTCACACCCACCCACCTGAGTGGCCTTTTCCCTTTTCCACCTGAGCATCCAAGTAGGCTTTTCCCTTTTACACATCCGCCTGAGTGTCTTTGTCCCTTTTTGACACCTGCCTGCCAGAATGGACTTTTCCATTTTCCCACACACCCGATTGGCCTTTTCCTTTTTTAAGTGGCCTTTCCCTTTTTCCCACCAGCCCGTCTGAGTGGCCTTTTCCCAATTCCCAGCTGCATAAGTGCCTCTTTACTTTTTTCCAGCCTCCCGCCCAAGTGTCTTTTTCCCACCTGAGTGGCCTTTTAGTAGCCTTTTTCCCACCCACCCGCCAGAGTTGCCTTTTTCTCACCAACCCATCCATATGACCTTTTCCTACCTGCCTGCATAAGTGGCCTTTTCCACCCACCCACCTGAGTGACGTTTTCCCTTTTTCCCCATCCGCCTGCCTGAGTGACCTATTCCTTTTTTCCTACCCACCCCATGTGGCCTTTTTCACAACCACCAGCCCAGCTGAGTGGCCTTTCACCTTTTCCCACCCGCCCAGCTGAGTGGCCTTTTACTTTTCCCCAGTCATCCGCCCAAGTGGCCTTTTTCCCAGCCATCCGCCCAAGTGACCATTTTCCCAGTCACCCACCTGAGTGGCTTTTTTTCACACCCACCCACCCTAGTGGCTTTTTTTTAAGCCACCCACCTGACTGGCCTTTTTCCAACCACCAGCCCAAGTAGCCTTTTTCTCTCTTGCCCGTCTGAGTGGCTTTTTCCTTTTTTCCAACCTGCCTGCCAGAATGGCCTTTTCCATTTTCTCACCCACCAAAGTGGCCTTTTCCCTTTTTAAGTGGCCTTTCCCTTTTATCCAGCCACCCGCCCGAGTGTCCTTTTTCACACCCCTGCACCTGTGTGACTTTTTAGTAGCCTTTTATAGAGTGGCCTTTATCCCACTCACCCACCCAAATGACCTTTTCCTACCTGTCCGCCTAAGTGGCCTTTACCCACCCATTCACCTGAGTGACATTTTCTCTTTTTCCCATCCGCCTTCCCGAGTGACCTATTCCCTTTTTCCCATATGGCCTTTTTCCTAACCACCAGCCCGCAAGAGTGGCCTTTTGCCTTCTCCCACCTGCCCAGCTGAGTTGGCTTTTACTTTTTCCCAGCCACCTGCCCGAGTGGCCTTTTTCACAGCAACCCACTCAAGTGGCATCTTTCCAAACCACCCCCCTGAGTGGGCTTTTACCCACCCATCCGCTGAGTGAACTTTTCAATTTTTAGAGAGGCCTTTTCCCTTTCCTGCACGAGTTGCCTTTCCTGCCTAACTGCCATGTAGAACAAGTGACCTTTTTCACACGCACCGACCCTAGAACCCTTTATTTAAACCACGCACTTGACTGGCCTTTTTCCCAACCACCCGTACAAGGGACCTTTTCCCCTCCTGCCCGCCCAAGTGGCCTTTTCCCTTTTTCTCACCAGCCCGACTGATTGGCCTTTTCATTTTTTCCCTCCCACCTGCCCAAGTGGCCTTTCCCCTTTTTCCCACCGGCATGCCTAAAGTGGTCTTTTCACTTTTTAATGTCTGCCTGAGTGGCCTTTTCACTTCTTCCCACCCGTCAGAGTGGCCTTTTCCCTTTTTCCCAGCCACCCATCATAGTGGCCTTTTTCTCACCCACCCGCCCGGGTCACATTTTATCAACCCACCTGCCCGAGTGGCGCTTTACACCCACCCACCTGAGTGGCATTTCACACCCACCCAGAGTGGCCTTTTTCACACCCACCCTTCCGAGTGGCCTTTACCCTTTTTCTCACCCGTCCACCCAAGTCGCTTTTTCCCACCCTCTCTCCTGAGGGGCCTTTTCCCTTTTTCACACCTTTGTGGCCTTTCCCTTTTCCCACCCGTCTGCACAAGAGGCCTTTTCCTTTTTCCCAGCCACTCGCCCGAGTGGCCTCTCTCCCACACACCCACCCAAGTGTTTTTTTTTCACACCTACCCTCCTGAGTGGCCTTTTGACCACCCACCCGCCAGAGTGACCTTTTTCACACCAACCCACCCAAGTGTCTTTTTTGACTTCCACTGGCCCATGTGGCCTTTTTTCCAACCACCCACTGAGTCACCTTTTTTCCTAACCACCCACCTGAGTGGCCTTTTTCGCATGCATTCTTCCAAGTGGCTTTTCCCTTTTTCCGATTTAGAAAAGGGGGGTGGTGATGAACAGAGTGTCTGAGTTAAACAGACCACTCTTACCCAGTCCAAAGATCAGGGCTTGATCCATCACCGTTATTTATCTCACTGCCCCATCCCAGCTCAGAACCTGGCTATATGCAAATCAGTCTGTCCCTGGCCCAGTGCATCATGGGAACAGGGCAGACTAAACTACCAAGCCAATTCTTCACCAGAAAGGAGACAAGCTACCGGGGACCGGTTTCTGGCATTTCAGCCTTCTTCGGCCCGGCTTGCTTGAATCCTGATGGAGCAGTGAGAAAGGGACTCATGTCTGAGTATACCCTGCCACACCTATAGTGGCCAAAAACGATTTAGAAAAGGGGGTGGTGATGAACAGAGTGTCTGAGTTAAACAGACCACTCTTACCCAGTCCAAAGATCAGGGCTTGATCCATCACCGTTATTTATCTCACTGCCCCATCCCAGCTCAGAACCTGGCTATATGCAAATCAGTCTGTCCCTGGCCCAGTGCATCATGGGAACAGGGCAGACTAAACTACCAAGCCAATTCTTCACCAGAAAGGAGACAAGCTACCGGGGACCGGTTTCTGGCATTTCAGCCTTCTTCGGCCCGGCTTGCTTGAATCCTTATGGAGCAGTGAGAAAGGGACTCATGTCTGAGTATACCCTGCCACACCTATAGTGGCCAAAAACGATTTAGAAAAGGGGGTGGTGATGGACAGAGTGTCTGAGTTAAACAGACCACTCTTACCCAGTCCAAAGATCAGGGCTTGATCCATCACCGTTATTTATCTCACTGCCCCATCCCAGCTCAGAACCTGGCTATATGCAAATCAGTCTGTCCCTGGCCCAGTGCATCATGGGAACAGGGCAGACTAAACTACCAAGCCAATTCTTCACCAGAAAGGAGACAAGCTACCGGGGACCGGTTTCTGGCATTTCAGCCTTCTTCGGCCCGGCTTGCTTGAATCCTGATGGAGCAGTGAGAAAGGGACTCATGTCTGAGTATACCCTGCTACACCTATAGTGGCCAAAAACGATTTAGAAAAGGGGGTGGTGATGAACAGAGTGTCTGAGTTAAACAGACCACTCTTACCCAGTCCAAAGATCAGGGCTTGATCCATCACCGTTATTTATCTCACTGACCCATCCCAGCTCAGAACCTGGCTATATGCAAATCAGTCTGTCCCTGGCCCAGTGCATCATGGGAACAGGGCAGACTAAACTACCAAGCCAATTCTTCACCAGAAAGGAGACAAGCTACCGGGGACCGGTTTCTGGCATTTCAGCCTTTTTCGGCCCGGCTTGCTTGAATCCTGATGGAGCAGTGAGAAAGGGACTCATGTCTGAGTATACCCTGCCACACCTATAGTGGCCAAAAACGATTTAGAAAAGGGGGTGGTGATGAACAGAGTGTCTGAGTTAAACAGACCACTCTTACCCAGTCCAAAGATCAGGGCTTGATCCATCACCGTTATTTATCTCACTGCCCCATCCCAGCTCAGAACCTGGCTATATGCAAATCAGTCTGTCCCTGGCCCAGTGCATCATGGGAACAGGGCAGACTAAACTACCAAGCCAATTCTTCACCAGAAAGGAGACAAGCTACCGGGGACCGGTTTCTGGCATTTCAGCCTTCTTCGGCCCGGCTTGCTTGAATCCTGATGGAGCAGTGAGAAAGGGACTCATGTCTGAGTATACCCTGCCACACCTATAGTGGCCAAAAACGATTTAGAAAAGGGGGTGGTGATGAACAGAGTGTCTGAGTTAAACAGACCACTCTTACCCAGTCCAAAGATCAGGGCTTGATCCATCACCGTTATTTATCTCACTGCCCCATCCCAGCTCAGAACCTGGCTATATGCAAATCAGTCTGTCCCTGGCCCAGTGCATCATGGGAACAGGGCAGACTAAACTACCAAGCCAATTCTTCACCAGAAAGACGGCTGTAATGGCTGTAATGCCAGAAACCGGTCCCCGGGAGCTTGTTTCCTTCCCAGTGTAAGAATTGGCTTTTGTAGTTTGGTTTGCCCTGTTCCCATCATGCACTGGGACAGGAACAGACTAATTTGCATACAGCCAGGTTCTGAAACTGGGATGGTGCAGTGAGCTAAAAAACGGTGTTGGATCTAGCCCTGATCTCTTGACTGGGTGAGAGCTTTCTGCTTAATTCAGAGACTCTGTCCCTCACCACCCCTTGTTGTAAATATTTTTGTCCACCCTAAGCGTGGAAGGGTATTCTCAGATGTGAGACCCTTGCTCATTGCACCATCAGGATTCAAGCAAACCGGGCCGAAGACGGCTGTAATGCCAGAAACCGGTCCCCGGGAGCTTGTTTCCTTCCCAGTGTAAGAATTGCCTTTTGTAGTTTGGTTTGCCCTGTTCCCATCATGCACTGGGACAGGAACAGACTAATTTGCATACAGCCAGGTTCTGAAACTGGGATGGTGCAGTGAGCTAAAAAACGGTGTTGGATCTAGCCCTGATCTCTTGACTGGGTGAGAGCTTTCTGCTTAATTCAGAGACTCTGTCCCTCACCACCCCTTGTTGTAAATATTTTTGTCCACCCTAAGCGTGGAAGGGTATTCTCAGATGTGAGACCCTTGCTCATTGCACCATCAGGATTCAAGCAAACCGGGCCGAAGACGGCTGTAATGCCAGAAACCGGTCCCCGGGAGCTTGTTTCCTTCCCAGTGTAAGAATTGGCTTTTGTAGTTTGGTTTGCCCTGTTCCCATCATGCACTGGGACAGGAACAGACTAATTTGCATACAGCCAGGTTCTGAAACTGGGATGGTGCAGTGAGCTAAAAAACGGTGTTGGATCTAGCCCTGATCTCTTGACTGGGTGAGAGCTTTCTGCTTAATTCAGAGACTCTGTCCCTCACCACCCCTTGTTGTAAATATTTTTGTCCACCCTAAGCGTGGAAGGGTATTCTCAGATGTGAGACCCTTGCTCATTGCACCATCAGGATTCAAGCAAACCGGGCCGAAGACGGCTGTAATGCCAGAAACCGGTCCCCGGGAGCTTGTTTCCTTCCCAGTGTAAGAATTGGCTTTTGTAGTTTGGTTTGCCCTGTTCCCATCATGCACTGGGACAGGAACAGACTAATTTGCATACAGCCAGGTTCTGAAACTGGGATGGTGCAGTGAGCTAAAAAACGGTGTTGGATCTAGCCCTGATCTCTTGACTGGGTGAGAGCTTTCTGCTTAATTCAGAGACTCTGTCCCTCACCACCCCTTGTTGTAAATATTTTTGTCCACCCTAAGCGTGGAAGGGTATTCTCAGATGTGAGACCCTTGCTCATTGCACCATCAGGATTCAAGCAAACCGGGCCGAAGACGGCTGTAATGCCAGAAACCGGTCCCCGGGAGCTTGTTTCCTTCCCAGTGTAAGAATTGGCTTTTGTAGTTTGGTTTGCCCTGTTCCCATCATGCACTGGGACAGGAACAGACTAATTTGCATACAGCCAGGTTCTGAAACTGGGATGGTGAGGTGAGCTAAAAAACGGTGTTGGATCTAGCCCTGATCTCTTGACTGGGTGAGAGCTTTCTGCTTAATTCAGAGACTCTGTCCCTCACCACCCCTTGTTGTAAATATTTTTGTCCACCCTAAGCGTGGAAGGGTATTCTCAGATGTGAGACCCTTGCTCATTGCACCATCAGGATTCAAGCAAACCGGGCCGAAGACGGCTGTAATGCCAGAAACCGGTCCCCGGGAGCTTGTTTCCTTCCCAGTGGAAGAATTGGCTTTTGTAGTTTGGTTTGCCCTGTTCCCATCATGCACTGGGACAGGAACAGACTAATTTGCATACAGCCAGGTTCTGAAACTGGGATGGTGCAGTGAGCTAAAAAACGGTGTTGGATCTAGCCCTGATCTCTTGACTGGGTGAGAGCTTTCTGCTTAATTCAGAGACTCTGTCCCTCACCACCCCTTGTTGTAAATATTTTTGTCCACCCTAAGCGTGGAAGGGTATTCTCAGATGTGAGACCCTTGCTCATTGCACCATCAGGATTCAAGCAAACCGGGCCGAAGACGGCTGTAATGCCAGAAACCGGTCCCCGGGAGCTTGTTTCCTTCCCAGTGTAAGAATTGGCTTTTGTAGTTTGGTTTGCCCTGTTCCCATCATGCACTGGGACAGGAACAGACTAATTTGCATACAGCCAGGTTCTGAAACTGGGATGGTGCAGTGAGCTAAAAAACGGTGTTGGATCTAGCCCTGATCTCTTGACTGGGTGAGAGCTTTCTGCTTAATTCAGAGACTCTGTCCCTCACCACCCCTTGTTGTAAATATTTTTGTCCACCCTAAGCGTGGAAGGGTATTCTCAGATGTGAGACCCTTGCTCATTGCACCATCAGGATTCAAGCAAACCGGGCCGAAGACGGCTGTAATGCCAGAAACCGGTCCCCGGGAGCTTGTTTCCTTCCCAGTGTAAGAATTGGCTTTTGTAGTTTGGTTTGCCCTGTTCCCATCATGCACTGGGACAGGAACAGACTAATTTGCATACAGCCAGGTTCTGAAACTGGGATGGTGCAGTGAGCTAAAAAACGGTGTTGGATCTAGCCCTGATCTCTTGACTGGGTGAGAGCTTTCTGCTTAATTCAGAGACTCTGTCCCTCACCACCCCTTGTTGTAAATATTTTTGTCCACCCTAAGCGTGGAAGGGTATTCTCAGATGTGAGACCCTTGCTCATTGCACCATCAGGATTCAAGCAAACCGGGCCGAAGACGGCTGTAATGCCAGAAACCGGTCCCCGGGAGCTTGTTTCCTTCCCAGTGTAAGAATTGGCTTTTGTAGTTTGGTTTGCCCTGTTCCCATCATGCACTGGGACAGGAACAGACTAATTTGCATACAGCCAGGTTCTGGAACTGGGATGGTGCAGTGAGCTAAAAAACGGTGTTGGATCTAGCCCTGATCTCTTGACTGGGTGAGAGCTTTCTGCTTAATTCAGAGACTCTGTCCCTCACCACCCCTTGTTGTAAATATTTTCCCTTTTTCCCACCTGCTCTCCTGAGTGGCCTTTTCCCTTTTTTTCACCCGCTCGCTGAGTGCCTTTTCCTTTTTTCACACTCACCCGCCAGTGTGGCTTTTCCCATTTTCCCACCCACCTGCCCAAGTGGTCTTTCCTTTTTCCCACCCACACGCACGAGAGGCCTTTTCCTTTTTCCAAGCCTCCTGAGTCGCCTGTCCCATTTTTCCAGCCACCCGCCCGAGTGGCCTATTAACCAGCCACCAGCCTAGTTGTCTTTTTCACAAAAAATGGCATTTTCCCTTTTTTACAGCTACACGCCTGAGTGCTTCTTTCCCCAGCCCCCCGCCAAAGTTGCCTTTTTCCCAACCACCCACCCGAGTGGGCTTTTTCTCTCCCATTCGCCCATATGGCCTTTTTCTTCACCCACATATCTGAGTGGCCTTTTTCCACATGCCAAAGTGGCCTTTCCCCTTTTTACCGGCCACCCCCCCAGGTGGCCTTTTCCCAGCCACCCTCCAGAGTGGATTTTACTCAGCCACACACCCAAATGGCCTTTTTAAGACTGGGCTTTATCTCATCCATTCGCCTGTGTGGCCTTTTTTCCCAACCACCCACCCAAGTGGCCTTTTTCCCACCACACCAACCGAGTGACCTTTTTCACACCCATCCACCCGAATGGCCTTTTTCCCACAGAGTGACCTTTTTCCCATAAGAGAGACCTTTTTCCCACCGGCCCACCGAGTGACCTTTTCCCCACCCGCCCACTGAGTGACCTTTTTCCCACCCGAATGACCTTTTTCCTACCCGCTCACCCGAGTTACCTGTTTCCCACCTGCCCACCCGAATGACCTTTTTCCCACAAGTCCACCTGAGTGACCTTTTGCCCACCCACCCACCAACAAAGTGACCTTTTAAAAGAGTGACCTTTTGGCCACCCACCCACCCGAGTGACCTTTTGCTCACCCACCCACCTGAGTGACCTTTTTCCCACCCACCCGACCCAGGGGCCTTTTCCCCACCCACCTGCCCGATTTTGAATATATTGACTCAAGTGTTTGTCAATCATTTCCTTAATGATGTTATTTTTTGCAACTCAAACCTGAGCCACTGTTATTGAAATTGATACCTGTAGTGTTCAAGTGATTATTTCTTCTCATCTACGAGAGTACAATTGATCAACTTAGCTATTTTTTTTATAGTACACATTGATTTGCTTATTTTGTATTGATACCTAAACAACAAAGAAAATATATTCTCTTCGCACTTTGTTAAAGCTTTCTTTTCCAGGTGGTGAATGTGAAATTTGCAGGCGAATCTCAAATGAAAACTAATTGGGCAGAAATCACAAAGCATTGACTTTAAAAGATGGAAGATGATTCAGGAAGATTGCTCGTACAATTGCAAAATATAATTCCAAATTATTGGAAATTAAAAAAGAATATTGGTTGTATTCCTGCAAATTTACAAAAGTTGAACTTCCCAGTTCAGAAGTTAACAAAATATACCCATAGAGATTTTCCACTAAGCTGAAAATCAGTTAAGGTTAGTTTTTTTAAACTGTTTATTTGCATAGGTAATTTTGTTACGGGGGTGAACATATCTTTCCTTTTGGATAAACCACTTCTCATGTTTCCAGTTTAATTTGGTAGTGTTCCCTACATTGTCCAATCTGAGAAAAGGTATTTCTCATTTTTTGATACATTTGTTTACGTTTTTAATGTGGGAAACTAAAAAAAAACTATTAGAACTTTGTTGGTGCTTATCTACATATGCCACTGGACCTACGGAGACACTCTGCCATCCTTGCCTCAAATCCTGAATCCACAATACTGGCAGATGATTTTATCATTGTTAAATGTCCAATTGCAAATTAAACAAATACTGAATGAGGTTGTCTGCATTTTCCAGGAGGAACCCATCGAATATAAAGCTCACTAAATAAATACTGGTATTTTATATGTTTATGGATTTACCATATGGTTCTGACTGCACTTTAATTTTGGACAACTTAGATTACATTTTAACATAGCATGGCAATAGAGCTCCTAACTAGCATTTTCAAGGATAAACCCCTTAGAATTGAGTGTAGGTACATCAATATGCTCTTAATCCTGCGAGTTAAAAGGTTGAAAAAGATTATAAAGAAAAAGAGCGTAAAGTAATTGAGTATATTCACATAGGGCAATTAGTTAGAACGCTTAATGAGCTGGTGTATTTGATCCCTGTTGTCTGCAGCAAATGCATTATATTTTAGTCCTTGCATGTCTGTCCTTGCATTCAGTTCTATTCCACTATGTAATTATAGGCTCTCTTGTTTCACAGTCACAAAAGCACAATAGCATTCTCAAGTACCCCACTCAAATTCTTCATTATTGCAGGAATTAAGGCGACACAGAGTTATTTTCTAGTGAAATGATTAAAAGTCTTCCACCTAATGTTGTGAAAGCTATTGTCTTATCAGTAAGGTGCACTCAAATCCAACTCATGCAGTGGTGCTATAACAATTTTCAGAGTGGAGGTGCTGGCGTCAGCGTTACATCACTGAATTTATAGGTATTGTGAAAATTTCAAGCGTCACACAAAGAACAAGAGTAGGAAGTGAACCATGCCCATTGAGCGGGAACATTTTAAGGATTAGCAGCCTGATTCATGACGGCGAAATGGGCTCGCAAAGGGCCAGATTCTGAGAATCTGGCCCTTTGCGAGCTCTATTTTTGCATTTGGGATTCATCATCCCAAATGCAAAAATCGGTAATAGCGATTTCACTATTTTGCGATGAATTACATTTAAGGAATCTCAATTTGAGATTCCTTAAATGCAATTCATCATCCATTTTAAAATTGCGAATTCGCAATTTCGGCCCGCTATTTACCGTGAGGTCAAACCTCGTGGTAAATAGCGAAAACTTAGAAAAATGCTTTTAAAAGCATTTTTCTAAGTTGCATGTTACACACACGCATGTCCTTTGGACATGTGTGTGCGCAACACCTGTTCGTATTTACTGTTAAGTGGCACCCTTTAAATTGCAATCTTATTTGCGATTAGCAAATTGCTAATCGCAAATAAGGAATACTCCCCATTCATTCCTATGGGCCTTTTGGCCCATAGGAATGAATGGGGAGTTATTCCTTATTTGCGATTAGCAATTTGCTAATCGCAAATAAGGAATATGTAGGAATCGCTTTTGTTTTTGCGATTCCTACATGAATGCCGTTTTGCAAGTCTGAAATAGCGATTCCTTATGATTCGCTATTTCAAACTCGCAAAACGGCACTATGATGAATCAGGCTGGTAGTATGTAGCCGGGAGTGTTTCTTGGAACACACTGTTACAAATATATTACTAAAGCATTGCGTGATAGATAGCACACTGTCATTCAAATGACACACATTTTCATTTGAAATGGCCACTAAATTTGCACAAACATTCAGTTGTACTGATCAAACTTTAGAGCGCACTAAAGATCCTATGTGGAAATAAGGTTTCAGCTAACATTTATTATTTGGTCATCACCAGTAAAGTGTCTTGATTTGTTTTGATCCTATTAACATCTTTGTGTCCATCACACCTCAGAACTATAAAAATTGTGCTCCATTTGTACTTTCCTGATTGCTAATATATTTTTTAATGTATACATTTCATTTACAGACATTTAAATGTTGTTGTATGCTAAACAAATTGACATCCTGCATCGAGCCATCAAGATTGTCCCATGGTTCTGTTTACAAATGGCTTTCAATTTGCAGTTAGAGAAAGAAAAGTATGCACCAAGCTCCAATTTAAAAATAAGCACAAACTTGTCAAACTATATAGCCAATTGACCTCTATATTTGATCCCACAGGAAACGAGACAAGATAAAAAACCCATCCTTATTGCTGATTCAGCTTCTGCACCTCATCATGATTATTTTGGGATGTTTCAGCACCCCCAGCACCCCTACCTCCAGCGCCTATGGCCTAATGTACTCATGTCTCTTTAATAGTCTCCCAACCGACTACATACAAGCCATTCTATTCCTTTACATATTGTCCCTTTCAATGTTTTCTAACTCTGGTTTTCTTTTGAGTAGCAATAAAAATTCTAATGACACAAATGTATCTGGAACCCTAAAACGCATGGATTTGAAGTTTGTCAGATGGGTGAAACCTGTTAAAAAGTGACCAATGTTGATTTCCAATGCAAATCCATGTATTGCTTTTTTCAGTATACAAAATCAAAAATCGTATAAAAATGGGGGGGTGACTCTGCCTCTGGCCACCAGCAATCCGCAATCATCTTGTTAAGTAAATTACCCTTGAACATCCATATAGGGTCACAAAATTGGAGTGCCCAGAGTAGGTTAGCTATCCAGAAACAAGAATGGAGAAGTAAGCCTGACTTCAGATGTTGGATCTCTAGGGGAAGTCCCGGCCACCTGTTGAGGCTACTGGAGACTCTATGCTCAAAGCTATTGTTCATTTGATTGAGGAAGTGGAGACAATATTCAACTCTAATTCCACTAATATTCAACACTAATCCCACTTCTTCTAGAGATACATCAAACCCAGTAAAAGTGACTGATATGTTAAGGAACAATAAGTGCTTATCTAATGGTGCTGTTTGCACAGCTGATAGTTTGTCCAAGCATTCCCCTCGTACTCAAAGAGTGGACGTTGCTCTTGAGACTACAGAACTAGAAGCTGGCAGGACAGGAGATATCTCTCATTGTGATCTTTAGTCAATACCTTGACATTCTCTATCTCCAATGTCAACATTGTCCCCATCATTTCTTGCTCAAATGGGTTTACACCTCTAGATGCAATAGGTATGACTAATTGGCCTATCCTGAATCTGTGGCTTCACCTTCAGCACCACCCCAAGCTCGAGCTCGAGTTGTAGAGATCAATGATGATGACCACTTTGATACTGTTCAGGCACCTGCAACCAGCATTGACCATGCTTCATCACATCATAAATAGGGCAATTAAAAAACTCTACGTATGTCTTTATTCTCCCAAATTATGAACATCCAAAACAGTAAATGCTACTGCATGTGTTTTCATGGTAAGAGGCCTGGGAGGATATCGCAAAGGCCATGCATTGGAGCTGAAATGTTAGGCAGCAAGTCTTCTTTGCAACAACCTAACCTTAGGGAACCCAGCGCAGATTCCAATTTATTTTATTTTCAGGCCTCTAAGGACTGTGGAAGTCATACGCACCATGAACACGTTTAGCACCCTCTGATGACTTTGACTGCCCTCACTACCCCTATGGTTAGGTCTTCTATACACCCTCATTCTTCTAGGCCTCCCTCTGCCCGGTTCCGAAATCAACCTACTGTTGAACCTATTTACAGGGTAAGAGAAACTTTTTCCACCACGTATTTGCACAGGCAACATTTTCATTCCTAGCAGGACTTACTTCAAATCAACCGGGGAGAAAAAGCCAAGAGAGTATTTTACATGACCCAGGTACCCAAGCTGCCCCTGGATTATGTGAAGACACTGACTCGCTGATCAACAGGATAGTGCATTGGTTCAGGACCATACACAACTGTCCATCTATAGTGTGGTCCGACATTGAACAGGCTAGATATTGTATCATATTCTCATCACCTTTTTACTAAATTCTTGTGTCATTGACCAGTGAAAAAAAGGATTGAGTATCTAATACATTTTGAATTATTTGCTTGTTATCATCTTATGGGCTCTCTTAAGACAGGAATCAGGCTTAACGTATCCCCTAAAACCGTAAGGTCTATTCCTGGTAGCATGAGGAACCCGCCAAATCTGTGTATACAAGAGCCTTCCCCTGATACCCAATTAGAGGTGAACAGCTGAATGAAATTGATTGACTGGCCCCTCAAATTGTGCCTGCTATAAATGACAAGTATATTTTACCAGGGCCTCTGGCCCCTGCTAGTATTGTGCCAACAATTGGGCATGATAGTATTGGAAACCAACAATACAAAAAAGGCCCCTGGGTCTATAGAGTGTGGAGGAGTGCTACGGGATGTCCCTTTTAAAGGACAGCTTCCCTGACCCATACAAAGGTGGCATGCTTCTTCATAGGGTAAACTCCTTGCATTATGAACCTAGTCATAATGCGGGCTACAAACCCCTCTCTGAGAGCGAGGTGCTCAGGGATGCTTTCTTTGTTAGAAACAGGTGTACTTAACCTGTAGGTGAGCATGGAGTGGTGGGGAGGAGTGAAAAACTAAAAGCAAATGTGAGATAAAACTAACTCCTGGGTGCCCTACAAACTTTATTAGGGCAATTAGGTTCATAATGCGAGGAGGTTGATGAAGCATGCAACCGTCGAGTGGGTGAGGGAAACCATCCTTTAAAAGGGACATCCTGTACCACTTCTCCACACTCTTTAGACCCAGGACCCTTTTTTTGTGTTATTGCTTTCTGAAAATGGGAATCTACCCCTGCTGGTCTTTATATCTCCTCTGGCCCTCTTTTGTGGGGGTAACAATGGTGATATTCTTGCTTTCAATATCGATTCAGATATACAGCCTTGTAATGATGCTTGTTCTTACCGGTGCCCCAGAATCTAAAGCTAGTATTTCCATTGTTTCCTGGTATCTGGCGGGTGTTACCTTCAAGTTAAGAATGGCTGACTTTTGTCGGAGTTTACAACATTTGCATATTCCAGGAAAGATAGGCCATGAACATTGTGTGAAAGCTAAGCCACCTGGGAAATCTGGTAGAGCTATCAGGGAATGTCATACTTGCATCCTGTATTAGGGTGGATTCCCCTGATATTATAGGGATTATTCTTAGATTTCCTTTGGGTATGAAGTTGGTGTTAATAAATGTTTATGTGAAGTTTATTCCTGCCAGTGGTGAGCCCCTACCTTAGTCCTTTTAGACTAGGTAATCGAGATGCACAGTTGCTGGGGATTTTAATACCTCTTTGGAGCCCTCTCCTTATATTTAGTTAGCTAATAGAACTAGAAGACGAGCAATTGGAACATTCCCCAATTAACAGGAAATTACCAACGTAATCTCACTGGCACTGCACTTCATTTAACCTCCACATCTGTTGGCCAGGTCTTAAAGGCTTGTAATGGCCATACCCGCTCAGATTACAAGAGGGCATCCACTTTTAAAAGAGGATCTTACTTGAGTGATATTGATTACGTTAGTCTTTGTTCTGTATTGATGGATATGAGAGTTGAAACCCGAATGGACAGTGTTCTCAACTTTCTGGCTACATTGCACTCTGGGGATGCTCTAACAAGGGCTCATACTGCCAGATGTACTGTGGCACCGAAATCTTTATTAGCGAACAATCGTAGGTGAGTCTTCTGGCTGCATGTATGTTCAGTCCTAAACTGCACTCAGAGATATACAACCCGTTCATTGCCTTTTCATCGGATTATGAAGATTTTCCTAGTACTTCCATTCACATCTTAGACATTCATAATCTTTTTAATAAAGCTGCAAGATATCTTTTGCAAGAAAATTGGCCACAAGCAGCTAGCCCCCCCCCCACAAAAAAGGGTTAATGGGTTTGATTCTGATTGTAAACTAGCTAAGCAAATAGTAATAGCAGCAGTTAAAACTGGGGTACCGGCTAAGATCACTTGAGTAACTGTGGACAAGTCCCTAAGGCGACACGGACCGAAGCGTGCACAGCTCTATGGACTTTACGCCATTAATTAATAGATTTAAACCAGTTTTAACGTGTTTTGCTCAAGAATGTTTTTTTTAATTATTATTCTTGGTATTATATGTGCTTCAAAGCGTATTCATATCATTTCATTTCAAACAAAAACATTGTTTTTCAAAATTAAATAGTCAACACATCATTTTCAAAGTACATTTACAATCATTCAATGATGAACATATTCAATGTCACTTCGCCCAATGCATTTCGGGACGACTGTTCCTTGGTCAGGGGCAAAAGAACATGGATCTATTTCTACATCTGGCCAAATAGCAACAACAGTACTAGATGCCTCTGTAAGAAGACTGTGGACTTCTTATCCAGAGCTCAGTAATTTTCAACTGCAGAACTCGATACTGTTTCAATGCGTTCTCCTTCCCGGCGTCGTAAACTCCCATCCATAACCAACTTGTGGAAATAAGTTTGCTTCTGATCAATGCTCAATAAAATTCAATGGAGACACACACCCCGTTGTTTTCCTCCTTCCCGGCATAAACATACATTTTTGCTGTGACGTTTGTTTAAAGCATGCGCATCTATAGTTCTGCCATTGTGTTTCAGTTCTTTTACAACTCTACATTGGGGACATAGGGAACAGTTACCACACTTTGAATTGCCTCTTGCTTTAGAATTATCCAGCGTTTTTTGTCTGTTAACTGGTTCTTCCCTGTATGTATGAACCAATTGATTTTGTAGGTTAGTATTTCTTTTATATGCAAACATGGGTTTCTCTAGTTTCACATTCTCTTCATCATTTAGTATACGTCAGTGTCTATTTAACGAATTCTTGATTTTATTTCTGATCTCATAAAACTGGTTGACACAAACTACCTTGGGTGTCTTCTTATTATTCTTCAGCCCTTAAAACATTGCTTCACTGTTGTAGAATCGTGCTCTTGTAAAAGAATGGGTTATCAACTTTTTAGGGTATCCCCTGTCCCTCAATTTAGTTTTTAAAGTCTCAAAGTGTTTGTAAAAATTCTCCAGCTCTGTACAATTTCTCCTGAGGAGGAGAAATTGTCTAAATTGTATATTATCCTTTTGTGATCTGGGGTGGAAACTGGAATATTGGAGTAAGGTGTTTTTGTCCATAGGTTTAGTTTATAATTCCACTTCCAAGTTCCCACCCACAGATTTGATGGTAATATTCAGATAATCCACTTTGTCCTTGTTGTAATGAGCGGTGAATCTAAGGTTTTCATCTCCGAGATTCAACCAGCTAAGGAATTCCTCTAAAAGTTCTAAGGGACCGCTCCAAATGAAAAAAACATTGTCAATAAAGCAATGCCATTCACTAATATTTTCATGAAAAGGTGCGAGTTTGTTGTAAATATGGTGTTTCTCAAACTCCCCTACATACAAACACGCTAGACTAGGAGCGCAGGTAGCGCCCATACTGGTCCCTTTCTTATGGCGAAATAACTGATCCTTAAATAGGAACATTTTATTTTTTAACACCATATCCATACTTTCTACAATAAACTATTTGTTGACTCCCTCCATCTGTGTATTTTCCAGAATTGGTTCTATTGCCTCCACCGTGGATTGTTGCGGGATGTTAGTATATATGGCCTCAATGTCTAGAGTTACTAGACATTTATTATCCTTACAAAAACGTTTATTCTCTACTATGCTGATACTGTGAGTGGAGTCCCTTACATAAGATTTAAGTTTTCTCACTAATTGTTTAAGGAAATGATCAATGTATTTGCTTAAAGGTTCTATCGGTCACAATGGAGGATCAATATGATCCTTATGGACCGTAGGTAGGCCATATATTGCAGGATTTTTAGGATTACTATTGTGGAGGAATCTGAATTCTTACTCACAGATCTATTCTTTCTCTTTTGCTTCCTCCAGTAGATCACTAAACTTTTTGGCTAACATTGATAGTTCCCTTTCATGCACCTTCTCATATTGTTGTGCCTGGACATTCAGGAGTTTTAACATTCTATTATCATAGTCCTGAGTATCAAATATTACCACCCGCCCTTATCGGCAAGTTTGATCGTTATTGCATTATTGAAGGATGTTGATGGCTATTCGTCGGGCCCCGTACTCAACCCCAAGAGCCTAATATGTAAAGAAACAGGTTGCGTAGGAGTGCCCATGTGAACATCAGTATCTTGATAGAACCTTACTTGTCATGAGAAGTATGAGGCCATTAAACTGGGCGTGCTGACTGGCATCCCCATAGAGAAGGCTTGATAACATAGCAGCTACTTATAAAAGTACCTGTATCTTAGAATTTTAGTGAAGGAGCTCCCATGTGAACATAGAATTGCGGCTATACAAACCAGCATTTTTTGGGGTGTAGGCTATGTTCCCTATTAAAAGGCATAGTGATATAATACTCGCCCAGAATATATGGGAGACGATTGCTAAAGATATCAAAGACTAATACCAGTAGGATACAATGGCAGGGACAATAAAGTAGTAAGGAGTTTTTTTCTCTATAGGGGCATTTTGCTCATGAAATTTAAAAGCCTGGATGAGCGGTGTTAAGCTACGGATAAGCTATATAAAAATAAGAAACATACCGTCTGGTGTGCCATAGCTCCAGTGGCCTCATATTCTTAAATTTTAACGAAGGTAGAGTGTTGATTTCACAATTTGGTGATGTGCTATGCCCAGAATATGTAAAAATCAGGATTAAGGACCATCCCGTTTTTATATTTTCACCGTTAATTATAGGCCACGAGTGAAGTTTAGTCCTTTTTATTCACACCATCTGTTCAACCTCTGATGTAAACTAGAGAAGAATCCTTAAAGGCACAGTGTTGAGTTTACTTGACTTATTAAGGGGGATAATAAAAATTTGAGAAAGGATGTTGATTTTAGTGGATCATACAGATGTTATTGTCGTTCTCTAGGGAGGATGCATTGGCGCCTATTTCCCTTCAGCTGCTAAGCCTTGAGATAAAAAGCAACCACTGCCAGTAGAGGAGAAGACAGTTTCCCTTATGCATACCAACGCTCTAATTTTTCGGGTGGGTAAGATCCTTGATGTATACACTAGGAATATGAGAAAGGATGTTGATTCTAGTGTTCAGTTGGATGTTGTTGTTGTTCTCTAGCGAGGACGCATTTACCTTAGACAGCGGGCCTTGAGAAAAAAGCAGCCACCTCAAGTTGAGGAGGAGACAGTTCCCCTTATTTATAAAGACATTCTATTTTTTCGGGTGGGTAAAATCCTTGATTTATAATTAAGAATGTGTGTTAGGTCATGGATGCTGAGAGAGTGAATATAAGAATAATTGGCATGTGAATCACCACTGAGAGAACCAAAATTGTAATATAAATATACTCATTGTATTTGAGAATGAATTGCTTTGTATGTTTTAAATGAATATTTTTAATTTGGGTTACAAAAATAATGATGTATTATGTGTAATATGCTTATGGATGAAGGATGTTAATCAAGAAGTAATTCCTCTGTGTAATGTATTTTTTAAATTGTGTGTGGAAGACACTGAATGATATACATAAGCCTGAAGAAGGTGGTAAATCCTACTAGACCACCGAAACGTGTTGATTGAGCACCCAAGCTTCGCGGGGTTTGATTATAACAATAACACGATCAAGTGATCAACTTTGCCTATCAACTGTAAAAGATACGGTCTTGGTGTGCCGGTTTGACAAAACAAGTCTATGATGTATCTAGTGTTTTATTATATGCTCCCAGATCATTTTTAAGACAAGCTTTTAACTAGTGTGAATATTTGAAGTGTAAACATTGATGTGTATGGTTTTTAACGCTTTTCATTACAAAAAATGTTTTCAAATGTTAATTCCTATTAGGATCCTAAATAATAAAGAATACTGCATTTTTTATATTATTGTTTTGGTTTCTACTTGGTATTGGTGAACTAAATAGTATATGCTTGACAGTAATGTGTATTCAGGATAGCATTGTGGTCTTGGATGCTTAAAAGAGCCCAAAGGGATCTTGTCTCTGACAAAAGTGTTTGCTACTATCATTGACAGAGTTGGCAGGGGCAATGTGTAGTGCAATCTGCAGCTGTCTTCTGACGAGAGCCCTGGCACCTATTTTTCTAGCAAATTTAGCAGTATTTTTTGTGAGCCCAAAAAGCTTTCTCATTTTCATATTGCAGAGTTGAAAGAAGCAAACCAATTGGCTTATAGGGTATCTTACTCAAAATTCACTACTGTCTCAAAAATACCTGTTGCAAATTGTAGCGAGTTTTTTACAGCAATGCTATCTTACTTCTGGCCTTAAGTTCCTTCCGTTGGTGATCACAAAAACATTCTTTTTAAATCACTGGCCTGCCCCTATAAAGACCTCCTTCTTACACCCTTCTCACAGTTGGTTATATCATGGCTCGGTCCAGCTACGACAAATAGAACACACTAGCCACCAATTAATTTTTAAACAAGTCCAACTATTTTGGTTGCCGACTTCAATGCTGCAATGACATCGTCTTTAAAAGAGGTTGTCCTTTTCAAAAGTGCTGTCGTAAGCAAAATAAAATGTTAATAGTTGAATCGCAGATGTAAAAAGAGCTTCTTCATTCCACTTAGTGGGAATGAAGGTGCCATTATGATAATGTCAAGAGTTTCACAGTCTCCTGAGGTGGGACAATTACTATTAAGAAATATATGGAGTATTTATATTTGATTAATGAACTGTCTCTCCTTCGGCTAACAAATCCTTTACTGCTCTTTCTCTCGAAATATGCTGAACTATATTACACTATTGTATTCCAAATGTTAAAGGAACGCAGATAGGTTGTTGACAGAGAATAATTTTTACTTAATTTCGCGATTATCATAAAATATGCCACTGCCAGCTGTTTATCCAATTTGAACTAGTTTCCAAAGACGCACATGCTAAACTGATAGCAGCTGATAGAAGAACTGTGCCTCCACCCAAAACACCTTTATAAACTATGGAGCAGATTTACAAGCCCCTTGCACCACCAGTGAGTCACTCTTAGTGACGCACCGGCAGCGCATGTTTATAAAGACGGGAGGAGCCACCCTGCATGACTTTTCTTGTCCTTGTAAATACGGCCCCATTACATTCAACACTTTGCATGAAAGGGGTGTTTTATGGGTGTTGCTGTGGGTGTTCCTACGCAACACCTATGGAACCTGACACATTTCCAGATTCACGAGGAATCGTAAACCTGGAAATGCGTTAGAATGTTGTGGGGTAGCGAAGGGCAACAAGGAGAAATTATTTCCTTTCTCCTCGTTTTTTCCTCTTTTGAATGCGTGCTGTAGAGAGGAAAATGCATGTAGTATTTGTTTTTCTGCACAAAAACAATCTCCCCATGACGCAGGCATCCTTGCACCATGGTGCATGGGTGCCTGCGCTGGCGTATGACAGCTGTTTGTGCACCAGTGCATGGGAGAGCACAGGAATGCAACTTTTTATTGTAAATATGTTGCATGTGCTTTGTAAGTGCTGCAGCGTGGCGCAGCCAAAGGACTTGTGGTGCCGCGTTGCTGCAGTTACTTTTAAATCTGACCCTCTGAATGTAAGGAAAGCTGTCTTACCCTGGCATTGTGTCTCTGCACGAGTTTCTTGCTCACTCTTGTACTCAACTCTATTTTTGAAAGCAGATGAAGTGTCATGCATTTCATTAAATTCTGTCTGAAATGTTCAGACATGCTGGATTTTCACTTTTTCCATTATCCCTTCTGACATTATTATGGAGCGATCTATTAAAGAGCAGGCTATACAAATAGACCATTTTCCAACTTGAGCCTAGCACAGAAACCATTGTTCAGCCCTTTCTTGACAATATCAGGATAGAGCTGGAAGGACGCTATGAAGAGCTTTTGCTTTGTTAAATATGCCTTGTAGGAAATTGGGTCTTCTGGTTAGCAGAGGTATTCATTCTGTGCAAGGAGGAACCACAGTCAGAAGCAGGCAATGTGTAAAGCTCTCGGGCAACACTTCAAACAGTAACACATTGAAAACACCACAAAAAGCCCCCTCACTAGTTTAGAATAATACTATATATTTTTATGAACAAAACAAGACCATAACAACAAAAAGTACAACCGGTATTATGAATTTTTTAAGATTAAATGAAATTGTGGTGCTTAGAAGCTTAAAGTGCCTGAAGAGTACCTCAGATGCCTCTTTGACTAAGCTGAGAAGGGAAAAGCAAAAGGCAATGCATTATCGTAAAGCACAGGTTTGAAAGCAAAGTGTTGGGCCGAGCTGGGCAAAGACAGAGATGGGTCGGAAATTTGGGACGTTGCACCACGCAGTTGGTGATGCAGCGTCCGCTGCCCTCAAAGCAGTGGTATTGCATTGAGAGAGATGTGCCAGTTACGATCAGTGTGATTGCATTTATGTGTGGGTTCTGGTTGTAGCAGCACTTTATACCCACTTCCAACAGACCCGGACTGGATTGGTGACACTTGGCAGGTCTTTGATGTCCCTGAGACTTAGAACAGGGAGCAAACCAGCATACTTTCCAGAGCAGCAGTCTAGGAGAGTGGCAGTCCTTGTACCAGCACCCCAATCCTTTCTCCTAGCAGAGTTCTTCTCAGGTCCAGTAGTGCACTGAAGAGGTAGGATCAAAAGTCTATGCTTGTGCCCAGTCGTGCCATAGAAGTGGAGGTGAATTCAAAGAATGGCTTTGAAGTGCACAGAGGTCCTTCCTCCGAGCTCTGGTTCCAGAATCAATCAAAAGGGGGTATGCAGCCCTTTGTGTAGTGACAGGACAGTGTACTCAGATGTAATTGTAAGCTCCTCCCTCCCATTCTGCCCAGGATGACCCATCAGGTTGTGGATAGCCCCTCAGTTAACGTAAGCTCCCTTTCTGTGTGGCTGTCTAGAGGGAATGCACAAAGTCCAGCTGTCACCCACTCCAGACAGACTGCAGGGACACAGGGATATGAGCCGAAATATTCTATCTTTCAAAAAGTGGTTTTTAAAAGGGCAATGATAAATGTGACTTTACCAGTAAAAAGAATTTATCTTTGCTACTCCAATCATATGAAACATGACAGACCTACTCATTCATAATCAGGAACTACAGACTGAAAGTGTTATAAGGAATTTTGAATGTTATCCTATGAGAGGGGTAGTCTAACAGAAGTAAAAAATGTATTTGAGTGTTTTTAACTACCAGGACATGTAAAACTTAAAAATGCTTGTCCTACCTTTTCACTAAACAGCACCCTGCCCTATGTGCTACATAGGGCCTACCTTAGGGATGACCTATATGTAATGGGAGCTTAAGACCTGGCAAGGGGTCAGGGGCATAACACAGGCCCCCGCAGACCATGCGGTGCGGGGGAGCCCCTAGCACCAAACACTTTCTTTAGTTTTACAAAAATGTCTACATAAATGAAAGAATAAACTCGATGTAAAGAACAGTAAACAAATGAACCACCATTTTGAAAAGAGACAGCGGCTTAAGACCTGCAACACTTTCACTGAAATTAACATGTCCCACAGTGAGACAAAATGGAGGTCTAAACAAACACGACCCAATCAAATGGACATAAATATAACAAAAAAATAAATTAATGTTTAGTCAGCAATTGAATGACGAAAAAACATATTTGTGTTTAAATTTAGATACAAAAAACGTATTAAAGATGCCGACCACCATTTCAAATTCATTAGTTAACTGACTACAACTCTCACCACACGCATTCTGCTGTTGGCAGACAGTGTCACATCAAAAAAATCCAAAGCGATAATCGAAGTAAGTATATTTATCAATCATAGCATTACAAAATGTGGAATACAAATCTAGAAATATACTACAAGATATGCAATTTTTTTTCAGGATCTTGTAAAAGCTATCTTGAATTGAAGAAGCTGACTTACCATTTTTAAAGGTTACATTTACAAAGTAAGTGAATAATTTAAATACCTATGATAATGCGTTTAGAAGAAAAACTTTTTAAAAACAGATATTTTATCCATGAATGTTTTTATCACTACTTAATGATTTAGGGCCAGATTCACAGAGCTAACTTAAGACAAAAACCTAAACTTACTACTTTTGGTATTCACAGAAGTTAGGATTTTGTCTAAAGTTTGACTTAAGACAGATTTAAGTTAGGATTTTGTCTTAAGTCTGTCTTAAGTTTGTCTTAAGTCTGTCTTAAGACAAACTTAAGTCAAAATTCTAACTTCTGTGAATACCAAAAGTAGTAAGTTTAGGATTTTGTCTTAAGTTAGTTCTGTGAATCGGGCCCTATAATTCTGAATTATTTTTTGCTTTAGGATTAACTTCACTTTTCAAAATCCAAAAGAGTTACCACCTCTATCAAAATGCAGATGAATTGTAGGCTTATAAATACCCTTCCTACACCAATAGGTGGCAATGAACAGTTTTTTAAAATTACTATTGCAAGTCGTAAGCTTAATTTGCTTAAGTTGTTATAAAAACGCACAAAAGTGTTAGTGTGTAATTTAATCTTCATAGTCCAATCTCTATTTTCAAAATGATAATGACAAGTTATTTTTTTGTCAATAATTCTTAATCATTTTCAAATGAATGCTTATTTCAATGTCGATTTATTAGTACTATAATGTTTATTTTTTAACAAAATGTTTCTTAAAATTCTGAAAATGCGAACAGCTTTTTTCAAACTCCACAGATACCTAGATAATATTCCTAAAAATCAAAAATCTTCAAGAAAATAACTCGGAAAGGAGACCTTAAAATTCAAGTTTTCATTAATCAAGGTAAAAGATTATTAACATGTTTCCAAATGACATGGTATTAGCAGTTAATACATTAAATTTGTTTTAAAAATATGTTTTGTTTGAACCATTTAAAAATAACAGGCTAGTGACTATTACTTCACCAAGAGAGGTTTGCCTCATGTCAAATGTTAAATAGAGGTGATGTTAAAAGTACTATTCCAGCTCCAAATGGGTACTTGAGTCAAAGCAAAAAAATGAAGGATAATAGTGGTGTAAAAAATACTATTCCCAATCCACATGGGTGTTTGCATCAATACTGCAGAGTGGTGGAGTAAAAATTGCTATTAAAACTGCAAAGGGGTGCTTGCTTAAGGGAAAATATATGATAGTGCTTGTGTTTTAAATAACTATTCAACAGCAAAGGGGTGCTTTCCTCAGTCAAAATGCAAGTTAGTGGTGTCTTTTTAAATTATTTTTTTAAATCCAAAGTGTGCTTGCATCAGGTAATATACTGTATAGTTGTGGGCTTTAGATACACTATTCCGACTCCATAGGGGTGCTTGCATCAGGGTAAATGCTGCATAGGGGTGGCCGTTTAAATTACTATTTCAACTCCAAAATTGTACTTGCGTCAGGGAATATGCTGGATAGTGGTGGGGCTAAAATTACTATTCCAACTACAAAGGGGTGCTTGCCTTTATTTTTATTATTTTTTAAATGCTTGCCTTTTAATAAATTCTGGATATTGCTGTAGTTAAAATTACTGTTCCAACTCCAAATATGTGCATGCCTGAGGGAATATGCTGGAGAGTTTTGGGGTTTTAAATTACAATTCAAAATTCGAATTTGTGCTTGCCTGATTGAAAATGCTGGAGAGTGGTGTGGTTTTAAAATACTTTTCAAAATCCAACATTGTGCTTGCCTGAGGAAAAATGCTGGATAGTTTTGGGGTAAAAATAACTATTCCAACACCAAAGGTGTGCTTGCAACATTGAAAATGCTTGATAGTGGGTGTGTTTTAGAGTAGTATTTCAACTCCAAAGGATTGCTTCCATCAGTAGAAATGCAGGATAATGGTGTGGCACTATATTACTATTCCTAGTCAAATTGGGTGTTTGCATCCCTGTAATTTCTGGACAGTTGTGAAGTTACAAAATTCTAATTGAAACTGCAAGGTGTATGCAAAATATACTTTTCAATAAAAAGTCATATTCCTATCAATAATGAAATTGTTTTACTTTTTAAATTGACCTCATTATTTTTTCTTTTTTTTACATCATATTCACTTTTCTAAAGCATATGATGCACCTTGTTACTACTTCCTTTCTTCCTTTAACATTGAGGTTTTTTGACAATTTAAACATATTCAAAATAATAACCAATTTTGCTCCATGGCAACAATTATTCATTTTAAAATAATTAAATATTATCTTCTTTTTTTCTGTAGCAGATAAAAATTCAAAACCAACACCAACCTTTAAGTCAAAAGTGAAAACAGCCCGAGCAACTAAGACACTTCAAAAAGGTAAAGATTAATCAAATGCAATTTCATGATTTCCTGTTTTTCATTCTCTTAAAACAATTTTTTTAAATGTCCCCTAAAACGATAATGAATTATTTTTCAATTCACAATAAAAATATACAAACCAATAAGAAAACACATTTTAAACTTTTTTTGCCGCAGATTCATATTTCTTAATCAGACAACACACCTTGCCTCAGAGTAAATGGACAGTGGTTGTGTTTAAAATACTTTTCCCAATTCAAAGGGGTGCTTGCATCAAGGTATAAGATGGATAGTGGTGGGGTAAAAAATAATATTCCAACTCCAAAGTGGTGCTTGCCTCAGAGAAAATGCTGGAGCGTAGAGGGCTTTTAAAGTACTATTCAAACTCCATTTTAGAGCTTGCCTCATTGAAAATGGTGGATACTGATGGTGTAAAAATTACTATTCCAACACCAAAGGTGAGATTAAAACTGTGAAAATGCTGGATAGTGGTGTGCTTCAAAATTACTATTCCAAAAAATAAGGGGAGATTGCCTCAGGGAAAATGGTGGATAGTGGTAAAATATTATTCCAACACCAAAGGGTTGCTTGCATCTTTGAAAATGCTGGATAGTGTTGATGTTCTAAATAAGGGGCCGAATTCAATTTGGGTTAGAAGGGCTCCTAACTATGGGGCCCAATAGGATGGTGGGCGGATCGCCCCCGTCAGGCCAGAATGACCCCCTGCCATATTAGTATGGCTGGGGGGGTCCACGGCAAACGTTGAGACTGTCCGCTGCTTTTCCGCCCCGGTCGCCTTGCAGAAACTGTCTTTGGGGGCCCCCAGCAGGGCCCCCATGGGTGCAAGGCTGCCAAATGGCAGCCTGGGGGCACCTATGGTGCCCCTCCGTGGATCCCTGCACCCGGTGGCAGGCACCTTGGGATGCCGGTCACGGGGTGCAAGGATGAACTGCATCCCTGCTTTTATCAATGCAGGCATGCATTCCGCTCGAAATGCAGGCTTGCATTGTGAACCATATGAATGCGACCGAACCCTTTTCGGTCGCATCGTACTAACAGGGCCGTAACCGACCACAGCAGGTCGGTCGCTCCTGTCCGACATCGGAATTGGCCCCTTACTAGGTGAGCTTGCCTCAGGGAAAAGCCTGTATTGTGGTTGTCTTTAAAAAAGCATAGGAAAAATATTAACTCATTTTTCTCATTAGGAAAAAATATTCTTTAAAAAATATTTAAATAATATCCTTGCAATTTTTTTGTCTACCAGGTACAAATTCAACACCAACAACAACCTTTAAGCCAAAAGATAAAATAGCCAGAAGCATCACTGTCAAGTTCAACCTCAACCTTAAAGCCAAAAGAAAAACAGCATAAGCATGAAAAGTCTCCCAAAAAGGTAAAGATATTAAACACACAATGCAACAAAAGTTTTTTTTTCTTTTGACTAAAATCATTTTTAAAACAAAAAGGGGCCTATTAGGATGATGGGAGGACTTTGTCCGCCAGTCATCCTAGCGGGGATTGGCACCGTCCGCCATAAAGGCGGGGGTCCCGCGGGGGGATTTAGGATGTGCCCGCCACAGTGGCAGGCACAATTTGCATTTTTAGCATTTGCATAAACAAAGCGGCAGGCACCATGCGGTGCCTGCTGCTTTCTTTATGCAAATGAAGGAGTGTACCACAGGTACACCCCCGTGTGCGACCCCCACCCCTCCTTTACTCTGGGGGCCCGCACTCTGGGGGCCCGCATGCCTTTCCATGGTGGCATTGCCACCACGGAAAGGCATCCACAATTACCAATCCTAATATGGCTGGCGGTGTCTGATAGACACCGCCACCATATTATTCCTTTTTTGCCTCGGCCGCAAGGCGACCGGGTTGGAAAAGCGGCGGACTGTCTTTCCGTCCGCCGAGGTCCCCCCGCCATATATAATTACAAGTGTGGATGTCGGGCGGATTGCTCCCGCCAGGCTGGCGGTGGCTACCGCCAGCCTGGCGGGGGCAATCCAGCCGACATCGTAATGGGCCCCTAAGTGTCTATTTTTTTAAAACATAAAATTCTTAAAACATTTTGTCATTCAAGAAAATGATTTTCTACAAAGAATCAACAAGATTTAGTTTTCAATAGAAATTGTTTTTCTTTTATGCACACGTAAACACTTAATATTTTTAGAAAGTAATTTTTTTTCAAATATTTTATGTCATTTCAGATAATGTCTTCCTATCCAGCAGCCAGATACATCAGCTCCAGCAGGGAAACAGACTACTCAAACAGGCAGGGTATATTTTTCGTAAGGAGAAACTTACTGAACCAAGGTGTCATTGGTGGTATGTGCAATAATACTCATCCCATTGCACGGGCAGTGCGGTTACTCTTGGTGACTCTGTTTTAAGAACCACAGAACATAACCACCTGCCTCTGCAATGGAGATTGAGGTTTGAGAAACAATTATTGAGATAAAAGGAATTGCATCCACCTCCAATGACACCTGTGGTTCAATTTTGAGGGAGGTAGCACAACACGTCCCAACAAATGTTACTAGCAGAATGCCCATTATTCCTAATCTGAGATGTATAATTAAAGGAACAAAATGGTAAGTAACCCTCAAAGAGTTACACCCCAACACATTCTGATATAATTATTCCTCCTGAACCCATTCTAACTGTTTCAAATGAACCTTTCCTATTGCATGACAATGAAAACCCTCTGCAACGAATCCTAATCTTTAGCATGCCCTGTAATCTTGCTAGGTTAGAGAATAGTGATATTTGGATGATGGATGGTACGTTTATAAGCACGCCCCATCCATTCACCTAAATATACACCATTCATGCACAGACTAACAACTCAGTAGTCCCCTTAGTTTACAGTGTGCTATCAGATAAACAATCCTCAACATACACTGAAGTTTTAACAGTGGTAAAATCTAAAACAGCAAACAAAAGTCCTAGAAAAGTAATAATTGATTTTGAATTTGCTATGATTAATACTATTACCAAAATGTACACGGATACCCAAATTCAAGGATGTTTTTTCCACTTTTCACAGGAGTTTTGTCGTAAAATACAAAAAACATCCTTAGTTCAGGATTATATATCTGATAGCAATCTACAGTTTGAACTTAAAAAACGAACTGCTCTTTGCTTTGTTCCTCCTGACAGTGAAGACGAGTTCTACACTACCATTACGTTTCCTTGTGGAGTGGTGGAACTGCTACTCGACGTGCTTAGAAGGAGGATCAAAAACAAACAATGCCATAGAGGGATGGCACAACTCCTTCAATTTTTCAATTGCAAACTACATTCTAATTTCTATCATTTTTTGGAAATTTTGAGGAAGGACCAAAGTTTCCAAGAAATGAGATACAAGCATTATCAGGTAGTCTGAATCCACGAATTTCCAAAAGATCAAAAGAAATGTCACAAAGACTATTGGTTGCAGTACAACAATTTACGTTGTGTGTGGCTTCAGACTACATTGATAATCAGGCTCACATCCTACATTACTAACTCACATTACTCGCCCATCAGAGCCATTTCCCTCAAGCCAGACATTTGACGGAGAATACAAACAAATGTGTGCCTTTCTCCTACTCTGGACAGTGACTATCTATCCTTTCCTACCCTTGAGGGACTGTCCCACATGTGACATTATTATAATTTGATTTACACTGGCAATTCTCTGCTTCGTGAACAAAAGGAGGCTCTGCATTCTGCAATGTACCACTAATTGATCACGGTGAGCACACCAGAAGAACAGGTAAATACAGGCATGCATTGCACGTTGAGTGATTGCTGTTTGTTGTGATGTGAACTTGTTGTGCTATGTCATCATCATGTGTGTTGAGATTGAGAAGAGATGGTTCATGTGGTGGCAGACAGGTAGAGAGTGGGTGTTTGTTTGTTTGTTACGCTTAATGTTTAAGTGATGATTGAGATTTGAGATTCACAATGTTGGTGGCCTACCGACAGCTGATCAATAGTTTTCGCTGAAGGTTTTTTTTTTCCTTCCCCTATGAGAGATAGGATAGTGAGATTCCTTCACCGGATCCATTCCACACATTCCATACTGCTTTGTTTTTTATTGTGATATGCTCTATACTCCTCAAAGACTCATACCCGACTAGTCCCTTAGATAAGGCAATGTGTACAAACATAACTCTAGTCTATACAAGCAGAGACTCAATCTTTCCCTTCTTGTTCTTCAAAAACAAAATTGTACCACTACAGGCCGATCTATTGCATTTTGAGTCGGGACTGGGGACACTGTTGGTATGGAGTTGGACTTAGAGTCAGTCTCAGTTTGGATCAGAGATGGTTTAATGACTCAAGGTGTAATTACTTCAGGAACTGCCACCAGAAGAAGAGGGAAGTTTACAAAAACACTGAAACCAACCCATTTGGATAGTGGTGGTGTTGAGTGTTGTGACTGACAGTGGTGCGTTGATTTTTTACTTGATTGGGACAATGTTATTTTGCTGGGTGTGTGTGTGCTGCTCAGTGCTTTCTGGCTTAAATTTGAAGCAAAGTGTGGTTGGGTGGGGAGCCTGTTGTTGAGGGTAACTGGAGACGGACATTTAGGGGCATATGTATCAAAATCCTTGTTTGCGATTCTCAAATAGCGATGTTTTGAGAATCACTATTTGAGAATTGGAAAACGGGATGTATTAAAAAAATTGCAAATAGTTAGCGATTTCTTGGTATTCCTTAATTGCGATTAGCAAATTGCAAAATCGCAATTAAGGAATAACTTCCCATTCATTCCTATGGGCAAGAAGGCCCATAGGAATGAATCAGAAGTCAGTCTAAATTTGCGATTTGCAATTTGAGAATTGCAAATTGAGAATAATTTCAAGGGTGCAAGGGTGTGTCATAAGGACATCCTGATGCACCCCTGAAATGAGCATGTGTGCGCATATTACACATGTATGTGCTCCACATGGCACTTTGAAAAATGCCAAAAAGTGCATTATTGACAGAAATCCCAAATTACCACCAACTTGAAGCTGGTGGTAATTTGCGATTTCTTAAGGAGGAATCGCACAACTTGGGTGCTTGATACATAGCAGTTAAAGAGTCGCAATTTGCAATTCCTTAAAATGCCTTCGCAAATTTAAGAAATCGCTGTGATTCCTTAATTTTGCTATGCGATTTTCCTTATACATCGCCTTTTGCGAATATTTAATCGTAAATGGTGCTTTTTTAAGATTCGCAGCTTTTGCGACTAAAACTCAGTTTCATACATATGTCATGAATGATACCCAATTATGCATGTGCTGCTGTTAGGCTACATATTTGTTATATATTATGTGATGATGAAATGATGATCAAGACAGTTATATCAGCCAGATACCAATTATTTACATTACATGCAGCCATGTTTGGTGGTATTTTTGGTTGTTGTAAAAGTGGCCTCACCAATTTGTTCACATACCAGGTGTGAGAAGTTGGCCTGGTTTATGCTGGCCACTAATTCAAGTGGGCATCCTGTACCAGTCCAAACAACCCTTATGGTGTTTTAAGAGGTCAAATATAACCTTAGAAAGCTCACAAAGGGCTAGCTGTGGAGAGCAGCCTTCAGTCTTAGACTTGAATGGATGTTAAGCAGCTCGTTTTACCAGAATGCAACCTTATAGTATTGGTTGAATGAAAGGAGAACTAAACAGTAATTATAAAACATATGTATTTATTAATATAAAACTACCCAGTATGACACAGTATCTCCTACATGGAAATAATTAGAAAGCACACAATACTTAACACAGAAATGACAGTAAATATCACTAATACACAGTGGTCTCCATGGAGAGACAAAACAATATACTGACATAGTGGTAGACATGACTCAAGTCCAGACAGTATCTATAAGATGTAGACTCACTTGGACCCCAAGGAACTAACCAGGGTGAGTATGTAGGGACCCCATGGAGGACGGGTTCAGTGTGGGAACAAGATCGTGTGTTCCGTACAATTCTATGGGAGAGTCGCGATTGAAGTTTTAAAGTTTAGGGACCCTTACTAGTGGACTTTGAAGAAACGCTGTGGATAGGAGGTTGGAGAGCCACTCCACCCATGGATACCGTAGTACCAGAGTTACCTATCCCAGGGAAGGCGGGTGCCTAGGGCTGAGTGGCGTGAGAAACCACTGTCAAACTCAATGGAGGACTTTGAAGAAGACCCACTGCTGGAAGAGAGAAAAGTGTATGTTGGAATCCAAAGGTGGATTCCTGTTGAAGAGTACATGAAAGCAAAGGGGACAGAGTCTGGGTCACTTAGGAGTGACAAGGGGCTCGGTAGACGAATGCCCACAGATGTTGGATGCTTCAGGTATGTTGAGGGGGTTCTTGACTCTGGAGCCACCGGGACCAGGAGATGTCGAGGATGACCAGGAGCCCGGTATGAGCTGTGCCACAAAGGGTGTTGAGTACTGAGGGGTTGGTTTCCAGCTGGAGCACCCTGCAAGCTTTAGCAATGGCAACCCATGCAGAAGGTCAAAGAAAGTTATGGTTCAGACCAGCAAGGTCCAGGAGACTCACTAAACACAGGGGTGTCAGAGCAGGCCTAGAGCAACCTTGAGAGCCCAAGAAAACCAAAGTTGACTCTCATGGGGACCCATAGGCTAGAGGCACAGGAGTCGCAAGGGGGCCTAGAGTAGTTTTACAATGCAACAGCCCACGAACCACTTGGTGCGAGAAGGCTAGAGTTCCATGTAAGAAATTATGCCAGAGGTTGGGGCTACTTGGACCCCAGTGTACTTGTTCTGGAAAAGCCAACAAGCATATGCACATGCAAATTAACACGGTGCACAGGGGTACAGGTATTGCAGCCCCTATGAGGGATTCTGATCTCAAACTTGTTGAGAGGGCAGCTCAGACCTCAAGGGACTTGTAAAACCCACCTTCTATGTCACTGAAGCCATCAGAGTCCGTAGGAGCTCAGGAGCAGCAGACCGGTCAATTGGGAAGTTGTGCCTGTGGTTGCAAGGGAGTGACTCCTTCACTCCAAGGGAGATATCTTCAGATGTCCTTGATGCTCCACAGGTCCTGCATTGAGCCTATATGGTGCACGGGCACAGACAATGATTCAGACTGAGATGGAGATGAAGTCGGTCCCAAACGAAGCCAAGCGAAGTCCAGAGTGTCCAGACGGTCGAAGTTCAGTGGTTTCTGGTTCAGAATCTTGTCCATGTCGAATTTAGGGTCCTACAGCCCGGTAATCCATTTTGAACCCACAGGAGAGGGTTGGACAGATTCAGGGGACCCTCCCAGGGGATTGTCTGAACAGTTGGGAAGTTACTTCCATGTCCTTTGTCCAGTTTTGCGCCAGAGTCTGTAGGTTGGTCACACTTCCCGGTGACAGGATCCCTACTGTTCTGCCTTCCCCTGCTCGAGCTTGGCTCAGCATCAGGAGGACAGAAATGTGCCTCTGGCCGGCAGCAACCATTTTGGGCTGCCCAGGACTAGAAGGCTGGTACCTGGAACAACAGGGACCTCACAAAGCTCGGTTCTGAGGGGTGGAATCATACCTCCCACACCGGTTACTGGTATGGGTGGTATGATTCCACAATGTTTGACACCAAACCCGATAGGGTTACTTTAAGGCGTTTTAGGGTTGGTCGTTACGTGGCTGCATAATGCCACTCTATATCTCGTAAATGGCTGCAGTACTAACATCCCAGGAGAATGGACTCCGTAGGCTGCACATGTGTCCTGTTCATGCAGTGGCACCCTCTCACTTAGGTCCAAGCACCCTGCCCTCAGAATTGTCAAGGCTTGCTATAGAGATGACTTATAGGTGTTAAGTGTAGTAATCCTAGGACATAGTAAACCTATATCCAAAGTAACTGGTCCATGCGCCATCTTATACAAGCTGCAATAGCAGGCCTGTAGTTCCACTTTGCATGACCTATCATGGGTGGCATTATACATGCTTCAGCCCATGTAATGCCTCTGGGTTACCTATGCCCTGGGTACATGGGTACCATATATTAGGGACTGGCAGGGGTACACCACTATCCAATATTGAGTGTACCTAAATACATGACATAATATTTAAGGAGAAAGCAGATAGACTGGGGTCCTGCTTAGCAGGATCACAGTCAGACTAATCAAAATAGTATCACATGAAGCAAAAAGTGGGAGTAACCATAAGAAGCAGATCCTACTTTCCTACACCAGGCATAAAATGGATTAATACTCTCATTGCGCTTCCTCTGAGTCTTCATGGTGCACTCCTAGTCCTTAGTTTAACTTCTTTCTTTCTCATTGATTCTTCAATACCATTTTTGTTTTTCAATCTACAGGCCCTTATATCCAGCACCAGACTGGAAAATCAACACTCACCTTATCGGACTGCATCTGACAGGCATCCAAGATTGGTGAACCGTACATGGGGAATCAATGCAGATGCAACTACCAATTTGGCAATGCAGTATAATTTTTTTCTTTGAGCAATCATTTGAACTGCATGAGTTTGTGTTGTTTACTTGAAACCTACAGAAAATGTGATCTGTAATATATTCAATATCTTTCAAAGCTCTGTAAGACATCATCCTAATGTAACTTGGTCACTCTGGGGAGAGATAGACAATTTGGTTTAGTTTACCTGTACTCATTCCTTCATTTCCTTTTCCTCCAGTGACAGATTTATGATGGTCGGCTGCTCATTGCCAAGATGAATATTGTACTTGTGTAGTGTTTGTCTTTGTCTAGCCTTTCTTCAAATCCCCCTTCGCATCCATTCCTCAAACCCCTAACCCTCTTACCCCGGGCAGGGTGATTTATCGAGGAATGATTTAACAATTCACACCATTAATTGATCACACTCTTGATGGGGCGGATATAGTTAAAGCAACACTAAATCAGTATAGGGTGAGAATCTTATTCTTCAGCTCGTATAGCCCACATTGGCAATATTATAGCCACCCACGCACAGTGTACACTATTTGTTTTTCAGAGGAACATCTCATTGCCAGCATCATCATTCAGCCACTGCATTGGGTCTAAGGTTAAGCTTGAGTCAACTTCATTTTATAACTTTTACTAGCTCACCATTGTTCTGATTAATTAAATGTTGTATTGGTTATCATATTTCTATTGTCTTTCTTCTTGTGTCTGTTCTAGTAGTCTAGTCTATGGTGACACTTATCTTTTTCAAAGCTTGCATATCATAACGACATTAACATTTTTATTACAATTTGTTAAGTTCCCTGCAATGAATAGTATCCTTATCCTACAGTTCGAGTTTGCCTAGGAGGAAGTAGGACCTCGCTTCAGTTCTGATGACTTTGCCTTCAATGTTAAAATGCTAGCAATGCTTGATGCTACTACTACCACCACCTTTGGAAACCATGCAGCCCTCACTTTATCCAATCAGGTAAGAGAAGTGAACTGAGGTTGACTGATTCATTGTTGAATGGCAATCTTTATACATGCAATGAAAATTCCCCCCCCCCCCCCATTCCATCCGAAGTTCTTAGGGGTTAATATATAGTAGCAGACTACACAGACTAGGAGAGAGTAGTAGGACAAGGGAGGGTACCACATAAATATTTTGTTTTTACAATATCAGCAGATTTTAAAAACTGGATGCAGAAAAGGCAGCAGTACAAAGTAAAACAATAACCCCTAAAAAAAAAAACATTCGTAATGCAAAACTATAAAAATAGTATTCCCTGAACAAATATAAACTATAAAACCCACAATTGGTCCAACCCCTCCCTAACCCCATCCAATTACCAAGTAGTGTCCAAGAGTCCAAAAAGGAAAATGTCCATAAATAAAGAAAAACCCAACAATGCCCAACTCCAACATTCCTACCTTCTCTGCACAACATGTCCCACTCACCAAGAAAAGGATGAAAAAAAAGGTGCTGAAGAGGCGAGTAACAGCAGGCTAGTAGTTTCTTAAGTCATTATTGTTTATTATTAATCGATTACTTAAAATCATTACAATTTAAAAACAAACAAAAATAAGTTTCATCTTAATGCAACAAAAAATGTAATTTTTTAACAAAATGCAATAGTATGTATAAATAATTATTATTATCATTTTCACTCAAGAGGCAGCTAAAATATGTTTAAAAACGTAATAACATTGTTGGTGAGTGTAAAACCCACCCCCAACTTTCAGTAAAACATACAAGTGCTCCACCAGTAATAGTCTTGGAATTAAATAGGGGACGGGGGGTTCCAGACCAGTCATGAAACTGAAAATTGTGGCGATGGTTCCTGCAAACCTATTAAGTTAAGTTATTTTGCAACTTGGAAAACACATTTTGCGAACTTAACATTTAGCATTTTGTTGTGGGGGTTCATTGCCGATATAATGGCTTGCCGGCTTGATCGAACGCCGTACTTCATCCATTCACCTCACAACAACTGCCTCCTATCCTTGAGAAATGCTGTGCAAACACACACCACATTCTCAATTGACTCTGTGTAATGACCGCAGCCCCTACAAATAATGTCCTCATTTGAACGACGCCATGCAGACAAGTGTTTTCAAAATGGCCATTCGCCCATCCTCAGGGCCATAAATATTTTCTTCCAAGCAGCTGCATAGGTGCTTGAAAGTTATGGGGCCTCTGATCTGGGTTTGAGCTCAGTGATTATCGACTAGGCATGTTTTTGTTTAGACAATTGTGCCCTGTCCTGATGGAAAGACCAGAGGTGAACACTTCTTTTAATGGACAATTTAAGTGCCTGCTGGGGCGGATTGATTCCCCAATAATCCTTGGCATTGAGCAGTTTCAAAGAGTGGTCAAGGAAACATTGATGTTTTTGACTGGGGTGACCTGCTGATATTTCTTGCCACAACTTGGTCTCCAGGCTTCCTTCCCTTGAATTACTCAGTCCGTGGCACAACTTGATGAATGCACCTGCACCAACGCCCTCATGGTTCAGAAGACTGAGCTCGAGTCTGATCTGAGCCGGAGAAGCCGATTTTGGAAGGTGCCAGACTTGTTTGTAGATTCTGGTTGTTGTTTTATTCAGCATTGACGAGTCGCTCCCCAACATTATTTCTTGGCCGTAGGTTAAACAGTTTGTAACCTTTGCCTTCATAACTGTTAGGAGGGGGGATAAGCTTGGGCCAATTAACTGTGCCGAAACTTTCATCATTTCTGCTTCAAGGGACAATGCTTTGCTTTGACTGCTTCTTTCTGTTTTCCAAAAGAGCCCTTGGAATCCATGTGAATACCCAGATATTTATATGATGTCACAGTTTCAATTTTTTTGCCGTCAAAGAACCACCCACCGGTTTGCTTCTTCCGATTTCCGAAGATGATAGCTTTCGTTTTTGAGAGATTTAATTCCGGAGCATTACTTGATGTAAAAAAAAGCAGCTGGTCAAGAAGTCTTCATAAACCGATCCTCGTGTGGCTTAATAAAACAAGAACGTCGGCATAAAGCAAGTTGCTAATTTGGGATCTACCAAGTGTGGGCGGATTAGAGTTGACCTTATCCAATAGATGGGATAAGTCGGAGATAAAAAGATTGAACAAAAGAGGGGCCAACACACACCTTTGTTTGACTCCAAAGAGAGTCAGTATTTTTCTTGAGACGTGAGACCCGTCACCCAATTTGATGCGAATCCAGGAGCTTGAAGGAAGTTGGATTATTAATTTTAACAGGACACTCGGGATTCCCCATTTTTGTCATTTGTGACATAAAAGATCCTTAGGCACCCGTTCGAAGGCTGCTTTAAAGTCAACAATAGAATGGGTAGAATGGCCTCCAAAGGAGTTTGTTTTTAAAAATAAATTAGGTTGTACAAATAGATTCAAAACAGGTAACTTAATTGTCCTGGGTAAAGTTAATTTCAGTGGATCAAGTCAAATAACATAAATCTCAGACTACCAAAACATGACAATACTTCACATTGAGACAATAATTAACATTAAAACAATAACCACTAGACATGTGTATAAGCAAAAAAGTAGATTTTATCAAACTTAAATCTTGCAGGGAAAAATACAATAAACAAATATATGCAAACACAGGAATACAGGACAGGTGTCAGAGAATAAATTAAACTCTCTGTAAAGCCTGTGGAAAGCTTATCCAGAATACAGATGTGAAAATTCTCCTTTGGATGAAGCTGAGAGTCGACGTTTCGGTCTCTATGGGCAACTCGCTAAGACCATCATCAGGACAATAGAAATTAATATTGTAACTCCCCAAAAGCGAGGATCACTATAGGTATCTTTTAGCTTTAGGCTCTGTTGGCAACAGTAGTAGTTTTTGGCGAACCTTAGTTCGATAACCATCTATCGAAGTCTTTTGCAGGGACTCAGGCACTGCGCAGAAATTGATCTGTAAACTTAAAAATAACGATAAGGAAGAGATTAAATGCTCTCCTTGCAGCTAACACACGTGAAGGCAGTCGTGGTGTGTTGAATGAATGAATGAATGAATGAATGGCGATTTATAATGCGCAGAACAATGACCCGCAGGTATCAAGGCGCCTAACAAAATGATCAGAAAAGGGGCAAAGGAAAGAAACAGGAAACCTTACATGTATGCTTGCCGAAAAAGAAGAGTTTTTAGCGCAGAGCGGAAGTGCTGTAAAGACGGGAGAGATCTCAGGTCCAGGGGAAGGTCATTCCACCACTTAGGAGCAAGAGTGGAAAAAGCTCTACCACCCCATTTGGCTCTTCGTACACGAGGGGTTGTCAGACGCAATTTTCCAGAGGAATGCAAGTTCCTTCCGGGAATATAGTGGGAAATGATGGATCTGATTCCTGTGTCGCTGTTTTTGACAATGGCTCTATAGGTCATACATAGAACTTTGAACCGGATTCGGTGTTCTACCGGCAGCCAATGCAGCGTTTTCCTGGCTGCAGTGGCCGAAGAGCGTCTGGGAATATCCAGAACAAATCTAGCTATAGCGTTTTGGACTACCTGTAGGCGCTGCAGCTGGCCTTTGTTAAGCCCAGCATACAGTGCATTACAGTAGTCCAGGCTCGAGCCGATGAGAGCAACAGCTATTTGTTTTCTTGCCTCGAGGGAGAGATATTTCCTGATCCTTTGTAGGGTGTAGATCAGACCCCAGCAGGTGGAAACAGTTCTGCTCACCTGGCTGCCTAAGTCGAGGGCAGGGTCTATCAGCACCCCGAGGTTCTTGGCAGAAGTTGTAGGGGAAGGGCATGTTCCTAGAGAGTCGGGCCACCAATTGGCTGACCAGATGTTTTCTTTCCCCCCGAACACCATCACCTCAGTCTTCTCACCATTCAGTTTTAGAGAGTTCTGAATCATCCAATGACCAACCGCCTCCATACAAGATCTAAACTTGGAGGCGATCAGTTCATCTGAATGGGGAAGAGAGACAAGGATTTGAGTGTCGTCTGCATAAGAGACTACCTCCATCCCGAAAGATCTTATTAGTTTGGCTAGTGGGTTAACATAGATATTAAAAAGGGTCGGGCTGAGTGCTGACCCTTGGGGGACCCCACATAGCACAGGTTGGGATGGAGATAGGAACTCCCCCAGCTTGACTCTCTGCTCCCTCCCTGTAAGGAAAGAGGTCAGAAGATCCAGAGCTGCGTTCTTCACCCCCACCTCCCTCAGCCGAGATGTAAGGACTGAGGGGGAGAGGGTATCAAAGGCCGCAGATAGATCGAGCAGGACAAGGAGAGAGGTCTGTTAACGCGATAGTCAACAAAGCAGCAGTGCAATGGCATTTTTAGGGGCGCTGCTATCTCTATAAGTATGGATAGGGCAAGTAGGTTGCTAGTAGTGCCCGATTTGGCCACAAAGCCAGTCTGATTAAATAGCAGCCGCTGAGTTTTTAACACCCAGGACGACAGATCTTCCAACAAGAGGCTGGCGAAATATTTGGAGTCTACGTCTAGGAGTGCTATCATCCTATAGTTTTTGGGATCAGCTCTTCTGCCTAATTTGAAAATTGTGTGAATTATTGCACCTTTCCATGAATCTGGTATATTGTAGGTGTGTCGGCAATGCAAAAATAGTGGGGCCAGATGTTCAGACAAGAGCGTGGTATCAGCTTTAAACAGCACCTGCGGGAGCCCATTAGGGCCCGGGGCCCCATCCGAACTGCTGTTGCTAATACGGCGAGTAATATTTTGACTCATACCTTCATAGGAAAACCAAAAAATTTGAAAGTAGAGGATCTTGCTGGAACGTCGTTTCCTCTTTATTAATAAGTGAGGTAAAGACATTGGGTATATCATTTATGGTTAATGTGCCATTTCCCTTTGTGTTCCATGCTAAGGGTGAAGTTCAATTTATCCCTTTCATTATTTCTATCTTGAAAGTGCTCTGTTAGAAAAATGGCCCATTCAGGTTCACTTATGTTGGCGCAGAATTGGCCAGTTGCGCCCAGTGTCCTCCTATTCCCCAGTGTCCAAAAGGGTTTGGGATTTGAGTTTTTGCTGGTGTGGACTAGTTTCGACCAGAACTGGTCGGTAGCTGTGTGTTTGTCCCTGATAAGTGATATTGTCAATGCTTTCTGAGCTTGCTTGTAAGCAGCGAATGCATGAACAACACCCGGGCGTTTCCTGGCGGAACGTAATGCAGCATTGCGTTTTGTCTTTAATATTTTTGTCTCTGCTGTAATGGGGGATTGTACAGGGTATAGAGATTTGCGTACTGGAAGCGGAAATTGACTCAACAATTGTTGGACGAGGAGCTCCCATATTTTGATTGGATCAATCTCACCTGTGCTCCATTCTCCCAGGATAGATCTGCATTTGTCCATTATTGCAGGGAGTAGATGATCCGTCCATTTCAATCTTTTAAGGTTCTCTGTGTGTATGTCAGTTGTAGTGTGAGCTATTGCTGAATGATGAGCAACATTGAGGGATAAGCCAATTATTTGGGGGCGATGGCCACTGACACCCGGAGGTGCAATATAAAAGTTTTCTATTAAGGTGAGTATTTTGAAGTAATCGAGAAATGAGTAGGAAAGGCCGTTATTTCGAGTCCAGGCTGGTGGAGAATCCATAGGAAATCTTCCATTCAGTACAGTGAAACCCAGGCTGTTAAGCAGTAAAATGGCCTATTCACCCAACTTGTTTGGCCTGATGCCTGATGGTTTGAGAAGGGGCACTAGGTACGATGGTCCGGCAGGGAGTATTTCGTTATAGTCATCTTGAGTGGTTAAGTGTAAATATGGTATTAAAATCTCCAGAAATTAAGCATGGACTGCACCATGGGCTTTTATCAGGTTGGAAAAGATGTCAATCAGGCGGTCGAATTTTGCCTTTTTCTTGCTAGAATAAGGTGCTACATAAATGATAAGCAGAAAAAGTTGTCTGGCTGGGTTTGAACTGCTGATTCTGATGCCAGTAATCCAGTCTTCATTAAATTCCAACACTTTAATGTTCATAGATAATTTACAGGCGATGTAGATCGAAAGGCCGCCTCATGGCTTGTGCACTCTTATTGCTGGTAACCTAAATTCAAGGTAACCTTTGCTAGGGGAACTTGATACAGACCAGGTTTCCTGGAGGGTATGATGTTATTTTTTTCAGGAATTCCAGACTGTCAGGGGATTGAAGTTTCGCATCAAGGCCATTAATGTTCCAGGAGCATATCAACAAGCTGGAGAGGATAATATTTCACTCTTTATGGCCTCGGAACAGGGCCCCTGGCAGCCAGTTCCAATCAGACTTTACAGTAGGTTGGCTCTCTATGACAGACTCACCAGACTCTGTTAGAGAGTTGCTTCAAGCTGATCTCAATATCGAAAATGGTGGATTTAGTAGTTTCTTAAGGTGCCCGTCCATCTGTTCCTGCCTGGCTTCAATATTCACTATAGAAATGCTCCCTCGTGACCTATACATCATTTTCTATGATTCAAAAATGAATTCAAAACATGGGCTCTCTGAACAACCAAAATTCAAAGATATATACAGCTTACTTTTTAACTTTGTTTTATTTTACTATAATATTCTTATTTTATCATCATTATTTTCAACTTTATCAAAAATACATATTTGTATTATCCACAAAAGTCTACAGTACAAAATTGTTTTTGTATTGGAATACTATCCATAGAATTTAGTTAGGGGAGTGGCTATGTCACCATATTCGGGGTTGGCTGTGAAGACAGTCTTACCTTGTAGCCGACTTTCGTGACAGGGCAGAGTTTGGGATGTCGGAGACTAATGCCAGTGACAAATATAAGTACATAATTTGTCCCATTTTCCACACAGATACAGGGACTTATGTTGTTGTTAGTGAACCCAACTTTAGTGTGTCTAATGGTGAGCAAACGCTGTTCTCCTGTTTGATAGTTGCAATGTGGATACACTGAAGGATGACATTCCGATCAGACTTTTGTTTTTAAATGATGACGCCCCAGGTACCTAAGAGAGGAAGAGGGCACTTTGAAAACTTTGAGAAGACACTTTGAAAACTTTGAAAGTACACAGTAAAGGTACTTATTCTCTGTAGGTAATAGGAATAAGGATATCTTTTGGATTTGTTCTATGGGTCAAAATCGGATTTATATATTCGTTTATGCAGGTGCTTGAGATTGACAGCAGGCATTTAGTGATTTTCCTCTGAACTAATCAGCAGATAATAAGAATGTGCCCTTCGGTAAGATGCTTGATCGTAGGAAGGGGTAGGGGTTGATAGAGGATTGTGAAGCTATTTCGCACTCAATGATATCTTATGGCCCTTCCCCTTTTTCCTTGGTAGGAAACGGGCTTTCACTTGCAAACGGTACTATTTTGGGTGTTTACCCATACCTCAGTGGTGAATAGCTTTCCTCAACAGTGGATACTTCTTTTTAGTAAGTACCTATTCATGAATCCTTGAGGGGGAAGATAACGTGGCCTAACCGGGTAATACAAACTTAAGACAACATAGAAGTGATATATTGCTCAGTTCGATCATGGAGGAATAAGTGTTTGTGTAGTGCATATAAATGTGGTGATGGTGTTTTAAATATTTTAAGTATGATTTACGATGTTATTCTGTTCTGGCCCTTAGTAAGTTGGGGCAGGATAATTATAGAAATGTCACAATCACTGGAAACTATTTCTTAGGTGTTGATATTGCTAAATGGGACAAGGTGGCACTGTTGTCCTAAATCAGGTGTCTAGTGCGTTTAAAAATATTTTTAACTTGGTCCAATCGGTGTCATTGAATTGATACATTATGGGCTATTAACTTATTGACTGTTTTATATATATTTTTCCAGGAAATCCCAGGGTGTAGGGAACCTGTGGTTTGATATCTTGCGGGTCCTGATGAAGATGGCACCTACTGTTTCTGTATGCCACCGAAATGTGTTGACCAAGTCCTTTTAAAATCCTACTGCAAGCAGTAGCCCTCTATAGGGTCATAGAGACTGAAATCAACCAAACGTGTTAACTTGGTCAGATGTATTTAGTTGTCAATGGGATATGTATGTAGTATAAGAGATGTGTATGTAGGAGTGAGTGGTTTGTTTGTGTTAGTTCTCTACCAGGAATGAACACATTGTGATGTGAAAAAATAATTTTGTACTGTATACTGTAGTGGATAATAGAAATATGTATTTTTGATAAAGTTGAAAATAATGATGATAAAATAAAAATATTATAGTAAAATAAAAGAAAGCTAGAATGTAAGCTGTATCTGTCTTTGAATTTTGGTTGTTCAGAGAGCCCATGTTTTTAATTCATTTTCGATATATAGGTCATGAGAGAGCATTTCTATAGTGTTTGCTGTTCTTTCCCCTCTTCTCCCTCACCTCAAAAAATAAATCCTTTTAGAGGATGTCCCATATTTTTTGTATTGGCTTCAATATTCGCCAGCCTCAGCATGATGAAGTGCTCAAATCTGTGGAAAGAACGGGAAACAGCAGTGATGGTGGAAAGGCGGGGGTGCCTATCAGTGGCCCGTGGCGCCAGTGTGTTGTTGTGGCCTGACTGGGGCCCAATAAATCAGCAGCAGCTTCTGCCTCCTCAGCCTGGCTTCAATATTTGCCAGCCTCAGCATGATGAAGTGCTTAAATCTGTAGATAGAAGGGGGAGCAGCATTGATGGTGAAAAGGCGACGGCGCCTAAAAGTGGCCTGTGGTGCCAGTGTGCTGTTGTGGCCTGGCTGGGGCCCAGGAAATCTGCAGCAGCTTCTGCCTGGTCAGCCTCCAAAGCGCTAATGGCCTAAGCTGCCACTGCTGACTCCTGCCTGCTAGGTGGTTTCAGATCAGCAGGAGTAGCTATATTTCAAGAAAGAAAACAAATTGTGCACAATGCCCTTAGCAAAACACATAAAATTATGCCATGGATAGGGAAGGAGGGTGTTGGTTGATAATGGGTGGGTCGTAGGATACAGAAAAATAATATGTTGCACTTGAAAACTACTGTGAGTCAAGGGAGGAGTCTGAAATACCACCTCAACCCTTTGAATAAAAAACCTTGATAAAACCATTCCAAGCAAGTAACGGTGGAAGAAAACCACTACAGAGGAGCACCCTAGTCCCGTTGTCTATTCTCCTTCCCAATGATTCTTCCATTCATCATTGCATTGTTCTTCTAGGGCCAGATGTACAACCATTGGTTTTGCGACTCGCAAATTGCAGCAAATTGCGAGTTGCAATTTGCAGGTTTCAAAATCCAATGTACAACGGTGTCTCAGACACTGTTTGCGATTCCCAATGGGGTCACAAATTGCATGCCTCATGAATATTAATGAGGCTGTCGCAATTTGCGACCCCATTGGGAATGACTGGCACTCCCACGGATGGTGGCCTGCTGGGGTCCAGCAGAGCACCATGTCTGGGAATGCATTGTCAATAAAGCACTTTTTTATATGCAAAGCAAAATGGGATGAATTTAAAAAATACAACTTAAACATTTCAGTTTTAGTTTTTAAGTGCCAGTGGTAGTCCCTGGGACCACTACCCGCTTTTAAAAAACTAATTGCGCACGCATTCCCATTGGGGAAGAGGTCTCCTTCTAAGAAGGCTGGTAAACTGGAAGTGTTTTGCGACCGTAATTGCGGTTGCAAAACATCCATTCATGGGTTATGGACTCGCTATTAGAAAGTTACGCCCTTGGCACACCCCTTCCTAATAGCATGTCGCTAACCCTATTTTGCGAGTGGCTAATTGATTAGCGACTCACAAAATAAGGTTAATAAATTGGGCTGACCTATTTTGCTGTCGCAAAGGGGCCGAAATCCACTTTGCAAACCCAAAAAACGGTTGTACATCTGGCCCCTAGTATTTTATTTTTTATTCTTCACCCATGGATTTGCTAATCACTAATCCAGTCTTCACCATTGAAAACCATTTATCCATGTAGCCATTCATCCAAACATGGCTTTCTGTCTCTCTCTCAATAAAACTTTCAGAAACATACATTTGTAATTTACCCACCCACACATCCTTTCAATCAAAACCACCACAGAAATCCTATTAGTCACCCAGGCAGCCATCCTTTCACACATACACTTTCATCCACCCAGGCAGGCTATCCACCTGTATACCTTTCATTCACCCTTCACCCACCCATGCATCCTATCAGCCACCTATAGTATATGCATCAGCTTTCACCCAAAAATCCTTCTCTTTCAAAAGTGATCAACCCTGCAACGAACACGCCCTTGCACCATTGTGCAAAGTGCCTGCATTGGTGCACGACAGCCCATTATACACAAGCACAGGGAAGTAGGACAGGACTGTGCTGTATCTGATAGATGCGGCTCATTCCCACCCTTCCTTTTGCCGTAGGGCAGAGCAGCAGGAAGCTGCAAGCCCTTCTGCACTGCCCTACGGCAAAACATTAATACATGAGGCCCTCAAGGTAATGCGATATTGTGCTTAAAAGAGCAAGATTTTGTTTGTGTGCGGTAAAATACCATACATAGATATATGTCGCCATGCTGACAAGCTTTTATCATATCACCTTCTCACCATCAAATCATTTGCTTCCACCTGGACATTCCCTCGACATATCATGACTTCCCACTAGCATATTTAGGCCGTTATTTGCAATATTATAATGCCACACCAAGTATTACTAATGTAATGTGTAATGTAAATACCAATTTATAACGCGCGACAATCGCTCCAAGGAGCATCTAGGCGCCCAGAAAAGACCACCAGATGTTAGGTAGTTCCTATGCTTACTTGACCGAGACCCGAATTACACTAGACTTTGGGCAGTCGTGTCTTGTAGATTAAAGATCCAGGTTTTTAGGTGTTTACGGAAATCTATTTCTTTATCCAGTGATCTCAACTGGGGGGGAAGGGAATTCCATGCTTTTGCTCCCAGTACCGCCAGGGATTTACCCCCTCGAGTTTTAAGTCTGAAACTTGGGACAGTAAGCAAGTTGGCCGTTGAAGAACGCAGTGCTCTGGTTGGGCAGTATCTGCTGAATTTTTTCCTCAGGTAGGATGGGCCTAAGTTGTGGACCGCTCTAAAAGTAATTAAGAGTACTTTAAACAAGACCCTTTTTATAATAGGCAGCCAGTGTAGTGCCTTAAGGGCTTTGGTTGCAGATGATCTTTTCGGCCACTTTAAAACCAACCTCGCAGCTGCATGTTGCACCATCTGAAGTTTGTGTGTGACAGCTTTATTTGTGCCAGCGTAGAGGCTATTACAGTAATCGATGCGTGATGTTACTAGTGCAACCGTAACTGTTTTCCTTGCTTCAAGGGGCAAAAGATCAAAGAACTTTCTCAGCTTCTTTATTACCCCAAAGCACATGCCTGCCACTCTAGCCGCTTGTTGTCTAAAAGACAGGTCAGAGTCAAAATGCACCCCCAGATTACGGGCCAAGTTGGTTGTATGAGGTGGTATTTCAGCTTTTTCTGGCCACCATAGTCGTGGGATGAACTCATTATTTGGGCCTATAGGCATGATCTCCGTTTTGCCTGTGTTGCATTTCAGATGGTTTAGACGCATCCATTCAAAGGTGGCCGTTAGGCAACCTTTGAGATTTTCCTCCCAGGCTTGGTTATCCTTATCCATTACCAGGATAAGCTGTGTGTCATCGGCATAGGCTATGGCGTCTATGCCAAATGACGAAATCAATTTTATCAGGGGTGCGGTATAGACATTAAACAGGGTCGGGCTCAGGCTCGAACCCTGCGGGACTCCCGTCAACAGCGCTTTTTCACTGGAGCAAAATTGCTGGTGGCATCAGTAGTTCCAGGTTGCACAGTTACCAGAGGATTCTATGGTATCCACTGTAGGCCCCCTAGGGCAAAAGGATTAACACGTAGACCTCCACTCTCCAACACTGATTTTTACGGCTATCACATATCAAGGGCCTTATTGCAGGGACAAACGCCTCTTGGTTTGACATGAAGGTTTTGTCCCCAGAAAGCAATGCAGTAATACTCCATCCAGTATTATCACATAACTCCTGATTTTGATTTAGAGCAGAACCACTTCTACCTCTCAAATCAGTCGAGCCTTAAATCCTAGCAATTTGTTAGTACAGATCAATACATTAAAGCTTGCATTCATGTAAACTGACAAAGCGAAGGTCTGTCTCTATAGTCTATTGATGTGAAGGAGCTCACACAATGCACAGATTCCCGTCTATCTTTTACTCACCTGCATGTTGAACATAGCCTTGCCCAAGTTAACTATTCTGTATTGTAGACATTTCTAGACTGATTTTAATTTACCAAGTAAATGCCCAGATGATCAAAGCATCCTATAAGGATCCTACAACTGCGATGCGAGTCAACAAGATATTACCAGGAATGTCCTGCATTCAGAAAGGCACCTGATCCGGGTCCTCTATTTCACCTCTGATATTTGCTCTATGCATGGAGCTTTTTGCTGTCTAAATAAAGAAACGACAAACCAATATCTTTCATTTACAGCAGTGTAAAGGCAGAACCTTTTCAGATGAGATAACAGTTTTTTCATCGGAGGCTCAAAAGGGAATGCTCAATTGTTGAGGCTTGAGGATTTTAGATTTAGTAAAGATGTTGTGAACACAACAATTCAAATCCAGTTGTTGTCCAGCAATTGGTCCACAAAATTGTGTGAATTAAATACTTTTAGGCATCAATGTCTGTACTTTACCTGATCAAATGTGGAAGATTAATATGGGTCAGTTATTGAGACAGATTAAAACATGAATGTGAAAACACATTGGGGGAGAGTTACTGATATTTTACGCCGTGTTTGCATCACAAAAGTAATGCAAATTGGCGCAAAATCTTTTTTTCCAATTTACTTTCCAGTGTTAAACTTGTTTAGCACTGGAAGTAATGTGAAAGTAATACAAAGCACCGCATAGCGCTGCTTGGCATTACTTAGAGCCAAGGGGGCGTACCATTGTTGGAGCATGGGTGTTCCCATGTAACCACCCAAGGTTTCTGACGTTAAACTCAAGTTACTAGCTAAAGTAGACAGGGTTTAGAGTAGGAACAACTACCTTTTCTGACTTTGTCGGTGTGCTGCAGTGTACAGCACACATACTAAGAGGAAAAATGGTTTAAGTCAGTCTATGCATAGTATTTTGTACTGAAAGGCTACCCTTCCTGTTGAAAACATATGCTAGACTCATAGAGAAACTCTTGCACTATGGTGCAAAGGTGTCTCTGTGGTGCATGGCAGCTGATTTCAGTGCTGGCGCGAGGGAAAGGGGAGGAGAGTGCCATATTTCACTACATTTGGCTCTCTCCTCTCTCCTTTTCCTGCCGCAGCATTGGCAGCTGCTGCACTGCACTCAATGAAAAAGTGCCCCATTCTACCTAATTTTGAAAGAAATAATATAGGACACATTCTTCCATCAATTGTTTTGGTTTCAATGTATTTCTTGATGTGGGCTTCTTACAAATCTAAGCACCTGATTGAAATGCAAGGAAACCTGAGTATCACTACGGACTTGGAGTCATAATGTACTTATGAACACAATGGTCCTTAAAACATGAGATGATAAAAGTTATAAATAGCTCTCATTTAATGAGAGATATATAAACATAGACATGCAACAGGTGCCAGTGACAAAAACGTGATTGGTACTCTTTTTAATGTGATACATACTAGTTAATAAACTGATCAACATGTGTATCGTGTAAACAAGAACACCCCCCCTTTTAATTCAACAAAAAAGGGTCAGTGTTATAAGTCAACGGTAGTTTGATCCCTTATCGAGATGTGGGATCGTTGTCAGGAATGAATGAATGTGTCGCAGCAGAGGGGGTCACTAAAATCGGAACATATTACAAACAGTAGTGAACAAAGAAGAATTTGTATATACAATATGTACACACTTTACACAGCCTCATTAGAAAAGGAATCAGAAAAACGAATCAGAAAAAAAAGAGAATGTTCACTTGACTTAAAAATGAACTTCACAAGTTGGTTGGGAAGCAGAATGTGTTCCCACTCTTGCTTCACCATCAGGCTCGACATTCACACTGTCCTGATGATGATGATCCCACATTGCGTTAAAGAATCGAAATCCCATTGACTTATAATACGGACCCTATTTAAATTGTTGAACTTAAATCATATTAGCTGTGTTCTTATTTACATGATACATATGTTAATCATTTTATTCACTAGAGTGCAGTCCACTAAAAAGAACACCCAGCACGCTTTTGTCACTGGCACTCATCATACGCCTATGTTCATATATATATTTCATTAAATTATTTCTCACTCTTATTGTCTCATGTAAAGGACCATTGTGCTTATAGATATCGCATACGCTGTAGTGGGGGCACGTGTGGAGGCTCGCAGTGTGTGCGGGGACAGGAGCAGTGGTGCAATCATGGACACCACACATCGGCTGTAGTCGGAAGTGCCGCCCTCGAGCGGGTGCACCCTTATATTTTTAGCCCCGCAGGCCACGCCTGGCCTGCGGATGTGAGGTGCAGCAATACAGAGGCAGCTAGACCACTAACTATCACATCCCTATCCAACTCGTCCTTAAACAAACATGTTCAAACAGTTCAACTGACAAAATACACAGTCCTGGTACTTGCGTGGATTTTGAGGTGCGGTGGCCGGGTCAGGGGTGTCATCAGTAAACGAAGTCCCACAATCGCTGGCTTGGACGAGGGTTCGGCCTCAGACTGTATCCCTGGGGGCAGCCACGCAGCTGCGTGCTGGCAGGGCCCAGGTCCTCTGGATGTGGGACGGACAGAGGTGAGGTGATGGTCTCCGACGCCTCCCTGTCTCCGCAGCTTCCCGGTCCTCTATTGGGGTTATCCGGCGCTGGGGTAGCGGTGGCACTTGACTGTTCATTGGAGGGTCCCCCGGGGTGTTCTGTCGGAACTTCCTTGAACCATGAGATGTTCCGGGACACTTCTTCTCCTCCTCTCCATGCGGTCACAATGGTCCCGCAGTTTGAGGTGACTGTCCAGGTATCCGGTTCCTAATTTGTTCTGAACTCCCCTGCCGGATGGCGGTCCCGTAGGAGGACCGTGGCCCCTATGCGGAGCATTCTTGGTGTGGTATGGTGGCGGAGGCTTGCATGTTGGTTTCGGTGTCCTCTCCGATCCTACACGACTTCAACTTCCAGTGGGGGTGGCGACCACCCTGGGCAGGTGGGAATCAGGTCTCTTCTCGGGCCATGGAGCATGAGTGCCCATGGCGTTCTTTGGGTTGTGCAGTGGGGTGTACTCCAGTATAATCTCAAGAATTCATGGAGTCTCTGTTCGTGGTCTGCCTGTTCAACAACCGCGATGCAAAACATCTTGTTTAGGGTACGCATGAAGCGATCAACATCGCCGTTGGCCTGGGGCCACTGCGGGGTGACTCGTCAGTGATGGATTCCTCGCTGTCTTAGAAACGTGGCAAACTCGACTCCTTGAAACCGTGGTCCATTGTCGCTGCGTACCTCGTGAGGGAACCCGAACATGGTAAATACTTTCTCCAGGACCGGTCCCACGTGGTTGAAAGCAGTGGACACTACAGGCTCTACTATGGGGTACTTTGAGAATGCGTCTGCAATTACTAGCGTGTGCGTCCATCCGGGAAAACTCTCGAAGTACACCTTCACCTTGGACCACGGGATGGTGCATGCTTCTTCGGTGTTTACTGGGATTGGTCTCTCTGGGGCACTTGTCATTTGGCATGGCGGATAGGGGCGGACGTATTCCTCAAACATTTTCTCCAGCTCGGGGAACCAGAACTTTTCTCTCATCCTTGCTTTCATTTTGGTCACTCCCTGATGCCCTCCGTGGGCTAGCTGGATCGCCCTGTGTTTGAGGGCCTGCAGTATCACCAGCCTGGATCCTCTCAACAGGATTTCATCACTTGTAGCATTGAGTTCATTCCGTATCCCCCACAGCTTTGTCAGGTTGTCAAGGTCTTCTGGGTTTCAGGCGAAGATAGTTCATCCAAGATCCTTCCAGGACAGCTTGCAGGATTCTGGTGTACACTGTGTCAGTGGCGGCTGCCTCTTTGACATCGTCTAGGGTCATGCTCTGTGGGCATGCTGCAAGGGGTACCAGGTGAGCGTAATGTTCAACATCTTCCGTGTCCACTTGTGCCTCTGGCGGAACGGTGTGTCTTGATAGGAAATCAGCCGGGTTCTTGGCTCCTGGACGGTTTCTACCTCCATTTCGTACCGTTGCAGCTGAACCACCCATCGCTCGATACATAGCGGCGGGTGAGGTGCGGTCCCTTTAAAGAGGGTGACAAGGGGCTGATGGTCGGTGACCATGGGGAACAGCTGTCCTTTTAGGTACAGATGAAAATGGCTGCATGCCCATTTGGTGGGGGATTTGAGCGTATCTCGTTTCGGTTGGTGTTAGGGACTTGCTGGCGAATGCTAGGGCCGCCCATTTACCAGGTTTGTGTTCTTGAGCCAGTACGGCTCCGAATCCTACTGGGCTTGCATGGACCAGTACTTCTGTTCATTTTGCCGGATCGAAGTATGCTAATGTCACTTCTCCCATAAGAGCATCCTTAATGCCTTGAAACGCCTCTTCCTCTCTCTGGCCCCACTGCCATGTGGCATCTGCTCTTGTAAGGGCCCTCACTGGTTCCACTTGGGTTGCCAGACTGGGGATAAACCTCCCACAGTACGTGGCCATGCCCAAAAAGCTCCTTACTTCCGTTGATGTCGTTGGCGCAGGGGCATCCTTAATTGCCTGTGACTTTCTCGGGTCGACTTGGATAGCTTCCTGATTGAACACATACCTGAAGAACTCGAGGGATGGTTGGAATAACTGACATTTGTACTTGTGCAGGGTCACTCCATGCTCGCTGAGGCGTTTCAGTCTGTTGCAGAGATATTTGTAGTGATCCGTGGCCGTCGTTGAGTGGATCAGAATATCATCACTTATGTTTAATACGCCAGGTAGGCCCGATAGCTGTTCACGAATTGTGTTTTGGAACACTTCGGCAGCCAAGGATATTCCAAAGTGTAGCCGTTTGTACCTCCGTAGTCCTAGATGGGTGCTGAAGGTGGTGATGTAACTGCTTTTCTCTGGTAGGGGGAGTTGGTGATACCCTGGCCCTTATTTATGAGGCCTTGCGTCAGTTTTGGGCCGCCGGTGCGTCACTTTTTGTGACGCACCAGCGGCGTAAAATATGCGCCTTGTTGCGCCATATTTAAAAAGTGACGCATCTAGGTAGATGCGTCACTTTTTAAACCCCTGCGCCACATTATGCCTGCGTCAGGTATAATGTATGCAGAGGGGGCGTTCCCCCACAAAAAGCCTCGTAATAGTGACGCAGTGAAATCTATGAGATTTCACTGCGTCACTTTTAGGATGCTGTTGCGTCAAAATCTTGCTCCTGCCTCACAGCAGGTGTAAGACTGACGCAAGCCCTTTCACATGGTGCTTTCCCCATGTGAAAGGACGCATTGCTGGAGTTGCGTCACTTTTGTGACACACTCCAGCAATGCGTCACTTTTGCGCTTACAGTTACGTCAGAAATACTGACGTATCTGTAAGTCCTTGCGACATGATGCGTCATACATTAAATATGACGCATCATTGGTGTCCCAAGGAGTGCGCAGTGAAAAGTGACGCATCGCTGTTTTCACGCAGCGATGCGTCACTTTTCATAAATGAGGCTCCCTGCATTCAGGTTGATTTTTGAAAACCATTTTGACCCATTGACATCTGCGATGATGTAGTCTATCGTTGATGTGAAATGACATTCCCTCCGGATGGACTTATTTAGTAGCCTCATGTCAATACAGAGGCGTATGGCTCCTGGCTGTTTTGGCTTTTTGGAGATGACCATTGGGGACACCCAGGGCTTGGGCCCTGAAACTTTTTCGATGATGCCTTGTTTTTCCAGGGCCTCTAACTCCTTTTCTACCAACGGCCGCAGGTGGAATGGGACTCTTCTATATCGCAGGGCGACTGGGGCGACTGTCTTGTCAATGTGTAGTTTGATGGGGTCACACTTGATGTGCCCAAGCCTCTGGAAGAGCTCGGGGAACTGACTGAGGAGCTCTTCTACCTGGTAATTCTGGATCCTCCTTGCGAAGGAAATGAGCCCGAGGTCCTCAGCGGTGTGGCTGCTCAGTAGGGTACCGCTTCCCTGTCAGTGACATGAATTGTCGCAGTTACTTCGAGATCATCTGTCTTGATGGGTACTGATATCTTTCCTTTTAGCGTAAGAGGTGTGTCTGCCCCGTATGCGTAGATTCTGGTTTTGGATGGCATCACTGGAGGGCGTGGCTGCAGACAGCGGTATTGCTGGAGACCTATGACGTTTACAGTTGCTCTTGTGTCGATGACTGCCTTTATCTCTGTTCCCACTACGTGAGGCATACACAATGGCTGTGGTCTGCGGCGTTGCTTGAGTTCCCTCGCAAAAGATATTAGGTATACCTCTTCGCCGTCCTCTACTGAGGAGTCTTCCACTGTCTCTAGGTGTCTCCTGCCCTTTCTCTGTGTATCTTCGGGTGGTGTAGGTTCTGTCACGGACAGTTGTCATATTGCCCCTGTTGGGGGCCTTTGAATGCGGAAGTCCCGGCCCCTGGTGCGCCTTTGGCATACCTTGGCGTAATGGCTGGTTATTCCACAGTTGGTGCAGGTCTTTCCTTGTGCGGGACAGTCCATCATGGCATGTGGTTCATGTCCACAGTATCCCCACCTTGGCTTGGAGACGTCCAGCTCTGGTCTTCTGAAGGAGTCCCCTTTATGCTTGGCTCGGAGGGCATCGGCTCGCTCCGTCTTGATGATGTCAGACCGTCCTTGGGGATTGATTAATGCTTGGTACATCTCATTCGCCTTGGCTGCCAACAGATCATGTGATCTTGCCAGTATAAGCATGTCTTCGAGTGCGATCTTCGGTTGACGCAGGATGAGGCCTCTCAAGGTCTTGTCGTGGCATTCCTGAATTAGCTGGCCATGATCTCTTTCGGTTGGTCATCTTCGGTGCATGTACTGATGAGTTTGCGAAGGCGGGCGTAGAATGTGTCCATAGACTCTCCCTCCCTCTGGCGGGCTTGGCGTAGCTTGAACCGTTTGAAATCAGGGTTCAGCTATGGGTCAAAATGGGCGCCTAGCGCGGTCACCGCTGCGTTGTTATCAGTCGCTACTCCTGTGTTGGGTAGGTGTTTGAATAATTTGAATATTTCATCTCCAGCGTAGTGTAGAAGTAGGGATCTTTTTTACTCTTTCATCTGTCTCCCAGGTTGCGACGAAATAATTATTGAGGCGTTCAATCCATATTTTCCACTGGGGAGTGGCTGTTGCGGGATCCTCTAGTTCACTGAATGGAGGTAGGACCCCAGATGCTGCGTGCTGAAATGGTGTGTGGGCCGGGGCTGCTGCCTGGTCATTGTCCCCCATGGCGCTTGGTGGCAGACAGTGGTGGGCATACTGGGGTAGGTACTTCGCTTGCTGTTATCCAAATGGGTTTGGTTGAGGCAGTTGTGCACCCTAGTCCACTTGCAAATGTGACTGGGTCAGCTCCTATGTTGCTCAAGTGTGCACTTTACTTGGCTTCTGGCACTTGAGGTGCCATTCCCCTTATAGGGTGCGGTTCCTGGGCATGGGCTCTTCCTGGTAGCCCTCTTATGAGCTTTGCGCGCTGCAGAGGCCTTCTGCGGGGCGTGGATTGACTGTGGCTGCAGGCTTGGGTTCTCAATCAGGGTTAGTGTGGTGGTGCACTGACCTCTTTCCCTGACGGCCATCGATGCAGTGTGGCAGGGTGCGCTCCGTTGTGCTGGGCGCTCACACGCACCCGTTGCTGCTCGGCTCGCGGATGCTGCCGGTGATTCTTTATTTACAAAAACAACAAGTGATGGACCGAATGTGGATCAATGTCACACATTCCCCCAGTCAAAAGATCTGGGCCCAAATCCATCGTTTTTTTGCACTCCACACTACCCCGGGTTAGACAATGGCAATATGCAAATCAGCTCTGACCCTGTTGCCCCATGGGAACAGTCCAGTCCGAACTACATAAGCCATGTCCTTCCCAGAACGGAATCAAGCATCCGAGGACCGGACCGGTTTCGAGGTAACACCTCTCATCAGCCCGGCTAGCTTGACTCCAAGTGGTGTGGAGTGCCTGGGACCCACGTCTGGGCATCCCCAGCGCACTTAGGGCGGCAATTGCAAAAACAACAAGTGATGGACCGAATGTGGATCAATGTCACACATTCCCCCAGTCAAAAGATCTGGGCCCAAATCCATCGTTTTTTTGCACTCCACACCACCCTGGGTTAGACAATGGCGATATGCAAATCAGCTCTGACCCTGTTGCCCCATGGGAACAGTCCAGTCTCAACTACAAAAGCCATGTCCTTCCCAGAACGGAATCAAGCATCCGAGGACCGGACCGGTTTCGAGGTAACACCTCTCATCAGCCCGGCTAGCTTGACTCCAAGTGGTGTGGAGTGCCTGGGACCCACGTCTGGGCATCCCCAGCGCACTTAGGGCGGCAATTGCAAAAACAACAAGTGATGGACCGAATGTGGATCAATGTCACACATTCCCCCAGTCAAAAGATCTGGGCCCAAATCCATCGTTTTTTTGCACTCCACACCACCCTGGGTTAGACAATGGCGATATGCAAATCAGCTCTGACCCTGTTGCCCCATGGGAACAGTCCAGTCTGAACTACAAAAGCCATGTCCTTCCCAGAACGGAATCAAGCATCCGAGGACCGGACCGGTTTCGAGGTAACACCTCTCATCAGCCCGGCTAGCTTGACTCCAAGTGGTGTGGAGTGCCTGGGACCCACGTCTGGGCATCCCCAGCACACTTAGGGCGGCAATTGCAAAAACAACAAGTGATGGACCGAATGTGGATCAATGTCACACATTCCCCCAGTCAAAAGATCTGGGCCCAAATCCATCGTTTTTTTGCACTCCACACCACCCTGGGTTAGACAATGGCGATATGCAAATCAGCTCTGACCCTGTTGCCCCATGGGAACAGTCCAGTCCGAACTACAAAAGCCATGTCCTTCCCAGAACGGAATCAAGCATCCGAGGACTGGACCGGTTTCGAGGTAACACCTCTCATCAGCCCGGCTAGCTTGACTCCAAGTGGTGTGGAGTGCCTGGGACCCACATCTGGGCATCCCCAGCGCACTTAGGGCGGCAATTGCAAAAACAACAAGTGATGGACCGAATGTGGATCAATGTCACACATTCCCCCAGTCAAAAGACTGGGTTGAGTGTGTGACATTGATCCACATTCGGTCCATCACCTGTTGTTTTTGCAAATTCCGCCCTAAGCACGCTGGGGGTGGTGTGGAGTGCAAAAAAACGATGGATTTGGGCCCAGATCTTTGGACTGGGTTGAGTGTGTGACATTGATCCACATTCGGTCCATCACCTGTTGTTTTTGCAAATTCCGCCCTAAGTGCGCTGGGGATGCCCAGACGTGGGTCCCAGGCACTCCACACCACTGGAGTCAAGCTAGCCGGGCTGATGAGAGGTGTTACCTCGAAACCGGTCCGGTCCTCGGATGCTTGATTCCGTTCTGGGAAGGACATGGCCTTTGTAGTTCGGACTGGACTGCTCCCATGGGGCACAGGGTCAGAGCTGATTTGCATATCGCCAGTGTCTAACCCGGGGTGGTGTGGAGTGCAAAAAAACGATGGATTTGGGCCCAGATCTTTGGACTGGGTTGAGTGTGTGACATTGATCCACATTCGGTCCATCACCTGTTGTTTTTGCAAATTCCGCCCTAAGTGCGCTGGGGATGCCCAGACGTGGGTCCCAGGCACTCCACACCACTGGAGTCAAGCTAGCCGGGCTGATGAGAGGTGTTACCTCGAAACCGGTCCGGTCCTCGGATGCTTGATTCCGTTCTGGGAAGGACATGGCCTTTGTAGTTCGGACTGGACTGTTCCCATGGGGCACAGGGTCAGAGCTGATTTGCATATCGCCAGTGTCTAACCCGGGGTGGTGTGGAGTGCAAAAAAACGATGGATTTGGGCCCAGATCTTTGGACTGGGTTGAGTGTGTGACATTGATCCACATTCGGTCCATCACCTGTTGTTTTTGGTGATTCTTTATTTAGCCATGGTACGGAGCGAGGCGTGTGGCGAGTGAGGGTTCGAATCCCCCACTCGTCGCCAGTGTATTACGGGCCTGTTGGGGGCACGTGTGGATGCTCGCAGTGTGCGTGGGGGCAGGAGCAGTGGCACAATCATGGACACCACACATTGGCTGTAGTTGGAAGTGCCGCCCTTGAGCGGGTGCACCCTTTTATTTTTCACCCCACAACAGCGATGGGGTACCCTAAATGATTTACTCTATTGGCATAAGCTTTCCTCCAACAGTGCAAGGGAGTAGCGGTCGTCCGAAGTAAGCCATCAAACAATCCGCCTGATTTAGAGTGGGCCATTAGATTGCTTCTATTTACTGTCCATTACTGTCCATCACCTCAAGTGAATTCTGGAGGTGAGGTACAGTAATCAAGAATGAAAAATCTCTCATGGAATGGGGTAATTACTTTTTTGTTATTTTTCAAAAACTCACTTTTAATGTACGAGTTGTTGAAAATAAAACTGTCCGTCAAACATTTTCTAAATTGACAGGAACTGCCATAACAATGGTTCCAACCATTATATTGAGATGTCTACAGAGTCAGCAGAGGCTTCTAAATTTGGCAGAAGGATTAAACACCCTGTTGGATTACAAACTATCTGCAAAACCCTGAAAATAGGCCCTTCAAATGTGAAAATACAACGCCACCTCATGCTTTCATATATTTGTATTTGAAGCTGGAACATGGTGGTTGTATGATGTTTAAATTCAGATTGAATTGCTGGTGAACAATGACACAAGAAATACCCCCAAAAATATATTGCTCATGCTAAGCATCCTCAATTCTAGTTTGATTTTCAGTTGCCTGAGCTCAGCATAGGAGATCTCTTCACTTTGGCCCTGATTACGATGTTGGTTGGAGTTGCCTTCGAATAACATTGCTGCGGCTGGGGAACCGACCTACCTCAGGTCGGCAGTTCAGACACCACACTTAGGATGCAACCGGACATGGTGCGGTTGCAAACTTCCATTTTACCTTGGGGGCTTGTGCAACAGGCCAAAACCGCCCGCAGCACAAGCTCCCATTGTCAAATGGAAGTTATTAAACATCCCTGCACAGTGTGGCAAGCACCATGAGGTCAGGGCCAGATGGCGGAGGGCCAGGAAGAAGGGTGTTCTGTTAGAGGCCCCCAAAATCCCTTTCCAATAGCAGTTCCTTGTTGGAAAGGCCAACATGGACCTGCTGTCGGAAGGTGCCATCATAATCCCAGCCCCAGAAATGCCGTTCTTAAGGGATTATGAGGCCTTTCTGACTGACGACATGTTCCTTGAGCCCGTTGGCACTGAATCGGGTTTCCCAGCCAGGTTAACTCCACCCAATATCATTGTAATACGGCGGTCAGAGTTTAAACCTACAATTTAGGTCGGAATTCCTCCGACCAACGCTCTGAGGCTTTCTGACCGACATTGTATTTAAACCCTTTGTGTGGACAGTGAATTCTTTATGTAAGATTAAGTAATTATACCATAGCTATTGCCCCAATTGAATCATAAGTAAGTTGTTTTTATTATAAATCAACTGCCAATAAAAATGTGATTTTGGGAGGATCGCAGTGCCCCTACTCGATTAACGTAAGAGAGAATGTATTACCGAAAGACTTGGGCATTTCTGTTCTCTGTGTGTTGTCTCTTCCTTTGTTGGATTATTTATAAGACACATTTAATAAGCTAATGTATGGAATTTCTCTTAATCCACAGAGTAGGCATTTTAGAGTATTGAAACACGGCGGGGGAGCGTTAACAAAAAGTATTGAAGCAGTAGGAATGAAGAAATTAGACACTGAAAATACCAGAACAAATATGAAAATAGCTTTCACGTCAAACAATTATGAACCCCCACAGACATACTTGACTTTTATTCCCTCGACAATGGCAGGGGCGTGTGTGGTAATGCATCGAGGTCACATCCTAATAATGCAGCTGCAACTGTCCTGTAGAAACACATGTGTTTTTATTTAATCAACCATCTAAAATACACACTCTGAAATGGATCTAGCTACTTTTATGCTTCGTACTATTTCTGTACAACTGAGCAGTTGTTGTTCAGTAAAGTTATCAAGTATAAAGAGGCATGTGTGGAATTTCGATGATTTTTTTTCTACTACACAGATCGTTGGAGGCACTCACTCTGCATCAAAAATTCTCTCAAAGCCTTTATATTTTTCCACAAGTGCCCTGGTTCATTTAGCCTTTGTCTAGTTGTCTCTTCTATCAAGCTACAAAGCAGCTGCAAACAGTGCTTTTGTGTTTGATACTTTCAGTTTCTGCTCATGGCATGCCATTTGCCAAACAATATTGCTGTAATTTTAAGATAATTGCCTAGCGGTGAAGTATCTGCAGGAGGTCTGCGCAGTTAATGAATAATAAAGCACGTGCCTTGCAACGCCTAATGAATGTAATATTGATTGTTTTAATATCGCACATTCGGAAGTGCTAGCATTTTTTATTTTTAGGACGCTCAGTGTGTCTTGGTGATGAGAAACTTACATTTTAAACTCTGAGTGTCCAAACTGTCCATGAATGTTGCCCACAGTCCATTAAAACAGTGAGGGGCTGTTAAATGCAGCCTAATTTGACAGGCACTAATAGCCTCTCACACTTCTTAAAATCACAGATTTGCAATAGAATAATAAAGGTAATCAGAAATGTTTAAAAGGCTAAATATCCCATAAAGTCTTGCTATACTTGTGTGTGTTGCCTGTGGCGTCTGCTATGCTAAGGGTTGGCTCCGTGCAGAGAAGAAGTGACCACCCTCTCCCTGCGGCGTCTTTGTCATGGGCCAAGGATGGATGTAATGCGCATGACATTGGTGGCTGTTGGGCCACCAAATCAGGCGGGCATATGTGAAGGGATTATTTAATGCCTTTCGGTGTTGCTATGGAGATGGCGGCTCCGAGTCCAGCTCCCTCTAAGGAAGCCTCGTGAACCACTGAAGAGGTGTTCTAGGCGGAGAGACATTGACAGCATCGGTGATGGGTCCCCTGCTGCGACAGGCAAGACAGAAAAGGATAAAGGGTGGGCCCACGGGAGTACATACCCCTTATGGTCTGCATATACCTCTGAAGATAGAGGACTGGGGGCCCACAGAGACCCCTATCATTATGGCGAGACAGAGGAGCAGTTCGGTCCATCAACTGAAAGGATAAGGTCCCCAGCACTGACAAAACGACAGCCCAAAGCTAATACAAACCGGACCCTCAAAGGGCAGTAATAAAAACAAGCATGAGGAGTCACTAGTCCGCAAAACGACAACACAACAGCCAAACTGAATGGACTGTCACGGATTAAAACTGAGGAGGCTAGGAGACAGGTAAAACAGGGCAGGATAGTTGGAAATGCCAGGCCCCAGGAAGCAGGGGACCCACAGCGCCTGTGAGGTATGCAAATGGGGTGGCCATTTTTATGGGGAGTGTGCTTGATACTAGTAAGAAAAGCCAGGTGCATCCGAGAATCGGCTGAAGGTTACGGAAGGGAAGCACAGTGTAGAAGCCGATTGGGGGAGGGGGGGGCATGAGGGTGGGCGGGAGGGGGAGAGAGAGAGAGAGAGAAAGAGCGAGAGAGAGAGCGAGAACCTCCGCTTCAAGAAGGACTCATATGAAATGATCACGTGGTGACAGGGGCTATGGGATGTATCCGGTAGTGGTCATGGGGGATTAGGAAAGGCAGTAGCGACCCTAAGAGAACAATTGTGGGCGTATGATGAAGCAGGACTCCACGACGTGACGTAGTTAAAGAGGTTTATTGAAGTACTCCAATGTACTCAGCTGCAATATTCTAGCACCTCCTAGTATTCTCCGTTTCAGGTTCTAAATTCTGTCCACACACTGGCGTGGCAACATTAGCCCGACAAGATACCGCAGGACAGGCTCATTGTTTGTAGCAGGAGGCATTGGGCCCCACAGCGATGGAACGGTCAAGGGGAGTGTGGGGAGAACGGCACTGAGCTACATCCAGTGTTGGATGGTGTGTGGCCACGCTGGAGATAAATAGCAGGATGACACGGATGAGCCCCTGAGTAAAGGGGCGAGGAAGCAAAAGATATAGATGGGCTGGGTCCTGAGAACCCAGACAATGAATGTGTGTATGCAGGGGACCGGTGGACAGCATGGGACTAGGGGTACCTGAACCCGAAGACAAGAGAAGAGAGAGGAATAGGTCTGCTGGGGAGATAGTGAAGTTAGGCTTGCAAGGAATTCCTTTTGATCTATTTTAAAACAAGTCAGAGTATTGACTTGTCTTAAAATAGTTGTGGTGGGAGGTGTGGGAAATATTTTGTGAAAGAGAACTGAGAGGGTGAAAGAAGGGGCACAAGCAGGACAGTAGAAAGGGGTCAGGGAAGGGGATTTAGCAAGGATAGTTGGCACAGAGAAGGTAAAACAGGACATAGGTCCTGAGTCCAACAGTAGTGGGAGCGGGTCTTCCAACAAATGCTCAGAAAGGATGATGGAAAGGGATGAGAACAGTACAAAAAAAATAGAAATCAAGTCAGAAACAGAAAGGGGGGTGATCCACATTTCCCTACATGTTATAGCTTCACCTTTGGAAAGCCATTTTTAAACTGGCGCAGATGATAAGGTTTTGGTCCGTGAGTACATGGAAATATTGAAGTTACTGCACAGACAAACACTTAATAAGTCAGGGCCCAAGGTGGAAGATGTACTGGCTTAGGAACCCAGTGGCTGCACCAAGATTGGCACATGAAGAGATGACTGATGAACTTGGAGCAATGAGAGGCCTTCTGCATGTGGTGGCTGGGAGAACTAAAGGTCAACAGTGGAAACTGCAGCAAGTCGTAGCCCACTTGCACTCCGCATGGAAGATAATGACTGTGGGCAGACCAATCTTCTGCCCCGAGATGGATTACGAAACTTCTTCACAGGATTAGGATAGTGGAGGGCTGTCATAGTGATGAGCAGACCTGTATATTTTGCCCGGACAGCTCCACCGACAGTGTGGCCATTTGAATGAATTTGGATTTCACTTGGACCGAGGACATTTTTCTGATCCATCATGTTTAGGTAGCTTTGGCCTCTAGAGGAAGGAGAAAGAGTAAGCTGAACAGAGACCCCACCACAGCACAGCACTAACCTTTCTAAAAATCCTGATATCGATCTTTGCAATTGTACTGCATGACCAGAGGTTGACTAGGAATAAGGTGACATTTGTGATCAAAATGAGGAAAATGTGATTGTGATTAAGACGTTTTTTGCGAATGAGTGCTATGTACTGAAGTTTCATGAACCACAATAAATGTTACAACTTGGTGTCGAGTCTAAAAAAGGACGCATGATAACGCTTTTTGAAGTAAAAAAAAATTACATTTATTTGTTGGAGATCTCAATACAATATTAATTTAATTAGTTCTTTATTTTCATTTCGCAACTTTATATCAACACAAAGTAGGTAACATTACTTCCAAAATTCAGTGTTTATTGTCAAAATGTAATTGATGTAGTACATTATTAAAAACACAATTTTTGTTTAATTAACCATATCAATCTCATACAATTATATACAATCAGTGATGCCTTCCATTTCTATCACTCCTGCTATCCAGTTATAGTCTCAATTTCTGCTCTGAGAGGTGCTCATAGTGTAAGGAAATGAGCACTTACTTTAAGACATTAAAACAACGGGGCATATGTACTAGAAAATGTTGGTGCACAGAGCTGTGCCAAATTTGGCATTGCCATAATTTGACATTTTCCAAACGCAGGGATGCGCTATATTTACTATAACACAGCGTACCCCTGTGTTTTTCTTAATGTGGCGCTAAAATTAGCTGCCTAGCCGAAACACAGGCACCCTTGCACCATAGTGCATTGCAGGTGCAGAAAGGAGTCCCCTTCCTGCACATAAAAAATCCATAATGGCTATTTGATACTTCCTTGTGTGCTGTATTCTGCAACACACATAGAAGTAGCAAATTGCCATTGTTTAATGATTGTTTATATGCAGGAAGGGACACCTTCCTGCACATAAACAATCATTACTGGTGTTTTGCTCTTTCTATGTGTCCTGCAAAATGCAGCACACATAGGAAAACCAAAAACGAGGGGAAATATAAACATCTGTCATTGTGCGTCATTCTAACGCCTGTTCTTGCACGGCATTCTTTTTGCGCTGCCACAGATTTACACCCCCTTGTAAATCTGAGGCAGCATTAAAAAGCAATAGCTGTTGCAGTGGATGCCCACAGTAACACCCACTGCACGCCCCTTTGCAGTAGAGGACTGCAGCAGAAAGGAACATATTCACAAGGTGGCGTTAGGCCATGCTAAGTGGCTTAGCGCATTATCTTGTAAATATTGAAAAATGTGCTTCACCACTGGAGCTTCAAAAAAAGTGATTATCCGGTGGTGATAGGGGTTTGTACAGATATGCCCCAAAGTGAGTGACTGAATGTGGCCTGTGAACCAAAATATTATTTGTCACCCCTACTTGTTGAGCTTTCAGCTGTGTCCCTACTCTTGAACCCCATAAGTCTAAGCAAGAAGAGTGTTTGGGGAAAGGTTGGGAGATGTGCAGCATATTTCAAAAGTAAGTAATGGAATGTGGGGATTAAGGATTTGATCCATGTGACATCACTGCCAAAGTGTAGCAGTTTCGTGAAATATATGTTTATCGGGTACATAGGTGACTGAGAATGCTCTGGTGTGGACAGTGATTTTTTACCTAAGCCTCTGAGGATTAATTCAAACAATGAATGTTCTTTGGATAAACATAACTTTATTTGTTTACCTCGACAGTCGATTTTGTCTTTGGTTTCTTTAATTTTCACCAATTTTTAAAGAAACCAAAGACAAAATCGACTGTCGGGGTAAACAAATAAAGTTATGTTTATCCAAAGAACATTCATTGTTTGAATTAATCCTCAGAGGCTTAGGTAAAAAATCAGTTTTCATTATATTGGCCCTACCTACCCTCTTTCCCACAGGGCCCAACCACCCTTGTTTCTTGGCGCTGGTGTGGACAGGACATAACATAACAAGATATCTGAAGTCACATGGTGGAGAACAGGCATCCGATGCAAGCACGCCTCCTGATAGCTGCTGTGCTATTGAAACTATGAATACATTTTTATTATAGTCAATTCTCCACTTGTTACTAAAAGAGCACATTTTTCATTACTAGTCAGCTTGTGTGGTCTAGAGGCTTTTCCAATAGACCTGGTGGGTATCAGGCACAGTTAACGACGTTATCAAATCACAGAAATAAATATTACTAAGGCACAAACAGGCCGTCCCTCTGAGCCAAAGATGTGAGACTCTGAACAGTGCCAGCATAGACTGATCTCTATTAAAGGCTGGTAGCAATTACGTCTTCATTCCATCCTCGTCCTTATCCTTAATATATGAGGCTCTATCCTGGACAGCCTTTTCTGTAGTACCAATTGTTTTAATGTATAATTCAGGTTCCCCTTCAACAAGCCCTATGAAATTGTATGCTATCCAGAGACTCACCTTCTTTTCCTAGGAACCTGGCTCATAACACAATCAATATAGTCATGATTCATTCGGAGTTATAAATTATTTTTTATATAGTTTCAGGGTTTATTAAATGTATTTTCATATGACAAAAAATCTAAATGTAATTTACAAGCACATGCTTATGCACAGAAAGACAATGTTCATGAAAATCCAGTAAACATTTATGATCAAGCAAAATAACTGAGTGCTTGAAATGAAAAGTGAAACGTGCTGTGCACGTGTGTTGTGATCAAATGACTGGTGATAATATATAACAGTTTTTTCAAAAATAGTATTGGCTACAATGTCAGATATCAATAAGTACACAAATATAATCTTGAACTTGGATGTCCATCAACATTCATATTTGGGGCCCGGATTACTAATACTTTGTGGCAGAGTTGCATCACTTTTGTGTGCAAACCCGGTGCAAAGTTTAGGGTAGGATTTTCTATACAACACAAATCAGAATTCGCATTGAGTAGTATCCCAAAGTACCGCAAAGTTGTGCTAAGATCAGCTTTTCCATATTTTGAGGCCTGAATATGATCTTGGTGGATAGGTTACTCCGTCACAATAGTGACGGATATCCTGTCCTTGGAAATATAAATCCCACAGGATATAACGGGATTTATGTTCCGGCGGATGGGATATCCATCTCTGATGTGATGGAGTAATTAATCCGCCAAGATTGTAATCTGGGCCTTTGTGTCAAGGGAGCGCCCCATGGTTGGTACATGGGCATTTTTCAATAATACTGTTGGCTAAAATGTCAGATATTAATGACTATATATATACATTCCAGAATTTAGATGTCAATCAACATTCATAATTTGTTAAAGGTAGTCCATGTATCACCCCAATATCTGGGATCAGCATTACTAATGTTCTGTGACAGAGCTGGATCACTTTGGGGCGTAAATGCATGGCAAAGTGTTAAGGTAGGATTTACTATCCAACACAAATCAGAATTTGTGTTGGAAAGTATCCCAAATTCCACAAAGATATGAGCTTTTACTTACTCTGTGTCGAGGGGGTGTTCCAATGGTGGCACATAGGCGTCCCGTGCAACCACCCATGGGCTTTGACACAAGTCCATTTATACAAGCATTGGTAGATATGGATTGTTGCTAAAATGTTATGTCTTACCAGTAAAAAAAGTCTATGGCTCAGAGTACGCACACATGGTGCAAGGGGGTGTGTGTTACTGCATGGCTGCCAAAAGTGCACCAGTGCATGGGGAGAAAAAATGCACCATATTTGAATAGATATGGTGCATTTTTCTTTCTTACTTTGACATACAACTATGCAGCAACTTCGTGCAGTATTGCCTTGCATAAGGAATAGTACATCTTTGCAATCATTTAGAATGGGGTCTACCTCAGGATAAAAATTGGATGCTCCGTAAGGCAAAGTACAGAAAGTACAGGGCACTAACAAAACAAATAAACTGGAAAAGTACAATAAATTGTAACCTAAGGATATTTTCTCACCTATCCTGATGATAAGAAGTGTTGTAGAATCTGTGATCGCAGAATATTCAGGTGTGTGGGTTGCATTAGATGCATGTGCATGGAGGAATGTTCTGAAGCACTGGGTTTAGTGTGTCCGTTGGGAGATTCAGGACAGGGCCGGACCGGGAACAAAAACCGGCCATGGCAAAGTGCTCGGCCGGCCCCCCTCCTGAGGGGGTTGGGGTGTCGCCGAGCTCTTTCCCAGGGCCGGTTTTCGGCCGATTTTGTTACACCGCCGATTTTGCAGCTCTGCTGCAAAAACGTTCCTGCAACAAAAACGGCCCCCAGGGGCCCAAAACCAGCCCCCACCCATGCGGCCCACCGGGGGATTGCCCGGTGCCCACTACGGCCAGTCCGGCCCTGATTCAGGATTAGGTGGGTTGAGTACGTTTTAGCAGGGAAGCATTAGATGTGAGGCAGGTTCTTGTGGGAGAGGCTTCCACAGTAGCCATATATAGGTCATATAGTGCCTTTGTGGTCCCTGGATGTATCCTTATGTCAGTTGCTCACACGCAGATTGCAGCTGCTTCTCATTGCATGGTTCTGCCACTGTTGATGGTGGAGCTATTGCTCTGTAGTTGCAGTAGGGACCTAGAAAACACAATATCCGTTCTTTTCACAATGGACTGGAAGACATTAACCGAATACCAGGATAAGCATCTTTCCCCATGTTCCATCATATTTGGCTGTTAATATTGATACACTATAGTCCACTGTATTCTAATCAAGTTTCCTCGATTTCAGGATACACCTTTTGTATTCCAGGATTCATGCTAGTGACTGCAAACACTGTTTAAAGATATATTTTGTTTTGGCTGACGGATTGTGTTTGCCTGCATGTCTTCTCATTACGAAAATCACTACGTTGAGGATACGTTATTGACCAGTCAGTGCATATTGTGCGTAAACTGGTCACACAGTATTGCAAGTGGATTCCTGAATTGGTTTCTCATTTGATTGGTCTAATTTTTCTTCTTTCGTTTCTGTCTTACTGTACATATATTCATGTCTGTTGAGGTGTTATAGCAAAAATATTCTGAGTAGGAACTTAAAACTTTTTTCGTATTTGAAAGCTGTATTTACTCAACTTGCTCTGCTTGGTCTAGATACCTCGAAAGTCAATGAAGCCTAAGGAGCAAACTGTCTATTACAGAAGTACACATTACATGTCTCTTTTGACATTTAATGGGGTGTACCTGAAACTCGAAGAATTTGAGAACAAGCCTGACAGACACCATGGAAATGTTAAGATTATTTGTGCATTCTAGGAATATGAATTTTCAATAGACTTCATCTTTTGTGCCAGTAATTGTCCTTTGGAGCTGATGAATTTGAAAATATATAAAGCTACATTGCTCAAAGCACTGACATATGGATAAAGGACTAATATTGTGATTGAGATAATTTGCCTCTGAAGATCTGCTTTTTTCTGCGAAATTTGATCTCATTCTTTCAAACCTGTCTTGTTTTTTCCACTTGCACATTCATTCTTTTTCCTGGAATAATATCTGTGTATGCCATACAATGACATGCAGCCACGTGGATCATCAACTATTTGACAGTGTCCTTAGGACAGATAATCTATCTGTCAACTTGAACTGGCTCGCAAGCCATAACACAAATTTAAGAAACTGGTCAGCGAAAAATGACAGAATGCACCATCAACATGAAATGATATCGTCTTACTGCCGGAGCAGCGACAGCAAATGTCAGTTTACATTTAAAGCCAATGAAAATTGCAGTAATTGAAAAACTGTCAGTTAATTTCCATGTTCTGAATTACAAAAATGTCACTGACTATTTTATAGGCACAGGAGGACATTTTATTCAATTTTTTGTTTAAAAGTCTGTCTAAAACTATTTTATCAAGCATTATATGCGTTTCAGAGATTTGCATAGCGTTTAAAACTAAGGTGTTAGAGAAATGACTCTAGTACCTGTTGTTCAATTAAAAAACCCAATGAACAAGCAAGACAATGTTCACAAGGATTATGGTGGGATTATTTGCAAGGTACCAGAGAAGCGAACTGATCAAATTTGCAGATTTGGGCACTGAAAACACTGTAAAACAGTCATGTAGGGAAACACGAAGAACAGATTGTTCATGTGGAGTATGCTTGCTTGAACAAACTGTCCAAGCATTTCACTGAACTATGGTTAGACTTACTTTCAAACTTTTACCACTTTGTATGTGTACTGAGCAATGAAATATACAGGCATAATTGGAAATATTTGGAATTAATTTGACCTTTGTGTCTTCTTCGAGTTTGCATAATGTTTTGACAGAAACCTATTTCTGTAAATATTAGTAGACAGGGCTTTGCCTCAAAGAATTCATAAGATGCCCTTTTGACACATAGGGGGCTATTATATTAGCGGGCAGACGCCCGCCATTATCTACCACCGCCACCCATTTCCCCCCACCAAATTATGATGGCCGGGGGGACCCCGGCAGACAGAAAGACTGTCTGCAGGTTTTCTGCCCGTCGACAAGTCGACCGGGCGGAAAAGGGGCTGAATATGGTGGCGATGTCTGCAAGACACCGCCATCCATATTACAATTCAGGCGGAGATGTGCCTTTCCATGACGGCGTTGCTGTCATGGAAAGGCATGCGGCCCCTGAACGTGGGGGCCCATTGTGGGCCCCCAGGGTTTTTGGGGTCGGGGGTGCACATGGGGGTACCTATGGTAGCCCCCTGCATTTGCATGCACAATGTGGCAGGTTCCGCGCGGTGCCTGCCACGTTGTGCAATCAAATGCACAAGGTGCATCCACAGCTTTGTGGCGGGCGGTGCTGTGAGCACTGCCCACCACAATCTTGTGGATGGGAGATGCCACCACCACCGTGGCGGTGGCATCCTAATTGCCGGTGCAGAACCGCCACACCACTGGCGGCCGGTACCAGCACCGCTATGGGGCAGGCCGACGAAAATCTGCCCGCCATCCTAAAAGACCCTATAGTTTCGCTAAGTAGTGCAAAGCACTACTTTATGTTAAATTTAGGCAACTTTCTAGGGCAAAAGAAGTTTGTGTCACTTATGGTGACTTTGCCACAGCATAAAGGGTTGCTAAATCTAGCCTGCATAGTCACATAGTTTCCAGAGTAAAAAAATTATTTTGAGACAGGCTTTATCAAATATCCTAAAATAGATGACGCCACTACAGTGTTAGTAATGCTTATTTTCATATCAAAACAAGTGAGTAAGCAGAATTAAATTGTTGCGGTTAATAAAAATAGGTCCTCATTTCTATGGGCAGGTACCATACCAGAACACTCTGACGAAAGATGATGGTCAGAGTACATCCGCAATAGCTAAGACAAGTGCCTCAAAGTCTTCTGCTGCGCCTATCTTATCACCTCCACGGAAACATGTGTTGCTAGTTATAGCGAACAAAGGTCTTGTTTATGGGGTTGGTAGTGAAAACAGTCAAACTTGCACATTTGGTACATATCTATTCTGTGAGGTTCAGCGTATAATGTGTGCTCTAAAAAAACACTGCCCTCAGAATAAGTATTTATCACATGCAGTAAAAAACCAACACCCAAAATGCATGTCCTAAATGCTCACTATGTGATATTATATGGTTGCGGTAAACGTAAGATTTGATAAATAATGTGCTTAGGAGTGTCTTGATGGGCCATCCTGGGAGATGGGAGTGAGGAGCTGGGCACTGCCTTACACTTACACCTGAAGAGGCTGTGTCCGGTCAACTATTATTATTATTAATTTTAATATGAACAAGGAGAGCTCCAATATACCGAATCAAACAGTAATTAATATCAGAGTAAAATATATTCAAGGACCTAACAATTTTACATTTCGTAATACAGTACAAAATTCATAGCAGCATTACTCAAAACTAAAAATAACTCCATATATAGTACAAAGATGTGCACTTATATAGAAACAATTGCACAAATCAATTATAATACAGTGCATAGTCAGTACAAATGGCTTTGTACCATGTAAATACTCTAAATACTACAATATTACATTTCAAAGTGTCCTAAAAGACTACTTATATTGTGCAGAGTATGTTACCTAAAGCGGACTGAGTTCAGCATAACAGAGCTAAACACAACATAATAATCCTCTCTTAAAAATATTTTTAAATTGCTTTAAAACATACTAGTTCAGAGGTAGGGGCAAAAAGACAGATCCGGGCCTCCTCTGCTGTAGTGAAGTTGTACTTTAGGAACATTGGTCTAAATAAACAAAGTTGTAATGGCTGTAGTGGGGACAGACAAATAACATATGATTTAGGTCCTGCACCCTGTTTCCACACTGGTCTGTCCTCCCTGGCTAATCCATCCCATGCCCCTTGTATACTTCATAAGTGGAGCAAATCCAACCTAAGCAACAGAATAGTTCTAGGCACTCCATTGGAAAGGTTCCATACGTTTGGGGTTGTTCATACATACTACTCTCCACTATTGTATCATTCCTAGAATTTTCTGAACACAGTACAGTATCTCTTTTGTGACTGACTTCATGAATTGTTATTTTGATTAGAGTTTTCAAGACTTGTTTTGGGAGAGGGCTTGCACCACTATGCCCAATTTCAAATATATCTAAGGCTTTCTCATAACCTCTGAAGACAACGCTTTTTCCTTTCAGGCAGAAAAAAAAATCCAGTCTTAGCGCAGCCAGTGTAGAGCTCACATCACTATTCAGTAAGGCATTACCCCACCTGAGACATGTTGCCATGGCAAACACGTATGTTAAGAGGAGCACAAATTTGAGCCTGAGGGCCGCTATGGTGGCTGGGCGATTCAGGTTGCAAATTATATGCCATTTGTGCCCTTTCACCTTCTCAAAAAAGTTCCACTGCTGCTCATCCATTGATTCAATAGCATAACTCAGTACAGGTGGGATTTTTATTTTGTAAACTGATAAAACATGTGCAAAATGTCTTTGCCCACAGCATTTACATAGCCTACCAATTGCGGAGGCCTAAGATATTGCCTTACTTCTGCACTGTCCAATGTGATCACTGTTAGAGCACTTGCTTGAAAAAAATTCTTCCTAAATATGGGAACAATTTCACTATATCAAATGTATCTTTCCCCAGAAAACAATACCTATTTTTCCTAACCCTGCATCCCGAGACCTAAAAATAACGATCTTACTTTTTGAGATATGTATTTTTCAGAAATGATCACCCAGTAATGGCTTCGCTCAATAAGGTGCCTTTGTAAATAATTTATTGGAGTTAAATCTGGAAGGTGTCATCAGTGTAAAGTAGACAGCTCAATTTCATGTTGTTGTTATGTTATGTTATCTGTTTTGTAAAGCGCAAACAGCTGCCCCAGCAACGGGGCGTCCCGGCGCTAGAACCATAACACAACCAACTGAGGCGAGAGACGAGACCTACAAGGAGGGAAAGAGATGGGTTTTGGTCGCTCTGCGGAAAGCTAGCATATTGTCGATGCATCAGATGTGGAGGGGAAGGGAGTTCCATAACTTGGCCCCCAGTAGTTTGAAGGAACGCCCTCCGATGCGGCAGAACTTTGTGTGGGGTATCATGGCTAAATGTTGCCTCATTGTTCCTAATGTAGGAGAGTCCCCTTTATAGTGCCCCACCTTACTTGGCAAGTCATTAATATAAAGAGAGAAAGGGAGAGGAGCTAGTAAGCACCTTTGCTTCAACCCATTCTGGGTTTCCACTTTACTCGACAGACCCTGGTTACGTCGCATCAGGACCTGTGTACAAGTTGAGGAATGCAATACAATGATCAGTCTGAGCAAATGTGCGGGAATCCCCATAGCAGCCAGTTTCCTCCACAACGCCCCCCGGTCAACTCGGTCAAAAACTGTGGAGAAATCTATAAAGGCAGCATACAAGGACATTCCCTAGCCTATTGGATATTGTTCTATCAATCATGATTTGCAAGGTAGTGATGTTATCAAGGTGCCACTATAGCATGAGTGGTTCTAGAGAGGGACCTGCTGGTTAGTTTTTAATGTTAAAACCTGTAACTCCCCATTAAGTCCAATTTGCATGCTGTTCATTTTACAATTGTACTTTCTTTGCTGTATTTTAATTCCTGTTGTGCTGCAACCGGATTGGCCAGTTCCAACCAATCTGGTTCAGCCTGGGAGGAGCCAGGGTTGCCCCCAAGGTACTAAATGCACCTCGCAGCGCTGTTGCACAGTTAGCAGGAGTGGTTCTAGAGAGGGAACTGCTGGTTGATTTTTAACTTTAAACCCTGTGACTCTGCATAAAATCCAATGTGCACGCTGTTTGTTTTACAATTCTACTTTCTTTGCTTTATTTTAATTCCAGTTGTGCGCAACCCGATTGCCCAGTTCCAACTAATCCAGTCCAGCCTGGGAGGAGCTTGTTGTGCCCCCAGGTACTAAATGCACGACATAGCATGGATGCGCAGCGGACTCACCGCTGGCGCTCCAAAGGCAAGCCCATCCACGCGTGGACATCGCCAGGCACCCTACCTCAGGGCTACCTTGTAGGTCAGTCTACACACAAGAAGCTCTATCTGCTTTGTAATCCACAGTTGCCTTTGGGCACCAGAGCTGGTACCCTGATTCCTGTTCTTCACAGTGTAATATTTGCAGCTTCAAAGTGAGCCCCTGCCTCCGGACAGCATTCCCAGCCTCTGGGAGGAAGGGATACATCATATGCAGCCTAAACTGTTGTTCTCTAGCTAAACACCATGCAGAGGTATTGGAGCTCCTTCAAGAGACTCCCCCGGACATTTTATTCCTTAAGGAGACGTGGCTCTCTGAGGATTTCGTTACCATACCAGCCCTGACCCTACCCGCAGGCTACATGATGTGCACTAGGAACTGAGCGGTTGGGAGGGGCAGATATAGCTATCATATTCAAATCTTTCCACACCTGTGGCCTTACTTCGAAGGAGATCCACGATAGTGAAAGAGCTCTCTTTAAAATTTCACTGACAACTTTACATTCTCTACGCTACTCATCTTTCACGCACCATGTCCATCAAAGGTTTTTCAAGAAGCCCTAGCTAACACAACATCCACATTAGTTTTAGAGGCAGCCGATTTCAACATCATGGATGACTTCAACCTACACCTGGAACGTCAAGATTCCCCTGATGTTGCCAATCTCCTTGGGCACATGGCAGCCTGTCAGTTGATGCAGTTAGTTCTGGGGCCAACACATGTAGCTGGTCACCTCCTCGACCCCGTATTCTCGACTCTCCAGAACTTGGAGGCCAAGCACCCCTCTTCTATGCGCTGGACTGATCATTCCCTCATCTCTGTGCGGCTCTGTCTAGAAGGCCACAAACCACAACTTCTATGTACACCTTCAATGAAACGCCCATGCCAAAAATTAGATCCGACCGTCTTTACAGTATCCTAAATTCTCACCGCCCAGAATGACCAATTGATATTGAGGCAGCCAAAGCAGCCTTCTTGGGATGGGTCAGTAAAGAATTGTGCACCTGCATTCCAGCCAAACTGACAAACTCCAAGCATACACACATCGATGACTGGTATGATGAGTCATTAATTGTGGAAAAGAAAAAATGTAAGACCCTAGAACGGGTATGGAGATGGTTTTATGACCTCACAGCAAAAGCAAACTACAGAAACGCAATCAAACCATACCTTAAGTTGTTCCAGAAGACCAAGGCTGTGTACTATGCTAACATGATTTGTACTAGCAGCAACCTCACCAAAGCCATATTTACACTCCTGAAAGACATGCTAAAATCCCCATCTGCTGCCAATAGTGCCATATCCTTCAATCTACAATGTGAAACACTGGCAAAATTCTTTATCAGTATGGTGGAGCGTATTTACAGCAGTTTTATCCCTGGGAGCACCACCACTGGCCTTTGCAAGAGTCCATCCCCCTACCCTGAGACTCACTCCCTCCACGCCCTCTCACATATGTCTTTAAAAGACATGGAGGCACTGTCTGCCAAGGTAAATTTGTGGTCCTCTGACGACCCTCTGAAACCCGACCTTATTGTAAAAATTACCACCGCCTCCTATCTGAATGCCGAGAGCTGATTAATATGTCACTATCCTTGGCCGCCATTCCCAAGTCCTGGAAACATGCTAAAGTTAATCCCCTGTTGAAAAAACGACGCTGGATGTGTCTTAGTCAGAAAACTTACAACCAATGTTTTTGCTCCCATTTCTCTCCAAACTCATGGAATCCTATGTCAATACCATCCTGAATCAATATCTGGAAGCAAAAAATTCTGTATTTGCCACAAAATGTCTTCCGGCCTAGACATAGCAGCAAATCTGCAATGCTTGCGGTCACAGAGCAGTTACGGTCTGCTCTGGATGAGGGCAGAACTTTGGCACTGATTCTACTTGATCTGAATAGAGCCTTTGATACAGTCGCCCATAAGATCTTGCTACACCGGCTAGGCAAGATCCGTGTCAATGGTAAGGCCCTCTCCTGGTTCTCGTCCTTTCCGGCCGACCGGCCCTTCCAGGTCTTTGCTCCTCCTTTTTCCTCTTGTGTCCACCTTTTACGTTGTGATGTTCCACATGCCTCTGCCCTGAGCCCCACTTTATTTAATATTTACATCCGCCCTTTGACCCTTATGGCCAAAGCCTGGAACATCGCCCTTCTGTCATACGCTGATTACACTCAGCTGGTGTTCAACTTTTTCAGCAATCCCAATCAGGATGTGGTGAAATTTCAAGAAGACGTTACAGCTATCTTTGAATGGATGGCTGATAACTACCTACACCTGAATGCCACCAAATCAGAGGTCCTCCTGGTGGGCAGAGATACCCATCTGTGGGGCTGCCAATGGTGGTCCTTGGTCCTTGGAGTACCCCTCCAACCCAAATCTGTGAAGAAGGACTTCAGAGTTCTGGCGGATGCTACTCTCTCATTTGAGGTGCACGCTGAGCAGTGGCAGGCACCTGCTTTGGCCTGTTAGTCAGCCTAAGGCCTTTTTTAGGACTTTGTGACACTCACAGCTAACAGCTGATTATCCAGTCCACTGTTCTGTCAAAGTTGGACTATTGCAATATGTTGCTCCTTGGTGTGAATAATAAACCAGTGACTTAAAGGCGTCAACAGGCTCAGAATGCAACAGCCTGCGCTCTCTGCACACTCCCGAAGTATTGCTGTGTCTCGGACCTTCTTCGCAAGTTTCACTGGCTACCAATGGAGCAAAGAGTCTACTTCAAAACTCTCTGCATTACCCATAAGATCCTTTATGGCCTTTCTCCCCAGATCCTGAGCAATATGTGTTTTCTGTCTGTTCCAGCACATGCTTTGCGCTCTGCGGGTCTGTATCAGGCCCGAGTATCTCCGGTGCACAGGACAAGAGTGGGTGGACGTTCTTTTAGGGCAATGGCACCTGCTCTTTAGAACTCCATACCTCTCGCCGCCCACAGTACTTCTGACCATTAGAAAAATGGAGAAAAAAAGTGGTTATTCTCCAGCCTCTAAGCTTCTTTGCTACCCACTCTGCTAGACTTAGCAGTGGGATGTCCTGCTGATGGGGCAGCCATGCGCTTCACAAGTATTCTAACATAACATAACAATGCTTATGAAACCCCGCTTGCTCTACAGGGTATGAGGTCATTACCCAATCCTGGAGGTGAAGAAGTAGGCTTTTAGCAAACAGTTTTCTGGTCGCATCCAGTAATGCGCTCTGCCTAAAGCTGGTAGAATAGGTTTTAGGGCTCTTTTTATATAATGGAACCACTATGTTTCCTTTCCAAGAGAACGGAACAATCCTGTGTGCTAAGCAGTAAGAGGACACTGGATAAAGAAAATTAGCCCAGGTGGAGCTTTGTTGTTTAATTATAGCTATCAGTAGATTGTTCGGGCCCATCGCACCTGAGTACACTGCCCCTCTAATTAAGCATTCTATTTCCTTACAGGAAGGTGGAGCTGTAAGCATTCCCCAAGGTAGACTCATTAATTAACTCCAAATGTATCCTGATCCTAGAGTTTAACGCATGTAACTGTAAGATATATTGGGTCCAATCAGCTTCAGATATTACAATGGCTTCAGCCTTAATTCTACAGTCAAAGTATTAGGCTATTAGAGCCCAATATTTACTGGAGTCACCAGAATGTACAACCTGTCTCACTTTAATCCATTTTAGATCCTCCATCCCTCTTCATTCGGATGCCTTTATTCTCGTTCTTACCCAATTCAATTTAATGATTTCCCTTTGCCTAGTCAGAGATTACTGCTTAAATTGGTCCCTTACTAAGACATTTAGCCACTGGTTTAACTTTTTTACCTCCCAAGAGGTGGCCAGCTTGTGCTTAATGACATTAGCTTGTTTCTTCCTTCCACATAATCTGAATAAAGTCAGATGTTTCTCAAACCAGATAATGGGACCCGGATCTTGCATTTGTAACAAGCCACACTAAGCCTGTCAAATTTTTATTAGTCCAAAAGGTACACCCATTTGTTTTATTGTACACAATATTTCCCGTCTCTAGGATACCAGAGTTGTGGTGCAGACAGAATATCGGATAAAAAATATTGAGTGCCACAAATATCGATTAAAAAATATTGTGGTTGAGACTATCAACAACAAGAATATTGTGGTCAAGAATATTGACTTAAGTTAAGTAATATTGATTTCCGAAATATCAAAGTGTTTAAAATCGTTTTAAAAAATATATTTGTTAACAAAATCGTTTTTACAATTAATGTTATGTATTTTAATATATACGAGCAGCCCGCCCCAGGGTTGCCTGGGGCAGAAGGGGGCTGGGGGCAGCATTGCTGGATTGCGGGAGCGTTGCCCGGGGCAGAAGGGGGCTGGGGGCAACATTTTAGGCTTGGGTGCACTCCCGCCCGGCCCCCGCCCGCCCCGACATTGCCCAGACCGCCTCCCGCCCGCCTCCCGCCTGCCTCCCGCCTCCCGCCTCGCCTTTAAATTTTTATTAGTTCCATAGCAAGTTGTGGGTTTAAAGGGTAATAGGATGGGAAGTAATTTAGTTATATTTAATACATTGATTATTTTTAATTTATTAATATTTGTTTAATTGAGATTTTATAGTTTTACATTTGTAAAGTAATTTATTTTTAATTTGTTAATATTTGGTTGGTAATTACATTTATATAATTATTTGGTAATTAATTATTATAATTCTGTAATTAATTTTAGGTGTGTTGTGGTGTTTATAAATGGAAAGGGTTGGAAGAAATGTATTTTTAATTGATGAATTAATAATTGGTTTTTTATTAATTGTAAATAATTATTTGGTAATTAATTATGGTAACTGCGTAATTAATTTTAGGTGTGGGTTGTGGGGTGTATAGGGGTAAAGGGTGTTAAGTTGTTAATTTATGTTTTATCATGATTTATTTTGTCAATTGATATTAATTAAATGAACTATAATGTTATTATGGTAATTGTATAATTAATTGTAGGTGTGTCTTATTGTGTTTATAGGAGTAAAGAATGGAAAATAATTTGTGTTTAATTAATTATTATATAGTTGTTAATTAAGTTTAATTATTTGATATTTATTTTGGGTAATTGTTTATTTTTTGTGTGTTGTTTTTACTTTTAAAGGGGTAAAAGGTGGGTATTAAATACATTTTGACTACTTTTTCATTAGTTGTTAATAGTAATATTTTTTAATTTAAATATAAGTTTTAATTTTGTTTTATTATTTTATTGTTTAATTTGGGTATGCGTTCTGATATTATACTGTTAAAGTGTGTGTAGTCAATTAATGTTTATTAGTTTTTTTATTAATATTGTTTTAATTGATTATTAATTTTGTTGATGTGAGTAAATTTTATTTAAAATGTTGAAGTCTTGGTTTTGGTGTGGAGGTATTGGGTAGGAGATAAAATAAATACATTTATGTATTGATGAATTTTTTTCGTTTGCAAATATTTTCTAGTTTAAAAGAATTTTCATTTTGAATTAATTTATTATTTTATTTTATATAATATTTGTAGGTTTTTAGATGAAATTACAAATATAATATCTTTTCTTTTTATATATTTAATTTTCCTTTTTTAATTATTGTTTATTTATTTTTATGTTAAAAAATAAATTATATATATATATATATTTTGTTATAACTATTGAGTGTGAATAGTAATTTTTGTCGCTCCACTATCCAGCACTTTCCCTGTGTTGCACTCACTGGAGTTGGAATAGTAATTTTGACCCCTCTGCTATCCAACACTTTCCCAACTGTTGCATTCAGTGGAGTAGTAATAGAAAGTTTTTACTCCTCCGCTATCCAACACTTTCTCTACTTTTGCACGTTTTGGAGTGGGAATAGTATTTTTTGCCCCTGTGCTATCCAACACTTTCCCTACTGTTGCTATCATTGGAGTGTGAATAGTACAATTTATCCCTCTGCTATCCAACTTTTTTCCTACTGTTGCACTCACCAGAGAGGGAACATTTTTTACCCCTCCACTATCCAACACTTATCCTGCTATGGCATTCAGTGGAGTGGTAACAGAGATTATTACCCCTCTGCTATCCAACACTTTCTATACTGTTGCACTTTCTGGAGTGGGAATAGTATTTTTTGCCACTCCAGCTATCCAACACTTTCCCTACTGTTGCTCTCACAGAGTGCAAATAGTAGATTTTATCCCTCTGCTATCAAACACTTTTTCCTACTGTTGCACTCACAGGAGTAAGAATAGTAATTTTTACCCCTTCGCTATTCAGCACTTTCCTACTGTTGCAGTCAGTGGAGTGGCAATAGTTAATTTTACCTCTCCTTTATCCAACCATTTTCCCACTGTTGTGCTCACCGGAGAGTGAACAGCATTTTTTAACCCTCTGCTATCCAACACTTTTCCTACTGTTGCACTCACCAGAGAGGGAACATTTTTTACCCTTCCACTATCCGACACTTATCCTACTATGGCATTCAGTGGAGTGGTAACAGAGATTATTACCACTCCGCTATCCAACACTTTCTATACTGTTGCAGTTTCTGGAGTGGGAGTAGTATTTTTTGCCACTCCAGCTATCCAACACTTTCCCTACTGTTGCTCTCACCGAGTGTAAATAGTAGATTTTATCCCTCTGCTATCCAACACTTTTTCCTACTGTTGCACTCACAGGAGTAGGAATAGTAATTTTTACCCCTTCGCTATTAAGCACTTTCCTACTGTTGCAGTCAGTGGAGTGGCAATAGTTCAATTTTACCCCTTCTTTATCCAACCATTTTCCCACTGTTGTGCTCACCGGAGAGTGAATAACATTTTTTAACCCTCTGCTATCCAGCACTTATACTACTGTTTCATTCAGTGGAGTGGTAATAGAAATCTTTACCCCCTCCGTTATCCAACATTTTCTCTACTGTTGCACTTTTTGGAGTGGGTATAGTCTTTTTTGCACCTCCGCTATCTAACACTTTCCTTACTGTTGCTCTCACTGGAATGTGAATAGTCAATTTTATCCCTCAGCTATCCAACCCTTTCCCTACTGTTACACTCACTGGAGCTGTAATAGTAAATTTTACCCCTCCGCTATCACAACACTTTCCCCACTGTTGCACTCACTGGAGTGTGAATAGCAATTTTTGCCCCTTCGCTATCCAGCACTTTCCCTACTGTTGCACTCACTGGAGTGGGAATAGTCATTTTGGCCCCTTCGCTATCAAGCACTTCCCCTACTGTTGCACTCAGTGTAGTGGGAATAGTACATTTTACACCTCTGCTATCCAGTACTTTCCCTACTGTTGCACTCTTTGGAGTGGGAATAGTAATATTTGCCCCTCCGCTATCTAACACCTTCTCTACTATTGCTCTCACTAGAGTGGGAATAGAAATATTTACCCCTCCACTATCCAACACTTTGCCTACTGTTGCACTCACTGGAGTTGGAATGGTAAATTTAATTCCTCTGCTATCCAACACTTACCCTACTATTGCACTCACTATTTGTTTATTTATTTTTTATTTATTGAATTTCTAGAGCGCACTATCACCTGACAGGCATCCTGGACTAGTAACTTATAGCATACATCCGCTGGGTCATACTGTAGCCAAACCCCTAAATCTTAGGAACAACCATGTTTTTAGGCTCCTTCTAAATGGAAGGAGATCACTGATTTGTCTAAGCTCTAGAGGTAAGGTTTTCTAGAGCTTTGCATCTGCAACCCCAAAGGATCTACCACATGCTCTGACTTTTTTGAATCTGGGGATGTTTATCATTTTTGCCCCTGACGAGCGCAGATTTTGAGTAGGAACATACCACTCATACACTTTAAAGGGAGGTTGGACCCATTCCATACAGGGTCTTGAATACTAAGCAGAGAGATTTGAACTTAATTTTCTGTTTCAGAGTGAGCCAATGCAGCTCAGCCAGGGCCAGTGAAGCGGAAGACCTTCTAGGCCAACCTAACACTAGTTTAGCTGCAGTTGTCTGTATCCTCTGCAACCTATCAAGAAGGAATTTTGGGGACTCAAGAAGCAGGGCATTGCAGTAATCAACTCTGCTAAGTATGACTATGTGCTATCAACGAGCACTCCGAAGGAGGAAGCAGAGGAAAAATCTTCCGTAAGGAACGAATGATGGCCAGACAGCAACCCACAACTTTTGTCACCTGCGCCTCCAAAGTATGATTACAGTTGAATGTCACACCCAGGTTGCGAACTGTCTTTACAGGCCGAACCAGATTAGGGGTGTCAGAAGGCCAAAAGTTACTGAGCAACATGGAAGGAATCCTTTCCGTGGCACAGTAAAGCACCTCCGTCTTGGACGCATTAAATTGCAGCAAATTTTCCCGCAGCCATAGCGTCGTGTCCCGCAGGCAGATATGAAACCCATCTAAAGATGTTGACTGTGCTCCCTCAAGGGAAAAAAATCAATTGCGTATCATCCGCATAATCCTGCATTTTAAAGTTATGTTGCTTGATTACCGCCATCAAGGGTTTCATATAAATATTAAAAAGAACAGGGCTCAAGGCGGAGCCCTGCGGTACGCCATGCGAGACATTAGTAAAAACATATTGGATGGGAGGGAGGGACACTGCCTGCTGCCTGCCTAGCAAGAAAGACTAGAACCACCTGAGGGCACAGCCCGCCACTCCCACCTCTTTTAGTCGTCTCAGCAGGATTTCGTGGTTGACCGTATCAAAGGCGGCAGACAGGTCAAGCAGAATAAGTACAGGTGCCTGACCCCTGTCTGCCCGCCCCCGAAGTTCGACCATCACGGTCACCAAGGCCGTCTCTGTGCCATGGGCCGGCCAAAACCCAAACTGCTCCTCCTCCAAGAGCTTGGCTTGTTCAACATACTTGGACAGGGTGTTCCTCACCATCCGTTCCACTATTTTAGCAGGAAAACGTAGGAGAGAGATGGGCCTAAAATTTTTAGGACACTCAGGATCAAGGGAGGGCTTCTTAAGCAAAGGTGTCACCAGTGCCTGATTCCACTGAGACGGAACCACTCCATCAGTGAGGGACTGATTACAAATCAGACGAAGTAACTGAAACAGCTCTGCCCCAAACTCTTTCCAGATTTTACAAGGCATCGGAGATCCAGATGCAATACCCTCAGCTAATCAACAAAAATCCTCAGACTCCAGAGGCAATAACTCAGAGAGAGAACCGATATTACCCCCCTCCAAGTCGACACCTGCAGCCACAGTGCTAATACCCTCTGAGTCATCGGTATCAAGCGGTAAAGCATTTGCCGCAACAGGAGAATGAGATACCGCACCCAGATTCTCAATGATGTTATTAACTTTGTCATGGAAGAACCTGGCCAGGTCATCATAAAGTGTTTGAGAGGGGGAGATCACATTTTTAGAGCAATCTGAGTTGGGCAGGCTATTTGAAATATTGAAAATACTGCTAGCGCTATTTGGGGCGTTAAGTATCAGGGTGGCAAAATAATCGCCTTTGCCTTACCTGAGCCGCCGCTCTTCCCCGCCCTCCGGACTCCTTGCTGCTGGTCACCGCTCCTCCCCGCCTGTCGTCATCACGCACGTTGCGGACATCGCTAGGTCGCGGCCAGCGCTACGTCGCGGCCGGCCCTACTTTTAGGGGACTACTTTGTTTTTAGAGTTAAATTTTTTAATTTATGTTTTTATTTTATTTTATGCAGCTTATGTCCATCTACACACCCTGAGGATTACAACAATGTATTGGGTGTGTGGATTGGTGCTGTGGTTCCCAAGTTTACCTTGCCAAAAGGTTTCTGTTCTCTCTTTATAATAGTAGTATAGATTTTATATGTATGTGATGTATGTTTTTGGTATAAGAATTGTTTGTATTTTTATTATGTGTCTTAAATTTTTATTAGTTCCATAGCAAGTTGTGGGTTTAAAGGGTAATAGGAGGGGAAGTAATTTAGTTATATTTAATACATTGATTATTTTTAATTTATTAATATTTGTTTAATTGAGATTTTATAGTTTTACATTTGTAAAGTAATTTATTTTTAATTTGTTAATATTTGATTGGTAATTACATTTATATAATTATTTGGTAATTAATTATTATAATTCTGTAATTAATTTTAGGTGTGTTGTGGTGTTTATAAATGGAAAGGGTTGGAAGAAATGTATTTTTAATTGATGAATTAATAATTGGTTTTTTATTAATTGTAAATAATTATTTGGTAATTAATTATGGTAACTGCGTAATTAATTTTAGGTGTGGGTTGTGGGGTGTATAGGGGTAAAGGGTGTTAAGTTGTTAATTTATGTTTTATCATGATTTATTTTGTCAATTGATATTAATTAAATGAACTATAATGTTATTATGGTAATTGTATAATTAATTGTAGGTGTGTCTTATTGTGTTTATAGGAGTAAAGAATGGAAAATAATTTGTGTTTAATTAATTATTATATAGTTGTTAATTAAGTTTAATTATTTGATATTTATTTTGGGTAATTGTTTATTTTTTGTGTGTTGTTTTTACTTTTAAAGGGGTAAAAGGTGGGTATTAAATACATTTTGACTACTTTTTCATTAGTTGTTAATAGTAATATTTTTTAATTTAAATATAAGTTTTAATTTTGTTTTATTATTTTATTGTTTAATTTGGGTATGCGTTCTGATATTATACTGTTAAAGTGTGTGTAGTCAATTAATGTTTATTAGTTTTTTTATTAATATTGTTTTAATTGATTATTAATTTTGTTGATGTGAGTAAATTTTATTTAAAATGTTGAAGTCTTGGTTTTGGTGTGGAGGTATTGGGTAGGAGATAAAATAAATACATTTATGTATTGATGAATTTTTTTCGTTTGCAAATATTTTCTAGTTTAAAAGAATTTTCATTTTGAATTAATTTATTATTTTATTTTATATAATATTTGTAGGTTTTTAGATGAAATTACAAATATAATATCTTTTCTTTTTATATATTTAATTTTCCTTTTTAATTATTGTTTATTTATTTTTATGTTAAAAAATAAATTATATATATATATATATTTTGTTATAACTATTGAGTGTGAATAGTAATTTTTGTCGCTCCACTATCCAGCACTTTCCCTGTGTTGCACTCACTGGAGTTGGAATAGTAATTTTGACCCCTCTGCTATCCAACACTTTCCCAACTGTTGCATTCAGTGGAGTAGTAATAGAAAGTTTTTACTCCTCCGCTATCCAACACTTTCTCTACTTTTGCACGTTTTGGAGTGGGAATAGTATTTTTTGCCCCTGTGCTATCCAACACTTTCCCTACTGTTGCTATCATTGGAGTGTGAATAGTACAATTTATCCCTCTGCTATCCAACTTTTTTCCTACTGTTGCACTCACCAGAGAGGGAACATTTTTTACCCCTCCACTATCCAACACTTATCCTACTATGGCATTCAGTGGAGTGGTAACAGAGATTATTACCCCTCTGCTATCCAACACTTTCTATACTGTTGCACTTTCTGGAGTGGGAATAGTATTTTTTGCCACTCCAGCTATCCAACACTTTCCCTACTGTTGCTCTCACAGAGTGCAAATAGTAGATTTTATCCCTCTGCTATCAAACACTTTTTCCTACTGTTGCACTCACAGGAGTAAGAATAGTAATTTTTACCCCTTCGCTATTCAGCACTTTCCTACTGTTGCAGTCAGTGGAGTGGCAATAGTTAATTTTACCTCTCCTTTATCCAACCATTTTCCCACTGTTGTGCTCACCGGAGAGTGAACAGCATTTTTTAACCCTCTGCTATCCAACACTTTTCCTACTGTTGCACTCACCAGAGAGGGAACATTTTTTACCCTTCCACTATCCGACACTTATCCTACTATGGCATTCAGTGGAGTGGTAACAGAGATTATTACCACTCCGCTATCCAACACTTTCTATACTGTTGCAGTTTCTGGAGTGGGAGTAGTATTTTTTGCCACTCCAGCTATCCAACACTTTCCCTACTGTTGCTCTCACCGAGTGTAAATAGTAGATTTTATCCCTCTGCTATCCAACACTTTTTCCTACTGTTGCACTCACAGGAGTAGGAATAGTAATTTTTACCCCTTCGCTATTAAGCACTTTCCTACTGTTGCAGTCAGTGGAGTGGCAATAGTTCAATTTTACCCCTTCTTTATCCAACCATTTTCCCACTGTTGTGCTCACCGGAGAGTGAATAACATTTTTTAACCCTCTGCTATCCAGCACTTATACTACTGTTTCATTCAGTGGAGTGGTAATAGAAATCTTTACCCCCTCCGTTATCCAACATTTTCTCTACTGTTGCACTTTTTGGAGTGGGTATAGTCTTTTTTGCACCTCCGCTATCTAACACTTTCCTTACTGTTGCTCTCACTGGAATGTGAATAGTCAATTTTATCCCTCAGCTATCCAACCCTTTCCCTACTGTTACACTCACTGGAGCTGTAATAGTAAATTTTACCCCTCCGCTATCACAACACTTTCCCCACTGTTGCACTCACTGGAGTGTGAATAGCAATTTCTGCCCCTTCGCTATCCAGCACTTTCCCTACTGTTGCACTCACTGGAGTGGGAATAGTCATTTTGGCCCCTTCGCTATCAAGCACTTCCCCTACTGTTGCACTCAGTGTAGTGGGAATAGTACATTTTACACCTCTGCTATCCAGTACTTTCCCTACTGTTGCACTCTTTGGAGTGGGAATAGTAATGTTTGCCCCTCCGCTATCTAACACCTTCTCTACTATTGCTCTCACTAGAGTGGGAATAGAAATATTTACCCCTCCACTATCCAACACTTTGCCTACTGTTGCACTCACTGGAGTTGGAATGGTAAATTTAATTCCTCTGCTATCCAACACTTACCCTACTATTGCACTCACTATTTGTTTATTTATTTTTTATTTATTGAATTTCTAGAGCGCACTATCACCTGACAGGCATCCTGGACTAGTAACTTAAAGCATACATCCGCTGGGTCATACTGTAGCCAAACCCCTAAATCTTAGGAACAACCATGTTTTTAGGCTCCTTCTAAATGGAAGGAGATCACTGATTTGTCTAAGCTCTAGAGGTAAGGTTTTCTAGAGCTTTGCATCTGCAACCCCAAAGGATCTACCACATGCTCTGACTTTTTTGAATCTGGGGATGTTTATCATTTTTGCCCCTGACGAGCGCAGATTTTGAGTAGGAACATACCACTCATACACTTTAAAGGGAGGTTGGACCCATTCCATACAGGGTCTTGAATACTAAGCAGAGAGATTTGAACTTAATTTTCTGTTTCAGAGTGAGCCAATGCAGCTCAGCCAGGGCCAGTGAAGCGGAAGACCTTCTAGGCCAACCTAACACTAGTTTAGCTGCAGTTGTCTGTATCCTCTGCAACCTATCAAGAAGGAATTTTGGGGACTCAAGAAGCAGGGCATTGCAGTAATCAACTCTGCTAAGTATGACTATGTGCTATCAACGAGCACTCCGAAGGAGGAAGCAGAGGAAAAATCTTCCGTAAGGAACGAATGATGGCCAGACAGCAACCCACAACTTTTGTCACCTGCGCCTCCAAAGTATGATTACAGTTGAATGTCACACCCAGGTTGCGAACTGTCTTTACAGGCCGAACCAGATTAGGGGTGTCAGAAGGCCAAAAGTTACTGAGCAACATGGAAGGAATCCTTTCCGTGGCACAGTAAAGCACCTCCGTCTTGGACGCATTAAATTGCAGCAAATTTTCCCGCAGCCATAGCGTCGTGTCCCGCAGGCAGATATGAAACCCATCTAAAGATGTTGACTGTGCTCCCTCAAGGGAAAAAAATCAATTGCGTATCATCCGCATAATCCTGCATTTTAAAGTTATGTTGCTTGATTACCGCCATCAAGGGTTTCATATAAATATTAAAAAGAACAGGGCTCAAGGCGGAGCCCTGCGGTACGCCATGCGAGACATTAGTAAAAACATATTGGATGGGAGGGAGGGACACTGCCTGCTGCCTGCCTAGCAAGAAAGACTAGAACCACCTGAGGGCACAGCCCGCCACTCCCACCTCTTTTAGTCGTCTCAGCAGGATTTCGTGGTTGACCGTATCAAAGGCGGCAGACAGGTCAAGCAGAATAAGTACAGGTGCCTGACCCCTGTCTGCCCGCCCCCGAAGTTCGACCATCACGGTCACCAAGGCCGTCTCTGTGCCATGGGCCGGCCAAAACCCAAACTGCTCCTCCTCCAAGAGCTTGGCTTGTTCAACATACTTGGACAGGGTGTTCCTCACCATCCGTTCCACTATTTTAGCAGGAAAACGTAGGAGAGAGATGGGCCTAAAATTTTTAGGACACTCAGGATCAAGGGAGGGCTTCTTAAGCAAAGGTGTCACCAGTGCCTGATTCCACTGAGACGGAACCACTCCATCAGTGAGGGACTGATTACAAATCAGACGAAGTAACTGAAACAGCTCTGCCCCAAACTCTTTCCAGATTTTACAAGGCATCGGAGATCCAGATGCAATACCCTCAGCTAATCAACAAAAATCCTCAGACTCCAGAGGCAATAACTCAGAGAGAGAACCGATATTACCCCCCTCCAAGTCGACACCTGCAGCCACAGTGCTAATACCCTCTGAGTCATCGGTATCAAGCGGTAAAGCATTTGCCGCAACAGGAGAATGAGATACCGCACCCAGATTCTCAATGATGTTATTAACTTTGTCATGGAAGAACCTGGCCAGGTCATCATAAAGTGTTTGAGAGGGGGAGATCACATTTTTAGAGCAATCTGAGTTGGGCAGGCTATTTGAAATATTGAAAATATTGCTAGCGCTATTTGGGGCGTTAAGTATCAGGGTGGCAAAATAATCTGCTTTAGTCCTATTGATCACCTTCCTATATTCCGCAATCTTTATTCTCCAGGACAGCTTATCCTCATTCTGGTAGCCATGCCTCCATCTTCTCTCAGCCCATTTACATTCAAGTTTCAGGGTTTTCAGATCCTTATTAAACCAAGGGGCGGAAGGTCTGCCCTTGCTCCGATGGTTCTTTAGAGGAGCCAGAGAATCGAGAGCAAAGGTGATTTTCCTACAAAGAGCGGAGTAATTCTCCTCTACTTGAGCATCCGGGGAGAAACAGTTCTCCACCTGAAACGCCACGCCCAGGCCCCTCTTACACATAAGAGCCTTCCAATCCCTGCCCTCAAATTCACTCACCAGATTACCTCCCCGGATGTCTAGACTGGCAGGATTCACATAAAATTTAATCAAATAGTAATCATAGTAATCAGGCCAGTCCATGGGCAGGACTTCCCCAATAAACTCTTGATCATCCTCCGAAAAAGTAAGATCACTTTTATTAAAATGTACATTACATGTATTTTATTTTGTTAAAGTTATATTTAATATTTACTACATATTATTTTATTTTATATTTATATAAAAGTCGATATTTTTGTTGTCTATATTTTAAACTCAATATTTTTAACATCAATATTTTTTACGTCAATGTTTTGTCAGTGAAACTCCAGAGTTCAAGTATCTTGAGTCCCAAGTTGACGTCCACTGATACTGTGGTTGCTCAATTTGTCACCAGTACCTTAAACTGCGTACATGCTTCAAAGAGTTGATAAGATACCACTATATAGTCAATTGGTGAAAAGTGATGGTAGCTAGGGGTTCCTCTGGGAATCTCCTACTTAGGGGCCGATTCCGATCCTGGAAAAAAAACGTCTGTACGATTTTTATCCGGAGCCATCGCCGTACGATTCGTACCCGTCCGTCCAATTCGCGTAGTACGATCCGTATGCCGTCAATCTGCCTGAATCGTTGCGATCAGTACGTATTGCAAGGCTGAAACAGTGAACCCTACGACTCGTACACATGCCGTACGACCCGACGAGTACGATCCAAACCGGGGTATGAGGACGCGATTCGTAGGGTCCACGTCAGGTAAGGGTGATTCATATGGAAAAGCACACAATCACTTACACACTGTACGGTGCGTACACCCCATTATAGTAGGGGTATGGTGCCTACCCCTGTGATCTTGGGGTGCACACACCATACCCCGCGATCGCAGGGTGTACCCACCGTATACCCAGCAAACATGGGGTATGGTGCGTACACCCCAAGATCGAGGGGCACGGTGCGTTCACCATAAGATAGCAGGGGTACGCACCATACCCCTGCGATCATGGCGTGTACGCACCGTACCCGGGGGGCCGTTCCGTACCTGTTTCGGGGAGATCTCTGCTTTTATGGCTGTCTTCAGCTCCCGTAGAAAAAGGGTTGTATGGTGCGTACCCGACACGAATCATACTTGCCGGGTCGGAAAAAGCAGCCGCGAACCATACAGATGTCACGTACAGCGGGTTCCGAGGGGGATTTGTGCAGAGATTCGAGCCGTACGGTCTTTGTACGATTCATACGGAGTCCTGCTCCTGGTACGAATCGTACTTCGTCGTACGTACGGGGGACGTTGCAGGGTACGATTCGTATGGGAAAAATGCTCCGAACGGCTATTCGGAGTGGTTTTTCACAAATCGGAATTGACCCCTTAATATAACAAGTCAATTAGATCTTAGACAATCCAAAAAGCTCAATCCTAGCCTTTGTGATCTGATATGGCCGGGTGACATTATTTCAGGGATAGTCCATACACCTTCCAACTACCAATTTCAAAAGGCCAATGAGGAACAGTTTGAGATTTTGATGTTAAAATCGCCCGCCACATGTATCTGGGTGCACTCTTATGAGGCACTAATTGTATTCACAAAAGAGAACATGGATTCAACAAGAAAGTCAGATGCTCTCCCAGGGTTCAATATTGACCTCATATAACATTACCCAAGGTAAATGTTATGCACATATGAAGATTTGACAGATGGACAAAAACCAAAGGATTCCAATTTATACTGTAGCTAAGTCAGATAGCTAGATCTCCACTTGCATGAGGGATTTGCTGACAACAGAAGACAAAAAAATTAACAAAACTAAAATCTGCACAACTCCATGTTTCCTGAAGGCAAATTATCTTTGGATCATATGTCACTAGGGAGCTTAGCCTAGAGCTAGTGTGTCCTACTCCTGCCACATTACAGGATAGACTTTTGCCCAAGGGGCTGCCTCTGCAGCATAGGGAGTTTTATATTTTCTTCGGAAGCATTCAGCGAAGCAGCTACCCAACTCCACTAGGCCAACTCAACTTCCCATCTGGGTTTGGTGACCCTTTGGATCTCATATCCCGCAATATTAATCACTGTTTTCCGTGTGATCCTGCCAACCAAGACTTTAATATCTTTCTGATTTACAACCCCCCACTATTGGACATTACTCAACCTGAGCCCTGGTGATCTTTCCTATGGGATTCAATCTGAGCAACAACTGGCTCGTAAAACAGAAGAACATCAATCCCATTAGCCAGGACTAGCATTGTGATAATCCCAGAGCTAAAAGTTACTCTGGAATTCGGGATCCCACTTCAAGGGTCTAGGAATACTTACTCAATATTTCTACTTGATGCCAATCTCAGGCCCTCAATTGTGGATAATAACCACAAAATAACTGCAAAAGGAAACTTCTATTTAGTGAGCCCAGTTCTCTATAAAACAGAGAAGCAAAAATCAGAGAGTTAGATACTTTTCCTGACCCACTTCCTGCGCATACTTAATTGCTCTGCCTTTGCTCAGCCCCTGATTGTGACATTTGTGCTAAAGAAGAAGTAAAACCCGCCCCCCTTCATTAAGCCTCCCTTGATCAGGATTTATCCATACAGGCAGAGCATCCCGATGAGAAAGGTTTGGGGGAAAACATCCACAATATGCCCTACCTGTGGAGGGACATCATTTTGTTTTTCTGTTATATTCTCCAAGTCAACCAGGTCTATCTTTGTTTCATGGTTCTGCCATTCTGGGCCCAATCCCCCTCTTGTTGTAGCCAGTTATCCCCGTACCCTTTCTCTTACCCTACCCCCCCAATACGGGTACTTCCATCAGAAGTAGTAAGAATGGAAGGAGGGACAGGATTTTCTTCCGTGCGCCCCAATTCCTGACCAACATGGGACTCAACAGACTTGGACCCATTTCCATTTTGGGGCTAAGTGGTACTATCAGTTTACTCAGGGGCCTTAGAAAACCTCAATTTTTTTGACTTAAAATTGTGTAATACGATGAATCCTTTTCTTCATCTCCTTCCGTACTTTGACCCAATGCATTCTGAATGAGAGGTACCCTCACCAGAGGGAACAGGATCTGATTCAACCCTAGGCTGTTTAACAAGGAGAGGGTTATTTAATGGAGCTATATCCCCAGACATACAGTTGATCCTTTTTTTAAAAATAGGATAAATCGATAAAGAATTCTTAAGTGCTGATACATGTGCATTTTCCCCAACAGGCGGATGATCCCCCGGCACTTGATTTTGGGGGGTGGTAAAAGACATGTTATTTCACACAGGAATATCTCGGGGCAGCCCAGTTGAAAAAACCCTGGAGTCATCCCAAATTCCCACTTAGACTCTCATTTTCATCACCACTATGTTAGTCTGGGTTGTCAAATCAATGCCCATTTCTGCCTTTCCTAGACAGGAATCAGCAGCATTAGAATCAGGGACAGTGCATCCAACACTTGATCAGAGTTGGTAGTTGATTTGACTTCTTGAATAAACTCAAAATTGACAAGAGAATTCTCTCTAAAGCATAACATATTCAAAATTCACCCTCCCACCCCATTCACATTAACACATTCTTCTTTTGCTGTATGTATTGTGCCCCTTTATTCGGGATGTTGGTCAGTTAGTTGAGTTGGAAGAGATGGTTCCACTAAGTTCTGTGTGATGAACTTAAGCTGATGCAAAACTGAAAGGACTGTAAATTGGACCAGCTCATCTACACTAACCGCACCTGTAAGCACCCCCAGTTCCTTCTTCCTTAGCACTTTCCCTCTCAGTCTCTTAGAGAACATGGACAATACAGTGGGATGGCATTTCAAAAGGGAATGATGGGCTTGGGGCTTGGGGCAAGATTGCCAAGCAGACATAGCCTGGATCGGCTCTCGGTTCGCGCGCTGCATAGTGAGTGAATTTGGCGACCCTACGAGCTGATGCGACCTCACCGAGCACCCAAGTGTGGCGGAACCTCTGGAGCACTGAGGGGCAGTACCTTTGGCCCCCAGGGAGTTCGGGGGAGCTCCCGCGAGGAGAATCGGTGTCCTGCCCCGTGATCAAGATGGCGGCCGGCAAACTCCGATGAGCTGCGACTGGGCGGTCACTACGGTGCCACCGAGTGTGGAGGGAGGCACCGCGACGACACATAGCCATGCGGTGAGCTCCGGGGGAAAGACGAATGCTTGCTCCTATTACCGGCGTTGAGGTGACAGGCTCTCACTGCCTGACCCTAAAATGGCAGCCGCGATGCTCCGCCGTGTGCTGCAATGTTTTGGGGGCCTCCCCCTGCTTCCCCCCTGTGGATACTAGTGGCAGCTGATGCCCTGGGAGAGTCCCTCGAATTGGATAAGCGAAGCGGTGCCCCGCGGGCATCCACAAGTGATGGACTCTTCTAATGCCTGGAGCTAAGATGGCAGCTGCGATTGCACCACGAGGTTCTGCGGAGCGCTGAGTGCTTCTCTAAGTTCTCCTCTGGCTGGCCTTTGTGATTTCGGGGCACTGGTCTCGGTTTGTGGAGTGAGGACAGTAACAGGCCTGGAGGGTGCTCACGCCTCTCCACCTAGGCAGTGAGGGGTTCCCTCGGGAGACGGGCCATCAGTCGAGCGGCTGGAATATTGCGGCAAAGCCCGGGGCGCGACCGCTCTTCTCCGGGACCGTAGACACCTGCCCTACGACGAGTAGCCTTCCTACGACGCCTCCTGCATGACAAGTTGAATCGATCCACTGCATGATCTCGCCCTTGGTGGGCCTGTGCCTGGGGGGTGGCCTCTGAGGCCTCTCCCAGCTCCTGGTGGGACTGCTACCCAATGACGGCGACTTCTACTCCGACTCCGCCTGCAGCATCGACGAGCCCCTAGACGGGGGGACCTGAGGCAGCTGGGCCGGGTTGGCCTCCTCCATATGCCACCGAAAAAGCGCACGACTAAGGGAACCAGCAAGGTATCAGACTTCTTCCTTGTGGCTGACAAATGTCAGGCCCCCCAGACAAATCAGGACGAAGCAACCATGGCCCTCTCTAAGGCCGATCTTCTATCCATGCTCAAGGACTTCAAAACCGAACTCCGCAATGACCTGTGTCATGATATTAAATCTTCGTTATAGCAACTACGAGCGGATCTGTCGGAGCGGCTGACCTCCGTGCAACAAGATGTGGACTCGGTGGGAACAAGAGTCCTGGACTTGGAGACGCAACACCAAGATTACAAGCAACTCCCTGGCAAATGCTATGAAGAGATCCAGGCCCTCAAGGACCAGCTGCAACAGACGCAACTCAAGGCTGAAGACCTAGAGAATCATGCACGCCGGGAGAACGTGCGGATCAGAGACCTGGAAGAAGGGGCAGAGGGGCCGGACATAGAGGCCTTCGTGGAGGGACTGTTCGCCGAAATCCTGAGTCCTCAGAAACTGAAAATAAAACTAGACAGAGTGCACAGAGTGGGGCCCCCGCAAAGTAGCGATCGGAGAAGACCACGCAACGTACTAGCTAAATTCCACTCCTTCAAGGTCAAGGAAGCGGTATTTCAGGCGGCCAGAACGAAAGACTCCATCTCCTTACAGAATTTCTCTGTGCCATATATCAAGATGTCGCCCCTGCCACATTGGCAGGCAGGCAAACTCTGAGGCCAATCTGAGGTATTGCTGGACATGTCCCTTGGGCCTCAGCTTAGAGTACCGCAACAAACGAAGGCATATCACGGATCTAAAATACGGTCTGTACCCCTGTCTACACGGCACTTTGGGGGTAACTGGACACCCTGCTCGAGCCCTCCAGGCAACGAGGGACCTCTTTGATGTGGCCTCTGGAGACCCCCTGGGGACACTCCTTCGTCTCGACTTAACTACTGGCTTCCTGAGGAGTTGTGACTGAGATTCGGTGAGTACTACTCCCTTTGTTGTCACCCAACCAGTCCTGGGGGAGGTCTTAAGTTATTAGTGGGCTGGACATTTATATAGTGACCCCCTCGGGAAGCATGAGGACTTGATTCAGAGAGATTGGGCTTATCGCCTTGCGGCTAAATTGCCCCCTTGGGCCTACTCTTTCTAGCCTCTATGCCTGAAGGGGCCGGCGCTCACTTGTGCTCCAGGGTATGATAGGCTATCTTTGGCCATCAAATGTATGGCTCTGACCCCTTGGCTGATCCATGTTCACAGAATCACTGCATATCCTGCACTATGTCTGTGCCTTGCTTTCTCTTAGAATGCCCTTCTGGTTCTTGTTGTGTCCCATGCTCAGAAGACTCGACTATGTCCTTACTGTCTTATGGGTCTGACAATACTTTCATGGGAACTCGCCAGGGCGGGGAGCAGACTGGGTCCCTGGACCCGTTGTCCCCCCTGATCCATGGAGGGGCGTTTTTGCCCCAGAGCGTGTTCTCATTCTGGTTTACGCTGGATTTATATGTTTGTTCTGGTTTATGTTCTTTTGAGGGTATTGGGGTGGGGTTGGGTGAGTTGTGGTGGCAGCTTTTTATTTCCTTCTCACGCATGCTTTGTTGTCTGGTACGGCATCTTAGATTTGAGGGAGCAGAGACGGTGGCGATCCAGGGACCTCACAGGCTCGAGCAGAGGGTGTCCCTTTCCCGAATATCGTGATGCCGGTTACTGTAGCAACGTGGAATGTAAAGGGCCTCAACTCCCCTCAGAAACGGCTCAAAGTATGGAAGTATATAGTAGACCACCACTTAGATGTGGTAGCCCTGCAGGAAACTCACTTGGCCAGATCTGACGAATCCCGACTCAAGCATAAGCTCTACCCCCTGATTTATCGCTCCTCCACCCATACTAAGCATAGAGGGGTGGCACTTATGTTTCGGTCTGCCATTCAAATCCAACCACTGGGGGTTCAATCTGATAAAGAAGGCAGGTGGTCATGGTCAAAGGGCAACTACGGGGACATCTTTTTACTTTTGCTGCTTTATATGCCCCCAATTCAGGCCAGTCCAGCTTTTTACACACCTTGCTGGGGAAACTCTCAGGCTTTGCAGAGGGCCAACTGATACTGTTGGGGGACTTCAATCTGATCTGGCAGACAGCTCTGGACAGTTCCCACTCCCAGCGGGCTGCAACGGGCTTCTTCTCGGGGGACACACAGCAGACTATAGGGGACTTAGGTCTTCTTGACTCTTGGCGGGTCTTATACCCACAGGTACAGGACTACACATTCGTTTCCCACGTAAACCGCACCTCCTCCCATCTAGATTATATCTTCATTAGCCAGTCCCTTCAAGGTGAGCTACAGGAAGCTAAAGTATTCCCTCTCTCAGTCTCTGACCATAGCCTCTATTCTATTTGCCTCCAATGGCTTGGCCCGTCACCCTCCGCCCCTAAGTGGTACTTCCCTCCTTCTCTCACCTGCGACAAAGAATCTTGTACTAAGCTTCGGTCCACCATTTCGGACTTTTTAAGGCCAACCCCCCTGAAGACACCTCCAAATTTACGACCCGGGACGCCCTGAAGGCGGCCCTTAGGGGTGAATGTATTGCCCTCAACGCTGCCCTGAATAAACAAAGGGCCCGGGAGAGAGAAGCACTGTATTCGGAACTTTCTGACCTGGAGCAGCAGCATAATGTAAACCCCACAAGACAGACACAACGCCAACTCACTGCGGTACGGGGCAAACTTCGGGCTATCTACACCAATAGACCGGAATTCATCCTTCTTAAACTTCGCCACCCTTCTTATGCCCAGGGCAACAAAGTAGGTAAGCATTTAGCCCGGCAACTACGAGGTAAACTTGAGAAGGAATACATTGGTGGCATTCTAGACCCCCTAGGGAACCTGAAGCATAAAGATGAAGACAAGGCTGTTATCTTTGGGTCCTTCTATAGCGTCCTCTATCTGGGTGACCCCTTAGATGGAGAGGCACAACGTGAATATCTTAGCGCTTTCCCACTCCCCCGAGTCTCTGAGGCATGGAATGATGTCCTCTCCACACCTTATACCTTGGGGGATGTCACTGCAGCCATTTCAGCCCTGAAGCCCAATAAAGCCCCTAGGCTGGACGGCTTCACCGCCCTTTTCTACAAGACTTTTGCCCCTGATCTCTCCTCATACCTAGTGACACTTTTTAAGAAAATGGCGGAAGAAGGCACAATGCCTGGCTCTATGGCTGAAGCCGTGGTATCGGTAATTCCCAAACCGGGAAAGAACCCACACCCCTGCTCCTCTTATTGGCCGATAGCCCTACTAAACCTTGACGCAAAGCTCTACTCCTCTATCATCGCCAAACGTCTCAATGACCTTATGCCCCTCCTTATCCATCAGGACCAGTCTGGTTTTATCAAGAGCAGACAAACGCACGACAACACACGCAGGGTCATCCATCTAGTAGAGAAAGCAAGCAGATGCCATATTCCAGCGGTCCTGGTAGGCCTCGACTCAGAGAAGGCCTTTGACAGGGTCGAATGGGCTTTCCTCTTCAACACCCTCACGGCCTTTGCTTCTCTCCCAAATTCCTCAATATGATTCGAGCTAACTATCGCCTACCACGCTCCAGAGTGGTTGTGAATGGTGTACCCTCACCTCCTTTTCTACACTCCAGAGGGACCAGGTAGGACTGCCCTCTTTCCCCCCAACTCTTCGCTTTAAGCATCGAACCCCTAGCACTGGCGATCAGGAATAACCCTGTTATTCAGGGAATTCCCTTCACCGGGGAACCTCACAAGATCTCCCTGTTTGCCGATGACGTGCTCCTATCCCTGACCCAGCCAGAAACGTCTCTCCCAAGCCTACAAGGGGAGTTAGAGCGCTTTGAGCAAGTTTCGGGCTTTAAAATTAACACCACAAAATCCTTCATATTGAATCTGACGCTCTCTCCGGAAGACGTGCTCGCTCTTCGACCCCGAACGACGTTGGCCTGGGCCACGACATCCATCCAATATTTAGGAGTCCAGCTGACGTCCACGGTGCGTGGGCTCTACGCAGCAAATTTCCCCCCTCCTCACGCATATCCAAACTGAACTCACGAGATGGAAACCTCTTTTCCTATCTTGGCTGGGTCGCGTTCACGCAGTGAAAAGGACCCTACTGACTAAGCTGCTCTACTTCTTTCAAGCTCTGCCCATTGAATTGGATCATGACTTCTTCCAGAGGATTAAGTCCCCAATCTTGCGCTTTCTCTGGCAGGGTGGCCGGGCGCGGTTCTCCTACTCTCTACTACGTCATCCCAGATCCAAGGGAGGGGTGGGCCTACCGGACATCCAACTGTACTATAGGGCGGCCCACCTTAGGGTGTTAGTAGAGTGGACCCAGAAAGATTCGGAAAAGCATTGGCTCCGCATGGACCGTAGCATGACGGGAAGGACCATATGGGACCTGGTCTGGCGCCCTCGTAAGGATAGGTCCCCAAACACTTACATGAACACCCCCACAAGGACAAAGCTGAAGGTTTGGGACTTAGTTTCTGGCGATGACAGATGGACTTCCTTTCCGTCACTTTTCACCCCTATCCATTTTAATCCAGCTTTCCCCCCAGCTAACCTTGAAGGGCCTTTTGAGGTGTGGTAAAAGGGTGGTTGCCTTGCTCTCAGCAAACTTATTTGAGGACTCTGAGCCCCTCACTTTTGAGGAGTGCAGACAGGAATTCGGTCTGGGGAACAGGGAACACTACCACTACACCCAACTGATGCACTGGGCCCTCACCATCACCGTAAGAGACTCCGCCGCTTGCCCTCTTACAAAATTTGAGGCCTTCCTTTGCAAAACATCCACTATGAGAGGGGTGATTTCCTTTTTATACGACCTCCCGCTTGAGACAACCATCTCACCACGCCCTCGAAACATGGGCATGTGGGAAGGCCTGGTCCAGCACCCTATCTCTGACTTGGAATGGTCCCACCTTTGGTCTGACATCTCATGTTTCAACCATTCCACTGACCTCAAGAAGGCCCATCTTAAGACGATGATGGACTGGTACTTACACCCCTCTAAACTCCAGAAAATGTTCCCTGCTACTTCGGATAGGTGTTGGAGGGGTTGTGGCCTGCTGGGTGACTTCCGACACATCTGGTGGGACTGCCCCAATATTTGCCCCTTCGGGGAGGACATTTTGGCCCAAATAAAGGATATTCTTGGTTATCCCATCTCCACTACTGTAGCTGGGATCCTTTTGGGACTGCGTGACCCTGCACTGGAGCATCAAACCTGTGCTGACAAACAAATCATGTGGCTCTGCATTGGCGCAGCCAAGGTCACACTCGCTGCGGCCTGGAAAACAAGCATTGGAAATGCAATAGGTCTCGCAGTAGTAAAGTTTGAGCTATAGGTGTTATTTATTTTTTTGTTTTTTATTTATGTGTTGTTTTTTCTAAATGGCTAAATTAATAGCTTTCTTCTTTACAAAGCCAATAGTTATAATTTTTGTAAATGTGACACCTCTAGCATTTGTAAAGCAACATGTTTTGTATTAACTGGACTTATATGTATTGATATTAAAAAACTCAATGGCTTTAAAAAACAATTAATAATTAATACGTAAATAAAATGGATTTTATTTTATATTGCCAATAGCTTAAAGTTTATTAAATATATTTAGTGAAGATGCTGTGGTTGCGCTGAGTGAGGGTGAGTGAGGGTGAGGGGTTGAGGGTGAGTGAGGGTGGGTGAGGGTGGGTGAGGGGTTGAGGGTGAGTAAGGGTGAGTGAGGGTGAGTGAGGGTGAGTGAGGGTGAGTGAGGGTGAGTGGTTGAGGGTGAGTGAGGGTGAGGGTGGGTGAGGGTGAGGGTGGGTGAGGGTGAGTGAGGGTGAGGGTGAGGGGTTGAGGGTGAGGGGTTGAGGGTGAGTGAGGGTGAAGGATTGAGGGTGAGGGGTTGAGGGTGAGTGAGGGTGAGGGGTTGAGGGTGAGTGAGGGTGAGGGTGAGTGGGGTTGATCCAGTCACTTAACATATAGAACCACAACCACTCACTACATGTAACATCTTCACAAGCCGAAGCAAACTCCAGTATAGGATGGAAACCTCAGAATCGCTTGGAAAGTCACCTTGGACTGCTGGACCAGCGACAGCTGTGCAATAAATAAATGGAACAACATATTCTATGCTAAAGCACGGCACACACTTGTATCTCAGTTCTTAAAACCCAAGACTCCCTTCAACCCTGGCAGGCAGCAGGTTTACACAACTTTCAGCCTCCGAAGAGAACAGGCTACACAGTTATCAGATTGTCAAATGCAAAAAAACAAAACAGAATTCTGGCAAAAGACAGGACTTTGCTCAGATGAATCACCGGGGCAGTAGCACATAGGAGGCCAAAAATGACACATAAGGATGCACAGTAGCCATAAGGTGGAGAACAGATGTGAAGAAATGCAAATTAAGAAAATAAAACGTAATTATCCATCTCCTCTGTACAAGACTGTAGATTGTGAGCAAGGCAGCCATGCAAGAAATCAAAACAAGTTTACCTTGTTACAATAAGGCCCACTCACAAATAATTACCTTGGGAAATGTGCCTTTTGCTCCAATAGGGCTACAAGTAAATTTGGAGCAAATTTTCGACTTCGTGGAATACACTAAAAATGCCACTCATACGAAGGGAACTCTACAACGGTCTGATTCCAGTAGTACTCACTTTCACAGAATGTTTTCCGAAAGGGACCAAAGCTCCTGCAATACTGCGTTCACATACTTGTACACATTTTTGCGACTTGACCCAAAACACCTTAATAGGGAATCTTCACACGGAGTTAGTACAAAACGAAATGCCAGTCACTCTTTGTATTTTTTATTAACAGAGCGTCGGACCATTTGGGGCAAATACACAAAGGCATGTAAGAGTGATCATGTACCACTACTTCACGTAATCAGGAAGGCATTTGCAAAATTGACCTATAATGTACACCTGGTTGGCGTTCTGCAGGCTACAATTGCATATTACCATTATCAAATACTGTCACAGTCTGATTTTTTTTTACTCCGCCGGCCAATGAGAATAGCACATTTTCTTATTAATCTATCGTCAATGGCAAAAGACCCCACCCCTGCCCCCATGTGTGGAACAACGCACAATCCTCGGGTTTCCTACCCGGCACGCTCTGCCTCACGAGGAATGATGCTCTTTCCTGTCACCACATGAACATGAAAACGTAAACAAGTCTCAGCCTCTGGTGCTGAATGAATGACTCTTTGCGGCGCTGCGTGGCGCTTATTACAGACAAGTGCTGAGTCAACCGGTCACAAAGTGCACTGCTGATAGGTTGTGGTACGTATAAGCCAGGGGACGTCTACAATAATCAATAAATACATTATTGGTCGTCGCATCGGACGTCATCGAAACCCCGCCAATGGGAGGAATGAGACTGGCAGCCCCTGGCAGAGCACAGGGTACAACAAAAACAAAGGACAACGCGAGGTCTGTAACGATGAGAAAAGCACTGAGCGCCTCAAACAACCAGCAGAAAGCGAACATGGAACAGCGGAAGTAACCTCAGCCCGGGGGCGCAACAACAGGGAACCTCCGTTTCTGCGGGGAGGGGTGGTGGGGGCGTCAGCAGCAAATGGAGGGGGGAGGGGGGTAGCAGAAGAAACCATAGTCAGCAAGGGGAAGGCGGGCCGGAGGTGGGCTTCTGTGTGTTAGGAGGGCATTGCTGTGGGGAGGGGGGAGGAGAAATGCGACATGGCGGGGAGGGGGCGGAGCGGGGGAGAGGGTGTGTGTGTTGTTAGGAGGGCATTGCTGTGGGGAGGGGGGAGGAGAAATGCGACATGGCGGGGAGGGGGCGGAGCGGGGGAGAGGGTGTTAAGCAGCAGGGTACAGACGGCTGAGGGAACAGACGGCGGGCAGGGGAGGGGGCGGAGCGGGGAGGGGGTGTGAAAGCAGCAGGGGCCTGGAGTGCGGCTGAGGGAACTGATGTGCACGCGCTTTTAAGCTCAATGCGCATGCGCATTGAGCTTAAAAGTCACGGGCACTGCAAGGAATCGCCACGATTCCTTGCAAGTTGGGGAAAGAGTGGATAAGTCCCAATACTCTCGCTTGCTCGATGCGCATGCGCATCGACAGGCGAGACCTAAAAAAGGAGGCCCCGGCGATTTCTCTCTGGCACTCTCGTCTCTGGAGACTGCTCAGCCTTGAACACATGGCTGACATCTTCAGGGACGACTGTAAGAACTTTGAATTCAAATGGGGCCCCCTGGTTTCCTTCCTTTCACGAGGCATTCCTTCTGCAGTCTGTCCACCTACCATTAAAGCTCTTCATATTTTCCAGTATTGATAGTACTCTGCACATAGCCCCTCAGCCATTCACCTAAGTGTCGCTGCCACCATATGGGGGGTGTAATGGGGACAGAGTTTTTTTGGGGGGGTTTGTTATTTCCTTTTTTTATTGTTTATGTTCTTTCACTATCGCTTAGTAATCTATGCATGCATGGCTCCACCTCCTTAGGGACTGTCCTGGAACAACATTCTAAACCGTTCTGGCACCCTAAGTTTGGCCTCCTTCGTGGCCCGGCTGACTGATACTGCTGGGCCCTAGCATATTCCTACGGCTCCGTTTCACATGAACGGCTCTATTTGTTTCGTAGCTGTACCCCGCAATTCACCGACTATGAAGCTTCAGAGCTGATTCTATTTGATTACCACACTCTGCTTTTGTATCGTTTGCTATGGTGCCATCTTCTCCCCTGCGTGGGAGCCCTTTCGGCTTGCCATCCTGTGGATTGTTTGCGAAAAATTCTAATAAAATGATTTTTGATAAAAAAAAAAGAATAAAGGAGGCTCGCAAGGCATGAGCAGGCAAGACATTTACAATGAATTACATTTTAACTGGGTGCATCCTCCTCCAAAGAAGTACAAGCCGAATCAGCCTAAATCTGGCAACTTCCGCACCTCAGAGGAAATGGGTTGTGAACAAGGCCTCCCCAGCACAGATTATACTCCGTGTATAAGCCAGTATGTACTAATAATCAACTACTGGTTTCTTGCTAAATACTTGCTGCCACTTGCATGCCGCTTGCTTGCTTGAGGTTGCTGCTGCTTCCTTCTTTCTCAGTCAAACCTTTGTGTGCTAAAGTAATCAAAATTCTACTACTGCAACACTGTTAATAACAGGTTGACTGCAATCCCTTAATTGGGGATAAAGCAGAAGATAGAAAAGTGAACAGCGGATAAGTGGCAATAGTGTATTCCCAGGCCCAAGTCCCAGAAGTCTTTACTTTTGGCCTTAAACTTTATTCAGCCCAAGTATATAATTTTCTCCAATTCACAACTTCCGATGTATCATGGCCCAATAGCAGATAAAAATAAAGCCAGCTCAAGAGACTTAAAAAATAAATAATCAATAGAGAAGAAAATGAAGGGTGCAAGAAATAGCCACTGCAGGGGGAGTGCAGCGATGAGACAAAAAGGCAGAGGCACACAATTCAACAAAAAGAGTGAAGGCAGGACCAGGGGCAGACCTCCCTCGACGTGCAAACTGGGAAAGGGGCCGCAGCTCTTACATAACCACCACTACCTGCAGCTTAACACCCTTAACACCCTTCACTCACCTCGCCTCAAGAAGACCTCGACCCACAGGCTTGCATGCCCTCGGCTCTTCTGCACCTGACAGGCCACAAGCAACCAATGCGGCGCACAGAGCATGGGACCACACAGAATCATGGCAGCTCCCTCTTGCTCCCGCTAACTCGCTCTCGTTGCTTCTGCGTCTACGTCTGTGCCTCTACTTCACCAGCTGTTCCAGAAAATGTCCACACAAATACTCCTCTGTAGTAAATCTGAAGTCAGGACAGGAAGGGGGGATCACAATGCATTTCAAAGCTTTCTTAAAAGTCTACCCCTCTTCGAAGACACAACTGGACACCTGACACCATGATTTTAGTGCACTTCTGTATGTGGGATCACTCTGCCAGGAAAAAAAAAATACTGTGCTGTTGGAAGGGTCAGTGCATCTTTGCCTTGCTTGAGTTGGAACTGGCGCATCCTCATCAAAACGTTGAACAGAGCCAGGGCATCACACTCGAAACTAGCACATTGCCTTCAGAATCATTGCTGCAGAAGCAGTAGTTGGACGTCGCCTTCAGAACTATCGCAGCACTGGTGTTGCCCAGGGAATCTTGATGCATCTTGCCAATTGAGTGGCTCAACAATGATGCATACCACTTAGGCTACACTTTGCATCTTCTTCAACATCGATGCAATCCCAAAATAAGGTACTGTTGTTCACTGGGCCTAAGTGGGTCCTTGTTTCTGGCCGAGGTTCCATTGCAGTAAGCCAGAACGTTTGTCTTTGCCCCGATCGGGCGTGACCAGATATCCAATTTAAGCATGCATTGCTTCCAAGCACCATTTCACAGTTTATTCTTTAAAAATTCATGTCTTGACTTCTACATGTTGAATCTTTGTAGTTTTGGTCTTGTTTTAGTTTCAAAGTATTCTCTATTTTCCTATCCGAGTGAGTCTTCTTTTTGAGGTGTTCTCACTATGTTACTGTTTTGCACAAATTAAGCCTGACTTCTCTCTGCCAACCTACCAGAGGGTGAGCACAGGTTAAGGTATGGTGTGTTGTGACTTACCCTGACTAGGATTGTGATTCCTGCTTGTACACAGCGCATACCTCTGCCAACCAGAAACCCAATTTCTAACATTTGTGATCAGCGTTACGGACGGACTTGTGTTTGTGTAGTGCCATGAGGTAACTTTTGTGTACAATTCCCATGCACATTCAAGACCATTTTTTGTTTTTACAATATCTCCATGTTTTGCATTATTAAAAGGTTTCTTCTACATCATGTCTCTGCTTTCGAGTTCCATAACTATAGCCATAGAATTTGAGCTAGACAACTTGAAAACATACACAGTGGCCCTGCTTAAACATTTTTCAATGAAATACGAGTTCCTGCCAAGAGTGCCACCAAGATATTGGAGTTTCAAAAGGCGCTGAGGGCTTGGGCAGAAGCCCGCTCCAAGGAGAGTGTTGGAAGGGGAAGCCTGAGAATGGCTTCTCTGAGAAACCCCCTGCAGCAGTTGAGGGGGCAACCTTGAATTTGAGCTCCTTGTGAGAGCAGGAAGCAGTGTCTCCACCTATACCCAGAGGAGCTGAGAGAGAGGGGGCTAAAGGGAATTCAAGCAATACATGGCCAAATTAGAGATAGAGGCCAAAGAGAAAAAGGCGGAAAAGGAGGCCAAAGGAGCTGGGGCAGAAAGAGCCTTATCAGAGAACTGAGTCCAAAAGAGCTCAACATCAAGGCCAGGCAGTCTGATTTCGAGCAGTGATGGTGGCAGCATCCATGCAGTACCTGATGGAGAAGACAAACTGGTTTGTATACTCAAGGATTTGGTGCCCAGTTATGTAATGGGAGATGACATTGATAAGTGGGTTTCTGCTTATGAGGTTGTACTGATGATCACAGTGTTCCTGAGGAGCACTGGGGGGACTATGGAAATACATACCAACACTTGAGAAGGACACGCTTTTAACATTAGAGTTTACATACCAAACAAAGTAAACCCCCATGAAGACCATTTTGATTTCGAAATTAGGGTTGACTCCCGAAAAGTATCACCAAAGTTTCAGGGAAAGCCAGAATCTCCTCAACCAATCGTAGGTAGATTTTGTTGATTTATCCTATAAGGCACTGAATGACTGGTTGAGGGGCAGGAAAGTTAGCTATTTAAATGGGATGTACCATTTGATCTTGAGAGAGCACAACCTCTGTATCTGTTTTGCAGAGTTGTGCCAGCACCTAGTGGACAGAAAAGTATATGGGGAGGAGACCCAGAAAGGTGTTCAATATTCCCAACTGAAGAAAGGGGGGACTTAAAAGTAAGGAGTTCTCAAAACAACTTTAAAATAATTCCTTGGGGAGTAGTGGTAACCAGTAATAGTCTGATCCTCAGAAAAGGAGGTCCTTGGATCCTTAGGCTGGGAAGTATGTACCCCAATGAGTGCTACGAGTATGGGAACAAAAAGGGAGCCTCTAAATGTAACAAGAGGGCACAGCCCCCCACTGATGAGCAGACACAAGGGTAGCCCAGGGTAGCACTTGGGGAGGAGGTAGTCTCAGTTAGATTTGAAGACAGATAGAGATAACACTAGTTTCTCTGGGGGATAGAGAAATTGTGCCAAAAACTCACATGCCTTCAAATACTTAAATTATTGGCAGTGGATCACCATTAATGGGTAAGAAGTGGAGACTCTGCGATCAATCAAATGCCATCTGGTGCCTGCAGAGTGATTCCTACTGAATGCATTCCACCAAGTCCTTATTGCCAACATCTACCAGTGGCTCTGGGTCCCTATACCTTGTCTACACACAAAGGCTTACATACTCTAACATCCTGAGTCTGGACCCAGGGCAGGAAGGAAGGATAGCTGTGCACTTCAAAGACCTGTTTTTGAAGTCTCCCCCACTTCAAAGATACAGCTGGGGGTAAGTACATCAGACAGAACCACTTCAGTACACGTCTGGACCTGTAAAGACACTGCCAGAAGAAGGGCTGCAATGATTCTGAAGGACTGCCAGTCTGCTGTACTGCTGCTTTATTAATCCCCAGCATTTCTGTGCTGCCCTGCTGCCTGCTGTTCCTCTCCCTAGGTGAGAAGGACTGGATCTTCATCATTTGAAGCCCTGAATGACTCTTAGGGCTAGCTGGCTGGCTGGCCCCCTGATCTAAAGTCTCAGGGACATAAAAGACTTCCAATTTACTTTCTTCTGCACCTGGACTCTGCAATCTCTGGTCTGCCCTGCCAAGTGGTGTCAGCCCTGTTCTGGACCCTGGAAAGTGAGGCCTAAAGCACCACTCATGCATCCTCAGTTGAACCAGTACCTCGATCAGAACTGGTGCAAAGCTCCTGTTGCGTGGTTTGGAACCAGCGTATTGCTCCTGTTGCATGGATTGGAACCAGCCTATTGCTCCTGTTCAGTGACCAGAATTGGTGTATTGCCTTTACTGGGTGGATTGGCCCAGACACATTGCCTTCAGAACCACCACTGTACAAGGTCTTCGCATCTCCATTGACCACAAATTTGATGCTGAATCTCTTCATGGCAGCTCTACACTATCAGAGTCGAAACATCATCGCTGATGCATGGGTAAGGACTGGAGTGACACAAACACTGCATGGATCGAATCTGGTGCATTGCTTTGGGCCACATATTTGATGCTGACACTGCCAGGATTAAGCTACTTTTGTTCAGCAATCCTCATTGGGTCCTTGTATCCAGTCCGCACTCCATCATGGTTGGCCTGAACTTTTGTCCTTGTCCTGGGACGGTGTGACTTTGTCCCGACCCAGCGCAACCAGATATCACAAGTACGCGCTTATTTTTTCAGGGCACTATTTAACTGTTTATTCATTAAAAATACTCATCTTAAGTTCTACTTATTGGATTTTTGTTGTTTTTGTCTTGTTGTATTTATTAAATGTATTTCTATTTTCCTAACCTGGTGGGTAATCTGTTTGTGTGGTGTGGTCACGGTTTTACTGTTTGAAGTGTTGCACAAAAACTTTACACATTGCCTGTAAGTTAAGCCTGACTGTTCTGTGCCAAGCTACCATAGGGTAAGGATCGGTTAATTTAGGGTGTGTGCGTCTTATCCTGACTAGAAATGTCGTTGCTGCTTGACTAAGGATCATACCCCAGTCAACCTGCAACCCAATTTTTAACAATGATGATTTACATTGCACATGATTTGTACATTTATGTGAGCTGCATATTGCTAATTCTATCCACTTGTTCTAAGTTCTGGGAGGTCACCAAGCTGACATGGGTACAGTCTGTTGCAACTATCACTTTAGGAACCCTTAAAATACTTTAAAGTTTGACTTTGATAGAATTTGTCATGTGTATGTTTGTCTAAAATATAATGTGCTGATGGCCAACATTGACCATATCATCCATAACTTGCTTGAACGGTTTGCATAAGGTTGACTCTGCAATACAATGCACAATACCCACTGTATACTGAGTGAAGTCCTTAGAAAAAAATTTGAGCACATCAAGGATTTTCAGGAGGGGTGATATATATCAATGTGAATGCTTATATTGGAGTCAAAAAATTCAGCTGCAGTCAGGTTTAGTGGATCATTGCCCTTCTCCAGCATCCTAGGATTATCCTTTGCCAATAATGTTGTTTAACATAGTTATCGGTATATTCTTCTGCCACAATTTATAGTAGCACAGGAATTTGGCAAACCTGAATAACGTGTCTAAGAAGAGCTGTCTACAGGATGGTGTTCAGTATTGTTCAGTAGTGTGTGACTCTTATCAATTTAGGATGCCATGTTCAGGCTACCCCCTTGTTTAATGGAGATGTGTCTTTGCAGTGGAAAGTCATAAGTCTGTTTAAAAAAAATATTTTTGATTTAATTTTCATTAAGCATTAGACATTAGCAAGCATAGTAAAACTTTTCTTTTGTTTTTTCATTTGCACTACAAGGATGTATCACCTACTTTGGGCAGTTTGTGATTTGTGGTGCAAAATAGCTCAAGTTTCATTCGATTTTCAAAATCATTCTTATTCTGAAGACCTCCAAAGAGACTCAAAGTGGTCTTGGAAAGTTTCTGCTCCAGTTCAGAGACCTGGAGTGACAGAGCCTTCCCTAGGTGCCAGCCTAACCTGCGTCGACACCATCCAAACACTTGAGCCATCTTCTGTCACATCTTTTCTAGTGCTGTGAAAAACACTTTTCTCGATCTCATGAAATATGCCCAATTACACACATGGGATGCAATTTTTATTGGGATAAGTTTACAAATATATATTTCAACATTTGGTAACAGGAAAAGGCAAAATAGGGGAAACTTAATCAGTGGATTAAGTTTCCCTATTAACTTGCAATGAAGTGGGGTCAATTTTTAGGTGGAAGAAAGCAAAAATAAAGCCATTCTGGGTTTAAAATCTGAGAGCCTGATTTACAAAGGTAAACTTACACCTGAAGTCTAAGTTTAGACTGGAAGTCTAAGTTTAGGCTGGAATTCTAAGGTTAGACCTAAAGTCTAACTTTAGACCTGAAGTTTAACTTTAGATAGTAAGTTAGACTATACGTCTAAATTTAGACTTTAGGTCTAAAGATTGATTTTAGGTCTAAACTTAGACTTCGGTCTAAAGTTATACTTTAGGTTTAAACTTAGACTTGAGGTGTGATCTTAGACTTTGGGCCTAAGGGGTTTCTTATGGGCCTGACAGTCAACGGGCTGCCAGATGCACCTGGGTGCTGTAGTGGCGGTCTTCAGACCACCATATTATGACCAGGGTGGTCGGCTCACCCTGAGACCACTGCAACCCCCAGGGATCAGAGATCCTGGTGTTATTGAGGCAGCTTTGTGGCTGCAGTATGCCTGGCTGGGCCACTTCAGCTCCAGCTAGCATAATACGAGTTTCCTCACTGCCACAATGTTTATGACGAACCGCCTGTCATGAAAAGTGTGGTGGTGATGAAACAGGTCCCCTAGTACCTTTTCACCATGGGGTGCATACAGGGTTGCACATGGTGTACACTCCTGTCTGCATGCACCCCCATGTTATTGCACGGAATGGTACGCACAACATTGTGCACTTTGGTCCTTGCAGGAACAAGCTTTGACATTCCCATTGTGATGCCTATTTTAAAGGCACCACCTTGTGAATGCCAAAGAACTGCCCACCAGCAACGTAAAAAGTTCTAATCTGGAAGGCTGCCTGTTTTGGCTTTGGCGGTGTGGGAGCAGGGCAGCAAAGTGGCGGCCCTGCTTCTACCCCACCAAAGTCATAATAAAGCTGTAAGTTTACCTTTGTGAATCGAGCCTGGGAGTTTCCAACCTGAATCATGTCTCTCCGCAATGTATGCATTAATTTAAGAAAAGTGTATTTTGCCAATATTCTTAAGTTTAAAGGGCATTCTGGTCATAAAAATGTGGGTGGGTACATGAAGCCCTACCATATTAGGTTTCTGTGGGTCTCTAATCATCAGAAATGTCTCAAGATGTTTGAATTCCCTGGATGCAGTCAACATAGGCATAAATATGACAGCCACCACTCAGTGCATAAGCCTTCTTTTTTTCAATGTCTCAGACTCCATTGATATGTTTGTGGTTTTGGTTATTCCATGTGACTAGTCTACCTACAATTCTGTGATACCAATGTACAAGGAGAAGGTGGGGAAGGCAGGCTTATAGGAAGATGCTATTGACCTGCGGGCCACTAGCACCCTAGAAAACTTACCAACTCCAGATGTTTTTGGAACCATTGGATCCGATTATGAAGTTGGCTGGCTTACCGCCAATTTGCAGCAGCAGCGGTAGGGAAAATGCTGAAAAGCAGATTGCATCCCGACCGCCGTATTATGATATCACATCATGGGCGGTGATGTGCCTGTGACACTGTCATAGGGTGGAATGCTACGGCTCTAGTTAAGTCACGGCCGGGCCTGAGAGAGAGGAAAGACCGAGGAGGGGTGACCGTGCAGGAGCTGAAGCCGGCAGCTGCACCCCTACAACAGATGTCGGGCCCATCAAAGTCCCTCCGGGCACACAGATAAAGTGAGGACTCTTTGGGGATCGCAGCAAGACAGAGGAGGCCCCCTGGGGGTGGCTGCGAGCGCCTCACGGTGTCTGAAGGCAGTAAACAAAGCAAGCTGAGGCGGGAGGGGCTGGACTGCTAGACGGGCGTCATTTCCTAAGCCGGAGGATCTACGTGGGACACAGGCCTCAGACAGCAACTTGAAGTGAGCAGTGGCAGCCTGTGTGGGAACTAAGATTAGTCATCGTATCGGAGGTGAGGAGCTCGAGGCACATGCAGAGAATCACTGCAGCAGTGCAGAGCGAGCAGAGGCAGCCTGGGCAGAAGCGGGGTCCAGCAGTTGGTGGAGTGCCCTGCCTCCGGGCAATAGCAGCAGACTGCTGGTGGGATTGGACAGGCTCCTGGTGGGACTATGCCGGCCTAGTGGGCCCGGGTAGTGCGAGTCAGAAGTGCACTGCAGAGACAATTCTAAGCGAGAAACCCTGCAGTGGCGGTGAGAGCACAAACGGCCAGAGAGACCCACTGGGGGGCCAGCTGGAGGGTATATTTAGCGGGCGAGGTTGACGCAGAGTCCTGGGCGAACTGGGAGACAGAGGGGGAGTTGGCATGCGTTGAGGCGACGCATGGTGAGGGGGTGAAGCTTGAAGCTTGCAGCTGCGCCCTTAGCCACGGATAATGAGAGCAACCATTAGCGTCAAGAAAGGCACTTGTGACAAAGCCCCCCAAGGTGCATAGATAAGGAGCGGGGTCTCAGAGCTTGTGGAAGGACAGTGCCTGGGAGGCAGCCACGAGCGATCTTTGGTGGCCGGCGACGGTGACATCAACAAGCCAGGAGGAGTCACTGGACCACAAGACGGGCGGCATTTTCTGTATCAGAGGAGGAGAGTGTGAATGTTGAGCGGCACAGACCCAAAGCTGCTGCGCGGATTGAGTTGAGGCAGCCGATGCAGGAGTTAGAAAATGCATGGCGGGGCCCGGCCCCTCCCATATCCCGTTCCCTTCGTGGTGGCTTGCCCCCGCCCCCTCGCCCCGGAAGTAGTTGTGCACTTCCGGGCCGAGGGGGCGGGGCCGCGACCTCGAAGGGGGTTAACAGCCTGGGGAGCGCGGGTAGCGGCCTCTTTGTGCCCGCGCTCCCCAGGCTCGCTAAGCATGGGCGAATTTTGCGAATCTCGCGTTCGCGAATTTTGCGGATTTGCGAACTCGCAATCCGCAAAATCCGCGAATTCTCGCGAATTTGCGGATTTTTTTTTTTTGTGTTTGCGCGGGTTTCTGCCAGTTCGCGAGGGTTTCTTACAATGTCGCAAATTGCGAACTTACCTGTCGGGTCGCAAGTTTCGCGAACTTGTTGTTTCTACGTGTTCAGCCTGTTTGGGACACTCTTCTTCATCACTGCCACTCTCTGTCACCACTGCCACTCTCTGACTACTCATGCCACCCTCTGGCCCACCCATGCCACCCTCTGTTTCATCACAGCACCCTCTGGTTGTCCAGTCAGTGTACATTATTGTGGCAACGCAAGCACACCTTCCCTGCCTCAAGTGACCTGAATTAATTTGGGGCTGATTAATGTGTCGCAGAATATTTTTTTAGCTGGCACCTGCTTCCTTAGTGCGCCCTGATTAGTGATCTTTTGCACTTGCTAAGTGCTTTCATTGTTGCAAAATTAGTTACAACACCTGCCCTGCCCCAACTGACAATAATGCATTAGGGGCTGATTAATGGATTTGAACTTCCAGCCTGGCTCCTGCTTGTCTCCCTTAGCTGTAATTCAGGACCTTTGTGGCATATGTGTAACTATTCTGAGGTTCAGAGCAGGGTCACATAATAGTTTCAACTGGCAACTGAACTCTGGAGGGGCCCCTCAGGAAGCACTACAGGAAATGGCTACTAATGATGAGCCTGAACTTTTGAACCTGGTAGTTACTTTCAGTTTTGCTAAGATCGTATTTCTGCAATTTTGCACTTATTCGCGGGGCGCGAACTCACGCGAACAGTGCGAACAGTGCGAGCAAAATCCGCTGCTCGCGGATTTGCGGATTTTGCGGGAGATTCGCGAATCTCGCGGATTGCGAATTTACCGAAAATCCGCAAAATCCGCGAGCGAAACGGATTTTCCGCCCATGCTTAAGGCTCGCTCCTCGCCCCACCGTGGGGCTGTTTAATTTTCTCCCGTTTTTCTTTCAGTGATTTCGGGAGTTCCAGGTATCGAGGAGCGTTGTTTCATGGCGGAGCCGGGAGAATCTGCCGTGAACGGAGATCGGGCGAGCTGTTGGGCCCCCAACGGCCCGTAATGTTTTTTCCTCTTTGTTCCCTCTGCAGGTCCGCGGTTTCGTACCTGGGGAGCAAGCAGAATCGAGGAGGATCGTGGTCTCGGGAAGGAGTGGACAATGGCGAAACAGGGGAGGATTCCATCCGAAGGCCCCGAGGCATGGTGGACAGCCTTTCAGCAACGCTGGAGCAGCGTTCGTCGCGGCCACCCATCGTTTTGCACAACGGACGGGCGTCGTCATTGGGGGAACCGCACTTGAAGATAAAGGAGCGATTTGGCCAAGTCAAAGTTAAGTTGATTAATGTGTGCTGTTGGGAAAATGTTATTCCGAGGCCCCGTTTGTCTTCTTGGGCATGGAGCGGGATTGTTGCAGTGCCGGCGCCCTTGTCGTGCAGGGATGCTTTGATTCCAGTGGGGCTTGGGTGTTCGTGTGTGGCTTTCAAACACGTGTTGGGTACACTGTTGGTTGGTTGACTGGCTTGATTGGGATTGCAATGCTCGTGATGACCGAGCCAGCATTTTTGTGTTCACTGCCCCGATTGCCCCGCACCATGTGATTCTGAGCAATAACTTGCCTAATCTTCCCGTCGGCGCCTAGAGACCCGTACGGGTGTTTGCTTTGCATTGATTTCCCATTTTTGCATATTTGTGTTTCGGGTTTGAAGCCTTCGGGCCGGTAATCTCTTAACACTTCCCCCACTGTACCATTATTTTATAGTTTAAGAGGAGTCAAGTGGCTTTCCTTCCGTTTTCGTACAAAACGTGTCTGACAGAATGAGGGCTTAAAAGGCGCTAGGTTAAGGCCGCAGTTAACCCCCTCCGCTTTCTACTCGAACCTCAGCCTATATACATTCCCTTATAGCCTCTTGTGAAAGTAATTGCGCCGGAACAGTCCTTATATGGATCACATGGGAGACTTGAAATGAAAGATAAAGATGTAATGTAACTGGTGATTGCCACGTCTTAATGAAAAAATACTTAGGACGGTAAAATAATTAACACAATTTTAACATTACCATGCATCGTAATAAAGCCCGAACAGTCCTCTTATAGGTCACCTGGGGGACGTGAAATGAAAGGGAAAGATGTAATGTAACTGGTGCTATTTAAGGCGCTCTGATTCAGGATTCATGTTCACGCTATACGAACCGGGGATGCGGGTTTGAGCCTCGGTATCGACGCTAAACATCCTGTGAGTCATTGCAAAAATCACTTAATCTCCCAAAATGAAGGTGTCTTTATGTAATGTAAGGCGCTCTGATTCAGGATGCTGGTTCGCGCTATTTAAAGCCATAGCTGCCAGGGTTTCAGATTGCTATGTGTGACGTTTTAAACATTGTCCTTTCCACCGCCAGCCATGAGTCAGGCCGTTCTCACAGCAGCCCCCACCGCAGGCGGGGCTGGGCACCCAGAGCAACCCTGGAAAATGTTGTAATGGGCGCTGCACACGGAAGAGAAAACATTACTGCACATGGGAACACATTACTCGGGGGGCTCACTGGAGTGTGGGGGAGGGGGGTGGCTACCCCTCTGTAACGTTCCCCCTTTTTTGTGTTTAGACTCGTGTATCAGGTTGGCACCTTATATAACTCCATGTGCTCTGAAGTCCTTGTGTAATGTAACTGGTTCTGTTGTGAAGCGCTCTGACACCTGTGGATGAAGAACAGCGCTATATAAAAACGCATAAATACATATTAGTCACTCTGGAAACGGTCCCTGGTGTTAATGATGCCAGTCCGGATGTGGGGCTCATAACACTGCTCTCTCTCTTTGTGCCCGCGCCACTTATAATTGTTTAAAACCTAATTGTCTCTGCAAGGGCCCGGTGCGCCGCACAAACATCATTTTGAGAGAGCGCAAACTGACCAAAATGTATGAGTACACCACACTTACATGTAGTAAGCACAAGTCATGAGAGAAATGCCATGAGTGCTGATATTATATTCACCTATATTCTGAAATGTGTAGTTAATCTAGGGATTTTATATAGAAGTGGAACTAATGCAGAAATGTGTGAAAATGTATAACCTTATTAGGAGTGATTAATCCTGATCCATATTATGTAGCTGCTAATGAAGGAATGGCAAGCACAGAACGGAATAGGCCTCATGGCCAGAGCTGAAAGTGTTAGGAAAGGGGTCCACTTACATTAATATGGATTGCACTAATGTTATTTAGTAATTCTGTTTTCAATAGATTTATAGTCTATAGATGTGTTTACGTAATCATAAAGCAGAGTATTAACATGATATTGATTAATGAAAGGTTTGAAGAATATAATCATTATGAGAAATGTTGTAGGCCTGAAATGTTTAAAAGACTCTGATTTACACGTATTGGTTTGTGCCGAGAAATAATGTTGCAAACTTCTGTTAGAAGTTTGTGGGAATTGGGATCCTAGCTGCAGATGTCTGTCTGCAAGTGAGAGGGGGGATCCAATTATACATCGAATGAATAGAGGGTTGTTCAGGAGACTGGCACAGACACGGAGGAGGATTCAGGAATGTTTAAGGGGTATCGGCGGGCCGGAGAAGAGTCTGAGAAGCAAGGTCAACTCTAACGCACGAGGCCCAAATGAAGAACATCATGGAAAAAGCCAGTAGCAACACCACGTGAGGGGCGTCTCACGAGGGGCGTCTCAAATGTTATTGTGTGTTTTGGTATTAGGGACAGCACCCCTGGGTGGAGTTAGAGCAGATGCCTGAGGACCCTTTAGAGAGCGGATGGGTAGGCAGAGAGGGGTCATGACTGGAGATCATAGGTTTTCACCTAGAGACTAAGAGTGGGTGATCTTCCTTGGAAGTCATTCACCGCTGACACCTTTTGTTAGGCTGGGATTCTGTTAAGTAGGGATACCATCTAGAGCAGGGTAGGGACAGCCTAACCTGAAACCTTTATTCCGGCTGTAAATGACTGAGAGATCACAATACGTGTCTATGCTTGCAGCTCTTTTAATTTTGGAATTAGTCCTTGTAGTTTTCTTTGCTCGTCTGAGGGCTTTCAGAGAGCATATGTATGTAGTTGGGCCCGTATATCTTGTGAATCTCATTTTGAGATGCCTGTATCTGCAATTAATCCTGACTTTATAATAAACCTTTGAAAGCTAGAAGTGGTTTGTGGTCTTTCCGAGCTGGGTCCATTATTGATTGAACTAATCTGGTAAGAGATGCACTTTCTTCCCTCAATGACAGGCAATAAAGGTTCAGTCAACCAGAACGGGGTTTAGATCCAGTGTGATAAGATAGCGATCAAAATCCCGCCCCCGCAGTTGGTAGCTATAGAGGATGGTTGCCTTCTTGAGGAGGGTGATCTAGGCCAGGTTAGATTACCCCAAGGCCCCTAGAGATCGATGATCAGAAGAACCGCCCGCCGAAGAAGGTCCGGATGACGTGAGACAGAAAAGCAGCAGTATCGGTCGAGAGTGAGTATAAAGGGTCATGCGTGTTAGATTGCGGTGTTTTTGTATTGTATCTATGTTGTAATGTCTGGCGGAGTTGAATGCCTGTAGAGTGACTGTGGAACAGGTTGTGAGCGCGCGCAACCGGTGGAAATCTTAAGTTCAAGGAGAGCTTAAGTGGTTCGGGTGTATCGGACATCCAGAGTAATTGTCAACCAGTGTGAAGGGGGTCATGAGGTACCATTGATCGCCCGCAGGACCGAGATAGGGGGAACGGAAGAGTGAGTGCGTGAGTAACGGACGCTGGTCGGAAGTTACTGTGTGTGTAAGCAACCTATCAGAGAGACATTTCGTCAGTTGTGGTGACAATTACAGATAGACTGTGGACGTACAGTCGAGAGTAGTGACCGCTTGGTCGGAAGTAGTCATTTTTTTCAGTGTATGAATGGGACGCATGCATGACCGGGAGACGAGCTGAGAAAGGAGGGGTGCTGCTGCGAAGCGGAGACCAGTGACGTCAGAAAGTGCCGCGCTGGGATTGGCCGGCCGGAGCAAGACCGCGCTGTGATAGGCCAGCTAGCAAAGCCGCGCTAGGATTGGTGGATTGTCATCAGGAAGTAAACAGAATAGCGAGGCTGGAAATTGTGCGTGTAATCATGAAATGTTTTAAATGGTTAAGAGCGGCTTTTAAAAGAGAGAGGCGGAGATCTTATGAAGGGGAAGAAGCCCCGCCGGAGGGTACGCCGGCTTATTATATGGCGGTGAATGTGGGGCTACACACAATAATGTGGATCTCAGAGTGGAGTAAGATTACAGAAGGAAATGAGGAACTGACGTTTCCGAAGTACGGGACGTTCAGATTAGAGGTGTTACACCGATTAAAAGCAGTTATGACCTCAATGAGACCCATGCCTAGACCGACCCAGTTTGAAGCTCTCAATGCCTGGATTAGAGCAGCGCACGAGAGGAACCTGAATAGACGACAGGAGAGGGTGAAACAATCGGTAAGAGCAGTGCAGGATGCAAAATGGGATGCGGATGCTAAAAGATGGAGAGTGTATAACATTGAAGTAAATAAACTGTACCCAGTGTTAGAAGCGCCCGGAAACAAAAGCCCACTAGAAGAAGATGATGAGAGCGAGACAGAGGACAGCCTGATAAATAGGTTACTAACAGATAGGCCACCCCCGTACAACAAAGAGTCAGGTAAAGATGAGCCAAGTCGAGAAGGGGGGGCTAGCATAGGGGAGTATGGACCGCTTCCTATTACTGATTGGGATCCCACTGCAAAGAAAGAACTGTCCCAGCCTAGTCCGGTGCAACAGGTGGTCGGAAGGTTCGTGGTGCAAAGGGTGCCAGAAACGGAGTGTGCCACATCCTACGCACTGCCAGATGCCCTGCAAGTACCTGTGACTATAGGCCCTATAGTATCGATTTATGACCCGGAGAGAGCGAGGGGGGAGGAACAGGTACGAAGGGACAGGGAGAGAGCAGAGATGGCAAGGAGGAATGATACCATCACTTCCCCAAGTCAGTTGCCCAGACCGAGAGATTGGAGCACCCCAGTACACACAGCAGTAGATCCAACAGGAGATCAGGGGGGCCCCAGACGGCCGATGGATCTAAGGGGGGGCAAGACCGCCATCCTTCCAGGAGTTAAATGAGTACATGAAGAAGTGGGATGAGGCAGTAGAGGCTCACAAGAGCATCATAGCTGCGGAACCTGGAAGGGAAAGCCAGGACAGCAGGACCCGGACTCACTGCGGGGCTGATGAAAGCAGTCCGGAGTGGGACGGGAGGGGTCAGGACAGTAGGGGGGACACCCATCATGACAGGAGTGGAGGTAGATCAGACCTGGAAAACAGGAACCCTGAGTGTGGGGGGGTGTCCCGCCCGATACACAGTGAAGGAGACAGGAGAACGCAGGAGTACCGAGACAGCTTTAAGTGTACCCACTATGTGCCTGGCAATGGTGAACAGAGTGGGAGTTGCGAGAGGCCTCGCCATACCCCCTGTGATTACGGACAAGAACGCAGTCCAGGGGATATGGGGAACAGAGAAGGATCTTACCAGGTACTGAGTGACACTAGACAGAGAGGGAATGGCGACCGGAGGGAGAATAGCAGGGAATCCTACCGTGGAGAGAGAGAAGAAAGAGAGAGTGGACAAAATAAGATTGGGGGTAACAGGCCCGTGTTCCATCACCTTCCAAGATCGGATGGCCGAGCATGGGACCTAGAGAGATGGGAACAAGGGAGAACTCTCCTTAACTCCCCTGAGCCCAAGCGTAGGACTCGGAGTTGGGATGGTAGAGAGACCAGTGATCCCCCTTCGAAAGACATACTGCGAGCTGAGATAAAAGCCAAGAGACTTGATGTCGCCAGCTTAAAGTCAGACCTGGATGACATGGTGGATGGTACCTTGCCTCTAGAAAGAATGGAGATGTATGAGCAGGATGAAATACTGTTCATGGCAAAGGACATCACTCGAAAGGCGAGAACAATCCATGAGAAATTAGTTGAACTAGCAGGCAAATATATGGTGGACCTATCAAGGACCAAAGCATTACAGGGTAACCACAGGCTACATTATACAGATCGAGACTTGGATGAGAGAAGAACAATAGGGTTAAAAACACACATAAGGGAACTGATCACAGGAATAAGGACATGGAGGGCACTAGATAAATGGGAAGAAAGGTGGTCCAAGAAAGGGACCGTCAGGAGAAGCATGCTTGGTATGACACCAGGAGGATTGCAGAGAATAGAGGCATACCCTTTGCGTGAGGTTGCAAACGGGAACTTTGTGCCATGGAGTAGGGGGGATTTAGCAGCCTTTACTAATTCCTTCCCCAAATTGAGGGAGAACCCAGTCGAGTGGTATAAGCAAGTGGAGAGGTTTGTAAAAATCTCCAAGGTCTTATGGATAGATCTGAACACCCTGTTTGACATTGTGGTACCAGGAGATTTGTGGACCGCATGTAAGGTTAGTGCCGAGTGGCCCACAGCAGAACCAGAGAGAGATGCACGGACTAATGGCCCGTCCGAGACAGTCATGGTAAAATATGAGAGAGTGATGACGTGGCTAAAAGACAAGGTGCCAATGCAGGACATAGACTGGCTCAAAATAGATCGAACTAGACAGGAACCCAAAGAAACAGTTCATGAATATTATGAGAGATTGCTGAAAGCGTTTAAACAGTATAGCGGGTTGGACGTAATGGACCCAAAAGACATAGGGCAGTTTGTGTCTAAATTTGTATTGGGTCTAAGACCGGATATTAGTTTGATGATTCAGCAACATTCGATTTGTTGGCAAAGTAAACCGCTGGACGAAATCCTGCGATATGCTAGGTATTGCTGGGATGAGATTGACTCAAAGGCAAAGAAGCTAAAGGAGAAATTGATGGTGGTGCAGATGCAGTCAGCTGGCAAGGGTGGACAACAGCAACAGCAACAGGGAACAGGAACTGGGGGAAAGAAACAGTATAGTCAGAACAAGGGCAATGAGGAGAATTCCACCTTTAGACCTAGGGTAGACATAGCCACATTGAAAAAGACGACCCGGTGCCACCAGTGTAACGAGGTGGGGCATTGGAAACGCGAGTGTCCCTACAACGTGGAAATTGGAGAACAAGAAGTAGAGGAGGAAGAGGTTCAAAGCACTCCAGGAAGGGGGGTAACGCCATACCCAGGAAAGGTGCTCAAAGGGGGGACCCCACCTCCACTAGCCCAGTTCCCTCAGCCACCCAGAGTAGGGACCATGGGAAAGACATATAGACAGATGCCCCTGTTTGTAGGAGGAGAGGAATGCTATTACGTTGATCCACTGACTGGACAGAGAGTGGAAAGGGAAGACTGTACCCTCGGGGCAGCCTTAGAAGTGGACCAAAGGGGACCCTATGTTGAGGCCGAAGTGGCAGGGTGCCCCACGACATTCCTAGTGGACACAGGAGCCACTCGATCCACGATCAGATCAGCCGCGGTTCCAGGCTTGCCCATGTCGGGGGAGACAATACAAGTGGTGGGGGTCGCAAACAGGAGAATAACTAGCCCATTGACCGAACCAGTACAGGTGAAAATAGGGAAATACAGCGATGAGCATCAGTTTGTGGTTTGCGATTCTAGTCCTGTATGTCTGCTAGGAAGAGACCTTTTGTGCAAATTAAATTGTACAATATACTGCACACCACAGGGAGTGGAGGTATTGACCAATGACGACGATGCTGACTTCAAAGTCGCAAATTCGAGAATATGTGTAGAGCTGTATCCCACTTTGACCGTGGATGAGCTTCCTTGGGATCTGAGAGAGACCGTGGCACCAGAAGTGTGGGATTTCACTGGGGAGGAGATTGGACTGGTCAAGGGGGTGGACCCAGTGAAAATCGTAGTGAAACCGCATGCTGAGTTTCCAAGAACACCCCAATATAAATTAACTCCAGAAACGATTGCAGGTATAAAGCCCGTGATCGAGTCTATGATTAAGCAGGGAATACTGAAGGAAATCGTGGGTAGTCCATGTAACTCCCCGATAATGGGTTTGCAGAAACCAAATGGGAAATTCAGGATTGTGCAGGACCTCCGAAAGATTAATAACATAGTTGTTTCATGTTGTCCAGTGGTACCGAATCCATCAGTGATACTGTTTCAGATACCGTTTCAAGCCGAATGGTTCACTGTGATAGATCTTTGCCAGGCTTTCTTTTCGATCCCTCTGGACGAGGAGAGCCATTTTCTTTTCGCATTTAAGCTGGAAGGTCGCGTACTAACATGGTGTCGTATCCCCCAGGGGTATACAGAGAGCCCATCGATCTTCAACCAGCTTCTGAAGAAAAATCTTGAAAGTCTAGTGCTGCCCCAGAAGTCAGTTCTGGTCCAGTACATAGACGACCTACTTGTGGCGTCAGAAACAGAGGAAGCTTGCAGGGAGGACTCCATTGCCTTGCTAAATCACCTAGCTGAGAATGGGCACAAGGTGTCCCCGGGAAAATTGCAGTACTGCCTGACAGAGGTGCAGTACTTGGGGCACAGAATCGAGAAAGGCAAACGAAAAGTGTCCCCAGATAGGATAGAGGCGATCACGAAAATGAATGCGCCTAAAACACAGAGAGAAGTCAGGATGTTTCTAGGGATGGTGGGCTATTGCCGACAGTGGATCGTGAACTTTTCACTGAAAGCAAAACCCTTGCAAAAACTGACGCACAAGGAGGTGAGCGATCCGGTACCATGGGACAAGGACTGTTTGATGGCATTCTTGCAGCTGAGAGAGGACCTGTGTCGTGCTCCTGCTCTGGGAATGCCTGATTATGATAAAATATTCTTGCTTTACTGTTGTGAAAGAGAGGGTTGTGCTTTGTCTGTGTTGGTCCAGATTCATGGGAATGCCCGTAGACCAGTTGCCTATTTCTCGGCTACTTTAGACCCAGTAGCCGCAGCGTTGCCCGGATGTCTCAAGTCCGTTGCTGCAACAGGTGTCAGTATTGAGCGCTGTGAAAACATCGTAATGGGGCACCCGTTAGAGGTATATGTGCCCCATTCTGTTGAACTGTTGATGACCAGGACCAAAACACAGCATCTGACCAATAGCAGGCTCACGCGCTATGAGCAAGTCATTCTTGCTGCAGAAAACGTGACCCTCAAGAGATGCTCTGTTTTGAATCCTGCTACCTTGATGCCACTCCCAAGTGATATCGATGATGATGAATGTACTGACCATGACTGCCTTGATGTGACTGAACTATGCACCAAACCGAGACCCGACATCGTGGATGAGCCACTGACTGACCCCGATGAAGTTTTCTTTGTCGATGGCTCATGTGTAAGAGACGAAGTTGGGCAATTAAGAGCAGCTTACGCTGTTTGTACAATTTCTGGAGTTGTGGAAGCCGGATGCCTGGAAGGAGTACACTCCGCGCAGGTAGCCGAGATTATTGCACTGACGCGTGCCTGCCTGGCAAGCAACCAAATTCGAGTCACCATATACACCGACAGCCAATATGGTTACGGGGTAGTTCATGATTACGGGCAGTTATGGTCTCAAAGAGGTTACATGACATCCTCAGGTTCTCCTATTCGCAATGGAGAGTTTGTGCGTTTGCTGTTAGAGGCTTTGCAATGTCCAGCAGGTATCGCAGTTGTAAAATGTACCGCACATACTAGGAACATGGACTTCGTGTCACAAGGCAATAGATATGCCGACGAAGTCGCGAGGTATTGTGCGGAACAAGGGTACTCTTTCACAGAGGTGGAAGTGGGCGGAATAAATGTAAGAACTGAATTAGCCATGATATTGGAAACTGTCGACTCTTGGGATGAGCTGAAATGCATGCAAGAGAACGCACCCGATTTTGAAAAGCAAACATGGGTAAAGGACGGATGTGTGGTGGGTGAGGCTCATTTCTGGGTTTCGGCAGATGGAAGGGCAGTGTTACCCAATGAGATGGTGAGCCCAATGGCTAGACAAATCCATGGTCCAGTACACTTAGGGAGGGACGCTATGCTGAGGGTATTCAGACAAACCTGGTATAATCCTAAGTTCAGAGTAGCAGCCGAAGCAGTGTGCCAGCGTTGTGTGACATGTCAGCAGTTGAATGTAGGGAAAAGAACACCAGTTGCATTGAGCCACATAGGGAGGTCTGGAGGTCCATTCAATAGAATGCAGTTAGACTTTATTGAACTGCCAAGGTGCAACCGCCTTTGTTATGTCTTGGTGGTTGTTTGCGTATTTTCCAGATGGGTCGAGGCATACCCTACACGTAGGTGTGACACCCTCACAGTAGCCAAGTTACTGCTTAGGGAACTCATCCCAAGATTCGGGGTGCCGGCCTCTTTGGAATCAGATAGGGGAACGCATTTCAACAGCGAGCTTGTGAAGATGATCTGCGCGGCCCTGAATATAGACCAGAAATTGCATTGTAGTTACCGACCAGAAGCATCAGGAATTATGGAGCAGATAAATAGTGCCATTAAGGCCCGAATTGCAAAGATGTGTTCATCAACGTCTCTGAGTTGGCCTGATGCTCTGCCATTGGTCCTTATGAGCCTCCGTAGTACCCCAGACAGAAGAACGGGACTATCACCGCACGAGGTGTTAATGGGGAGAGCAATGAGGTTGCCGTCTGTACCAACTGCTGCACTGTTAAACATCACAGATGATATGATCCTGGACTATTGTAAGGGGCTGTCTGACGCCATTCATTCTGTGTCCCTTCAGGTGCAGGCTGCCGAGGTTCCGTCGTGCCAGGATCTGTGCCATGACCTGTGCCCTGGTGATTGGGTGCTTGTGCGAAAGCACGTAAGAAGAAGCTGCCTGGATGTTCGTTGGCGTGGGCCCTACCAGATCATCCTGATCACGAACACTGCAGTGAAGGTGGGAGGCCTGCCCAATTGGATCCACGCGTCGCATACGCGGAGGGTTCCAGCACCTCTGGAAGAAACAGCTCCTCTCTCGGATAGAAGTCCAGCTGTGGACCGAGAAGCCATAGAGGGGGCCAGCCAAGCTGTAGAGGTGCCAGAAGAAGCAGGGAACGAGTCGGACCAGCCTGAGGACGGTCAGTACAACAGCGAAACGGACGACGCTACTGAAGGAGAAAGCAGCTGGGAGTACGAATCAGACACTGACCAGGCTGAATGAGAGCGAGAGCAAAACAGAAGGACAAGGAGCAGAAGGGTAAGACGTGGAGAAGCCAGCTGGCCTCAAAGAAGGAGTTCAAGCCTGAGGTCGGCTCCAGAGAGAACCCTTCCTCCAATATCCAAAGACTCAGACCTGGAAGAAGGTGCTCAGGGCGCTGAAGCACCAGATCTAAGAAGGTCAAGAAGAGTGCGTGTGCCTAATAGAAGATACGCCACCCCTGAGTGGACATATCTGGCGACAGATGTCTTGGGAACGAGCGACAGGGAGGATCAGAGCGGTGCTGGTGTCCAGCTCTGAACCCATCATCACAGTGGAAGTACAGCTGTTAGTGCCCGGAGTCGAAGCAGAAGGGTCACTAACGTTCACACTCCCCAACCCTCCCCGCCTCAGCAAGTTAAAGCACATGTTTTTCACAGAATTGCAATTCCCCGACTTTGGAACAAAGATAACTAGCCATGAAGAGCTCGTTCTTCGGTTGGAAATATTGAACTATGCGGTCCAAGCCGCAGGCTCAAGCCTTATAGTAGATGCTTAAAGACTTTGTAAATAAGCAAGAAAAAGAAGATTACCTAGCGCCTAGGAAGCAGAGAATCTTAGGGACCTTCCTATAAGTTGACGGAGAAGGGCTAGGGTTGTCTGTGTTAAAGCTCTAAAATGACTTTTTCAAAGGAGGTTGTCAGCTTCCAGTTGTGGGGTTCTAAAGACTGAAGGAGCAAAAAGACTGTAAAGGAACGAGAAGAAAAGAACTTGTGTTGAAAGAAAAGGGAGAATCCTACTGTCTGACGAAATGGAAGCCGGCACCCCGAATCGTAGAGCCAAATGTATAATAGGCACACTAATAGTAGGAGTGATACTTCTAATAGCTTTGGTAGTTACAGTATCGTATGTTATGGGACATGAGAGTGAGGCCAAGGTAACCGATGAAAAACCTGTAGTGACACCGAAACCCACTGTTGCTGGTGAGAAAGGAGAAAACAAACAGGAGAAGGCGCTATTAGCAGCAGAAGCCCGTAGGTTACATATGGATGAGTCCCAAGGCGACTATAGGTCAAATGCTTATGCTAAACTTTTGTATGAATACGTGGATGCCATGGAGGTTAAGGACTGCTATGTCTGCATGCAGTTGCCGGCGTCTGTAGATGAAGGCATTAGATATCATCACCTCCCGCTGACATATGGCATTACATGTAGCTTATTGCTTAGTATATTTTATCGGAGAGATAGTTTTGAATACTATTTCTCCAATTATGATTCAGTGTTACCAGAAGTCCCAAATTACAAGCAGATGAACAAATGGGACTACTGGAAGAGTGAAGACAGATTGGCCAAGTTCTTCATTCCTTGGATTACCTTAGATACTTCACATGCCCGCAGAAATAACCTGACATGCAAGGTGTCAGAAGTCGAGAAGAAGTTTATAGGGCAAGTGGATGATCGATATAGGAGGCAAAAGATTTTGAAAAAATCAGGACAATGGAAAACAGATTGGACCGAGGAAGAGAAGGCACACAAGAGAAAGGGTAGTAGTGGTCCAATAGCTTTGGATAAAACGCAGAGAGGGAAGTTATGTCTTCACAGAGCCAAAACGTATTATGAAAATGTATACGTAGGAGAAGTCAGTTGTGAACATGCTTTCAATTTAGAATATTATACAAAAGATTTCCTGAAAGGAATGCAAGTGATTCCAAATGTATATTTTGTGTGTGGAAGAAATGCCTACGTGAGATTGCCTGACAACTGGTATGGATCATGTTACCTGGCAATCATCTTCCCCAAAATATATCATGCCCAAGACTTAGAGATCATCGAGGGCAAGGCTTCAGCGAGGGGGAGAAGAGACCTAGGAGATGCAGAAATGGTCGGAGATGTATTTGGAGCTGTTTTTCCTCTTTTAGGACTGATCCTCAATGATGTCAAAATTAGGCGACTGGCAACAGTCGTAGACAGATTGTCTGCCAGCACTGCTAGGTCCTTAATGTTGGTGGAAGGAGAGATGCAATCGATAAGGGCCATGGTGCTTCAGAATCGTCTTGCATTAGACGTCCTGCTAGCAAAAGAGGGCGGAGTCTGTAAGGCTTTGAAGGTCCAGGAATGTTGCACTTACATTCCAGACAATTCAAAGCCCCTGGAGAAAGTTATCATGAACATAACTAATATCCACAAAGAGATCGAAGACCTGAGTAGAGAAAATGTGTGGGAAAAAGTGGGCCATGGAATGGGTGAAGTTGGAGGTTGGTTCACCACCTTAGGAAAGAGCTTCGTGTGGTATGTGCTGAAACCTATCATCATAATATTGATCTGTGTGATCATGTTGTGGGGATTGGTGAGGGCATACAGATGGTATAGATCAAGGAGATTTGAAAGAGCCCAGAGAGAACAGCTACAGAGATTAGCTGCCATACAAGACAATCAGTATAGGAGCCTGAGGGCTCTAGAAACGCAGAAACGACGTACACTAGCAATCACTTCAGTTTAAATGTTAGTGATGACCCGAGAGGTCATCAAAGGGGGGAACTGAGAGAGCGCAAACTGACCAAAATGTATGAGTACACCACACTTACATGTAGTAAGCACAAGTCATGAGAGAAATGCCATGAGTGCTGATATTATATTCACCTATATTCTGAAATGTGTAGTTAATCTAGGGATTTTATATAGAAGTGGAACTAATGCAGAAATGTGTGAAAATGTATAACCTTATTAGGAGTGATTAATCCTGATCCATATTATGTAGCTGCTAATGAAGGAATGGCAAGCACAGAACGGAATAGGCCTCATGGCCAGAGCTGAAAGTGTTGGGAAAGGGGTCCACTTACATTAATATGGATTGCACTAATGTTATTTAGTAATTCTGTTTTCAATAGATTTATAGTCTATAGATGTGTTTACGTAATCATAAAGCAGAGTATTAACATGATATTGATTAATGAAAGGTTTGAAGAATATAATCATTATGAGAAATGTTGTAGGCCTGAAATGTTTAAAAGACTCTGATTTACACGTATTGGTTTGTGCCGAGAAATAATGTTGCAAACTTCTGTTAGAAGTTTGTGGGAATGGGGATCCTAGCTGCAGATGTCTGTCTGCAAGTGAGAGGGGGGATCCAATTATACATCGAATGAATAGAGGGTTGTTCAGGAGACTGGCACAGACACGGAGGAGGATTCAGGAATGTTTAAGGGGTATCGGCGGGCCGGAGAAGAGTCTGAGAAGCAAGGTCAACTCTAACGCACGAGGCCCAAATGAATAACATCATGGAAAAAGCCAGTAGCAACACCACGTGAGGGGCGTCTCACGAGGGGCGTCTCAAATGTTATTGTGTGTTTTGGTATTAGGGACAGCACCCCTGGGTGGAGTTAGAGCAGATGCCTGAGGACCCTTTAGAGAGCGGATGGGTAGGCAGAGAGGGGTCATGACTGGAGATCATAGCTTTTCACCTAGAGACTAAGAGTGGGTGATCTTCCTTGGAAGTCATTCACCGCTGACACCTTTTGTTAGGCTGGGATTCTGTTAAGTAGGGATACCATCTAGAGCAGGGTAGGGACAGCCTAACCTGAAACCTTTATTCCGGCTGTAAATGACTGAGAGATCACAATACGTGTCTATGCTTGCAGCTCTTTTAATTTTGGAATTAGTCCTTGTAGTTTTCTTTGCTCGTCTGAGGGCTTTCAGAGAGCATATGTATGTAGTTGGGCCCGTATATCTTGTGAATCTCATTTTGAGATGCCTGTATCTGCAATTAATCCTGACTTTATAATAAACCTTTGAAAGCTAGAAGTGGTATGTGGTCTTTCCGAGCTGGGTCCATTATTGATTGAACTAATCTGGTAAGAGATGCACTTTCTTCCCTCAATGACAGGCAATAAAGGTTCAGTCAACCAGAACGGGGTTTAGATCCAGTGTGATAAGATAGCGATCAAAAGCCCGCCCCCGCAATTTCCATAGGTAGAACTGTCAGGCAGAGGCAAACTAACATGCAGTTGCTTTAGCAATAGTTTCATGCTTTCAATGGTGCAACAGGTGCAGTGACACAGGGGCCCAAAGTTCTAGGAATCCCTGCTAAACACCTAATATTGCTATATTTTGCTACTGAACAGGCAGTTACGAGTACTGGTAGCTTGCAGACAACAGGGCATGAGTTGAAGGGTGCAGTGGCGCCAAATAAAAAGTTGTCAGAATTCCTCTAAACTGTTAATTTGGCTATTACATAGGTAGTGGTGGTCCTATACGTTCGTATAAGTTAAACAGTTTCTGTACTAAATACGAAATACAAATTAATCCGACTAGTGTGATCATTCTGCTCCCTTGAGACGCGAGCGTAGCTACCCCTTTTGGATCAATTCACGTGTTTCTAGGTTTAAGATTAGTTGAAGCAAGGGCATCTCTGACTGCCTTAAAATATATGCGTGTATTTTATTTATTTTAAATTTTCTCAACGAGTCATTTTACTTAAGGGACACAAACCGTGTTTGCAGGTGTCAGTTTTAAAGTGACTTGGGTGTAAGAAAAAGGCACCCAGCGTGTGCAGAAAAGGGAGGCCATAGGAGATAAACTCTCCTGCAGGGCAACGCTCACAGGTGAAGGACACCGTCCAAGCCAATCGATTCAAGGTGGCACGACGCCAAGCGCTTACTGGAAAGCGGGTGGTGGGCATCGCACAGTAATACACGGCACTGTTCAGCAACTTCCCTAGCCTCATGGAACATGCAATAGCATACCTCCCAACTTACAAGGGTGTCATCCGGGGACACACGAGAAGGCCCCCACCACACGATCTGTGGGAGAAAAACCAAGGTTGTAGTGACCAATTTTACACAGTGCTTAAAGTGGGACGACCAAGTTTGTAATGATTGCTTTTACACAGCGCTTAAAGTGGGACATTTTTAAACCCTGCATTTTCAATTGTAATTTTATCCATGTAACGCTGTTGTTTTCTATGCAAAGCGCTTTGACATAGTCAGGCTAAAGGTACGAAATGTGCCACATTTGCGTTATAATAATTATATAAGGCAGCTCGTTTTACCTGTTATAATGCAGGAGTGAGGAACAGAAAGTAGAGCCACACCAGGTGTATATAAATATATGTATTTGGTCTAAACACATCCCTCTAGTCCCTTTAGGAGGCTAGAGGCAAAAAATTACAGTCAGTAAGCTTATTTACACCAGTCTAGGCAACCCTGATTGATGGTAGGTTAAAGACAACCTTATAAGAAAGCTATCCTGGTGGTAGCTGTGGAGAACAGCCTGCAGGCTAAGGCTTGTAGGGAGGTAAAGCAGCTGGTGTTACCAGTCTAAAATCTCACGAGTGAGGAAACTAAAGTTGTACCACACCAGGTGGATATAAATATAGGGATTTATTCTAAACACTTTCCTCTGGTCCCTTTAGGAGGCTATGAGGCAAAGAATTACAGTCAGTATAGCTTATTTAACACACAGTAACTTAGCACAGTATACGTAGTGCCCTAGGGGCGTACCGGACCATATAGCAAGAAAGTGGTATACGGACCACGGCTGGCATTCTGACAAGGCTTACAGCCTTTAGAACAGGGGGGGCCATTAGGAAGTTTAGAAAGCTATCCTAGTGGTAGCTGTGGGGAGCAGCCGTCAGGCTAAGTCTTGAAGGAATGTAGAGCAACTTGTTTTACCAGTCTATAATCTCATGAATGAGTAAATGAAAAGAGAACCACAACAGGGGTATAACAAACATATGTATTTGTTCTAAACACATCACTCTAGCAGTAAACTTATTTAAGCTTGGATCTCACTAGTACCCTCAGTTGTTTTTTAGAACTCTTATACACCCTGGTCCTTTATTGTACCTTCAAAGGTATCCCGGCGCCCAGTTGCAGTATCAATTGGGCAGTGGGAGATCGGTGTCTAAACCCCTGGGCTCCACTGTTGGTAGTGCGCTTTGGTAGCGTCGGTAAGTAGTCATGAAAGGGCTATGACATTCACTGTGGCTACAGGTTTATTCTTAGGCAAGGTTATACTAATGGGCACACCACGGTAGCATTTAGTTGAATGCGCTACATGTCACACAAGCTGATGCTATGCTGACCACTCGCAAGTGGCAGTAAGGAAGGGAATACATACGGGGTTAATGCCAGCTTGGGCTTGGCATCTGAGGACAATGAATGCAGACACTGGTGGGGCAGCTGTAGTTAGGAAGCCAGGAACCCTACCCATCGTACAGCGCTATTGCACGGCATTTCACACTGTGTATTGTCCTGAAGTAATCATTAATGGGCTATTGCATTTACGGTGGACTACAGGTCTGGGCTTTCATGAAGGTCAGATTACCGGGCACCCTCACGGAACACTTACAGTTGGAAGTGTTAATGAGTATGCATCTGGCGCTAATTTTATCTAAAACTTAGCATGTGATGGCAATGTAAGACAAGCACGTGTACGGCAGTTATCGCCAGAAACACTGATGGTTTGTGTTTATCTTTTCCATTTATGTATGGCTGGGCCCATGGTGGACATCCGGGAAGTGCTCCACACCACAACGGCGGCAACAGGTGGACAGCCCAAGGGATGCGTACGTCAGGTAGAGGATGGCAAGCAACAACGCAAGTGTGGTGGCCGAGCGAGCAAGGACGCAGGAGGTGCCAGCACAGGGTTGATTGTTTTGTTCCTCGGGCCTGCGACGCAGGACGGAAACTACTCATGGATCATCACATCAACTCATCAGCATCACGGAATTGCCAGGAGGACATAAAGAAGACAGTGGTAGTATGGGTAGTAGGACATTCATAAGTAAAGCACGCTAATCCTATTTCGTGCAGGATCGGGTAGACGGAGGGCGGAGAGTGGGGGGTGCACGGTCTCCTTCCACGGCAGGGTGGGGGTTCGCCTCAGTCAGTTCAGTGATTATATGTCGGATTTACTAAGAAGACATACTGCACCTCCTTCGGCGGTGATCCTTCATCTAGGGGGGGAATGATCTGGCAGGTCTGGCTAGAAGGGTCCTCCTGGAAGAGATTATATCAGCAGCAGGGTGGCTGGCAAAGCGGTTACCGGGGAGCGTGATTGTATGGTCACAGCTGATACCAAGAATGCAGTGGAGAGGGGGGGAACTCAGCGCGTTGAATCACTCAGTAAAGAGGGTCAACAACAAGCTGGACAAGTTATTCAGAACTCCGGTCTTACAGACCATACCTCATGGGTGCATCTGGGGGGAGCACTTCTAACTGCGGGACGGGGTCCATTTAGCAGAGGCGGGAAATGCCCTTTTCATAAGGAATATCTTGGCATGGGTTAGAGATTATATCAGCAGCAGGGTGGCTGGCAAAGCGGTTACCGGGGAGCGTGATTGTATGGTCACAGCAGATACCGAGAATGCAGTAGAAAGGGGGGACTCAGTTAGCGCGTTGAATCACTCGGTAAAGAGGGTCAACAACAAGCTGGGCAAGTTACTCAGAACTCCGGTCTTACAGACCATACCTCGTGGGTGCATCTGGGGGGGGCACTTCTACCTGCGGGACGGGGTCCATTAACAGAGGCGGGGAATGCCCCCTTTTCATAAGGTATATCCTGGCATGGGTTGAGGTCTTTGGAGGTAGGTTATGACCTTTCTATAGGTAGGTGCGGGGGGGGCCAGATAGTCGGTCAACTATGCTGGCCTGTGGCGGTAAGGTCATAATCGGTGAGCAGCATTTTAAGGTCCTTAGGGGGGGGCGGGCCCATTCACGAAAGGGCCGCCCGTCGGGAGGGATTGGTCTCTCCCAGAACTTCAGGGGCAGGATATGATATCCATTACTTTGAAGGGTGCGGGGGAGGGAGTCCACGCTTTCCTCAGGCTGGTAGCCACCCCTCACAGACACTATGACGTCATCAAGGTGCGCAAGTGTGGGCCCTCCTGTTATGGTTTAATGGAGTTCAGAGCGCACGTGGGTGAAACGTGCCCTGGGTTGCGCATGCGCCATCTCGAACGTGAGAGCGTAGCTGTAAAGGATCTGACACCGGTTAGCGACCTTGCCGTCCGACTTAATTATTAGAATGCATTTAATTTTCAGGATGTTTAGATTAGGTTAGGAAACACGCTGTACTAGATATTTGTTAAGGTTAGCCCATCATACAATGTCAAAATGGATGTTAAATCTAATGTTCTGAAATGTGCATTTAATAATTGTCAAAATGTTTATTTTATTAAAATTTTCATTTTATTTCATATTTTAATAAATACGGCCAGGGGGGCCCTGTCCCCCTGACTTCCAAAGACCCATGTCTTGACTTGTTGAATTAAGTAATGCATTTTGTGAAGTAAGGAGGGGGGTGGCCGGTAGTCCCAGACCATGGGGACCTGCAATAGACGGGGTGTCCTGCTGCCAGACGGAGTAACCGGCTCTAGATGGGGGCCCGGCTGATAACAAAAGAGCCTGTGCAGTGTGCGTGAGAAATGCGCTGAAGAGGGTCCTTCAGCGTTCAAACCCTGCAGTGACTGGCGGGGGAGGTGTGGCCCCTTGGGACATAGTGAAGCAACCTGGCTCAGCGGCCATAAGTGGAGGTGGGTGGCTGACACACACCGCGAGCGGACTGTACTGAGGCCGGGGCGCAATTCAGATCCAGGTACAACTAAGCGCTGGAGGTGTCTCCACCGGCTGCTGGCAAGACACGGGTGTCATACATTCACCCCAGTACAGTCTTCAGCCTGAACTGGGGTGGTGTGGAGTGCAAAAAAAAGATGGATTTAGGCCCAGATCTCTGTACTGGGGGGAATGTATGACATTGTTCTGTATTCTGTCTATCAACTGTTATTTTTGCAATTGTCACCCCGAGTGGGATGGGTATGCTCAGACGTGAGTTCCATGCTCTCCACACCACTGGAGTCAATCTATCCTGGCTGAACACGGCTGATAGCCAGAAACCGGTCCTAGGATGCTTGCTTCCGGTCCAGGAAAGACATGGCTTGGCAGTTCGGGCTGACCCTGTTCCCATGAGGCACAGGGTCAAGGCTGATTTGCATATGGCCATGTCTGAACTGGGGTTGTGTGGAGTGCAAACAAACTATGGATTTAGGCCCAGATCTCTGTACTGGGATGAATGTATGACATTGTTCTGCATTCTGTCCATCAACTGTTATTTTTGCAACTTCCCAGACTATACTGCACTAGTAAAGCAGTGCAGAGGCACTTACATGGCAGTGAAGAATAAACTTCAGGTCCTGGGGCTGCTCTAATCCCTGCTATTCCCGGCAGGCTCAGAGTGGTGAAAAAAGAGGAGACCCGCTTCTTTGGCTACCTGGTGGAGGCAAGGGATTGGCTGGAGGAGTCTGGCCTGTGGACAGAAACACGACCCCCGGCCCCTGTCTCTGGCAACTTGATTAAGCGGAGAACCCGATGACGGAGAAGGCGCAGGATGCTCCAGTCAGCAAGGCCCAGCCCAGTAGATCCTAGTACAGAGAAAAGCTGGACGGAATGACAGGATGTTTTAGAGGTAGTGGCAACTCTTGGAACTGCACATAACAGTGACCACATGGAAGCCTACATACACGATGCATCAGGAACCAGCGGCCCATCATCCCCATCAACCGCAATCTCCAAAGATATGAACCTGCCAGTGGTAACCCCACAAACTGCGGATGATATTATGTGATACCAAAATGCTGCATCAAACTCAGCCATAATTGACATAGGCAAGTATAGTTTTGTTTACTAGTCTCCTCATGCTTGCTGTTAGTCTGCGCTGGGCGCTAGGGGTGCCAACAAGGCGTAAATGGGCACACACGATACATCAGGAAGCAGTTTGGTGCCTGCTGAGCACAAGCCCGACTGTACCGCACTTCACATATTGATGACTCTCAGATAGAAGACCTTCTTCATGCCCCGAACCAGAACTGCGCACTGCCCCACATCACCAGCACGAAGATGCATCTCCAACACACACTGAAGATGATAAGGGGTGACGGTACAAATAAGACACCGCTAGCGCGAGTACCCTACCAGGAATCACACTGGACTAGCTCACACTCAATTATTGGTACAGATATTTGGATGGACAGCCTCCTGGGGTTTACGCCTCAAATGTTATGTTGTTTACAGAAGTTCTATTGTTTTCATTGCAGCAAACCGACACACTTTCCCCTGACCATGGCACCCGCTATCCGGAGCGACCCCCACTTAAGACACTGCTGTTGACTGACCAGCTTAGCGATGGCACAAACTAATGTAATAATATGGAATATACGCGGCATGCACACACCCACGAGGGGCTACTCTATATTTTCCTACCTTCAGCTGCACTCAGTGCATATCACCCTTTTACAGTAGACACACATGACACAGGCGGAGCTTGACAGACGTAGCAGACGTTGTAGAGGACAGATATACGGCACAACATTTTCAGCGCACGCGCGAGGCACACTGATCTGGGTGCGGGCGGGCACTTCATTCATATGTGAAGAGGTAGTAACAGACCGGGAGGGCAGGTACACCTCATGCGTGGGAAGGTAAAAGGTCAGGTGATATTGATGGGGTCAATATATGCACCCATTATAGATCAACTGTCATTCCTAACATGATTGTCAAGGGTCCTGACTCCATACGCCGGCTCCCGTGGGTGCTGGGCGGGGATTTCAACATGGTGCTCAATGTTCACTTAGACAGATCGTTTCCCCACCTCCACTTGACAACGGCAGTGTCAAATGCGCAAGCGTTTGGAGACTGGCTCTCACACTGGGCACCACAAGACATGTGGTGCGTCCTTCACCCAACCAAACAAATGTACTCCTATTCCTCTGCAGTGCATGATCTGCATGTACGGTAGGACAGGTTGGTGGGTTCCCAGTCCCTGCTCCCGGTAGTTGTGAACTCAGAATATCTAGGGTGGACACATTCCGATCATAACCCCCTGTGGTTCCAGATTAGTTGGGAAGCGGATCGTATCCCTGTGCCCACATGACGGCTTCAGCAGAGTGCGCTGGAGGATCCGGAGTTTTGTTCATCGCTGGGGACGGCTAGTCTTACGCACTTTGACACTAGCAAGGGGATGGCCAGCAGCGTGCTATTCGAATGGGATGCCCATAAAGTGGCAGTCAGGGGACACTGTCTGGGAGTCACGTAGAATATACGTAGGACGTTATCAACCTCACTTACAAAACTGGACGCTCAGCTGTTACAATACGAGCGTGAGGGGTAGGGGAGTGGCAGGCATTCTGTCTGACTGGAGGAGCTCCATGGCCAGCATGCGGAGCTCCTGGAGAGTCTGAGGTGTCATAACTATACAGCGCATACGGCCCGAACACACGCCAGAGGCGACAGAGCAGGCCGATTGCTAGCCTGGCTGCTGCGGCAGGATGGCAGCCATGCATCAATAGGAGCAATACACACAGCGGAGGGGACCTTGGTGTGCAGGCCGCGAGAGATACACCAAGCTATGACCGATCAGTACGCCCAACTCTACAGATCTAGAGGAAGCGGCCCCAGGCATGTCTTGGAGAGATTTTTGGAATCTGTCCAATTGCCCACAGTGTTGGAAGAACATAAGGACATGCTCAACAGGCCCCTCTCCCTTGTAGAGGTTGGGGAGGCGATCAAAGCCATGGCTTCCGGGAAAACACCCGGGCGGACGGTCTGCCTGCCGAATACTACAAAGCATATTGTGAATTCCTAGTGCCATTCCTCCACACGCTATACAACACAGCGCTGGAGGAGGGCGCACTGCCCCCTTCGATGCAGGAAGCGTATCTGGTCTCCCTGCTAAAACCCAACAGAAATTCCACAGCCCTAGGATCATATCGACCCTTGGCGAAGCTCAATGTGGGCTATAAGATCCTTGCTAAAGTGCAGGCGGGCAGATTAGCGCTGGTGGTCCCCCAGCTTGTCCACACTGACCAAAATGGGTCTGTGCCTACACGGTGCAAGTCGCTTAACTTGCAGAGATACTTTAGGGTGGCGACTGAGACCGCACAGGAGTGGCCTAGGGCGGGATGTCTTATCCTAGACATGGAAAAGGCATTTGATTGCTTCGAATGGGGCTACCTGTCGGCGGTGTTGTTAAAATATGGACAGGACATGGGGTTCCTCCAAATGGTTGATTTGCTGTACAAAAATCCCACAGTTCGAGTACAGTTGGGCCCATACATTTCCAGCACCATACCGGTGTGTCGGGGCACCAGGCAGGGGTGCCCCTTGTATCCGCTATTGTTTGCGCTCGTGATTGAGCCCCTGACCGTGGCAATATGTGCAACGCTGGGGGATTGAATACCACTGGAGCACGCTGTTCACCAAGTGTCGCTCTATGCAGACAACCTGTTGGTCTATGTAAAGTACGTAGAGAACATATCTGATCAGCTGGCTCACCTGCTGCAGAACTTTCCAGCCATCTCGAGACTCCGAGTGAATGCAGGCAAATCCTGCATTTTTGCTTTCTGTGAGCGAAACCGTGACCCGGGGTTCACCCTTAGTGGTGTGAGAGTGCAGCGGAGGGAGGGTACTTTCCGTTACCTGGGGATACAGATATATCGCCAACCGAAGGACCTGTTTGACGGGAATCTGGGGATTAAGTTGCAAGTACGCTTCTGGAACACATTACCGCTGACAACCATGGGCAGGGTAGCGCTAAAATGATCATGCTCCCCCGACTCCTGTACTATTTGGCCAATCTACCCCTGTTTATTCCGGCGGCCTTCTTTGCTGGCACTAGCAAAAGTATATCTGCCAACAGACCAGAGAGGTCTGGCCGTGCCCTGTTTTGAACACTATCACCTTGCCCCCGAGCTGCAATGGGTATCCCAATGGCTTGCAGACAGGGGTCAGGAGGACACGGCAACAATTCTGCTGCCCTGCTTGCTGGAATGCTTAACTAGACTCTTTCATCCTGCTGCCTACGTCATGCCGCCAGCGCCACTTCTACTGGCAGTGGCCTACAAATGCTATCGTATGGCCCTATATCTCACCAAAACTATTGTTCCCTATGCACCTGCATTACCACTGGAGGAATCCCCTAGCGGGGAAGGAGTGCTCGTAGCTCACACACTTTCAGAATGGCGGGAGGCTGATACACAAACCCTCAGTGATTTATACCAAACGGCATGCTCATACCATATGAGTCCCTGGTGGCGGATGGGGCTTCCACCTGGGCAGTTTTTAGCACACCGTTCCCTAGTGGCAAAACTGGCCGCTAAATGGGAGGACATGACTACGGAACCCATTCACCACCTATCCATACAGTATCTACACGTCATGGGGAGAGGCAGTCACCTCGTGCGCTGGTTTGCAGAGTGGCTCTGAACACACACAGCATTAAGCCTAGACCCACTCTGCCGCAAATGGCGGCAGCTGGCGGGTGAGGAATGGGAGAGGATACTGAAAAGCCCAGTGCGCATACCCAGAAACATGAGATTTTGCCAAATACAACTATTTATTGCTAATGGGGCGTACCTTACACCCGAGCTGATTTACAGGTATTTTGTGACATGCCCTAGGTGTAGTGAGCAAGGGACAGGGCTGCTACGTATGTTATGGAGTTGTCCTAGGCTGGGTACATACTGGTGCACAATCAACAGGTTGTTACAGGGCTGCCAAGGCCGCACTATACCATTTGAATGGGCTGTACACTTGCTGCACCACTTCAGAAGGTGTCCTGCGGAAAAGGCGACGTCCCAGTTCCTAGATCTGGGACTAGTGGTTGCGAAGCGTCTCCTAACGGAGAGGTGGAAGGCGCAGGACCCCCCTGCATGCGCTGGCGTGGAGCTATTCGAACGCACCGGTGGGGATGTGCCTCCCACCAACGTCCTGCTATAATATTCCAATATGGCTTCACAATTTTGTTGAGCTCCTAAGCACAAATAGTCGCTGCTAACACACAGTCACAACCACTGAATAAATGATGGATGCTGGGGGTGGGGTATGGGGAGGGGGTGAGGGAGTTAAAAGTGCATGCACCTGTCAATGCTGCTTTTGTTATGGTTTTCTATATTCTTTTGTATGCCATCTGTTTAAAGGCCCAAGTTGAATGAACTGGAAAAGACATTACACACTTTCATGATGTTGATATAGTGCTACTGAGCTGTAACCTTAACATCCTGTAATATGTCTACATATCAAGGTTAAATGCAATCCTGCATGAGCACTCCCATTATCAATCACGGAACTATCAGTATGCATGTGAACCAGAAAATACTATGGGCCCCATTAGGATTAGGGTCCCATTAGGAAGGCGGGCGGACTTTGTCCGCCCACCATCCTCACTGTAAAAGGGACTGCCCGCCATAATGGCAGGGGTCCCGTGGGGGGCAATTAGGATGCGCCCCCCCCCACAGTAGCGGGCCCATCCCGTATTTTTAGCATTGCAGCGGGCGCCGCAATGCTAAAAATACATGTTGCGCATTTCGAAGCACAACGTAATGGGCACCCGGGTGCCCATTACAGAAAGGGGTGTTTAGCATTAGTTTTGTTAGTATCAGTTAGTGTTTCTTTTTTTTGTTTGATCAGTGTTAGGGATGTGTTGTAGTAGTCAAGTGAGGTAGGCCTCATTCTTTATTTGTGTTTTATAGTTTTCGTATTTTATTGCAATATACATGTAGTTTATGTTTTGTGTGGGTGCTTGTTTTATGTTTCTTCTACAGTGTTCTCATTTGGGTCATGAAAGATATTGATGTGTGTTTTTTTCAAGGAAACACACTTGGATATATTTTAACCAATGTTATTTTGAATTTCCTTGATTTTACAGATTATCTGCAGCATATATATTTTAATTTTTATTTTTTGTTACACACAGAAGTCAATGCGAGTCTGACTGAATGATGTTGGGAAGCATCTTAATTGGTCCTTCGGACTCACAGGACCCAATACGATCAGAAATGATTCTGAGACTGAGTCATTTCGAACAGTTTCCAATTTACAACATAATCGGCCCCTTAGGAGTACGCTCAATTACTGTCATGTATCAATATGCCTGCATATACTTACTGTGTTAGCGTCATTGTAGAATTCACCTTTTATTTACTCTGTCGGTGCATTTAAACTTATATATCTTTTTATTTCTAATGATTGTCGCTGGTTCAATAAATACTCATTGAAAACGTCCCCATCATTTATTCTGTACATATCTATGAGACTAAGCAGCAGATTCAGGTAATTAATCTGAGACAACATCCTAAATTTACTACTTTTGGTATTCACAGAAGGCACTTACGGTTTTTGGTATTCACAGAATGAACCTACGACTTCTGACTTTACATCCGCACTTACGCCGGAATTTCCACACCCATACGTTCTCTCCTCACCCGGAGCGTACTCTCCGCACCCAGGCCGTACTCTCCGGCTAGGGACGTACTCTGCGGCTCAAGCCGTAATCTCCGGCTGGGGCCAGATAAAGTCTAATCCATGGGCGAGATTGCAACTTTTAGAAAAAGGAACATTAGGAATGTGTGATAATGTGTGATAAATGGTAGAGGAGGTCATGAAAAACGATTTGGGCAGCGATTAGATGACAGCATGGATAGTGTTTGTGTGAAAGGATCACTGCCTGGCTGATGACATCCGCAACATAATGACAGTTTTTAAATAGTGTAAAGGATCAACATTATTTTTAATAGAAATAAATATCATAACAGTGAGACTGCACAGTCAACAATGAGGGGAGCGCAAATTGTCCACTGCATGTACCATGATGTAAAGGAGAAAACTTTTCTGGGTTATGATGTAGTGGATGTAATACCATTTTTCCTACCCAAACTGTTTTTCATGTCCTCCTCTAACATTTTTTCTTTATTTATTGGAATTTTCAAACAATGTTACAAACATTACAAACAACAAGCCAGTTGGTAATCATTACATAAGTGTACATCTATTTGCAGACCCCTATAGTTACAAATATTTTTACAAGCGTATGCATTCTTCTGCACAGTAAATGATAGGAGTAAAAGCCATCAAAGTGCTAAACATCGTCCACCATAAGGAGAACCGTGTAAAGTCCACTATTTTTCAATGACTTGTCAATGTAAAAATTGTTAATCCTAACAATGTAAAATTGTGCCCAGTGTGCAATATCCTTCTCCCACAGCTCACCATCCTCCCCTATCCTCCTGTACTTGTTTACAAATCCACTAATGCCCCTGGAGCACCTCTCCCCTCTTCCTGTCGGTCTCAGGTCCACACCAAGATAGGCTCTCATATGTCTCTAGGCCTGGATGACATCGTCATCAGTTCCCAAAAGGTGGTCAATTGCGTATGGCCGAATATTACGTCTTGGATCCAATCTTTCATGAATGGAGCTCTTCTCCTCCCCCCCAATGTATGGCCACCCGGTGCTTTGCAAAAAGGAGTAGCATGGCCTGAAATTTCCAAACTTTAACTGGCGTGTCTTTTACATACCCTAGTAAGCCCTGTGGGGGATTGAGGTCATCCATTGTACCTATTATATTATGAATTGTGGTGAATATGTTAGACCAGAATAATGACAACTGTGGACAGCTCCATGCCATGTGCAGAAATGAAGCTGGGGCAAAGCCACATCTCCAGCAACTGTCATTGTCCTTTAGTCCCATGCAGTGTAAGTTGGAGGGGGTCCTATAAAACCTGTGGAAGTACTTAAAGCATATTAAGCTAAGCTTATAGTTAGAAGATGGGGACATGAGTTGGGAGCAACAGTAGGCCTATTGCTCTTCCGTGATTAGGGTTTGCAGTTCTTCATTCCATGCCTGAAGTGCCCGTAGTTGCATCAAGGGCCGTGAGTTTTGCATCTGATTGTAAATACCTGTGATTAGTCTGCGTGGTGAATCAAACTTTAGCACATTCTCTAATGTGGGCAGGCTCGGTGGGGGGGCTCAGAAAAGTGTTGTGTAAGGACCTACATGTAGCCCTGAGTTTGTAGTATAAGAAGAGTTCGGAGAATGTCACAGCACACTCCTCTATGAGTGCAAGTGGGGATCTAAATGTCTCTATTCACAAATAGAGGAACAAAGGGCTTTTATACATGAGGTGCAGCACAGTTGCCCAAATGCAATATGAAAATTAAAGTTGTACTGTTCCTGAATGATCTGGAATTTAGCAATTTACAAAGGACTGTAGGCTACAGAGTCACAGAGAATGGGATCCATTTCTTTGGAATGTAATGCCCTCACACACCGAGTTGGGTGTCATGCTTCATCATCGAGCTGCTCCTCGTCTGGCCAAGGCTGCAAAGCCTGATGGGCTCCCGATGAGGGGCACTTTAGCAGAGATCTTTTTTTTCAAGTAGCCGTTTGGAGGTCATGGGGGTAAGAGATTTAGTGAGTGTAGATGAATACGTGGTGTGTGATGTTTATGTGAGTGGAAACAGGGTTAGGAGTACCAGCAAAAATAACTTTAATTGTAGGATCTCCTACCCTGATTAAAATGAAGAGGAAAGGTGCAATGCTAAGTTAATGTTTTAGGTGTGGCGCTGTTCCGTGTGGTTGGTCAACATGTTTCTTCGCAATTCCACAAATCTAGAGGCGATTCATCAGGACCTATAGTTAAAAAAAACTACCTACAAAAAGGTGGACTGGAAAACAATAATGAATTAATGTTTGGGATTTAAGCCACCATGACTTACTCTGTCTAATGGCTGGTAGTACTGGTTCTACCTATCATGGGGAAAAAATCACATATTAATGTATGATGTCAAACAAATATCACAAGTATCAAACAGTGTGTCTAAATCACAGCACACAGTGGTGAGGTGTTACAGGCATATAAACACCAAGTGCCAAATATTGAAGTGGTCACATTATTACATGTGTGTAGTGACCAAATCTGTGTATTAAAAATCAAAAACTGCAGAAAGAACGCAAGACGCACCCTAATTGGGATATACTACTGCTTCATCAAGATATGAGGAACTTCCCCATATACTACAGGGGTATGCAGATAAAAAGTAACTGTTAAAAGCTGCAAGCTTTGGGGGCCTGCCTTCGCGGGCGAAGATGGTGGACGCAGCCTTATAGAGCTCCCACCAGCCCGACACTTATCCATCAATTTATCCTGGCCCCCGGACCCGATCTGCAGACCACACTTGGGGCAATTGTGGCGGAAGGTGGTAAGGGTCACCCGGTGCAGAGTGCGGTGCTCCCGAACCCTCCGACGCGGACATAGCGGCAGAGGCGGCCTGCGGCCTGGTCCCGGGAAGTGCAGCCGGGGCCTCGATTTTGGCACCTCCCGGTCGAGGAGTCTCCGCGCGGGCCGGCCGCGCCAACATATATCCTGGGCCCAGTGCCCCCCATGGACAGCGGAACTGTGGGTGAGTGCTCTGCCTTATCCACCAAGAAGGCTGAGACAACCAGTGCACCAAAGACACCTGGAGGGAGCTGTGGCCTACATCAGGACCGTGAAACTGGGACCTCGAGTTTGGTGGTTCCCGACTGCGAAGTGGAGAGTCCAGCGGAGCTGTGACCCCTGGTGCGAGACCCCACCCGACAAGCCTGGCATAGCGCTGCTGTGCTCCCTTGGTCCGCGGGCTGTCGGGCAGCCAGACAGACCGGCGAGTTTTGCTCCCGAGCCCGGAGAGGTCCTGCGACGGAGCCAGAGGTGACGGAGTGGGAGACGTGAGTGACTCCCTGGGGGCCCTTCTGTGTGTGTAACCAAAGGGCGAAGGGGGACCGTGGCCAGCGATTGCAATACCTGTGGGTGCCCAGCGCAATTAGACTGTGGGACGTGGGAGCTGTGTGGCCGGGAGGGAGCGGAGCCACGAAGCCCTCTGTGGAGCGGAGGCCAGGCCAAGAGCCTCATGGCAGAAGGACAAGGCCCGGCCGTAACCACGTTGCGCACCTATGGTAAGGGGGTGAACCTATTACACCCGGTGTGCCCCCCCAGCATCAGACGACAGCAGTGTGGGGGACTTGTGTGCCCAGGGGTAGAAAGGACATTCGTGTGGAGTACCCTTGGTCGCTACTGGTGGTGCAGGGTGTCTGTGCTGCGACGATCTACGAATGCTCCGAAGACAGCAGCCCCTGGGTGAGCCGCAGACATGACAAGAGGGGGAAGTGGGCCCGCCAAGCAGGGACCCATCGATAAATTCACGGGGCCAAGTGGAGGGCCCGGAGCATCTGGAGGTGGCCAGGGAACGGGGCCGGACAATGCAGCGATTACCCAGTCCAGGGACATGCTGGACGCCAAGATAGGTGCGGTTGGGGCGGACGTGACCCTGCTGCGCCAGGACCTGCGAAATGCGGTGGAACGTATCACGGAGGCAGAATCCAGAATTTCGGTGGTGGAGGACGACGTTGGGACCCTGAAGCAGAAAATGGCAGCGATGGAAAACATTCAAAAGGGCCTTGCGCTCCGTGTGGAGGATGCCGAAGGGCGGGCACGCAGGAACAACCTTCGCTTCGTGGGTTTTCCGGAGGGATGTGAGAAAGGCAATATGGAACATTTCTTGTCCCAGTGGTTGGAGAGCTGGCTTCCCCCAGATGTTCTATCTCGTTGTTTTGTGATTGAGCGCGCCCATAGAGCCCTGACACAGAAGCCACCGGTGGTAGAGCGGCCCAGACCGGTGATAGCTAAAATCCTGAATTTCCATGATCGGGACACTATATTACGGGTAGCGCGGGCCAAAGACTCCCTTCTATTCGAGAATCAGAAGATTATGATCTTTCCCGACTATACCAGAATCGTGCAACAGCAGCAGCACTCCTTTATTGCCGCCAAGGCGAAACTGCGAGGTCTGAAGATTCAATACTCCTTGCTCTATCTGGCCCGCCTGCGGGTAGTCTTCCAGTCGCGAACCCACTTCTTTGATACACCGGAGGATGTCTTTAAATGGACTGATGAAACGGTGAGGGTCAGGCCGCATGCCCAGCCGGGTCTGGACCCTGGCCACTCGAGAGGCCCGTCGCAGGACCGGGGGGACCAAAATGCCCGGGGCAAAAGGAACAGGAGGTCTAGATCGCGGAAACGCTCCTCTTCTCGCTGTGGAACTCAAGATGGCGCCTACTGACTCTGATAACTCTGGGAAGGACCATTGAGGGACCTCGGGGAGCTGAGTTTATCTGCAGATGCCACAGGCTCCAACTGAGAGGAGTTGCATAGCTGTGTCCTATTGTACTGATATTTGAAAACTGAGTATATTGCCATTGTTAGTTTACTTTCTTGAAACTGTGTGGGGCTGTGGGGTGGGGTTCGGGGTGCTCCTTTACAGGGGCTATTTGCCTCCTACATGAGTGGGAGTTGACTGGGGGGGTGTTTCTTTTGTTTAAGTGGGTAGTTGGGATCCATTGGTATGGTTGGCCTTGGGCGCTCCGTTTTGGGCCCGAGGTTGCCCATGCCGTGACAGATACTTCAGAGTTCTATGAGGTATAGGGGTGGGTGGCAGGGGACAGGGGGTGGGGAGTTGAGGGGTCTGTTTGGGGGGCAGGTGGGGGGGTCTGAGATGGTTGGTGGGGGGTACACATGATTTCTAGTGCCTTGTTACGGATTGTGCTGTGCGCCTGGGCCTGGTGCTGGGCGTTCTTGTGTTGGGTCCCGTGGGATTATGGCTGAGGCATCAACCCCGGGGCTCCCCAGGGAGTCAATGCGCATACTGAGTTGGAATGTTAGAGGGATGCTGGATAAAATCAAGAGGGGGGCGATTTTGCGGTGGGGAAAGAGGGAAGCGGCAGATGTCTTGTCGTTACAAGAGACACACATGATGGGGACAAAAGTGCTTAGCCTGCAGAGATTTGGTTACCAACAGGTCTTCCATGCTGGGTTCTCCAGGGGCTCCAGGGGAGTCGCCGTCTTGGTCCATCGGAGGTTGTCTTACATACAGAGACAGTGGATAGACCCACAGGGTCGGTATGCGTTTGTTCAAGGGATGGTGAGCACGGAATCAGTTGTGTTTGGCAGAAGAAATATGCCCCCCTCCCATTGCAGTGGTCCCTGGCTGAGAGGTTGTTTGCGGTGTGGACGGAAATCCCGGAGTCCCTAGCGGTGCTGGGTGGGGATCGGAATGACGTGATGGATGTGCATGGGGACCGTCGGAGACTGCAGGAGACGCTTACTGCTGCCGCCCCTACCCGGCTGAGTGCGATGGTGGAAGGGCTGGGCTGGGTGGATGTTTGGCGACACATGCATGCTAGGGCCCGAGAGTATACATATGTCTTTGCTGTTCATGGTTCCTTCTCACGGCTGGACTATATATTTGTGCCTTGTGGGTTCCTGAGTAGAGTGCGGGAGGCCAGTATCCTACCTAGGGGGCAGTTTGACCATTCCCCTGTGGCCGTGGTGGTTGACCTGCATAGGAAGAGACAACCATTCCGATGGAGGATGTCTCCGTGGCACCTTCAGCAAGCTGAATATGTACAACACATGCGGGGTGCGATTGCTCACTACTGGCGAGTAAATCTGGTAGAAGACACAGATGTAACGGTGGTCTGAGAAGCCATGAAACCTACTTTGAGGAGAATCGACATTTCGTGGTGTGTGGCGGCCCGTCGCAAGCGTCGGGAGGCCATATTTGCGGCAGCGAGTCGGGTGGAGGCTCTGGAGTGGCGGTGTCAAAGGGAGGGGGACGATGGGTCGGTGCGGCTGCTCCTACAGGCGCAGCAGTCCTATGCGTCGGTGTTACTGGATGAGGCCCGACAGGCGTGGTTGGCCACGCGGAGTAGGGTATATCAGTGGGGGGACAAGTCCTGTACTATGCTCCGCAGGCTGTGCCAGCGCACCATGCAGCCACTTGCCCTGCCCGGCATTACAGATGGGGATGGTGTCACCATAACGGACCCGGCGGAACTAGCAGCTAGCTTTGTCCGATACTACGCGGGGAAATATGCACCGCAGGATTGCCTCCCGGCTGATGCGGTTGATAAATTTATTGCCAACCTACCCCCGAGGGCACTCTCCACTGAGACGCGAGCAGCGTTGGACCTCCCCCTCACGGCGGAGGAGCTGGGGGATGCACTGGGGCAGCTCAACACGGGGAAGGCACCCGGACCGAGCGGTTTCCCATGTGAATTCTATAAGAAATTCCATCTCCAATTGGGGTCCCATTACAGGACTGCGCTAGAGGCAGCACGAGAACTGGGTAGGCTGCCAGCTGACTGGCACCACGCTGAGGTAGTGGTATTTCAGAAGCCAGTTAGGCCCCCTGATCGTCATGACTCGTATCTCCCTATATCTTTGCTCAATATTGAGGCTAAACTGCTGGCTAAGGCGTTGGCGAACCGTCTCCTCCCATATGTAGCCGATCTAGTCCACCCAGATCAGGCGGGCTTTATGCCGCGCAGGGCGACGCGTCGGGTGCAGACGGCGGTGGATGCAATGAGGGCCACTGGAGAGCGGGCGGCCCTGCTATTGGCTGATATAGACAGAGCTTTCGACTCTGTGAGTTGGACCTATCTGTTCGCGCTCCTGCCTCATCTAAATCTTGAGCCGGTGTTTATCTCATATGTCAAACTGCTATATACTGACATCACGGCGTCCGTGCGTGTCTCTGGAGCGATTTCGGAGAGGTTTACCATCGGCCGGGGGACCCGTCAGGGTTGCCCGCTGTCCCCGTATTTATTTGCGCTGGTTATGGAGCCCCTGGCCTCTTGGGTGCGCATTGATGCGCAGCTGCGGGGCTTCGTGTGGGATGGGGGCCTCACTGATAGGATCACCCTCTACGCGGACGACGTCCTCTTCTTTCTCACTGACTTAAATAGATCAGACCCCCGAGTGTTAGAGATCATGCGCATATTTGGCGAAGTGTCGGGCCTCTACCTTAATCCGCGTAAATCCACCATATGGGTGCTGGGAGATGGGGCAGGCGCGGGCTTGTGGGCATCGGCCTTGCAGGTGGCGGCCGGGGGCATAATGTATCTTGGAGTGTTCTTGTCCGAGTCCGCGACGATCTCGTGGGAGCGTAACGTGATACCGGTGTGCGAGAAGGTCCAAACGGACGTTAAAACGCGGTCCTGAATGCCTCTTACCATATATGGTAGGTCTGCGATCTTTAAAATGGTCGCCCTTTCGCGCCTCCTATATCAGTTTCAGAACCATCCGCACCTAATCGCACCTCAGTGGTTCCGGCAGGTCAATTCCATCCTAGGCCGCTTCTTGTGGGCCTAGGGCGCCACCAGGGTGGCACTGCGTACATGCTTTATATCCACATATTGTGGTGGCCTTGCTACATCGGACATACTGTCATATTACCAGGCCTCCCATTTGCTAGTATTAAATGAATGGTGGTATGGAGATGGAGGAGACCCGGCGTATGCTCTGGAGCGCTCGCTGATGGGGGACAATACGTTGCATACAATCTTATACTCAGCCAGGCTCCGGAGGCGGCTGCCGTCTGCCACACAGGTGGTCTTTGCGGTTTGGCGACAAGCGCTGCGTCGCATGGGCTGGAGGGGTAGGTTGACGGCGGAGACCCCATTGTGGCATAATGGGCGGCCCCCCGCGCTGTTCTCACTGGCGTTAATTAAACAACAGGGGGTGGTGATGGACAGAGTTTCTGAATTAAGCAGAATACTCTCACCCAGTCAAGAGATCAAGGCTTGATCCAACACCGTTTTTTAGCTCACTGCACCATTCCAGCTCAGAACCTGGCTATATGCAAATTAGTCTGTCCCTGGCCCAGTGCATCATGGGAACAGGGCAGACCAAACTACCAAGCCAATTCTTTCACTGGAAGGAAACAAGCTTCCGGGGACCGGTTTCTGGCATTACAGCCGTCTTCGGCCCGGCTTGCTTGAATCCTGATGGTGCAATGAGCAAGGGACTCACGTCTGAGTATACCCTTCCACGCTTAGGGTGGACAAAATAATTAAACAACAGGGGGTGGTGATGGACAGAGTTTCTGAATTAAGCAGAATACTCTCACCCAGTCAAGAGATCAGGGCTTGATCCAACACCGTTTTTTAGCTCACTGCACCATCCCAGCTCAGAACCTGGCTATATGCAAATTAGTCTGTCCCTGGCCCAGTGCATCATGGGAACAGGGCAGACCAAACTACCAAGCCAATTCTTTCACTGGAAGGAAACAAGCTTCCGGGGACCGGTTTCTGGCATTACAGCCGTCGTCGGCCCGGCTTGCTTGAATCCTGATGGTGCAATGAGCAAGGGACTCACGTCTGAGTATACCCTTCCACGCTTAGGGTGGACAAAATAATTAAACAACAGGGGGTGGTGATGGACAGAGTTTCTGAATTAAGCAGAATACTCTCACCCAGTCAAGAGATCAGGGCTTGATCCAACACCGTTTTTTAGCTCACTGCACCATCCCAGCTCAGAACCTGGCTATATGCAAATTAGTCTGTCCCCGGCCCAGTGCATCATGGGAACAGGGCAGACCAAACTACCAAGCCAATTCTTTCACTGGAAAGATCCGATTGGTCTAAATGATCGTGTGGAACATGCTTGCTTTCTATGACTTTTGGTATATACTACATTGACTTGTGAATGACTCCGATCCCCACAATTCAAATCTGATGAATTCAATACAATTTTCCTAACTTGTATGTATTTAAGCTTAGTATAAGTATATTTGTTCTTCACGATTACACTGTCATATAATTTTGTTGTTTTTCAATTGAACGTATCACCGCAACAGTCACCTACGGCATAGATTATTCGCAGCAATTTGTTTTGATTCCAACACACTCATGTCACATGGTGGGGGTCTTGCGTTTCTATTGGTTTAACCCGCGATCACATGACATCCGTTCAACCAATAATTTACCGGTTTGTACATGGGTCCTGATGGCACTGAAACTTCCTGAGGCGCGGTGGCGTCCGCATTTCCGTAAGTTAATCAATGCGAACCTCTGTGATTATTTTTCTTGCTACATCATTTTGGGTCTTTAAACACACGCTCTCGTCTATACCTTGTAGTTTTGTTAACGCAGTGAGCACAATGTGGGCAAAACTTGTTAGACATTGTTCTGCAGCTTGTTTCAACTCACTTTTGGTTATCCTATGGCACATTTTCGGTGAACCGCAGATACGTCTCAATCACATGTTACTTGACCAGATATGATTTATGTCGACATTAAGTATTTCATATAGTTAAGGAGTGACTAATTTGGTCCTGTTTGTCCCTTATTGCAGACCCCTGATGAAGGGTTAGATGTATATGACCCGAAATGCATTGGGTGAAGTAAAAAGGATATATTAATATCAACATTGTGACATAAGAACTTCATTATGCACACAAAGAAGTGATGTTAACACTTGATGGATTAACCTTTGGTTGAAAATTTAAAAACTGGATTAATAAACTGATGAACTATGGATAAGAAACCTTGATGTTTCTAAGTTAATTTTGCGCTCAGCCTCGAGGATAGATTCCTCTACCCTCAACACTTGTCAGAAACAACACAGGCTTCATATTTGAAGTTGGGGTAAAGAAACAAAAAAAGTGAGAAGAGGTAGGGAAAGTGCATCTGCCTAGTTCAATGTTTTAAACAGGCTGGGAAACCCATTAACAGGGGTTGGGAGTGCGGATCATCAACAGACCATAAAGGTTGACGTAGTACTCACGTTTTCTTAGTATGCAATGTGTCCAAGGACATACTCACTGCTGCCGGGACGGGGAGGAATGGTGTAGTGAAAAAGCCCGGTTTAAATACCTGCTGCTCCTCCTCGTTAACTCCTGATTGCTACCAGCTGGACCGCTCGCGTGAGTGAGGACTGCCATTGTGCTGTTTTCTCTTCTGCAGAGGCCATCTTCTAGTGGGTACCCTAGCTTGAGCAGGTAGTCAGTTTCTACATCTTAAGGCTATGGAAACAACCCCGATAAGGTACAGGGTTTTGGAGGTTCAGGAGTAGCACAACTTTAATTCTCATATCGCATTTGATCTACATGTCTCCTCAGGATAGAGGTCTGCAAATGTATGAAGACCCATCTTTTGTGCTAATGCTCTACTTGAGCCCTCCCCATAGTGGGTAACAAGGAATTGTGTGCCAAAGGCATTGATGGGGCTTATAGGATTCTGAGGTTAGCTCATTTCCTTAATTCATCCCATGCCCAACGCAGGGTTTCAACTGTGTCTAAGCCATCTCAGGGTCATTTGTAGGTTTGATATAAAGCTACTTGCAGAGGGACCTGCACAGCAACATCTATTTCTACAGCTGTGTGAGGTTTAAATGGGGTCCGGTGTACCCAGTAATGCAGGAATAGATCCTGAGCACTCCATGCATACATTTGCATGTCTGGGGCTCCCAAACTATCCTGATGCAGAGGAAGGGTCAAGAGTTCCCACAATATCCATGCCTGCCCGCCCACCCAAGTAGAGAGCAAATAGATTTAAAAAAGGCTTGAGTGAGGGGAATTGGGATGTTTATGAATAAATAAAGCAGTTTTGGCAATACCACCATCTTGGCTACTGCTATTCTCCCATCTAAGTTTCATATCTTCTGCATATTTCTACTGAGCCATACACCCAGGTATTTCACTGGACCGTCTGCCCATTTAAGAGGAAATTCGGTTGGAGCTGCTGTAGTGGCATCCGTTAGTGGGAAGACAATTGATTTGGGCCAATTACTGGAGATGCCAGAAAGACCTCCAAATGTTATGAATTCGCGAAGAAGTGGAGCAAGGTTAGTTGCTGGATCGGTAACATACAGTATAACGTCGTTAGCATATAATGAGATAAGAAGGCTCCTTTTGCTAAACTTAATCCTCTTGGGGGTATGGTGCTGTCTAATATTTGCTGCCAGAGGTTCAATCGCTATCGCAAAGAGCAGAGATGACAATGGGCACCCCTGCCGTGTACTGCATGTAATGTCATACGGGTCCGACAACAAGTCATTCACCCGGATCCGGGCAGAGGGCTTCATATACACAGGCGGATCAGGCTAAGAAACAAAGGACTAAACCCTATTTGTCCCAGAACCGCATAAAGGTATGGCCACTCTAATGTGCCAAATCCCTTTGTAGCGTCCAGAAAAATTGCTGCAGCTTGAAGTTCAGGGTGTACACAATGAACTACAGTAAAAAAGGTCCTGAGGGTATGTGATGTAGACCTCCCGGGGATAAAGCCTGATTATTCTGGGCAAGTGATTAATGGCAGTAGCGGCTGTAACCGGTATGCGACCAATTTTGCCAAGATCTTCACATCTACATTTATTAGCGACAATGGTCTATAAGAGTCCAGTTCATCCTCTGGCTCCCCAGGTTTCAACAATGTGATTTTTATCGCCTCGCGCATTGTCGGTGGTAAAACGCCCGAGGTCTGTGCCTCTTCATACAATGCTATTAAGTGCGGCGCCAATTTCTCCACATATGTTTTGTAAAACGATGTGGTTAAGCCATCTGTCCCTGGGCCTATTCAAGTGGTAGGCTCTTAACCTCTTCGAAGCTCATGACAAGGTCAGCTCGTCATGGGTGTTACCTGCGCTGTGCTTATGGCGAGCTGACCTTGTCATGAACCTATAGTATTCTGAACTTTCAGCGCAGGAGGGGGAAAAGCCTTAGCACCCAAGGTGTTAAAGACCTGGGTGACATCCTCCACCATGAAAGGGACATCTAAATATTCCCTATGCCCCAGCCCAGCCAAAGTAGTTCTAGTGAGTCAAGAAAGGGCCGAAAGCCATCTTGAATGGAGTCATGAGTTGTTGTGTAAAGGTCAGAGTAGAATTGGGAAAACGTGTCTAGAATTTCTTTCGGACCTCTGGTCACTGAATTATGTGCACCTTTTAGTTCAGTAATATAGGCAGTGGACCGCGGGGAGCGAAGCAGCGATGCCAGAGTTCTCTCGGCATGTCCCCCTCCCCATATCTTCTTGCCGGGGCATGTTTCCCTTAAAAACTTCACCTCGCGCTGTGCCTCCTCCTCGAACTCCAGTATTTTTTCTTTCAAAAGGGCCATTGTCGTGTGGTCATTAGTGGAATAGAACTGTGTTTCTAGCTCTTTGATTTGTTTTTCTAGAGATGCTAGTGTACCACGTATAGCCTCCAGCTTGACGTGCTATGCAGTTTCCTCTAATTACCGTCCTAAATGTCTCCCATAAAGAGACCTGGGTATTAACTGAGCCAACGTTAAGAGCAAAATAGTCAATTATGTCCCCCTCTAATCTCTGCTTTTAAAAGCCTTGTCTAGGAGGGCACCTGGTGATAGTTGCCAATTAAACATATGTGGGAGTGAGTTCAGCAGCATTACATGCAAGATGCTAGGTGCATGGTCGGACAAGGACCGAGGACGATGAGAAACCTCATCGGTCCACGTAGTGACATCTCGGGACACCAGCCAAAAGTCCAGTCTGGACCACGCCCTATGATGTTCAGAAATGCGAGTCCCCTCACTTACCAATGGGTGAGTCTGTCTCTAAATATCAATCAAGTCACCGTCTGAGATATTAGGGTTCAGTGCAGCACTGGCTGACGGGCGCAGCGAGTGAGATTGCCCCTTCCTATCTAACTCATCATCAAGTATTGCATGGAAATCACATCCACAGATGATGGTTTCACAATTTATCGCTCTCACTTTGGCCCATATGTCCTGGAAAATGCTAGGGGAATCAAAGGTAGGGCCATATACTGCTACTAGTACAACCTGAATCCCACCTAGGGTGCCGAGTAGTATGATGAATCTGTCCTCTGGGTCCTTCTGCATTTCGCTTTCCCTCCAATCTAGTTCCCTTCGGATCAGCACGGCCACCCCTCTGAAGTAATTTGAATAGATGGATGAATACGCATTACACCATCTGCTATGCTTCAGCCTGGGAGAGGGTGTAGCATTCAAGTTTATCTCTTGTAACATGCACCCATCTATATGATGCCGTAGTAGGTACGAGTGGACTAGTCTTGACTACAATCATTCAACCTCAGATGTTCCATGTTAAAAAATTTAGACTCATCATCTGATGGCCAGCGAATTATTATGTTTGGGTACAATGTGAACACAGCACGTTTCAGTAAACAATGATACATGATGGTGGTATTCTAGGCTGAATGGCAATATACTGGATAAAAGCATAACAACAAACCCCTCCCCCAACCCACCACCCACTCCAACCCCCCAATCAGGTTGCGAAAGATCCTCCCCAAACATCTTAAAGAGGAAAAGAAAGTGACAGTATGCCTTAGCTTGGCTGAACAACAGTCAGGAGTTCCCCCCTGGAATAAGAAACAACTGTTGCCATACTCGATATTTACCAGAAATTATTCACTTCTTGGTAAGGTTAAGAGGCTAATGGTGGCGCTGTGAGTGCTAGCGGGTCTAAAGGCTAACATATCCTTTGGGGGCATCTGTAATCAGTCTGGACACCAATCCCTTAGTTTTTTTTATCTAAACTATCTAAACACGCAGATCCTATGTATTATTAGGAACTACACCACATAAACTTGTATATAAATGTGGCCATCTCAGAAGTCCGCATCAAGAGGCTTAGAATGGCTTAGTAATAGTCCCTATTTCTAAAAATAAAAATAGAAATAAAATTCTATCAATGGGCAAAGGGGTGTTATAGCATAGACGTCCGTCTCTGTTTGCGCCTCATTTACAAATTCATTGTACCATAGTATTGCTGACCGCTCATGCTACATGTCATACCCAGAATGGCTAGCTCCACCCAGACCATTGTTTGCCCTGGTCCCTGTCTGCCCCACAGGACAGCCTAATTGGCCCTTGGCTTTACTTCTCACTCAGCTGATGTACACTCTAAGGTTGCAAGAGTAGCATTTAGCTCCACAGTAGTTGCTACTGAATGCAAGACTTTCCACCACCCACATGCATGGTATGAGAGGCCCCTTATTTCATCTAATTTGAAAACACTATTATTGTTATTCTTTTCCTTATCCCTTTCCAATCTTGCATGAAGTTGAGTGTCATAGAGTGTTGTTGCACATATGGAATAGTATATACTGAAGTGGTATAGAGTGTTGTGGGATAAAGTGGAGTGATGTGGAGTTTATTGGCCTATAGTGGAATGCTGTAGAGTGGAACAGTGGCATGGGCTCCAGTAGAATAGCATACAGTGGAGTGGTAGAGATTGGTGTGTGGTAGAGTGTAAGAGCATACAGTGGAATGGCATAGAGTGCAGTGGCATAGAGTGGAGTGGTGTACAATGGAGTGAGGTACATTATAGTGGCATGCAGTAGAATAGCATACAGTGGACTGTCATAAAGTGGAGTGCCATAAAGTGAAATGGCTCATAGTGGAGTGGAGTGGCATATAGTGAAGTGGAGTGTAGTGAGTGGCATACAGTGGAGTAGTGTAGAGTGGATTGGTTACAGTGGAGTGGTATAGAGCAGAGTGAGATAGAGTGGAATACCATGGAGTGGAGTAGCATAGAGTGGAGTGGATTAGAGTGGGATAGTATAGAGTGGAGAAGCATAGAGTGGAATAGCGTTCAGTTAAATAGCATACAGTAGAGTAGCATAGAGTATATTACATAGACTGAAGTGGCATAGAGTTGAGTGGCATAGAGTGGAGTGGGGTAGAGAAGAGTCTCTTAGAGAGGAGAGGCAAACAGTGGAGTGGCATACAAAGGAATAGCATATAGTAGAGTAGTGTACAGTGGAGTTGCACAGAGTGGCGTGGCATTCAGTGAGTTAACATAGAGTGGTGTGTTGTGCAGTGGAGTTGTGTGCAGTGGAATAGTTTATAGTTAATTGACATACAGCTTAGTGGCATACAGTGTAAAGGAATAGTGGAGTGGTCTAGAATGGAGTAGCTTAGAGTGTAGTGTTGTGCAGAGTACTAGTGTAGAGTGGAGTGAGGTGCAGTGAAGTAGCCTGCAGTGGAACAGCATAGAGGGCAGTGGATTAGAGAGGAATAGTGTACAATGGAGGGGTGTACAGGAGAATGGAATGGATTGTAGTGGAGTGGCATGCACTGGAGTGGCATACAGTGGATTAGTATAGATTGGAGTGGTTTAGAATGGAGTGGTTAAAGAATGGTGAGGCGTAGGGTGCAATGCTGTAAAGTGGAATATCATGGAGTGTTGTTGAGTAGAGCAGGATAGAGTGTAAAGGGGTAGACTGTGGTTGCATACAGTGTAATAGCGTACTCTGGAGTGGTGTAGAGTGAAGTCTTGTAGAGTGGACTGGCGTACAGTGGAAATAACCCAGGGTGTTGTGGTAGAGGGAGTACTGGCTTAAAGGTGAGTGGCATACAATGGAGTAGAATACATGTAGTGGTATAAAGTGGAATATTGTTAGGTTTACTGGGATAAACTGCAGTGACCTGGAGTAGATTCTCATATAGTGGAGTAGCGTAGAGTGACATAAAGTGGAGTGTTGTACAGTGGAGTAGAGTAGATTGTAGGAGCTTAGGGTATAGTGATGAAGAGTGGAGAGGGGTAGAGTGCAATGGCATAGATAGGAGTAGTGAACAGTGTACTAGTGTTCAGTGGATTGTCATAGAGTGGAGTGGCTTATAGTAGAGTGGTGGTTAGTGGCGTGGCATACACTAAAATAGCATATAGTACAGTAATGTAAACTGAGGAGGCATATAGTGGAGTGGCATAGAGTACAATGATGCAGACTGTAGTGTCCTAGAGCAGAGTTGTATACAGTTGAACTGCGTACAGTGGAGTAGTGTATCGGGCATACAGTGGAATGGCATAGGTTGGAGTTTGATAAACTGGATTGGTGTAGAGTGTTATAGCATACAGTGGAATTGTGTAGAATAGAGTTGTGTGGAGGGCAGTGCCGTACACTGGAATAGCGTATAGTGCAGTGGTGTACATTGAAGTGACATACAGTGGAGTGACAAAGAGTACAATAGTGCAGACTATAGTGTCTTAGAATTGTGTTGTGCCCAGTGAGTTGTGTACTGTGGATAATGTACAGGGGAGTAGCGTTGTAGTGTAGTTCCTATTTTCCCTATAGGCCCTGCGCATTGGAATAACATAAACAACAGTGTAGACGTAGAAGTGCGGTCTTCTAGGTCTCTACTGACTATGCTAGACTTAATTGGGGTTGTACCAGCTAGCTCAGAGGTCACTGGAAACTTTCTTGACTGAATAGGAAGTGATCAGCTTCCCTGGCTCAGACAAGAAGGGATTCAGTTTTCCAACAACCGCATTAACATGACAACTTTGCTCCTCAGAATAAGAGTCAATCTCTAGAGTTGTGTGAAACAATACACAGCTATTTCACTCAGTCAGTTGTGCAGATTACTTTCACCAGTATGCAGAGAATAGAGAGACGGGCGTTTTCAATAAAAGGTATTATTTATTGAACAGTCTTTCTTCTCATGCAAGAGAAATGAATTGCCACAATTACAAGACTTGTTAATATAAAAAGTGCGTACAGTAAAAGGAGTATTGCGAAAAAATACTGTAAAAGCATTGATATGGTTTCTTAGCCATACGATAGTTAAAATGAATAAAATATATACATTCATATATACATTTGGCTAACGGCCTCAACTGGTGCTTCTAACTACGCCTACCCCGGTGTACCTGACCTAAGCCTAATACATGGGAGGGAGTAAGTAAGTAGCAGTTTAAGTTAAGTTGGTTTTGCCAAGGGTTTGCTTCAAGAATTCTCTCTAAAGGTTTAGTCCTCACTGTACCTCTGGAATAGAATGTTGGAGGTCTGGTATCTCCTCTCAGGACTCGATATTCCAGTTACCCGCGAGGGTAGGCTTGAAAGGCCAGAGCTGGATTTTCTCGGCAGGGGAAAAGACAGCGTCTTTCTCAGCGCGTCAAGGAGGAGGAGGGGCAGCGTCCGTGGGCTTCTCGCATCTGCTGGGCTCTGCAAGGGACAGCTGTTCTGCTCCTGTATTCACCACCACCATCGTGTTTGCTTAAGGCAACATTGGTATTATTTATACCTGAAAGGTGCCTTGTTTGACGTACGTTTTTGGACATAAGACGTCAATAAAGGTGTCACTAAGAACTGTTCGTTCTTACAGTGCTCGTTAGAGTTCTATTACTAATCAAAACAAAGCAAGCAGGGCTTTCCCAGGTTGCTGGGGGTTTTATCTGTTGAAAGAACTTGGTGTGTTATCTAGGAATCTAAGATAGTGGCTTCTGCTGTGTCATGTACTTTAATGAGCTGCAGAGACGAGTTACTGAAATATGGCTCTGATCGTTTATGCCATTATAGGGATATGTATTGATTATAGCCGTATAGGGGCATAAGGTCACAATTTTGATCGGGGTCCTAGATAAATCACAACAGCGTAAAGTGGAAGGGCAAACAGTATAGTGGTGTACTGTGGAATGGTGTAGACTGAAGTGTGAATAGAGAGGCACAAAGTGTAATTGCATAGAGTGGAGTGGTTTGGAGTGGAGTGGCATAGAGTGGAGGGAGAAAAGAGATAAGTGGAGTACAGTGGATTAGTGTAGAGGGGAGTGGCGTACAGTGGATTGACATAGAGTTGAGTGATGTAGAGTGTAATAGAGTGGAGTGTACTGCTGTGCAGTGGAATGGTGTAGTAAGTGGAGTGTGGTAATTGAAACAGATGTAGCATATACATGTAATGTGTCAAGAATATAAATATTTAGGTGTAAATGTACATTTTTGGTAGTAAGTGTGAATAGTAGTGGTAAAGTTATAAGTTTAAAAAAATTAGTTCTATATCGTGCAGCAGTATAGCGCAGTAAGTTTGTGGTATACCCCTGCACATGCGGATGAGAAGGCAGTATGTGCTTGGCTCATGTCTATGTTTAACAAAGGTAATAGGCAGCCATGTAGTTTTAGCATGGTTTGGCTTTGAACTGCTTTTCCCTGTGCTTTAGATTATGTTCTTAAATATAGGTAAGTAATTAGTTTTGTTGTTTTTCAATGTCTTTCACCACTTGATCACAGTGGTAATCAGCGGAGAAATGTATTTATAGATTTCCATATTTTTATCAGTTTAGGAGAAACTGCGCGTTTTAATAAATATTTTTAGGTAGTGCAATAATTTGTAGGTATTACCTCCTTACTCCATAGATTTTTATGTGCCTATTTAAATATTTAAAAAAAATCAAATAATCTATAGGACACTGCGGGGCATATTACCAAGCAATAGCGATAATTATCGCTATTGCTTGGTTAGAGACAAAAATTTACTGCTGCGCTGCGGTGAGTTTTACCGCAAATAAACCTTGGTATTACCAAGGTTTATCGCAAATGCGATAAAAATCGCCGCAATGCATGAATATCGCTGAAAAGTCCGCGATATTCATGCATTACCGAGCTAATGCTCTTAGCCATGTTATCCACCTCCCATTGGATAACATTGCTAAGAACTGCTCAGGGCAGGTGTTAGCTTTTGGAGATATTCGCGCTTAGCGTTGGTAATAGGAGATAGCGATGTTAGCGACTGTTTTAGAAAATAATTAATTTTCCCCTTTTTCTTTTTATATAAATTAATTGACCATTCACTTTTTGGGTAGTTTATTCACCTTGTTTTCATTTAGAAATAGGGTTTTTCACGGGTGTTCCTTATGGCGCTCTTTTGTTGATAACAGTCATTTAAATAAGGGGTAGGAGAGTAGCCGTCTTTCCCTTCCTCTCTTGTTGTATATACATGCTAGGCAGCGCACAGCTGCGAGAGTAATCAATAGCTTCATTGCTCAGTTACAGACATGGAGGACGTGGGTCTTTCCTTCAGTAGAGAAGAGGTTGATGCACTATTGGGGGATGCAAACTTATTTGCAGACGCCTCGATATCACAGACCATCTCCCAGACACCAGAATGGGATAAATTAGGTGAATTAAAAAGAAGCCGTATCAGAGCCATCTTGCACGGAACAATGTTGAAGCAATATCTCTTAAAAAACACAGCACCCAAAGGGTTGCTAGTAACAAACGCACCCAGAATTTTTCTGGAGGACGCGGTGTTCAGGAAGGAGTGGGCCCAAATAGCCTGGCACTGCACCCGAGATTGGGCGGTTTTAATCATTAAGACAGCTTTAAGATTATCGGAAACCATTCAACTGGAGATACAGACTACAGAAGCACATTTCAAAGCAACTCTGACGGGTTGGAAGAAGAGATTAGAGGACCTAAATAAGGAAATGAATGATTATAAAGAGAACCTCGCCCAATCTAAAGGTCAGAAATTACAAAAAGATCTAAAGAAATGGTCTTACGACAAGGTGTACCCCTATTCAGTAGCGGATTATACACCCCCCACAAAAGTGGATTACAGTTCGGATACCTCCGATGACTCTCAATCGAGTGGTTCTAGCAAAGGAAGTGGAGGTAAGAAGAATAAAGGAAGAGGTGGAGGGAGAGGTATGTTCAACCCATATTGGCAACCTTACCAACAAAGTGGTCCACGTTTCCACAATGCCTTTCCCCCTCAGACTCCATTTCCCCCAATGATGGGCTGGAATCAACCCTTTGGTCAAATACAACCGCCATTTTTTCACCAACCAATGTTTCAGCCGCCTTTTTTAGGGAGAGGCCGGGGCTCCAGGGGCAAACGGAAGGGACAGAATCAGGTACACTGGGAACAGACAGACTCAGTGGGCGATCACACAAGAAGCAAAACTGCAGACCAGAGGGCGGGTCCAACCAACCAGCGAGTTTAATAACTAACTTCACTGAGATTGCGCTGAGGAAGAAAAAAGTGTCCTAGAAAAAGGTCTAGGTTTTGTTCCGACTCCCACCCTGGATATTTTCAAATTACGGTGTGAGCTGACTGAGTTTTTTCGCAAGTTAAGACTCAAAAGTTTCTTTGAGAAACAAACTAATGACAGCAGCCAAAGGGAACAAAGTGATACTGGTTTCAGAATAAAATCTACTTTCCAACCACCACCATATAGTGTTCCACCAGAAATACTGGCTTTCGAACAAGCCGTGGTCAAAGAGATTGAGTCCTTAGCACCACCTAATCACTACAAAAACCTAACTGCGTGAGAGTTTAAGGCGATAAGATCACTGCAGAACAACACCGAAATAGTCATAAAGAGTGCAGATAAGGGTGGGGGTGTAGTTATCCAAGACAAAAAAGCCTATGACCTGGAGTGTAGACGCCTGTTAAACAATAAAACAAACTATATCTTGCTGAGGGAAGACCCTACTGAAAGTCTCAGATCAGAAATCATTGAATTAGTCTCTTCAGCTGAATTTGAAGGTCTGATTACGAAACAGGAAGCCGATTTCCTCACAACATCGGAAGGTAAAATTCCCTATTTCTATCCCTCCCCAAAACACACAAAGGGATTCTTCCACCCCCGGGAAGACCTATTGTCTCTGGTCTGGGTTCCCTGTTGGAACCCCTATCCAAGTACTGCGATTTCTTTTTAAGACCAATAGTGGAATCAACCAGTACTTACATCAAGGATACAAAGAGTTTATTGATGATGTTGAGATCAATAACTCTACCAGAAGGACAATGCTTCCTAGCCACATTGGACATAGAAAGCCTTTATACTTGCATTCCGCAAGATGCAACCATAGAGGTAATTGCCCACACACTTGACAACAGCTCCTGGGATTACAGTACATCTAAATCCTTTGTGGTGGAATGTGCCTCTTTGGCTCTCAAAAGGAACTTTTTCCAATATGAAGACCGGCTTTATTTACAGGCTACCGGAACTTCAATGGGGAGCACTTTCGCTCCCAGCGTAGCGGGGCTGTACGTTTATAATTTTGAAAAGACACACATTTCGCCAACTGAAAACCCCTTTCAAGAAAACATCGTCCTATGGCAAAGGTACATAGACGATGTGCTGTTAATTTGGAGAGGAGATGAGGCACGACTGTGCTCATTCTTCAGATGGGTTAATGAGCTGGATGTGAATTTAAAATTCACCCATGAACACAGTGACTCGACTGTAGTTTTCCTTGATGTGACCATTCAGAGGGTAGGAAATGAACTAAGAACTAAAACACACTACAAACCTACCAGCAAGAACAATTTGTTACATTATACCAGCTTCCACCCACGCCCACTAAGGGAGAATTTGCCTTTTGGGCAGTTTCTTCGAATCCGGAGAAACTGCTCAGACATACAAGACTACAAAACTCAGGCCAAGGAGCTAACAAGAAAAATGCAAATGAGGGGTTACCCTACACAGCTCCTGACAACCAGCAACAAAAGGGCTCGAAATCAAAATAGTGATGCTCTTCTGGAGGATAAACCCCGGACTGAGAATGAGGATGTACCACTCACCTGTGTGACAACATATAACACAGCTTCGAATATGGTAGCACGCAGCATTTCAAAACACTGGAGGATATTGACATCTAATTCCTGTAACTAGGAGAAACCTTTTTTCTCCTATAAAAGGGCTAGGAGCCTAAAGGACTCCCTAGTTCACACTCGCCCCAAGAAAAGACAGGAGCCCACTCAAAGTGTCCTGAACATGTGGGGATTACCACCTGTGACCGGCCACTACCCCTGTGGTAATTGTAGTGTCTGCCCACTCACAAACCCTTCAAAGACCCTGAGTCTCGAACCCAACAAAGTTTGGGAACAAAGAACCCACACAAATTGTAACACTACCAATGTGGTATATTTAATAACTTGCCCATGTGACCTGAAATATGTGGGAATGACGAAGAGAATGGTGAAACTGCGTATGTGTGAACATAGAAGCAACATACGCTGTGGGAAAAACAACACCAAAATGACATCACACTTCCAAGAGCACAAACATTCTCAGGACAGTTTCCATTGGACCATCATAGAACATCTGGTAGGGGCCAATGAACAAAGGCTGTTCGAACTGGAACAAAGGTGGATACACCGATTGTCTTCCCACCGCGTGGGATTGAATGATGAGATCCCAAGGGGCAATATTTTACGGTGACACATGCACTGTGTGCACATTGTAATATCCGAAAACATCTAGCTGCACACATGATGGGTACCCCACTGTCTTTCACCCCAAGAGAAATATCCAGTGTTGCGAATTACATCTGGAAACACTCATTTATACATATACATCACCCAAAGAGAAATATTCAGTGTAGTGATACATAGAAACTCCGAGCCCATTGCTCATATTGCATGATTATTAAATTCCAGCCTAATGTACAATGCAACCCTTCCGTCCTAACCTCCGATTGCCCAAAGGTTAGCGGTCTAGTTTTTAAATCAGGCGGAAGTGGGTTACTAATTTCAACCTGCACCATTTCCGCGTTACGATCATCAGATTAAAGGTAGAATACATCGAATCCCGGCTAAAATATGCCTAATTAAAGAGATAAATAACTAACGAATTTCACAATCAGTTCTGTTAGTATGTTTCGTTACACACCATCACGGCAATCGCTACCGGTCAGGTGGGGTGTTTACGTTCCGTTACGCGTGACGTCACACGCGCGCTTCACGGAATCAACATTAACGGACGAGAAACGCGGCAACATCGCGTTCCGGGCCATTAGGAGCAACCGATTAGGTATAGAGGCGGCGAGTCTCGCGGTCTGAAGTGAGTAATCTATACGAATGAATGGGTCACTCGAGGGAGTGATAACATTTTATATTTACACGCGTTTGGTTTTTTGCATCCTTGCACTGATGACATTCTCACATAGGTGAAGTGCTTTGAGGGGCTTGGAACCTGATATGAGGAATGATAGCAGCAGGCATGGCCAAATTATTATAATGTCCTTATCACCAATCGCTAGCATAAATATTGAATCTAAAGTAATATCCACATGAAGAGACAAAGCCTGATTTCAATAAAGTATTCACTGCAAACAAATACGTGGCAAATACGGAAAACGATGGCTACCACCTTAGCAGGAGTCATGGATTCGGAGGAATGGTTGAACGAGATTAAACTAATAATACTTTAATCTATTAAAGATGCAGACACTCTTTCAGAACAGATGAAATACATTAAGTACAAAACTAATTAGCAGTAGAATAGAAAGAAGAGAAATAAACTGGAAATATTGTGGAATATTTAAAGGGAGATTACAATCAGACTATCTGGAGTTCATAATTGATTTAGTAATCAAATAATTTCTGATTTAAATGCTCCTACATTGAAGGAAGAGAATAAGATAATAAATAAGAAATTATCCAGTAGGGTAGATTTTGTGTGCTACCATGGAAAATGCTGGTGGCTTTCGAAAAGTTTGGCAAAGTCAATGCAGTGCACGTACAAGCTGTCTTGGAAGAACCTGCAAAAGTCATTGTAACGTAGAAGTCTCAAACTGTGTATTATCCTACAGGTTACACAGTGACTAAATGGCTAGAAAGGATCAAAAAGCAAAGAAACTAGCAAGGATTGTCGTCTTGCTTCCAAATGGCGGAAGCCAGTAGCAAGTGAGAAGGTGATTCATTAACTTGCAAGGGTCATGGGTATCCTCAAATAGAAGGCTTCTGAGAAAGGAGATCAAAAGGATTGATGTACGGTCTGAAAATCTAGTGATTCATATTAAACTATATTTAGACGGAGGCATGGAACAATATTTTTCATATTTGTAACACCACAGCTGATAGATAAACCTAGCCAAGTATTACGACTTGTAACTTTAAAAGCTTAAATGTCAAATTTAAAATACAGAGTATTATCTGTTACGCTTTTGAACATTTTGTTTCTACATGAGTCCCACATTTGTAAGACAGAAGCAAACAAACGCTTAAGGTCTACGGGCTTTAGCAGATTCAACCAATCGGTGTAGTCACATGCAGACATGGGAGCTACAAAAGTAGTGAAGAACCTTGCTCCTAGATAGGAATGCAAATGCTAGACTTTAAAATATGCTCAATCCAAATAACTTGCACACATGATCAACAATTTGTTAATGACCTTTTGTATGAAATGGAAACATGGCTCTCTCAGTTTGATATACAGATGAAATGTCAAGTGCTTGTTAGGCATTAAGAGGAATACCTCTTATCCAGCTTATACAAGCAAATAAGGAAAGCTTGTCAGTCTAGTTTTAGTTTAAACTTGGAGGCACTGCTGCCCTGAAAACCCCCACAATTAATATATAAAGACAGGCCTAATCCTAACATGTTTGCCTATTGCCAAAAAGTGGTACATTTGCTATCTAGCCAATGTTCACTTTGATCATACAGTGTATACTTGTGAAAAAACGGGACCAAACTGAAATCACTGGCCATTCCTTAAGTGACTGCTAAAAAGGGATGAATAAGAGCACACTTTTCAACAACAATTGATGACCTTCTTAGTGAATAATGAAGGTTCAAAGTATAATGGTGCAGGAGGCACAAAGGCACATATTAGAGGTACTTCTAGAGCATTTGCAATATTTATATTTAAAGCTAGAAACAAAAGAATCTGACTTGAGAAATAAAATAATGGAGTCAACATGAGAATACATGCATGATGTAACAAGAAATGGCCCAAAGGCAAATCAAGGTACTGAAGAGATGAATATACTGAAATGGCAAATAGTCAGAATACACAAGTCAAAAATATTGTCTCATTTTGAAAGATTAAAATTCAACATATTGTAAACTAGTAAAAAGCCCAGTAAGCCTCTCGATGTGTTGCTCCCTCCCTTAAACTTATGAAACCCTACTATCCCTTATCCATACCCTCCTATGAACCGTAAAAACTGTTTATCATCTTTACTCCTGCTCATTCCTTAGACATAACAAACCCTTACTTTTCCTGACGCCTAATCTCTACACATCCCTTAACTCTTATAATATTGAAACCTTCCTTTACGCAATAAACACTTATTGTAGTGTAAATATAATGGCATTAAGAAAACCTACTTGCATGGTAAAGTACTGCTTCATGAGGTTCCTTTAAAATATCTTTATGGCACTTATCTGCATGGTGAAAACTGCATGGTAAAGGTGCTGTTTGGTTAATTATGACTTATGAGTGGCAAGGCTTACATACCTTCATGTAAGAGGGAGAGACCAGGAAAGTGCCAGACCTGCTAAGTTATGGCTCTCTCCCTAATGCTGAAGCACAATCATGTGGACTAGCCCAATGAACACACCTTTGCACCATTGTACAAAGGTGTCAGCACCATGTCTATTATACAGTTTGTACTGGAACGACACAATTCCAGTACAAGATAATATGCCTAAGCAACCATTATACCTTTTCCCCTTTAGTATGTGTGCTGTATAGTACAACAATTAAAAGCATTTCTCCAAGTTAAAAGCAATCTCAAAAGCCCAATATTTTTTGGTGGGAGAAAATCCTGCCTACTATGTGTCAAAACCAATAGGTTGTAGCATGGGAACAACTATGTACCAACCATAGAACACTTCACTGATGCAAAGTAATACAATGCAGCACAAAGTGCTGCTTTGCGTCAATTTCAAACACTTTTACAGGTAAAATCTATTTTTGTGCTGATAAGAAAATTCCAAATCTACATTTTGGATTTATTGGAAATGCCTCTTTCTGCAGGGCTGGCCGTAAATCCTTTGCTTTCCTCCTCCCCTTTTTTCTGAATTTGGTTTTGTTGGCCTTAGAACCCTGTGCACCTTACCAATGTTAAGCAGTGCTAAAGTACATGTGCTTACTCCCCTAAACATGATTTGATTGGAATTTTGATAAAGGGCATTTAAAATTGCATACAAGTCACTCGTAAAGTGCACTACCTTTGCCCAGGGCCTGTAAGTTAAATGCGAATAGTGGGCTTGCAGCACTGATTGTGCCACACTCTTAAGTAGCCCTCCAAGATTACTCAGGCCTGCCACTGCAGTGCCTGTGTGTGCAGTTTACTATGAAGTTTACCATGCTGTGTCAAATTGGCCTTTAAAACCCCTTGCAAATCCTTAAACTCCCTTTTTATTACATGTAAGTCACCCGTAAGATAGGATCTAGGTAGTCCATAGGGCTGTGTGCTGTGTAATTAAAAGAAAGGACTAGCACTTTTAAGTTGTACATGTCCTGGTAGTGAAAAACTCCCAGATTCTTTTTTTCCACTATGGTAAGTCTTACCCCTACCATAGGTTAACATTGGGGATTCCTTAATACATCTAATAATTTGTAATTCCCAATTAGAAGGAGGTAGATCAGCCATGTTTAGTACCTCTGAAATTGTAATGATAAATTTTGAAAAATGCCACTTGCAGAAAGATGTACAAAAGGGGGTGGTGATGGACGGAGCATCTGAATCAATCAAACACTCACACCCAGTCAAAAGATCCATCCAAAGTTAATCCATCACCGTTCTTTAGCCCACTCTGCCACCCCAGTTCAGACATTGCTATATGCAAATCAGTCTGACCCTGTGCCTCATGGGAACAGTCCAGCCCGAACTGCCAAGCCATGTCTTCCCTGGACCGGAAACAAGCTTCTGAGGACCGGTTTATGGCATTCCAGCCGTCTTCAGCCCGGCTTGCTTGAATCCAGTGGCAAAGTGAGCAAGGGACTCACATCTGAGCATACCCTGACACACTTATGGTGGCCAAAAGCGGTACAAAAGGGGGTGGTGATGGACGGAGCATCTGAATCAATCAAACACTCACAACCAGTCAAAAGATCTGGGTTTAATCCATCACCGTTCTTTAGCCCACTCTGCCACCCCAAAGAACAATCTTTCTACGTGTTAGTTCATCAGAATTTTCATTGCTTCCAGTGATTCTTTCGACGTGGTAGATTTTCTGAAAAACTACTAAAAAACTTGCACTGTCCTGTACTTTCCACTAGGATTTTTGAGATCTTTAATAGGTGGGTTCGAAGTACTGCTCATTATTTCCTTTAAAAAATGCCTTGTTTAATCATTTGATCAATTTCAGAAGCTACTCCTGCTTTAACTTCTGGACTCATTTTGTATTGTTGGGTGTTCGGATAAACTGCACCTTCTTTCACAGTTACTTTTATTGGGTCTACATTTGCCATTAGACTTATTTCTTTTCCAGTAAAATCCCATACTTCTGGATTTACAGTAATTTTTAGCTCTTCTGGTAAGTCATTTTCTGCCATTAATGAGTACAGTTTGTCTATTTCAGTAACTTGCTTAGCTAGCATTATTTTATAAACCCATGTCTTCTTCAGGGGTTTGAAAACCAACGCCATCCGATGTGCAATAAATTGTGCAATTTATTTTATAGGAAAGATCTCTGCCTAATAAATTCACTGGACTTGAATCACAGACTACAAACGTATGCATCTTTGAAGTTTCCGATTTGTACTTCCATAGGTTTTGTAATTGGGGTTCTGATCTGCTGGTTGGTAACTTCAACCACTTGGATTGAGTCTCCAGAGAGGTGCAGATTTGAGATGTCTGCTGTTCTCACAGTGGAACGAGTAGTACCGGTATCCAATAGAAAAGTGATGTCATTACCTTCCGCTTTCCCATCAACAAGTGGACCTAATTGATAGACCGGTAAGGATGCGCCAAGTACACATTCCTCTTCCTCCCCCCTCAGGCACCATCATTGCATCAAAATATTCTCTTCATTTTCACTCTGCAAAAAATATTGTGAAACCACAGAATTTTTGTTACCGCTTCCTGGAAATCCGGCATCCACATTGTACTGCGTTTGATACACAAAATTTGGCATAGGGGCAGGTGGCAACTGATACTTCTGATTAACTATCTGCTGCGGTTGAATCACAAATCCCTCATTCTGCATCTGTGGATTTAAGTTTTGATTTGGGCCATTATTATTCTGAATATTTTTACTCTCTTTTTTCCAATGTCCCAAATTTCTGCTTCATGACAATGAAGCCTTTTCTTCGTGCCCTCTCTGCTCATTAGTCCCTTTTGTTTACCACTACTTGCCACATTATCACTTTGATTCTTCTCTTTTGTCTGTCCATCTGTTTGACCATCTAATTTTATTCCCTGTTGTTCTGCCAACTTCACTAATCCCAACATCATATTTTCTTTTAGTTTCTTATGCCTATCTCCACAATATTTAGTATACTTTAATATCTCATCTATGGTCTTACTTTACCAACACATTTTATGTTGTTGAATCATTTGTCTAATCTCAGGTTTTAATCCAGAAACAAATCAATATACAAAATGTCCCCTATCCTTATCTTCAATGCTTTCAAATCCACTATACTGCTTAAATACCTGCAATAACCTTTCATGATAGGCATGAACAGATTAATTTGGCTCTTGGGTAGTTCAATCTATTTTCAACCAATCTGTTTCTTTTGGAGGTTTCTTCCCTTTAAAAAATGTCATTACTCTGTGATATTTATTCATTACGTTATCTGAGGGTGCTCCAGTTTTTGAATCTCTTAGATGTTCTTCAATAGGCCAATCAACTGTGATTTTACATTCCGTCCATAAGTCTGCAGGCACCACTATATTAAACAGACCATCTAAATCTTTCAACAAAACCTTCGAAATGTTCACAAATCTTTCAGCTTGCCTATACTATTCAACTGGGCTCTCTCAATTTTGGGAACTCATTTGTAATATCCTGTCAACTTTATGGAACACGCATGTATCCACCACCAGGTACCTCCTTCAAGAGACACAATCTTTCTACTTTCCCTGTTTCTTTCATCAAGTATGCATTAGACTTTTCCTTAGCCTGTGCTTCTTCCTTTTTCTTTTGCCACCTTACTCTCCATTTATCAAGGTCTCCCCATTTCTGCAAGATACTCAGTAACTCTTTCATTTGCAGCTTTCTTCCGGACACATTCATATTTCCCAAATCCTTGTCAGTAGAAGCCACTTGGTAAGGCTTCTGTAATACCTTTGATTTCCCAATGTCTATTCCCATCTTAGAAGATAGTTCTGTCAACTTCTCATGAAACAGTCTCACATTTCTAGTTATACTCCTGCATACAGACAACAATTCTTCTTCATCATAAGTGTTCAATCTATCTATTTCCACATTTCCAGCAATCAATTCTTCCAATTCTACTTTCAATTTGTAAATATCTAATATTTTTGGAGGTGAACTCTGTTTTTCAATCCCTTGTGCCCATCTCTCTAAATCTTCTGCTGATACTGATGTGACTCTCCTGACCCCCGAGGACGTTACTGTCCTTCCTTCCTTTGAACTGGTAGGTATAACTCTCTTTGGGGTTTCGCTCACATTGTCTCTTATCAGTAGATCCAACAATGAAATTACTGAATTACACTCACTGGCTTGGTCATCAGTCATTATCATTTCTTTTCTAGGAGTATTTAAAGGAGTAGCTGCAATTTGTGGCTTTGGACAATTTACCTTGTCTCTATACAAAGGGACAACAGGACCTATAGTTACAGGTATTGCCAATGCTTCAGAATTTAAATATAGTTGGGGTATTTTCTGTATTAATTTCTTTCTATTTTTTCAAGGCTTCTTTTTCTTTATCATAAAGGGCTCTATTGACTGTTTGCTCGTGTATAACCTGTGGAATCAAGGGTGGCCTTAATATTGGAGAGCTTGGGATACATTTACTTGGTCTTTCTTGTTACGGTGGTGGGTTTCTATTCAAAATGTATTCTAATAATTCATCATCTGACTCTCCATACCCTGTCGCATTCAAGTGTTTCAATTTTTCTTCACACTTACACTCTGTTTGTTCATCAGCCATTAGTACGGTATACAATCCTTCAGATACCATTGCTCTTCTCCACTGTTTCATCTGTTCTTCGTGCGTCCCATTCATACCTCCAGTATAAAATCCTGAAAAGTTTCCTCTTCGATCCCATCTCTCTCAAATGACTCATTCTTCTAATGCCTCATACTGGGCTAATCTAGGTCTTGATTCTAATTCATACATCCGCATTCTCAAATTCTGTAAAATGTTTCCATTAAAGGTACCATGCTCTGGAAAAGCTAAAACACCATGATCTTTGGTGTATTCCATCCAGTATTACATCCATACACATGTAAGACACCCTCTCTCCATCATCATAAAGGATGCAGGTGTTCTAGGTGGTGGAATACGAATTCACTCTCTAGTCAAAAGGGGGTTTATCCTTCTTGAAGACATTTTTAATTTTCTTTATAAATGACACTTTTCTCCTTTCTCCATACATTTTAGATACTCGATAAATAAAACAATAATCAGCAAGCCCTCGAGTTTTCCTGTCAGGGAGATTCGCACCAAAAGACAAATGAGAATCGAGCATACAAATTTTCACCAGCCAATCAAAATGTAGTTATTATTCAGGCTTCCAATCAGTCTTCAGGTTATGCTTGTAATCTGACCAATGCTAGTGCGGCCTTTTGAATGATGTCTGTTCTTCTCCTTACTACTGACCCCTCCTTTACAATCCGCATTTGTCACACACCCGCTGTTTCCACCAATCCCAGCGTGGCTCACTGTGACATCAGTGCAACTCCGGCAACTGACCTTCCCTTCACAAGGTAATGCATAAACTTATTTTTCAATACTTTTCTCTCAAATAAAATCCATTAACAATGACATATAAACATGTGCTACTCTGTCTGTTTCACTAAATCAAAGGATAGTTAACTTATTTTCACTGCAAGTAAAACCTTCTGTTCACTCTTCTTTGAGTAAGACCTTCCGTTTACTTTTCATACATTATGAGTAAACCCTTCTATTTACCCTTCAATCAAGCTCAGAAGAACCTGCTACTCCTTTGGTGTAACCCTTACTAGGTGATATAACACAAAAGTTTCACCAGCAAACTCTCTGCTATCAATCACTCTGTATTTTTCACGAAATAGTCCCTAATTCAACACTGCCAGCCCTACCTAGCTTCTCAGTGTTATTCCAACAGAGGAGTAACCTCACTACAGTGTGGTTTCTATCGCCACCTGCTATTCACTTTTTCCCCGGGAAATTCTGGATAACATAAAACAACACGTAACACAAACAGATAATCAATACTTATTACCAAACTAGTCAATAATAACGATACCTCTACTACCAGAAAACTGATCCAGCAGATTAAAAGCAACAGGTAATGTAACACCACATACTGACCCGGGCCCATGAATTCATTCACAACACACTGGCAATAGCCGCTAGGGTTGAGTTTTGTACTTCTCTAGATTAGTTATTCTCTAGTCCCTAGCTAATCTTTCATTGACCAAACACTTCTTTCCTCTGGTCAATGGACCATTAGTTGAACTAGTTGATGGTGAAATGGCATATGAATTCAATATACTTACACACTGGAAATGATCACAGAGTCAGGATGAATTTGATAGTTTTATCTCAAATTAATTCATGAGAACCACATACACAGTACAGAACAAACTCTATTTTTCACAGGAAGGAAGATTAAAATAATCAATCAGAATACAATCATCATCATACTTTGCAATGACGCTGCATGAAAGGGAGAGGATAGGGAGAAAAGCACACAAGAGCATACACAGATATATTTATAGTTACCTAGAATGGTGTGAAAATCAACTACCAGGCCTAGGAATTGGTAAGGGTCCCCAGGAAAGATCTGGTGAACAAAGGCTTCAGGACAGGAATTAGGACAGCAATCAGGACAAGACAGATGACCTCTCTATCACTGACACTTGCGTAGCACCCCTCTCTGACACTCTCCTCCTCCTTTGAGATTTTTCCACCATATTTTTCTAAATGAATTTGCTAAAGATAATTGGTTCAGCAATTCGATTCTTCTTCTGCATCACTCGTCACTCCAGCAGCATCCCGATCTCATGGTTCAGCATCTCCATCTGGAACTTCTAACTAACTAACTAAACTACTTTAATTATACCTTTCTGAATGCTAGTACCACCCCTTAATATTTCAAACTTATGAAAATATAAACTCTGATTGGACAGGCAAGGGGAGGTGATCATCACACCATGCTTACATATTACTCTTTTCAATTAGCCCTTTGTTAATAAACCCATCCCTTAATTCTTTATTCAAACTTTATTTCCCACCTGCATTCACAATGTAATTGTCACAAATTATAAAAAATCTGCAGGTTCCACTACATTTCAGTGGGCTGTCATTCCGGTTCTCAGGAAAGTATCCATCAAAAACCTTGGACAATGTTTACGTTGACATTGCGTCTTCCAGCTCGGTTGCACTATGCATGTGCGGTAGAAGGAGAGGGAATAGACTGTGGTTCGTATTTCTAGGCCCATAATAAGCACTTTTGAAAGAGTCAAGGAGACAAATGTAAAAAATCAAAAATAATTAGTTTCATTGTATACCACCTATCTCTAATCCCATTTACTTATTATTACTTTTCCCGCCTTAGCATTAGTAAAATAGCTGGGTTTAATTTTTCAGTAAGCAGGTGGCAAATATGTGAGTTTCAAGCTTCCATTTTGTTAGCTACTGCGCAAGTGCAGAAAATTCCAAGTAAAAGGTGCGTCATTCTACGTAGATGCAGTAGACGCATGCGTACTAAAGATTTTCAGTTAGCGGCCATTTTTAGAATCACACTTGAGTTACTGGTTAATAAGACACATTGCCAAGCTTCTTTTTACTCATAAATGTTGTGTAGTGCATATTATTTCACAATACAAGTTTAGTTCGGGGTTAGAAGTTATATGAGAAGATTGTTTCCAAGCAAGTCTCTTTTTAACGAGTCCTTGCTCCATCACATCAAATTGGCTAAATGTTAATAAATCTGCCCGGGAGAAATATTCAGGGGCATATCATCAAGAACGGCGTTAAAAATGATCGGAGTTTTAGAGGCAGAAAACTGCCACTAAAGCTGTGATAATAGGCTTGATAATATGCCCTTGAGAATTCCAATAGAAGTCCATGTTCTGATGTGAACATGGGCTTCTATTGGAATTCTCCAGGGCATATTATCAAGCCCATTATCACCGCTTTAGCAGCAGTTTTCTGCCACTAAACATGCGATCATTTTAACGCTGTTCTTGATAATATGCCCCTGGGTTGGGTTTGGTTCAACATTAAGGACCTGATCACTTGTCGGTTAAATATTGATCCCTTTGAAAAGAGGATGTTGCATCGAGAGCAGAATTCCGAGTTGATGTGGTGATGATATTTACTAGGTGAGTCAGATCCCCCACCCCATTTCATTTCGTTTGCAATGGACCGTTCATGTCTCATCATCAACGGCCTATTAAGACTTCTGGATATTTCGCTGAAACAATGTTTTAAATGTATGAAGAAGGAGGCATTTAAAATAGACATTAGCACGTTTTTACTGCTAAAAGCATTAAGACACTGAATGAAGAAATTAGACCATTAAGGCAACAATGCTTTTCCCATTGAGTTTCAAAGTAGATTTTCGCCAAGTAATCAAGGACACATGAAAGGCAGAGGAAGAACGCTTTCACTGCCACCCACACTCATCTCTCTATATTTTGTCTCTAAATGAAATTTACTTTTTTTTCTGCAGCGTTTCCGCCCACTCCATATCAAAGAAAGGCACAATTTCTGTAACAAGTGTATGATTTGTGGAGCACTCTTCACTGTAAGGCAGTTTCACCTTGAGACGCCGTAGACATATCAAAGGGAATAGCACCTGGTCAGTTAAATGGCTGAGAAAAAAATGGCTGTTATCTCATTATTGTTATGTTGCACAGCATCTAACATTTCAACAGAAATTAACTTAGTGAAACATGAAAACATACAGATGCAGATGAAACACAAAGATCAAATAAAGCACAAACAACTTTTATTGACCACGATCATGGATCAAACTGTTCTACACATTCATTACATCCACTTGAATGCCGGAAAAAAAATATTTTCTTGGTAGAATTCACTGCATCAGAGCAGCTGACACACATCTTTTTTTCTTTCCTGAATTAATATTATATCAGGCTTTTTGTATGTGTGTTTGTTCAATGTCTCCTCTGATGTAACTATTAAAATGTGCCAAATCACAGTGTCTGCGTGGCATGCCGCCTGACCATTATAAGCAAATAGGGAAATCATGTCCCCAGAGAGGGACATTTTAATGAAACTAGTTATTTTCCCATTCTATCTGCTGTGTACGTTGCACATACTGATTGGAAACGTTGTGATTTGGCAGGCTATTTATGTTCCCAGTGCACTTTGTCTTTGAAGTAATACCGAGAGGCTTTAAAAGAAATTGAACACCGAAATGTTTCAGAAGAGGTTTTAACAAATTCTCTGCCTTTTGGATACCAATAGCAATGCAGATTCCAGATTTGTGAATAAATGTAATACTCAGTCAATTCTCCTGGAAGCAGCCTATTGGCATGGGCACGTCCACAGATGAGAGTTAGCAAAACTGGCGGACGATGGCGACATGTTTCTGCTTTTTTTAAAGTAGGCAGATGGGCAGCAAGCTCATTTATTGCTTTTTTTAATTGTTGTTTTAAAAAATCAGACGGATGGAAGGGGCAGGCTTCTGTCATTTTCTTGTCTCTGATACTAAATCTCCTAATAGACCCACATGGCAGCAAAAAGAAAGAACATTAACGCATCAGTGATATGAAGTATCAATAGAGGATTGTGGACATTTTAAAATAAAAAAAAGGGTTTCAAATAGGCCTTTATAATATGCGTTGTTTCAGGTCGAAAACGATCTGTTTTTCTTTTCATTTTGGAGCCTTTTATTGCTTCCTTCACTTTCTTCTCAGTGAACAGTGCTTTCCGACTCGAATGTTGCCATGAGAGTACCAATCCCACAATCACGGCAGCATGCGAATCACAAAAGATGGTTGATGTCTACAGAGCTCTTATTGCAGTTTTTGTCCACAAAAATGTAGGGAGACTGGTCAATCACTTTCACACACATGTCGTTCCTGGCTTTGGTCCCTTGCAGTCTCACTATCTCTAGTAATTCTCAATGTCGGGAACATGCTAGACTCCTCTTTCTGCATACTCTCTCCTACAGGGCCAGATATTCTTCCCCTCTAATTGCAGGCAGGCAGATTTCTAAGATCTAGGTAGATACAGCTCCTCCTGCAGCAAGAGCAGACCATGGAATGTACCGACACCTCTGGGGGACTTACAGTCATGTAGACATCAGCCCTGGTTACACAGCATTCTTACCAGTACTCCACAAAGCACTCTCTTCCTTGGTCATAAAGAGCTTAGACATGGCAAAGGTGGGGTGGTCTAGATTACACTTGTATGCACATAATCTAGATTGGGATGTGGATCCACCATTTAGGGTTTCAGAACTGGTTTGTGGTGGTTCTCCATCACATGCCATTTCTGAACGCTCCTCAGAGAGCCTTTGTGTAAGATGAAGACTCTGACTGAAGTTAGCAATGATGTTGGCTGCAAGCAGGAATGTCAAAAACAATGCCACTGTAAAGTGTGAGGTGACTGCATCTGGCTATCATCAGCCTTGCTGAAGCAGTAAATAGGGACAAACAAAATGGTGGGCTCTCTAGATGTGGCCTCCAAGAAACGTCCTGATCCAGAACAGAAACTGCAGTCCCACTCTTCAGCATAGCATACTGGCTACCAAATGGCAATAGGCATGAAGAGGTAATTAGTAGCCTTTTTCTAACATGGGTCTCATTGAATTGTAAAGGGGATACCTGTCTCCTGTTTTTATCCACACTCCATCTGGTATCATACTAAACAAGGAGTCATCCAAATTGGATCTAACTGGTCACAGTACATAAACACTTACCACACACAGGGTCCTGCTGCCATACATTAGCTTAACACTCATTCCACATGTAAGCACTTGTCCTGCAATGGAATGACAGTGCAACGATCTAGTATTCACATAACAGCAAGACTTAGCTTTAAAGGAATCTATAGACTTCCCTCTCTCAATGATAACATTCTGGTCAATCACTGATACAAAAAAACTCATCACACTGCCACCACTTATTTGTGTAACTCACCCAGGGCCCACTCCTATGCCAACTATGAAGTCATACTTTCTGCACCATCCCAGGTCACAGAACAAGTTATGGATCTTACATTAACCTAGGACAGACCTCGACCTCTGTTCACACAATATATTGGACAAATAAAAAGCCAGTATACCAGTTACAGAAGCAAGGAGGCCCTCAGGGCAAAGGTACATGCCCTTATCTCCATCCACAGACTAAACTACTTAATTGATCTATTAATTTGTACCAATCTTTCTAGCCAGACTGATCACACCCTGAGCGATTTTGCTTTCCTCCTTTCCTCTGCAACCTCTAGACTTCCTTTGTGGATATGTTCTTTCAGATGTGTTTGATCCTGTACTGGCTCTGATCGGAATTACCGAAAAGCCAGAGATTTCTGAGAACGCTTTCGTCCTTCTGATTATGTGGTTTCAGACTATATCTGATGATGGGGACAAGGTGGTCTTATAGTTCCATCATACATGCACCTTACTAGATAATTGTCACAACAAAGGGCATGCAGTTCCTTTTGGCAGAAACATAAAGAATATGAGGTTGAATGTGAAGTTGGGAGTCAGACTGGCGAGTCTAATTCCTCAGGAGCAAGAGCCCTCACACACCCAGCAGGGTGACATGCTTCCTCATAGAGCATGCTCCTAGTTGGGTCTGCACTGCAATGCCTGACAGGCACTTGCAAAGGGGTTCTTGGCTGAGCAAAAACAGGGGTTCGTGGTCCTCAACTACCATCAGCAGCCAAGGGGATTTCATCCCCAAGCCAGTAGCATGCCAGGAGGCCCCGTTACAGAGGAGTTCAGAAAGGGGGCGGGCCTCCGATGACATTTCAGCAATCCTGCTGTGGGGGACTTATTTGTGGCAGCAATAGGGGTTCTTGGCCCCCAAAGACCTTCAGCATGCAGAGGGACTTCATACCTCTCCCAGTAGTGCACGAGGAGGCCTTTTTGCAGAGCAGTTGAGAAAGGGGGTGGGTCTCTGATGACATCTCAGCAAACCTACTGTGGGGGACTTCTTTGTGGCAACAATAGGGTTTTTGGCCCCCAGTGGCCCTCATCAATCAAAGGGACTTCATTAGGGGTGGTCAAGCAATACTTCGCTTACTCACCGAACTCCACAGTCTTTGGCTGAGCTTTTTGGCAACAATGCAGAATTTGTTGGATTGAAACTCCATGAGCTCCACCCAGGCCTATTCACAAGCAACCGTATATTCTTTTTCTTTCTAACAAAAGGAACTGCATACCCTTTGTTGTGACAATATGTGGTTTCAGAGCCAACAGCAGTAGGCATCCAGCTATTGGGTTTCGTCAACTGGTAATGAGCCTTCCCTGTCATGAACTCTAATACTATTAGTGTCCGACATCATTTTCTGCCTCAACCTCTCCCACTACATCTGGTTCCATCTCTGCATCTCTAGCAGCAAACGAGTCATCCATGATGGTTTCTTCTACCTTCAGTCTCCATGCAGGCATGCTAGTAACCATATCCAAAACCACAAAAAGCTGCACCATGCTCCACTGAGAATATGAGAGAGGCCCCACTGCTGTATACATAAATCTTGAACACCACTGTCATCAATGGAAATTAGGGTTATTACCTATTTTCAATCTCTTTCGTTCCCACTCTTTAATGGGTACCAGATTTTTAAACAGTCGTATTTTACACTAGAATTGGATGACCTCAACAACTAGTGCCCCATCACTCACCTGACATTCTTCTGCAAGAACATTGAACAAGCCGTCTTTGTTCAATTCCAAGATCACATCAATGACCACCATCTCCTGCATGACTACCAGTATGGCTTCAGATCATTCTGCAACACAGATTCTGTAACCTAACACATTGTAGACAACTCACTCTTGACCGCAGAGGAAGATGGCTGCTGTTCCCAACATTGCTGGAGCTCTTAGTTGCCTTCAACACAGTTGACCAATCCACCTTCATATGCACCCTTTAGATGCCAGTAGGATTTACTGGCAATATCTCTCACTGGCTCTCTTGCTACCTTTCCAAACAACACCAGTTTGTTAACAAGGGCACCTCCAGGAAACAATAGATCCCTATCACGTGTGGAGTTCTCCAGGTTCAGTCATGTCTTCTGTCTTCATTTACTTTTAAATGAAGCTACTCTGTGCTGTACTGTCAGATGGCATCATCAAGATTCCCCAATATGCCAATCAAAACTCTTCTCTGTTTCAGACATCCAAAGCCTCAAACACTGCTTGCACATCATCCAGATCTGGATGTTCAGTACATCCCTGAAGCTCAAACCAACCTAAACAGAATTCCTGGTTTTCACTACCAACAACCAACAATATGGAGCACAGCCCTGACTCAATGACAGGAACCTTGAGAGCTTCAAAACCCAGGTCTCTCCTAGTGCCAAATCACTTGGAATATTAAGGCCACTATAGCAGCATCATCTGGAAAGGAGACAGGTTTGCACAAGAATTGGAGGAGGCATTGATTCATAAAAACGCTGAATTGTGTGCTGTGTCCATTAAAACCTTCGGGAACCACCAAAGGAACAGGACTGGGAGAGAATACCAAAAGATTAACAGGTTGTACTACATCCCTGCCTGAGGCGGAAGAAGAGGAGCCAGCTACCGGCAAGGTAAAATGCGCTGGTTGTATGTAGTTCTTTTTTTATCTTGGGTATAGGTCCTGTTACTCTAGAGTCAACCCCTCCATGTGAAGCTATAGGTGTTAGTTCACTCTTTAACTGCTGATTTTCTGTTCTAATTGTCCTTACCTCTATTTGCAACTCAAGCAGAGCAGAAGCTAATTGATCTACTATGTATGTCTGCATGACTGGGGATGGATTACTATCTATTATCATGGGTATCTGAGTATTTCTTCAATCCATCTTCACTCAGTGCGAGACAATATTAGTGAGCTTGGTTGTCTGTCGCACCAAGATCTCTATGTTGCACTAACCTGTGTACAGATACCCACTGGAGCGAAGATGTTCCTCCTACCGTGTAAGAGACACAACCTGCAAGTGACCAAGAACTATGAAACACCGTGACAGATTATATTCACCAGAAGGCAGAAGGAGGTATAACGACGGAACAACGTCTTGTGATTCCAAAGGAATGAGTGTATCTCATTATGGGATATTTTCACTGTCAATATTCCTTGTCAAGAGGTCTGTAAATTAGGCCTGAGCATCAAATTCCGTTACGCTCACGGAAATTGTGATAATTTGACATTTTCGCGTTCCGCAGAGAGCGCGAAAATGTCAACATTTCCGCATTTCGCATTGTACCGGAAATATTTTTCTTGCTCAAGCTGTAAAAATACATTCTCACGCATGCGTTTGCCTCACCTGGATCCTGCCATTTGTCTTGCGATCATGCACCGTGAGTGTATGAGATCTCGAACACTTCATTCTCCACCGCGAGCGAGAGCATGAGGAACGGACACGTCATATCAAACGCAACAAGGAGCGAGAGAACCCGAACACGTCATTCTCAACTGCGATCGACAGCGTGAGGAAGCGTACACGTCATTTTGGACGCGCCGGGGGAAATAATGTGAAGCTCGAGAACTCGAACATGAAAAATTTCCAATTCGGGAGAAGAATATCAGCTCTAGCAGCATGAAACCTTCTGCAAATGATGATTTGGATGAAAAAACTTCTCAGATTGACATTTGGCTGCCCTTTTTGGTGCAAGGAGTCCATTTTTAAAAAAGGTTGGGGAAAGAGAGGAAGTACCACAGAATCTCTAACTTCCTGTTCCTGTCCAGAAGGCTCCTCCCAGTGCTTTGTCCATCTCCTGCTCATTCTGCCTTTAGATTTTGAGCTGGAAAGATCACTCTTTTTGTCTGCTGCATCATTACAATTGGATCTGAGGATTTTTGAATTGGATATCTTACAAGTAAGTGGTTGTTGTTTCTGTTTGATTGGGGTCATTGCAGTTGTTGCAACTACAATGTAATTTTGGTAACTATCATTCCTTGTGCATGATGAAGCAACAGTTCCTTTGGTGTTTTTTTAATGTATTTCATGTTTAAGCATCATTTAGGGCCTGGATGGCATTGGATTGAATTAGGAAATGTGTTTTTTGGGGTGGGCTTTCTGTTGTTGGGCCTGGCCTTTTGGCTGGTGGCCCTTTAGAAGCCTAGGCCTGCAAGCTGGTCTGGCCTTGTCTGCCAATAGGCCTGCTTTAATCCAGTAGGTTTAGAGCAGGTAGCCACTAAGTATGGGCGGAAAATTTGTTCCGCTTATGGAATTTGTGAATTTTTGGCAATTTCGAGATCTGCGAATCGCGCAAAATTGCCCAAAAATCTGCAATTCGCGAGTTGCCAGATTTTTAATTCTTGTTCGCGCTTCAAAAATATAATCTTGCATGCGCGGCATTGACTTCCCATGATTCTGCGTTCCTCCCTGTTCGTATGCGCTGTGAGATTTTGGTAGTTGGTCGAGCGACGCCGCAAACGCAAACACGTCATTGTGACCCAAAACAGGAAATTGCAAACGTAAACACGTCATTGCGACCCGAAACAGGAAAGAGGCATCGCGAGCAGGCTGGTTAAGTGGAAACAACATGTTCGCGACCGTTGCGACTGCATGTGCAAGTTCCCGTTCCCGAACGGGTAAAAAAATCTCGCAAACTCGCAAAAAAACTTAATTTCGCAAGCTCGCGGAATTTGGTGGATTTTTGCGAATCGCAATTACGAACTTGTGCGAATTCGCGTTTCGCGAATTCACAGATTCCACCCATGCTTAGTAGCCACAGCCATTTAGGGCATGGGTGGCATTGGATTGAGTTGGGAAGTGTGTTTTTTTTTTGGTGTGGAATTTCTGATGTTGGGCGTCTTAAAGACATGCCTTTGTTGTGTGTGTCTGGTGTGTGTTGGTGTGCAATGCATGCACCCTGCAGACCTTTTTGGGGCCTGTGTATTTTCGTATTTGCATTTTGTTGCATTAAAAAGGCTGCGTAGTGTGCTTTAGCATGCATTCTTTGCCTGGCTTTTATAGGCCTTTTGTCAGCTCCTGGTGTTTCCCAGGCCCCCTGCTTGTTGTTTGTGATTTGTGAGTGTCCATGTGCCTGGTGGCCTTCTTTTGTGTTGGGAGTTAGTAGTGTCCTGCTTTTGCCATATAGGCCTGCATGGGTTTCCTATTGGCTTACTGCTTCCATCCATCCACCCCCTTTGCCAGCAGCAGCTCCATGAATGATGTGATGTTCAAATTATTTAATGGCAAATAGGGTCCATCCCACTTCCATTACATTTTTATTTTGGTGGTTCTTATTCACTTTCCTATCCTTCCTGAGAGTGTAGTGTGTGTACACAGTAGTATAACATAGCCCTTGTTGATAAAGTCTAAGAAATGGCTAGACTATATCTTTTGTTTGCACTAGTACAGTAGTAAGTAACTGAACCACAACAACAAATGCAACATTTCACTGATGGTCTTCTCCTGGCTTATTTGCTTTTAGGTGCTTAAAAACCCAGAGGAGGAGGTGTCATCATCATCATCATTATCACCCGTTGTACTGCCAGACAGACAGAAATAGCGATGTCCGGGAACCAAGCTGGGAACAGCACCTCTGCACCAGCGGTCCAACCCCACCAACCTAGGCCCAAGCCCTTGAGTGTTGCAGTGGTAGCCAGTCTACTAACGAGCAGCAATGTTGAAATATCATTATCGCAAAGTAGTACACAATCAATGCAGGCGGAAACTCAGCAGCCTCAACAAGAACAGTAGCAGCCGCAACAAGAACAGCAGCAGCCGCAACAAGAACAGCAGCAGCAGCTGCAACAAGAACAGCAGTAGCAGCCACAACAAGAACAGCAGCAGCAGCTGCAACAAGAACATCATCAGCAGCTGCAAAAAGAACAGCCCACAATAGTAGTTGTTGCTCCTGACGTAGGGGGATTTCAGGAAATCGAGCTTCTTGCAGACAAAGTGGAGCAAACCACTGTTTCGGAAGATCTATTGTCTTCCAGACCACCAGCAAGGAAAAGGAGGCTGAGCCCATCATCTTCTTCTTCAAGCCCCGCTTCTTATGATCGTGATGCCACTTGGCAGCCACTTGGCAGTCTTGTGGCGTGCATCTGAGAGTGATGCACGCCACAAGACAATGCTTCTGAAAAGGAAGGTTCCAGAAAAACATACAATTATGGAGGAAGATGTACAAGAGAGGGATGATGTTGATGAAGAGTTAGATGAACCAGTCATCACACACATCACTACCGGGACAAAGGGGATGGAGACTAACATTCTCACACTATTCAGAAAGGCTACTACTGAGCGGGATGTAGCACGGATACCACCAACAACAGGTTACACCACCACGACCTCCAGCTTCCATATTTTCAAAGGCCCGGCAGGTACCTACTACATCCAGCTCAACCATCTCAGTAGGTAGTGGTGGTAGTAGTAGTAAAAGTCATAGTGTAGCTGCATAGAGTCACATTCCAAGTACACCCTCCAGTTCATCTGGTATTGAAAGTGGCACATCCAGCAGTGCCAGAAAGTTCTCCTTCCCAGTTTGGGACTTCTTTTCTGTTAGCACCAAGGAGGAGAACGATGATATATGCTCAATTTGTCGCACCGGTTTCGGCGTGGTAAGCTTGGTACAAATTATGGCACTGGATGCCAAGCAAGTCATCTCAGAATACACCACACTAACGTGAGGGAGAATCACCTACTTCATTAAAAAAAGTAAAAAAACTCAACCCATTGAAGTTGGGCATGAAGAATCAGGGGACGATATTATTGTGGTGGATGGTGAAGAAGAGGGAGGCATTTCTTGCCCTGTCCCAGTGGTACCGTCCACATCCTCCTCAATAACATCAGATTGGCACCGTAGTAGACTCAGAGTCAGCCTGAGACACCAAGGTGACCGAGTACCACAATGAGACAAAGTGCGTCGTTGAGCCTAAATGGGTTAATGAAAACAACAACACCACACAGGAAAGTAATCCAGCCTACCATTGAGAGCATGCTTAGGTTGAAGGGGCAGTTCCAACGCAACCACCCAACGGCACGGTTGTACAATGCGAAGCTGGCTAAAATGTTAGCGTCGGACCTTCTCCCTTTTTCATTTGTGGAAGGGGTGGGTTTCCTTAAATTTGTGTCAGCCATCTTCCATAAATGGAAGGTTCCCAGCCTGTCCTATTTCGCAATAATTGCTGTTCCGGCACTACATCATGATGTGCTGAATTTGGTTGGACAAGCTTTGCAGCATAGTGCTGTTCACAATATCCACCTGACAACAGACATGTGAACCAGTTGCCAAGCCACAAATTACATCTGCATCACTGCACACTGGTTTTTTTTGTGGGGTTAGAGATAAGCTATCTGAACGAGGTGCTGTTGACACAGCTGGGATTTTTAAAGCTACTTGGAAACATACAACTGTAGCCATGTTCGCCATGGAGAAATCTCATACTGCTGTAAACATTTTGCAAGAGTTTCGCAGCAAGGTTTTTGAAGTATTGGTTTTGTTGCCACAGATAATGGCAGTAATGTACTTAATTCCAGGGACCTTGGTTCCAATTTCAGAGTTCCGTATTTGGAGAATTGCATAAACATTATAGTTCAAGAGTTTCTGAAGAAAGAACCCATAGTCAACAACTAACTGACCATCAGCCAAATAATATGCACTCATTTCATCCATTCTTTTAAAGCTCGAAAGCAGCTGAGGTTCATTCAACGTGAATATAACATGTCAGTCAAAGCACTCATCCAGGAGGTGGCAACAGGTTGGAACTCAACGTATTACATGCTTGATCGTCTGTTTGAACAGTACAGGCCACTCAATGAATATGTCATGCAAAGACTGGATGCTACTGTGAAAGGCATGACTGTTCAGATGGACCAATGGTGCCTAGTTAAATGCCTGACTGAGATGCTTCGTCCTTTTGAGGTCTTCACACGTGAAGTCAGCAAGGAGGACTGAACAATGGGCCAAGCTATCCCATCATTGCAAATGCTAGAGCATCAGATGAAGAAGGTGTCTGAATCACACAAAAGTGTAGAGGAAAAAAAGGAAGCCTATGACTTGGTGGAGAGCTTAGCCCGTTGCAAATACAAGGGTGCAAAATAAGATTTTGTCACAAAAACATTACATTTCTGCCGCATGCGCATTGCTCGCGAGAAATGCGCATGCGCGGGCGGCCGCGCATGCGCATTGGTATCCAAGACGGCGGCGCGATTAGAAGAGGGAGCCCAGGGACGCGGCGGGCAAGGTAAGTGCTTTTTATTTGTTTTTCTAAAACTATCTAACACAAATTAGGTATGTAGGGGAGGGGGGCAGGGGGCACGTAGTGGGGCTACGCGAAGTACCTAGGTGGCCGTAGTTTCTCGACCACTTTGCGTAGCTTCGCGTAGCCCCACCAAGCATACTACGCCCAGGGTTATTTATTTATTTATTTTATTTATTTATTTAAAGAGTTTTATATAGCGCTGGCTAGACCCGAAGGTATTAGAGCGCTTTACATGAGCATCAACAATGAAACAGAAAAAGATCAACAATTACACAATACATCAAAAAATAGGCAATACAATTAGGAGAGGAGAGAAAGGAGAGAGAAAATAAGTGGGGGGGGCAGGGGAGGTGAGAAAGGGAGGATAAGGGAAGAGACAACAAGGAGAGACGATAGGAAGTCTGTCTAAACACCAACTGGGTAGGTGACGACCTAGGAGGGAATCCACTGCCCATCTCCCCTATAGCTAAACCAGGTAGCTCCATCGAGCATCAGACAAAATAGTTCAGTCTCAATACATTGACAGAGGAGAGACGGACAGACCTAAATAGAGGGAGGATGCGGGAAGAGACGACAGGAGAGACAAAAGGAAGTCTGTCTAAAGACCGACTGGGTAGGTGACGACCAAGGAGGGAATCACCGACCTGTCTATCCTATAGCTAAACCAGGTAGCTCCATCGGGCATCAGATCAAATAGCTAGATCTCAATTGACGAGGCAAATTTCACAGATAAACAGGGTGAGGACTAAGGGCTAGGACAGGTGAGGTCAAAGGTCAGTAGCAGGAAAGTGAAGAGTAGAGCGGGGAGGGTTAGGGGGTAGGGGTAGGGGGAGGAGGGAGAAAAGGTCAGGAGAGACGCAGGAGGGTTTGTTGTGGCCATCATTTTAGGCAGGTACAGGCAGTATTTCAAGAGTGATCGCTATGTGGGGTGACTACATCGCAGGTTTGTTGTCCCACATGTGTCCCTTTAGGCTCTGAAAACTCAGTGCATACCACTGTTGTTATAATTCCAGGTTCCATGTCATGCCATGCACCCTCTCTGTCACTGGTTCACAACCCATTGGCTAGAATTTGGGATCTAGGATTTCGGTGCTGGCCCCGCCATTACCATTGACCTCAGAGGCGCTTCATCCAGTGGGGGTGGTCAGCAGGGGAAGCCCCAGATTCATCTCCAATCACCTCCACCGGAATTGATGATGAGAGATAGCAGGATGGAGGGATAAGGGCGGAGCCAGCAAATGTGGGCAGCTTCATAGTCATGACTCCTTTTGAAATCAGTCCCAGGGGCGGCCATAATGAGGTCAGGCATCGGGGGTTCCGGAGCGAGGCTCGTAAATTAGGCTTGATTCACTGTCAGCTGTAAATGGCATGGAGTTGGGTACTCGGAGTCAGGGGTAGGTGTCCTTGGATCAGGGCCACAGTGTTGAAATAAGGCGCCATGGATCTTCCGAGATCAGTCCAGGGGGCAGTCATCATTGGGGGTTCCTGAGCGAGACTCGCAAATTAAGCACAATTCAAAGCCAGCGGTAAAAGGCCAAGAGTTAGGGTCTGAGGAATCCGAGGTCGGGGCCTCCTTAGATCCAGGCTGCATGTATAAATGAGGCGCTATAGATATTCGGGGCTGGGAGCGGCCATATTGAAGACAGGCACTAAGGAGCTCTTCCTCAGCTCTCACCTCGCTCCTAGCAGTCGTTTGTGCTTGCTTCAGTCTCTGGTCCTGGGTCACGTGTTGGAGGGGCCCTTGCGGGTCCAATGGAGCACGTTCTGAGGTCACTGATAGAATCGCTAGTCTCCGGTCCCTCCGAGACATCTGTTGCAGTCCTGGAGGAGGTGGGAGAAGCGTGTTGGATATTGTTGATGTTATTATCATTAGGATTGCTCTCTGTTTATGATTCATCCCTACCAATATTTAAAAATGATATTTCCTATCTGTAAAAGTATTAAGCCAGGAACAACTGAACAAGAAGTGTGTGTAATCCGGGTCTCCTTATCAATCATCATCATGCATGCAGTTCCTTTTTCTCCCTTGACATATTGATAATAGATATAGTAGTCTACAGAGTTTGTTGTTTGGTCTACTGTCTGTTTTTCATTTTCAAACCTTTCCCCAAACCCCCCATTCCCATCTATTTAACAAACCCTATCCCTCTTCCCCCGGGTTGTGTGATTAATTGAGGTGTGACTAAATTAAATGTACACCAATAATTAATCACATGCTTGCTGGGGCGGATGTGGCAAAAGCAACAGTACATTAATTTCAAGGTAGAGCGATGATCTTCTTCTGCTTGCCCACCCATGAGCAGTATATTTTAGAGGTTATTTTTATTTAACAAAGGAACATATACCTCCGCATTAATTGCCGGCATTGATTGGATTTGTTGTCATCCTCATACACAGCACTAACTGTTACGCTGTAGGCCTAGTCAAGTGACTCAACACAACTATAGTTTGTAACTCTGTCTAGTAGGCTATCCCCACCACCATTATGTTTTGTTGTAAAATATTTTTGCATACTATTGTTGCTCAGTAAGTTTTGTACTTTACTTCATTCTACTACTTCTCGAACAGTCTCTCACAGTCGACTGACTGTCTCATTTTCTTTTTTTGCAAATGCTGCTGCCCTGCCAGTGTCTACTACGACTACCACCACCACCCCAATCATGGCAATTTTTAAAAATGGAAACCATCATCACCATGCAGCCATCACTGTGCCTAAGTTAAACATCATGCAAAAACAACAGTTGATTGACAGAATGCAGAACAATGCCATACATTCACCCCAGTAAGTTAAACATCAAGCAAAGGTAAGAAGTTTAGGGGAGGCATAATTAATAATGGACATGTTTTCAATTAATTCACACACGTCTTTGAGTCCAGAAAAAGAATGCATAGACCAGAAGAGAGAGACTGAAAGTACTAGTAGGACAACTCAATCACTGAGGGGTGTTACTTCTATCTGTTTGTGTCTTACACAGTCAGCCAATTATTTAAATCAAACACTGGCTATGGGTGGACCTGCACCAGCAAGGAAACAGTGTGATGTAAAACAGGAACCCCACCTACAAAACATTAACAACATTGCATGTAAAGTAGAAATATAGATTTAATATACCCTAACAAAAATAAACTTTGTAAAAAAACACAAAAGCTGACGCACCCCCTCCCTAACCCCAATCAATGTCCGTAAGAAAGTCCAAATGTCCAAAACCAAAGCCCAATTCCCACCCACCAAAACAAGAAGAATTAAAAAAGGAGCAGAAGACACGCATTTGCTCCTCTAGACGAGCGACGCCGCGCTTGAGAGTGCGGACTGCGGCAGTTGCAGCCACAGTGGGGGGGGACACCTGAGATGGTGGGTGGCCGCCAGACGATGGCGCTGTACTGCTGGAGGGCGGTGGCTTGGGCCCGTGGCACTGGAGGAGGCCTCAAGAGCTGCAGTCTCCTCCTCCTCCTCTTCCAGGACCACCAGCCGCCGATATTCACTCCGAATTGCCTCCAGCTTGCGGCGCCGTGCCTTGGCGGCCAACTCCTTCCTATCAGGTTTTGAACTGGAAGGAGTAGCTGTATATCAAAAAGAAAAAAACAAGGCAATTGTAAAATATACTCTTAGAAAAACAGTAAGACAAGTTAATTATACACATAATGGCATGGCAGCACTATAAAGCACAGTACATAACATTTGTGGTATGTATCTATCCTCCCACTTGCTTGGGCTTTAACATTTGCAGGATTTTTTTCAGGCATTCAACCAACCATGCATCAGATTCTTTACTGTCAGCCACCTTTGCAATTTGCATGCTTGCATCACATGTGTCCTTCTCTCTGTAAGTCATAAATATTAAATCTCGCCCGTCCTTCTTCCTTCCACCCGTCTTTCACTTTTTAGTTCAACACCAGGTGATCTGATCTGACTTTTAGTCATCTCTATAAAACTTTCGAAGGGGATATGAAGTCACAGATAGATGAGGCCATTGGTTACTCAATACTCCAGCCCCTAATGCCTTTACTAATGCCAATTAAAGGGTGTCTTCACTCTTCAAACGTTCACAGCAACTCTTACTTACTTAGGGCATCATTAGAATTGTCCACCCACCATCGTCACGCTAAAAGGGACTGCCCGCCATAAGGGTGGAGGTCCAGAGGGGGCCATTTGGATGCAATTTTTAACATTGTGGTGAAAGCACCGCCTACCGCAATGCTAAAAATGCATGTTGTGCTTTTCCAAGCACAACGTGACAGGCCCTGCGCGGAGCCTGCCACATTGCGCTTTGAAAGGCAGGGGGTACCATAGGTACCCTCCATGGGGGCCCGCAACAAGCACCTCAAGCATACTCCGAATGCCTTACTGTGGCGGCAATGCTGCCACGTAAAGGCATTCCAAAATGCAGATCATATGGCTTGCAATGTGTTTCAGACACCGCCACCATATTGAACCCTTTTCCGCCTGGTCGACATGTCGACTGTGCGGAAAATTGGCGGACGGTGTCTATCCACCACGGACCCCCAGCCATTGTAATACGGCGGGGTGTCCTTTCTACAGGGAAGGTGGGAGGTTTCCCCCTGCCGGCCCGGCTGTGACTACCGCCGGCCCAGCAGGGGCAATCTGCTGCCGTCCTAATGGGGCCCTAAGTCTCAACAGTACAGTATACATACAGTACACCCTATGAGTGTAATATCAACAATGGTTAAGGATTATGAATCTAAATTACCACTGCCAGCCACTGGTACTGGCACTCCCTCTACCGCTCCATCGCTATCAACGGCAACTGCCGCATCCTCTCCCTCTGCGTCTCCTTCGCTGTCCCCGGCAATAGTGGTCGGTAGTGCGCCTAGAAAACGTTACACATTTTTTAGGCGTCATATACACCTCCCCCCATTGGTCAGTAGCAAGCCTGAAAAATGAGTTCATAGTATATAACATACATCACTGGCAGAAATCAGGTAGTAGTAGAGTAGACACTAGTAGTTATATATGCTCCCTAGGGTCATTCTAGCCTTTGCTTAGTTAGCCTGAGCCATGCAACCATTTTACCTTTGTGTCTTTTATTTTTGCACATGTGACGTTACCTTGCACCTTGTTGTATAAAACACCTTTGACCCCACATTACCTCATACTGCTACTGTCTAAGTGCTGTGTACAAGCGGACAACCAAAACATGAACAAGCCACTATTTTATGAAGTTCTGGTGTACTGTTAGTCCATTTTGCTTATCCATAAATGCTACACTTTTTGGCACGGCTGAGAAATGCTTGCAATATACTTTGCGCACCATTTCATTTTTCGCATTACATATTCCCTTCTACAAACCAGAGCTTTGCAGAGCTTATGATGCAACAACTACCAGTACTAGGTTCTTCTAAGGTGAGTGGTACCCAGAAGAATTCACTCAGAGATCTTCATTTATAAATTTATATAAACTATATTCCTACCTAGGAGATGGTGGTGCTTCCACCACTGTTCAGTTATCATGATTTATTTCCCAACTGTAAGTAAGTGTAACAATGTTTATTGTTTTAATGTTATTGGTTTTACTGCTGGTGCTGCATTATAGAACAACGTACAGAGCTTGTCAATTAAAAATAAACATTTTGAACTTACATACACTTGGTGGTATTTGGTGTGGACTTAAACGAGTGAGCGAGCAAAAGGAAGGGTGTGTTTCCATGACTGATAGGTTGGGTGTGTTATGTTCTGGGTTGTCTACTTGTTGGGTTTTTTCGGGGGAGGGTTCGGAGAGCTAATAGTTATGACTAGACAAGTCAAGACACTACTATAACTAGTTGGGCAGGGGATAGTGGTGGGTTCTGACCTTCTGATTGAGGTGTGTGAGGAAGGTCCAACCTCTCATCCCCAACATCCTATTTTCTTGGGCAAATGTCTGTATGTGCAAAATCCCTACAACAGTAGTAGTATGTCCTATCATATCAAAATAGTAATAAATCTGGTTGAGCATGTGTTGGTGTGAATTGTCAAAACCTCAAGATTAACAAAGAATCAAGGTCAATAAGGCTAGAGGTAGTACACTAGGACGACCCAAAGGACTGGACTCAATGGCTAGAGCTACTGGTGAATCTGAGTTTTATTTACTAACTTTTAAATGAAGAGTGGCCAACTGGCCAAGCTTAGCTACTACAGTACAGACAGACTAATAGTAGTAGTAGTACAGAGAGTCAATGTAGCAGAGGCAGGGATAACAAGATTTTCGAAACAGTACAGATCGAGGGATAATTGTTGGTAAAAAGTAGCATTAGGAAACGGAAACAATAGCTCGGGAAAAACATGGTGCAGTAAAAGTTATGGAATAAGAATTATTGCTAAAACAAAAAGACTTACTAGGGCCAGCAGAAGAGCCCGCGTTGGTGTCCTCCTCCTGTTGATGGTGTTCTTCTCCCACCAACTGCGCCCCTGCCTGCCTTCCCCTCGGTGCTGAACAGGAAAGATATAAGAAAGAGACAAACATTGATAAATGGTGTCAAACAAATAAAATATTTTTGAAGAACGGTCGAAACTTATGTAAAGAACAATTGCAATAACTAAATTGACTGATCTCATCAGGTCAACAAGTAGTATCGGGGGATTCGCAGATCGACTACTTACTATTTATCAAAACTAATCCACTCTTCCATTCTGATTTCAGAATACTAATCAAGCCTAAGTAAGACGTACCACCTGAACTAGCCCATCTATTCCAGGCGTGCCTATTGTACATTAAAGTATGCATTTCCACTTCTTTTAGTCCTCAACAATGAATATAGTCAAATGGAGGACACATGACTACATTTTTGTATACACCAAATTTTTGGTTGATTGATTTATGCTGGTGTTCCACTAGTGTTGCTAAGCCTATTACCACTAATTGAACATACTAGAAAAGGTTCTAATAAAGACTGGGGTACTAGGAGCACGCATGGTAACAGAGGGGAAATCATGCATACCACTAAAAAAATTACAAACTCATACAAAGTAACTAAACCTAAGTATCAATCCGCCCCTATCTCTTAGTGGCAGGACAAAGTAAGGACTAGAGCCACTCACTATAGTATTACGTTACTTAATTTCTCTAAAATAAACTCTTACATAATCACGCTAAGTGAGCGCAAAAGCAAAGTTGCAAGTAAGATTAGTAGCGCAGAAGAGCACTTGTGTCATACCAATCACAGAAGACTTTTAAACGTAATTTACCTGTAATGGAAGCAGCAGCATTCTAGCTGGTTGGAAAAAAAAAGATATTAGCAATATATAACACAGAGCAGAAGAACAGACACAAAGTAGCAATAATTAAATATTTACTCATCAAGATCCAGGACCACCACTCCTAGCAGGTCCAACATGTCCTGCTCCTGGTCCAGGATGCCGGACCACCAGTGCGTCAGCTGGACCTGGGTGCTCCGAACCCCAGAGCAGCAGAACACTGCCCGGCGCTCCTGTCCCCACCCCTGCCGACGCTCCTGGAGCCCGTACCTGACTCAGGCCTGCCACTTGCTGCCAGGGTTGAGGGGAGGAGGTGCTTCACCAAGAAAATGAGTACAGCCAACTCCACCTCCTCAAATAAGGCCTGTGCCTGCACCCCTTGTGGGCGACGCCTTCCGCAGGTAAGGCGGTCATGGCTCTGGCTGCGGCGAGCCCTACCCTTCGACATGGTTCTGGGTAGAGAAAGATCGGGCGGGAAAGAAGGTAATAAAATGAAAAAAGTAAGTAAAAGAAATTAAAATAGCAGGCAATAGAAAAAGAGTGTAAAAGGAGCTAAAAAACAAAAAAAAAGTAGACAAAAATCAAAAATATAGAAGCAGGAAAATAGTCTGAATAATAATAAGTAAAAAAGATCAAAACAAAGTTTCTAGAAAGTAAGGATTGAAAAGTTAAAGGGAGGATTCAAAAGCAGGCCCCAGAACCATATCATAGAGTGAAAAACAAGATGGCTGCGCCCATTGCGACCGCGCAATATTTTCTCCCCGAGCATGCAAAAAGTGGCGCAAACACGTAAAAGCGTTCCAAAACAGGAAATACGTAACGCTAACGAGCGCGAGCATGCATTGCGTGACCTGGAACAGGAAGTAAGCAGCGCGAGCAGGCAGAGCGGGACAAGTGAAAACAAGATCAATCAATCAATCAATCACAGCATTTGTATAGCGCACTACTCACCCGGGAGGGTCTCAAGGCGCTGGGGGAGGGGTAAGTTACTGCTCGAACAGCCAGGTCTTGAGCTGCTTCCTGAAGGAGAGATGGTCTTGGGTTCGCCGAAGGTGGGTGGGGAGGGAGTTCCAAGTCTTGGCTGCCAGGTAGGAGAAGGATCTTCCTCCGACGGTGGCTCTGCGAATGCGTGGTACGGTGGGGAGTGCGTGGCTGGTCGATCGTAGCTGGCGGGTGGGCGTGTAGAAGGTCATGCGGTCATTGAGGTACTTGGGGCCCAGGTCGCGGAGAGCCTTGTGTGCGTGCGTGAGGAGTCTGAACGTGATTCTCTTGCTGACGGGGAGCCAGTGTAGGTCTCTCAGGTGTCCGGTGATGTGGCTGTGTCGGGGGATGTCGAGGATGAGTCGTGCGGAGGCGTTCTGGATGCGTTGGAGTCTTTTTTGAAGTTTGGCTGTGGTTCCGGCGTAGAGGGTGTTCCCGTAGTCCAGTCGGTTGGTGACGAGTGCCGGGGTGACCGTCTTCCTGGTTTCGGTGGGGATCCAGCTGAAGATCTTGCGGAGCATGCGCAGGGTGTTGAAGCATGAGGATGAGACGGCGTTGACTTGTCTGGTCATCGATAGGGAAGCGTCCAGGATGAAGCCCAAGTTGCGTGCGTGGTCTGTTGGTTTAGGAGCGGTGCCTAGGGCCGGGGGCCACCAGGAGTCGTCCCAGGCGGAGGGTGATGATCCCAGGATGAGGACTTCCGTCTTGGTCACGCCCATGAGCATCCGCATGGGTAAGTTAGCAAGACCTTTTTCAATGCGATCACGCAGAAAATACCGCAAATGGGCAGGAAAACAACGTCTGGGTCTTTGCGATATTTCCGCAAGATCGTGGAGATTTTTTACATTTTCGCGATAGTTTGCGAAAGTGAATTTCGCAAATTCCGCCCACCCCTACTCTAAAATGCATAGGAGAGAAACAACAGAGAAGAAAGGAACCTATGAGTATACTGCTCTCATAGGCGAATCCCCTTCACCCCTGTTCCTAGTACATTTGTGGTCAAATAGCGAAGAGTTTACTCACCAAACAAATACTAATAATACTCCCATAGACTTTTGCAGGAGTTTACATCTCTCTGCTATCTCAGGAAAGTATTTCTCGCGAAGGGAGTTTTCTCAATAATCATATGTCATCTCCTTGCCCATACGGAATCAAAATAGCAAAAAGAATTCAATATAGCAATCTTCATCAGTGCACTGACCTTTACATATTGGACATTCTCAGCGGTGGACCATGCAACTTCTCTATGGCCTCATACAATTGGGGAGTCAAGAAAGAAACCAATGTCTCAAAGAAGCAATGTAGGAACGAACATGAAAGGCTGTCTTTCCAGCTGACACCAAACGCCGACTGCGAGGCAGGGAAAAAAATTGAAGCAACTGGGACCAATGCCAACAACTAGACTGCACGGGGAGTAGACAAGTGTTCCAATATGTGTAAGTGATCAAAGACTGGAAGCAGGAAGATACAGGGCATGGTCCAGAGAGTCATCAGGATACAAAAAAAACAATCGCCGAGTCTGGGTTGCAGGGGAGTTTAAATACCACTTGGTAACGGGATCCTTACTTAAACCGCAGCGATGTTGGGGCAAGACAGGTGAGTACGGCTTTTGCACAAAACAAAAATGCCTATCTGTAATAAGGGGAAAAGGAAGGGAAAAGGAAGGAGAAAAGGAATGAAAGGTTCCTGAAGTTGAATAAGGACCTATTCTGTCATGCCGTAACCCTTAGTAGCTAACCTTGCAGTCCAAGATGTAACACTACAGGTCCGATTTGAGTCGGAACTCAGTCGGTACGGAGTTGGACATGTTGCTCGGAGTCAATATGTTGATGGATAGACACACGGCATGATGACTACTTCAACAAGTGCCACCAGAAGAAGAAAGTTATCAACTTCACTGAAACCAACCGATTTGTTGATGACTTTAAAGAGGCCTAACCAACTCTGTGATGTGGTCGTGATGTGAAAGAGATGCGTTGAATTTACTTGATTTGGAAAATGAAATGTTCATGGGTGTGTGTGCTGGCTGGCTGGCTGGCCATTGGGAAGGCGTCATCCCATCAGGAAATGAGAACGCCCGCCATAAGGGCGGGAGGCCCCGTGGGGGCCATGAGGATGCGCCCGTCACAGTGGCTGGTGCATCCTGCATACCTGACATTGTGGTGGGTGGTGCACTCAGCACCACCTGCCACAATGCCAGGAAGGCATGTTGTGCACTTCCATGCACAACATGACAGGCGCAGTGCCTGCCATGTTGTGCATGGAACTGCAGGGGGGTAACATAGGTACCCTCCATGTGCACCCCCCACCCCTCAGAGTCCCTGGGGGTCCGCAATGGGCCCCCACAAGCAATTCCTGTATGCCTTTCCGTTGCAGCATTGGCATGTTTCTGCCTCCATGATAATATGGCTGGGGTGTCTAACAGACACCACCACCATATTAAACTATTTTCTGCCCGGTAACATGGTGGGGGGAAATTGGTGGCGGGTGGGGCAGAATCTCGGGCACCGCCATGCGGGCAGTGGCTATCCGCCCGAGATCCTAATGGGCCCCTATGTCTTGGTTGGGTGGTGGGCCTGTTGCTGTAGGTAACTGGAGACATATATTTCGTCATGATCATCACATTATACATGTGTTGCTAGGTTAAATATTATTATTATTATTATTATTATTATTATTATTATTATTATTATTATTATTATTATTAATATTATTAATATTATTATGATGAATTGATGATCATGACAGTTGCTAGTTTGATCAGCCTAATACATGCAACTACTTGTGTGTGATTGTTGGTTGTTGTAAAATTGCTCTCACCTAATTGATCACACATCAGTCATAAAATAAATGATTGCAAAAAGGACTGTTCTTCACTTGTGCACAACCTCTGAGTCTTCTGAGTGCACTCCACATTATGAAGTTTACCACCTGTCCATCTCTGTTTTTTCTACAATATAATTTTTGTTTTACAATCCACAGGCCTTCTCTTTTCCAAAAGGACCATAACACTCATGCTTACCTTCCCAGACTGAATCAGCCATGCACCTAAGATTGACGGGCTCCAAGAAGAATTCAAATGCAATTTCCAATTTGGCAATACAGTATTATTTTTTCTTTCAATAATCATTTTTTAGAATCGTGTGTGTTTTTTGGTACACTCCTGCATGATTTTTAATGTATTCACTATTTTTCAAACCTAGGGGACAGAACATTTAGATAAGTAATAATATATTGTGCGTCTCTCTGAGTCTCTGGGGCGGACGGACTGTTTGGTTTGCATTGCATTTAAGTTAGCTTACTTGTACTCATTCCTTTGTTTCCTTTTCCTTCCAAAACAGACTGATGATGGTTGGCTGCTCATTTCCTAGGTGAATAGTGTCTTTGAGGCCTATTAGGATGGCGTGCAGAACACCTTAGCGGTTCTGGGACCAGCCACCAGTAGTGCAGTGGTCTCTCTCCGGCGATTAGGATGCCACCCCAGCGGTGGCATACTCTATTCCCAACACTGCACCACCGCCACAATGCTGGGAATGCACTGTGTGCATTGTCATACACAAGGTGACAGGCACACTGCGTTGCCTGCCACCTTGTCCATGATAATGTAGGGGGTACCATAGGTACCCCCCATGTGCACCCCCACCTCCCCAATACCCTGGGGGCCCACAACGGGCTCCGAAAGCAGACTCCACAGGGATGTCCATCGCTGGGTCTCTGCCATGGAAAGCCATGCACCGCTGCCCATGCTAATATGGATGGCGGTGTCTAGCAGACACCGCCACCCTATCTAGCCCCTTCTCCGCCCGGTTGACTAGTCAACCAGTGGATAACCAGCGGAGGGTCTTTCTGTCCGCCGGGGTTCCCCTGCCATACTAATATGGCATGGGGGAAATGGGTGGCATGCGGGGTATGATGTAGGGTGGATAGCCACCGCTAAAAATATCGACATCCTATATTTTTAATGGTAAGTATAAAAATATTGGGAACAGGAAGCACTAATAGATAAAATAAAGCAGGTGCTCGAGCACCTACTTTATTTTATCTATTAGTGCTTCCTGATGAAGCTAATTTAGTAACTATTTTAGGATGGCCCTGGCAGCTTGCCGGCGCGATCCTAAAATAGTTACAGGATGATGGATGGACAGCTCACTCAAGGGACCCCTGCGCACATCGGTGTGCACAGTAACACACACATGGCCGCTGGAACTAGTTGAAGCTCAAATTCAGTGACTCATTCATCAGCCCAAAAACAATTGTGAGCGTCGTCGAGGCTGGGCAGGTGTGCCTTCTTCCCAAATCTACTGTCGAAAATCAGCTGTGATGCTGGATAGAGGCCTTTGTATCCTTGACTTTCACAAGCGCAATCCTCGTGCTGTTCCTGTGACCAGGAGCTTCTTTCTCTTCATCTGCTGCTCTGATCAGTCTCTGAACATTTATACACACAAGAGGCACTTGAACTCGCACAGAAGACCCCCCCATTAAAAAAATCCGCAAAACCCGCGAATCTGCAAATTCACGGATTTTGCGGAACCGCGAATCTGCAAATCCGCTAATTGTGGATCTGCGAAATCCGCCCATTCTTACACACTACCTCATAATACTTTCCGTTGTAAACCAGAAACATTCAATCACACAAACCCTCCTAACTACACAAATATTACACACCCTAAACAAACTCTCCTGCCAAGCTTTCTCTCTTCCACCACATCTTACACATATACAGCAACACTCTTTTAACCACCTCTCATCCATTGGGTGATTTAAAACACTACAACATGACCCACATGCATGCTGCACCACTGTTGGAGCTAATGTTCATCCTCAGAGTCCACACTTAAAGACACAATAGGCCCACTTCTCAATACCTCCAACTCTGAATAGTATAACACTACAGAGCCTTGGAGTGATCAAGTGGGGAGAAGGAAATGGGAAGGGAACAGCAGGGAAGGAGATCTGTAAAGCAAAAGGTTAATAGACAAAAACATCAATCACTTACAACATTAACCAATATGCAGTGATTTGATACCACCAATAAGACTCTGGTGAAAAAGATATGTTCCTCCAAATTGCAATATATAAAATGTTGTTATGAATGATATAAGGTATTTTCCTTTGGACCAACATACAAAGTAATTTTTAGGACTAAGGGGCCCATTAGGATCACGGGTGGATCCCCACCGCCCGCATGACGGTGGCGATCCGCTCGGGATCCAACCCCGCCCGCATCACATTTTCCCCCGCCATAGTAACATGGCGGGGAAAATGGGAGGCGGAAAGACCGTCCGCCGCTTTTCCACCTGTTCAACGAGTTTACCGGGCGGAAAAGGGTTTAATATGGTGGCGGTGTCTGTTAGACACCCCCAGCCATATTAAGATGAGTGCAGAAAGATGCCTTTCCGTGGCAGCAATGCGGGAATTGACCACGGGGGCCCGTTGCAGGCCCCAGGTACTCTGGGGGGTGGGGGGTGCACATGGGGGGTACCTATGGTACAATCAGCAGTTCCATGCACAACATGCCTTCCTGGCATTGTGGCGGGCGGTGCTGAGTGCACCACCCGCCACTATGTCAGGAATGCAGGATGCACCTGCCACTGTGGCGGGCGCATCCTAATTGCCCCCACAGGACCACCGCCCTTATGGCGGGTGGTCCCTTTTACCATGAGGATGGCCATCCTAATGATGCCCTAAGTTAGCCAACAAAAATCTAATCAAAAACAAGCTTTATTCGGTTAGTAAACAACCATAAAAGCATTCTATAAATCATCAAGTATAAAAACATTAAAACATTTATCGTAAATCATCACAGTGGGGTATAAATAATTTTTCAGGGTGGGAAATAATAAAAATTATTGTAAGGTTCAATTACAAGCTAGGTTATCATTAGCAAACACCCTTTTGAACAGAAAGGTGTTTCTTTAAACACGTTTTCTCTAGTGCCAAATCGTAGCGAACATTATCTGCAATATAATCAATAAAGAAACATGTTCATTATTGCCAAAATCATAACAACCAGCCTCAAGACTCCTCAATAAAGGAACGTAACTCACTTGAATCTAACTACCCACACACACCCCTGCGAGGCAAAGGTAAATGTTAACATGTCAGAAGCTCATGTCACTACAACACACAACAGTGTCTTCCCACCTTAGCGCACCTTACTGCACTGAGTACGGCCTACTCTGAATGCATACGAGCGAAGCTTGTAATGCTGAAGTGATCGTGTTACACACCACTGCAGGAACCCCCTGCCAGAATAGAGAAAGGGTTGTACCAGACCAGAGCTGATGCCCTGGAGCTGCTGAGACTGAGCCGGACGAAAGTGCCCCTCACCAGCAGACCACTATAGGTATAGTGAACGCTGAGTTTAGGGCGTGGCAGGTTTTATGGGCTTTGCCACACCCAAGATGGCCACCCGTAGTCATCGTGGGACATGTAGTCCAAAGCAACTACAGCTCCTGAATAAAATAAAGAAACCCACAATAAGACACCCCAACAGTAGCCATAGTTTATGCATGCATTGGGGCATGACTTTGGTAACATCAGGGCAGGAAAAAACTGCTTACGTACACGTTGTGACATGAAAGCAACATCAGAACTACACAATACTACATACTGTTGTCTCAGTGCTGTGAACAGTAAGAGCCATCTCATGTGCCTTACCACACCTAGGCTTAGCACACAAAGGTAACGGTATGCAAGTACGCACCACAGAGATGCATGGGACATGCCCAAGACAGAGCACAGCCATAAATCTGACAACCACCACCCCTATCTCATACACTTTCCACCCTAAACAGCCGCAAACAAAATAAACAACATGCTACTCTTCACAACTTTGCATCTCCATGTCTACTGCACAACAAAGCTACTCTACAAAACGAACATAGCTCACCAACTCACTCTCTACAACCATCTCCACCATCTACGCACGCGGACCCATCAAAATTGCTTCTTAGCCTGCTGGATGAGGAATATAATACAGAACAACTATACTATTCCTATCCTCATACATCTAATAACATCACTAAGGACACACCTGCTACAAGTTGACAAAACACTGATCGCTCCAAAACAAAGTCAAACCATCACCAATACGCTTCCTCTAAACTGCCTAATGAATTAAGGCTTGATGACTCTAAAAAGAAAAGCATCACATCTACGACCTTTTCATTGATGCACAACCTGACTTTTCATAACTGAATCATGCTTAAGAGATGTCATGGCACCAGTGTTGCATGAAGCCATTTCTCCCTTCTACCATCCTATCATACAAAAGTGTATAGGCAAAAGAGGAGGTTGCCTAACTGTTGTGTTCAAATAAACAATAAACATCACTAAAGCTGATGACATCTCCATACAAGGTTGTGAAGCTATCTGTAATGGCCGGATTCTCGGACCAGATAGGATCAGCTCCTCAGAACACCTCCAACCCAGCCGGAACGTAACCACCTCCCTCCTCAGGACCCATCTGTCCAGGCACCTGGGTACCTACCTCGCAATATACAAGCTCATATCATCAGAAACACCACTAAATCTATAGGGATTACTAGGAATACTCACTGATTACTAAGGACGTCCATGCCCTACACCACACTCATACCTCATAGTCTCGCGACCACATGGGCCCAAACTAATCTACCCCAGGGCAGTTCTGATTATTTACCATTACACACTGGTTACACCCAGCGCTCGCTCAAGATAGGCACTGTATCCCCCCAGTGCTCTCACTATTTCATCCAGGGCCCAAGCCACAATCCTGTGGGTATACACACTGACCACAATCAGTGCTCTCACTAATGCCACTCTCTCTCTAGCAGCAATCTCACTACACACCGTGTCCCTCCGGTGCTCTCACAAGCCACAATCTTGTGGGTATACACACTGACCACAATCAGTGCTCTCACTAACGCCACCTTCCCTAGCAGCGATCTAACTACACACCGTATCCCCCCGGTGCTCTCATTAACGCCGCTACACAACGACGATCACTTTCCTATGAAAACCTTTGGAAGGAATCTTTCATTGGCTACTAGGGATATGATACTACAATATTATGGATCACACAACAACTTACCGAATTAGAGGATGTACAATCTATTCTCCACCTCAAGGGGCCCCTCTCTCCCTCATTTCTCAGTCACTACTTACATGACCGGGAATTACATCCGTTCATGAAAACAATGCCTAACTAGAAGAACAGGTTACCCTGATTGAACAAGAATACGAGGCACATGCTGGTTCACTAAGAACTGGGGTATCTTTATTACAATAACAATAAAATGGGAATAGACACATACACAGATCTGCGGGGTCTCTGTAAAGCTCTATTAATATACCACATCCACATGTAACTAACAGGGACTGTCACACCGCTGAAAGAAAAAGGATTAGCAATAGGGACAAGGTTAATATTTAAAGATAAGGACCAATATCACCTGAGGAGTGTGGGGTCTTGCTCTAGCTGTCATCTGGGCTCCTCTCTCGTCTGTGCCTTAGCTCGTCTTAGATCCTCTCCTGCACTCTTGGAGGCACATCTGCGCTGATCACTCTGCACTGGATTCCTCTCCCCCACGAACTCTCTCCACCTTCCAACTTCAGTCTAATTGTTTCTGCCACTCTGATAACCGTTCGCTCCACTAGCTTCTTCACTCTGTCTGATTGTCTCTGTGCCAATGTCCAATTCACTCCAGCTGCTCCCACTGATTAATCCACGATATAACTTCAGTCTCTTCCAAAGGGCATTACTTCAGACTCCAGCTGTTCACAACTCCTCCTGATAAGTAACTGCTTCTGACTGCTTCCTTCAGTTCCAGCTCACTGACTGTCTGTCTGTCTTCTCTCTGTTCCAAGCATATTCTGTCTCTTCTCCTCTGCTCCAACTCCTCTCCTTCTGCACTCAACTCTTTCTGCTCCAATCATCAACTGAACTCCTTCCAACTCAAACTCTTTCTGATTCTCCACTCCTTCTGCAACTCCACTCCTCTCCTCTGCTCCAATCCAATTCAACTCTTTCTGCAACTGCACTCCTCTCCTCTGCTCCAATCCAACTCAACTAACTGACTCCGCCTCTGCACTTCACTAATATAGAATGCTCTTGCCTCATGGAAATTTCCAACAGAGGGCTGCCTCCCACCGAATTCCTGTGCCAGCTCCAGGGCCCCTCGCGCAACCGCAGTGCGCATCCGCATGTTACGTCTGGGCCCAGGAGACAAACACATTCATCCGATAAGAACCAGTCCCGGATGGTTTTCCCCTAGCGAACAACAGCTCAAAACCAAAACATTACCTTTACCCTGCAAGCATCTCAGTTCTGCAGGGACAGAAAGCAAAATGGAGTCTCTCTAGTTCTGAGCCTTGTAGGCCTGAGAAGGGTGAAATAACACTTAACTCTGTCAGAGTACCTACACAAACCATGCCAATATGTAATATAAAGTCAGGACTACAGGATCTACCCTCTACTATAGGCAGGATGATGAAAGGACACATAATTATGTCAAAGCCAATAGGCAATAGATGGATTAGAGTCAAGAATAAGGGATCTATCATCATATAAAGCAGCTATCCTCTAGTTTATGCTTCTAGGTCTGGGAAAAAAGGGCTTAAAGGGGCCAACATAAGGTAAGAATACAGATTCAAGATGTTAGCATGCTTAAAGTCATCATCACTCAGAAATAGAGCCAAAAAACATGTCAGAACACTATCTTTATCAGATGCAACCCTACACCATCTTCCTACTCCTTTTCAGACCTTCACTAGCAATGCAACATTCCCTGACAAACTTCTAGACACAGTTTCAAACCTGATGATACTACATTCCAACCAATGGATTCTTGGTGAGCTAAACATTTGATTTGACAAACAAAATATGCCCCATTCGAAACAATAATCACTGGCCTAGACACACTGAACCTATATCAGATCATCCACAATCCCACACATATCTCTGGACCCGTCTTAGATTTATTTTTTGCAAATTCAGAAATAGTTACCTTTCAAAATGACTACTAGAGCCACATGGTCAGACCACCATTTGCTTGCTTTTCACCTTGAAACATCACAAAGCAACATACCAAAAACCACCTTAAACACATCCACCAATCGACCACGGAATAAACTCAGTTGTGAACACTTACAAATGCAGCTAACATCAAATACAGATCTGGACACAATAAATTCCATAAATAAACGATATGAGTGGCTACAGGAAGCTTTTGATATCCGAGTACCACTAAGAACAACACAACAGAACAAAAGAAAACATGCACCTTGGAGAAATAAAGAGATAAAAGAGATAAAACTGCTAATTCAAACGCACCTGGCTCAAAACAAACACCAATCAAGACAAGGTTCACCTACAGAAACTTAGAAGATTACACAAGTCAGCAATTAAAAATGCTAAGAAAAGGTACTACTCAGACAGAATTCAAAATGCTAAATGTGCAATTAAAGAATTCTTTAAAATTCTCACCAAATTTGGTAAACCAAATTCCCTAGAAGGAGCTCATCCTATTACTCAAGAATTCACAGACAAACTGGCTAATCATTACACAACCAAAGCAAACACGTTGGACTCCTATTTAAAACAAAGAAAAACCACCAGAACCAACCTTTTTCCAACAAATATCACACAATCAATTGATGGACCTGGTCAAAGCAAGCAGGCCTGCTGGCAGCCCTTCTCACCCATGTCTGCCACTTCAAGACAATTCTTCTAACAACCTCTGCTGCCATACCAGTAAAAACTAAAAGAATCATCAACAACTCCTTAACTATGGGAATCTTTCCAGAAGTTCTAAAAAAGGCATAGATACACCCATGACCAAAGAAAACAAACCATAACCCTCTTAACCCCGACAACTACAAACCAATTACAAATGGACCTTTCCTAGGCAAACTGATAGAAAGAGCAGCATTCACCAAGATGACCCAATTCATTAAAGATAATTCCATACTCTCGGATTTCCAAACAGAATTCAGTCCAGGAAGAGGCAGGGAATCTGCTCTTGTTGCCATTTAGGAGAAGCTGAAGAACACATTTGACTGGAATGGAGTTGTTAAACTTCTTCTCTGTGGGGTGGCTTCCACCTGAGGGTCATAATGTGTGGATCACGATGCGATATAACTCTACCCAGATAGTCTGTGTGTTGAACTCTTAGGAGTATTGCTGTGGAGCAGGGAAATATATCAAGCCGCATGTTATGAAGGATGGAGTGGAAGGAATATAGTTTGGTGTCTGGTTTCTGCTCCCGCCATGCATCCGTCAATATCCAGTGCTCTACCCAAGATCAATATTGGTCCGTCTGCTTGTGCATGGGTGACTGTGCTGACGGGGGTGGGATCTATCAAGATGGAGGTCCAAGGCACAGTTGTAATCTGTAATCTACTGTGTTTTCTCGGTGCCGGTGTCGGGCATCCACCGACACCGGCACCGGCGCGCACACCGGTCAGTAGACGAGAGTTTAAGCAGGGAAACGTGGAACACCGGATGGATCCACATGTGCCTAGGCAGACCAAGCCTCATATTCACGTGACTGACGCACTTGGTGATGCGATAAGGTCCGATGTACTTGGGATGAAACACACTGTGTTTGTGAAACCGCAGGTTCTTGGTGGACACCCAGACATAATCACCTACAACGTTCACAGGCCCAGGCCTCCTCCTCCTGTTAGCCGAGGCTTTGTACGTCGCCTTGGCGGCCTCCAAATACTTCCGTGAAAGCAGGAGTGTTTCCTTTATGTGGGCCACCCTCTTGCATGTCTCTGGCACCCTCTGGTCTTTGATGGGGTGTAGAAACGGCAGAAATCTAGGGTGATGTCCATAGTTGCTAAAGAAAGGGGATGCCTTGGTAGAGCTATGCGTGGCATTATTGTCGGCTATTTCCGCAATCCATAGGAGATCCACCCATTCCTCCTTTCCTTGATCCACGAAACAACGCAGGTACTGCTTGAGGGACTGACTCAAGCGCTCCGTCTGACCGTCTGTCTGAGGGTGGTAGCTTGTGGACATGGCTGATGTGACATGCAACGCTGAACACCATGTTCTCCAGAACTGGGCCGTGAACTGAGAGCCCCTGTCAGACACGATTAGGCTGGGCAATCTGTGCAACCTCACCACGTTCCTTAGCAACATCAAAGCCAGTTGGCCAGTGGAGGGCACCTGCTTGCATGCTACGAAGTGCCCCATCTTCGTGAGATAGTCGACCACCACCAGAATCACCGTACAGCCCTGATCCACCGGCAACCCTACGACGAAATCCAGGGATATGTTCTCCCATGGTCTACAGGGCTTAGGAAAGGGTTGTAATAACCCTTGTGGACGTCCGTGCTCCGTTTTCATGGCCGCACAAGTTGTGCATGATGCTCCCCACCTCCTGACATCCGCTCTCATGGAGGGCCACCAGAAGGGTCTCCCCAGGCAAGCCAGCGTTTATTCAAACCCAAGATGGCCCGTGCAGGGTGAAACGTGGCATCAGCTGAAGGCCTGTTCCTGGAGCTGTGGAGTAGGTAGCAGCATGCGTCAACCATTCACCGGTATCCCATCCTTGACCAGCCATTCCCTGTGACACTGAAGCCAACTTCTCCAGGAAAAAGAACGGATCCCTATTTGGACGCCATGGAGGAACGCATCCGGCTGAATCACCCCCAGCACCGCATCCGGATGGATGATGGAGTGTACTGGTGTGGGCACCCGCACCGAGACAGATGACTGCCGGAATAGTGCATCATGTGTTTTGTACCCGGTCGGTAAGTGATGTGGAAATGGAAACCGGAGAAGAAGAGCATTCATCTCAGTTGTCGCGGCGAGAGTTGCCTTGCCGCTGTCATGAATTGCAGGTTACGGTGGTCCGTGAACACTGTAACCACATGCCTGGCTCCCATTAACAAGTGCCTTCACTCCGTGAAGGTGTCCTTGATGGCTAACAGCTCCATCTCCGCGATGTGATAGTTGCACTCCGCAACGTTCCGTTTCAGGACATGAATGCCACAGGATGTAGCACTCCCGTGTGTTGGTGTCGCTGTGACAGAATGGCCCCTAGAGCAACTTCCGAAGCGTCCGCCTCCACCACGTAGGGCAGTTCCGGGTTGGGATGAGCAAGTATAGGAGCGGTAATGAATGCTTTCTTCAAAGCTACGAACGCAGCCTGTGCCTCTGGGCTCCACACAAACGACTGTGACTTCCTCAACAGCTGAGTGATCGGGGCCACAAGTCCGGAGAACCCATCAATGAACTGCCGATAAAAGTTGGCGAACCCGATGAAGCATTGCACGTCCTTCAATCCCAGTGGAGTAGGCCATTCTTCCACTGCCTTGACTTTGCACTCAGCCATCTCCTGGCCATCCAGGCTAAGCATTACCCATAGGAATTCCACGGACGTGACATGGAAGTCACATTTGCTGAGCTTAAAGAACAGCATGTTCTCCCTGAGTTTCTGGAGCACCATTGATATGTTTTGTACATGTTCCTCATCCGTGTCAGAGTAGATGAGGATATCATCTATGTACACAACCACGTACAAATCCAAAATTTCACGGAATACCTCATTCAAGAAGTACTGGAAGGCCGCAGCGGCGTTGCAGAGCCCAAACGGCATGACAAGGTATTCAAAGAGACCGAACCTGGTCTTGAAGGCCGTCTTCCACTCGTCACCTTGCCGCATGCGCACCATGTAGTATTCCCCATGAAGGTCGAGCTTCGTGTAGACTCGGGCCTTCTTCTCCTGCTCTGACAGTACGCTTGTAAGCGGCAAGGGATACCGATTCTTTACTGTGATAGCGTTCAGAGCCCTGAAGTCCACACAAGCCCTTAATTCCCCATTGGCCTAAGGGATAAAGAAGAGGGGTGACGCCACTGGGGACTTGGATGGTCTGATGAAACCCAACCCCAGGAGCTTGTCAAGGTAGTATCGCAGATGGATGTTCTCAGGCTCCGTTAAGGCATAGAGCCTGCCACTGGGAATGCTCGCACCCGGCACCAATTCGATCTGGCAATCATATACTCTATGTGGAGGGAGCGCCTCGGCTCGTACATCGTCAAAGACGTCCATGAAGCCGCGATATACCCCGGGCAGAGCAACCTCTTTCTCCGCCGCTGTGGCTACCATGTGAACCATCCCTTGATTGTCGACAACAGAACCCTTTTTCATGCCACAATGTTGGCGGCAATGCTGAGACGACATATGTAGCTCGTGAGTCACCCAGTTGCCCAAGTGGTTATGTTTTTGGAGCCAGGGTAGACCCAGGATTATCCCGTACTGGGGTGCCCGCATGATGCTGAAATTGATCAACTCGTTGTGATGTTCCCCGTATTTCACGGGAACTTCCCCTGTGTGATGTCCGATAGGACCTGTAACCAGCCTTCTCCCATCCACTGCATATACGTCCTCTGGGACTTCTTTGGGTATGAGGGCAATGCCCAATCGCTACGCCTCCTCCTGATCCATAAAGAGTCTGGTGGCCCCTGAGTCGACCATGGCCACCACAGGAATCCATTGTGTATGAATACGTACTTGAACAGTGATATACAGGTGTTGTTGTTGTACCTGATCAAGGCGTGATAAGGAAGGGGTACAATGTTGACTCCTAGAGGACCCTTCTCTGTTCTGGCAGTCCTTTAGTTTTCCGCCGGGACGTCAACAGCCGCTGTCACGTTTCTGTTGGCCCTGAATCGGCTGTTTTTTGGCTTGGCCGGGCATTCACGTACGTAATTCCCCTTCTTGCCGCAATACAAACAGAGGTCTTGTTTGCGGCGTGATTCCTTTTCGGTAACGGTTAAGCTGGCTCTGATGGCTCCAATGTCCATAGGTTCCGTTTTAGCCGTGGCGCTGGATTCAGGGGTTCCTTGCGACCCATACAACGGCAGAGGCCTCCCTTTTCTTTTGTGGTCCCCCTTGCGTTCGCTCAAGCGATGGTCCATACGCAGAAACAGGTTGATGAGACCTTCGCATGTCTTGGGCTAAGGGTCCATCTGTGCGACCACGTCCTTAAGGTCGTCGCTCAGCCCTTGATGGAAGAGCGCCATTTGCTTAGAGACGGGCCACTTGGTCTCGGCCACTAAACGACGGAAAGCGTTCAAGTATTGCAAAAGATCATTACTGCCCTGAAGGAGCTCCAGAATTTCTTGGTCTGCTGTGTACGAATCAGCACATCTGTCAAACACCTTCAGGAACTCCTCGTGGAAGGCTCCCCAGTCACATAGAAGAGGGTCGTCCCGACTCACTAACGGCACAGCCCATTGCGCAGCATTCCCCACTAGGTAGGAGATAAGAAAAGCCACCCTTGCCTGGCTGGTAGGAAAAGCCTTGGGTTTACAAGATAGCTGCAATGCCACTTGGGTTAGGAAGACCTGCACGGTGTCGAGGTCTCCGCTGTACCTCTCGGGTGTGGCCAAGGGTATCAAGACTGGCATCTCCACCATCACCGCAGGAGGAGGGGTGACTGTCGGGGTTCCTGCATCAAAGAGGTTGCTTTGTATGGAGTGGAGCCTGGTCCTTAAATCCACGGTTTCCTGCCTGGATGCTGAGAGTTTGACTTGCACAGCCGCCAAGGCTGCCAATACATAGTCCAGCATGGCCATAGTACCTTTAACTCGACCAGGAAAAAGATATAAAGTTTAGGTCGGATATTGTGTAATCTACTGTGTGTTCTAGGGGTCGGCTGGGTAGGTAAACACAACAACAAGGATACACCAAGGGTTGACTTTCCCAATAAGTATTTATTGGCTTGCAGTTAAAAGGAAAAGAAAGCCACTGTTCTAGTACTGCGCAGTAATCCCACGACCAATAATGCAACAATAAAGAAACAATAATGTTTAGTCAACGATACCCATTAGCTGCCCAAGTTCTCAAGTAGGGCTGTGATTCCAACCGTCCTCCGCATGAATACCGGTATTCCTCCAATGGAGGGCACTGTGCTAAGCAACAGCTGGAAATGCCGCTCGAGTGTGGCTAATGGGAGTTCGCTTTGTACCCTGTGTACAGCTCTGGTGTAAGAAGTTCTGGCGATGTTTCAGACGAACACGGGAATGTCCAGCCGGGCAGTCTACTGCAGCGTTTGTGTTGGGGTGTCAGGGAGCAGCCGCTCGACCTTCAACGCCCATAAATCAGGTAACGGGACGCCAGTCCTTCAACTGGTGTAGTGTAGTGCTCGTGAGTCCGACGCACCTATACGCTCCCTTTACACTCCAGGGCTATCGGCACAAGACACCCAAGCAGAGACGCGGCAAACACCTTTGTGGTGTGCGTCTCTGCCCAATCCTTGCTCGGGAGCATAACAACAAACACTTGACCAAGACGAGGTAAAGAGAGCAGCCGCTCTGTCTTACCTCCCAAACGTCGCTCAAACTCCGACCAAGGTTCACGGAACAGAAGCGGGATGTACAGGTCCTTAGTCTGTAACATAAAGGGGAAGGTCGGCAAGGTTCTCAATATCCAATGCCATTCCTTGATTGTGTACGCCTTTTATGGGCATTTCCGATCCGCGCGCCTATCGCGCAAAGCATGCTGGCACCCGTAGTTCCGACCCCCGTGACAGGCTACGCTGCTGTCACCGAACTGCTGCGTGCGCGGGGGGTAATCCTTGACATAATCACACCCCTAAGAACCATGGGACTGACGTATATTGGGTTAACACTCCCATAAGGTGCCTCTTGAATTTATCTTGTTCTACATTAGGAGCGTATATGCTCCCTAACAGTATTGACCTGCACTCTAACAACCCTTCTGCAGTACAAAAGGGGGTGGTGATGGACGGAGCATCTGAATCAATCAAACACACACACCCAGTCAAAAGATCTGGGTTTAATCCATCACCGTTCTTTAGCCCACTCTGCCACCCCAGTTCAGACATGGCTATATGCAAATCATTCTGGCCCTGTGCCTCATGGGAACAGTACAGCCCGAACTGCCAAGCCATGTCTTCCCTGGACCGGAAACAAGCTTCCGAGGACCGGTTTCTGGCATTCCAGCCGTCTTCAGCCCGGCTTGCTTGAATCCAGTGGCAAAGTGAGCAAGGGACTCACGTCTGAGTATACCCTGCCACACTTATGGCAGCCAAAAGCGGTACAAAAGGGGGTGGTGATGGACGGAGCATCTCAATCAATCAAACACACACACCCAGTCAAAAGATCTGGGTTTAATCCATCACCGTTCTTTAGCCCACTCTGCCACCCCAGTTCAGACATGGCTATATGCAAATCAGTGTGACCCTGTGCCTCATGGGAACAGTACAGCCCGAACTGCCAAGCCATGTCTTCCCTGGACCGGAAACAAGCTTCCGAGGACCGGTTTCTGGCATTCCAGCCATCTTCAGCCCGGCTTGCTTGAATCCAGTGGCAAAGTGAGCAAGGGACTCACGTCTGAGTATACCCTGCCACACTTATGGCGGCCAAAAGCGGTACAAAAGGGGGTGGTGATGGATGGAGAATCTGAATCAATCAAACACACACACACCCAGTCAAAAGATCTGGATTTAATCCATCACCGTTCTTTATCCCACTCTGCCACCCCAGTTCAGACATGGCTATATGCAAATCAGTCTGACCCTGTGCCTCATGGGAACAGTACAGCCCGAACTGCCAAGCCATGTCTTCCCTGGACCGGAAACAAGCTTCCGAGGACCGGTTCCTGGCATTCCAGCCGTCTTCAGGCCTGCTTGCTTGAATCCAGTGGCAGTCCTTCTAGCAGGGTGTATTGTCCATCTTTATCTACTATACGCGTCTGTTCCCTGAAGGGAATCCCAGGCCGTATCCATATCAGGGCACCCCTAGCGAATGCTGAGTATGTTGTGGCACATATAAGACCCCGCCATTTCCTATGCAGGCAATCCACCTCAACGGCTGTCAAGTGTGTCTCCTGTAGGAGAGCTATCTGTGCCTTATGTATATGCATAGATGGTGTATCGCTTGTTCGCTGTATGTATGCCTCTGACTTTTAATGTAAGGATTGTTATGCCCGTGTTAGGGATCTTGGTGGCCATGTCGTCTGGTGTTTAAAAAGAAGGCCGTCTGAATGTGATGCCTAGTCTGACTCCGCAACCCCCATTATACCAACCACCAGCACACATTTCACATTTCCACTTGTTTGCCCCGCTAAGGGTAATTTGGGGACTTGAGAAAGGGGAAAGGCATAACTAGACAACGGGAAATATTCCCAACTTGGAGGACGGGCGATATGTCTAAACTACATAGCATGCACTGTCCTTAGTTCCTTTTTTTGAGGGTATTGCCTGTGCATCTCTGCCAGCCACTGGTGCTACGGCTGCCCGCTATTAGATAATAGACTAAAGACGCCGGGGGAGTCCCCTCACCACCCCACCTGCGGTATTCCAGTCCGGAATACAGCCTAGTAATGTTTGGGGCACCTTACCGCAGTGTTTCGCTTGTCCATGGCAGTGTCTTCTTTCTGGATACTGAGGTCTCAGAGGATACATCACCCTTTAGTCCCCTCACAGCGGAGTGATCATATCATCCTGGCCGCTGTTTAAGGAATCGCTATCGGAGGAGTGACTGAGCCATCACGGGAAGTGTTTGTATCGCTAACTTCCTCCTCTGAGATGAAGAGAGGTGGGCCCTTTTCTTCGTCTGAGCATTCTCTTGTCGACCTCACCTCTGCGACCGCTTGCAGTGCTTTCCTGCGCTCCGCTATTATTTCCTCAAGGTCGGGGGAGTTCTTTGCAGAGGATTCAGTGCGTGGGCTCAATTGTTTGAGTGTGGCTCTTTTGAATTGCCGCCGTTGACGTCCGGAAGGCCTATGATTTTGTATCTTCCCACGACCGTCGAGGCTCGCCAGTCGATGCTCCACCTAGCACTTGCTTCCGCAGGATGTGTAAAGAAGTGTGCGATTCCGTTGTGTATAATTTTGAGGCAGGCAGGGAATAAGAGAGCATATTCTACATTCTTTTGGAGCAGGGTACGTTTAACTTCCAGGAAAGTGGCCCTTTGTCGCTGGAAGGCACAGGAGTAGTCCTGGAATAGCATAACTTGTTTGTCCTCAACTGGAAGTGGCCTCAGCTGTCTAACAGTATCCCTGTCTTGATAGTGAAGCAATTTCACTAGGAACGGTCGGGGTGGCGAGCCTGGTGGTGGTTTGGCAGATGGGACCCGGTACGCTCTCCCCACAGAAAAGAAAGGGGTCAATTCCTTTGCCTGGCAGAACGTTTTGAGCCATGTTTCGATGTATAGAATAGGGTCATACCCTTCTGTCCCCTCAGGCAAATTCAGGGTGCGGATATTGCTTCGGCAGGAGCTCCCTTCCATGTTATCAGCTTTGTTTTCGAGGATCTTCACCCTAGATTGCAGGTCTTTCAGGGCATCTTGTTGCGACTGCACTTGCGGGTCTCTGTTTGGAGCATTTTTTCCCCCTGTTTTACTTTCTCTGCCAGCTTCCTGTGGTCATCCCGGAGCAGGTTAAGGTCTGTGGCCAGTTCTCCAAATCTGTTTTCCTTGGTCACTCTTGAGTGCTCGATGGCCGCTAAGACTTTGTCCAATTTGTTGGACATGGACGCTGTGTGGGAGGGCTCCCCTTCTGACTGGGTGGTCTTGGGGTCTGGGGAGGTCAGTCTCGTGCTGACTGGTGCCTGAGAAGCTCCTGTTATGCGTTGATGCCCCATGTCGTTCTCTTACTTTGTTGTCGTTTGCACAATGGTCTCTGAACTGAGCCGAGGTGACGCACAGCTGGGTGGTGGTGGATTCTTGTTTGCCTCCTTCCGAGGATTGTTATCGCTCTGCCCCGTCTGTTGGGGTTCACCTGTTGTAGGCGATTTCTTTGGCGTAGGATACCTACGTTTTAGTGTTTGCCGCCCCACAGGTACTATGCGCGGATTTCGTGCCACTGGCGGTATAGGGTCTAAAGCATGGATAGCAGGAAGCTTTCATGTCTCTATCACCAGTACTCAAGGGATACACATCGCAGCTAACCACATAGTGTGCCATTCAGAGGGTACCGGCAGGGGCAGCGGCTTCTGTCGGTTGCCTTCTTCCTGGTTGCTGGAGCTAGATCTCTGCTCATTGCACTGCTAACTCCAGCACTCCAGTGAGTATTTGGCTTTTCTTTTGAGCACAACAGCAACAGACCTGCAGTTGATTGTTTTTCAGCACATCAGTTGCAGGCGATATAATAGGCACACAGTGCCTTAAGGTGATGACCTTGAATCTCCCTGAGGTACCCCCGAGGGACCTCTCAGATCACTTTGTCTTCAGTACTGTTCTAGGCCCAAAGGTACATTTTGACAGTGCTGCTTTTGCACAGTACACTTGTGAAGCACACAGGTCACCAAGTGCCTCTTATCCCAGTTTTGATTGTGCCTACCACTCAGGTGACACAGCTGTAGATGCCGTGGTAGCTACAATGAGGATAAAAGACTAAGGGCCCGATGTAGGTGGCCGACCGGTAAATGGTCATTTGTGATGTAGGGGCCCTCATTTACCGATAACGATTCGGTAAATTTACCGAATCGGTAAATTTACCGAATCTGTAAAATACCGAATCGGTAACTTGGAGATGTAGGTGGGACTCTTCTGAGTCTCACAGGCCTTACAGAATCGGTATTTTACCACCCAATCCAAGTGGGTGGTAAAATACCGAATCCAGGTGTGCATACACATGTGTGCATGTACACCTGTGCCATGTGACAGACAGACATGCCCCTAGGGCATGTCTTTGTGCCACATGTCACACCTGCCTGAATTCGGGGTGCTAGAGGGTGTCAAAGTGACACCCCTGCACCCTTGCAACAATCGGTATTTACCGAATCGGTAAATACTGATTCCGTAATGCCCATTGATTCCTATGTGCTTCAATGCCCATAGAAATCAATGGTCATTACCGATTCGGTATTTACAGAATCGGTAAATACCGAATCAGAACGATTTGGTATTTACCGAATCTGAAATACCTACATCACCCCCCCCCGCCCATTTTACCACTTCTTAAATACCGAATCGGTATGATTCGGTATTTATGAGGTGGTAAAATGAATTTACCTACATCGGGCCCACAAAGAGGTATTTACCGCCCCGTGTTTCTGCACTTTGTTGTCATACAAAAATATAGTAATGCCGAGATATATCTAGTTAATATATTCTCTAAAGGCGTCGGAAAAAACGCCCAGAAAAACCCCTTAACTCTCCAATAAGCGAAAGCTATGCGGCTGTCTAAAAAGTTAGGAAAAGGGAACTTAGAGCAACTATGAATAGACCAATAAGCTAAGTAAGATTATGGTTGCTTGCTAAATGGCATGTTCGCACTGACCTACTAGGTGGGCACACAAAGGAAGATGATATTAAAAATGAATAACTGCACCAGATTAAAGAGACTATGCCTGGACCTTTGGTGCTGTACAGTTGTCATATAATAAGACTAAAAAAGTAGATTTTCTTGCGGTTAACATATTACTTTGTGTATTTAAAAGTGAATGGAAACACATTTATAATCAATTAAAGAACCGAGTTGGGAATACTTCTTCTATTAAATGTGAAAGGACGAAAAGTAATAGAATGGCTCTGTCCCTAAAGTGGGTAGCTAGATCTAAAATGTGTTTAATGAGAAGGGAAAAATAAATAATTCAAGAGTACAAATGGCTTTACCTCAGTAAAATATTCAAGAAATCAAAATGGAAAATAATAGGGAAGTCTAGGTCAGCACCTTCAAGAAAGAGGAAAACCTTTAACATAATAAGAAATGACAATTTATAACTATCAATTGTGTGCCAGCAAAGCTAGAATGTATAGCTTTTCAGAGGAAGCAAATCTATGAAGAGTTATGTTTAATTCTTTTGAGGGGAGAAAAGGAAGTGATAGAAAGAGAGATGAGCATACACGAATTGAAAAATGGGTGCAAATGTGTGATTCTCCGTTAAATAACCTCCTAGGAGTCGTACAGTACTTAAATACAAGGTTCAACTTTATCAACAATAGTGCCACAACATTAAATTCAGAGACACTTTGTGTTATTTCAGCAATAAGTACTATTCATGTACAACTAACCCATTTATAAAAGCAAATACTGTGTTGTCACATTTCAGGAAGGAGCCACAATAGGTCTCAAAAATGTGTGATAGCTCTAAGATGCAGGGTTATACTAGCATGGATTGTCAGCAAAATGCCCACTGTCAATATGGAGGTACTCATGTAAAGACATGGAAAATATCAGCGCATGATCTATGAGAAGATCTATTGGAATATAGAAGATTATTTTTTTAAATTTGAAGACTGGTAAATCTCAACTCAATTATCTTTTATAAAGATTGTGAAATCTGCATATTTATTTTTGTTTTGTGGTGTGAATCTGGGTAGGCATTTTTTTAGCAAACACATAGAGATTATGAACGGAGTACTGAAACTCTAAACTTAGACCAAATGTCTCAACTTATGACTTTGGGTATTCACAAAGGACATTTACGAGTACTATCTTTATGTTCGCACTCAGGGCCAAGATTCGTCCCAAGTACTTACAGCCAAGTCCCATGGAGGGAGTTGCGGTGGGGCGGAAAGGCTGGGCAAGGAGGGGCAGGGTGGGGGGTGCTAAAAAACGGAATTTTGATAATTAGAGGTAAGTAAACAATTTAATAAATAAAATTAATTTCGTAGTGCGCCCTGCATTGCAAAATGCGATGCAGCCCGCGCTACAAAATTCATTTTATTTATTAAATTGTTTACTTACCTCCAAGCACCCCCACCCTGCCCCTCCCCGGCCCCGATTTCCGCCCCACTGCAACTCCCTCAACGGACCGCAGGTGAGTACTTATAAATCCCCTTTGTAAATTCCCAATCCCATAAACTTAGACCTTTGGTCTAAGTTTGAACCAAATATCTAAGTTTACCTTTGTGAATCGGTTCCTGTGTGTGTCAAGGGTGAGCACCAAATAAAATGAATGTGGTTCCGTTGGAGCGCCTAAATATTATTTTAGCAAATCAAACCGAGGTTTACATCAGAGGTCCTCTCAGCCTTTTGCATCTAATGAAAAACAACAGATTCTGCATAATAATGAGCACCAAGCTTCACGAGTTCTCCCTTGTGTCGCATTTATGGTCCTTGTTTATTAAAAATTGATACTGTTCAAGGATTATTGCTTTTTGACAAACGGATTCCCAGTTTTTAATTTGTTTGGACATTGATTGTACTTTTGAAAAAAAGTCCTGATACATTTGCAGGAATTACAGTTACTATGCATATGTAAATTATAACATTGACAATTGATGAGAAGTCTAGGATCTCCCCGTTATATTTTAGTTAGCAGGTGAAAACAGCAGGCTTCAACCAGAGCTTGAACTGTGTATAACATCTCTTCTAACAGAGCAAAATGAGTCCATCGGGAGCAAACCTAAAAGTATGTACAGTCGTTAGGAGGGACATGAAAGCAGTACCCTTCCTTATCAAGAGTCACAATCTAATTTATCAAAGAACTGAGACCACAACTGTGGTCGCACACCACTGATCTGATTCGTTATGTAATGTTATGTTATCTTATCTTACGTATTGTTATGTGACGATAAGTTACGTTGTGTTAAAAAGCATAGCACTCAATCTGCCATTGATACAGCATCACAGTAGTTTCGGTAGCTCAGAGATGACTTTTGGAATGAATCAGGGTTTCCCTTCACAGATCGCAGCCAGATTCACCTTGTGAAGGAGTGCTTTCTGTAGTGGGAATGGGTATTCCTATGGCAGGTAAATGTGTCAACCTCAATGAGTGCTGTGTGATTGATTTTGGACTCTTATAGGTGTGGCCAAAGGGATATAATAAATCATTTACTAATCTTCTAGAAAGGTATGCATACCAACTGCCTGCCAAAGTATTTGTGTACCACTGCTCTGTCATTTCAGACGTGTCGATGGATGCATTGCATGTGTATTAGGAGCACTGCCAATGTTTTGGGTTGTGTGGTAGGGCATGGCATGTCTTGGTGGAGTTTCTTCTGTTGTGCAGGTGGTGGGACACAATGAAATGGCATGTCTCTGCTGTGCTTGATGTGAAGGCAGGAGCCTGTGTAATGTGTACTGGTGAATGCTGTGCATGTTTTGCATAATTAGTAATGTTAGATGGTGTGGGCATAGACTTAGTCATTGTTCCTCAGGCTCAACGGATTCACTCCCAGGCTAAGTTTCTCTTTAAATGATGATTACAGTTAGGAAACTGGTCTTGCTTTGATAAAGGGTGTCTTTGAGTGAATCACTTGAAATGTAGAGGTGGAGGCAAGGTTCTTCTTTTAATCCTTTATTTAGAATATAGTAGAGAACAGGTGGTGCCAGGAAGCACAACCATACAGCAACAAGGTTAAGCTTAAACTGCCACACAGAAACAGAACACACATGAAGTACACGCATTCCAAAGATAGGCTCGCTCATGACACGAGCCTTAAAGAAACATAGTATGTATAAAGTGATAAGCACAACATAACACATCCCCCCCCCCCCACACAAAGAAACAAAAAAAAATAAAAGGAAAAAGAAAGAAACAAGAAAACATTAATCCTGGCGAACTACCTAACATAATCTTTTAGCCAACTAGGCAAAACTCTTTTCCTTTTGGAAACTTCTGCATTAGGTAATGAGGGCACGTAACCTGTGTCACTATCAGCAGAAGGAGAACCTTTACCGGAAGAGGGACACTCACTACCAGCCTTGTACCCTAAGTCAATTTGGCATGGATCATGCAAAGACCTACTATCCTGACAGTCAGGAGAACTAATCACCACCTCCCCTTCCCTTAACTGAGGAAGCGATACGCCAGCCGCGAGCTGAGATTGTAATTCAGTTCCTTCAAAATAGTCTTCAACCCAATCAAAATCCGTCTGTCTATTCTTCACCAATCTTTCCTCATCATGATTTTGACAAATATCCAAAGCAACATCCTTCAAGTTCGAAACTTTACCATCAGTTAATCTGACCGAATTCCTAAGGACTTCAATAACCTTCTTAGGCGAATCAAATTTATTTTCACCTTTCAAAACTTTGTAAGGTTTTTTGATCCTGACCCAATCGCCAGTTTTTACAACGATATCCTTAGCACCATGACGTTTATCTTAGTAAACCTTACTTCTGCCATGCGCTAATTCTAAGTTCTTCTTTACCTCAACAGGTGACCATTGCTGAACACAACCAACTAGGATTAAATTTGCACCTGGGTAGTCTACCTCTCATCATTACAAAAGGGGAAACACCTGTACAATTATTTAACGTCACCTTATAAGACCAAACAGCCTTTGTATTTCCAATTTCCAATTCAAACCCTTGTTGTTAGCCGCCTGCAAAATGCCTTTAATCACTCTATTAAAGCGTTCTACAATTCCGTTTCCGCTAGGATTGTACAATGAAGTTGTTTTATGGGTAATGCCACACTTAATACTCTTTAGCAGTCAACAAAAACTGTACTCCATTGTCTGTTAAAATATTTACAGGTAACCCTTCTATTATGAAAATCTTATCCAAAAATTTTAACACAGCCTGAGTGTCCACTTTATCCACAAATTTAACTATGGGCCACTTGGTGAAAAGATCAATAGCAACCAATCCATACTCCTTTGCATCACCAACTGGACCAAATATGTCCACAGCGATAGTTTCCCAAGGCATACTAGGAATGAGTCTCTCACTCATCGCTGGTCTCAAGGTCCTCAAAGACTTATCTGCGGAACTACAAACAGAACAACTCCTGACAAAGATTTCTACTTCACAGTCGACTTTTGGCCACCAAAACAAATTTTTAACAGACATCTTAGTCCTTACTATACCAAAATGTCCCTCATGACACAATTGTAAAATCTTTTTCCTTAACCCAGCAGGTGGAACAATCCTGTCCCCCCTCAACAAAACCTCCTTCTCAAATGACAACTCAGACCGTACTTCCCAAAACGGTTTCAAACTGCCAGACAAACATTTTTCTTTGGGCCAACCTTGACAGATACATTTTGAGACTTCTGCTAACTGCTTGTACGCATCATGCTCTCTTAACCAATCCTCCCTGCTGATGGCTGGGAACCCAGAATCGTGTACGAACGCCACACTAAATTTCCCCCAAGGATCATCAACACATTCTTCTAGTGGGGAAGGAAGCCTTGCTAGACAATCAGCTACAACATTGTCTTTCCCAGGTACATAAGTGATATTGTATATGTATTCCTTCATACGCATAGAGATTCTTGTCAACCTAGCAGAAGCAGTTGCAGTGCCATCCGTAGATAAGATGTGGACTAACGGTTTATGATCAGTTCTGATGTTTACCATCTTGCCCCAAACAAATGCACGAAAATGCTCTGCTTTCTGCTGGTGACAATGCCCTGGACGCAAATAAAATAATTCTTTCTTTTCCATTCTCTCCAACTTGCGACAAAACTGCGCCTAAACCTTTGTCGCTTGCATCAGTTGTCAAAAGCCAATCCAAATTGGGATCAAAACTTGATAAGGCGTTCACTTTTTGCAACTCCCACTTAATCTCAGCAAACTCTCTTTCGCACTCTTTAGTCCATTCAAACTTTACATTTTTCTTTAACAAAGACCTGATGTTATATACCTTAGAAGCAAAATCCTTGATGAATTTGGCACAGTACTCTGCCATTCCCAAAAAGGATTTGATTTCCTCTTTAGATACAGGTGCAGGTGAGGCAACAATGCTTTCTATTAGTGATGCTTTTGGCCTGACACCTTCTTCACTAATAATATGGCCAAGGTATGAGACACTTCTTTCACCAAATTTGCATTTAGATAACTCCACAGTTAAACCTGCTGAATTAAGCGTGTCAAATACTTTCCATAACTTGGCGTCATGATCTTCTTTGTCAGTACCTGCAATTAGAACATCATCCTGAAAAAAACAAATGCCATCCATATCACCAAACAATTTGTGCATTGAACGCTGAAACACAGCTGCGGCCGATGCAAGGCCAAAAGGCATCCTTATAAATTGAAAACAACCAAATGGTGTAATGAAGGCTGTCAGATGCCTCGACTCAGGTTCTAAGACTACTTGGTGGTAAGCAGCAGAAAGGTCTATTGTGGAAAACCAAGTTGCTCCTCTTAAGGAAGAAACCATCTCATTAATCTTGGGCATGGAAACCGTTCAATTACTATATTTTTGTTAAGATGGCGTAAATCAATACACAAACGAATTTTGCCGTTGGATTTCCTTGCTACCACCACTGGACTAATCCACTCCGAAGAATCTTCCTCTTCGATAACACCCTTAGCTAAAAGACCTTGAATTTATTTTTTAACTTCATCCCTTATTAACAGGGGAATAGGTCTGACCTTATGCACCTTGGGTTGTGCATCCCCCTTGAGCATGATTCTATGCTCAAAACCTTTCAACCTGCCTAACTGTCCACTCACCACACTGGTGAACTTACTTTTTAATACATCTTCTAATCTGCTACACTCAATTTCAATTTTCAATTTGTAATCTTTATTCGGTTCTTAAAAAGACACCATAAAAGCACAAATACAAAATACACACAAAAATGTTTAAAAAACGAGAATAATTTTCCATTAAAAAGTTTATAAATGTTAAAATTATCTGGAACCATAATTCAGAAGGCTAGGGGATCATGAATTTAAATGTTCAAGGAGACAAGTAATGTTAGGGACCAGTTTCTATAGGGTTCCTTAGTCGTATTGCCATCCGAATAAAATTTATGGTACAAAAAAGGGTATAAGCATCCTCCGCTTCCTGTAAGAACCTCAGGGCCAGTTTTGCATGTTTGAACTTTAAGTCTTTCAGGATCCCCACCAAGAACTTACGTCTTGGGGCGGTATAAAATGGGCACAGTAAAACAAAGTGAAGGGTATCCTGCGGAGACCTGTGGTCGCATCCGCAGGTACCCTTCTCCTCCACAGTGTGGGTGAACCCAGCCAGGACCGCAAATAGATGGTGAAGCATGTTGAGTCTGAAACGGGTCATGACGTAGCGATCCTGCGCGTTATACATGACCCTCAGATAAGGTTCCATCCCATGCTTCGCTGTAAGTTCATTATAAGAAAGATTAGTGGGTTTATGGTTTTCTTTTTCTGCCCTTGATAACTTAAGCTGTGCCGGAAAGAGTTTTTTCACCAGGGCCTTGCTCTCAAATGTTAGAGAGTCTGGAGATGTAAAAAAGTTAGTACAATCAATCTCTGCCAAAGATTTCTTGACAAATTTCAGCCAGGGGATGGTTTGACCTTTGTCTCGTTTGAGGCAGTCCAATATAATTTGTCTTGTAAGGGCCGCCTCAGGGTTGGTCCATACTTTGACCCATGCCAGGAGGGGTTTAATTTTAATCCTGTCTTCTATGAAGGGTTCACCCACTTCCTCATGGATGATGTGGGCCGATACACTCTGGGGCACTTTCAGAATTCTTCTCAAGAATTTATTTTCTTCTGTCTGGATCTGCTGTACTTTATTGTCCAGGAAGCCCCACACTTCTGCCCCATAGGATGCCTTCGCACAGCAAATTGATCTGTACAAGTTCAATATTTGTTCTGGGGACCATTTTCCTAGTCTTTGCCCGTACCCCATGATGGCTCCTACTGAGGCTGCCAGTTTCATAGAGTGCTTTTCTACCAGAGGTTTAAAGGTAAGGTGGTGATCAAATAGAACCCCCAGGTATGAAAAGGTCTTGACCTGGTCTATTTTGTGTGACCCAATGTGATAGGTGAACTTCCCTTTTGTCAGTTGCCCTGATGACATAATATAGGATTTTTCCAGGTTTGTCGCCAGGTCCAATTTGTCCATGAACATGACGAACCTGTCAATCAGTTTTTGTAATCCTAGAGGGGTTCTGGCAAGCAAAACCGTGTCATTGGCGTAGAGTAGTACTGGCACTGCACGATGACCGATTTGGGGTGAGTCCACCTTAAGTTTGAGGAGGTCTTTTTCCAGCGAGTTAATATAGATAGAAAAAAGAAAGGGCGCGAGGATACATCCCTGCCTTACTCCACTAGTGCAGGTGAAGGGGTCGGTCTTTTTTCCCTCTTGATTGTACCTCACACTTGCGGTGGTGTTCCGGTGGAGATTTTGCAGGGTGTCGACTAGCGGTTGATCCACTCCTAGTACTGACAGCATGGACCAGAGCTTCCTTCTATTTACGCGGTCGAAAGCCGCTGAAAGGTCCATAAACCCCATGTGAATGGACCCCTTCCCAGCGATGGTATATTTAGCTATCAGGAGGTATAAGTTTAGACATTGATCGGTGGTGGATCTACCTTTCCTGAAGCCATATTGGATTTCCGAGAGGACTTGGTGCTCCTCGGCCCAGTCTTGCAGCCGCTGTAGAATGACTCGCCCCAATACCTTTGCTGTCACATCAATGAGGGAGATGGGTCGGTAGCATTGGGGGTCATTACGGTTCCCTTTTTTGTAGATGGGAACTATGGCCGCCGTTGACCAGGACTGAGGCAGACCTGCCACCACTGCCTCGTTTAATACCCTGGTGAGCAACGGGGCCCATAGATCGGGTCTGCTTAGGAATAGGTCTGGTGGAATTCCGTCCGGACCCGGTGCCTTATTTTTACTGAGCCCTGCTATTCCCATTTCGATTTCTTTCAGGGAAAATTCCAACTTGGCTGGCTGATGGCCCCTCGGAGCGTCCTCCAGGGTTAGGTGGCTTGAGTGATTGTATAAATTCTGGAAGTGGTTCTGCCATTGTTCCGGCAAAATAATATTCATAATTTTTGGTGCCCCTTGATCCTGAAAGCATGGGGAGTTAATCACTTTCCAGAAATTTGCGGAGTCTTTTCTTTCGGCGGCGTCCCTTAGGTGCTCCCAGGCTTGATTTTGTAGGCTTTGCTTGCGTTTTTTATATTCAGCTCTGTTCTGTCCCACCATGATCTTATCCCTTGGTTTGGTGTGGAGGCTATCCTTCAGTTTTTTAAGCGCCTTGGTGCAGTTTGAATCAAACCAGCGAGGATTTGAGGGCGTTTTATTAGATCCAGTGGTCCTTAGGGAGATATTTACATGGCACGCAATTTCTTCGAATGCCCTGACCACCTGAACACCAACCACACTTGGATCAAGACATTTATCTATTGCTTCTGAGGCCTCTGTTAGTAGTTTTTTGTAAAATCTGTCCCCATCAATCTTGGCCCATTTAATTCTTCTTCCTTGATCCACTGCTTTTTCCGTAATGTCGGGTCTCTTTGGACACAAGTTAAAATCAAAACCTTCGATTGTGATAACGACCGGGTTGTGGTCACTAAAGATGCTGGCCTCTATTATTATTTTGCTGATGTTTCTTTTTAGTATGGGCGAGACTAAAACATAATCAATGTAGGAATGGCAACCTCTTCCTTTGAATGTTGGGGTTAATTCTCCTTTTTCACCCAGCACCACAAGGTCTAGAGTTTGAGTCAGGTTATGCCTTTTCGTTAGTCTCTCCAGGTCCAATCCCTCTTTTGAATGAATGAAGTGTGGACCTTTCATTATGGTGTATCTTGACCAGTCTTTGTTAAAGGGTTTTAGTTTATCACAAAGGTGGCAGTTAAAATCTCCCATAAGTATTAAGCTTGGGAGGCTTGGTGTCTTATTTAAAAAGTTCAGATTTCTTAGACAGGCTTCCAGCTCGTTTACGGCAGTTCCCTTCTCCGTCGTTCCAGGAGCATTGTACCAGTTGACTAGGAAAAAGGTTAGTCTTGGTGAGACAAACCTTAGTGCTTGGAGGTTGTGTGAAGCCCATTTGATGTTGGACCAGGTGCCCTTAATGTCTAGGTTGACATATGTAACGAGTCCTCCGCTAGCTCTCCCCGAGAATACTTTTTTAGCTGGGACAGAAAAACTTTTATAGCCTTCCAAGCTGTAATCATTTAATTCGGTAGCCCAGGTTTCTTGCAGGCATATGATTTGGAACTTATTTATATACCTGAGCCATTCCTGAGATTCAAATTTGGCTGCTAATCCTGCAATGTTCCAGGATGCAATTTGTAAGTTTTCTTGAGTCATATCCTTTGGAGTTCCTTTTGGGTCTCCTGATGGGAGCATAGCATATTTTCCCGCTTTCGGTGAAATAACAGGACTGGGTTGTGTGCTGCTAGGGGCAGCTAGTCTGCTCTGTTCGATGGTTAACCTGTGTTTTAGGGGGTTTGTCCGCTCTTCTTTCCCTCTACTTGTGTTCAGCAATTTGGTCCTGCCTCCTTTACTGGGCACAAGTACTGGTCCGTTTCCTGCCCCCGTTCTTCTTCCTGATGCTAGTGGGCTTGCCTCCTTCCACCTTGCGATCTTAGGGGGTTGTTTATCCCGTCCCTGTCAGTCAACCTCTTCAAGTGTGCTGAACCTATTCCAGTGTGCATGCTGCATTAGGGAGGAGTCATAATTTGGAAAGACATAATTTGGCCTTTGCCATTGGGGTGGTCCATATTGAAGGTCCATATGGGGTATTCTAATCGATGGAGGTCTGTTGCTCTGCCTGGGTCTTTGAAATGCGAAAGGGTAAAAGTAGGATAGATCTACCGGATGAATTTGTGAACGGGTGTAGGTCGGGGGGGCATTGCAGATAAAGATGACTGCTGCCATATCTCTGAAGTTTACCGTGATTATGTCCCCTGCTATGGTCTTTGTGCCTTTGCCGATCCACTCCCCCCTTCTTACTGAAAGAATCTCCCCATTAATATTGGGGGGCAGTGGTCTATGTATTTGTAACCACTGTGCACATTTGTTTTTTAGCTCTACTTGTGATTCCCGTTTGCCCTCCCTTAAGGGTGGGACTCCTGTTAAAACTACTACAAAGGGTAGTGCTTCAGGCGGAAGGTTGATTGTCCTGAAGCGAGTTGCTGTTTTGTTTTCTTTGGTAGTTGTTGTGGAGGGAGTCGAATTGGTCTTCGGATTCGCTTTGGGAGTTTGAGCATTGTTTCCTTCCAGTGTTTGAGAGGGTCCAGGGGGTGGTTTGTTATTATCAGCGATTGTTTGTTTATTATTTTACCTGTGTTCGGTGTGGTAGTAGCCTTTTGTGTATCTTTGCTACTTTTTTGTGTGACTCTGTTGGAGATCTTTACTGCTGTCTCGGGTGTTGCAGCGGCCTTATCTTTGGTTAGTCTTTTGGGTATGGGCTCATTCTGTTTTGATAGGGCGCCTTCTTGCGCTAATTGGCCTTTCGAGCCGAACCCCTTATTATTTACGAGTGATGTTAATCTATCGATTTTAGCTATAAGGGGTTTTATCAGCACAGTGATGGAATGTTCAAGGTCCGTTTTGAGGTCAGCCACCATATTGGTGATCCAACAGGGTATTCCTGGTGTGGATGGATTTATAGGTGTTACCAAATTATGGTTTCTAGTTTTTGGTGATCCTTTTTTACCCCCGCATTTGGGACCTTCCTTATATGAGTTTGTGTCTGTGATATTTGATTTCTTGTTGTAGTTGTTTGTTTGTGCGCCAGATCTCTCACTACTAGTTTCGGTGGACACCTGTGCACAAGGGAGGTCGATGAAGGAAGAAGGAGTGAGGGGCAGGCTAGTTTCAAGTTCCTCTGCCAAATTTTGGGAAGCTTCAGATAAATTAATAAGGGATTCCTGGGTTTCTTGGACAATAGTCACGGGTGGTAGGGACATCCTTCTTTCAGTTTTTGCGATGGCATTAGATACCGCCCCTATGGTTTGTTTAAGCATCTTGTCGATAGCAGTTAAAGTTGGTAAAGGCGGAGTCAGATCCATTTTGGATTTTGTGCTTGATCTTAGAGTAGGCATCTTGGACTTCTTGGCGGTCTTCCTCATACTCTACAATGCAAAATGCGAGGGCAGTGGGAGTGTTCGACAGATGAGATTAAATCAAGATTCAACACCTGATGTGCGAGATGCGTTGAATCAATTTAGGGAGGTGGCCCAGCCCAGCCTCTTCTGGCCTCTGAGGGCCACGGAGGGCCCGCCCTTTGCCCGGGCTTCGCTCGGCGTCCCGCTACGCGATGGGACGCTGTTCATAAGGGGTGGCGTTGCAGCCGGGGGGCGTGTCTTACTGGGGGCGCGGCCGTGCACACCTGTGCGGCGCAGGGACTCCTGGTCTTGAGAGTCCCTGCAGCGCGCGCCCTCAGTTGGATCACGGTGCTCTCTCCTCCTTACTCCAGCAGCCTCGACCCCATGCCACACGCCACGCAGCGGCACCCGCGAAGCGGGTGCTGCAAGTTGTAGGAAAGCGGCGGGGCGGTCAATCCCTCCTGGGACACGGGGAGGCTGCGAGTGAAACCAACGTTTTTCCTCGAAGATTGGGTGGCAACACAATACAGGTACGATTCCAAACAGGAAAGGGTCTGCTACACTCATATAAGACTAACACTTTCTCCTTGCTGTTAGGGTCTAAGATGATGTGAAGATTCTTCTGGTCATACCAGCCTATAACAGATGGTCCCTTTTTGGCTATGTATAACTTGCCTCTGGTCATTCTACCTTTAAAGAGGAAGGTGAGCCATCTGAAACCCAATAAGCCTATTCTTTCCCCTGTGTAACTCACAGGATTAACATCTGAGGCATTCAACTTGTCCCCTATTTTGTGTGTAAATTTCTTTCTCCACACTTCCTCGTTAACAATCGTATATGGAGATCCAGAATCCGCATACACATTCACTTTAATGCCACCTAAAGATACTTCACAGATAGGTTTACCCTCCATAGCTTCATCAGTGATATTCAACATATAGTTCTCTCTCACATTTTTTACGCAACCATCTTCATCTTCACTACTTTCGCTAGCGCATGCATCCTCATTCCATATACATTTGACATTACTACGCCTGCGACACATTTTACTAAAATGGCCTATTAGTCCACAAACACTACACTTTTTCCGTAGGGCAGGGCATGACTTGTAGTAAGCCATATGTTCCTTGCTACCACAACGGTAACACCTTCTGTCTTCCATTCTGTTGTCCTTCCCCTGACTCCTGACAGGTTGACTGAAATTCTTGTTTTGAACTTGCTTATTCTGATTTTTTGTTGCTCCTTGAATCTTGAAGACAGCAGACAATGCTTTGTCTGATTTCTTAACTGTATCTTTTACCACAGTGGCACATCTCCCTGACATTTCCGATTTCCTCATTATAGCAAGAACGTCATCTAGAGGTGCATCACCATTTACCCAAAGGCGATCCTGGATCGGAGAATTATCATTGTGCATAACTAGTTGGTCCCGAATAAGATCATCGTGCAAATTTCCAAACTTACAGTCAATAGCAAGTTTTTTTAAGTCATTAACCCATTCATCAACCAGTTCCTCTTTCTTTTGTTTCCTCTGGAAGAATTTGTGCCTCACTACACCTATACACACTTTAGGTGCGAAATACCTATCCATATCTGCAATGGCATTATCAAATTCACTTAAGTCAGCATTGATTAGTTTTTGCATTCGTGAATAAGTTTTTAAACCTTTAGGTCCCAAAGAATGCAAAAGTATCCTTTTCTTTTGTTCAGGTTTAATGTTTGCGTTCTCATCAATAGCACAAATGTAGTTGTTAAAATACTCTTTCCATTCCACCCATTTCATGTCTGGTTGGGAACCTGTAGCCCAAAAAGGTTGTGGGGGACTGATAACAAAACTTTGTTGAGCCATTATTTCTTTTAAATTTTCCTGGGGTTGATCACCAGTATCCATAAAAGTTAGTACTTAAATGTAAGATTCCTTCAATAACGTAAAAATTTTCAATAATGTAAAATAATATACATAAATAAAATTTACTGTGCCCCGACAGTCTCACCTGTTCTCCAAGTAAATGTTCATAGGATTACAATGTCAATAAATAGTTTAAATGACAGTTATGCAAGGAAATGGTGTTCCTTCGATTGCCTCGGTAAAATAGAAAGAAATTGAGGAGTTTGTCTGTAATCCAAAATGGCTGCTACGCAAGGTCACGCAACGTGACCTTGCACGAAGGCATCACCGCGTAAACAATACGTGGTACGCCGTGATAAAATTCCAAGAAGGTTCGTGGCTTAAGGTTCTCGCAGGAGGATGTCGCGTATGGAATGCAAAGCGGAGTTGAAAGATGCGATCATGCGCCTTGGCCCAACTGAAACCAGTAAGTAATTTCTCGCCTACCTGAAGTACAAGGGCGAATAAACATCCAAAGCCAAGTAGACGTAGTGTAGACGAACGATCCTCATAAGTCTTTGTAAAAACAATTTCCAAGTCCAACTGTAGAAAACATTTTCTTGTTGCGTGACAGAGAAAAAAATATATATATATTCTCACAACCGCAAAATAATGAATCTAGATCCTGATCGTCGCCAATTGAAATATAGAGGTGGAGGCAAGGTTCTTCTTTTAATCCTTTATTTAGAATATAGTAGAGAACAGGTGGTGCCAGGAAGCACAACCATACAGCAACAAGGTTAAGCTTAAACTGCCACACAGAAACAGAACACACATGAAGTACACACATTCCGAAGATATGCTCGCTCATGACACGAGCCTTAAAGAAACATAGTATGTATAAAGTGATAAGCACAACATAACATCACTGTTCTCCCATCTCTTACCTGTGATTCATGCACTTCCTCCTTCCCACTCTCCTCAAGGTAATGAATCCAAGCCCCCCCCCCGCACTTTTGAATGTAACACTATACTTTTTCTATGCAAACTGCAGCCCCACTGCATAACAAATTTTGAGATAAAGTTTTGAGGTGGAGATAGGGTTTTATTTAACCAAGGGTTAGATCCATGCTAAGCTATTGTATTCAGATGCGGTCTGGTCCAAGTTGATTTAGTCATCCAATTCTAATTCCAGCCAACAAGAAAACTCTGAACCATGAGGAAAGGGACACTTTGTCTCCCAAGAGCATCATTCGTCATAAAAGTGGAAAGACTTTCTACATAAATACTGTTAAAGCAATACGTTTCTAATGTATGTGAATATTTACCTCCGGAAAGTCATTTCTTCGTTTCATCATTTATGAATTGTAGTGTTTTATTTGCCCGGAATCCTCTATTAGTTGTGAAGGCCTATTTTTGAAACAAGAGACCTGTTTTCCCTTATCTTATATCACTGGTGAAAGTAAGCCTAGTTATATAGATTCTTGTAGTGTTCATCTTCAATGTACATTGTGATACAGAATGGTTGTTGAGCCTTTACCCATTACAAATATGACACTAGCAGCCGCGGTGCGTCCATTGGGGCATAGGGGCGTAGCCCCACCAGCCACATGGATCTGCATCGCGGCCGCTACAATAAAAGTACTCTGTACTTGTACAAGTGAAGTGTGTACATTACAAGTAAAGTCAGCCGCCGGGACACACCCGGCGATTTCGGCATGTGCAGGGGGTTGGCCTGCTGCAGCTTGAGTGACAGTACACTCAGGCTGCAGCAGACAGACCGTAGTGCGCAAGTACAATTTGGGTTCCAACTTTCCCAAGCATGCACACTGTAAGTTCCCCAGCGGGACCCAGGGGTACTTCAACTTATTTCTTAGCCTGCCGTAGCCCGGGTTTACAAGGGGCGACAGGGCGAGCAGCAATTGTGCCCCCCTAGCTCAAGATAATAAAAGCTGACGGCCGGGACACATGAAACGCATCGGTTTGAATACTAGACAATGGGGGGGAGGAAAGACAGGTAGAAGGAGTAACCTAGAAAACCTGGGTAGAGGTACGCCTATCATTAAAAGAGCAGTGTCCATGAGAGTGAGGGATCCCAACTTCCATGGGCATGACGCAGACCCCTGAATCATAGATATGGCCCCAACCTTTGAGGGATCCACAATCACTTCAGGGTACCCTAACTCAACCGGTATGCAAATGAATGTCTGTCAGTTATGGGAGACTAGGGACAATTGTCCACAAATCTATTAGACCTGTGGCAGTAATAGCAGCATACTCTGAGAATGGAAACCTGGTTAGTGTGAGAGGAGCCTGCAGGAACACTGAGTGCGCGCTCACTGAAGGAGGAAGGAGCATGTTCCTGCGGGAGGTCAGTGCAGGGATATTCTGAGCAGGTGAGTCCACGCTGTTTGTGGGATGAGTGCACAATAGCACTGTGCGTGTGAGTGCAGCTCTCTGTGAGAGGTGAGATCGTGGCTATTGTAGGGGAATGGACAGTCCGGCACTGAAGAGGGGCGTTTAGTTCTCAACCATGAGAAGTGAGGGCACAGTTTACGAGGGCAGTTATTTAAATGTCAATTTAGAGGTGCACACACTCCCTACCTCAGAGTACCTTGTAAGCATCCATAGTCGAGCATGCTATTGATTAATGCCTGGAGCGTATTCCTGCTCGTACCTCCCAACAAAAGAACCATATTTTTGGGACAAAGCCACGACATATGAAGTAGATCACCTATGTTATCACAATCTTGCCAGCGCAGCGCAGCGATGCGCACTAGCACTAGGGTATTATTTGTGGAGTTTCGCCAGATGTATATACCAGTCCTACAGTAATTTAAAATGTGTTTCTTTGCCAGAAAAGTGTGGAGTGCCTCGTTTGGTGCCACCTTAGGTGTGAATATTGTTGATCTGTAGGCGCCTCACCCAACAATGCATTCCATCTATTTGTGTATGGGTATTAGTTTGATAGTGTCTCTACTAGTAGTAACTGGTATAGTTTAGAGATAATCCCTTTTGGTCTTTAGCTTGCCTAATACATTTCTCTACAGATGTCAGGTCTCTGGAGACTGCGTCCTTGATAGTTGAGGGCAATACCCTAAGCTGTGCATAGTGGAACCTTTCTGTGTCTGCAAGGTAAAGTTCTGTTTGCAATTATTACACATCTTGACATTTCCCATTACTATATAGGTCACTCACCATAAGAGAGTCGCCCTTCCTCCAGGCCTCAAAGGGCCCAGGACTAAATGCTGGTGTGAAGGACTGGCCAAAATGGATGGGTGTATAAGGGAAGGTATATGCGGTTTATGCTAGTTTATGATTGTGCTCGACCCAGAAATGTAGTGTGGTATTTGTTGGGGTGCTCAGTAGATGTTTGGGGGTCTCTGGGCTTTTGATCAACAGATGAGAATCCACAACTATGGACTGCTACAGCTCTGCCCATATGAAGCCATAGTTTTGCAGACTCCAGGGCACTCAAGTCTTCAACTATTTCTACTCTTAGAGCTGAGATTTTCATGAAAGTCTTATAGTCTGAATTCAGCACCTGAGCGTAATAGGACGGAATGTATGAAGCTCTGTGGTTATACTGAATAAGCAGCTACCTATGTTATGCCATCTATTAATGTGATAACTGCACTTTCACAATTGCTTATTAACCTTCCTGCTTTCTCAAATTTGCTTGAAAAGGCAAGATTTTTCTTCTTTTTTTTCAAAATTCTCAACCCCTTTTGGGGTTCGGGCGCGCTCGCTGCGCTCGCACGCTACGGTGCAGTATGCAAATCACTTTGCGCCCCACCACTTTCAAATGTCACCCACCTCCCCTGGACACTAGCCTACCGATGCGCTAATTTCAGGTTCGATCCGCACATCAGGGATTTAAGTGAAATGCAAAAAGTGAGGAGTCTCTGAAAGGGACGTAGCATATTCAATTATGGGCGTGTCTGAAACACCTAAACTACATTCCTGTGATATATTTTTGCTTTTTGGTACCACCAGACCGGTATTTTGGATGAATATGAATTATAACCTGAAATATAAGCAGACCCTAAACCGTTGATATGGACTACCTTAATGTTTTTACACACAGAACTCGATCAGTGTTCTTTTCCAGAAGAGTTAAGGACGTGCATATAGGGCCAAATTGGACCTGTTTCAATGTGCGTTTTTATTACAACCGAGTCTGAGACCCGGAAGGACCGCCCCAGCCGTCGTTGTCCGCCCCCCACACTTAAACCTCTGTGGTACACTAATTCCAATTCAGGACACAATTCCAATCCAATGTTCTGCAGACGGGACCTCAGAAGAATCGAGAAGATTCCTTCTTTCTGAACACTTCAGACAGGTAGTTCTACACATACTCACTAATGTTATTAGCCTTGTGATGTTGTACTCCATTGGCTGCCAATAGTTACTCTGGCCACATATCAAGAGCAGTAAATCTCAGTGGGCAGAAGTTTGTGTGGTGTGGTGAAGGTTAACTTTGACAGTACCACCTTTATGAAGTCACTGTGGAGGCTAGGACCTCTAATAAAATTGCTTTTTAAACAGAATATACAGCGTTCTACTTATCACGTTGGTCAGATAATAAATGTCAAAACCAATATTATGAATGTGTATAGTTTAGGACAGTAACATCAGGACAGTAGCATCATTTTGCATTAGTAATTAACAAAGGTATTTTCTAGTACCACTCAGAAGGTAATTCACCCTCCTTCCACCGTCATTCTTCTTGCTCTGCTCATTCAATGTAACTATTAACCTTATTGCAAAAAATAAATAAATAAAAAATGGATGTGCTCTTGGCTTGTCAATATTTCTGTGTATTTCGTCTTCTTCTTAGAATCTTCAGTAAGCTTAAATGTCATCTTATATGCAAAACATCCTGGTGCCCTTGTAGTTTATAACGTTTTCAACGTCAGAGTGCCCTGTGCCCAAGTCCTTTGAAAACGTTGTTTTTTAATTATGTCTCGTTCATGAAACTTTTGCTATGTCTCCAAGTAGTTCAAAAATTGTACTAAAAAACACATGACAGCGGGAGTGCGTCTGGTTCAAGTAACATCGATATAAATTATATATTTCAGCCTAACCGCACTTGTATTTCACTTTTAAAAATAAATGCTTTGGGCTTTTGCATTCCCGGCTTTTGCTTTTTTATCCCCAATCTGACTTCTTCACTTATTATTGTAATGCGCCCTTAGAAAAAAACAAGCTTTAGACAAGTGTGGAAATCTCTAAATTGCACTAATAATAGATGATTAAATATTCTAAACACTGTAGTTATTAATAGTAGTCTATCGTTCTTCCGCACCTGCTTCAATATTTTCTGTCTTCCCACCACCTTACTCTGATATACTTGTTTGCCTTTATCCCTAAAGGGTCAACTATCATTGCCACCGGTTGCTCAACAGCTATTTCAGTAAATACTGGTTAATATTTTGCTATCTGGGTTCACTGTCTAATGTAGATGGCCGCCATTATAAAAATAAACAGACAGATTTCAAAGTTAGGCCATTGGTTGTGTCATAGGCAGCTTAATTCTCAGATTCAGTGTGTTGAGTATGAACCACTCAATAAATTGGATTAATCATAAGTTTATTCGGAGAAAAGGAAGCACCACCAGCTACACATCCTGCAGCACCGGTCAGCGCACAACAACTGACTTAACCGTATGTCTTCAGCTGAACGGCCCGATGACAGATCGTGCCGTGGCATGAGACATACACATTTGAATAATAACATACAGTAGATTACACGAGACATAGCACGTGAGAAGGCGCGTGTAAACATAACACACCTTCCTCCCTTAAAAAAAAAATGAAACAAAAAAAACAATGTCCCTCTGTTACTGACGAATAAGAATTGTTGAAACAAAAGCTTCTCAGTCTATGGCCAATCAGTGTCAATAGGTTTAGTCACTTCATCAGTTTCTATGTCAAAAGTAAAGTCTCAACGAATGGCCAATCAGCATAGACAAGTTTAGTCACTTTGTCAGTTTCTATGATGAGTGCAGGCGAGTAGCGTCCATTCACGAAGACGTTCTACGATCCCCACACGCACGAAGAGACTCGAAGTAAACCAAGACGTCACAGGGAAAGGAAACGCTGGTAAGATTAAGAATTTTCACAACCTCAAGTGTTGTCTTTTAAACAAAATGATGAATTTCTTAATTAATGAAGTAATTTCCTTAGTAGAAACTCATCATCAAGTATAAAGTTAACATATCTTTTATCCAGGGAGTATTCCTCAAATCGAAACTCCTTTAAAGTTTTATAAGATAACTTATTAATGTTTCTTGCCTTAAGTTATCACAGCGGAAACCCGTGTAGGAATCTTCAAGTCCATAGGTCCGCGAAATAGATTCCTCGGCGCTCGTCAAAAGATCGAGTTTAAAAAAAAATAAAAATTAAAATAGCCAGAAAATGCTTCCTTAAGATGATCTCATCCTCGTCGCCAAATTGTTGAGTATGAACCACTCAATAAATTGGATTAATCATAAGTTTATTCGGAGAAAAGGAAGCACCACCAGCTACACATCCTGCAGCACCGGTCAGCGCACAACAACTGACTGAACCGTATGTCTTCAGCTGAACGGCCCGATGACAGATCGTGCCATGGCATGAGACATACACATTCGAATAATAACATACAGTAGATTACACGAGACATAGCACGTGAGAAGGCGCGTGTAAACATAACAAAGTGGTAATCTTGTACGCCATATTTCTAAAGGTGAGCAACCAGTTTGCAGCTCATCAAAAATGCTCTGGCAAGAGGAACTTATGAGGGATGGAAATGAAAATTATTCCATACAGATGTTTTGTGTTTGTTCATCCGTCTCAAACATATATATGTCCATATCGGTTATAAATTAATTAATCAATCAGTATTTATATAGTGCAATGCTATCACCCCTAGGGGTACCTGGGTGCTGAGGCTGCTGCATCTGCGTGAGTCAGGTCTTAAGTCGTTTTTTAAAGACAGTCAGGGAGGGTGCTGTTTGGAGGTTGAGGGAGAGGTCATTCCAGGACTTGCTGGCGATGTAGGAGAATGAGCAGCCCCCGCTGCAGCAGCAATGAATGCAGGGGACGTGAGCAAGCGAAAGTGGGCCAGAGTCCTGGTGTCTCAATGGTATATGGAGTCGGAGGTTGATATAGGATGGTCCTTCATTGTGGAGAGCTTTGTAGGTGTGTGTGAGCATCTAGAACTGGCATCTTTTCTGGATAGGGAGCCAGTGAAGGTTTCTGAGGTGAGGAGAGATGCAGGTTTGTTTGGGAAGGTTCAGGATAAGTCTGGCTGCAGCATTCTGTATGGTCTGTAGTCTTCAGTGGAGCTGGGTGGGGATTCCGGTGTAAAGAGCATTGTCAAGTTGGCTGATGACAAGGGCTTGGTGAAGGTCTTTCTGCTGTTTACTGGGGGTAGGGGGTTTGCGTAGGTTTGATTTGGGGTGTGTTTAGGTCGTACTTGTAGGTGCGGGTGACTTATACGGGCCGTTGGGGGGTGGAGGGGTTCACATACGCTTGTTCTAGGGGTAAACGGTTCGTATATGTTGATGCGGCTTGCTGAAACGCAATATTTTCCATACGAATCATTCTTCATGCGCGACTACTTTGGCCCGTACAAATCGCGTACTGGGTTTCCGAACTGGATCGTACGTGTATGGTTGTACGGCAGGTTTACAATTCGTACGGTTTGATTTCCGACACTAATTCGTACGGGTCTTCGACTGTGGTTCGTACGGATTGTTGATAATCATACAGAAAAAGGCAGAAATGGATCGTACTACGCAGGTCGGACGGAAATTTTCCATTCGTATGGATTCGGCTACGAATACGAATCGTACGGCGGATTTTTTGCCAGGATCGGAATCGAGGCCTAATGTATGTATTTTTTTTAATAGTTTAATGTGTTAATTAATTATAACATATATTAAATATTCGTATTTATTTCTAATTATTTATATATGTTTTTATTTTATTTTTACATAATTAATAAAGTTCATAAATTAAATATATTAGTCAATAACATGTATTTAGGTAAATATATGTATATGTACACTTTTTTGTGTTTATATTGATTAAATTTAGTTTATTTGTTCTAATTAGATCAAATATATAATAAATGTAATTTAATTTTTTAATAATAATAATATTTAATTAATTTAATTGAAGTTATGTTATTTTTTAAAGTCGATATTTTTTACTTCTATATTTTTTACATCAACATTTTTCAGTCGATATTACTGTACTTGCCTTTTTTAATAAAGGGAGGCGATATTTTTGTTATCGATATTTTTACATCGATATTTTTTTAATTGATATTATAACATGGATCCATATTGGTGTTTTTAAATGCTTTACATACCTGTCTCCTGAGTTAATGCTGCCTGTTTGCAGCCAGCTACCAAGGGCTGAACCAGGGGCTAATGTATTGACCTTGCCCAGACCTTATAATGCGAGGTTATTCTTATTGCTAGTGGTAGGTGCCTAGCTACCCCTACTGGTAATCTAACCACCAACAAGGCATTAAAAATGAAAAATGTTTTTATTTCTCCTAACTTTTGCCACTTGGCGTGTGTAATGCAGTGTACATCCAAAGGGGGAAAAGTTTTAAAATTAGTCTAAAGATAGTATTTTGTACTGGAAGGGTACCGAGGGTACCTTTCCATTACAAAACGTATGCTAGACTCATGCAGACACCCTTGTACTATGGTAAAAATGTGTGTGCATGACTCTCAGCAGATTGTGCGTCAGGCCTATGAAGAAATCAAACAGTGCCATATCTCTGTAGATATATCCCTCTCCTGCTCGCTCCCTCTCACACCATGCAGTTCAGCAGCTTTAGGTGATGCATTGTGTGACCAGTTTGTAAATCTGGGACCTAAAGTCTTATTGATGGCTATATCAAGCACTGATATTCTCTTGTTGCCCAAGTCCTATTATGATTTCAAAGAGGTAACATTGACCTCCTATAATGCAGGGGCTACATTACAGAATATTTGAAACAGAAAATGCCCTTTTTGCTTAATGTTTGCCAACATTGTCATACTCGTCTTTCACTATGTTAGCTCTAAAAGATATGTTCGATGTTGGTGTACCAGTCATCATAGACTGAGTGACCGATAGGCCATCACATCTTCAGATAATACTTCAGTTCCTTGGAACCTAGGGTATGTTACATAGGGCACTTTCACTGTTGCAGTTGTTGAATGGGAACAAACCATTTTTTGATGAATTTCTAATTTTCCATGCTCCTCTAAATCATGCTTTCAGGCCTTAATGTATCTGGGGTTTATTAAATGACTACTTGGCTGTACTCTCTTGCAGGGAATACATCTTATTATGAGAGCTACAAGAGAAACGTCAGCTTGCAATGTAATGTGTGTAAATTGCTAATACTACAGAATTGATTATACGAACATTTATAATTTAGTAGGTTAGAAACTGCCCAGGCATTCACACAAGAGATTATAATGGACAGATCATGCCAATATGATTTCAAGCGTGGGTATGTTCTTGTCCCAGAGGAAACTCACTGGCAAAATTAGGCGTACATATTCATAAATTAGATACTCACTCAATGAACAAAACATGTCTGGAGTCGACCTTAAAAGCAGGCAAATGAATCAGTGAAATTCAGTCACTCCCCCTTGTCCCTTACACACATCCAAAACATGTAAGGAGTATGGAAACAGTATGTACCTTAGAATTAAAATACAAAAAGCCATATATATCACAGGCGAGAGCAAAGACTACTGTTTAGCCACCGAAGTGAAGATTGCCTCTTGTCACGCAGAATCCATGATATGAACATGAGTACAAAAGTGATTGTCAGAAAGTAATTATTCAGGTAGATTTGTGGGATTAAGAAAAAGACATAAAACAAAAGCCCTGCTCTTTACCGACAGGAGTGAGCCAATGCTTTTAATGTTCTCTAAGGTACTCATGCTAATTTTATGTGACTGCTTATATATGCGTGAAGCCCGAGGGTGAAACTTGGTGAAGTGCTATTTCATTGCATATGACACTGATCTGTGGCCGGGGATCGTAGATGACCTCATTGTCATGTAAGGCTGATGCTGCAAGCAATTCAAGAATGTCTTAAAGTCACCTAACGATATTTGCATACAGCCAGAATTATATAATTTGCAGTCCATGCGCCCCAGTGCTGGTCTTTCTTTAAAGTGTACAGAAAATTGCCCACTGGTATGGTATACATGGATCAAATCATATAAAATAGATTGGGGCAATTATCAATGCCTCTTCGAGTTTTGAACATCAGGGGCCGAATTATAGATGGTGCCCGGGGCACTTTGGTATTATAGAAGGGGACACAGAAGCTTGTGCGACCCCTTCTATAATACCGATAGTGCTGGCTCACTTACAGCGCCAGCGCTATCAACAGAGGGGTGTGCCCTGTGCAAATGAGGGAGTCCCTTTAACTCTGCATCCGTGCCCAATTACAGGCATAGGCACAGAGTCAAAGAAGCCCTCAGGAGGCTCAAGCACAGTGCACCACTTAAAAGGTGGCGCACTGTCAGCGTGCCTCCTGCCAGAAGCCCTCTGCAGGGGATAATGGGGTTCCATGAACCCCCAGACATGGCCTTGCAAGCGGGTGCAGTCCGTCACTGACTGCACCCACCTGCAGGTGGATCTCTAAACCCCTTTGAAAGTGCATGCGGGTGCTGCATGTACTTTGAAAACACCGAGCGGCTGCTCCATGTTATTACATGAATGTGCTACACCACAATGGGGCGCATTATCACTGTTTGCGCTGGGCGCACCAATATGGCCCCAGGAGAACAAAGGGGCATATTACCAACAACTAGCGATAATTTTTGTCTCTAACTTGTTTAGAGACAAAAATTATCGCCGCACATCGGCGATTTTTATCGCAGATAAACCTTGCTATTAGCAAGGTTTATCGCAAATGCGATAAAAAACGGCCGCAATGCGTGAATATCGCTGAAAAGTCAGCGATATTCATGCATTATCGAGCAAATGCTCTTAGCCATGTTATCCACCTCCCATTGGATAACATGGCTAAGAACTGCTCAGGGCAGGTGTTAGCGTTTGGAGATATTCGCGCTTAGCGCGAATATCTCCAAAAGTTGGTAATAGGAGATAGCGATGTTAGCGACTGTTTTCAGTCTCTAACATCTTGGCACGCCCACTTTGCATGTCATTAGTGATAAATATCACTGACATGCAAAGCGGGGCCCAAGATGGTCGCTATCTCCTTTTAGCTGTCACTAACTGGTGTTAGCGACAGCTTGGTAATAGGGAGATAATTTTATCTCCGCTTTCTTGGCTTTTAAAGCCAAAAAAGCGGAGATAAACCCCCTTGATAATATGCCCCAAAGTTATTTAATGTAGAAAATGTGTATCTAGAGAAATATCAAAAACATGGGCATTTCCTGCAAAAGTGCACCCTGGGAACAATAACTTATCCTCTACTAGAATGAAGGGTAAACTATGACAATTTAGAACCAGGGTCACTCGAGATACATATATATTTTTTTATAAATCTGAGTATTTTTTGCAAACAATATCAAAACCAATTTTGCATTATGATCTATATTTGAAAGAGAGCATGTAAAATCAGGTTTTAAATAATAAAAAGGGATATCAGTTAAGAAGATAATGCAAAGCAAATTTGCTAATATTTTCTTAAATAATTTCTCCATAATTGGAGGCCAAAGTTTTGGACACAACAGCTCTTCTAGTGCCCTCCTGTAGGGAAATTTCATAACCAAATTCTAAACACACAATAAGAGTGATTTCTCGCTTTGGGAGTTGCGAACATTCCATCTCCTTTCAGTCACCACGTATTTATTACAACTTGTTTTTGACCTTTTCCTGAGGTACTGTTAACAAGGTGTATAACCCATGTCTTTCTTTTTGAAAGGACATCATTATGTGCAAACAAAGTACTAATGTGAGAGAAGCCAGTAAAAACGAAATGGGGTTATTTAGAACCTCACGGGCTTCCAGCCAACCTGCTAATTTCGAGGTGGCTCAGGCCCATGTTCCTGTGACAAACGACCACACACCATACTTAGGTAAATCTACATGTGTAGGTTTACTGCTAGTGAATCTACTTTTACACTTTTGAGTATCAGTGGTACTTTGTGCTATTCACAGTCCAAAGTTACTCAGAAGTGTAGACTAAAATGGGGTAGAATCATTTTAATTTTTTTTATTTTTAATTTTTTATTTCAAATCATTTTTATTGAAGTAGAAGAAAGCAAAAGAAACACAGTACAATAATTCTTCCGTTACAGAGATGACTGATACATTTAGCGATGTACAATTACACAAAAGCAAAGAATATGAAAATAAAGTAAGACATTGCTTGCTAAGTTGAGGTACAAGTACATATATAACGCTCAGTGCATGGATACAGAGGCAAGGGCCCTTAGGAGAACAAGTAGAGCATTTCTCAAATACTACAGGGGGAACGTGACAGTACAACAGCGACTGCCTCAGGGAGGCTTATAGTGAAAAGAGGAGGCGTCCAATGATTTCCACAGCTTCTTATTTGACGGCCTCCATGTAGATGCCTGAAGTGCCGGATTGCTAGCACCCCTCAGGAATGATAACCACTCCTGCCAGATTTTGAAGTGCACCTCATGCGCACTTTTCCACTTGCACAGAACCACCTTACAGGCCAATGTAAGCATTAAGTCCAGGAGCAGGCGGTCTTGATCATTTGACAGCTGCGGGTCAAGTGCTCCCAAGATCACATATACGAAGGACCGTGCAGGTTTGATCTTGAAAACGAAAGAGATGCAGTCGAATATTCTATCCCAATAAGCTCCTAGAGCAGGACAGTAAAACAACATGTGAGCAAGATCCCCTGGACCTGACTGGCAGTTCCAGCATGTTGATGAGTCTCTTAATTTACATTTAAAGAGTCTATCCGGAGTCCAGAACGCCCGGTTTATAAGCATATATTTTGTCTGGAATAGGATGGGAGATACTTTATGGGTAAGAGCAGCCTTATGGATTATTTCCCAATCAAAACATATTCCCGTTGGGTTCGGTTCAGCCTCCCATTTCAATTCCACCTTTTTATGATCTTTCGTGGGTAGAGGTAATAACAATTTATAAACCCTAGAGACAAAGTGACCCGCATACATAAATCGAGGGAGATGGAGTATTAGCCAAGGGGTGTAGGGAGAGAAGTTACGAGCGGTCAGAGCAGCTTTGATTTTCAAGAATTCATAAAATTCCATCGGAGTAAGGTCATATTTCTGTTGCAAGGTCGAGAACGGGATTGGACCTTTATCATCATACAAATCCTTTGCTAAGTTAATGCCCTTCCCGGACCATGATTCCCAGCCCAGTCTATCTACGTTATGCTTAAGATAGGGGTTTCCCCACAAGGACAAGAAAGACGACCTGGTGAATGTTAACCTTGTTTTGTGTGTGAGGTCTAGTCTAAGTAACGCCCGTCTAGTATTCAGGATTATATATTTGGAGTGTGGTAAATGTTTTAGGTCCATAGTGAGGAAGGATGCAAGAGGGGCATGATTTACTAAGGATTCCTCAATATTGATCCATATCGGAGTATAGAGAGGGGAATTTGTCAACCATTGGGCACCTTGTTTGCAGAGGAATGCTGTCTGGTAATTCCTGAAAGAGGGCAGGCCCAGGCCGCCTTTATCTTTCGCTAATTGCAGCTTTTTTAGTGCAATCCTGGCTTTCTTGCCACGCCACAGGAAGTTACCAAACAGTTTGTCTACTCTAGTAATAAAATTGTCCGAAAACGACATAGGGAGCATGCTAGCTAGATAGTTGACCAACGGAGTAGTCATCATCTTGAGCGTCTCCGCTCTGCCCCACCAGGAGATGAACTTCGGAGACCACCCTTCCAATAGTGTAGCTATCTTCTTTAAAGTTAGTTCCTCATTTATCTTCAGAGTGGAAACCAGATCTTTGCCGAAGTCCAACCCCAGATATTTAAAACAGTGAGGCTGCCAGGTAAGACCAGAGTCCCCAATGATACCTTTGTCCCCTATGTTGTTCAGGAGTTTAACCTCCGTTTTATCTTTATTGAGCTTGTAGCCAGATACCTTGGAGAATTCATCGATGTCAGCCATAAGTGCAGGAATTGCTTCATCAGCTCTCTCAGATAAGACAAGCACATCATCCGCGTATGCTGTTAATTTAACCGTACAATCCCCAAATGTAATGCCCGCTATATTAGCGTCGTTCCTTATGTGATACAAGAACGGTTCGATCGCTAGTAAGAACAATGAGGGAGATAGGGGGCATCCCTGTCTCGTGCCCTGCTTTAGACAAAAGGAGGAGGAAAAGGAACCACCCGCTCGAACCCTTGCTGAGGGGCAGCAGTATAAGGACATTACCAATCTCGTAAAGGTGTCACCTAGGTTGAATTTATGTAGGACTGCTTCGAGGAAGGACCAATCTACCTTGTCGAAGGCTTTTTCGGCATCCAACGTTATAGCTACTGTGGGTGTGTCTATTAATTTCGCCTTTTCTAATACATGTGCTAAAATCCTCGTGTTGTCGCTGGACAACCTATTTTTAAGGAACCCTGCTTGGGTCCGGATGAACTAATTGGGGAAGGACCTTCTGAAGGCGGGCAGAGAGTATCATAGCTAAGATCTTGCAGTCTATATTAATCAGTGATATGGGTCTGTAGTTTTTCGGGAGCGAAGGATCTTTACCCTCCTTAGGGAGCACTGCAATGATCGCTTCTGCCAGAGTGCCTCCGACCTCACCTGAGTTATTTATTTCCTGAAATAGACGAAAAAGGGGCTCAACTAAGAGGGAGGAAAAGGTCTTGTAGAATTTCGCCGTGAAGCCATCAGGCCCCGGGGCCTTCCCTGTCTTCAGATTTTTAATTGCATTCTCTATTTCTACAGCATCAATTGGGCAGTTAAGACTAACCTGGTCCTCGGCAGATAGCCGTGGAAGAGCACATCCATCCAAATACGCCTTAGTCTTGTGTCCCTCCACCTTTTCATTTTTTGCATATAGATCTTCATAAAATACTTTGAATACGTCTGCTATTTTGTCTGGTTCGGAATGTAACTCCCCTAAGGCATCTTTAATGACATTGATAGAATTCTTCTGGACCTTAAACTTCAGATACGAAGCTAGACTCTTACCAGCCTTATTGGAGTCGCATAGCATAAACCTTCTTCTCTTATCAAGCCAAACCCCCGCCCTTTCACTAACTATTTTATTATATTCATATTTTTTATTTGCCAAGGCATGAAGAGACACGTCATCCCTATTCTGCAGATGTTCACTTTCCAAAGTTATAATTTCCTTCTCTAAGGCCTCAAGGTTTGCGTGATAGTCCCTGTTCATTGCTGATCTGATTTTGATGCATACACCCCTTATCGTGCTTTTCAATGCCTCCCACCTGATAAGATCAGTTGTGTCCCCCTCTTTGTTATCCTGCAGATAGGAAGAGATCGCAGATAGCAACGTGGCCCTATGTTGCTCCTTTCCCAGGATTTCGTCATTCAGGCGCCAGGACGTCTGGCGAGAGGAGGGTACAACATTAGCAATGGATAAGGAGATACATGAGTGGTCAGACATTACACGTGGTTCAATAGAAGTGGACTCTATTCTAGGGATTCCGTTTTGAGACATGAGGATGTAATCGATTCGAGAATACGAATCGTGTGGCGAGGAATAAAAAGTGTAATCCCTTTCCGAGGGGTTTTGAAGCCTCCAAGTGTCTACCAGGTGAAAGCGTTGACATAAATTAAGGAAAGCTTTATGTGATTTATTTGATGTGAAGGGACAATGGGAATCTCTGTCTAGAGTAGCATCCATCGGAAGATTGAAATCCCCGGCCAATATGTGAACAGCATCATCGGGGACATTTCCAACATGCTTATTCAGATCTTCCCAGAATTTGAGGTCACTGGTATTAGGAGCATAGATGTTCGTGACATAAAACTCTGTCCTGTCTCTGCTCAGTTTGGCTGTGATCCACCTCCCGTCTATACTCGCCTCAGAGGACAAAATTTCCACCTTAGATTTCTTTGCAACCAGTATCAGAACACCATTCTTTTTATTCACAGCCTCCGCCCCCACAACCTCATTATAATACTTATTTCTCAGGTGGTAAAATTGCTTAGCCTCGAGCTTCGTCTCCTGCAATAACACAATGTCACCCCTCAATCTCCGTACGTAATCCATTATCTTCTGTCTCTTTACAGGTTGGTTTAGACCTTTAACATTAAGAGATAATATTTTCAGTTGGTCGACATTACACACTCCCAACGGAGTACTGATTGCATTATGCGACATCATTAGTTCTTACTTTCATAGGTACAATTACATCTCTCACATAATACAGACCGCAACACGGTAGATTGAAAACGCTCTTGGATCTATGGAGCCCACAAGCGTGGAAGAAGAGCCCACCACCTGACCCTCCACTGAGCATCAAATCAGAATAGACTGCGCAAGCACAAAAGGACAAAACTAGAAAAAAACACAGAACACACAGCCCAACCCAAAATCCCCTCACCCCCCCACCCTCCCCACCCCAACTGTATATAGCAGGCATGGTGACTGGAAAGAGACTGCAGTAACACTGCAACTTCCCCGTGCACGTATACATACTTAGAAGATTGTGGAACAGGGAACTGGTACGACATGTTTATAACGGGTATGTCAACGACCATTAAGTAAGGCAACAAAGGTACGCTAATGCCCAAGGGGCCTCTTCAAGGAAAGAAGCGTGATAGTCATGTAGTCCTGCGGGCCATAGGGTGAAGTGCGAAACAACAACACGATTAACCAACGTGTTCCTACCCATAATCACCAGATAGGCGTGATAACCTGCAGTCAGAATTAGATTACTGAGACACATTATGCTAACATGCAATAATAGATGTAATCTTCGTAGCTAAAGAGCAACAACGGATGTACTCCCACCGGATAGGGGTGATAACCTGTAGGCAGAATTACATTACTGATTCACAGTATGCTAATAGGCAACAGTAGAAACATTCTTTACAGCTAAAGAGCAACAACGGATCCACTCATTCAAAGGACACTTAATGAGAAGAGAACTTATGCATAGCCTAGAGTGTTCAAACCCTCCCCACAAGAGAGAGGACAACACTTATGTAACACACATATGTAAGTTGCACGGCATGCGTGAGCAAAGCACATTCACTTATGTCCTGAGGCTGAGGCTGAGGCCTGATCCTCCGAGTCCTCGGGCTTATTCGTTTCCATGTCCAAGTCCTCAGGACCATCCAGCATCCGTTTCAATTTCAGTGGGTCAGAGAAGATGTGCGGAGAGCCTTGGATAATCACACGGTACTTTGCTGGGCCCATGAACCCATACTGGAAACCCCTCTTCTTCAACTGTGGTCGGAGAGCCAAAAACGCCTTCCTGACGTCCACCGTTTCCTTACTATAGTCCTGTGAAATGTAAATTTTGGCAGATTTCCACAGAATGTGGTTATTTTTCCGCATAAAGCCCAGAATCTGCTCTACATGCTGATAGCGTAGTGGCTTACACACAATAGCTCTAGGGCCTTTCTGATTCTTGGACATTCTGCCCGGCACTCTGTGGGCCCTATCAAACTCCAGCGTGCGCTCAAAGGTCATGTTAGTCGATTGGGTGAACCATGATTCCAAAAAGGCCACACAGCTCTCATGTTGATCCTCTGAACCTTCCGGAATTCCAAAAATTCGTAGGTTTCCTCTCCTATTCCTGTCCTCCAACTCAGCTAGTTTCCGCGTTGTTTGGTCAGCAGCTATACATAGGCGCTTTATGGCAGAGCCCGATTTAACCTCCATGTCTTCGAGCCTGCTAATCCTTGATTCTGCTTCAACCAGTTTTGCATTGGTGTCGCGGTTGTCTTGCCTGATCGCCGCCACTTCCTCTTTGGTTGCTCTAGCTAGATCTCTCACTTCATCCAGTCTGTTTAGTATCAGCTCCACCGGGTCCGTACTGCCTTTTCCCGCCTTGTTGGGTGAATTCGGGTTTTCATATTTAAGCCTCTTCAAGCCTTTCGCTATCTCTTTGTTGTCCGCCATTGCAGCACACGCCCCCTTCGGAGTGCTTGTCTTCGATTCTTCAAGTGCACCTTCTTAGAGTCAGGTATATTCAAGTAAACATATATTCATGGGACTATCAAGGGCCGTTGTTCACTCTACCTATGTGCCCCTTGTGCATCACCTATATGGTATCCCTCATGCGCATGTAAGGCCTGCATGAATATAGACATGCATACAGCTCGACTCGCATGGTGTTGTAAATTGCGTTCCGGGCGGCTAAATTGCGCAGCTCTATGATGTATCACTGAAGTAGTGTGTTAGCCCATGCAGGCGCAAGACTCAACATCCATTGATTTTCAAACCACAGACCACAGGTCACCAGGAGCAACACAGTACACCTTTGTAGATTTATAAGGACCCATATAGCGCCTTACAGCTTATTCAATCATCATGGCAGACTCTGCCATCACGTGTCGGACATGCGAGTTAGTGGTGTTCCCCAGCGCAGGAGCCTACATCTGCAGTGAGACTGCTCAGATCAATACTGCTATGAACTTGTAACCTGCATATGTCCCAGTCGTTATTGCCGGATAAGCGCTAGTAAAGTTGGTGCTCAAGCTTCTTTGTGGCCGCTCCCAGCACGCATGGTTCACAAGCGGCAAGGATTGCAAGGTAGTAGGCAGAGACTGTCACGCTGATTGCCAGTTGTGTGCATCGTGCATCCTGTCGCACTCACTAACTCACGGAGAGTCTCAGAAACTCCCATTATGAAAGGCAGAAGCCGCCATTTTGTGATCGCGGGTAGCGCGGCTCCCGTCAGAGAATCCACATGGGTCTAACGACCATAGAGGTGATCGTTTTACACACGAATTACTCACGATTTTATTCAGTCCATATTTAGCCCTGCAGCTCTCGGCTCTCACTCGTGGTCCAGATGCGATGCCTGGTTCTCGCCGGCAGCGGGGCTACGCGGTCTCCTCGTCCGCTTCAGACACTGCAGTCACCGGCGGGAAACACACGAGGCGGTTAAACACCCCTTCCCGTCTTCAGATTTTCGTGCGCGGCCCCTCTACATGCTCCTCTCGCATTCCGGTTGACAAATCAATGAACCATGGAGGTGGCAGAGCAGTAAAACAGGTCCCCCTATTCAAATTACGATCCCGGCACGGGCAGAGGGAATCACAGCGCCGCCATCTCTCTCGGCGTCCAAACCACGCCCCAAAATGGGGTAGAATCATATTTAAGAGTATAAAGCTACTGCAGCCAGTAGTAAGTCCAGCACCACACTTGCCACCCAATGATGCTGCAACATCCTCCCATAGATAATAATGGACGAAGGGATGTCAAATAAAACCCCATAGTAAATACTGTTAAAATAAATTAAATCATGTAAAATAGTTACAATAATAAATAGTTTGTATTTCTTCCTTGTGACTGCCTTGATATGCCATAGCTTAAATACATTGGGTAGATTGGCACTGTTATTTGGAGTTCATGTGGCGGACAGGCCACCAGGTCAAGGGTTTCCACTGGGGAGCCACCTGAGGCTCCACCAGTGGAAACCACCCTGTTTTCTCCTGCCTCTAACTGAGGCAGAGGAACTGCCAAGTTTCGGAGGTTCACCCACTTTACAAAACTCTAAATGACCCCCGATATCTTATTGGCTCCCCCTTTTAAAGAAAATTGTACTTTTAAATGTGTTTTAATGCGCTTAATCTAAAGCAATTACCAAATTTTCTGAGTGTTTTAAAAGCATATGAATAAAATATTCTATTTTCAAGTGTGCTCATCCAGCATTGATGTTGTGGCGTATCAGCCCACGTAACAAGCTGTGTTCTAAAGACTTTGTGTCCATGTAAAAGTGTATTTTAAGATTTTCTCTCTCTTGTGCAGATTCTTCAGTCAGAAGGTGTATGTATGTTTATATAAAACACAAGAAGAAACTGAAACATTCCCTTGAAATTGGACTATTGAAATTGTATTTCTAAGCTATATTTACAGAGTTTAAAACATACTTTTCTTTTAGCCACTGGGTCTAACTACACAAAACCTAGGCTGGTCTTGGCCTCACTAGAAAACGATGAGTATAGATTGTCCACCGTTGTGAGTCAGCCAAGAAAGTGGGTGGAGGGAATGCTGGCTATGAAACAGAGACACTGTCGTCTTAGAAATGAATCTGGTAGTATTCGCGATGCGTGCTGTTTCATCTCAACTCCGCCAGGATTTCTTTATATCATGCATTGGGGGAAGTGAGTGTACACCACCTCAAGGGACGTTTAGTAGGGGTGCTGTAGAACCATTAATATTGCACAAATATTAGAGATATCTCTTATGAAGACACCAAGCTGAGCTGGCAAGCTGCATATTTTTCCAGTAGCGGGCATTATGAGACACTGGGACAATTGTGAGAAACACATGTAAAACTCAATATCCAATTAGAATCCACCTGCCAGATGTGGGACTGTGCCATTGAATGTGGCTATGAAAAGTGGCAAATTGAGCTGAGCAAGACATAATGGGGCATATTTACTAGAAAATGACGCAGCGCCTTGCTGCAACCCATCTTGCTGCACCGAGCTGCATCATTAGGAAAGTGCAGGGATGGATGTATGTCGTTACAACGCATACTTTTACAATGCATACCTTTACAACACATTTTTTACACCGCAACATCCGTTACAACGCATTCCATTACAACGCATGCCATTACAACAAATTCTTTAAAACTACCTTTACAACGCATTCCACTACAACGCATACTACATTTACAACGCATACCATTACAACGCATACCATTACATTGCATGTATGGTAAGTATTGGATAGTGTAGGGGTAAAAATTACCATTCTAACTCCAGGGGGGTGCAACAGTAGGGTAAGTGTTGGATAGTGTAGGGGTAAAAATTACTATTCTAACTCCAGGGGGTGCAACAGTAGGGTAAGTATTGGATAGTGTAGGGGTAAAAATTACTATTCTAACTCCAGGAGGTGCAACAGTAGGGTAAGTGTTGGATAGTGTAGGTATGCGTTGTAATGATATGCGTTGTAATGACTGCGTTGTAATGACATGCGTTGTAGTGGTATGCGTTGTAGTGACATGCGTTGTAATGGTTGCGTTCTAATGGTATGCGTTGTAATGGATGTTGCGTTGTAAAAGTTTTGTTGTAAAGGTAGTGCGTTGTAAAAGTTGCGTTGTAAGTGTTGTTTCCCGGAAGGGATGCATCGCATTTACAGCAATATGATGCATCCCAGTGCTTTCCTCTGCACTGGAACACATTTAGCTGCCTACCGCCAATGCAGGCACCCTTGCACCACGGTGCAAGTGTTTCTGGATTGCAATGATGATTGTTTTTGTGCAGGAAGGGACACTTGCCTGCACAAAAACAATCATTGATGTTGTTTTCCTCCTTCTATGTGTCCTGAATACAGGACACATAGAAAGAGCAAAAAGCGAGGAGAAATAAAGGTATTTTCCTCATTGCTAACTTTCACGCATCGCCTGGGGAGGCATTAGAATGTGACGCATTCCCAGTTTTACGAAACCTTGGAAATCTAGGAGTGTGTCAGAATCTATGGGTGTTGCGTAGGAACATCCACAGCAACACCCATGGAATGCCCCTTTCATGCAGAGTAATGCGTGAATTTACAAGGCCTTGAGACGCACGCAGGGTGGCTTTGCGTGGCCTTGTAATTATGGCTCGGCATTGTGCGATGCCAGAGCATCAAAAAAAGTGTTGCTTTGGTTGTGCAGGTGCCTTGTAAATATTCCTCAATATTTCTAACTTTATAATGAGGATGAAAGCAATACAAAAGGACAGTCACAGTAAGTCATGCTTCACATCCTAATCTAATTTCAACCTGACTTTCCCACCTTCCTCACCAAGCTAAGTTTGCAACCTGGTGTGGCCTCTCCAAAGTTCTGCTCAAAATATATTGTGATTTTGTGACTGGACACCTCATTCAACACATTCTGCTTCTCAATAGACAGCAAGATTCTACCAAATTAATGACACGGATATAGTATTTCAGTAACTCTGGCATTAGAGATGTCCTCAGCTCACCACAGGCACAATAAAAGCACTATATTTAATGCACGTGTCGGCTAATTACCCTTATAGTACCGTACAAAGCATAATTTCCCAGCAACAAGGACATAAACAGACCATAAAACTGAATTGCATATTATTTGCAAAATGCTCGGATTAAAGACCTAGAAATTCTGTGAATTGGCTCTGGTTCACGCTTTATTGAATGTACACATATAAATGCTGAATGCGACTCATAAATCCACTAATTTCACAATCTCATTTCCAAATCTCAGAGCTCGTGAGACTAGCCATCAACCCGGCTTCCCTTCATAAAAAAAAGTTATTTCAGAGGGTTAAATGATTTCAATATCAGCTAGTCACAGGTGTCCTGTTTCGGCGGGACATGAGTCTCTGGCTTGCAGTTTGACAGCCCATATAACTGCAAACGTCTTATTAGTTCGACTGGAAGGCAACAGATCTTAACTGAAATCAGTCCACAGAGCTGCATTGGGGTGAAATGTCCAGAGCTGCAATAAACTGATGGAGGCCGTGAATATTTCGAAACACCCAAATCAGATAAAGTTTAATTCAAGCCATTCCCTGCATCTTTTCTTTACCAGCTCATGTTCTCTGCAACCTCCTCTTATCTACTTGTTTATGCAGTGTCGCGCCGCAGAGAGTGAATGCGGCAAATATGACTGTACATGCGGTCATTTGCTAAAATGATGTCAGTGCAATCTAAAAGCTAATGCAATATGTGGCAAACATATTAGCATGTTCTTTGATGTGGCTTAGACTATTAATGTCACTGGTGTGAGGGGTCTGAATCTTGGTTAACGATTTGATCTACTTGAAATTTTCTATGCTAGTTAAAGTAATTTATTTTTATTAGATCTCTGTGCAACCTACAGGCCGCAGATTTCCAACATCACTGGGCTGACACAGCCTTTCATCCCCTTGCGGTCGACACTCTGCCTTGATTACCTTTGAGTTAGGTAACACTTGCAATTTTTATATATGATGCCAGGACTCTACACATCTGTATGTGCAATGACAACAAAAAATAAGTAATTATTTGAGACCCCTTGAGGATGCGATATCTATTATCCAGCGGTTTGAAGTGGCTAGAAGTATACATATCAAAAAGATAAAGACTGTTTTCAGCATTGTCAATAGTACCCCCTTACCCTACTCCAAAAATTCCAATATGTAATTTCTATGCCTGGGTGGAGTTTGCAAAGTTCTACTCCAGGAATTCAGCGCAAAACAGAATAAGTCTGCTGTACTCTGTGGAGTTCCACCAGCGGCAGAGTCTGCTAAGTCACGCTCCTTGCACTGATTTTTAGCACCGGGAGTTTGCCCTGTGCTCTAAAATCAGTATAAACAGCACTATGTGTTGCACCAGAGGGCAATGCGGATTTCTGCCACACAATTAGAAATTCTACTTGAGCTGCGACCGGTTGCGACATGCCGTGACCGCCCGTGTTGAGAAATCTCACCGGTAGGATGTCTAGCACAATTTTTTCTTATGAGCACTCACCAACTTAACTTTGGCTAGCTGCTTGAGAGAAAAACCTCTGCTCTGCAACCACGCACCCAACCACCGAACCAACGCCCCCCACCACCACCCTCTGCACCTGGACCCCGGTCAGCACCGAAGACACCACCCGCACGATGAACGCCATCCACTCCAGATCGCCAACCGACCCCTGCCCCCACCACGTCTTCAACAAGGCTGACTCCATCATCGCACCCCATCTCCGGGTCATCATCAACACCTCCTTCAACACTGCCACCTTCCCGGAGATCTGGAAGCACGCCCTCCTGAAGAAACCAACAGCGGACACCATTGATCTCAAGAACTACCGCCCCATCTCGCTCCTCCCTTTTCCTGCCAAAGTCATTGAGAAGACCGTCAACAGACAGCTCGCCGCCTTCCTCGAGATGAACAGATCCCTCGACCCCTCGCAGTCCGGTTTCCGAGCCAACCACAGCACCGAGACCGCCCTCATCGCAGCCACTGACAACATCAGATCCCTGCTCGACAACGGGGAAAGAGCGGCCCTCATCCTCCTGGACCCCTCCGCAGCATTCAACACTGTCTGCCACCGCACCCTAGTACAGTGCCTCAGCAATATCTGAATCCAAGAGAAGGCACTGGAGTGGATCATCTCGTTCCTCACCGGAAGAACCCAGAGAGTCCACCTCCCCCCTTTCAGATCCGAGGCCACCGAAGTCATCTGCGGCGTACCACAAGGATCATCTCTCAGCCTAACCCTGTTCAATGTCTATATGAGCCCTCTCGCAGCCATCGCACGCAAACACAACCTCAACATCATCTCCTACGCCGACGACACCCAGCTAATCCTCTCCCTCACCAACGACCCCGCCACCGCCAGAACCAGCCTACACGAAGGGATGAAAGACGTCGCCGAATGGATGAAGAACAGCCGCCTGAAACTGAACTCAGACAAGATGGAAATCCTCATCCTGGGATCATCACCCTCCGCCTGGGACAACTCCAGGTGGACCCCTGCCCTGGGCACCACTCCCAAACCAACGGACCACGTTCACAACCTGGGTTTCATCCTGGACTCCTCCCTCTCGATGACCAGACAAGTCAACGCTGTCTCTTCATCATGCTTCAACACCCTGCGCATGCTCTGTAAGATCTTCAGATGGATCCCCACCGAAACCAGGAAGACGATCACCCAGACACTCGTCACCAGCCAACTGGACTACGGAAACACCCTCTATGCCGGAACCACAGCCAAACCTCAGAAAAGACTCCAGCGCATTCAGAACGCCTCCGCACGACTCGTCCTGGACATCCCCCGATACAGCCACATCTCTGGCCACCTGAGAGACCTGCACTGGCTCCCCGTCAGCAAGAGGATCACGTTCAGGCTCCTCACCCATGCACACAAGGCTCTCCACGACCAGGGCCCCAAGTACCTCAACAACCGCCTGACCTTCTACACGCCCACCCGCCAGCTACGATCAACCTGCCTTGCCCTCGCCGCCGTACCACGCATCCGCAGAGCCACCGACGGGGTTAGATCCTTCTCCTACCTGGCAGCCAAGACATGGAACTCCCTCCCGATCCACCTCCGGCGGACCCAGGATCATCTCTCTTTCAGGAAGCTCCTCAAGACCTGGCTCTTCGAGCAGTAGTGGACCACTCCCCCCCAGCGCCTTGAGACCCTTCCGGGTGCGTAGCGCCCTATACAAATGTCCATGATTGATGATTGATTGCGTCCTTTCGCTGAGTTTTGCGGAACTCTGCACTCAGCATGGAGCGCAGAGCGGGAAAAACTCAGCGAACTCTGCCAGCAGAGCGGAATTCTTTCCCTACTGCTAATAGCTTTTTGGGGTCTGGCTTGCAGATAAGCAGGTCTGTTTCATAATACTTGCATCTAGATTAGAGGGAATATTTTTGTCAATAACCACAGATAATCATGTTTTTATTTCACATGAAAGAGGAAATAAAGGACAGGCAAGTTTGGTAATTTTATGATTTAAGTAAACAGCAAAAACAGATGTATTATTACTCAGAGAGGTGCCTGCCTTTTTGAAAGACCACCAACGCTACGGGTGTGGGTAATATTCTTGCAGCGAAGTTAAGCAGAACTTTTTTCCCTTTTCATGATTTCTAGCTCATTTGGGAGATCAAGATGTCATCTTGTGTTGTCATTTTCAATACTTGTTTTGCATCTGTTAGAAGGAAGAGAATGCTGTTTGATGCACTCTTATGCTCTCACACAAGAAATCCACTGCATGCTTCTTCTCATTTTCACTGATTCCCAAAGGTTATCCTTCAGAACATGAGGACTGATTCACAAACTGCATTTTTTAGAGCTATTCACAAACCTGTGCACAAAGACATCCAACGCACCTATCTTTTCTGTGCAGAGATTTCTGCCAAGTTGTCAGATCTCTGCCAATCTGACATTTTTATAGTATATGTGGAAGGGACAGGGAAGAGTGGCTTGAAAATAGGGAATACTTACTTTTAAATAAGAGTTGTATAGGGATATTTGAGAAGCAGTTTATGGAGGGAAATGCTGATAGGAACCAACACCCACAAAAGGGTTAAAACATTGATTTTCACAAACTGCAGTTCTAAAGTTATTACAGCCCTAAAGGAATAAAATTGGCATAAATGTCCTGCAGCTGAACCTTGGAAAAAATGAAGCTTTAAATATGTCCAGCCAATGGTACGGAAATACCCTCCAATGGAAAACGTTGGAGACAGGCAGACAAAAGCACCCTTTCCTTTGGTACCTCCCTCAAGTGGATCTCTGCTTGGGTATTGCAATAGGATGTGATACCCAAGCAGGAATTCACCCATTAGACTACCAGGGATGACATTTCGGAGGAGGGGGGCCCTCTATGAACAGATTTGTTCTCCCCCAAAAAAGTTAAAATACTGTCTTTATGCCCCTCCCCCCCCCTTAGGGAAGGCAATTTAGGGGTTTACATCTAATCTTCCCACCAGGGGAACAGCAAGACCACTAGACACCAGGGATACCCTTTAAAAAAAATGATGGAGTAGCCCGCCTAGTCAGTGGGCTATGCCTCTGCCCTAAAAGGGAGTAGTAGTCTTTCTTCCCCCATAGATTGGTAGTATTTTGCACTCCTTCGCTAGCTGGCATTGCAATGGCCTTTACACACCTCTAAATCCCCAACAGCATTTCTGTCCTACTTCCAATGGTAAAGTTGGAGTGCCAAAACCCACTCCAAATCAGGTATATTGTTACTAAAACAAATGAGGTCAGGCCTGGCCTGTTCTCGCTTCAGGCCACACACCACACCTAAAACGTGAATCCATCTAAGTGATGAAATGAAAAGTGCATGTTAGTACAGCAAATAAGTGCTTTGCATCACTGTGCATTATTTTGCATCAAGGAGGTATCCCAAAGGTGGTCTATAGTCATTCCCATCCAGCCACCCAAAACCCTCTCCACTAACTTTTGTTGCCTGGGCTTTACACCAAAACATTGTGCCTTTCGAGGCAGGAGGAAAGAAGGCGAAACGTTTTCTTTACATCAAACATTTCTAGCTTTGTATGGGTGCTGTACATTGCAGTGCACCTACAAAGTGGGAACATTTGAAAGGTAAGTCTAAGTATGGTATTTTGAACTCAAAGTTTGCCATTCCGGTACAAAACCTACACTAAGATTCACACCGACACTTTTCCACTGTAATGCAAAGCTGTGGTCTAGACAGCCAGAAAGTGTGCCAGAGGCTTGGGACTGAGTAGTAGAACATATCATTTACCGAGGCAAATCTTCTTTTCAACATCTTAACTGAATTTATAAGTTTTGTTCACTTCATTTTACCGGAGACAGCCAAACAGCATATTCCTGAATCCACTTGCTATTTTCAAAGAAGATTTTTTTCAATCTAAGTCACATGTATAAGTGACGGAAAAACTGAAGAACAAATAGCATGCAAAATATATTCTTAAATTGATATCACAGGATTCTGGTGATATTAAAAAGGACTCATCCTTCAGCCTCATGGTTTGCCCCTAGAGCAACATCTTTATTGGGCCATTTTGCTGTGGTCATGACGCAGCAGTCCTTAACAAGATTGTGTTTGTCTGGTTCTGTCGGGATCTACCAACACTACTACGACCAATAACGTCCTCACAGCATAGGTTAAACTCCACACACACACACACACATACATATTTATAGCAGATATTTATGGCATGCAGTAAGAATAAATGTGTCCACATCATACGTGTTACATACAGCAACTGCATTAGTTGTCACAATTGTTTCACTTTTATCGCTATTTTCAGTCAAATTCTATGCTATTGCTAAAGTATGGAAAAGTCAAACATCAGGCGTCTTCAACATGATTTAACATACTTAAGTTACTCGCACAAGTTAGATCACATTAATACTAGGAGGCCTATTAGGATGGCGGACGGAAACGGGTTCCGTCCGCCATGGTCACAGCAAAAATACTCCAGACCGCACCGCGGATAATTTGCGGTAGCGATTAGGATATGTCTGTCATCACACACCAACCGCGGCGGACGGATCACAACAAAGACCGCCGCAAGCGGATGGTACCACAGAAACACCGGAACTCACCACCTTCCTCGACCGCCGCGGAAAAAAAGCACCAACAAACGGAGCATGACTGCGGAAGGACCAAACGAACATCACCCCTGCCGTCAAACCGATTAAAAAATGGCGGACGGAAGTAAATATAAAACACAAAAAACAGGACACACACCCACCTGAAACACCCACCCCCAACAACTACACACCCCAATGACAACCCCCAACACCACAAACAAGAGCACCCAAGTCACCACACCCACTGAACACCTGACTGGCAACAACCATTGGGACAAAACCACCACAGAGAGTATAAAATGAATCCCTCCCATTACCACAATCCTTTGCATCACAGCACAGCTGGAAGAAAGAGGCAGAATAGCACAAATAGCAGACACACACAAACACACATACATCCCTCACACCAACACACCCACCACACAAACCCCCACAACACCATCCCTACATCCCATACACCTGCATACCCCACCCCACCCCACCAACACCTTGCATATCACACACCATGGCACCCAAGAAAAAACCCCAAGTTCACGGAGAGTGAGTTGAAGGTCATCATGGTGGATGAAATCTTCCGTGTCAAATCACATCTGTTCGGTACCCTAGTCCAGCAGACCACCTTGGCAACTAAATCCACCATGTGGGACAGGATAGTGACCAGAGTGAATGCTTCAGGTACTGTGCCACGCACCAAACACGAGATCCAGTGGCGGTGGCACGACCTCAAGGCAAGGGTGAAAGGCATCAGGCCCAAGAACCACCTGCGGGCACAACACACTGGCGGCGGCACTACCCCAGAGCCTATACCATTTTCAGAATGGGAGGAAAGGTGCTGGGCATACTGAACCCTAAGAGCCTGGAAGGAATAAAAGAAGGACTTGAGGCTGGTAAGTACAAACCAATGACTACTATTACACTGTCATAATCTGCCTTGTACAACTGCCAAGACACATCTCCCAGGCTCCAATCCATGCATGTGGACCATACAGTCACCCAAATGTGAAGTCCAGGGCTCAAATGCACCCACCATGATCAATCACAAATGTTGCCTCCTACGTTCCCAGGCTTGCATGTTGTCAATGTAGCTAACACCACAACTCCCAACAGGCCTCATGTCCACAGGGAGGTTGGGGGTGAGTGGGTGAGAGTCCAGCACTACAACTCCCAACAGGCCCCCATGTCCACAGGGAGGTTGGGGTGGGTGGGTGAGTGTCCAGCACTACAACTCCCAACAGGCCCCCATGTCCACAGGGAGGGTGGGGTTGTTTGGGGGGCGGTGGGTCCAGCACTATAACTACCAACATGCCCCCATGACCACAGGGAGGGTGGGGGTGGGTGATTGGGTGAGAGTCCAGCACTACAACTCCCAACAGGCCCCCATGTCTCACCCACCCACCCCCACCCACCCTGGGAGGGTGGGGGTGGGTGGGGATTTGGGTCCAGCACTACAATTCCCAACAGGCCCCCATGTCCACAGGGAATGTGGGGTTGTTTGGGGGGTGGGTCCAGCACTACAACTCCCAACAGGCCCCCGTGTCCACAGGGAGGGTGGGTGATAATCCAGCACTACAACTCCCAACAGGCCCCCATGTCCACAGGGAGGGTGGGTGTGGGTGGGTGAGAGTCCAGCACTACAACTCCCAACAGGCCCCCATGCCCACAGGGAGGGTGGGGATGTTTGGGGGGGGGGGGGGTCCAGCACTACAACTCCCAACAGGCCCCCATGTCCACAGGGAGGGTGAGGTCGTTTGGGGGGTGGGTCCAGCACTACAACTCCCAACAGGCCCCCATGTCCACAGGGAGGGTGGGGGTGAGTGGGTGAGAGTCCAGCACTACAACTCCCAACAGGCCCCCATGTTCACAGGGAGGGTGGTGTGGGTGGCTGAGAGCCCAGCACTACAACTCCCAACAGGCCCCCATGTCCACAGGGAGGGTGGGCTTGTTTGGGGGGGGGGGGGGGTCTAGCACTACAACTCCCAATAGGCCCCCATGTCCACAGGGAGGGTGGGGGTGGGTGGGGGGCATGGTGGGTCCAGCACTACAACTACCAACAGCCCCCCATGTCCACAGGGAGGGTGGGGGTGGGTGGGTGAGAGACCAGCACTACAACTCCCAACAGGCCCCCATGTCCACAGGGAGGGTGGGGGTGGGTGCGTGAGAGTCCAGCACTACAACTCCCACCAGGCCCCCATGTCCACAGGGAGGGTGGGTGTGGGTGGGTGAGAGTCCAGCACTACAACTCCCAACAGGCTCCCATGTCAACAGGGAGGGTGGGGGTGGGTGCTTGAGAGTCCAGCACTACAACTCCCAACAGGCTCCCATGTCCACAGGGAGGGTGGGTGAGAGTCCAGCACTACAACACCCAACAGGCCTCCACGTCCACAGGGAGGGTGGGGGTGGGTGGGTGTTTGGGTGAGAGTCCAGCACTACAACTCCCAACAGGCCCCCATGTCCACAGGGAGGGTTGGGGTGGATGGGTGAGAGTCCAGCACTACAACTCCCAACAGGCCCCCATGTCCACAGGGAGGGTGTGGTTGTTTGGGGGGGTGGGCCCAGCACTACAACTCCCAACAGGCCCCATATCCACAGGTAGGGTGGGGTTGTTTGGGGGGTGGGTCCAGCACTACAACTCCCAACAGGCCCCCATGTACACAGGGAGGGTGGGGGTGGGTGGGTGGCTGGCTGTCCAGCACTACAACTCACAACAGTCCCCCATGTCCCATCCCAGAACAAGATGGAGTCCGCCCACCATTTGCTGACCAGTGCATCTCCCCCTTCAAAGTTACAGGTAGTTACAGGGGCACCATCCAATAGCAGGACCGGACCACACACATCCAAGTATTGTCTCCCCACCTCCACACCACCATAATGCCCAGTACTGTCTACCACACCAACATGATGACACCAACAACCATTTCCTGATTCCCTAGAAATTTGTAATGTAACAACAACAAACATGTCATGTCCACAGCATTGATTCTTAAATTCTTGTCCCTCGGGTGATCGCAACTCGACAGGCGAAACCAGCAACCGCCAGCACCAGTCGCCCTCCACACAGCCAGGACTCTCCGGTGAAGATTCCATGGACACCTCGGGTGCAGAGGGCGATGCTGGCCCAAGCACACTCCCAGGGCCATCAGGCTCCCAGGACATCCCTGCCTCCACCGCCTTGGCCAGTGCAACAACACCAACACCTGCCATTGTGAGCTGTGCAGCTACCACCACCACCACCACCACCACCACCACCACCACCACCACTCCTGCCAGTGCCACCCTGCCTGACCCATCGTCCCATGATGGGCCATTAACATCTCAGGCTAGCAGGGAGAGTGGACAGTGGAGAACACAGGTGAGGCCACAGCTCACAAACAGGAGTGCAGGTGCAAAGCGAGGTTGGGAACAACACCCAGCCCATCCTGGGACCGAGACCCTGGTGCCATTGCCAAAGTGGTAGTCTCCTACGAATGGTCGTAGGCACAGGCGGATCGGGCACACCAAGACTCGCTACAGACCTGCCTGCTGTTGCGGTCCATGGATACCCGAATGGGACAAATTGTTGTCCTCATGGGGCAGCTCTTTGGAGGGAGTGGTTATCCCGCGCAACACCACCTCCCCCTCCCCCAAGTGGCAGCGGGACAGGGTACCAACACCACCTCCCCCTCCCCAAGTGGCCAGTGGGACAGGGCACCAACACCACCGCCACCTTCACCTGAGGCCACTGACAGGGAGGTGGTCCCAGAACAAGCTGCCCCCACAGCTGGCTCTGCTCCGGCTCCAAGACTGAGGGGCCGTCCGAGACTGGATCCAGCACGGAGCAGTGGCAATGCACCATCCACCCGCTCGAAGAGGGTCCGCCACTGACTTGACCCTTCCTTGAGCCTGGCATTAACTCTGTGAACTATCTTGCCTCACAATTGCAAGCATTGGCACACGTCTGTTGGACTAGGTGTACATCACACAATGTGGTGTCCCCAGGGTATTGTCATCTGACATGACCTTCAACTCACACTTCCCCCAACACCTATTTGTAAATATGCACTAACAGTAATCCACACCCTGTAAATAAAAATCACAGAAACACTCAAGGCTGTGTGAACTCCATGTTGAAACACAGGTTTGTCTCAGTTATTGTCATCACCAGGTGCAGGGATTACTGTTTGGAATCGTAGCTCTGTGTGAGTGACCTATGGACAATCAGAGAACAACAAGCACAGGTCAGGAAACTGAATCACACCCATTACACAACAACGTACTGCAACATCCCACATCCCACAATCATCTCAAAGTAAGCGGTTCACGGGACACACATCAGGGAGCATTGCTCCTACACCATGTCCCACACCCATGTGCAAACAGAACATAACAGGCAGCATTCACACACCACATGCACCCATCACCAGCAGACATACGTCACGCATTGAACAGCAGCAAAAGAGATAGTTACTCACATTCAAGGAAAGTAGCGAGCAATGAGCTGACGCCTCTGGTCCACACCTTCTTCCTCCCCACTATCCTCATCACAGGACATGGGTGGTATGGGAGGCGGAGCAACCTGTTGGTCTGCAGGGTCCATGATCAGTTCAATGTTCTCGCCTAATGCCAGGTTGTGGAGCATTCAGCAGGCAACCACTATTTTGCATACTTTGGCGGGTGAGTATTGCAGGGCCCCTCCGGTTCTATCCAGGCAGCGAAACCTAGACTTCAGCAGTCCAAATGTACGTTACACCACCTGATGTGTCTTCCCATGGGCCTCAATATAGCGCATTTCACCTGGGGTAGTAGGATTCCGTATGGGGCTTAGCAGCCACAGGTGGTTTGGGTACGCAGAGTCGCCTAGGTGGGGGATGACAGACACATACATCATTACCAGGATTGGTGGGAACAGAATGGCACACATACAACACAGTAGTCATCACAGCACACTCACCTACAAGCCACGCACGTTCTTGACGCAGATTAGCCATCAGTTGGGGGACAATGCTGCTCCGCAGGATGTGGGAGTCATGTGCGGACCTGGGAAATCTGGCACACACATGGGAGATGATGTTGTCAGCCAGGCACACCACTTGCACATTGAGAGAATGGTAGTGCTTCCGATTGCGATAGATGGGTTCAAGTGCCTGGGGTGGAATCAGACCAATATGTGTACCATCAATGGAACCCACTACGTGTGGAATCTGACCCAGGGCATAGAAGTCACCTTTCACTGCAGCCTGCTCTGCCGGACGTGGGAAATGGATGTAATCATCCTTGTAACGCATCATGGCTTGTAGCACATCCCGCAGGACCATGCTGAACATGGATTGGGACATCCCCCCGGCATGACCAACTGTGTACTGGAAAGTGCCTGTGGCGAAGAAGTGAAGTGCCGCCATCACCTTTGCTGTGGGTGTAATTGCTCCTGGACATGGTCTGCGTGGGTGCAGATGAGGTGCCAATTGGGCTACAAGGTCCTGCAATGTCGGTCGGTCAAGCCGGAATTTGCAGATTACCTCCTATTCAACCATGTCCTTCAGCACAGTGTATGGTCGATGCACATTTGGAGCCCTCATGTGTGGGAGTAGATGGGAGCAGATGTTAATTGACCAACACCGCACAGCTGTGCCACACTATCACATCTTGACCAACACAATACAAATAATACATGTTGCAGACACTAATTGTATGTGTGACATGACCGAAATATGAGGACCCGGGCCATTGACATGACATAATGATTCTTGATGCATTCCGGATATGGCCTGACACATATGTACACCTATAAAAATTACATGTGTGTGGAGACATGCAGTGTGTGTACACAGGGCATCTGGGTACGCCTTCCGCCAACACATAAGATGATCCTTGATACTGCAATTGTGCGTAACATTTGCTGCATGGACAAGGACCATCAGGGTCACACCCCGCCAACCGCATGTGAGCGCTACCGCGATGGTGCATATTTTGAAAATCATCACTCACTGGCATTGCAATGGCGGAGCATGCATTCCGCGGGGGCGGGACAGGCTAACACAAACAATTGAATGTGCAAGTGGAAATGGAAGTTGGTATCCCCCCTTTCAGTCACATAGCAGCACCCACCGCAGACTGCCGGGTGCGGGCGGTCACCCAACTCCGGGTGCAGACAGTCACTCACCGCCGGGTGCGGCCAGTCACCCACCGCTGTGTGCGGGTGGTGGGTGACCGCCCTGTGAATTGAGGTTACCCTGGCATGGATGGCCATGGCCGGTCACCCACCGCCGGGTGCGGCTGGTCACCCCCTGCTGGGTGCGGGCGGTGGGTGACCGGCCGCACTCAGCGGTGGGTGACCGACCATGGCCATCCATTCCAGGGTAACCTCAATACACAAGGCAGTCACCCACCAACCGCACCCGGCGGTTGGTGACCGGCTGCACCCGGCGGTGGGTGACCGGCCATGGCCATCCTTGCCAGGGTAACCTCAATTCACAGGGTGGTCACCAACTGCCCACACCCGGCAGTGAATGACTGGCCATGGCCATCCATGCCAGGGTAACCTCAAATAACAGGGCGGTCACCCACCACCCGCACCCGGCAGTGGGTGACCGGCCATGACCATCCATGCCAGGATAACCTTAAGTCACAGGGAGGTCACCCACCGCCCGCACCCAGCGGTAAGTGACTGGCCACACCCGGTAGTGGGTGACCAGCAGCACTCAGCAGTGGGTGACCGGCCATGGCCATCCAGGCCAGGGTAACCTCAGTTCACAGGGCGGTCACCCACCGCCCGCACCCGGTGGTGTGTGACCGGCCATGGCCATCCATGCCAGGGTAACCTCAAGTCACAGGGCGGTCACCCACCGCCTGCACCTGGCAGTGGGTGACCTGCCATGGCCATCCATGCCAGGGTAACCTCAAGTCACAGGGCGGTCACCCACCGCCCGCACCCGGTGGTGGGTGACCGGCCATGGCCATCCATGCCAGGGTAACCTCAATGCACAGGGTGGTCACCCACCGCCCACACCCGGTGGTGGGTGACCGGCCATGGCCATCCATGCCAGGGTAACCTCAAGTCACAGGGCAGTCACCCACCGCCCGCACCCGGCGGTGGGTAACCACCCGCACCTGGCGGTTTGTGACCGGCCGCACACGACGGTCTGCGGTGGGTGCTGCTATGTGACTGAAAGGGGGGATACCAACTGCCATTTCCACATTCAATTGTATGTGTTAGCCTGCCCCGCCCCCGCGGAATACGTGCTCCGCCATTGCAATGCCAGTGAGTGATGATTTTCAAAAGATGCACCGTAGCGGTAGCGAGCACATGCAGTTGGCATGGTGTGACCATCATGGTCCTTGCACATGTAGCCAATGGAAACAGGTAATGCGGGACGCGTAAACGATTTCAAAAATAGCAGAAGCCGTGCACCGCCACAGCAGGGCCAGTCATTGGCTCATTTTGAATGAGGCAGCCCGGGAAAACCAATTGCTGCAGACGTGTGCCACTGATATCAGAAAAACCAAAGGTGGTGATGGACAGAGCATTGACAATACAAACACTCACCCCCAGTCAACTGATCTGGGTTTAATCCATCACCGTTCTTTACCTCACTACGCCACCCCAGTTCAGACATGACCATAGGCAAATCATTCTGACCCTGTGCCTCATGGGAACAGTCCAGCCCGAACTGCCAAGCCATGTCTTCCCTGGACCGGAATCAAGCTTCTCAGGACCGGTTTCTGGCATTATAGCCGTCTTCAGCCAGGCTTGCTTGACTCCAGTGGCAAAGTGAGCAAGGGACTCACGTCTGAGCATACCCTGCCAACTTAGGGCGAACAAAGAAAAATCAAAGGTGGTGATGGACGGAGCGTTGACAATACAAACACTCACCCCCAGTCAACTGATCTGGGTTTAATCCATCACCGTTCTTTAGCTCACTCCGCCACCCCAGTTCAGACATGGCCATATGCAAATCAGTCTGACCCTGTGCCTCATGGGAACAGTCCAGCCCGAACTGCCAAGCCATGTCTTCCCTGCACCGGAATCAAGCTTCCAAGGACCGGTTTCTGGCATTACAGCCGTCTTCAGCCGGGCTTGATTGACTCCAGTGGCAAAGTGAGCAAGGGACTCACGTCTGAGCATACTCTGCCTACTTAGGGCGAACAAAGAAAAACCAAAGGTGGTGATGGACAGAGCGTTGACAATACAAACACTCACCCCCAGTCAACTGATCTGGGTTTAATCCATCACCGTTCTTTAGCTCACTCCGCCACCCCAGTTCAGACATGGCCATATGCAAATCAGTCTGACCCTGTGCCTCATGGGAACAGTCCAGCCCGAACTGCCAAGCCATGTCTTCCCTGGACCGGAACCAAGCTTCCCAGGACCGGTTCTGGCATTACAGCCGTCTTCAGCCAGGCTTGCTTGACTCCAGTGGCAAAGTGAGCAAGGGACTCACGTCTGAGCATACCCTGGCAACTTAGGGCGAACAAAGAAAAACCAAAGGTGGTGATGGACGGAGCGTTGACAATACAAACACTCACCCCCAGTCAACTGATCTGGGTTTAATCCATCACCGTTCTTTAGCTCACTGCGCCACCCCAGTTCAGACATGGCCATATGCAAATCAGTCTGACCCTGTGCCTCATGGGAACAGTCCAGCCCGAACTGCCAAGCCATGTCTTCCCTGGACCGGAATCAAGCTTCCCAGGACCGGTTTCTGGCATTACATCCGTCTTCAGCCGGGCTTGCTTGACTCCAGTGGCAAAGTGAGCAAGGGACTCACGTCTGAGCATACCCTGCCAACTTAGGGTGAACAAAGAAAAACCAAAGGTGGCGATGGACGGAGCGTTGACAATACAAACACTCACCCCCAGTCAACTGAACTGGGTTTAATCCATCACCGTTCTTTAGCTCACTCCGCCACTCCAGATCAGACATGGCCTTATGCAAATCAGTCTGACCCTGTGCCTCATGGGAACAGTCCAGCCCGAACTGCCAAGCCATGTCTTCCCTGGACCGGAACCAAGCTTCCCAGGACCGGTTCTGGCATTACAGCCGTCTTCAGCCAGGCTTGCTTGACTCCAGTGGCAAAGTGAGCAAGGGACTCACGTCTGAGCATACCCTGGCAACTTAGGGCGAACAAAGAAAAACCAAAGGTGGTGATGGACGGAGCGTTGACAATACAAACACTCACCCCCAGTCAACTGATCTGGGTTTAATCCATCACCGTTCTTTAGCTCACTACGCCACCCCAGTTCAGACATGGCCATATGCAAATCAGTCTGACCCTGTGCCTCATGGGAACAGTCCAGCCCGAACTGCCAAGCCATGTCTTCCCTGGACCGGAATCAAGCTTCCCAGGACCGGTTTCTGGCATTACAGCCGTCTTCAGCCGGGCTTGCTTGACTCCAGTGGCAAAGTGAGCAAGGGACTCACGTCTGAGCATACCCTGCCAACTTAGGGTGAACAAAGAAAAACCAAAGGTGGCGATGGACGGAGCGTTGACAATACAAACACTCACCCCCAGTCAACTGAACTGGGTTTAATCCATCACCTTTCTTTAGCTCACTCCGCCACTCCAGTTCAGACATGGCCTTATGCAAATCAGTCTGACCCTGTGCCTCATGGGAACAGTCCAGCCCGAACTGCCAAGCCATGTCTTCCCTGGACCGATATCAGCTCGGGGCCCTATAAATGTGTGAATTTCAGCAGCACACATCCACTGCTTCCAGCCACTGCTGCCTGCACCCATCACCTCTACCTGCTGCTGCTGAGCAATTCACCAACTGCTGCCTGCACCCATCACCTCTACCTGCTGCTGCTGAGCAATCCACCAACTTCTGCCTGCACCCACCACCTCTACCTGCTGCTGAGCAATCCACCAACTGCTGCCTGCACCCATCACCTCTACCTTCTGCTGCTGAGCAATCCACCAACTGCTGCCTGCACCCATCACCTCTACCTGCTGCTGCTGAGCAATCCACCAACTGCTGCCTGCACCCATCACCTCTACCTGCTGCTGCTGAGCAATCCACCAACTGCTGCCTGCACCCATCACCTCTACCTGCTGCTGCTGAGCAATCCACCAACTGCTGCCTGCACCTATCACCTCTACCTGCTGCTGCTGAGAAATCCACCAACTGCTGCTGTTGTTCCACAGTTCTGGACCTTGCCATGCCAAGATTTCGAGAGATCCGGTCTCGTCCCTTCAATGCAGCGGAGCTGGAGGTCCTTGTGGACGGTGTGCTCCGCCTCTATGAACGGCTCTACGGTGCCCCCGGACAGGTGGTAAGTGCAGTGGGGGACATGTTGGTGTGCATGAGGTGATCACTGACTCCTGGCATCTGCAAACTTGGCGGTGTGCTGTGGGACCTTCACATGTGTTGTACTGTGCATGGCTGCTGAAAGATACGTGTTGCTCCTATCTGTGTGAATGGCCAACTGTCCACTGATTTGCCCCCTCTTGTCTCCCATCATGGCAGGTCAAGCTGCACCTTCGCAAGGCCGTGTGGAGGACCATTGCACGTGATGTACGGGCAGTGGGGTGTGCAATAGGCGACACACACACTGCCACAAGAGGTGGGATGACATCTCCAGGCTCAGTAAGAATGTGGCAGAGATGACACTGGGGATGATTCCAAGATCAGGCCGGCTTGCACGACGTACCATCACCCCTCTAATGCTCCGTATCATAGCTGTGACACATCCTGACCTGTCCGCCCGGTTGAGAGGGGAGCAGCAGCAAACTAGCGGTAAGCAGACTGAATGGGTATGTGACTTTTCAGTGCATGCATGTATTGCTGCTCAGGCACAGTAGTGACATCCATGGTGTGTATGTTGTGCTGCAATTGTATGTTGGTGCCATTAGCAGAGTGAGCGTTAGCATCCATGTCAGCCAGGTGGACATACCAGTTGCATTGTAGTGCAGGGTCCCAGGACATGCCGTTCAGGTCTTTGGTCCCATGGCATCACATGTGTGGTGGTCAGCATGCACTTGACCTGTATGTTTGATATACATGTTTCACAGGCACCCCCGGTTCTATGACATGAGGATGTCTGGTAGGGGTGGTTTGTGTGCAGGATGGGTGCTACATGTTGGTCAGCAGTCAAGAAGTGTTGAATTTGTAATTTGCAGTACGTGAGTGTGGCACTTAGGTATACCTCTTTTCTCTCTCTTTCAGCTTTGGCCGAGCGCACTGACCCACAAACGACGGAGCTTAGTGGTGGCAATGCATCCGGATCAGGGATCACACACACGCAGACTGAGACTGAAGAGAGCAGCCCCGGAGAGAGAGATAGAACTGTCCCTGAGGACTCACATGTGGAGACACCATTGTCCTCATCTTTAGACTGTGGTGGTGAGTCATCACTGTTGGTAGACACGGAGTGAGCAATCTACACCTTCAGTCGGTACACAGCACACTGGGCCCACACTGCCACCAACTGCAACAAGTACTGCTCTTGCTCGCCAGAGTAGGGGGAGCAGAGTGGCCTTCGGTGCAGGCACTGCTGCCCCTGCCCATGTGACACAAATTGCCCTTTGTGCTGAGACAGTTGATCTGCTGCGACAGCTGTGTGTAGGGCAGACCAACATGATCAATGCATTCCTAGATCATGATAGGAAGTTGGGGCAGGTGGTAGCATTCATGGAGGGGATGCATGGCGATGTTGCTGGTCTCCACAGAACAGTTCAGTCATTATCCAACACAGTGTCTGCAGCCATTTAACAGTCGCATGGGCAAGGTTCAACTTCAGTTCACCCATCCACACCTCTTGATGTCTCAGGGGAGAGTGACATTTCTGACCAGGCCTCATTTTCTGGGTATTGCACTAGAAGCAGGCACAGGCAGCAAGGCAGGGCACGGAGGCCACAGACACCATCCCATAGGACAGGGAAATCTTTCACAGGACACGACATCAGCTACCCTGGAGTTGACACACAGGATCCTCAAGGGGTGTTGGGGGACAGGGATTCACATGTAACACAGGCATCCCCCTCAAGAAGGACAGGGACACTCCCAAGGACAAGGACACTACAAAGGACAGGGCAACTCCCAAGGCCAGGGACACTCCCAAGGACAAGGACACTACAAAGGACAGGGAAACTCCCAAGGCCAGGGACACTCCCAAGGACAAGGACACTACAATGGACAGGGGACCTCCCAAGGCCAGGGACACTCCCAAGGACATGGACACTACAAAGGACAGGGCAGCTCCCAGGGACAGAGCACTGCCCACGGATAAGGCACATTCCAAAGACAGGACACCTCCTAGGGCCAAGGCGTCTCCCACGGCCAAGGAACCTCCCAGTAAACTGTTGTTGCATCCCCCATTGCACATGATACAGAGGGCAGAAGGCAGGGCCATATCAAGCGTCACGCAAGGTCCAGCACGTCCCCAGAGAACAGACCACCACCAGCACATGATCCACCTTTGATGGGTGATGTTTCAGATGAGCCCGCACCACTTACCACTCCAGTCATGTCCAGGGTGCCCTTACATATCCCAAAGAAACGGAGACACACACCAGTGACACCTGACCACCCCAATGTCGCTCCAGTACAGCTGTCCCCAGCTCCCAGAGCCACCCTGCCTCCTGGCCCATACAGCCCTGTGTCTCATCATTTCAGTGGTCCTAGTGGGACAGCTCCAGTTCACTCTCATGTGTCAGATGGTGGCACTGTGTCTGTTGTTCGCTGTCATGCCTCATGTAGTAGCACTGTGTCAGTTGTGCCCTCTCCTGTTTCAGGTTCTGCCACTGTGTGTGTCCGCCACTCTAATGTCTCAGATGCAGGCATGGAATTTGTTGGTCACTGTACAGGGACATGTCCTGGCAGTGTGTCTGGGTCTATGGCTCATGTGTCAGTCGCTACATCTGTGGCTGTGTCTCACACTCCTGTTTTTGGTGCTGGCAGTGTGTCTGGGTCTATGGCTCATGTGTCAGTCACTAGAGCTGTGGCTGTGTCTCACACTCCTGTTTCTGGTGCTGCCAGTGTGTCTGGGTCTATGGCTCATGATTCAGTCACTAGAGCTGTGGCTGTGGCTGTGTCTCACACTCCTGTTTCTGGCGCTGGCAGTGTCTGGGTCTATGGCTCATGTGTCAGTCACTGGTACTGTGCTGTATCTCCAATCCTGTATCAGATCCTGCCACTGTGACCGAAGCTACTAGGTCAATCAGTCCACCTGATTCTGTGCTGTGAGGTGCAGTTCCCATCACTCACATGTCATTGTACTTGGTGTCTGGATTGTCAATTGTCACCACCCTTGCATTATTAATGTCCATGGGACGGGGCGCATGACACACGTCCTTGTGCTGCTTCAGATGTACCTGTTCTGTGCCATGGACTGTTGATGCTCTGTGCCCCTCTCATGTGCTGCTTCAGATGTACCTGTTCTTTGCCATGGACTGTTGATGCTCTGTGTCCCTCTCATGTGCTGCTTCAGATGTACCTGTTCTTTGCCATGGACTGTTGATGCTCTGTGCCCCTCTCATGTGCTGCTTCAGATGTACCTGTTCTGTGCCATGGACTGTTGATGCTCTGTGCCCCTCTCATGTGCTGCTTCAGATGTACCTGTTCTTTTCCATGGACTGTTGATGCGCTGTGCCCCTCTCATGTGCTGCTTCAGATGTACCTGTTCTGTGCCATGGACTGTTGATGCTCGTTGCCCCTCTCACTGCTGTATCAGATGTACCTGCTCTTTTCTGTGCCATGGACTGTTGATGCTCGTTGCCCCTCTTATGTGCTGCCTCAGATGTACCTGTTCTGTGCCAAGGACTGTTGATGCTTGTTGCCCCTCTCATGTACTGCATCAGATGTACCTGCTCTGTTCTGGGCCATGGACTGTTGATGCACTTAGCCACTCTTATGCCTCAGATGTACCTGCTTTGTTCTGTGCCATGGACTGTTGATGCACTTAGCCACTCTCATGCGCTGCCTCAGATGTACCTGCTCTGTTCTGTGCCATGGACTGTTGATGCACTTAGCCCCTCTCATGTGTTGCTTCAGATGTACCTGTTCTTTGCCATGGACTGTTGATGCTCTGTGCCCCTCTCATGTGCTGCCTCAGACGTACCTGCTCTGTTCTGTGCCATGGACTGTTGATGCTCGATGCTCCTCTCACGTGCTGCCTCAGATGTACCTGTTCTTTGCCATGGACTGTTGATGCTCTGTGCCCCTCTATTGTGCTGCATCAGATGTAGCTGTTCTGTGCCATGGACTGTTGATGCACTTAGCCCCTCTCATGTGCTGCCCCGGATGTACCTGCTCTGTCCTGTGCCATGGACTGTTGATGCTCGTTGCCCCTCTCATGTGCTGCCTCAGATGTACCTGTTCTGTGCCATGGACTGTTGATGCTCTGTGCCCCTCTCATGTGCTGCCTCAGATGTACCTGCTCTGTTCTGTGCCATGGACTGTTGATGCTCTGTGCCCCTCTCATGTGCTGCTTCAGATGTACCTGTTCATTGCCATGGACTGTTGATGCTCTGTGCCCCTCTCATGTGCTGCCTCAGATGTACCTGCTCTGTTCTGTGCCATGGACTATTGATGCTTGTTGCCCCTCTCATGTGCTGCCTCAGATGTACCTGTTCTGTGCCATGGACTGTTGATGCTCGTTGCCCCTCTCATGTGCTGCATCAGATGTACCTGCTCTGTTCTGTGCCATGGACTGTTGATGCACTTAGCCACTCTCATGTGCTGCCTCAGATGGACCTGTTCTTTGCCATGGACTGTTGATGCTCTGTGCCCCTCTCATGTGCTGCCTCAGGTGTTCCTGCTCTGTTCTGTGCCATGGACTGTTGATGCTCGTTGCCCCTCTCATGTGCTGCCTCAGATGTACCTGTTCTTTGCCATGGACTGTTGATGCTCTGTGCCCCTCTCATGTGCTGCCTCAGATGTACCTATTCTTTGCCATGGACTGTTGATGCTCTGTGCCCCTCTCATGTGCTGCCTCAGGTGTACCTGCTCTGTTCTGTGCCATGGACTGTTGATGCTTGTTGCCCCTCTCATGTTCTGCCTCAGATGTACCTGCTCTGTTCTGTGCCATGGACTGTTGATGCACTTAGCCACTCTCATGTGCTGCCTCAGATGTACCTGCTCTGTTCTGTGCCATGGACCATTGATGCACTTAGCCACTCTCATGTGCTGTCTCAGATGTACCTGCTCTGTGTCATGGACTGTTGATGCACTTAGCCACTCTCATGTGCTGCCTCAGATGTACCTGCTCTGTTCTATGCCATGGACTGTTGATGCACTTAGCCACTCTCATGTGCTGCATCAGATGTACCTGTTCTGTGCCATAGACTGTTGATGCACTTAGCCCCTCTCATGTGCTGCCTCAGTTGTATCTGCTCTGTTCTGTGCCATGGACTGTTGATGCTCGTTGCCCCTCTCATGTGCTGCCTCAGATGTACCTGTTCTGTGCCATGGACTGTTGATGCTCTGTGGCCCTCTCAAGTGCTGCTTCTGATGTACCTGTTCTTTGCCATGGACTGTTGATGCTCTGTGCCCCTCTCATGTGCTGCCTCAGGTGTACCTGCTCTGTTCTGTGCCATGGACTGTTGATGCTCGTTGCCCCTCTCATGTTCTGCCTCAGATGTACCTGCTCTGTTCTGTGCCATGGACTGTTTATGCACTTAGCCACTCTCATGTGCTGCCTCAGATGTACCTGCTTTGTTCTGTACCATGGACTGTTGATGCACTTAGCCACTCTCATGTGCTGCTTCAGATGTACCTGTTCTTTGTCATAGACTGTTGATGCTCTGTGCCCCTCTCATGCGCTGCCTCAGATGTACCTGCTCTGTTCTGTGCTACGGACTGTTGATGCACTTAGCCAGTCTCATGTGCTGCCTCAGATGTACCTGCTCCGTTCTGTGCCATGGACTGTTGATGCACTTAGCCCCTCTCATGTGCTGCCTCAGATGTACCTGCTGTGTTCTGTGCCATGGACTGTTGATGCACTTAGCCACTCTCATGTGCAGCCTCAGATGTACCTGCTCTGTTCTGTGCAATGGACTGTTGATACACTTAGCCCCTCTCATGTGCTGCTTCAGATGTACCTGTTCTTTGCCATGGACTGTTGATGCTCTGTGCCCCTCTCATGGGCTGCATCAGATGTACCTGCTGTGTTCTGTGCCATGGACTATTGATGTTCGTTGCCCCTCTCATGTGCTGCCTCAGATGTACCTGTTCTGTGCCATGGACTGTAGATGCTCGTTGCCCCTCTCATGTGCTGCATCAGATGTTCCTGCTCTGCTCTGTGCCATGGACTGTTGATGCACTTAGCCACTCTCATGTGCTGCCTCAAATGTACCTGCTCTGTTCTATGCCATGGACTGTTGATGCACTTAGCCACTCTCATGTGCTGCATCAGATGTACCTGTTCTGTGCCATAGACTGTTGATGCACTTAGCCCCTCTCATGTGCTGCCTCAGTTGTATCTGCTCTGTTCTCTGCCATGGACTGTTGATGCTCGTTGCCCCTCTCATGTGCTGCCTCAGATGTACCTGTTCTGTGCCAATGACTGTTGATGCTCTGTGGCCCTCTCAAGAGCTGCTTCTGATGTACCTGTTCTTTGCCATGGACTGTTGATGCTCTGTGCCCTCTCATGTGCTGCCTCAGGTGTACCTGCTCTGTTCTGTGCCATGGACTGTTGATGCTCGTTGCCCCTCTCATGTTCTGCCTCAGATGTACCTGCTCTGTTCTGTGACATGGACTGTTGATGCACTTAGCCACTCTCATGTGCTGCCTCAGATGTACCTGCTCTGTTCTGTGCCAACGACTGTTGATGCACTTAGCCACTCTCATGTGCTGCCTTAGATGTACCTGCTCTGTTCTGTGCCATGGACTGTTGATGCACTTAGCCACTCTCATGTGCTGCCTCAGATGTACCTGCTCTGTTCTGTGCCATGGACTGTTGATGCACTTAACCCCTCTCATGTGCTGATTCAGATGTACCTGTTCTTTGCCATGGACTGTTGATGCTCTGTGCCCCTCTCATGTGCTGCCTCAGATGTACCTGCTCTGTTCTGTACCATGGACTGTTGATGCTCTGTGCCCCTCTCATGTGCTGCTTCAGATGTACCTGTTCTTTGCCATTGACTGTTGATGCTCTCTGCCCCTCTCATGTGCTGCCTCAGATGTACCTGTTCTGTTCTATCCAGTGCCCATGGTCCTGGCTAGTCTGGGAGTCAACCCCTATTATGTGCAATAAAGCAAGTTATTCCTGTGTAGTGGTTTTGCTGTGTCATTCCTAGTTGTCTCCTTGCATTGTTGATATATTTGTGCTATCGTACATGCTGTGTCCCCAACATGCCCCTCCCCTCCCCACGTCACAGCCCCGTCAGGTACTCCCCCTCTGACAGCGATTGGTGTGTTTGCGTACCTGCGTGGTCGGCGGCGACGGTCCATGACTTGCTGGTGGTGGAGCACGGAGAGGAGCGGGAATGCGTGGAGAGCTAGGTCCATGACGGCGATGTGCCTGTGGTGGGTATCTCTTCAATGTTTTGCCTCTCCGCTGTGGTGAATCCGCCGTGTTAAGGCTGGTGGTATTTCCGCTGGGATTTGCTGCGTCTTTTCCGCCATCGTGATTTAGAGGACGGTCGGAGACGTCATTCCGTACGGCGGTGTCTCTGGATTGGTTACTCCACCGCAGGGTCAGGTGTATTTACGCGGTGATGCGTGTTCTTCCGCGGCGTACGCAAATTTGACAGTGCTTCCCATCCTAATATGGCGGACGGACTGGCTGCGGCTGGCGGACTGAAAAAATGCATTTTCCGCCTACTCCAGGCCGGCGGTCGTCCTTCCGTCCGTCATCCTAATCGACCCCTAGTTTTGGTTGAATACATTTTTTTTAAACAAACACACATGAACCAATGTCATGGTACAAAACATAAATGCAGATGTTTTGCTTGCAATAAGTTATGTATAGGGCTCCTGGTTTTATGGCATTTATTTTTTTGCCATTTCCGTCTGTATTTATCCATATTTTTTTGGGCATTTTTTCTGTATTTATCCACATTTATTTTTGCCACAAGTAAAAGACGACGCTACAGCTAGTATCTTTCCACATTTATTTAAATTGACAATGCACACATGCGCTCACTTTAACTAGCGATTTGTTGTGGATTTAGCAGTGCTTTAAATGGTCCGGTACTGAGTAATTTGAAAAGGAGAGTACCTGTGCTTCTCAGTTATGCTATAAAAACATTTTAGGATAGAGTACAAGCACTTATCAGGAGCAAACATGTGCCAGCGCTTCTGTATTTCCATCTAAAGCCAGCTAGAAATCTGCCTTCAAATGCCTATGGTTTTTGCACAGAAAGTATGTAAGGTTACCTATATTGGTGGTGGTGTGTTTGTGTGTAGATAGGCAGACGGATAGATAGATCCCAAGCTACACGCCACGTCCTTTTGATACATATTATATACATATATACGTAACAATTAAGGACTTGGCATGTAGCTTTGGAGCTCTCTGCTGCCAAGAGCTGTTTTCAAAACTCTGGGAGGGGAGCGCCGGCTCCTTCTCTGCTCACAGCTGCCAAGATTTCACATTGCTATGTGTGACATTTTCATAATTTCAGTGTAATTATGAGTGGCATTTCAAGTGACACATTCTCACAAGCAAAATCAAGCAATGAAGATTAGAGGAACATATAAATATCAGAAAGTACACTCATTTGAGCAATGAGAAACTCTAAGAAGAGCTTAAAACTGCTACAAAGCACCAGAAATGGAAGGGCACTAACCAGAGATACAATTGTGACTGTATTTTTCAGTAACAGAGGGCAGACAGACACTGCTGCTGCTCAGAAGATGACCTGATCATTCATGACCACGCGCTAGCCTAAAAGCGCATTTCATAGCATGGGCCAGCTTGATATTGAAACTACCCTCAGAACCGCATCACTTCTGCATCTCTCCCACCCATGAAAAAATACCAGCCTTCTGTTCTCATTCTAACATTTTACAAAGGCCCAGATATGATTCTTAAGTACAACTTTGCATAGCTGCCAATTTTTTTTATTGCTTATATCTGACATTTATAGGTTGTCATTGTGTGAATGAGTGACATTCTACTACTAAACGTGTGACACTTCTAGTGGCATTTCCCCGTGAGTAAATCAAAGTAATGAATATTAATGACTACTGTCCCTTTTGTGCCTGAGAGTTTTCTATTACTATAGCCAGATATATAACACAATAACTAACATACCCTAAAACAAGACAAGACCTGTTAGTGTAACTAATACTTATTAGCAGTATCAGATGACTAAGTAATTAGTAATGTTTTTTGTTGTGAATTAGAGTTTAAAATCATGCAATTCTGGAAATATTAGACTATGATTTAGGTATTATGAAGGTGTGTGGAAGGGAAGGAGTCTTTAGAGTGCTTGAAACTATCACGTTTTTCCATTCATGCTGTCCTTTGCATTTTTTCACTCTTCATACACTTTCATTCTTTCTCTTCCAACATCTCTCTGACATTGTCCATAAGCACGTCATATCAGTGTTGTTAAAATCTACAAAACAGTTAGTAAAAGGAAATAGTCTTCGGGAATGCACTATGGAATAAAATGTGTGAAATGTGAATAGGGTGTTTAGTTAATCTTCAGCTGTCGTTTAGTACTCGTTGAGAACTTAAACTTCTTGCCAGTCCGCTCTGCTGGTTTTGCTGCAGAGGAGACTGGCCTAAGTGGACAACGATCTGCTCTCTGAATCAGACCGGGTGTCTGGGACCAAAATTATGTTTGGGGGAGGAGGGGCTCCACTGACTGCCAGATGACCCTTCGGTAATTGCACATTACACTGCCAATACCACTTAAGTTAAGAGGCAGGGACAGCCTAGGGCAGCTCAGTTTAAAAGAACCAAAGTGCCCGTTTCCGCCTGGGAATCTCTGCACTACTAGTGCATAGAAGTGACTGTCTGGGGTGCCTTGCCAGCATTGAAAACAGAAAGCGAGGCACCATCAGATCTGTATGATGCTGCAGCCAGTGCCCCGTTTGGATACTGATCGCCGAATCATGTTGTTTTCTTTCTTATGTTGAAGTGCACACAAGGAAAGCGAGTGGGGTGGCCAGCCTGACGGGGGTGGGGGGGGGGGGGGGGCTTGATTACTTACAAGTTTTGATCATTGCTTATTCATTCTTCTTCTGCTGCAGCACTGTGAATTGAAGTGCTTTCAAAGTGCACTGTATGGGGCCTGTGACAGGAGGAGTCAGGGACGTTGGAGAGGCTATGGCATGGGGTGAAACAACAATAAAGCCTCGTTAACAAGTAAACAGTCTTTCTAAAGACCTGGGAAGTACTCAGGTGCGGCTGTGTGCGCGCCCGGGAAGGAATTTCCAGAAGCAGGAAAGGTGCTTATCTGGATTCGAGCACAGCAGTGTGGCAACATTTTCAAGTATTTTTCAGTTTCTAAATATTAATACAGACAAAGGAAATATAGATTTCCGTCTGTATTTATATGTAAAAATCCGTAAAAACAAAAAACCGGGAGCCCTAGTTATGTATTACCATTATTTAAAAGAAGAGGAAGGGCTTCATGACCATCTCAGAGCTCTTGTGAATGGAGCTAATTCCCATATTCAGCAATGGAAATGTATGGTATAATATACTACACACACACACGCATGCACACACACACACTTTCATAATGGTAAGAAAATTGATGTGGTGCGTTTTGTTACTTTATAAAAAAGTAAGTACCGGTCAAATCCTTAGTACATAAGCCAATGAATGTTAAGATGTGTTCAGTTTTTCAGTAAACGTTAGTGCATGTTTAAATTTGGACCTTTAATATGTAACCCTTATTGAATGTTAAGATTTTCACTATCACTCATTCATCTTGAATGCTTGTTCGGAATTGTGGCAAGAAATATTGGATTTTATGGCAGATGTGTAAAATCCTTTAGAACACTTTGCTAATTGGACACTGTTGGCCTATTACTCATTAATCCTAGTGCAAATCAGATTTACACAATTTCTTGGTAGTCATGAGAGCATTTTTATATTTTCTCCAGTTCTTGCTAATCCTCAATGTATCACGTTTTACGTGCAAAAGTTGATCAGCACTATATTTAATGCCTTTCAAATCCTCCTTCAGCAAAACGTCAGGAAATCTTTGCCATAGTGTTCGATCTAATGATACTACATTTCTTCTCACCATGTTCAAGTCATGCATCCTTAGTATACACCAATCGACGCTTTACACTATAGATCACCTACATAACACTCACAACAAATACCTTGGTCTCATGTCATAGATAAAGAACACAAATTATACAATCTTCAATAGTACTTGTTTCTCTCATTTTAATACTACACTCAACCCATGATTGGTGCTTCTTTGACTCTCTAAAGTTAGAGGCACATTACTGTCTCATTTTGATTTGCAGAAGATGTCCATCTTCTTTGGTGACCCCCAGCAGTCAGTATAGAACAAAACGTGAGGTTCTGCTACAGGACAAAATATAACAAGTGTGTGAAGTGCTTTGAAAGTTCACTAATGGAGCAAATTAGATTTTGTAGTTACTGGAGTCCTGGCACTGGTAGCCATATTTCACTGAGATTACTTTGTTTAATTGTTTTGCTAGTATGGTTCAAGTAAGAAAAAATCAAATGACATCTGGGTTTAAATGAATTGTTCTATTCGGTGTCAGTCATGAATGACAGCATAAGTTCAATTCCCAAATAATCAATCAAAAGTAATTTATACAGTGTATTTTGCCACCCCAGGGGATATCTAGGCTCTGTGCTGCAGGATTCATTCAAAGAGCCAGGTCTTGATTTCCTTCTTGACGGCATTAAGGGATGGTAAGGACAGAGGGGTAAAGGGAGGGTGGGCCAGGCTTTAGTGGTGAGGTGAGGGAGGCGCATCCCCCAGAGCAGCTGTGGCAGAAGCATGGAGTCTGTGCGAGGGCGAGGTGAGAAGAGCAAATGTTTCTGGAAGGTTGCTGAAGGTCAGACGATGATTCATGTAGTGTTGTCCTAGATTGTGGAGATCTTTTTATGTGTGGTTCAAGAGCTTGAACTGGCATTTTTCAATGGGCCACCAGAAGTTGCTGCAGAGTGCTGTGTGTCTGCTGAAGATGAGGATTTCTGGCTTGTTCGTGTTCAATTTGAGGCAGTTGTCCCTCATCCAAGTTGCAACATTCATCATGCAGTTGTGTTGGTTGGTCTTCGTCTTCGTGGGGTTCGCTGAGAGTGAGAGTTGGGTGCCATTGGCAAAGGAGATGATGTTGATGTTATGTGCTCTGATGATGTCTGCCAGTGGTGTCATGTAGATGTTGAAGAGGGTGGGGTTGAGGGATATTATTTTCAGGTACTTTGAAGATCATGCGCTTGGGGTATGGGGTGAAGGGAGGCGGACTTTCTGGGTGTGACCTGTGAGGAAGGATGCCATCCATCTCAGTTCATCATCTGTGATTCCGATCTGGCAAAGACGCTGGGTGAGTGTGTGTTGGGAGACAGTTTTGAAGGCTATGGAGAGGATGATTGCAGATGTTTTTCCTCTGTCAAGTAGGGCTCAGAAGTCATCTGTTGCAGCGATCAGGAATGTCTCAGTGCTGTGGTTGGCTCTAAAGCCTAACTGGGGTGGGTCCAGAACTTGTTTCTTTCCAGATTATCAGTGAGTTGGAGGATGATGGCTTTCTCCAAGAATTTGGTGGTTAAAGGTAGAATGAAGATGGACTAGTAGTTCTGGAGATCTCTGACAGTTTTTTGAGGATGAGCCTCACCTCAGCATGCTTCCATGGATCACATCACAGGTCATTTTCCTACTCCAGCTATTTCATCCAAATATGTGTATTTGTTTTACTTCTTTCTTTGCATGTATTCATGGCTTCTGTTCTGTGAAATTTACTTCACTGAATCATAGTGGGTTGAATGTGTGACATTGATCCACATTCGGTCCATCACCTGTTTTGTTTGCAAATTCGCCATAAGTGCGCTGGGGATGCTCAGACGTGGGTCCCAGGCACTCCACACCACTGGAGTCAAGCTAGCCGGGCTGATGAGAGGTGTTACCTCGAAACCGGTCCGGTCCTCGGATGCTTGATTCCGTTCTGGGAAGGACATGGCTTTTGTAGTTCGGACTGGACTGTTCCCATGGGGCACAGGGTCAGAGCTGATTTGCATATCGCCATTGTCTAACCCAGGGTGGTGTGGAGTGCAAAAAAACGATGGATTTGGGCCCAGATCTTTGGACTGGGTTGAATGTGTGACATTGATCCACATTCGGTCCATCACCTGTTTTGTTTGCAAATTCGCCATAAGTGCGCTGGGGATGCTCAGACGTGGGTCCCAGGCACTCCACACCACTGGAGTCAAGCTAGCCGGGCTGATGAGAGGTGTTACCTCGAAACCGGTCCGGTCCTCGGATGCTTGATTCCGTTCTGGGAAGGACATGGTGTGAGAAGTTGGCCTGGTATATAATGCTCACTAATTCTTAGTGATCACTTTGTACCATGCCAAGCAACCCTTATGATGATGGTTGTAATTCAACCTTGTAGACCAGTTATCCTAGTGGTAACGTGGACAAAGCAGTCTTAGGCTAAACTCTGAAAGGCATGTGAAGCCAGCTGTTATACCATACACAACCCCCTTGAAAACCAAATGAAAGGGACACCACACAGATATATATTGAAAATATATATTGATTTATTAACTATAAAATCCCCTGGACTCTTTATGAGCACAGAAGCACAAGCGTTAAATCACAAGACAGTTTAAAATACACAAAAGTTGCACAATATGGATGAGCCCTAGGGGCCACCTAAACCATATACTAAGAAAGTGGTATAAGAGATACCAATGGGAAAGTGAACAGGCCTAGGGCCTTGGGAATCGCTGGAGCTATTCGAGACTAGCAGTGACTAAGTCGGGAGAGGCCCACGGGACTCGGGTGCAGTGTTCAAAGTGCACGCACTTTCCAATGCAAAGTCTATGGTGCGTAAAAAGTACAAAGTTAGAAAGTTAGGAACCTTCCGAGTGACCTACGGAGCTGAAACTTAAGACACAGGCCCTTGAGATGTGTACCAGTGCAGGAGCACCGGCGGAGCTGAGTTACCTCACCCACAGGAAGCGGGTGCACAGGGTCGAAGTAGTGTCGGGTTTCATCACGCTGGTCGATGGTGCTTGGAGCTGAAGATGCTGCAGGCGGCTCGATGTGAAGAGTTCCGGTGGATCCAAGGGTGGATCTGAAGATGTGAAGACCGGAAAGCAGAGGGGACAGTGTTCAAAGTCACTAGCCAGTGACTACCGTGGAACCAGATTGGAACCAGGCGATGTCGGGTGCAAACAGGCGTTGTTAGGTAGATTCTTTCTGCAGCCATGTGGATACCCGGGGTCGAGGACGTCCAGGAGTCGGTCACGAGGTGTCCCACGCAGGCTTCTCGCTGTTGGCAGTGTCGGCAACTTGATCGGAGCAAACAGGCATTGGCAAAGGCAAGCCAGGCAGAAGTTGATAGATGCTTAACACTCGGACCAGCAAGGTCAGAGCGGGTGCTCCTTTTTACAGGAGCTTGGGTAGGTCTGGAGCAACCAGACCTGCTGTGTAAATCGTCGGTTTCATCGCCAAGATGGCCGCTGACCACGTGGCTAGTGGCCGGGATGGCGCGTCGAGTGGCACAATGCAAAAGGGCCCCACGCAGATCGTGGAGATGCTGGAGGACTGATCTTCAGTGCAAGGGCTGCTCTGTGGTGGGGGTTCTCAGTCCCCAAAGCACAACATCGAGGATGCCTCAGAAGCTGCGCAGTCAGCTTTTCGAGTGTCTTCCAAGAGGTCCGGTCCCACGTCACTCGGTGCCTCCACGGGTCCCTTCTTTGCAGGGACTGTGGATCGAGCTCTGAGAGGTCTGGGAGTCTGGTTCTTGTCAGGCTCTGGGCTCGGGCTCCGGCGGGAGGCGGCGGCAAAGCAGACGTCGAGTTGCTGGTTGGTGCCTGTGTTCACAGGGTGGCCACTCCTAGGCCACAAGGGAGATTCTCTTCAGTCTTCTGTGCAGCAGAATGTTGAAGTCCAGTCTTCTTCTTCGTGTAAAGTTGATTCAGGATGATCTGCTGTGCAATGGCACTGCTCCCACTCTTATTCCAATCTGAGGGGTGGATCTCCTGCTAGGTCCCTCCCCTATGGGTGGGACCAGGAAGGGGGGTGGTTACACCCCCTCTCCTTTGTCCAGCTCCTCGCCAGGACTGGGGCTGGAAAGCCCCAGAACCGGTTTGGGCTGGCTTATGCACAGGGACACCTTGTGTGCCCCAGGCATGTCTCAATCTATTCAGCCCTGTCCTACCCAATACACAAAACCCTGTCTGGGGTGGTGCTCGCACCTCCCCAGGCAGGAAACCCTTTGTCCAGGCCCTCCTCGCTGGAAGGACTCCCAGCAGCAGGAGGTCAGACATGTGTCTGTGGTGACAGCATCCATTTTGTGATGCTGAGGCTCTGGTTAACTTTAACCGGGGTTAAGGCTACACACATGTCGTGTCCCTCTAGAAGGGTGGAATGCTATCCCCGTCGACAGAACTGTCGAGGGGATAGTATTCCAATTCGTATGACACCTTACTCGACATGTTTTGATAAAGCCAAACCAAAGATAGCATATAACCGCAAGGATTATAATGCACTTAAGAGTATATGGTATGGCAATATCCCGGAACAGCTTAGGGAGTGGTTCCCGACAGCTGCAGACAGGCTCAGCTCATGCTAGAGCACCATCTCACATATTTCCAAGCGCTCTGCCTCCAGGATTGATGAGGCCTTCCATAGGAGTGGCTGATAGGAACATATGTGTCCAGTTTAGGGTTAGGCACAGGCATACTGTACCTAAGTAAGAGGTGATTACACCAACTTACCCCAGCTGAGTGATCAGCCAGTTGTGTCAAATATGGAGGCCAGGCCAGGGGTGGCACAATACATGCTGCAGCCCCTGGTAGGCCTTGGCTACACCTATGCCCTGGGTACCTATGGTACACTGTTACAGGGGCCTATAAGGTGAACCAATTCCAATTGTGTTATGCCCCTAAGGTACATGGAGTCCATTTTAAGGAGAGAGCAATCAGCCTGGGGCCCTGAATAGCAGGATCCCAGGCCAACTAAGTCAAAAACCAGCTAAACACCAGGCAAAAAGTTTGGGGGTAACCATAGTCAGATATCCACCTTCCTACATAACCCCCCCCCCCCAAACGAAAGGAGATAAGGCTATCCTTGACCAGGTAAGCCTATATTGCCTAAGTGGCCATATAAGGAAGTACCAGCTCTGGCTTGGTAACCCCCTGTCTCATGGTCCACTAAGCAATCCCTCACCCTAAGGGTATCTGAGGGTCTCCACCATAGGGAATCTCTACCTGTGGTGTGTCTTTGCAAAGTCAAAGGCTGGTGTTGGGATGGAGTACTGAAGTGAGTTTCCTCTGTAGGGCTCAGCTTCCTCCAATCACTCTCCACCATGTGTGCCTTTCTTTCTCTGACTGAGTTGCACTGTGCTCTCAGGGTCAACCTCTGGCTACCTAAAGCTGGAGGCTGAGTCCCTCTATTTGGCTTACTGGAGGGACAGTTCAGGTTTGGGCCCTTAGGGTCACAGGTTTGGCTGTGCCCAACAATATCCATCTGGGGGAGGTCCCTAACTACTTTTAAGGGGGATCCCTCAGGAGTTTTTAAAGTTTGCACCTCACTAGGGCTACTAGTTTTGGTGCCCCTAATCCGTTGATGGGGGTGCTTTATTTGACAGGGGGCCCTTTGGGTCTCACTGTCCTTCTTGTCCTCTGCAGCCCTGGGCTGAGTAAGGCAAGGTAGAGAGGGGCAGGTTACCTGCTCCAAACTGGGTCCCTCCTGAGAAGGGTCCACTGCCATCAGAGGCTCTGTCAGGCCAGGCCTAACAACCTCTGGGACAGTTCCTTCATCAGGGGTAAGATCAGTTCCCTGAGGAGGCTGATCCTTTCCTAAAGTCTGGTGGGAGGGAGATTTCTCTTCCTCCTCAATGCTCTCTGTTTGGGTGGAGTGATCCATCATTTCAGGCTTCACTACCCATGTATCAGTTTGAGTTTGGGCTGTGGCCATCACAGCCCCACCAACCTTTTCAGGAGGAGACTCAGTTTGGGTATGGGCTGTTACTAGTACAGCCCTGCTACTCTTTTCAGGAGGGAGGTTATCTAAAGATGGGGCTGAGGTTTGCTCAGCCCTCCCAACCTTTTCAGGAAGGACATCTTGAATTGGGGCTGTAGCCATTACAGCCCCACTAACCTTTCCATGGAGATTTACCATTCTAGAATGGGTTTGCTGTTCAACCTCAGCCCAGGCTGAGATTTCCAAATCATTACCCAGTAGGCAATCTACAGGCAAGTTTGCTGACACTGCCACTCTCTTTGGGCCAGTGACACCTCCCCAGCTAAGATTGACTACTGCCATGGGATGATTGGATTCTATGCCATCAATGTTTGTCACCTGATATTTGGCATCAGGTAAAAGTTGCCTTGAGGGGACTAGACATTCAGCCACCATGGTGATGCTAGCCCCTGTGTCTCTGAAGGCCTCAACTTTCAAGCCATTGATGAGGGGCTCCTGTCTATACTTGCTCAAAGTGTTTGGGCAAGCAGTGAAATTGGCAAACCCCATGCCAGTCTCATAGACAAGAGTATCTGAGTTAGGGGACCTGGATAGGCCAGAGTCCACCTGTCCTCCAAAAGTAAACCCACCCAAATTCTTGGGGGTGCTCCCACCACCTGGGGGACCACTGCTAACAGTGACAGGAGGTGTTGGAGCCTTACCTGGAGGTATATTCTCCTTATTGCCATTCTTGGGACAACAGTTATCTGTTTTGTAATGCCCCACCTGTTTACAGGTATGACAATAAGGCTTTTTCTGGGTTGTAGAAGTGTCTTGGGACCCACCCCCATTCTTGGAGTTTTGGGGCCCTGGGGAAGTACTTTCCTTACTTTTATCCCCACCCTTCCTTGAGGCTTGGTAGTCTCTTTCTTTTGGTCACCACCTTGATTCTTAGGCCTGATCCTGGTTCTGACCCATTTGTCTGCCCTCCTACCCAATTCTTGTGGGGAGGTCAGATCAGAGTCAACCAGGTGCTGATGTAGAAGCTGATTTTGACAATTACTTAAGATTTGCTCTCTCATAATTAAATTATACAATCCTGTATAGTCAGTAACCTTACTTCCCAGCAACCAGCCCTCCAGAGCCTTAGTGGCACACTCAACAAATTCAGACCAGTCCTGAGTCTGTGTCTTCTGGGTATCTCTGAACATTAACCTGTACTGTTCAGTGGTTAAGCCTAACCCATCAATCAGAGCACTCTTCAGGACCATGTAGTTTCTAGAATCCTCATCACTAACTGTGAGGAGTCTGTCTCTGCCTCTACCTTCAAAGGAGAGCCACAAGATTGCTGCCCACTGCTCCTGAGGGATCTGCTGTACCATGCAGGCTCTCTCAAGTGCAGTTATCCATTTGTGGATATCATCCCCAGCTTTGTAGGGGGGCACAATCTTACTCAGGTTTCTTGTATCAAAGGACCTGTCTTTATCCTTCTGGATAGTGCTGCCACCAGTGGATCCTAATCCACTCTCTCTAGGCTGTCTTGCTCTAGCAAGTTTCTCTTGGGCCAGGGCAATTTCTAACTCTCGCTTCTGGATCCTAAGTTCAGCCTCTCTCATTTTGGCCTCATGTTCCCTTCTCTGAGGGCTAGCCATCTCCCTTCTGGAGTGACCATGAGAGCCTCTAGAGACATGGGAGGTATTGGACTCACCTGAGTGATTCCTCCTCCTCCTATGCCCCTGGTTAAGTCCACCTGGGGGTCTGAATGGGTTGTTACCAGATTCATTCCCAAGTTGGCTTAAGTTAGCCTGGTTCAGTCTACTGACCAGCACCTGACTATTTCTGTCATCATCTGACTCACTGCTTTCCACCTCCTCCTCCTCTTCCTCTTCCTCTTCCTCCTCATCTACCTGTGGAGCTCCAGTGGTGGAGGCTTCCTCATCTACCAGGATGATAGGGTCAGGGGTGTCTACAGTGTCATCCTCTGAAGGATGGCCTCCTTCACCATTCCCTGTGGGGTTTGCCTTAGAGGGCTTTAGAGTCTCAGACTGGTCTAAGAGCTCTCTTAGGTGGTCTGTAGTAGGGGAAGGCCCTGTCTTCAGACCCCTTAAGACACAAAGCTGTCTTAATTCCTTAAAGGAAAAAATAGCAAATTTGGATGGTGCCCTTGAAGGGTCACTCTCAACAGGAGTAAGTCCACTGGACCCTTCTGCTCCAGACATTGCTCTAGTGTGGGTGGATGTGTTGCAATCTACCTACACTGGTGTTGACCTACTAAACCTATCTAGTAGTTGTAGCTAGGGTGTGCTACTCCCTTTGCTCTACAACAACTAAGTTCAGTAGAACTTAAGTATACTAGTCTTGTTTTATATGTACCTAGCAGGTACCTGTATGATCATTCAAATGATAATCTCAAAGATTGTAATGGTAAAACAACAGCAAGCTCAGATCCCAATCCGCTGCTCACCAATGTGAGAAGTTGGCCTGGTATATAATGCTCACTAATTCTTAGTGATCACTTTGTACCATGCCAAGCAACCCTTATGATGATGGTTGTAATTCAACCTTGTAGACCAGTTATCCTAGTGGTAACGTGGACAAAGCAGTCTTAGGCTAAACTCTGAAAGGCATGTGAAGCCAGCTGTTATACCATACACAACCCCCTTGAATACCAAATGAAAGGGACACCACACAGATATATATTGAAAATATATATTGATTTAATAACTATAAAATCCCCTGGACTCTTTATGAGCACAGAAGCACAAGCGTTAAATCACAAGACAGTTTAAAATACACAAAAGTTGCACAATATGGATGAGCCCGAGGGGCCACCTAAACCATATACTAAGAAAGTGGTATAAGAGATACCAATGGGAAAGTGAACAGGCCTAGGGCCTTGGGAATCGCTGGAGCTATTCGAGACTAGCAGTGACTAAGTCGGGAGAGGCCCACGGGACTCGGGTGCAGTGTTCAAAGTGCACGCACTTTCCAATGCAAAGTCTATGGTGCGTAAAAAGTACAAAGTTAGAAAGTTAGGAACCTTCCGAGTGACCTACGGAGCTGAAACTTAAGACACAGGCCCTTGAGATGTGTACCAGTGCAGGAGCACCGGCGGAGCTGAGTTACCACACCCACAGGAAGCGGGTGCACAGGGTCGAAGTAGTGTCGGGTTTCGTCACGCTGGTCGATGGTGCTTGGAGCTGAAGATGCTGCAGGCGGCTCGATGTGAAGAGTTCCGGTGGATCCAAGGGTGGATCTGAAGATGTGAAGACCTGAAAGCAGAGGGGACAGTGTTCAAAGTCACTAGCCAGTGACTACCGTGGAACCAGATTGGAACCAGGCGATGTCGAGTGCAAACAGGCGTTGTCGGGTAGCTTCTTTCTGCAGCCACGTGGATACCCGGGGTCGAGGACGTCCAGGATTCAGTCACGAGCGGTCCCACACAGGCTTCTCGCTGTTGGCGGTATCGGCAACTTGATCGGAGCAAACAGGCCTTGGCAAAGGCAAGCCAGGCAGAAGTTGAAAGATGCTTAACACTCGGACCAGCAAGGTCAGAGCGGGTGCTCCTTTTTACAGGAGCTTGGGTAGGTCTGGAGCAACCAGACCTGCTGTGTAAATCGTCGGTTTCGTCGCCAAGATGGCCGCTGACCACGTGGCTAGTGGCCGGGATGGCGCGTCGAGTGGCACAATGCAAAAGGGCCCCACGCAGATCGTGAAGATGCTGGAGGGCTGATCTTCGGTGCAAGGGCTGCTCTGTGGTGGGGGTTCTCAGTCCCCAAAGCACAACGTCGAGAATGCCTCAGAAGCTGCGCAGTCAGCTTTTTGAGTGTCTTCCAAGAGGTCCGGTCCCACGTCACTCGGTGCCTCCACGGGTCCCTTCTTTGCAGGGACTGTGGATCGGGCTCTGAGAGGTCTGGGAGTCTGGTTCTTGTTGGGCTCTGGGCTCGGGCTCCGGCGGGAGGCGGCAGCAAAGCAGACGTCGAGTTGCTGGTTGGTGCCTGTGTTCACAGGGTGGCCACTCCTAGGCCACAAGGGAGATTCTCTTCAGTCTTCTGTGCAGCAGAATGTCGAAGTCCAGTCTTCTTCTTCGTGTAAAGTTGACTCAGGATGATCTGCTGTGCAATGGCACTGCTCCCACTCTTATTCCAATCTGAGGGGTGGATCTCCTGCTAGGTCCCTCCCCTATGGGTGGGACCAGGAAGGGGGGTGGTTACACCCCCTCTCCTTTGTCCAGCTCCTCGCCAGGACTGGGGCTGGAAAGCCCCAGAACCGGCTTGGGCTGGCTTATGCACAGGGACACCTTGTGTGCCCCAGGCATGTCTCAATCTATTCAGCCCTGTCCTACCCAATACACAAAACCCTGTCTGGGGTGGTGCTCGCACCTCCCCAGGCAGGAAACCCTTTGTCCAGGCCCTCCTCGCTGGAAGGACTCCCAGCAGCAGGAGGTCAGACATGTGTCTGTGGTGGCAGCATCCATTTTGTGATGCTGAGGCTCTGGTTAACTTTAACCGGGGTTAAGGCTACACACATGTCGTGTCCCTCTAGAAGGGTGGAATGCTATCCCCGTCGACAGAACTGTCGAGGGGATAGTGTTCCAATTCGTATGACACCTTACTCGACATGTTTTGATAAAGCCAAACCAAAGATAGCATATAACCGCGAGGATTATAATGCACTTAAGAGTATATGATATGACAATATCCCGGAACAGCTTAGGGAGTGGTTCCCGACAGCTGCAGACAGGCTCAGCTCATGCTAGAGCACCATCTCACATATTTCCAAGCGCTCTGCCTCCAGGATTGATGAGGCCTTCCATAGGAGTGGCTGATAGGAACATATGTGTCCAGTTTAGGGTTAGGCACAGGCATACTGTACCTAAGTAAGAGGTGATTACACCAACTTACCCCAGCTGAGTGATCAGCCAGTTGTGTCAAATATGGAGGCCAGGCCAGGGGTGGCACAATACATGCTGCAGCCCCTGGTAGGCCTTGGCTACACCTATTCCCTGGGTACCTATGGTACACTGTTACAGGGGCCTATAAGGTGAACCAATTCCAATTGTGTTATGCACCTAAGGTACATGGAGTCCATTTTAAGGAGAGAGCAATCAGCCTGGGGCCCTGAATAGCAGGATCCCAGGCCAACTAAGTCAAAAACCAGCTAAACACCAGGCAAAAAGTTTGGGGGTAACCATAGTCAGATATCCACCTTCCTACACATGGCTTTTGTAGTTCGGACTGGACTGTTCCCATGGGGCACAGGGTCAGAGCTGATTTGCATATCGCGATTGTCTAACCCAGGGTGGTGTGGAGTGCAAAAAAACGATGGATTTGGGCCCAGATCTTTGGACTGGGTTGAATGTGTGACATTGATCCACATTCGGTCCATCACCTGTTTTGTTTGCAAATTCGCCATAAGTGCGCTGGGGATGCTCAGACGTGGGTCCCAGGCACTCCACACCACTGGAGTCAAGCTAGCCGGGCTGATGAGAGGTGTTACCTCGAAACCGGTCCGGTCCTCGGATGCTTGATTCCGTTCTGGGAAGGACATGGCTTTTGTAGTTCGGACTGGACTGTTCCCATGGGGCACAGGGTCAGAGCTGATTTGCATATCGCCATTGTCTAACCCAGGGTGGTGTGGAGTGCAAAAAAACGATGGATTTGGGCCCAGATCTTTGGACTGGGTTGAATGTGTGACATTGATCCACATTCGGTCCATCACCTGTTTTGTTTGCAAATTCGCCATAAGTGCGCTGGGGATGCTCAAACGTGGGTCCCAGGCACTCCACACCACTGGAGTCAAGCTAGCCGGGCTGATGAGAGGTGTTACCTCGAAACCGGTCCGGTCCTCGGATGCTTGATTCCGTTCTGGGAAGGACATGGCTTTTGTAGTTCAGACTGGACTGTTCCCATGGGGCACAGGGTCAGAGCTGATTTGCATATCGCCATTGTCTAACCCAGGGTGGTGTGGAGTGCAAAAAAACGATGGATTTGGGCCCAGATCTTTGGACTGGGTTGAATGTGTGACATTGATCCACATTCGGTCCATCACCTGTTTTGTTTGCAAATTCGCCATAAGTGCGCTGGGGATGCTCAGACGTGGGTCCCAGGCACTCCACACCACTGGAGTCAAGCTAGCCGGGCTGATGAGAGGTGTTACCTCGAAACCGGTCCGGTCCTCGGATGCTTGATTCCGTTCTGGGAAGGACATGGCTTTTGTAGTTCAGACTGGACTGTTCCCATGGGGCACAGGGTCAGAGCTGATTTGCATATCGCCATTGTCTAACCCAGGGTGGTGTTGAGTGCAAAAAAACTATGGATTTGGGCCCAGATCTTTGGACTGGGTTGAATGTGTGACATTGATCCACATTCGGTCCATCACCTGTTTTGTTTGCAAATTCGCCATAAGTGCGCTGGGGATGCTCAGACGTGGGTCCCAGGCACTCCACACCACTGGAGTCAAGCTAGCCGGGCTGATGAGAGGTGTTACCACGAAACCGGTCTGGTTCTCGGATGCTTGATTCCGTTCTGGGAAGGACATGGCTTTTGTAGTTCGGACTGGACTGTTCCCATGGGGCACAGGGTCATAGCTGATTTGCATATCGCCATTGTCTAACCCAGGGTGGTGTGGAGTGCAAAAAAACGATGGATTTGGGCCCAGATCTTTGGACTGGGTTGAATGTGTGACATTGATCCACATTCGGTCCATCACCTGTTTTGTTTGCAAATTCGCCATAAGTACGCTGGGGATGCTCAGACGTGGGTCCCAGGCACTCCACACCACTGGAGTCAAGCTAGCCGGGCTGATGAGAGGTGTTACCTCGAAACCGGTCCGGTCCTCGGATGCTTGATTCCGTTCTGGGAAGGACATTGCTTTTGTAGTTCGGACTGGACTGTTCCCATGGGGCACAGGGTCAGAGCTGATTTGCATATCGCCATTGTCTAACCCAGGGTGGTGTGGAGTGCAAAAAAATGATGGATTTGGTCCCAGATCTTTGGACTGGGTTGAATGTGTGACATTGATCCACATTCGGTCCATCACCTGTTTTGTCTTCACTGAATCATAGGCCACAAAGTAGTTAATCAATTCCTTGTCTTGTGTTAGCCGAATCAGCTAAAACTGCAAGTACCAGAATTAAAAAAAACATAGACTGAACAAAGTACTAGGGGGATATTCACAAGGACTTACCTCCGATTTATTGCCACCTTAACGCATCAAAGTGGAGATCTGTTGTTTGCACAAGCTGGTGCAAACAGCAGACATCGTCAGAATTCCCGCGATAGCAGCCCCAAAACCTAACACCACGGCGGACACCACCAACTAACGGTAATGAGATGCAGAGTAGGCGTTCCTGTGCAGAAACACATGAAAAAACAACAACACCACTTTCACAACGAACTGCCAGATCTGCAAAGCTAACCAAAAGGTGGAGATAAGCCGCTAAAGCCGCAGGTATTTAACACCTGCTTCAAGCAGGTGTAAAGACGGATGCCCATCATCTCTTAATATGACTTGCGTGTCAGCGTCACTTTTCTTTTCTTGTTTCATCATATGTCTCCTCTGGTGAAATAGCCACCCCACGCTCTCTTCTCACACACAACCTTTCTTCACACAACTTTCACAATATACATTTCCTGTGCACAGTGAACGTCTCACAGAGAATGGTTCATCTTCGGTTTGGGTTCTCAACTATCTACATTCTCCACATGAGAGATGTTACAATGAACAACATGAATGTTCCATTGTTGTCCCTTGTATCTTTCCCAGCCCTGAGGAGACGTGGGAAGACTATCCCACATGCGACAAAACATGTGTCAGCTGGATTGCTAGAGAAAATATTAAAAAGACCGAATTACTCACCAATCTTACAAGAATCCTTCTGTTTTTCTGTTGGCTTTGTTTTGAAATGTACATGTATCCACACTGACACACCTTTCCAGACTCTATTGTTGTGTGCATGGGTATCTAGTTTCAATTTGTAGTATCATACTTTTGTGTTTGTATATATCTTCCAAATTGTACATATGATTCATCATCTGATTAAACTATGTTTACAATTCAATTTATTCTAAGGATACCTTTCTACCCATGAGACTGTATAGTGGAATGTGCTTTTTTGTTACGTATTCCTCAACAATGTGATTTAATCATTCACCTTAAACTATGTGAACTTTTCAATTACCATTACTAATTTATGCGTAGATAGGATTGTCTAGGACCACCTGTTTTATTTACCACATACGCACGGGGGCATCATTGAACGCACATTTGCGTGCTGAAGTCACGTTTCAGGTGCCTGGACAGAACAGGTGGGAAGCTCCGGTTCAGCCCGGATATCGTGTGCAAGCTGATTGTTGCATGTTGTGTGTTGCACAATATCTGTATTCGCACCAGGGCCCCATGGTACCACTTCCAGAGGTACTGGCCGATGATGGTGGTGATGAGGCAGGTGGCCCACATCCCACTGCAGCAGCAGTCGGAATGGCCCGTAGGAATACCATCATTGACACTTACTTCTCATGAGCACATCACGTTGTGACTAAGTATGGGCGGAAAATCCGTTCCGCTCGCGGATTTTGCGGATTTTCGGTAAATTCGCAATCTGCGAGATTCGCGAATTTCCCGCAAAATCCGCAAATCCGCGAGCAGCGGATTTTTGGCTTGCTCGCACTGTTCGCGTGAGTTCGCGGCTTCCCAGTTCAACTTCGCGCCCCGCGAATAAGCGCTAAATTGCAGAAATACGATCTTAGCAAAACTGAAACTACTTACCAGGTTCAAAGGTTCAAGCTCATCATTAGTAGCCATTTCCTGTAGTGCTTCCTGAGGGGCCCCTCCAGAGTTCAGTTGCCTACTTGCAACTATTATGTGACCCTGCTCTGACCCTCAGAATAGTTACACATATGCCACAAAGGTCCTGAATTACAGCTAAGGGAGACAAGCAGGAGCCAGGCTGGAAGTTCAAATCCAGTGACACATTAATCAGCCCCTAATTCATTATTGTCAGTTGGGGCAGGGCAGGTGTTGTAACTAATTTTGCAACAATGAAAGCACTTAGCAAGTGCAAAAGATCACTAATCAGGAAGCACTAAGGAAGCAGGTGCCAGCTAAAAAAATATTCTGTGACACATTAATCAGCCCCAAATTAATTCAGGTCACTTGAGGCAGGGAAGGTGTGCTTTGCTTTGCCACAATAATGTACACTGGACAACCAGAGGGTGCTGTGATGAAACAGAGGGTGGCATGGGTGAGCCAGAGGGTGGCATGTGGTGACAGAGGGTGGCAGTGATAAAGAAGAGTGTCCCAAACAGGCTGGACATGTAGAAACAACAAGTTCGCAAAACTTGCGACCCAACAGGTAAGTTTGCGTTTGCGAAATTGTACAAAAACCCTCGCGACCTGGCAGAAACCCGCGCAAACACAAAAAAAACATAATCTGCAAATTCGCGAGAATTCGCGGATTTTGCGGATTGCGAGTTCGCAAATCCGCAAAATTCGCAAACGCGAGATTCGCAAAATTCGCCCATGCTTAGTTGTGACCAACCATGGCAACTATGCGAAAACAGAAAATATCCAAATGCACTGCATGTGTGAATAAAACATATTTGCAGGTTTCAAGTTGTACTTGTACCTTGTCATGTTACATTTCCCTGCAATTTCAGATGTGATTTGCCAGGTGGTGCACATTTGCTGAACCAGTTGTGTCCTTTGTACAAATGTGGTGGGGGTGCTTTTTGTACTGGGATGTTGTCAATGTTGAGGTGCACTCCTGCCTATGTGCGTATGCTGCACAATAGGTGTGTTGCTCCTGCGGGTCTGATTTGTTTGCCACTGGCCTCTTTCATGCAGTGTGTCTGACGGTTCTGTTCTGCCACGGTGCTTGGATGCTGTGGTGTACAAGTTCTCCTCTGCAGTTGACCAGGGTGCATCCGTGGTACTCCACTGTTGATGAATTTTGTTCTGTGGCATTTTCTGTATCCTGTTCTAGTGCGTTTCCACGCATCACACGTGAGTATTGCTGCCCTCGCACTGATTGTCACTGTTTTCTTATCGCGCTTTAGCCCATCTCAGGGTTTTTTGCGTTGGGGTTTGTCTTTTTATCTCCGTCGAGGTGGTTGTGTTGCAGCAATTGGCCGCAGTGTCGGCAAACTATCACATGTTACCACTGTGTTGTGAATTTTACGTTGTCATGGAGTTGTTTTCCTGCCAAAGGTTCGATGTTGAAAGTTGCATTATGCTACTCTTGCGGTAGTAATCACACGTTCTTGTGAATATAGCCCCTAGTTTCTTAACCTGGAATTCAGGTGCAATACTTAGTCTGCCCCTTAGCCCCATTGACCTTCGGAAAAAGGGAGTTGGGTAAAAATATATGCAAATGCTAATAGCAATTGAAACTGCTTAATAATATATTTTCACATACCAGATTAGTTGTGAGCATGTAAATGGCATTCTGGCACTGGATTGCTTGAGTGAAGAAACACATGCTTTTTGGTGGAGAAATTATTTTCATTCAAAAGCGTGAGTTAACAGCTCCCAACTGTTTTCCAAGTTAGTAAATATTAATCTAATCCTCTAGCAACATGTTGAATATATATAATATTTTGCCAATAATGTAACAACCATGAACAGCTGTTCATGCAAATACTTAAAACCTACAATGTTCGACACTTTCCTTGGCAGTAGTGTGTCTCTAAACTTGAATATAAATGACTGCTTATGTAGAATTTAGGGAAATTCACCATTTTAAGATGGCAGCTGAGAGTAACAGAGTAGTCACTTGAAGGAGGTGATATGACACTATACACTCTTTGAATATGATATGGGGACAAAATGTGAAGCATTCAGCAGCCACATCCCTTGGGCCTCACTCCACATCAATACCAATACATATTTCACAGTGATAGCACCAAAGCTCATCTGTGACAAAATGCTACAAAGTTTGGTTGGCAATTTATAGTAAGCAGTGTTACTATGGACAGCTGAAGGGCTGAAGCAGAACAGCTGATTTATTCTGTAAAGTCTAGGGTACATCCATTCATCAGTAGCTCTGCACAGGCCGCTGCATGTCAGTTACATGGCACTAACTGTACATTGGAGCCAAACATTTTAGAACTTCCAGTACATTGGTATGTGATCTGGAACACAGTTGAAGCTGCATTTTCAGCAATGTATATATCTCCTTAATCTGCTGCTTGCTTATTTGTAAAGCTTCTCCTTCAAATCAATGCAAACTTAGTGTGAGTAATGACACTGTTTTAATGGGGGTACATTAGCCCGTCTATTGGTGGAGCAAGAAGGAGTAGTTCTAATTTGGATGCGAATTCACAACCTAAGAGGCATTTTTTGAAACCTTTCTGAAGCAGAAACTTGTCTTAACGTCTCGCTAGATTGCAGTCATGGTGGCAGCATTACAAAAGTATAACATGTAGCTCATACTAAAGATGACAGAAAGAGGGAAATGTTGTTCCTGCAAATAAAACAATTTCTTGCTTCCTTTCACGTGCTGAAACAAAGGGACATGACAATACCTTTATCGTAAAGTCTATTCATGCCTACCCACATTCTCAAGAGAAGTACATGTGCAAGATGACTTTTAACATGTGAACAAATTAATCTAAATATACTGCAAAATGGTCTTTATGCAACAGTTTTAGAAATGTTCCACACATATCTGGGACTTCTAATGATACAAAATGTAGGTGAAACTTCTAATACATGTGATTTATTTTAAGGCAAGTCCATAATACTAGGGGCCTTATTTATGAGCAGCTTTCACCGACGGAGTGTGACTGATTCTGATGCTCCGACAGCTCATAACAGGCAACCATGTCTATAAGGCAACGGAAAGCCACTTTGCGAGGCTGTGCATGGCCTCATAGATATGGAGTAAGACAAAGCAGTGCAAGTCACTGCATTGCCTTATTCTGCGCCAGGGAGGTATTCAATGGTCGTTACGGTGGGTTTTCCCGTGCTTCACCCATGGATTTTGAATTAATCATGTAAACCTGGGGCATTGTCAAAACCTTATGCCTCCCCAGAGCAGGCGTAATAAAAATAAATATTTGTATTTCTCCTTGATTTTGCTTCTTTCCATGTGTGCTGCATTCCACAGCACATATAGAAAGAGGAAAATGCCTCTTAAAATTGTTTTTGTGCAGGAAGATGCCTCCTCCTGCACAAAAAAATCCTGCATGCAATGCAGACACCCTTGGACCATTGCCTGTCTTATCACTAGGCAGCAAATTGTGCACCAGCGCAGGGGAAGAGACAGAAATGCACTGTACTTCATAAATACGGTGCATACCTGCCCTTTCACATTAGGGTACGGCATTTCAGCAAGAAGACATGCGTTGCCCTACACCAATTCCCCATAAATCAGGCCCTAAATGTGTAGCATGCATATTTTGTGTGCATTAAACGGGGGCAAGTTGTTGCTTTGTTGCCGGGGATGCAAGTTATGGTTTCCAAACTCATCCATAAAGAGAAAATGTCAGTGTTTTCATTATTGTAGTAATCATAATTTATTGTGAAATGTACATTTTTCGGTCAATTTATTTTTTTATGATTTACTTTATACACCTAGCATCCACCCATCGTATCCTGTACTTTGCTGAAGGACAAGTACATCCTACATCCTCAGCTTCGACCACACCATAAGGTCTTCACCCTTTTTCACTTTTAGTATTTGTAAAATGTACACATTTTTATAATATCTTGATTCTGTTCATTCACATTTCTGGATATTTGCGAGGACACTTTCCACAGAAGCAAGTTATTTTTATAAATTAGGGATGTTTCTATGCCTTTATGCACTCTCGCTCTCTTTGTCTTTTAAACTGGTATACAGAGATTCCTTTTCTATGTTTTATTTTTTTGCGTGCTCAAAAGTCACAAACAGTGCACAATACAAAAAAGCAGCTGTGAGCATTCACATTTCATAAAATTCACACATCTAATAAACGTTTGGGGGACTTGTGCCAAATATGCCTGGCAAAATCATGAAACCCAGACATGGCTGTCTGTAGGGTCCCTCCATTTTTAGTAAGCAGGGGTTTGCAACTGAGGCCCGAGTTAACCCTTTCGCTGCGGCGGCTATTCCGCTGCAGCGCTAACAGGGCGGGGCGGTGGCGCGGTGGCCGCATGCTGGTGACAGAACCGCTCTGTCACCAGCCGCGGTTGAGCTGTGCTCATGACAGAGTGGTTCCGTCATGGCCCGCCCCGCTCAATAGAACGCACCGCGCAGGCGCGAAATCAGCGCCGCGCACGCGCGGCAGCCGGGCCATGACGGAACCGCTCCATCATCAGCACAGCCGAACCGTAGCTGATGACGGAGAGGTTCCGTATCAGCATCGATCTGGTTAAGAAGCAAACCCAAGTAAGAGAAATGTTTCACTCTGTAGAAGACCTGGCCCTGCGCCAAAACATTGCAACATCATGGGAGAAAGGCGGCCGTCTCCCGACCACCCTATTACAATTAGATCAGTCAGACCACCAGTGCCTCGCTGCAGCTGCTAGGGAACCACTGTTCCCTGGTGGTGTAGTGGCAGTCAGGAGGCATCAGAATGCTTGACAGCACTGCTGCGGTCCAACCACGCATATTACGAGTTTCCTCTGCACCATGGATTTCATGGTGGTTTCTCCACCATGAAAACCCTGGTGGAGGGGGAACAAATGGGCCCCTACAGGAACCCCCCATGTGCCTCTGCGCCCTGTTGTGAATGTACACAGGGGCATAACATGTGGCCCCTGTGTGTATGCACCCCAGTTGCTGCAGAGCAGGAACTGTTTTTGCTTTTCCCATTATGGTGCCCATTTTCAGGGCACCACTGTGGAAATGTCAAAACAAAAGTCTGCCAGACACAAGTTGCTCTTCTAATCTGGTGGGGGACCCAACTACAGCTTTGGCGGTGTGGTGGTAGGGCGAATCCGGCGCTGCACCGCCAAAGTCATAATTAGTCCCTTAGTGGTCTTGGGCCCTACCACCAATTAAATGTTAATCTTTTTAAATCGATGAATGCATCTAAAAGTCATTGCAGACTCTTTGCAGTACAAGCTATTAGAACCGCATCATCGGCATATAGTAAAATGAGTATAGATCTTCCACCAGCTTTAGGGACCTCAGCTCCGTTGTCGATTAGCATCTCCTCTAGTCAGTTAATATACATGATGAATAAAAGGGGGCAACTTACATTCCCCGTGTGATCCGTATTAGATCACCCCTGTTATATCTCTATGTAGGAAATAAGCATCTGATACAACCCAAGTGACCCCAGCTCAGTTCAGAGTCTGTCTCTGTTGAGACAGTCAAAGGCTGAGCTGAGGTTCAAAAAGGTCAGGTGAACTGAACCCCCCTTGGCCCTAGAGTAATTGTGTATCAGGAGATGCAGATTACAATTTTGCCCTACTGTACCTTGCACAGATCTTAATCCATATTGTATCAGATCAGAAAGGGCCCCTTTTTCTTTGTCCCAGATAGAAAGTCTCTCCAGGATCACCGTCCCCAGCATTTTTACTTCGATGTCAGTTTAACGAAATAGGCCTGTAGCAAGTGTTGTCCAACCTGTCCACTTTTTAAAAATAGGGACTATTACTGAGCGCTTCCACACCTCTGGGTGCTAACCTCTAATGGCTGCATTTGTATGTAAAGTAAAAACAGGAGCCCAGAGGTCCACTAGTGATTTCAACAGTTTGCCCGAACTCCATTAGCTCCAGGTGCCATCCCCTGGGGTAACAAAAAGATAGCCTCTTTGACTTTAGACCACTGATAGGATTGGGCCCGGGTTCAGTTACCTCAAAATTATACAAGAAATTATTTATACATACCTGTGTCCTTGAAGAAGGGATGATTTAAGACCACCCAAAACTTAGTACTGTCCTTATATGTGCTAGCCTCTGCTAGTACAGACCATAGATCATCCTTAAGCTTCAGCTGCCTCGTTGCGAATGCTGTTCTATAGGCTAACCCCTGCACCTTTTACCTTTGTCGCTATCTTGTGGGATGCTTTTAAGAGATGTCAATAGCTCGCATTTTTCCCTGGTGCAAGTTTTGTCAAACCATCTACTCGGCTTAGGTGAGTCAGATGGACTTGGGATGGTAAGAGCCTTCTTGCCATACTCACAGATAGAGTAAAAAGCCCTTAATATGTCAAAATCTGAGGCCTCTTCATCAAGGCAGAGCCTAAACTGTTCCTGACAAGAACACAGCATCTTAGTATTAAATTGCCCAGGAATTATATCTTCCCATTTGACTCTACGCCCACTGTCTTTGATGTTGACTAGGGTTCAAAACAGGTCACTTATGACCCGTGACTTTTTCTCCCACAGAAAAGTAGCAAACAATGGATTAAGGTCAATATGCAGATTCCATTCTGGGGAGAAACTTAACAATGAGGAATAAAAACCCCTAGATACCAAGGGCCATATGTATCAAGGCAAAATGGGTTCGCAAACGCCGACATTCGCAGAATTCTGGCGTTTGCGAACCCATTTTTGCTGAATGGTATGTATGAAACATTTTTGGTGCAAAATAAGGAATCGCTAAATTTGCCATTCCTTATTTTGCGATTGCATTTAAGGAATTGCAAATTTTGCGATTCCTTAAATGCAATGTATCAAGGAAAAAAACATTCCAAAGTGCCATTAAGGAATCGCAAATTACCACCAACTTCTAGTTGGTGGTAAGTTGCGAATTCCTTTAAAAAAGCATTTTATTAAAAATCAAAAGGTGCCATGTGATGCTCATACATGCCCAAAATGACATATGCGCACACATGTCATTTTCAGGGGTGCAGCAGGGTGTTCTTGAGACACCTCTGCACCCTTGAAAATATTCACAATTTGTGATTAGCAAATTGCGATTCGCAATTTCCCCTTCATTCCTATGGGCCTCCTGGCCCATAGACATGAATGGGAAATTATTCCTTAATTGCGATTAGCAATTTGCTAATCGCAATTATGGAATTTGAAGGAATCGCTAAAAAGAAGCGATTTTCTACATACATACCATTTTGCGATTTCTCAATAGCGATTCCTTAAAAATCGCTATTTAGGAATCGCAAAACGGAATATTGATACATATGGCCCAAAGATATAATCAGTGATAGATTTTTCTCCCTGGCATTTAAAAGTGAGAACACCATACAGTTGCTTAAGTGCTCGCATGAAAAGTAGAATAAAGAAATTAAAATTGACAACCCGATCATTTAAGGTGGTCCCTTGAGGAGAGTCCTTAACATGCACTTGTTTGAGCCCCTCTGTAGCCTTGAGATCATATAAGAAGCAATCACTACATAGGTGTAGATAGAAATCCCCAGGTAAAATCAATTCAGTCAGAGGAGAAAGAAGAAAAACATAAAAAAAACTCCCTAATTCCACTAAGGTCTCTGTCCTCATTCCCATGCAGGGAACATTATATATGTTGATACATAAAATATTAGGAGGATAATAAAATGTCACTAGCACCGTTAAAAAAAATCTGTGGACTTAGTGGGAATCAACTTGATGTTAGAAGTCAGGTCTAGACTCACAAGAGTATCTAGGACCCCCCTTTGTGATTTAAGGAAGTTATGGTCTTCCTTTCTTTCCTATGGATGCCTGCAATATTTCAACTCAGAATTCTCAGCTAACTAGAAGTCCTGTAGGGGTTTTGCACAGAATTGGTAGGACCAACCTCATCTCATTCTAGTCAGTCCAGCGTGTTCAGCCGCCCACTGCTTCAAATCGGTTTCACAAGGGGATAGAGGCAATCAGTAACTGGGCAGTTTTGGCATTAGCCACCTCCCTATAGTAAAATGTTGCCCTTTGGCCAGCCGCAACCTCTCTCGTGGGGCTTTATAAAAGAAACCTAAGGGGAACACAGAAAGGGATCCAAGCGGGAGGGATGAGAATTTACTATGAATTAAACCTGCTTTCCGAGAGTTAGAGAAATTGAAGGCAATACAGTCACCACCCATTGATTTGGGGCAATTCCCAATACCTCCTGAACTCCTGATTTTTATTATTTCCTCAAATAAGCACTGGTAATGAGCAATAGGTAGTCTGTGTACAATCTTATTTTTGACTTGATTACAAGACTTAATTTCAGCTTCTTTCTGGTGGGGTACATTGGCCAGAACTATTAGGTAGGTGAGAGTTGCATAACCACCTCATCACATATAGGGGCCAAGGTTGTTATACCTGCAGTTGCAGCTTAATTGGTATGTCTACCAAGGGACTGATAGCCACCTTGGCCCCTCGAGGTTAGGGGACCCCTTTGCTTCCCAGGGGGATGCGCAGAACACTACGCTTGATGGTCACTGGAATGGCGCATAAAGCTTGGCATTGAATTTGCTGATACTACTGCCCCCTACTTTGTGGCCCTCCCCCTGTGCTGGATTAGACAATGGGTTGGCTATGACCTGACTATTCAGGCTAGTAGACGTGGTGGTGCCAGAAGAGGGGGTGACTATGGTTAAGCCATTGGAAATTAGGTGAGATACCAGCTGTGCACACAATAACTCTACCTCCTTGCCACAGGAGTACACCGATCCTTCCAATGTTTATACTTTCTGTATAAGGGTATCTAAAAGACCCATTATATTCATTTCCATCTTGGATAGAGCTTTGTGTGGGATATATTTTTCGCAAACTGGTGGAAAATTACTTCTTTTCCCACATTTCCCCTTAGTTTTAGTAAGACTGTGATCTAAAGTAGGTGTCCCTCTGGGTTTTTCCCCCCTCGGCCCTCCCTTCCTTAGTGGCACTCAGAGTTGCAAAGGAAATACTCAGCCAGTTGGCCGGCAGAGAGATGATTGGCCTGAGTCATTGGGTCTTGACGGATTAGTCAAAAAGGACAGAATAGTACTATTTGTCTTATGACACTGATCTCTCACATTTGCATACTCTATATTTCTTTTCCCAATTTTCTTACCAACAATCACAGCAGCCGGAAACACACTGCTCAGCAGGCAGAAATTATTACAGTAGCTAGGATAAGTCTTCTTAAAAGCAAACAGGACTCCTCCTAAGTCACAAACAGCTAGTGCAGCCAGGTCAGTGCTTATTAAGTGCCCCACAAATTAACATATAAATAGCAAGTACACAGCAACTGTCCAGCAAAGGAACACAGCTTTCTCCCATCCCAGATACCACTGTGGACTATCAGGGTTGCGGAACTAGTTCACACTTACTTCTAAGAGTCTTGTGGAAAAGGAGGCAAAGAGGATTGGCCCTGCCTTGCCTCTTTCTGTCATTAATGGGCATGGATAGGCCCACCCTTGGCCCATGCGCATCCCGCCCAAACGGACAGCTGTGTTTGCTTTATAGTGCATAGACAGAGGTCGCACAACCCTCCAAACAGGACTCAGCAGCAGTGCCACCTAGCTTTGAGAGAAAGCTGGGACATGAGGCCCCCTCAAGTCTTCTGGATCACTGGAATGCTGTAGGCCCCCTTGCAGCAACAGGCAGACCCCCAACCAGGACCAACCAAGAGTACCTCCTTGTGGTACTTTCGGCTTTATGTTAAGGTTCATAAATGGAAACTTTAATGCAGATACAGTAAATGTGGGGGGCAAAGTTTAAAGGCAGGCAAAAACAATTTCATGCGCTAAATACTTTGGTACTCTATAATGAATTTATAAGTTTGCCAACTGTTAGCATCCCAGTGCCTGGTTTTATTTAGTTTTGAGAAGGGGAGCACAGTTGTATAGGAGAGTCAAAAAAATATTCTGCTAATAACTTTAGTGTAGTTTTAGGAATCAGCAAATCACTTGGTAGACACTTAACATATTTAGCTTACTCTGTAATATTCATTAAGCATGGGCGGAAAATCCGTTCCGCTCGCGGATTTTGCGGATTGCCGGTAAATTTGCAATCCGCGAACTCTCGCGAATTTACCAAAAATCTGCAAATTCGCACGCAGCGGATTTTTTTGCTTGGTGATACAATATTGCGGCGTGCAGCGTTCACTTACCGTCATTCAGCGTTTGCCGAGTTGTTTTTCTCGATATTTTGCGAGTGCTGCGCCATTTTGGATCTTGCTGCAATGTCCCGCGGGAGTTTGGCGACGCATCGCGAGAGTTCGCAATTGCGAACATGTAGATGCGGCGGGCAGCAACAATCTAGAACTCGCTAAATTACAAAATGTGCAATTCTGCACAAGAAATCCACCAGCAAGCAGCATAAACCTTCTGAAAATGATGATTTTTATCAGAATACCTCCTCAGGTTGACATTTGCCTGCACTTTTTTTTGGCAAGGAGTCCATTTTGTGGGGGGGGGGGAGGAAGGAAGTGCCCCACAGAAAAACAAGTTTTGCAAAACTGAAATCACTCAGCAGGTGCAAAAGTTCAAACTCATCATTAGTAACCTCAGTTGCCTACTTGCAACTATTCTATGACCCTGCTCCGACCCTCACAGCAGGCTCATAGAATAGCTACAAGTAAGCCACAAAGGTCCTGGGAAAAAAAATGCACTGCAACAGAAAGCAAATTACAGATAAGGAAGCAGGTGCCAGACAGGAAGTTTAAATTCAGTGACACATTCATCAACCCCAAATTAATTCATGTCAGTTGAAGCAGGGCAGGTGTGCTTGCTTCCCCCCCCCATAATCTACAGTGATGAATCAGAGGGTGGCAGTGATGTACCAGAGGGTGGTATGGGTGAACCAGAGGATGGCAGTGGTGATACAGAGGGTGCTGTGAACCTATGATGATGAACCAGACATAGAAACAACAAAGTCGTGACCGTTGCGAGCGGACAAGTAAGTTCGTAATTACGAACTAGTACAAAACCCTCGCGAACTGGCAGAAACCCTTGCAAAAACAAAAAAAAAAAGAAAATCCGCAAATTCGCGAGAGTTCGCAGATTTTGCGGATTGCGAATTCTCAAACACGCAAATTCGCGAACGCCAGATTCGCAAAATTCGCCCATGCTTAATATTCATGCAACCCTGTGAAGGGAAAACAATTCCCATATTAACAACCTAGGAATCTTTGCTTCCCACTACAGAAGATGCCCTGAAGGTTATTATAGAAAGATTGGGATGCAACTAAACCCGTACTCAGGGAAGTGGCATTGCTTGGTTTGATGCAAATCCATTCTGTAGTTTTCAAAATGTTAGCATAGAATAATGTGCCAGTGAGCTTGAGAAGGTTGAAAGTTAGAGATATCAGAAACTGGCATTGTAGATTGTGGCATGCCTTGACAATATCACTTATGCATTAATGGGAGATGTTAATCAATTCACCCAGATTTGAGCCTCAGTAGTGAGTTACTTTCCAAAACACTGTAGAGCCCTGATGTGCAAAAGACTACTGGCAGAACAACAGAAAAAAAGAAAGCTGACATTGTGGTCAGAATTAAAATGAACAAAGCCTGGCAATAATGAGCTACTGTCAAAAGGAGTTAAGTGGATAACAAGTTGTTCAAACTATTTTACTTGACAATTTCGAAAATGATTTATTTAAACAAAAAAGATAGAGATATCTGGACCACTACTCGGAAGACAGTCTGCAGGTGTTGTTGTAATTTGGCAGCGATCGGAGTTAGCATTTAGCTGAAGCTATCTTGCATTCGGGAGCCATCTTGTCTGCCCTGAGCTCACCATGTGCTCTGTCCTACCTTGCTGTTGTTTACTCTTACACTCTGCTTATAGACAGACTATATTTAGCCTATGCCAATCTGCACATGTGCAGAGGAGACTGTGATTGTCCATGCACCTGTCCTTAGTGTGTAACTGTCAGGATGTGTTTACTAGAATTAACAATTGTTAGCTCCTCCCACATGTTGACTGTGCCTTTCTGTATGACCTTTTATGTATGTAACCCTTCTCTTCTGTACTTGTACCGCCTTCTTTTGAGCCCCTGTGTGGGTATAAAAGGACCATGCTCCTTCTGTTCAGTGTGCTACTTCATACACTACCGAAGGGTGTTATGTGAATTGGCTCCACCTCATGAGGTTTATTAATTAAAGCTTTTTTTTATATTCCAGTTTCTGTGCCAAATTCTTTCCTATTGGTCTGAGGACTTATGCAGAGAAGGGCGAACCCCTAGCACTTGTAGGCCTGGCTGAGGCCCACTACCACAGTGTGAAGACTATCTGTGGACCTATATTATAAATAGGCTTTCCTGTTTTCAGTTTCTATTTTTAGTAAATTCTGGTGCTTTTTTTCAGTGTTTTCAAGGGATTTTAATACCTTAAAAACAGTGGTTATCAGTGGTGACACATTTTTGAGCCATTAATCATAACAGAAACAGTGTTTTTCCGTTTTTATGGAACATTTTGCTTTTATTATTGCTTGCTTTCTGCATTGATAGTGCATGGTATATAGACAGTGTGTATGAGATCTAAGAAAATGTTTGCAAATCAAACTTGTTGTAGTACATCACACAATACCTCTTCAGTGAGTCTTTGGTCATGTGTGCTTGCTTTTTCCTTCCCTTGTAAACTTTTTTTCTGTGAAATGACACTCTCAACATTGGCACTGGAGACGGTTAATGCCAAAACAGCCAGTACACAATTTGCTAATTCTGGACACAAACATAGCTTTCTATGCCAATGCTGGTGCAAATGAAGATTGCGATTATCTGGACAGGTTCTGCAACATTTGCATTGAACTTGCTGCTAATGCCCGCAGAGTTATTGAAGCAGTCAAAAATGAAGCGGAACTTTTGAAAACACAGAGAAAAGTCCACTTTTCTGAAGGGGTCTAGAACTTGTACAGAGTACCACATTGAGGTTTCATTGACTTCAAATGCCCTGATTGGTGAAGGGACATTTCTATGCATAATCGTAAGCCTTTTTTCCTGTTTTAAACTGTTTTTAGATCAATTGTTTTAAATAACAACAAAGAAATATATGATTTACAAAGTCCTGAAGAAGGCAGAGATATAATCGCCGAAACGCTGCGTAGACATCAGTTTCATTGTGTAGTGAATCATTGTTTAAATATTTTGTTAAATTGTAATGGGAATGATTTTTTTAATTATATGCACATTCTTTCATATTTGTTTTTAAGCAATATAATGGGAAATGCAAATGGTGATGAGATCCTAAAACTTTTGGGAAAAATCATATTTGAACAATATAATGTTTTTATGGAATATATTATGTGTTTTTAATATGAATTTGATCTAATAAATCGTTTTGATTGCATGTATTTCGTTAATAGATTTATTAACAGTAGAGATTTAAGTCATCCTGAGCCCGGAGCTTATTGTGGGGAGCCAACACCAGCAGGGAAAAGCCTTTGGCCTCGCTTACTCTGGGATCGCCATACGGTCTGGTCTCCAGGCCTTGCCCCAACCCTACATATGTGGCCAACCACTGCTGCCACACCCTTCAGGCATATTTAGCATGGTAGACCACAGGGGCTCGCTCTGGTCAGTCTGATCACACAAGTCACTGGCTAACACCTGCAGCAAACAATCTGCGACCAGTGGTTAACACCAGGAGCACACGTCCTGTGGACATGTGCCACAGGGTTTTGTTTCCAGGGCCTAGACACTGGTCTGGGTATTCTCACACTGCTTCTAGTTATGTCATTTTTCTTTTTTTTTCTCCTAACATGGGGCACCACGCAAGATATTGTTTGCTGCAAGAATATATTTTCCTTTATGGTCAGTCCATCAGGATCCCGTTCTAATCAGGTGGCAGTCACAGAAAATCCAACCCAAAATGATGCTCGGTGCACTGGGTTGGGTATTGGAAGCCTCAAAAGAAACTTTCCATTACGGCCTGCCCATCAGAATACAATGGATTTGTGAATGAGCAGCAGGATTCAGGAACCTATATCCGGATTTAGGAATCCCCAGTGAATCGTGAGAGAGAAGGCTCCCTTATCCTATGGTGTGCCTTTTTTAAATTGGATTCTCTAGTCTATGGAGGATCCTCTAATTAACAGTTCGGATGTCTCTAAAAAATTTAAGCTTTTCATGTCCAACCCAAACAATGTTTTGCTACTTTTTTGAAAACTACTGAACATATTTTTTTCTTGAAGATAGTTAATTTAGTTCCATTACGCTGTTTCATATAGTATTAAGTATTCCCAAATTTTCGACCAGTCCCCCTTTTCCCTCTCTTATTTACTCCATACAAATATAGGTAACTGTGCAGATATCACTCCACTTTGGTGGATACCTCCGCACAGAACAATATGAGAATTGGAGGCAAAGATCTCAGGCCGTAAGATTGTGATTAGAAATTTGTAGTACATGAATAGTTCTACTGTAGTACGCTGAGTAATACAAAATGCATTTTGTGAATAAGCTTCTTCATGTTTGCATAGTGCATACAATCGTTTAACTTACTTTGCATGAACAACAAATATGGCAGTGTAGCTCAGTTGGTTGATGTGCCTGCACAACACACATATGTCAGACTTAAACACAATGAATTACACTTTAACGTGTAAAATAAGTAAGCTACACTGAAACAACCGGAATTATATACAAAGCAATACATTGTTATCAAAGAGCAAATAGTTTTTGTTTAAGATTTTATTAGAGTATTACCTGTCATCGGATGTGTCATATTGTTGAAATGTGGTATGCAGTATGATAATATAACGATGATAACAAATATGAGTACTGCAAATCAAGTATATAACCACTAAAATCAGAGATGTCAGAATCAATAGCTCATTACAATCATCCTTTCAAGCTTAACAATCAATCGCTATGCACGTACATCCTTCGGAAAGTAGGATTTATGTGAGTGCGTTGGTTTCACCTTGTGCCCTTTCAACCCTTGCACAATTAACAGTTACATTGATTCAGCAGAAAGACTTCCAAAAGAGTGTGATTGTGTTCAACAGTACAGAAAATAAACAACAGTAGTGTTTCTATGCCGCTGCACTTCTTCTCTTAATAAAATGTCGGTGGAAATTACAGTGCAGGTCACTCAAAATTTTTAGCTTTATATGTATCCTGCAGCACATGACACAATTCAAGATGGAGTTTGTCTGTTTAATGTGAATTGCTTGGTGCGTCACTTCACTTGCCGCATACTAGCACAAAGCAATGATTTGCATGCCTTGTGTAGCTTGATAAATCTCATTTAGGCTTTGTGTGCCCCTTGAGCCCCCTTGGGTAGTGCAAGGGTGATGCAAAACCTTGATAAATATGCCCCTAGAAGTCCTCCGAGTCGGCGGGCAGTTGGGGGCAAACTTGTGCACTGATGCCGGCAGGAAAACAGAAATTACATTACTCCCATCCGGAGGGAGTAAGCAAAAATAGCTGCTTCCTCAGAGCGGGAGCAATGCTGGCTCCTGCACCATGAGGTGAGCCGGTTGGGGCTGTGGGGGTCCTGAGGCTTCCCCTGCAGCCTCCATGAGCTCTGTGGCTAGAAAGGCTGAGAAAGGGGGTCACGCTGCCCCCCTCCACTTTTAAACAAAAAACGTACCCCCGGAATGGGATCCTTGGGGCCTATGAAGGCTCAGGGAGGTGGCTGTGCAGTATTCTTGCGCTTTGTTAATGTATTTGGCCCCGGGGATGGGTTCCCCATGGCCTACTATGGCTCAGGGAGGTGGACTGGAGAAGAAAATAGTGCAGTTGCCATTACCGTCCTGATTATAGTAATTTAAAAAAAACACATACGCATTATCGAAGTAATGCCTCGAAATTACTGCACTGCTCACACAAATTTCAAAAAGATAGAAATATGTAACAAATTATATAAAACCCTACTACATTATGTTCAAAGGAAAAGATGATATAGTAGAGTGAGTCTTTATAATTTTTTTCAAATACACTTTTTTTAAATCTCTGTTATTCTGCTTTCTAGCTTTTAAGGGGTAATATAGTGTGGTACAGTGTACCTTAAAAATTGAACAAAATGTAAATAATAAAAAAAACCACTGTACCACTCTATCTTTCCCCTTAAAAACCAGAACGCACACTAAGCACAATCTTAACTATGTTTTGCGTTTTCAATTTTGGAGGAAGGGACATATTGTTTAGACCACACTCACTCTGCATTCTGGGTTTAAAGGGAAATACAGTTTAGCACAGCGTACTTAATTATTTTTCAGAAAAATATAAAACATAATGTACTCCACTATATTTACCATTACAATCCTTAAACTTAAAAAAGTATAAAGTAATAAAAAAACTTTTACCTACCTTTTTACACTTATATAAACTGAATAATTCCTATGCACCTAAAAATCATTAGGACACCATAAGTACACTTAAAAGCCAGAGCACAGGCAGAGTGGGGTCTAAACAGTATGCCTGCCTTTTACTTTTGTAAGAACGGTCAGTAATTAGCCAATCATATAGGGGCCGATTCACAGAACTAACTTAAGACAAAATCCTAAACTTACTACTTTTGGTATTCACAGAAGTTAGGATTTTGCCTTAGGTTTGTCTTAAGACAGACTTAAGACAAACTTAAGACAAAATCCTAACTTAAGTCTGTCTTAAATCTGTCTTAAGACAAACTTAAGACAAAATCCCAACTTCTGTGAATACCAAAAGTAGTAAGTTTAGGATTTTGTCTTAAGTTTGTTCTGTGAATCGGGCCCATACTGTTTTGTGATCAACATATACCATAGTATACTGCGAATTATAGCTGTATACTGTGGACTAGTATATCACTATCTTTTTGTGCCTTATGGGCCTGATTTGGTAGTTGAAGTTGGTAAACTTAAAATTTTTGCTATTTACAAAGGCATTTTAATGGTGGTATTTTTACCACTGTGCAGTCTCAGCACATAAAAATTAGGACTTACCTAATGCGCACAGACGCTGCAAACTTAAAGATACTACTTGCAAATTACATTTAAATTGCAAAAATTGTAAACTTATACAAAACTGTAAGTTTACCTGTCTGAAAAATGCCCTACAACTTTTAAACTATGCTAACAGTTTAGATCTGCTACCAAAAAGGCCACTTTGCACCACATGATCTAATTTTCTGACAAATTCCATTTTCATTCATTCAGCCATTTTCACACTATGGGGCCGATTACGATGGTGGACGGATCGTTGGTACAAAAGGGACCACCCGCCATAGGTGCGGCGGTCCTGCAAAACAAATTAGGATGCTGTATTTTACCATTGCGGCGGGTGGCAGCACCCTCCACAATGTTAAAGAACATGTTTTGCATATGCATGTACAACATGAGAGGCAACGCGCGGTGCCTGCCACCTTGTACATGCATATGTAGGGGGGGTACCATAAGTACCCCCCACGTGCAGCATCCCACAATCCCCACCCCTGGGGGCCCACAACGGGCCCCCAAAGACATTCTCCACCTGTCTGTTTGCGGTGGCAACGCCGCCACAAAAGACAGGCATCATAATGCCCACAACGGTGCCTGCACGGCACCGCCTCCATTGCCCTATTGTACTGGGCCCCGCAAGGTGGGCGGAAAAGGTCAACCTTGCGGGACCACGGCAGACGGTCTTTCCGTCCGCCGCTGTACCTTTCCCATTCCCACCGCCTCCTAATTTGGCGGTAGGATTTTTCAGGGTGATGGTGGGAAATCCGCGACCGCCGAGCCGGCGGTACTCACCGTCGGCCCGGCGGTCGCGGATTTCCCGCCATTGTAATCGGCCCCTTTGTCTCCTTAAACAATACTTTACGATACGACACTCCCCTCAACTGTATGCCTCTCCACTTTATGACATGTCACTCTACTTTATGAGACCACACTCTATGACAGTACAGTCCACTCCATGACACTCATTGTCATTCAACTCTATGTATATGCCACTCCACACTACGACACTTAATTCTATGCCACTCCACCATATGTCTCTCCGCTCTGTGCTTTTCCACTGCATGCCACTCCACTATATGACGCTCCCACTTCTCCACTCCCCACTGTTCCACTACAAGCCCACAAAATTCTGCACCATTCCATTCTACATTATTCCACTCTACACCACTCCACTCTTTGCTACTCCACTCTATGCCACTCCACACTAATCCACTCCACTTTATGCCACTCCAATCTGCACCAGTCCACTCTACGCTATTCCACTGCACGCCGTTCCACTCCACTCTATGCTATTACAAAAATTGTCAAAGGACTCTACGCCACTGTATGCCTCTCTGCTTTATGCTATTTCACTCTATGACACTCCACACTATGCCACTCAACTATATGCCACTCCACTGCACGCCACTAAACTGTATATATCTCTACTCTACCCCTGCATTCTGTACTATTCCACTCTATGCGACTACACTCTATGCTACTCCACTCTATGCCAATCCACTCTGCACTAAGTATGGGCACAAAATCCACTCCGCTCACGAAATTTGCCAATTCACGGATTCGCGAGTGGGCAGAGGAAGCACAGTTAAGGCAGGTGCTCGAGTTGAAGCTAACTTTGTAACAATTTTAGAATGGCGCCGGCAAGCTGCCAGAGTGCTTGCTGGTGCCACTCTAAAATGGTTTCAACTCGGGCACCTGCCTTACCTCTGTAAGTGCTTCCTGTGGGCCAAAAATTAAACCTCTACAGGAAGCACTTACAGATATAAATAAAGCAGTAACGTTTTAATCAGCCCAAAACATTAGTGAGCATGGTCGAGGCTGGGCAAGTGTGCTTTAACCCCATATCTGCCATCGGAAATTATCTGTAATGCCCGAGGGAGGTCTTTGCATCCCTAAGTTTCTCAAGCGCAATCCCCGTTCCTGTGACCAGGAGGCTGCTTTCTCCTCACATGCTGCCCTGCTCGCTCTCTGACCCTTTATACACGTGGCATGGAAACTTGGGCCACAGAGGGCCGCCCCATCGCAGGCTACATTGAATTTTGGAAGCCAGCATTAAGGGACAGCCATTACGGTCACCCCAAAGGCGGTCTGTCTACTTATATTTCTAACAACCTAAAAGGTGTATTCAACCACCTTTCACTTAAAGAAGACTGGTTATTAGGGGTCAAAATTAACCCGTGGAGAAAGCAGCGTCCACTCTACCTTATAAATGTTTACATTAACCCCAGCACTCGAACCAAAAAAGATCACTTGACCCGCCTTAGTGAAATCATGAACGACATCGCCACAGAACATCCCAATTCGGATTGTATTGTCAAGGGGGACTTTAATACCAACTTATTTCAGGGGAAAGCTACAGACATGGAAGGGCCCGCTCTGACTAACATCATTGAGGCCATGTCCCAAACTAAACCTCTGAATCAAGCTCTCAATAAATTGGGCGAGCTCTCCGTGATGAGATTCTATAATGCAGACTATTTGGTTATCAATGGAAGGTCAACCGGTGACACCCCTCCAAACTGGACCTGGTCTAACGGAAGCAAAAAATCATACCTAGATTTCACCATCCGTAACTCAGAATTATTATTCAACGTGGACAGTTTCAGTATCCACCCACGGTCAGAAAGTGACCACAGACCGCAGGTTACTATCCTTAATACAAAGATAGAATACCACAAAATGGCGCCCGCAACCTACAAGGGAATACATTCTGAAAATCTAAAGCGGCTTAAATGGAGTGAGAATAACAGCAAGAACATCTTAACAGTAAGCAAGGACTTCATTAAAGGCAGATTTGATCAAGACGCCATCCTGACAGTGAAATGGTCGTTGTTTTGCTCTCATCTGATTAATAGCTTTCCAGCGACAGTGCAGGGCTCAAGCCGCACACCATCAGCTGAGCTCACAGTCTCCACCGACACAAAGTTTCTAAAGAGAACGAGAAACAACGCCTTAAGGTTGTTCTTAAAATTTCCAGGGAATAGCGCCTACCGTACAACTTACCAACAAGCTCAAAAAGCATTCAGGAGGGCAATTATTCAAGAGAAAAAGGCGCAGGAATCCCAATACTGGGTTGAACTGGTGTGGGAGAGCAAGAAAAAAAACTCGAGGAAATTTCGGGCCCTAGTGAACTGCACCAATCCAAACCTGACAAACTCTGGCTCAGCAAATATTCAGGAAGCGGTATGGGTAACATACCTAACGGTCCACTTTCAGGTACAAGATCACTCGGGCCACATTGGTCCACCCAGTGCACATGGCACTGGTGCTAGTGTAACATCGAGCACTCCTTTTGCTCTAGCACAAGAGCCCATCGGGGAATATGTATTATCTGAAGAAAGAGTCATCAAAGCAGTGACAAAAGGGAGACAAGACGGAGCACCAGGCCCGAACGGCCTCCCCCAGAGGTTGTTTAATTCAGACATTCCCTTCTGGTCCACGGAGCTAACAGACCTTTTCAACTACACCCTAAGGACAGCAACAATCCCGGATTCATGGCGTGGTGCAATTATCCACCCTATTTATAAATCTGGATCACGCGCTGCCCCTAAAAACTACAGATTAATTGCCCTGCTAGACATAGAGGCGAAACACTACGCGGGGCTTATTCTGGAGGACCTTGGGCAATGGGTACAGGACCATAATCTGATACCACTAAATCAAACAGGGTTTGTTGCCAACTCAGGAACCACGACAAACCTATTAGCAGTTTCTACCATCATCGACAAAGCCATTTCAACATCAGGGACATTATACTGCTGCTTTGTCGATTTTAAAGCTGTATTTGACAGGGTTCCCAGGGCACTACTCTGGGAAAAACTGAGGCAGTGGGGAATTCCAGACAAAATCCTGAACCCTATTATCCAATTGCACACTAGTACCTGGGTTCGAGTGAAGTTAGGGTCCGGCACGCATCTCTCGTGAAAAATCATGACCTCAAGAGGAGTTAAGCAGGGATGCGTGCTGGCCCCCCTCCTCTTCAACCTTTTCATAGCAGACTTGTCAAGCACCCTAGACAAAGTAAACAGTCACCCGCCCAAAGTAGGAGGCACGGCATTATGTAACCTCCTATACGCCGATGACCTGGCCCTGTTCAGCCTCACAAGGGTAGGGCTACAAAGGCTTCTTGACTCACTGATGCAATATACAACCATTAACCAACTAGAAGTCAATATGAAAAAGACCCTGATAGTTCCCTTTGGCAAGAAACGTCATGGAGGTGGTGGCTGGTCACAAAAACAAAATAAGCCTCAGCACTGGTCAATCATACAAATACCTAGGCGTCCATTTGGATTCCAGGGGTAATTTTGTAAAGCAGAGTAATGCAATTGCAGCCAAAGCCACAGCACTAATGGTATCATTGACCAATCTGTCGACGAAACTCTCAGGCCCAACCCTTTCACCCCTATTAGAAGTCCTAAGAGCAAAGATTGGCCCCAAGTTATCTTATGGTATAAAGACCTTTAAAGGTAAAATGAACACTGCCTTAAACAAACACACAACAAAAATTTACAAAAAAGTACTCCATCTGCCAAGTTCTGCATCCCCTGCACAGATCAGACTAGAGCTGGGGCTAATAAATTACGATGCCCATAACCCCGGTACATACCTCAACCTCTGCCATAAACTAAGACAGGCTGATTCTGGCACACTAGAATTTCTAGTCTGGAAAGAAATTTATGAGAGTAACCCAGGAGGATCATTTGGCTGTCTTTTGAAGAATTACATCCACCAGATGTCAGCCGCTGACCTCTGGGCCTTCAATCCCAGCCAGCCTGCCTTTAAAAATGCAATTAAAAAATGTGTGAGATCGATATCTCTTGCTAGTGACAAAGCCCTATTCACGAAACGTAGCCATTCTTGGGCAGTAGTCAACTCCTACAATCAAGTATCTGCAGCCACTTATTTTTCCATCACTTTTTCACTCCACCTAAAGCGCAGTTTCATCGCCCTAAGAATGGGGGACTGGCGCTTCCTTCAAAATCTACCCATCTGGTGTCGTACGGAAGAGGACATAACTTGTAGAGGATGTGGGTCAGCGATAGAATCAATTCTGCACGTGGTCTGTATCTGCCCTACTTTCAACTCTCAATGCAGGCGTATGCTCAGGTCAGAATGGAACAGGTTGGGGGTTCGGACTTGTAGGCATGCCATCATAGCCGCTTTGTCCATGGACAATACTGTTTTAAACATAAAACTCGCTAAATTTATTCAACAAGCGTATCGCTGCCTTAATATAAAGAAAACCGCCACGGCCCTGCCACTGACTTTTTAGCCTACATAATGCACTGTAATAGAAGCCCCAAAGACCAGGAGGGTCGCAACACTAATTGAAACTCTGTAGCATGTACCCTTTGTGGTTTGATTTTATAATTGAATACGACGGGAGATGTTTGAGACCCGCCAGGTCATGTTTAACAAAATAGTTTAAATTCTTATTTTTTATGCTTTTTATGTCTGTATGGGTTTCTTTTTTAAACAAACTGTACACAATGTGATTTGGGAAAAACTTTTAAAGATATTGTTTTATATCTAAATAAAGATTATTATTATTATTATTACGTGGCATGTTGACACGCATAAAAACCCCGCACCACACACTAGCGGTATCATACGTCTTCCCGCCCTTTCCCAACTATGATGGACAGCTCACTCAAGGGACCTTGGCGCCTTTTGGCGCTGTGGCATAGTTACAGGCACACGTGGGCATTGGAGACAAATCTTCTGGCCCTGGGCAGCTGCAGTGTAGGAAAAGCACTATCATTTACCCAACTGGATTAGCCAGTGTAATAGTTTGCAGTCTAGTGTTTCCACCACATGCACCCCTACATCCGTAGGCCAGGCGTGGCCTGCGGGGAATAAATAAAAGGAGGACGGCCGCTTGGGGTCCGTCACTTCCGACAGTGTGTCTAGTGTGTGGGCTCCATCATTGTCCCCGCAGCGCACGTTTGCCCCAACGAAGAGCTCACCCCTCGGCCTGCCGTGGCCCGGGAAGCGCAGGCACTGCACTGGCGACGAGCGGAGGGGGCTCAACCCTTGCCCGTGCACCGCAAAGCCACAGCGTGCACCCAATGTCTACACGCGGCTGCCCGGTGTTGAAAACCCGGCTGTTCTCTCCCGTCTGGCACGGAACAGAGCCGCCGCACCGCCATAGATGACACACAGCACAGGGCACATCCTCAAAGACTGTCACGTCAGTACTGACGCACCCCGGCCAAGCAACATGGGAGATGACGATGCCGCAGCCGCGCCCATCCGCATCCCATTCCAGCGCGCAGCGTCAGGGGTCCTACCCCCGTTCAGCGAATTGGAAGACCCAGTGACTGCCTCCGCCAAATGGAAGATATGGATAGAACACCTAGACAACTACTTTGTCGCCACCCGGGAAACGGACAAGGCAGTTAAAAGGTCCCTGCTACTACACTATGCCGGAGACGAGATATTCAAATTGTTCAATCATCTACCTAACACCGGGGCGCAGATGACTATGACGCTGCTGTGACGGCGCTCAACGGCCATTTTGACCAGCAGCTGAACCCGGATTTCGAGGTCTTCAAGCTAGGACAAGCATGGAAGAGGGAAGGAGAGTCCATGGACTTGTTCTATGCCCGTGTCCGGGAACTAGCCAGCATCTGCACGGATGAAGATCAGCCGAAAGCGATCAGGAGGCAACTCATTCAGGGATGCCGTGACAAGACGCTGCGTGGCCTCATACTGCGGAAGCCAAGGATCACATTGGAAGATATCCTGATACTAGCCAGGTCGCATGACCTGTCTGCAGCAAGAGCAACAGCGATGGATCAGGCGCTGACCAAGTTCCAAGGAAAGGTGGAGGCCATCAAGACAGAGCGGGCAGATGCAGTAAGAACGAAACCAAGAGGAGACCAACCCAGAAGACCCAGAGGAGATGCACCCAGAACGAGATGTGGGTACTGTGGACACGAACTCCATGCCGCCAAAGACTGTCCGGCTCAAGGGAAAACCTGCACCAACTGTGACATCCCCAATCATTTTTCATCCGTCTGTAGACGGCGCAGCTATATCCAGAACTCCCGAGGGCAGAGACGTCCAACGAGAGCGGTCCGACAGCTGTCAGTAACAGACACCGCACCACCTGACAACCCCCAGAACAAGCCCGAGAAACATCTACCAACCGTGGAAGACTCATCAGACAAAGATGACGAAGAAGCATACATAGTGTTGTTCGCAAAAGAACTAAAACAGCGTCAGAGACCCCAACCCACTTGTGTAGTCCAAGTGGCAGGGACGGATGTCTAGACGGGTATTGACACCGGAGCCACAGTCAGCGTCATGGGCCTACAGCAATACTGACAGTTGCGTCCTCGCCCTCCTGTAGATCCATCCAAGACCCGGATGTACACGTATGGATCTGACACACCCCTGCCATTAAAAGGGAAAATGGTGGTACCCATTAAAGCAGAGGACCTTGAGGTAACGGCCACAATCCATGTTATCGATAGAGAAGCAGACACCCTCCTGAGCAGCCACACTGCTGAAGATCTGAAGTTGATCGCGTTTGCCAGGAGGATCCGGACGCACCAGGTAGAAGATCTCCAGGCGCAGTTCCCTGAGCTGTTCCAAGGCCTCGGATGCAACAAATGTGAGCCCATCAAATTGCACATCGATAGGTCAGTGGCCCCACTCGCCCTGCGGCATCGACGGATCCCCTTCCACCTGCGACCACTTGTAGAGCAGGAGTTGGAAAAGTTGGAAGAACAAGGGGTCATCGAGAAAGTGCACGGACCAACCCCGTGGGTGTCCCCGATGGTCATCCCAGAAAAACCCAAGCAGACAGGAGCCATCCATCTATGCATTGACATGCGCCTGCCTAACAAACCGATAAAGAGGGAATGCCACATAACACCCACGATGGATGAAATCATTGCAGACGTCAACGGGTCGAAGTGGTTCTCGAAGACTGACCTGAACGAAGGGTATCACCAACTACCTCTGGCGGAGGAGAGCTGTTTCATCACAACCTTCAGCACTCACTTAGGGCTCCGCAGGTATAAATGATTAAACTTCGGAATATCATCGGCGGCTGAAGTGTTGCAGAACACCATAAGGGAACTACTGTCAGGGTTGCCAGGAGTGTTGAACGTGAGTGACGACATCCTCATCCACTCAGCAACAGCCGCAGACCACCACAAACACCTTAATGAAACCCTGAAATGCCTTAGCGCCCATGGAGCAACCCTCCATTGAGAAAAATGCCAGTTTTTCCAACCCTCACTTGAGTTCTTTGGCTACGTGTTCAACCAAGACGGCATTCAAGTAGACCCGAGAAAATAACAGGCCATCAAGAACACCCCCGCCCCGACCACACCGACAGAAGTAAGTAGCTTCCTGGGTATGGCCACCTACTGCGGGCGTTTCATACCAGACCTCGCCACCAGAAGCGAACCTCTCTGAGCCCTCACAAAGGCGGATGCAGCCTGGCACTGGGGTCTGAAAGAAGAATAGGCATTCCAGGGGATCAAGGACGCCCTCCTAGGCGAGGCCACGCTAGCATACTTCGACCCTAATAAACCGACGGAAGTATTGGTGGACGCGAGCCCCATTGGGCTCGGAGCTGTACTAGCTCTGGAACATAGACCAGGTCAGTGGGCCGCCCTATCATTCGCCATCAAGGGCATCACCCCGACAGAAGCCAGGTATGCACAGATCGAGCTTGAGGCGCTCGCCATCAAGTGGGCTTGCAACCACTTCCACCTCTACCTTTGAGGGCAACCATTCACCATGGTGACCGACCATCAACCGCTGGTCCCCCTTTTCAAAGGAACTGCGCCCCATCCACCGCCACGAATTGAACAGTGCACCGTCCAACTACAACCCTATGAGATGGAGGTCGTATACCACCCGGGATTCAAAAACACTGCTGACTTTCTCTCGAAACAGCCCGCTCAAGTGGACCAACCTGAAGAGGATGACGACAGCGAAAAATTCATCCACTGGGTGGCCCTCATGTCGTGCCCCCAGAGCATGTCACTGGATGAGGTGAAAGAAGCAGCGGCCACCGATGCAGTGTACACCAAGACGCTGGGAGCGGTACAAGAGGGTTCCTGGACCAACTCTCTGCACCAAGCTAACTCGTGGACCCCAGAAGACCGGGAGCTTCTCACGAAGATGTGGTGAGTCCGCCCCAAACTAAGTGCCAGCGGAGATGGCTTCTTGATGCGAGGGCCCCGGCTATTCATTCCTCAGAGCATCAAATATCTGGCTGTCCAGCTGGCCTATGGAGGACATGAAGGCATCACCAAAATGAAGTCACGGATGAGGGAAAATGTATGGTTCCCGGAGCTTGAAGATATGGTGGAGGAGTATGTCAGGCAATGCGCATCATGCCAGCTGACGTGTGACCCAGAGAAGCTCCTCCCGGTCATCACCGAAGACGCCTGCATGGTACCGTGGTCCAAAATAAGCATGGATTTCGGAAGTCTCCCAGGAGGAGGACACACACTGGTCATCGTGGATGCCTACTGACGTAAATAATTAATTTACTCTCTTAATTTCTATGCAGGTAAGTATTTAATCAATAATAACTCAAGTCGGAAAGAAAGAACCAGAGTCCGTGGTGTTAGAGTTCTTAGGGGTTTTATTCCTCAAAAAGGAATGGTCAGGACCATAATATCATGTTCTTCCCACCGCAGGGGTGGAAGAAGGGATAGAGCGCGCTACATTTTATTGACAGTACATAGCTTATATACTTAATTCATGTCATAGGAAACAGTTATAGTAGGCGTAACAGCTGAGAGAAGACAAGATAACAGTATACACGTGTTACTAGTACGTAATCAGAAGGCGTGGACTAGGCGTGAACTGGAGGTGTGTGCTAGAAACGTCACAGGTAGGTGTCACAAAAGGGGTGGCACTAACAGAAATGTTGCAATGTCAGCAGAAATTGGAAACTTGGATGCGCGCGCAGCTGCATGACGTGTGAATGACATGAAGCCGGAGGGTGCAGGGGACTTGACATTTACACTGACGGAAAGAGACAGAAGTCTGGCATGTCAGATCAACTTGTACTTCTATCATATCTGATATCTGATGTTTAGGAACCATGTTATCTGGACGGAAAGGTCTCTAGGGCAGAAGCTATTCTATACTAACTGTGGATGCGTGTATAAGCGCCTAAGTGTCTGCATGAGAAGCGTGGGGGCACGGGGCCTTCCATGGAAGCATGGTAACAGAAGCTATGAATTACTTGAATTACTTGCACAGAGACAGGCCGGCCCTTTGGCTCTGCAGCTGAGGGGGATGTTTACTGAAGCTAGCAGGCAGGAATGTATTTTCGGGGAGCGGAACAGATAACTCGAAGGTTATAGTCAATCTTGGCAGGCAGCGGGCTGAGCTGAGCGCGAGGGGCCGCGCTGAAAGTAAGTCAGAGTTCACGGGTACAGAGGCAGCCTGGGCAGAGGCCCTTGAAGTCAGAAGCCAGAAGAGGCTCGGTGGCAGAAATTCAGGGCCTACTCAGCTAGAGCTGAAAAACGGAGAAGTACACCACAAAAAGACGTTGGCATGGCATACTTAGGAACGGACCATTCAACCCATTCAGGGTGGGTCTGAAAGAGGACATGTTAACGTTGGACGCAAATGTATTTGCATCTTCATAGCTGGTAAGGAGGGAAGTTACATGCACTTTAACTCGTACATGGAGACGGTGGGGTACACGCTAGGGAACACAACTTGACCATAAAATTTATATTTCCTCATTCCCTCCTTGTTCCCTACGGACCCTTCATGATATATCGATCATCATAAATTGATCAGTTTGTTCTTGTAACATAATTTGTTCATCTCTCTTCCGTTGTCTATTTGAGAGAAAACTGGAATGTTCAATGCACGATGTGGCACACAGTCCACATATCGCCGGCCCACACTGTAGGCACAGGCAGCAGCTGAATACTATGACAAGGCCAAAACCTAGGAAGGATAGGATCTTCCATCCCCAAGCAGTTAACGTTGTCCAGAACCAACCGGACCAAGTCCAGGTGCCTGGATTCTGATGTATCTGATTTGCAATTTTATGCAGATGGGTAATAGCTTGATAGACAGATGGCGCGTTTTGTGGGATGAAAACGCAGCAACTTGACCCGATGACCTTACAGGCTCCACCTCTATCTGCCAAGATGACGTCAATAACAAGACGATTTTGAAGGACAACAACCCGCATAGCAGATTGCTCCTCTGTTAAGTTACCTAAGGCGGAGGCAGTTTCATGTACTACAGCTTCAAGTGTTCTAGTTAATCTACGTATTAATTTACTGTTTTGGACAGGTCCTAAAAAGAAAAAGAATCCTTTATTAAAATCAGTGTACTGTTCCCATGCCGTTTCTGTGTAGTCGACAAGTGGGATATCTCTTCTGGGTCTATTCTTTACTAGATTTGTATTTCTATGGTAATCAGGGGGAGCTAGGAAAACAGGTGGCAGAAGGAATGCAATGTAACAGGTACCATCCCAATCTGGAGGTAGGCGTATGTATGCGGTATGACCACAAACAAAATAGGAATGACTGATAGCTTTAAAGGACGATTTACCATGATCACTGAATTCGACCACAGTAGTGCATTTACTATGACCTAAGTGTACTGAACCTTTCTTTCGGACACATAATTCACCAGTGACTGGTAATACTAGCATATGGGGCAGACCTGGTGCAGCCTCGGATTCAACAGTAAGGATCATAAGGCTGATTGTGTAGTTACCTAATCCATATACTTCATTTTCTAGATCAGTTCCTATTCGAGTGGAGAGTCCCTCCTTATCAGGGTAACAGACGTCGAGCAGGACTAAGTTCAAGTTTCCCCAAACCCAGCCCCCATCGAAGACAGCAATATCAGGATCTAAGGAATTAATTATTTTAAACCATGCCCCACAGGAGCCATTGTGAGTGAACGGGTACGGAAAGAGGGGAAGGGCTCCCTTGTAATTCTGGTAGGGAGGGAGTCGGCCACATATCCAGCAGTCTGTAGCATTGTTAGTCTGATGGGAGTGGTGTAACATACTAATGAATGTATTGTTGCGCAGCGCAAGTCTGTAAGAGAGTTCGTGTGGAGGTAACTCGCTAAAAGAATGTTCAGCAGATATATTGTAGACAGATTGTTCACGCTTGAAAATAGGCCAGTAGATAGGTAGCAGAATGCTAGCAACAATAACTAAGATACTCAGAATAAACATGATTAATAGTGTCACTATACAGTGACTACGAAGTGATTTACAATATGCACGTTTTTTGAATCGTCTCTCTCTCTCTCTATCTCGATCTAGGGGATACATGTCAGAAACTATTTAACCGATTCACCTAGGGGAGGACTTAAACAATTAAACTGTCTGACTTGCTAGATCGGAGTTTCGACCTGTACTCCTCTTGGGGAGTTTTTTCTCGTTCGGTAACTGTAAAGTCTTTTGGCTCAACACAGTCTTTGGCGGGGGTGGACGAGTCTCGGTCTGGTTTCAGTTCATGGAATTTTTTCACATGACTCGTATGGACCCACCCCTTTCTCCCTTCGATCTTCACGGCGGTCCTCGTGGTGAGAAGGACGGTCTTCGGGGATTTCCAGCGGGGCTCCAGCGGACTCTTCCTATCAAAATTTCGCACCAATACTAGGTCCCCAGGACGGACATCGTGTGGCTTTACATCAGTGTTGTCAGGGAAGGCAGCGGCAACCTGTGAACGACATGATTGGAGTGCAGACATCAAGGAGGCAAGGTAATCGGTCAACATATTACAATCAACATCAGTGATCTTTTTAGGAATGGGCGTCCCCCACATATTCGGTGGTCTGCCAAAAACCACTTCGTACGGGGATAGCCCTGATCTCGAGTGGGCGACCATTCTCATGTAGAACAGTGCCACGGGCAGGGCGACTATCCAGTCGACCCCTTTCTCCTGACATATCTTTGCAAGGCGGATCTTTAGTGTCTGGTTATGCCTTTCTACAAGGCCTGCGGCTTCAGGATGTCGGACACAATGAAATTTCCACTGGTATCCTAACAGTAAAGAAACTTGTTTCATTAGTTCGGACGAGAAGGGTTGTCCGTTATCTGAGTACACGACACGAGGCAAACCGTATCGTGGGAAGAATTCACGAACCAACTGCCGGGCAGTGGTCGGAGCAGTATAATCTGGGACTGGGTAGGCTTCGGTCCAACGGGACAGTGCACAAACAACTACAAGGACATACTTGAATCCTCGACAACTGTTCATCTGGATATAATTCATCTGGAGGACTTCAAAAGGGTGATCGGGAGGATGAAATCCACCTTGCTCTACAGGGACGCTTTTACCTGGATTGAACTGACAACAGATCATGCAAGTACGCACTTTCTGTTTTGCTGCTGCTCGTAAGTGTTTATTGTTCCAAAGATTTTGTAAACTGTCTAACATCGCTTTCTCTCCTAGATGTGCTGGGCTATGTGCTGTATTAATCATGACTTGAACCATAGAGTCAGGGAGAAACCATGTAGATTTTCCCTTCGTCATCCAACCTTGATCTGTCTGGATCCCTCCTAGTTCAATCCATCTCTTTATTTCTTCTGGGGTAGCATGTGCCTGAATATCAATTACATCTAGAGCGGGATCCTTGACTGCCATACACTTTGTCGGTACTATTGTCTTTGTCATGTCAGCTGTCTGAGTGTGAGTCAATGCTGTATGTTTCGCTGTCTGATCTGCCAGGTCATTACCCCGGGAAACAGAATCTGTGACCTTAGTATGTGCTTTACACTTCATGACTGATATGCCCGAGGGCAAATGTATTGCTTCTAACAGTGCTTGAATGAGGGGGCCGTGTTGTATCTTGGCACCATGAGAGGTCAGGAAACCTCGTTCTTGCCATAACATGCCGAAGTCGTGTACGACTCCGAACGCATAACGGGAATCAGTATATATGTTAACATTTCTGTTCTTGGCTAGTATACAAGCTCGGGTCAGAGCGATGAGTTCTGCTGCTTGAGCAGATAGTGTGTCAATACGATGTGTTTCTTTAACTTCAGTTTCAGTGGTCACTGCATATGCGGCCACTAATTCTCCTGTACTTGTTCTCATGCATGAACCGTCCACATAAAGTGTCAGGTCTGGATTTGTCAGTGGGACATCTGTTAAGTCTCGTCGTGGCTTTGTTACTGCATTAATGATTTCTATACAATCATGCGGGGCTGGATCTGTCATAATTGTAGGTAACAGTGTTGCGGGGTTCAGAATGCTGCAGCGCCTGATTTCTATGTGTGGCTGGAATAACGTTAATTCATAACCTGTCAGTCGTGCTATAGTCAGGTGCTGAGTCTGGGTTCTGTTTAACAGAACCTCTACAGAGTGTGGAACTTGTACTGTTAATTGATGGCCTAAAACAATTGAATCGCTCTGTCTGATGGCTAACGCTGTTGCTGCTACTGACTTCAAGCACGCAGGGAGTGCCTGGGCTATTGAATCCAATGTACTTGAGAAATAAGCGCAAGGCTTATGTGAACCTGCTTGACCTTGAGTGAGGACAGACAATGCTGTACCATCACGTTCTGTAACAAAAAGTGTAAACGGTTTGCTGTAACATGGTGTCGCTAAAACTGGTGCTTGGCATAAGGCTTTCTTTAATTCTTCAAAAGCTTGTGTGTGTTCCTGAGTCCAAGGGAGGGCAGTTGAAGTCGCTGCCTCCTGCGTTGTTAACTGAATGAGTGGTTTAGCTAGAAATGCATACTGAGGAATCCATTGCCTGCAGTACGAGGTGAGGCCTATGAAGGCCCGCACTTCTTTTTGTGTCTGCGGTTGTGGCATATTTGCAATTAACTGAATGCGATCGGGAGTGAGCTGTCTCCCCACTTTGGACAGCAAGTGACCCAAGTACACAACTTGCTGAACACAGAATTGTAGCTTCGAAGGAGACACCTTGTGTCCCTTGTCGGCCAGAAAATGTAAAACTGTCAGTGATGCTTGTTCACATTCGGGCTCACTTTGTGCGGTGATCAGCAGCTCATCGACGTATTGCAGTAAAGCGGTGTTAACTGGCATTTGAATACAATCTAGCTGTCTTTTCAGTGCTTGACTGTAGATGCTGGGGCTTTCTGTGAATCCTTGAGGTGCGCGTGAAAATTTGAAACTGCGTCCATTTAAACTGAATCCGAAGAGATATTGGCTCTCTGGATCAATAGGCACGCTGAAGAAGGCGTTCTTGAGGTCAATTACAGTAAAGAACGTTGCTTCTGAGTCAATAGCAGTCAATAACGATGAGATGTCGGGAACCACAGGGTACTGTGGAATAATGCACTTATTCAGTTCTCGAAGATCAATCACCAGCCGATATACTGGCAGTGCATTGGGGTCAGTACGTTTAAGAATCGGAATAATGGGTGAATTACAGATATTGGAGTCGGTCTCTACGACCACTCCTTGTGCTATAAGCTCTTCAATGATTTCCAGTAAAGCCACTACAGCATCGGGTGGTAACTTGTATTGTCTGATTCGTGGTAGTACAACTCCTGTCTTGAGTGTAACACGGTATGGTGTGATATGCATACAACCTACATCAGTTGGGCCTTTTGCCCACAAGTGATCTGGTACATTTTTTAATCTGACATCGAATTCTCGCAAAACATAATGACCCTTGAAATCCCGTAGAAAGAGTCTAACTCCCTCCGGGGAACAGCAGATTATAGCTCCTAGAGCCTTCAATGTTTTAATTCCTAACAGATTTTCTGGACATGATTTTGTAAGTAACAAGTCTGTAACACGTGATAATGGACCCACAGCCAGGGGGACTGGTTCTGATACTTCATTTACAATGGGCTGTCCTGAAAAGCCAAGGGAAACATTCTGTGAGCCTGAGAGGGGTGCCCCTGGGACTTCATTATGACTTATTGTGGTGCGGCTTGCCCCTGTGTCAATTAAAAACTTTCTGTCTTTTCCCAATACTTGACTGTGTACATAAGGACCCTCTTGATCTACAGGAATTTCAATAAGAGGCAAGCCAAATTCCCTCTCTAGGCTGTTTCGTGTATATCGTTGATAATCAGGGTAAGCGGACTGGGCATACTGGTACATCTGTTGTGAAACTTGCTGGGACGCGGCAATGGGCTGTGGCTGTGATACCGCTACTGTCTGTGCTGGAGGTGAAGAAGCATGCATAGGCTGTGTATTCGGTGTATTCTGTGAAGACTGATGCTGGTTATGGTCTTGTCTAGGCGGATGCGGTCTTTCTTTAGTTTTACCTGTTGCTATGTTATGTTTCAGGACTGGGCATTCATGTACGTAATGACCTGGCTGCTTACAGTAATTGCATGTCCATTTAACGGGAGCTGTAGTGTGACTTATCTGGGTCCCACCCTTTCTCTGACCGTCCACTGGGACCGTCTGAGCTACTAACATTTTCATCTTCGTGTCTTTCATGCGTTTTTGTTCCTGATCTTGTTCTTCTCTAATTCTGTTCTGATGATATTGGAGCATCTGTAACATCTGGGATGGCGTATTTGCCTGCCAAGTACTTTCAACTTTGTACACTCGGTTTTTAACTAATGGTAGGGAGTTCTCTACTAGTTTTGATACAAAAAGATGCGGATATGACTCGCTACTTGGTTTGAGGCCACTATTAATAATGAAACATTTCTCGAATCTTGAATAGAAGTCACTAGTATCTTCATCGTGTTTCTGTTTACAGGACGAGATTGCATCCCAGTCTTCCTTTCTAGTTGTCAATAATCTGGGCAGAACCTGTACTATCAAACCTGGTAATGCTTTAGTTTTGTCCCCAAGGCCTACCCCTGGGACACGTTTATTTTCTTCGTCTTCTATTTCTGCCCATGCAATCTTTGTGTCTCCCACCTCCCAGTCTTTTTCTTTTAATTTCTCGTAGATGCCCGTGGGCAACAGTACCTTCAACATTTTCATGGTATCCTCATACGTGTAATCCCCCATTAGTAACATGTCTTTAAGCTCTCTGTGAAAACCTGCAGGATCTTTATCATGACACAGGACTAGTTTCTTCATTTCTAACAGCTCTAATTTAGTCAGAGGAGTGTGAACATACACGCGTTTCAGACGGTGATCCTCACCCATAACTGGGTGTACTTCTCGTAAAGGGTTCTGGCTTTCAATGCCACTCCCGCATTGCATGTGGTACATTTTCCTTTCTGGAGGCGGGGCGGGAACATATTCAGAGCTCACGAAAGTGTTATATTTATGTTGTTGTTCTAGAATTATTTGTATTAACTTGGTACTGAAACCTCTCCATCTGTCCATAAGTAGTGCTTCTAATGTTTCGTGTAAGGGACCTGGATCAGAATGTTGATTTCTGTATTTCGTGAGGAGGTGCTGAATCATGTATACACCTGCTAATTTCTGCTCGTCTGGGGAAAAGTTCAGAAATGTCTGTGCTAAGGTATCATCATTATATATGTCTGGGTTTTCGGCCCATAATATGGCTGATCGGGCTAGTTCTTGTTCATCCATAGAGTTGAGTACATGATACCCTACTCGATCTCGAAGCCTTTTATCAGTCTCCTGAAACTGATGTTCAGAAGAATTCGGATTTGTTAAAGCAGAGAGAAAAACTCTCTTGTTTTCCGGACGGATACCCTTCCTAAGGTAAGTTCCCTTACCTACATACGCTATAATATCTGTAGTCTTTACTGGTTCTTCCTGTTCTTCTTCCTCCTCGGAGGAAGCTTTTTCTTTCTCTTTTAGGTGTACTGCAATACTGCTTTTCTTATTTTTCTACACATACTGGCTATGCAAGTCCCCTTGTCATGTTTTCCTTCAGCTATATTTTGACCCCACTTGTTCAGTGCATCTAATTCACTCTGATCTGTTCCAGGCCTGTCTCGTTCTCTTATTAGGCAATTTATAAAAAAACGTAGTATCTGTGCTTGAATGTCAACTTTCTGTTTCTCCATGGCCTCCTTAATACTGTCAGGGTCTTTCCCTGTCTGAACAAACTCATATATTCTATCTAGACGGTCCTTCATTCCTACATAGCATAGCAAGATATCAGTAGCAGATCTTAACCGTAGTGATGCCAATATCATTAGATCGTCTTTTCCGGGTACTGGATCATATCTGCAAACTGAAAGGTTTTCTTTTAATGCGTCAAGGCGGGGTGACCTGAACGTGAGAGGACTCTGCATATCCCTGAGATTGAATCTGTGTGTTAATGGCGGGGTCCGAAGACCCGCGGTCGCACCTCCTGAAGCGGAGGCTTGTGCATTATCTCCCTGTGGAGTCTGTATCTGAACTTGAATTTGTCGTTTAGTTGGATCAGGTAAACGTTGTTTCGGTAGGTCAAATTTGGGTGCGGGAAGTGGCGGGGCTGGCGGAACGGGGGAGGTCTGTCGCGGTACCGGCGGAACATGATCTGGGGGCGGGGTGCCACCCCCGTCCCTGTCAGTAGGCAAGGCACGAACAGGCAGATTGGTGTAAGCCGGTGCTACATCCTCTAGATAAGAATTTAGGAATATGTCTTTAGTAGTCTTATGCATTACTTTAGTTGGAACTAATGGTGGCGGTAAGTTTTTCGGTATTTCTGATAGGGCCTCAGGTGTACCCTCGGCCGCGAGATACATACCGTTTACGAGATTGTTTCGTGCACGGTCTATTTGTTCTGTTTTTACTCGGATCCCCTCGGTAACTAGTTCGTTTTCTTGGGCTTTCTCTGATTCTTTAAGTCTATCTTCTCTACGTAATGCTCTCTCAGCACGCTTATGTGCTTCCTTACGCCAAAATTCTATGGCGTCTTTCTGAGATTGTCTAGCTTTCTTTTTCCATAATGCTTCTTCTACCTTCATGATGCACTCGGCATCCCATGTTCCGGTAGCGGGCCATCTGTGTCTTTCGTCTAGATGTTTGGTATAGTCAGTCCATAAATCGAGATATAATATGGCGTCTATGCCATGCTTGTGGTATATAAAGTTACCTGGAGTGTCCCTAGGGGGAATAGGAATTTCTTCCTCCAGTATCCCTTTCCTAGTTCCTATCTGCTTTAACTTGTTAAAAAACGGCATTTTGCTTACTTATTACTGAATGCTCAATCCTTACTACTTAATACTGGATACGGCTAGTTTTACAAGAACCACAATGATGCACATTAAAACGGTCACATTCATACCACGACATTAATCACATGAAAAGACATTTGAGACATAGATGACTACCCCCTATACTGGATGTACTGCTAAACAGTACAGATACACTGGTGTAACAGTGCAGAAATTCAGAAATTCAGAATACTAGATATACTGCTAAACAGTACAGATACACTGCCTAAAACAGTGCAGACCGGACTTGTGTACCCAAACCCGTCTAGATACGTCCCAGCAATGGTACTCACCGGGAAGCACGGAAACAGAAGGCCTCGGAAAACTCGACTGGACTCGACTTGACACTTCGGAAAACTTCGGAAAACTTCGGAAAAAACTTCGGAAAACCTGGTGGGCCTCTTGACACCTCGGACCTTGCTTCTTTCGGCTAGGCTCTGGTCGGGATCCTCCGCACTCCTCACCGCCTCGTCTGGGTACTGATCGCAGTCTTCGTCACCTCCGTGGGTCAGAGGGAGATGCAGGAAATCCTGCCGGTACGCGTAGTTTCCATCTAACGGATGGCAGGGGACATAGCTTGCAACGCACCAACCGGCGCGTGAGGTGGGGGAGGGGTCCCTATTCGGGCGCCAAAATGACGTAAATAATTAATTTACTCTCTTAATTTCTATGCAGGTAAGTATTTAATCAATAATAACTCAAGTCGGAAAGAAAGAACCAGAGTCCGTGGTGTTAGAGTTCTTAGGGGTTTTATTCCTCAAAAAGGAATGGTCAGGACCATAATATCATGTTCTTCCCACCGCAGGGGTGGAAGAAGGGATAGAGCGCGCTACATTTTATTGACAGTACATAGCTTATATACTTAATTCATGTCATAGGAAACAGTTATAGTAGGCGTAACAGCTGAGAGAAGACAAGATAACAGTATACACGTGTTACTAGTACGTAATCAGAAGGCGTGGACTAGGCGTGAACTGGAGGTGTGTGCTAGAAACGTCACAGGTAGGTGTCACAAAAGGGGTGGCACTAACAGAAATGTTGCAATGTCAGCAGAAATTGGAAACTTGGATGCGCGCGCAGCTGCATGACGTGTGAATGACATGAAGCCGGAGGGTGCAGGGGACTTGACATTTACACTGACGGAAAGAGACAGAAGTCTGGCATGTCAGATCAACTTGTACTTCTATCATATCTGATATCTGATGTTTAGGAACCATGTTATCTGGACGGAAAGGTCTCTAGGGCAGAAGCTATTCTATACTAACTGTGGATGCGTGTATAAGCGCCTAAGTGTCTGCATGAAAAGCGTGGGGGCACGGGGCCTTCCATGGAAGCATGGTAACAGAAGCTATGAATTACTTGAATTACTTGCACAGAGACAGGCCGGCCCTTTGGCTCTGCAGCTGAGGGGGATGTTTACTGAAGCTAGCAGGCAGGAATGTATTTTCGGGGAGCGGAACAGATAACTCGAAGGTTATAGTCAATCTTGGCAGGCAGCGGGCTGAGCTGAGCGCGAGGGGCCGCGCTGAAAGTAAGTCAGAGTTCACGGGTACAGAGGCAGCCTGGGCAGAGGCCCTTGAAGTCAGAAGCCAGAAGAGGCTCGGTGGCAGAAATTCAGGGCCTACTCAGCTAGAGCTGAAAAACGGAGAAGTACACCACAAAAAGACGTTGGCATGGCATACTTAGGAACGGACCATTCAACCCATTCAGGGTGGGTCTGAAAGAGGACATGTTAACGTTGGACGCAAATGTATTTGCATCTTCATAGCTGGTAAGGAGGGAAGTTACATGCGCTTTAACTCGTACATGGAGACGGTGGGGTACACGCTAGGGAACACAACTTGACCATAAAATTTATATTTCCTCACTACTCAAAGTACCCCGTGGTCGAGCCAGTTGTATCAACGGCATTCAGTCACGTAGGACCTGTCCTGGAAAAAGTCTTAGCGATGTTCGGCTTCCCGCAGGAGGTTCACAGCGACAACGGTCCCCCATTCCAAGGGGCTGAGTTTTCCACCTTCCTTCAACAACGCGGTATCACCCATAGTCACATCACCCCACAGTGGCCACAAGCAAATGGAGATGTAGAACACTTCATGAGCACGCTGAATAAAGCGTTTCGCATATCCGTTGTGGAACAGGTGGACCCGGAACACCGGCTCCACGAGTTCCTGAGAGAATATCGGAGCAACCCGCACTGCACGACCCAACGGAGCCCGTGGGCCCTCATGCTTCAAGGACCCCGGCGAGCCCTCCTACCAACTTCCCCAGGATGGTCGTCACCTCCCCTGGATGTGGAGGTACGCAAGAGAGAATAAGGCGACTAAACCAGGAAGCCAGTATTCGTCGCCAACCCACCCCCAGAAGGCTCTGACAAGGGGCAACAGTCATCCTGCGAAACCAACGTCAGGGAGGTAAATTCCAGACGCGCTACGAACCTGGCACCTGGACAGTCACAGCAAATCACGGCACAATGGTAACGGCCCGCAAAGGAGCGAAGAAGTGTCACAAAATACTTTGTGGTTCAAAGAAGTCCCACCGGAACACCACAGAGAGGCCTTGAGTGACCAGCAAAGCTTCCGGGCCACCGCCGTGGTCGAAGAGGATGCCGGGGAACCAGCCAGTAGCCAGACCAGCGAGGCCCCTGAAGTCCTGTCCTCCCCTCCCGGGGAGGCAGGCTCCGGAAGCCCCAGTCCAAACAGCAGAGGAGGGCGCTCTGATTCCTAACGGTACAGACTGCGGCCAAATCCACCCCCGAGCCAGAGGCTGAGAGACTACGCCTGTCTGTAAGATCTAAGGTACATTTTGTAACTTTGGGGGCGTAGGAACAAGTAAGGACAAACAAAGGACAAAGTTGGATAGGGATGTAATAGTCCGCAGTCTCGTGTTTCCACCACATGCACCCCTACATCCACAGGCCCGGCGTGGCCTGCGGGGAATAAATAAAAGGAGGACGGCCACTCGGGTGACAGTGTGTCTAGTGTGTTGGCTCCATCATTGTCCCCGCTGCACACGTTTGCCCCTATGGAGAGCTCACCCCTCGGCCTGCTGCGGCCCGGGAAGCTGAGGCACCACAGCCAGTAGTACTCCAGTTGAGTAGAGGTATTGCACAAAACGGTGGCATCTTCGTAGATAACTATGCAGGGCAGGATTCATTCTGGCACGAGGCTCCTGTCACAAACATTAAACCTCAACAGGAAGCACTTACAGATATAAATAAAGCATGTGCCCGAGTTGAAGCTCAAATTCAGTAACGTTTTAATGAGCCCAAAAGCATTAGTGAGCACTGTCGAGGCTGGGCAAGTGTGCTTTAACCCCATATCTGCAGTCGAAAATGAGCTGTAATACCCGAGGGAGGTCTTTGCATCCCTGAGTTTCTCGAGCGCAATCCCCGTTCCTGTGACCAGGGTGCTGCTTTCTCCTCACCTGCTGCCCTGCTCGCTCTCTCACCCTTTATGCACAAGAGGCATGTGAACACGCATAGAAGTCCCGCACCACACACTAACGGTATCAAACGTCTTACCGCCCTTTCCCACCTATGATGGACAGCTCACTCAAGGGACCTCAGCGCCTTTTGGCGCGGTGGCAAAGTTACAGTCACACATGGTCAGTGGAGACAAATCTTCTGGCCCTACGCAGCTGCAGTGTAGGAAAAGCACTATACATTTACCCAATGAGGTAGCACTTACTGATTAGCCAGTAGAAAGTACTCCAGTTGAGTAGATGGAAATCGCAAAAACATCCGCGATTTCGTGGGAAAATCCACGAATTTGCTGACTTTTTTGCGATTTCGCGCGAATTCGCAAACCGCAGATCCGCAAAATTCACCCATACTTATTCTGCACCACTCCATTCTATGCTATTCCACTCTACTCCACCCCACTCTATGCCACTACATTCTACCTAATTCCACAATACACCACTCCACTCTATGCCAATTTACACCCCTCCACTCTATGTAAATGTAAATGTAAATGTGTTTGTATTTATATAGCGCCTTCTACCCAGAGGTCTCGTAGCACTGTATTCATACCGCTGTGGAACCCCTCCTGACTTTCCTGTGAGATGTCCACTCCTGGGCACCCCCAAGGTGAAGCCAGGCAACCAAGCGCTGCTGGGGCCGTTATGGAGATTAAGCAAGCAGAGTGGATTTGACTAGGCACTGAGGCGAGAATTATCAGGTCCGGGGAGATTGAGTCCAAGAGCAGCAGAGGCGGGAATTGAACCCTGGTCCCGGGCCAGACCTCTGCATCAGGGTCTGCCGCTCTAACCATTGAGCCACGCTTCTCACTCTGTCATTTCATTCTACACCACTCTCCTCTATGCCACTTCATTGTATGCCATTCCACTGTATGCCACTCTATGTCACTCCACTGTAGCCACTCAAATGTATGCCACTCCACTCTACACATCTGCACTCTATGCCACTCCACTGTCAGGTATTCACCTCAACGTGACTCCAATCTATGCCACTGTACTGTATGCCACTCCACTGTATGCCACTCAACTCTACACCACTCCACTCTGTGTTATTCCAGTATACACCATTTCACTCTATGTCACTCTACTCTACACCACTCCATTATACACTATCACACTCAATGACACTCCACTCTATGCCACTTCACTCTACACCATTCCACTGTATGCTTCACTACTCTTTGTCACTCCACTCTATCTCACTCCACGCCACTCCACTCTACGCTACACCACTTTACGCAATTCCACTGTACGCCACTCCACTCTATGCTAATACACAATATGCCACAGGACTCTATGCCACTGTATGCCACTCCGCTCTATGCTATTCCACTCTATGCCACTCCACTCTACACCACTCCATTCCACACAATTCCACTGTATGCCACACTACTCTATGCCAATCCACTCTACACCACTCCACTCTATGCCATTCCACTCTTTTCTATGCCACTCCACTCTACTCCACTTAACTCTATTCCTCTTCATTGTACCTAATTGCACTCTACACTACTCCACAGCATGCATTTTACACCCCTTATCTCTATGCCACATAATTCTACACCACTCTAGTCTATGACACTCCATTGTACACCACTCCACTCTACACATCTGCCCTCTATGCCACTTCACTGTATGCTATTCAACTCAGTGTCACTCCAATCTATGTCACTGTACTTGGCCCCCCTTCACTGTATGCCACTCAACTCTACACCACTCCACTCCATGATATTCTAGTACACACCATGCACTCTATACTATTCCTTCACTCTACGCCACTCAACTCTACACCACTCCACTCCATGATATTCTAGTACACACCATGTACTCTATACACTCTATGCCACTCCACTCTACATCACTCCACAATACACCATTACACTTAATGGCTCTACTCTATACCACTCCATTGTACGTCACTTCACTGTACACCACTCTATGACACTCCACTGTAGCCACTCAACTGTATGCCACTCCACTCTACATCCCTCCACAATACACCATTACACTTAATGGCATACTACGCAATGCCATTTCACTGTACGCCATTCCACTTTATTCATCTCCATTTTATGCCACTCCACTCTATCCTATTCTACTCTATGTCACTCCACTCTACCCAACTTCACTCTATTCCACTGTACACCACTCCACTGTTTGCTAGTACACAATATGCCAAAGGACTCTACACTACTGTATGCCACTCCACTCCATGCTATTCCATTTAATGCCACTACACTGTACACCACTATACTGTATATCATTCCACTCTGTGCCAATCCATTCTGCACTATTCCAATCTAAGCCGCTACACTCTACGCCACTCCACTCTATGCAATCCACTATACACCACTCCACTCTATGCCATTCCACTCTACTCTACGCCACTCCACTCCATTCCACTCCATTCTGCCTAATTCCACTCTACGCCATTCCACTGTATGCCAATTTATGCCCCTCTTCTCTATGCCATATCATTCCACATCACTTTACTCTATACCACTCTATTGTACTTCACTTCACTGTACGCCACTCTATGACATTCCACTATAGCCACTCAACTGTATGCCACTCCATCCTACACATCTGACCTCTATGCCACTCCACTGTATGCTATTCTACTCAAAGTCACTCCAATCTACGCCACTGTACTGGACGTCACTCCACTGTACGCCACTCAACTCTTCCCCACTCCACTCTATGCTATGCCAGTATGCAACATTTCACTCTATGCCACTCCACTCTACACCTCTCCACTATATACTATTACACTAAATGATACTCTACTCTATGCACTTTGCCCTATGCCACTCCACTATATGCTATTCCACTCAATGGCACTCCAGTTTACTGTATGCCACACTATGCTACTGCGCTCTATGCCTCTCTTTTCTATGCTATGTATGCTACTAGAATCTACGCCACGCAACTCTACACCATCTACACCACTCCACTTTATGCTATTCCACTCTACATCACTACACTACACTCCACGTCCCTCCACTCCAATCTACACCATTCCACATTGCACCTCTCCACTCTAAGCTACTGCACTCTATGGCACTCCACTGTATGCTATTTCATTGTATGCTACTAAACTCTACGCCACTCTACGCTAGCACAGGTAAAAGGAGTAGAGTGGTGGGGCGGAGCTGAGGGGAGTTGAAAGATGACGGGATAGGTAAAATTAAATAAATAAAACCACTTACCTTGCACTTGCAGCATTGCGGAGTCAGTGATATGTCGAGCACAGGGTAAGTGGTTTTATTTATTTTTTTATGTAATTTTACCTATCCCGTTGTCTGTCGAATTCCCCCCTCCATGCTCTGCCCCACACCACCGCCCCATAACCCCACCGCTCCACTGCTCTTACCTGTGCTGGCCTCCACTTATTCCACTCTACGCAAATCCACTCTACACCACTCCACTCTATTCCACTCCACCCTACGCTGCTACACTGTACATGACTCTACTATAGGCCACTCAACTCCACTCTACACTATTTCACTCTATGCCTCTTGACTATATGCCACGGTATGCCACTCCACTCTACACTATTTCACTGTATGCCACTGCACTGTACGCGACTCCACTCTACAAACTTCCTCTCTAAGCCACTCAACTCTACGCTACTCCACTCTATGCCACTCCACTCTACGTCACACCACTGAATGCCTCTCCATGGTATTCTATTTCATTATACGCCACTCAACTCTATCCCTCCAACTCTACGTGACTCCACTCTGTGCTGCTGAACTGTACACCAGGCCACTCTACGCTATTACACTCTACACCACTCCAATCTACTCCACTGCAAGCTATTTCACTCTACAATATTCCACTTGAAGCCACTCAAATCTATGCTACTTCAGTCTAAGCAACTGCACTGTACACCACTCTACTGTATGCCACTTCACTCTACATTATTCTACTGATGGCACTTAACTATACACCACTCTATGCCACTCCACTCTAAGTTATTCCATCCTATGCTATTGCACTGTACTCCACTCCACTCTATATCAGTGAGGCAAAAAAAAGTGAGACCAAAAACAATGACTAGGGATGCACAAAGATAAATGATAACATGAGGACACAAGCGAGTCAGAAGGGAATGATTAATCTGAAGGCAAGTGTGAGTGGGAGGAGGTGAGAGGAAAAGTGTGTGGGTTGAACGGGAAGTGAGGCGAGGGAGACAAAGAACAAGGGTGAGAAAAGTTGGTGAATGGAGAAAATAGGTAGGTGTTCGAAAGAACATCATAAGGAGAAGGTAACACAAGAGCTAAGTAAGCAGAAAACACACACAGGAGACAAGAGGAGTGATTTGCTAATAGCAAAGATATAAATACACACACAAGGGTAAAAAGAAAAGGGGAAAGGCATGCTCTTCAGCTTCATGTTAAATGGCAACAGTCACTGCTGGCAAGACTCGCGGGGAAGGGGGTCGCAGGGTCGCGTTGGGAGGTAGGGTTAATTTAATTGAAAAAATAAAATAAACATAATTTAACTTACCTGGCCGGGTCCCGGGTCCTGCTTCTTCTCTGCAGTCCTGCTCTCCAGAAACAGGAAGCAGAAGTAGGCAGCCAGGCATCTTCCCTCCCCTAAGCCAATCAAAACGGTGATAAAACAGCCTTGTTATTGGTCGGGACGCCGGCAAGCCAGGGGCTAAAGGGGAGGCCTTTTTTTCCCATGTAGGCTGCATGCAGCCCATATGGAGAAAAGGCAGAGTGGGCATGACTGATTTGGGCGGCCCAGGGCAGGCACACCACTCCTCTTCTCCCCTGTTCTCAGAGCAGCCGGCCAACCCGCCAGCCCACAACCAAGCAGTAGGGCAACGCTCCTGCGCCCTAGTGGAGAAGCCGCCTAGAAATGCAACATTTATAGAAGCATGCAAAATATAAACTGGTTTCCTAAACTTAGAAGTGCAAGGACAAACACATCCATTCAAAAACACCATGAACTCAAAATGCACTAGGGACAAGGCTATGACAATAATATTGCAGAAAGCCTTTTAATCGGAACTATGAATCTAAATATTCAAGAAACCTATCTTCTTACGAGCAAGGTGGTGACACAAAGATTATGTTTAAGTTTTGGTTGCTAGTGACGCTATTGTAGGACGACCGGAAATTGCAAGGTAATGTTTTACACTACAGGACTGTCAGCTTCTGTAATACAAAGGGCCATATATATTTGTATTTCACGCAATGCAGCAAGACACCTTTCAGCACTGTGCTGCTTGAATGCGCCATATTTATTATGATATGGTGCACTCCAGCTCTCTGCCAGCTCTGTAGCACAAATTGCTGCCTAGCCCCAACGCATCCTGTGTTGCTTGTTTTTGTGCAGGAATGAGCACCTTCCTGAACAAAAACAATCCTCTTTCTATGTGTGCTATAGAATGCAGCACACACAGAAAGGGGGGGAAAAAGGAGAAAGAAAGATATTTCTCCTCCACCTCCCCTGGGGATGCATATAATTCTGACGCATTCCCAGGGCTAACAGTATTGGTAAATCTGGGAACACTTCAGAATCCGTGGAAATACCAACTCTCAAGCCAAGGAACGCCTTCCTGGAGCAAAGTAATGCATTACTCTATATTTAGCAAGCCATGCGGGGCTTGTGTGGCGCAAGGGCAATGCAAAACGCTTGATAAATATGCCCCGAAATATGTTTGTTTATTTTTAGACTCTCAATCAGAGGGGCCTAGTACTGCTGTCGTGGACTAGTGCATGTCTGTCTGTAACTGGATTACAAGTGCTGTGGATTTACTATACACAGCCCGCCGGGATGGAGCAATCCTACAGGCCATCACTGCAGCACTTTGTCTTTCTGGGTTCACATGTGGACATTTTTAAGTGGTAGCATCAATTACTGCATAGCTATTCTGCTTTTAAAGGAGACCCGTAGAGTACCAAGTTATGATGCCTGGAAATACCAGAACCAAAGTTAATGATATGCCCAGTATTGGTAACATTGGATGTGGTAATAATACATGGGAATGCCGAATACTCTTTATAGACGCTTTTGTTTGATCATACATACTAAATGAACTACCCGTCTAGATAAGAAATATGGGAACTGATCAGGACGGAAAGTGTATACAGAATACTAGAAATGTCATTAAATGAAATGCGTTTATTCAAAGTTACAAAACCATTAATTTCATGAATCAATTTCAAATTATGATTTACTTTGTAAATGATCAGTAATGAGTAGTAAATATTTAAAACATGTTTAATTAACCTTGGCATCATGTTAGTAAAAGTTATTTCACTTCCTTCTGTTTCCCTAGATGCTCAAAGGAATTCAGCAGTAATTTGTTATGAACCTTCCAATTAAACAATCTTCAGAGTAATAGATTTCCATAATTCGGCAGTAATTCTGCATGTGGACGTGCTGTAAATTTAACAGCATACCTTGAAAGACTCTGTTTTCCGTACGTGTATCAATTTTTTCTTTCAAACTCAAGTAGACAGACAAATGAACCGAGAGTGTGTTCCATTTAAAATTGGAAGGGATGTTGTTGCGAAGGTTGTTGAACATTTTGGCCTCAATAACTAATTCTTAGGCTACACTTAAATAAGCATCTACGATAACTTCTGTAGAGCCCTCTCAGACGAAGGTCTGGACAGGAGAAGGCCTATGTTTATAAACTATCTTAACTAGTTAATAAGACACCTTCTAGGGCGTATTGCTATGGGGGTTGTTCTGAAATTTGTAGAATGGGCATACACTGATGTTCACAAGTATGACTACAGATGTTTTTAACAGTGGTGTTGCGAGGGTGACAGGGGCCCTAATTAAAGAACAGAAAACAGGTCCCTTTCTTATCGGGTTAGTAAGAAAATCATCCACTATTGCGATGCAGCTCACCCCTTATATTCCTACGCCTGTTGTCACTGCACTTGCTGCACCATTGCTGGGTACAGACCTCCAAGTTCTACACTCTACCGACCCTTTCTTCTCTTCTTCCTATCTCTATTCCTCTATTATCTCCATCCTTTCAACCTCTATTGTTATGATTTGCTCAGTGTCACTTCACTAGTGTTAAAGGGTGAAATGGGTGTCGCCCTGCCACCCTGGGGGAGTAACCAAAGGGTGAGAAGAAACACCGAGCAGCTGGTAACAGATTGTGCTTTTTGCTCGGAGCCAAAGATGCGTAAATCTGTGTTTTGTTTTGAGGTGAGACAGTAGTGACACACTGGTGTGTGTGGTGTGCGTGTTAGTATCGAGATTAGACTTTCACTTTAGGCATTATTGGGGCAGGCTGTCTGGGACAATGTAGAAGTGGGTTAGTCAGTGGCTTCTGCCACATTCAGCTGAAGAGCCAGGTCTTGAAGCTCTTCCTGAAGGTGTGCAGAGCGGGGTAAAGTCTGATGTTGGACGGGAGGTTGTTCCAGGTCTTTGCCACGATGTAGGAGTAGGCTCTTTCACCCTCTTTGGCTATGCAAGTGCGTGGGATTTCGGAGAGGGTGAGGTCGGCGTAGAGGAGGTTTCTCTTGGGTACGTGGGAGGAAACTCTTTCATTGAGGTATTGGGGTCTCCTGTTGTGGAGGGATTTGTAGGCATGAGCGAGTAGCTTGAAGGTTACTTTTTTCTTGACGGGGAGCCAGTGGAGGTTTTATAGGTGTTGGGTGATGTGTTCATGCCGTAGGATGCCCAGGACGAGTCTGGTAGTGATGTCGTGGATGATCTGTAGTTTATGGAGCAGGGAATTTTTGATTCTGGCATAGAGGGAAATACGATTGTGTAATCTGCTTATTATGAGTGCATGGGTGGCGGTCTTTCTGGAGCCGGGGTATCCACTTGAAGGTCTTGCAAAGGAGGCAAATGGTGTTGAAGTACCTGGAGGAGATAGCGTTGATCTATCGGGTCAGGGTGAGGGAGGAGACAAGTATGATGCAGATGTTCCAGGCGTGGTCTGTTGGAGTGTGGTAGTTACCAGGAGTTGTCCCATGCTGAGGGGGTGGGTCAGAGTATGAAGACTTCTGTCTTCTTCAAGTTGAGCTTCAGACAGCCACTGCTCATCCAAGGTGCGGCGTCCTTTATTCCTTCCTGGAATCTGAGTCTGGTGGTGTTGGATTCCTTCATGAGGGTGAGGATGAGCTGGGTGTCGTTGGTGTAGGATACTATGGTTAGTCCGTTCTGTCTGATGATGTTGGCCATGTAGATGTTGAAGAGAGTGGAGCTGAGCGGTGATCATTGGGGTACCCCACAGTTGATCTCTGTGGATTCGGGGAGGAAAGGCGGTAGCATGATTCTTTGGGTTCGGCCGGTGAGGAAACAGCAGATCTAGTCAAGGGCAGTTTCCTGTATGCCGGCGTCGTGGAGTCTGGTGGTGAGAGTGCGTTGGGAGACGGTGTTGAGGGTCTCCTTTTATCCATAACACCAAGAGCATAGGGTCTCCTTTTATCCATAACACCAAGAGCATGAATGGCAAGATGGCGCCGGCGTGAGCAGTCGCTGAGCATCGCTCCGCCAGCCCTAACCTGAGTGCTGGACTATGCCGTTGTGGACCAATCCTAATTCTAATCATCTTTCGATGGTTATGCTGGTTGTGTGGTGTTGAGTTGAGAACAGGAACTTGAGAGCGGCAGTAAGGCGAAGAGATGCAGAGAGGTGAACAGAACGGAATCTCGCAAGCTGCAATCAGTGGTTCCGTGAGTAGACGGTAGTAATGGAAGCGGCGGTACCGGGGGAGACAAGGTGAGATGCATGATTAACCACGAGGTGCAAATTCGACTCTTCAGAACCCCTTGCCAAAACCTTCTCCGGACCCAGATACTGTTGGCTAATATGACAGTTTTACAATATTACAATACCATCCTGAACATTTTTAGGAAAAAAAAAAGAGACATCAAGATTTTCGACCAACAACTAATGATCGAATAACTGATATCTTTTTCAAATCACCAGCTAAGGAGCTGACAAGCTAACGGGCTATCGAGCGACGAGTGAGTGGGGAAAAAAAAATAAAAGTACTGCCTTATTCCTTATTCTTCTTCTTTTTCCCAAAACTACTATCAAAACGGACTTTTTTGCGATAGATAGATCAATCAAAGCGGTCTGAGGCCACCGAGTTGGTTGTAGCCGATACAAAGACAGCTGTTTAGTCATGGCAATAAAAGGGCTGAGAGCAAAGCAAGAGAAAGTGACAATCAGCCCCGGTATCCGAGGTATCCGCAAGGTGTCTTTGAGGCAACGCAGTTTTACAAAATACAATTATCAACCTCCAACCGCCAATGACCCCCATATGTCACTGAACGTAACTTCCGAGTGTACTTCTAGCTTTGGTACCCTCCAGTCATTTTGAAGAGCCACGGCCACGTCCACGACCACCCTCACAAGCTTCAAAAGTCACAAGTCACCACCACCAGCACCAGCATTAGTAGCCCTGCACTATGTGGCTTGCGTGCCTCACGAAGCATTGCGAAGTTAATCCGGAGCTAAGGAGCAGCGGCCGTCAACAATCACCAACAATCACCAACGGAGCAAAACAGAGAAAAACTGAGAGAAACGGAAAAAAACAACCCATCAACAATATCAACAACTATATCCGCGTCTCCAGAGCCCTGTAGTTTCCCACACCCATACGCTTTTACACAATCTCACTGACCTGTCGAAATGCTCTAGACCACAGACATCTGCTCGTTCTCGATCTCGATCTCTCTGCCGAAATCTCCTGACTCTCTGCTCTGCCACTCGGTCTTCCTCTGGTCTTTCTCCGTCCTCCTCTGCATCCCTCGCGGCCCCCGCAGTAGAATCGGTGATCGATTCACACAGGTCGTCGTCAAGGAGACCTAGGGATCCAGAATCAGAGCCAGAACATACAAGAACCGAGGATCAAGACAGAGATCCAAAAGCGCGCACAAACTGGTGTAGTCAGAGCCGAGGTCTGTGTTGGGAGCAAGGAACCTGGCAAAGAGCGCATCAAGGGAGGCAGGGGCGGTTGCAACGGAAGTACACGTGTACCTCCAGGCGTCTCTAGCCTGGGGAAGTGAAAGAAAGCCCTTAAAAAAAATGCAGGTTTAAGCTATATCTATTTAGCTACCAGGAGAACAAGGGCACACAAGATCAAGCTCAACCAGTAGAGCCACGGAAAACCATTATCCCTACGCCAGCAGTCTCAAGCCTACACCCAAAAAACAAGCCAAATGATGGAAATAGGGGCAACAGAGACAAGCGAACAGACCTCTCATCATCAAGCTGCACAACCCCCACAAGAAGCATTAGATGGAGCGCCTGAATCACAAGACGCGCAAGAGGCTCGAGAATTAGAGATCATCTAGAACACCCAGAGCGCAGGGAGCTCTCTGAGATCTAAGGAAGCACAACGAAGACCTGAAACTAGGGGGGCCAAAGCAAAAGAGAGAAAAAACCAAGATAAAGATAAAGACAAAGACAACCACGAAGATAAGGACAATGACAAAGAAAAGAACAAAGATATGAAAGATATGAAAGATAAGAAAGGCACACACAGTGAGAAAAACACTGAAAAGGAGCATATAAAACAAGGATAGCAAGGGAAAGAAAAGGGGAAAGGGAAGGATGCAGGGAAGGATACAGTGAAGGATACAGAAGGTAGCGACCACGACAATCTGGAACTGATGGCTAAAAAGGCAAAATAACTACAAGCAATCAAGAACTTGAAAGCATCCGCCAAAACCACTCGTCAGCCAATAGAGTCTCAGCCAAAGATTTCAAATATCTTTGCCCCGTTATCCAAGGAAGGGTTAGGTGACTCAACCAAACCAGCAAATCTAAGGGCCCCACCTGGTGACCTGGAGGCTCGAATCTGTGAGACCAATGGGCCGAACAGGGAGGACCACGTAGCTCCTAGAGCCACATTCGGAGCAGTGACGAACCGCGTCGCAAGACCAGTGCCCGATTCCGGATTCCTAACGCCTGATCATGCTCTGGGAAACGAAACGGGGAATAAAGCCAAAATTCAACTCGAAAGATTGGATAGTACGCCTAAGCCTTCAAACACTAAGCCAACTCCCAAACACCCTTCTCCCCCAACCAAAACTATAATACACTTTTCTGAAACCCAAGCTGCTACCGATGATTCTGACTCGGATATTTATGAAACCAGGGTCTCAACGTCTAGTGAAATAAAGGACTCCAGCGATGATCATAGCCTTGATCCATCAACCCCAGAGCTCTCAGAACTATCAGATTTCCATGGCGCAAATGTAAAGAAAGCGAACGAATCCAGTCCAGACCATACCCCAAGGAAAAAGCTTGAAAAAAACAGAGATAGACAAAAAAGACACCACAAAGTGATATATGAAGAAACTACAGACCAAGGGAGTAATAAAGAGCAAACAAAATATACAGGAAAAAACTTAGCTCCCAAATATATATCAGAATCAGACCATCAGCAAATTGTCTTGAACAGGACTACAGGGAGTGAACTTAATCAACAGGGACGTACAAGGCGGACTGGAAAACAAGCAGAGCCATGTCTTGAGCAAAATACTTAGCTCAATTAAAAGTTTACACGGAGAAGTTAAAACAGACAACAAGAAGAATCACACTGCCATACAAAAGCTACAAGGGGCGATCAAAAAAGTAGGTCTAACTTGCTCTGAAATATCGGACAGAATGGTCTCTGTGGAAACACGCACCAAAAACCTAGAAAAAGACGTTGCTAGCCTCCGAACGCAAGGTAAAGATCAAGACGATATTATAAAATATCTGATGCTAAAGGTTGAAGATCACGAAAACTGAGCTAGACGATCCTATGCAATTGTATTGAGAAAATGCATATTATGTTTGCTATAATTTGGATACAAAAATGTCATGTTTCATCTACTGTGTTTTTTTTCTTTAATTTTTGTTTTGTTTATGTATATACTCAAGTTTGGGGGGGAGGGGGTGGTGGTCATATATATTAGCTTTAATTCCTACATATTGGATTTTTATGTTAAAAAAAAAAGAGACAGTGTTGAATGCTGCAGAGAGGTCTAGCAGGATGAGGGCCGTGGTGTGGCCTTGGTTGAGGAGAGTGCCGGGAATCTGTTGCAGCGAGAAGGGCGGTCATGGTTCTGTGGTTGCTGCGAAATCGGAATTGTGAGGAGTCGAGGATGGAGTAGGCTTCAATGAAGTTTGTGAGCTGGATGTTTACGATCTTCTCTGTAACTTTTTCCGCAAAGGGGAGGAGAGGCACCACTGGGGTAATCTGCTGTGAGGTGAAGGATCCACCTCACCCGTAGCATGAGATAAAGATGGCAGTCATGCCCCTGAGCCGAGACCTGGCCATTGACAGTTTAAAGGCAATCTTGTTAGAAGATCATGCTCTGCCAAGAGAGGACATTGCCAGGCAGAGGGCCTGGTTGAGCACTGCCTTTTCTACCCTTACGTCATTAACCTCTAAACATGCTATCTCTCCAAATAGAATGTGTTCACTGGGGGGGGGGGGGGCTGGGGTTAATCACATGCCCCTCGACCTCATTTCACCACTAGAACTGTTTTTGTATTTACAATCCCATTGCACTGCTGGTGCATCACTTTTTTTCTCGTTAACTTTGTTTTATTGAGTTTCAGACAATGAAAAATGAACACAGCACAAGCCCCACATATTTCGGTCAGAAGACATAAGACCTTCTCCAGACCAGTCACTTTTTTTTAAGCACTGGCGGGTCAGTATCCGTCCCATATTTACAAGGCTGCATAAAGCCACCCTGCGTAATTTTCCATGGCCTTGTTAATATGGTCCCTTTTCACGCATTACTCTGCATGAAAGGGGCGTTTAGTGGGTGTTCCCATGCAACATCCATGGAATCTGATGCATTCATTGTGTTGTTGTGTGTGTGTTTTTAACAGTGGTAGTTGCTGTAGCGTTCTAGTGGTTGGTAGCTCCGGCTTCGGCCGGAACTACGTACACCAAATGTATCACCTTCTGGCCAGGCGTGGCCAGAAGGCTATAAATAAATGGTCAGAAGTCGCACGGGACTTCCGGTCCGACCAACCCTCTATAGTGTGCACATGTGTCTTTATCTGTCCATACATTACTGCATGTGTATGTACTCACCCCTCTACACTGGCGACGAGTGGGGGACGCATTCAGCAACATTACCCGTCAAATCGCCGTCCGAAGAGGCGCCAAGGGTAGTGGAGCGCCGCACGGGCAAGCAGGAAGGTCAAGTGCCGAGCACTTCGCCCATCACAGGCATCGAGCAGTGCCCAGCAGCCCGACGATGTCCGCGACCACAACGGTGAGCAGCGATAACCCCGTGCTGCGTAGGGGCACCAGTGGTGCGAAGTCGCGAGCAGGAGAATGCCCGAAGCAGCGTCTGCACGCGTGCGTGCGAACAGGCCCGAGCGCATCAGGCGCGCATGCGCACAAGTGGAAAGGCCCGGCAGAGACGCCTGACAGAGGCGCTGGGAGCGCGAGGGCCGCACAGAGCCGCGAGGTGCCCCAGAGTGACTCACACCTGCCCAATACAGCGCGACACAAGCGCTGAGACCGCATCGCGGTCTCCCTAGTGGAAAAAAAAAAGAAGAAGAAGACAAACACGAAGGAATTATCAAATCAACAAGCATTGGCCGGTCCAAAAGGGAAAAAAAATTATTCGAAAAAATAGAGGAAAACACATTCCTAGAAACAGACAACCAACAGAGAGACAATGTCAAACCCACCAGGCAACCAGAACCAGCAAGCAGCGCCACAACAACAGGCAGCGCCACAACAGCAGGCAGCGGCGCAACAAGTAGTGCAACAGCAAGCAGTACCTCCAGTTCAGCAAACACATCCATCAGCTCACTTGCAGATTCAAGCACTCCCGCCGTTCAGCGAGCTAATTGAACCCTCTACAGCAGCACTGAGGTGGGCAGTATGGATAGGACAACTGAACAACTATTTCATAGCCACTCGTGAAACCGACAACACAGTCAAACGCTCCCTGCTACTACACTTCAGGGGCACTGAGATCTACAAACTATTCTCCCACCTTCCAGATACCGGCAACGCTAATGACTATGACCCCACCGTGCGAACACTCAACGCGCACTTTGACCCCCAGCTCAACCCGCACTATGAGCGGTTCAAGTTCAGACAATCTAGACAAAGAGAAGGTGAGACGATGGACGCCTTCCATGCCTGACTAAGGGAACTGGTGAGCACATGCTCCGAAGATGATCACACTAAAGAAGTCACGGCACAGATCATTCAAGGGTGCCGGAACAAGACTCTAAGGACACTGATACTGCGCCAACCCAACATCACGCTCGACGAGATACTCATGCTCGCACGGTGACATGAGCTATCTGATGTCCGGTCGACAGCAATGGAGGCCGCCATGACCTCTCAAGCGGAAGCAAGTGCCGTCGTAAAGACAGAACGGGTAGACGCCGTCCGCGCCTCAGGTAGGGGAGGACGGGGAAGATGGCCGACCAGAACCCCGAGACGAACATCCTGTGGGTACTGCGGGCGTGATGAGCATAGTCAAGATGGATGCCCTGCGAGAGGGAAGACATGTTTGAAATGTGGAACACCAAACCACTTTGCCAGCGTGTGCAGAGGAGGATTCCGCAGAAGAAACACAGCGGGGAGACGGACCGTAACAGGAACAGCCAGGCAATTAAGTCTGGAAGAAACTCAAGAATCAAGACCCATGACCGCAAGACAACACCGCCATACACGGCTAGATGACTCCTCCACTGACGATGAAGGAGAATGCTACTTCGTATCATTCACGAAAGACCTGAAAAGAAAGCGAAGACCTCAACCAAAGTTCCAAATTCAAATTGACGGGTCGGAAGTCACGGGGGTCATAGATACCGGTGCAACAGTGAATGTGATGGGTATACAGCACTACAAAAGCCTCAACCCGAGACCGCAGTTAACGCCTACTAAAATCAAGATAATGACATATGGCAGCCAAACTCCACTTCCTCTACGTGGGAAAATGCAAGTACAAGTTAAGGCAGAAGACCGTGAAGTAACAACCACATTTCACGTGATCGACAAAGAAGCAGATCTGCTAGTAGGGAGCCACACAGCAGAGGACCTCAACCTAGTCGCATTCGCCAACGCAGTCAAGACACTCCAGACGGAAGACATACTACAGCTGTTCCCATCACTGTTCAAAGGATTGGGCACAATTAAACGACAGCCAGTCAAACTACACATTGATAAAGCCATCTAGCCAATAGCTCTGAAACACCGGAGGATTCCGTTTCACATACGAGCAGCAGTTGAGCAAGAACTGACACAACTTGAAAAACAAGGAGTCATAGAAAAAGTCACTGGACCAACGCCGTGGGTGTCGCCCATGGTGATAGCCGAGAAACCCCGACAACCAGGGAAAATCCGGATTTGCCTTAATATGCGGATGCCCAACAAGGCAATAAAGAGAGAAAGACATATAACACCCACCGTAGATGACATACTCCCAGATCTGAATGGAGCTCAATGGTTCTCTAAGTTAGACCTCAACTTTGGGTACCACCAACTCCGACTGGCCGAAGAGAGCAGGTACATAACAACGTTCTCAACTCACCTCTGTCTTAGAAGATATAAGAGACTAAACTTCGGGATATCCTCAGCGGCAGAAATCTTTCAAAATACAATTCGAGAAATATTATCTGGCCTACAAGGAGTGTTAAATGTAAGCGACGACATCCTGATACACTCCAAGACCCTTGAGGAACATCACCAGCGTCTGAGATCCACACTCAAGAGACTAGCTGAACATGGGGTAACATTGCATAAGGAGAAATGCAAATTCTTTCAGAAATCGATAGAATTCTTCGGCTACGTGTTCAACTCTGATGGAGTTCAAGTCGATCCCAGGAAGTCACAAGCCATAAAGCATGCCTCAGCGCCGACCTCAGCTTCAGAAGTGAGAAGCTTCCTGGGCATGGCACAATTCTGTACCAGGTTCATACCGAACTTAGCAACCATCGCCGAACCACTCCGCCATCTAACGAAAAAAGAGAGCCCGTGGAAATGGACAGAAGTCGAGGAAGAAGCATTCAAGAAAATCAAGAACGCCCTCCTAGATGGAACGACCATGGCTTATTTCAACATGACCAGACCCACCAAAATACTGGTAGATGCCAGCCCAGTTGGACTAGGAGCACTCCTCACCCAGGAAACGGAACCAGGAGTATGGGCGCCACTAGCGTTCGCGAGCAAGGCCCTCACCGCCACTGAAGCGAGATACTCTCAGATCGAAAGAGAAGCTTTAGCAGTAAAATGGGCATGTAACCATTTTCATCTCTACATAACCAGACACCCCTTCAGAATGGTTACCGATCACCAACCACTCATTCCACTGTTCAAAGGCACAGCTCCTCACCCGCCACCACGAATCGAAAGATGGGCGATCCAAATCCAACAGTACCAAATGGATCTTGTGTACAGGCCAGGAGCCAAAAACCCGGCAGACTTCTTATCTCGACATCCTGCCAAGGAAGAAGCCCAAGAAGAAGAGCCCGAAAGACAGACCGAAGAATTTGTGAATATGATATCACAAGGAGCATGCCCCCAACAATGTCAGCAGACAAAATCATAGAACAATATGCCAACGACACTGTCCTGAAGAGCGTAGAAAATGCTGTGCACACAGGATCCTGGGAAGGCTTCCTGGGAGACGTACATGGTTGGAGTGAAGATGACCGTGCACGATTAAATCAGTTCTGGAAGATACACAACGAGATCAGCATCGCTGAGAATGGCTTCATCTTGAGAGGCTCAAGAGTGATAATCTCGACGACCCTACAGGAACACGCGACATTGTTAGCACACGAAGGCCACCAAGGCACCAGGAGAATGAAGGCCCGTATGCGGGAAAAGGTCTGGTTCCCGAACTTGCAGAACGCGGTTGACTCCATAGTGAAGAACTGTCGAGCGTGTCATCTAACGGGAAGAACTGAAGCCCCTGCGCCGATCATCACAGAGGAACACGCGCCAGCACCGTGATCCTGGGTTAGCCTAGACTTTGGCAGCTTTCCGGACGGAAGGGTCACCGTGGTTCTAGTGGACAGCTACACGAAGTACCCAATAGTGGAGGTAGCCCAGTCTACAAGTTTCACGAACATTCAACCTATACTGAGCAAGACTTTTGCATTGTTTGGGATTCCTCAACAACTGAAAACGGACAATGGGCCTCCCTTCTAGGGGAGTGAGTTCAAAGAATTCATGCAAAAACTAGGAATTCATCATCGCCGCATAACGCCACAGTGGCCTCCAGCTAATGGCGAAGTGGAAAGATTCATGAGGACAATCAATAAGGTGTTGATGATATCTGTAGTGGAAGGAACCAATCCTGAGAAGGCTCTTCAAAGCTTCCTACGAGAATACAGGAGCACTCCCCACAGCACTACACCAAGATCGCCTTGGGCTCTCATGTTCTCAGGTCCCAGGCGTGACTTGCTACCCATGGCAGAAGAGTGGAGGCCTGAACCATATCATCCGGAGTGCACCCAAACCCGGCGGAAAAAGACTAATGACAAGGCGAGTAAGAAGAGAGGTGCCCAAGACAGACTGCTGGTCCCCGGAGATCGTGTGCTCATTTGAGCCCAGAGGCCTGGAGGGAAGTTTAGAACACCATATGAGGTCGAGCCATGGATTGTCAGGACAAGCAGAGGCACGGCAGTGACAGCTCGACATGAAGGCGAAGAGGTAACAAGAAACGTGTCGTGGTTCAAGCGAATCCCATCAACACCTGCCAACACGGAGCGCCAGACAGGTACACCGGAAAGGCAAGACACCAGCAGTGAACCAACAGGTGTTACTTTGAGCAATTTGGTATCCACCCAGTCCACTGGGGTCACTGAACCACTGACGCCATCCGCGAGAGCCTGCCCTGAGAACACTCCGGTAAGAGGGAGAAGACAGTACAGCCTCAGGCCAAATCCCAGGCCCAGTCAAAGACTTGCTGACTTTATGTGCTAATCCAATTTGTTTCAAAGGACTAATTTGGGAAGAGATGTAGCATTCTAGTTGTTGGTAGCTCCGGCCTCAGCCGGGACTACATACACCAAATGTATCACCATCTGGCCAGGCGTGGCCAGAAGGCTATAAATAAATGGTCGGAAGTCGCACGGGACTTCCGGTCCGACCAACCCTCTGTAGTGTGCACATGTGTCTTTGTCTGTCCATACATTACTGCATGCGTATGTACTCACCCCTCTACAGTTGCAAATGCGCCGCTTCTCTCCGGCCACTGTCCAGGTTCGACAGTCTTTAGTTTTCTCCAGATGAATATTGGCAGCTTTGTCCTGACTTCAGAAAGAAGGCACAGTTATACACTGCAGTGCCAGGTGGTAGGCCTTGCATAGGTGGAACACTTAGAGCCAGCTTGTAGTCGATAAAACACTACATTTAGGAGTGTGGTACTTTGGCATTTAGAATACGTACCTAGAGGTCCCAGAAGGCACTGAGCTGTTGACTGATAAGCAAGCACTGATTCCAGGTCTGACGCAGGACAAGGGAATCCCTGCTCTGGCATGTAAAGTGTACACCGGAAAACAAAGCAGTATCAAACATCAATTATACTTTAGCATATTGTGGTTGCATAATCTGTGACCAGGCACAAAAACACCCAACACAAGTAACATCTGAAGCTTTGACTTTGGTTTCGGTACATGACTATTCACTGTGTGATTGTGGACAAATTGTGGTATCTCTCGGTACTTCAAATTGTAAATGTAATGGGGAGAAGTGAAGCGATGTTTCAGTACTCAGCATTGTTATCTCAAAGTATGTAATAAAGTTATGTGGTTATACTGAATGAGCAGCTACCTACGCCATTATCACATTGTTGGAAACTGCCTCTCTTTGAAGTGTATTAAAATGAAGTACACTATGTAGAGAGTGTGAGAAATTCCCAAAAGGCAAACAGAGGTGAAAGTAGATAATACTAACTTTCTTTTTTTGTGAAAGTGTGGGTGGGCAGTTAGGCTTATCCTAGGGTAGTGTTAAGCATTTGCTGTACTCACGGAAGCAATAAATGAGTCACCCACTCAAGAATAAATATGAGACCAAATTGTAAAAACAATGTCGATTTTTCTATAATGTTCAAGACCATAAACACAGTTCTAAGGTAAGTACTTTTGGAGTTACGATTTTTCAAAGTTCTGAAAATATATCACTTTTATATGCATTTAAGCACAATAGGAAACAATGGAAAAAAAAAGTCGAAAATTCATATAAACTCAGGCAATGCTTTCATGAAATTCACCTTCTTGTTTTAGGTTGATGTCAGGACCAGGTCCAAAGTTCCAGCAGGAGAAAGTCGGGTGTATACCAGATTGACTGGGAGCAGAGGTGCTGAGGTCTTGAAAGCTGATGCGGAATGACAAAGATATCACTTGAAAAAGCACTGCACAGAGGGACTTGCAGGTACTTTTGGTGGGTCTTCTAGGAGGAGGAGGTTGCACGGCCTGGGGACTATGGCAGTCAGTCTGTTTAGTCAGTGCTGGGGCCGGAGGGCTGGGGACAGAGCGAACTGGTCAGCTGCGAATTGTAGGTCTTGAGGTCCTTGTGGTCAGGAGCAGGCAATTTGGAGAGGTGACCTTGGGAAAGCTGGGCCACTCAGGAAATGGGTCTCAGGTCCCTTGATGTCCCTAACAGGTGCTTGCTTCTTGTGCTTCGGGAATCTGAAGTGAACTCTTTTTTTTAGTGTTTGCTGTTGGGGGTGCAATACCACGGGTATTGGTACACCGTGGAACCGATAGCTCCTGGTGCCTCCAAACTTGGTGGAGAGGCAGATTTTACCAGCCAGAGCCATTATACATTTTCTTGCTTCGATGCTCCATCGAACCCATCAGGTAGCAGCAAGCTGACAACCCAGAATTCACAGGATTGGTTCCTGCGGTGAGCAGAGGAGTGATACCCTCACTCCAATGGAGCTTATTGGTGATTTCTTGAAGGCTGAAGGTGCTCCAGCATTCTTGGAGTCCTTTCAGGTTTCAGGATGACACAGCAGCAGCAATTGTTGAGTCCAGGTAGCAGTACGCAGGGTTTGGGACCCTTTTCCTCTGCAGCAGGGCTTCAGTTTTTGAGCAGCAGTATCTTCTTTGTCCTGGTCTTCTCTTGTCCATAGAATCTGATGTTCAGGTCTCTGGAGGCACCTAAATACTGAATTAAGGGGCATTAAAAAGGGAGGCAGGTAGCAGACAATGGGCTACCAACCTTTAGAGAGTCTTCACCCTCTAGTGACCACATCCTGTAGGAAGAGCCACTACTCTAACCCTGATATGAAGTTTTGTCACCATACCAAGATGGTGTAATTGCAGGAGAGGAGTTTGCAACACTTGCCTCGCCCTAGGCTAAACAAGGACACTCCTCCTAATCTAACTAAATTTCCCACATTTCCTCCCACATAAAGTGGAGAAGGAAAGTGGGCTTGGCCTCCCCCACTATAATTTCGGTTAGAAATCAGGGAAGCCATCATTGAGCTAGTTAGCTCATTTTGACAAGTATCCAGCCCATGTACACTTTGTGGCTCCCTTGTGCACTTACAACATCTCAGAAATGACTGGAGATTGTAGGGGCATATCTGCTCCTGCTATTATGCCCTCTCCTAGGATATAGTACACCCTACCTTCGGGACACCTATATCGCATACAGTGTATAGGAGGCATAGCACACAGGGCTGTGTGCCATGTAGACTCTTTGAATTTCTCTACCCCAAGACATGCAGTCTGCAATGGCAGAGTGCATAGCCTTAATGAGGGGTCTCTGAGCCTTAATGAGGGGTCTCTGTGGTGGCATAACCAGTGCTGCAGCTCCACCGAACCCTCTTCAGAACCCATGCCCTAGGTACCAGAGGTACAACTTACTAGGAGCTTACAGGTGTAACTTAAAAATGTGCCAAGTATGTTACAGTTTTGGGGAAAGAGATCTGGCACTGGGAACCTGATTAGCAGAGACCCAGTACACTTATAGGTTGAAATCACATGAGGCAAAAAGTCTAACCTTGTCAAAAGAGGTACTTTCCTACACATATGAAATATCTTTATTGATGTCGTAACTACACTTTTGCAATTACTTTATTAACCCCCTCCCTGAGTCCCCCTTATGATGTTTGGGCTCTCTCACTATGCTCACTCTACAGTGGCCACTTATCCTGAACTTTTACGCCCTACCACTTTCAAAAGCCACCAGCCACCCTTTCTCGCATTTTATCTTTCCTAGGGCCTTTAAACCCTCTTCGTTCTTTCTTTGCCTATTTCCTTTCTTCCTCAGTTTTCTCATATCCTGTCTTTTCTCTCTGAATTCTTCCTTTCTCTCCCCCACTATCCAATTTATTTACTTGAAGTATTTTCTTACTATCTATCTTTCACGTCCATATAATTTCTTTGCTTCTCTTTCTATTTTCTATCTGCTTTCTCCTGTTCTTTCACTGACATCCTTATTTCTGGGACCTTTCATCTACTCTTCCCTAACCCAATTGCTAATCCTTATTTTCTTCTATCTTTCTGTCAATTTCTTTCCTTCTTTCTAGCTATCACACTACTTTTTTCTTCAGTCCGTTCTTCTCTCTTCTAGTCTTCACCCTTACCCTCTATTCTATTCTATATAAGCCCTCCACCTCTTCACCCTTGTCCTCTATTCTATTCTATATAAGCCCTCCACCTCACCCCTCTGTCTCAAGATTTCAGTGCCAGGGTCCAGCCTCTGAGTTTCAATCATACAGATCTGGCGACTACCAATGTAATTGCAGTATTACAAAAGAGGAGAAGCTTATCATAAGTATTACTATTATTATGTATTAATCCACCAATTTGCTTTAGAGCAAGCCCTTTTGTGTGATTCTGAACCTATTGTCAGTACAGAGTCATCTCCTCATTTAATGAGTCATGGAGTTTATTGAATAAATATGCTTTTAAAATCACTTAATGAGTCCAGACAGCCCAGCCAACATGTTTTATTCTCTCATCAGAACTTCATCAGGGCGGAGAGATGAAGGAAGATGGCGGGTTGATTCCACAGGGAGCTCCTCTCCACGTTTCCACACTCACTAGCACTGTGAGGCCAGTGAATCCAGAAGCAGTGCGCTGGACGCTAACTCCCAGACGGCGTTTTCCGCCAGTCTTGACCAGCTTGTAGTCAATGTGAAGCCAGCATTTAGGCTGTGGCTTTTCTTCTTCCATGCGGATGCTGCAGCTCTGCGGTTAGCGAGCATACAGCCAAGTGTACCTGACTGTATGTTTTCAGCTTTATTTAATGAAAGCCATCCTTCAGCACTCTGCAATGGCCCCACAGAAGGCTAGTCTTTCCTGGGCGCCGCAGTGGACACAAGAGGCAGCAAGAAACCGTGCTGAGGAACTTGCCACTCAGCTGGAGGAGGACGCAGGATCCAACCTGGCAGCCACACCCCTGGTCACTTCACCTTTAGAAGTGGGCAGCCCTATCCTGAAGCTGCTCAAAAAAAGGCAGCAGAAGATATGATCGAGGCTGCATCTAAGGAACTGGCGCCAGGCGAAGTATCCCATTCGGCAGTAACCCTGATGGCGACAGAAGCAACAAGCACATCTCCTCCTCCAGTGCTTCAGGAATGGGACCAGGGGTAGGACTTGGACCAGAACCAGGATCATGTGCAAGACCGCAGCAGAGCCATGCCGATATCAAACCCCATGTAACCTTCTAACCCTGGCTCCTCAATTCCTCTTCAAAAGGGGGTCCCACTTAGGGGGGGATAAGGCACCAGCAGTGCACAAGGTCTCATCAAAGGCATTCTTGGATACTTCACAGTTAACACATGTAAGTACTGTTTCTGGTAATTTCTAGCCACCCAGAAGGGACACTTGTGGTGATGGTCAGCTATGTAATGCTCCAAGGGAAGACATGGAGGATGATGAGGGTATAATACCTGGCGACAGTTTAGGTGTGTTAACGTGTCACTCCAAGGCAGAGGCGGATTTAAAAATAATTGCTGAAAGTGAAAGCGATCATCTATCTGCCCCAGGGAGTTTGGAGGCCCCAATACTGCAGTCTGAGAATCGCATGCAGCATGTCTGACAAGCAGAGTTCAATTCTACCCAAGGGGGTGTGCTCCCTAAAACAACAGAATGCAGCAGAATAGTCTAAGCAGAGTCAAGTCAAGTCAAGTCAAATGGATTTATATAGCGCGCTACATACCCAGAGGGTCTCAAGGCGCTTGAGGAAGGGTGGGGGCATTACTTGTCAAATATCCAAGTTTTAAGTTGCTTTCTGAATGCTAGATGGTTCTGAGTGAGACGAAGGTGAGTAGGGAGTGAGTTCCAGGTTTTAGCAGCCAGGTAGGAGAAGGACCTACCTCCCATGGTGGTTTTATTGATGCGAGGTACGGTAGCAAGGGCTTGGTTGGAGGAACGTAGCTGGCGGGGGGGGGTGTAGAAGAAAAGTCGAGTGTTGAGGCAATCGGGACCGAGTTCGTAAAGTGATTTGTGTGCGTGGGTTAGGAGTCGGAAAGTAATCCTCTTATTGACGGGAAGCCAGTGGAGTTTTTTCAGGTAACTGGAGATGTGGTCTTTACGTGGGATGTCAAGTATGAGTCTGGCTGATGCGTTCTGGATGCGTTGGAGTTTTTTCTGGAGTTTTGTGGTGGTACCGGCGTATAGGGTGTTTCCGTAGTCCAGGCGGCTTGTAACCAGTGCATGGGTGACCGTTTTTCTGGTTTCGGTGGGGATCCAGCGAAATGTTTTTTTGAGCATGCGAAGAATGTTGAAGCAAGATGATGAGACGGCGCTGACCTGTCTGGACATCGAGAGTGAGGAGTATAAAATGACGCCCAGGTTCCGTGCGTGATCCGTCGGGATGGGTGCTTTTCCAAGAGCCTCTGGCCACCAGGAGTCATCCCAGGCGGAGGGGAAGGTTCCTAAGATAAGGACTTCTGTTTTATCTGAGTTAAGTTTTAGACGGCTATGCTTCATCCATTCGGCTACTTCTTTCATTCCTTCATGTAGGTTGGTTTTGGCGGTATTAGGGTCTTTGGTGAGTGAGAGGATCAGTTGGGTGTCATCTGCCTAGGAGATGATGTTGAGGTTGTGTTGGCGTGCGATGGCTGCGAGGGGGCTCATGTATACATTGAAGAGGGTGGGGCTGAGTGAGGATCCTTATGGTACGCCGCAGATGACTTCAGTGGCCTCTGACTTGAATGGTGGGAGGCGGACTCTCTGGGTTCTTCCGGTGATGAACGAAGTGATCCATTCTAGTGCTTTTCCTTGGATTCCGATGTTTCTGAGGCGCTGTAGAAGGGTGTTATGGCAGACTGTGTCAAAGGCTGCGGAGAGGTCGAAGAGGATGAGGGCGACTGTGTCTCCATTGTCCAGAAGAGTTCCAATGTCGTCTGTTGCGGCGATGAGGGCGGTCTCCGTGTTGTGTTTGGCTCGGAAGCCGGACTGTGAGGAGTCGAGGGATTTGTTGGTTTCGAGGAAGGCGGCGAGCTGGTTGTTGACGGCTTTCTCGATGACTTTGGCCGGGAATGGTAGGAGCGAGATGGGTCGGTAGTTTTTGAGTTCGGTGGGGTCAGCTGTGGGTTTTTTCAGAAGGGCGCTGAGTTCGGCGTGTTTCCAGCTTTCTGGGAAGGTGGCGGAGTTGAGGGAGCAGTTGATGACGTCTCGGAGGTGTGGTGCTATGATGGAATCTGCTTTGTTGAAGATGTGGTGAGGACATGGGTCTGTGGGGGATCCTGAGTGAATGGAGTTCATCAGGCGGATGGTGTCCTCAGTGGAGATTGGGTTCCAGTCATTAAGGATGTTCAAGGGGGGTGAAGGTACGGCGGAGGGTTGGGAGGATTGGTCTCCGGGTTGGTTGTCGAAGCTGTTGTGGATGACTGCGATTTTGTTGTGGAAGAAGGAAGCTAGGGAGTCGCAGAGGGCTTGAGAGGGGGTGATGTCGTTGGAGTTGGCGGAGGGGTTGGTAAATTCTTTGACGATGTTGAATAATTCCTTGCTGTTGTGGGTGTTGTTATCTAGTCGGTCTTTGAATGCGGCTTTCTTGGCAGTCCGGATCAGTTGGTGGTGTATGCGGGTGGCGTTTTTGAAGGCGTCCCTGGTGCTGGTGTTTGGGTCTTTTTTCCAGGCCTTCTCGAGGGAGCGACAGAGTTTCTTAGATTTCTTGAGATCATCGTTGAACCAGGAGGCGTTTTTGCTGCCTAGTTTGGTTTGACGTTTTTTCAACGGTGCTAGGATGTCGGCGCTGTTGGATAGCCATTGGGAGAAGTTAATGGCTGCTTGGTCGGGGTTTGAGGAGTGGACAAGGGGGTTTTGAAGCAGCGATGAGGAGATCTGGTCGATTGTGATTTTGTTCCAGTTTTGTTCGTAGAGTAGGTTGAGGGAGGTTGTGAGTTGTGATCTTATTGTAGGTAAAGTGAACGCAGCTGTGGTCCGTCCAGTGTAGAGTTGTGGTGTGACTGAAGGAGATATGTTTGCTGGAGGAGAAGATAGGGTCGAGTGTGTGACCTGCGATGTGGGTGGGGGTATTAACAAGTTGTTTGAGTCCGAGGTTGGCGAGATTGTCCAGAAGGGAGGTGGTGTTGCAGTCGAAGCTCTTTTCCAGGTGAAAGTTGAGGTCTCCAAGTAGAATGTATTCCTCGGAGGGGAGGGCGTGTGGGGTGATAAAGTCGGTGATGTCGTCACTGAATTGTGCGCGGGATCCTGGAGGTCGGTAGAGGAGGGTGCCTCTGAGTGTGGTCTTGGGGTCGGTGTGGATCTGGAAGTGAAGGTGTTCGGCGCTGGCAAGGTTGACGTCTGAGCTGGTAGAGATGCGGATGGAGTTCTTATGGACGATGGTGATGCCTCCTCCAGTTTGGTCGGTGCGGTCCTTACGGATGATCTTGTATCCTTCCGGGATTGCAATGGTGATGTCTGGGGCTGATGAGGCGTTCAACCATGTTTCTGTTAGGAAGGCGACGTCGGGATAAGTGGTGTCTAGTAGGTTCCAGAGGTCGATGGTGTGTCTGTGGACTGAGCGGGTGTTGAGCAGGATGCATTTTAGGTTGTTGGTGTCAGATCTCTGTTTAGTGTTGGTGGATGAGGAGTTGTTCTTGGTGCCGTCGAACTTGCAGGAGTAGCAGGAGAAGGGTCCATGGGTGAGTCCAGGAGCGGCTTGGGCGCACTTGGGGTGGCGGCCAGGGTTAAGGGCTATAAGGGTGGAGGCATCGTAAGTGATGCGGGAGAGATGGGCATTGCGTGGACCAGGGGGTATGGTGCTGGGCGCGGTCCAGGCGCGGACGGGCGTAGACGGGCTTACCTTTGGCGCACCTTCGGCGCGGCCGTAGCGCGTGGACGCTGCGCGTGGGGGCATTGGTCATAAATGGATGGTGGAGGGGGCGGAGTGTGGGAGGGGCAGCAGCTGGGAGGCGGTGGCGGGAGGAGGGGCGGACCAGGGGAAAGCAACACAAAATGGAGGGTCAAAGGCGAACAGAGACAGGGGCAGCAAATGCACAAATGCGCTGAGTGTGCAGGCTAATGAAATTGAAGCACAACAGCCTCAGTGCAGCGCTAATAATTATTACAGCCTCAGCTTGGTCGCGCTATTAATTAAATACGATAGTGCAGCACTACGCGAGCAAAGCGCTACAATGATGCGAGGGTCAGCTACACAAAACTAAATGTTGGAGAAAAAACGATACCACTGAGTCGACAGAGCGTGGCAGCTGCAGGTCAGCAGGAGCGTGGGGGAGCAACCGATCTGAAGGAGGGTCCAGGCGGTCACAGTGTGCTCGGGGAAGAGGAAGGCTAGAAATCGTGGGTGGGAGGGGCAGCAGCTGGGAGGCGGTGGCGGGAGGAGGGGCGGACCAGGGGAAAGCAACACAAAATGGAGGGTCAAAGGCGAACAGAGACAGGGGCAGCAAATGCACAAATGCGCTGAGTGTGCAGGCTAATGAAATTGAAGCACAACAGCCTCAGTGTAGCGCTAATAATTATTACAGCCTCAGCTTGGTCGCGCTATTAATTAAATACGATAGTGCAGCGCTACGTGAGCAAAGCGCTACAATGATGCGAGGGTCAGCTACACAAAACTAAATGTTGGAGAAAAAACAATACCACTGAGTCGACAGAGCGTGGCAGCTGCAGGTCAGCAGGAGCGTGGGGGAGCAACCGATCTGAAGGAGGGTCCAGGCGGTCACGGGCAGAGAGAGGTACAGCCTACCTTACATCTAAATCTGCACAACAGCAGCAGTTTGGTAAGGTGCAAAGAGAAGCCCACTTAGGAAGTAGGTGGCCTCTAAGATCTATAGGTAAAGAGCTCGTACTTTCTTATCTCGTGCGTCAGTGTTTGCCTCCTACTTACTTTTGCCATTTTGTTTTTAAACCTTCTGTTTCTTTAAACATATGAATTCTGTCACTGTATTTTGTTACTGCATGTTTTAGGTGTTAGTCTCTTTTATCACCTTGTACTGCTGCTTCTGCTGATATCAGGGTCACCTATCTTGTTGAAACTCCCTTGACTCCTGTCCACCGCTGGAATACCTCAGTTTGTGTGTAGAGATCCAAGGTGAGATTCCAACCACCAGTGCCTACTCATTTCCGTCCCAGCGCCATCTTTGGAGGTTAGCGTTCTAGTCTCTAGAACTCCCAGCTAATAAATGGCAAGGAGGTACTGGCCGAAGGAGCGCCAAAGGCAAGCCCGTCTGCGGCAGGCTGGGGCCAGGGGCCTGAACCCCTGTTCGTTTGAGTTGCGATCAGCCACTGAAGTATTCGGCAGAGTGTATTTAAAGAACTGGAACCACTGCTCCTAGAATTATGCCACCACACTTTATTTACTGAGGTAGACCCATTGTGCAGCACCCACTGCCCGCTTAAATCGACCAAATTAAAGGTAGGGTCCAGGAAAGAGGATACATTAAAGCTCCTGCTTATTAATTGTCAGTCACTCAGTAAACATACGATTGAAATTCATGATTATATTGTAGATAATCAACCGGATGCCATGTTTCTTACAGAAACATGGCTGAATGAGGCTTCCGCCCTGAGATACTACAAGCTCTTCCTCAGAATTTGGGCATCCTCGGGCAGGAACGCCCCACTGGAGGAGGAATAGCCATTATTTACCAACAATCCTTAAAATGTACCATTGAAAAAGCTGATAAAGAAAACAGTAAAGTGGCTTTTTTTACCATAATGGTGGCTAACAATCATGCAGTAAGTGGCTTTCTGATCTACCGACCCCCGGGCCCGGTCACCGATTTTATTTCAAGCCTCATGGAAACAATAATGCAACCGGCACTACTTTATAATAATCTGACTGTTTTGGGTGATTTAAATTTACATTTTGACGATCACACTAATAATGAAGCTCAATTCCTATATCAGGAATTAGCTGCTCTTCAGTTAGAGCTTAAATCCACTCACCCGAAACATCAATTGGGTCAGATACTAGATCCTATTTTCTCCAACTGTTTAGAGTTAGTGGCTGAAGCCCCAATTGCAGTTCCCTGGTCCGATCACCATCTTGTGACATTCTCTATTTTATTAGCCAAACTTCCTTCCACGGTTAGAATAGGATCAATTATTCCACACAGAAAATGGACCAGATTCAAGGCTAAGACATTTACTAAAGCTCTTCAACAGAGACGGTCTCAATTGGGAGAAGATATTAATGCTGCTAACTCAACACTCGACAAGTGGATCGCTAAAACATTGGATGCAGTAGCTCCATGGACCACTAATAATCCTCAGAGACAAACCAAATCAGCACCATGGTTCAACGAAGATCTAAGGATTGTTAAAAAATCTTGCAAACGCTTATAGCATCAATGGAGGAAAGATTTCTCTGATGGGGGAAAAGGCTGCTTATAAGTTAGCACAAAAAAACTGCCATTTACTTACTAAGAAAACCCTTGCTGCTTATTATAATGACAGAATAGAGCAGGCGGACAACACCTCAAGAGAACTATTTGCCATCCTTAAAGACTTATCCTCCCTAGAGAGAAACATGGCTTCTGCCAATAGTTCTCCAGAGTCATGTAACTAGATTGCCGACTGCTTTGCTTCTAAGATATACAAAAAATACTATTCCTTTCCTGATGAGGCCCGTAATGGTAGTTTTTCTCAATCTGAGTGAATCTCTGTACTTGGGGCCAACCACCTCTGAGTTCTCGCCTCTCCTAGCTGGCAGATTAAAAAGGTGTAGTTTTAAGTATCAAATCTGGTTCTGCAATGAACCCAGCTTCACCTAAAATCATTAGGGAAGGGCTAGACATAATCCTACCCTATGCAACTTCTGGAGCTATCCTTCGATTGGGGTGAGGTCCCAAGCAAGTGGAAGCAAGCAATTGTCCTCCCCTTAAAGAAAAAGCATCAGCAGACCCAGGTCTGTTGGATAACCTGTGTCCTATTTCACTCCTGCCATACCTCTCCAAAATAGCAGAGAAGGTGGTGAATATGCAATTGGTTGCGCATATTAACTGTCACAACCTACTCCATTCCACGCAATCAGGCATCCGAGCCATGAACTCTACGGAGTTAGCGTTACTCTTCGCCAATGAGACACTACACAGGCATGCAGATGATGGTCAGAGTGTATCTTTGGTCCTGCTGGACTTCAGCTCAGCCTTTGACACTATCCGACAAACTGCTCCTGCAGCGACTTTGGTCATGTAAGCTGGAGGGAGCAGCTCTAAAGTGGATGATTTCCTTCCTTCCGGATTGTAGCTTTCAAGTTGCACAGCATCCACATAGGTCCAAAAGCATTCCACTCTCACAAGGGGTCCCAGAGGGCTCAATTTTGAGGCCACCTCTTTTTAATCTTTACATTAGACCCCTGGCATAGGTTGTGGAAAACACAATGTCACCATTGTGTACTATGCAGATGACACGCATCTTGGTGTCACTTCATTCCACAGCTCAGAAGATGCAGTCATCCAGTTCTTTTCCTGTCTGAGTGGCCTTGCTTCCTGGATGTTAAGTAATTGCCTAAAGCTGAACGGCAGAAAAACTGTGGTCGTAGAGAAGTCCCCTTCCATCTGGTCCTCATCGTGATGGCCCCTGACTTTGGATCCCACACCCAACCCTAAGGGTGAAGTAAAAAATCTAGGAGTTTGGCTGGACCCTAAAATCTCCTTTGAGACCCACACTAGGAAGGTTACAGGGAATTGTTTTGGATTCCCTGAAATGCTGAGGGAAAGTCTGGATATCCTCCCCATCTAATGACTGTTGATTCCCTCTGAGGCGGAAGCCGGAGGTCTATTGTGACCGAACCACATTAAAATAAGTTCCACGCTCCTCCAGTTCAGAAAGAAACTGAAGACGTGGTTATTCAACCAGTAAACCCAGATACCAATCTGCTGATCAGGGATACACAGCATTGCATACCAGCGCCGAGACGCCTACGGGTATTTGCACGCGCTCTATAAATATCATTAAATAAAATAAATAAATAAATCTCAGCCAGAAAAACCCTGGTTCACACTCTTGTAACGTCCCAGTTGGACTATGGAAATGTCCTCTATCTTGGAGCAAAAAAAAAATGTCTCCATAGGCTACAACACATTCAAACTATGTCAGCACGCCCAGTTCTTAAATTACTTAGGAGAGCTTCCCCTGTGAAAGCCCTTGACTCCCTACACTGGCTGCCTGTAAATTAAACAATTCATTTTAAAGCCCTGTGCTTTTGCCACCAGAGTCTGCAGGACAAAGGTCCTACTTATATCCATGATCTTCCTGTCCCCCATATTCCGACATGTCACCTCAGATCAATGTGGGCTCACTTGGTTAAAGTCCCTAAAATCCAAAGAGCAAGAATGGGTGCATGTTCATTTGGTTATTTGGCAGCCAAAAACTGGAATACATTACCTCTTTCTCTTTGAGCAGAGCCATTGGAGAATACTTTCCAAAAAAGATTGAAAACTTGGCTTTTCCAGCTCTGAGGTTTTGTGCTCGCATTGCCCCTGTTTTACTGCTTTCTGTCCCTTTTAGCTATTTTTATGAAGTGGGTCCTAGCACTGGGGCACACCACCTGGTGTAACCAGGCTCTTTATAAATAATGTTTTTATTATTATTATTATTATTATTATTTTTTAAGGGAGAAGTAAAGTCAATTATTACCCAATTATCTGCCCGGTTCCCAGGCTCTGCAGGTGAGAAACAATGCTCCGAGCTGGATATACAACTTTCTCAGCATACCTGCTACAACCCGAATATCGTCTCTCCCTCAAAAAATACTCTGGGACTCTATCAAAACATTCCCCTTTTTGTACAACCAAGGAGCGGGTGGGAGAGATGGAAGAGGTTGTGCAGGAACCATCTTTAAGACCAATTATGTTAGCTTTACAGGCCCAGTGGGATGAGGCGCAGGCCTAATATACTCAGGCAAGAACAGACAATGCGCAGATGCACAAATTGCTGACAGAGGTCTCCAGCCAGATCAGTATTCTTACAACAGATGTGAGTGATCTACAGCATTGAGTGGCCCTTAATGAGGAGATGGCAGTAGCAACAGCTAAGTCTATTCAGAGTCATGAGACCCAGCTCATATTCCTCCTCACCAAGATATAGGACATTGAAGGCCTACATAGGAGAAACAGTGATAGGATTTTTGGGATACCGGATGGTAAGGAAGGCCCTGAATCTTGAAGGTACATGGTACAAGTATTTAGAAGGGCTTTTTCGGATTTGAATGTCTGGGATTAGGATTCACAAATACAACATGAGCTGACTGGCTCCCCCTCAAACTGTAATGCCTCTGGTTCTAAGGGAGTACAGCATTGGCCTATGTTGATATACATCAGGAACTTTCTTCTGATGTAGGCCATCTCTCTTACTGCCCAACCAACATCCCCGGTTTCATTTGCTAGCATGTCAATTGTTGCCCGGTCAGACCTATGTAGATCCACAACCACAATGGACCAGAGGTGGAAGCTGCGGTTGTTTATCGATCCATTGAAGGCCGCTGGTGCACAAGTATTCTTACAGAAACCTGCTTGCCTTAAAATGATTAAGGATGATTGGTCTCAGATGTGCTTCTCTGAAGAAGATGTGGCTCAGGCTCTTGCTCCGCTAAAGGGGACGTATAAGCACATTTGAATTGAACTATATATGGAAATGAGCATAGTTGGATCTTCTGCTTGCACCCTTTATGGTGATGATACATGCAAAACTGAAATACTATGCCTTTTCTTTCTTTTCTAGTCTTACCTCTGTCTGGCCTCTGATTCTTTTCTTTTTATATTTCTCTTGACTTGGTGTTTTGGTGGAGGCTGGGGTTCCAGGGGCAGATGGGCTGGGGGCACTTTTTAGGGCCACATTCATCAATTGCCCCAGATTGGGGTAATTCCTTCTTTAGGGCATTGACCTGGGATGTTCTCTTTGGGGTGTTGGGTGGTGTGAGGGGCAGGACCAAGTTGGATGTCACTGAGTACAAAGGTCAAAAAGGTGTATTGCATAATAATTAATTAAAATTATTACAATTTTCACATGATAAATAATAATACAAAATGTAATATATTTACTAAAATTATGTCTCCTCCTTAGTTAAAAAATGATGTAGAACAGTGTTTTAAAAGTTTCCTCCGGAGATACTTCCGCTATCTTGGAATATCAAAGTGTTTTTGCATGTTCGTGCGAACTTTTCCAGTCTTTAGGATCAAGGCGGCCATGGTGTCCCGCTTCTTAACCTTCTCCTTGTTCTACTTGACTCAAACATTTTTCACTTCTGCCAAGAATTTTGTTCCCCGGCAAGCCATAATAATAGAACTCCCTCTCAACCTGCAAGTTACTGCTTGTCTGCAGGTGCGGATATTTAGCTTGTTGCAAATGCGTTTTAATAGTCGTTGCCGTTGTGCCATAAGTGCCGGACAGACACACAAAAAATGTGCTAAAGATTTTGTTTTATAACCACATAGTCTGCATCGCTCAGTCTGGTGGTTACCTTTCCAGGATGGTAATAGATCATTCGAGATGTGCATGCCCACACTGAGTACCTTTTGCTGGCAGGTTGGTTCATCAGTGGAGGCTTGGGGAGGGAGAAATTGGTGATTGACAAGGGATTTCCTACAGGATGTATGCTAAGCTTTTTAATCGCTATAGAAAGTTTGTACTGGGATGTCAAGATGGGGGAATTCAGATTCTTTCATGTTGTATAGATGGCTAAAATGGCCCAAATTCAATGCATGTGCTGGAATGTGTCTGGGATTAATGCACGGTCTAAGCGACAACTGGTCCAAGAGGAGATTGGATATTATAAACCTTTTTTGGAGTTGCGTCTACATCCCAGACAACATCAATCCGGGGAGTGGCTGTTCTTCTAATAATTTCCAGGGTCAGGTATTAAAAACTGCGGCTGATCCTTGGGGTATATGGGTACTAGTACAATTGATCTCTCAATCATTTTAATTTGTATCATGCGTTGTCTACTGACCAAATATCCATGACCCTGAAATATTTGATACACTTTCATTTGAATTATTGGATTTGGTGGGAGAATCGATTTTAATGGGGAATTTTAATTATGTAATTAACTATAGAATTGTTTCCTCTAACCTCAATGCCACCTCTCGTATACCTAGAACCAGGGACTCCCTTAATGATCTGATTAAGTTACATAGACAGAACAGAAGGAGTCAGGTCCTAGGCGGGACTGAGGGGGGCTGGACCGTAATATAATGCAAAACAATAGAGACTGCCCACACCTCATTGATTGAAATTATTTCGAAAAAAGGGGTACAAGTGTAAATCAATGACACATGTATAGGTACTTTTATTTATACCCACTACTCGTATTATTTTATATCTCTGAAAACTTTAAGAACAAGAAAAAGATATACCAAAACAATCAACACGATAGTTGTACAGTTATAGACAATTATAAAGAACAACAATTCATGAAAAACGTGAATACACAGAACAAAAATATTGACACATTTAGTGATATGTAGTTACAAATAAATTCCTACTTTAAGACAACCAAAGCTAAGTGAAAAAGCAAGAGCTCATACAACGTTCAATCATTAACATAGGCACACTTAATGTTTTGATTGGCTCTTGCGGAGTGCCGACGCGTTTCAGGTTCGAATCAAACGTGTTCGAACCCTCATCAGGGCTTTGTGAGTTGTCTGTGTAAGGAAAAGAATGGAACAATATTGAAAGCCAAGACTTACATGAATTAGTAAAATCCATGAGGTTTTGAAAAAAGGGGTACCTGTAAATATCAGGCTCCTAAGAACTGATGGGTGGACAGGGGATTGCACCTCAATGATTTGTTTCTAAAATGGATAAAGCATGTGTTGTTTGAGGGGTTTCAAAAAATACATTCTCATATTAAAAATGGGGAGGGATATTCTCATTGAAAGCCTACCTCTCTATGCACTGTCCGGCGCCTCTTAGAGGGTGGAGGTTAAGGTTGTGAATCTTTAGATCCTGTTAAATGAAAGGAGAAGCTAGTATTGTGTAATCATGTGAACCTTGCCAAAAAATATTGCATTATTTCAAGAAGGCCCCGTACCTTGCGTCTTGCATTTACAGGAGAGAAAGGTCTCCCATCTGAAATAATTTGCGGAGAAGATCTCGGACCTATAAAATTAAAATGAGTGTCACAAAGGCTTTGAGTTGTCAGAAATTATATGGATAATTTAATGCGGGTGGACAAGAGCCTACCTGGTTTGGCGGCGTGTGTCGTTGCAGCCCAGGCGTCGTTAAGGGAGTGCTTGAATTAAACTCCGTATGCGTGGCGCGCTGTGTTAAGGAACGGAAAGGAAAATAAATGCCGGCACCGAGAACGGTTGGTTTTAGATGCGTACGAGCCAAGAAAGGGAGCTACTTCTTACCTGTCCATAGACAGTTGATGTCCACAGTGCGAGGCTTCGGGCGAATGTCTGGCGTTACGTGAGGCCATCTTGAATGGGTTTTAAATCGGAGATGATCAGCGTCCCATTGCATTTTGGGATGTGTAGTCCCATGTCTGATGCTAAACGCGCCAAGCATAGATCGGGTAACTGCATGCCCATTGGAATTACAGAGGACTGTTCAACAATAGTAAAAACACCTAATGAGAGGGCGAAAAATATGGGGAGAGCCGTTGTTTTGGGGCTCAATATCAATGATGTGATTATCAAAGGAATGGAGTCAACCTTATTTATAATGGGGAAAGGAGTGAGAGCAAGGCAGATCAGGGGTGAATGGCTATTCAGAAGTGAGCTATTGTCGAAAGCATCAGTTAAATTCTTGATAGTTCAGACATGCTGTTAAGACCTGTAAGTGTACTATTAAATTTAAGAATCAGGTATGCTTCCTTTTGGAGTAACACCTTGTCAACGTCAGCCGGGCGCTGTGCTGTACCAATTGTGAAAAGTACTGACCATTTGAATTCCAATTCTGTGTGGGATTTGTCAATGAAATGGTCAACCATGGGAGCCGTGAGCACTTTCTTTCTTATCCTGGACCTGTGCTGGCTTATGCGGAGATTTACTTGCTGGTTTTTTTTCCCAATATAGATCTTTGGGCATGGACACTGGATGACATAAATGACATTTTTAGTTTTGCAATTGGAAAAACCAGAATGCTTCCATTTAATCCCCTGGTGTTCAAATTCGTTACCTTCAATAGTGCTGGAGCACGCTACACAATTGCCGCATCTATGATGCCCGTCGATTGGTTTCATATTCCAGCAAAACAAGATGTCATGTTTAGATTTTGGCAATGCCACATCTGCTCTGACAATTTGTTGTCCGATGCTTTTGTTTTTCTTATAAGCAAAAATGGGGCGGGGGAAGGGGCATTCCAGGCCGTCTAAAAGATGCCAATTTTTGAGAATTGTTTGTCTCATTTTGTGCGTATCAGAACCAAATGTGGTCACGCACACCAAACGGTCCAGTTCTTTCTTTTCTTTGGTTTGCAACAAACACTCTCTCGACGTGAAGCGTGCTCGTTTGTAGGAATGCCTGATGAGTTTCTTTGGGTACCCCCTGTGTATCATCTCTTCACAGAAAGTTTTTGCATGGTGGTCAAAGTCACTGGTCTCCGTACAATTCCTGCGTATTCGCAGTAGTTGTCCGTAGGGGAGATTAGTTTTTAAATTTCTCGGATGGTGGCTACTATGGTGCAAAATAGTATTTTTGTCAGTGGCCTTCCTGTAAAGTGAGGTCTTCAGGGGTCCATCAAGGCATGTGACTTCTACATCCAGGAAAGTCAATTTGGTTTTACTGGCTTCCATGGAGAATTTTATGTCGCTGTGTCTCGTATTGATCCATTCGTGGAAGCTGTTGAGTTCGGTCTGACTCCCCTGCCACAGGAGCCAGACGTCATCAATATAACGCCACCATTGAATGATGTTACCACTGAATGGGTTGTTGTTGTCAACAAACCTCATTTCGTATTGCGCCATGTAGAGCACTGCCATCTCTGGGGCATAAGGACACCCCATGGCAGTTCCCTTCACTTGCATGAAGAATTGATCGTCAAATACAAAGTAGTTCTTCTTGAGGGCAATTTCAGCCAACTTCAAAATGAAGTATGTGGGGACCCTATGGGGACGCTCTCGCATCTCAAGATACAGCTCGGTGACTTTGAGTGCCTCTTCCTGAGGGATCTGTGTGTACAAGGACGTGACGTCCATTGTCACCATCATTTGTGTACAGGGGTCAAATAGTGTGCCTTTTACCTTGGTCAAAAAATCAGTGGTGTCTCTCAAAGGTACCCCTTTTTTTCACAACCTCATGGATTTTACTAATTCATGTAAGTCTTGGCTTTCAATATTGTTCCATTCTTTTCCTTACATAGACAACTCACAAAGCCCTGATGAGGGTTCGAACACGTTTGATTCGAACCTGAAACGCGTCGGCACTCCGCAAGAGCCAATCAAAACATTAAGTGTGCCTATGTTAATGATTGAACGTTGTATGAGCTCTTGCTTTTTCACTTAGCTTTGGTTGTCTTAAAGTAGGAATTTATCTGTAACTACATATCACTAAATGTGTCAATATTTTTGTTCTGTGTATTCACGTTTTTCATGAATTGTTGTTCTTTAGAATTGTCTATAACTGTACAACTATTGTGTTGATTGTTTTGGTATATCTTTTTCTTGTTCTTAAAGTTTTCAGAGATATAAAATAATACAAGTAGTGGGTATAAATAAAAGTACCTATACATGTGTCATTGATTTACACTTGTACCCCTTTTTTCGAAATAATTTCAATCAATGAGGTGTGGGCAGTCTCTATTGTTCTGATTAAGTTACATGGCAACTGTGACGCTTGGCAGACTCTCTATCCATCAGACCCTGGCTAAACACATTATTCCCATCCACACAAGCAGTACTCAAGGATAGACATGATCTTTACTAAACATATGTTGTTAGATGAAATGGGAATGACTGTATGCCCAGGAGTAGTTTCAGATCATATTCCAATATATTTTTATTTTTCACCCGATCTGAAGTCGGATAAGCCTAATAGTTCTAGGCTTACTTTCCCTCAAATCTCACTAACTAATAGCGAGTATATACAGTCTATCTCAGGGGTACTTAAGGAATTTTTCATTATTATTAGAGGATTGGCCCTCCCTACAATAGTAATGGATACTATGAAAGCATATGTCCGCGGTATACCACTACATTATGTGATCAAGCAAAATAGATCTTTTACTGAAAAAGTCTATTCTCTCCGTCAAACTATTCATCAGTTTGAGCTGTTACACATCCTTAAAATTACTGAAGCAGCTACAGATGAACGCCAAGTATTTGGCCCACTACTAGAAATGAGATTTCGTTCTGGGCGTAGATTGAAGAAACAGGTGGCCCATAGATTTGTAATGGATAAGAAGCTTCAATATGAATATGGGGAAAGTGATGGGCTGAGTTTTAGCATATCAATTTGAAGATCAACAAACAAAGGTTAGAATTCAGGCCACAGAGGGATTAGATGGTACCCTCTATACCAAACCTAAACTTATTCTGGAACAATTCTCTCTGTTTTACAGTAGGCTGTGCAGCCAGTCACAGACATTTGAATGTGAAAAGAGCCAGGAATATATCCAACAATGCCGTTTACCCTCTCCTACAAAGGAGCAGGCATATGGCCTGCAGACAGGAATCCCAAGACTGGAAATTGAGGCTGCAGGAGAGGACGCGCTCCCTATGGAGTTTTATAAAACATTTAGAGAGATACTGAGCACAGAATTATTTCATGTTATACAATTTATTCGAGCAGGAGGGTGTGAGAAGGAGGGTTGGTATATGCTGTCCACTAATTAAAGTGGGTGACCTGTACTAGTCCACACAACCCTTATGATGTACTATGAGGTCAAAGATAACCTTATATCCTAGTGGCAGCTATGGAGAGCTGCCTTCGGGCTTAATCTTGAAGGAATGTAAAGCAGCTTGCTTGACCAGAATATCACTGGTGATGTAAATGAAAGGAAAACCACATAGTGTTTATATAAAAATATGTATTTATTAATATAACACTCTCCACTAGTCTCTAGGGGAGACTAGGGCATAAAGCACACAATACTGAATCAATAGAACCTTCGTAAATAGCTCAATACACAGCGGGCTCCAGGGGGAGACCGAACCATGTAAAAATAAATAGTTTAACGGCAACGACTTGACTAGACACAGTGCCTCGAGCACGTAGAATCACTGGGACCCCAAGGAACCACCCAGAGGAGGGTCACAGGGAGCTCACGGAGGACGGGTGCAGTGAGGAAACACGACCGTGTGCTACGTACAACTCTATGGGAAAGTCACGGTAGGAAAATTACAAGTTATGGACACTTCTAAGAGGACTTTGAGCAAACCCATTGGAACTTAGGAGGTGGAGGTTCTAAGGCCAACCTACCAGTGAGTACTGAAGTTCCTGTGTTACTATCCCAGAGAAGCCGGGTGCATAGGTGTCAAGTGGTGTTGGAAACTTTTGTTGTTTTCAATGGAGAGCTGCAAAGAAGTACTGCTGCCAGGAAGGCAAAGAAGGTCTGGTAGAATCCAAGCCTGGATTCGAGGGGAGAGGAACCTGAAAGCAGAGGGGACTGAGCCTGGGTCACTTCAGGTGACCAGGGGCTCGGTAGTCAAATGCCCATCGATGTCGGGTGCTTCAGGTGAGAAGGTTTGCTTGACACTGCAGCCACGGGGACCAGGAGAAGTTGAGGATTACAAGGATCTGGAGGTGACCTGTCCCACAAAAGATGTTGAGAGCTGAAGGGTCCATGTCTATCTGGAGCACTAACAGGACTTGGCAAATGCAAGCCACGCTGTCAAAGGAAAAATGTTAAGGTGTGAGCCAGCAAGGTCCAGTACACTGCCCAAGCAATGGAGAGTCAGGGCACATCTGGAGCAACCAGGTAAGCCCAAGAATTAGCAAGGTGAGGCTCGCTAGGACCCACAGGCCAATGGACCAGGGGTCATGAGGAGACCTCAAGCAAGTCTGTAAAGAACCAGCCCACAGGACACTCGGAGAGTGGAGGCCGGAAATCTTCAGTGCAAATACTGATTGGGGAAAGGACCACAGGGAGTCCAAAGTACAGGTTCAGAAATCATCACTAAGCACATGCACTTACAAAAGTACATGGTACACAGGGGTTCAAGTTGCATGGTTCCCACAAGGGATACTCGTCTCAGAATGGCTGAGAGGGCAGATCTACCTCAGCGACCTTTGGGAATCCACCTCCTGTGTTGCTGAAATCTTCAGAGTCCTCAGGAGCTTGGGAGAAGTAAACAAGTCAGATGCATTTACTCCAAGGGAGATTCTTCAGTCGTCCAGTGTAGTGCAAGCAGTCAAAGTACTTGGTTTCTTCCTATCAAAATCTTGTCCAGGTAAAATCTAAAGTCGGAAGGGGTTGGAAAGAGTCTGTGGACCCTCCTAGTGGGGGGGGGCAGGACAGAGGGGTGGCTACACCCATGTCCTTTGTCCAGTTTTGCGCAAGAGCAGGAGCAGGCACAATTGCCTCCTAGAACTGGTTTGAGCTGGATTATGCAAAGGGACACCAAATGTGCCCCCAGTGCAGACTTTCTGGCACTCACAGAGTGCACCCATCCAGCCCCAATACACTAAATCCTGTCTGGGAGGTGGTTACAACTCCCTGTGACAGGATGCCTATTGTCATGCCTTCCTCGGTGCAAGCTTGGCTCAGCAGCAGGAGAGCAGAATTGTGTCTGTGGCTGGCTTCATCCATTTTGTGCTGCCCAGGTCGAGAAAGCTGGTACTGGGTAGACCTTCGACCCACATATGTCCCTTTAGAAGGGTGGAATCATACCTCCCATACCAGATACTGGAGTGGAGGTATGATTATAAGGTGTTTGACACCAAACATGACATGTTTCTAAGCAGCTGTTTTAAAGTTAGCATTTACTGCAAGCCAAACATATATGTCTGGCTGCATCACAGACAACCCCAGAGAATGGTCTCTGAAGGCTGCAGAGGGGCTCTGCTAATGCAGGGGCATCCTCTCACGTAAAAACCCATCTCCCTGCCTTCAGGATTCTTAAGGCCTGCCATAGTGGTGACTAATAGTTATTTAATTGTAGTGATTTAGATATTTATAGTGAACCTATATCTCTGTGAGTGGTGCAAGCACCATCTTACACAGTCTGCAGTAGCAGGCCTGTCATGTCAATTTGGATGGCCCCTCATGGGTGGCATAATACATGCTTGAGCCCATGGGAGACCTCTGGGATACCTATGCCCTGGGTACATGGTGTACCATATACTAGGGACTGATAAGGGTACTCCAGAATCCAATCTGGAGTGTACCTAAGGTACATGCATTGCAATTTAATGGAGAAAGCAGATAGCCTGGTGCCCTGGATAGCATGATCCCAGTCAGACTAGGCTTAAAACAGTGTGACATCAGCAAAAAGTGGGATTAACCATAAGAAGCAGATGCTTCTTTCCTACAGAGGGACCCTCCCAGACAGGTGGAACACAATGAATATCATGTTTTTTTTTCAAAAAAGGACAAACCGGCAGGTGACTTGGGTTCTAACATGCCCATTTCAGTGATTAACAAAGATGTTAAATGGTTTGCATAAATCTTAGCCTGCTGCCTTGCTCCTTTAATCTCAGTGCTAGTACCCCCACAGCAACATTGATTTGTCCCAGGTAGGGACACCAAAGAGCATATTAACACAGTAATTGCTGCATTTGATATTACAAAAAATTGCAACATGAATATGGGCATGACATTGCTTGAATTATTGAATTAATATAGGCCTTATAAAGTGCGAACTCAGACCAGGGGCATCAAGGTACTGCAGATAGAGATCATGATCAGGGGTGACCATAGAAGAAGGCTTACAGAATCATATTGGTAAAGTGCCAGGTCTTCAAGGCATTGCGAAATGAGTGTTTTTCCAGAATCGAAATTGAAAGAGTAAGGGAATTCCACAAATTATCCACAGCCAGTGATAAGGACGTACCCCCCTTCTAGATTTCCTGAACCTAGGCACAGTCACAAAATTCTTGCTGGAAGATCTTAACTGCTTACCAGGGACATATCTCAGAAACTGATTTTTGATGTCTTCTGATCCCATATTATAATAGGCCTTGTGTACTAAATACGGATTCAAACATAATTCTCCAACCAAAAGGAAGCCAATGAAGGCTCGTAATGGTTGCTGCAACAGAATGGAATTTCAGGAAGGCCCATCACCGACCTGGTAGCAGTATTCTGCACAAGTTGGAGTCGGTGTAGGAAACCATTATTTATCCCTACATAAAGGGCATTGCAGTAATCCAATCTGGACAACAAAAGTGCCACTACTGCCTGTTTCTGCACATAGAGGGAGAGAAATTGACATATCTTTCTGAGTGTTCTTATCATTCCGAAACAGGTGGAGACTGTTCTATTTATTTGGAGGCCCAAAGAGAGGGAGGTATCAACTATGATGCCTAGACTTTTGGCACTAGAAAGAAAGAAGAAAGTTCAGTAAATACCTTTTATTGAAAACGCCCGTCTCTCTATTTCTCTGCACCTCTGGTGAAATGAAGCATGCACAATTGTCTGAGTGAAATAACTATCTATTGTTTCCACAACTCTAGAGATGAATGTCTTATTCTTGGGAAACAAAGTTTTCATGTTTATGCGGTTGTCATAAGCAAATCCCTTCTTGTCCATTCGAGAACGTTTCTAGTGACCTATGAGCTAGCTGGCACTCACATTTAAGTCTAACATATTCGATAGAGACCTAGTAAACCTCAGTCCTACGTCAAATCTATAGTATATTTGTTCCAATACGCAGAGCCTATTGGGAATATAGGATCTACACTACATGGCGCCCAACGCTTGGTAAGGCGATAATTTAACGCTAGATACTAGAGTAACTCAGTCGTGCTTTTCACACAGATCCCTTTTTCCCGTAAAATACTCCAATAGGCGTCTGAAGTGGGTAAAATGATATAATATCCGCCATAACTTAGTAGGACAAAAATCCTATGTATTAGTTTTTGGTTTGTTCAACGTTGAAGGATACAGTGTTCCAAAAATATTGTGCACCTTATCTTTGTTTCCTTGAAACTTGCTCTGCAAACTTTCAGTCAACAAAATGTCAGAGAGTGACGACGAAAGGGAGAGAGCTGCAGCAGCAGCTCAGGCAGTCTTAGTCGACACACGTCTCCAACAAAATGACCCAGAGGCTATACTTTTCCCGGTAAATATAAGGAAAACAATCACTATAATGCTTATAAATAATGGAGTGTCATCGAAAGGTGGTAAAGTAATCTTTGTAATAGAGGAACATGAATATCGGCAGACAGAGGTATTCTATTCATGGATTCTGTTTCCTGCAGCAAATCCAGTAACGCACGAGTTCCACTACTACAAAGTAGAGGAACCTCAAGCAGAATACGTTCCTTTCGAGGACGTTGAAATTCCACTAACTTACCAAGAGCATCAGCTCTGGTTTAAAGGCGCCCTACAACATCAAAATCACATTACCAGGCTCGGTCCACTAGGTAGACCAGGAGCAACATGGCCGGTATTAGCCAGCTATACACCACATCCTGCCATTGAACAAATGACAGCTCCAGAACTATTAGCTCAGCTAAAACAATTAATTAAAATACATAGACAATTGGTTCAATATGTCATGCGGACTTTAACAGTCCAACCTGCTATAAGGATTCCACAGCACCCACATCAGGGGAACACAAACAAAATTACACCACAGACTATACAATCAGTTATTGGTAAATTGCCCTCAAAAAGGGAACAAATTCCGTTCTGGTTAGCTCTAAAAATTACTCAAATAGAGGGAGTATTTCCCAATATTACACCTCATGAGAAACACAGGATTCTGACAATCTGTTTACCAATGGGGATTGCACCAAACGTAGAGGACTGCCACACTTGGGGTACAGTCTTTGCTTCAATCTACACAAAAACATATGGTGTTCCGTCTAGGGCGGTAATACCAGACGTCCTAAGACAGATTCAAAATGAATACGGACCAGAACCTGCCTTAAATCTTGGTATGAAGTTACTAAAAGATTTTATACAGGTCTCGGCTATACTATTAGCTAACATCAAAGGTGAAGCAGCATCAGTGGCAATCCGCCAAAAAGTAAAAGAAACTGATATAACAGAGCAACCATATGAACCTGCAAGAATTATTGAAAAAACCTATGAAGAACTAGGAAGAGATAGTTTGGGGGGGAAACCAGTAAAACTGGAACTAACAGAAAGTCCTGAATTTATTTTTAATAAAAATAATCTCACTACTCCTAAAAAGAAGTGGGAAAACACTAAAAAGACGCTTCCTAAAGAGAAAGGCTCTCAGTCCAGAGGAAAGTCTCCTCAAAAGGAGCCCTCTGAAAAAAGGTATAACCTCAGAAATAGGGATAATTTGAGAAAACCTGATAGATATCAAGATATTGATACACGTTCCTCTCGTACCTTTCAGACTTCCTCGCAGAAATTCACAATTCTAAAGATCAGACATGCCGAGGATCTTGAGGACACAACTCAAGAACGGGGAGTGGGCCCAGACAATGCTAGACAGTGCAGCAGAAGTCACCGTAGCTCGCAAGATCCTGAAGGATCATCTGGAGACAGTGGACTTGAATGAATGCATTCAAGTTGAAACTGCCAAAACCAGGGTTAGTGTATCCCGTAAGTTATATGAAGTAACACTCCGGATGGAGGGGGACATAACTAGGAGAAGCTATCTATGGGTTATGACATTCTTTTAGCTGAACAAGACTGGTCACCTGAATTTGTCAGGGAGTGCCCACATGGAGAAGAGATAATTATGCCAGCCTTCTCTAATCACATCCCAATTCATAAAAAATACACCTATGCCAGAAAATGGGCTGTAGCCCGGGCTCCAGCATTATACAAAAATCATGTAGGATGGGATGAGGACTCTCCTCATCATAACATCCATTTGAAAAATCAACCTACAAAACAGAGGCAGTATCCAGTTATGCAAGAAGCTAAAAAACAGGCCAGGGAGATCTTAGATCAACTTGAATACCAAGGGGTGATTGAAACATGCACCTCATCTATGAACAATCCTTTGTTTCCTGTCTCCAAACAAGACAATTCATATTGTCTAGTTTTGTACCATAGACATTTAAACACTTGTTGCCAAACTTTTGCGGTACAAAATGCACATAGTGTAGCACTGATGAATAACATTGTGCGGAAAAAATATAAAACCACATTAGATATTTCTAACGGTTTCTTCTGTCAAAACATTGCACCAGAAAGTAGGTACTTGACTGTTTTCTCAATAATGGGGACACAGCGACAATTTTGCTGTCTTCCCCCAGGGATTCAAGAATATCCCAGGGTTATTGTCAGCCAGAGTAACTACAAATGTACGATGATGAGGCATTATCTTATTATTATTATTATTACATTTCTTATATAGCGCCAGAATCGACCCCCGAAGGGGTATCTCCGCGCTTGCCTTGGGAACCCGTCCTGGTTTTTCCCTGTGAGATAGCCCCTACAGGGCATCCCCAAGGTGAAAGCCAGGCATCCCGCAGTGGGGGCCGTTGTGGAGATTAAGCAAGCTTAATGCCCAGAGTTGCAGAGTGTGAACCCATGATTAGGTCAGGCACCGAAGCGAGAATTATCGAGTCCGTGGACATTTGAGCTCAACACCCTGCCGCGTCAGGAATCGAACCCTGGTCCCGGGTCTGACCTCTGCTTCAGGGTCTGCCTGCTCTAACCAGTGAGCCACACTTCTCCACTTCTTATGTTGATGACATCTATCTTACAGACAATGATTTGGACTTGCACTTGAAAAGAGGGAACACCATAATACTTGGGTTCGCTTCTGAAGGGTAAAAATTCAATTTTAAGAAATCGTGAATTGCCCACCTCAACGTCCTATTTTTAGGCTACAACTTATCAAGTGAAGGCGAAAGCCTGGCAGCCAACTTTCTAGAGAAATGTGCACTGCTCCAACCTACAAAAATGCTGAAAAACTTGCAGTCAATTCTAGGTTTCCTGAATTTTGGAAGAACTTATGTTCTAAATTACGCAGAAAGGGTTAAACCTCTCTACGAACTAATAAAACCTGATTTCAAATCATGTAATTGGACTCAAAAACACACAGAAATTTTGCATTCAGTGCAAACAGACATGTGAGCAAAAACACAATTACAGACATGCGACAACGTATGCAACCTTGTGATTCAGATCATCCCAGGGAGTTGCGGATTCACATACCTAACCTTTAATGAAGGTGAAAATGTACCAATAGCTTACAAATCACATTTGTACACAAAGGCGGAAATGAAATTTACTTCAACAGAAAAGATTCTGACAGCGGTTCAAACTGCAGTAGCAAAAGAGAGAGCTCTCGCCACAGGGTAAACACATAATTATCGTTACACCTGTACCTACCTTAGAGACAGTAACAAAAGCGAGCATTCCAAATGCTAAGGCTTTACATCCGAGATGGATACAATGGGTTAATTCTCTTGCTGCAACAGACGTTGAATACGTTTTTGACCCCTATTTAAAGACAAAAGAATTTCTACAATATGAACACGAATGTCCTCTGCCAACCAAGATTCTGCCTCTAGAACATTACGGATGTATAATCTATACAGAAGGATCAGCACAGCCCGCAATTGGGGGTAAACAAACCTATAGTGTCGCATGCGCGATTTTTATAGGTCGCTGGAGCAAAGGTAATTTTAGACCAATGGTCACTAAGACTCAATCACTCGGAAACTGTACAGCTCAGCAAACTGAACTACAGGCTTTCAAGATGGCGCTTGAAAATACCGATCGCGAATTCCCCACACTCATAGTGTGCGATTCGTATTACTGCGTCCAGTCTTACAATGAATATCTGCAGAACTGGGTGCAAAACTGTTTCAAAGACGCAAAAGGTGGCACAATTAAGCATAACATGCTTTGTGAACAAATGTTCTATTACAAAAAGAACTCCAAAAGTCTCACATGATCCATACACTGAGTCATCAGCGGGATGGCGTTCACGTTGCAGGGAATTCATTGGCTGATGAAGCTGCGAAGGCAGCAGTGCAAACGGCTTCCGTAGCTGCAATCACTCGTTCAAAAACAAAAATAGACAGTGAAACAGTGCTAGCAGTCAACGCCTCAATGAAAGGCAGCTATGCAGCGTTACCTCTAAATTATCCTCTCGGATATACATACATAATTGATGCAAACTCCGTTCCTTTTGCTCCAATCCCTGGAGTGGGGGATGGATTAATTCCAAACAGGAACCGGAAAGGTGCTTTGGTTCATGAAGTACATATGGGAGAGGGTCTGACACACCAAGGGATCTTAAAATCTCTAAGAGAATTAGAAGAGATGTGCTGGTGGCCGGGAATGAGCGTCCCAGTTTGCGAATTCGGAATTAATTGCGATGTCTGTTACAGAGATCATAGCTTTGAAAACCACCAGATGCCTGACTACAGTGTAGCCAGCCCAGTTCAGACACCATTGTTAGACAGCATTAGACTATCTACACGCAAACGTCACAATGGACGAAATTGGTCCCACAACAATTATAGGACAAGATTCATTTGGATGTGGCCTCAGCGCTCCGCTGTCCCCCGAACTGTTATAAAGGATTTGCGAGTCTTTATCGGCACATACACAATCGGCACACTGCATTCTGACCAGGGTCCTGTGTTTAGATCTAGAGCTTACAAGGAGGCCATGGCTAGTTTGGGCGTTGCATTGCGGTACTCAAGTCCATTCCATCCTGAGGGAAATGCGGTAGTGGAAAGAAAAAACCGGGACATAAAGCAATCTATAACAGCTAGGGTATTAGGTTTGGGTGACGGGTGGGTCAAACATCTAATAAGTGTCCAACTTAGTCTTAATAATCTGCCAAGAAATTCTCTGGGTGGAATCAATCCACATGAATTACTATTTGGGACTAGAATGATCATCCAGGATCTTGATCGTCAAACTTCAGTGGTGGAACAAAAACCCTTTGATATCAAAGACCTTTTAACTGTTTTACAGGACTTAAAAGAAACAAGAAGAAGTCTGAGCAACACAACACAAAAGCCAACGACCACTGAAGAGAAACCACCTGTCACAACAAGGCCTGTCTGGATTCCAAAGATTGGGGATCTAGTCAGAGAAAAGACTGTGGATAAGAAGGAATTTGGGCCTTCTTACAGAAAACCAGTACCTGTACTAGCAATCCACGGATCAAGAATAGTGTTACTGCCGCCCCTTGCGGCAAGAAAGAAGAACATGTCTGTATCCATCGACCTGGTAAACCCACTTCATGTGGTCGATAATAAGTAGTAGGCCCAGTGGACTCCCGAGATGTAGCAGACGACCAAATCTTGCTACAATAGAAGAGGTTCAAACTGAAAGACCTATCACCTTTGATACACCTGCAGTAAGAAAAGAAGGACTATGCAACAAAACCAATGGAGCTTGTGCCTCTTGAGACCCAAACAGTTCATCAAGAAAATCCCGTCTACAATGATATAGCCTCTGACTATACAAATTTGACAAAGGAAGAAGCAGCTCCAACGATTCCAAACAATCCTGATGCAATTCCAACAATTGACAGAACTGCCTCTAGCTATTTTATCAACTTGGATACATTTTCAGAGGATCCCAGGGAACCTGAAACTATGCCAGCTAATAAACCTTTCAAAGAAAAAATAACAGAACTCTTACATCAACTTGAAAAAACATATCTGGTTTCACCATGGGTTGAATTTTGGATTGTGTTAGGTGTACTGTTTCTCCTACTTTGGCTCATTCTTGTTTCAAGTTTGGGAAAGATGATAGATGGAAAATACAGTACAATTGACACAGCAAGTAAGAACATCAACTTGCTCCTGAAACCTCACAAACCATCTCGTCGTGAGCGAAGGGACCTGTCATCAGTAAACATCACAGCCGTTGCTAAACCTGGTGGTATAGCATGGGACACAACTGATTATGACATTTATGGCCCAGTGGAACTATTGAAGATTCCACACCAGTTTAAGGTTTCTTTGAGTGACTTTGTCTAACCCAACATGTTTTCTGATGATTGGGACTTTGAAACTGTTAAAAACATGATGACAGATTTAGAAATGTCAGCTAAATTCACAAAACATGAATACTTCGAAGGTTCATCAGATTATAAACAAATGTATTGTTTTAATCATTATGGTCACCATTATTTGCACAAAAAACAGCAAACCCTAGAAATGTTTTTACTTATAATCAATGGGAACATTGTCCAACACCGCCAAAAGGCAGTTCAAAACATTTTTATGAAAAGTTTCCATACTTCTCAGGTTTTAATGTCACTAATCCAGAAATGTTTTATTTCAAAAATGTGAATAAGACAGGAATGAAAAACATGTTGACCAATACTAAACACATTTATTCTGCGAACTTTTCTGCTCAGCTGTCTACATTAGGTTTTAACTTTTGGAAAGACAACATTGAGACAAAAACTGTCTGGGGAACAAAAGAATGGCAGGTGCAAGGTTTAGTAGCCTTATTCAGAGCCTGCATTATCCCAGAACAAATAATGTTTTTAAATGACACTATTCAACAAACATCTTGTCTTGGCTTAGCTAAGATAAAAGAGTTAAACAAACCACCCATATCTAATCCCACTGCAGATGAGGAGGTAGATGTAAAACAGATTTTACAACAGAACAGAACTAATCCTGATTGGAAAAAATGTTTAATCTGGCAGCACAGACACGAATACCTGTCCAGATAGATTCTTGAACAAGACTAAAGGGTTCAAAGTAACTCGGCCTGATCCAAGATATTCCCAGAGACAACATCCAGGGATAGTTACAACATACAGTGTAGGAAAACTATGCCTTGAGTGGCTATAGAAATCCACACTTCCAGAAATTAAACAACACTTAACTTTACTTAAAGAAGGCATTCATTTACGGGACTTCATACTTGGGCCTCGTAAACCAAGTCAAAAATGTTTCATATGGAGGAGCTTCGCGCGCAACCAAGATGGTCGCGTGAGCACAGGGCTCCCAGACCCTCGCGCCTCCCGCATATATCCTGCAACTAATCCTGACAACGACAACGGGTTATTGAAGACACAACCCAGCTGATATAATAGCTGCTTTCAGAAAGCGATTTGGACTCCGGGAGCTGAACTTACGCCACTTCGAATTTTAGTGGCCTGCCCTGGGACTCGAGTCACCGTGGTGCCCAGGTGGTAGTTGAACAACAACGGCCTGCTGGGATCGGCTTGCACACCTGAGTTTACTTTCAGTTTTGTTTTTTTGATTTCTCTACCTCAGCCTACCGCCGCCCAATCCCGGCAGCCTACGATCGAGACCCCGCAACTGCACCTGGCGCAGGCTGTCTAGAGCTCCTGGTCGTGTGGTCTCCTGCCGAGACCCACACTTAAACTTTCTTTGGGCTGAATTGTCATCTTTACCAGGTCCCAGGGGCGCCTCCGGGGTGCAACAACTAAAATGGCGGGCAAACCTGACAGCGAGAAGCGGAAGACCAAAACCACACACCGAGGGGGTACCATGCAATCGAACATTATGGATCGCTATACCCAGCCTAAAGAGACCCCCGGTGGTGCGAGTAGGTCTCTAGAAGAGGCGGGAGATGGCTCGGCTGTATTGGATGATTTGACCCTATGTGATGTCATGGGCGCCATTGCTAGCATGAAGACCTCCATAGGCCAACAGTATGAGACATTGGCCCTAAAGCCCGACATGGTGGCGATCGATGTCAACCAGATCAGGACAGACCTATCGAAGACCAACGAAAGGGTCAAATCCCTGGATTTGAAGACCTCCAGCCTCACGACCGATGTGTCCGACTTGCAAACGGAGGTTCACAATCTACGGTCCTCCAACGACCTCTTTGCCCGCCTGCTAGAGGATTTTGAAAGTCGGGCAAGACGCAACAACGCTCGTATCATTGGGGTCCCTGAGAAGTCGGCCGAGTTGACCACAGATCTCCTCATGGAAGATCTTATTTTGAATCACCTTTCCCCCAAAGGCCTGAGCAACTTTTTGCAGTGGAACGTGCGCACAGAGTACCGGATGGGAGGCAGAAACCGGGCGCCCCTCCATGGCCTATAATCGCCAGAATCTTTAATTATAGGGATAGAGACGCTATCCTGCAGGCATCAAGGGCAGGTGGCCCTACTAAGTTCGAGAACACCACTGTCAGCTTCTACCCGGACTTCACCCAGTCCGTCCAGAAACAAAGGATGGGGTTCCAGGGGGTGAAGCAGAGACTGAGAGACATGGGTATGAAGTACGCAATGCTTTTTTCCAGCTCGGCTTCGTGTTGAACACAACGAACGGACGTTCTTCTTTGATCGCCCTGAGAGTGTGAGTGACTGGCTTGACACATTGCCCACGCAGCGAGATCGCTTGGAACATTCTGGAGGTGCGAAAGGTGGCCCGTTGGAATGAGGTAATTGAAATTTTTATGGTCGAGTATGTCCCCTAACGTGTACCCCAACGTCTCCATGTACGTGCTCAAAGTACATGTAATTTCCCTCCATGACTGAATATAAAGACGCAAATACATTTGCGTCCAACGTTAACATGTCCTCTACCAGATCCACCTGGAATGGATCGATAATTCAGTTTCTAAACATGCCGTGCCAACGTCTTTACATGGTGCACTTCTGAAATTCGCACACGTTTTTCCCCATGTTTTCTGGCCCAGTCTACCTAGGCCCTTAAATGTGGCCTCTCTGCCTCATCTCTCCTGTCTTCGAGGACTGTGTGCATCCCTGACCCCTGCCTTACTTCCTGCCAGCGCAGCGGTGCCCGGCTCGGCCTGGACTGTCTGCCAAATTCATGTTTTACCTACAGTTATCTGCTCAGCCTCCTCGAAAACACATTCCAGTCTAGTGAAATAGGTAAACATCTTCCCGGCTGCAGAGCAAAGGACCCGGCCTTTTCTGTCCTCCTTGCAAGTGATTTACTGGCTCCGTTACCATGGTAGGCCCATGGCTCCGCACGTTGCACCCAGACACGTATGCACGCACTAGCTTTCAATATGGGATGGCCCCTGCCCGAGAGACCTTTTACTTCAGACACCACATCCTCCAAACATAAGATACCAGATACGCTATAGGTACAGGTTGCCCTGACACTCCAGACACAAGTCTACTCCACTAGTGCTAAAGCCAAAAGCCCCCCAGTTCCACGTCATGCTAGTTGCGCGCGCATCCGGGTTAAGGGTTTCTGCTGATCTTGCAACTTTCTCTATACATCCACCCACATGTGACGTTTCTCTGACATGTACAGTGCACGCCTATATGTACGCCTCTTTTTCACGCCTCCTCTTACGCACATGTGTTCTTATCTCGCTCTTTTCACCTGTTACGCCTACTGTATTGGATTCAATTATGTGACTTTACTATATATAATGTGTAATGTTAATAAAACGTCGACTGTCCCTTCCCGAACCCTAGTGGTGACGGAACATGATATCCAACCTCGAGGTTCATTGTCCATTAAAGCCTGTATGACTCAGATACCACGGACTCTGCCTCTCATTTGAATGAGCTGTCTTGTAATGATAATTATACGGAAAAGCGATCAGGTAAATTTATTTACCACATAATTTGGTGCCCGAATAGGGACCCCCCCCTTCCCCACTCGCCGGTGAAGTCACGCGGCTTTCGACCCCTTCCACAACCCCGACGGAAACCGTGCACGTTTGCGGGGTTTCCCGCTATCTTCCCTCGGGTCTACGAGGGAGACGGAGACTGCGGTCTGGCGTCCAGACGAGGCGGTGAGGAATGCGGAGGATCCCGACCAGAGCCCTAGTCGAGAGAGCAAGGTCCAAGGTGTCCGGAGGCCGACCTGTTCCGAAGCGCATGCGTGGAAGCGTGATGCGTCGTCGTCAGATGTCGTAGCAGTCCAGTCCAGTCCAGTCCAGAGTCCAGTCCGGTTTCCGAGGCCTTCAGTTTCTTTGCTTCCCGGTGAGTACCGTTGTTGGGAACGCATCTAGACAGGTTCATTGGTTTGTGCCTGGTAAAGACAGAATTGGGTACACAATTCTGGTCCTGACATGTTCACTTAGGTGGATACGGTCCGACGTGTCTCTTTATGAGACCGGTCTGTACTGTGTTAGCAGTGCATCTAGTTCATCTAGTTATTCAGTTTTATCTCGAGAGTTTTACTGTGTTTTCTGTGTTCCAGGTAAATTCAGTCCGACATGTTTTAATGTGTTTCAATGTTGTGGTATGAATGATTGTTTACTGTTTATTACTGTGGTTATTGTATTCACGTCCGAAACATTCCAGAAATGCCGTTGTTTTCCAAGTTACGTCAGATAGGTACTAGGAAAGGGCTACTCGAAGAAGCAGTTCCTGTCCCGCCTAGGGACACACCAGGATATTTTATGTACCATAAACATGGCTTAGATGCTGTGTTATATTTAGATTTATGGGTGGACTACACAAAGAATCTGGAAGAGAAGTTTAGATGGCCTGTCTCAGGGACATGCGATGCCGAGTGCATCATGAGAGTAGAAGAAGCGTTATGGAAAAAGAAAGCCAGACAATCGCAGAAAGATGCCATAGAATTGTGGCGCAAAGAATTGCATAGAAGAACAGAAAAAGCAATCAGAAAAGCCGAGAAAAGTAGAGAAGAATCCGATAAAGCCAAAGAAAAGGAGTTACTAGAAGAAGGAGAACAGGTCAGATCAGAACAATCAGACCGCCAAAGAAATGCACTCATTACAGGCATGTATCCAGTTCTTGCCGAGGGCCTGCCCAAGGCGACCCCGGAAGTACCCCGTAACTTGCCACCTCCATTGGTTCCGACTAAAGTACGTCACAATAAGACCGCAGCAGACATTTTCCTTTCTTCCTATTTAGATGATGTAGCTCCCGCATATACCAATGTACCCGTACAACCTGCTAATAATAATCTGCCACAGCATATTCCTGCTGATCAAGCCACGACCCCTCCACGCCGAGATTTACTTCCCGCACCTGCTGTAACTTCCCCTCCCGCTGCTGCTGCTACTGGTCCCCCTACTTCTGGTCCTCTTAACCCTTTTGCTACAGATGCGACTCAGTCGTCCCCGTTAAATGTACCTTTCCCACATCCAATGACGTCAAGTCATGCTCATGGTTCTGCCTCAGGAGGTGCCTCAGGAGGTCTCTATCACACATCCAACAGGTCCTGTTAAAGGAAATTGCAATTATTGCAAGCAGCCAGGTCATTTTTATAAGTGATTGTGCCGTTCTCAGACACAATATTGCTACAGGCAAAACGAAAGAAAGACCACGTCAGCCTAGACCAGAATTTGTTCAGCAGAATATTCAACAGAATCCGCAACCTGCTCCACAACATGCACAGCAACAGACAGTAGCTGTACCGCAACCTCAACCCATTGCCGCAACACAACACGTCACTCAGCAAATGTATCAGTATGCACAGTCTGAGTATCCAGATTATCAGCAGTACACATAAAACAGCCTAGAGAGGGAGGTTGGCTTGCCCCTTATCGAGGTTCCTGTAGATCAAGATGGTCCCTATGTACATAGTCAGGTGTTAGGGAAAGACAGAAAATTTTTGATTGACACGGGGGCGAGCAGAACTACCATCAGTCATGACGAGGTCCCAGGGGCACCCCTCTCAGGCTCACAGAATGTTTCCCTTGGTTTTTCAGGAAAGCCTATTGTTAATGAAGTGTCACAGCCAGTTCCCCTTGCAGTTGGTCCATTGTCTCGTACTACAGATTTATTGCTTACAAAATCATGTCCTGAAAACTTACTGGGTATTAAAACACTGAAAGCTCTAGGAGCTGTTATATGTTGTTCCCCGGAAGGAGTGAGATTGTTCCTTCGTGATTTCAAAGGCCATTATGTATTGAGAGACTTTGATGTCAGATTGAAAGATGTTCCACAGCATTTATGGGCGCAAGGCCCAACTGATGTAGGTTGTATGCACATTACTCCCTATCGTGTTACACTCAAGCAAGGTGTTGTACTGCCTCGAATCCGACAATATAAATTGCCCCCCGAGGCTGTAGCAGCCTTACTGAAAATTATTGACGAACTCATAGCTCAAGGAGTAGTTGTAGAAACTGACTCCAATGTATGTAATTCTCCAATCATCCCGATTCTTAAACGAACTGACCCGAATGCACCTCCAGTTTATCGGCTGGTGATCGATCTTCGAGAGCTCAATAAATGCATTGTACCACAGTACCCAGTGGTCCCAGACATTTCATCCCTATTGACTGCCATTGATTCCGAAGCAGCGTTCTTTACTGTAATTGATCTCAAGAACGCCTTCTTTAGCGTCCCCATTCATCCTGACAGCCAATACTTATTCGGATTCTGTTTAAATGGTCGAAGCTTTAAATTTGCACGTGCACCTCAAGGGTTGACTGAAAGTCCTAGTATTTACAGCCAAGCACTGAAACGACAACTAGACAGTATTCACATGCCTACTGACACTGCTCTACTACAGTATGTCGATGATTTACTGATCACGGCACGGACCGAATGTGGCTGCGAGCGCGCGTCACTGACAGTCTTGTTTTTCCTAGCCGACAAGGGGCACAAGGTTTCCCCTTCGAAGCTCCAATTCTGTGCCCAGCAAGTGGTATACCTTGGGCACTTGCTGTCCAAGAGGGGTAGACAGTTGACACCAGATCGTATCCAGTTAATTGCACATCTGCCACAACCCAAGACACAAAAGGAAGTACGGGCCTTTATTGGCCTCACTTCGTACTGCAGACAATGGATTCCCCAGTATGCATTTCTAGCCAAGCCCCTCATACAGTTGACAACACAGGAGGCAGCGACTTCGACTGTCCTCCCTTGGACTCAGGAACATACACAAGCTTTTAATGACTTGAAGAAAGCATTATGCCAAGCACCGGTTTTAGCGACACCATGTTACAGCAAACCTTTTACACTTTTTGTCACTGAACGCGATGGCACAGCGTTGTCCGTTCTCACACAAGATCAAGCAGGACATCACAAGCCTTGTGCTTATTTTTCTAGTACTTTGGATCCAGTAGCCCAGGCTCTGCCTGCGTGCTTGAAATCAGTTGCAGCAACAGCTCTTGCTATCAGACAAAGCGATTCAATAGTGTTAGGACATCCCCTGACAGTACAAGTTCCACATTCTGTGGAAGTCCTTCTGAACCGTACTCAGACTCAACACTTGACCATAGCACGACTGACAGGTAGTGGAGTGTTTTGCTGAAAACTTTTGTAATGTATATTCCCCAGTCTCTGATAGACCAGAAGAAGACTCGCATTTGTTGTTAAGAGACATCACGTTGCTCGCCTATCGGATCCCAACAGGGAACTGATGGATGCAGAGTTTTCTGACGATGAGGTAGCAGTCGCTATTCGTTCCGTACGCTCGGGAAAGGCTATGGGCCCAAATGGTATCCCCGTCGAGCTTTACAAGCTGCGTCCGGACAAAATGGTGCCATATCTCCGCGAAATGTTCATGGAATCACGAAAAGTCGGTTCCCTTCCCTATGATCAGCGACTTGCTACTATTGTAGTGATTCACAAGGACGGGAAACCGCGGGATCGCTGCACATCCTACAGGCCTATAACGCTCCTGAATGCAGAACCCAAGATCCTTGAAAAATTGTTGGCAAACCGATTGATAAAGGTGACGAGCGATCTGATTCATCCGGATCAGTCTGGTTTCGTTCCACATCACAATACCGCATTAAACCTGCGTCGTCTTCATGGCGTCCCGGCGAGAGCGGAGTCGCTGCGTGAACCGGCCATCTTGGTTTCCTTGGATGCTACGATGGCCTTTGATATAGTGGAATGGCCATATCTTTGGCAACTGTTGCAAAGTTTGGTTTCGGCCCTAGTTTCATTAGTTGGGTAAAACTCCTGTATGAGGAACCGCTGGCCCAGATTGTGGTAAATGGTAGGGTCTCTAAGTCCTTTGCTCTGGGGAGGGGCACGCGACAGGGGTGCCCGCTGTCCCACTGCTTTTCGCCCTCGCCTTGGAACCCCTTGCCGCTTGGCTGCGGTGGGAACCATCGCTTACGGGTATTCGGTGGAACCCTGATTTTGAGGACCGAATATCACTCTACGCGGACGATATCTTGCTGTATCTCACGTCACCTCAGAACTCGCTGATAGTACTGTTCGATGTGCTGAACTCGTTCGGGAAGAACTCCGGTCTCGTGATTAACTGGACTAAGTCCTGTGTTTATGGACTCTCTGGAGACGCTTTCCCTTTGCCACGCATCTGCCCCATACAGGTAACGCAGATAGGTTTTAACTATTTGGGGGTCTTCATTTCACTAGACCCTGCTGTCCGTTATGAGCGCAATTTGCTTCCCCCGCTTCAGCGGTTGAAGTCTGACGTTGCGGCCTGGTGTGGTTTGCCGTTGTCCCCTCTCGGACGGGCAGCTCTTTTCAAGATGATGTCTCTACCACAGTTTTTATATGTGCTTCAGAACACGCTCAATGTCATACCGGCGAGTTACTTCCGGGAGGTGGAGAGTTTACAGAGGCGGTTGATATGGGGCGGGCGTCCTCGTATCGCTCTTGCTAAATTGTCACTTCCTTGGTATGACAGGGGTATTGCACTTCCAGATATCAAGCGCTACTACTGGGCCTCCCAGCTGAGAGCAATTAAACATTCAATGTATGGCCCCACGTCAAACCCTGCGATTGAGATGGATAAGTGGCAGCTGACGGGTGGAGACTACAATAGGGCGCTTTATTCCAAGTCCGTCAGAGGTAAACTATCGGGACTCACTAAAATTGCAGTGCGAGTGTGGCAGAGTGCGAATGTGGCAATGGGGTGGTCAGATCGATTGACCTGGGCAACCCCGCTCTATGTGTCTGAAAGATTGGGTAGCTTGTGGAAGACGAAGGGCTTTGAGAAGTGGGATATGATTGGTATTAGTAAGGTTGGAGATCTCTGGACAAGGATAGGATTAAGACCTTTGAGGAGTTGAAGGTAAAATACGAACTCAGTGACAAGGAGTACTTCCACTATATACAGATCCGCCACGCACTGAGTTCGGTTTTTCCAGCCGGGGTTGCAATCCCAGAATCGTACCCTCTCGAACATCGGGTGCTAGACTGATACGTTCCGGACAGCACCATTTCTTTGATATATAAGAAACTGATCAACGACCGTACAGATTTGCTGTTGCACCTCCGTGAGGTATGAACCAGCGATGGCTGGATTTGGTTGATGAGGACTGGCAAGCTGCGATATCCTCTCCTAAGGACATCACGATTCCAGCCCGTCTCCGGCTGGTGCAACTCAAAATCCTACATCGGATTTATATATCTGGCCCCGCCTAATTCGTATGGGTTATTCTGTGGATGGGTTGTGTAAGCATGGATGTGGCTTAATGGGTACTTTCCTCCACATAATTTGGGAATGCCCGGAAGTGGTTGTGTTTTGGAATCGAGTGCATGCAGTTATGGAGGAAGTCACAGGAGTTTTGTTGTTGCCTGAAGCCAGGCACTACCTGCTGAATGTTTGGGAACCGACTGATTATGATGTTGCACAGACTCAATGGGTGACCCTTGGGAATATGATAGCCAAGAGAGACATAGCACAATTGTAGGGGTCCCAAAGAGCACCCACTATCACGGGGTGGAAGGAAAATATGGATTGGTGCATGTTTCGGGAGAAAACGGTGTATGTGGCCAGTGGCAGACCGAGAAAGTGGGGTAAAATTTGGGACCAGTGGAACTCATACCGGGGTGGGGTGTGCACTTCCCCCCTTATTTATATTCCGGAAATGCTGCCTTCTCCCTAACCGGACATTCCAAATATTGTTTAATCTTGAGAACATGTGAAAAAGCTTCCCCCCTGCTCCCCCCCCTATTTCATTTGACATTGACGATTTGTATTGACCTATGACGTGCTTTCCCCCACATAGAACATATACCCAGCGGTATTGTCTTTATTGCCTTGTTTGTTGTGGTTTAATTTTATTGTTAATAAACAGTGTTATAAAAAAAAATGTTTCATATACGCCGTTATATACTCTGCTTACAATGAAGCATGGAAAGTCATGCAAGTGAAAATTGCAGAAAGAATACGAGAAATTGATCGTATTAATTTAGAGAAAGCTCTCTCTGTAGTGGACAATGGGTTAACGACTCTGTCCTCCAGAATGTATTCTTTGGACAGCATTGTATCCTCTGCCATTGACATAATACAGCAGGACTTGCTCATGTTACAACATGGCCAGTCTCAATTACGTAATATAATGCTGCTAGGCTGGACATTACAAAATCTCCGTTCAGGCTACGTGCCATGGTGTCTAATCAACACCACATCATTGTTTACTGTCTTTAACCCCTTCGATGCTGATGACGAGCTCAGCTCGTCATCAGCTACGGCGCTCGTATGCTGATGACGAGCTGAGCTCGTCATGTAACGCAGGTGTTTGAAAAACCCAGCACACAGCGGGAAAACCGCTAGCGAGCAAGGGGTTAACCTTACAGATAAACAAATCTCACTGGTACAAAGAGAAGCAGACTATACGGTGTTGAGAATAGAAAAACTGGAAAGATTACCATTAACTGTTTCTGAGAAACCAGTTGTGGAATGGATAATACATGGCACTATCACAATACCAGTGACGATTTTCCAATTTCAGCATTGCTTAAAACACATACCAGCGGGCCTATATGAAAGTTTGGGTAAAGCATACATTAAGTCGACCTGGAATTTACCGTACACACACAAATGTTGGAGTGGGGGAAAGGAGGTATTTCTTAGTGGAAAAAATTGTAAGATCTTGCTAAGCGGTAAACTTTTTTGTCAAGGTATTGATTTACACGGAGCCTGCAAGGGTTCTTCAAATAACCTTTCTGGCCACCTGCAGGGTTCTCCCACAGCAGTGATAGACCCAGTTTTTAGGCAGCTATCCAATGGTAGCTACATAATGTTGAGTGATCACAGCTGTTGTGGAATGATACCAGGTATAGCCTATCTCGTTAGTGTGTCAGCCAGGGTCACTTGTTGTATGCAAGTATTGTTTCCGAAAAGCAAGACAGACGGGGACTCGCTGTTATGGCCTTCACTGAATATCTCTTCTATACAAATAGATACTTTAGGCAGAATGAAAGCCATTCTTTTGCAAAAAACTGTGCCACTGACCTCGTCCAGAGAAACGTATGATCTGCAAGTCGCAAGGACTTCCGCGGAGATACATGCCCTATTATCAACGAACTGCCCAATACATTTCGCGGAAATGTTAGGTCGTATCTTAAACATGTCTGATACCAGTGGTATTGTACATGTATTGAAGGCAGTTTTTTCGGGACTGTTAACACCCTTTCAAGCAGTCCTAGGCACATTTCCAAATTTCGTGCACTCTGTGTTTGACAGCCTGCCTCTTCTTTTGGAACTCATATCAGGAATTGTATTTTTGGTTCTTCTGCTCCGATATGGCAAGTCTAGTCGCCAACGATACCCAGACTACCATGGAGAATGCTCTCCTAGCCATGCGGTACCGTGACAGATTTACACAGATTCTTGGCTTGGCTCGTTTAGGAGATCTGAACACCACATGGTTTCTCTCGTTCAGACCAATCTGGCAAGATTGCATCTTACCTGTTCTACTATGCCTGCTTTTTGGAGAAGAATGCGTGTTGGACGTTTGTCTTACACTTCCATCAGCACTGCCAACGGATGTTGATGCTTGCTGACGCTTTGGTAGGTCCGGTAATGGCTCATGCATCAGGTTGCCCCCAACGGCTGCCAATCCTGATGACGGCATTCGTGGAGATATCACCAGCAACTACAGCTAATGGTGAGGTACGTGGAACAACAGGCACACAGGTACCATCTGCTGCGAACATTGCTAATGCGAATGACGCTGATTGCCATTCTTCTTATTTGTGCACAATTGATCTACTTAATGAAGTAGTTCCACTTTCACCTACTTTGGTAGACAATTTCTTTGCCAGCCTAGTCAATTTGATGTTTTCTCCTGACACCGAGAATAACTTTAGAAATCTGCACACCGCGTTCCATGAACTCTGAATTCAGCCTTCCTTTTTCAAAAACAAAGCTTCTGACTTTTGGAACTCTACATGTTCTACTATTTTGATTTGACTTTTTCCAAAATTGCATTTTTTTTCTTTTTTGGCACAAAGTAATCTGCTTGAAGTAGATCTATTCTTAGAGAACAGGAAATTCTTTTCGAACACTTCCGTGAGAAAATATTTTACCTTGTCCCCAAAAACATTAACAGTTATATATTCTGCTATGGAATGGTCTCAACCTTTTTCGTCTGTAATCCTAGAGCCATTTCATAAAAATATCCACTCATGAATCATTCAGTTAGCATTGCCAATATCATAATACATGCTTAGGATGAAATCACTCCTTTTATATGCGTACTGTACAAATGCTAATTTGTTGTGTGCAACCTTATCAAATGGATTTTGTTTATTTTGGGTAGGATTGTAAACACATGCTTTAGATATGTTTTAGTACCTATAATTTGGTAATGTTAAACATAATAAAGTGGAGTGGGTGTTGTATATGAATTTAGGACCATATATAGGTATAAATCACCCTATCCTTATATAGGCATAGAAATCATAGCCATATTTAGACCTAGCCTATGCAGTCCAAATACGGCAGGGCTACTTCCACTAGTTATGAAAATCCACAACGATTTCTTGGAAAAAAACATCTTCAGCAGTCAGGGACTTCCCCTTGTTTGAATATTGATTTAACCAAGAACTCATGGAGTTTTCAAAGAACTGAGTCTTTGATGACGTTATTATGTCCAACCTTACGTCAAACTTGGCACCTTCAAGGTATAAATATGCCCACACTTGCCCAGGCAAACACACAGTGGTTTGGAGCAGTTCGACTATCTACCCTCACGACACAGCTCGCCTCAGCAAGTGCTGAAGGAAGCCGACCCTCCAGCAGACGCACTGAGAGAGACGCTGTCTTTTCTCTTGCTGAGAAATCCAGCTCCTATCAGGTTCTACAATAAAAAGTCCAGCTTCCCTGGCACAAGGTGCAAACTTGGTGCGGATGGGCACAGACGGGCTTGCCTTTGACATGCCTTCGGTGCGCCGGCGGTGCACCCGCTGCATGCATCCACTGCATGTCCGGCCCGGCATGCAGATTAAATAGCAGGGCCGGTCAGGGACAACTAGAGCGCTGCCCATCGATCAGGGACAGGAAGTGAAGTAGAGAGGCAGAGTGAAATACTCACTTCCCTCCACACAATCGGTGAGCCATGGTGGACAGGAGAAGGAGCAAAAGACCCCCACAAGCCCCCGAGAAGAACAGAAAAGTGGAAGAGTGCCTAGGAAAAAACGGCAGTCCCACAAAAGTAATTGATAAAAGTATTTAAAAATATTCCCCCATTAAAACACACACAGTAAATCAATCAATACAACTCAATCCAGAGTTTTAAAATAAGGTCATTTTCAAAACACGGTAGCAGCGTAGCAGCATGGCACCTCTAATCAGGGTTAACCACTATCTGACTTGATGCAGAGAAGGCATTCAGCCAAGTTGTCTGGGACTGCCTATGGGTCACGCTTGCTGCTTTCAGTATGGAGGAAGATTTCGTTAAATTGATCCAGGCACTCCATAAGATTCCATGTGCCAGAATCATGTATGCTGGGAGCTATTCTGAGTTCTTCCATATTTATTGAGGGACAAGACAGGGGTGCCCACTCTCGACCCTACTTTTCGCTCTTTATATAGAACCCTATTTCCAGACCCTTCTTAGGAATACAGATGTTCAATCATGGGCTTTCAGGGATCGACAATTTAAACTGAATACATATGCCAACGATGTGGCTATTCTTTCCAGTAACCTGCAAGAGCTTTTACTTAGATTTTTCTTGAAGCACAAACTTTTGGGGAGTTTTCTGGCTATAAGTAGAATTTTGCTAAAACAAATGTTCTTTTAAATTTTACCCCTGACTCCCCAATTCAGGAGGCTACTACTTCAATGGTTTATTTAGGTGTCAGGCTGTGCTCTGCGGTTTATATCATAAAATTAAACTATGAAGCTCTTCTATCTGCAACAGTTATTAAAATATAATCATAAAACAAGCTGCCACGTACAATTATCGGATGAATATATATCATCAAAGTGAATATTTTGCCTAAATTTCTTTATTTGTTTGGGGCAATCCCATTGACGGTCCCGGATCCTTTTTTTAAATGGCTAGAAAGTGCTATTTGCAGCTTTATTCGGGGTTACCGGTGGGGAAGGCGCGCTAGCCGGCTTTTGAAATCATCTTATAAAACAGGAGGGTTTTCACTCCCAGAGTTCAAGTTGCACTTTTGGGGAGCTTTTACAGGACGCTTGCATAGTTTATTGACTTATGGTAAACAAAATCTAACACCACTATATTACCATCTCGCTCTAGCAGCAGAAGCTAGGCTTTTTTTTTATCCGCTAGATGATCTCAATTATTACAAGAGAGTACACTTAAAAGTACTCAAGGATATCATTTATATTTGGAGGGGGATTTGGAAGAAATATTTGATCGGCTTTATCAATAAGGATACCCCAATATGGGATGATCCTGCTTTTTCCTACAGCTCCCGGGATCTAACTTGTAGAGTATTGGCAGACCGTGGAATTACAAAAATGGGCCAACTATTTCATTTGAATGGCTTCAGATCCTTTTCCGATTTACAAGATGCTTATCAATTGTCTCACCATTCCTTCTATAAATACCTCCAGCTGAGGGATTATATGCGGACAGTTCGTGGACGTGCGGAGGGCATCGACACCTCAGAGGTTTCCTCTTATTATTTTAAGTCTGGTATTAAACATACTGTAAGTATTATGTATCAACTATTTTTTCAGTTTGTTATAGATGACACTTCACTATTAGCTGCAACATAGAGTAGAAGTCTCTCATCAGAGGTTTCAGTCTGAGAGATTCAGATGACTTTAGATTTGCTGGATCACTATGTACATTCCGTTAATCTCAAGCTAAAACAGTGGCGAATACAGTGTTTTTTATACAATACTCCAGACGTAAATGTAAAATGGGGGGTAACTCCCCCTACAGATAGGACAGATAGAACGAGATGTCTTAAGTGTAACTTCCTTGCTGCCAATGCCCTACACATGTTCGTACTCTGTCCCTGTTTACAAAACGTTTGGGCCAGATGTAGGTAAATGGCATTTACTGATTTGTAAATACCGAATTTTACTGATTCGGTATTTACAAATCAGTAAATGCTATGTAGGTATTTTTACCGATTAATTTACAGAATCTGTAGAATTTGGTAATTACCGAATCTGTATTTACTGATTCAGTAAAATTACCGAATTGACAAGGAGGACAGGGTGTCACTTTGACACCCTGATTCAGGCTTGTGTGCCATGTGACACACATACATGCCCTTAGGGCATATCTGTGTGCCACATGGCACAGGTGTACATGCACAGATGTGCATGTAAACAGGAATTCGTTATTTACCATGCAAATAGTATTACATGGTAAATAACAAATTCTTAGGGGCCTGTGGCACTGTTTGCAGTGCCACCTACATATAGATTTACCGATTCGGTAAATTTACCGAATCGTATTTTACAGAATCGGTAAATTTACCGAATCAGTAAATTTACTGATTCTGTAAAATTTAGGTCCCCTACATCTCAATCACCAAATACCGGTAGGTAATGGTCGAAATTGGCTGTTACCGACCGGTATTTGGTGACCTACATCTGGCCCCAGATGTCTCTAAGCCTCGGCTGTCCCGCACAACTATCAGTTAAAGAGAAAATGATGGGTGTTAAAAATGAATTTGAAGGGGGCTTACCAAAATTTATTAGGATCATGCTAGTATCTGCCTGACTCTGTATTACCCGAGCATCGGTCTTAGAGAATGCCCCTAAAGATACAGAATGTTTTTCCCTTGTCTATCAAATATTTGAATTCAAGCTTGCTTCGGCTAAAGCAAGAGGTTTCTCCTCGCTGCTAAAGTTTAATAGGATTTTGAAACTTTTTGAATGGGAATTTATCAACGCTGATAATGATTAATTGGATACTCAAATGATTTAACATCTTATGTAAGCAAATTCCTGTCATATAATATAATTTTTAGCCAGTTAAATAATGAACCTATACACCAGTAATCAATGACAGACATTAATCAGTTGTACACTGCATCCACGCTCTCGCCTCCACGGACTACATCCTCCTCTGAGACCTGAACTTTTACCTCAAGAAAAACAATGACGCCAACACTGCACCCTGATCGAAAACCTCGCCAACCTTGGCCTTTGACAACTCATCACCGAACCCACCCACGCCGCCGGCCACATGCTCGACCCCGTCTTCTCAACAAGCACCCACATCGCCTTCAACCACACCACTGAACTCCACTGGACCGACCACCGATGCATCCACTTCACCTTCAAGAAACCAACCATGCACCACCACACCCATCAGCTCCCCCGCCGCTGCTGGAGCAAAGTCACCGAAGACCAACTGACCTCCACCCTCGCCCAGGACCCGCCCACTGACCCTACCGACACAGATGCCGCCGCCCGAAACTTCAGACAGTGGATCGACTACAGCGCCAACACCCTCGCCCAGCTCAAGAAACCCTCCACCAACAACTCCAGCAGGAAAGTCTTCTCCGGCAGAACACAGCGAGTCCACCTCCGACCCTTCCGATCCGAAGCCACTGACATCATCTGCGGCATCCCCCAGGGCTCATCCCTCAGCCCGACCCTGTTCAACGTCTACATGGGGGGCCATGTACGACCTGAACATCATCTCTTACACTGACAACACCCAGCTCATCCTCTCCCTCACCAAGGACCCTCGCACCACCAAAACAAACCTCCACGAGGTAATGAAGGCCGTCGCCGACTGGATGAGGAACAGCCGCCTGAAACTGAACTGGGACAAGACTGAAGTCCTCATCCTCGGCCCCAACCCCTCTGCGTGGGACGACTCCTGGTGGCCAACCACACTGGGAAAAGCACCAGCACCTACAGACCACGCACGCAACCAAGGATTCATCCTCGACTCATCACTCTCCATGTCAAAGCAAGTCAACGCCATCTCCTCCTATTGCTACAACACCCTCTGCATGCTTTGCACGATCTACAAGAGGATCCCGACCGAAACCAGAAGAACAGTGACCCAAGCTCTCGGCAGCAGCAGGCTGGACTACGCCAACACACTCTACGCAGGAATCCCGGCCAAACACCTACAACGAATACAACGCATCCAAAATGCCTCCGCCCGACTGATCCTTAACGTCCCCCGCCGCAACCACATCACCTCCCACCTAAGAGACCTGCACTGGCTCCCCGTCAACAAGAGGATCACCTTCAAGCTCTTCACCCATGCACACAAAGCTCTCCACAACACCGGACTAGCCTACCTGCACAACAGACTCAATGAAAAAAAACCCCACCGGCCAGCTCCGCTCCGCCAGCCTCACACTTGCTGCCGTCCCACGCATCCAACGAACATTCTCCAGCAGCAGATCCTTCTCCTTCCTCACCTCTAAGACCTGGAACTCCCTCCCCACCCATCTACGCCAGACCCAAGACCTGTTCACCTTCAGATGTTTCCTCAAGTCCTGGCTCTTCAAGCAGTAGCAGCCCCCCCCCTCCCTTAGTGCCTTGAGACCCCGGGGCTATGTAGTGTGCTTTACAAGTTTGTTTGATTTGATTTGATTTGATTGTTCTTCCTTGATGTTTTATCCTGTATCCTGTATGAATTGAATCCATATAGCTGGTTTATACTATGACCTGAGAAAATTGTATTATTATTTTTTTAAGAACTTCAGAGCTATAAAAACACATTTATACAATATCACATGTACACATAAATATACACAAGCACTTGTGTTTACAATATATACATTCTACCATACTAAGTACATTGACCAACACATACAGTAAAGACACTGTGTTTAAAATACTCATTTAAGTTGAAATGCATGCATTTTACTTTTCAAAAACCATTAGCTGTTTTTATGGTAAAACTGTGGACACAGGTCTGGGTGTCTAGGAAAATCAAACTGGAAAGCAAATCAGGAATACTGGGGTAGGGACATGGCAGTTGCACTGTGCACTGGGAAAGAATTGGGATACAGTCATAATCTACCCTTGAAAGAGTGGAATGTGCCTTCCTAAATGGGCAGTTGAGTGTTTCCTCAACTGTAGGAAAGTATGATCTGCTTTTATTGTTACCCCCTCTTTTGCTTGGTGCTATGCAGTTACTGACTAGTCTGACTTGGATCATGCTAATCAGGACCACAGTCTCTGTGCTTTCTCCCCTAAATAGGTTATGGTAAGTACTTACATACCTCCTTGGATACAGGTGTACCCTTAGAAGTCTCTGGCACTGAGGTACCAAGGGCATCGATACACCAGGGGTCCCCCATGGGCTGATAACCGTACTATGCCACCCTTAGGAGACCACTTAAAATGTAACTACAGGCCTGCCATTGCAGCTGGTGTAAGCTGATGCTAGCACCACTTACGAAAGGTATAGGTTCTCCTATATCTAAAGTCCCTGGATATGAAACCTATAAGTCACCCCTACAGCAGTCCTTTCAATCCTGAAGGCAGGGTAAACATTCTTAGTGTAAGGGTACCCCTGCATGAGCAGGACACCCCTACAACCTTCAGAGTCTATTCTCCCGGGTTGCAAGTGCATCAGCCATTACGATACATAGAGTGGCCATGCGTCATTACACGATGGCCATCTCTAAACTGGCTGTAACAAACCTTTATGGTATTGTGGCATCCTCATGCTAGCATTACTGCATTGCAACATACTTGTGGCAGATTGTATATTCATTAACAATTAGGAATATATAATCGAATAGCATTTGGAGCTTTATATCAATAGGCTTCAGGACATTCTGGCGTTTGGTTATACCAGTACTATTACTATCCATGTAATATACAGATTTACTTGTTTCAGACCATTTAAATTCCAACCAGTGAATGGGTGACTGTACATGTCTGTTAAAGAGTAACTTGTTACTGGTTGACAGTATCGTCTCACCATGAATGACACATGACCATACTATTTGGAGTGGTCAATTCATTATTTTAGGATTGAGAGGCTTTTTGTTAAAGAAAGGGTAGGGCTTCACTTTATAATTAGGCACTGAGTTTGTGTTTTTAACGTGTAGAAGAGCCTATACACCAGACTGAAGTAGGATTGGTTGTTTTGTCTCTTTTAGAGCGGTGCCTCCTTCTGTCCTGAGCTGTTGCCAGGTGGGGTGAGGTTTTTCCTCCAATATCTTGAGGTAAGACTCATTGGAGTGGGTTTCAGATTTTTCTGAGCATATACAATGGCTATTTTACGCTACACTTATTGGTTTAAGACAAATATAGACTGTGTTCCTAAACTGTTGATATGCACCTCTTATATTTCTTCTAGATTTGTCCAAGAGGCGCGAGGAACAGAATCTGTGAGAAGTTAAGCTCGCAGTGTATCCTTTCATTTACTTTTTGATCACATCACTTTATTGCAGTAGCATTCTATATCCAAGAGGTCCTGATGAAAGCACTAGGTTAATTCTTTACCTGTAGGTGCTTAAACATGTCGCCTATTCTTGTTAATGGACGATTATTTGTTGAAATCCGTCCCTGCACTGTTTTTAATATTTGTTCAGGGTCAGACAAGAATAAAATCATATTCTGATTCTGCTTCAATTTTAAATTCAAATCACATATTTTTTGCATTGCACTCATTTCCCATACCTGTTGTTTACTATACTCGCTCACATCTGTAGGATACCATACCCAAAAAAAACATCCTTGGGCTCCTCCATCATTAGGGTGGAGTTGTAGCCCTTAAAAAGGAGACCCAGATGGTGAATCATGTCACCGGGCTTGGTGAGTGATGGGAGTCCGCACAAATTTTGCGTATTTTTGGCCTATCAGTATATGGATTAGCACAGCCTCTTTTTTTGTCTTGTTAATTGTCAACTGCAGGATATCTCTTGTTTATTTTAACGTTAATTTGGGGCTATATATCCTGTGGAGTCGTTAAGCCTAGGCCTCTGACCCTCTTTTACTTATCAATGTGCCCTGTAACAAACCCTGTCATATTTGGTATCAAACATGTAGGAACCATAAACGGTGTGGGTGGTATAAGTCCATGAGCTGTAAAGCTCCTCTGGGAGGCTCTCGGTGCTCCCAGTACCAGTCTTCTAGACCCAGACAGCACAACATGGCTGCTGCCGACCAGAGAAACAGTTCTGCCCTCCTGCTGCTGAGCCAAGCTCGAGCAGGGTAAGGCAGAACAATAGGTATTCTGTCACAGGGAGGTGTGACCACTCCAAAACAGGGTTTAGTGTACTGGGCCTGCTTTGAACGCCTGCCAGCGCCACTCAGTCTGCAATGAGGGGCACATTTGGTGCCCTCCTTGCATAGTCCAGTTCAAAAAGCTCAACGAGCTGTTGGCTCCCACTCTGGCATGAAACCGGACAAAGGACATGGAAGTATCCTCCCCACTCTCAGACCACTTCCCTGGGAGGGAACCCTGACCCGTCCCAACCCTTTCCTTAGGGCACATAAGGGCTTACCTACCTGTGGGTGGGGTCCCTAGTTTCATCATGGGACAAGATTCATATCAAGACACCACTTCTTCGACTGTCTGGGCACTCTGGACTTTGCTGGACTTCACTAAAGGCATCAAGACTTCAACTGGGAATACTCCTTCTGCCCCTGGCCTCATCTCCCTGCTTGTCTGCTACAAAGTCAGTGCCTGTGCTCCATACAGGAACCTCCCAAGGCCTGTGGACATCCAAGACACCTGAAAAAATCTTCCTTGAAGTGAAGGAGTAATTGCAATGAAGCTGACCGGTCTGCTGATCCTGGGCTCCCACGACTTCTAAAAGGCTCAGCAACACAGGACATGGTTCTTCACATTCCCCGGGGATGTCCTCTCACCATGTTTGAGGCCGGTATCCCTCGTCAGAGCTGCAGGAACCGAAACCATGTGCACCGCATTCACTTTCTAGCCCCAACCTCAAGCATCTCCTGTGACCAGAAAATTTGTCCTCACCACATCACTTGCATAGTGGGCCTGCATTTTTGGTGAGTTGCTTGAGGTCCTCTTGAGACTCCAGTGCCTCCGGCCTGTGGATCCTCTTTAGGGCCTTCTTTCATTTCAGCATGCTCCCCTGATTTCCTGAGGCCTGCTCTGATTACCATGCTTGTTGTGAGTCACCTGGACCCTGCTGGTCCCGACACTGTACCTTCTTCACTGCCACATTGTTTACAGTTGCCAATCCTTGTTGTTGCTCCCGACGGACACCTACCCCTCAAATCTCAATATCCAACATGCAAAAGGTCGTGAATGGCTCCTGGTGTACCTCAGCATCACCTGGTCAACGCAGCTGCAGCTCCAAGGTCATCGTCAACTCTCTTCCAACACGACTTTGGTGGGCATTTTTCTTCCGGGACGCCTAGACACTCTCAAGTGGCATAGACTTGTTCCCCTCTGCTTGCAGGTACTTCTCATCTTGAATACACCTTTGGGTTCCACTGTACACTTTCACCATCTCCAGCAGCAGCATCTTCCTAAAGTCCTCCACTGAATTTGACAGCGGTGTCTGACACCACTTCACACCTATGCACCCGCTTCCCTGGTGTAGGTATCCTGGTTCCTTGGTATCCACGGGTGGGGTGGCTCTCCAACTGCTGTCTTCCAAAGGGTTTCTTCAGGGTCTGCTGGGACGGGTCCTTCTTCCTTAAAATTGCAACTGCGACTTACACATTGACTTGTATTGAGCCCGCGGTCGTGTTCCCACTCTGCACACGGCCTCCGTGCGGTTTCTGGTTACTTACCTCGGGTGGATCCTTGGGTCCCCGGCACTTCTACATCTTCTGGGAATAGTCTTGATAAAGTCATGGGTCACATACCACTATTTTAGCATATGGTTTTGTCTCCCCCCCCCCGGCGACCTCTGTGTATCTGTACTACTTACCTGATCTATTGCAAAGTGTTGTGTGGATTGTGTATAACTCCGACTAGGAGATATCCGTATGGGTTAGGGAGCATGTTATAATAAATATATATTTTTTATAAATACACTGTGTGGTTCTTCTTCACGTAATCAATACCAATAAGATTATGCTCTCCTAAAACAAGCTTCTTTACACTCCTTCTGGACTAAGCCTGAAGGCTGTTCTCCCAGCTCCCACTTAGAGACCTTTCTATGGTTGTCTAAGTCCACTAAAATCACCACAAGGCTTGCCTGGATTAGTGCAAGGTGCCCACTTAGCATAAGTATGTGCCATATACTAAACCAGCTTCTCACACCAACCTGACAGTATTTATGAGATATGGGCTAAGCTACCGAATTCACTCTTATACTCTGTAGTTTGTTTTATTCAAGCATGTTGTTTTACTCATAGTGTCAACATTTGACTTCATAGAAGCATGCAGCTCTGCAAGTTGAACCCAACATTTCTATCTTGAAGATGAAAGAAGGTTGTTAAAAGATGGTGGTAGTCTCAAATGAGAGAGCGAGGACCATCTCCTGCATAAGGCACCATATAGCTGTACACATTGGACATCATCACTGGGTGGTTCAAAACGAAAAAGGGCCAGCAAAAAAGCCTTTAGTTTTTATGAGTGCATTGGAACAATCCAATAGCAAAATCGTTGCTTACATGTAGTTCCATTACTGAAGAGGAACTAGAAGCTGTAGGTGAAGTCAAGTATATGATTTCTGTTTTGGCAAAGATCCCTTGATGTCAGATCTCTGGAGGACGATTATGTGCTTGGTATTGGTCCATTAACCTCTATTGATACCACTGCTCTTTGGATCCTATCTGTGTATGGCTCATTAACTTCCAAACCAGCAACAGTAGTTAAGAGAGACGTCTGCCATAATACTATAACTAGAATCATGATGCTCGTTATGAGTAACTGAGGGCAAACCAAATCAATTGTTGATGTGTCTTAAATTGGATATATCTGCCTGTCAGGGACAGGTTAAACTTCTCAATCTTACCTCAATTTAAAGAGATAAAACTTAACTTTCATTTTCAGCAGTCAGATTTCTCACCTGAGCAGAATAGGATGTCAGATAGCAGTAAATGAATTTCCCAAAAGTGCTTGCTGATACTTAAGACTAGACACCATCCATGCTCACCACTAAGTAACAGCACTTCTGATAGGATGGCATATCAGCAAAAGGAAACTAAAGTAAAATATTTGTTAAAAGGGGTTGCCGATGCACTCAAACACAGTGATTAGATTGTTAAGTAACAATACAACAAAAGTATAGCAACATAAATGGCAGAAGTAATCCAACAGAACTCCAATGAAGGGTAACTCGTGGAGTCTTTATTGCAGTATACAGCCAGCCGACACGTGTTTCATCGCACTCGCGATTCCTCATGGCTGAAACAAACAAATAGTTGACAATAGAACATGTGTCTTGCATGGATATAGTTACAACAAGACCTTGGTTTGTGGCCTGTACATGCTTATTCTTAGCTTCTACTGCAGTGCATGTACCATGATTCACCCTTATAACGTATCAGTGCCACCACAACATATCCGTGTCGAGAGTGTGCTGAATGCCGATATTATCAGTCGATGTGTTGGTGACTAGTGAGTTTATACTGACACGTTCCTTGAGATGGGTGATATATATCATCATAATTGTCGCAGCGGAAAAAGTGTTCTATCCGTGTACGACTCATTCATACCACATGCTTAGTGAATTGTGTATGATGCTGTGACTCAATGCACAGAAAGGGCACATACCTAGATGGCTGTGTCAAAGTCAGAAGGTCTGTGTATTCAACATAAGAAATAAAAGGAACAAAAGGGGAAACATCTCATCACTAAAAATCGTGATTGCGAGTCATCAGGCAAGAAGCACACAAATAGTGAGACTGTAAAGTAAAAGAAAGGAAGCTCACCGCTCAGCTGGTGATAATTCCGACCCAGCCGGGCCCTTGACCGAAAGTACTCGGTATGAGTGTGTACGATGACGAGTAGGGTTCACAATTCTGTAACTAGACCAATTGTACTGAGTTACTAAACGAAAGTCCGTATTCCAAATATCAGAACTAAAATCAACGGTTATCCAGTTTAAGGATTGAGTTTCATGTCTTGTGTCAGAAATGCGAAATCAAACAAGCGAACATCGTAACAGATTATTAACGAGCATAGATATGTCGACATTTACCTATTTATGTTAGGTGACATGACATATTTGTTACGTTAGGATCCGGTATGTCCTTCACAACAAGTATTTAAGAGTTTGATAAAGGACTTACATGTCAGTACTGTAGCCGTTTCTTTAAGGCTCGGAGGTCTCCGTATTTAATAGCTCCAATGTTGTAGGAAACATCGAACAGGGTACTGTTCTGAAAACATTAGGGGCCCCGTTAAGAGTAATTTCAAATTCTAATATATTTGACAGTATCGTGACGGAGATAGGAAAATTTCTCTAGCTTACCTATTAATCGGTTCGATCTTCGTTTAAATGCCGGGTATGGCTCCAAAACGACGGGATACCCCAGGCTAAAATGACACCAAATTTACATGGGGTCAAACCTCTCGTGTGATTTTACAAGACCAATTCCTAGTGAGGAATGTCATACACGGTATCGGTTCTATCTTTCTTTCTGACCTGTGTGAAGCTCTAGAGCGACGTGTAGCGCTTTCTGACCTCCGAGCTGTGTTCCTGTTTGGACACGTGACCGGGTCTCTCGAGACCTTATATACGTCACTGCGCTGCGCGTTCGGTCGACTAGACCGGTTGTGTATGTTTCGGTCGCGTCCATGTTGGGTTCTCAGTTGAGCCCAGATATTCTCATTGTGAAACGCTAGTAAGGGGATATTGTTGTGTATGTTTCGGTCGCGTCCATGTTGGGTTCTCAGTTGAGCCCAGATATTCTCATTGTGAAACGCTAGTAAGGGGATATTGTTATTCAGAAATCAGTATTCTGATGTTCGAGTTCTTGAGAGGTTAGTGGATCATGTTACGATGTCGTAAGAAGAAAAAAACGATCTCGGTGAACCTCCAGATGAACTGGGTTGTGAACACCGTGACTAGAATTGGTAGTTTCCCGGTGCATATCCCAGTCATACGTGAATATAATTGCATCCGACATACAAATCTACATTGCAATTATAGTTGTCAATTCACATATATAACATCACTTAATTGCTCTCAGAAGTATATGTTCGGGTATCATGAACAAAATTATAGTAGAGTGCAGGAGAGTTATCATAGCATGAAGGATATCAATTTAACATGAGCAATGTAACTCATTGACAAACACAGATCTGCATACAGTGCGGATGTATCACAGTATTTCAATTTAGATAACATGTTTGATTTCTCAATCTCCCAGGAAATATTGCATCTCCTGGTCGTAATTGAGTCCCTGTTCTACAGACTTCAGACGCATGATCCAAGTTGCCTCTGTGCGTCTAAGTTTCAGTTCACGGTTGCCACCTCTAACGTCCTGAGGGACTGTTTCAATGCCATAGAATTTGACCATTTTGTTGGTCTTGTCCTTCTGGCAGGAGGCTACGTGTAAGGCTACTGGGTATTTAGGATCACCATTCAGAATTGCCCTTATGTGTTCCATCATTCTCTCTTTGAGTTGTCTGATGGTGCTTCCCACATAGAACTTTCCACATTCACATTCTATAATGTAAATCATGAATTTGGTAGTGCAATTAATGTTGTTCTTGATGATGTAGGAAACACCATCTGGACCATTGAATTGAGTTGTACCATGTTTGGCCCATTTGCACATGCTGCAGAACCCGCATTTGTAAAAGCCTTGGCTATGTTGTGTCATCCACGTGGTGCGTGTTGTATCCCGAGGCACGGTAGGACTCAATTTGTTCCTAAGCGTATTGCCTCGTCTGAAAGAAATTTGAGGTCTATCTGCAATGTGATTAGTTAGAGCTCTCTCTGATTTCAATAAACCCCAATGCTTGGTAAGACTCTTCCGTAAAACATCATGGAATGAATTGAAGTCAGTCACAATTCTGATTAGTTCATTTCCAGAAACGGTGGGTTTTTGTGTGGTGGTGAGAGTGTGGGATCTCTTAACTTTTCTGACTCTTTTTTTGGCTCTCTTGATTGTTTTAGTTGAGTAGCCTCTAGTGTAAAATCTCTCCTTCATGCTTTTCAAACATTTCCCGAACTCACAGTCCTCACTACAGTTCCTTCTCGCCCTTAGGAATTCGCCATAGGGTATGGCATTTATTTGATGTGGAGGATGCGAGCTCGAGGCATGCAAGACCGCATTGCATGCTGTGGATTTCCTGAAAAGTCTGCTATGTAGACAGTTAGATGATATGTAAAACTCAATGTCCAGAAATTCAATACTCGTCCTGCTCCAATTCATAGTGAATCGGATCTCCCAAGTATTCTCATTTAAATGTCTGAAGAAGTCATTTAAAAGCTCCTCCGAGCCGGACCAGATTAGGATGCAGTCATCAATATATCGACCCCAGAATATAATGTAGTCGATATATTGTCTACTCAGTCTGAGTGGTTTAAGGTTTGTCCATTCGCCGATCTGCACCTGTAATAATATCATTTTGAAACCGCTGTGCGCATGAACAGGCAGTGCACCCGAGTCTAAACTGATCAAAAGCCTTTAGATTTTTTAAAATATTTGTTGTCAGGCTATGCAAGCCTAACCTGAAAGCCACTGTCCTTACGAGGTCAAAATTCTAATGAAGGTTCCGAAGTTCCCAAAGTTCTGTGTTACGCAAAATGAATAACATTTCTTGAACTTTCTCATTACTCGATTTCTGTAGCTTTTTCCAAGTAACCATGCTACTTGTGTAAAAAGTTACATGAGACGAGGTCGGAGGCTGGTTCTTTAGGAAACTCTCTAACAAGGAGCATTCCCTGCTCAAACAAGTATCCTAGCTGTATTTTGCAAGACTCTTTTGTGAGGTGCTAATTCAATAAAAAAAAGTCATGCGAGAAACCAGCAAAACACCTTTTGCCATGAAACGGCAATTTTTCATAAATGTCCCTCAATTTAATGAGAAAGGTGCCTACATGTATACACATGCTGCACTGAAACAATCACACTTTGAATGATACCAAACACACATCAGTACATCTTACAACACCAACATACGCCCCAGTGCGAAAACAATTTTGCACCGAAAATAAATGTAAGTACACTAACAAATGTCTCTGTGTTGTATAGGGTCAAACCTCTGCTTATCCCCGCAATGGAAACACAAAAAGATGATGGACAGGATGCTGAACATTGTCAAACATTCACATACCGATCACTGATGTGGGTTAAATCTATTGTTTTTTTTGCTCATCATGCCACCATAGTTTGGACCTAGCCATATGCAAATCAGTCCTGACCCTGCTCCCCATTGGAACAATTCAGTCGGAAAAATGAGGATCTGGCCTGGCAAAAAACAATGAATTCCGTCCATCCGTCCATCATCTTTTTGTGTTGGAATTTTAGACATCTTAAAGTGAAACAAGATTTAAAAAAAAGTCAATGGCATTTTTCTATTGCAAAAGTTTTTTATTATTGTACTTGGAGTTATCTGAATCTCCCAAAAACTATTAACAGATCACGGAGGGTGAATATATCTGTGTAACAAAGAAATTCTTTCTCAGACTGCAATGTCAGAAAAAATAACTTATTACTGCTTTTCAGTATCTTGCACAACATCTTATAAAATCTGATCTACTGCTCGGAAAAGAAAACTTAAATAGTGTTTGTAAAAAAAAAACATTAATGTAGTCAAATGTCTTAAAAAGGATTAAGTGGTTTGTAGAAAAACTAGAGTATTTAGTCAAGTTTCTTCTTCAACTCACTATTATGCTTGTTGAAAAAGACCGCTGGTGCCATCTGTGGTCTAAGTACGCTCAATAACTCCTTTCAGACATGGCATTGAGGGTTGGTTATGACAGATTCACACACTGACTGTATATTCCTAACTTTTCTCACAACTGGTTTAGCACCTTTCCTAGCCATCAAATAATGGACAATCTGCCATTTTACTTAAAATGCAAATACACTAGTCAGGCATTTTCGACCCTTTCATATTATAGCCCACCCCCGCAATGTGCTTCTATTTCTTTTGTCAGATCACCCCTTGAAATGTGCAACCCATAAAGGATTGTCTTTTGCTGGTCACATAAATATTCACTGTCACAGGATCTTTTCAAATCTACATGAAATATTCAACATTGTTAATGGATATTTTTCTGTACCACTGCTGCTGTATCGGAAACTTTCTACTTAATATCATTCTTAACACTCTGTCATTTGCCTCATGTTGTATATGCTACAGAATAAACCATCATTATAAGGACCACGTTTGTTCATATGTTTTTTTTCTGTCCAAAATTAGTACCTCTTTTTTATGACAAGGGTACAATTTTAGAATGCATTATTGGAGTCCAAATAATAATTAACTCTACACTGGCAGTATTAGAAGTAGTAGAGGAACCTGTGGGAAATGAGCTGGTAAAAAAAGAGGGCTATATGTTATTGATCGCTATGGCAGTGGCACGGATATGCATCGCTACAAGATGAGTCAGCCTAGAACCCCCCAGCTTTTTTGAATGGAGATCTAGATTTCCGGCTAATTATACCTTGGAAACTAAGCTGTGTGAGTGTAAGGAGCGAAAGCTTTAGAAATGGAGAACCCGGATATATTAATCAGTTTCTCATTGGTTAAATCATGATGGATTGTACCTATCGGCAATGTAGTTTTTTAATATCAAGGTATTTAATCTTAGTATTTATTGTGCTAAGGGAAATGTATGTTAATTATATTATAATACCTTTTTAATTTCCCCTCTCTCTGATAAAGAAACCTGTAATACCCCGGAACCTTTAGGTATTGGACTAGCACTTTATGCAGGGCACAAGTCCTAAAAAACAGAAGCGGGTGGGACTAACATAGTCAGGCAGTATGTAAGTGACATTATGGCACACAACATTATGGCACACGACATTATGGCACACAACATCATGGTGCGCAACATCAATGCGCATGCCATCACAGTGGATGACCTCACACATGGCATCACAGGAGTTGACATTATAGAAAGTGGCATCACCAGCCACGACTTTACAGGAAAGGGCACCACAAGAAGTGCTATCAGAGCCAAAGCCCTCACATAAATGTTTAACAGGCCTATCATGTGTGTGTTTGAGTGAATCGCGAGGATAACAGCACAGTGAGCTAAGGAAGATGATATGTGACTTCTACACCTTGCAATCCCCCAGTTTTATGTACCACATCCTGTACATTAATTTACAAACTTATTTATTGTACATGTAATATGCACGTGTTGTTGTAAATCACTCTGACACCCTGCATTGGGGTGAGTAGGGCTATACAAGAAAAAATAGTGGTACTTGAATTATTTCAACGCCTCCTCAGGTGGAGTAAGCTGTATATATACGCAATTTGCTTTGTGTAAATACTGAGAAAGACCAACACATCTGACATTCTTCCATTGCATTCATATCTCCTAAACAGGGACTGGACAAAGTCAAAATCTGCCTCTCTTAAGTATGTGTGAAGTGCTAACAAGGTGTGAGCCTTTGTTTCCCCTCATTTGCATCAGGTGTGAGGCTCCTGGCTGCTCCCAGCCAAGAGACTCAAACAAAAGGAGGCCTGATTACCCCTCAGATTGGGCCTTTGTAATAGACCTAGCAGGAGTGTTAACCCTTTGGGCCTGACTGGAATTCCCCTGCAGTGCAGGCGAATTCCAAGCGTGCACAAATCGGACGCTCCCCCGGCTATCCAATGCACATGGCCATCCGACGCATGCAACAGGTTCAATAAGAAAGCCCCGTCCTCGCCTGCACGTTATTGCTTGTTGCAGATAGAAAGCAGACAACATGCAGGCACTGCTGACATTGTCCTGGTGTTTGGAAATGACACCAGGACACCAGTGGACCCGAGCCCACACGCCTCCTCTCTCTTCCTGACTTTGATTTGCTTTAACTATGTACCCCCCGGACTTCTCCTGGCACTTTGGTCACTCATGGACTTCTTTACTTTTTTCTATTGTCCTGGCCGCCATTTTGCTGCTGCTCTCGGCGTCTTTTTTTCACCTGACCCTGGCCCACCATCTTGTCCCTTCCCTCGGCCTCTGCCCTTCTCCCTCGTTTCCCCCTTGACGATCTTCAATCTTTCTGATTTGCCTTTTCTCCATACCCCTGTATCCCTCCCACCCTCCCTACTCTCGTGCAAATCTACTATTTGTATATATATGGAAATATATATAACTCTAATCACTAAGCTGTAGACCATTGTACTCTCCACCATTCCTATGTGACGCTTAGAGTTTATCCATCTGTATCGCTTCCTTGAGTGACTCTCTTCCTTGTGTGACTTTACAACTTGTACATTTGCTATTTTTCTGCTTGTATCTTTTATGTAACGCATGTAATCCTAAATCCTTATGTATTGAAACTGGTTCTTATGTAAAGCACGCTAACACCTTCGGGTAAAGTTCCCGCTATATAAAATCGCATTAAATAAAATAAAAAAATAAAAATAAAAAGGACAAGTTCAGCAGATTATTTAGTGGGGCCCAAATTCTTGGCAGGATGGACGGCGTTCACTCTGAGAAAACAGCGGGTGGATGCCCTCCACCCGCTTGTACCCCCTACTCGTGCCCTGACATGTCAGATTAGTAGTTTGTTCACGCCGATTGATGGAGCAAGGTTTCGCACATAAAGCACCTTGCTTGGACTCAGCCTTCTCAAAATAAAATGTAATATACTAATAAACATATTTTTTCTTATTAACAATGCAAAACACAACATTTCTAGTATCTAGGGGAAGCTTTTCTATGTGCTTTTACTAACCGTAACTCGACTACCCAAAAATGGCCGCCGAAACACGGGAACTTTTCTGCACATGCGTCTGTCATATTCACGAGACATGACGTACTTACTGATTTGTTGGGAAAACTTTTCTATTGCGTACTAGAACTAAAGATGGCTGCTCTGTGTTTTCACATGCTAACGCTTGCATTGCTGCTTTTACTAAGTTGTTCGTTCTGCTTAATTCCTAATGCTGTAGGTAAAATTAAGTAATGGGAATAGAGTAGAGATAGGTGGTATACAGTGCATTCATTTATTTATTGTTCTACAACTGTTTCTTTTCTACTTTTGCATGTATCATATTTTGGGCCTGACCTATACTTCTGAACTCCATCTTTGGAGGAACTGCACCTGTGCAGAGAAGCTCAAATTCCTGAAGCACTGACATTGAAACCTGGCCAATTCCGGACTTGCTAGAAGATGTTCCTGGGAACCTTACCTCTTGACCTTTGGAGAGGAAGCTGAATCGAAATGTTATATTACATTGTAGTTCTTATTGATACATTCACTGCCGGGTGGAATAAAAGTGCATGGGAAAATAAAATATTGGGCGGGAACATAAATCTGAATATTGAAGAGTATGAGCTCATAACTGGTATAGTGTGATGACCTCTCCTCGTTTTTTGACCAATCAAATTGAGGGAATTCACAAATTTGCAACATTGGGGGGTGGTACACTGCCCTGGAAAATGGTATAACTAAGGTAGGCTTAGCTAGGGAGATTGTTCGACTTGTCCGAATAGCTGACCTGTCACTGACCCAACGCGCTCAATAGGTGATCGAGAGCAGAGGTGCTGGCGGAGCACTCTATCAGAAGATTCGATAACCCAATCGGGGTTCTGGGAAGGAGTTTGATAACCCAATCGGGGTTCCTGGGGAGAAGATTTGCTAACCCAATCGGGGTACGACTTTTAGCTGCAGAGAGGGGTGTGACGCAGGCGTTGCACTTTAGCTGTGGGTGCCGGTCCTGACCTGCGGTGGTCCTGTCCTGATCCAATTTGGTCCGTACTTATCCTGATTCTGGTCTGCATCTGTTCTATCCTGTTGGCATCTGCCTTATCGGGGGTCCTATCCTTTATCCCAACCTGTGGTCAGGGTTGGTCTTCACATCATTCTACGTAAATATAAAAAATCGTAAAGGTATGTCATGTGCTGTTTCCCTTTTCTTACCCTTCCTATATTTCAATGCTTAAAGAACGTTTCCCGATACTCTCACATCATCTTGCTTTGATATTATTCTTGATTGATCAAGCCCTGGAGGAAGAACATTTGAACTAGTTGCTGCCCAGCGATGGAATAAACTGCCCCTCAACTTACGCATGAGCAAGACTGAATCTGAGTTCCGTTGAGCCCTGAAAACTTTTCTTTTCTGCCAGTAACCGCCTCTCTCTGACTCCCCTTTGAGACCGTTAATCTATCAGCGCTTTACAAAAGACACAAAAAAATAAAGCTAAAAAAAAAAAAAAAGCCCTGATTAATGTTGTATGGACATTGACATTTAAAACATTATTTAGATAAAGTGTTTCAATCTTTTCTGAGTTTGTGATTATTTTATGAGTGAAAAGGATTACATACTGCCTATTATTCTAACTCCCATGATCCCTTAGGACTCTAGGTACCGGTGACAAGGATTTGGTAAGACAAGGTATAGGTCCTAAAAAGTAATATTACTGGTTTAAAGCGTAGGTTTACCTGTTCAAAGTGTGTAAGTGTTTATGGGCCCAGGTGAGTATGGTAAATTTCTGGGCAGGTGAACCCGCGCTCTATCAGCCGATCTATGTCCTGTATTGCTAGTTAGCACAACTCTCAGCTTTTAGATTAATAATCTCTAATTGAATAACTGTGTAAACGCCGGGTGTGTCTTGTTTCTCTTGAGTTAAGGATGAATTTTGTCGACTTGCTTGACGGCTGATGAATGCTCCTGTTAGGGTGTTTTTTAAAGTGAGGAACGTCACCAACTTGCACATGTCTGAAAGGGGATGGAATCTTCTTTCAAACTTCATTGTTTACAAACAGAATTATTTCACCTTAATATTCCTCATTTCCAACCCCCAAATCAGCTTCCATATCTCAGAAAGCATTATACAAGTGCAACGAAATGCCCCCCTTCTGGTCTGCCTGATCGGCGCCAATATTGAGAACGCACACAGCGTACACAATTTGGCTCTACCTGCAAAGTAACAATCACCCTTAGATCAATACGTAGTTGGCTGGAACGACCCTTATAAATTCAAAAAATGCCCATGCCTTCGGGCCAATGCAGGTCTTATGTCCTGAAACCGCATAGTTTAGTTATATGCTCTAGTTGAACATTCACACATCCTTTCTTGTGCATAATTTGGCCCAGATATCAATTAACTTACAGGATGGTGCCACGCCATGACATGTAAATCTATGTACACATCTTTTCATTAACCACAGATTTTCTCTGCATAGGAAAAGGATGGATAGGCAGTCAGAACTAGTGTACTGCTTGAAAGGGGGAGTGTGCACCAGACATGAAGGAAAAAGCAAGGTCATGCACGAGGATAGCCTTAAGAATTAAAGGGGCATATTACCATGGGGGGCGATAGGCAATTATCGCCGATTTAGCGGACGTTTTCGGCTGCTAAGCGGCGATAATTCTATTGCCCTATTAGCAAGCTGTCTCTAACTGATGTTAGCGACAGCTTTTAGGCGATAGCGGGTGGTTTGGGGCCCGCTTTGCATGTCAGCGATGTTTATCGCTAATGACATGCAAAGTGGGCGTACCCAACCAGTTAGCGACTGAAAGCAGTCACTAACGTCGCTATCGCCTATTAGCAAGGCAGGCGTAGCGTTGGAAATATTCACGCTAAGCGCAAATATCTCCAAATACTAACACCTGCGTAGACCAGTTCTTAGCCATGTTATCCAATGGGGGATGGATAACATGGCTAAGAGCATTTCGTCGGATATTTTAGCACAATTGAGAAAAACGTTGCTAATAGCATGTTTTGTCCGCTAACATATCCAGCGAACGTTTTTCTCCATTGTGTTAAAATATCTGATGAAATGCTCTTAGCCATGTTATCCATCTCCCATTGGATAACATGGCTAAGGACTGGTCTGGGCAGGTGTTAGTATTTGGAGATATTCGCGCTTAGCGTGAATATTTCCAACGCTACGCCTGCCCTGCTAATAGGCTAAGCTTATTTAGCAATAAATATCGCTACTGGTTGGTAATATGCCCCAAAGTCCGTAAGAAAGTTACAAACTGGCTCTGAAAATCAAACATTGCAACAGCGAAATTTTCACGATCACTTATAACAACTAAGGAGGGCAAAAATTTGATTTTCAATAAATGAAATGTGAAAAAAGAAAATGTTTACTGGTCGATATGAACAAATAGCAATAAACAACTGCACCAGAACAAGGTACATCTACTTAGTCTGGAAATGCTGGTGCAAAATTAGACTGACACTAGTTAATACAGTGTTCTCAGTCCAGACTGGTTATGATCAGTAGGCACTGGGCAGAGATAAACAAAAAGTTGGTCTCATGAGATTCCAGATGGGGTATCGACAGCACAAATACTGTGGTTCTTATTGCCAATAAATAGGCGAAAGTCCACGCAGAAAAAATCTGGTGAAATATTTTTCCAAGATGTAAGTGTTATGGGAAATTAATTCAAAAGCTCCCAAATGTGCAGGCATTTGCCAGGTCACAAATCAAAATCATGACAGTATCCCCGCAGCACAAAGGGGAGAAAGACTCGCACACCACAGTGCAGATGTCGCTCCCAAGCCCCACCGCACAACAACATAGAGAGAGATAGAACAAAATGCCACTTTCACTTAAACAGAAAAAAATATATATTTCAAGATTAGCCTGCGCTCTTAGAATTTGATGATGTTCTTCGGAATGGGAAACAAACACAATAAGAAAGCTACCATTGCCAAAGACAATAAGTCTGGCCATTTTATAATGTCAAGTTCTTCTTCACTGAGTGGCACGTTCTGTTGTGTGTGTGTGACTGAGTGAGCGAGTGAACGTGATAACTCAGCAACTGGTGTGATGATTCATTGCATTGATGGAGGACTGAATGAGCAAGGAACAGTCTGGGTTCAATCATATAAGGGTATCCTTTGCTAGGAAATATACTTTTCTTTACATGGTAATAAACAACAAAAACATATTTATTTTATTTTATTTCTTGTATTTATAGAGCGCGACACTCATCCCATGGGATATCACGGCGCTGTAAGAAAAGGGGGACTACTGAAACTGTGTGAAGGGAGTTAGTTTTTTGGAAAGAGGTGGGTTTTTAGTTTTTGCCGAAATTGAAGGAGGTTTGCAGTGTGTCTAAGATCTATAGGTAGCTCGTTCCATCTTTTGGCCGCCAGGTGTGAAAAGGCTTGTCCACCTGTCCTTGCCCTGTAAATGCGCTTGGATTTCGCCAGGGCTGAGTTGTTGGATCTTAGGTTCCTGTTAGGAATATAGAATTCGATTTTTCCTTGCAAGATTGTAGGGCCAGTTTTGTGGAGGACTTTGTGCGCGTGACAGAGTAGTTTGAAGGTGGGTCGCTGACGCATTGGTAACCAGTGGAGTTTTTTTAGGCATGCGGATGCCGAATCTCGTTTGCCTTTGTTGCAGACCAGTTTGGCTGCCTGGTTTTGTAGGACCTGTAGGCGGGAGAACAGTTGCTCGTTCATCCCTTCGAATAAAGCGTTGCCGTAATCCAGGCGGCTAACTAGGAGGGCCTGGGTGATTGTGCGTCGACAGTCCAATGGTATCCAAGAGAAGATTTTGGCCAGGAGTTTCAGGATTGCAAAGCCTTTGCCCCAGAGTATGCGTACGTGGTCTTTCATGGACAGTGCGTCGTCCATCATGATGCCAAGGTTTCTGGCGTACTGTTTCGGTGGGGGCTGTTCCCAATGACGGTGGCCACCACGTATCATTCCATGATAGTTTAGCTCCTCCGAACAGTAATATTTCAGATTTTCCGGCATAGAGTTTAAGGCAGTGGTTGCGCATCCAATCTGCCATTTCGGAGAGGCAACTGTGTAGTTTTTTCTTAGTTGTTTCCGACCCTTCGTCCATAGTCACCATCAGCTGTGTGTCGTCGGCATATGAACATATGCCGATTCCCCACTTTCTTCCAATGTCAGCCAGAGATGAGACATAGACATTAAAGAGAGTGGGGCTTAGTGAGGCCCCTTGTGGGACTCCGCAGCCGATGGGACGGGGTTTTGAATGGAATTGGCCCATATGCACTGCTTGGGTGTGGTTGCTTAGGAATGATTTGATCCATTTTAACGCTGTGGCTTGTATTCCTTTACTCCGGAGGATTTTTAGTAGGAAGTCATGCGACACCGTGTCAAACGCTGCTGACAGGTCTAACAGTATCAGAACCACTGATCCCCCTTGGTCTGTGATACATCTGACACTGTCCGACACTGCCAGCAACGTTGCTTCGGTGCTGTTGTTTGCTCTAAAGCCGGTTTGGGTGGGGTCCAGGAGTGAGTTGTCCTCCAGGTATCTGGACAATTGTGAATTGACCATTTTCTCCAAAGCCTTGGAGAGATAGGGGAGCTGGGAAATTGGCCTGTAGTTCTCTGGGTTAAGGATTTCGGATCCGGCTTTCTTCAGAAGGGGGGTTACAGATGCGTGTTTCCAGGATTCTGGAAAGGACGCAGAGGTGAGGGATTGATTGAAAAGTTTGGTAATGAGGGGGCAGAGTGTCGGTGCGATTTCTGAAAACACAAAGTGCGGACAGGGGTCTGCAGGAGAGCCGGATTTAATTGTTTTAAGAACCGCTAACACCTCCTCTTCGGAGAGTGGTTGGAAGTTAGTTAGACGTGGGGCATGGCCTGCGTCTAGATGGGCGTTATCTCTGTCGGATGTTGGTGAGTGTCCGTCATGGTTGTCGGATGGAGTAGTGGGATGGGAGGAGGTGAAGGTAGAATAAATTTTGTTAATCTTTTCGGAAAAGAAGGTGCTGATCTGTTCACAAGCCTCAGTTGAGGGGGTGAGGGTTTGTGAGGTACTAGATGGATTGCTGAGCTCTTTTACGATTTTGAACAGCTCTTTTGTGGAGTTGTGGTTTTCGTTAATTCGTTGCGTAAAGAATGCTTTTTTTGCCTCTCGAATGGCGAGGATGTATTGTCTCCGCTTGGTGATATAATTAGCTCTGGTTTCAGAGTCTTTAGTTTGTCTCCATTGATGTTCTGTTTTTTGACATTCCCTTTTAAGGCTTTTGAGGATGGGAGTGTACCATTTTTCATTGGTGGATGTTTTTTTCTTTACTTCCCGCAGGGGTGCTAGTTTGTCCAACGTTAAGCGGATTCCGGTTTCTAGCAGAGTGACGTTATTGCAAATAGTAGAGTCGTCTAGCAGGGAGACATCTATTTCACGAAAGTGATTTTGGAAGTTGGAGTCATTGATTAGTCTCCAGGCTCTGTTGGTGGTGGTGGGAGTGGGTCTAGTCTTTACGGGTTTACCGGGAAGTTTAAAAGAGAATGATAGCATGGAGTGGTCGGACCAGGACAGGGGGAGGATTTCCTTAATGATGGTCGACTCAATGTTAGTAAAAAGGAGATCCAAGGTGTGCCCTGCTATGTGCGGAGGGCCCTCGACCAGCTGCTTGAGTTGCAGGATTTACATGTCGTACTTTAGCTGTGTCGATCCAGGGGCATTGGTGTTTTCATAATGGACATTGAAGTCCCCAATGACCATGTAATTTTTGTGTTTCAGGCATGATGGGAGCAAAGTAGTTTGGCGCCGACGTTGATTTGTTGTCCTGGCGGATTATAGACAACTGCACCTGCTAATATAGTGAGGTTCTCTGCGAGAATTTTGAATGGCAGTAACTCATGTTCAGGATAGGTAGTAATTGTATCCGTGAGACATGTTAGGTGGTCTCTAAAGATCACAGCGACTCCACCTCCTTTTTTTTTGCTTTGTCTGTTTTGTGTGATTATTTTGTATTCGGGGGGGAGGGGGGAGGGCGTTGGCCAGGTCTGGAGCACTGGCGTCGGATAGCCACGTTTCGGTGATAAAGACCAGGTCCGGGGTCTTAGATGTTAATATGTCCCAGATGTCTAATGCATGCTTAGGTAGAGATCGGGCATTGAAATAAAGGCATTTTAGTTCCCGCTGGTTGCTGGTAGGGAGTGTATGATGATCCGTTGGGAGTTGGCCCATGCTAGTCCATCGGCATGAGCGGCATGAGATAGGTCCATAGGATAGACCAGGGCCGGTTTGGATGCATGGGTGCGGTTTGGTCGCCCTGGAGGTTTTATTAAGAGCTAGTAGTTCGTTACGATTGTAGCGAATGGTATCGGCCATAGATGGGCTGGAACCTGTAGGAGGTGTAGCCCCTAGTCCCGGCCGGTCGCGGACGGGCGCAGACGGGCTTGCCTTAGGCGCGCCTTTGGCGCGCAATCGTCACGCCCGCTGCGCTCGCCTGCTGCGCGACCGAGAGTTGCACATTATTTATAGTGCTCTGGGGTTGGTATGGGGGGCGTGGCCTGAAAAGGGGCGTGGCCTCCGCTCGTGGCGGGAGGGCGCGAGGGGGAGAACGCGCGTGACGTCAGCGCTGGCTCCGCTGAGTGCACGGCTTATTTATGAGAGCCCTGTGTCACTTTTGCACCATGCAAATTTGTAGAATGCATGACGCAAGGGTCCCATAAAGATTTATGAAGCCACAGCAAGTGACTCTGCATGGCTTTGAGTGGCCTCATAAATCATGACTAATCATGACTAAGGCGATGCAGCACAAATCGCTGCGTCACCTTACTCTGCTCCCAGGAGGTGTTACATGGGCATTGCAATGGGTTTTCCCATAGAATGTTATGCTGCCGCAGATTTACAAAGTGATGTAAACCTGGAGAAGTGCCAAATCTGTACGCCTCCTGATATGAGGCATAATGAGTAGACATTTTGTTTCCTCTTTCCATTTGTGCAGCATTCTGCAGCACCCATAAAAAGAGGAAACAGCCACTCTGAATCACAGTGTTTGCATACTTAATTGACAAGTGCAAATTTACTGCCAGACAGTACTCTAGAAAGTGCAATTCAAAGTGTAAGACAAAATAAATTCTACTTCAAATAGGCCCACAAAGAACCAGGATGATTGCATGATGAACTTACTGAAAAGAGGTGAAGCAGTGCAAACTTAGGCCCTGAATACGAGCTGAGCTCATCATGACTCCGCTCACTTAATGAAACGCCCCGCACAGGAGGGAATTATCCCCACGTCGGCGTTCCGCGGCAGTTATGACGAGCTCAACTCGTCATGAGCACAGCGCCACTGTGCCTCATGACGAGCTCAGCTCATCATAAGCGCCAAAGTGGTTAGGAAAGGTACAACAATTGGACCTCACCACAAGGTTCCGGAATAGCATGGACTCAAAAGTCCATGCAGTGCAGGAACCCATGTGCATGCACATAGTAAGGCACATGGTATGTCCCCCTGTTTACATCTACATATGTTTGAGGTATGGGGGTCCTGTAGGGCCACATTAGTTTCCTTTCTGCCAGAGTTCTCATGGCAGTGGAACTGCCATGAAAAGTCTAGCAGAGAAGAAACTAGCAATATGCTTGGTGGGACAGTGGTGGTCCCGCCAAGCATTTTACAAACTCTGACCACTGCATCTTACCCAGAGAACGGCAATTCCCTGTCAAAGCTGGTGTTCCCAGGGTGGTCTGACTGCCCAAGTCGTAATCGGGTGGTCGGACTGCGATGCAGTGGTGGCTGGATATGCCGCTGCTGCGCCCCCAGGAGTAATGAGGCCCTTAGTGAGTTTGAGAACTATCAGGGGCATTGTTAATAGTTATATGACTGTCTCAATGACATCATGAATCCTACATCTGAGTGTACATAGAAATAATGTTCATGACACTTCATGAATAGTAGATTAACCCTGCATAACCTTTCACGTCTCACTACTAGTCATTAGAACAAGAGAGGTCGTAATGTTTCTGGGAAGACCATGTTTCCTTCTTTAAAATTTTCTTCTGCAACCTCTCAGCTAACCAATGGTTTAAATACAGAATAACATTAACAGTCATGACTCTGGAGAACTATAAAAAGTAAGAAAAGGTTAAAATATTAAGCATGTACTTTATGCATTCATCTTTTAGGTGCTTTGTTTGCCCCCGACTGACGGCCGCACTCCATGCGTCTGTGGGTCAGTTGCTGTTTCTGGGCAGGGGTGTAAAGGGTCCTTTGGCGCTCACATCTACAGGTTTCCATTTGGCATGTTTGAGGCCAGACTGCTGGTGAAGAGCTTCCCCCATGCAGTTTAAGTCTTTTTTTTGTTGGTGAAATGTCGAACGCATGGTGAGCTGAATTAATTTATCCCAAAGTGAAAGTGAAATGAGCTAATTGACTCCTTTCACTTTCACTGAATCCATGCTCAGGAGCAAATATTCGCCCCTCCGAGCTGCGATATGTATAGGGGAGATTTAATTAGAAAGAGAAATACCTCTCACTAGTAGATCACTGGCACAGAAGGGCAATACCCAAGCAACGATCTACGCACTAAACATTGATTTTTGAGGGAGCAGCTCCCTGCCAGTGCAACTGTGCTCTCCGCCAAAGGCCCCATACGTCTTTTTGCCCCCTCGGAGTATGCACAGGGGGTTAACCCCCAATATGCCCCATGGGTGATCGAATCCCAATAGACACCAGAGTTTTCTAGGGTATAGTATTTTTTGGGGAGGTTGCCCCCACCCAGTATCAGTGGCGTAGCAAGGTCAGATGGTACCGGTATCAAAAGTTTTTTGACACCCCTGGCTTGACAAAATGGCAAAAATATGTGTTTGCAATTTGTCACCCTCCCCGCAGTGATGACACCCAGGGCGGCCCGCACCCACAGCACCCTTCTTCCTAAACTACTGCTGAGCATTAGCCTGTGCTACCCCGTGCTCTTGGCACTATTAGTTTTCTGCCCCAAAGTGGGGTTGATGTGGATGTTCATCCCAATTCGCCTCTCCTTGGAAAGAAAGTTTAATAGACACCAATGATTTTTTGATTAGTTTTTAGGGGAGAACAGCACTCCTGGGCGTGTGCTTGTGTTCCCCACCCCAGCCCCCATTTGTTTGTCTGCCACTCCTGGGAATTAGATTTGTTGTTCACCTCAATCTGGCACCTCGGTTTGCAGAAAGTCCACAATACATCAGGGATTACTTTTAAGAATTTGTGGGGGTAGGGATCAGTCCCAATGTCATGGACCTCTGCATTTCCTGCCCCAGTTTCCATTATTTTCTCTTTTCCACTCAGGGTTATATGGAAGAGTTCACCCCCAATATGTCCCCAGGACAGGCAGCCCACTAGACTCCAAGGTTTATGCTTCGGTATATTTTGGGGGGAGCAGCTTCAAGGGCATGGGCCTGTGCTCCCCCACCACATACCCAATTAGTCCATCTGCCCCCTGAGAGTGTTCACCCCTAATCTGCCACCCCAGGGAAATATAAAGGCCATTGGAAACCAAGCATTACTTTTCAGTATTATTTTTGGGTAGGGGCAGACCCAATAGCACGAGCTTGTGCTTCCATCCCCTAGTGATTTAATTTCTCTTTCTGCACCCCTGGATTTGGATAGGGGTTTTCATCTAAAATGTGCTCTCTTTTATAGGGGGGACAATCCATGAGACATCTGGGATATATTTTTTGTTGTGGAAAAAAATATGGTGTTTGGGTGGCTCACCCTGTTGTTGAGTGTAACCTCAAGCCCTAAAACCTCAATAGTATTTCTGCCCATCTGGGGTGCAGAGCCCGTTCCCATGCAAAGCAAGAGGGAATGTTGATTCTTTTGGCTGTATTTGTGACTTAGGGAGCAGAAGAGTAGGAGTAAAGGCACATTTCCTCCTACTTCCTATGATGATGGTTATACTATTTAGAACCGTGCTTTGTTACAAAATGAAACCAACTAAACCCAGCCATTTTAGTACTAGACACTGAAGGGACTCCAGGGGTAGTTCCTTGAATGGATCCAACAAGTGTTCTTACCCACAATCCCTGACAAACGTCAAATCATGCATTTTCCTCACATTTTTGTGAAGAAATGTTCCAGAATCTGTGGGGAATAACTAATTTCCTACCACTCATCGTTTCCCTACTAGTCCCAAAAAATTGTGTGCCATGTGTGGCTGACCCTACACAAAAGGGGCCATAATGTAACCTGAAAATAGGGGTAGTAACATAATTTGGCCATGAGCTGAACAGCCCCCTAGTTAAACCTACCACACACAGACATTTCTGAAAAATAGACACGGGTGGAGCCCAGGGTAGTGTGGCTCGCATGGATTGATTACCCACAATGCCCTGTAAATCAAAATCTTTGCCTCAAACTTACATTTTCCTTCTATTTTTGTGATGTAAGTTTCCGTAGTCTGCAGGGATCCACAAAATTCCTACCACCAGCGTTCTACCACTTTTTCCGATAAAAATGCTATGCCACTTGTGTGGCTGGGACTAGTGCCCACAACGGAAACACTTCAAACCAGGGTCAAAATGTATCCTACAGAAGTTCATCGCAGAAATGCTATTTTTTTTTCAATTTTAGGCAAAGTTTGAGGTTTACAGGGCATTGTGGGTAAGACAAAATGTGGGATCCATGCAAGGCACACCACCATGGGCTCCCTCAGGTGTCTGTTTTTCATAAATGTCTGGGTTTGGTAGGTTTCGCTCGGTGACGGCTAAACACAGGCCCAAATATCGCAGCTACTCCGTTTGCCAAATTATGTCATTTTATTTCCAGGAAATGTTGTCTTCATGTTGCATTTTGGTCAATTATTTTGTAGCAGGGTGCTAGGCCCAACCACACCATTTCAATCAAGAGACTTGGGGAGCGCTGATTGGTAGGAAATGTGTGTCTCCAGAACATTCCATCACAGAACTGTGAGGAAATGGTGAATTTTTAGGCAATTTTTCATTGTTTTTCATTGTTGCAAGGGCTTCTGTGTAAAACAAATCTAATGAGAGCTACTCTATTGATGCCATCCTGGACTTCCTCTGGTGTCTAGGTTTCAGAAATGTAGAGGTTTGTATTGATTACCTAGATGACTGAGCTGGGGCCCAAAATTTATGGCAAGCTCAAGTGCAAAAACATGGTTACAGTTCAGTAGAAAAAGTTGATGTGTTCATGTTGTGTTTTGGGCCCTTTGCTGTGGTGGGGGTCAGGCCCACCCACTCAAGTGAAGCACCATTTCAATAAAGAGATTTTGAGAATACTCAGTGGCCTGTAATATGTGTCTCCCTGCCGATTTCATAATTTCCATCAGACATGTGAGTAACATTTGTGGTTTTAGACAAGGTTTGAGGTTTGCAAGGGCTTCTGCGAAAAGAAACCTGGTGAGAACCAAGAGAGTCTTGCCACCCTATAAAAAATTGATCTGTCCCTTTTGACTTTTGGGCTGTTTCCTAGCATTGTATGATAGGTTTTCTTGGGTGGTGGCTAAACTAGGGCCCAAAATTTGCAGCTGCACACATAAGAAAAAACATGGTTTCTGGTGGATAACATAGGTCGAGTTTGAGTTGTATTGTGTCACAGGCACTCGGCCCAGCTACCTAAGCGAGGGACCATTTCTATTAGGAGATGTGTGGAATACAGAATAGTAGAACATTTGTCATTTCCAATTTGATTTCTCTAGAAGTGTGCCTTCCAAATGTAAGCCAGTGTACTAGACACTTTTCAAAATGCCTTCTTATTCACATGCTAGTATGGTTATCTAAACTTTCAGAGATGTACAAATAACCACTGCGCCTAAACCCAGTATCTGGTGTACATTTCAGAAATACATGATTTTCTTTCACACTCATTTATGATTTTTATTTTAACGTATAATTTGCTGTATACACGGTGCACAATGATAATCCATTGAAAGGTTCAGCTCAGTTGTTGGCTCTGGGTACCTCAGTTTCTTGGAGAATCTACAATCTCTGCAAATACCCACAAACAGAAAGGTCTGTTGGACATAAATGTATAATGCATTTGTAAATCTGCCATTGTGACATGACATGAAGTTACATACGAAAATGGCGTCACAAATGGGAGCTTTTCCTGTTGCTTTCCAACAGTTTGTTCATTGAAGTAATTACACAAATGACGCCTTGCTTAGTTCATAGTTTTGCCAACTTTTCAGAAAAGTATAGCTTTCTGGGATCATCCATGGTTTCACACCAGTTTCCATCACAAACTGAAAGTAGGTAGAAAGCACATACATTAGGGAAAACTGTCTACCTGTAAGAACACTGCAATAATTGTTGGAAAAGATGTTTTGTTTTTAATTCAGCTCTGCTTGTATGTGCAAGCTGGGAAGGTAGTGATGTTAGCACAGCAAACCTTTTGTTAATGCCATTTTTCAGGAAAAATAGATACTTTCTTGCACAGCATTTTGATCCCAGTTTTAGCAAAAAATAAATTAAAAAGAATTTGACCATATTTTGGACTATTATTTCAGTCCCCTCCGTGGGAATTCACAAACACTTAGGATCTCTATGATGCTGGAAAAAAGAATGTAAATTTGACACGGATAACTGATGTGGAAAAAAGTCAGGAGGCGTAAGCGCGAAGTATCCCAAATAGCCTAAAAAAAGACTGAGCACTGGGTGGAAATTACTCGGCAGTGGTTTAAACAGATATGTTTACTTAACAGCAGAGTTAATGTAAGTATAGATTATAAAACAACCTTTCACCCATTTAAGTGTGCTTACATATATCCATGAATACCTGTATGTATTTAATTTTGATTATCCAGTCATCCCCAATTCACAGTTCTCGGATACCTATTTTACGTAATTTGACCTTCATACTCCTGCCAATATTTGTTGAAAGCCTTTTTACACATGAGTTTAAGAATGAGAGGTCATTAATCTAACATAATGGCTTTAGAATAATTACCATATCTGAATTTAATGATGCGGAATGTTTTATGTTTTAATCAAAAGGTAAAGGATGATAAATATTAGCGATACTGCAGAGCAAACACATAATCAGTCAGGGAGCACCAACCATTAGCATTTCTCTTCCCTTCGTGCACAGTAGCTGCATGTCAAATACTCGTGCCCCGTGCAGGGGTTTGTGTCTAGTTAACAGCTATAATTCCTGGTTAATAGGTATTAGTTTTTCATTTCACAAACCATTAATTTCAATATAGGGTTATCTGCGCAGAGGTAAAGTTGATCTTAAAAGGACAGTGTCCGACGCCTGCAAAAATATTTAATTAGTTTCCAAAAATCTTTGACTGTGTAGGTGACAATGAACATGTTGGGAAGTTGTTGAATCCACAGAAAAGGCAAAATGACATTCATGAGAAAAACTATCTTCCCAGTGAGACAGTGTTTGAGATGTAGCACCCTTTAAACCTATACAGGTATTATCCAAGAGAGCCAGATTAATCCTGGATTTTCAAGATAAATAGGAACTAAATAAACACCAGTAATTTGAAGTCATTGTAAGTGAGTGTAAGTGTTTCACCTGTCAATATGAAAAATATGGGGTGTGGCCAAGCGCGGACCGAAGATGGCCGCGTAGTGCACTTGCTCCGGCGTTTGTCCTTGCCCCACAACTATCCTGATACATCTTCTGACTCGCCCAATGATATTTTCAGGGGTTGGAACTGCAGCGGTGTTCAACCCGCCGTTCGAGCCACCACGCTTCGCGGAGGGAGGAGATACCTTCCCCGTAAACTTGAGGCCTACTGATACTGCGGAAGCATGGGCCCCCAGTAATTGTGATGCCAGAGAGGAGGCTCGATATGTCCGGCCCCTTTCTGCGGTGGTGCCGTGATCTGGAAGGGCCGCAGCTGACATGAAGCGGAGCTGTGAGGAGGGGATCTCTGCCCCCAGCAGCAGTGGTGACTAGGCACCTGGCAGTGGACGCCTTGCAATTGCCCTGCAGGAGGATCCCCGGACGGGAGACCGGGCTGGTTGGACCTTCTCGCGTGGCGCCGCCGCAGGATTAAAGGTGCCACCGCAACTCCTTTTCCATTACCGCGGCCGTGTGCCTGCTACCCACGATAGCAGCGGTGAGTTCTGGGACACATGCTGCACCTGATGAAGCATTGAAGAATAAGCACAAAGACCAGCTTATCGCGCATCCGCCACAGTTTGACTAATGGCGGCGGTGCGCACTTAACTACTGTGGCCTTTCTCTGCCTATTTTATTGGAGCTGCATCCGCCAAGCACTCTGCTCCAGCAGTGATCCTGAACATTGAGCAATTAATCATTTGGAGTGCTGAAGAGGGCCCCCCCAGAACTTAGAGAGGGCTTTGAGGGGTCCAGGTCCCCCTGTGATACCTAGTCTTCTTCAAGCAGGAAGGGCTGAAGCCAGTGTTAAGGGGGTCAGCACAAGACAACTGTGAGACGGACACACGGCGGATGCCCCTGAGGCCTGGAACTCCCTTGGCGAATTTAGCCCCCTGGGCGATTACAGTTGCCAGGGACTCGTTTTTGGGGACCCATCACTCCCCCTGGGGGGAACAGACAGCGTGACTGAGGCCCTACCTGGCTAGCCTTGCTGTCAAGAACTGTGGGAGGCGGCACATCGGCCCACTCTGAGTGCCCTGGTCTGGTTGGCAATTTGCATTGGACATTACCATGGAGCGCATCAAGGGCACAGGATCCCGTGGGACAAATCTGGTGCAGACTAACAAACTGGACCACTAAACAGTCTCCAAAGACGCTTGGGGAGGCCGACTGGCCGAAGATGCTGCCAAGGGGAACTCCGGGGAAGATGAACAGGAACCCTCACTTAAGGATGTTATGGAGGCCATTACTGGAGTCTAAACCTCCCTAGATACTGTGGCGATTGACTTTAATTTTTATTAAGGCCAATCTTGGGAAACTTAATGAAAAAGTCAAGCAAGTGGAAATCACGACCTCCATTCTTGTTGAAGACGTCTCGCAGCTACAAAGGGAGTACTGTGAGCTCCATGATTCCCGCACCCTCAATGACCTTATTTTGGATGACTATGAAGGTCTGCTTCGGCACAATAATCTTCGCATCCTCGGAGTTCCAGAGTAGGCGGAGGGGCAATCCCCAGACCTATTTATTGAGGACCTCATCCTTAAACACCTCCAACCCAAGGACCTAAGTAAGTTCTTCGTTATTGAACGTGTTCACAGGGTCGCGGGCCGCCGTCCCAAACCGGGCGCTCCACCACTGCCCATGCTGGCTCGAGTCATGATCTTTCACAACAGAGATGTGATTCTCCAGAACTCCAGAGCAGGGACCTCCCTTCGCTACGAGAACACCAACATCTCCTTTCTGTACTTTACGCAAAGAGTCCAAAAACAGAGGCGTTCATTTCTCTCTGTGAAGAGCGACCTGAGAGACAGGGGCCTGAAGTACTCAATGCTGTTCCCAGCACGTTTCCGGGTTGAGGCGGAGGGGAGAGCGTGGTTCTTCGACCAACCGGAGGCAGTGGCAGAGTGGATTGAGTATCGAGGTGCAAAGTGTCCTGCGGATCGCAACACTGGAGAACATGCGGACGCTCAAACTCCCTGAGACAAAGACTTGAAACATGGCAGCCTGACGCTGAGTAACTGGGGACATGGTGGCTGGGTGGGCCTGGAGGGGGTGGGGCACAAGTATTTGAATGCAGGGTTGAAACCAACAGCTACTCTTCTGAGGGCATGCGCTCTCTGCTTTGCTGAGTTCCTGTGAGGCTGTCCTTCTGAACGGAGCTGCGCCGCACCTGAAGCTCGTCAGCCCATCGGCTCGAGTTAGAGTCAGAGTCAGAGTTGGAGGCGGAGGCAGAGGCTAGCTGTGCGAGCTGTGCGGGCGGGCGAAAATCAATATGCCACTGCCACCGCCACCGCCTAAACTCCAAAAGCGGCTGCCAAAAATTAAATCAAAATGCGGCACCGCCTGAACCGCCTGAACCCGCCTGAACCCCAAAGCGGCGGTCGAAAAACCAAAACGCATCAGGAGCCGCCACCTCTTCGAGACTGAGCGAGACTGCAATTTCGGGTGCCGCAAGCCTCGAGCAGGAGTGGAGCGAGGTGGCGGCGGCACCTCCGATCGTCTCCGTGGTTCTGTGGGGGCCCGTGGGCGGTCTGTGCGTGCCGCGCTCAGTGGCAGCGGAGAAGCGGTAGCTCTGAATGGGAAGGATACCGGGCAGCGGATCCAGACTGTGAGCCCCACGCAAAACCCCTGTGCTGTGGTATATAACCGGCTTGCCGCCGAGAGACTCCCTGGAGTCTCCCTGATACCCTGGAGCTGCACTAGAGGCTCAGAGCTCCAAGCCAAATCACAAAGCCATAAATGAGGTGAGTCCTGGATCCTGGGACCGCAAGCGAGGCTGTCGTTAGAGGCAGCTGCCAAGTAAGAACCGGGGGTCGGTGAGCCAGGCAGGGCTGACTAGGTCCGACTTTGCATGAGGCCCGCTCCTGTGCGCTCTGCTCACTTTCCACTTCGCTCCTCCGGCTTACCAGCACCCCCCCCCACTAGAAGGGTTCAGTCCCCCACAAAAGCTCCTTTTCAAGGCGCCCGAGCACCTGAGAATCAGAAATCACCAGAAATCCCCCAAAAACTGCAGGCAGCAACTATATTTCAGCCTCTTAACACTCCTTAACACCTCCAACAACTAGAAGCGACACCGGTTCTCTCTCTATTTTGCTACGATGCGCACTAGGAGCAGTTTTCAACTACAAAATACCCACCGTCCCCATAAGTCCGCCTAGCGCCAGAAATCTAAGCTGCTATATTCACAAGAGGCAGGCCGGGGTTCTCAATCCTCCCCCCGCCAATTGCACCTTGAGCGAACAGAGGAGGCAGACAAGAGCCCCTCATAGCCCTCACTGAGACTCTTAAAGAGTGATAAAATGCTTATTAATCTTACGCAACCTGCTCGTTTCCAAAACTCATCAAACATCAAAAACAACAGCACCGCCGATATCAGGTAGCACTTTTTTCGGATCAACAAACTAAATCAATCCGCCCCTCATCTTCAACGTGACACAAATGTAAAATCCCCTTTACAACCAACAATCTCACCAGCTCCCCCCAACCCAACCCCGCTTTATCCCGAAATAATCATTCAATGCAAGACCTCAGCCATTGCTAGTGCCCCCGAGCTGGAAAAACCACCTTCAAGACACCTTCCACCTGACTTGACACTACCCCTGCTCCCCCCAGAGTTCCAATCATCACAGCTAAGCAACGCCAAATCGCCTGAAAATTCACGCTCTCTGGCAGCGCCAGCTCCCTTTGCTTTGTCGCCCACCAAGACCTCAGCCAGCGCCTCTGAGTCTGACAAAGAACGTCTAATTCCCAAGTCGGAAAACGGAAATTGTAAATACAAAGACGAAAGCACGGCACATGACAATGACGACTCTATAATTTGGGTCTCATCGACCTGCCCTTCAAGTAAGCATTAAGGCCTTCGCCATTGAAATATGGACTAGCGCATGAGGACGGGAATAATTCATTGAAGGGCCCTTTGAACGTCTTTCCTCAAACACACAGCTTCATCTCCCGTTACAAACCTCTACTCCGTTTCTCAGCGGGTTACCAGACTTCGCCTTTTCCAGAAACAATGATCTGCCCGAGGCGGTAAACAAAGCAAGCCCATTAAAAATGTCTTCAGCAACTAACAGCAGCCATAATGCTGGCACCAAAGACTGTAGTTTTACCTTACGTCCAAACAAAAACTATCCAAAGGAACAAATTAATACATTTACCAATTCAACTTCAGATCATAATTATTCCACCGGAAAAAATCTCCTCGCAATGGATCCTGGGCAAGAGGTTTCCCAATCCAATCCAGCAATGCTCAAAATTGAAGAACTTCTGGCAGTCACTAATAGAGCCTTGATCACCATGAACAGTGTTGCTCATATGCATGCCAATGAACTCGATACCCAGATATCCATCTTACAACTAGTTGCCGATTCTTTAATGGGAATTGACTCAAAATTAGATCAACTAAATTCGCTAATACGAAGAGCTAAAAAAAATGTGGCCCAAAATCATGCCCCTAACGTGAACTCGAGCCCAGAACCAACTGCAAATGCAACCGCACACCTAAATCATGCTCAAAGCAGCTGCATTTGTGAGCCTCTACTGAAAATACTTGAAACACCACCCGAAATAATGTCTACACTAATAGAAGGCCTGAGGCTAAAGACCCAATCCAGATCACAGAGTCTTAGTACTTCCCCCATTCAACCCCGAATTTTGGATACCCACAGACCATTAGAACCAATCTCTAACAACCCAAACTGTCTTAATAACAATAACATCAGCTTAAAATTGGAACAGTTTCCGCACAAAGCTGCACTAAATAACCATCTTGAACAGCCTTCAACTGGCACTTCCAGTCTCTGACATCAATCCCTCTTTACAAACACTGAATGTTGCAAAAACAACTACGCAACCCAATACTGAAGTATTTCCACTTACCTTACCAAGTCACCATATTCCATAACTAAGACCAATCAAGATCCAAAGGTAGGAATCCTTCTGTCCAGAAAAAACAAGAAGAAACTGAAGAAATTAAATAAAGCAAAAAAAAAAAGGGCAACAAGCTAACACAATGGCTTGGAACAAACACTGGTGAGTCATCCACTGACCTGACTAACCAGGCCGAAAAACCAGTAGCCCCTCAAAAAGATAAAACTGAAAATTAGGAAACCCCATTAATTCATGTGCAGCCATTAGCAGATCACAAGTCTCGCAGCAATCGCCCGAAGCAATACGTCAACTCCATCAAACTTTCTGATAAAAGCTCCCTTCTCACAGTTGTTGAAATACATAACCCTGCTACTCAGGAAGGAGCTAGATCTAAAAGCAAGAACAGCCCCGAAGAAATTCCACTGCCACATTAGAAGAGGAAGAAAATCACTACAAAGCCTCTATAGATGCGGCTAGCACTGGCAATAAGACGTCCGCCCCCCAAGATCCTCTAATGGGAAGTGATCCATCAATAAGGTCCTGCCCACTGATTATAAAACCAAGTACACAAGTCAACTCGGAGCTCCCAGGCAATGGCCCGGTTGTACCCAGTACCAACCAGGCTCTATTGCATCAAGAGCCTCGCCCCGGACAACAACAGCATAGAAAAATACTGCTATACCCGGAGTACGAATCCCAGGGACAATGGGACATCTTAAATAGAGGTAATATCTTAAAGCTATGTCTGCACCTTCCAGGCTTAGAAAGCGTGAATTCAACGGACATTGAGACAGTGGCCTTCATAGCCCCCGTTTTGGGACAAAGAAACGAGTCCACATTGGTAACCTTCTTCAATCCAGAACGGGGGGCAACGTTGATGAGGAATATAAAACAACTGAAAGGATGGGGCATTCAGGCTAGCCCCTATACCTTCACTAACTACCCGTCCTTTTTAAAAAACTCCCCTGACGCCATAATGACCGCCAAAACCAAGCCAGACTTAAAACAAGAAAATCATTTAACACAGCCATCTTTGATGCTGCGGGGCCTCCGTCAGGAGCCAAACACATCCTTATGAATTGAGAATCCACTTCAAGTAATTGCCTCCACAGCAGGGGGCCCACGCAAATGCACACTAAAACCGCACAAATCTCAAGACTGGTCTAGCTCTCCCAGGCGTTAGGGTAGTGTGTTGATACCCACGTATGATAATAAACCTATTCACGAGACAGTTCACCATTTAAACATATGCTCTTGGAACATCCGGGGTCGAACAAAGGAGAAAACAGAACAATTAACTTCAGGCCTGCAGAAGACTCACAACATCTTGGCTATCCAAGAGACTTGGGCCTTGGAAAACACCATCTGGGAAGACTTTTCCGTAATAAAATCTACCGCTACTCCATCTAAAGTAGGCGGTCATGCATCTGGGGGCGTGCTGATCTCCGTGAAGAACTCACTGATTGCGAAGCTAGAAACTCTCCACAGTGGAGTCGGCGACTATATTCTCATCAGCATTGAGATCGAGAGCCAGATAAAGGGGAAGTCAAAGCAGAAAATGATCCTTGGATGCGTTTATTTACATCCAACAAAAACGAGACGAGAGTCTACTTTGAGTAATATACTACCACTAATGAATAATCTCGAAGTTTTATACCCAAATGATCTGTGGTTGGTAATGGACGACTTTAATGCAAACTTAATGGAAATCGATCTCACCCAATCCTCCCAAATAACATCACTTTTAATGTAATGTGGGCAATCCCGGAGATAAAATCCCAATATCACCGAAAGGATGTGAACGGAGCAAAACTGGCAACCAAACTGAATAATCTTGGTCTGCGCACTCTCAATGGAAGGATTGCTACAGATCAACCAGCCGCATATTCTCATGTATCCTCCTCCCGAATGGCCACCTTAGATTACATATGGATATAGCTAACGGCCTTCCATCTGGTACGCCAATTCTTGGTAACACCGTCCCCCGATAGCTATCATGCCATTTTAATATGCAGTATTGCCCTTGGACCACTACATCACCCAAACACAAATCCGATAGGGATGGCATCAAGCCTACAGAATGTAAGGAAAATCCGATGGTCAGAAAGTAACCAGGATGCAATCGAAAAGGAGGTGGACAAGCTTATGAACAGATGGCCCCTGGCTGGTACTAGCCACGTAACAGCACCCATTTGGGAAACCATACTGACCAATCTTAGAGATCACTTCACCTCAAAACCTACAAACAACCTTTCAAAGGACATTCCAACTCTGACAACTCTGTCAGTGCAAAAACAACACACAATTACTGCAAAGAGTAAATTAAATAAGCTACAACGAACAACTGTCAATAAAGAAAGTGAACATAAACTTTTGAAGGAGGACATCATGGCTGCGCGAAAAGCCTATAGGAAGGCCCGTTTTACCTTAAAGAAACCGGAAGAAGAGCAGCACTGGGCAACAGCTTTTGAGATTATAAAATCTAAAGGTCAAAGGAAATTTTGGAACTGGGTTAACAAGGCCAGCAAAGCCACTAAACCCCCTACCGCAACTAACATTACTCCAGCGGACTGGGAGACCTTTGTTAAAATGCTTTATACAGCACCGCATGGCCAAATCACCAATATTACGGCCATCCTTGACCAGCCACTTAACCAGGGCAGAACCATCCGCACCGCCAATATATCAACAGGCGACATAATAGGAATAATAAAGAATATGCGCTCCGGGCGGCACCCCTGGTCCCAACGGAATTCCGACTCAAGTTTTTAAAGCCTCTGCTGGAAAATGGGCCCAGATACTAACACCTCTTTTTGAAGCCGCAATACTGGGTGGTCCCATCTTGGCGTCTTGGCAAGGATCACTTCTCGTCCCCTTCCATAAGAAAGGCTCGCGCTCTAATCCCGATAACTACCGTATGATAGCCCTCCTAGATGTGGATGGGAAGGCATACGCTAGCATTCTATTAACTGCACTCACTAAGTCGGCGGAAACTAACAACCTAGTCCCCTTCACCCAAACCGGCTTTCAAAAAGGGTGCCACATCGAAGACAACTTGATTAGTATTGCTCACCTGATGGAAACCACCTTAGCTGCAAAAGGTAAATCGTTATACCTTGGATTCATCGATTTTCGTAAAGCTTTTGACAGTGTAAGCCGGCCAAAATTATGGGAAAAACTCGCAAGATGGGGCATCCCGCAGTCGCTACTGATAGCACTAATTACCTTACAAACTGACACCTGGGTTAAAGTGAGAGTTACATCGAGATGGTCCACTTCTAATAAAATCTATACCACCAGAGGTTTAAAACAAGGGTGAACCCTTGCACCAATGCCTTTTAACCTGTATCTCGCAGACCTCCCCGAATGGTTGTCATGCACTCGTGCTTTCCCTCCTAGAATAGCATCAAAAAAGATTCAAACTCTGCAATACACGGATGACACCATTCTGCTAGATCAAACCCAGGTGGGCCTCCAAAGACTGTTTGATTCCCTCGCTTAGTACTGCAATATGAACATGCTCGAAATAAATGTCACCAAAACCAAAGCAATGACAATATTCTCTGGAAAAACTAAAAAGAACACAAAGGTTTATTGAAGGGAAGAGACTGGAAACTGTCACTGCTTATAAGTACCTGGGCGTGTGAATCGATCATAAAGGGAGATCCACTGCGCACATAACTGAAATGCAGTCAGTTGCTCGTAGCCTAGAAGGGGCCTTCATAAGAACCAGAAGTACTTTGCACTCCCAGGATTTAACACCATCAATAAAACTGATCACTGCAAAACTACTCCCCACAATCTCCTTTGGCGCAATAATCTTCAAGGATAAAATGAATATTTGGCTGGACAGAGCGCAATCGTCTTGCTATTGCAGGGTCTTCTGACTGCCTAATTCAACCGCCCATGCCCAAATCAGAAAAGAATTCCTGCTATCCTCCCAGCGATGGATTATGAGTGCACGTTACATCAGCTATTGCTTAAAAACTAAACAAGCCAGCCCTCACACCCTAAAGAGTTGCTTATGGTTAGTCTTCAGCAACCCAAAAACATTGTGGTATAAATATTTGATGTCATGCCTCGAATCCCTCAAAGCAAAGGATATATGGCTATCCCTGCTGCCCATCAAAACTCTCATCTAAGCAAGCAAAAATTCTATCAAACGACCTTGACGAGCAACGGGTCAACCAGCTCTTTCATGGTTCCTGGGCCTCCAAATTATACACTCCAAAAACCCTTCCATCCTACCTTGCATCTTCTGTGAAAGTCCACATAAAACTCCAATTAATGAGATTCCGTTTCGGTTTAATCCCGCTGATGGCACACAAGTTTGGCCAAGGATACAGGAATGAAGCATCCTCCCAACGCCGCTTTTGCAAACATGACGAGGAAAATCTTATCCCTATCTTGTGCATTTTACGAAAACTCCGAGCCCAAAGAAGTTTCTGGCTGCGTCCAATCTGGCTCCTTCTTAACATCAGGACTTGCCAGGAAGCACTAGACGCATGCATGAGGGGAGATTCACCGCAGTTGGTGGCACGTTTTGTTAAATTTCTTACAGAAATCAATTCTCTGAATCTGCCCTTTGTTAAAACATGGATTCCCTTCTCCCCAGTGACATTACTAAGCTTCTTTTAATCCATTTTTGTAATTTTTTTGTTTCCAATTGATTTTTATATTTCTTTTCCTTTTTAAAGCTTTTAATCTTTAACGGTTATCCCAGAGTGTGTATATTGCAACAATTTTAATTAATTGTGCAAATAAAATTTACTTACTTTACTGCAGGGTATGGGGATTGTGAATGTTATTCTGCTATCCATCTATTGGGGGCAATATGAGCAATAATGTTGGGGGCAGGGACAAGGAGCATACCGTTTTCCTCTTCTTTCTTTCTTTGAATTTTTCTGGGATGACAGGCACTCTGCAAGTTTTTCTATGGGCAGTTCAAAGCCCAGAGTGCAGAGCAGCTGGAGGTGGAGGTTGTTGGGTTGGGGTATTTTGTTTGTTGGTTTGGTGTTCTTTTTGTTACATCGGCATGGCATATGACTGCATCCTCAAGAACATAACAGGTGGGATGTATGCGGAGGGCATTTGGCTTAGTGACTCGCATGACAGACATGATGGGTGATAAAAATGTTAACATCTTGAGCTGGAGGGTTAATGGTTTAGGGGACAGTATTGTTATCCAGTACATTAAGAGGCATGCTCCAGATGTAATTCTGCTTCAGGAAAAAAACCTGGTTGGGAACCTATGTGAGGAGATGCACAGGGGGGATATAAAATGGTTGCCCACTCTGGGTTCACCTCAGGCTCCAGGGGGTTAGGTATTATGACAAGAAATGCATTTCCACTAGCGGTGAATTCCACGTGGGCGGATAATCTAGGCACATACGTTGGGGTCTCCAGGATGTGGGATGGTCGGGTTCGTACCCTCATGTCCGTCTACATCCCTCTAGGCCTGCAGGGCACAATGTTCGCTAACTTGAGTGCAGTCCTGCTCAACATTCCAGAAGGGCTATTAGTAACAGGGGTGACTTCAATGCAGTAGTGTCAGGTGCATTAGACAGGTACCCCCCAGGGAGGTGAGGCCATCTGCTCGGTGGTTGCCTGACTTTCTTGGGGCAATGGGGCTGGTTGATGGATGGAGAGTGTACCATCCTGACCAGATACAACATACCTTTCACTCTGGGGCGCACCACAGTCTCTCCCGTTTAGACTATTTTCTCGGTCCTATTTACAGACTAGAAAGCGACAAGGAATTTGGGGTGACACCGAAGAAGCTTCATCTGCTCCACCTTAAGCAGCATGACTATAAAACCTTAGTCTCCGATAGTGCCAATGCCCTCAGTAGGGACAAACAGGGCAGACTTTACGATCTGGGAGATAAAGCCGGGAAGCTCATAGCATGGCTCGAAAGAAAGGAATGGGCGAGCCGGCTGGTCCCGGAGCTTGTAGTAGAGGGTGATGTCTCAATTAAGCATGGGCGAATTTTGCGAATCTCGCGTTCGCGAATTTTGCGGATTTGCGAACTCGCAATTCGCAAAATCCGCGAATTCTCGCGAATTTGCGGATTTTTATTTTTTTTGTGTTCGCGCGGGTTTCTGCCAGTTCGCGAGGGTTTTGTACAATTCCGCAAACGCGAACTTACCTGTCGGGTCGCAAGTTTTGCGAACTTGTTGTTTCTACGTGTCCAGCCTGTTTGGGACACTCTTCTTCATCACTGCCACTCTCTGTCACCACTGCCACTCTCTGACTACTCATGCCACCCTCTGGCCCACCCATGCCACCCTCTGTTTCATCACAGCACCCTCTGGTTGTCCAGTCAGTGTACATTATTGTGGCAAAGCAAAGCAAATCTTCCTTGCCTCAAGTGACCTGAATTAATTTGGGGCTGATTAATGTGTCACAGAATATTTTTTTAGCTGGCACCTGCTTCCTTAGTGCTTCCTGATTAGTGATCTTTTGCACTTGCTAAGTGCTTTCATTGTTGCAAAATTAGTTACAACACCTGCCCTGCCCCAACTGACAATAATGAATTAGGGGCTGATTAATGGATTTGAACTTCCAGCCTGGCTCCTGCTTGTCTCCCTTAGCTGTAATTCAGGACCTTTGTGGCATATGTGTAACTATTCTGAGGTTCAGAGCAGGGTCACATAATAGTTGCAAGTAGGCAACTGAACTCTGGAGGGGCCCCTCAGGAAGCACTACAGGAAATGGCTACTAATGATGAGCCTGAACTTTTGAACCTGGTAAGTAGTTTCAGTTTTGCTAAGATCGTATTTCTGCAATTTAGCGCTTATTCGCGGGGCTCGAAGTTGTACTGGGAAGCCGCGAACTCACGCGAACAGTGCGAGCAAGCCATAAAATCCGCTGCTCGCGGATTTGCGGATTTTGCGGGAGATTCGCGAATCTCGCGGATTGCGAATTTACCGAAAATCCGCAAAATCCGCGAGCGAAACGGATTTTCCGCCCATACTTAGTCTCAATTACGGAACCTCAGGACATAGTCAATAGGTTTGCTGGTAATGTTCAAACGGTTTACAGTAAAGTGAATCCCCATAAAGAAACAGACTCTCATGACTAATTACCAGATATTAAGCTCCCCTGTCTCTCCCTCATCGAGATCGAGACTTTATGGACAGCCCTCTTACGACCTATGAGATTGCCCTAGCAATCCGCTCTTTAAACTCCGGGAAAGCGCTAGGCCCCATCAGACTCCCCATTAAACTTTACAAACTTAAGCCAGACAAACTTGCCCCCTATCTAAAAGCCATGTTTGAAGAATCTGGGGAGGCGGGAATGCCCCCCCAGGAGCAGAGAATTGCTACCATAGTCACTATCCATAAGGAAGGGAAGGCTAAAACAGACTGTGCCTCATATCGGCCCACCTCTCTTCTAAATGCAGATTCTAAGATATTAGCCAAACTACTGGCTAACCGCCTGGTGAAGGTAATCAGTGGCCTAGTGCATTCAGATCAATCTGGCTTTATGCCCCATAGAAATACGGCCCTCAACCTGCGCACTTCACTGGGTGGTGGATAGAGCCCACACCCTTCGAGATCCGGGTGCGATCGTGTTACTAGACGCGACCACGGGCTTTGACACAATTGAGTGGCCCTATTGATGGGCAGTCTTAGCGAGGTTAGGATATGGTCCGAAATATATTCACTGGGTGCGTCTTTTATATTCCGAACCGCTGGCTCAAGTGGTGGTAAACAACAAAGTGTTGGTCACATTTTCGCTTAGTTAGGGAACTCAACAGAGTTGACCCCTATCCCCACTTCTTTTTACTTGGCCTCGGAACCCTCTGCTGCTTGGATCCGTTGGGATCTGATGATAAGTGGGCTGCAGTGGTCAACCCGGATGGGAGGACTGCATATCTTTATATACAGATGACATACTACTCCCCTAAGAAGTCTCTTACAGTAGAACTAGGCATCCTTACAATCTTCGGCAGGTTCTCTGGACTCTCCATTAACTGGGGAAAATCCCTACTATTTGTCTTGAGCGGTGATCCCGCTGTTCCATCTTGGGACTGTCAAATACAAATCAACATGGCCGGATTTAAATATCTGGGAATTTTTATCTCACTTGACCCCTCGGCTAGTTTTTCCCAAAATCTTCTTCCCCCTCTTTGAAGACTCAAAAGCGACATTGCTAGCTGGAAAACAATTTCTATCTCACTTCGGGCAGGGCTGCCCTATTCAAAATGATGGCCTTACCACGATTCCTCTATGCTCTACAGAACACCTTAGATCTAGTTCCAGCTCATTACTTTATGGAAATGGAGGGCCTGCAGAGAGACTTATTGTGGGATGTTAGACCCCGAATCACCCGTAATAAACTAATGCTAAACTGGTATGACGGAGGCATTAGCCTCCCGGACATCAAGAAATACCATTGGGCATCTCAACTGGCGGCCATTACTCATTGTACATATGGTTGTGCGGATGATCCGGGCTACGCTATGGAGAGGTGGCTCCTGCCGGGAAGCACCTACGGCAGAGCCTTGTATTCCGACCTACAAGGTTTGTGTTAACGGGCCCCACGAAATATTCCATTCAAATTTGGCATAACGCCACCAACTCACTTGGTTGGAGACGTAAATTGAGTTTGGCCACCCCTCTTTGCAACTCGGAGCAATTGGGTGATCTATGGAAAACGAAGGGCTTTGATAGGTGGGATCTGATTGGTATCACTGCTATCAAGTATATGTGGGGAAAGGAAGGGATCAAGTCCTTCAGTACGCTTCAGAACGAATATGAGATTGCAAACACTGAGTACTTTTGCTATGCACAGGTCTCACACTCACTCCAATCATTGCTGCCTAAGGGCTACATTCCACCGGAGGCCTCTCCCCTGTAAGACAGAATTCTAGATGGTCACCTGCCCGACAAAACAATCTCATTAATATACAAAAAGTTAATTAACCACATGACAGACCCTCTACAGACACTGCGGAATAAGTGGACACAGGATGGGATAGAATTAGATGACGAGGATTGGCAAGTGGCAATATCTTCCCCGAAAGAGGTGGCTATTCCGGTACACTTGCGACTGGAACAGCTTAAAATCTTACATAGGATCTATATCACAGAGCCCCGGTTGGTACACATGAGGTGATCGGACACAGGCGACTGTAAAAGTGGTTGCAGCCTCACCGGAACTTTCATGCACACCATCTGGGAATGCACACATATTAGCTCCTACTGGCTCCAAATCCACGCCACAATCAATGAGGTGTTATGTGTTTCTCTCCGTCCGGAGGCATGATGATGTATTCTAAATCTTTGGGAGCCCACAGACCTTAACACTTCCCAGACGCAATGGGTCACTCTGGGGTTCATGTTAGCCAAACGCAACATCGCTTAACTGTGGGGGGCAGCACATCTGCCTACCCTAGACGCCTGGGAGAATGGCCTTGATTGGTGCATATTTAGAGAAAAAACTGTATATCTTGCAAAAATGTGTCAAAGGAAGTGGTCCTGTATCTGGAATACATATAGAGGGGAGATTAGTATACCGCCTCAAAGTGTTGAACATGATGACCCCGTATCCCCATGATATTCCTCTCCATGATGAAGTCAATGTATCCATTCACCCATACATGCTGCAATGCATAATATGTGTGACCCTCTGCACTGTACTGTGTTGCCGATGTGTGTTTCAATAAAAAGATTTATAAAAAAAAACACTGAAGATTCTTCATTTCCATAAAATGGGTACACTAATCGCCACAACAATTAAAGGAAAACAATACATATACCTTTCTCTATTTACTTTAACCTCAATATAGTAAGCAAAACATTTCTACAAAATATGCCAACATTTGAGACTTAATGGATTGTCCTATATTTAAATGATCTTATAACACTATTCCCATCGGAGATCCAGTCCCACACTTGAAAAAAAACACACGTTCAGCTCTACACTGTTGCCTGACAAGACAAGGTAAATCTGCCATTCTGCTTTCTGGACATGCCCTGGTGGCCACGGCTGCACTGGCCATTCTGTCGAATGGGCATTCTCCCAGTGGACTTCAGGGTTGCTTCAAAAGCAGGATTGGGACGCAAGACGCAAGCATGTCCTATGCCCCATTCTAGTACAGCCTTGTAGAGCGAGGGGCAGGCTGGTTTGAACATTTTTGCGATAGTTGATATTGGCTTCCATTCTGGTCCTTCAGGGGGCTGCATAGCACACTGTGCTTTCTGGAGACTTACCAAGTACAGAGAAATTGTGTTATGTGCTAATCCGCTATCTTTCAAAGCCCATTTTGTTTTTGCAAAGATTTCTCCTTCAGAAACAACAGCATCGCTTCAAGCTTATTTATTATTCATAAAGTTCCTGAATAAGATTTATATTTATATTATGAAAAGAGTGTTCAATTCACAGAAAAAGTAACAACGAACAAAATGAGATATAAGTATGTTTTGTCACCTAAAGGTATGCACCTTTACTTGAGATACACCTAGAACTCACTGTTTATAGGTACATTTATTTGCATCTGCATTTCCACCTGAGAATCAGTGCGTCTAGCACTTCAATGTCTTTATTTCTAGTTTCTATGTAATGTAATGTAAATAACAGTTTAGACTTATAGCGAAAGAAGTACTGATGGAGCAGGGCTTTCACGAAATACACGAAATACAACCTGCTGGAATTGAACTTGTCAATGTGTAATTCATTAACCAGGTGTTGTGAAAAACTAACCATACAAAACTAAAAGGGATAAAATGCAAACTGTGCGAGCACATGCTGGGAGTGTTAGAGTAGGCTGCAAATGCACATGACTAATTTAGAAAATAAGTCAAAGGTTGAGGATTTATTTTTTCCACTAACAACTAGAAGATAATAAGCAGTTCGTAAGAAAAGAAAGGAAATGACAGTTCGTAAGAAAAGAAAGGAAATGAAAGCATTCAAAAGTGCGTTTAGTTGTGGAGTTTTATAAAATAATAAATGACATTTGTATTTGTTTTCTTTAGAAGCGTGCTTACTGCCCTACAGAAAAGGCCCAATAGTCTTTTTAAATGAATCTGGATATTAGAAATGTTAATAAGGGAGAAAGAAAATGTCATGTGTCCTTCACAAGTTCCAGATGATGGCCAAGGTTGTGTAGGGAGGAAAGAGATAAAAAAGAAAATAAGCTTCCTTGCTGAAAGGAGCATGAGGACATTTGTATTTTAAAATGATACATGAGTAAGATGGAGAGACAATCAAAACAAGGAAGCCAGATATTAGAGTTTCCTCCATTGGAAGTCATTACAGTGTGCAAAGTTAGAACAATGGGACACTATGAATTTAAGCCCATTCGGAGTAGTGTGACTGAACACCCCCTGTTTTGACCAAGGAAAACTAATAAATCCATGTGAGATCACACATTGAGAGTTGGACCTTTAGTGAATTAGGGAATAATTTGTTGTAGTGAGAGGGTGGGGTTAGAGTGTTTTCCTTACTTTGCAAGGTGAGGGAGCTGTGTTCTTGTTTCCTAAATTCTATTGGGCTGACTGTTGTTCTGCTGATCCTGACTATTTGACTTTGCTCCTTAATTCATCTAGCTTACTCTTATGGCCAGAGAGTAGCTTTTCAAATATCTAGAACCTCATATGATTGGTTAGTATGATATTCTGAATTTGCATTAATCTATTTGCAAATGTCTTTAATCTTTTGTCTCTATGTCTATCCACTCACTCATTGCACTGACAATTGAGATGTTTATTTGCTAATGTTTCTTTGTGTGATGATTCATGTTTCGAGTTGTATTGTACTTGAGCAATTCATATTTATTTGGATAAAGCATCTCTATCTTATGATGATATTTTAGAAATTCTGTATATTATTTTGCCAGACCCTGATTATTCATAAAAGGTTTATCACCAAGGAAATGATAATTAGGAAGAGTAAAATGGTAAGTTTGGTTTAAACTCGCCCAGCGAACAAGGGATAGCAGGGTTAATGAATAACCGTGGCACAATTCTTCTGTCTTCCTGGACTAGTACCTTTTAAGCAGACACGCAATCACTCTTGCCCGATACTGAAAGGATGTCTGTGTTGTGATGCAAAAAGAACAATTGATGGACAAAATGCAGAACAATGTCATACAGAGATCTGGGCCTAAATCCATCTTTTTTGCTCACCATGCCATTCCAGTTTGGAGCCAGCCATATGCAAATCAGTCTTGAGCCTGCGCCCAATGGGAATAGTCCAGGCGGAACTGCCAGGCCAGGTCCTCCTTGGACAAGAAACAAGCATCCTAGGACCGGTTTCGGCTTTCAGCCCATATCAGCCAGGATGTGATGAGCATAATAATTTTGTGGGAAAGGGTTCCTCCCTACATATAAATTATGCTTTATGGCAATTATCTCTTAGAATGTGTGTTGCATGTACTGTGTATGTTCTCCACAGGAATGAGAAAACATTGGCAGGCAGTTAATTCCACTAGTTTGGAGTATACAGAAAGAAAGGCGATAGAAGATCAGCAGTGATCATGTCTTTGGTTAGTGCAGCACATTCAACTTCTTCTGGTTCACCAGCATCTCCACCACCACCCACTACAGCTGTCCCTCCAGTAGCACCTTATAATTCTTCTGCTCCAAATCAAGTCAAATTCAGCTTTATTTGAGGTTCACTCATAAAAGCATTGAGATTTACATATATTTCAAGAATGCAAATTTAAAAATAAGGTTAAAATATAATTTACAAAACAGGTTAAAACACAGTCCAAAAGGTAAAATTCATTTCAATTGCTATTTACAAATGACTTATAAATTATGAGTACTCTTTTAATACATTGACTAACAAATCTAATGTTTCATTAAAAACAAGGACAATCAACAATCAGTATCTAAAAGCTTTAATCTAACCACCCATGCCCAACCTAAGAATTTGGCAGTAGCTACTGAAATCGAAGTTAAAGTGCTAGTGCATATGATTCTTAGAGCTTCAGACCTGCTGGTAGTACCTAAGGACTTACACAAAGGAGTTAGCCATGCTCGCCTTGGAGATTCGTAGGCCGGGCAGGCAAATAAAAAATGGCCAGTAGTCTCTTTATGATCTCTGCATGCAGGGCAATTACTACTAGTTTGGTTGCCCCACCTACCGGTCAGACACCTAAGGGGAAGGGAACCAGCTCTAAGTTGGAAAAAAAGCTTCCTGTCCCCTGGTGTGGTAATTACATCCCAGTAGGGCTCTAAATGTGGAAAAGGTTTTGCCTCTAGGAATCCTCCAGCCATAGGAGAGGAGTCTACACCCTTCCAGTTTCGGAGAGCCACCTTCTCCCAGTAAATTTCCTTTAGGATCATTTTTGATGGAAATTGTGCGGTCTCCGGATTTTCCCATAACATTTGCAGACCTAGGCCAACTAAGGTGTCTCTAAGTTCATTCAGCCACCTTACTTTATGAAAAACATCAGATTTAATAATGTCCAGGAAACCTGCCGCATAATGAAAGAGCTCTGGAGTAGTCCATAGCCTCCGCCAATATAGAATCGGACGGAGCCTTGCTAGATCCAGAATAGACTTCCTTCCAAGGTCATACCTCAAAGAAAGCAAGGGAGTACTGACGGAAAGTCCAGTGATACATCGGAAAAACATGTTTTCCGATATTATCAAGGGCTTCAATTTCTCATACCCCCACAACTCAGCGCCATGTAGTGCTGAGCTGAGAGCCTTAGCCTCGTACACCTGGAGTACAGGTTTTATTGGCTTAGTTAAGGATCGTTTGTGCTCCAGATTAAGGGGTCCTGCAAGTTGCCTGTGCCTTAGTACCGCCAAATCTATGTGTTGTGTCCATCTGCTGTCCTGTGCCACAAGAATCCCTAATTACGTGAAAGCATTGACCACCTCTAGTGGATACCCATTCATGATGATCTTGCTTTTGAAGCTACGATGGGGATTAATAGCCATGAGCTTGGTTTTGGCTACGTTAACTTCCAGACCATAGTCCACACAAAATGTATCAAAAATAGATAGGGCATGCTGCAGTCCACTCGGGGTCTTTGATAAAATCAGATTGTCATCTGCAAACATTAGAGTTGGTGTCTTAATGCTAGCCAAGGTAGGAGCATCAGTGTTTGCAGATGACATAAGCGCAACAACACCATTAATATATAACGTAAAAAGCGTGGGTGCCATCGAGCAGCCCTGAAGAACTCCTCGCTGCACCGGGAAGTCAGAGGTAACCACTGCCCTCCCCACTGAATCCTGGCAAAGTTTGCTTCGTGCAACCTCATCAATGGTGTTAACAGATCTAAGGGTAGGCCCAGATTTTTTAAGACTGCCCACAACCGAGATCTTTGAACTAGGACAAAAGCAGCACGTAGATCGACAAATGCCGCATACAAACTGCCTTTGCCCAGCAACACAGTCTTCCATTGCAGAAGGGTAAACCGGAAGACTTGGTCTATCATGCTAGTAAACTTTCGGAACCCTGCCTGGAAGGGTGACAAGGCACTAGCCTCCTCAGCCCAATCAAGAACCCTATTCGCGACCATCCTCCCCACCACTTTTTGGATAGTGTTGATAAGGCTTATGGGCCTATAATTGCCAGGTTGCGATTTATCGCCTTTCTTGAAAACTGGTATTATAACAGCTCCCTGCGATGAATCTGGAACTGGTGCTCCCAAGGCCACAGCATTAGCAAGAAGCAAAATATACTTGCCCTAACGCTCTTTGTTATTAAGAAAAACATCAGCAGGGACCCCATCTAGTCCTGGTTCTCTACCACTTGCCACTGTGCTAAGGGCATTTAGAACTTCGTCGATATTAAAAAAAGTTACCTTTGTAAAAAACTGGCCTAGGATCTACCAATGAATTATCCAACTGATTACAGGCATATTGTGGTTTAAAATAATTCAACCAGTCCTCCTGCGAAACATTATTTTCAGGAGCTTCTGATAGGCCCCTCTACCCCTCTTTACTATGTTCCAGAATTTCCTGGAATCTTTACTGTCACTGGCTTCCTTTAAGTCTTGCCAGTGCCGATCATCCCACAGCTTTTTGGCCCTTATTATGGACCTATTATACTCCTTTCTGGCAGTGCGAATGGCCTCCATATGCCTACCTTTAATAGCAGTGCCTAGGGTAAGTCTGGCGTTCCGTCACTCAGTGTTATACCATTTGAGCGTTTTGGGGGGTGCAACACTATTCCTCCTTACTGGTTTCAGAAAATAATCCCTGATAACCGAAAAGAGGTTATTGTGAAGTTTGGTTACTTCAATCAAACCATCTGCTGATTTATTCATTTCCTCAAGGGCCTGTATGGCTTTATCAGTCTCTTCCCTAATGTTATTTAAGGCCTCTTGATTCTCCATGACATGCATCCATTTGAGCCTACGAAGATCATTTGAGAGCAGACTTGTAGGTACATAATCCACTATTCGATCCCTGTCTGCCGCTTCAGTATCCCACCATTTGTGGGTCACACACAGAGGATTGTGGTCACTTCGATTCATCCCCTAACCTCCATATCATCTACGAGTTTCCACAGCTTCATATTACATAAGACATAGTCAATCCTGCTGCTATATCTCCCGTTGTCAAAAGTGTTAGCCCCGATCTTGTCACTTGGGGTTCTACCGTTTAGTGCCCTTAATCCCCTTTCACAACAAATCACATTTAGGCATATGACATCCTCAGTTCATCTAGTTACAGGTTTCAGATCTAATTTGGGTACAACCCATTGCCTGTCTTCCTCATCCCCAGGATATTGATTGAGGGCAACCAAGGGTTCAAAGGTTAGATTTAAGTCGCCAGCTATAAGTATATTGTTATCTGCAGAATTCATTTCTAAGAGCTGATCCAAATCCGCAATAACTTTAGACCTGCCACCCTTATTGCCCCTGGTATAAATATTGTAAATGTCCAACCATCCCTGAGAACCCAAATCAACTCTAATGAGCTGGATGTCATTACTTCTGGTGGATACCTCCTTAATCATAAGTGCTAGACTCTGGCGGACCCACATATCCAGACCTCCCATTGGTCGGCCCTTCGGCCCTTTAATAGCCGGAACGAAATAGCTTAAATAACCCTGGGAAAAATGGTGTTCACACAGCCAGGTCTCCTGGAAGATACATACATAAAAATCATTGATGAATGTTAACCATTCCGGAGAATCCAGCCTAGAACGCAAGCCAGCAATGTTCCACGAAATTAGCTTACCCTCACCCAGTCCATTAATATTACAAGACTGTAGAAATGCCGAAGTATCAGGGATTAATGATTGTTCCGTCGCTATATCTACAGTTAGTTCATCGGTTGAATGAATTACTGAAAGCGCCTCACTTTCCCCACTTGATCTTGTGTGCCCAACCCGAGGTTCGGCTACATCATCGTATGTACTTCTAACCGGTGCAACTACCTTGGTCAATTCATCACTAGGGTCACCCTCTATGTAACTTGATGATCCTGAGGTCAGGCCTGGTATGAGTCAATCGTTATTTTCAAGCCCAGAGTCTTAACTCTCTCCACGTCGACTCTGTGCATGGAAAGAATGGCCTTGAGGAGGAGAACACGCCTTTCTTAGTTGGATTTGTGAATACGCTGGGGGGCTGGATCTAAACTCCAGGGCAAAAAGGTTGTCGGCAAGGGATGTTGAAATTAATGTTAGCTCGATTGCGTCGAATTCATCGATAGGGGAACTTAATCCTATTTACTTTATAATGTCTTCCCTAATCACAGAGCAAGACCCTCTAACGTGCCGCAAACAGTAAATTGATAAATAAATGTAAATTGATACTTGTATAGCACACTACTCACCCGCAAGGGGCTCAAGGCGCTTGTACGAATACCGCTGTGGAACCCGTCCTGGCTTTCCCTGTGAGGCGTCCACTCCTGGGCACCCCCAGGGTGAAGGCCAGGCATCCTTAACATTGTGGGGGCCGTTGTGGAGATTAAGCAAGCTATTGCCCAGAGTTTCAGAGTGGGACTCCATGATTAGAATAGGCACCGAGGTGAGAATTATCAGGTCCGTGGAGTTTTGAGCCCAAGACCCGTCGAGGCGGGAAATTGAACCCTGGTCCCGGGCTAGACCTCTGCATTAGGGTCTGCCACTCTAAACCATGGAGCCACACTTCTCCACTTCTCAGTGAATTGCCTTATTAGTTAGGGAATCAACATTTTCTCTGTAGCCACTGGGCCCATCTAATTTGGGGACATTAGTTCTTCTGCACCATCAGCACCTCTGTCAACCCTTAGGGCATCTATAAACCCACCAATACCTGCTCCTGGTACCTCAGTGCCAATACATCTTTTCTGGCAAAACTGTGTTATAATAGAGCAATATAGGAATACAGGGCCTTAGGGGGGCTTCATATTTGATAGTAAGTTAATAATAGATTACTACACCAATATCTGATTGCATTCAATAAACATAACACAAAGTCAATCCATCATTGTTTTACTTGTGTTTTTTAGACAAAAAGCAGGAAGAATGGCAGCAGCCACTTCTCTGGTTAATGCAACACCTTTAATATATTCTGGTTTATCAGTATTTCAACCACCACCCATGGCAGCTGTCCCTCCGGAAGCAGCATATAAGTTTTCTGCCCCATGAGCAACTCCATCAACATCCAGCACACCTGTCTCTTCACCTCTACCTGGTCCTATTACCATGGTGTCAATACACCTTTTCAGCCAGAATCACAGTATAATAGAGCAATATGGCAGTATAGCAACTTAGTGCCTAATTCAACAAGGTAAACGGAGTTGAAAGTCTAACTTTATGACTTTCAGCATTCACAAAGGGCACTTACAATTAGTATAGTTAGACTTTCGTTAAGTTTGGATCTTAACTGAGACCAAAACTGAGACAAAAGTCTAACTTTACTACTTGCAAATGCCCTTTGTGAATACTGAAAGTCATAAAGTTAGACTTGCATCTCAGTTTACCTGAGTGTATTGGGCCTGTACTGTTTCCTCTTCCATACTGTTGTTGTTGCGGGAGAGAGTGATATGGCTATCCAGCATGAGCTTATCATGGCTCACCAGTGTCTTCCTTAACAGCCTTTGCTCTTTGTTCCCCTTGTTGTCCTTTTGCTTCCCATTGATGTTATTGTTTTGGTTTGACATGTGGACCTTGTAGGAAAAAACGATTGAAAAAAAAATCTAAGCAAATACCAAGAAGAAATATTCCCAGATATTTCAAAAGATAAAGAACTGCTATGAATGCTGACCATAATATTTTATGGTATCTAAATAATAACCTGTATTAAATATAGAGATAAATGGTAAGAGTAAGGTAAGTTAAAGATGCGCCTTATTGTGGCTTCAAAGTAGATTGTAAGTTAAAAATAGACACTTACAGTGATATCTATTTAAATTTAATAAACATAACAGACAGTCAATCTATCATTGTTTTCCTTTTTATGTGTTTTCAGACAAAACTACAATTTCTGCTACAGTACTAAGTCATCATTTAGACCGTTTACAGTTCAAGATGATCATATGGTAGTAGTCATCATGAAACACTGGAGAAAGATAAATCACTTGGATTGTGGGAAAACCCCACAGATGTGGTGCATGACCAACTGTCAATATATCTAAATAAGGAATTTGATACATATGAAAGCACAGAAGACAACATTATTTAAATCAGGTTTTTTTCACAAGTGCCATCACCCATGGCTGACCACAATTTATTTTAAAATGGTTTTAATATTAGGTTTTGTAGAATCAAACATATACAGCAGTACATGCCCAGAAAAAGGGATTATAATAATGTTCCTTAATGTGACAATACATTTAAATGAAATAAAAGTTGTTCTTATATAAGTCCTCTCACAAGGTGCAGTATACATGTGTGTTTGCCTATAAAAGGATAGGAGAGCAGGGTGGTGGAGCCAACAGACCCCCCTCCCAAGCCTTCTTGGGCCAGGACCCCACCCCCTGGGCCAAAAGCTAAAGGGAGGGTGGCGTGCAGCCCCCCTTCCCTAGCCTTATCAGGCCCCAAGGATCCTATTTCCTGGGGTCAAATATTATAACAAATGGTAGGAGCTATGTGGCTCTCCTCCCCAGGACTTTTTTTGTTGAAAATGGGAGGGAGGCTGCACTGGCCCAAACACAAGCCTAATCAGGTCCTGGGGACCTCACTCCCCTGCCCAAAGCCAATTAAAGAGGGGAGAGGGCATATGCCCCCCTCCCTGAGCCTTATTAGGTCACAGGGACCTCATTCCTGGGCCCAGCTTCAGTAATAGATGGATTACTCAATACCCACCCAGGGCACCCTACTGAAGGGAGCTGCTATATATGCTGCTCCCTCCATGCAGGGGCTATATTTTGTTTTGTTTCACTGCCCGAATCACAAGTCTGCTTTCAGCTGGAGGGAGCAATTTTTAAAGCTTCCACTGACTCGGAGCAGCCTTAGGGGCCAATTCACAGAACTAATCTGACACAAAATCCTAAACTTACTACTTCTGGTATTCCCAGAAGGTACTTACAATTTTTGGTATTCACAGAAATCACTTACGACTCCTAACTTTACATTAACAGTTGGGCCAGAATCTTTGCACCTGGACTGTACTCTCCGCACACGGACCATACTATTTATCACACACTCCTAATGTTCCTTTTTGTAAAAATTGTATTCCAGCCTATTGATTACTCTTTATCCATCCTGAGCCGGAGATTACGGCTCAAGCCGGATAAAGTGTAATCAATGGACTGGAATGCAATTTTTACAAAATGGAACATTAGGAATGTGTGATAAATGGTAAAAGAGGTCGTGAAAATTAGTCTGGGCAGGGAAAAGGGTATGGCCAGACACTACATCATAACCCAGAAAAGTTTGCTCCTTTGCATCATGGTACATGCAGTGCACAATTAGCGCTCCTCTCAGTGTTGACTGAGGTGTCAAAACTACACTACAGTCAACACTAAGGTGAGCACGCTTACTGTTGACTGTGGTGTTGACACTACAATCCCTAGCCGGAGAGTACGGCCTAGCCGGAGAGTACGGTCCGGGTGCGGAGATTACAGTCTGGGTGCAGAGATTCCGGCCCGACTGCGGACGTAAAGTTAGGAGTCGTGAGCGATTTCTGTGAATATTAAAAATCGTAAGTCCCTTCTGTGAATACCAGAAGTAGTACGTTTAGGATTTTGTTTGAGATTAGTTCTGTGAATCGGGCCCAAAGCATTTGCTTCCTTTTGGAGGGAGATTTGAATATGCTCCCACCAGATGGGAGTAAACACATGGTTCCATGTCTGTAACTGCAAAAACACAGTTGATGGACAGAATGCAGAACAATGTCTTACATTCACCCCAGTACAAAGATCTGGGCCTAAATCCATCGTTTTTTTGCACTCCACACCACCCTAGGTCAGACAATGGCTATATGCAAATAAGCCTTGACCCTGTGCTTCATGGGAACAGTCCAGCCCAAACTACCAAGCCATGTCTTTCCTAGACCGGAATCAAGCATCCAAGGACCGGTTTCTGGCTATCAGCCTTCTTCAGCCTGGATAGCTTGACTCCAGTGATGTGGAGAGCCTGGGACTCACGTCTGAGCATACCCAGCCCACTTGGGGTGAAAATTTCAAAAAACCCAGTTGATGGACAGAATGCAGAACAATGTCTTACATTCACCCCAGTACAAAGATCTGGGCCTAAATCCATCATTTTTTTGCACTCCACACCACCCTAGGTCAGACAATGGCTATATGCAAATAAGCCTTGACCCTGTGCTTCATGGGAACAGTCCAGCCCAAACTACCAAGCCATGTCTTTCCTAGACCGGAATCAAGCATCCAAGGACCGGTTTCTGGCTATCAGCCTTCTTCAGCCTGGATAGCTTGACTCCAGTGATGTGGAGAGCCTGGGACTCACGTCTGAGCATACCCAGCCCACTCGTGGTGAAAATTGCAAAAAACACAGTTGATAGACAGAATTCAGAACAATGTCTTACATTCACCCCAGTACAAAGATCCGGGCCTAAATCCATCGTTTTTTGCACTCCACACCACCCTATGTCAGACAATGGCTATATGCAAATCAGCCTTGGCCCTGTGCCTCATGGGAACAGTCCAGCCCGAACTACTAAGCCATGTCTTTCCTAAACCGGAATCAAGCATCCAAGGACCGGTTTCTGGCTATCAGCCTTCTTCAGCCTGGATAGCTTGACTCCAGTGATGTGGAGAGCCTGGGACTCACGTCTGAGCATACCCAGCCCACTCGGGGTGAAAATTGCAAAAAACACTGTTGATGGACAGAATGCAGAACAATGTCTTACATTCACCCCAGTACAAAGATCTGGGCCTAAATCCATCGTTTTTTTGCACACCACACCACCCTATGTCAGACAATGGCTATATGCAAATCAGCCTTGACCCTGTACCTCGTGGGAACAGTCCAGCCCGAACTACCAAGCCATGTCTTTCCTAGACTGGAATCAAGCATCCAAGGACCGGTTTCTGGCTATCAGCCATCTTCAGCCTGGATAGCTTGACTCCAGTGATGTGGAGGGCAGGTAAACTACTGTGTGCCATTGGTGGGCTCCCAGTGACACAGTAGTTGAGCCAGCCTTGAGGCATGGGGTCCCCAGGGCCATTAAGGGCTCACGGAAGGGGGGCTTTCAATTAAGCAGCGGCCCCGGGGGAATGCAGTCCCCTGGGCCATTTTAAGGATCAGGGAAGGGGCTGCATGGCCCCTCTCCTTAGTATTTCTGCAGTGAGGTATATTCTTAACTTTGAACTGTAATTACTCAAAATCTACTGAACATATTTAAACCCAAATCACAGAAAGCTCATTTTCTGGATCAAGGTATAGCTTTCTGTCAAACTTGGTTCCATTCAGTTGTTTTCACAATTTTGCTTTTCAGATTTCCTATAGAAAATTGCATGGGGACCAAACCTTTCCAGGAAGGAGCTGATATGGATGTGCTTTTAAAAAAAAAGTTTTGTGAAGATTCGTCAATTTGTGCCAAAGATATTAACACAATAAAAAATGCTATACCTATGAAACTTTGCTTCTAACTATAAAACTAAGGCAGTTCCAAGAACTATCCTATAGATCAATAAGGGTAAAACTCTCACAATTACCGGGGCCTTAAATTTATCCTGCCACAATTCGGCGTCAAGGTAATCTTTCAGGCATTCTAATAGATTTGAAGGCTGGTGATGGGTTGAGACTGCTTGATGCAAATTTCCCAAAATAATGTCCGAAACACTATTTTAGCCTCATAAGGTTCAATGGCCCAACAACTAAGGACCTTCCTTAAGGTCTTCCTGAATTCCCTTCTCAGTTGCCTTCAGAGACTTCTAATACAGTTTCCGAAAAAGAGAAAAAGATCTAAATCAAAACTGGATGCCCTGGAAAATGTAAAAAAAGTGAACTTAGATACCCTGTCAAATAATCCAGGTGAGGGGGCGATGAAGACAGAACAGAGATTATAATCTATCCCCCAGATATCAATAAGGCTGGTATTGAATGTGAGGCTGAGGCAGAAAATAATACACTGTTAGACCTGACATCCATGGCATGGTTTTCCCCAAAACTTCTACCTTTTCTCCTCCTCCTCCTCCTGTTTTGCTGAATTTGTTTTTATTGGTCTTGGGATTGTACCACTGCTAACATGCTTGTGCAACTCCTTGAAACATGGTAAAATTAGATCACACCCAATTGGCACATTTAGTTTACTTGTAAATCCAAAATAAAGTGGTACTACATGTAGCCAGGCCTGTAATTTAAATGCTATTAGTGGGCCTGCAGCACGTATTTTGCCACCTACTTAAGTAGCATTTCTAACCATGACTAAGGCCCGCAATTGCAGCTTGTGTGCAGTTTTAAATTGCAATTTTGAACAAGTAAAATAACTCTTTTGCCAGGCCTCCTTTTTAATACATATAAGTCACCCAAGGGTAAGACCAAAACAACCCTTAGGGCAGAGTGCAGTGTATTCAAAAAGTTTGACATGTACTTTAAAATGTTAGATGTCCTGGTGGTGAAACACTTGTTTGTTTGTCACTACTGCAAGGCCAACCTCTCATATAACATAACATTAGGTTACCTTATTACATTTAATAAGAGATAACTTTACTGGGACCAGGTAGAAATGTCATGTCTGATCTCTATTATAATTTAAATCCATCTTTAATGATAAAGTCAGATTTAAAGTCAAATTCTGAAAATGGCAAGTTGGCATTTTCAATTATATCATAATGTTTTATGGAGAATGCTTCTTCAATTTAAATTGCTCCCATTTAAAAAAAAATGGCTATATTTTTCTATTATGTATATGGCACTATGTCTACAGGCCAATTGGAGCAAGATGCCTGCTGTTTGCAATTGAAACACTTGGAAATGAGAGAAAATGTAAATGATGAATTTAATGGAATATTTACAAACATAAAGTTAACTCTCCAGTTTAATTTTCTACCATTTCAAAGTGTCACCTTTACAGACACAGCAAGCATCTTACTGCCAGTAACTGGTAGACAAGGTGCCTTATTTATAAATGAAGAATGCAGTCATGGGGGGTCATTAGGATGGCATCCTATCGGAAAAGAAGATGACACCCCATAGGTGCGAGGGTCCCGTTGGGGCAATTAGGATGCATTCCTGTCATTTTTGATGGGCGGTGCACTCAGCACCGTCAACCACAATGCCAGGAAGGCATGTTGTGCACTTCCATGTACAACATGGCAGGCACTGCGCAGTGGGGGATGGTATGGGACTTACTGGAGGTAATAGTAGGTGTAGTTGGCTACCAACAACATCATTGGGGTGCCTAGAAGCCCTCCTGGTACCTCCTGTAAGTCCTACACAGTGGAATTCCTGAGACCTGTTCAGAGGCCCAACCCCCTTTCTCCACCACTCTGAAAACAGGACTGCTAATTAAACAAGCATTGCATAGTCAATAGGTCTCGCCTCTGGGACATTATAAGTGTTTAGCCATGCAACAGTTGATGTTGCACCCAGGATATTTTACTGCATAATTAAATACTTATAAGGTCCCAAAGGCATGACCTATTGGCTATGCCAATGCTTGTTGCTGTGAATTGCTATTTTGCAGCTTGAGAATTTTTTCCAGTTGACGATCTCAAACCAGGAACCACTCTCCTCAAATGTTACTTGGAACTTTTGAGGAAACTGTTTCAAATTGACCTACTGATAATATTCCTAAATTGAGCTTTGTGTTCATCCTGTACCTGTTTTAACACCTCCGGTTGGAGCGTGGCTTAGACGAGGAAGAAGATGGTGGTGTGATCCTGCAACTCCGTCCCGAGGGAACACATAATCAATAATACCATCGGTATTACAATGCACACATTCCCTACAAATGATGTTGGAGGGTAGTTTAGCCCCGAGCACACCAAGGTCTCTAAATAACAGCCCCAGAACAACCAATTGCTGTGAAATTCATACGGGTTTCTCTACGGCGATCCAACTTGGAACAAAATGGTGACACAGTACGGGTCGATCATCCTGAGGCCAGACTGCTGATCAGCCCACAGGAAATGAACTACAACACGCAAAAAAAAGCATGTAAGCAGAGAACTTTCGTAATCTCTACTCCTGATCACTGGAATATATTCAGCAGTATCATCAATCATTGTTCAATGCGGTAATGAAACGGTGCTCTCACACGGGCGCCAGAACACGATCAGAGTGGACCACCAACGTATTCATTTTACTACATTTAATTGTTGCCAATTCAATTAAGAAAATGACCAATATCGATCCTCCGAGGTGCAGGCACACCAAGGGCTCTAAATCAAAATTCAGCCATAAATTCAACTGCTGTATGTTTTTTTTCCGCATCTGGGAAACAACATGGTGGCACTGTACAAGCAACTTGCCCCAATGCTAGTTGGAAGTGCGTTCCAGAAAGCCATTTGCTTAGTATTGCTGAAGATGTTGAGTGGCTGTACATGCACAGATGAGCCACATAATTAGAAGGCAGCATGTCCATGGGAACATACACTCCACCCTCGCACAATTGCATGGAGGTTACTGACATTTCATAATTGTTTGTATAACATTAAATGCTCTGTGAAGAACTCAAATGACATGACTCTGTTAGTTTTGGATGTAAATGTAAATTTATATCATATTGACACAATCCAATAGAGAGCAGTAAAATGAAAATAGATCAGTGAGTGACATAATTGGGAGCAATTGAAAACAAGTTCTGAAAGACAAGCGCGGTCCCGCGGCCGAGTAAGTTAAAGCTACGTGCAGGGGAATGAGGGCTCGGCTTTGAGGCTCAGTCCATGTACAGCGTTTACCTTGAGGGAGCGAGCAGCTGCTGGCGCGATAATTGCAAACAGATTGCATTAATGCTCGCTCCTGCAAGGTAAACGCCGTACAAACATGAGGGCTCATTGGAAACAGTGCAGTACATGCATGAGTTTCCAAAAAAGTACGGAGTGATTCCAAGAGGTCACTCCAAAACAGTGCGTGCTGTGTAGGTGAGACTTAAAAACCTTAGAAATTCATGTAAAAAAACAAAGGTTAAAGGGATGTTATAGTTAGAAAATACATTGATAAAAACCTTAGACATTTACTGAAAAAAAAATAAAGGTTACAGGGATGTTATAGTTAGCAAATAGAATTTAAAAAAACCTAGAAACTCACAAAACAAAAACAAAAGTTACAGCGACTTTTAAGTTAGGGTCAGATTTTGCTCATACAAATCCAGAGAAATTCAGCAGTTATACTTAGCTGAGCTAAACTTACGTCCCCACAATGCACTGCTTATGACCAAACATATTACATCACTCATGACATGGTCAGTGACATTAATTATGACATCACTGATGACATTGCAAATTACATCATTTAGTGACTGAGTGGTTTTTTAAAGTTTATGAGTTTTAAATATATATACCTAGGTGTATTGGTAAATAAGTGGGTGCATGAGTTATGCATTTTCAGGGCACTGCGGTGCAAACATAAAAAAAAGCCCACCAGACCGGAGAATTACTCATAATCCGGCAGGCAGCCTGACCACAGGTTTAGTGCTGCGGCTGCGTGGCGGACCCACTGCTGCACCGCCAAACTCATATATAGGCCCTCAATACAATGGGGCCCATTAGGATCACGGGAGGATCGCCACCGCACACATGGAGGTGGTGATCCACCCGTGATCCGACCCTGCCCGCCACCCATTTCCCCCTGCCAACTATGGCGGGGGGACCATGGTGGACGGAAAGACCATCCGCCGCCTTTCCACCTGGTCAACTTGTTCACTGGGTGGAAAAGGGTTTAATATGGTGGCAGTGTCTGTTAGACACTGCCAGGCATACTACCATGGGTGCGGTAACATGCCTTTCCGTGGTGGCAAAGGCATGCAGGAATAGACTGCGGGGGCCCGTTGCGGACTCTGGGGGGTGCACAAGGGGGTAGATATGGTACCCCCCTGCAGTTCCATGCACAAAAGTAAAGAGGTATAGTTATATTAATATATATTAAAAAGAAATACTACAATATGTAAGATAATTTAGTATAATTACGATTTTAATATATTTTAATATATTTTATGGAATCGTGATCCAGGCATGACGGAGCCATGTAGGGGTCACATACCCCATGTGACACAAAAATACAATGATTTGATAGGTTAAACAGCCTTCCATCATCAACAGAGATCCCACCCCTTTTCTACTATTTTCTTTTCTGTAACTGTGAATAGTCACACTTATTGAGAGAGCATCCATTTAGCATTGCTTCTGGTGTTTTTTTACTTTCTTCAAATCACTGTGATAGCTTCAGGAGACTTGTACCAGGACGAGGGAGATAATATGCAGAAGCAGGATGAAGAACCTCCGAAGAAGAAAAAGGAAAGTGTTGTCTGGGTGTTCTTTAGCATTCCAGAAGGCCACAGAAAAGTGAATGTGCAGAAAGTCACTTGCACTGTGTGTTAATTTTGTGCTATCCTGTAGCACAGTGAGAAAATATTCCTGTGGTATATTGGCGATTTAAAAACACTTACGCACAATACACAGCACTCCGCTTGCCAGAGCGGAAATGAGAAGAATGAAGGAGCAGGAAAGGGTGTAAGATACAAAAGAACATCAGGCTGGAACATCTACTCAAGGAGGACAAGTTCCCAACATGCCTGTTACTTTGCCTGACTTTGCAAAGGCTGGACTGTTCTTTTCAAAGTATCAGACTGTGTTGAGTGTCGGGGATCAAGTTTTTGAAAAAATGATATAGACATTTTGAGCCCTGCCACGGGAAGCAAGCAAGCCGCTCCAGGGCAGACCTGTGATGGCGCCAACCAGTGCTATCTCTACACGGGAGGTCGGTATCCTAAATCAGCTTAATTACGACATCAGGATACTCAACATAACAGCTCATCAGCCCACTGGAATTATGAAATATTTTAATTTGCTGCCTCATTAGGAAAACTCACTTGAAGAAATGTTTTGAAATCATGTACCACAAGATCCACAATGCCATTTTTTGCGGACACGCCCACTTGGGCAGGCTCTTAATAATGGAGTGCATGAAGAAATTTCCACTGTGTGCAGAAGCCATTGAGGAAGGGACAAGTATCCAGAAACCGGTCTGGCATGAGAAACAAGATAACTGTTCTCCCTGCGTCTCCTGTTGCAGCTGCTTTGAAAATGAAATGGATGCAAATTCTCCGATCAAGTGGCTACCTCCATCGAGGGTTCAACTTCTGCGTTGGTGTATATATATATATATATATTACCTACTGGCGGTCGCCAGTAGGTAGTTATAGTTAGGATTGTTTTCCATAGGAAATCCTCAACATTCTATTTGGAATAACTTTGGCCCTGGTTGAAGAATCTCATAGAAGATGGCTCGGTCCGCTGCACTCCTTCCCTGAAAGTTTGGGGGGGATTGGTCAAGTGGGGGCTGAGATATAAGGGGGGTCCCAAAACATGTTTTCTACATGTTATTTTCCATAGGACCTTTAGACTCGGCTACAGGTCGAACGGCTGAATGGATTTATAAGAAATTTGGCAAAACTGTAGAGTCCGGTTCGCAGATTACGCTTTTTTTCTGAATGGTGTAAATCCTTTCAGTAGTTGTTGAGAAAATTAAAGTTAAAGTCAATTATATATCTATAGGCGCGCACGCGTGCGCGCACTCGAGCGGCTGCGCATGAGTGGAATTTTTTTTGCTGCGTGACGTCTGTTAACGTTCGATTCGAAGGAAATCAGGAAGTTTTGTCCGCCATTTTGTCACTGCGAGTAAATATATTGTTCATTTCAAAGCGTTGAAACATGGAAAGGGGAGAAGGTAGAGATTGTTTGCTGCGTAGCTTTTCTCGGGGTGTGCAGTAAGGGCGTTAAACGCAAAAAGATATAATTTTTTCCCGAAAAAAAATACGGGGTGCGCGCACCCGGTCGCGCACACCTATTTACAAGAGTGTGAAAATGGAGATAAATCAGAAGTTTGAGTGGTTAGATATAAGGTGGCTCTGAAAAGAGCCCTTGTGTTAATTGAGTGTTTTCTCCATTTATAAGTAAGTACCGATGCAGAGCCTGATGTTGCAGAGAAAGATTCTGTTTCCCTCATTCGTGAAATGAACACCGTCTCTCCTATAGACGTCTTGCATGTGGTATCGCAAGTTGTTGTGGTAAATAGAACCCATGCTATAATCTCTGAGGAAAGCAGAAACAGATTTATTTACATGTCTCCTTGCTTTCTCAAATTGTGCACAATGTTGATTGGACCAATTCCATTTCTGTCTTTGGCATATATTGGAATATACCAAGGCAGATCGAGGAAAAAGTGTCATCAATTGTCGAAAGGTGTCTTTTAGAAGCATTTCCAGACCTACCCCAGTGATTGTGCCTAGATCGTTCCCACCACAGTACACAATTATAAGGTCTGGTTCTGGGAGATGCATAAAAGTTTTCACCAATGGAATCAATTGGTGACATTTCAATCCTCTTTTGGCAATCCATGTTATGTGTACATTTGGTAAGCCGAGGTTGCAAATTCGTCTGCTTACTGCATATTTTTCACTCCAGTGAATATAACTGTGTCCTATTAGCCAGACCTTCATTTTCAAGGGATTTGTAGTCGTCCTCCGATTGGTTCTGGAAGTGGAATGGGAGTTAGAAGTTGAAATTCTAAATAAAGATAAAGGGAGAGGCTGGGTGTGGTTAAAAAAATTAAAATGATTGGTTGATTGTAATAAGTGGAGATTGAACAGTACGTTGCATGTTAATGTTTATGTTAAACGAAAAGTACTATTGGGTGTGAAAAACAAGACATGTAACAGAGCTGTGGATTGGCAGGTGTTTCTGGAGGGAAAATAGTCTTCTTAGTTTGTTGTAGAACGTTGAGACATGAACTTTTGACCTGTGCCTTCAGCAAGGTGCAGAATGAGGTGTAACCATGGAAACAGCCGGAGATGGCAGCTGGTGATGGGTTCACTCTTTGGTGCCTCTGCATCTGTACTCTGTTCTGTGGTGGCAGGCGGAGAACTGTTTGTTATTGTGGAGATGAAAGGGTGATAAGGAGAGAAATACGACATAGCGTCTGGCCTGTAGAAGCGTGGGAGCAGTGATTAAGTCTGAGTGAAGTGGAACTGTGGCGGTGCTTGGTAACAGTAAAAAAAATGTTTTAACAGTGGTATAACTGTCTGTACGGTGCGCGACCTACTAAGAAAGAGTTCACGGGCCGTAATTGGCTTGCAGGTTCTAGTATCAGTAAGTGAGGTCGAGAAAAGAAAACATTCAGGACTTTATTTATGAAGGCCTTGCGCCACCGGTGCGTCACTTTTTCTCATTTTAAAAAATGAAGCACCGGCGGCGCAAGGTCTTCATAAATAAGGTCCTCAGTGTCTACAGTTAAGGTTATGTGGAACCCATGAATAGTTTTTCAATATGAAATCATTTCAGTTGAGATTATGGGTTAAAAGAGAAACCGTGAATATTTGAAATGTTTATTTAGAAATGTACTGTTTTAAAGGCAAATCATTATGTAATATGAGTACAGAAATTGCAAAAAACACAGTAATTGGTATTGTCAGTAGTACATGGAATACATGGACATAAGCAGTTGAGATGCGAAATGGCGTTTACAGTTATAAAAAACTCGTTTAAAATTTACACATTAATTAGGGTACATGTAGCATATATTAGCGAGTTTTGCATCGAGTACGTTTGAAGTAACCTTACATAAGATATGCAATAGAATTGTTGAGATTAGACTGTAAAAAAATAAAGTTGAAAATCGAGTAGCTGAAGAAACAAATGTAGTCCACATAAAAGATCAAAATTTAAACAACACGAAATCATAATGTCCACTGTTAGTAAAGCCAATAGGTCTGTTCTTCAAAAGAAAATATGGAAAAGAACGTGAAGAATATAGGGAAGCAAAAGGAAATGAGGACGTCAATGGTTTGTATAAGAGTTATTGAAGCATTGTTTAGGCAAAATAGGTAGCTTCTGCTTGTAACAGGAAATCACTTTTATCATTTGAAAGTATGTCAGCTATCCAATGGAAAAGAGTAAAGCAGTACTCATGATCTGTTAAAATCGGAGCCTCTTTTATTATCACAGGGCAGCTCGGTGGGTTTTCGATGTAGTTCTCTGTTAGGAAAGAGTTAACCGTCCATTGTGTAGGCAAAGTAGGCGGCAAGTGCTTCTAACAGGAAATCACTGTTATCATCTGAAAACATGTCAGCCATCCAATTGAGAAGATCAAAGGAGCATTCATGATCTGTCATTATTGGAGCGTCTTTTACCATCATTGGGCAGCTCGGTGGGTTTTCGATGTAGCTCTCTGTTAGGAAATCTTGCGCCGCTGCGAATATATTCCAATGACCCAGAACTCCTTGTATCGCTGCAAAGGCCATAAACCCTCCGTTGTATCAAGTAACGGATTCATGAGGTGATTGTAATTCGGTTCAGGATGTACCAAATTGCAGAGACATAAATCCAGGGCCCACGTGAAATCACAGCTCAGGCAATGAAATACAGGCTGCACACAGGTGAAATACGAATATCGAAATGATAATCAATATGAAGTATTCAAAGTTGAGAGTGCTAAGGTGCCGTAGTACAGAAGTATTCTCTGTCGAAATAGTTCTAAGTGGTCCGGCTCGTTTGCGAAGGCAGGAGGGACATCCATTTTGAATTTCCCAAGATGGTAAAGGAAACGGCGCAGCACTGCCGGTTGTATAGCAACTCCACAGAATTAGGTCGCCGGCTATGCAGTGGAGAGGAGCAGAATGACTTGATAAATTTTCTAGGAGTCTAGTCACTTAAATATTGCTTAGTAGTTATCACAAAAGTAGCTTTTCTTGAAGGTCACTTTTTTTTTACATCAATGCTGGATTCTGTCAATGTTAGCTAAGTGAAAGATATATGTGTGAGCAGATACTACGTTAAGTTTTAAATGTGACAATGGAGCTCTTGTTCATGTCTTTCGATTCAAGGTCGGTATTCGCTGCCAAATGCAAATATCAAGAAACGCATGCGTGGGGTAGATAGTCAGCATTCTTAAAGGAAAGCAAATGGAGGGTTATTTTTACCGCGTTAGCATTGTCGTTTAAAAAGTTACAGTGATTTTCATTATATGTTAAGAAAGTGTCACTGATGAAGACTGAAAATAAATCCTTATAAATAACAGGGACTGGTGTATTTTAGAAAAGGTGTGTAACATTACATGAATTGTAAAAAAAAAAATAATGTAATTGAAAGTGTATGGTTTGAAAATGAAATGTAGAGGTTTATAGTTCACGTTTTGAAAGCGGTTCTAGCGGGTCAGATGCATGATAGATTTATAAAAAATAGAACATGTTTTTCAATAGTATTATGGAAAAAATATGTGCCTTTATGTACTATTTAGATTATCTGCCTGTTGCCTACTCTTTGAGTTTTAGTAATCCTGTGTCTTATAAGTTTTCCAGGGGCGGTTTGAGGTTCATGGTGGGCTTGGGCAGGGAGGGTAGGTTGGGGGTTTGTAATAGGGGGTCCGGGTGGGGTGGAGTGCGGAGTTTAGTGAAGAGTGAGGGGGGCGGGGGTTAGGGTGTTTGGTAATGGAGCAGAGTCAGAAGACGCCAAATTTCTGTTATGGGGTGCCACGGAAATATGTATTTATTCTCAGAGGTTTATTATATTAAGGATATATATTAACATGGTGGCTCTTGTGGTTTTGTGGTTCTGTGCAAGTGTATAATGCTGGCCCTGTAGTTTTTGTCTATGGACCTCATTACAACACAGGGGAGCCACGTTGCACAGTTGGAGATCAGAGACTTAGGAAATAAGTCTCTTATAATTAAGGGACGGAGTGTTATAGTGCTATTTACTACTCTGCTATGTGAACGATGTCGAATATTTCATAAGAGGAGGCTTTAAAAGTTTTTCGATAAACTGGTTTTCCAGGGAAGTGGGTGGAGTGTTCCGTGTAAATTGCAGAATAGAAACTAGTAAGAACCAATTGGAAGTGTTGTTTTAAAGTCACATGACTGCACAGGCGTGTCTCGACTCCTGTACGCGATAGGTGGGTGCGCGCACCCGGACGCGCACTAAATGAAAGCGGCGAAAAAACATTTCATAATATGCTCTTGGAGCACGTTTTGGTAGAAAGAGTTAGTTCTGAAAAGAACTTTTTTTTTTTTTTTTTTTTTTTTTTTTGGAAACAAGTGTTATGATGCTTTTGATTTCTTAAAGTTGCTACAACATTTTTCAGTATGTCATACTATGCAAATAAAGTGAAGAAATTTAACTTGTCTTGGAGCATTTATGACTCTCAATTTTGTGTTTAATTAGAATAAAGCTTTGCTCTCCGTATACAAGAAGCTTTCCACAGTTCGTGCATTTCATGTGCACGTTCGCCAGATATGGTTTCAAGTCCATTTCAGCACTCGATGGAGGTACAGGTCGCCCACCGGAAGATGTGCTGATTACTTCTGATGGTAATAGCGTGGCCTCCGTTTTTCTTGTCAAAGGTGGTCGCTCATTTCCTTCAGATTCGGAAGATGAATGCGGAACGGTAGCCATTGCAGTGTAGTCTTCGGGAAGATGTTCGACATTGTTCTCTCTTGAGAGTAGAAAAGAAAGTGATGGAAGTGGGTGGAGTGCTGCGTGTAAATTCCAGAATAGAAACTACCAAGAACCAATTGGAAGTGTTGTTTTGAAGTCACATGACTTCACATGCGAGTCTCAGGTCCTATACGCGATAGGAGGGTGCGCGCACCCGGTCTCGCACTAAAATAAAGCGGCGAAAAACCATCTCATAATATGCTCCTGGAGCACGTTTTGGTTGAAAGAGTTAGTTCTGAAAAGAACTTTTTTTTTTTTTTGGGAAACAAGTGTTATGATGTTTTCGATTTTTTAAAGTTGCTACGTCATTTTTCAGTATGTAATACTAAGAAAATGAAGTGAAGAAATTTATCTTCTTGGGGCATTTGTGACTTTCAATTTTCAGTTTAATAAGAACGAGGCTCTGTTCTCCATACAAAAGAATTTTTCCACACTCGTTGCATTTCATATGCACCTTCGCAAGATATGGTCTCAAGTCCATCTCAGCACTCGATGGAGATACAGGTCGTCCACCAGAAGATGTGCTGGCCACCTCTGATGGTAATAGCGTGGCCAGGGCTCTTGTCGGTTCTTTTGCATAATGCTCAGGGTGCCTTTGTTTAACATGCCGCTGCATGGTGTGTATAGAAAAGGAATATTTTTTATCTGGATTTCCCCTTGAGAGCTCCGAATTGCATATCGTGCAGGTTACTTTTGGCGCATTCACTTTCTTTTGATCTTCAGGATAAGTAAAAAATTGCCAAATGAAAGATTCCTTTTTTCTTCTTAACGGTGGTCGCTCATTTCCTTCAGATTCGGAAGATGAATGCGGAAGGGCAGCCATTTCAGCAACGTTTTCCGCAAGATGCTCGACGTTGTTGTCTCTTGAGAGTAGAAAAGATTGTGAGGAAAGTGGGTGGAGTGCTTTGTGTAAATTCCAGAACAGAAACTACTAAGAACCAATTGCAAGTGTTGTTTTCAAGTCACATGACTTTACATGCGCTTCTTAGGACGTGTAGGCGGTGACACTATCTAGTTACGAACGTGATTTCATACTTAGGAACTAGCATTCAAAAAACCTATGAAATTCACTGAAAAAACCATAGGTTTTACACACGTTATAGTTAGGAAATAGCATTTGAAAAACCTATGAAATTCACTGAAAAAACCATAGGTTTGACAACAGTTATAGTTAGCTGGAAATTTTACTGACATAAAACTAATGAAATTCCATGTTATAGTTAGTTGGACTCACTATAACTTGCGCGTGTAATGCACTGCTGATGACATTACATATTACATCACTCATGACATGGTCAGTGACATCACTCATGACATCACTGATGACAGACCTCCTTTAAGTGTAATGTAACCCTTAAAACACATATTGGAAAATAGAAATTAACATTTTCAAAAAAATGGAGATACCCATATTAGTTACAACAACCAATTCAGTAATTCCACCATCTATATACACATTCTCTCATTCACCAACAGTTCTATATAGTCACTCATACATATACTCACTCATCATATGTAGTGATACACCTATACATCCTGTTACACACCGACAGTCATCCAAAAGTTACTCACACACATACTCACACATGCAACTAAACTATTGAACATCCATTCATTTGCATATACAACTATACACACACTACCACGTTACTTCTAAGGAAACTAATACATACTTACTCTCTTAAACAATCACTTATAGAAACACATACTTATTTAAACAGGAACTCTTTCTATCTCTTAGTCTCACATATACTGACTTATATATATCAATACTCACATATACTAAATTAAAACATATCTTGTTACTAATAAAGACACTAGTGAGGCAGGCATTCACTCACTAACACACACATATACACACTCATCCACCCATACAGTCCTGTACATATGCTGTCTTCAAAAAACATAGAAACAGTGAGTCAGTCATTGATGGATCTATATGATAAGTAACACCCCCACCAAACCATAGAGACACTCATACTAATACTAAAAAAACATCTAATAACCCATATACACACACATGTAGGTACTCATCAACCCATGCAGCCATTTATACACAAAGTGAAACACTGATACATATATTTAAATATTTAAACATTACTCGTTAATATATGTATTCACTAAGATATACTTAATAAGCCAGTTAACCAATCATTTTTTTTTTAAAAAAACATCCATTTACACACTTATTTAAACATTTATTCTTCCATCGACCTTTACATATACATATATAAAACATATTTATTTTTCAGAAAGGCACATATTCACTGGATGGTGTCATCACTGATGTCATGAGTGATGTCACTGACCATGTCATGAGTGATGTAATATGTAATGTCATCAGCAGTGCATTACACGCGCAAGTTATAGTGAGTCCAACTAACTATAACGTGGAATTTCATTGGTTTTATGTCAGTAAAATTTCCAGCTAACTATAACTGTTGTCAAACCTATGGTTTTTTCAGTGAATATATATATATATATATATATATATATATATATATATATATATATATATATATATTTTGCTGAGTTACCCCTTTGTTGGTCGGCACACCCAGGACTGCTCCATTTCACAAGGTAGGTATGCAGGCACTATTTCCCATTTGGCCGGTGTGTTTTGGGCGGTAAACGCCCTTCATCATGGGCAGGGTGAGACAAATGACGGTAAAGAACCAGTATAATCCCTCTTTTTATTTCCATTATTGTACCTGTTGATATATATATATATTCACTGAAAAAACCATAGGTTTCACACCAGTTATAGTTAGCTGGAAATTTTACTGACATAAAACCATTGAAATTCCCACGTTATGGTTAGTTGGACTCACTATAACATGCGCGCCTGCAATGCACTGCTGATGACGTCACATATTACATCACTCATGACATGGTCAGTGACATCACTCATGGTTTTTTCAGTGAATTTAATAGGTTTTTTAAATGCTAATTTCTAACTATAACTGGTGCGAAACCTATGGGTTTTTCAGTGAATTTCATAGGTTTTTTAAATGCTAATTCCTAACTATATATAAGGCCCCAACCCTATGTTTTTTACAGTGAATTTCAAAATTTTGTTAATAGCAAATGTCTATAGCTATGAAATGTATTATTTTTTGAAAATGAATGAATCCTATATTATATTTGTATTTAAAACAATTTTTTAAATGTATATACATTTTTTGCCCTGGAGTGCTCCCGGCGCGCGACCTGGTGAGCCCCCCGGAAAGCGTAGTCTTTTGAAGCGCCCCAGGCTTTGCGTAGCCGCGTCCACGTGATACGCGCAGCGTAAGCGCACCCGGAAGCACTCGAGCGAATACGATCGCGCAACGTAAACATCCGACGCGCTTACGCGACCTGGTCCTCTCCTCGGTGCGCGTACCGGGCACTCCCCCCCCCCCCCCCCCGCACAAATCCCCCAAATTTTTTTTTTTCAGCCAGGGGGCCCTTTTATAGCCCCCACATCAAACCTAGGGGATCAAGGGGGGTCTACTCTGCCCCCTTATTGTCATTTCCCCCTTTGTTTTTCCCACCTCTTGTGTCTCGATCCTACCGAGACACAAGATGGCGGCTGCTCCGGACTGTTTCGAATGTTTACAGACACCCGAGAGCCAATCAGCTTTCTGTGCGCACCTCACGTGGCGCGCCCAGAGCGCGTACCGGGGCGCTGCCATAGATATATATTTTCTTTAACCTAAATTACTCAAAAACCACTGGAGCACATATCTTGAGACATAGCAAAGGCACATCGGGCTACCAGTCCCTACAATTTTGCCAAGTTTGGTGGAAATCCATTCAGCCGTTCGGGCTAAAAGAGAGTTTGACCGCCCTATGGAAATTAACATGGGGAAAACACGTTTTGGGATCCCCCTTTTATCTCGGCCCCTGCTTCACGAATCCCCCCCAAACATTCAAGGAAGGACCGGAGCTCCGCGAGGCAAATTTGAGGAAATTTTCAGGCAGATTCGTCCACCGGCGCCAAAGTTATTCACAATAGAATTTTGAGATTTTGCATTGAAAAAAATCCTAACTGTAACTACCTACTGGCGACTGCCAGTAGGATATATATATATATGTATATATATATATATATATATATATATATATATATATATATATATATATATATATATATATATATATATATATATATAGATATATATATATATATATATATATATATATATATATATATATATATATATATATATATATATATATATATATGTATGTATATATATATATATATATATATATATACATACATACATATATATATATATATATATATATATATATATATATATATATATATATATATATATATATATATATATTCACTGGAAAAAAACATAGGTTTCAGGGGTGTTATAGTTAGATGGACATTTCACTCATACAAAACCATTGAAATTCCTCCGTTATAGTTAGTTGTACTGACTATAACTTCCGCGCCCGCAATACACTGCTGATGATGTCACATATTACATCATTCATGACATAGTCAGTGACATTACTGATTAAATCTCAATGACAACACTGATGACATTACTGACATCATCCAGTGAATGTTTTTTGCTCCCATAATAAAAAGTATTATATACATAGGAATCTGTATTGATGGCTAAGTGAATGCATAAGTGACTGGATGGAGAATTTAGTAGCACTTGAATTGACTGTCTAAGTCCCTAATTTAAAGTGTCCCACTAAATATAGGGAATAGTGATTTACCTGTGTGGATTTCTGTATCACTCTGTCTCTTGTTGTGTAAACTATTGCATACGTTGATTACTAGCTATGTAACCTTTACATTAGTTATTAATTAGTTACGTTAGTATTTGTACGGGATAGTACATTTGTGTGGTTGGGTGGGAGGTGTGTGTGTGGCTGTTCAAAGATGGGCAAATAGTTGATTTAGTAGATATATGAGGTTAAGACTGTATTTGGTAACAGTTGCTTGGCTGAGTGAGTCTTTTTATGGGTGTGTTGATAATTAAATAAATTTCTCAATGATACATGTCTATGTGACAGTTGTTCTACATAAATACGTATACATAACAGTCTGACATTGTCTGAGTGACTGTATGGAAAACTGTATACTTGTAATTCTAATTTTATAATGCAGTAAGTATGAGTTAGTATCTATATGAATAAATAAAGTGGTGTTTGTAAGAGGGTGTAGCTGAGCAAATGTAAGTGTAATGAATTATTTGCATAAGTGAGTAGGATGACTAAATAAATCAATAAAATGTGTGCTGGTGGGTAATGTCAATATAATTCTATAAGTATATTTCATAGTGTTATATTGATCTTTGTCAGAAAGTATGAGTAAATGTATACGTAAGTGTTTAGATGTGTGTGTAGATCTACAAAGCAGTGAGTGGGTTTTTAGAAAGTTATTTTGGTGTGTCATTCTATTAAAAATGGTACTCTATATTTTTTAGTGAGCGATGAAAAGTTATACTAGTGTATGATCGGGTGTATCAGATTGTCACATGGATGATGTCATCAGTGATGTCATCAGTGATGTCATTTGAGATGTCATCAGTGATGTCACTGACTATCTCATGAATGATGTAATATGTGACGTCATCAGCAGAGGATTGCGGGCATGTGAGTTACAGTTAGTACAACTAACTATAACAGACAAATTTCAATAGTTTTGTATGAGTGAAATGTCCAGCTAACTATAACACCCCCGAAACCTATGGTTTTTTCAGATAATTTCTAAGGTTTTTTAAATGTTAATTCCCAACCATAACATATCTGAAACCTAGGTTTTTTTCAGTGTATTTCAAAGGTTTTTTTAATGCTAATTTCCTATTATAATGTTCATTAAGCATATCTGTTTTTTTCTATCTTTTCTAATTAAAAATGCAAAAATGACCACTCTTCAGTTGATTCTTTCCGCCAACAAAATCGCCACAAACAGAACCACATCTAACGTTAATGATATACAAACTAGGAGTTCCTGTAGAAAAAAAACCCCAAAACATCATCTCCCCATATTTTCAACAACAAGCCAAATCTGCAATGCTACCTAAAAAAACAGGCAATAGCTCCACTTACCACTAACAAAGTAACATCAACATTTAACTGGTGTAAGGAGGTTGACTATATACTGCGTGAATTACATCCAACTCACACCCATATTTAAAGGCGAATATGTGATAGAGGTACTAATTATGTACCTCCGACACCCAACATAATCATAACACCCAGCGCCACCACCATTACAACCACCCCTCCTGACCCCTCTCCCCCTTCTATCTCAGAGGCAGCCCAAAACAGGACAACCAACCTTCCCAAAATAATATATCCCCTCAACAACACACTAGCTGAATGTTCAGAGAAGTGGCAACCAACTATGTATAAGGGAGGGAACTCGCAAATCAACAAAATTTACACAATCCCAAGACTACCAGTGATATGCTATACACAACCACTATACAAACCAAAAACTTTTCTGTGTGTAGATATAGTATTGATATGTGTAGTGTACTGTACAGTGGACGGAACCATATTATCTTAGACATTGGGGAATATCTCGGTCATGTCGCTGTGTTGTACCCCCCTTGAAGCAGACGCAGAGTGTCCTGGTCCAAAGAAAGAAACTCCAGCGTAAGAGTATAAATACATAGGCTACGCCTTGGACGTGGTTCACTTGTGCGAAGACAAAACACTCTGACACAGCGAAGGTCCTCACCCTGCCACATGGCTGCTGCCATGAAATGAAATGAAATGAAATTAAAGTAAATTAAATGAAAAGAGAATTTATAAAGGGCGGTAGCTGCCCTGAGGCGTCCTAGCGTTAAAAAGCTGCTCCTTCTGGTGAAAACTGTTAATAAGAAGTTTATCAGAGTTTTGTGAAAAAGAAGGTTTTTAAATTTTTTACGAAACAGGAGTAGATTGGGCTGTGATCTCAGATAGAGGGGGTGGGAGTTCCACAGTTTAGCCGCGTTGTAGGAAAAAGAACAACCCCTGCATCTTGATCTCTTAATCCTAGGGTCTGTGGCAAGGAAGGACTGAGCAGAACGGAGCTGTTTGGTAGGGGGTAAGTAAGGGGTGATTAGTAGCCGCACCTGTTCTCCAGAATGCTTGATGGAAGATACAGAGGGTCTTTAAATTAATTTTCTCTCTCACCGGAAGCCAATGAATGTTTTTGAGGCTGGGTTTGGCTGAGAGACGGCGGGGAATCTAGAGCAAGGTGCGAGCTGCACAGTTCTGTATTATCTGGAGCTTTCGTAGAGTGTTTTGGGGGGTCCTAGGTAGAGGGCATTGCCAAAATCCAGACGGGACTGAATTATGCCTTGGACTACGATCTATCTTGCTCCAAAGGGCAGCAAAGGGAGGATCTTGCGGATGAGCCTAAGAATCCCAAAGCAGGTGGCTGATAATTTAGTTGCCTGGCAATTACAGTTGAGTGATTTATCCAGCCAAAAGCCAAGGCTTTTTATTGTGTCCTTAGGTGTGGGGGAGGGACCAAGGGAGAAAGGCCAGATTGCATTAATCGAGGAGGTAGGGAAGCTACCGAGTAGCATCAGCTCCGTCTTTGCCCCATTCAGTTTCAGGCAAGAGGAGGTCATCCAGCTGTTGACTTCCTCTAAGCAGCCCCTTAGGTTGACCAATGCATTATGAGAGTTAAGCTGATTTAGGGAAACGCCTAGCTGAGTTTCGTCGGCATATGTGATGATTTTTATCCCGAATGGACGGACTATCTCAGCTAGTGTGCTCATATACACATTAAATAGTTTTGGGCTTAAAGAGGAGCCCTGCAGCACCCCACAGCCAAGGGGTTTTCTAGGGGAGATGATATCACACTCAAAGACTTGGAATGACCGGTTGTCCAGAAAGGACATGAGCCAAACAATAGCTGACCTTGAGACTCCCAGACTGAGAAGTCGATGTAATAATATTCTGTGGTTAACTGTATCAAAGGCGACACTTAGATCGAGGAGGATGACTGCCACCGAACCTCCCCGATCTAAGATCACGTGCCTCCTCGATACAGGTCCATTGCAAACTCAGCGCCACAGCACCACAGACTTATGTCTGTATCAACTACTGCCTTCAACATACACTGCGGACAGCAGGGTTCACAACATCGAGTTCAGATTTGGATCTACACTACGGACTGCATGAAATTCAGCCTTGCTTTATTTAATGCAGAGACAATTGTACTATATGTCTTCAGATTTTGTTAAAGGATGTGACAAAAAGCATTCCTCGATGTCTGTCCTGACTACTGCCTTCGATCTACAAGCCGGACAGCAGGGCTCACAACTTTAATTCAGCTTTGGATCTACACTATGGACAGCATTGAATTTAGCCTTGCTTTATTTAATGCAGAGACAATTGTACTATATGTCTTCAGATTTTGTTAAAGGATGTGACAAAAAGTATTCTTAGATGTCTGTGCTGACTACTGCCTTTGATCTACACTGCGGACAGCAGGGTTCATAACTTGAATTCAGCTTTCCATTTACAGTACGGACAGTAGGGAATTCATCCTTGATTTATTTAATGCAGAGACAAATGTACTATATGTTTTCAGATTTTGTTAAAGGATATGACAAAAAGCATTCCTCGATGTCCGTGTTGACTACTGTCTTCCATCTACACTGCGGACAGCAGGGTTCACAACATCGAATTCAGATTTGGATCTACACTACGGACTGCATGAAATTCAGCCTTGCTTTATTTAATGCAGAGACAATTGTACTATATGTCTTCAGATTTTGTTAAAGGATGTGACAAAAAGCATTTCTCGATGTCTGTCTTGACTACTGCCTTCAATCTACACTGCAGACAGCAGGGCTCACAACTTGAATTCAGCTTTGGATCTACACTACGGACAGCATTGAATTTAGCCTTGCTTTATTTAATGCAGAGACAATTTTACTATATGTCTTCAGATTTTGTTAAAGGATGTGACAAAAAGCATTACTCAATGTCTGTCCTGACTACTGCCTTCGATCTACACTGTGGACAGCAGGGTTCAAAACTTGAATTCTGCTTTGGATCTACACTATGGATAGCATTTAATTTTGCCGTGATTTATTCAATGTAGAGACAATTGTACTATATGTCTTCAGATTTTGTTAAATGATGTGCAAAAAGTATTCTTCGATGTCTGTGCTGACTATCGCCTTCAATCTGCACTGCGGACAGCAGGGTTCATAAATTGAATTCAGCTTTGCATCTACACGACAGACAGTAGGGAATTCAGCCTTGATTCATTTAATGCAAAGACAATGGTACTATATGTCTTCAGATTTTGTTAAAGGATGTGACGAAAATCATTCCTCGATGTCTGTGTCGACTACTGCCTTCAATATACACTGCGGACAGCAGGGTTCATAACTTGAATTCTGCTTTGCACCTACACTACAGACAGTAGGGAATTTAGCCTTGATTTATTTAATGTGGAGACAATTGTACTGTATGTTTTCAGATTTTGTTAAAATGAGTGACAAAAAGCATTCTTTGATATCTGTGCTGACTACTTCCTTCGATGTACACTGCAGACAGAAGGGTTCACAACTTGAATTCAGCTTTGGATCTACACTACGGACTGCATGAAATTCATCCTTGCTTTATTTAATACAGAGACAATTGTACTATATGTCTTCAGATTTTGTTAAAGAATGTGACAAAAAACATTCCTCAATGTCTGTGCTGGCTACTGCCTTCGATCTATACTGCAGACAGCAGGGTTCACAACTTGAATTCAGCTTTGGATCTACACTACAGACAGCATGAAATTTAGCCTTGCTTTATTTAATGCAGAGACAATTGTCGTATATGTCTTCAGATTTTGTTAAAGGATGTGACAAAAAAACTCTCCTCTCTGTGCTGACTACTGCCTTTGATCTACATTGTGAGGGCTCATGATCCAGGTGGAATACCGAATGCACATGACGCATTCCAGTAGGCAAGAGACATTCTACCAGTGCATCCCACCGAACCACGAATCATCGTAGAGTGCACAAACGCTGAGCTCTTCAGGTACCACTAACTCACTGCACCACAAGTCATCTCCACATGGCCTTATTAAGACAGAATTAACTAGGTAAAAAACATTGCTCCGAGTGCGGCATGCCCGGACCTCGCATCATCGCAGGTTACTTCCACTCTCAGTGCCAAAGGTACTACTAACTCAGTTCGCCATAAATTATCGCCACATAGCCTTATTAAGGCAGAATTCAGTAGGCAAAAGACATTGCTACCAGTGCGGCTTGGCCGGAGAACGCATAATCGCAGGCTTCACAGAACCTTGTTTCTGCAGGTGCCACTAACTCAGTGCACCACTTATCATCGCTGGTTGCAGACACCCTAAGTTACCAATACTGTGCAGCTCTTCTCAACACCACTTGGCCGTGGGCTCTTGCTAACCGCTGCCTCCTGCCTACACTGCGGTCATCAGAGCTCACAACTAAATAGACTCCTGATTCCTTATTTGCAGAGTGCAGTACCAAACTAAGTATAAGGTCTCTCAAACCTACACAATATCCCTTTAGTATCCTTCCTTTAAGAACTTCTTTTATATCAGTTATAGGTTTAGTTCAATAACAAAATTCACCCTGCAAGTCCAAAGGAACACTGAATAACAGTCTACACTGCGGACAGCACAGGTCACAATTTGAACTATAATATCCATGAAACGTACATATTTTGACAATGTATTCCATATATGTTTCGTCTTTTATTTGAATCATGATTACAGATGGTGCAGTCCAGTAGGCAAAAGACAATGCTTCCAGTGCAGCCCTTGTCGACCATGCATCATTGCAGGGTGAGCACACGCTGAGTACCAGATGTACCACTAACTTAGTTCACCATAAATAATCGCCACATTACCTTATTAAGGCAAAATTCAGTAGGCAAAACAAAAGACATTGTTACCAGTGCGGTCTGGCTGGGCCAAGCATCATCGCAGGCTCCACACAAATTGTCCCTACCTCAGTGCACCACAGCTCATGAACCCTTTACGATAGAATCTTCTGTGTATTATTTCACATGTAGTGATCCTACCTTTGTACAACAGAAGTCATAAACCGTTTATGATGGAATATCTGTGTAAGATATGATGATTACTATTGTACTTAGTACCAACAGCAACGCAATAAAATGGAGTCAAGCGCAGGTGCCCATACCCACTTGAGTTATCTATCTGTGTCTGTGTATTCATTATGTCAGTAAAATGCGGCCCCTGGGCCCTACCACAATATATTGTGCTGTAAACAGCATATGCAACCATCTTATCCTCTGGCAGTAACAAAAACTTTGGTTATATAACTTTCTCTCGCTCATTCTACAAATACGAACATAGAAACTGGATCATTACAATACTGCAAGCAAAGTGTATATTACAGTTAGAAGTGTGTGCGATTGCCTGAGTTTTTCTTTTAGTAGCATACTTATATAGCGCGATGTCGACCCAAAACTATTTCAGCAGTTTACATGAGCACCATATTTACACAACATTTGCAGGCCCGCGTAGATTACGTGATTCGCCTACAATAACAGGAAGTGGACACGACTCTGAGGCTTGAACACTGATTTCCAGCACCACTTTCCAGAGTATACCCGAACGACCACATAAGCATATATATTAGCTGCCCTTCATGTGCCAAAATCTGCAACTTAAAGCTTTCATAGCCCTGTATTGCTACAGCTAAAACACTCTACTGAATGTACAACAAACATTCTTATTCGCAGAAATGCTTGATGTCACCCTCTGTTATGTGTGAAACTATGGATGAATATAGGGTCAATGATACCCCGTAACTTCCATGTTGTGGGACTTCACAGACATAGTGACACATTTGCGTTTAAGATCCGGATGACAGCATAACTACAACACAAACACCAGAATCACTTGATTTATCAAATAGCTCACAACGGAGCCACGCCCATAGCTCAGGAGTCATCATTCACAACCTCACTCAGCAGTGGCATACGTCAGGCCAGCCCACTCTGGTTATGCTTACAGGAAATCACAACAATGCTACATAGCCCAGATTTTCATTCTAGTGATCTGCTAGTTACAGGTCTAGTTCTCAGAACGGCACACACACTTCCTAATGGCTGGTATACACCCACACCACACCCATCCAGCACAGGAGTCACAAGACACGTGACTCTACCAATAAAAAAGACGGGGCACACGTGCTCTACAACATTTTAGAGTAGCTCACAGTGCAAGCGCTGTGATGGCCTGTCCTGGTAGTTTGTACGCACCATGTAGGCCCGAACCACTGAGCTCGGGGGCCCACCACTACGTGCGTGGCCTCCTTGGTCACTGAGTTAGTGGTACCGGAAGGACTGAGCAGGTGTGGTTTGAAGAACTGGGTGTTGTTCTCACAAGCAGGTGTGCAGAGCTTCAGTTATTATGCTAATAAGTTGAAGTAACACATGGCCTAGGGAGAGTGTTCTAAATAAGCCTTGGTAAAAGCAAGGTCCAATGTTTTCTAAATAAGCCTTGGTAAAAGCAAGGTCCAATGTGCAAACAAGACAGCAATGTCAAAACTTGTGAATACATTGAGAAACATACACAGAAGTCTTAGGGAGGGGCTGAGATAACAAGAAAGGCTTTCAGTAGTATGTTCAAAGAGAGCTATTACAGAGACCACAAGTGCAATGAGAGGGGACGTGCTCTTTGCTGTGCACAAACCCTAACAACCGGTGGCAAAAAGGAGAGCTGTGAAGATTTTCTCCAGTATAAACACTACCTCTCCTGCTCCATCTATTACTTCCTCTCTCACACACTTTAAACGTTTTTCTTTCTCTCTTCCTCTCTCATTTTTTCTTTTTCTCTCTTGCTCTCTTCACTCTTTCTCTCCCTCTCTCTCACACTATTTTTCTTTCTCATTTCGAGTTATGAACCCTGCTGTCCACACTGCCGATAAATACATCGAGGCTGTATTTCACACTGTCTGCAGTATAGAGCCAAAGCAGGATTCAAGTTGTGACCTCTGATAAATGCAGTGTTTGCAAAAAGTAAGCAGAGCGGCCTAGGTGCATAAGGCCTCCAATTAAACACGGTGCGAACAAACAATATTGTCCTGCATAATGACGTGATCTCTCACCTCATTCTGTCTCATCTCTGAATCATTTTAAAGACCTGCTGGACCATACTGTAGATCTGAGCCAGCGGGCACTTCCCTACAGACATCTCTTCAATGCAGACCTATGAGAGGGGTGGGATGCATCGGGCACACTGCACACGTGCGAATAAGTAATATTGCCAAGTGTTATGTTAATTTGTGATCTTTGACCTCATTCAGTCACATATCTGTCTCATTTTAATACCATCTATACCATAAGATATCCTAAGCCTACGAGCAGGGCTGCCCTACAGACTCCTGTTGAGGCTGATTCTGCGGGAGGGGGGTGTAAATTGTAAATGTACATTGATACTTGTATAGCGCACTACTCACCCGCAAGGGTCTCAAAGTGCTTTTACAAATACCGCTGTGGAACCCATCCTGGCTTTCCCTGTGAGGTGTCCACTTCTGGGCACCCCCAAGGTGGAGGCCAGGCATCCTTAGCGTTGTGGGGGCCGTTGTGGAGATTAAGCAAGCTATTGCCCAGAGTTGCAGAGTGGGACTCCATGATTGGAATAGGCACCGAGGCGAGAATTATCAGGTCCATGGATTTTTTGAGCCCAAGACCCGCCGAGGCAGGGAATTGAACCCTGGTCCCGGTCTAGACCTCTGCATCAGGGTCTGCCGCTCTAACCGCTCTAACCATTGAGCCACACTTCACATGCACTACCCTGAGTGTGCATGTGAGAAAAAGCGATCTTGCCTTCTGTAATGATGTAATCTCCCACCTTATTCAATCACATCGATCTAATTTTAGGGACCTACTGGACCATACTGTAGACCTCAGCCAGCAACAAGCGCTGCTCTACAGACATGTGATGTTAGCTTTTAGGACACTTTAGTTACTTCCTTACTGAGTGTACATGCACACAGGCTCCCGCCACTGCATTACACACGAACATTAAGCTTCTAGCATACGCTCTATTCCTATGTATATAAACATTAGCATGATATATTATAATTTAACCTTGTGTTTTCTCGTGCATTCCAACTCCTCTTTGAACCACGATTATCACTAACGATTGATTGTACTTCAAAAACGAAGGATGCACTCAACTCCTATTTTCTACCAAGCTTAAAATATACATTAATTTACCTGCAAAAGCTTCCAGCATTAAATTACTTCTCTCTTTACAGAATTTATTTGATTGGCTGAAAGGGGCTGAGCAGGAACTCTCTCCTGCAATGATGCCCTGAGCATTCTAACACCTTTCATGGCAGTATCAATACACCGTTCCATTGTGGAGACCTGCTCTTCCATACAAATGTATTCCAGACTCGGAGCTTGCACCAACACATCGTGGGACACACCAGTGGTGGCAGGTGAGCTGTGAAGCCTCAGTGTGCAAGACTTACAATTGAGCACATTGCGGGGTAGGGACTGGGGTGCAGCACTCTGGCTGCACAGGTGCATACAAGCGATTTTCCAGTAAGTAATAATGTAGGACTATATTATCAAACAATAGCGGTCTCCGGCTTCATGTATTTAATTTTAAGGACTTCTTAAACCACACTCTATCTCGCAGATCCCTGCGTCCTAGAAAAACGAGTGACGAACAGTAAACACTAAAGACTGAGTGCAATAAGCCGACACTCTATCTCCTCCTGCCACTCTACTTTTAACTCTCCCTCCCCGTTTCACTTCCACTCACTACCCTCACCTTCCATTTTTACTATGATCCTTTAATTCGAACTAGCTTTTGTTACCTCTTCGACATGGCATACATACTTATGCTTCATTTTTGTTTTGCAGGTTACCTATGCAGCTACCACTGCAGTCCATCCCACGTTTTGCTTAATATCCTGTTCTTTTAAAGTTACATTTCTATTTATTTATTTCTGTTTTAATAAAGGATAATTAAAAAAATAACTGAGTGTATAGGTCTTCTTTTTATGACAATATTTGACTATTATTTAGTGTGATAATCATCTGCTATAGAAGATTTTAAAGTCAATACTACTTAACATTACTGTGCACCTACAAAAAATTATGTAAGTAACTCTTACGCACATAAATCCTGAGTATTTATACAAGTACAAGAGTTCTATGAGTGTATCACCTTATAACACCATAAGTACTACCCATGTGATTACAAAACAAATAAAGCACTGCCTAGCACCACTGAGGATTCAGAGACGGCCGAGGCACACCCTGCATATTAAAATGAAGATCCTGAATATGACAATCCCCGGATTTCAGTTGCTTCCCTTCCGCGCCCAATTCACATGTGACAATAACACAGTACTTAGGGGCATATTTACAAGGAAGCCGTTAAAACTATACCACTTCATTTGCAAAAAAATAACTGACGGGGCTCAAAGTTTTACTAAGAAAAGAATGATGTTTATAACTAGAAGTGTAATACCGGGGTTAACTCTTTACCAGCTCTTCACCGGAGGCTGTAGCTGCAATTAACGGTTCCTATGGAAAACATTTAAAAGTCAAGCACACTTGCTGTTTGTATTAGCAACATTGTGTGCTGAACTGGTGACCTGTGTGCTCAATTGAGAGTTCCATGATTTATTACTATGGTAACAGGCAGTAAGCAGTTCTGGGGTAGGGTTCAATGGTGTTGGCTGTTCCGAAACCGTCATATTTACCCAAAGTCCTCAGAGATGACAGAACACCAGGAGCAAAATAAGTACACAACTCTTCGAATTAACCTCAAGAGAGGGCGTGAGAAATAGCCATTGGCATTACAAAACCCCATGTACAATTTGCCTACTCTGTACTCAACAATGGGCAATTCTTTATCGATCCCAATCAGACACTGCTGCATCACTTTTCACAGTGTGCAGTTCAGTAAATACTTTGTGACTATTTAAATGGGAGACGGGATTGTCGACATTCCAAAACTTAGGGGCGTATTTACAAGGACCGCTTTAAAATTATTGCCGCTTTAGTGCCACTAAAACGGCGAATAATGGATTTGAAAATCCTTTGTTGTCTCACTGGAAGATTTTTAGCTACAGTGCTGTTTGCTATGGTAGGGTGTGAGCCGAAGCTCCAGCCCTGCCATAGCAAACTTGGTTTGGATTTTGAAAGAGAGAACAGGAAAACCTGCTCACTCTTTCAAAATGCAAAGCAGATTGCTTTCCCCCACGGGGAGCTGCATATTAGCAGTCCCCTTGTGGAAAAGTAATGGTGGTTTCAGAAGGTCGCGGGGAGTTGGCTTGGACCATAGAGACATTAGGGCTCCACCCACGGTCCCCAACGTTGTATACACGCCTAAACAGTAAACAGGTCGATATCATTTTCACCACATTTTCGGCTTTTTTAAAATAAATGCGGCAAAATGGCCCTTGTTAATATGCCCTCAAGTTTGCTATGACAGAACCGGAACCCCAACTCCCACCCTTCCAAACCAAAAAGCAGTGTCCCGGGGTAGGCACCCCAAGACACAGCAGGAGCCGATCCTAGGAAGTGATGTTCCGAGGGCCCTCGACTGCTCCAGAATGGGGGCCATGTGACCCCCCTCCCAAAATTTAAAAAAGCCCCAGAGGGTGGTGATCCCCGGGGCTTAGAGGGACCTTTGAGCCCCCCCACCCATTTTTTTGAAATCCCCAAAGAGTAGCAGTCCCCAGGGCTGGAGAAGGTCTTTAAGCCCCCCTACCCAAGAACTTTAGTGGGGGAGTACGTTTGAGCCCCCACCCATTTATTTTGTAGCACTGAATGATGGCGGTCCCCGTGCTACAGGGCCCCTCTGGACCCCCATCAAATGTAATATTTTAGACCCTGGAATGGCACCCCGGTAGCTAATTTTTAAACAAGCATAGGAGCCCGCGCTTCGTTTTTTAAAATTTTTACGGTGGATCCATGCACCCTGTGCACATTTCTCTGTTTAAAAAAAAAAAATTGGTGGGACCCACCAAGCAGATCTAGAGGGATGAGATATTTCTAACCTGACCCCTTTCATACGTTTTGAACACTTGTTCCACTGATTTCTAGACCCTCGCTTCTAACGAGGCACAAAATGGCTGCCAACAGTTCCTGGTTTCGAATGTTGACAACCACTTGACAGCCAATTAGCATTCAGGGCGTGATCGGGATGGTGCGCTTAGGGTGCGCTCAGGATGCGCGAATCCACTGCGTCCATAGATATATATGTACTTTTAATTGTGATTTTCTCAGAAACTACTGAACGGATTTACACCATTTAAGCAAAAGGCACGAGTCTGAACCAAGGACTACCTCTTTTCTCAGCCCCCGCTTCACGAATCACCCAAAGACTTTCAGGATAGGAGCAGACCGGAGCGGCCCACTAATTTTGAAAATTTCGCAAAGATTTGTCAACCAGCGCCAAACTTATTCCAAATAGAATGCGGCAGATTTCCTATGGAAAATAGGTCCTAAGTATAACTACCTACTGGCGACCAGGAAAACACTCACTTTATCAAAAGAGAGAATGTCCAGACACTTGTAGATGTTTAAAAATAGTCAATTTAATGACAATCCCGACGTGTTTCGGCTTTACACCTTGTTCACGGCAATAACGTTTTGACAAATTACCACTCCATATTTGACTACACACTCAAAAAGTGAATAGGGACTACATACAACACCACATGATTTCAGTAAAGGGTGCCGGCCACCTTAGTCTGTTGTTTACTATCTCGGCCATTATAGCCTAGTCATAGTTGTTATATGCGCCAACATCACAATATTCATCGGGCCATTGACATTACAAACATTTCATAAATATTGCATACATCTTGATGCGTCAACAATGTCTCGCCCCAATGGGCTTAACATTGTAAAAAATTCTTTAATAACAGTACGATAATCAGCAAAATATATGCTGCACCATTATTCACACAGGACTGGTACACTTTCCTGCCCCAGTGGGCATATGTGCAGTTCTCTAATATAAAATACACATTGATAAGTCCCATCAGTACTAGCTTATCTAAACCTTTGCCCTGTAAAAAATGTTTAATAAGTTTAATAACCCGTCCGACCCATACTTTTGGGCCTGTCCTTGCTAGTAACGAGATTCACACTCAGTACATCACGCAATGATTTGCTCTTTTCGAAAGTTATCTGAGGATTACAATTTAGATGTTTACTTAAATAATTGTCTGTCAATAATACGTGCCAATGTTTATTCAGAATTCTCTGCACATCTTGTGCTTGATATGAAAAAGTGGTTATGAATCGTGCTGTCTCCGATTCTTGGGTTTCTTTAACCTGATGTAATAATTAAGTTCTTGTGGTCCTTGCTACTCTTGCCAAAGCTTGATCAATCACCTTTTTACTGTACCCTCGTTCAGAAAACCGTTGGCACATAACACCTTTCTCATGTTCAAAATCAGTTCTAGTACAACAATTGCATTTAGCACGCGGCAGCTCTCCGTAGAGAATGCTGTAAACAAGTTTCGGAGGGTGGGCACTTTTTGCTTGTAATAAGCTATTCCCTGCCGTCTTCTTACGAAATAACATTGGGCCAGATGTAGGTAATCACAATTTACCTATTCTTAAATACCGAATTTTACCGATTCGGTATTTAAGAATTTTTTGTTAAAAATTACCGAATCGGTAAGATTCGGTAATTACCGAATCAGTATTTACTGATTCCTTTTACCGATTCGGTAAAAGGGGGAAAACATTGAAGGGTGGCAGGGTATCACTTTGTGACCCTGTTGCACCCCTCATTTGGGTATGGGTGCACATGTGGCACACATACATGCCCTAAGGGCATGTATGTCTGCCACATGGCACCTTTGAAAATGCACTGATTTGCATTTTCAAAGGTGTTCCTTAATTACCACCAACTTATAGTTGGTGGTAAATAATGAATCCTAAAATGGGAAAAGCACTCATTTGAGTGCTCCCTACATTGCAAATTGGTTAATTTACCAATTCGGTATTTTAAGGAATCTGTAATTTACCAATTCCTTAAAATACTGAATAGGTAACATTTAGGCCACCTACATCCCAATTGCCCAATACCGGTCGGTAACGGCCGAAATTCGGTAATTTCGGCCGTTACCGACCGGTATTGAGACACCTACATCTTGCCCTTAGTCTCCAATTTGTTGTCTCAGACAATCACCTGTACATCTAGGAATTCTATCTCATTATTACTGATATGTTCGGTAAAAGTAAGGTTATAGCTGTTGTCATTTCGCTTCTTCATAAAATCAGTTACCAAATTCACATCACCCTTCCAAATAAAAAATACATTGATAAAACACAGCCACAGGACAACACAGCTTTCGAACTCCTCTAGCTGTGCAGCCACCTGCTCCTCCCACCAGCCCATGACCATTTTCGCATAGCTGGGGGTGAGCAGGTGCACATCACCATGCCCTCTGACTGCATGTAGATGTAGTCATAAAAAATGAAAAAATTATTTGCTAAGCAAAAAGAAATCATATCTAAAATCATCTCAGAATGGAAGTAAAATGAAATGAATTGTGTCTTTAGAAAATGCCTACCCGCCTCAATACCTATGTCATGTTTGATACTTGTGTACAAACTGTTGACATCCATGGTGACTAGAGTGTAATCTTCTTCCCAATGGATGCCATCGATTATAGTCAGGAAATGGGTAGTGTCCCGTAAATAGGCCGCTAGACCAATTACGTATGGTTTAAGATAATGATCAATGAATCTCAATGTGTTTTCTAAGTATGAACCAATCGATTAAACGATGGGCCTGCCTGGTGTTGTAATGCATCCTTATGCAGTTTAGGCAAAATATATAATACAGGGATTTTGGGATGGGCACATTTCAAGAAATTATGCTTTTCCCACTCCAGTAGACCCCTCTCCCTCCATTCAATTAGCATTTCACCAAATCTATTGTTAGATAGAAATTTCCGGTCTACTCGATACACAATAACAATTAGCATCATTCCTTTGTCTCCGCCCTTCCATCAAAAATTCAGTTTTGGCCAAAATACCAATGTTCCCACCATTATTTGATTGCCTAATGACAATCGAATCATCAGATTTAAAATGTTTCAAAGCTTTCAATTGTGAGTAAGTGATATTCGTCCTATTTACAGCTATGAACTTATACCTCAACTTTTTGAGGTCTTTTAATACACCCTTCTCAAAGACCTCTATTGCCTCACATTGAACGTTAGGGAGATACACAGATTTTGGCTTAAAGGAACTACATGGAATGACCTCCAAATTAAAATCAAAATCAGCCAAATTGAGAATTGCATTATCGTAACTCTCACAGTCCTCATCAAGAGAAGTAACTGCATGCAACGCCTCTATATCAACCAAATTTAGATTACTTAACACTTGACCTACACCATCTGACTTCATTTTTACCAGTTTTGTTTCGAACCACTTTTTCAATTTCAATTTTCTTGAAAAATAAAACAAATCTATCCTAGTCTGTACATAATTCAAGTTCTCAGAAGGACAAAAAGACAGACGTAGTGATAGAAGTTCCTCTTATTCAGATGACAACTGTTGCTGTGATAGATTTACGACATTCATTGTTTTTGTTGTTGTTTGCCCCTTGTCAGCATTCCCATGGGCTTGACGTCTGCGCTTTTTGCTCCTTGCTCTGGCTTGTTTGTTTCTCAAGTTCTTCCTCTGTTGCCGCATCCTCTCCCTCGCTAGACATTTTATTCTTGGAGATGTTGAGTCCTTACTTTGCTCATTACTTGAAATTGCCTAAAAAGTTCTTCTTTTGAGCTTCTTTGGTTGTACCCTGGCTCAAAGCTGAAGTAGAGACATCTGACATATTTCCATCTGATACGTCACTTTCACTAATGTCAGTTGTTAACAATGGGGCTGCTGTTTTTTCCAACACCTCTGCATTTTTAGATTCAAAAAAATAATCATATTTATTATGAAAAGTTAATGTCTTCCCTGCCTGGTAATCTTTAAAATCACGTAGAAATTTTCTTTGTTTCTTTTCTGTGATTTCAATTTCCAGTTTTTCCAGGTGACTCATAAGATTCTTAGTGAATGTCTACACTGCCTCCTTCATTGCCAAGTTGCCCAATTCTACAAAAGTACGGTCAATTTCTTCAAGAAGTTTGGCCTTTTCCTTTAGTGCATGTTTTACTAATATACGCATCATGGTCAGTGAGCATGCATTCGAGTTGTAAAACCATTCTTCTAACATCACCGGATCTGGATCTTCATATGTAGGAATTGTAAATATCCGTAATCCTCGCGTACGCGCTCTACCTCGATATAGTGCTGTAATGACTCTGCCTCCCACCATTTGGAGAGTTTCTTTCGATTTAACTTCTCTAGTTGCTGGAAGAGCAATTGAATTTTGATTTCATCCGTTATATTATGTGTTGCAGCTGTATTGCTTATACTGGTGCCAACAATTCTACTTTGAACAAAAAACTGCTTATTTGCCATTTCCTTCCGTTTGGCTTCCAAAATTGTTGCCATTCTGTTATGATCACTGCTATTAACCTTTAAATATTGTGAAGCATCTACGTGCGGATAACAAAGCTTTTCACCTATGTACTTCTCTCAGCTCCCAGCCCTTTAGTACACTGTGCGATACTTATGGACTCACAACAATGTCTCGTGAAACCACACTGCTTATCGTCGCTGCACAGGTGATAATCCGTCCTCCGTATACACCCTGTCGTGAACCGGCAGGGGCTGCTCTCAGTAGGCATCCTCCGTACCAGGCACAATCGATCTTTCAATTTCCACAATGCTAGAGCTTCCGCTACGTTCACAATCCACATACGTAGCACAACAGTTTCTATTAGTGCGGCGCTAGTTAATATCCTGCACTCCGCAAACTCCAGCGTGCCACTTTTAAAAGGGTCATTCTCAAAAACCTTCACATAACATAGTCAGTTCCCATCCCGGTTTGTTTTCCAGGCTATCAGCAAGGGTGTTTTGGACAGGGTTACCGGGCACCACGTAATTTTCGGAAAACACTCCCTTTATCAAAAGAAAGAATGTCCAGACACTCTTGGATGATTCAAAATAGTCAAATTAATGACAATCCCGACGTGTTTTGGCTTTACGCCTTGGTCACGGCAATAACGTTTTTGCAAATTACGACTCCATATTTGAATACACACTCAAAAAGTGAAAAGGGGCTACATACTACACCACGTGATTTCAGTAAAGGGCGTCGGCCATCTCAATCTGTTGTTTACTATTTCGCCCATTATAGCCTAGTGATAGTTTTTATATGCGACAATATCACCATATTCATCGGGCCATTGACATTACAAATATTTCATAAATATTGCATAAATCTTGATGCGTCAACAACGTCTCACCCCAGTGGGATTAACATTTTAAAAAATTCATTAATAACAGTAAGATCATCAGCAAAATATATTCCGCACCATTATTCACACAGAACTGGTACTCTATTCTGCCCTAGTGGGCGTATGTGCAGTTCTCTAACATAAAATACACATTGGTAAGTCCCATCAGTAAAGTTGCTTATCTAAACCTTTGCCCTGTAAAAAATGTCTCCTGGGCAGCAATACATATTTTAAAGATTACAATCCATCTCCTTCGATGGCAGTTGACCCCGCACAACAATTAATGTTGTTTGCAATTTTTACGGAACATTTTTGGAGGTTAAGCTATAATGCAATTAATTTTAGCAATATGTCCACTAATATACCAATGCTATTATATATATTTTTTTAATTTCTATTTTTTAACCCTGGAATTTTGATATGCAATTTTAATATCATTTTATATGAGATATTTGCACTAAGCACTAATTTGCACTTAATTACTTTTTTGCACTAGCACTTTATCTTTCTGATCAAATCATTTTGGCTGGACATTAAATATTCATGAGAACCTAGGATCCAAAGTACTAGATTTATACAAAGCAGTTAAGCCGCTTGGCCAAATTTGAAATTAGGAATCAATTCAATTCAATTCAAAAAAACTTTATTCGCTCATTTTAAAAATAATCATAAAAGTGCAAACAGTATATCACAACACTTACAATTTACAAATTACATTTTATAGATATTCAATTACAAAAGACATACTTTTCCTAAGAGAGACAGATTTTAAAATATATACAGCAGTAAAAAAGCACACGTAAGGTTCAGCAAGTGCGAATAAGAGGCTCATGGCTGATTTCATAGAGAATACCTTATATTTTTTAAAAAGTGGTTTCAAATAAATAATACGAAATTGCAAGTAATAGGGGCAAATCAATAGAAAGTGCTCAGTGCTCTGCTTTGATGTCCCGTCACATGGACATGGGGCTACAGTATGATGCTTGATATGAGGACAGGCAACAAGCAAATGAACAGTCCCCATACGTAGTCTGGTAAGGACATATTGGTGTGAGCGTACAGTTACCATTTTTAAATATTCTGCAAAACCAGGTTCAGCCAGGTTATATGTATTATAGAAACGATGTGTAGAATACTGGCTGGTGGCAGAACAACGCTTTTGTGCCTTAGCCCTCATATACACGTGCTTTAACTCTTTTTTAGGGATGTCCGAGGCACTGGAGGGGTTTTCGCGGACATTTAGCTTAAAAACATCTTAGTATGAAGAAAAAATGTATTTGAGCCAGGGAATCAAGTTACACTTGTCCAGGCGGAGACAATCATTAATAATTTTCCTCGTAAAACTGGTTTGTTCTTTAAGCCAGATAGACCTCCATACCAGTAGGGGTCTAAGACCAATAAGATCTGTTAGGTGTTCCAAACCAACCTCCTGATGGATCAAACTGGTAGAGGCTGAGGATGGTAGACAGAGGAGTTTCTTAATGAATTTGTTTTCTTCAACTTGGAGCAAATAATGATTACAGTGTCCCCATACCCCTGACCCATAAAGGGCCAGAGCTACACATCTATGGCGATATATATATAGCATATAAAATATGCGCCTTGAGCCCAGTTTAGAAGCAAATTTAAAAATACCAAACGCACTTTTGCCCATTTTTGCCCTAACATTGGTCATCTCATGAGACCAAATACACCCACTGTTGAAGGTAATACCTAGATAACAGAAATGTTTAACCACTTGGATCGGTTGATCCTTACGAAAATGATCTTAATTTTTTTACTTTCTTTCCACAAGCCAAAATAAAGGTTTTTGAATTGTTGATCTTGAGTTTTCTCCCGTTAATAAAATCCTGGAACTTATCCATTAGTCTCTGCAGCCCGACAGGGGTTCTAGATAAAAGGACCGTGTCGTCTGCGTAGAGCAGAACTGGGATTGATATACCCTCGGCGGACGGGGCATCGGCACTAACTAGACGCAATTCTGATTCAATAGCGTTAACAAAAAGAGAGAAAAGAAGGGGGGCAAGAACACATCCTTGCCTGATACCGGACCCTACTCGGATGCTTGAAGTACATTCGCCCATTTGCTCAAAACGGATGTTAGCGGACAGATTGCCATACAAACATGCCAGGAAATAGATGAATTCGGGTGGAGCCCCCATATTCAGTAAGGTTGTCCATAGTAAACCATGGTCAACCAAGTCGAATGCACTTGAAAGGTCCGCAAAGCAGAGGAAAAGCGAACCCTGTTTTGCACGCGTATACTTGCCTATAATAAGGTCTAGGTTGATGCACTGTTCTATAGCGCCTAACCCCTTGCGGAAACCAAACTGGGAATCCGCAAGGATACCGTTCTCTTCAACCCATTCCTCCAGGCGCATCAATAACACCCTACTCATTATTTTCATGGAGGAGTCGAGGAGTGAGATAGGGCGATTGTTCTTGGCCTTGCTCCTATCTCCCTTTTTATAAATAGGGATAATAATCGACTCTCCCCAGGACTGTGGCGCAGAGACCAAAGCAACAGCGTTAACCTTAGTCAGCAGGAGGCTCCATAATAATACATCAGCTTTGTATAGGTCGATGGGGACCTCATCAGGGCCGGGTGCCTTCCCTCCCTTACTACACCGGATGGCATTATCCACCTCAGCAATTGTAATGTTAAGCGGTGTAGGGGGTCCAGGGTCCGCATCCGTGTCTCTCTCTGCAAATGCCCCTCCTGGGTTAAATATACTAGAGAAGTGGCATACCCAGTTTTCCTCACTTACTTGAGCCGAGAGTACTGAGTAAACCTCATCATGAAGGAAGGGGCTATTAACAGTATTCCAGAATAACTTGGTATCTCGGAGTTCCACGGCCTTGGACATATTGTCCCACGCTTCCTCTCTTAATTCCTGCTTCCTCAAATTCAGGTGCATTTTGTAAGTGCTCCTTAGGGAGCTAACCGCTTCCCTGTCCCTGGGTTTACTAGCAAGGGCGTTTTTTTAATTTTGTAGGGATTTTGTAAAAGTTCTATTAAACCACCCTCTAGGAGCCCCTTGTCCCTTTACCTTATTCCTAGTCAAAATCTGTTTTGTGGTCATATTAATTGAATCAAACCCAGCTAATATACTTGTCAAGCATGTATTGGGCTCGAGACAACATTCCACCTCCTGCAGGCATGCAGACACAATTTTAACCAATAGCTATTCCTCATTATGTCTCCCCCATTTGATCCTAGGTCCATTCGGTCTGTGCAGGATTAAATCCGCCACTGTTCCATGGGATACCACAGCCTTCTCCCCCCACATAAGCAGATGCGTTATAAGACAGTTATGATCGCTAAGAGCCATGTCTAGTACTTCCGGGACAGTACACAGGGTGTTTATGCTTGCGGAGGCAATAAGATAATCTATGATAGTGGCAAAATTCCTTCCCACAAAGGTTGGTATCGATTTGCCCTTGTTATCTTTCCTTGGTGACAATATCAACAGATCCAATTTAAGCAAGAGTGTGTTAAGTGAATCCCCATAGGTCGTACGTATAAAGTGGGCCCGGTCCTCCCATCCTCCCCTCAAAGCCACACACCCTTGAGAAAGAAAGAGGGCACATATGAATATTAAAATCACCACACCACAAAATTTCGAAAGGAGCACCAATTTCCCAACACAAATTATCTACTGCCTCCTCAAGTTCATCAACCACTACAAAGCTGGAATGGTTAAACACATTATTATAGTGGTTAATTAATAAAACATTCCGGCCGCCGTTATGCTGCAACCATAGTACCTGTGAATGTGAGCCAACTGTCATGTGAGTTTTAACTCGTACCGGGAGACTCACTGACAGCAGAATCACAAGCCCACTTCTAGCTCTACCCATACTAGAACTCAGGGCCGGACAGTTATAGGCAACATAGCCGTCTAGAAGGATATCTTCAGTACACCACATCTCCTGGAGACAAAGAATATCAAATTTGGTGACAAATTCCAACCAGCCCAGGCGGTCCGTCTTATTACATCACCCTGCAATGTTCCAACTTATTAACTTATACCCGTTTCCTGGGGTACTTACTTCCCCGACAGTGTGTATTCCCATAACAGGAAGGGGCGGGGACCTATTCAGTGATTCGGCGAGAGACATGCGTATTACATTCCCCATCACATCAGCTTCATTGTCAGTGCCCTCCATACTGGGGCTATGTGTTCCCCTTCCCTCAACACCTGGACTCAAAAAACATCAATCACAGTCATCTAACCCGTTAAATATCTCAAACCTGTTTGTGGTCTCCAATGGCGTAAATGGTTTTAAATGGTCCATTCTCCCATTGGTGGTTGTATTGATCCTAGAAGGTACAAAATTCCACCCATAGGGATCAGGAACCGGTACAGAATACGGCACATATGGAGGGTTCCTGACATTTTGTAAGGACGAGGGATAAGTATTAGAATGAGCTTGTATTTGTGGATATTGAGAGAATTGGTGCTGAGGTGGAAACACCACTGATCTTGGATAGAAATACGTCAGTGGTTGGGGACTGATGCGATTGTTGGCATTTCCTGGTGGCCAATTTAATATAAAGTGGACAGCTTTTTGGTCTCTAAAATTCACTACCACCACATCACCTTCAATATCCTTGGGTCTGCCCCCCAACCACTGAAGGCGGCGCACATGTACAATTTCGCCGCTGATATTACTTGCAATTGGCCTATATAAACTCAGCCAGTGCATGATCTTATTCTTCAGTTGGGCAAAACCTTCCCGCTTGTTTTTTTCCAGCTCAGGCACCCCTGTGAGGACTACCACGAAAGGCACTGCTTCTGGTGGGAGTACTGGAAGGGGGGCCCTATTTGGTCTCCCCCCGAGTATGCCTGGAACTTACCCCCTCCCTTGTTGGTATCCCCAAAGATACATTTCCCAGACCCTTAGGTGGTCTATTAGCTAATGTAGCCTGAATCGGGTCGGGTTTGTTAGTCGGTAATATAGGGGCTGGATTGTGTTGCTTATTATTGTTATTATGGGGGGTTTCGGGGTAGCTGGAGTCAAATTCGATACAGGGATTGGGGCAGATGTAATAGGTTGAGTGGACGGTGTAATAATTTGCATAGCATTATTGGCAACTGTCTTTATAGGGGCTTCCTTTCTTCCCAGTTCCCGCTCTATTTTCCCTAGTCTTTCTTTCACCTTATTCAATCTCTCTATAATTGCTAGGGAATAACTCCTAATTATGCATTCAATGCTATCCAATGTAGCTTGATTATGGGCTACTTGCGGCACAGTATCAGCAGTGGAGATGTCGGTATTAACCACCCTATCTATATATATGGGGAGTGAAGGTGGTGGCGTTGGGTTTATTACTTCGGGAGCAGCTATTAGAGACTTATCACTCCCAGTGATAGTCTTAGTCTTTTTGCCGAAGTCAGAGTGACTCAGCTTTTGTTGTTGTGGTTCCCCCCTTTTCCTCCTTTTTTTGTTTGGGGGTGGACCATAATTTCTAAGCGGCGTAGTTTTTTTAAGCCTATTACGTATAATTTTACTTGGCATGGGTGTTGGGGTAATCAATGCCTCAGTCACAGTAGAAATGCTAGAGCGATTAGTAGGCGAGGGACCATTCACAGTTATCTTAGGGCAGGTACTAGATATCGGCGTACAATCTCTAAATACAAGGGGCAAGCTATCCAATAGAAGTACACTATCATTGCCATTTTGTCTCCCTTCAATAGTGGTGGCAACTGGTAAGGGTGACTCGATCAATGACCTGTTCTTCATGTTTTCTACCGAACTGCGGCGTTCCGCTCGCCGCTCTGCTAAAGTGATTTCCTTGGATGCATCAGCAGCAGTCTTTGTGAAATAATTGTCCAGAGTTCCATTCAGCGGGCCCCCTGACCTGTCCGACATGACAGAGTCTGTGCAAGGCACTAATAATGACATTTATAGGAGACAGACACCTGTAGATGAAGAAGTAGAATGAACTTACTCGGAATGTACACAACAGGGTGAAAAACGGCCAGGGGTTTGGGCCCAGTCCAGTCTTCTCGGTCCTCTGAGGGCCACAGAGGGCCCGCCCTTCGCCCAGGCTTAGCCCCGGGCGCTCCCGCGTGCTCCCGCGTGCTCCCGCGCCACGGGAAGTAACGCTTGTAATTATAGGTGGAAAGTTAGGCTGTTGGTGGGGCGGGGCGAGCAGGGAGAGCGGCCAGGTCACAGGTGACGCGGGTTACCCGGACTTCTGGGAGACGTAGTCCGGTCCCAACGCTCGCAGCCCTGCGCTCGCACTTACACCCACAGATGCAGTCCCAAACTCCGAGACGGCTGACACGTCGCAGCGGGACCCGCGAAGCGGGTTCCGCAAGTTGTAATGGTGAGAACAAAGCAGTAAGGTCCAAAAGGTATCCCAGGACAGCTTAGCAGGCAGGAGCTTTTCAGGCTGTTGGTGGGGCGGGGCGAGCAGGGAGAGCGGCCAGGTCACAGGTGGCGCGGGTTACCAGGACTTCGGGGAGACGTAGTCCGGTCCCAACGCTCGCAGCCCTGCGCTCGCACTTACACCCACAGATGCAGTCCCAAACTCCGAGACGGCTGACACGTCGCAGCGGGACCCGCGAAGCGGGTTCCGCAAGTTGTAATGGTGAGAACAAAGTAGTAAGGTCCAAAAGGTATCCCATGACAGCTTAGCAGGCAGGAGCTTTTCAGGCTGTTGGTGGGGCGGGGCGAGCAGCGAGAACGGCCAGGTCACAGGTGGCGCGGGTTACCAGGACTTCTGGAAGACGTAGTCCGGTCTTGACGCTCGCAGCCCTGCGCTCGCACTTATGCCCACAGATGCAGTCCCAAACTCCGAGACGGCTGACACGTTGCAGCCGGACCCGCGAAGCGGGTTCCGCAAGTTGTAATGGTGAGAACAAAGCAGTAAGGTCCAAAAGGTATCCCAGGACAGCTTAGCAGGCAGGAGCTTTTCAGGCTGTTGGTGGGGCGGGGCGAGCAGGGAGAGCCGCCAGGTCACAGGTGGCGCGGGTTACCAGGACTTCTGGGAGACGTAGTCCGGTCCCGATGCTCGTAGCCCTGCGCTCGCACTTACACCCACAGATGCAATCCCAAACTCCGAGACGGCTGACACGTCGCAGCAGGACCCGCAAAGCGGGTTCCGCAAGTTGTAATGGTGAGAACAAAGCAGTAAGGTCCAAAAGGTATCCCAGGACAGCTTAGCAGGCAGGAGCTTTCCAGGCTGTTGGTGGGATGGGGCGAGCAGGGAGAGCGGCCAGGTCACAGGTGGCGCGGGTTACCAGGACTTCTGGGAGACGTAGTCCGGTCCCGACGCTCACAGCCCTGCGCTCGCACTTACACCCACAGATGCAGTCCCAAACTCCGAGACGGCTGACACGTCGCAGCGGGACCCGCGAAGCGGGTTCCGCAAGTTGTAATGGTGAGAGCAAAGCAGTAAGGTCCAAAAGGTATCCCAGGAAAGCTTAGCAGGCAGGAGCTTTTCAGGCTGTTGGTGGGGCGAGGCGAGCAGGGAGAGCGGCCAGGTCACAGGTGGCGCGGGTTACCAGGACTTCTGGGAGACGTAGTTCGGTCCCGACGCTCGCAGCCCTGCGCTCGCACTTACACCCACAGATGCAGTCCCAAACTCCGAGACGGCTGACACGTCGCAGCGGGAACCGCGAAGCGGGTTCCGCAAGTTGTAATGGTGAGAACAAAGCAGTAAGGTCCAAAAGGTATCATGGTGTTTTATTCTGTGCTGAGAAAAAATTGTTTTTTTTAACAGAGTTTAAACATTTTCCTATATTGCTGCTTTGTAATGTCTAATGTGTTGTGGTTATATTTATAACAATTTTAATTATTTATATACAATTCATTTTGCACTGATAGATCCTTTAAAACTACTGTTGAGAGTTACAGTATTTTGTTTAGCTCTATGCGCCATGTGATCTGTTAAGCCAGGAAGTCACTACTTAAGCACTTTAATTGTATCTGAAGGGTCATGTTAACAAGGCTGCAGTGATGCAGCCGAAACGCATCATGCTGGAGACAATCGGAGAAATAAAGCACTGAAATCTGAATTTATCGCGCTATTGTGGTCTGTACCTGAGTTTGCAGCGGAACATTTGCTGTGCTTCAGGACTGTTGGTGGAAGAAATGCATGCATACTCTGAAACGCGTAAGGCAAATGGACAGAAATGCTGGAGTTGTAATTCTGTCCTTTGAAAAATAAAAGTTTGTGACCTACTAGCTGGATGAGTGCGCCTCTAAATACATGGGTATTTCTTGGAAGATGTTACAGGCGGCACGTCCAAGCCGCCGGAGATCACATCGCCTGTGAGAATTCGAATGCGGACCGCTTCCCTGAATCATTTGGTGGAATGAATGGCGCAGCTGGCTCTTTTTTGCAAGGACAAAATTCCAACCCTGGGGCCCACTGGAGGGCAAGAATTGGTCCATGTATACTGTTTTAATAAACACACCACCACAGAAGGTAATACGCAGGGTATGAATACCACGAGCTCCAGCATGCACTTCAATGTTTACCGGACTAACCGGAAAGGGCACACCTGAAGCCTAATAATGTGACGCAATGCAAAGGAACTGTGTGGAAACCAGAGACAGGATGTGCTTTTAAAACTGCCTCTGATGAAAGAGCACGTTTGCTCTGAGACGCGTAAGGCAAATGGACAGAAATGGCTGGAGTTGTAATTCTGTCCTTTGAAAAATAAAGGTTTGTGACCTACCAGCTGGAGGAGTGCGCCTCTAAATGCATGGGCACTTCTTGGAAGATGTTACAGGCGGCACGTCCAAGCAGCCGGAGATCACACCGCCTGTGAGAATTCGAATGGGGACCGCTTCCATGAAACATTTGGGGATTCATTGAAGGGCACAGCTGGCTCTTCATTGCAAGGACAAAATTCCAACCCTGGGGCCCACTGGAGGGCAGGAATTGGTCCATGTATACTGTTTTAACAAACACAAAGCCACCGAAGGTAATTAGCAGGGTATGAAAACCACGAGCTCCAGCATGCACTTCAATGTTTACCAGACTAACCGGAAAGGGCACACCTGAAGCCTATTAATGTGACACAGTGCAAAGAAACTGTGTGGAAACCTGAGACAGGATGTGCTTTTAAAACTGCCTCTGATGAAAGAGCACGTTTGCTCTGAAACGCGTAAGGCAAATGGGCAGAAATGGCTGGAGTTGTAATTCTGTCCTTTGAAAAATGAAGGTTTGTGGCCTACCAGCTGGAGGAGTGCGCCTCTAAATGCATGGGCATTTTTTGGAAGTTGTTACAGGCGGCACGTCCAAGCCGCCGGAGATAACACCGTCATTTAAAGAAAGTGCTACAGCTCAGATCCGGAAATAGTAACATATATTATAGTTGCACACAGGCTCCAGTAGCTCGTTGTTACCCTAATGCTTATCGGTGAAATGCCTTGTACACAGGTCTAATACAACTCAGCCAAGTCCCAGGTGTTTAAACACTAGTCTTGTAACGTGCCTGAGTACTTTGTTACTACATTTCCCAACATGCAGTTCATTGTAGCATTGTAATGTTGGTTATGCTTCAATAGCGTTATGCGCTGCTTTCATGGTCTCAATTGTGAAATCAGTACCCAGGCTAAATCTTGCCCATTTCTGTACCCCTCGTGCCTCTTTGTGCACCTCTCCTTCCTCTTTCTGCACCTCTCTTGCCTTTTTCTGCAGTTCTCTTGCCTCTTACTGCACCACTTTTGCTTCTTTCTGTACTTCTCTTGACTTCTTCTGTACCCCTCTTGCCTCTTTATGCACCTCTGTTGGTTCTTTCTGCACTGCCCTTGCTCCTTTCTATACCTCTTTCACCAATTTCTGTATCCCTCTTGCCTCTTTCTGCACCCCTGTTCCCTCATTCTGCACCTTTCCTGCCTGTTTATGCACCTCTGTTGCTTTTGCACTTTCTTGCTTCGTTCTGCACCCTCTTGCCTCTTTTGGTACCGCTCTTGCCCTTTGTGCACTGCTCTTACTTCTTTCTGCACCTTTGTTGCAAATTTATGTATCCTCTTACCTCTTCCAGCACCACTCTTTCGTCTTTCTGTTCAAGTTCAAGTTCGGGCATTTATATAGCGCACTACTCACCCAGAGGGTCTCAAGGCGCTTGGGGAAGGGGTTCATTATTTGTCGAATAGCCAGGTTTTAAGTTCTTTTCTGAAGGAGATGTGGTTTTGAGTAAGGCGGAGGTGAGTGGGGAGTGCGTTCCAGGACTTGGCAGCCAGGAAGGAGAAGGATCTGCCACCCATGGTGGATTTTCGGATGCGCGGGACTGCGGCGAGGGCTTGATTGGACGATCTTAGTTGGCGGGTGGGTTTGTAGAAGGACAGTCGAGTGTTGAGGCATTCGGGTCCTAGATTGTAGAGGGCCTTGTGTGCGTGGGTGAGAAGACGGAACGTAATTCTTTTGTTGACGGGAAGCCAGTGGAGGTCTTTTAGGTGTCCGGTGATGTGATCTTGGCAAGGGATGTCCAATATGAGTCTCGCTGATGCGTTTTGGATGCGTTGGAGTTTTTTCTGTAATTTTGCTGTGATTCCGGCGTATAGTGTGTTACCATAATCCAGTTGACTCGTGACCAGTGCGTGGGTGACAGTCTTTCTTGTCTCGAGGGGGATCCAGCGGAAGATCTTTTTGAGAATGCGAAGTACGTTGAAGAAGGAGGATGAGACTGCGTTGACTTGTCTGGACATCGAGAGAGAGGAGTCTAGGATGAAGCCAAGGTTACGTGCGTGGTCTGTGGGTGTGGGTGCTGTGCCCAGAGCGGAAGGCCACCAAGAGTCGTCCCAGGCAGAGGGGGAAGATCCTAGGATGAGCTCCTCCGTTTTGCCTGAGTTGAGTTTTAGGCGGCTATGTTTCATCCAATCGGCTACTTTTTTCATGCCTTTGTGAAGATTGGTTTTGGCGGTGTTAGGGTCTTTGGTGAGGGAGAGGATTAATTGGGTGTCGTCGGCGTAAGAGATGATGTTGAGGTTGTGTTGGCGGGCGATGGATGCGAGTGGGCTCATGTAAACGTTGAAGAGGGTGGGACTGAGTGATGATCCTTGTGGTACTCCACAGATGACTTCAGTGGCCTCTGAGTTGAATGGGGGAAGTCGGACTCTTTGAGTTCTCCCGGCGAGGAACGAGATGATCCAGCCCAAGGCTTTTCCTTGTATGCCGATGTTGCTGAGGCGTTGTATGAGGGTGTTGTGGCAGACTGTGTCAAAAGCGGCGGAGAGGTCGAGTAGAATGAGGGCCGCTGTTTCTCCGTTATCCAGTAGTGTTCAGATGTCGTCTGTCGCTGCAATGAGGGCGGTTTCGGTGCTGTGTTTGGCTCGAAATCCGGATTGAGATGGATCGAGGGAGTTGATGGATTCAAGGAAGGCGGCGAGCTGGCTGTTGAAAGCTTTCTCAATGACTTTGGCGGGGAAAGGGAGGAGGGATATGTGTCGGTAGTTTTTAAGTTCAGAGGGGTCTGATGTGGGTTTCTTCAAGAGGGCGCTGAGTTCGGTGTGTTTCCAGCTTTCTGGTAAGGTGGCAGAGTTGAACGAGCAGTTGATGACATCACAGAGATGGGGTGCGATGATGGAGTCAGCTTTGTTGAAGATGTGGTGGGGGCAGAGGTCGGTTGGCAATCCAGAGTGGATTGAGTTCATTAGGCAGATGGTGTCTTCAGTGGTGATTGGGTTCAAGGCGCTAAGGTTGTTAGTTTGCGGAGTAGGATCTGGAGGGGTGGGGAGGGTTGATCGCTGGGAGTGTTCTCGAAGCTGTTGTGGATGTCGGCAATTTTGTTGTAGAAGAAGGAGGATAACGCATCGCAGAGGTCTTGGGAAGGAGTGATGTCGTTAGATGCTGCGGTGGGGTTGGTGAATTCTTTGACGATGTTGAAAAGTTCCTTGCTGTTGTGGGTGTTGTTGTCAAGACGATTCTTGAATGTTGATTTCTTGGCGGATCGAATCAGTTGGTGGTGTTTTCGGGTGGCTGCCTTGAGGGTGGCCATGTTGTTGGTGGTTGGGTTTTTTCTCCATGTTTTCTCCAGGGTGCGGCATAGCTTCTTGGATTTTTTAAGGTCATCATTGAACCAGGGAGCCTTTTTGCTGGCTGATTTGATCTGGTGCTTTTTCAGGGGTGCTAATTCGTCAGCACTGTGGGTGATCCATTGCTTGAGATTGGTGGCCGCTTGGTTTGAGTCCAATGAGAGGGTGGGAGGGTTTGGGTTGAGTGATGTGAGGAGTTGGTTGGAGGTGATTTTGTTCCAGTTTCTCCGAGGAATAGGTTGTGGGCGGTTGTGGGTCAGGGTGGTTTTGCAGCTGAAGTGAACACAGCTGTGGTCCGTCCAATGGAGAGCTGTGGTGCGATCGAAGGAAATGTGCTTGCTGGAGGTGAAGATAGGGTCGAGCTAATGTCTGGCTACATGGGTGGGGGTGTCAACAAGTTGTTTGAGTCCGAGATTGGCCAGTTTGTCCAGAAGGGTGGAGGTGTTGCTGTCGTGTTTGTTTTCAAGGTGGTAGTTGAGGTCTCCTAAAAGAATGTAGTTCTCGGAGGCGAGGGCATGTGGGCTGACGAAGTCAGTGATGTCATCGCTGAATTGAGTGCGGGTTCCTGGAGGCCTGTAGATGAGGGTGCCTCTAAGTGTGGTCCTAGGGTCGTGTGGATCTGAAAGTGGAGATGTTCGGCGGTTGCAAGATTATCGTCGGAGCTGGTCATGATTTTGATGGTGTTCCTATGGATGATGGCGATGCCTCCTCCTGTTTGATTGGTGCGGTCTTTTCGGATAATCTTGTAAGCGTCCTGTATGGCTATGGCGATGTCGGGTGCTGATGATGTGTTCATCCATGTTTCTGTAAGGAAGGCGATGTCCGGTGACGCAGTGTCAAGTAGGTCCCAGAGTTCAGTTGCGTGTCTGTGGACCGAGCGGGTGTTAAGCAGGATGCACTTCAGGTGGTTAGAGTCGGAGCTGTGTATGGAGGAAGTGGATTTGGTGAGGGTCCTGAAGCAGTTGAACTTGCAGGAGAGGCAGGCGAATGGGCCGTGGGTACGTCCTGGGGTGGCTTCGCAGCATTGTGGTGTGCGTCCGGGGTTGAGGGCGAGGAGAGTTGCGGCATCATATGTGAATCTAGTGGGTTGGGTGCGGCGGGGATCAGGGGGATTGGCGCTGGGTGCGGTCCAGGTGCGGACGGGCGTAGACGGGCTTACCTTTGGCGCACCTTTGGCGCGCATGGGGCGCTTCTGCTGCGCGTGAATGCTGCGCGTCAATTGCTCTGCCATAAGTAGATAGTGGAGGGGCGGGGCGAGGGAGGGTCAGCTGGGAGGCGGGAGCGGGGTGGAGCTGCAGGCTGGGACGGCACAACAACAACAAGATGGCAGCAAAAGCGAAACCTAAGAGAACGAGGTTGGGCAGAGGACCCGGCACAGTCAGGCAGATATGGGCAAATAAATTAAAAACCACCAGCAATTTATGCAACTAGCGTAACGCTAAGCTTTGGCTAAATTAAAATCAAAATAAATTGATTTTACAATTCAAGCGCAGGCACAATCAAATAGCGTAACGCTAAGGTTTGGCTAGATTTAAAAGCACAAGTCAAGCGCAGGCACAAGCTACGATACCACAGGAAGCCTTGTGAGAAAGCGATGGAGCGTGGGGGAGTGGCCGCTGCAGATGGAGGCAGGACGGTCACAGTGCTTACTTGGGAGATGCGATCCTGTACTCTATCGTGGGAGGGAGGGTCAGCTGGGAGGCGGGAGCGGGCCTCCATTGCCTCTGTCTGCTCACATATGAACTCTTTCATCACCCTTTTTGCCTGTTTCACCCACTCTGTTGCCTCTTTCTGCAGTTTTTTGACTCCTTCTGCACCTCTGTTGCATCTGCCTGCACCTGCTTCCCTCATTCCACAGCCCTCTAACCTCTTTCCCCACCCCTGTTGCTTCTTTCTGCACTTCTCTTGCTTCTTTCTGTACCTCTCTTGGTTCTTTCTGCATGCATCTTGCCTCCTTTTGCACCCCTCCTCCCTTTCTTTGCACCTCTCTTGCCTCTTTCTGTACCTCTGTTATTTTTTTGCCTCTTTCTGCACTTCTCTTGCTTCTTTCTGCACCCTTGTTGTCCCTTTTTTGTGTACTAGTCTTCCCTTTTTCTGCTCCCCTTCTGCATGTTTCTGCAACTCCCTTGCCTCTCTCTGTACTTCTCATGCCTCCTTCTGTACCTCACTTGCCTTTTTGTGCACTTCTCTTGCCTCTTTCTGCACCTCTCTTGCTTCTCTTCGCACATCTGTTTGTTCTTTCTGCACCTCTCTTTCCTTTTTCTGCAGTTCTCTTGCCTCTTACTGTACCTCTTTTGCTTCTTTCTACACTTCTCCTGCCTCTTTCTGTACCCCTCTTGCCTCTTTCTGCACCTCTGTTGGTTCTTTCTGCACTGTTCTTGCTTCTTTCTACAACTCTTTTACCAATTTCTGTATCCCTCTTGCCTCTTTCTGTACCCCTGTTACCTCATTCGGCACCTTTCCTGCCCGTTTCTGTACCTCTGTTGCTTCTTTGTGCACTTCTGTTGCCTATTTCTACACCGTGTGCCTCTTTCAGCACCTCTGTTGCTTCTTTCTGCACTACTCTTCCTTCTTTCTGCACCCCTCCTGCTTCTTTCTGTACCCCTCTTGCCTCTTTATGCACCTCTCCTACCTATTTCTGTATCCCTCCTGCACTGGATTTGCTTCTTTCAGCACCTTTTTTGCAAATTTTTGCATCCCTCATGCCAAATTCTGCATACCTCTTACCTCTTTCTGGACCACTGTTCCCTCTTTCTGTACCTTTCTTGCCTGTTTCTGCAGCTCTCTTGCCTCTTTCATCACCTTTGTTGCTTCTTTCTGCACATCTCTTGACTCTTTCTGTACCCCTCTTGCCCTTTAAGCACCTCTCCTGACTCTTTCTGTACCACTCTTGCCTTTTCCTGCAGTTCTGCTGCCTGTTTCAGCACCTCTGTTGCTTCTTTCTGCACTTTTCTTGCATCGTTTTTTACCCCTCTTGCCTCTTTCTGTACCACTCTTGCTACTTGGTACACTGCTCTTGCTTCTTTCCGCACCTCTGTTGCAAATGTATACATCCTCTTACCTCTATCAGCACCCCTCTTTTGTCTTTCTGCAACTCCATTGCCTCTGTCTGCTCACATGTTAACTCTTTCTGCACCCCTTTTGCCTGGTTCTGCCACTCTCTTGCCCCTTTCCCTTCTGCAGTTCTTTTGCCTCCCTCTGCACCTCTGTTGCTTCTTTCTGCACTTGTCTCACCTTTTTCCATAGCTCTCTAACCTCTTTCTTCACCCCTGTTGCTTCTTTCTGCACTTCTCTTCCTTCTTTCTGTACCTCTCTTGCTTCTTTCTGTACAATCTTGCCTCCTTTTGCACCCCTCCTCCCTCTTTCTGCACCTCTGTTGCTTCTTTTTGCACTTCTTTTGCTTCTTTCTGCACCCTGCTTTCCTCTTTCTGTATACCTCTTGCCTCTTTGTGTACCTCTCCTTCCTCTTTCTGAACCTCTCTTGCCTTTTTCTGCAGTTCTCTTGCCTCTTTCTTCACCTCTGTTGGTTCTTTCTGCACTGCTCTTGCTTCTTTCTGCACATCTTTGACACATTTCTGTATTCCTCTTGCCTCTTTCTGCACCCTGTTCCCTCTTTCTACACCCCTGTTCCCTCTTTCTGCACCTTTCCTGCCTGTTTCTGCACCTCTTTTGCCTCCTTCTACAACGCTGTTGCTTTTTTCTGCAATTCTCTGGCCTTTTTCTGCACCCTTCTTGTCTCTTGCTGCACCTCTGTTGCTTCTTTCTGTGATGTGATGTGATGTGATGTGGAACTTTTATAGCGCGCTATCACTCCGAAGAGCATCTTGGCGCTTTTGACTTGTGTATTCCAGATGGTGAGAGTTGTAATGCTCACATTGCCGATCAGAATCTAAACCAGGGTATTGCAGGTTGTGTCTGCCATGCTGTAGATCCAGGTTTTAAGAGCTTTCCTAAATTTGCTTTCGCAGGTGATTTCCCGGATGTAGTGGGGGAGTTTATTCCAGGCTTTGGCTCCTCTAACCGCTAAGGATTTTCCTCCTCTCGTGACGAGCCGGAATTTTGGGACAACCATTAAATTGGCTGTTGTCGATCTTAGTTCACGACGGGGGTGATAGCGAATGAATTTTTTTGACAGATAATGTGGGCCCCGCTTATGAAAGGCCCTAAAAGTACTCATTAAGACCTTAAACAAAATCCGCTTTTGGATGGGGAGCCAATGAAGCATATTGAGTGCTGCGGAGGCTCAAGTTTTCCTAGGCATTTTCAGCACTAGCCTTGCTGCAGCATGTTGGACCATTTGTAGTTTATGTAAGGCTGCTTTGTTTGCCCCTGCATATAAACTGTTACAATAATCCAACCTGGATATGATTAATGCCACTGCTACCGTTCGTCTGGCTGATAGGGGAAGGAAAGTAAAGAATTTTTTGAGACCTTTTATTACATTGAAGCACGAACCTGCTACTTCACTAGCCTGTTGTTTGAAGGATAATGTCTCATCGAATTTGATTCCCAAGTTTCGAGCCGCCGTGATAGTACTAGGCGGTGCCTCAGCTTCTGTCGGCCAACAGGTTTCGAGGGAGAACAGATTGTTTTTACCAAAGGGTAAGATTTCTGTCTTCGCTGTGTTACATCTCAGATGATTTTTATTCATCCACTCAAAAGTGGCTTTCAGACAGTCTCTAAGAAAACATTCAGCAATCGCCGCGTCCTCATCTAGGATTAGGACTAGTTGGGTGTCGTCGACGTATGCTATTGAGCTGATGGCAAAGGAGGAGATAAGCTCCATCAGTGGGACCATATAAAGATTAAATAAAATGGGGCTCAGGCTAGAGCCCTGAGGTACCCCAGACTGGACTTCCCGTTCTTCCGAGCAGTACTGCCCTAGCATAGTGATCTGCTTTCTTTGTCTCAAAAAGTTGTTAAACCACTTCGACACGGTGCCCACTATGCCCACACTCCTTAGGCGATGTATCAGAATATTGTGGGACACCGTGTCGAAGGCTGCAGATAAATCTAGTAGGATCAGGACTGCTCTTTTGCCCTGATCCAGAGCCTCTCTAATTATTTTGGTGGAAAATAAGAGGGCAGATTCAGTTGAATGATGGGACCTAAAGCCAGCCTGATTTGGATGGAAAAGATTATTACCCTCCAGGTATGCTGTTAGCTGTTTATTAATGCAGGTCTCTGCGAGTTTGCATACCGCTGGAAGAAGTGAAATGGGCCGTAGGTTTGATAATACTGTAGGATCTGAAATGGCTTTTTTATGGAGAGGTCTAACAGCTGCGACCTTCCAGGATGTTGGAATATCTCCTGTTTGAAGTGAAGAATTGAGTATGGAGTTAATCGTTGGATTCACTTAATCTTTTATGACCTTTAGTAGCGACGGGGGGCAGGGGTCAAATGAGGAACCTGAATTTAGTCTGGAGATAACTTGGGAGGATTCGGCTAAGCTAATGATAGTAAAGCTTTCCCAGGTTGCGGTGCCCAATCTTTCCTTTATAGCTTTGAAATCTTCGTCTAGTTCTTCCTGATTGACCTGTGGAAAGTCTTTTGTGAAATTGGTGATTTTCTGTTTAAAATATACTGCAATTTCATCACAGAGAGACTGGGATGGGGGGATTTCTTGGGATAGTATTTTTGGTTTTCTGAAGCTATTGACAATTTGGAATATCTCTTTTTGTTTATCATTCGAGGACTCAATCTGGTTTGTATAGTAGCTGGTTTTTGCAAGTTTGATTGAGATATGGTAGTTCCTCCTAGCCTTTTTATATCTTTCTCGGTCGTCGCTCTTATAATGGCAATGCCATTTTCGCTCTAATACTCTCACTTCTCCCAATGTTCCTTTAAGGGAGCTTGTATACCATGGAGCCGATTTCTTTCTTGAATAGTTTTAGATTTTGTTCCACGTGTTTTCATTCTTTCTCCAATGGTTCTCATCCATCTCTCATAATGTTCATTGTCAGTGGTCACATTCCCTGACATAGTTGGTTTCTCTGCTGCCACCCAACTTTCCAGATCAGGATGTTCTATTATTTTTCTCCAGCATGGAATGGATTTTATGTTGCCTGATGTTGGTTTGATTTCCTTTTTGTTGTCAATTTTAAGGTTAAAGCCAATAAACTTATGGTCTGACCATGTTTGGGTTAGCGGTGAGTCTACTTTGATTGTGTTTATATTAGAGCAGATACAGTCTAGGATGTGACCGGCTGTATGGGTTGGCTGTACTGTTAGAATAGTCAATCCCAGAATGCATAAGGTTTCTCTAAGGCACAGTGCATTGGGGTCATTAGTATTGTCCAAGTGAATATTTATGTCTCCTAGAAGCGTAAAGTTTGCGAATCGTAGGATTGAACTAGTATACTTTCCAGTTGTTTGTCCGGGTGGTCGGTATATTAAGATTCCAGAGAAAGTAAAGGAATCATGGACTTGAAGATTGAAACCAAGACATTCTGCTCCTTTTATGCCTGGTAATTCCATGGTGGTACATTTAAGGGAATCCCGATGAATGATTGCCAGCCCTCCTCCTCGCTGGCGGGGTCTGTCCAGCCTCTGTATTAAAAAGCCAGGGGGTAGAGCTAGGACGATGTCCGGGTTGGACCAATCTTTAAACCATGTCTCTGTAACAAATAGACAATCTAGTGATTTTTTTGTAATCAGATCATATATGTGTTGAGCATTCTTACACATAGATCGAGCGTTTATGAGGCCTCCCTTAAGCGTCCTCCCAGTGTCTTCAATCCGTTGTTCTATAATAGGAGCAACATTTTGTTTACAGTATTTACAGCCTATGGGACCCTCCCACTTATCTACTGCAATGGCTTGGGGGCAGTGCATAGAATGGGTATTCAGGGATAGAATGAGATTTTTTGTTGGAGAAGCATAAGTAGTTACCAGTACAGTATTTCCGGCCCTAAGCCTGGCCTCAGCGCGAACGGGCGCAGACGGGCAGGACTTAGGCTTGACTTCGGCGCGATGCCGGCGCCGCTGCTCGCGTCCGCTGCGCGGAGGAGTGGCCATCTCTTTTTATAGTCTACAGCGCTAGAGCGCTGGGACTTCCTTGTTCGCTCAATATGGCCGCCACAAAACCACTCTTGAGTCAGGGGTCAGTGTGGGATGTTTCCCAGTGCGGGGGGATTGCTGGATTTCTGGTGAAACTCGGCGCAAATCAAGTATTTAATAAAGTTTCAAAGCAAGAATTAAAACGTCACACAAGTAGCCTAAACACCCGGCTTTCCGCCTCTGGTGTACACAGAGTCTCGCGAGCTGTCGCGCAGCTTCCTTTTATAGTCTACAGAGCTAGAGCGCTGGGACTTCCTTGTTCGCTCAATATGGCCGCCACAAAACCACTCTTGAGTCAGGGGTCAGTGTGGGATGTTTCCCAGTGTGAGGGGATTGCTGGATTTCTGGTAAAACACGGCGCAAATCAAGTATTTAATAAAGTTTCAAGGCAAGAATTAAAACATCACACAAGTAGCCTAAACACCCGGCTTTCCGCCTCAGGTGTACACAGAGTCTCGCGAGCTGTCGCGCTGCCTCCTTTTATAGTCTAGAGCGCTGGGACTTCCTTGTTCGCTCAATATGGCCGCCACAAAACCAGTCTTGAGTCAGGGGTCAGTGTGGGATGTTTCCCAGTGTGGGGGGATTGCTGGATTTCTGGTAAAACATGGCGCAAATCAAGTATTTAATAAAGTTTCAAAGCAAGAATTAAAACATCACACAAGTAGCCTAAACACCCGGCTTTCCGCCTCAGGTGTACACAGAGTCTCGCGAGCTGTCGCGCTGCCTCCTTTTATAGTCTACAGCGCTAGAGCGCTGGGACTTCCTTGTTCGCTCAATATGACCACCACAAAACCACTCTTGAGTCAGGGGTCAGTGTGGGATGTTTCCCAGTGTGGGGGGATTGCTGGATTTCGGATGTATGACACTACAACGCATGCTTTTACAACGCATACTGTTACAACGCAGGTTTTACATTGCATGCCATTACAATGCACAATGCTTTTTGGTGCTGGATAGTGAATAGTTTAGTTTACAATTCCAACTCCAGTCCCCGTGGACACTAGGGAAGGTTACTGGATAGTAAATTAACCTATTCCCTATCCTAGAGCGCCCCCTACAGCAATGCGTTGTAATAGTTTGCGTTGTAAAAGTTGCATTGTAATAGCACTTCGTTGTAAAAGTTTCGTTGTAATGGCTGTTTCCCCTGGATTTCTGGTAAAAGACGGCGCAAATCAAGTATTTAATAAAGTTTCAAGGCAAGAATTAAAACGTAACACAAGTAGCCTAAACACCCGGCTTTCCGCCTCAGGTGTACACAGAGTCTCACGAGCTGTCGCGCTGCCTCCTTTTATAGTCTACAGCGCTAGAGCGCTGGGACTTCCTTGTTCACTCAATATGGCCGCCACAAAAAACCTCTTGAGTCAGGGGTCAGTGTGGGATGTTTCCCAGTGTGGGGGGAGTGCTGGATTTCTGGTAAAACACGGCGCAAATCAAGTATTTAATAAAGTTTCAAAGCAAGAATTAAAACGTCACACAAGTAGTCTAAACACCCGGCTTTCCGCCTCAGGTGTACACAGAGTCTCGCGAGCTGTCGCGCTGCCTCCTTTTGTAGTCTACAGCACTTGAGCGCTGGGACTTCCTTGTTCGCTCAATATGGCCGCCACAAAACCACTCTTGAGTCAGGGGTCAGTGTGGGATGTTTCCCAGTGTGGGGGGATTGCTGGATTTCTGGTAAAACACGGCGCAAATCAAGTATTTAATAAAGTTTCAAAGCAAGAATTAAAACGTCACACAAGTAGCCTAAACACCCGGCTTTCTGCCTCAGGTGTACACAGAGTCTGCACTTCTCTTTCTTCTTTGTGCCCTCTTCTTGCATCTTTCTGTACCCTTCCTGTCTCCTTGTGTACGTCTCCTACCTCTTTGTATACGTCTCCTACCTCTTTTTGCACATCTTTTGGTTCTTTCTACACTGTTCTTGCTTCTATTTGTACCTCTTTTGAAAATGTATGTATCCCTCTAGCCTCTTTCTAAACCCCTCTTTCCTCTTCCAGCACCTCTGTTGCTTCTTTCTACACTTTTCTTGCTTCTTTCTACACCCCTCTTGCCTATTTCTGTACCCCTCTTGCCTCTTTGTGCACGTCTCCTTCCTCTTTCTGTACCCCCCTACCTTTTTCTGCAGTTCTCTTGTCTCTTATTGCACATCTTTTGCTTCTTTCTGTGCTTCTTTTGCCTCTTTCTGTACCCATTTTAACAATTTCTGTATCTTTCTTGCCTCTTTCTGTGCCCCTTTTCCCACTTTCTGCACCTTTCTTGCCTGTTTCTGCACCTTTGTTGCTTCTTTCTGTACTTTTCTTGCTTTGTTCTGCACCCGCCTGCCTCTTCCCATACACCTCTTGCCTCCTTAAGCACCTCTCCTGACTCTTTCTGCACCACTTTTGCCTTTTTCTACAGTTCTGCTGCCTGTTTCAGCACCTCTGTTTCGTCTTTATGCACTTTCCTTGCTTCGTTCTTTACCCCTCTTGCCTCTTTCTGTACCACTCTTACCTATTTGTGCACTGCTCTTGCTTCTTTCTGCACCTCTGTTGCAAATGTGTGCATCCTCCTACCTCTTGCAGCATCCCTCTTTCGTCTTTCTACACCTCCATTGCCTCTCTACTCCCATGTTAACTCTTCCAGCATCCCTTTTGCCTGTTCCCACCACACTCTTGCCTCTTTCTGCAGTTCTTTTGCCTCCTTCTGTACCTCTGTTGCTTCTTCCTGTTCTTGTCCTGCCTCTTTCCGCAGCCCTCTTACCTCTTTCTCCACCCATGTTGCTTCTTTCTGCACTTCTCCTGCTTCTTTCGGTACCTCTCTTGATTCTTTCTGTACCCATCTTGCCTCATTCTGTACCTTTCCTGTCCGTTTCTGCACCTCTCTTGCCTCTTTCTGCACCTCTGTTGCTTCTTTCTGCACACTTTGCTCCTCTTTCAACACCTCTGTTGCTTCTTTCTGGACTACTCATCAATCTTTCTGGCCCTCCTGCTTCTTTCTGTACCCCTATTGCAGCTTTATGCACATCTCCTCCCTATTTCCACTCCCCTCTTACCTCTTTTTGCACCTTTGTTGGTTCTTTCCGCACTGCTCTTGCTTCTTTCAGCCCCACTTTGATACATTTCTACATCCCTCTTGCCTCTTTCTGCACCCCTCTTCCCTATTTCTCTACCTCTCTTACTTCGTTCTGCACTTCTCTTGCTTCGATCTGTCCGGCTCTTGCTTCTTTCTGTACATCTATTGTAAATTTCTATATCCCTCTTATCTCTTTCTGGATTCCTGTTCACTCTTTCTTACCTTTCTTGCCTGTTTCTGCACCTCTGTCGCTTCTTTTTGCACCCCTCTTGCCTCTTTCTGTACCCTCTTGCCTCTTTAAGCACCTCCCCTGACTCTTTCTGTGCCACTCTTGCCATTTTCTGCAGTTCTCTTGCCTCGTTGTGCATCTCTTTTGCTTCTTTCTGTACTTCTCTCTCTTTCATGCCCCCCTCTTGCCTCTTTCTGCACCTCTGTTACTTCTTTCTGCACTGCTAGTGCCTCTTTCTGCACATCTCTTGCTTTTTTCTGCACCCTTCTTCCCCTTTTTGCATCCCCTTGACACTTTTTGGTGTTCTCTTACCATTTTCTGCACCTCTCTTGCCTCTTTATGCATCTCACTTGCCTCTTCCTGCACTTCTCCTAATTCTTTCCACACCTCTGTTGCTTCTTTCAGCAATCTCTTGCCTCTTTCTGCAATTCTGTTGCTTGTTTCTGCACCCTCTTGTGTCTTTCTGCACATCTCTTGCTACTTTCTGCACCTCTCTTGCTACTTTCTATACCCCTCTTGCCTCTTTCTGCACCCTCTTTTCTCTTTCTGCCCCGCTCTTGCCTCTTTGTGTATACCTGTTTCTTTCCTCATGCACCTTTCTTGCCTGTTTCTGTACATCTCTTGCCTCTTTCTGTACCTCTGTTGCTTTTTTCTGTCTGCACCCCACTTGCTCCATCTGCACCCTTCATGCCTCTTTCAGCACCTCTGTTGCTTCTTTATGCACTTCTCTTCCTTCTTTTTGTACCTCTCTTGCCTCTTTGTGTGCTTCTCCTACTTTTTTCTGCACACCTCTTGCCTCTTTTTGCACCCCCGTTGGTTCTTTCTGAAATGCTCTTGCTTCTTTCTGCACCTCACTTGCTTCCTTCTTTACTTGTACTGCTTCTCGCTACGCCTCTGTTGTCTCTTTCAACAATTGTCTTACCTCTTTCTGGACTTCTATTCCTTCTTTCTGCACCCCTCCTGCCTCTTTCTGTACCCCTCTTGCCTCTTTCTGCACCCCTCCTACCTCTTTCTGTACCCCAATTGCCTCTTTTTGTACCTCTGTTGGTTCTTTCTGCACTGCTCTTGCTTCTTTCTGCACCTCACTTGCCTCTTTCTGCACTTTTTGCACTTCTTTCTATACCTGTGTTGCTTCTTTCAGCAATTCTCTTGCCTATTTCTGCACATCTCTTGCTTCTTTCTGCATCTCTCTTGTGTCTTTATGTACCTCTGTTGCCTCTTTCTGCACCTCACTTGCTTCTTTATGTACCCCCTTGCCTCTTTCTGTACCCCTATCCCCTCTTTCTTAACCTCCCTTGCAACTTTCCTGCCTGTTTCAACACCTCTCTTTGCTTCTTTTTGCACTTTTCTTGCCTCTTTCTGCACTCTCTGCATCTCTGTTCCTTCTTTCTGCACTTCTCTTTCTTCCTTCAGCAATTCTCTTACCTCTTTCTGTACCTCTCTTGCGTCTTTCTGCACCTCTGTTGCCTCTTTCTGCACTTCACTTGCTTCTTTTTGTACTACTCTTGCCTCTTTCAGCACCTCTGGTGCTTCTTTCTGCACTTCTCTTGCCTCTTTATGTACCTCTGGCATAATTTTAACCCCCCCTGCCCTATTATGTACTAGGGGCCTTCAAAGGGAGAGCATGCCAATCACAGGAGTACCCCAACCCATAGTGTACCCTAATGTTTGTAGGTGTTTTCACTGTATTCTTGGTGTCTTTCAGCGTAGCACTGGCTCTGGGCCTGGTTAGTCAGATTCAGTCACCGCCAGTACAAGTCACCAAAAAGTTGGGGGCACAACATGAAATTGCAAAAAGGCCTTTTTCTGCACCTCTGTTGGTTCTTTCTGCATATCTCTTGCTTTCTTTTGTACCTTTCTTTGTCTTTCTGTACTTCTTTTGGCTCTTTTTGCATTTCTCTTGCTTTGTTCTGTGTTTTCTTTCTATTTCTGTATATGTCTTAGCTCTGTAGGCATAGTTAAAAATTAGCATTAAAAAAAACCTTTGAAATTTCCTGAAAAAACCATTGGTTTCAGGGACGTTATAGTTAGAAATGATCATTTAATAAAACCTTTGAAATTCACTGAAAAAACCATAGGTTTAAGGGACGTTATAGTTAGAAATTAGCATTTCAAAAACCTTAGAAATTCACTGTGAAAAACACAGGTTTCAGAGACGTTATACTTAATTGGCCATTTCAGTTCATACAAAATCAGAGAAATTCCGACTAACTATAACTCGCGCTTCCGCAATGCACTGCTTATGACGTCACATATTACATCATTCATGACATTAAGTGATATCACTGATGATATCTCAAATGACTTCACAGATGAGATCATCCACGTGATAATCTGATGTACCACCTTACACCCTAATATAACCTTTGATACACCCACTCCAAAATACAGACTACCATTTTTAAAACCACAGACACACCAATACCAGTTACTACATACCCACTCATTGATTCCTAGGTCTACACACACATCCACTCATTCACCGATTCAATCTCTCATACTTGCAGTCACTTATCAATATAGCACTATCTCATATGCACTCATGCACCTCTCTTGCATCTAAGAATGTCAGGAGCACTGTTATTACAAAGTCGCTCAAGTTTGAGTATTTCCATTCCTTGCTAAGCGTTGAGTATTCCAGACACCAAGGATCTGTATTTTCACGGTGGGTTGTTTTCATGGCTGGGCATATATAAATACATATATTGTTGATGTTTTTACAATCTTAAACAGTCCATGATCATATATGTTATTTCAACTATGTAATATTTGAAACACATGCAATAACAATGATTTTTCACTTAATTATATTATGTACAATGGACAAATGCACATCATATACTCACAGTAGTGCTTAGTCTGTTGTTTACCTTTATTGTGAGGGAGGAGTGCTTGCTCTTATGCAATATAATTTCACTACATATCTTAAACATGTTCCACCTCCATCTCATGTAAACTCAGACTTTGCTCCTTTAGAATCTGATCTATCTATCATGGACATTTCTCATTCGTTAAGTCTGCTTAAGAAAAAATAAAACTCCAGGTCCAGGTGGTTTTACTCTAGAATTTTATTTACATTTTTCAAATCTTCTTTTCCCAAAACTCTTACAGCTATTTCAATACTTTTACATCTCCGGTAAGGCACAGGGTACTTTTTTAGAAGCCTCAATCTGCCTAATCCATGAAGACGGCTGAGACCCCACACAGTGTAAAAACTATTGTCCTATTTCCTTAGTGAATGTGGACTACAACATTTTCGCCAAGTTGCTTGCACCCCGCCTCAAACCCCTTCTACAGACACCAATTGACTTAGAGCAGTGTGGTTTTGTTAAAGGCAGGTTAACATCAGACAACTCTCATTTATTACTTAATGTTTTGAATAAGGCCTCATATCTTCCATATCCTCTAGCTGCAGTTTCCATCGATGCAGAGAAGGCTTTTGATGAACTGGCCCTTTTTATTTAAAGCTCTTCATTGGCATGGTTTCGGTCCTAACTTCACCTCTCTGGGTTCTCTATGATACTCAGCTCCTAAAGCTTCTGTTGTAGTTAATGGTCTTGTCTCTCACTTTAATTTACAGCGTGGTGTGCCTCAAGGTGCCCTCTCTTGCCCCTTCTTTTAATTTTAGCTCTTGAACCATTCCTGTCTCATATCCTTCAGAATACTTCTATCTCTGGTTTTGTTTATGGTGCTCAACAGTTGAAATTATCGGTGTATGCAGATGATAGCTTACTCTTTATCTCCCAGCCAGAAACTTCTATCCCTTCTCTTATGCAAGAAATTTCAGACTTCTCCCTTGTCTCCGGATATAAAATTAACTCTGACAAAACAGAAATCCTCCCCAATACCAAATTCTGTTCCAAACAACATTTTGATGCTACTGGGTTCCATTGGAACAGCTCTAAAATTAAATACTTAGACATTTGCTTCAATAACTCTATATTGTATTATGTTAAAAACAATATGAAGGAAGTGGTTGATGGTATCTCTAAACTTATCTCCTATTGGAATCCTCTTTTTCTTTCCTTTTTGTTGGGCATCTGATTCCATTAAAATGATGATTTCCCCTATTTTACTATATATTCTCTCCATGATTCCCATTTACATTCCAAACATTTACTTTAAAAAACTTGATTCAATTCTTTCAAATGTTTGTAGAACAATAAAAAGCCTAGAATTTTTCTCTCACAACTTCGTAAACCTAAATCTATGGGAGGAGTGAATTGTCCTGACTTTCAATTGTACCATAAGGCCTTTTGTCTTAGGCTAGCTTCCAAATGGCTTCTTTTCTGAAATCTCCCCTTTTACACCTCTGTGGGTCACAATTGAACATTCCTTACTTGCACCTTTTTCAGTTAAAGAAGTTCTCACCTTCGCAACAAAGGTCAATATCACATCTCTTCTGCTGCTTAAACATACTTGTTCTTTGTTAAAACCTCATTGTCAATTAGAAATTTCTTCTAGGGAAGCTTTTCTTCAGTCCCCCCTTTGGTATAATCGTCTTATTACTATTCATAATAGACCTCTTTTTTTGGAAATCCTGGAGACTTAAAGGTATCATCTGGGTTAGGGATATGTTTGATGGTTAGTCCCCATGTTCTTCTGTTCTTTTCCCCATTTTCCGAACACATATGGGCCAGGTCTCTAAAGATTTCTAGATCTGCTTCCATTACTCAATCTCTGTTCTTCCTCTACCATAGAATATACCATACACCCTCATCTATATCTACGTTTACACATACAAGCGATAAGGATTGTTGGTCCTGTGTCTCCCCAATGGCTGATTTGATGCACCAACTATTTTCTTGTCCTGCTGTCTCTTCCATTTGGAAAAAATTTGGAGACACATCTCAGCTATTTTTAACCTACATAAAATCTTTTATCAAATAATATTCTTTTTACTGGTAGTTTATCTAAATCTTTGGGGTTGTCTTCACATGAAAAAGGTTTATTTGTCTTGATGTTGGCTTTAGCTTTCCAGCAAATCACATTCAACTGGAAATGTTCATCTAATCTTTCAGGGAAGTCCTGGTGGAATAATGTTTGTCATTATCATAGATTAGATACTGCATTTGCGTTTTCTGTTAAACCGTATGTAAATGGAGATTCATTCTGGTCTTCATTAACCAATTATTTAAATAATATTTCAATGCCTATAGTACATAATCGTTCAGAGAATTTTCAACCTCGATAAATTATTATTGTCTCTGCCTTCTCCTATATACCATTTTCCCTTGTTTCCTTTCACTTTTGTTTTACATCTTTGACATGTCATTTAACATTTTTGCTTCTTCTGTAATTTATCTACAATCTGCTTTTCTCACTCTTCAATTATAGAGATTTACTATTCTTCCCCTTTTTTCTTTCTCTTTTCTTCCTTCCCCACCCTTTTTTTCTTCTCCCTGTGTTACTGATAAAAGGAAAACAGCTTTCTACTTTTTTTTACTGCATATTTCTCTACTTCAATTACATTACAGCTATATTGTTTTTTATGGCCTACCTTTTATGTAACCGTTGTCATTTAATAAATCTTTTTAAACATAAGTAATCAGTCCTGGCATTTCTCAGACCATGATGTGTGAGCCGCATGACAACCTCCTCATTTTTCAGCTAAAGAATTTGAAGCATACATTACTTGTGTTGCACATCTTCAGCGATGTACATAGTGCAGTATTGCATCTAGATATTTTTAGATAAGGTTTAGAACTGCCTAGTTGATTCACGCTGGCTGCACTGAAAGGACGTCCTGGCAGCCTTTCAAAGACATAAACATAAAAGACAAAGCTGAGCCTTGCTGATGACACAAAGGGGTCTTCAATGGTTTCTTCAACAGGTAGAAAACATGGCTTCCTGTCAAAAGACTTCCTGGCAGCCTGCTAACCTGCAGAAGCAATTTGAGGAATGGACAATTTAATAATAGTGGGTACTCTGTCCATTGAAGACCGTAGCTGTTTAGCCTATGTTCCATACCTACATGTGAGATATGCGTGGCCGTGTGCAGGACATTGTTTTTCACTTTACTTGACCAATCAGATACAGATATACCACCACGTTGTTGATTACTTTAAGACTTGCCTTCTCACACAGCTTAGTTGTATATGTTTACTGTGTTTTGACTTGTAGACGACCACCATTTTTACTGTTTTGGTATTTAAGTGTTGAGAATTTTTCTTGTTGCAGTGTCAGATATCACGAAAAACATCGCACGTAGAAAACAACATCACAGATGATTTGTTATTTAGATTCTTGGGACAGAATTCTAGTACAGGACTGACTAAAAAATTAAATGATAACGAATGTATTCATTTGGTATTAAACTCTCTTAGGGCACGCATGCTGAAACCATAATACAATGTAATTAAAACCTCAAACAATAAATCACATTAATTAAAGATAATTTGCTGTCATATTCAAGAACAAAATTAAAGTTGCTGTCCTGTGTGCTGACCGTGATCTTTAGGGCACGCAGAGGGGCTTCATTGTGATTTCATTCAAAAAGAGTACGAAATTGTAGTAAACTTTCTTACAAAAACACAGCACGGTCTTTGAAAAATAAGGAACAAAAGAATCAATGTAATTAGGAGCGCCCGTTACCAGGTCTTTTAACAATTATCCCTTTGCTTTCATTCTTTACCATCAGCATTAACGTAATTAAATGTATTATAATTACATTAGTTAGGCTTTAAACTCAAGGGATGAAAGTGAGCAGAATACAAGAACAACAAAAGGTTTCTGTTATTTTCTTTTATTTTATCTCGCTTGTTAAATAGGTGCCACGCGTTTGTGAGTGTTTTAACTGAGCATATAAGAACGTTAATGTTTTTGTTTTGTTAGGTATTGAGTCAAAAAATAGGTGTGTTTTTAGTGTTCCACCCTAGTAATACCCTCTTGACTAAAGGAGGGCACAACAGTGCAAATTGGTGAACAGTGGCTTTTGCATGGTAGTCAACACCATGTGTCATTTTGTATAGCACCCTCACTGGTGCAAAGACGTAGTAAACCTGGCACAAGTGGTGCTTGAAGTGAAGGGTTTGAAGCTGTCTCCTGAAGTTGCGGATGGAGGATGCCTGAGAAAGTTCAATTAAGAAGGTGGTTAACAAAGTTGGCCAATAGCTGGAGAAATATTTGCTGGCTGGTCTTTTCGTTTCCACTCTACCTGCTTTCTGGTCTGAGATGCTGCTGTTGTGGGTCTTTCCGAGGCCCTGATTACGAGCATAGTTGCTACTTATCCCACCTGATAAACAACACTACCCTGGAGTATGTTATTTACATTATTTATCAGGTGCAATACATAGCACCTATTATGCGTTTGAATAGAATAACATGCATGTATTGGTGTTTTACCCATCAAAATCCGCTTTATAAGGTATATACCCTGTGCTTTTCCACTGTTGAATTTCAGCAGGTTTGACTTGCCGAAATTTAAGGACGATTGAGGTATTAAAATGCATCAGGGAATTATCAGATGTATTGAAACAGAACCAAACTCATAATTCCTACCCCTGTGCAAACAGGGGGTTATGCAGGGGTCGGAAAACAATGACCCACTCGTAGTCAGACCCTTTGTCATTCAGATGCCCTCACCATTAAAGCTGCATTTTTTTTGTTTAAAATGTTTTTATTACGGTTTTGCATTACAGTGTTCCATGTGAGACATCAGACTTATCGAAGTTTAACCATTATGTATGCAAATGTTGAGCATCAGCGATGGTTACATAATGACAATTTCATTTAGTTTCTAGTCCTCAAAGTACAGTAACATATCATTGTCCACAGATCTACTACTGATGTGCCCCGTTGTGTGGTGATGTATCCTGCTGTGTCCGGTCTGTTGTGTTACATGATGGCAAGGGTTGGTATATCACCCCCTCCTCTATCTGTGTATGTCATCCCCTTTAGTGTGTCTGGGCATCTGTTCTCCACGGGTAAGTCGGCTTCAGAACTGTCGACAGAAACTTAACTATGAACCGTGGGAAGAAAACCCCCCAGGAGGAGGAGGGGGGAGCACAAAGGGCGGGCGAGGACGATCGGTTGTGACAAGTGATGAGTTGACTGGCTACTGGTTTGAAGGGTGAGCCACAGGCTTATCGAGGGGAACATGAGCGGTCGTGGCGGTGGATAGTAGTCCCAGGGGCGTTGCCTATCTGAACTATTCTACCCTCCTGCCTAGGTATTACTCGGCTGGTGTTGGGATCTGCAACGTGGAAGGTAGGGAGGGCGTGCAGGGCGGGGGCTGTGTTGCCTCAGGTGTCTCCCCTGCTGTCGTCTCCTGTTTAAATTGAATTAATAACTGCACCCACTCCATAGATACTGAATGTTTATGTGTACCCTTTACTTCTTCCTCTCTCAGAGTCTATCATCAAAGCTTCACCTTTCATAACACAAGCTTTTTTCTCTCAAATAATCTTTGTAATATGGGTTTAAATTAAATTCAAAGTGGGCAACAGCTGTAATTCACCCTGTAGACATTTTTGTTGCCTTCTCCTTGTTATAGGTCCTGCTTGTTCTTTACCCCATAGCAAAACTCACTCAGCAAATTTCCTCAATGATATTCGAAAGGCACTAGACGTTGAGTTTGGTTAAGCTACGACTAATATGGTCATCCATCCATCAATACACGTTTTCTCTCTTCCTTTTTCATAGTCTGATTTGGTCTCCTTATTGAAAGCAGCCTTCCGATTTAGGTACAATCTTACCCAGACCATCGTCTTCGGTCAGACCTGCTAAGCAATCAGATCAATATCTACCACAGCTCTTGGAAAAACACTACTGCTTTATTAACATATGGATAACAGACATTTTAAAAAGGCATCCTTGATAGATGTGAAATAACAGCATGAACCGCCCCCCTAAATCTCAGCAGCACACAGTTCTGAGACCAATGTATGCTTTTACGGCCTCCTTATGGTTGTCCTATATTATTGCTTTTGCTTCCTCTAGGTTCACTTTTATAATTGTGTTATACTTGGCTTTAACTGTCCTATGCGCCGTTCTTGCCTGTAAACGGTGGCTCCTCTTTAATGGTAGAGGAGTGCCAACCCACTGGCTCAGAGCCAGCCGCTGAAAAATTACATTTTATTTTATTATCATTTTGTTTTTCAGGTGCTGTCTCAGCCATGCCTATATGGGGAGGGGCTGGCTGGGTCATGGTAGGGAGGAGGAATGAAGTGCTATGTGGACTTCTAAGTGCGCATGTCTGTTTGGCCAGTCGTTTTAGGCCGCCAAACATGCCATGCACATGTAGGTTCCTCCACCAGGCTGTATTCTGCAGCCGGGTGGAGAAATGCCACAGACTCCCCGTTCCTGAGCGGAGGGTTAATCCAGCCCGCTCAGGTCAATCCCTGCGCTTCTTTCACAGTATGAGAGCACCATGTAGACTGGATGGGGAGTCTGTCCAATGGACTGCTGGGAGCAGTAGGAGAACTGAGGAGCACCGAAGTGAGAAGGCGGGCTGCAGGATCAGTTTTTTTTTTTTATAATTCAAAAACCTCCTGCCGCACCACTCTCCCACCCACCTCCACTCTCCAGCACTGCCACTGCCCTGTCACCCCATCACTGCATATTGGCTGCACTCACGACTGAGCCTCTACTCCACTTGCAGTTATATTTTGGCACTCCTTTTTCCCTACACAAAGGTATTTTGACAAGCATGTAGGGTAGATCTCTCAAACCCCCTAGCATATGCAGACCGACGAAACCCCATTGCTGCTGTTAGGAGAATCCTGAAAGTTTTATCATGTTAATGCTATGGTTTTATATTACATTTTAGTCTCCTTTCCTCTGTGAATCGATTTCGATCTCTTTCATTTTGTTGATACATTTGACAACCTGCAGGTAACTATTTGTGTGTCATTGAAACGTTACTGAGATAGAACAGTTTATTACTGCTGATATTTCTCAAGAAAAATTAAGAAACAGCTTATTGTCATTGGATTTGCAACCTTTTTTAATTGTTGTGGGAACTGGGGTCCTATTTCCTGAGTGCTATTTTATAAGCTGGAAAAGAGATTATGAAAAATGCTAATTAATAGTTAAAATTACATGTACAACATTAACAGAATAGACATTAAATTAGCAAAAATAATATGGCCGAGATACCCGCCACCCCCTCTCAACACAATCCCCAAAGGAGGGAAACCGGAAACAGTTCTTGAGTTTTTGGAAGTGGGATGGAGTGACCATCCCGGCCGTATTTATTAAAACAAAATTAAAAACATTAAACGTTTCATGTTATGTACAATTTCATTACCATATTGCGATGTTTGGCTAACCTTAACAGATTCTCTAATACAGAGGTTCTCCTAGCCGAACTAGCATCCTACAAAACATTTCTTGACATATTGAAATTGTACAACCTAACGTTTAAGGGCCAACGGCAAGGTCATAACCGGTGTCCAGATCCCTAACCAGACTTACCCCTCCCACTTGGGCTGGGCGACAGCACGGAGGCGTACCTCAAGTGCAACTATTACCAATTTCCCTTGACTTGACGGGGGCACCTAAAGACTCGACGCCAGTTAAAGGTCGTTCGAATACTCGTGTGAGGTATCTAGAAGGTACCGTAGACCTTATCCTAACCCCACACAACTTACCGCATCTGCCGTCGCAGATGTCACTGGCCCCGGGAAATTCCCCAGGAGGGGGCTGTAACCCCTCCTACAAAGGAAGGGGCCTTGACCGCCTTTCCTTTACTTCCGGCGACCCATCCTTAGAAGGGACCGCCTCCCCATTGAGGGGCCAATGGCCACCTCTCCCGAGCGCTCCCATCCGTGTTGGGTGACGCCCACTCATAGGGATCTACTAATTAGTGCTCACCGATCATGACCTTACCGCCTACCAAATAAATACGACAGTGTTAACTAAAACTCAGAATACATTGGCCACTATGACCGAAAGGGCATGCATAAAATTCAACACCAAATCTGAATCTCTTTAATGGCAAAACGTACTCAAACAGACCATTCTTTATTAACTCAATATCAACATGATACTCCAACCTGGAAACGAGAACACAAGCAATTAATCAACTTTATTACAAACAACTGGCTGTCTTCAGGGGCTGGTGGGTGGGTCAAAATTGGCTCTTCGTTCTGTCCCGAGCTCACGTGCAGCGAGGAGGTGCAGCTTCAGGGCACAAGAACAAGAGGCTGTCTTCTGGTCTTGCGTCCCTTTTTATCCGTCTTCAGGGCGGGCGTATACCCGCCCCTGCCTGCCCCGAGGGCGTGGCTGGCTGCGTCAGTGTCTAGGCCAGCCCACTCTAGGGCGGGAACAGGCGCGCCCCGGCTACGCCGCTTCGGGCATACCAGACGAGACGCGCCTCCCGCCCAAAAATGGCTTCCCGGGGGGATCGAGGCACTCAGCCATACGTTCGGGGGGACCAAGTTGGTCGCCCCTTTCCATATGGCCGAGATACCCGCCACCCCCTCTCAACACAATCCCCAAAGGAGGGAAACCGGAAACAGTTCTTGAGTTTTTGGAAGTGGGATGGAGTGACCATCCCGGCCGTATTTATTAAAACAAAATTAAAAACATTAAACGTTTCATGTTATGTACAATTTCATTACCATATTGCGATGTTTGGCTAACCTTAACAGATTCTCTAATACAGAGGTTCTCCTAGCCGAACTAGCATCCTACAAAACATTTCTTGACATATTGAAATTGTACAACCTAACGTTTAAGGGCCAACGGCAAGGTCATAACCGGTGTCCAGATCCCTAACCAGACTTACCCCTCCCACTTGGGCTGGGCGACAGCACGGAGGCGTACCTCAAGTGCAACTATTACCAATTTCCCTTGACTTGACGGGGGCACCTAAAGACTCGACGCCAGTTAAAGGTCGTTCGAATACTCGTGTGAGGTATCTAGAAGGTACCGTAGACCTTATCCCAACCCCACACAACTTACCGCATCTGCCGTCGCAGATGTCACTGGCCCCGGGAAATTCCCCAGGAGGGGGCTGTAACCCCTCCTACAAAGGAAGGGGCCTTGACCGCCTTTCCTTTACTTCCGGCGACCCATCCTTAGAAGGGACCGCCTCCCCATTGAGGGGCCAATGGCCACCTCTCCCGAGCGCTCCCATCCGTGTTGGGTGACGCCCACTCATAGGGATCTACTAATTAGTGCTCACCGATCATGACCTTACCGCCACAGGCCCGGATAGTTGACCGGCTATCCGGGCCCCCCACAAAACTCCTAGCTAAAGGTCATGTTTCAACGTTTTTAACCATGCTAAGAAGTCTCCTATGAGTAACTCATTTCCCACCCGAGACAAATGCACACCATCCCCTAGATACATACTGTCATCATTAATACAACCGTGCGAGATAGAATGCAATGTCCTGGAACGAAACAACCTACTCACTTTGTTATTAAGTTTTCTAACCGAATGGTTCAAAGCAGGGATCGAAACAGCCCCCCGCCACACTTTTCGTGGGATCATATGAGACCACGCAATTATGCACCCCGGAACTTTCCTCGCCAACCAACTTACAGTGGAAAGCATTGCCTCCAGGAGAAGTCGTCTACCGGTGGTGACCAAATCATTGCCCCCTAAATGTACTATGACTATAGACGGCGGTGACCTCGTCCGCCCTAACAAACCCTCAAAGAATGCCTGAAACTGGTCAATACAGAGACCGCCCCTTCCGTAGAAGGACATTCTGTACCCGTATTCCCCAGCTACGTGAATCATGTCACCTGCTTCGAATACGTCTGCGGCACGCCTCACGTATGAGTGGCCCACGACCCACACCTCCTTTCTCACAGCCGGTGATGTCTGACCGCTGGCCTGGTGTTGGGTCGACTGCATAGTCCGCCCCGCCTCGAAGGCTTGCGTAACTGAAAACCAAACAAAAGACAAGAAGCATGAGTACATTATTACAGCTTCACAACATGTGCAACCGCACATACCTCTTATAACAATTGGAGGACCAACGCCCCACTCGTTTTACTTGTTCCACATTAAGACCCCTGGCTGTAGCTTCAGTGGCAGCCCCTATCCGAAAGGAATGGGTCCCAAACTCACCCGGGTCCAAGCCCGCTGCGGTAATTGACATCGCGAGCACCCGTTGAAACTGAAACTTCGTCAGTGGGGTGGCGTCCGCGTGTCTCAACAATGTCCCTCCCCATGATGCCACCCTTTGTGCTAGGTAATCTTCCAAACACTTCACCGGACACATGGAGGACCCTGGAATCCTGCGAATGACTATGCAGTCTCCCACCCCACCTTGATCGGTTTTTGACTTGACAAAGGATACAGTCATCGTCTCACCCCTGATCTGAACGTGTTCCCGGCACAAACCCCCCACCACATCCTGTTTGTTCCTTGCCACCAGCTCACTTATCCTCATCGCCCCGTGAAATGCAAGCGTAAAAGCAGCTCGGAACAAACAGGCCTCGAACTGAGACGAACATGTGGCGTGGAGTGTGGCCAGTAACTGGGCCAACCTATCCAGACCTATCGGGCGCCTCTCATCTACTCTGCGACCCTCAAGGCGTTGCCACCCACGTAGCGCTTTCTGTACCACGAAAGACGCTGTCGGGTCCTGGATATTATGGGCCCTGGCAACAAAGGAAATGGCAGCACGATGCCTCTGGGCTGTAGCCACCGACTTCCCAGCCCTACGCAAGGACATCAGAAAATGTACTACCCAATCCTCGTGCCCCCAAAGCCCCCCTCTCTCAGTCCCCAAAAAGGCTAGATAGGCCCGAAACGCCCCTTCGTATGCCTTCCTCGTTCTTGGTGCTAGACTCTCTCCCACGAGGTAACGAAGTTCGGGGCACCGAGAGACCAGAGAGCTTCGGGAAAGGGTGCCGGCTCCGGGTCCGCCGAGGGAAGGAAACCCGAGAAAGCCTGTATTTGAAAACGAGACAGTGCATCAGCTGCCTGATTCATCACCCCTGGGACATGTTTCGCTCTGAATACCACGTTCAGTTGCATACATAGTAAGACAATTTCTTTAAGCAGCCTTAAAATCATTTTACAACGTGCTGCCTGACTATTGATGCATTCTACAACGGTCATATTGTCAGACCAAAATATGACAGAGTGATTTTTGAATCCATCGGGCCAGGTTCTGAGGGCCACCAAAATGGGAAACAGTTCAAGGAAAGCAATATTACTCGTCAGCCCCTCTTCATGCCACCATGTTGGCCACCTTTGTGCCGACCATTTTGTGCCGAAGATGGCGCCAAAACCCATGCTTCCCGCTGAATCGGTCCATAGACCAAGCTCTTCAGAGGACAAGGCTGGTTTGTTCCAGACGATTCGACCATTGAAATCCGCCAAAAATGCTAACCAAATACGCATATCTTGGCGGACCTCAGCCGATAGTCTTGTGCGATGATGACCCTCCTTTAGGCCGACCATCGCCTGGGCAATCGAACGGGAAAAGGGGCGGGCCATTGGGATCACCCTTAGGGCAAAATTCAACTTCCCCACCAATTGCTGCAATTGATGCAGCGTAACTTTAGATGCAGTAATACACATTTGCAGGGCTGCCCTGAATTTCGACACTTTGGCAGCTGGTAAACGAAAACAACCCTCACTAGAGTCCAACTCGATCCCGAGAAACTCGAGGCAAGTCGTGGGACCCACAGTTTTACCTGGTGCCAATGGCACGCCAAATTGATTCATTAAAACACAATATTCAGTCAAGGCCCGGGCACATTCATCCTCCCCAGCGGCCCCAAGGAACAGAAAGTCATCGAGGTAATGCATAACATTTCGAAAACCCGTTTTCTTCGTGTAAACCCATTGCAGAAAACTACTGAATTTTTCGAAATATGCACAAGATATAGAGCACCCCATCGGCATACACCTATCCATGTAATATGAACCTTGAAACATGAATCCCAAAAAACGTTGGTCTTCCGGGTATACCGGGAGCAAACGGAACGCTGACTCGATATCCGATTTCGCCATCAGCGCCCCGGGCCCCAGGCGATTCAAAATGGCTACGGCCTCATCGAATGATGCGTACCGCACCGAACATATCTCTGGATCAATTGCGTCGTTTACAGAGAGGCCATGAGGCGCTGATAAATTGTGAATCAATCGAAACTCACCTGGGTCCTTCTTGGGGACCACCCCTAAAGGAGAACAAACAAAATTTTGTACCGGGGGAACACTAAACGGGCCGGCAACCCGACCTCGGGTAACCTCTTTCCGGATCTTATCCTGTACTACAGTCGTATGCTGCAAGACGGAAAGCTGGTTTTTGGACGTCCCGACACCCCGAAAGTCCCCCACCGGGATGCGGAAACCATATGAAAAACCGTTTCGTAGCACCCCAGCAGAAGTACGATCCGGGTATTCGCTGAGCCAGGGAATCATCGCCAGGGTATCAATCGGGGTTGGTAAAGGCGCCCCTCGGACTATATTAGACCTGTTTGGCGCCTCCTCTACCCCCATTTTCACCCGATTTGGCTCTGCACGAGGACTCAGGATGGGGTGCCCCACAACCACTACATTCGTGTTTGAATTTACAAGATCCCGGGGGCCTAGTACATTTACTTTTGTTGAAATTGAAACAGAAACCCCTCTTCCCTGTATTGCCGGCGGGTCTCGGATAATCGTCTGTACCCGTACCCAACCGAAAGGGCGTTCCCCCATTTTGGCGGGAGGACTCACCAACAGTACTACCCACCAACGGCACTTTCAACATCCCCGACTCTTTCATTTTATTCCATGTCAAAGAATCGTAACAGTCCCAGGTTAAACTTTTGTTATGCTCCATCGCTTTCCTGAAAAGGTTATCATAACAGAACCATTGGTTACCTTGGTGCGATGTCGAGTACCCCATAATTCGTGACTGATATACTGGAAATTCAGGGAGCAATTCAGGCCTACGTTCCCCCAAAATTGACGTAAAAACTCCCCAAGCATTACCCCAGTTGCCAATATTCTCATTCACTTTAAAGGCGGCCATTTTGGCGCGCCAGACACTCGGATGCATCAGATCCTTTTGACCCTTAACAGTTTCGACCTCATAATGATCAACGAGCAGGGAGAAAATGTTTACGTATTCCCCCGCCCAAATCTTTTCCTTTATTACCAAAGGAACATGTTGCCCCAATTTTTCTCTACGAGAGGGTGTTGACTCATCCCTTGCGATCGGCAATGGCCGCTTACCTGCACCGGACGCTACTTCCGCCCCTCGTGGCTTGACTATCACCGCATCCAGCGCGGGCACCTTGGCTGTATCACGTTTCTCGCGCAACTGTTTCATTAGTGCTTGCGCTTCGGCAGCCGTGGCGCCCTCACTACTGTCCCCCAACCACGCTGCTAACTGTGCCGCCAACTCGGGAGGCATATCCTCAGCGGATGTCGGGGTGACTACGACCGGAATCGGATTCCCTTCCTGTGGTACCGGGGCCGGTACCGGGGCTGGCGGCTCGAGCGGGGAACAGGGAACCGGGACGTCTCCCCCGACCGGCCCCCTTCTCGGCCTCTTAGGCCTCCCTCCGGCCGGTGGACGCCCCGATCCCTCCTCACCGTCTCGCCCCGCCAACTGCTTCTTTATCTCGGACATTTCTTTCATGAGAACCCGAACCATCTGGTCAGTCGACATTCTCTTCGCGCCTTTCTTGGGCATTTTTCACACGAAGTATCTAGAAGACAAAAAGAAAGATTAAAACGCTCAAAATTGGCTCTTCGTTCTGTCCCGAGCTCACGTGCAGCGAGGAGGTGCAGCTTCAGGGCACAAGAACAAGAGGCTGTCTTCTGGTCTTGCGTCCCTTTTTATCCGTCTTCAGGGCGGGCGTATACCCGCCCCTGCCTGCCCCGAGGGCGTGGCTGGCTGCGTCAGTGTCTAGGCCAGCCCACTCTAGGGCGGGAACAGGCGCGCCCCGGCTACGCCGCTTCGGGCATACCAGACGAGACGCGCCTCCCGCCCAAAAATGGCTTCCCGGGGGGATCGAGGCACTCAGCCATACGTTCGGGGGGACCAAGTTGGTCGCCCCTTTCCATATGCAGTTACATTTACTAGTACCGGGCCACAAACTGTTTAAAAAGATTTTCTCCATAAATGAATCAACAAAGAAATGCTGAAATCAGCATGGGAACTGTTTAAAAGTTTAGCATTCCATGACTATGCCTTTTAGTTCAAAGCTAACAATTCTGCAACATGATTTGATTCTTTTAGTTCAAGAAAGTTTATTAATCATAATAAAAGGTAATAATAAAAAATACAGTAAAATAATCATGAGAAATAGATATGGGAGGGGAGGGATGAAGGGGGGGGAGGCATAAAGGAAGATCAGTATGCAATAGAAGGATGAAGAATAAACAATGAACTCATTCTATGTATTAAGAAAAGTAATATGAGGGGTACAATCATTAAAAATAAACAGCAAATGCAAATAAGGTTATGTAGGTAAGTATGTTAACATAAAGAGTGGAATGAAAATGGGGAGTCAAGGGGGTTTGGAAACCTCCTTGTTGGGCAGGTCGTGGACGAAAAGAACGGGTTGTACAATTATCTAAATACATCGTAACAGGAAGCCACAAATCAGCACGTTTAGCTGCCATCTGGGCGGGGAATACAAAAGCAGTATCAAGCCTGTGATTGTGACAAACATTATACCACCATGCTTTGAAAGCAATAGTTGAGGAAGATTTCTAATTAATAGTAATTTGTTGAAAAGCAACTGCTAATAATAAATCAACAATACAAACAGTAGAATCAATAACATCCCAGCAAGGTGAAAGACTTCCCAAGAAGACATGGGTGGGGGAAAAAGGAATACTGGTGTTAAAAATAACATTAATTTGTGCCCAAACCTGTAACCAAAAAGCATGTACATTTTTGCAAAGAAATAACATATGAAATAGGTTAACATTGGGTAAAGTGCAAGACCAACAGGAATCTGGAGTGAGAGGAAATCGCTTATGAAGAGTAGTAGGTGTGTGTAGTAATCTGTTGTAAATGAAAAATATAGATTGTGTCAAGGACGCCGCTCTAGAGGTTTTACGAATTTTTATCCAAATCTTGTCCCATAGAGATATCGGTCATGATGTAGAAAAATCACTTTCTAATTGTTCCTCCACCTTAGACTTGGGTCTAGGGAGTGTGTGCGTGTGAAGGTACTTGTATATAGCAGAAGCTTTAGGAGTGGCTTGTAGAATAGAGTGAAGATGAAGGGCAGGTTTAGGTGGAGTAGGGGATGAGGACGCCTGCAAGAGCTTCGTATATAAACCTCCATAACCGTTACTTTAAGAAGAGGATACTTGGAAGCAAATGAGGAAGGTAAATCAAAAGTGGAACTTAGGGCAGAAAAAGGTAGAAATGCAGAATGGGAGAAAAGCTGCGATATCCAGAGTAATCCCTTGGACCTCCAAGATTTCCAGTAAAAGGGTTTACCTCAAATTAGAAGAGATTTGTTGTGCCAAATGGGGGAGGAGAGAAAGCCAGCAACAGTCGTAGGGGGAGGAGGATTAGAAGATAGGAGGAGTTTGATAGTGTATCTATGAATGAGAGTAGGAATCAAGGAGGGCTTACGAGAAAAAGAGAGATATTCAGCAAAAGAGAAAGGGGAAAGAAAAAGACGCTCAATCTTGGTCCATAAAGGTCAAGGGGAATCAGGATGCCCTAGCCAAAAGGAAGTTTGACGTAACAAAAAGGCTTTGTGGTATGATGGAAAAGCAGGAAAATTAACCCCACCTTCAGAAACTGGGCGTATAAGTCTAGCAAGGGACATTCTTGATTTTTTGTTGTGCCATAAAAAGGAGGACAAAATTGAATTAATTTTCTTGAAGAACTTTGCCGGAATAGAGACCGGAATATTGGAGAGCGTGTACAAAACAATGGGGGATAACATCATCTTGATAGTGTCCAAGCGACCCCACCAGGACAAATAAAGGGGGTGCCACCTGGTTGTAAGGTCGGATAATTTCTGAGTACATTTAGAGAGACATAGAGAAATAGTATCAGGAATGGAAGGGGTAACGTGCAAACCCACATATTTAATATGGGAAGGGCTCCAAGTACAATTAGAGGCACTGAAGTCAGGCTTAAAAGTGAATTTTGTTAGGGGAAGGATATCACATTTATCATTATTAAGTTTGTAGCCAGAAATTGAGGAATATTGCCTAACTTCCTCTAGGAAAGCAGGAATGGAAACTATTGGGTTAGAGATAAAAAGTAAAATATCATCTGCGTAAGCGGCAAGTTTGATAGAGGTTTCCGCGGCCTGAAAGCCGTGGATGTCAGGGTTTTGGCGTAGCTTGGACAAGAAAGGTTCTAAGACAAGGTTAAAAAGAAAAGGGGAGAGAGGGCAACCCTCTCGAACTCCTCTACCAAGATCGAAGTAGGGGGAAATCTGACCATTGGCATAAACTGCAGCTCTTGGGTGAGAATAGAGTAGTGAGATTAGAGAGGTAAAATTAGGGCCGAACCATCCAAGAGTATGAAAGAGGTAAGGTCATTCAACCCTATCAAAGGCGTTCTCGGCATCTAGGGCAATTGCTGCGAGGGAATGTTGGAGATGGGAAGTTTTTGATAAAATATTAAATAAAAGCCTGGTATTATCAGTGATGCAACGACCTTTAACAAAGCCAGACTGCTCCTCACCTAAGAGGTCAGGGAGCAGATGATTTAATCTTATTGCCAGAGATTTCGCGAAAATGTTATAATCAATGTTAACAAGAGATATTGGTCTGTAGTTTTTACAATGTTGCACATCTTTTCCGGGTTTAGGTATTAAACAGATGTGTGCATCTGAGAAGGTCCCAGAGGAGGCATCGACTGAACGAAGGAGAGAAGAAGGGAATATAGCTTTGGAATTAGTATTTTAGAGAAATGAAGGTAAAATTCAACGGTGAAACCGTCAGGGCCGGGAGCTTTGTTGAGTTTGAGACGTTGAAGTGCAGTGAGTAGCTCCTTCTGCAAAATATCGGTCTCTAAAGAGGAAAGGTCAAGAGGGAAATGTGTTGGTTTCTGAATAGTTGAGAAGAAATGTGTAAGAGAGTAAAGAGAGGGTTGGGTATCAGAGGTGTATAGGGTCTCATAAAAGCGGGAAAATGTAGCAAGAATATCAGCATCTTTGTGTTGCAAATATGCATTAGTGTCATAAACAGATTCAATATTCATTTTGTTATGCTTAACCTTTAGGTAATTAGCAAGGATTTTCCCAGCTTTATTCCTACCCCCGTAAAATTTAGCACTTGATTTAAGTAAGTATAAGGAGGCATCTTCAGTAGATTTTTCATTAAACTTGAGTTTGGCAGCGACCAGAGTTGTCAAACTATCCTTGGAATGTGAGGTGTAATAGGCGTGTTCCAATCGTTTGATGTTAAGAAGGAGGTTTTTAGTGGAGTGGCGAGCAGTTCTGCGCTTCTTAGCAACATAGTTGATAATGAAGTCACGTGCAGCTGCTTTAAAAGTATCCCAAACAATATGTTTAGAAACGGGCGGAATGTCGTTCAGTAGGAAAAATTTGTCAAAGAATGCGGTGAAAGAAGTGGAAAATTTGGGATCTAAAAAGAGGGTATTGTTAAAACGCCATCTTCTGGGTCCATCAAGTTTGGGGAACACATCAAGACTAATCACAACAGGGGCATGATCTGAAAGCAAAATTGAACCAATATCCGCCGAGTGAAGTGTTTGAGCAAGATCATGGGAAACAAAAATGTAGTCAATCCATGACAGTGAACGATGATACGGTGAATAAAAGGTATACTCCTGCAAATTCGGGTTACAAAGTCGCCAGGAGTCAACAAGCTTATGCTGATAAATAGCTTGGGCAAAAGGTTTGTGTGATTTAGTAGGAATATAGATGGCATGAGATTTCCTATCAACAAATGGATCCAGGGGTTGGTTACAATGCCCTGCAAGGATGAAATGATCATCCATAAATTGGGTAATGCGTGGTGAAAATTCTGCCCAAAAAAGGGGTTCACCAGTAGTCGGACCATAAACATTAAGGAGAGAGATTGGAACACCTCTAAGCGATATTTTGACATGCGTCCATCTGCCATTGGTATCAATTTTTCGAGAAATAACTGTAAAAGGGAGAGACCTATGACATAAAATTGCAACACTATTGCGTTTACCATCACCTTGCGAGTAAAAGACTTCACCCACCCAACCTCTTTTAAGCTTGGCAGATTCTATGTCAGAAAGGTGAGTTTCTTGAAGAAACGCAATGTCAACGTTTAATTTGGCTAGGTGTGATAAAATGCGTTGACGCTTAATTGGGGAATTCATACCCTTAACATTCCATGAAGTTATATTCAATGACATAAGATGTACAATAAAATAGCGAGTTCATAACAAGTACAAGAACATTGTATAAAAAATAAGCTATAACATATAACGTATATCAAAGTGAAATAAAACGCCATGGAGGAAGAAAGGAAGAAGGGAAGAAAGAAAAGATAAAGGTAAACACAACCTAGAAGAAAGATGTTATAATTCCTACAGAAGCAAGGAAATCGAAAAACAAGAGGAAGGAAGAAAAACAAAAAAAGACAAAACAAGAGGAAGAAACGAATGATGGACATACCTATAAGAGGAAGACATGAGAAGGAATCGGGGGGGAAGGAACCACAGAGGTAAGGCAACACATCCAAGGTCGACTAGGCAGGAAGCCGGGGAGACATCATCAGACGGGGAAGGAATCCTGTGGAGGTAAAGAAGGGAGATATAAAGTAGATTACAAACCTACATCAAAAGAGAAGAGAAAACAGTTAAACTGTGCAAAAAAGTAAAAGTAACAATTGAAGAACAATCATGTAAGAACAATCAGGTAAGAGGAGACAAGAACAAGAGCAAACAGGAACAGTAAAAAACAAGCAGAATAACAGTTTAAGCGGGATGAGATGAGGAAGGCCCAGAGGAGTCCATGGCGGTGGTTTTATGCGCATGGATGAAGCTCTGTAATCTTGCTGGATCTTCATAAGTGGTCGTCTTGTTATTGTAGGTGACCTTAAACAAACAGGGATGGTACAGCCCATATCTAGCACCCATGGAACGAAGGTCGTTTCTCATGCCAAGGAAGGCCTTCCGGCGATTCGCAGTCGCCTTAGCATAGTCCTGGGCGAAGAACAAAGAGGAGCCTGACCATGTTAACTTGGGAAAAGCTTTGGCTGCTGCAAGAACCTTTAAAAAGGTCAGTGTACTCCAAAAAGTAAAGGATAACACCTCTTGGTCGTTGTGATAAAGAAGTGGATGCAGGTGGACAACCAAGACGATGAGCACGCTGAATATTAAGAGTCGTACCTTCTGGCAAGCGGAGTAACTTGGGGAGAAAGGATTTGAAGAAAGTGATTGAGTCTGTGCCCTCAAGACCCTCTGCTAGGCCATAAATGCGGAGATTGTTGCGCCTATTCCTATTTTCCAACTCCTCCACCTGCCTCTGGAGGGTATCCACCTGTGAAGTTAAATGAGAGACCTTGGTGGAAGTGTCTTGGAAGGAAGCCATGGACTGTTCAACTGAGAAAACTCTTGTTTTGATTTGAGACCAACTGTCATTAAGAGCTTGAAGCTTGACATTAGTTTCCTCCTTGAAGGGACGTAAAGATCCAATCTCTTCCAAAAAGGGGCGGAAAGATCTAATTTCCTCCAGCAAAAGTTCCATGGAGACAGGTGCAGACTGTTTAGGTGGTGAAGGGGGATCCTTCTTAAGTCTCTTGATGGTGGATTTCCCTGATGATGGCGGAGGAGGATCCATGATAGTATCCGAGCCAGATGAGGTGAGAGAATCTTCTAGTTTAGAGAAGGCAGCGAACACTTAGGAATTTTTCACGAAGGCCACCTTTGTAGATGATTTGGAAGGCGTGCGCAACATAGATTTAAGTCGCCCCATAAAGAGCAAATGAAAATAGAGCAGTCCGCGCAACACAGATTGTCTACGCAAATGGAATGACGCAATGAGATGTGAGAGATGCGCAAAACAAGTTTCTGAAGAAGAGGGAGGTAAAGTTGACGATGAGAAGAAGCACTTTGCTGAAAATGACAAGCACAAATTAAGAGTAGGCGCCAGACAAGGTAGAAGCTGAGCGATCCAGGTGAAAAAGAAGTTACTGCATTGAGTTGGAGGGCTCCGTAAAGAGTGCATAACCAGGAAGAAACAGTCACAATGAATTCAAAAAGCCTCTAAACGTGGAGGATTAGCAACCATCTGGGCGAAACCTATGCAGTGGTTTTTAAGGCATAAAAAAAAGAAAAAAGAAAAAAAAGTCGAAGTTCCCGTTCACCTAGTCCGCATAGTCGAAGGCAGCATTAAGTAAAGACAGTAGGCAAGAAGCATTGGGAAAATGCGTAATTGGAGAGGTCTTAACTGCATCACAGGTCACACAGGAATGAGCACTTAGCCAGCGTAAACAAAGATAAACAGACCTCTCAGGACATTGAAAGTGCCCTTGCAAAAGCACAGTCGTATATATAAAGCAAGCAAAAAAAGATAGGATCCTCAGCAGGCCATAGACAGCAAGACCAGGAATAAGTATGCGTATGTGAGGCCTGCATCCAGTAAAGGACGTCTTAAGTGCACATATGACGCGTGGAGTAAAGACTCTGGAGGTGTTCAAAATTACTGCCACATCAATGCTGAAGTGAGAAGTACTATGTTGTAATCACATAGTAGCAGAACAGCACTTGTATTCTGTGTGGCAATAGTGAGGAGGCATATCCTGAGGCACAGGCAGAGGCAGACAAACTTAAATAATGAAGTCAGGACCCGATATGCAGAGCATGGTGTGCCAGGTTGCAATAAAATGGCGGCCGCGCTGAGAAGAAAAATAATTAGACTCGCTCTTAAAGTTTGAATAACGTTCTGCCAGAGAGAGTTCAGAGGGGCTGCAGACGTCGTGTCAGCAGCGGGCGGGGTCCCGAATCCGCTACAGCCTCCACACGGGAAATGCCAAAAGAGATGCGCACATTCTTGAAGTGAAGCACGTCACGTCATCCCACATGAAATAGCCGCCGGAACGCCGCAAACAGCCTCCAATGTCTTGCCATAAATTTCACTGTCTCCGGCGAAAGCAGGATTACCTCAGGGGTCACGGAGCATTGCCAAAGAGTTCTGACATCTGGTAATGACCTCCAACATGAAAACCGGGAACTGTAAACAGCAAGTCCCCCGGAGCTGCGGCAGAGCCTCACTCAGGCGCCGCCATTAACCTCGGGCGCCAAGCCATGCCCCCAACATGATTTGATTCTTAATAACATTTTGAAATGTTTGGTAGAGAAACGTTATCAATACATTTATTTTAATTTATTTTTATTTTAGACAATTTGTAGAGTGCGCAAATACCCATGGGTGTCACGGCGCTAAGGACGGCTGGATAGAAGAGTGACTGGGAGGGAGTGAATTATTGGTTAAAGAGCCAGGTTTTCATTTGCTTCCAGAAGGAAAGCAGGGTGGGAGAGGTCTTGATCTGAAGGGGGAGTGTGTTCCATAGTCTAGTAGTAGCGACAGTGAATCTTCTGTTGCCCCAGGAGGCTTTCTTGGTTCTGGGGAAAGAGAGCAAGTGAACTGCTGATGAGCGAAGGGGTCTACTAGGCATGCAGGAGCAGAGAGCTTTTTCAGGAACTCAGGTCCTGTGTTGTGAGTTGCCTTGTAGCTGATGCATAAAGCTTTGAACTTTGTTCTGCTCCTGATAGGTAACTAGTGATACTGTGGTACCACCTTGAAGATTGGTTTGAACTTGAGGGTGCCTGATAAAATCCTTGCCGCTGCGTTTTGCACCATTTGTAATTTTTTGAGGACTCTTTCCTGAGCATTGATAAGTGGACCATTGCAATAGTCTAACCAGCGTGCTAATGAGAGACCTCCAGGCTCTGGATGGTAAGAAAGGTAGAAGTTTTTTTATCATCCTGATGGTATAGAATGATGATGAGACAACTGCTTTTGCATGGTGCATGAATGATACCTTGTCGTCAAACAAGACACGTAGGTTTCTGACCTTTGTGAAGGGAGACGGAGGTGAGCCTAAGTCAGACGGCCACCAAGTGGAGCACCAGCTAGGGAGGAGGTTACCAAAGATCATCACCTCCGTCTTGTCTGAGTTTAATTTAAGGCAGTTGTTTGCCATCCAGGTGCTTATTGCTAGCATGCCCTCTGGGAAGTTTGCCGCGACTGTCCCTCCATCATTATGAACCGTCAGCACTTGTTGTGTGTCGTCGGCGTATGAAGTTAGTCGCATGTGGTAGGACTTGATGATCCTTGCCAAGTCCGATATGTATATATTAAACAAGGTAGGGCTCAGCGATGATCCCTACGGAACACCGCATGGGAGTACAAATGAAGGAGAATTGAAGTCACCGAGAGATACTAGTTGGGTGCAGTTGGATAAAAAGGAGGCCCTTGGCTCTGTCTCTAATGCCTATGGCTGAGACACAGTCGATCAGTGTTACGTGATCGACTGTGTCGAATGCTGCTGAGAGATCCAGCAGCACCAGGACCGCTGCACCCCCAGATTCGAGTATCATCCTGATTTCATCAGATGCCTTGATGAGGGCTGTTTCAGTGCCGTGGCCTTTACTGAAGCCAAACTGGGTGTCATCCAGGAGGTTGTTTTCATCAATGAAATGGACCAGCTCAGTGTTCATACATTTTTCAAAGATTTTTGCAGGAAAAGGGAGACATGCAATGGGTCTATAGTTTTTGGTCTCTGTGGGGTTGAGTTTGTTCTATTTTAGTAATGGTTTAATGACAGCTTTTATCCAGGTGGAAGGGTTAATTCCTGTCCTGAACATTGAGTTGCAGATTTTTGCTAGGTTAGGGCCTATAATGTCGGAAATCGGTTTCAACGTACTTGCGGGGGCAAGGATCATTAGGGAAACCAGATTTGATGGCGGAGATAACATCGATAATTTGGTCTACAGTGACCTGGCTGAATTCCGAGAAGGTAGGGTTAACGTTCTCATCGGTGGGGCCGTGTTCACGGGGGATGGGAGAGATTTTGTTGTTGCTACACGTAAGGCACAAATTGTTGGTTGTGGAATGTGCTGAGAAGTTAGCGTAGATGAGGCTGACTTTTTTTCTTGAAAGAAAGTGGCCAGAGAGTTACAGAGAGTTAGCGTGTGGATTATGTGGGATTTGGTCCCTGGCCCTGATAGCTTGGTCACAACCTGGAACAGCTGTTTTACAGAGTCTTGTGCTGTTTCAATTTGGTTGAGGAAGTACTTGCTTTTCTCTGTGATTAGAAAGAGTTTGTATTTAGTCATGGCCACCTGGTAATGTGTTTTTTCTACAGTGTTATAGTCTTGATGCCAAAGTCTTTCTAAGTTCCTGCATTTTTGTTTCTCCAGTCTTAATGCCTCGGAGAACCAATGGGAAGATGGTGTGTTTCTATTTTTAAAGGCATTTTTAATGGAACCAAGGCATTGAAAGCAGTGTGAAGCCATTGTGTGTAGTTAGTGGCTGCCTGTTTAGGATTGTGTGGTAGATCTTGTTGGGTAGACAGCAGGTATGCTTTGAGGGCATGCAGGGAAATTCTACCCCAGGCCTTGAACAGTTTGGGGGGAGATATCTGGCATGAATGGGGGAGTGGCTTTCTATCTGGATGTTGAAGAGTACAGCAGAACGGTCCGTCCATGGTAAAGGGAGGACATTCTCTAAAGTAATAAGGTGGTTGTTGGAGAACAGCTAATCTAATGTATGGCCGGCTGAGTGTGTGGGCATTGTTACTAATTGTGGGAGTCCTACTGCCTCGAGTTCGGTTAGGAGGGCTGAGGTGTTGTGGTCGCTGTGGGCCTCAAGATGAAAATTGAAGTCTCCCAAGATGAAATAAAGGATATTAATCGTCCAAGAATGCAATGCTTTAGGGGCGCTAGAGAGCCGGCAAGCAAAATGGACACACTCTAGTGAGGTTCTTGCTGCCCAGAGTAATATTCCGGGATCATCATCCTTAAGGGTAGGTCCTAAAGGAAAATGTCTTCACCCAACAGCAATGGTAAATAGCGCTGATTGAAACAACGAAGTAAAATTGCTGCTTTCTCCCCTGGCTTGGAAAAACTGTAAGGTGGACCGGAAGAAGAGTGGCTGGCACAACATGGCGGATGAATAGAAAACGACCTGGATTCCACCTAACGGTTTAAACCGCCGACTGCAGACATTACTGCTGGAAATACTGACTAGAAGACAATAGAAGAAAATCGGCTGAGCGATCCACAGTGGGTGAAACTCGCAGCCTTGGGCGATCCACCTGTTGGAAACAGTGCCGCTCACTTCCCAGGCTTTGCTGCTGAGAGGGCTCCCATCTCACCGCTCACCAGATGATGGTGCGCGCTGTGACCTGCGGGGCTCATGGAGGCACAGGGATAGTACGGCTTTGTGAGGAGCCCCCACAACCCCCACGGTGATGCTTGACTGTCCCCTGCTCCAAGGAGGTGAGGAGGGAGAGGGGGCCTCCTGCATGTTGTGGCAGGGGAACTGAGTGCTGGGAAGCTCGCAAAGGGGCCTACTGATGGGCCACGGACTGCAGCCTTGAGCACCGGGCCATTAGCATGTTTGGAACGAGAAAAATATAAATGAATAAATGAGCCTGCAGGAAACACAAGTCCTGCATATATCCGGCAGTATTAGAGGGCTAATTAAACTGAGTCCATCCTACTAAAGTTACATGCGGTGTTGAGACGATAATCTAGCTACTTCACCGCGGGGGACAGCTGGGGGCTACGCTGCTCAAACAGATAAGCTACTGGGTGCTGAAAGGATGCTGTGAACATTATGAATAAAGACAAGGAACTCTCTTTTCCCTGGAAGGCTATGTGCACTGTAATTGAGCACAATCACATAGTGAGAAGTGGGCAAATTCAAAGTACTTCATGACAGTCTGCCACTCTTGACCGGGATGGGTAGTTGGGGACTGCGCAGATCGAGCAGACAAGCTAAGAGGCGCTGAAGGTGTGCGGCGCACATAATGCATAACCAAATACAAATTCTCAACCGCCTGGAAGGCTGTGTGAACGATAACCATGCACAATTACATAGCAGAAAGAGTGTGCACATAAAATGCTACACGACAGGCTGTCACTATAGACTCAGAACTGCCATCATGCGCAGAACAGAAGGCAAGCAGGCGAAGTTCCAGTTTGAGCCATGCATCACACCAGAGGTCCTGCTGGTGATACAGCTTCTAAAGAGGGAAATAACTTGCAAATGGAAGAAGAGGACTTGCGCTCACTGCTGGTCACCATGAAGCATGGCTTTAACTCCATAGAATCCAAAATGGACACCCTAAACATGCGAATGGACTATATCACGCAACGGCTAGAAAAATATGATGGTCGTATCAATGAGGCGGAGAACAGAATATCCCAACTGGAGTACACAACCACTAACAGGCGAGAAAATATGCAGAGCATGGAGGGCCTGCTGAAAGTGTTTGCGGCACAAAATGAGGGCTTGGAAGCATGGTCACGTCACAATAATCTACGAATCTTGGGTGTACCAGAATCCACAGACACAGGCTGTATGGAGGAATATATCGAGTGTCTGTTGGTGGAACTTTTTGGGGCCAACCCTTTTTCTAACGTGCTGATTGTGAAGCATCCCCACCGATCGATTGCACCAAGGCCACCACCGGGAGCCTCCCCAGGTACTATAATTGCACAGATTTTGAACTATGAAGACAGGGACACTGCACTTCAGCTGGAGCAGGACAAATGGTACTTCAACATGACGGCAGCTACATGTCCCTCTTTCCAGACTTTACACAAGCTGCGCAAGAGGCCAGTAGAAAATTTGTCCCGACAAAGCGCAAGATGCAAGAGGCGGGCATCTCCTACATGATGCTATATCCGGCGTGATTGCCAGTGACCCATCGGGCGAACCAACATGTGTTCAACACACCCCAGCAGGCACAGGTTTTCCTTAAAAAAGCACAGTTGCACAGCTCTAGTGCAGAACAAGAAGGTGAGACCTCCAGAGCGGCTTTTCCTCAGTCGAATACTGAATAAAGGCACCGACCAAGAAGCGGGACGATCAACACATACTGTCACTGTGAGCATTACTAGCTTTAAATGTAAAAACAGTTACAGGCAGAGGGAGCAAAGATTTCATGTTTTTATGCCAACACTATCCAATAATATTACTTGTCTATGCTAAATTACCTGGTTTATACAATTGCCCTTATCGGACAATACATTACATTATCGAACTCTGGGTACACCCCCGTCCACTCGGGGGAGAATGTTAGACTTTCTTGTGTACTACCCCGCATGGGCGTTCCCCACTAGAAGTTTCACAAAGGGTCTTTGTTACGTCACATTGAGTTATTTATATCTACTTCTCCCTGAGCCCTATTTTATTAGGCACAGCAAACCCTACAATGATGAGGGGTTAATCCCAAGCCTAAAACCACATCAATACTTGGAATTGCACGAAGGCATCATACGTCTTATCAGGATGACTCACTCTTGTTGGGGAGACAGTATGTTTGGGATGTTAATGGGTACTACATTCACTCATGGAATTGGGCAGTGGGTGTGTGAGGGGGGTGGCAGGCGGTGTTTCTTAATGAAGTTGTTTTTGTTTTGTATACACATCGGCAAAGTGTGCGAACGGGATCGAAGGGAAAAATTACAGCTAAAGTACAAAAAGCCATTGGCAGACCTCGCTGTAGCATAGAAAGTATCCGGAAATGCCACATAGATGCGATAATTTATGTATGACCTCACATACTAGCCCGACAGATTGCACACTTAATCTGATGACATGGAATGTTCGGGGCTTGAGAGATCCCTGAAAGAGACCACATGTGTTTAGTTACCTTGATAGACACCACACATATGTTGCAATGCCACAGGAAATGCACCTCAAACCTTGGCCCACCCCTGGTTTTGCTGGGAAATAGGCTACCCATAGATGCTTCCCCTCATTCTCTACTTACTCCAGGGGCACTGCAATTTTGATAAAGACCGGAGTGGGATATTGTTCCACGGGCACACCCCAAGACCTTCAGAAAACACTGGCATAACTGGAACTAGATATCAGGACTACTGTAGCCTCCTCACTAGAAACTCATTCACCCCGCAAACAAGCAAGGTTAAAAGAACTACTTATAGAATACACAGACAATTCATAATTTCTCCAATACAATAATTAGTGTGGAGGATGAGGACGGGGTGATGCACACAGACTCTAAGGAAAATTTGAACATATTCACGTCCCACTATGAGAAGCTTTACAGCACACACAGGAACGGCCATATAGAGGTTGCTGCATACTTTGAGGACACAGCATTTGGATGGATAATGACAACCATAGGGAGTTCTTTATTTGCTGCCATTGAGGAGGATGAGGTGAGAGAAGCAATCATGCAAATATGATCAGGCAAAGCTCAGAGTCCTGATGGGATACCAGCAGATTTTTATAATGACTACATAGATGACCATGCCCCATTCTTAGAGAACTGTACGAGGAAGCTGCGGAGAGGGACCCACTTCCATTATTAATGAGGCAGACCCTTATCATTTCCCTTCTCAAACCAGGCAAGGATGCCACTTAATGCGTTGCCTATAGGCACCTATGTTTAATTAATTACGATTCCAATATACTCACCAAAATTCGGGCTAACAGGTTAGGCTTACTTATGGAGGGACTTGTTCTGCTCGATCAGGCTGGGTTTATTCCTGGAAGGGCTACTTTTCATAATCTGTGCACACTTTTTGCCCTACTGCAGAATATAGATCCAGAGTCCAATGCAGTGGCTATCTTTTTAGATGTCACAAAGGCATTGGACTCATTTGAATGGGACTATTTGCTTGCAATTCTAGGACGTATAGGCCTGCCGCCAGAATTTCTCACCTGGATTGCACTGCTTTATAGTTATCCTGTGGCGATAGCACAGATAAATGGGATGTACTAAAACCCATTCACAATCTCCAGGGGAACTCGACAGGGATATCCTCTATTGCTCCTGCTTTTTGCCCTGGCCATTGAGCCACTAGCGTCTAACCTCTGTCAACACCACAGAGAATACGCTATACCATATCTCTCCAGCCAGATACTGGTGTCACTATATTCAGATGACATCACCCTGTACCTCCGGGAACCAAATGTAAGCCTAAAAGCCTAAATCCCATTTTGCAAGAGTTCATCAAGTTAAGTAAAATCTCAGGGATACATATTTACTGGGGCAAGTCTCAGATTTTTTCTCTAACCTCTTCCATTCCTGAATTTCTACTGGATTTTCCATTAACATGGTGTGCATATGAGATGAGGTACCTGGGAGTTAGGATAACCTGAGACAGGTAAAATACGCTGAGGGCAAACAATGGGGTTGCCCTGGAATCCATCACTAATCTAATAACTTGCTGGATAGCAATGCCGCTCTCCCAGCCGATAGAATCTCAATGATGAAAATGGTTGTCTTGAAATTACTTTATTTTTTCATCACCATACCATATCACCCAGGTCGCCCTTTATTTAGCGTAATTAGAACGCAGCTTATCAGACAGGCGTGGGGAGGAAAGCAGCTCCGTATAAACTGGCAGACATTGACGCTTCCTTTCTCTCGGGATGGGTTTGAAGCACCAGACATCGAGCTACATTTTCTTTGTACCCAAGCACACCACACAATATACTGGCTTCACCCACCACCATTCATGCCTCATCTAGCCATCGAACAAGGTTATATGATGCAGCTACCATCGGAAGCATATTTCGGTTCAGACATCCCGGTGGGAGGCAGCACATACACAACTGTATCATGTACAAACCGTGCATGGGGACGGCTGATCAGGAAAGTAGGGTGCATCTGCCCATACTCTCCCCCGATCCCTCTGCAGTTCCTATTCTGGGCACCTGTCATGCATGAAACTGCCTGAAGAAATATGCTTCAAATAAGGAATCTACATACAATGGGTGGCCTTTGTCAGGAAGGTATGTTCAAAGACAGGTTAACGCTTTTAGGAGAGGGTGACACAACAACACTGGAAGCCGTTCTATACATAAGACTTTGACACAAGCTAAAAGCAAACACTCCCAGGTTCCCGAAGGAACCAACAAGATGTGACACCCTGCACACACTGTGCCAAATTAACGATGCAATACATGTGGTGTCCAGGTTGTATCGCTCTGCTTCTTCAGAACGCCCACACACATGACAAGAGGCAAGGCAGAGATGGGAGGCAGAACTAGATACCATACTCACAGATAAACAATTGGAATACTGCTGCAAGTAAACAGGGGTTATCATGGCGAGCAGTCGCCTTCTGACCATACACTTCAAATGTATACATCGTGCCTACTATATCCCGGCACGCCTACACAGCTATAAATTAAGGGAAGTCAGCTGCTGTGAGAATGGTTGTTGCGAGGGTGCTGGATTCACAGCACTAGGTTTGCTACTGGCAAAAAAGATGAGTGGCTTGCGGATGGAGGCAGGGACGTACTCCCAAATTTAAGGAATGGCTAAATGACCTTATAGTATGTAATGAGCAGCTTACTACGTATGCTGAGCTAATGCCACCCTCTTCCCGACCTAGGGCTATATGAGATCAATTGCTAGACTACCTGCATGCGCGTGCAGACTGAGAAACGCCGGTGTCTCTTGGCAGCCCATGTCCTATGCCCCCTCTCAATCCTCCCCCATTGAGTAAACTTATTACTAACTATACGAGTAATGAACATAATGGTTGGGGCTATTCAAATAGGAATCAGCTAGATGTAACTGAGAGAGGTTTTACTGAGACACATGCACGCAGGGTGGCACGCAAAGATGCAGGGCCATGCGAGAATGTGCCTCCGCACCCGGCTTCCAGCCCCCGGGCCCTACCGTCGTCTCCTGCTGGGGTCTACTGCAGTTTTGCAGTTTTGCGGTCAAGATTGGGTCAGGCACTCAGCAACCAGCATTAGAATTTGTATTTTTATTTGGTATTTCTTAAGCGTATATATCACCTGTAGGTCTCATAGCGCTATTACTCAGAGCGGAAAGCCAACAAGACAACAAAGCAGGAGGGACTGTGCTAGAATAGTATTGTACATTTCTTGGCTAACTCGCCACTGTCTCTAGCTACGCCACTGATCGCACACACCAGACACCGGGCGGCGGCAAGAGGCAGCAGAGCATGGAGGCAGGAGCAGAATTTGTTTAATTTGTTTTATTGTGGGGAATTGGCATCAGTGAGATTGCTGCAGAGTGCGAAGGGGGCGAAGAAGCGCAGGAAGCTCAGCTGAGCTAGTGCAGCTGCCGTTAGGCGAAGTCTGCTGAGAGTGCACTGCTGACGGACGGACGGTTAGATCCGGGTGCAGCCTGCGAAGGCCCCCCTGATTCCACCCCTCCGCACTAACATTATCATCAACTTGCCCCTGCCTCGCCTATCACAAATCTGCAAACCATAAGGACTCAACAAACATACAACATAAAAGGGTTTTACCATACAGCATTTTCTTCTCCAACACTTCTACCACACTGTACCACACTTCCAGCACTGGCTATTGGGGCACTGTGACATTGTACCCCCCCCTGGTAACAAAGGAAAGGTGTATAGGGAAAACAAAGGGTGAGAGGGGGAATTTTCCACTCTTCTCTCCACCTGTGATTAAGTGGAGTACACTAAGGCCTTTAAGGACATTAACACGAGCAACAAAGGTCCCCATAATATCTAGGCTCAAGTCACACATTGGGAGAGAGACAGAGAGACTAACTAAAGCACTTGGATGTGTGAAAATAGAACAATAACCAATCAAGTAAAGCTGCCTATTCCATCCACCCCAAATGACATCAAATAACATCAAGGATAGTACTGAAAACAGAGAAAACGGAGCAAACAAGAGAAGAGTAAACACAGATAACGAACACAAATCCCTGTCACACACCTGGAAATTGGCTTACAAACTACCTTATGAATTGCGGGACAGGACCGCACAAGAAATCTAAGACAAGCTTGTGCACGATATGGGAGGAAAATGAAAAAGAGCAGGCCATGCACCAAAATGAGCACAATAATCAGTACCGGTGTCGGTACTACGACAAAGCCCCACACATAGATCCAAAAGCGGTTAGAATCTACCCTCATTGTGCACTGAAATTCAAATTTAAATCCAATTCAACTGTTATGACAATCTGCAAATACTTTACGCCACTACCAACTGGACTAAGAACACTGTGGAAAGGAGTCTTTTGACAACTCAGCGAAGCAGGCACATTTTGTCACACCAAATTGCAATGAAGAGTGCCTACTACATCCCACAGAACTCATGTTCAGAAGTGAAGTCTCCTATGCATAACATGACTCAAGTCAGCAAACACACTTTAGGGCCAGACACCCCCCCCCAACATATTCGCAGCTGGCATAAGCGACGTGCCAAAATATATCCAAACATGAGGAACTTGCAACGGGCAATATGGCTGAGATACCCGCCACCCCCTCTCAACACAATCCCCAAGAATTGGGAAACCGGAAACCGTTCTTGAACTTTTGGAAGGCGGGAAGGGAGTCACCCTTCCCGGCCGTATTTATTTAAAATATGAAACAAAATTAAAACATTAAAATAACAGTTTCATATTATGTACAATTTCATTTCCACATTACGATGTTTGGCTAACCTTATCAGATCTCTAATACAAAGGTTCTCCTAGCCGAACTAACATCCTACAAAACATTTGACTTGAAATTGTACATCCTAACGTTAAGGGCCAACGGCAAGGTCGTAACCGGTGTCAGATCCCTAAACCAGAAATACCCCCCTCACTTGTGAGAGGAGTGACCGCACAGAGGCGTACCTCAAGTGCATCTACCAATTTCCCTTTGTACTTGACGGGGGCCCCAATAAACTCGACGCCATTTAACGGTCGTTCGAGGACTCGTGTGAGGTGTCTAAAAGGTAGCGTAAACCCCCTCCCGCACCCCACACAACTTACCCATCTGCCGTCGCAGATGTCCTGGCCCCGGGAAATTCCCCAGGAGGGGCCGTAGCCCCTCCTATCCAGGAAGGAGCCTTGACCACCTTTCCTTTCCTTCCGGCGGCCTCTCCTTAGACAGGACCGCCTCCCCGTTGAGGGGCCAATTGGCCACCTCCCCCGCGCGCTCCCATCCGTAATGGGTGACGCCCCCTCATAGGGATCTTCGAATTACTGCTCACCGATCATGACCTTACCGCCCGACCAAAATAAATACGACAAGTCTAACTAAGTTACTAAGATTACAAAGCAAACATCACTTATTACCAAGCGTGAATACTGCTCAATCCTTGTTCCAAAACTTTATTTGCGAAATATACTGAAAATAACCAATCTTTATTGCATCTTAAGAAATTTCACGATATCATCACAACCTGTAAGAAAACAGAGAAAACAAAAGATACTATATCAACTGTATTCACAACGAATCGCTGTCCTCAGGGGCTGGTGGGTGGGTCAAAATTGGCTCTTCGTTCCGTCTCGAGCTCACGTGCAGCGGGGAGGTGCAGCTTCAGAGCACAGGAACAAGAGGATGCTTTCTTGGCTTCCGCTCCTTTTATCCGTCTTCAGGGTGGGCGTGAACCCGCCCCCGCCTGCCTCCGAGGGCGTGGCCGGCCGCGTCGGTGTCTAGGCCAGCCCACTCTAGGGCGGGAAAAAGGCGCGCCCTGGCTACGCCGCTTCGGGCATACCAGCCGAGACTCGCCTCCCGCCCAAGATGGCTTCCCGGGGGGATCGAGGTACTCCACCATACGTTCGGGGGGACCGAATGGTCGCCCCTTTCCAGACTTTGCTTAAGAACACTGACGAGGCAGTCAACCTTGAAGAGCCCACGGAACCTTGCAAAACATTATCAAGGAGAGCAAAAAAACGCTTGAAGAAGCAAACAAAAAATAATAAACACTGCCACCGTGCAAAGGAACTACAGTTGGGTATGGCTAAAGAAGACTGCAATCAGGGTCAAAAAATGAATTTGAAGGATGTCCAAGCACACATTTGCCTGGAGTCCCAGGAACTTTATCCAATTGTTCCAAAGGCTAGGCTTAGTGTCAGACCAGGGAATGACCACTTAATTACAGCACTAGTAAATCAACTAATTACAAATACAAATTGTGAAGATGTGCAGGTTAATGAGAAGAAGAAGCAACTCTTACAGGAAACTGAACCCCCACCACAAACAGATAGTAGTGGAGCCACCCTATAGAACAGCATTTAAAAGTCAAGAGCAGGATGCACAGCCACATACTAAGGACAGAGTAAGGACACCTCTCCCTCTAAAAGATAACACTGAGATATGAGGGAACAAGTCTGCCCATAAAGATAAAAGAGCAAACACAACAATCACTTACCGCTCGGAAACATATCCCTCCACTGTTAGTCAAAGGGCTTACTTGCAAAGGGATTCGGAGGATAATATCACAATCTTTACACCTGAATATACATCATGTGGAAGCTCTGATACATTAAACAGGGCTAATATTCTAAAAATCCTCCAACATACCCCAGAGCTATCCTCCAACACGACCTAAGATTTAATTCAAGTTTAATTCAAGGGCCTGAGCAGTAACTCAATAAGAGAGTCAACAATATTAAAATGGAAAAATAACATGATAATCCAAATAATCATGAAAGAAAAGGACCAATTTGCGAAATGGTGTATTGTTGTACATAAACCAAAAGAGGAAAGATATCCACACATGCTAGGAGGTGGATCTAATGACAAAAAGACAGGGAGCTCAAGAAAGTCCATCTTAAGGGGGACACATTCAGTTTCCCACCCCACATCATTCCTTAATTTAAGAATACACCTTTCTCCCAATATAACTCAACAGGAACGCACAATCTCAGAATAAGAAAAAACTGACCAATAAAGATTCCCCAAGGATGGAGATGCAACGATTCGATCTGGTCAACAATCAAACTGCTCCTAGTATAAAAAGAAACAGGGAGCAGAACAAATGAGATTATAAAAATAATTTTATGGAATGTGTATAGACGAAAAACCACGCTGCAGAACAGAGCTGCACTCGAAATCTTACAGATTGGGGACTTGTGTCTCCAAGATACATGGTTGCTTGCTCCATTGGTCATCCAGGTTTTATGGAATTCCAACAACCAGCAAAAAGCACAACATATTTGGAAGGCCATCCTGGGGATTATCTATATACGTACAAATTGGCAGCAACATAGCCACAGCAAAATCTTCTTTAAGCACAGATATGGTCCAAACTATACACCTGCAAGGTTTAAAATTGAACGGCTGTTCAATAATGATTCTACTGCTGAATGTCTATTTCAACTGCAAGGATACATTGAGACACTGTGAGATGATGGTTCTGGTGGATACTCTTGAAGAGCTGTTTAGCAACCACCCAAACTGCGGGATTGTAATGGCCGGGGACTTAAATACTCATAACCTGGGGATGGTAACCTATGTTTCGCCACCCAGGGACCTTCCCGGGATTCTACTGAATATACTTATAAACATGTATAGGTTAAAGTTAATACAAGAGATACCATTTTTCAACTTTGAAATGAATAAAGACTCACAAGGAAAAAATACATCTTTGATTGACTACATCTTTATGTGCAATTGCTTGCATGAACAAGTAGTAGAATTCCAATAACCAGTGCAGCAGACCAGTGACCGTCTTCCACTGGCCAAAGTCACCTCATTGCAAATGGCCAGTCTTCCGGGCATTTCCCCCCTGGGTCAGTCTAACGGGGAAGAAACACATGAGCTCTTGAGAAGAATAAAATGGAACAAAATAGATACATCCAGTATGTAAGAGCAACAGGTTTGCATTCGCCCTAGACGTTGCTGCGGGCATACACGAGAATTGAACAAAATTGGTGCCAGAGCTGTATTGCATCTTGTTAGGCAAAAAAAATAATAATCAGCTCAATCACGGAGAAAGGGTGTGCTGCCAATTCCAACCTAGGTGTGAAAAAATTGAACAAAGCAAGCTGGGTCTGAGACATGACAATCACAATCATACTCGAGAGAGAGATGATAAAACATTCCTAAGTCTGCTGAAAGCTAGTAAAAACATAGAAAAAAAGTATGGGACCACAAAAGGCAACAGGCAGACTCCCAATAGTTGCACATCTTCAGTCTGTTAATTCCAAGCAGACATCCTGAATTCTGGTCATACATCAACAAGTTATCCAGGCACTGCCATGACCAGCGTAATGGAGTTGCCAGTCACACATGGATTAACCATGTGAACTCACTGTACTGTAGATCTTCTGAGCATACTCCACCGTATCAGCAACGACCCCTCATTAGCATTAGCCTGTCTAATATTTATCAAACAATAACTGAAGAAACAACTGAACCTATTGGTGCAGGAAAACATGTAGTATCAATACTAAAGAACATCAGAAGGGGCGGAGCTCCGAGACCCAACGGCCGACCTGGATACCTCTTTAAAGAAGACTATGAATTTTGGGGAACCATATTTGCCCCACTCTATTAGTTCTTTATGTCTAACTCAATGATCCCTGAAGCTTGGAAAGGTTCCCTGCTTCAACTAATCCACATAAAAGGTGATACTTGAGATCCAACCAACTATAGGCTGATAGCCCTTTTGCATATTGGGGCAAAGGGATAGGCAAGCCTTCTTTTTCAAGACCGGCAAAACTGGGCCAATGATAATGAAATTGTACCAGCTTACCAATCCGGCTTCAGGGCAGTTGCATCAACATTGGACAACATCTGTTAGAACAGTCCACCCAGAAAAAATAGCCCCTCCTTTCGCATGCTTCATAGATTGCAGCATTTGACTGCTTTAACAGGAAGCTGATTTGGTGGAAAGTATAAAACGGGGGGATCCTGATCATGCTGCTGAAAGCCATTGTTGCCCTTAATACTGGAACTTGGATACGGGTGAAATTATCTAAGAATTCAGCAACAAAAAAAATCTACACAGGCCGAGGGCTGAAACATGGCTGTGTACTGGTGCCCCCGATTTTTAATCTACACACTGCGGACTTTGGCAAAACAATATCTAAAGCCAATTTGTTTGCCCCTAAAATCGGGAGGACCAGACTATTCCTAATGCAGTACGCAGATGACATGGTGCTAATGGATCATACTAAGTCAGTTATGCAAAGAACATTGGACGCACTAAGCATCTATAACAACGAAAACGATCTAACAGGAAACGCAGGAAAAACAAAGGTAGTAACTTTTGGGAAGTATGCAAATAAACTTAAACAACAATGGAGAATGGGCTAGTTGAAAATAGCAACAACAACTAAATATAATTATCTGGGGGTTTGGATCATGAGCAATGGGATGTCCACAGCACACACTGCATCCATCAAATCAAAAGCTAAGGCAGTGACGTACGCCCTATACAAACTGAACTCCAAACTAAGTAGCCCAACAACTGAGCCCATCCGAAAGGTCATAAGAGCTAAGGGGCATATTATCAAGGGCTTTATCTCCACTTTTTTAGCTTTAAAAGCCAAAGAAGCAGAGATAAAAATATCACCCTATCAACAACAGAGTGCTAACATGCAAAATCTCATGTTAGCACCCTTTTCCACTACGCCTCCCTTTGCATCTCTAATGAGATGCTAAGTGGGCGTTCCAGAGCAAAATAATAGGAGAAATGTCACTAAGCGACATTTCTCCTATTATCAAGCTTCACGCTCACCCTGCTAGAGCAAAAAGAGGAGCGCTAACCACGGTTAACGCTGCTTTTTGATGTCTGCTAATTTTCAGACTTAGCCATGTAATCCATGGGAGGTGGATTACATGGCTAAAATCAGCCTGCCCTATCAGCAAGGTTTCGCTAGTTGCAGTGTGATTATCGTACTGTTTACCAGCTAATGCATGGATTCCTATCGCCTGGGAGATAAGCGTTGCTGATAGCACGCTATCTCCGCGATGGAATCCAGAATTAGCTAAAAGCGCAGGACCTTGCTAATATGACCCAGAGTTACTTCCTTCAATTACATATGGTCAATTGGTATTTCCTGCAGCATTAATCAACACCATGGAACTTGCCAACTGCCGAGCATTCAAACAGATCTTTCAGATACCTGCCCATGCCCGGAACGCCTTGGGATTGCTGGAATTTGGGTTAAATAAACAACGCTACGAACATTGGGCATCGATTGTCCAGTACTATCGAGGGGCATGTGCAGCATCACTAGATACAATGAAAGCAATCTTAAAGGACATTTTTGTGAAAGGCAAAATAACCCGTTGGCCACAGGCCTCCTCACTGCTTGCACTGAACTGAACCTCGACCTGTCCAACTGGCAGGATTTTATCCATCAACCCGGAATTTGAAAATCCATTTTAAAAAACACACAAGTCAGATTATTATCCAAGGAAGACGACATGAAGGCAATTGAGTCTTTTAGCAGTAACATCAGGTTAATAGCTAGTTCCTTCCATGAAAAATTGAACAGCCATACCTTGACTCAGCCTTGAACAAACAATTTTAAAGCAAATTCTGTCAGTGAGACTCATGGTACTGACAATAAAAAATATAAACAATAGGTGCAAAACATTAGAGGCGGTTACCACCTGCTGACTGTGTTACCAGTATGAGGCATCTATGGCTCACTTAGTATGCAATTACCACCGATTGAACTATGCACGTCGCACTTTATTGAAAGCTGTGTTTTTAAAATATGGCACACGTACTTGCACAGATGCAATGGAACTTTTCTAATTTAGAGATTCCAGTGGAACTGGCCAGATTAGGGAAATTTGCACACCAGCTGAAGGAACTTATAAGTAAAGACTCAGCCAAGAATCAGAGGCTGAACACAGCTTCAAATTAGTTTTTACATATTTAATTTTATTGTCTCTTACTCTTTTGTATTGTGATTACTAGACTTGTTAAATGAGTTGATTAATTTTTATCTATGGTTAAAGAGGCCATGTCTGAATTGGGGTGTCTTGGTGAGCAAAATAACGATGGATTAAACCCAGATCTGTGACTGGGATGAATGTTTTGTCATTGTGCAACATTCCGACCATCATCTTGTGTGTTTTTCTGTTCACCCTATGTGGGAAGGGTATGCCCAGACGTGGGTCCCGTGCTCACTAAGCCACTGGAGTCAAGCTATCCTGGCTGAAGACGGCTGATAGCCTGAAACTGGTCCTAGGATGCTTGATTCTGGTCCAGGAAAGACTTGGCTTGGCAGTTCGGTCTGGACTGTTCCCATGAGGCACAGGGTCAAGACTGATTTGCATATGGCCATGTCTTAACTGGGGTGGCTTGGTGAGCAAAATAACGATGGATTAAACCCAGATCTGTGACTGGGGGTGAATGTTTTGCCATTGTGCAACATTCCGTCCATCAGCCTTAGGGGTGACTAATATGTAATAAAATGGAAGGGTTAGGCCTGGCAAGTGGGTGCACTTGCCAATTCGACATGGCAGTACTAAACTGCACACAGATACTGCAGTGGCAGATCTGAGTTACCTTTGCAGGGCTACTCATGTGGCTGGCACAATCAGTGCTGCAAGCCCACTAGTAGAATTTGATTTACAAGCCCTGGCACACCCAATGCACTTTAATAGGGACTGACTAGTAAATCAAATATGCCAATCATGGACACACCAATCCATAATACAATATACAAAAGGAGGACTTGCACTTTAACACTGAACAGCAGTGAGAAAATGGACAGAGACACTAAACCATCAAAAACAGAGTCAAAAACAGGAGGTTAGTAATCAAAAAGACCGGGGAAACACGCCAAAAGATGCCAAGTCTAACAGCTGAGCAGCAGGTTTTTACACGTCTCTCCCTTTTGCAGATCACAACAACCAGACATGCATGGAAACATTGTGAAAGTAAGTAATCTTTATTGCTCAGTTAATTAAAACCATTGCAAATATTAATACATTTATTAAATACAATTATAATAAAAGGTATAAAATGACAATAGTGATTACTACAGAAATGTATGCTTCTTTTTCACTGAGCATGGATTAAAATAGCATAAGTCCCTTGTATTGCTTAAGGAGCCTATATTGAAAGTCTTGCGCTTGGGTTTTAAAAATATAAAATTGCAATAGCTTTGTGCGGTAGATAGTGGTTACTACAGAAATTTATGCTACTTTCACACTGAGCATTAAGTAAGGTAGCATAAGTCCCTTGTCTTGCCTGTGGTGGCTGTGTTGAAGGTTTTGCCCCTGGGTTTTAAGCCACGCTAAAATGTAAACTTGGTGCGTAAAAGAAACTTGTTATTCACCGGAGTCTATACATTTGTAGCGATCCCCCACTATTTAGTTGTATACTGATTTGCAGTCGGGAGTCTGTGCCTTGCCCGTATTAAGAGGTTGGTTTACTGTTCAATGCCCCTTTAGGTTTGCTTCTTAGGTTAACTTCAACCAGTGTCTGCCATCTGACTTTCTTGTTTCTTTTCTGCTTTCTCCAAGAATTTGATGACATGGCTTGCTAATTGAATGTTTTTTTCTGTCGAAGCAAGCCTTACCCGCTTTCCGGCATGTTCTTACAACCAGCTTGTTGTTTAAATGAGTTCTGCGCTCTCTGTCCAAACTTTTACAGGTGCAGATTAGATGTAGGATATCTTTTTTTGCGTTCCCACATATTCGGCAGTTGATTGTTGCTTGGGGCCTTTTCCATGGAGGGAGATGTTTTTGGGATGGAAGTAGGCCCAGCCGTAAGCGTAAGAACTTCTCCTTTATACGCCCAGTGAATCCGATCCCTATATAGCTTTGGCAGAGGCTGCTTGTGTATCTTTGAATGACCATCCAGCCATGGGCTCGGTTGACTAGGCTTGCTTTGTCCTCTATTAATGAGATAGATCTTACTGACTTATTAACTAGTTGTTTGAAGATAATATGGTACCTGCTGCACTTCCAAGCTTCTTGTAAGGAAAGGAATTTATTATTGCTTTAGATGTTCTGCGGCTGCGCTGTTGCTCTTACTTTCTATCTGTTTCCATAGGTGGTAATTTAGACTTGCAGCTTCTCCTCTCTGGATTTTGTGCCATCTTTTGACATAGGCACCCATTCGCACCAGTGTTTGGTTTCTCAGGCCGAATTCCAGCCTTGCCTGCGAGGTGTAGGTGGGCAGACTGAATATCATTCTCATGGCCTTCGTTATTATGCAGCTGAGCGTCCCTCCCTCAAAGGCATTCGCTTCCATACGTTATGGCCGGTGTTAATTTTGCCTGAAGCACTTGAAGCAGGGGGCTGAAGCTTCGGCCGACTGCTTTCGTTTTTAGGCTCCTTAATGCTATCGGTATGCTGGTACCCCTCAGTTTAATTGCTTCTTTTTGCTGTTGGAATGAGCCCTTTCTGTCCACAATTACGCTGAGGTACGTGTACTCCTCCACTGTTTCCAGTGTGGACCCTCCCATATACCAGCCGAACCCTGCTGATGATGTTTTAGCATTAATCCTCAATATTTTGGTCTTTGGGAGATTAATGCTTAGGCTGTTCTCTGTTGAATAATTGAAGGTTGTGCTAATTAGATGTTGTAGACCTATTGGTGTTCTGCTGATTAGCACAATGTCGTCGGCATACATTAAATTAAAGAGAGTAAAGCCACCTATGCTTGGAGCGTGAGTTACTTTCATCCAGCTGCTGTGCAAGGTCGGACATAAAGATATTGAATAATGTTGGCGCCAGCACACACCCTAGTTTTGGGCCTTTTGTGGTCTGTATTTTCCTTGATAGAAGGTCTCCTGATCCTAGCTTGATTTGGACCCATGTGCCCGTGTGTAGTAAGATCAGCAGTGTTAGTAACCCAGGTAGAATGTTTCTTTCTTCCAGCTTTGACCATAGTAAGTTTCTGTTGATATTGTCAAAGGCTGAGGTGAAGACGATAAAACATACATACAACAGCAGATTGGCTGTCTTGGTGGCATCAATGAGGAGTGAAAGAGCCAAAATGTTTGATGATGTACCCATTTCTTTACGGAATCCTGTCTCGGAGATGGGAATTACTGCGTTTGCTTCCGACCATTCCGAGACCTCTTCTAGAAGAAGTGCTGCGTAGTATTTGGCCTCATTATCAATTAAGGCTACTAGTCTGTAAATTTAAGGGCCTTTACGTTGCCTTTCTTATGTATTTTTGAGCCTTTCCACAATGCTGGAATTGTTGCGGTGTCTGTTATCTGTTTAAAAAGTGGAAGTAACGCACTGCCCAGTAGTACGGATTTTGTTTGTACAAAATTGGAGGGATCCCGTTGGGGCCTGGCACCCCCTCCGCCTTTCCTTTCGCAATCCTACTTATAATTTGTTTTTTTCGGTGGGATTTACTGAGGTAATGACCTGTTGTGGAGTCCAAGCTCGAATTTGTATGACCTTTTCTGGTCGGCTAGTTATTACCAACTGTGTTGCTGTGTTGAAGTGGGCCTGAAGATGATTGGACCAGGCTTCCTCGGTTAAGTAAGAATCAATGATAGGGCTTCTAGAATTCTGGAGTCTGTTGACTGTCTTCCAGAATCTACCGCTCGTATTGATTCCTTTTGCATCATGAAGAAGTCTGGCCCATAACTCGTCCTCTGCTTCCCTTTTTTCGTGCCTTATTATTCTCTTTTTGCTCTGTTTTAATATTTGCTGTTCCATTTGGAACACGGTGTCCGGTCCATCTCGGTTGAATTTCCGCAGTAATCTGTTAATATTTCTTTTGAGGAACTTTATCTTGGTATTTTGATTTATGTCCTTGTAGCAGCTCCCAGTTGATTCCGGACGCTTTATTTGTTTTTTTGCAGTTTTTATGATCCGGCTTTGTGTGGTTCTTAGCTTTCCTTGTATGTGCCTGTCCGAGGCTACTCGTGAATTGCTCACAGGCGCTTAGGTAATCGGGCTGGTTTGTAATGCTCTTTTCCCACCAGCTTATTGTATCAGTTGTGAAGCCTTGAAGTTTGTTGTGTTGCATTTTATTCTTTTCTGTGCCACCGACAGCGAGCATCCTAAATTTATTGCTGGTGTGGATAGCACGGCCCCCTGGAAGTTAAGGCTAAATTCTTGCGGCTGATGGTCACTAGCTGACATTGTGCCTATTCGGAAGTCTGTGACTTTCCCAAAGAGTTGAAGAGATGAGAATGTGAAGTCTAGGGTGGTGCTGACAGATGAATTGTGAAAGATGGCTGACTGGGGGCTGTCATTTATGAAGCGACCATTTAAAGCTGCCAGATTAAGATGTTCTAGGTCCTTTACGCTGGCCCTTGACAGCCGATTTTGTTTGTCCCATTTGCTTGTCGCTTGTTGTGGTATGTTCCATGGCCGGAACTGATCTTCCAAACATGTGTCCCTAATTTGAGGCCCTCCCAGGAACATATTGAAATCCCCTGTTACTATAAGGTTGGGAGTTTCCGCTTCTGCCAATGCTTTTGAAATTTCTTCCAACAAGAGGTTCATTCCAGCGTTTTTCTCCCGGGGATGTAGATATAAATTCATCAGTCTTAACTTTTGTTTTTGATCTTTCCCCTCACTTCTAGTTCTATAGTGACTGTGCAATTGTTGCCTGTCTCTTTCGCCTTTGTGTGCTTAGGATCGTTGAAGCTCTTAATGGCAGTGTATATTGTTAGGCCGCCTTTTAGGTGGCCATATTTGAAATTTCTTGTCGCTGGAAGATGATGTGAGATGAAGCCTTGGATTTTATGTGGTTGGTCTAGCCAAGTCTCCTGGAGTGCTATTATATCACATTTTTGGAGGTAGACAAAGAGCTCGGTATCGTCTCTTTTGTTCCCTAGGCCATTTATGTTCCAAGAACATATTCTTAGGTGTTGTTGTGTTGCGTAGTTTTGTTGAGTGTTTTGTCAGAGCCTTGGGGCCCTTGTGTTGATTGTCCTTGCTATTCAGTTCCAATCATCTTGTCCAAGTGGCCCGTGCGTTTGCCTGTTGGTCTGGGAGGTCATCCTAGAGACTGAGAGGCTTCTGGCCCCCTTTAAGATGCTTTCAGTTTTTGCTTGAAGTTGTTTGTTTGTTGGGTTTTGGCCTTGTCGCTCATTGTATGCCTGGTGTAGGGGTTGCGGATACCCTTTTTTTTTCAGTCTTTTTAGGCGTATCCCCCAGAATAGAAAGTGTGATTCTAGTTCCATTATTCTCGTCACTGTTTCATTCCTTGCCCATGTTGTTTTTGTAACCTCCAGATCTGACAGTTGGTTACAGTGGGTGAATTCCACTGCCTCTAGGTCTTTAGTGCTGATATCAGTCAGACTGCTGAAAGTTGATAGTAGGTGTAAGATATTACCTCGATTGAGGGTGTCCCCTCTGCCTCTTGACTGGTATTCGGGAATGAACAGTATTATGCCACTATCGGCTTCCGCCTGGCCGACCTCCCATTTTTTGTGATATTCTGTGACTATTTCTGTCTGTGAGCTATTGTGTGTTTTGTCTGCTGTTAGGTCCTCCCCCTGCCCTTCCCGATTTTTCTTGTTGAGGGCTGCTATGGGTTCCTGTTTCGGGGGGAAACCCTTGCTTCCGTCTGCCGACTATCCCCCCCTTGACATTGAATGGGTGGGGTTCTCCCTTTTTGCTGTCTTTACCATCTCCTTGACTGGAGATCTTTTTGTAGTCATTGGCAGACTTTCTGTTTCGTCTACTGTTTCTTTTTCTGGGGTCTTGGTTATCCTTTTGAACAATGTTTTTATATTAGCCCTCTTTTTTCTTCCTTTCCTTTTTTGTTTTCGGGGTCTTTTGTTGTTTGCCCTCGGTTCTTCCTTGCTTACTTTCCCAATGGTTTCATTATGTGGACTTGTAGAGGTGTCTAGTTCCAGCCCTTGCAAGTTTCCTGGGTGTATATTTATTTGCACAGGGGCTTCACTCCTTTGCTTGTTGGGGAGCTGCCTTAAGGATTTCTCATGACCACTGCGTAGGTTTCGTAAGTAGGTTTACTAATTTCGGACCAATTGGGCTCTTTGGCTCGCACTCTCCTCTTTGGCTGTTAGGCGCAGTTGGTGAGCTCTGTTGGTTTACAGTGTCTGACTGGTCTCTGAGATGTCTGAGGAGTTGTTCTGGGCCCTCTTCACAAGAATCTAGGTTGATTGTGGTTGTATCTTCTGTTGTATGTTTTAAATCCACCAGGATGCCACCCAGGAGTTGAGGGATTGTAGTAAGTTTGTCCACAATTGTATAGCAGGCACAACTTGGCTGCTCTATTTTGGTTTCCGCTTGCACCCTTTTTATCATGCCATTCATATCTGCCAACTTGTTGTCAATTTTTGGGCAGTGCCAATACCATTGGGCAGTGGTAGTGAGGCAGTGACCCCCACGTCCCATAATTTGCTGCTGCCCCATTTGTGTTGCATTCTGTCCTGTGGAGACCAGGACCTTCCGCACTTGTCAGTGACTAAACATTTTTTTTATAGCTGAGATATAAATGTTTACATTAAAAAAACGTATTCTGGATTGTTTTACTTTAGCAACTTAGATTGTATCACTGCTCTTAACAGCCTTTAAAAAAATAGTGACTTATTCCCTTTCTGCTGTGGCAATCTTATGAATGACTCAAGAAACAAGCCAGTTGTCTAGTTTCTCCTATACATGCCTTTTAATTTTATAGATGGAGCAACACTATGTCCTATTAAAACATACACTAGAGAGGTGGTTGCAGAGTGTGCATCCTGAACTATTTTGAGGTGCTCTCATATACGATGATCATGTAAACAGATGCACAGTGGAGAAAAGTAATCACCGGGGTAACATTGTTTGCTCAAGCCTGAATGTTCGGATTGCAACCAGGTTTCCTGGTTAGATATTGCGTGAATACAATTATGGATGATTATCGCATTTACCCTCTGCCCTAAGGAAAATGTATCAATGACCCAAGAGGTAAGTCAGTTGTATTATGCTTCCAATGCAAGGTCTTTACTGTTGTCTTAAATGGAGCAACATTATGGTCTATTAAACCACATACAAGAGAGGTTTTTGTACAGTGCACATATTGAACTAAATTATTTAAAGTTGCTATCACATGTGATGATCACTGAAAAGGAAGAGGAGGGAAGAAAATAATTGCCCTGAGTCAAACATTCTGTGCAAGCTGGGAAGCGTGGTTGAAAGCAGCGCCTTCGGGTCATGACCTAGCAACTAGTTTTGCCCTCGATATAATAAAAGCTTTTGACTGAGCTGAGAATTTTAAGCAGGAGCTTTTAAATTATTCTTTTTTTTATAATTTGGGGGAACAGCAGTGGACATACACTTCCTCATACAACAGCTACACCTTAGGCAGCACCATTGCTAGCCTCCAACCAGGGGAGGGCAGGTACAAGTCAGGTCCCATCAGCATAAGCAGGTATAAATCAGGCAACAGCAGGGCCAACGTTGGCTTCCTCACAGAATAGGAACAGCATGGCAATAACAAAGCAAGTTCCCTCTCTCACACAAGGCAATAGGTGCAATCCGTCATTTCTTCAGAACAGATCCAGAGTCGAAGAGGTATTGCAAGCTCTCATCGCTCACAGAACATGAACGTTAAGACATGAGTGACATATAGGTTACAGGCATTTGTTTGGAACAGGTGATTAAATTATTGAGAGGAATGTCTAGGAGGAGGATTGAGTGAATTTCTGACACCATTCTTACTTGGTGGTATAGAGTCACATATATTTTATTGTTGTATGCAATACTGATCATGTTAGGTGATATTCCATATTAGCACCTTATAAATCCGTCTCCGGTCACTTTCAGACCTGTTCTGTCTTTAGTCTTTCTTTTCCCACATATTGAGAAATTTCAGTAACCTAGTCGGCCATTGTCATCTGGAATAGCCACACCGCAGTCTAGCAGCCACATTTATCAAGGTTTTGCATCGCTCATGCACCACTCCGGCCCAAGGGTGATGCACAACCTAATCAAGTCTTATGAAGCCACACAAGGCTAACTTGCGTTGATGTGCATGGCTTGATAATCTCAATCTACTCGCTACCTGGTGTTACTTTACCACAGGGAGGATTTTGGTGCACACCTAAATTTACCATTAGTGGTAGAACTGGGAATATGCCACATTGCTCTGCCTCTCCAGTTGAGACATAATGAGAAGTATAATTATTTCTCCTCGTTTTAATTCTTTCTATATGTACTGCATTCTGGATATGCCCCTGATTATTGTTTTTGGGTAGGAAGGTGTTCCATCCTGCTCAAAAACAATCCCGTTTTGGGAAGAAATACTGTCTACAATGCAGGCACCCTTATTCCATGATGCAAGAGTGCCTGCATTGGTGATAGGCAGACAATAGTGAACCAACACTAGGAAAAGATAGGAATGCACTGTATAATATTAAATATGGCACATTCCTGCCTTTTCCCTTTCATGCAGTGCAGCAATTTGGCTTGCTGCATTGCATTGCATGAAAAAATTATAAATTTGGGCCTAAGTAACCATTCTATGGTCAGCCTCTTCAAAAAGGTTTTGAATCCACAGGCATCAGGCTTTGTACAATCCCAGCCTCTGTGATGCATCCGTTCAAAATGTTAAGGGTCACCAGTGACATAAGATTGTATGAGACTAAAAATGAGACCCCTTACATTTTAGTCTCAGCCATTGAGTATTCTCTTCTATTCTGTGTTTTTTTCACATGTATAGGAGGTTTGGCTGTCAGAAAAAAGAAAAGCATTGTACATGAGTGATTAATAACTACTGCATCTTCCTTTTCAAAAAGATCTAAACAAATCTTGATATCTTGAGAGTGACACACAATGTTAATTAATAATATGAATATCATCTGGGAATGGTCACACTTCAATTGACGTTTTCTACTGGGGAATATTTAGCAATTATTTCAAAGAGACAGGAAATGTTTTATGAATGATACTTAGAAATAAACAGCAACACCACAGACGATGTATATTTATTGCAGCTGTCAATCAGTAAACATACATTTCGGTTCCTTCTACAGTATTAACTGTAAATAATATGTATTTTGGTGTTTCAGTTCTGACATACGTCGCACTTGCAAATATATACACTATATTTCGTATTCTGGTGTTTAGAGTGTGATTGAAGCTGTTACCTTGCAAGTTAGGTGTGCAAGGCAGATTACATGCAACTGTAACACAGTCAGTACTATGCAGTTAGGACACAATCCCCAAAATACCATCCAGGAATAGCGTATAAAACTTCTGGATCATGGCCACCACTCTTCTGCCACCAAGATAACCTGAAGTCATAGAATCAGTACTCACTTTTCTTTAGAAATGTGTACATAGATAAATACTGCCCCTTGAGCCAATATCCATTCTCTAATATTTAAGTGCTGCCTCATCGTTAAGTGTAAAGAATAATTACACCTAAATTGCATAATATACCTTAAACAGGATAATGTCCTTCAATACCTCATAATTGGGATGTGGGGCCTTATATCCAAAGACATTGTCTAATAGCAAAATCATAACATCACACGGTTTGGAAATGGCAATTAGCTATTTTTCTATTTAGTAAGCACATTTTGAGTTTGGAAAAACCTTCCTGATTCCAATTTCTATGGACATCCACTAAAATGTTAAAATTTGTCACAAAGTTTTCTCCCGGGGTGTAGGAGAGGGCACAGTATAATTTTTTTTCTGTCTATCTGTGTCTGATTTTTTTCCTGTTGGTGATGGAGAGGGAAAAAAGGCACTACACCATCCACCGTAACTTAGGCGGCCAGTCTAATGTCATCCTCCGATGTTCACTGCTCAGTTGGGCAGCAAGAGGAAGTATTCCGTTGATTGAGCCAGTAGTGGCTCCATCATCTGAATGCTTATGGTCTGCCCATGTCTAAATTAGGCAGGCAGGGTTTATTGGGTAGGGTACAATGTCATGTTTGCAACACAGTACCCTTGCCATCATACTCTAAATAAGGCTATTGTTTTTTTTTGGGGGGGGGGGGGCACAAAACAGAGCAAGTTTGAAGCCTGTTTCTGACAAAGTTCTATTGAAGTTCAATAGCTGCGAGGCAATCTACCTTTAAAGTTATTAGTTTTGGAGGGAAAAGTTAAGAGCAGGAAAAAAGTATTTTCTTATGATACTTTTTTAACCTAGGATACTTTTTGTGTTTTTGCTCTGTTAAAATGTTTGCCTTTGGATGCACTCTTTTTTTAGCTCAAAATCTTCCAGCAGACATACCTGAAGCTGTATCTAACAAAGCTCTCTCTAAATCAGGCACCTTTGCTGAAAGGTTCTGCTGAACCCCCAGAGGTTTTTGAACCCAACTATTATCTAAGTAAGTTTCAGACTTTCTCTGTCTAGGTTTCCCAGGACCTCAGGGATAGAACTTAGGGCCCAGGACACACTACAGCAGAGGCCACCAGCAAGGTCTAGTCCAGCTCCAATGGTAAGTGGTCAACTTTTCACTCAGGCCCTTTTGCATCTTTTGATGTCCCTGTAGCCACACAGGAGGTCAGTCAGTTAACTGTTGTAGTCCACTTCTGGGATTCCAGAAAGGTAACAGTCAGAAGGTCCAATCCTGATTGGTTCTGCTGCAAGACCAGAACATGTTCCTAGCAGCTTTTATTAGGTGACACCTTTCCTCAATTCACAAGCCACTAGATTGGGATGCCTCTTGGATGCTCCATGACCAAAAGGCAGCAGCTCTTTTTTGGCTCACTGCAAACTATCCCATCGTGCATTATTTAAAGCAAACTCCAATAAGGCAAACTCTTTCTCCCTATGGAGGGCATTTATGCCACAAATAGGGGTGTACCTAAAGTAATGAGCAATGAGACTGCAGGCTATGATGCGAAGTCAAGCCTCAGAGTTGCATTGTGGTATGGGAGTTGAGATGTGGGGGTGAGAAGATGCGTTGGACTGCTTCAGTTCTTCTTACAGGACCACTTCTGGCCTGCCAGAACAGCTTCATGCCAATTCTGAGGCTGGGGTGGCACCACTTGGGGGACAAGCCTCATTGCAGTCCCTAATATATGGTACACATGTGCCCAGAGCATAGATACCCCGGAGGCCTCCCATGGGCTGAAGCATGTATTATGCCACCCATGAGAAGCCATGCAAAAGTACAAGCCTGCCATCACAGCCTGTGTAAGCTGGTGCGTGCACCACTTACTTTAGATATAGGTTTACTATATCTTTAGGTCACGACAACTAAAACCAATCAGTCACCCCTCTAGCAGGCCTTGACAATCCTCAAGGAAGGTGCTGGGTTTTATGTAAGAGAGTGCTCCTGCATGAGCAGAGCCCCTCTGCAGCCTTCGGAGATTATTCTCCCAGGTTGTCTGTGACACAGCCAGACATATAGGTAGAGGTGCATTATATGCTCACGTAAAATGCTATCTCAAAAGCGGCTGCAACAAAACATGTTGTATTTGGTATCAAACTCCTTCGAATCATACCTCCAAATTGGTTACCGGTGTGGAAGGTATGATTCCACGCTTCTGAAGCAAGCTTTGTGGGGTCACTAGTCTTCCTAGTACCAGCCTTCTTGACCTGGGCAGCACAAATGGTTGCTGCCAATCAGAGTTAGATTTCTGCCCTCCTGCTGTTGAGCCAAGCTTGAGCAGGGGAAGGCAGGGCAATAGGCATCCTTTCACAGGGAGGGGTGACTACCTCCCAGACATGACTTAGTGTATTGGGGCTGGGTGGGTGCACTTCAAAAGTGCCTGGAAGTCTGCATCTGGGGCACACTTGTTGTCCCTGTGCATAGTCCAGTTCAAAACGGTCCTGGGAGCCATTGGCTTCTGCTCTGGAGTGAAACTGGCCAAAGACATGGGAGTATCCTCACCACTGTCCTGAACCTCCCCTGTGAGGGGTGCCGGAATCTGTCCAACCCTCTCCCATGGGTAAAAAAGGGCTTACCAGGCTGTAGGAACCTAAATTCAACAAGATTCTCATCAAGAAACCACTGACCTTTGACCGTCTGGACTACGACTCGACCTGACTTCATCTCCCTGTATGTCCAAAGCATTGTCTGTGCCTGTGCACCAAACAGACTCCATGCAGGACCTGTTGAACATCAAATACAACGGAAATATCTCCCTTGGGGTGAAAGAGTCACCACCCTGCAATTGCAGGCACCATAATACAACTGACCAGTCTGCTGATAGTGAGCTCCTGCATACTCCCAAGGTTCTAGCAATGCAGGAGGTGGGTTCCTATGCTCCTCGAGGTTGAGCTGCCCTCTCACTGAGTTTGAGGTTTGTTTCCCTAGTGGGGACTGCATAAACTGAACACATGTGCACTGTGTACATTTGCAAGGGTATATGTTTGTTGGTGTTCCCTAACCAAGTGCATTGAGCTATTGATAGCCCCAGCCTCTGTGCCCATTTCGTACAAAGGACTTTGTCCTCTTTACACTCTCTGCCCTGCAAGCTGTTCTTTTTTGAAACTGCTAGAGGTCCCCTTGCGACTCCTGTGCCTTCGGCCTGTGGGTCCATTTGAGGGACAATACTGATTTACTTGGGCTCCCCAGGTTGCTCCAGGCCTGCCCTGACTACCCTTGCTGTGGTGAGTCCCCAGGCGCTTTCTGGGCCAGACCGTGATGTTCCTTGACCCTCTTCATGGGTAGCTGCTGCCAAGGCCTGTTGGCATCCCGCCGGACACTGACGACTCAGCACTTGACATCCTTCATGGGACAGCTTGTTTCCAGCTCCTGATCATCCTCAACCTCTCCTGGTCCCCGTGGTTGTAGAGTCAAGGTCTCACTCTTCACACCTGGAGCACCCGACATCGGTGGGCATTCATCTACCGAGCCCCTGGTCACTCCTGAGTGACCCAGACTCTGTCCCTTCTGATTTCAGGTTCCTTCCTTCAAGAATCCACCTGTGGGATCCACTGCACACTTTTCTTCTTTCAAGAAGTGGCATTTCTTCAAAAACTCCCATTGATAACAACAACGGTTTCCGAGGCCACTTCGACCCTCTGCATCCAGCTTCCCTGGGATAGGTAACTCTGGTACTTCAGTATCAGTGGGGAGGCTCTCCAACTTTCTATGTTCTAAAGGGTTTCTTCAAAATCCACTGGGAAGGGTCCTTAAACACTAAAACTGCAACTGCAACTCTCCCATTGAATTGTACATAGCACACAGTCATGTTTTCACATTGTACCTGACCTCCGTGGGGTCTGTACTTACTGACCTTGGGTGGTTCCTTGTGGTCGTAGCGATTCTACAACCTCTAGGCACTGTCTTGACTCGAGTTGTGGTTCTTATACCACTATTTTAGAATATGGTTTGGTCTCCCCCTGGAGCCCACTATGTTTTAGTGCTGCTTATGTTTGTTTCCCTGCTACAGTATTGTATGCTTTGTGTTTATCTGCATGTAGCAGATACTGTGAGGTATTTAAAGTGTGTTATAATAATAAATTCATATTTTTATTACGACCAAGTGTTTCCCCTTTCATTTAACCATTACAATAAGGTTGCATTCTGGTAAAACAAGCTGCCTAACATTCCTTCAAGACAAAGCCTGAAGGCTGCTCTCCACAGATATCACTTGGATAGCTTTCTATGGTTATCTTTGACCTCTTAAATCACAATAGGGTAGTTTGGTGCCCACTTTAATTAGAGTAAGAGCAAGAAGTGTCTTAGCCATCACCTTTGAAATGCGGCTACATTAATTTAACAGACTATGAACCAACAATTCAATGGATCATTTGACCCATGATTCAAATGTGGAGTAATGTACATAGAAATGAGCAGCAAAGGAATGCCTCAAGCCAATATCAATTGAATTGTTGGTTCATAGTAAGTATGGGCGAATTTTGCGAATTCGCGATTCACAAATTTGCGTATTTACGAATTCGCAATCCGCAAAATTCACGAACTTTCGCGAATTTGCGGATTTCTTTTTGTGTTCGCAAGGGTTTCTGCTAGTTCGCAAGGGTTTTTTACCAGTTCGCAAATGCGAACTTACTTGTCGGGTCGCAACGGTCGCGACCTTATTGTTTCTACGTCTGGTTCATCACAGCACCCTCTGTTTCACTACTGCCACCCTCTGGTTCACCCATGCCACCCTCTGGTTCATCAGTGCACCCTCTGGTTCATCACTGTATATTGTGGGGGGAAAAGCACACCTGCCCTGCCTCAACTGACATGAATTAATTTGGGGCTGGTTATTGTGTCACTGAATTTGAGCTGGCACCTGCTTCCTTAGCTGTGAGTGCTTCCTGATTAATGATGAGCTTGAACTTTTGCACCTGCTAAGTGCTTTCAGTTTTGCAAAATTCATTAGCACACCTGCCCTGCCTCAACTGACATGAATGAATTAGGGGCTGATTAATGTGTCACTGAATTTGAACTTCCAGTCTGGCACCTGCTTCCTTATCTGTAATTGCTTTCTGTTGCAGTGTACCTTTGTGGCATACTTGTAGCTATTCTCTGAGCCTGCTGTGAGGGTCAGAGCAGGGTCATATAACAGTTGCAAGTAGGCAACTGAACTCTGGAGGGGCCCCTCAGGAAGCACTACAGGGAATGGTTACTAACGATGAGCTTGAACTTTTGCACCTGCTTAATGCTTTCAGATGTGCAAAAATCGTTTTTCTGCAATTTCGCGGGATTCGCGGGGCGCGAATTTGCGCGAGATCGAATTCGGAAGCCGCAAATTCGTGCGAATATGCGATTAGTTTTTTTGCGGCGTGTTAGTTCGTTTATTTTTTTGCCTTTTCGTGAGCCGCTTGTAGCGCAACGACGCAAAGTTACCCTATCGGTCATACATGTGCGCGTCCATCTTGTTTGCATGGTGTATTTCCGTTTCCGGGCGCTATGTGTAATATCGCGAAGTGTGCGGCTTGCTAGTACAAGTTCGCGTGTGATCGCTGGGGAAATCTCGCGCGAACTTACCCATGCGGTCGTGAACGGTCGCAGCCATCTTGTTTTTCATTCATTGCTATGGTTCAGGGCATCCTTTCTGTATCCTCTCTCAATCTCTGCCATCCATTGCTTGTTTGAAGTTTTTTTTAATCTATTATACTTATTATCTATCCCTCTATTTTTCTAGCTCTATATTTTTGTGTTTCTTCTACTTTTGGTTAATTTTACACTACTTTTTTAAACTCTTTTCTTTTCTTCTTCCCTATTCTATTTCTTATTTATTATTTACCTTCCTTTCTGCCCAGACCATGGTAAAGGGAGCCGGGAAGCAGCCCGAGAAGGGGAAGGGTCTCGCACCCCGTGCCCAGCTACCGTGCGGGCATTTGAGGGGGGAGCTAGTGATGCCACGGGAGATCTTTAGCGCAGATGAGGTGGCCGCATTAGTGTATATGTACAGCGCCGCCTCCCCAGGACCATCACGGCAGGCGGCAAGATTGCAAGCGGCTCCGGGCTCCGGGAGCGCCCGAAGCGGTAGGGAGAAGGTGTGCCGAGCCATGTATGAACACTCTCGGGTCCAGGCCACCCACCGATGGACGGATCTCCTGGACCGGGAACATTCCGATTACATTGTAGGTAAATTATATTTAAAAATCCTCTGTGCATTTCAGGTGCACCGCTCTCCTTCTCAGTAGTGTTGCTACTATGCTTATTTGTTTTCGATTTTGTGTTCATTTCATTGGTCTGAGAAATTATGTATGAGTGTAGTTTACAGAACTGCATAATGCTAGACACTAAGAGGCAGATTTGCAATTACCAGGGCATCCCTGCAAAGTAGCAGGGATGCACCAGTAATTGTGCGCCACGCCACCACCACCCATCGTGCTCCGTATTTACAATGTGGCGCACCATGGGCCCAAAATGTCACCCAAGCGTTACGCATCTGTGCCGTAAAGGCGGCGCATTGCTGGAGTTGCGTTGCAACGATGGCGCAGCTCCAGCAATGCTCTGGGGTGCCCTATCTCCACAATGCTGCGTCAAGCCGTACGTCTGCTTCAAGCTGGTGCAGGGTTTGAGTGACGCATCATTGTCCTAAAAGTGACTGATTGAAATCTTGTAGATTTCCCTCAGCCACTTTTATGATGCGTTCCTGTGCAGGAACGCCCTCCCTTGCACCGGAACGCCCCCTGATGGCGCAGGGCTTTACAACGTGATGCATCTCCCCTAGACGTCACATTGTCAATATACGCCGCACCATGGCGCCTCTTTTGTTCTGCCGCTGTGTCACAAAAGCCAGGCAACAACGGAGCAAAAGAGCCGCAAGTGGCTTATAAATCTGCCCCTACAGACTCAAGTCCAGTCCTTCCTTTGTACACCTGGCAATAAGAAGAAATAGCGGTGGTGGATTGATAGTTTGAGTATTTTAATGACTGGTTAATGTAGTAGGAAACTTTTTAGTGTTGTCACTGATCTGCAATCACAATGGAGTTTGTCTGTCACTTCGCGTGCTGCGGACTGCTGCCTGCCAGTCCTAGGCGAACCTTTTTAGTAGTTTGTTTAGTGAGTTACATAACTTTCCAAGTCGACAGTCCGCAAATCAAGCAATTCTAATATCGTAGTAGACCACATGAGATAGGTCAATATATCCCGTGGAATAGTTGTCTATTTGGTATTTCGCCAAAATATTTTGTTATTGTTCTTTTGAAATGTTTGATTTCGTTGACAACAATCATCCATGTTTTCGGGTCTTTCTTTCTTTCATGTTGTACATCAGCTCCCCCCAGGGGCAAGAGGACAGAGGAGGAGGTGGTATTGGCTGCTGCTGCTGTAGAAGGCCAGGATCGTTAAGGCGAGGGCTCCTTTTCTGGCCCCGGTAAGTTTTCATTTTAATATAGAGTACCAATTTTTTCCCAGCCTTCCTCATTCGATTTTTTCTAAATCGTCTTTTGATCTTCTTGTAGACTGTATCTAAATTCTCATCCTGCCTCTACTATGACTCCCTGTGGTATTACTAGATTATTCTTATTAGTCTGTCTATGTAGCTAACTAAGATTGCACATTTCGCAAAAGGTGTTAAACGAAACTCCCATTCTAGTCAGCAATAGCTCTATGCATCTGGGATTGTCCATAATGTCTTTTCAAGTCTTCTAAATGTTTATGCTTTGACAATTCCCAACAATAAAATGTGAATGACCACCAAGAAAGAATAAGATACTACTTTACTTTTGGTTTGGATAGGAGGACAATCCATACTACTACTGTTGCAGGGACAAATCTGCACAAACAGAACTATGGACACTAAATAGCGCATTGTTTATCAATTATAATAGGCGCAGGTAGACTTTCCACATACCTCAGTGATAACAGACTTTGAAGAACACCCAATCTCCTTACTGACTAGATAGTGTGGCAGAGTCATTTAGCTCCCTAATTCATCGATGATTGTTCCCCAATGATGATTATCCAACGCAGGACAAGAGTACGGAGTCAGAGTCCAGAAGTGTCAGAGGCACAGACTCATGCTTGCAAATTGCAAAACCTTTTGCTCAGTCACTCTTGACCAAACACCACAGAGTCTATTTAAGTTTTAAAGCTTTATTAAAAGTAAAAACATTTATTAAAATCAAGCTTGTCATAAAACATAAACAGATGATTAAAAATGGAAAAGTGCTTAGTGATTTATTTCACACATTTATTGTGGGCGAGCCGAGCCCTCACCTGGTTTGAACTTTAATTTTTATTTTTGGTGCTGAATCGTTGGTCACTCCGTCCTAGTGATGATGATCTGATCTTGCTCTTGTTCTTAGAAGTGAAGCTTCTGTCTGTTATGAGAAAAATGGTGCATGTTAAAAAGCAAGCATTCATCAGTTGTGCCAAAAAGTGCAGCAAGACAACACCCTTCCCTGGAAAAAGGGACATTTTTACTTTAGAGTAGACAGTCACAAATTATTAGATTGGTTTCTGTATTCACATTTCTTCATTCCTAGACAAAATACTAGTGAGTGGTGTATGTCTATGACATCTAACATTCTTAAATGTACTTTGTAGGTGGAACATCTGGTGCTGGGGCCAGCGCGGAGGTGGAGGAGGACACTTCTGGGGAGGAGGCAGTGCAAGTGCCGGAGGAAACTGCTGTGAGAGTTGCCACGGTAGTGGCGGGCAGTGGTAAGCTCTTATATTCCTTACTTATTGAGATTGCAGACTGCAGAGTGTGCTCTCTGCACTGGTGTAGTATATATGTTGTACAGTTAAGTTACTATACTGTTAAGAAGACTTTCAAATTTAGAACAAAGTTTTTATCAACCAGGTAGTAGCCTCCTCTCAATTTACTTCAACTCAGCTGTGATTTTTTTTTCGAGAATCTAAATCAGATCTGAGATGAACTTGATGGATGGGTTGAACGAAAAGCGAAAGAAGGGTGTAAGTAAGTGTGGAAGGACGAGCAAGTTAAAAGTAATGATGACTGACAAAGAAGAATGATACATGTTTGATTGGTGCCCGAGGTGGCTGGGAAGGAATATGATGCATGGCTGGGTGAAGGATGAAGCAAGGATGGGTGGAAGGAGAACAGCCTGGGTGGGTAAAACAAAAACTGTATGTGTGCGCAATATATCCTTTGGTTGAAATTCAAATGCAAGTCAAGCACAGATGTATGGCTTGCGGTTTCCCAAATAAAATGAAAAGGTTGTTTTCCTGTGAGTACACGTAAGGTTTGTCCAGATGAGAGACATGAAGAAGAATGATTGACATATAGTTTGAATGGATGGATGCCTGGATCATGGTACTATCTGACTCTTAGATAGCATATGTGTATCTAGAGAGAATAGACGGTCACTGGATGAACTAAGTGTTACTTTGAAGAGCATGTAACACCGCACCCGCATGTCCGTTCCAGTGTAGGAAAGGCAAAGAAAAGAAGTCTTAATTTGGTCGAATACTAAAAATGAATAGTAGCAGTAGTTTGTATTGCAAACACAGCATATATCCGTCTATTACGATGGCCACTCACTACCTCTGTTAATAAGTTTAGTAGAACTTGGTCATTCATGTGTGGATGTATCACTGTTCACTCAATAAAAAGCAAAGCACCTACAGTCATCCCATATGTGAGCAAATACATACCATGTGCAGTGATAGATAATCAGATTATTTATCTTCTTCATTTTCCTTTTCTAGTATTCATTGGCACTGCAGGGTGAAAGTTAAATTAATTAAGCAGTAGCCCTTGTAACAGAGTATTCTCAGTGCCACCCGTAATAGAAAAGTAAGAGAATAACCACCTGCATGTACTGGACTGGTACAGTAACGCAAGTCTGTCTTACTCATCATGGTCGGCGTCTGTTTTTCTCGGGTGCAAGTTGACTGCGCTGGCATTATGCCGGTTTGCAGAAGTTAACGTACCAATTTTGCTTAACAAGAGAGAAGAAGAAGAATAAGACTGGTGTACTGTCATAGTCGAATCTAATGGAGTGAGTCCATAGTGCTCGTAGAATTGATTCCTTAAACTCCCAGTAATGTTAGAGCAAGGATGAAGAAGTGAGAGGTTAGATGGATACTGGCCACAATAGTTATGTACTGTGCTTGCAAGTTGCTAGTTCTACTGTGACACAGCTTTCTGCTGAATCATTTTGTGTTAATCTTAAAGAGCATTGGTTACAGACTATGTCTTTCTTTCTTCATATAGATGCTCCTTCCAAACCAACATGGAAGGAGCTGGCTAAAAGGGCCCGGCAACGGAGGCTGGAGGCGACTGTCGCTGAATATCGCCAGCTGGTGGCCCAGGAGGAGGGGGACACGCAGTCTACCACAACATCGACCGGGACAGCTGCATCCTTCTCCGCGCTCCCTGGGTCACCCAGACGGCGCAGGTCTCCAGCGGTACGGAGCCGGGGTACCGCAGCCACCCGCCACCGCCGAGCAAAGAAATCAGCTGCCCCCCACAGCAGTTGCAAGAAACGCATGCACCGCCTTTCCCTGAGGGTTTCCTACCTCGAGCAGGAGCTGCTCAACACGAAAACCCTGCTTGAGACCCTCCGCAAGGAGCATTCCGACCTGGCCCAGAAATTCAACAGCAGCAACCAACAGTAGGAGGAGACTGTCCCTTGCCCCTTTTTTAAAGACTTCTGGGGGGTTGGAATAGGGAGTTGGGTTTTTTCACTTTTTTGGACTTTTCACGGACATTCGTTGGGGTTAGGGAGTGGAGGTGGGTTGGGTCTTGTAGGATATTATTTTTGTCAGGGATATAAATATACTTTAAACTTTATCTTAGCATATTTACTGCTTTTGAGGCTGGTGGGTGGGAATTTAACAGTAACTTTGTTTTGGTGACACGTAAGTGGCATCTTGATTCAAGTTGTGTATTTAATTGCCCAAATGTTTTCAAAACTAAGTGCCTCTCACAGAGTAAGTGAATTCAATAGTCCTAGGACTTTACTAGTACTAGCGTCAGTCTCTCCTCTCCCCTAATAATCCATTATACTTCCTCCCCCCAAACCCTTATCTTACCTGTAATTTGTGTTTGGAAATAGGGCTAGGCACAGGGCTGGCTGCGCGGCAAATGGCGATATGGCAATCCTGGGCGAATGAAATGTCATCATTGCGTTGGTACTAGTGGTGTTACACAGTGGTAGTTGCAGCATCTGAAAAAAAAGAAAATGAAACCTTTTTGTCCTTACCGTAGCATTAGAACGGTACGATAGAGAATATAGCAGGTGACAGTACACTAGAACAGTGCCACAATGTAGCCTAACAAATGGTAAAGTATTGAAAGTATAACTAGTACTTGCGTTGAATTTCTTTGACATTGGCTACTACTAGAAAAAATGGTACAGAAGGTGAAGGACACAACAGCGTAATAATTTGCCACTTCTAGGAGGAGGATGTTCTTGATGACCTATCAAGTTGATGGCGGCATGGCGCATGAGAAAATCTGCTTTCATTTGCCAAAAGTGACTGAGTGTGAAGCTGAGTAAGTATAGAATATGTCCTCGGATTCCTTCACCAGCCTGTTGCTATGACCTTATTCTCCCCAGCAAGTGTGTGGAATTATTGCTGTCATTTAGTCACACATCAATCAAAACCACACAGCCCGGGGGAAGAGGGTTAGGGTTTGTAAAATGGATGGGAATGGGGGATTTTGGGAACGTTTTTTCAGAGAAGAAAAAAAAAGCACAGCATGGACAAACAATGGTTGAAGATAAAGAAATATTTGGGTACAAAGCTAACCATAAATCTTTTAAGTGACATAAAGGAAGTGCATGCACTACTGCATGCATTGTTACTGAAAAGTAAGTAGTACTTTCGACAACCGTGAATGACAGAATGCGACAGTACAGGGCTGCAGCGTTTTCACTTGCCTATCTCTGCACTCAGAGAAACATTCTTACATTAAATTAGGTTTAAAAAATGGCCGAAGTAAAACCTATAGAATGGCTGTAGGGATCAATTTAGAAGCAGAGAGAGATCCAAGAAATGCAGAGTCACACTCATAGAAGTTCACAGCAATAACATTACTTAAAAAATAATTAGAAAAGAACGGATACTGTATCTGTATGTTGTTGTAGTTGTCCTGTTGAATTTGGTAAGTAAGTTGCACGAATCAAACCATTCCTCTTATTAGCGGCACTCCTCCATTCCAGCTGACGCTTCGTCCATCAATGTTGGTGACCAGAAGACACCCTGTCCACTGCCTGCCTTGCGGATGCTGAATTGCGGCTCGCTAATGTGAAGCCTGACTTCATCCTTTTTTTCCCATTGCACAGACTGAAACCCGGCCTGTAATTATTGATGGAAAAACAGGAAGTGATATTAGAACATCACTGACAAATAAATATAAGGTATGTACGCTCCGTAGTGCAAAAAGTCACACTTTGAGTTTCCTAATAGGCAGTACAATATTTTTGAAAGTGCGTACTCTGTCTGAGTCGGGAAACGTCGTTTACGACGCAACTTTTAGCACGCAGTGCTATTACAACGCAGACTTTAAAACGCATTCTAGTACATCGAATTACACTGGGGGGCACTCTAGAATAGGGAATACTTTTAATTTACTATCCAACACCTTCCCTAGTGTCCACAGGGACTGGTGCTGGAATAGTAAATTAAAATATTCACTATCCAACACCCCTTAGTGTAATGTGTTGTAAAGGAATGCGTTTTAAAACTTGCGTTGTTACAGCATGCATGCTAAAAGCACGCGTTGTAACAACATACATCTGTCTGAGTCTCCTTTTGAAGTCACAAAAATGTAGAAGACCCCCAATCAGATCTCAAAAAACGTGTGATACTGCTACCTGTCAGAGGCCTAGTAGAAAATGGTGACAAAACGTACTTTGAAAGTAAAGTAGGCCCAAATTCCCCCTTACCCACCATGGATTGTATTCAAACCACTTGCAAGCAAGCAAAAGTATCCATACCCAGCATTGCTCCAAGACTCGCAAACCCCCCCACAAACACCAGGAACCCCCACAAATAGCCCCCCGAAAACGGCAGAGTGAGCGAAATCTCAGAAAATGCAAAAACTTTTTCCCCAGGGATTGTCTCCAAAACACTTTCTTTTGGGTATTGGACCTTCCCAGCAATGGCCCCAGAACTCTCAACCCGGGCAAAAACAAGTTTAACACCCCCAACAAGCCAAAAGGCAAAACCCGGGAAAAGCCACACTTAGAAAACTTTGGGCCTACCTGGAATTCAGTCCAAATGCGCTCTGCAGCTAGGCCCCAACTCCCCTTTTCCACCATGGATTTCCTGTAAAACAAATACAATCAACATTAGACTGTGCCAGCAATGCTCCCAGACCCCAAAACCCACCCACAAAAACCTGGAAGCCCCCCTAAGCCAGGCAAGTGAGCAAAAACGCAAAAACATTTTCACCATGGATTTGGTCCAAAAAACTTGATTCCGATATTCGACCTTCCGAGCTATGTCCCCAGACCCCTGCAGCCACCCGCAAAAAAGCAGAACACCCCCAAAACAGGCAAAAAGCAAAAATGGGCCTACCTTCAATTCAGTCCAAATACGCTGTGCAGCTAGGACCTAACTCCCCTTTTCCACCATGGATTTCCTGAAAAACAAATGCAATCAACATTAGACTGTGCCAGCAGTGCTCCCAGACCCCAAAACCCACCCCCAACAACGTAAAAGCCCCCCAAACAGCACCTCAAAGCCAAGTAAGTGATCAAAAGCGCAAAAACTTTTTCTGCTCCGATTTTCTCCGAACCACTTTTATCCGGTATTAGACCTTCACAGCAATTTCCCAGACCCGTCAACTCACCCGCAAAGAAGGAGTCTGGAGGAGGAGGATAGAGGAGCATGTTCTTGTGAACTTGTGAACCTGAGGAATGCAGGCTGTGGCACCTTCAAATCAATAAGCAAGTAAGTGAAGACATTTCTGCTGATGGGCTTGTTTTTGTGATTAGGCGATTAAAGTTTTTTTTATATAGATTTTGCAAAACAAAGAAAGACAGACACACAGGAATAAAAGTGAATGAGGACAAAAAAGAAAGTTAGAGATTCATTGACTCATTTTCAGGGCTTGGTGTCAGGGAAGAAGAGATCGTCCTCAAACTCTGCGAATTCAGACGGGAGTAGGTCAGTTAACAGAGAAGAATTACAGTCCTCCCTGCTGACTGCACGCGTGAAGGCCTCAAGAGGACAAAGCATGTCTGTCAGGCTTTTAACTAGCTCCCATTGCTCCACCTGTATCCTCAGGTCTATCATAGGTGTACCCAGTTTAAAGAAATACTGATCGACTACCGCATACTGCTCATACAGACGCTCAAGCATGTAGAAGGTTGAGTTCCAACGTGTTACCACTTCCTGGATGAGTGCTTTCACTGGCACTTTACGTTTATGTTGCAGGCACCTCAGCTGCTTCCGGGCCTTAAAAGAATGGTTGAAATGTGTGCATATTCTTCGGCAGGTGGTCAGTAACTCGTAGACTGGACTTTCTTCACGCAAGAATTTTTTAACAACCAGGTTTATACAGTGCGCCAAACACGGCACTCTGAAATAGTTACCCTTATCCAAGGCCTTAACTACATTGGCGCCATTATCTGTGGAAACCTAACCAATGCTGCGTTTTCTTGGGGACAGCCATTGAAAGACCTTTGTGTTAAACTCATGCAAAATGTTTTCTGCTGTATGAGTTTTCTCCATGGCAAACATGGCTACTGTTGCATGTTTCCGAGCAGCTTTATAAACTTTGTCCGTGTCAACACCTGCGTTTGGCTTTGCTTTAACCCCTGAAAAAGAGACCCAGTGTGCAGTGATGCACATGCAATCAAGGGCTTGGCAACTGATCCACATGTCTGTTGTCAGATGTATAGTGAACAGCACTCTTCTGCAAAGCTGCCCCAATCACCTCCAGCACATCTTCATGTAGTGCTGGAACCGCAACTCTGGCAAAATAGAACCGGCTAGGAACCTTCCATTTAGGGCAGAGCGTTGCCACCATTTCAAGAAAACCCACCCCTTCCACAAAAGAAAAAGGGAGAAGGTCCAGCGCTAGCATTTTAGCCAGCTTAGTGTTATACAGACGCGCCGTTGGGTGGTTGTGTTCAAATGGCGCATTTGAAAACAACATCCCTTTAATGGTGGGCTGGACCATTATAAGGGATGATGATGACTTCTTCGACCCAGTTACGCTCAGTGATGATGAACTTTTTCGCATTGGTGTCTCACTCTCTCCCACACTCTTAGTGTGGCTCATATATCTTGCAGGGGATGTGCTGCTGACAGGGGTACTGGGTGTAACTGAAGAAATGTTTGACGCTTCTTCCTCCTCGTCATCATCAGATGAAACATCAACGGATACAATGTGTTGACTTGCAATTCGGGCTGCCTTGATCTCCCTTAGGTGAGCATGCCATTTGACAGTGTGCTGTCTATCAAGATGACCTCTCTGGCCTCTGGTACCATAGGTGGTACCAAGCTTACCAAAGCTAACTCAAACCTTACAAATGGCCATGTTTTTCCTTGTTGGGCTAACACTAAAGAAGTCCCAAACTGCAGACTTCAAATGTCTGTGGGGGGCGGAGGAGGCGATACTGGGAATGCTAATGCCAGATGAAGTGGAGAATGTGTGTTGCCGAAATTTACTACGTTGTGCACTTACAGCACCACTAATTGAGGAAATGGAGGTCAAGGTGGATGGAGGTCCCTTCTGGAGAGAAAATATGGAAGCTGTAGGTGGTGGTGTACTAGTTAACTGCATTGGTGGTGGTCCCATTGCCACGTCGCCAACATCACGTTCAGCAGCATTTCGGGATAGGGTAAAAATGTCTGTTTGCTGCATGCCCGCTGAGGCTGGAGTGACGTCTATGATGACTGCCTCTTCATCGTGAGAGTCTTCATCAGCAGGAGTATGCGCCACTTCTTGTTCAGCGTCATCATCACACTCCATAACTATGAGACTTTTGGGGACCTTCCTTTTACGCTTAGCTACCTTTGTCAGATCATGGTGTGCCTCACTCTCAGACAGCACTGGTGGTTCCCAATTTTGATCCATATCATCAGAAGTAAGGGGGCTTGAAGAAGATGTAGACACCACCCTTGATCTTTTCCTTGCTGTGGATCTGGAAGACAATGAATCATCAGGAGGAGTGGGTTCCACAGATGATACCTCGGCTTGAATGTCGATTTCCTGATGTGCCCCTACTTCGGGAGGAACAACTATTGTGGGCACTTGTGCCGCTCCATGCACCTCTGCTTGCGCCTCTCCTTGCACCGCCTCTCCTTCCACATGTACTTGGGCTTGTACTTGCACATGTGGTTGTTGTTGCGGCTGTGGTTGTTGAACACTCGTCAGATGAGTTACAACAACCTGTGTTGATTGAGGGATGCTGCTACTTTCTTGCGATGAGCCAACATCACTGGTCGAAGGTGATTGAACAACTATACTGGCTGCCTCTGCAGCACTCAAGGGCTTGGACCTAAGATGGCGTGGTGGTGGTGGCACTGAGCCCAATGGAGCGGAGGTGCTGCTTCCAGCTTGGTCCCCAGCAGACTCCGCTGCTGCTGCAGGCGTACTTTTTTTCCCAAAAAAAATGCAGCGGTCGGCAAACCAGTCTACTTGGTAAGTGGCGCCACTTGCTTCTTCTGCTCCTTACTGGCAACTTTCTTGCTAGAGGAGCTACGGGCAACTTTTTTTGGGGCCATCTTCTTCAGATGTCAGAACAGCAGGCTGCAGTTGCACAAGTTGCAGAGTTGTCTGTGGCCACACGTGACGTTGTGCTGCACACACCGCAGCAGGACTTCTTCCTGGCACTGATGAGGAACGATGAGGCTGATGATTCGTCTTTCTACACCTAAAAGCAAACGATGCCAGAGGAACATCAGTTAAATAAATGTTGCATATGCAGCGCTTCAATTAATAGTTTGCAAGTAATCATTTTTATTATACCAACCCCCCAAAATGGAAAGACCAATACAATGCACCACTGACAGAGTACCCCTGGGCATAATGGATGAAAGCATGGCAGACTGGGTGCAGGCCTATGGCACAGCAAAGCACACTGCCTGGCTTCAAAATGGCCCCTAGACCCCAACCCACATGGCCAGGCCCTGGACCAGGCCTCAAAATGGCCCCCACCCACATGGACAGGCCCCAACACCACCCCAAAAAGTCGAAAAACACATACAAATCACCACAATCCAATGCCATCCATGCCCTCCATGATGTTTACATTAAAGAGACCCCACAGAAAGACTCAGTCCATGCACCACTGAGTACCCCTGGGCAAAAGGACCCAACAACAGCCAAAAAATCAAAAAACACACAACAATCACCACAATCCATTGCCATCCATGCCCTCCATGATGTTTACATTAAAGAGACCCCACAGAAAGACTCAGTCCATGCACCACTGAGTACCCCTGGGCAAAAGGCCCCAACAACAGCCAAAAAATCGAAAAACACACAAATATCACCACAATCCAATGCCATCCATGCCCTCCATGATGTTTACATTAAAGAGACCCCACAGAAAGACTCATTCCATGCACCACTGAGTACCCCTGGGCAAAAGGCCCCAACAACAGCCAGAAAATCGAAAAACACACAAAAATCTGCAAAATCCAATGCCATCCATGCCCTCAATCATGTTGAAATTCAAGACACCCCACAGAAAGACTCGGTCCATGCACCACTGAGTACCCCTGGGCATAAGGGATGAAAGCATTGCAGACTGGGTGCAGGCCTACAAAGCACACTGCCTGGCTTTAAAATGGCCCCTAGACCCCCGCCCACATGGCCAGGCCCTGCCTGGACCAGGCCTCAAAATGGCCCACACCCACATGGACAGGCCCCAACACCATCCCAAAAAGTCAAAAAACACACAAAAATCACCACAATCCAATGCCATCCATGTCCTCCAAGATGTTTATATTAAAGAGACCCCACAGAAAGACTCAGTCCATGCACCACTGAGTACCCCTGGGCAAAAGGCCCCAACAACAGCCAAAAAATCGAAAAACACACAAACATCACCACAATCCAATGCTATCCATGCCCTCCATGATGTGTACATTAAAGAGACCCCACAGAAAGACTCAGTCCATGCACCACTGAGTACCCCTGGGCAAAAGACCCCAACAACAGCCAAACAATCGAAAAACACACAAAAATCACTCCAATCCAATGCCATCCATGCCTTAAATGATGTTGAAATTCAACAAAACAGTTGTATCATGCACCCATAACTAACCCTGGTCCTACTGGATACTGTGGCTACCCACAATATATTTTATTTAATGTTCTGAAAAGTTCCAAAATTGTAGTTGCAGCAACTGTAATGCCCCAAACAAACAACATCAACTTACTTGTGAAATTTCTAATCCAAAAGTGATCCAAAGAAAGTCAAAAAGGCCTCAAATCCAAATATCCAGCAGCATCCACAAAAAGTAATCCTTCCAGGTCAAGATCCAAATCAAAGTGACCAGGACATGAACAAACCACTGGGAGGAGCCTGCTGGACAGGAACAGGGAGCTGGAGATTGTGGGGCACTTCCTTCCTCCCATCCCCCCAAAATGGACTCCTTGCAAAAACAAAGTGCAGGCAAATGTCAACCTGAGGAGTTACTCTGATAAAAAATCATCATTTTCAGAAGGTTTATGCTGCCTGCTAGTGGATTTCTTGTGCAGAATTGTAAATTTTGCAATTTCGCTAGCGCAAGATTGTTGCCCGCCGCATCTACGTGTTCGCATTTGTTTACTCCTGCGATGCGTGATCACAAGCCTTTATTACGTACTCGCGTTGACAAACTCTCGCTTTGCAAGGTGGCGGGCCGGGATGACATAATTGCGGTCACCAAACTCCCGCGGGATCACGCAGCAAGATCTAAAATGGCGCAACACACACAAACATGGAGAAAAACAACTCTTCAAACGCTGAATGACGGTAAGTGAACGCCGCACGCCGCAATATTCTATTTGTCAAGCGCGACCAAGCAAATTTGCGTCCGAAAACCTGCAAATTCCATGAGCGGAACGGATTTTAGGCTCATACTTAGATCATAGTTTGTTAAATGAATGGTGCCGCAGGGTGGAGGTCCGGGGGGTAAATTCTGAAACTGTCTGCCGGATTCCAGCCCTGCCCTGACACACGGAGACCAGCGGACACGGGAGGATTGCTTGGGGCATTCTGTTGTGATCCTGGGCTTGTCGTAGTCACGCCGGAACACCAAGGCGGACTCCAAGTCCCAGGATCCTCTCTGCTGACACCTGGACTGGGAGTAAGCCACGCCCCCACCCTCAGCCAACACAAATTGACCTCGCCGCACCCGCTCCGCGGGTGCCGCAGCGTGGAGGTCCGGGGGGTAAATTCTAAAACTGTCTGCCGGATTCCAGCCCTGCCCTGACACACGGAGACCAGCGGACACGGGAGGATTGCTTGGGGCATTCTGTTGTGATCCTGGGCTTGTCGTAGTCACGCCGGAACACCAAGGCGGACTCCAAGTCCCAGGATCCTCTCTGCTGACACCTGGACTGGGAGTAAGCCACGCCCCCACCCTCAGCCAACACAAATTGACCTCGCCGCACCCGCTCCGCGGGTGCCGCAGCGTGAGGTCCGGGGGGTAAATTCTGAAACTGTCTGCCGGATTCCAGCCCTGCCCTGGCACACGGAGACCAGCGGACACGGGAGGATTGCTTGGGGCATTCTGTTGTGATCCTGGGCTTGTCGTAGTCACGCCGGAACACCAAGGCGGACTCCAAGTCCCAGGATCCTCTCTGCTGACACCTGGACTGGGAGTAAACCGCGCCCCCACCCTCAGCCTATTTAACTCTTTCACCCATCCCGCGTCGCGGGACGCGCACAGGTCCGTGCCCGGGGCTAAGCCCGGGCAAAGGGCGGGCCCTCTGTGGCTCTCCGAGGCCTGAGGAGGACGGGACGGGCCACTCCCTTGACATCTCGTGAGGAGGAGGTACAGAGACTTGTATTTTTAATAGACATTATTTGGACTTTGCTTGGTTAGCACATCCCCGCATCACCGACTAATATTATCTATATTTCATCACCTCTGCATCATGACTCGCAAGGGGTCTCACAAAAGATTAATTCCTCAGCAGGGTGTGGGGCATGGGACACAAGACCATACCACGAGCTGTAGACAACTGCCCATCCCCAGTGGATCAGACAGCGTTGATCCTTGCACCTCCTTAGACAGCACCCAATCCCCTCCACTTACCTCCGAAAGACCACAAAATGTGTCTATCTGGGATGAACTTAATGCCTTGTGTGGTACTAAGTATGTCCCGGTGACATCACCCTCACCTAGAAAAGACATTATTTTAGTAAACTCAAAAGGCAGTCTGCGGGAACTAGCTTTACCACCTAAGAAAGATAAAACACAAGCCACAGTACCACCTCAGGGTCAAAAGCTTAAAAGGAAGCATGATGGGGAAATTGTAAATGAGAATCAATTAAAAATTAAACAACTGTGTACTAGTCCCATATTTCTCCCCAATATCCCCACCGTACCTGAGCTGGGTGTGGAAAAACCAGAAGACCCGGTACCGTCCCCCCAACTGGCTTTACTGTCCCAGTTTGAGCAATTGCTATCATCAATCATATCACCTTTGATAACAAAAATTATTAATTTGGGGGATAGGCTTACAAGCATTGAGGAAACCATTAAAGCGAACTCCTCACCTACTAACAACACGGTAACACCTAATAGCCCTAACCCGCCGGTTGCCCTCGAAAAGTCTAAACCAACCAAGACATGTAAGAATGTTCAAACTCAAACTTTCACTTTAACTTCTAATGTACCCACCTCAATAGGTCCTATAGACGCCCCTAAACCTGCACTAATTAATCACGCAGCTCCCAGATCAGACCCAATAAAAGCTCCCAGACCAAACCCAATAAAAGCGTCCCGCATACACTTACCACCAGACGCCGCCCCTTTTGTCTCTGTTCTTTCTGGGGTACCTCCACTTACTCGTGGGAAACATGAATCACATCAGGATTTACTCAACAAGGTCATATTCTGGTTAAAAAGCAACAGACCCCTGCCACCCGATCAAGATGGTGGAATCTCGAGCGTCAGAAGGGTGGGATGGCTAGGCTCATTGCCCAAAGACATCCCTGGGGACCTGGTGTTAATCAAATTTAAGAATAGGAACATTGTCCCCCATATACGATCATGCCAGCCTAAAAAAGGCGACGGCCCCATATGCACTTGGGATCTATACGATTTCTACCCGAGCTCCCCACACAACCCTTCAGTAAGACTAACAGTTGAGCACAATTATTTGTTCGGTAGGGGATCTTGTGTATTTTTACACCAGTAGCCTTTTAGCTCCTAACAGATTTGAATCTATGATGAAAAATTGTATCTTTTAAGAATCCTCTATAAGAGACCATTCATATGTACTAGAACAGGTGGTATTTGCAGTACGTAATTAATAAGGTAGCTATTGACACAGGGCGGCCATTCGTTTCTATCAAACCATGAGCTACATCTTGGAACTGTTTACTTGTCCATTTCCGTATTAGATTTTTACACTTTCACAGGGAATGTTTTTATAACGATTAGCTGATTCGTCGTATTGATTTATTCCTATTTTAACAGATGTCATTTAATATGTAATGAAATATTATGCTGTATATGTATATATTGTTGTTGCTTTTATGATTTTTTACCTAAAATTGAATAAAGCTAATCTGGAAATGAATGTAGAAGCATTTGCAATGTGATGGCTAGGACACTTTATGCTCTTAGTTTAATACAGGCCTGTCCAGCCACCTGGGGCCAAACCCCATGTTTCTATTCCTTTATTTAGTTGACATCATATACCAGGCCAACTTCTCACATTGATGTGCAGCGGTTGGTATTCAAGCCAAGCCTGCATTGTTTTACCAGATAAATCTTTGTATTGATTCACTGAAAACCACTTAGTACTAGGTACATATAATACTCGCTTAGATAAGTAAGTTCTACTGAACTTGGGGTTGAGTAAGTCAAGGGTTTAGCAAACCCTTTCTCCAACCTAAGAGATTTTAGTTTCCCAGTAGGTTCAGTAGGTACACACACCACACCACACCACACTTAGTATGTCTACTAAAGGAGAAGCCAGTGACTCTCTGCCTTCTGGATACAGTGAGCTTCCATTCCAAGAATTGAAAGCCCTGTATGCATATAGAAGGCTGAAGACAGGGAGAAGTGCCAACACTCAATGTCTCATTGAGGTGTTACTGTTAGATGACCTTAGAAATACCCCTGGGTCAGATGAACAGGACTGAGTGGGTGGGACAGGGAATGAGGACCGGACAGGAGGTGACACCTTTTATGACCTAGACTCAAACCCTGGCCAGGAGGAACAAAATGGTGTTCTCACCTGGACAACTCAAATCTTCAGGGAGATGCTGAAGAAGGCCAAGATGACCCCCTCTTCACCCCTCCTGGAAGAGTGCAGAATTTACCAAGGAAATCTAGATCTCCCTCTGCAGAGTCACATCACTCGGGACAGTCTGTAGGGACATCTGTATCTAGCAAGAGGGACAACTCTTTTGATAGGGAATACCATTTTCCTGAACTTGAGAAAGCTAGGCTTAGGCTCAGGCAAGAGCAATTGGCCCTTGATAAAGAGTCCCTAGAAGTTCAGACAGCTAGAAAACAAATTGGGGCTAGAGTCCCATGGTGGCAACTAGAGTGTCCCTAGAGTTAAAGAACATTCTTTTGACAATAGGAACCTGATAAAGATTGTCCCTCCCTACCATGTTGGGGATGGCATCCATAAGTGGATAACTACTTTAGAAAGGGCCTGTAAAGTACAAAGGGTCCCTCAAGAGCAGTGGGCAGCTATCTTGTGGCTCTCCTTTGCTGACAAAGGTAGAGATATGCTTCTCACTATTAGAGAAGAGGATGCTGACAATTATTCAGTCCTGAAGAGTGATAGGTTTAGCTTAACCACTGAACAGTACAGGATTAAGGTCAGAGACACCCAGAAGGCACAAAATCAGGACTGGTTAGACTTTGTGGACAGTGCCATTAAGGCTCTGGAAGGCTGGTTGCTTGGCAGCAAAGTGAATGATTTTACAGGACTGTACAATTTGATTATGAGGGAGCAGGTCCTTAATATTTGGCAACATCAGTTGTTGCATCACTACCCGGTTGGCTCTGATCTGCCTTCTCCCCCGGAATTGGGAAAGAAGGCAGATAAGTGGGTCAGAACCAGGGTGAAGCAGAAAAACCAGAACACTGGTGGTGACCAAAAGGAGCAAGATGCTAAAACTTTAGGGTCTCAAAAACCTGCATATGGGGGAGTCACAGGCCAACAAGGGAAAAGGCAAAGAGAAACCTTGGAGTTACTTATGTAAAGAAAAGACCCATTGGACAAAAAATTGCCAATTGTCCTAAGGCCAAGGATGCAACTCCAACCACCACTGCCCCTAAGGCCACTGATCCCTCTAGTAGTTTCAAGTGGTGGTACAGGGAACAATGGATTAGGAGGATTAACCTTGGGCTCTGAGACAGGTTCTGGCTTAGTTAGAACTACAGCTCAGGCTGTATCTATCTGTGATGGTGGCATGGATATTGCCACTATTTTTGTCAGTCCCAGTTACCTGGGCAGATACAGCCAACAGCCTTTGATGAATGGTAAGGAAGCCATGGCATATATGGACACAGGTGCAAGTGTCCATATGGTGACAAAGATCTTTTGGACTCTGACCAGATTGTACTTGGAGGGATGTACCAAGTGACCAATGCTAACAATCTCAGGACCGATCATTCCTTGGCAGTTGTTAATGTCAGCTGGGGAGGGGTAACTGGCCCAAAGAAAGTTGTGGTTAGCTCAGACTTTCCAGTGGAATGCTTGTTGGGCAATGATTTAGAAACCTCGGCCTGGGCTGAGGTGGAACTTAGGACTCATGCCTCAATGCTGGGAATCCCTGCAGATATGTTTGCTGTGACCAGGTCACAGGCCAAACTGACTTCTACTGAACAGGCCCTGGATTCTGAAAACATGGACCAGGTGCCTTCCAAGAGGAGGAGCAGAACGGACAAAGCTGTGTCTTCCCCCCAGGCTCATAGAGAGGATCAGTCTATTGAGGGATATGATCTCAGTCCCTGTGAAGGAACTTTCTCAGATGAACTGGAATTTGATCAGGTTGACTTATTGGGGACATGGGGGCCTTCCAGAGTAGATCTGAGCCAGGCGCAGCACACCTGCCCATCCATTGAACCCCTCAGACAGCAAGCTGCTGTTGAGGCTGTTGGGAGTATTGGTGGATCCCACAGGATCTATGGGACTCCTTTAGAGAAATGTTTAGGGGCTTCCTACTCACCTTTGCACATGACATTCCCTTAGCAGGATACCTAGGCCAAAGTTGGACTTGGGACAGGCTTGACCCTCACTTTCACTGGCCTCAAATGTCAGAGGACACAAGGGGTTTTGTCACTCCTGTGCCACCTTTCAAACCAATGGTAAGTCAGGTGGTACCACAAAGGCCCCCTCATACCACTACCTGTGGTGGGGGTTACCTTTGAGAGGGTTGGGATTGACATAATTGGTCCCATGAACCCTCCTACTGCATCTGGGCACAGTTACATACTGGTGGTGCTGGACCATGCCACTAAGTATCCAGAGGCAACACTCCTTAGAACCACCACAGCTCCTGTGGTGGCCAGGGCCCCCATGAGAATTTTTCCAGAGTGGGTTTCCCTAAGGAGGTCTTAACCAATAGAGGTACAAACTTAATGTTAAGTTATATAACTGCTATGTGAAAGGAATGTGGAGTGAACTACACGTTCCCCACACCCTATCATCCACAATGCAATGGGTTAGTTGAGAGAATCAATAAAATCCTCAAGGGCATGATCAAGGGCCTCCCAGAAAAGCTAGGGCGAAATTGGGATGTCCTGCTGCCCTGCCTCCTCTTTGCCTACAGAGAGGTCCCACAAAAGGGGGTTAGCTACAGCCCTTCTGAACTTCTGTTTGGGCATCCAGTTAGGGGTCCTGTGTGTTTAGTGAAGGAGGGATCGAAGTTATATCTCAAACCGCAAGACAATGTTGACTATGTACTTGGTCTCTGCTCCAGGATGGCCGAGTACATGAAGAAGGCCAGCAAAAACCTTGAGGCCGATCAAGAAAAGCTTGGCATGACCAAAAGCCTGTACGGACTGTTTACCAGCCAGGATATAAAGTATCAGTATTGGAGCCTGTAGCCCCAGCAGCCCTTCAAGACAAGTGGAGTAGACCCCATACTATTCTTGAGCAGAAGGGAGAGGTCACCTACTTGGTGGACCCTGTAACTCCCAGGAGCCCCCACAGGGTGCTCCATGTAAATAGGCTCAAACCCTATGTGGACAGGGCAGGCATGGGCTTGCTCATGGCTACTGATGAGGGACAGGAGAAGGAGAGTGACCCACTCCCTGACCTCTTCTCACAGCACCCTCATGATGGCTCAGTTGATGGTGTATCTTTGGCAGGCAGCCTCACTGAGCAACAGCGGATTGATTGCAAGAAGGTCCTCAATCAATATAGGCATATGTTTTTTTTTGGCTACTAGTCATACCACCTGGTATACCCATGACGTGGACACAGGTGATAGCCTACCTGTTAAAAATAAGATTTACAGGTAGCCTGACCATGTCAGAGATTGCATCAGGACTGAGGTCCAAAAGATGCTGGAATTGGGAGTGGTTGTACCCTCAGATAGCCCTTGAGTTAGTCCAGTGGTCCTGGTACCCAAACCTCATTCCCAAGGTGGTAAGAGAGAAATGAGGTTTTATGTGGACTACAGGGGGCTCAATGCAGTCACTAGGACTGATGATCACCTGGGGCAGATGAACTTGTCGACACTTTGACATCAGCCAAGTTCTTGAGCACATTTGACCTCACTGCTGGATATTGGCAAATCAGACTAGGTGAGGATGCCAAACCAAAAACAGCATTTTAACTCCCTAGTGTGCATTATCAATGTATGGTAATGCCCTCTTATTCCAAAGGCTGGTGAATAAAGTCTTTACAGGTCTGGAAGCCTATAGTGCAGCATATCCTGATGATATAGCTGTCTTTAGCTCCACCTGGGCGGATTACCTGGTCCACCTGATGAATGTTTTGTAGGCTCTGCAGAAAGCAGTCCTCACTATCAAGGCCACCAAGTACCAGATAGGGCAGAACAAGGTTGTGTACCTGGGCCACCTTATGGGTGGAGGCCAGGTTCAACCATTGCAGATCAAAATCCTCAGTGCTTTATTGTGCCTGACTGGGTACTACAGAAGATTTTAAAAGGATATGGGTCTATAGTGACTCCCTTGAATGATCTTACATCAAAGAGAATGCCCAAGAAAGTTCATGGACAGTTAGCTGTCAGAAGGCATTTGATGATCTCAAGGAGGCTATGTGCACTGCTCCTATTCTGCAAAATTCCTGACTATTCCAAACAATTCATTGTCCAAACAGATGCATCTGATTTGGGGGTAGGGGCTGTGTTGTCACAACTTAATGAAGTGGGTTAGGATCAACCAGTAGCTTTTATTAGCAGTAAGGTTGACCCCCCAGAGAGAAACGTTGGCCAGCCATTTGGAGGGAAGCCTTTGCTGTGGTTTGGGCCCTGGAGAAATTGAGGCCATACTTGTTTGGTACTCACTTCATTGTTCAGACAGACCATAAGCCCCACTTATAGCTAAAACAGATGAAAGATGAAAACTCCCATCTTTTGAGGTGGTCCATTTCCCTACAGAGGAACATAAACCTAGGCCAACCATGCCAATGCAGATGGACTCTCCATATATTTCCATTTAGAACATGAAGACTCAACTGGCCAAGGTTGATCTCATGTCCTTACGTTTGGGGGGGATTGTGTAGGAAAGTAGGACCTGCTTCTTATGGTTACCCCCACTTTTTTCTTGATGTTACACTGTTTTTGACTTGTCTGACTGGGATCCTGCTAATTAGGACCCCGTCTATCTGCTTTCTCCTTAACATATTATGCATGTACTTAGGTACACTCCAGATTGGATACTTGGGTACCCTTCTCAGTCCCTAGTGTATTGTACACATGTATCCAGGGCATAGGTACCCCAGAGGCCTCCCATGGGCTGAAGCATGTAATGTGCCCCCCACGAGAGGCCATGCAAAATGGAACTACAGGCCTGCCATTGCAGCCTGTGTAAGCTGGTGCTTGCATCATATACTTCAGATATATGTTTCCTATATTTATAGGTCAATACACTTAAAATCAGTCACCCCTCTAGCAGGCCTTGACAATTCTGAGGGCAGGGTGCCGGGTTTTACATGAGAAGGTGCCCCTGCATGAGCAGAGCCCCTTTGCAGTCTTCGGAGACCGTTCTCCCGGGTTGTCTGTGACACAGCAAGACATATGGGTATGAGTGCATTATATAGTTGAGTAAAATGCTATCTTGAAAACTGCTGCAACAAAACATGTCATGTTTGGAATCATACCTCCACATAGGTAACTGGTGTGGAAGGTATGATTCCACCCTTCTGAAGCAAGCTTTGTGGGGTCACTGGTCTTCCTGGTACCAGCCTTCTCGACCCGGGCAGCACCATATGGTTGATGCCGACCAGAGACACATTTCTGCCTTCTTGCTGCTGAGCCAAGCTCCAGCAGGGGAAGGCAGGACAGTAGGCATCTAGCCACAGAGAGGTGTGACCACCTCCCCGACAGGATTTAGTGTATTGTGGTTGGGTGGGTGCACTTCCAAAGTGCCTGAAAGTTTGCATCTGAGGCACACTAAGTCTTCCTGTGCATAGTCCAGTTCAAACAAGTCCTGTGAGCCGTTGGCTCATGCTCCAGCGCAAAACTGGACAAAGGACATGAGGGTATCCACCCCACTGTCCTGACCCTCCCCTTGAAGGCACCCCAAAATCTGTCCAACCCTCTCCCGTGGGTAAAAAAATGCTTACTTGAATGTAGGACCCAAGTTGCGATGTGGACGAGATTATGATCAAGAAACCACTGACTTTCGACCTCCTGGGCTTCACTGGAATTCAACTGGGCCCAACTTCCTCTCCCTTTCCATCAAAAGCATTGTCTGTGCCCATGCCCTTGCCCCAAATAGCGGTACAAAAGGGGGTGGTGATGGACGGAGCATCTGAACCTATCAAACACAGATCTGGGTTTAATCCATCACTGTTCTTTAGCCCACTCTGCCACCCCAGTTCAGACATGGCCATATGCAAATCAGTCTGACCCTGTGCCTCATGGGAACAGTCCAGCCCGAACTGCCAAACCATGCCTTTCCTGGACCGGAAACAAGCTTCCTAGAATCGGTTTCCAGCATTAAGCCGTCTTCAGCCAGACTTGCTTGAATCCAGTGGCAAAGTGAGCAAGGGACTCACATCTGAGCATACCCTGCCAATTTATGGTGAGCAAAGCGGTACAAAAGGGGGGTGTGATGGACGGAGCATCTGAATCAATCAAACACTCACACCCAGTCAACAGATCTGGGTTTAATCCATCACCGTTCTTTAGCCCACTCTGCCACCCCAGTTCAGACATGGCCATATGCAAATCAGTCTGACCCTGTGCTTCATGGGAACAGTTCAGCCCGAAATGCCAAACCATGACTTCCCTGTACCGGAAACAAGCTTCCTAGGACTGGTTTCTGGTATTGTGTTTTTATCTAGGAACCTGAATCAATATTACCATTTTATGCCCTTACACGTCTATAATCAATAATATCCCTATAATGGCATAAGAATCAGATCCATATTTCAGTAAATCGCCCTTGCAGTCCATGGCACGGCAAAGGCTACTTCCTTAGATTCCTAGAAAGCACAATGAGTTCTTTCAATGCACCAAACCTCCAGCAACCTGGGAAATCCCTGCTTGCTTTGTTTTGATTTGTAATAGAACTCCTGCGAGCACTGTAAGAACGGCCAGTTCTTAGTGACATCTTTATTGACGTCTTATGTCCAAACCTTACGTCAAACTCGGCACCTTTCAGACACTTTAAAATGGATAAAATATATATATACATATATACATAGGCTAACATGCTCAACTGGTGCTTCGAAAATATGCCTACCCCGGTGTACCTGACCTAAGCCATAAGTTGGCAGGGAATGCTCAGACATGAGTCCCTTGCTCACTTTGCCACTGGATTCAAGCAAGCCTGGCTGAAGACGGCTGTAATGCCAGAAACCGGTCCTAGGAAGCTTGTTTCCAGTCCAGGGAAGGCATGGCTTGGCAGTTCGGGCTGGACAGTTCCCATGAGGCACAGGGTCAGACTGATTTGCATATGGCCATGTCTGAACTGGGGTGGCAGAGTGGGCTAAAGAACGGTGATGGATTAAACCCAGATCTGTTGACTGGGTGTGAGTGTTTGTTTGGTTCAGATACTCCGTCAATCACCACCCCCTTTTGTACAGCTTGCCCCATATAGGCTCCATACAGGACCTGTGGAACATCAAGGACAACTGAAGTAGTTCCCTCGCGGTGAAGGAATCACTCCCCTGCATTCGCAGGCACTGTGATGCAACTGACTGGTCTGGTGATGCTGAGCGCCTGCGGACTCCGAAGGCTTCAGAAACACTGGACATGGTTTCCTATATTCCTTGGGGTTGACCTGCCCTCTCACCGAGTTTTAGGCCAGAATCCCTTGTGGGGACTGTATAAACGGAACCCCTGTGCACGGCAAACATTTGCAATTGCATACGCTTGGTGGCATTCCCCAAACAAGTATATTGGGCTGTGGATAGCCCCAACCTCCGGGCACATTTTGTACAAAGGACTTTGCCCTCCTCACAGTCTGTGCCCTGCAAGCTGCTGTTTTGTGAAACTGCCAGAGATCCGCTTGTGACTCTTCTGCTTTCGGCCTGTGGGTCCATTTGAGGGAAAACACTTTTTTTCTTGAGCTCCTCTGGTTGCCCCAGGCCTGCCATGACTCCCCTTGCTGTGGTGAGTCCCCTGGTCCTTGCTGGGCCAGACTCTGACCTTCCTCGACCTTCTTCATGGGTTTCTGCTGTTAAGGCTTGTTGGTGCTCCCGCTGGACACCGACCCCTTAGCACTCGACAGTTTGTTGTGGGACAGCTAATATCCAGCTCCTGGTCATCCTCGACATCTTCTGGTCCCTGTGGCTTCAGACTCATTTCCTCCCTCTTTACACCTAAAGCACCCGGCATCAGTGAGCATTTGTCTACTGAGCCCCTATTCACTCCTGAGTGACCCAGACTCTGTCCCCTCTGCTTTCAGGTTACTTTCTTCAAGAATTTACCTGTGGGTCTCACCAGACACTTTTCTTCTTTCCAGTAGCGAGTGGTATTTCTGTGAAGACTCCCATTGAGAACAACAGCGGTTTCTGATGCCGCTTCAACCCTATGAACCAGGCTTCCCTGGGCTAATTAACTCTGGTACTTCGGTATTCACGGGTGGGGTGGCTCCCCAACCTTCTATGTTCTAAAGGGTTTCTTCGTAATCCACTGGGAAGGGCCCTTAACCACTAAAACTGAAACCCCAACTCTCCCATTGAATTGTAATTAGCACAAGGTCATGTTCTCACATTGCACCCATCCTCTGTGGGCTCCCTACTTACTCACCTTGGGTGGTCCGTGGGGACCCAGCGATTCTACAACCTCTATACACAGCCTTGACTCGAGTCGTTGTTCTTAAACCACTATTTTAGTATATGGTTTGGTCTCCCCCTGGAGCCCACTGTGTATTAGGGCTACTTACGTTTGTTTCTGTGCTACAGTATTGTGGGCTTTGTGTTGATCTGCCTGTAGCAGATACTGAGAGATATTTAAGCTGTGTTATAATAATAAAATTATATTTTTTTAACTACTGTGTGGTTCTCCTTTCATTTCACCAATACAATAAGGTTGCATTCTGGTAAAACAAGCTGTTTAACATTCCTTCAAGTCTAACCCTGAAGGCTGCTCTCCACAGCTACCACTTGTTTAGCTTTCTAAGGTTATCTTTGACCTCTTAAATCACCACAAGGGTTGTTTGGACTGGTGCAAGGTGCCCACTTTAATTAGTGGACATCATGTACCAGGCAACCTTATCACAAATATGCATTATGAGGATTTAAAAAAAGTTAAATACTTTTGGGTTGGAAAATGAAGTCTCTAAATATCAGAAGTTTGGAATTCCTAAACTATCTTTTAAAGGATTGGAAAACATCATTCCGTCAAAATTTGGTAGAAAATACTCTATCGAAAATTGAATCCCATGACTATTTCAAATTGCCACCTAGAGAGAATTTGTCTAATTGTATACCTTCTGTATAAGAGGTTATAGTATCTCCGTGCACTCCCAAAATTATCACATTCAGTGAGTTCAAGCGCGTTTCCTTGTCGCACTCAGCCAGGAAGTGCCTTAAATTAAGAGAACAAAATGTGATCTAGAAATCACTACAAGGCGCGCATTTCTACATGAAACTGTGCGGTTTCTTCCAAGGCTTCAAATCAAACTTCCAAAACAAATTAATTTGGATGCTTCATCAAGAATTTATTTCATTCCAATTGCAAAGAATTTTTCAAATTAATTATTCATATGTTGTGTTCCACATACATCCTCGCATTACTTGATGCTTGCCCAATGCATTTCGGGTTAACGAGTGGTAACCCTTCATCAGGGGCCTATAAATGAAAAACATACAAGACCATCACTTTCAGGAAAACAGAGCCATTGGGTCATCGCGACCAAACATATATAACATTGTATAGCACAATACCTATCACTCATTGCAACATGATAAAGCATGAACACTGTTGAAAATGCCAAAGGCGCACAACATAACATAACGTACTTCATAGGGCACTGTTGACAAAGAAAAGACAGAATGAAAGATGCATAGTCTCGTAATGAACCAGAACGGAGAGATGCGAGCTTAGCAGAGAGACAGACTGTAGGCTTCCCATTGGTCCTTTCCGCATTGGACCTGTTCCGCGCTCGGAACATTGAGACGACTACTCGCGTTGGTTGCGGTAAGCTTTCTCTCTCTGCCTACAGTCTGTCTCTCTGCTAAGCTCGCATCTCTCCGTTCTGGTTCATTACGAGACTATGCATCTTTCATTCTGTCTTTTCTTTGTCAACAGTGCCCTATGAAGTACGTTATGTTATGTTGTGCGCCTTTGGCATTTTCAACAGTGTTCATGCTTTATCATGTTGCAATGAGTGATAGGTATTGTGCTATACAATGTTATATATGTTTGGTCGCGATGACCCAATGGCTCTGTTTTCCTGAAAGTGATGGTCTTGTATGTTTTTCATTTATAGGCCCCTGATGAAGGGTTACCACTCGTTAACCCGAAATGCATTGGGCAAGCATCAAGTAATGCGAGGATGTATGTGGAACACAACATATGAATAATTAATTTGAAAAATTCTTTGCAATTGGAATGAAATAAATTCTTGATGAAGCATCCAAATTAATTTGTTTTGGAAGTTTGATTTGAAGCCTTGGAAGAAACCGCACAGTTTCATGTAGAAATGCGCGCCTTGTAGTGATTTCTAGATCACATTTTGTTCTCATATCTTCTGTATAACACATGTTTGAAGTATCAGAAGGCATATCTAGCACTTGAAGTTGAAACTTTCCAGAAAATAAAATTGTGACTCTATTCTTCTTACCGGTGGCTGGAGGAGATAGTATACCCCTTCCCCCATTTTTTATTGATAGAAGAAAACACCTCATCACACATATGAGTCTCCTGTCAAACAAATATCAACCTGACGTATAGCAACATAATCTAATATCTTCTTACTTTTAACTGGGTGTTGTAATCTCTTAATATTGAGTGAAACCGTTTTAAGCTATTTGAGTTATACATGAAGTAAATGAATGACAAGGAAAAATGTGAATAATTGGGAAATATAGGTCAATAAAACCTGTGACAAAAAAGAAGATTCAAAGTAGCATTTACAAGTAAAACATACAAAACAAATAGGACAAACATGGGGCAACAGTGAGTAAACAAAATATACCAAAAACAAACAATTTGAGGCACACTCCTTCATGCTGAAGATTAGCCAGAACATGATCCCACAATTAAAATATATAAATGAGAAGAAGGCCTAAATTTGTAACTATAACACTGCAAGAATAATAAAAAAGTTATCTTTATCTTCTTGTGTGTCTGTAGAAATAGGAAAATGGGTGTGAAGAAATGCTCAAATATCTTCAGGACTATAAAATGCTTTAGAAATATTGTTGTTCCAAACTCACTTCATCGAGTGGTCAAAAAACATATCTGAAGGCAGACCTTTTTAGTCTAGGTTTTAGTTCTGTGAATTGTTCACATATGTCTACTCTTTCCTTTGCAAAGTACTGATGTATAAACATTTTGGTTGCTAGTAAAAAACAAAGAAAGAATTTTCCTTGCAGTCTTCTTTATCATTACTAGATAATTATGATGCAGAAAGTTTAATATTATTTGTCTGGCTGTGTGTTGTTTTCCTATGTGATATGAATGAATATGATAAGCCTTATCAATCTCAAATTTGTCAGTGAATTTCTGATTCAGAGGTCAGGTAGCAACTTCACGAAAGAACATCGGCAATCTGAACCTTCAATGTGGTCCGGCAAGTTGATAATTTTTTGAGTATATTGACTTTTTCAGTTTTCCAAATCCAAAAGTAATTTAATCATAAAAAGAGTTTTGGCTGTAACAGGGGGTAACTGTTCCAACATAGATTTATTGTCTCAGATTTTGATTTCAATACCAGTGACTGTCATTGACAGATCAGTTGTAACTCTACAATCATTTTTTATTCCCACAGAAAAAATGAAGAATGCACAGCCTGAACTTTATCTATAATTGCATTAAGTGATGGTTCTGAGGAATCCACAATTTTGTATTTAATAGAGGACGAAGATATTGGGGCCGATTAGGATGGCGGACGGAAATGGGTACTGTCCGCCATGGTGGGGGAAATTTTACTCCCGGCTGCGCCGCGGAGATACCGCGTTTGGGATTAGGATATTCATGTGACGAAACTCCGACCGCGGCGGACGGTTCACAACCAACACCGTCCGCGGTGGACGGAACACAACTAAGTCCGTCCGCGGCGGACGGAGTTCAATGAACAACCACTGCCGCGGACGGAAATGACCGCGGAAAATAAAACATGTACCGCCATACCTGAGAATACTCCGTGGCCGCAATTAGGATAAATCCGCCCGTACCACGGAACGCACAGCCATCCACGTCCGCGGCGGAAACAATGCTACGAGAACCACAGCATCACAGCGGAAGGCCAACACGCACAACATCCCTAGCGCCGAACAAATGTCAGAAACTGCACCGCAAGTCCTAAGCAAACATACGAACATTGACAAGGCCCCCCCCCCAACACCAATCACAAGCCACCATGATACGTCCCAATCATCCAATAATGCACACACGTCAACACGCCCACCTACCACCTGACTCGCAACAACCATTGAGACACGACTACAAAATGACACCCACACACAACCACAATCCTTTGCACCACAGCATTGCTGCCAGCAAGAGGGCAAATCGAGAAACTGCTAACTCACATAAAATCACATAGAAGACACCCACCCACCACCCTACCACACCCACCACACAAACACCCACCACACAAATCCGACACATCACACACCACACACCTGCACCTCCCAACTCACTCAACTCACACACTGAGCACCACACACCATGGCCCCCCCAAAAAAACCGAAATTCTCAGAGACAGAGTTGAGGGTAATGGTAGATGAAATAATCCGTGTTGAGCCCCACATCTTTGGGGCCCAAGTCCAGCAGACGACCGTGGCGCAAAAGAACCACATGTGGGACAGGATCGTCACTCGGGTGAATGCGTCGGGGACTGTGCCGAGGACGAAGCATGACATTCAGAGGCGGTGGCATGACCTGAAGACCAGGATCAAGGGCATCCGAGCGAAAAACGTCGCTAGAGCCAATCATACTGGCGGTGGCACACCCCCGGAGCCATTACCCTACACCGATTGGGAGGAGAAGGTGCTGGGGATACTACACCGAGAGAGCCTAGACGGACTTGACGAAGGAGAAGAGACTGGTGAGTACAAACCAAGCACCACGATCAGCACGACATGGTCAGGCTCACACAACTGAGAAGAAACATCCCCTACGCCCCAAACCATGCACGTTCGACACCAACTCACTAACATGTCCATGGCTCCCAACAGGCCCCCATGTTCACGGGGAGGGTGGTGGTGGTGGTGGAGGGTGGGGTGTGTGAGAGGCCCAAACTACAACTCCCAACTGGCCCCCATGTTCACGGGGAGGGTGGTGGTGGTGGTGGAGGGTGGGGTGTGTGAGAGGCCCAAACTACAACTCCCAACTGGCCCCCATGTTCACGGGGAGGGTGGTGGTGGTGGTGGTGGAGGGTGGGGTGTGTGAGAGGCCCAAACTACAACTCCCAACAGGCCCCCATGTTCACGGGGAGGGTGGTGGTGGTGGTGGTGGAGGGTGGGGTGTGTGAGAGGCCCAAACTACAACTCCCAACAGGCCCCCATGTTCACGGGGAGGGTGGTGGTGGTGGTGGAGGGTGGGGTGTGTGAGAGGCCCGAACTACAACTCCCAACTGGCCCCCATGTTCACGGGGAGGGTGGTGGTGGTGGTGGAGGGTGGGGTGTGTGAGAGGCCCAAACTACAACTCCCAACTGGCCCCCATGTTCACGGGGAGGGTGGTGGTGGTGGTGGTGGAGGGTGGGGTGTGTGAGAGGCCCAAACTACAACTCCCAACTGGCCCCCATGTTCACGGGGAGGGTGGTGGTGGTGGTGGTGGCGTGTGGGGTGTGTGCGACAGGAAACAGAAATGGCTACAAATCTATATAACCATGTAATGTCCAAATTACTGACCAGCTCGATCTTGTCCCTCAGGTGATCGTCAACTGACTGCGGAAACCAGTACCCGGCCGCCAGCCTCGCCTCCCACATCTACAGGACTCTCTGGTGACGAGGACACAGTCAGCTCCGGGGCGCAGGATGGAGCGGGACCAAGCACGCAGCCAGGGCCATCTGGCTCACAGGGACTCCCGGGACCGACCAACGTCGCATGTGTGACTCCAGCGGCACCTGTCTCTGTGATCTGCACAGTCCCCACCACCACCAGTACCACCAGTACCACCAGTACCACCACTACCACCAGCACCACGACTCCTGCCGCTGCCACCCAGCATAACCCACCGCGCAACGCTGGTCCAACGGCCCCACACACAAGCAGGGTGAGTGGGCCACAAACACAGGCAACGGGACAACATCCAATCAGGCGAGCCACACACCGCCGTGCAGAGGAGGAACAGCTACCCCAGCCAGTGGCACAGTCCCTACAAGCTCTTGCCAGGTGCCAGGCGTCATACGACCGGTCCCAGGCAAACGCTGATCGTGCACACCAGGACTCAGTGGACAACACCAACACCCAGCGCCAAATCGCTGGCATCCTTGGCCAGATGTTGCTGATCATGGGGCAGCAGGCAACGATGTGGAGTGAATGGGTTGACCGGAACAACCCCCCCCCCCCTCCACCAAGTGTGGTAGCGCCACCGTCACCTCCGCCTCCCCCGTCACCTCCGCCTCCCCCGCCACCTCCGCCTCCGCCGCCACCTCCGCCTCCGCCTCCACCGCCGCCACCACCACCTGAGCCCCTGGCGACGGATGTGGCCCATCAACAACCTGCCCTCCCAGCTGACTCTGTTCCAGGTCAGAGACGGAGGGGCCGGCCGAGGCAGAAAGAGGCTGAGAGCAGTGTTGGAGCGCCAGGCACACGCTCCAAGAGGGGACGACCATGACAATGTCACTGCCTGTGCCAGACATTCACCCAGCTAAGTAGCCTGTCCCACAGACAATCATTCCCACTGGTCTGCTGGACTACCCTGACACCCCCCAATGTGGTGTCAGCACGGACATTTCATCAGCCAATACCTTCAACTCCAACTCCCTCCACCCCACTGACTTGTAAATATTCACCAGCACAGAAGCACAACCTGTAAATAAATAGCATTAACTCACACAATGATGTTTTGCCTCCATGTTTATTTACATGATTGCCATCAGATACAGACGTAAAGAGGTACAGGGATCATAGTCGTACATGATAATGGCGCTGCGGGAGTGACCTAGAGAAAACCTGAGACAGCAAACACACGTCAGTAAAGAGATTCACACACATCACACCACAATGCACAGCTACATTACACAAACGACAACCATCACACAAGCATGGGATGAGAGCACACACATCATGGACACTTCCATCTCCAAAGACATGAAGACACACATGTGCAACCATCACAAACAACACCCAGCTGATTGACCCCATATCCACACAACACCAGCAAACATACATGAGGCATTGTCAACCGCCACTAGAGGTAGATACTCACATTCAAGGGAAGTAGCGATCTATGAGCTGGCGCCTCTGGTCCACACCTTCCTCCTCACCACTATCCTCATCAGTCGACATGGGTGGGATGGGAGGCCGAGGCACTCCTTCGTCTTCAGGGTCCAACAGCAGTTCAATGTCATTGCGTACTGCCAGGTTGTGGAGCATGCAGCAGGCAATCACGATCTTGCATACTTTTCCTGGTGAGTAAGGCAGGGCCCCTCCGGTCTTATCGAGGCACCGAAACCTAGACTTTAGCAGTCCAAAGGTACGTTCGATGACTCTCCGTGTCCTTCCATGTGCCTCATTGTACCGCATGTCACCCGCCGTCCTCGGATTACGTAGGGGACTGAGGAGCCAGGGCCGGTTTGGGTAAGCCGAGTCGCCTATATAGGGGGATGACAGAGACAAACATCAGAAAAAGATATGGTGGGTACCCCATGCAACACAGAGATCACAAGAGTACCCACTGCACACTCACCAACAAGCCACGCTTGACCGGGTCGCAGATTTGCCATGAGTCGTGGGACATTGCTGCTCCGCATGATGTGGGCGTCATGTGCGGATCCAGGAAATCTGGCACACACATGGGAGATGATGTTGTTCGCCAGGCACACCACCTGCACGTTCAGCGAATGAAAGTGTTTGCGATTCCTGAACACTTGTTCGCGTGCCCGTGGTGGAATGAGAGCGATGTGTGTGCCATCAATTGAGCCCACAACGTGAGGTATGTGGCCCAGTGCATAGAAACCAGCTTTGACAGCTGCCAACTCTTCCGGCCGTGGAAAATGTATGTACTCATCCTTGTACAGCATCATAGCTGTTAACACATCCCGAAGAACCGTGCTGAACATGGCCTGTGACATCCCCCCGGCAACTCCAACTGTGAACTGAAAAGTGCCAGTAGCGAAGAAATGTAGTACCGCCATGACCTTTGCAGTGGGTGTAATCGACCCAGGATACGTTCTACGTGGCTGCAGATGAGGAGACAATTATGCCACAAGCTCCAGCAACCGACGTCGATCCAGCCGGAATTTCCTAATCACCTCCTCGTCTACCATATCCTCCAGCACAGTGTATGGCCGATGCACATTTGGAGCCCTCCTGTGTGGGAGAGAGATGTAACTTTGGTCAACTTACAAACGACGCATACGTGTAGAACTCCATCACATGTGTACCTTACTGACAAAACTTCAGTCTTCACCCTAATGTTTCGTAGACACATCACAGACACTCATGCTACTGCATGCACACAAATGATAAGTGTACACACGCCATGTCATCAAGCACAAATGCCACCACCACTAATGATGTGCATACGGAAATGACATGCATGGTGACACAACGTACAAAACACATACACGGAATGCATGTGTACCACCACCACTGTAGTCACCTCGACACAACAAGAAACTGACAACAGATGCATTAATTGGCCACACAGCCGTGATGTACTGTGTAGTTGTGAAGATGTAACAACGTCTGTAGGGTCACATCCGACGTCAACAAGTACAAATGCACATCTGTTGCCCATTATGTGCCGACCGATTGCCATTGTATGGACACACATGCTATATTGTATGACATATGACCTTTCCCAATCACGCTCACATCCCTCATGACACAACTGCACACAACACATCACGGTGCAGCGTCTGAAAAGATCACATAATTGGCGCCGCCATGGCGGTGCTCAACTTCCGCTACTTCCCAAAGGCCATATGCGGCCAGCGTCCCTCTCCCCATTGGCTGCATGTGCATGGACCGTCACGGGCAGACATCGGCGACCGCACGTGCAAGCCTCAGGCACGGATGCTTCAGTTGCAACAATGTACTATCACTGGCGCCTCCATGGCGGTGCACGTACTCAGCGGGGGAGGTGCAGGCCTATACACCCTGTAGATGTAGTCAATGGACATGGCATTTCATGCCCCCCCTTACAGTCACCTTGCATCATCCACCGTACACCGGCCGGAGTGGCCGGGCCTAGGACGACCGCCGTGCCCGGCCATGAACAACCGCCGTGCCCGGCCATGAACAACCGCCGTGCCCGCCCATGAACAACCGCCGTGGCCGGCCATGAATAACCGCCGTGCCCGGCCATGAACAACCGCCGTGCCCGGCCATGAACAACCGCCGTGGCCGGCCATGAATAACCGCCGTGCCCGGCCATGGACAACCGCCGTGCCCGGCCATGAACAACCGCCGTGCCCGGCCATGAACAACCGCCGTGCCCGGCCATGAACAACCGCCGTGGCCGGCCATGAATAACCGCCGTGCCCGGCCATGAACAACCGCCGTGGCCGGCCATGAATAACCGCCGTGCCCGGCCATGGCGGTTGTGTTCATGGCCGGGCACGGCGGTCGTCCTAGGCCCGGCCGCTCCGGCCGGTGTACGGTGGATGATGCAAGGTGACTGTAAGGGGGGTCATGAAATGGCATGTCCATTGACTACATCTACAGGGTGTATAGGCCTGCACCTCCCCCGCTGAGTACGTGCACCGCCATGGAGGCGCCAGTGATAGTACATTGTTGCAACTGAAGCATCCGTGCCTGAGGCTTGCACGTGCGGTCGCCGATGTCTGCCCGTGACGGACCATGCACATGCAGCCAATGGGGAGAGGGACGCTAGCCGCATATGGCCAATCGCAAGTAGCGGAAGCTGTGCACCGCAACTATAGGGCCAGTCATTGGCCCATTTCACGATCACGCTTCCAGGGCTGACCAATTGCTGGCGACGTATACCACTGACACGTGCTGAGGGCCCTATATATGTGTGTTGGCCAAAACGACGCTTCCTACCCTGGGGACCAGTGCTGCCTGTGACCATCACCTCGACCTGCTGCTGCTGCTGAGCTGACCACCGACTGCTGCCTGTGACCATCACCTCGACCTGCTGCTGCTGCTGAGCTGACCACCGACTGCTGCCTGTGACCATCACCTCGACCTGCTGCTGCTGCTGAGCTGACCACCGACTGCTGCTCTAGTGCCATACTCCGTGATCTTGCCATGTCGAGAGGCAAAGAGATCCGGTCTCGACCCTTCACCGCCGCGGAGCTTGATGTCCTCGTGGACGGTGTACTCCGCAACTATGGACGCCTCTACGGCGCACCAGGACGGGTGGTAAGTGCAGTGTGGGACATGTTGGTGTGCATGAGGGGGCAAAATGATCTTGCCAATTTCTATCTTAGCTGTGTAGTGTGGGCTACACATATGTTCCCGATTGTGCATGGCTGCTGACAGTTACGTCTTGCCCCTATGTGTGTAACAGGCCACCTGTCCACTGACTTTAACCCTTTTGTCTTTCATCATGGTAGGTCAAGCTGCACCTTCGCAAGGACCTGTGGAGGAGCATAGCACGGGAAGTACGGGCATTGGGGGTGTGCAACAGACGACATACACACTGCCACAAACGCTGGGACGACATTTCCAGGCTGAGCAAGAATGTAGCTGAAGTAACACTGGGCCTGATTCCAAGGACGCCCCGTCTGGCCCGACGCTCCATGACCCCTCTCATGCACCGTATCATTGCAGTGACGCATCCTGAACTGGCCGAACGTCTGAGTGCCGATCAACAGCAAACTAGCGGTGAGCATACTGTCTGTGTAGGAAACTTGTGAGTGCTATGCATGTATTGGTGCTCAGACACACTATTGAGTTCCGTGTTGCGTACGTATGCCTGTGCTGCCATTTTGGTCCCATTGGGTGGTACTCATTTGACAGCCAGGTCCGCCATGTTGACACGCCACTTGCTTAGTACTTGAGTGTTAATGCACATCCCCTAGTGGTCCATGGCCCCATGGCAGGAAATGTGAGGATGACTGGTAGGGGTGGGCCATGTGCAGGATGTGGGCTCCTAAACCTTTGTCTGCTATGTAATTTGGCTATCCTGTTCCTTCTGTACGTCAGTCTGCCCATGACTCACACATCTTTTCTGTGCATTTCAGCTTTGACAGAGGACACTCTGCCACAGACGGTGGAGAGTAGCCGAGGAAATGAGTCCGGCTCAGACTTCGCACACACGCAGACTGACACGGAGGAGGAGGCCAGCGCCGGAGAGGGGGACAGGACCGTCCCTGAGGACTCGCATGTGGAGACACCATCGTCCTCCTCGTCGGACACTCTTGGTGAGCCTGCACTGTTGTCACAGACTGGGAGTGGGCACTCATCACCTTCTGTCGGAAGACAGCACACAGGGCCCACACTTCCACCAACTGCACCATGTACTGTTCGTGGCCGGAGGAGTAGGGGGAGCAGAGTGGCGTTCGGTGCAGGCACCGCTGCCCCTGCCACGGTGAGCCAAAATGCACTGTGTGCTGAGGCAGTTGATCTGCTGCGACAGCTGTGTGTGGGGCAGACCAATATGACGAATGCTTTCCAGGACCATGATAGGAAGTTGGGGCAGGTGGTGGCATTCATGGAAGGGATGCATGGCGATCTTTCAGGTCTACACAGGACAGTGCAGTCATTGGCAAGCAGTGTGTCGTCTGCAATAGTTCAGTCGAATGAACAGGGTGCTACTTCTGTTTCCCCATCTACACCGCTGGATGTCTCAGGGGGTAGTGATTATTGTGAGCAAGACTCAAATAAAGGTTATTGCACTAGAAGCAGCGTCAGACAGCACGTCAGGGCACGCAGGGCACAGACCACATCCCCTAGATCACCTACATCTGTTCACGTAGACGACGTCAGATGCACTGGAGTACACACACAGGATCCACAAGTGTTGTTGGAGGACATGCCTTCAGGAGCTACACAGGCATTCAACACAAAAGGTACTCCCAAGGCATGGGATCCTCACATGTCCATGGACTGTTCCTTGGACAAGGCCAGTCAGAAGACTAAGGCACCTACTAAGAGCAGGGAGACTCCCAAGAGCAGGCCCACAGCAGAGGTAAGGGACACTCCCAAGGACAGTGAGAAGACTAAGGCACCTACTAAGAGCAGGGAGACTCCCAAGAGCAGGCCCACTGCAGAGGTAAGGGACACTCCCAAGGACAGTGAGAAGACTAAGGCACCTACTAAGAGCAGGGAGACTCCCAGGAGCAGGCCCACAGCAGAGGTAAGGGACACTCCCAAGGACAGTGAGAAGACTAAGGCACCTACTAAGAGCAGGGAGACTCCCAAGAGCAGGCCCACTGCAGAGGTAAGGGACACTCCCAAGGACAGTGAGAAGACTAAGGCACCTACTAAGAGCAGGGAGACTCCCAGGAGCAGGCCCACTGCAGAGGTAAGAGACACTCCCAAGGACAGTGAGAAGACTAAGGCACCTACTAAAAGCAGGGAGACTCCCAAGAGCAGGCCCACAGCGGTCGATAGGGACACTCCCAAGGACAGTGAGAAGACTAAGGCACCTACTAAGAGCAGGGAGACTCCCAAGAGCAGGCCCACAGCAGAGGTAAGGGACACTCCCAAGGACAGTGAGAAGACTAAGGCACCTACTAAGAGCAGGGAGACTCCCAAGAGCAGGCCCACAGCAGAGGTAAGGGACACTCCCAAGGGCATGGACACACACAGAGAGCAGGTGTCTACTGGAGACAGGTGCACCACAGACGACAAGTCTGCTGGCAGGAACAGGGCGGCGAGCAGGGCACAGGCTACATCCAGAGACAACACTCCACCTAAGGATAAGGCACATCCTACGGACAAGGCATCTAGCATGGACAATGGCGCAATCAAGGACAGGCATACTTCACCCCTGGCTGCACTGAGGCTGATGTTTACTACTGAACGCCAAACTAATGTCTCCGCGGCGGAGTCCCCCCATACCTCCACTCCCATCCAGGCCAGTCAGAAGCAGAGGTGGGTGTCCCCTGTTGTTGCATCCCCCAATACACATCATTCCGAGTCCAGGCGGCAGGCACAGAGCAAACGACAAGCAGGCTCCAGCACGTCCCCAGAAACCAGATCCCCGGCAGCAGTTGCTCCACCTATGCTGGGTGGTGATTCTTTGGAGTCCCCGCCACTTGGCAGTCCAGTCCTGTCCAGGGTGCACTCACACCTCCATAAGAAACGCAGACACACACCATTGACACCTGCCAACCCCGATTTGGCTCTAGATGACCTATCACCAGCTCCCAGGCCCACCCTGCCTCCTGGCCCATACAGCCCTGTGGCTCATCATTTCAGTTGTCCCAGTGGCGCTGGTGCAGTTGACTCTCATGTATCAGATGGTGGCACAGTGTCAGTTGTGCCCTCTCCTGTTGCACGTCCTGGCAGTGTATCTGGGTCTATGGCTCACGTGTCAGTTAGGAGATCTGTGGCTGTGTTGCACACTCCTGTTTCTGGTGCTGGCAGTCTGTCTGGGTCAGTGGCTCACGTGTCAGTGACTACATCTGTGGCTGTGTCTCACACTCCTGTTGCTGGTGCTGCCAGTGTGTCTGGGTCCGTGGCCCATGTGTGTGTGACTCGGGCTGTGACTGTGTCTCACACTCCTGTTGCTGGTGCTGCCAGTGTGTCTGGGTCCGTGGCCCATGTGTGTGTGACTCGGGCTGTGACTGTGTCTCACACTCCTGTTGCTGGTGCTGCCAGTGTGTCCGAGGCAGGTAGTTCACGCAGTCCCCCTGATTCTGTGATGTGAGGTGCTGTACACTTCACTGAAATGTTACTTCACATGGTGTGTCCATTGGGAACTGCGTGGCACTCTTGTGGTTCCTGTGACGGGTTGGTAGGGACACGTAGTTGTGCAGCCTCTGATGTACCTGCTGTGTACTGCACTATGCCCTGTTGATGCTCTGATACTGCATACTGCCCCTCTCACGTGCTGCCTCTGATGGACCTGCTCTGTGCAATGGACTGTTGATTCTCTGTGCCCCTCTCATGTGCTGCCTCTGATGGACCTGCTCTGTGCAATGGACTGTTGATTCTCTGTGCCCCTCTCATGTGCTGCCTCTGATGGACCTGCTCTGTGCAATGGACTGTTGATTCTCTGTGCCCCTCTCATGTGCTGCCTCTGATGGACCTGCTCTGTGCAATGGACTGTTGATTCTCTGTGCCCCTCTCATGTGCTGCCTCTGATGGACCTGTTCTGTGCAATGGACTGTTCATGCACTTGGCCCCTCTCACGTGCTGCCTCTGATGGACCTGCTCTGTGCAATGGACTGTTGATTCTCTGTGCCCCTCTCATGTGCTGCCTCTGATGGACCTGTTCTGTGCAATGGACTGTTCATGCACTTGGCCCCTCTCACGTGCTGCCTCTGATGGACCTGCTCTGTGCAATGGACTGTTGATTCTCTGTGCCCCTCTCATGTGCTGCCTCTGATGGACCTGTTCTGTGCAATGGACTGTTCATGCACTTGGCCCCTCTCATGTGCTGCCTCTGATGGACCTGCTCTGTTCTTTGCAATGGACTGTTGATGCTCTGATACTGCATACTGCCCTCTCGTTACCTGCCTCTATTGTACCTGCTCTGTTATGCACAATGCCCTGTTGATGCTCTGATACTGCATACTGCCCTCTCGTTACCTGCCTCTATTGTACCTGCTCTGTTATGCACAATGCCCTGTTGATGCTCTGATACTGCATACTGCCCTCTCGTTACCTGCCTCTATTGTACCTGCTCTGTTATGCAAAAATGCCCTGTTGATGCTCTGATACTGCATACTGCCCTCTCGTTACCTGCCTCTATTGTACCTGCTCTGTTATGCACAATGCCCTGTTGATGCTCTGATACTGCATACTGCCCTCTCGTTACCTGCCTCTATTGTACCTGCTCTGTTATGCACAATGCCCTGTTGATGCTCTGATACTGCATACTGCCCTCTCGTTACCTGCCTCTATTGTACCTGCTCTGTTATGCACAATGCCCTGTTGATGCTCTGATACTGCATACTGCCCTCTCGTTACCTGCCTCTATTGTACCTGCTCTGTTATGCACAATGCCCTGTTGATGCTCTGATACTGCATACTGCCCTCTCGTTACCTGCCTCTATTGTACCTGCTCTGTTATGCACAATGCCCTGTTGATGCTCTGATACTGCATACTGCCCTCTCGTTACCTGCCTCTATTGTACCTGTTCTGTTATGCACAATGCCCTGTTGATGCTCTGATACTGCATACTGCCCTCTCGTTACCTGCCTCTATTGTACCTGCTCTGTTATGCACAATGCCCTGTTGATGCTCTGATACTGCATACTGCCCTCTCGTTACCTGCCTCTATTGTACCTGCTCTGTTATGCACAATGCCCTGTTGATGCTCTGATACTGCATACTGCCCTCTCGTTACCTGCCTCTATTGTACCTGCTCTGTTATGCACAATGCCCTGTTGATGCTCTGATACTGCATACTGCCCTCTCGTTACCTGCTATGATGTGCCTGCTCTGGTGCCCACTTTGCCCATGCTCACGCATACACTGTGATTATACCCATATTTTGTGAAATAAAGGTGGTCTATCAAATCTCGTGGTTTTTCGTTGTCATTCCTGCTTGCGTACTACAAATGTGTATTCGTATTTGCTTCTCATCAGTGGTTACGGTGACATGACACTCCCCCTCCCTACGTCACGTCCCTTGCTGGTATTCACCTCCAGACAGCCAATGGTTTGTGCCTTACCAGCGTCGTCGTCCATAGTAGGCCATGACTAGGACGTGGTGGATCGCGAAGAGCATCGGGAAAGCGTGTAGCGCAGGGTCCATGGTGGTGGTCAGCTTGCGGTGGGTATCTCGGCTATGTCACCTGTGTTCGCTGTGGGGATTCCGACGTGTTCAGACAGGTTGTTTTTCCGCTGCGGTTTTATGTGTGTTTTCCGCCATCTTGATTGGGGGGACGGTCTTAGTCGTCAGTACGTACGGCGGTGCGTCCGGATGTGTTACGTCCGCCGCGTGGTCGTGTGTAGTTGGCCGGCGGAGCGTGCTTTTCCGTCGCGGACGGAAATTTGACAAGTTTCCCTATCCTGATATGGCGGACGGAGTATCCACGGCAGGCGGACACGGAAAAGGCTTTTTCCACCTACTCACGGGCCGCGGTGGCTCTTCCGTCCGCCATCCTAATCGACCCCATTGTTTGCGTGCGATTATTAGCGTGAGCAGACATGTTTATGGTATTCATGTTCATTATTATTTGAAGACAATGTACTGTGAAGAAATAGCAATGTTTAAATTATGCCAATAGTCCCTAAATATCTCTCTTAAAATAATGAGAAGGACACAAAATATATTGTGTAAGTTCAAGGAATGCAATGTTAAAAATTGCTATAAATTCAAAAACTTGAATGCATTTTAGCTAAAATCAATAAAGGGTGGATCCTAACCTACATTGGCTGTCAATCTTTGAAATCATTTTTTTTAAGTATGGCAAATAAGGGGCCTTGAATCAAGATTCAATTTTTTTGGCTCAAGCTTGGCACACACGTCCATATTTTTTTCCAGTGATCTATCACTATACAATAACTTTTTAATAGTTTGTTGAGGGGACATTACATTTTCTTTCAGAAGGATTATTACCTGTCAAACAACTTTGCAACCCCCACTACAAGTTAAATTATCCATATCGGAGGATAAAGTTGCCATTGCGGATGTGGAACGTCACAACACAATAATATTTGATTTGTGGGTCAGGCACACTGATATATTTGTTGGAATAAGAGGCGGTGAATTGAACCACCGTTTAAGTAGCTTCCTTGTCATTAAAAACAGCAGACAAATCACATGTCTTCCTTTATTCAGGTTGTAGAGCAGCTCGTGATGCTTTTGCCTATTGTGTTAACATGCTTACCAATAATCAGAATGTGCAAATTATTTTATAACTGCAGAGTTTTCTTATTTTGTTACTGTAGATAATCTGGAATTTTTTTCAAGGATTTGTCTATTTTTCTTCTTTTTAGTTATTGCTTTGGTTTTTTCCATTGTTATTTGAAGTCTGTTAATAACTTTTTTAGCTTCAGTATAAACTCAGCTAGCCAACTCTGTTTTATCTTCTCTTGCATTGTATTTTAAACTATTTCTAATCTATACATTAATAACCATACCCCTATGCCTGCTGCACGCCCACATGGATCAAGCCCGGGAGAGCGTAAATAGCTAGATTCTCAATCTCGAACTGGAATTTTGTTTGTAGGCGGTGTCCGGTTTTGCAAGTAATCTTATTAACTCCTTAGACTCAAAGGCCTACATGCATCAGGCTAATTTGCAATTGCAAACGTTGCGAATTGCTAAAAAGGCAGTTTGCGATCACAAAATTGCTTGTTCCTGTGCATGAAGCAAAATCGCAGATTATCAAAATTTCTCGCTAAATTTGCGATTACCTAAATACCCAATCTGTAATAGCGATTCCGCATTAGGTCATCGCTAATAAGAAATCGCAAAATCCAATGCAACAACAATTTGCAAAAACAGAATCAGTTAAAATTCGCAATTTGCATTTCTTAAGTAGGTGATAATCATCAGCAAACTACTTAAACAGTCCCAGAATGCATCAGAATGTTTCACAATGGCAGCGCTCTACGTCATGGCGAGAAGGATGAGGCTAAGAGGCCAGGCACAGAGAAGAAGGAGGATACAGGAGAGAATTTTCAGAGTGTGCGCCACTTTCCTAGGGCAGACGGAGAAAGAGGTTTATGATAAATATAGGCTGAATGTTGTCACAGTCTTAGATCTCTTTGCTGAGTTAGACCCAATACTGCAGCATCAGATTCGCAGGACACATGCCATCTCCACCCATGTGCAGGTCCTGTGTTCTCTACATTTCCTAGCTACAAGGACCTTCCAGGGACTCATTGCTGCCGCTGGAGGTGTCTCTCAATGTGCCCTATAGTGCTTTTTTAAACTCATTCCTAAATGCCATGCTGCAGAGGATACATCGCCACATTAGGTTCCCCACAACACCACAGGAATTGCTTCAAACTGAATTAGATTTGTATCAGGTTGCACCATTTCCACATGTCATTGGTTGCATTGATGGGACGCATGTACCCATATGTCCCCCCTCAGTGACTGAGTACATCTACTGATACGGGAAATATTACTATTCACTGAAGAGTCAAGTAATCTGCAATTCAAAAACAATAATCACAGACATAGTGGCTAGTTACCCTGGCAGTGCACATGACTCCTATATCTTCCGGCATAGTGGCATACACAGACGTCTACTTGCTTGTGAATATGGAGAAGGATGTTTGCTGGGTTAACAGATGTAATACTGTCTTGCACACCTGTCCGCCATGGTAACACATAGCAGTGACCAATGTATATTCATTTTTCATAACCTGTAGGTGATAGCACATACGCTGTGAGGTCTTTCATCCTCACTCCATATCTGAATCCTTCCACACAAAGGGAGCAGCGATACAATGAGGCACACATCTCTACACGCAATGTGATTGAGAGTACATTTGGTGTACTTAAATCATGGTTTCGCGTCCTCCACAAAATCGGTGGTGCTTTACAGTATAGGCCGGAGACTTGCTGTTAAATTGTTGCCACATGTGCAATGTTGCACAACATAGCCACTAATAGGGGAATTCCCCTAGAAGACTCTGATAGAGAGCCAGCACTAGACATACAGTCAAGACATACCAGCCCAAGCAGCATGCAGTCCCAATGCATCAGAGGGGAGATGGAGACGGGCAAAAATGATGCAACATTACTTTTAAGGTGGGTAATCACAAAACAACACAGTATTTGCTCAAAGGTTTATTGTGAGAATTGTGTGGTTGCGTTAATGCACACATACCATGTGCAGACAAGTGCAGTGTGGGTACAGGCAATTAAATATCATTGCCTTGGAACTCAAACTTCAGTGTAAACTAGTTACAAGATTCTGGTTACCGCACCAGAATTGTACCTTTCGAAATGTCTATTTCTTCCTGCCACGCACTCCTGTGGCCCTTCCAGTAGGCTCAGCTACATCCCTCATTGAGCCTTCTGTGCCAGTGTCACTCCTCGTACTGCATCTCCTGGTTTGTGTCACAGTTTCCAGAAGGTTGTTGAGGCTGGAGGCCTCCTCACTATCCAACCCTGCATGCATGTTGTTTCCACTAGCTGCTGCAGTCTGGAGTTGTTCCGCATTGGTGACCTTTATGAGGCCCCTGGCCATATCTCCGCAGCAGTGGCTCATCGCCACTGCTTGCCGGCAGCATGCCTGGAAAGCTGTGCTGTAGTAGTACTCAGCCTATTTATTGCCCTGGTGTAACTGTGCAAGCACCCCATTGTATTGCAATGCCTCCTGGCATGTGAGGCATGCTCGGCCTGGATTACCCTGCTCATATTTTGTATGACTGTTGAAACAGATTCTAGTTTTTCGGTGTTCACCATGTGCCCTTCAACTACTGCAGTTGTTATTTCTCGCAGGACGTCACAAATGTCCCCATGTGTGTTTCCATTGTCCCCAGTTGGCCCTGCATAATCCTCATATTCCTTCCTTGAATGTGCTGGACCCTCAGCATCTTGACCTCAAGGCCACTGTAATCAGGTGCACCATTGTCTTCTGCAGATGTCAGGATTGCCCTGGGCCTTCGCCTCCCGAACTGCATGGAATAGCGCTGCATTATTACCCCTGGTGGTGGTGGTGGGATTGCATGGGCAGGCTGCTGTGTGGGAGCTCCTGTTTGACTGTCTTTATCACTCTCCAAATCAGGCAGTGGTTGGACTATTCGCCTTCATCGAGTGGGAACAGGTATGGGTGAGGATGCTGGCACTTCTGGTCCCTCATCAGGCTGTTCCATTGGACCCTATGACTCGTGGTCATCAGCCACATCACTGTCCTGTGCTGCATCTGTGATACTAAACAGTGCTAGTTCAGTAACTTTTTTTTGCACATGTTTGGAACATAGCACATGCAAAAGTCTAATAAATTAACTTGTGTAATGTACAAAGTCTACTTTAGTCACTTCCTTACTGTACTCTGCTGCAGTAAAGCTCTTTTTGTCCCTCCATGCCTTGCCCTTACATTTGTCTGTATGCAACTCCAACAATTCATTTGTGTGTTGCAAGTAAAAAGTGGGCTGGACTCAGGTGTGCTACACTGCGCAGGGTATGCATTTGGGGCTATTTTAGTTACATTTGACATTGAAATATATTTAGCTGTGCTCTTACCTTGGGAGGTACCCCGTCATCAGAGGTGTCGACTGCCTCTGGCTGCAGTGTGAATTCTACCACATCATCCAGTGGGGTGTTTGATCGTTTGACAGATGGTCCCCCTCAAGATTTTTTTGCAATGGCTAGCTTTTCCGACATCCTCTCTTTAGCTCGGCTGCGCAGGTCATACCAACTTTAGCGCAGATCAGAGATTGCACGCTGTGTTACCCCCAGAGCATTGACCTTAGATTGGATTCCCAGCCAAATCTTTCTTTTGACAGACTCAGCAACCTGCAGGGATAGTTTCCCAAATAGCCGGTCATGGTTCAATACTGCTTACTAGATGAGGATTTCAAGTTCCCTTTCACTAAATTCAATCTTTCTCTTCCTGCCTTCTCTTATTTTTCTAATTTTCTGTGGCCATGCTGTTGTTTTCTCACAGCTTCTGCTCCAAACACAGTTTCTTCCAGCTGAGCTCCACCAGTCTGCCTCCTCCTCAGACTCTTCCTGTGAACACGTGTGTGCATTCAGTGAATCACTTCCTGGTTGTGATGTCATCACAATGCAGCAATATGGGTAAATCGCAATTTGCGATTCTGTAATTGCGAAATCGCTATTACCAATTCGGTAAACAGGAAATCGCTATTGATTATAGCAATTTTTACCAATTTGCACATTTATTTTGATTTTATTGATGCATTGAGTTTTGTGATTTTGTAATAGCGACTTCTTATAAATCGCTATAAAAGAATCGCTAATTAGGTTTTTGATGCCTGTGCCCCAAAGTCCTTGTGATCAACTGCATTCTGGGAACAATGCCCCTAATCTCTTCTCATCTGGGCCAGAGAGAACCGAAGGAACAGGACCAAGCAACAATGATTAACACCCCTGGGCAACAAATGAAGGTGACACACAGCCGAGACTCATAGCAAGTAAAATCAGACGTTTTCGACATTTCTACGTGTAGACTGCATTTTCAGATTTTAACTGACTACCTGGGCATAGTAAAATGCCTCTAGGCCCACCTATAATGTACCATGTTTTTCCTCAGTCCCATCATACATTTGATGATTTCCTATATTTAAATAGCTAATCCTGGACACATTCATATAGAATCTGTTGCATGAACATAGTTTGACTGATTCAAGAGAATATTCACCAGCTTTGTATTGTGCTGTCTCACTCCCACAGTGTGATATTTTTAAGATCTCTACTGCCACTGTCCAAGCACAAATAATATTAAGCATTCAGTCTTTCCTCACAACTCATTCTCCAGAGCCTGAGATGCCTGTGAAATGCTTAAGTTCATGAATTAATGTGAATTGTTATGGCGGCTGCCACTCTATACTCGGCTGAGAAGGAGAAAAAACAATATAAGCACTACCTTAGCTTCATGTAATACTGCTTATACATTTTCATAACTCCATTTCAACTGATGCCTTTGACCTTTATAGTTTATAGAATGGATTCCGCATTGTGTAACAGCCCATCAAACCAGGGTGATGAATTAAATATGTCTTCTTTTTCCCCATCACCATTGGTAGAACACTTTTCCCTCAATTTAAATTCGCAACATTGCTTCGTTTTAAAATCTGCAAAGTGCCACAGCATGTCTTAAATGCCACTAACATTTGGCATGCTTCCGTCAGTATGTACAATGATGCTGTATAGGAGCGATCAATCATATTAATAATAACTAAGTAGGCAGGTGTTAAAACACAGAAGTCAAGGAATGGGGTTCAGTTAAACATGCTCATAATCAATACTCTGGAAAATTATTAAAATAAAACAAAGGTCAGCAAAATATATACAATTTCAAAGAATCAGTGCTAATAACTCTACTAATTGTTGTCATTACAGCAGATTTGCCTATGAAGGTCAATTAATGGTGACCAGGCAGGGACCTGCAAACCCCCATATACCCTTTAATACCACAGATACCACCCTCGTTCCGTATTATTGAGTCCAAATATAAAACAAAAAAGTGCTAACGCATTAGAATACATAAAGTGCAATGTACCACACCAATACTTAATGAAAGATTGGAGGCTAGGCTAACCTGAGCTACCGAGGTTTCCATATGACGTGCATCCTAAAGACAAATACATGTGTAAAAATACATGTGCTATATAAAGTACAAAGTGCCACTGCATATAAAAATAGCTAATTGAAAAGTAAGTACTAAGGGGGTCATTACCATGGCGGGAAGTCCGCCACTGCTGGGCCGGTGGTGGCAGACTTCCCGCCGTCACCCTGAATATTCCCATTGCCAAATTAGGATGGTGGTGGGAATGGGAAAGGTATCGCGGTGGCGAACGGAAAGACCGTCCGCCGTGGTCCCAGAAGGCGGGCCTTTTCCGCCCACCTTGCGGGACCAGGTACAATGGGGCAATGGTGGTGGTGCCGTGCAGGCACCGCCGTGGGCATTAGGATGCTTGTCTTTTTCGGCAGCGATGCCGCCGCAAAAAGACAGGCGGTGAATGCTGAATGCCTTTGGGGGCCTGTTGCGAGCCCCCGGGGTAGGAGGGTGGGCGGGTGGGGTGCTGCACGGATGTATGACGTTACAACGCATGCTTTTACCACGCATGCCTTTACAACGCGGTTTTTACAACGCATGCCTTTACAACCCATAATGCTTTGGGGCGCTGGATAGTGAATAGTTTAATTTACTATTCCAACTCCAGTCCCCGTGGATAGTAGGGAAGGTGTTGGATAGTACATTAAACCTATTCCCTATCCTAGAGCGCCCCCCAGCGCAATGCGTTGTAATGGTTTGCGTTATAAAAGTTGCGTCGTAATGGTAGTGCGTTGTAAAAGTTTTGTTGTAAAGGTTGTTTACCGTGCTGCACATGGGGGTACCGTACGGTGCTTGACACTTTGTACATACACATGCAAAACTTGAATTTTAAGAATTATGATGCGCCCGCCAGTGTGGCAGGCGCATCATAATTCCTTTTGCGGGTACACCGCACCTATGGCGGACAGTCCCTTTTGCAGCAACAATGGCAGCCAGACAAATGACCCCCTAAGTTAGCACTGAGCAGCAGATATTTTCTTTGGGGTTATTTGTGAAGGCATGTTATTGGTGACAATATCAGTTTCTTCTATGTAACTATTGACATAGTGACTGTATGATTTTCAGAAGCAAAATGCACACTAACACACAACACATGAACCATTGAGTAATACCCCCTCCACCAACCACACAACTGTGTCAGGCATGCATGCTCGGTAGTTGTTGCTGGAACTATTCCCCTTCAGCAGTGGGATTATGCACACCTGCTGAAACCTAAGGAGACTGTAATGTTCGGCAGGCGCATAGTGCACTACTTTTAATCTCAGTCAAGTGCTCAAAAGTGGTGAGAGCAGGACTTGGACCTTACACAGTGCACTGGCATCAAGCTCCGGGTACGCTGTGCAGTGCTGATGGATGTACCATGTTACAACGCATACCGTTACAACTAACTACTATTACAACGCGACCATTACAACGCATACCATTACAACGCATAGCGCTTTGAGGTGCTGGATAGTGGTAAGTATAATTTACTATTCTAACTCCAGTCCCAGTGGACACTAGGGAAGGTGTTGGATAGTAAATTATACTTATTCCCTATCCTAGAGCGCCCCCCAGCGCAATGCGTTGTAATGGTATGCGTTGTAAAAGATGCGTTGTAATAGTAGGTAGTTGTAAAAGATGCGTTGTAATGGGTGTATACCATGCAGCTCTCACAAATGTATCCAATGTTCTGGGGTGACAAGCAGGGGGGCATCCTGGCCAATGGGGAACAGGGTGCCACCCAAAAGACCTATGGTAGGCCTTAGGGGTGACTTATATGTAACAATAAGGTAGTTTAATACATTGGAAGTACCTTTAAATCCACAGTCAAATTTGCATTGATTTAAAATTTAAAAACAGCTTGCAGAGGTGACTTTTGAAATTACAGCAGGCAACTGGGTCTCTAAACCTACATGCTCTGCCATATACTAGGAACCCACAACTAGATTGTCAGTGCCAATTGAATTTACACTTAATTACCATATACATTTTTCATCAGAGAAATGGCCCGGGTCTGGCTAGCAAGGCGTACATCGTAGTCAGAGTCAGTTACCACCAGTAAATCAGGTGTGATCAGGGCAAAAAGAATGACTTCTCAGTGGCCATACAAGGACAATCATAAATGGGGCAAAGCATGATAATACAAAAAAATGCTACAGAGTGTTGGATGTGATGCTGAGCACGGTATACACCCGTTACAACGCATCTTTTACAACTACCTACTATTACAACGCATCTTTTACACCGCATACCATTACAACGCATTGCGCTGGGAGGCGCTCTAGGATAGGGAATAAGTATAATTTACTATCCAACACCTTCCCTAGTGTCCATGGGGACTGGAGTTAGAATAGTAAATTATACTTACCACTATCCAGCACCTCAAAGCGCTATGCGTTGTAATGGTATGCGTTGTAATGGTCGCGTTGTAATAGTAGGTAGTTGTAACGGTATGCGTTGTAACATGGTACATCCGAGCTGCATAGCAACTCAGATCTGCTGCCTCAAACTGCAAGAAGAAGAAGGCAGGGGTGGCTCCTCTGCTATGGTGGAGGAGTGTCACTGTGCTGGTGAAATGCCAGCACACAGAAGAAAAATACAATTACAATGAAACTATTTTATTGTAATTTTATTTCTCACTTCCAGGCCGCAATCGTGAGACTGGGGCAGGGTGGGGCCATGTCTCTGTGTCAGCAGGGGGGGAGTGGCAGTAGGCACAGAAAGCGGGCATGTAGGTTTGGCCGGCTGTCCACAGCCAGCCAAACGGAGATGCACACTTTGATATCTCAACGCTGTTCCTGTGAGATATCATCAGTGCTTAGGGGAACAGGCTCCCAGTCCCCACAGAGTATTAAACTGGTCCGCTCCGCCCTATCCCGGTGCTTCTCTCATGCTGGGAATAATTTCATGAGAGAAGCCCTGCAATTGTGTAGGGAGTCTGGACGTTTGTGCTCCTGGGGATTGTAGTGCTAGGAGCACAATGAGGGAGCAGAAGAGAGAGGCACAATGAGGGAGCAGAAGAGAGAGGGCTGGTGAGGGAGCAGAAATATGTGGGTCAGCGAGGGAGGAAAAGAAAGAGGGCTGATAGTGGCAAGTGTTTAAACTTTTTGTATTCATTTTTGCCGCGAGCTGCACCTGCTGCCTCCCCCCCAAGTCGGATTGGAAGTAGCTGCTGCTGGAAGAAGGACTGCCCTGCTGATACTCTGGCCTGCACTAAGAGGATTACATCATGAATGACTGCACCTGCTGCACACTAAAGAACTACAGCCTGAAGGACTTTGTATTGCTTTAAAAAGAGGAGTGAACTCCTTGAAAGCAACAGGTTAAAAGAACTTCACCTGCATCATCTCGCCTTGAGCTGGGCTTTAAAAGATTTGGCCAGGTGCATTGGGGGAACTTTAGTCCCAACTTCTAAGGATCAACTCAGATACCAATGAAATGTTGATGTCTGTTGTGGACACTTTGAACCCTCAAGAGAAACTCCAGGAAGCATTTTTCAGAAGTTTGGAGCACCATTTGGAAAAAGCTCCACAAGGTTACTGACGCGACGTCGAGAGTCAAGCAGACTACATCGCGCTGCAACCCCACCTGGATTTTAGGTTTGTCCCACTGGAAGCTTTAGAGCTCAAGACTTCCAGGATTTGACCAGGGGTTCCTTCTGAAGCAAGCCATTTAAGGTGCTGTGAATTCTGCCTGCTGGAGAGGCCCACTGAACGTTAAGAGAAAATCCTCCCGAAAAGTTTCTAAGTCTGAAGGTAAAACTTTGACCAGGGTCTTCAGCTTAGTATATTCGACCAGGGCTCTATTGCAGTTGGCCTCAACTTTTGACTTTGTTCTGGTCAAGTGCGACCAGATGTCCCAAGTTGGCACTACATATTTTTAAGCACTGGAACGTGTTTATTCTTTAAAAAATGTATTTCTCTGGTTCCCTAAATTGAATGTTTGTCATTTTGGTGTCAGTTTAATCATAATAATATTTCATATGTTTATAAATTGGTAGTGAATTTTTATTGTGTGTCATGTCTAACATATTTACTGTATTAGTGTTTTTAGATGCTTCACACACCTGCCTCCTAAGATAAGCCCGCCTGCTTGTTGAGAGCTGCCAAGGGTTGAGCAAGGGAATAATTTATTGAGACCTTGTCAGGACCCTAAATTGTGTTGTTGGCCTTATTGCTAGTGGTAGGTGTATACTTGTCCCTACTAATAATCCACCTTCAGACCGTCCAAATCACTCATATCAGACAACTCAGGGTATGTCCCTGAAACAGTGAAGAACCCCTTTTTAAGGCATAGGTTGAATGGCTGCCTGGCTACATCTAAAGGTAAATTAGTGCCCTACATTTGTCCTCACTGGTAGTATTTTGAGGTTGACCCTCAGTCACTGAGCACTATGCAGGGGAATGATATCAGAATGTGGTTGATGTGGTCATAGATGTGCAGGTATTCTTCCCCACAGTGGAGAGACAACGAACAGTGACCAGTCATCAGCCTGAAAATTCAACAAGTTGTTGGTGTGTTATCATTTCAAAGTGGAAGGTACACATCCACTCAGGGATGTACTCCGATCTGGTCAGGCTGCGACTGAAGGAAACTTTATAGGTCCCATCTTCACAACTCACCAGTGTTTCTTACATTCCATTTAGCAAGGGCAGATATTCACATTTTGGGCTCCGTCATTTGGCCTATCATCAGACCCATAGGGGCCGATTACGATTTCGGTCGTAAAGCCTCCGACCTTAGGTTGGAGGCTTTACAACTGACATCGTTGGTTTCAATTCCAACCAGCTGATTACAATATAGCCGGTCAGAATTGAAACTGGCTGGTCATTCCAGCTGCCTTCTGATGGGCTCAATTAACCCATCGGCCAGTCGGAACAGGCCCGTAATTCATATGGATGGCCGTTTACTTCATCCAAATTATGATGCACGACTTCCGGCAGGCCTTTCCAACATGGAAACCCTGTCAGAAGGCATGTTTTGGGGGGCCCTAGCAGGGCTCCCTTTCCCTTGCTACCTCCGGTTGAGGCCCAAGGAGGCACCTATGGTGCACCCCGTTAATCACTGCACCTTGAGGTGCCTGCCACAAGTTGCAGGGAATAACAAAATCTCCCATTTCTCTATTGGAACTTGTATTTTGGCCTGTTTATGGATGTAACACATACTGCCATAGAGAAATGGGTAAATGCGACCACACCATGTGCGGTTGCATCATAATTAGGCGGTTTGGACTGCCAACCGGAGTTCAGTCGGTCCTGTTTCCTCCAAGGTGTCGGTCAGAGGAAAGTCTGTCTGACATTGTAATAGGTCCCTTTGTGTTTCACCAAATTTCTAAGGCTGATCATGGAATCCTTCAGTGACATGGAAATACAACTCCTCATATTTGTGGACGATATTCTCCAGATGTACCTGTGTCAGACCGGACTGCAGTCTTTTTGATGATTACCAAGTTAATTGCTCAGGTGACCATCAACAAATGTAATGTTGATGACATCACTCTAGATGTCGTAAATGTGGATTATATTTCAACTGCACTGTTAGAAAATATGGTCTCTAGTTGGCAATGGTTTGCACCTTGGTCCAAATAGTGACCCTTCCTTCTAGTCAGGATAAAGGGGCTTCACTACTGAAATAACCTGTGCTCACCCCCTTGGTAGTTTGGCACGAGCAGCCAGACTTATCTCAGAGTAAGTATGTACAGCTTTTGCACATAACAAACAGTAATACAGAAAAAACACTACTAAAGGACACCACACCAGTTTTAGAAAAATGACCAATATGTATTTGAAATATGTTATAAGCTACGTTCCCTTGAGGCTGCGTGTGTGCATGCGTGCGCAGACTTGCTTCCTACAGTGCCCAGACACTTTTTGGGTGCGCACTCTCCCCTTGAGAAGCAGAATACATAACAAAAGGGCATCGTGAAAACGTCCATTTACAAAGCGGGTGGTGCACCAGAGGCCAAGTACAGCAATTAAATGACAAAGGGGATGCTTACATTGTTCCAAGAGGACCCTAACAGACAGCGTGAAACTGATCATATATGAATGTGTTTCACACTGCAATGAGAGGGTGTGGATGTGTCATTACGGCCACTGCTGCTAACATTGGAACTGGGAGAACATTGCAGGGCCAGCTGTAGGGCAAGGATATTAAGGTTTAAAAAGCACCTGCTGCCTCCTTCCTAGTCACAATAAAAATGTTAAGATATCAGTGATTAATGTTCTTCCTGGAGTAAGATCGGAGTTTTGTCTAGTGAAAGTTTTGACTCATTGTAAGGTAGCGCAAAGGGTTATTCTACCTGATGCAAAGTTTGTGCACATCACAGACCTGCATTTATGAAGATCGCTCAGTGGGTTACTGCTTTTGTTAGAGTGATCCTTTAGTTACTTTAAGTTTATAAGGTAAAATCCTAAAATAGAACAGCAAAATATCAACTGTAATCAAAGAACTGCATGCTAACTGCATGATATATATAAGAGTGTTATGATATTTTTCCCCAGTCTTTCATTATCTTAGTGTTGCAAAAAAGATTTCTTTGGGTAGAAAGCAATTGTTATTATTACTTAGAACCCCCAACCATGGTATTACATTTTAAATCCTTTTAAAAGGTGGTAGTAAGGGAATCTGTGGTGAAAGTGATCAGTGCTAACAAACAGTATCACACTGGGCACCACCAGCGCTAAAGCCGGCCCTAGAAACAGGTTCCAGTCTTGATGCTCAAGTAATGATCTCCAATACTTTCCAGTTGAGGTTGCTCCATAAACTGTAAAACAATACATTAAACATTCATCTTAAAGAATAGGCAAATACTTTTAAACCGATCCTCCTTTTTATTTATCATCACAAAGAATACACCTACAAATACATGATTTCAGGCTTTGCACTGTACAAAACCCCCAACTTGCATTTTAGTTCACTAATAGCATTGTATTTTGGGTGGAGGTGGTGGGGGATCTGGATCGATTCTTTGTTTATATTTGATAAAATAAGGTGCTTCTGACACCTTACCATAGTCTAACATAATCTGTGCTGCATGATTGACACACCACATATTTTAAAGGCTTGGCTTGTGTATGGGTTCTTAAGAGCGAGACCAGACCCTTGGCTCGGTTGTCCCTGATAATTTGTTGTCTGTCTTGTTGGAAAGTAAGAAAATGTACTGGATAGTGTGAAGGGGAAGGTCTTGACCCCTTCGGTCAGTGGTCACCACCTTTAGGTGTGGCTAAAATTCGCACATCACCAACACAGCACTTCACTGAGTAAGAAAAGGAATATAAATGTAAGATACCAGACGTTCCAGTTGGAGTGGCACTTTATTTTTTCAATTTAACAAACAAAGAGCTAAACGCATATCAATTCAAGCAACAATGTAATTTTCTAAATATGACCCAGACTTCGCTCTATCTGGTAAGAATGCTGGATGACTAATGCTCAAAATATCTCAAAGAAATACTGGAGTGAAATGTATTTAAAAAACATAAACACAGATGATCAAAGATGCTACACTACTGAGTACAAGAATATAGAGCCCAACTATCTATGGGCCAACCATCTGAGACAGGTCCATTGTCATAGATTGCATATTTCTATCAGAGCCCTGAATTATGAGGGCAGGGCAAAAAAGGTGCAAGTAGATTTAGCTAAGACACAACATTTTGCTACTGATTCAGTGTCTGGAAATGGCTGAGAGTGAGGCCAGTTACCTATGTTAAAAGGAGCCTACCATACAGGAATATATCCATGAAGAGAGATAGTTGAAGGGTCAGAGATCTAGAGAGAGAGAGAGATGGGCTATCTGCCCTGGGAGATCCACAACCTGAGTGAGGCGTCGACGTCCCAAGTCAGATAGTCTTCGGCTAGCCGAGAGATCCTTCCACGCTCATGCAGCTGGGCACCCGCAGGAAAGGTCTGACTTCAGATTTGACGGTTGGGTCTTGTTATACCTCAAATTGAGGAACTAAGGTTCTCCGGTGACACTGGCCTACGCCTTGTTCTGTGCAGGCGGTTTGACCACAAGTGTTCCAGGACACCGGAAGGACACCTGTACTGAACATTTTGCTTTGGACACTTCTGAACAGTGAACATCTTGTTTTTTTTCCTAAAAGGGACAGGTTGTCATGTACATTTCTAAACTGTGACAGTTGGTCACGCACGTTTCTAAACAGAGACAGTTGGTTACGTACATTTCTTCATATCTGCACGTGCTCGATTTAATGATAGGAGCAGAGTATTGCCAGAGGTTGCTGTTTGAACTTGAGCAAGCTATGTTTCAAAAAATAATACTTTTAGCAATGTTTTCAGGAAGCTATACCACGTGTACCAGTGTGAGTGTGTGTGTGTGGGTGTGGGTGTTGGTCTGGGAGCTGATAGTGAAGCTAGCTAATCTTTTGAAGGCCTAATTTCACCTTATTTATTTTGGTGCACAAAAACGTGTGTTTATAAGCCTGTATGCATAGTGGGCCCTGGGGCCTTTGTTTATTAAATGGAGAAAGCTGGTTAATTTAGCATGTTTCCAGATTTTATTACGCAGGGCCCACATCAGACCTTCATGTTACCAAGGCTGTCAGAACTCTCCTTTCTGGTGATGTTAGATGGTAGAACGGGACCCTCCATCAATAGGCAATTAGAAAAATAGGAAGGGCAGAAATAATAGAGAATTGGAGGGGAAAGACGATTTGGGAGTGTGAGGAAGAGGGGAGATTAGAGTGTAGAGAGAAAATGAAACATGTATGGAGAGGATGAGATATGGAAGTGAGATATCAAGCAAGAAAGGGGGAGGAAAAAAAAGAAAGGGGAGTGAAACATAGAAAGTAAAGGGAAAAGGTAGGGAAAGAAAGAAGGAAAGGATGATAAACCAAACTAAAGGGGATAGGTGGACCGATAGGTGGCATCCAAGGTGGGTGGAGCCAAAGAGATGAACAAGATGAGAGAGAAGCATAGTCAAGATATAGATTTGACAGAGTGAGGGTGAAATGAGCGATAACAGGGAGGTTAGAGAGACTTTGTGGGAGAGAGAAGAGTAGGACATAGATTAAAGAGAGGAGACTGAATGAGGTAAAAGTGGAGCGGAGCAGAAATAGCGAAATAAAAGTGGTATTGTAAAGAAGAACAAGGAGAAGAAAGCTAAAAAACAAAAGGGATGAAGGTGATAAGGATAATCTAGAAGCTCAAGTGAAGTGGACAGAGATAAGAAAAGGTGGAAGTAAGAGTTAATAGTGGCATGGAGACAGCAAATAGAGAGGAATTATAGGTAGAATGATTAGGACACAAGATGCAGTGACACCTATGCCTAGGGGTTCAAGGAGCCCTCTGCGCCCCAGTAATGGATGTCTTTTAAAACCAACCCAAAGGAGTATGTATGTGTTTGGAGGTGTTCTTGTTTACTGGTTTTCATTAGGGCCCATGGCACCCTTACTATGGCACCAATTTTGGTAGCTTGCATGCCGCACATGCTTCTATATTACGTTTTTGCTTATTTTCAGTGCACACAGCCTTGGCTTTACTGCACAAAGCACCTTTATTGCCGCACATACAGAAGAAAAATTAAAGGGAAGATTGGTTATAAGTACCACTTCAATACTGAATTTTCTAAAGTGGTTATGGATGTAATTTTATGTATGGTATCCCTGAACTTCTATTCAACAATTTAGAGAGTTTGTCATTATAACAATATTTAATTCAGTCACACCAGAGGATTTTCATGACGGATAAGCTTTTCTGTTTCAATGGAAAGGAAAAGTCAGAAGTTTCGAATGAATTCTTGGATGACTATTGATGCGCTGCATTTCACACAAAGAAGTAGTATTTCTTCTCTTTGTGGATTAAGTAGCTGGAGAAACTATTTCTATTAGTTGAAGGATATGAAAGTTTTATTGTTCATCTTCATCAGACTCATGGGAGTTGTGGTCCTGGATGATTTTGTTCCCTTCTAAGTTATTTCTTTGGAAAATTGACTAATAAATGAATAAAGAAAGTGATGCATAATTCTCAAATCTAAAAATATAATTAAAACTCTCCTTCATGATAGCTAGGAAATGTTATACTCTAGCATTGAGCGTGAAAGGGGAGAAGAAGCACCACTATATGTTGTGATTAGGTAATTTATCAATTACTTCTATGCATTTATTTCAGATTATTAGTAATAAACCAATTTGCACAAAATGTTGCTCAAAAATGATAAAAACAGTACCTTGATTTGCATTTTGCGTCATGGAAATGCAGGAGGCTAAAAACAAAGGTTTTCTATGTTGATAAACAAGTTTAATTCTACAATGCATATTATATGCTTCCCTACAAAACTACATCAATGCACTAAAGCAACATTTTTGAGGCATCACTTTTTTATAGTATAATAATTTAAAATAATTTTCCATTCATGTTCCGGACATTTGTATGGACAGCCAAAGCGAGTGTGAAACAGTGACCATAGGAAAGTTGTTTGGTTGTGAATGCACACTAAAAAGACGACTGTGGTCTTCAATTGCTCACATATGGTTGTCAAACAATAAACATTTTGGTCACCATTTAGGTGGGATAGATTAAAACCAGAGACTTGAAAGTGTACACAAATATTAATAGTGCCAATCGCTAAACAGTCGTAGGGGCATATTTATGAGGAAGTATCAGAGCACGGCGTTAGCCCTCGTTAACACAGCGTTCCACCACTTCTGAAACGCAGGTCTGCATTGTATACACAAGGATACGGTGCAGCTATTCATTTCCCTCTGCGCTGGTGCTCATAGTACAAGGGTACCTGCGTTGCAGGGGAAGATTGTTTATGTGCAGGAAGGTGTGCCTTCCTTCACATAAATAATGTGAAATGGCGTGTTGTAACTTCTATGTGTGCTGTAAAACGTTTTGTTTTAATGATTGTTTATGTGCTAGAATGTACCCCTTCCTGCACTTTAACATTCAATTGTCTTTTGCGGTTTCTACGTGCGCTGCACAAAGCAGAAACAGCAAAAGCGAGGAGAAATGAAACATTTCTCCTCATTGCACCAGGGTAAGACCAGGTTTTCTCTGGTCTTAATTTTGGCGCTGTCCCATATTTACGCCACCAGTGTAAATATGGGGCAGCATCAAAATCAATGGGTGCTGTGGTAGTAAGCCCACCTCAACATACACTGCTCGCCCCTTTCATGCGAAGTATAACGTCAAAGGGTGCCTTTCACTCTAAGTGACTTAAGTCTGCCTTGTAAATAATATATGCAAAATTGCTTGCAAGGGGATTACTTAATAGGGAATTTTTTTGAAACGTTTTACTTGTAAATAAGGCAAAGCCATATCGCAACCACAACGTGAGATAAAGTGACAACTTTGGTTGTGATAGGGACTTTTAATGTGCCCCTACATTTCTGCTAAAGGAATTGTTCTACCCATTAAATCAGAAGCAATCCTAATATTATGAAATAATAAGATATCACACAAAATATACGAAGCCCAGATGTCAAATGTAAATAAGGCAAAGTGGAAAAAGAGTAAGTGAAAATGCCCTTCTAGCTGGATTGCTCTTCTTTGAAGTAACCCTTAGAATGGCCCATTCTTCAAACGGCTATTTGCCTGTCATTGGGATTCACGAGATGTGTCAACCCTCAGAAGGAAAAGTGTGGAATATCCGCTTATTAGGAGGACTCTGACATGAGAGAAATTGAAATGTCTAATCCACTTAGCCTGCTGAACTCTGGCCCTACTCAACGTCCATTATGCCCATTCTGTCATCTGCAACTGCCAATCATCTCAACATCCTAACCCCTGAAATCAAGATATTGTGGAAACAGGGGAAAGAGCTAGCATCAATTATGTTTCAGAATAAAAATGCCAAATTATGTTAGTGGCCACCGAGAGATCACTGGGAAGGGAGTTTTGCACGACATAATCCCTTGGTTGATGGTATTGCACCTATGCAATTTCAATGAGAGGTTCCAGTCTCTTAGATTAGCCTTCCTCCATCCTGGGCTTCAAAAGTTCAAGCCTAATGAAAGCTGGGAAGATTGAAATGAAGCAGTCACCCCTTCAGCTACATAACTGTCAAGAGTTTCGTGTCATGTATGTCACTTTAAGGCCAGTCGTGAAGTTTTCCATCGCAGCAGATGCACCCTGAAATGCGAAAGAAGGCACAGTTCTGTGGGATGGGGAGGGAGCTCAAGGCCTGTGCTGTCGAATTCAGACAGTGTGCCATGGCAGAGTGTGCCTGCCGTTGTACCTTCTTGACACCCTGTGAATTGTAGTGTTGATTTGACATCATTACTGAGGGCATCAAGGATGGGTCGAAGAGGAAACCCATCAAGATTGTTGCTCTTAAAGTAAAATCAAACGTCTGTTAAATAATACATAAATACAGCTAAACTTAACTTTCAGCACAAGCATGGACTGATTTACACAGAAAAATATTAAATCGCAATGCAGCAATATGTAAAAGTACACGCTTGCACATACAGAGAGGTATGCTTCCCTGGGTTTCACAAAAACGCCATTTGCAATTGTACATGTGTCAAAAGCAATCTTGCCCATATTTTTTTAATAATATTTCATGCTGCTGTCTGTATTGCACAAGATACCAATATAATGACATGCGAAATTCATGAGGCAGATGCTAATATTGTTAATTATTGCAATATGAAATGATACCTGAATTCTATACATTTCAATGGGGTCACGCTTATTCGCGCCGTCAGCCTGTCAAGATGGCCAATATTTCTCATTCTGCATCTCCGAGCAACGTTTTTAGGGAGAGAGACCCAACAGAGCTACCTTGAACAATGACCAATAGTGACCAATGTAGACAGATTTACAATTATTAAATGGAATTACATACCTACAAGAACATTGCTTTCAGCAATAACACATGAATGCCTCTCAATCATGTCTATGCTGTTTATTTATTTATTTATGCAATTTTTAAAGCGCTGCAATTACCCATGGGTGTCTGGGCGTTGTGAGCTAAGTCTAGTCCCAGTGCTGCGATGCAAAGCCACCCTGCATAACTTAGCATAGCCTCATAGATGTGTAGTAAGGCACGGCAGCGCAAAGCACTGTGTTGCCTTACTCTGTGTCAAACATGCATGCCATGGGCGTTGCGGAGGGTGTTCCTAGGCAACACACATGGATATTGATGCGGCCCCAGATTTACAAAATCACGTAAACCTGGGGCAACACCAAAATGTTATGCCTCCCCAGACCAGGCGTAATGAGGATGAATGCTTTCGTTTCTCCTCGTTTTTTCCTCTTTCCATTGAAATTCACTGCAAAAAACAAAGTTTACAGGGATGTTATAGTTAGGCACAAATTTCACTCATACAAAACCAGTGAAATTCAGCAGTTATAGTAACCTGTGCTAACTATAATGCATTTCCTATCACCTCACATACTACATCACTCATGACATGTTCAATGACATCACTAATGATGTCTCAAATGACATCATTGATGACATCTCTGATCACGTCTTCCAGTGAGTGTAAGGATTTTCTAAGAGTTTATGGGCCACATGCATCAAGCTTTTTTCCGGTCGCAAACGGGTCGATTTGCAGAATCGCCCCATTTGCGACCGAAAAAAAGGCCTTTCCAATGCATCAAAGGCTTAGAATTCGCAAATTAAGTAATAGTAGTTTTTTGCGAATATCTAAATTGCAAATGCATTTAGGGAATCACAATTTGTGATTCCCTAAGGCGATGCAAGTAACATTTTAAAAATGCGACTTTGCATTTAGGAATCGCAAATTATGCAAATGGTAATTTGCAAACCCTTTGAAAATTCCTCAAAAGTGCATTTTTCAAAGTGACATGTGGTACACACACATGCCCTTACCTTTTTGGGGGGTGCATCAGGGGCCCTTAGGCCCACTAGCACCCTTGGAATTGCATTCACAATTTGTGATTACCAATTTGGTAATCCCAAATTGTGCAAGCATTCCCATTCATCCTATGGGCCTATAGGCCCATGGGAATGTATTCCCTAATATCAAATCACAATTTGCGATCCGCTATTAGGGAATGTTTAGGAATTGCAATTTATTTGGGTTTTCTACATCCATAAGGAACTGCGATTACTTAAAAATTGCTATTTAGGAATCACAATGTTCATGCATGTGGCTCTATGATTCTTAAACATATACACTATGCTACTACAAAAGTTACATTCGAATACTAGGTGTCCTACTAATGAGTGATACTGCTTCTAACGTATGTTATGAGAGTGGCTGTGTGTCTGTGTGTATCCGTATTTGACTAGGTGTCTGAGTGGGTATGTGATTGGCTGTATGGGTGTATAAGGGGGTGTGTGATTAGCTGCCTGGGTGAGTGTAGGAAACTGGCTCTCAGTACAGTGTACTAAAATGAAGTACACTATGTAAAGAGTCCGGGGACTCCCCAATGGGTATACAGAAGTATAAGTAGAAAATACTAGCTCTCGTTATCTGGTAGTTTGGGTGAGCAGTTAGGCTTATCAGAGGACAGTGCTAAGCATCTGTTGTATTAACAGAGGCAATAAATTAAATGCACAGTAAAACAGTTCTAATGTCAGTACTTTCAGAGATATAATTTTGCAAAGTACTATAAATATATCACGTATGTGTTCAATTACACACCATAGAAACCAATAGGGAAAAAGCTGAAAAATGCATTGAAATGCAAGCAATACTTTTACGAAGTTAGCCTTCTCGTTTTAGGTTGATGTTGGGACCAAGCTCAAAGTTCCAGCAGGAGAAGTTTGGGAGCATCCCGGATTAGCCGGGAGCAGAGTTCTGAGGTCTTGGAAGCTGGTGCGCAAAGACAAAGGGGCCACTTGAAAATGCATTGCAAAGAGGGACTTACAGGTAATTCTGGTGAGCCTCCTTAGAGGGAGGAGGTCAGAAAAGCCTGGAGACCATGAAAGCGGAGCTTGTTGGTCTGTGCTGGGGCTGGTGTGGCAGGCTGCAGAAAGAACAGGTCAGCCGTCCATCGCGCATCTTGAGGTCCTCGTGGTCAGGAGTAGGGAACTTGGAGAGGCAATCTCAGGGAAGCTGGACCACTTAGTAAGTTTGTCTAGGGTTTTTCGACGTCCCTAATTAGGTGCTTGATTCTGGTGCTTTGGGAGTCCAGAGGGGACTCTTCTTGGGGTTTGCCTTTGGGGGTCTGTTATCCGAGGTATTGGTACGCTGTGGCTCCGGTATGTCCTGGTGTCCCCCAACTTGGCGAGGAGACAGATCTGATGCTCCAGAGCTGCTGTACCTTCTCTTGCTTTTGTCCTGCATGGAGGTCATGGATCAGTGCCTGTGGTGTGCAGGGGAGTGACACCTTCACTCCAACTGAGCTTCTCGTTAATTTCTTGAAGACTAGAAGTGCTCCAGGATTCCTGAAGTCCTCTCACGTTTCAGGACAACACAGTAGCAGCGATTGTGAGCAACAGGCAGGATTTGTTGCCTTTTTCGTCTGCAGGAGAGCTTCAGTTCTTGTGCTGCGGATGTTTTTTGTCCTGGTCATTTTTCGCCCATCAAATCTAGTGTTCAGGTCTCAGGATGTTATGTTATGTTATGTTAAATGGCCATTTATAGAGCGTGCAGCTACTCAATTGAGTGTCCCGGCGCTGAAGCAGGATGAAGGCCTAGCTAAGCAGTGTGACCCCCGCACTGGATATGAAAGCTGAAACAACCAAGTTTTCAGTGATTTCCTTAATGCAAGGAGATCCTGAGTCAACCTTAAATCCACCGGTAGATTGTTCCACAATTTTGCCGCTTGAACCTGGAAGGAGAGCCCCCGATGCGTGCCCTGAGATATCTGGGGGTCAGAGCCAGCTGAAGTGCTGCAGACCTAACTGTACGGTAAGGGTGATAACATTGAATTCCCTTCACAATGTACACAGCCCCTATGCTGTGGAGAGCCTTAAAAGACAAAACCATGGTGTTGAAATGGATCCTTTTGCAGACAGGGAGCTAATGCAAGGATGCAAGGATGCAAGGATGTGTGGACACATGAGCTCTGGGGCCAAGCACGAGTATTGCTGTTGTTATCATCCAGCTGCACCCCCAGATTTTTCACTATCTTTAAGGGGGACATGGGGGGGGGACATGTCAGCAGGCCACCAACGCGCCAGAGGTTGCTGGGGCGGTGGTCAAAGAAGATGATCTCTGATTTACCAGGATTACATTGAAGCTGGTTGCGCTGGAACCAGAAGAATACTCCTGTTAAACAGCTGTTAATTATGTCTCCCTTGAAGTCTGTGTCTTTGTTGCAAGTGAAGAGCAGCTGCATATCGTTTGGCATACAATATTATTTTTGCTCCATGGTTCTCAGCCAGAGTTGCTAGAGGTGTCATATATAGATTACAAAGGATGGGACTCAAAATAAGCCCTGCAGCACACCCACCTCTAGAGACGGGAAAGGAGCAGCAAAAGGTGGGGCCCACACTGTTTGCTGGTGGTCCTTTAAAAAGGAGGTAAACCAATTGAATACTGTACCCCCGAACCCACACTCGTAAAGTCTCAGGAAGGAGATGGTCATGTGGGACGGTATCAAAAGCCACAGATAAATCTAGCAAAATCAGTATGGCTTTGCCGCCTCTATCCACTACCTCCTTTATTGCTTCAGATACTTCCAGGAGTGCCGTCTCTGTGCTGAAGTTAGCCCTGAAACCAGACTGACTCTGGTGGAGTAGAGAGTTAGTTTAAAGAAATGCAGTGGTGCCTTAGAAAAGTAGGGGAGCATAGATATAGGTGTGTAGTTGAAAGCTAGCTCAGGATCCAGAGTTGTTTTTTTAATAGGGGCAACATTTTGTCTCTCTTCCACCTGTCAGGGACCTGACCCGTCTTCAGGGAGAGATTCAGGATCTGGTTGACTCCTGGATTAATAATATCCATGATTTTCCATTGAGATCATTGGAAATTGTTTAAAAGAAGGTCCGCTAACTTGTATTTGTGAGGAGTTTGGCACACCCTTAACACTCTTCACCAGAGGAGTAGTCGGAAAGGAATCCTGGATGCTTACAATCTTGTCATGGAAGTATAAGGCCATGCGACTCGTCCATGCCTCAGTAGGAGTAAATGGCTTAGCTACCACTGGATGGGAGGAGAAATCACTAACTATTTTTAAAATTTCCTTAGTTTTCTTTGATGCAAGTTCAATTTTGGCAGATAGAAAAGATTTTTTTGAAATGAGAACTTGTTTAAAATAGGCTTTTAATGCCTGTTTGTAAATTGTTTTATCATCGGGGTCAAAGTTTTTCCGCCAGGTCCTTTCAAAGTGTTTGCACCACCTCTTACTTTATTTAAGGGCAGTGGTAAACCAAGGGGCGGAAGACCTCACCTTCTTTCCAGAACGTGAGACAGGAGGAGCAAGTTCCCTGGCCCGGAGCAGGAGCCAGTTATCCAGATCCTCGACATCCACCTCAAGTTCCCCACTAAGAGAGATCGGATGCTTATTAATGGCCTTAAGTAGTGCCTCAGGTGTAATTAAGTAGAAGGGTCTGAAATGAATGCTTTTAGATTTCCCGGAAGCCTTGGGAGGATTAGATATCTACTCAAATGAAAATTCCTTCTGTAGTCAGACCACACAAGTGGAAGTGCTTGACTCATACTTTGTTTGGCCATAGAAAAAATTTGATCTAAGGTGTGGCCTTTTTCATGGGTGGGGGCATGGACATAAGGATCCAGATCTAGCATCTCCAGTGACTCTTGTAGTCTAGTCGAGTCATTTAAAAACTGATTTTAGCCCCTGCTGTGCGCTGGGGATTCCCACGCTGTGCGGGCATTTCCATTAGTGGGCGGGGATTCTTACAGCCGAGGGCCGCATTGCGCGCCAGCACAGAGTGACGCGTGACGGCTCCTGGCCGTCACAAGCGTGGAAGAGGATAGGGGCATTATGAGGGGAGAGAGGTAGTGGTCAATGGACGTCTACACCCTCTAGTGATCACTTATTGTGGGAAGAGTAACTACCCTGGCCCTGATAGGATGTTTTCCCACCATCTAAAAATGGTGAAATCTCAGGCAATGGGTTCACGTTGCCTTCTCCTCCCTAGGGGTGGTGTAGGCTAAGTGGGAACCCTCCTCATAATCTAAATAATTTTCCCAGCTTCCCCCACTATTCAGATGTTCTTGGGTTGGAGTTCATGGGTGGCATAACCTTTGATGATTCCTGCCCAGGAAGACCATCCTTTCCTGGAGGATGTGTTAAGCGCCTCCGCCCAGAGCAAGCTTTGTCTCTGTCCTCTGAGAGCACTGGCTCTTTTTCTATTAGGTGAGAAGCATGTCTGATAGTTGCAGGCTGGTTAAAAGAAGTCAGGAACCACACCAGTGCTTGGTAGGTTTTCAGGGGGCACTGTAAACCAGTCTCCTGCTTGAACTTATTAATACATCCACAACTGGCATCAGTGAGGATTTATTAAACAATATGTTTGGTACCAAACATTTTAGAAATCAGTGAATCCATCATTGAGCTAGGAAACTCGTGTTGACAAGTATTCAGCCCATGGACTCTTCATGGCTTTTCTGTGCACTTACAACATCTCAGAATAGACTGGTAATTGTAGGGGCATATCTGCTCATCATAATATGCCCTCAATTAAGATACAGTGCATCTTGCCTTAAGGCTAAAGGACTGCAGAATGGGGGCCTTAACTATACCCTATTCAGTGTATGGGAAGCATGGCACACAGGGCTGTGTTTGAAAAAATAATGTGGGAGGCGAACACAGTGTTCTTCTACTAAACCAATGTTTACTATGTTTGATCAATTTTATTGCGTGCTACGCAAGGATAGGGAACTACCTGTCTCCCTACGTTGTAGTCACAAGAGTGTTTCATGTCAAGAATTACCTGAACAACCTGCAAGCACTGTCAACTGTATGTAACATGTAGCATATTACCATGTCACCAAAATAACAATTATTGCAACTTTTACACACTGATATTCTCGGTTCATGTAAACATAACATAAATCAATTTCACAAAATCATATTAGCATTTATCACATCAATTTTTGAATAAAGATAACATAACAATATCATGTTATCAATTGTTTATGGGTTCTGCTTCATCTGTGAGCTTTATATTAATGTTTACATTGCCTTTGCCCTATGCATTTCACAATTCATTGCCCCTTCTTCAGGGACGACTGTATAGAAAACAAAGAAAAATAATCCAAATGATTTTTCAACTTGCTACGTTTCCAAGAGGACCACAAATTGACACAACCCCCGATCCATTTAAGAATTCACCATACTTCAAACTGGTACTGGTCTCATGCCCAACTCAGGAATTCGATCGACACATAGCTACCTGCGTGCCTCATGCAAAATGCAATGATAAAGGGTTAATAGAATAAGAACCACTATCAAACCAAAGCCACCATGGCTATCCTGTCGCCACACCACACACCTACCCAAAGTGCAACATAATGCTGTAGTGTACTCACACAGAATGCGGAAATCTCCTGAAAGAACATCCCTATCTAGGTATTGTCAGAACCAGATATTTTCCAACCAATACAAAACGTGCATCCCATGGTAAACACACTATTAACATACCTCAGGGATGATCACATTGACAAAATTCTGCATGAGCATCTTTACAGGTAGCAATTGCTCGTGTCTGACTGCATCAAAGAACGACTGTTAGGGAGAACCAGAATACTAGCAACTGTCTAAGCCCAAAATGTAGGCCTCAACATAACACCTCCCCTTCCACAATCAGTGCATCCCTGCAAGCCTGCCTCATGCCCATTGATACCACCATGCCATGCCGACTCAAAATACACTCCCATTTACAAACTTAATTAATGCATTGTATGGACTGTGTACACCATTTCCATGACGTCAAATTTTATATATATTACACAAAATCCAAAAAGAGCAGAAAGATCCCCCATTTAGGCACAAGTTTGAACATGAATACATTTTTTCCGCTAAAGAATGGAGTGAACATCTAGGGCCCAATGTAGGTAAATCTCATTTACCGACTCAAGACTTCCGAATTTTACCGATTCGGTATTCTAGATTCTGTAAATGAGATGTAGGAAATAATTCGGTAATCGGTATGATTCGGTAATTACCGAATCGGTATTTACCGATTCGGTAATTGCCATTGATTCCTATGGGTCTTGAGGCCCATAGAAATCAATGTCAATTACCAAATTGTCAAGGGGGACAGGGTGTCACTTTGACACCCTGTTGCACCCCTGATTCTGGCTTGTGAGCCATGTGACACACATACATGCCCTTAGGGCATGTATGTGTGCCACATGGCACAGGTGTACATGCACAGATGTGCATGTACACTGGAATGCGTTATTTACCACAAAATATTATTTTGTGGTAAATAACGAATTCTTAAGTGCCTGTGGCACTGTTTTCAGTGCCACCTACATCTAGATTTACCGATTCGGTAAATTTACCGATTCGGTATTTTACAGAATCGGTAAATTTACCGAATCGGTAAATTTACCGATTCTGTTAAATTTAAGGCCCCTACATGTCAAACACCAAATATCGGTCGGTAACGGCCGAAATCGGCCGTTACCGACCGGTATTTGGTGTCCTACATCGGCCCTAAGTCTGTTATTGCAGATACATTGTTGAATTTTTTTTTGATTTGGAGGAGCACAGGAGAAACTCTCATTAAAAATATTGCTGAATTGAACACCAGAAACAACAGGATGACATTTACTCATACCATCATCTAAACCAATCTTGCATTCTTGGACGTATGGATTGAAAAAAGTGAGACAGAAATAAATATCAGTGTGTACATAAAACCGACAGATAGAAATAACGCTTTACATTTGCAAAGTTTCCATCCTACACAATTATTGGAAAATGTGCCTTATTCACAGATGATGAGAGTCAAGAGGATTTTTTCCAAAACAGTATTGGGCGATTGGACATTGCCAAGTTTAGACAAAGATATTTACACTGAGGATACCCCATGCTGACTGTGACGAGGCCAGAGCAACACAAAAGATTGAAAGAACATCAAGAATTATTAATCAGCATAAACCTGAGAAGTACCAAATGGTGTTTGTCTCCAAATTTTCCACAAAATCGAAAAGCATCAAAAAAGCAATTTTAAAATGTTGGGAACTGCTACAGAGTGAGCCAGAATTCAAATATATATTCAATCATTGACCTGTGTGTGCATACTCAAACCAAAAATATCAAGGATTTGCTGTCATCAAGCAAAAACAAACTGTTAATTTAAACACAAGGGCATGAGGAAATGTCATAATTGTGTGCATTGCAATAATGTCATCATAGTAAATAACATCACAAATCCCAGAACGGGTGAAACTGTGACGCTTAAACACTCAGCTGATTACAACACCATGAATGCCATTTATTGTTTAATGTGCCCTTGTGGCATGCTCTAAATTGGAAAAATGAAAAGTAAAGTGAAGATCAGGATAACTAAACACAAGAGCATGATCCACAACACAAATACAAACTCTTATTTAGTGGTACATAGATCAGAACAATGTCATAACATTGTTCAATTAAGGTTCCTGGTTTTTAGAGACTGTAATGCCCAGAGCAGGGACAGACCTTAATAAGATTATACTAAAGAGAGAAACATTGTGGATCAAGAAATTCAATATCGTGACTCTGTTGGGTCTCAATAATAAACTGAAAATGAGCTGTTTTCTATAGGTTATTTTGGAGTCAGCTTATTTTTTCAGAGTTGTACAGGAGTACCCTGACACTGCACACATGGATTAGGCAATATACAAATTACACATGTTTAAATCACACCACACTGTTCTCTATTACATTTGTGAGATGAATATTTTGTGCAGGCGTATAGTGCTGTACTGTAAGAATTAATGTACCACATGTAATGTTTACAATGTCATTTGGTTTTCATGATGTTGGTTATTACCAGCAAATATGTAATCACCATTACGATTGATGAGAGAGGAGAGGAGTTGGCTTAACGGCTAGTGCGGTGGACCTCAAATCTTGGGAACCGGGTTCTAGTCTTGGCAATGACGGTAAACATCCTGTGATTCTGGGCAAATCACTTAATCTTACCATGCCTAATAAAAATGAATGTGCCCTTATGTAACGTAACTGGTGCTATATAAAGCCTCCTGATACGCGATACAGGGTCAAGTTCGCGCTATATAAAACTCTGTTAAAAAAAAATGATTATCTGATCAAGATAACTTTGGATAGGACACCTTGTCAGCATGGAAGAGGTACTGAAAGGGGTCAGTCTGTATTTATTTGACTGCATTTGTGAAAGCCTTTGGAAGTCGATTAGTAGATGCATTTGAGTTGTGTTTGATTTGTTTTATGAGAAGCGTTATAGGTTGCTTTCTTTATTTAAATGCGAATGCTTGTGACACCATTATTAAAAGATGGCCTCCATATGAATTAAGGCCAGTACGCCCGCTGTTAGTCTGTCGTTTCTTCCAACACTTGAAAGAGATGAGTTTCAGTTTGGTTACGAGATCTAAATGTCACGGTTTTGTGATATCATCTAAAAATGGCTGTCACATGGACTGAGATTAGTAAACTCCTTAGTAATCCATCAATTTTTTCGATATGCGGAAGACACCATCCACACAATGCACTTATTCAAGTTTGGAAATGGGAGTGTATTTTCAGTCGGTGCTGTATGGTGGTTCCGATGGGCATGTGGTTACAAACCAGGTCTGAAGTATGTTGAGGCTTACATTTTGGGCTTAGGCAGTTGATAATATTCTGCTTCTTCCTAAAAGTGGTACATTGATGCAACCGGTCACAAACCATTGCTTCTTGCAAAGATGCCAATGTAGAATTTTGTATTTAAGTCGGGTACAAGTTTTGTATTGGTTGGAAATTTTTGGGTTCTGACAATAACTACACAGTGTTGTTCTTTCAGGAGATTTTCACATTCTGTGTGAGTACATTACAGCATTATGTTGCACTTTGGGAAGGTGTGTGGTGTAGTGATAGGGTCTCCATGGTGGTGATTTCAACAGTTTTGGTTTGATAGTGGTTCTTATTCTAATAAAACGTTTTCAGTTTATTTTGCATGAGGCATGCCAGCAGTTATATGTTAATCAAATTGCTGGGTTGGGCATGAGCACAGTACCAGGTTGAAGTATGGTGAATTCTCAAGTGGATCGGGAGTTGTGTCAATTTTTGGTCATCTTGGGAGAGAACACTCTTTCTCTGCACCAAGACATGCAGGCTGCAGTGACAGGGAGCGTAAACTTGGTGAGGGGTCTCTGAGGTTGCACAACCAGTGCTGCAGCCCCAGAGGATCCTCTTCAGTCCCCTTCCCCTAGGTACCAGGTTTACCACTTAATGGGGACTTGCAGGGGTAACTAAAGTTGTGCCAATTGTGGAATAGTTTTAGGGATATAATACTGGTGCTGGGAATCTGGCCAGCAGGGACCAATACACCTCCCTCAAAGTTGCATCAAAAGCCAGGGAAATAGTGGGGGTACTGTAACAGAACCCCAGTTTCCTACAGTGAGTGAGTGGTTGTGTGAGTGTCTAAATTCATACATGAGGGGCTACATGATTGGCTGTATGGGTGGGTGTGAAGTGAGTGTATGGGTGACTGAGTGAGTGTCCGAATGGCTGCATGAGTGAGTGAAAGGGTGTGTAAGTTGCTGTATAGGTGAGTGATTGTTTGAGTGGCTGTTTTGGTGTGTGAGTGGCTGTATTGGAGAGTAAGTGTCTGTGTGAATGGCTGTATGGGTGAGTGAGAAGATGTGGGAGTGCTCATACAGATGTGTGAATGGGCATGTAAGTGGTTATGTGGATGTGTGAATGAATCTGTGAATGGTTGTATGAGAGTGAGTGAGGGAGTGAGTGGCTATATTGAGAGGCTGTATAGGTCAGATAGTGGGTATGTGAGTGGCTCTGTAGTTGAAAAGGTGGGTGTGTGAGCAGCTGTATGGGTAAGTGTGTGGCTGTGTGAGTGACTGTTGTGGTGAGGGACTGGTGTTCTACTTGCTGTTTGAGTGAGTGAGAGGTTCTGTAAGTGGCTATATGAATGAGTGAGCGGGTGTGTGTGTGAGTTGCTCTATGGTTGAGTGAGAGGTTGTATGAGTACTTGTAGGGATCTCTGAATGAGTATGTGAATGGTTATGTTGGTGTTTGATTGGGTGTATGAGAGGTTGTATTGGTGTGCGTCATTCTGTGGATGATGTCATCAGTGATGTAATTTTACATGTCTTCATTGATGTCATCAGTTTTGTCACTGACCATGGCATGAGTGATGTAATATGTGAGGTCAAAAGCAGTGCATTTAGAGAGCCTACTTTTAACTCAGGTAACTACAATTGCTGTATATCACTGATTTCCAGAGCCACACCGACCCGAAGACCACCCTTAGAGGCACCCTGATCTACCGACCCCCGGGGCCACGCACTCAATTCAGCGAGGACATCGCCGAATTCATCAGCCCGCACGCCCTCCCCTCCGCTGACTACATCCTCCTGGGGGACCTCAACTTCCACCTGGAGAACAACAACGACCGCAACACCAGCACCCTGCTCGACAACCTCGCCAACCTTGGACTCAAGCAACTGGTGAGCACCCCCACCCACCTCGCCGGACACACACTCGACGCCATCTTCTCATCCAGCAAAGACATCGCTTTCAACCACGCCACAGAACTCCACTGGACGGACCACAGCTGTGTCCACTTCACCTTCAAAAGAACGACGATCCACCAACACCAGCAACAGGTTGCCCGTAGAAGCTGGAACAAGATCACCGCCGACCAGCTCGCCGCCTCCCTGAGCCAGCACCCTCCGGCCAGCTCAGCGAACCCCAGCCAGGCCGCCGACAACCTCACGAAGTGGATCAGCAACTGCGCAGACGTACTCGCCCCTATGAGGACCCCGCCCAGCAGACCCGGCAGCAAGAAAGCCCCATGGTTTACCGACAAACTCAAGAGCTCCAAGAAGAACTGCCGAGCCCTCAATAAAGTCTGGAGAAAGGAACCCACACCGGACAACAGGACCACCCTCAAGCTCGCCACCCGGAAGCACCACCAACTGATCCGCGCCGCCAAGAAAACGGCTTTCAAGAACCGACTGGACAACAACGCACACAACTGCAAGGAACTCTTCAACATTGTGAAAGAGCTCTCTAACCCCAACGCCGGAAACAACGACATCACCCCATCGCAAGACCTCTGCAACTCCCTCGCCTCCTACTTCCACAACAAGATCACAGACATACACAACAGCTTCAGCAATCAACCGACCAACGCCACGACCACAGCAACGCCGCCCACCACCACCCTCCGAGCCTGGACTCCGATCAGCACCGAAGATACCGTCCGCATGATGAACTCCGTCCACTCCGGATCTCCGACCGACCCCTGCCCTCACCACGTCTTCAACAAAGCCGACGCTGTCATCGCACTCCACCTGCGGGACATCATCAACACCTCCTTCGACACCGCCACCTTCCCCGAGAGCTGGAAGCACGCCGAACTCAGCGCTCTACTCACGAAACCCACAGCAGACCCCACCGAACTCAAGAATTACCGCCCCATTTCGCTACTCCCGTTTCCAGCCAAAGTCATCGAGAAGACCGTCAACAAACAGCTGGCCGCCTTCCTCAAGACGAACGGATCCCTCGACCCCTCACAGTCCGGCTTCCGAGCCAACCACAGCACCGAGACTGCCCTCATCGTCGCCACCGACGACATCCGAGCCCTGATGGACAACGGAGAGACAGCGGCCCTCATCCTCCTAGACCTCTCCGCAGCTTTCGACACGGTCTGCCACAGCACCCTAGTGCAGCGCCTCGGCAACGTCGGAATCCAGGAGAAGGCACTGGAATGGATCGTCTCCTTCCTCGACGGAAGAACGCAGAGAGTCCGCCTACCACCGTACAAGTCAGAGGCAACCAAAGTCATCTGCGGCGTCCCTCAAGGATCCTCGCTGAGCCCTACCCTCTTCAACGTCTACATGTGCCCCTTCGCGGCCATCGCACGTCAACACAACCTCAACATAATCTCCTACGCCGACGACACCCAGCTGATCCTCTCCCTGACCAACGACCCCGCCGCCGCCAGAGCCAACCTGCACGAAGGGATGAAAGAGGTAGCCGAGTGGATGACGACCAGCCGCCTGAAACTGAACTCAGACAAGACGGAGGTCCTCATCCTGGGCTCCTCGCCCTCCGCCTGGGACGACTCCTGGTGGCCCCCCGCCCTGGGCACCGCACCCAAACCAACGAACCACGCACGCAACCTGGGCTTCATCCTGGACTCCTCCCTCTCCATGACCAGGCAAGTCAACGCCGTCTCCTCGTCATGCTTCAATATCCTGCGCATGCTTCGGAAGATCTTCTGGTGGATCCCCACGGAGACCAGGAAGACCGTCACCCAGGCCCTCGTCACCAGCCGACTGGACTACGGCAACGCCCTCTACGCCGGAACCACCGTCAAGCTCCAGAAGAGACTCCAGCGGATCCAGAACACCTCAGCCAGACTCATCCTCGACATCCCACGAAACAGCCACATCTCCGGACACCTGAGAGACCTGCACTGGCTCCCCGTCAACAAAAGAATCACCTTCCGGCTCCTCACCCACGCACACAAAGCCCTACACGATCAAGGCCCGAGCTACCTCAAGAACCGTATCAACTTCTACGCTCCCAAACGCCACCTCTGATCAGCCAGCCACGCCCTCGCCGCCGTCCCACGCATTCGGAGAGCGACAACAGGAGGAAGGTCCTTCTCCTACCTGGCCGCCAAGACCTTGAACTCCCTCCCGGCCGACCTGCGTCTCACCCAAGACCACCTCTCCTTCAGGAAGAAGCTCAAGACCTGGCTGTTCGAGTAGTAACGGCGCCCCCCCCCCCCCCAAGCGCCTTGAGACCCTATGGGTAGGTAGTGCGCTCTATAAATGTCTTTGATTGATTGATTGATTGTATGAGAGAAATGTGAACCTAACTTTAATTCCCTGTAACCTTTGTTTCTTTCAGTGAATTTCTATGTTTTGAAAAAATACTATTTCCTATAACGTCCCTGCAACCTTTGCTTTTTTTGAAAATTTCTACATTTTTAAAAGTTTTTTGTTCTTATCTGTAACCTGTCATCTTTGAGAGTGGCTGGGTGGGCTTAGACCAGACTGGATGGGTGACTGGATGGGTGACTAGACCCATTAAGTACTCAATGACACTCCAAGGCACACCAAGGCTCATCAAGGACCACCTAAGGTTTGATTGAAGCTGAGCAGAGGTTAGGCTTGGGGTGGGGCACGAGGTGCAAGCACAGCAGTAGTAGCTACCACACTCACAGTGCAAGCCTGGGGACACCAGCTTGGAGGAAGTAACCCGCTTAGGCTCACCCGGGTCACTAATGACCACCTCTCAGCCTTCCGTGCCAAATGAAGAGTCGGTCAGACAGTAGAGAATACAAACCAATAACTGTTTATTCTTATACACTTAGAGCGGACCCCTATCTGCCCAGTCGCTAGGAGTGCTGCAAAGGGAACTGAAATCAACAAGCATAGAGATACATTATGTGCGTTTTGTAGCTAGGCGAAAACACACCGCTAGTGGAATTTTCCAAGCAGGTGCAGCTAAACAACAAAATACAGAAAACATGGGTACAGCGCTCATACCTTTACAGAAAGGAATACAAGGTTGTTCCATCTGGAGCCTGCCACCAGACAAGGGGTAGAGGGCCTCTAACTAGTGAGAAAAGAATGTGCTAATAGGAACAGTGCACTCATTACTGAAACAGAACCTGAAAAAAGAAATGAAGCTCTAAGGGAACCATTTCTGGGAATACCTGATACGTTTAGAACAGCCTAAATGGCACCCAAATAGAAAATGGAGCAGTGAATGCTAACTTAATTAAAACAACATAAGCATAAACAATTTCTATTTTAACAATGGAGGTGGCCCAGCTAGGCCTTTGTGCGGCTTGTGGTGGCCCGTTGTGTTCCCGCTCGGCCTAAGTCCCAGACCCAGCCCTGCTACAGTGGCACACCTGTGCTCTCTTATTGCTTCTCCTGCTGCCACTCAGGATGCTTGAGCTTTAGCTATCCTATAGCCCTGCCTTGGGCGTTTGGCCTCAACTAGACCATAATTGCGTCATAACCAGCTACTGTCTGCCAACTACTGCTATCTTGCAAACTAGAGATGAACAACTATGCTTAGTTGTTCAGTCACACTGACACACAGACGCATAGACGTAGCAGATAGAGGGGCCACACTATACTGCATTATTCTATTCAAGAAACGCAGTGCCTCTCTTGAGTCAGTGCATTCTAAGGATTAAAAGGAAAGCTCAAGCAAGCAAGCAAGAACTCATCATTGCCTATCATAATAAAAGAGAGTTTGACGAATACAAGAGCACACCACTATGTAGTGAGAATTCCTCTACCTTGAGGCCAGCCTTATTCAATTTAATGCAAGCAACAGTTCTGGCGCTGAGACATCACTCTAACAAAATTAATATTCAAGTTGACATTCTCACTACTATGGCAATTTTTAAGTCAGGAATTGACAAGAAACTTGAGAAAGTTAATACATTGATTACGAGGGTTCAAAAAAGCCACCTTAATGAATTACCAGTCAGTTCAAGTATGGAGGTGGTAGATTAGTGCAACTGCTGGTAATCATGGAAGGAATTCTGGGAGAAGTCAAAAATAGTCTTGTGGGGGCCAGACCCAAGATACCTCTCAAATCGGCATTAGATTGGGAATCAAATGTCACTATGATGGTGCCCCTGGGGGTACAGGAAGAAGTCCCCCATTGGAGGGTGGGACAAGAGCACATGGAAATAAGGGAGCAAAATAAAGAAATCCCAGCTAGACATCTGAAAGAGCCCACTGAAGATAGAATGTGATGCAGGATAAATCACAAGTATCATTTCAATTTAATAAAAGGGAAATGAAATGTGCAAGGAAGGAATAAAACCCATTCTTGGCACATTGGAAACCTATCCATTTTGTCAACATTACAACATGATGATTCAGATCACACGGAGAAGGCTGCTGTCAAGTCGCATTCAACAAAGACCAAGCCAGGCCTATTATCTGAAAATGCATTCAATAGAACTACAACTTCTGCGAACTCCACTACTACTATTAGTGCACACCCAGCGCCATTCACCCCCTGAGATGGGTGAAGAGTGGGAATACAAGGTGGACCTTGACAAGTCCATATCATAGGGCTGGAGGAGCGACACACGAAAGAACTTAAGGAAGAAGCAACACAAACTAAGTCTATAGTTCAGGGCCCGAAGGAAGTCCATTCCTTGCTGCGAAAAAACACAACCAGTGACCAGAACCAAATGACACAAAGAGATCATTTTGGATCTGATGAGCTCACCGGATGCCAAAGTAATTCTGGCCTAAGTCTACTATGGATCTTTGAGTTTAAGTTGAGAAGTCAGCAGGATGTCTTAAACCGTTCAAGTATCTTACAGCTGATAAAGGCTCTACCAGGTCGAGATGATGTCCTTGAGAAGAGAAAGTATTTAAAATCCTGGGGAATTTAAGTTAAATCATATCAGGGGAATAGATACCCCCAACTACTAACAGCAGGGTCACTCACAGACGAGTACACAGTGACCCCCATATTAGTATTAAGAGGAGCAAAAGGAGGGTACTCACCTATGGGCTTTAACAAAGGTGCCCCAGATTACACAAACATTATAGTCAAGCTAACCAAAGAATATGAAACTGCCATGCACAGAATGGTATCAAACGATGAGCACCAACATAACAGATTGGTTACATACAGTCCTTTCACGAGCAAAGAATAGCAATGTCTGAATGATGGGGCAGCCACCTGTAAGCGAACAGGGTGGAATGGCAATCTGCTCTTTGAATGTCAGCAGCTTGCAGACACAAATCGCTGACCCAGCACTGTACAATACCTGGGATCATTCGACATACACATTTTTCCGGAAACCTGGGCTCAAGATAGCATTCCCCTAATCGGCTATAAAGAAGATACAAAACTGGCCAAAAGAAGTAGCACATATGGAATGGCAAAAGGTGGCGTGGCAATATACGCCAATACTAATCTATCAGTCAAGTTGGTTGCAGAGCTGCACGTAGATGATTCAGGCATATTGGTACTGAAAATGCATTGGCTGGGCTAACTCTTCTGGAGAATCTATCACTTGTGAATCCATACATTCATCCAAAGAAAAAAGCAAGAACATCAGGAAGAATGGCAGCACTCTTATTCCAACCAAAAGATACTCAATGGGCCATGCAAATATCTGTACCACCTTCTGTAATACACTGTTGCCCTGGAGGTGTAAAAAGCAAACACATATCGCAGGCCCGGAAAATTTATATAACCTCTCCACAGGTAGACAGAGTGCTGGATAGCAACTCCCAAGTTGCACTGGCTAGTCACAGGTGACTTCAAACTCAACCTGTTTTATCAGCCAACTGAGGAATGCACTGATGCTGTTGAACTCCTTCCTGTTCACATAATGCCATCCAATAACCAGAAGGATAAAATAGGAGAGGATTTAATGAACGCCTGTGAATTAACTGGCTTCCTGGTCCTGAATTGCCGGAAGCCAAGAGATACACCCGCTGCCTGGTTAAAAGTTTGGGGCAAATCTGTCTCCATTCTAGATTATACTCTCATGTCACTGCCCAAATACAACCTTGTATGCGATTTCAGCATAGCGCACCATGTGGAGAGTGACAACAATCCTCAGGTGATCATGGTAAATACACATATATCTAAACATGAAATGTCATCTACACCACAGGGATAGATTGGCACAGGAAACATTAAATGTCTTCAGTGGTCCTCAAGCACAGTCAAGAGCCTAGCAGAGGTAGCTGTGGCACATTTTGAGAACCTAGCCCCAACAGGTCCTAACCAGATACATGTATGGGCGATATTTACTGACAATCTGACCAAAACACACAATTATAATAGTCTGAATAAGGGAGCTCAGCTGGGTTATCGTAAACTCATAGTAATGCCACTACATATTCAAAGAATTGAAAAAAGAAGTAGGAAAGCTCTACCGGCAGTGGCGCCATTACCTAGGAGATACAGAATTATTAATACACTTCCGCAATGAGAGACTTCGATTAAAAAGGGAATCTGGTTGTACAAAAAAGCCAAACAGGAGACATTATGGGATCAGTGGCAGCATTCCACAAAAACAAATGATTCAAAAAGATTTTGGAAACTTATTAATAATATCAAGAAGGTACTGGAGCAGCAAATAACACAAATATCTTCTAGTCTGAGTGGGATCAACATTTAAAATTACATTTTAAGGGAAGTTCTTTCGACATAAAGAAAAGACACTTGCTGAAATCAATCTCCCGTTAACATGTATTTAAAAGTAGAATAGAGACTTGAAAGAAAATTAACATACATATGACATTCATACACAGGGAAAAGGCTTTTTGCTTGCCTTAATAACAAAGAATAATTTTCTGTGTAACTAAAATCCCGCTTGAAATCAAAAATCGCTTTGCCAATGGGCGAACCCGTCCTGCGTAACTAACTGCATGATTTACCCATGTGAGAGGAAAACTGTGTGGGACTTTACAGGAAAAGACATTAGTCTAATGGCTGAGGTAGACCCTGTCAAAGTTATCGTAAAGGAAGGTGCAATATATCCAAACACCAAACAATATACTATGAGCCCTGAAGTGAAAGCAGGAGTAGCCCAAGTAATTGATCAGATGATTGAACAAGGAATGTTAAAAGCAATATTAGGCAGTCCTTGTAAATCGCCAATCATGGGACTTAAAAAGCCTAGTGGAAAATATAGAACAGTACAATATTTGAGGAAAGTTAATAACATAGTAATACCTTGTTGTCTTGTAGTACCAATGCCGGCAGTGATTCTTTATCAGATACCATGGGATGCTCATTGGTATACTGTGATTGATTTGTGTCATGTATTCTTATCAATTCCACTGCACCTGGATAGCCAATATCTTTTTGATTTCCGGTTTGAGGATCGAGTTTTGGCGTGGTGCCGAGTTCACACGACAACAACAAGTGAGGAGGGTCTGAGGGCAAGTTTACCGACCAGCCAGATATACGCCCCTAATACAATCTAACACAACAAATAATATCTGGGGGTCAAAAAATAAAGAAGAGAGTTTGACAGTAAGACCCACTATACCAGACAGTAACAGTGAGGGATAATAATTAGAGAGTGGTCGAGTCAAGACTCAAGGGTACCAGGAGGGAAATATTATTCCCATCAGAAGCCACACTGTACCGCCCTTGTTATCATCATATGGGATCTCCTTACCCAGGAGGCAAGACGGCCGGTAAACATTACCGTAACCGAGATGTAATATGAGGTATGAGAGCAGAACAGAGAAGTGTGGTGGTGGCTAATGAAAAAAGCAGCGTATAGTGATTTGGAGTGGAAAAGTGAAGGGTACTAAAATTAGGTGAATGGGTGGTAAAAGAATTTTAATAATAACCCCCAAACCCTAAGGTTAAAAGGCAGGTGTGGGTGCAGGTTTTAAATAATAACCGCACTTGTTAGTGGTCGACATGTTTCAGCATATGGTAAGATGTTCTTAATGCATTCCTCAGGACCTATATATAATACACTACTGCTTGCGAAAAAATAAATTAAAAGGTGTCACCTGAAATCCAGGCGTGCTCAACCGTATACCTTACGTGTAGGCTGAGGAGCTTCACCCCACCTGGCTGCAGCGCAGGTAAAAGGAGCACCGCTCTAACCGTCGGCGTCTCCAGGCAGTCTTCAGTACTGCTGCTTGGCCCCCCCGAGCAGTACTGAAGACTGCCTGGAGACGCCGACGGTTAGAGCGGTGCTCCTTTTACCTGCGCTGCAGCCAGGTGGGGTGAAGCTCCTCAGCCTACACGTAAGGTATACGGTTGAGCACGCCTGGATTTCAGGTGACACCTTTTAATTTATTTTTTCGCAAGCAGTAGTGTATTATATATAGGTCCTGAGGAATGCATTAAGAACATCTTACCATATGCTGAAACATGTCGACCACTAACAAGTGCGGTTATTATTTAAAACCTGCACCCACACCTGCCTTTTAACCTTAGGGTTTGGGGGTTATTATTAAAATTCTTTTACCACCCATTCACCTAATTTTAGTACCCTTCACTTTTCCACTCCAAATCACTATACGCTGCTTTTTTCATTAGCCACCACCACACTTCTCTGTTCTGCTCTCATACCTCATATTACATCTCGGTTACGGTAATGTTTACCGGCCGTCTTGCCTCCTGGGTAAGGAGATCCCATATGATGATAACAAGGGCGGTACAGTGTGGCTTCTGATGGGAATAATATTTCCCTCCTGGTACCCTTGAGTCTTGACTCGACCACTCTCTAATTATTATCCCTCACTGTTACTGTCTGGTATAGTGGGTCTTACTGTCAAACTCTCTTCTTTATTTTTTGACCCCCAGATATTATTTGTTGTTTTGTGGTGCCGAGTTCCTCAAGGGTTCACAGAAAGTTTGAAAAAGTGGTCAGAAACATTGGTGATTCCAGGAAATTCAGTTTGATTACCTACTGGTGGCATCAAAGTCAAGAGAAGCTTGTGTCACTGAAACAAAAGCTTTACTGAACGATTTGGTAGAAGGAGGACACGAGGTGTCCACAGACAAATTACAATTTGCAAACAAGAAGTTCAATACCTAGGACATAAGATAGAGAAGGGAGTCAGAAAGGTGACACCCGAAAGAATAATAGTAATTCGACAGATGAGTATTCCTAAAACCAAGATAGAAATGTGGAAGTTTTTGGGAGTGGTTATATATTGTCACCAATGGATACGTGGATTTTCACGACTGGCAAAACCTTTATTAGGGTTGACACGAAAGGAGATGACATATCTGATTGAGTGGGATAATGAAAGTGAAGAGGCATTCATAAAACTGAAAAGTTGTTTATGTCAGGCCCTAGCCTTAGGAATGCCAGACTACCCAAAATAATTTGCATTATTTTGAGGTGAAAGAGAAGGGTTTGCACTATCAGTGTTAACTCAGAGACATGGATTGTCTCGACGTCCCGTAGCATATTTTTCCGCTACCCTTGACCCAGTAGCTGCAGCATTTCTTGGCTGTTTGAAAGCAGTAGCTGCTACCTGTGTGAGCTTGAAGCAAAGTGAATCGATTGTGATGGGACATCCCGTCAAAGTGTATGTACCACATTCAGTTGAGATTCTTTTAACAAAGACTCGTACTCAACATTTAACCCCTAGTCTGGTGAAGCATGAAAGAGTAATCTTGGATGCTGAGAATGTAAGTGTGATAAGATGTACCATGGTAAATCCAGCCACCTTATTGCCTGATTTTTGTTGTGAAGAAATGAACGAAGAAGTGGTTCAGGATTGTTTGGATGTGACCAAGATGTGTACCAATCCCAGGCTTGACCTCCATGACGTTACCTTAGAAGAAATAGATTTTGTGCTGTTTGTGGATGGCTCATGTTTGAAAAGAGAAAATGGAGAATTGATGTCCGGTTATGCTGTATGTACTGTGTCAGTTATTATAGAGGCTTCATGTCTAAAAGGAGTCAAGTCTGCCCAAATTGCTGAGTTGTTTACAATGATGAGGGCATGCAAAGTTGGGAAAAATTAATAGTTACCATATTTACGGACAGTCAATATGATTTCGGGGTTGTACATGATTTTGGCCAATTATTATTGGCCAAAATCGTGTACAATCCTGAAATGGCTACAGCTGGGATTTCTGACTTCCTCAGGATCTCCTATATGAAATGTCAAAGATGTTAAAGAAATATTTGAAGCACTACAATTGCCAAAAGAAATTGCAGTGGTCAAATGTGCAGCACATAAGTCAGGAACTGATTATGTGACATTAGGTAATATGTACACTTAACAGGAAATACAATGTCTTTGAACAGAGGGATGGAGAAAGAAGTTACCAATTGCCAACAAAATGTATTTCTCAGGTTTTGAAACATGGGATGAAGTTAGACAATTACAGATTGAGGCAGACATGAAAGAGAAGGAACAATGGATCAAAGCAGGCTGCACAAAAAGGCCTGAGGATGAAGTATGGGTGTGCCAAGATGGTAGACCATTAATGCCAGATAGCTTTTTGTCACAAATGGCTTGGGTGTATCATGGGAGGGATGCCATGATCATACAGTTCAGACAAATGTGGTTTAATCCCAAGTTCAGGGTAGTTACAGAGATCCTTTGCCAAAGGTGCTTAACTTGCCAATTGCAAAACCCAGGAAGGAAAGGTGTGGTTAGTTGGGGTAAAATTGGGAAGCAGAAGGACCATTCACAAGATTGCAACTAGACTTCATTGAGTTGCCACTGTGCAATGGGTTGAAGTATGTTCTTGTCATTGTCTGTCTGTTTTCAAATGACAGCTTAACAGTTGCTAAACTACTGGTAAGAGAGCTTATACCCAAATGTGGATATCCAGTCACTTTAGAATCAGACAGAGGACCTCATTTCAATAATGAGATAATTAAACTAATTTGTGAAGCTTTCAAAATTGAGCAGAAGTTACACTGTGCCTTCTGACCAGAATCCTCTGGAGTGGTCGAGCAGCTCAATGGCACAATAAAATTCAGGTTAGGAAAAGTGTTTGCATCCACTTCACTGAAAGGGCCTGGTGCTTTGCCTATTGTATTGATGAGACTTAGAAGCATTCCTGATCGAAGAACAGGATTGAGTCCTCATGAAATCCTCATGGGAAGAGCAATGAAACAAACATTTATACCTGGAAACAAATTGATGAATATAACTGATGATTTAATATTGAACTATTGCAAAGGGTGGGCTGATTTGGTACGTCTGTGTTTCACCAGGTTGGAGAAGATCCAAATGCTGCTCAACTAAATCAAGCTCAAAATTTGTGTCCAGGAGACTGGGTTGTGATAAAGAAGCATACAAGGAAATTGTGCTTAGAACCCAGGCTGAAGGGACTACATCAAGTCATATTGGCCACAACATCAGCAGTGCAGTGAGCTGGGATTCCAAATTGGATCCACGCAAGTCATATGGAAAGAGTGCCAAGTACACCTGATTGACCAAAGCAGCAACTGGTAAAACAAAGAAAAGAACCAGAAGGTGAGAGTTGTGAAATTGAAGAGAACAAAGAATCAGACTCTGAAGAACTCATTGACAAAGTACGAGCCAAATAGAGTGGGTACCAGTTACTGGGACTGAAGAAACTGCTGAAAAGTCCAGAAGAGAGATTGAACTTGAAAAACCAGAACAAAGTGAGAAAAATCCAGAGGAATCCTTGGCAAAAATCACAGATTAAGATGAGCCAGAAATAGAAGAACACATTTCAGAAGGCTTAGATCAGGTTCAGTTACAAGAAGAAAAAGTAGGGAAGATTGTCACAAAAAAATTGAATCCAGCCAAGTTAGAAGAAGGAAAAGAATTAGCTGAAGAAAATTTAGATAAGACTAAGTCAGAAGAAGAAGAAAGGAGAGTAGAAAGTCAGAAAAATGAACAAACAACAGAAGAAGAAAATGTAGGTAATTCATGGCAAAACAAACTAAAAGAAAGAGAAAATAAAAGGACACTTGACACGTATGTACCATGTTACTCTGCATACTATTACAACTACCTACCGTTACAATGCGACCATTACAACGCATACCATTACAACGCATAGCGCTTTGAGGTGCTGGATAGTGGTAAGTATAATTTACTATTCTAACTCCAGTCCCCGTGGACCCTAGGGAAGGTGTTGGATAGTAAATTATACTTATTCCCTATCCTAGAGCGCCCCCAGCGCAATGCGTTGTAATGGTATGCGTTGTAAAAGTCGCAATGTAACGGTAGTGCGTTGTAACAAATGCGTTGTAACAGGTGTATACCCTTGACACAGGCGAAGAAGGTGAAAGGGCAATACAGACCAAGAGAGTTAGACAAGAAAATTCCTGGCCAAGTGGAGTAAAAAGACAGAGATACATTCTAAGAAGAAAGTCAAGGAAAGAACTAGAACAAGTAGATGAGGTGTCAAGTCAGTCTGAGCAAGAACATTCAAGAAGAAGAACATTTAGGTCATCAAAGAGAGTAAAGGTTCCAAATAGAAAATACAAGGCTCCAGAGTGGATATACCTCATTCTTGAAGATTTAAAAAATCTAGACCTAAATGAAGAACCAAAAAGTGGACATTTTGAAGGGTCTGATGAAACCACCTTAGAGACTTTATTTCTTTCTACAAAAGGCAAATTCTATTAAAGACATTGATCAAGGACTCTGAAAGAAAGGCAAAGGCGGAAAGCTTTTGAAATGTGGGATCACACAAAGGATTTACATGCTTATTATTAAGAAAATAAAGTTAAAATTAGTTTTAGAAATTTAAAATGGCACAAGTAAAGGTGACTACACCTCCGAAATATAACCTAAAATAACTGTGTGTTAAATGTTGTCTGTGTAGTATTACAATATTATTATTGATGTGGGTGTTATTAACACTTGTAATACCTGCTCTAATGATAACTAATACTAAGAATGACACAAATGTGAGTTAGAAACTACATCGCAGGAAAGCACAAATAAAGGAGTTGCTATAATGATTAAATCTTATCCTGAGATTACGTTACTAGAATCAAGAGCCGATAAATAAGGGAGATGGGCTATAGCAAAGATAAAATATTATTCTTATAAATTCACACTAGCAGGATATTATGGTCCAAATTTAGATGACACACTCCCTCTCTGAGAACTCTTGGTTGAACTCCTTGATTTTGATGATCCCTTAATTCTTGTAGGCAATTTTAACTTAGTTCTTGATTCACAAATCGATAAATCATATAAACTTAAGACTTCCCATAATCCCAGAACAAGATCACTATTACTAAATGCAATCAGCCAGTTTGGCTGGAAGGATATATGGAAGAAGAAATCGGGCACAAAAAAAGAATTTACCTTTCATAATAAGAAGTTGCGCCACAAATCTAGATTAGATTTCTTTCTAATTGTAGAACAGCTTTGCGAAATCGTAAATGAGGTCAAACATCTAGGAGCGCATATCTCAGACCATTCAGCAGTTTCTTTAGTTCTGAAACTATCGGGCTCACAGAAGATTAAAAGATGGACCATGGATAGGAGCATTTTCCTGGACGATGAGATATTAGAGAACTTGCTCTTTGAGTCAAAAGAGTTTTTAAAATTAATTTAGGGACAGCTACACTTCCTGTTGTTTGGGACTCATGTAAAGCCTTTTTGAGAGGGGTATTACTAGCCATTCAATCTTCTAAACACAAAATATATAGGGCAAAGATCTTGGAGATTGAGTTAAAAGTTATGACTCTAGAATGTGCCCTATTGGATTCAACTCTAGCGCCAGGAGTAAATATTCGGGAAGATTTGATAGCCTGCAAATTACAACTTGAGGAGATTCTAGATGATAGACTCAGAAAGAGATGGCAGGCCAGTTCTCTCGCCCATTTTGAATATGGTGAAGCCAGTGGTAAGTTATTTGCTTGGAAGGCTAAAAAAGAGCAGAAGAGAAACACCATTAAAGGAGTTCAGTTGGGTAATACGGGTGTGATTGTAGAGAATAGTGCTGATATTGAACAGGCTTTCTTTAATCACTTTGATCAAGTATACAAGGAGGATTTAGTCCCACAGGAAGATTTAACTCAGACATGGCTTGACCAATATGCTGTCCGGCAAATTGATGATCAGACATCTGAGAACTTAAATAGAGAAATAAGCTTGAAAGAAATAGTCATGGCAATAGACTCTGCCAAAAAAAAGTAAGGCTCCAGGCCCGGATGGGCTGCCTGCCGAGCTTTATAAAGCTCTGGCTTCAGTAATTGCTCCCGTTCTTCAGATGCTCTTTACATCCATTTTCGAGGAAGGAGGCAAAATTCCCTCTTCCTTCCTCTTTCTTCTTAGAATGAGGCTACAGTTGTCCTTGTTCTTAAACCACTGAAATCCCCATCCCAGTGTGATTCATATAGACCCATCTCTCTGCTTAATTTGGATTATAAATTTCTGGCCAAAATATTAGCAGAGAGATTAAATGTGGTAGCTGGCAGATTACTACATTTAGACCAAAAGGGATTTGTCAGAGGGCGTTCTATACAAGATCTGACGCAAGCATTAATAGGTGCAATTGATCTTGCTTCCCTTTATAAAATTCCGTTGGCGATCATAACATTAGATGCCACTAAGGCATTTGATCGCGTAAATTGGGCATACTTGGCTAAAGTCTTAAAAAAGTGCAATTTGGGAAGGAATTTTTGTAGATCTATAGCCGCATTCTACCATGCCCCAATAGCAAGAGTATTGATAAATGGAAGTCTTTCACCACCCATAAAAATTAATAGAGGGACAAGACAGGGATGTCCTCTTTCACCCTTGCTTTTTGATCTATATATTGAATCATTGGCTGAAAAAATTAGACAAGATCAGCGTATTTTACCATTTAAATGTAACAACTGGGAGAAAAAAGTCTCTTTATATGCTGATGATATGATGCTTTATACGTCAGACCCAATCAATGCAATCCCTCTTATTTATAATGCGGCTGAGCAGTTCGGGCAAATCTCCGGATACCAGATCAATTAGTCTAAATCAGAATGCATGATATGGAATATAACTATTTCAATACCAATCCCAATCTTAAAAAATGAAATAAGATATCTGGGGGTACAAATTACGCAGGACATAGATCAATTGGCTGACAAAAATCTGGTGGAAATTGAGAGAGAGTGCGGAATCTCTGAAAATAGATTTGACACTCTATGCCTGGACTTTATTAATCAAGGCAGGCATAATGCTATTTGATATCCCAGTGAGGACAGAAACAGGCTTTATGTTTCAGACTATGCTATCTGGGCTCCAGGGAAGCACTCAGGGATTTTTGTTCAAGTTCGGAGATCCGCGTTTTTTAAAGAAGGTTCGCTTGAAGGTTTGAGAGATATGGCATTTGTGTGGTTCAGAGTAAGAAGATCGTTGAGTATCCCATATTATTCTGCTATGGCTCCAATCTGGGATTCACCAGGTTCTCCAGAGTGGACTAAAGACTCATTGATTACCCCTCTTCGGGAGGCTAATGTAAAATCTTGGGGCCAGCTAATGCCGGAAGGGGTCTTTTTGAGTTGGGAGGAGATCTCTACTCTTACGGATAATAACTTATCCAAGTTCAAATACCTACAAATCAAGAGCTGGGCTCAGGCTACTGTAGTGGAAATTGGCATTAAGTCAGTCCTGGAGGAACTTTTACTGAAGAAGGCAAGGAGGATAAAAACATCAATCCTGTATTGGTCAATCTTGGAAGCAGAAGTTGGGGATTTCTGTCTGCCGGCACAACTTTGGGGGGACCAAGTTCCGGATGTCAACTTGCAGAATTTATGGCAAGTATCTTTTGATCTACTCCATATTACAGTCTCTCCCGCCAATTTAAAGCGTAACCATTTTTTTCTCTCCATAGAGTATATTGGTCTCTGGCCAGGTTGGCCAAATTTTCTAGGGGTCCTATCCCCTGTTGCCCAAAGTGCAAGCAGGAAAAGGCAGACGACCTTCACATGTTTTTAACTTGCCCTGCTCTAAGGAATTTTTGGTCTGAGGTAGAAGAAGGTATGAAAACGTTCTTCAATTTTTATGTACAGGTTAGTATATCCTTTGTTTTTTATTTTATTTTTGCTAATTATGAGGAACTTCCTCAAGACACTAAAAAATTATCTCTGTATTTAATTATTTTGTCTCGCAGAGAGATATGCAAACTTTGGGTTAATGACACTGCACCTTCATACCTAGATTGGATCAGGGCAATCAAGCATACACTTAAATTGGATAAGGTGGCCTGGAAGAGAAGGAAGCATTTCTGGATTCCCTGTATTAATTGGCTGGATAGAATGTGAACGACTTTGTCGAATGATTAGGCCTTTTTGCAGTTTGGGTTACCCTAAGATCAGTTAAAGGGCCTGGAAAAGATGAAAGAACTGAATTGAATGTATTTTTTTCAGTACCGCGTGGTACTCACTGGGTATCTGCAGAAAGAGCATCCATTTTGATCTTCAGAGTTTGAGGAGGGGCCTCTCTGCTGTGCAGGAGGTGGCACAAATCGGTTCCTCTGAGAATATATTTTTTGGCGTATGAGGACAAAAAAAAAAAAATGTGAGTAAGAAAGTAAATGTGGTTACTAAGAAAGCTACTTCTACAGAATTAACACAAGCAGATAAGAGTACATAATATCATGACAAATGGAATAGTTATTTGTCATTAAATGTGTTCACTAATCTTCTCTACCACTACATGGAGACAATGAATGTGAGTGATTGTTATGTTTGTATGAAACTTCCTACTTCTGTCTCGGAAGGTGTAACCTATCACCACCTTCCATTAACTTATGGTGTGTCTTGTAGTGTTGTAACAAGTTTGTTTTATTATACTAGTAAGTTGCAATATTTTAATAGTAACATGGATTTGGTCTGTTCTGAAATTCACATTAGAAGAAATAAGAATCCAGTACTTAGGGGCTCATTAGGATGGCGGACGGACCTGCCTCTGTCCGCCACCTCCGAGGTGGAGGGACCGTCCAAAGGGGCAGCGGCGGTCCCTCGAGCCGAATTAGGATGTGACCACCACCCTGGCGGTCACATCCTGGATATTTAACATTGCGGCGGGTGCTGCTTGAAGCAGCACCCGCCGCAAGGTTAAATGTGCATGCTTTCCATTTGCATGCACAAAACGTCAGGCACCGCGTAGTGCCTGCTGCCTTGTACATGCAAATGCTGGGGGGTACCATAGATAACCCCCATGTGCACCCCCCACCTCCTCAACCTGGGGGCCCGCAAGGGCCCCCCAGAAGCAATTTTCCACATGCTTTTCCACTGCCGTAAATCCGCTGGGGAAAAGCATGATTCTTCCCACATTGTGATTTGGCTGGCGGTGTCTTGCAGACACCGCCACCAAATTGCGGCAAACACCCCGCGGATCAGCGGCGGACGGACCTGCCGTAAGCCGCTGATCCCACCGCCATCCTAATCTGGCGGTGGGTGTTTTGAAGGGCCGCAGAGGTGATTCCGCATCCTCCGGGCCGGCGGTGGCTTCGGCCGGCCCGGAGGATGCGGAATCACCGCAATCCTAATCGGCCCCTTAGTGCTAGAAATGCAGTGTTTATGGGGGGGGTTCTTTTTTACTATGAACCCCATAGATATAACATACACACATGGAAATAATTTAATATGCCTTTTGCAAGTTGAAGAAAAAGATTTTCTGAATTTAGTTGAAGAAAGAACACAGGATTTTCAAAACAAAGCAGTTGAGTAAAAGTTCCATGTACCTCCATGGTCTGCTTCAGAAGGAGAACATAAGAAAGGCAAGGCTTATGCTGCAGTGTCCCTAGACTTGGTAAAAATTGGGAAATTCTGTATTACGAATTGAATATAATAGTATATAATTATTGGGACTAGTGAATGTGAACATACCTTCCTAATAAGGGGGGATTGGGACTAAAAGGAGGAACTGATCCTGTATTTCCAGGAATTTATTATGTATGCAGGAAAACTGCCTATTACAGGTTACCTGCAAGATGGTATGGCAGTTGTTACATTGCCATTTTATTCAGGACGGTATATCACATTACTAAGACAATTAAATCAGTGAATTGAGTAAAGGACTAACAAGAAATAAGAGAGCAAGTTTTAACGAGATAGTAGGTGATATATTTGGCGCATTGATACCGCCAGTTGCCGTCACATTAAATTCTCATAAAATACGTCTGTTGTCCACTGTAGTTGACCAATTATAAACTGATACTGCTGGAGGATTCTTCATGATCAATACAGAAATGGTTGCGATCAGGTCTATGGTTCTACAAAATGGACATGCCCATGGTATTCTTTTAGCCAAAGAGGGTGTAGTCTGTGGCATGTTGAAAATTCAACACTGCTGTACATATATAAAGGTATTGAGGGATATATCAAGAATATTTTGAAGATTCGTAATGATTTGACCCAACTGGAGGTTGACTGTGCATGGGAAGGATTTAGTAAAATTCACTCCAAATTAGGTAATTAGTTTACTATTTTTGGGAAAAGTTTATTAGGTAAAATAGTAATACCAATGATTTTAATAGCAACAGTGACATTAATGATAAAATGACATATAAATATAAAGAGAGAATTAAAGACAAAGTCAAATATTGAAATGAAGAACAAAAGAACGGGAAGAAAGAGAAAATGGGAGGAAAGTGAATTAGAAGAAATGAAAGACAATCTGTATGATAGAATTAAAGGGGTGAATATAAAGGAAAGAAATAAAGAAAATATAAAAACAAATGTAGACCTAAAAATCTAATTTGCAATTGGTAATGATGGGTATTTTATGATGGCTCAAAAATGCCATCAGATGAGGGATTGATGGAGCAAGGATTCAAAGAAAAGAAACTTTGGCAAATCAACCCCTCGTTAACATGTACTAACAAGGAGGAATAGAGACTTGAAAGTAAATTAACGTACATTCGACATTCATACACGGGGAAAAGGCTTTTTGCTTGCCTTAATAACAAAGAATGATTTGCTGCGTAACTAAAATCCTGCTTCAAACCAAAATCGCTTTGCACATCTGCGAACCCATCCTGCGTAACTAACGCGTGATTACCCGATTTAAGAAGAAAACTCTCATGCATGCGCAAAGAGTTGTTAACTGACGGTCTCAAAGTACCGCATTCCTGGCATATGCTCGCCTAGATTTTAAAATATGGTTTTTGCTGATAACACTTTGCTTAACAAAGTAGAAAATAACATGGGATAGAGTTGAAGGGGGAGGTAAACAGTGATAACATATTTGAGAAATACTCATTTGTTTTTGATTCTTTCGTCAATAGTGAACGTTTTGGGCCTAATAGGCTAAGCTGAAAAAAAAGATGGTAGGTGAAACATAACGCAAGCTGTGTCTGGGCATTAGGACCCTGGAATGACCCGCTGACCAGGACATTGATCATCTGCCAAAACCCAAGGACGAGTGCTTTGAAAAAGATCCTCAAGTGAAGAAATGATATAACAATTGTAACTATCTATTGTGTGAAATGTATGTGAAAAGAGAGTGTTGTGAGAATTGAATAAACTAAGTGGGAGGGTCTTACTAAACAAAGATTTGAGGATTTTGGGATGACCACATGAGGTGATGACAACTCGCCTGCCGCTGGCCCAATCACAGTACACAATTCACAGACATTTGCAACCTTTGAGGATGAGACATGCAAAATCAAAGGATATAATTTAAGTGACTTACGGTTAAGACAGTGAGCTGAGCTGCTGCTACTAAGAAGAGTCGCTGATGCTGAGTGAGGAGTAGGTGAGAACTGCTAATGATAAGAACAGACTGGGAAGATTCAATACTGAAAGACAGCCTGTTTAGATTGAAGAATTGCGGAAGAATATCGAGGAGGGAGAGAGTGTGAGAGAGGGATGTGCTCCAGTGTGTCGGGTTCTAGATAAGTGTAGTAAGTATAAACCTATCCTGCACCTGTCCTACAGACTTTGTCTCCTGACTTCATCAGGTGACCTCCACTTACCCTTCTGACCTTCTGACCTTCTGACCAAGGGTTGGGTTTCCCATTCTTCTATTAGGCAAATAGAATTCTGTCATGAATTAAAATTTTCATTGTTGAGTATGAGATACAATGTCCTATTGTCTCTTCATCGATCACTCCTAATGCCTTGAAATTGTTGAATGCATTGTGTATGTTATTTGACGAATCAATTTTTTATCTCCCATGAAAGTTGATGGAGTTTGCATTGTAAATCTGTGTGAATGAGCGTTCATTTTTATTGAATTAGTGGATAAAATCCATTGAATCGCACCTGGAGTCTGTGATTATTTTACTCTGAAGTTATAAGATAAATTGAGGAATTTGTTAATATCACCATCAACAACTCGACTAATGGTCCATTGACCAAAGGAAGAGTGTCAATCTGTGAAGATTAGTTAGGCATAGACTAACTCAGATCAAAGAAAATAAAACTTGACCCCCAGCGAAATAGTCATGAAATCAAAATGTATGTATGGGCCCATTGTAATTGATACGTTGATGTGTGAAAGTTTAGCCTGGCCTTTTGCTGGATCAACACCAGCCTCATAAAGATACCATGGCTCCCTGTGCATACACTCCAGGGAAGGTAGAAAAAGTCATCAAAAATCGTGGGCAGTTGCACCCCTGGCCCAAACGGACTCCCAAAGGCTCTTTTTAAGCATGCTGGGCAAATGAGGTAACTCCTGAAAGCTGGAAGAGCTCAGAAAGCCATCCCGTTTTTAAAGGAGGAAAGGCATATTCTCTCACCAACTACTAACTAATTTCACTTATGGATGTGGATCATAAATTCTTCTTTAGTCTACTGCTCCATAATCTGAAATCTTGGGAGCAGAAAAACGGGAGACTCCACCAAATCAAGCTGGTTTTATAAGAGGGTCAAGGCACTGTTACCAATCTCATGTCTGTGGGCCTGATACTGAATAGAGCAAAGGCAACCGGCACATCGCTCTGCATGTAATGTGTTTATTTCAAGGCAGCCTTTGACTGTGTTCCACGTAATAGGGTATAGCCAAACTCCAGCGATTGGAAATCCCATCTAACATTCTGCGAGCAATTAGATTATTATAATCGGACACGTGGGTTAAGATAAAGATTGGAGAGGGTACTCTTCTATCGGAGAAAGTTCAAACATAAATTGGCTTAAAGCAAGGCTGCGCCTTAGCACCCCTCTTGTTCAATTTATATATTGCAGATCTCTCAATGGAGCTGGATGAGGCGGCAGTGCATGCTCCAAGATCGGGTGGACAACAACTGTCAAATATTCTCTTTGATGATGACTTACTACTACTCAGTAACACACAAATAGGCCTTCAAAGTCTTCTCAATTGTCTTGGAGCATGCACCACAGATAAGAATGGTGTGGAAGTAAACTTTAAAAAAAACAAATTGATGCTTTTAATCAGCGTATTAAAAAGTAAAACTGAAAATGACACCTTAGTGAAAACATTATAGATGAACCATCCACCTATGTATATTTGGAGATAAAAAAAGATGCAATAGGAACATTTGTACACCCAAAGAAAGGCAATCAATGGGAAAGCCGGGGCAATCAATTATGTTTTTTCAGCGTTGGCAAGATCCATTTGAGGCCACAACCTGAAACCTTTGGGAGCAGTAATTAAGGCCATTCATATACCATCCCTTTCGTATGGATCAGATATAATGCTAGGCACTGAGGCCAGCCTCCTTCACTAACTAGTGTTAAGATCATATAAATAAACATTTTGGTTACCCAGATCTGCCTGACCTTCTCAAGTTCGGCTGGAGTTTTCAATAACAAAACAGTCACTTGCTGGACCTGCAGCATTTTTAAAGCTCTGCCACAAACTGCGCACAGTTACCTACAAGATGCTGGCTAAACAAGTTTGGACTAAAGTTAATCTCTAACGGGGAATTGAAGCCTATAAGAAATATTTGGAGAATAGCATTGTGAGGTCACAGTGGTGAGACGGCATAGCCATGCAGGCGACTAAAATGGCCGCCTGGCTCTGAACGTTCGACCAGCTTGCCGGTTTCCCGACGTATTCCCACAACCCGCGCTGACATCACACCACAAGCACGAGGTGAGAAATATCGGAGGATGAGCTGACCCCCCGATCCAAAAACAAAGCTGCTAGGTGCCCAGGAACAGCTGATCTGAAGATGGGTGGACCTCGCGGTGCGGTCCGGCCTGCTGCGAGCTCCCCACCCGGCCTCCTCCCTGGCGTGCAGGGCCTACACGGAGAGGGATTCACACCCGAGATCGAGCCTAACACCGCACACTGTCTCCAATGCCGGTGAGAAACACTGTGCCCCCTCCCTTGCCATTTCCATCGCCGCCAGGGCAAGTCCCGATACCCCTCAGTGCTTACCTAAGAACTGCACATCAGACCTGCGTGGGAGGGGAGCAGACCAGAGTGACACGCAACCTTGCCTCTGCCGGCCCGCTCCGATTACTCTGCCGCCACCCGACTGGACTGAGGCTACTGAGGGTGCGTGTTGTGGAGGACTGGGGCGAGCTGTGTCCCCTGCGCCACTCCTAGCACCTGCAAACTGTGAATGAGAGCCTCTTTTCCACACTAGGACCCTTTGCTGCCACTCAAGTGTACCTCTGGCTTCAGTTTAAAAATTTACACTGCAGTAAAGTGTAACTCACCTGTGGGCCCCCTCCCACTGCCCAGTGGGTTCTTAACATCTACACTCACATCCTGGAAACACAAGAGAGAGACGCATCCCCCCTCCATCAGCCCTTGGCTGTCTCGCCTATGCCCCCGAGGCCTATGGGGCCTTCATTTGCCATGTGGACGCCACTTTCTGGTCAACACCTGAAGACCTTACATTTGTTTCCATGCTACAGGGGGGACCCCAACCTGGTCCTGTTCATCATTTACGCCACTACCTGGACGATATGACACACGTTTTACCCTCACCTGGCATTTTCCTCTTGCGTTATTGTTTACTTAGTGGAGCGAAGGGGGTCAGACAAGCTGGGAACACCCACTGGGGCCTGGTGGGTCACAGCAACATTGCTCTGACGCAGCATGGGCCGTAAAGATCCAGAACAAAGAACTCTTCCATTCGAGAAACTAGCTGACACCGCCCCAGTACACGACCCCGCCATGGCAGAATCTGCGCAAAATCTAGGGCAGGGAGACACCCCTCAGATATGGCGCCCTCTCTGCTCCAAGAGATGAGAGCCAGGTTTAAGGCATTGGATAGCCGCTTTGGTTCTCTTGATAAAAATATCTCAGTTCTCTGCGCAAAAATCCACTGCATGACAGAAGGCTTGATGTGGCGGAGGCACGCATCTCCAACATTGAAGATGGGACTGCACAAACTGGACAGAGTTGAGCACATTCTAAAGGATGTGGCCATCAAAAATGTGGACCTTAAAGAGCACAGCCGCCGAAATAATATATGCATTCTTGGCGTTCCGGAGACAGCCCCCACTGGCCGCATGGATTTATTTGTAGAGACTTTGTTACTAGGGCTGTTTAGAAATTATTCATTTACTCCTGGCTTTGTCATCGAGAGGGTACACAGATCAATGAGCCCCCGCCCAAACCCTGGTCTCCCCCCAGGCCCATCGTGGCACACGTCATGAACTTCCGGGACAGAGACATAACACTTCACCTGGCTAGGGAAAGGGGAGACGTGGGCTGGCAGGGCTCCAAACTATCCTTCTATCCAGACTTTACGGCCAGGGTGCAGGATGCACCGCATAACTTTAACGGGGTCAAGGCCACCCTGAGGAACCTGCAACTGCAGGTTCCTCAGGGTGGCCTTGACTGAATACGTTATTGCTGGGGTGCAGGGTGGCCTTGACTGAATACGTTATTGCTGGGGCATCGCCACCCCCCACGGTGTATCCTTTGAGCTTGGTTTGGCTCACTCTGGTGTACTGTTTTTTGGGAATGTCAGTCCAGCATAAAGCATCTTGGTACTTCACGTTCATTATCATTTGGGGCATGGCCTTACCCTGGATGGAGTGTGGCTGGGTGGGGGGAGGAGGGGGGTTGTTCACATTTGAAAGCTGTGTTTATTTAGAGAAGCTGAATCGTTCACTATTGATCATAGTTGTTCATAGTCGTTACAATACTGTGATGAAAATGCTGCACCAGATGGTTGGCCAGGTTTTGTAATTTAGAGGGTCCTTCAGACCTCTTCCTAATGTGTTGGAATGTCCGGGGCCTAAATAACACCCAGAAATGTAGAGAGGTGATCCACTATGTATTGAGGCACAAGGTAGACATTGCTTATTTGCAAGAGACACACCTTCCCCAAACTGACACAGCACACTTTGGGACTAGCTGGGGCGCAGATAGATATTTTGCTAATTACAGCAATTAAACATGAGGGACAGATATTCTAATACATAAGGGTTCCATTCCGTGTCAGTTCCTTGCACCAAGATAGCGAGGGAAGTTACCTTGCAGTATCTGGGACCCTAATGGGTAGAAATATCACGTTGCTATGCATATATGCCCCCAACACATGCCCCTGACTTCTTTCATACTCTTCACTCACAGATTATGAGACTGGACTCACAGACGCTGATTGTCGGTGGAGATTTTAACCTATTACCTAATCTTGAGATGGACAGCACCTCTGTGTCTCCGGACTCTAAACCACAGGCCCGCCATGCACTACTGGTTTACTCTATTGGATGTTTGGTGGAAACCCCAATACCACAGAATACACCCACTATTCAGGCCAACACAACACATGGACGAGGAGTAATTTCTGGTTACTTTTCCTAGATATTTACAGCTGGTACTCATCGATTGAGACCCTCCTTAGGACTAATTCAGATCACTCCCAAGTTGCATTACATCTTAAGATCCCTCGACCGGAGGGTTTTGAACGACAATGGCGGTTCCCCAACCGCGCCTTACATGATGAACTGTTCAAGGCGGAGATAGGCGAGGCCATCGAGGAATACTTTGCTAACAACACTGGCTCAGTAGACTCCTGGGCAGACCTTTGGGAGGGCTGTAAGGATGTTCTTAGGGGCTCATACATAGCTAAACACGCTGGTGTCCTTAGAGACCTTCATAACACATTGGCATGTCTCGAACAAGACCTCAAAACACTAGATGAGACTTCCACAAATCCAGTACAACCCACATACGAAGGCAGATGATTGGTTCTGGGAAATAGCAGACTGGGAAATTTCATTCTTGGGGAAATACCAGACAGCCAGAAGTTATGGCGAAGGTGAGAGACCTGGCAGAGTCCTTGCTCAACTATTGAGACCGCCATATCACAAGACTTACATCACTGAATTGCATTCCTCCAACACATGCAAATACACCTCCATAACAGACATTCAAAATAGTTTCTTGTAGTATTTTTCCACTCTATATTCCACCACCCTGGGGAGCAACCACGAGGCACAACAGGGTTACCTGGACGAGATTAGTTTATCTAAAAAAAGTACATGCAGGATTTTCTAGCAAAACCCATTTCTGTTGCAGACATGATCAGCGCCATAGACACTATAATTGGCTCCTCAGCCCCCGGGTTGGATGGATTCACAGGAGAATTCTATAAAGAGTACAGGGATCTCTTGGCCCCAAAACTTATTTAGGTATATGCAGAGGCCCTGGAGAATCATATTCTTTCCCCCACTCTTTGAGAGGCTGTCATAATCCTGCTCCCTAAACCTGGCAGGATCCTACGCAATGTGGTTCTTATCGACCGGTATCCCTCCTGAATTAAGATGATAAAATATTAGCAAAAGTCATTTTCAATCGGCTGTCCAAATTAATGGAATTAATAATTTCCCCGGCTCAATCCGGTTTTGTGCCCCATCACTCCACCTCCCTAAACCTCCGAACACTGTTCTCAGTCATTCGTAGAATTAGCCCAGACACGCCGGCCGCAGCAGTTCTTTAAGACACAGAGAAAGCTTTTGATTCAATAGAATGGCCCTTCTTTCTCTCTGTCATGCGACGCGTGGGCTTGCCCATGGGCTTCAACGCCATAACACCATTACTGTATAATAAACCGACAGCCCGACTACGTTTAAATGGAACACTCTCCAGTCCCTTTTGGCTAACTCACGGAATCCGGCAGGACTGCCCACTGTCCCCCCTACTATTCATTCTGGCTATGGACCCCCTAATACATCACTTTTAAGAGTGGAACCTACACAGGGGCCTGCAATTCAATACCAGCCCTCTACTGGTTACGTTATACGTGGACTACACTTCCTATATGTCCGACTACCCCAAGATAATCTAGACGAGTTGATCTGGGAAATTATTAGATTCAGCCGTTTCTTGGGACTGGACATGAATCGGCACAAATCAGGTATATTCCCATTGACAAGCAGCACAAAGCAGTGGGACTGTGAATGCCCCTTAGAATGGTGCACAGAGTCGGTTAATTATCTAAGTATTCGTGTTCATTTAGAATCTGCCCAAATACTAAGGGGCATATGTATCAAATACCGTCATTGGGATTCTCAAATAGAAATTGTTAAAGAATCGATATTTGAGAATCGCAAAACAGAATGTAATAAAAAATGTGCTAATATTTTGCAATTCCTTGGCATTCCTTAATTGCGATTCTCAAATTGCGAATCACAATTAAGGAATACCTTCCCATTCATTTCTATGGGCTAGGAGACACATAGGAATGAATGGGAAGACATTCTTAATTTGTGATTCACAATTAGAGAATCTTAATTTGAGAATTCAATATCAAGGGTGCCAGGGTTTCATAAGGACACCCTGTTGAACCCCTGAAATATGTATGTGTACGCATGTGGTGCACATACATGCCCTAAAAGCATGTTTGTGCGCCACATGGCACTCTGAAAAATGCAAAAATTTGTATTTTTCAAAGAAATCGCAAATTACCACCAACTTGAAGCTGGTGATAATTTATGATTTCTGAAGGCCAAATCACACTTTTTCTGTGCTTCATAAATTTCATTTAAGGAATCGCAATTTGCGATTCCTTAAATGCAATCGCAAAATAGAGAATCACAACTTTTGCGTTTCTCTAATTTGCTATGCCTTTTGGGATGATGCATCCCAAAACGCCTTTTCCCATTTGCAAACGGGCCAATTATGAGAATCGGCCCGCCTGCGAATAGGAAAATGGCTTGATACATATGCCCCTATGTCTTAATTAAGGGCGAGCCGTGGACACGCTTACAACACAAATAGAGATATGGCCAAGACTACCCTTATCGCTAGCAAGTCGAGTATTGATCCAAAAGATGATAGTCCTCCCTACATTTCTTTATGTTAATGTTAATGTTAATGTTATCAATTACTTGTAGAGCACACGGTCACCAAAGGTTTCATGGCGCTAATCATGCTTTAAGTTGTTACATAAGACCCAGTTAGTAGGCTAGCCCAAACAGCCAGGTTTTAAGTTCTTTTCTAAAGCCAAGTAAGTTGTCACAGCTTTTCATTGTTACCGGGAGGGAATTCCAGAAAGTGGATGCCAAATAGGAAAATCTGCAGCCTCCCACACATTTAAGTTTTATATTCGGGACCGACAGAAGATGAAAATGAGATGAACGTAAATTGCGCCGTGAGACATGTTTGTTGATCATGGTCTTGATGAATTTTGGACTGTTGCAATGCAGTGCTTTGAAAGCTAGGCACCCAGTCTTGAATGCAGCACGTTGTTCCACAGGGGTCGGGACGATAAGAGCTGAGTCAAATTCAGATTGGAGAGCAGTTCAGATAATTCTGTTGCCTGTAGTCCACCATGATGGCCATTAATCCAATAATTCAGATCCCTTATAAGTAAATTCCTGGAATGATTCATCACAAGATTGGTCATTTGTTCACTCAACAGAAGCGGAAAAGAGGGAATAGTCTGGGGGTAGCGGTGGATCAGCACCAGTACAAAGGATCCCACTAATGAGTCCAGTGGAATTACCATATTCTCTACGTCAGACATTTCCAATGAAGTCATGACTGTGAAGTCAAATGTCTTATGTATAATAGCAGCAACACCCGTGCCTGATTTGCCTGGGCGCCGATTAACATTCAGGATATAGTAATCTGAGGGGAGGGCTGCTAATATATCAGGTGTGGAATCCGCAGTCAACCAGGTTTCAGTAATCAGCAGTACATCCGTTTTTTCTGTGGAAAGTATCAGAAAAATGTCCAACCAATGCTTAACCAAGGACCGGATATTAAGATAAAGGAGGAGAAGACTAACGGACTTGGCTATGGTGGGACAGCTGATGTGGGGAGCATGATGATCCAGACAGGAGAGTGTGGAAGGACCCGCTGCTTTTTTTCCGATTTCATCAGTCCAAGTGCGGCTTACTACTGCATAGGGCAACTGGGTGTGATGTTGCACCAGTGCTCTTAGTGCCACAGAAGAATAAGTGATGGTTTGACTTGGGGTTATGGCCCCTGGGCCCGTTCGGGCGCGGACGGGCAAAGACGGGCTTGCCTTTGGCGCGCTATATCTCTTCAACAACATACCTATTCCTCTTACCAATCACTTTTTTCGTACGCTTTGTTCCCTTCTAAGAAGCCTGGTCTGGGGCGGGAAACAGGCACAAGTCAGATGGGCAGTCCTTAAGTTACCATATGAGAGAAGGGGTTACAACATTCTGGATTTACAGCTCTATTACCTAGTGGCCCAAGGTAGCAATGTGTATTCCTGGTATCACCGAGACGCCCGGACCCCTATCTGAGACCTGAGGCAGAGCTTGTGCTTCCGGAATGGATCTTGAATGTCCTGTCTATGGGCTTCCCCAGAGATCCACTAGACATCCAAACCATCTCCTCAACAACCATGGGCATGGAATAAACTACGCCGGATCACAGGTACAGATGTTATGTACTCCTTGGCTCTACACATTGTCAAATCCTGTTTGATTCCAATCACAGGTGAACAAATGGTACAGCGCACTCTGGCAAAGTTGGAACTGGTGCGGATAGGCAATTTGTACCCAAAAGGCAACATTTTTTCCTTAGCAGAAGATGCCCGTTTCCAATCCGGGAGCATAATGGACAGATTCTTCTTGGGCCGCATTCGCTCCGCCTTACGCTCCACTTGCACGACATCCCCAGTTGAGCCTGTCTCATTCTCCCCTCTAACGGTAGGTATAGAGAACCCAGATAGTGCACACTTAATTTTGAAGCTCTACAGGGCATGTGCTGCACTGAAACCCATAAATGACAGCAAGGTTTGCAGTGCATGGGAAATCGATCTAGGAAAGACAATCACGGATGAGCAATGGGTCAAATGCTGCTCGGTCACACAAGACGTTTCACGGAACAGTACCCACAAACTTTTACATTTTAAATTTCAATGCCACATATTCTTAACTCCAGCATTAGCACACAAAATAGACCCGTCCAAGCCACACAACTGCCGTAAGTGCTCTACACCACAGGCCGACTTTGCACACCTCACCTGGACATGCCCAAAATTGCAACACTACTGGGAACGCATACCTTACACATTGGGGCAAATGATAAATCTCCCTCTGACTCCCACCTCAGAAGTGACCCTGTTGGGGTATACAGTCAACTTCCCTGAAAAAATCAGATGGTTCGCATCGCTGGGTCTCCTACTAGCGAAGCGAGAAGTGGCCATCCATTGGGGGCGTAAATCGACTCTAACTGTCCAAAATTGGCTACATAGTCTTGCCTATTGCAATGTAAATAGTGAGCTAAACGCAAACATGATGCCCAGTACATCCCGTCCTAAAGACATATGGGGCCACTACAGGTGGGGTAATTTTGTCATTACATGTTTTACTATCTTTATTGTAATATTGAAAGTGGGACTAACCCGGACATACGTTGATTTTCTTACATATAAGGCCAATTATTGAAATGTAATGAGGGGTGAGGGGTTAATACAGAGGGACCCTCGTACTCTAAATGTACTGCAAATGCTACAGCTTTTTCTATCTGGTAAATGACTAGACTCACTGCAAACTGTATCAGAAACAAGAATTGGTATGATGCAACAATATATGGTTAAGCAATAGTGAATGTATATACATGTATAACTCTTTTGTATTAAAGAAAACTGAAAATAAAGTTTAAAAAAACCCACCACCTCCCAATTCCACCAATCAACTGTTGAGTTACGTGAATTGTTTCAACTGATGTGAGATGGACATGTAGGTTTTAGGGTATAACTTTGGGGGTGGGTACAGAGAGAGAGGGGAGATGCGTCGCTGTCCATCAGTTTGCAGAGAGGCCTAGCTGTTCCTGTCCTGTCCCGTTCCTGTCCATGTCATCTTTGTTCCCTGACTCTATTTCAGGGGCCCCCCACTATCACTTTGGCCAGAAGGGTGGTTTTCTACAGATCCTTTGGGTTTGTATTATTATTCTGACTCGTTCTTGTAAAGTTACTTGAAAATGTATTTTGTCTTTGAAAACTTTGTATCTTCACCTATCCACTCCATCATAATAGATTGTTTTGCATCATTTATGCTGAAACTGATGTCTCTAAATCTATACACTCCTTTATGTGTTATTGTATATTGAATGACAACGTTTTACTCTGGTTGCATTTATTGATGTTTTCTCTCCCTTTGGTGAATTTCATTATTTGCGTTTGTGACTGTATGCATTGAGCATTTAAATGTTTGAATTTGAGATAAAAGCTTTATTAACTTTACCGAGAGTCTGTGAGTATTTAGTTGATTGAATAGTTAGTTAGAAAGTATTATCATTACCATTAAGTATTCAACTAATTGGTTCATCGACCAAATAGAAGAAAGGTCGATGTATAAGTTAGATAAGTATTCTGTGAAAAAAGAATTGAACGTATATAAATGGATCTCAGCGCATCAGGGATTTGGGTGAATATGTATGGGCCATTGTTTTGTGATATTATTGAGTATTGATCCCTGATCAGGTATTGGTTTTTGTGCTGGATCAGAGTCATTAGACCCAAGAAACACAACGTTGATCATCAGATTAGTGCATTGTTGGGCTATTTTTTAAATCATGACAGGAGAATAGGTTTGGTTATGGGAGGAGCTGGGGGTGGTAAAGTGATCTGGTAAGCTATTATCGGGGACATTGACATGTTTGGGACAGGCTGCTAGGGGAAAATGAATTTTTATAATAATATGATTTTTACCTGTGTTTGTTATTTTACAGTGTGCAAGAGCTACGACTATATAAATGACATGCTACATGAAGGCATGTAAGATGTGACAACATTAAGATTTAGGAGGACGATATTTGGTTGATCTTGTTTATGTCCTTTCCAAGATTAAGGTACCTAACCATGCTGATAATAGTATAGTATGTATTGCCAATACACCTCTAATCAGGACAGTTTCATGCACATTGTAGATAATTTGGTACTTTACCAGATTCACAACAATGTATGAAGTCCTGTGTACATACTTCTATTCAAAGTTATGTTGAGTCCATTGCTGAGGAGTGAGGACTACAAATAGAAAATAATGTGGACTGGTTCCTTCAAACTTCAAGTTACAGGCTGAGGGAGGGACTGGTTAGGCCCTTTAAAATAGACACTATGGGGCTGATTAGCACGGGGGAAATGGGACTGTCCACAATCCATGTGGCGGTCTTGCATTTGCAATTTGGATGCGCCCATCACACTGGCGGGCACATCCCGCATTTTTAACAATGCGGTGGGTGGTGCTACCAGCAGCACCCACCGCAAGGTTAAAAAATGCAAGTTGTGCATATGAATGCACAACGGGACAGGCACATGCCAAGTTGTACATGCAAATGCACGGGGTACCATAGGTACCCCCCATATGCACCCCCCACCCCCCAAAATACCTCAGGGCCCGATTCGGGTCCCCAATGGCAAGGGCGGCGAGTTGCCGCCATGGAAAGGTAAATCCCCGCATGTGTCCTAAAATGGATGGCGGTGTCTACCAGACACCGCCACTGTATTAAAACCTTTTCCACCCGGTCAACTAATCGAATGGGCGGAAAACCGACGGACGGTCTTTCCGTCCGCCGGGGTCCCCCTGCCATAGTAATTTGGCAGGGGGAATTGGGTGGCGGACAGTGGGTCATGGAGGGCTGATTGCCACCGCCATTGTAATCACCCCCTATTTTTCTATATGTTTCCGTCGCTGCTTCTGTGCCGTGTTCCTGAATTTGCCTGCGGATACTGCGGAGGCGTGTTTGGAGGGCAGTAACTGGGAACAAAAATGAAAGTGCTCACACGGGGCAAAGTGAAAAAATTGTGCTGCAATGCCACATGAATGTGTGCCTGTATTCCGTAAGCCAGAATCATGCTGTGCCTTCACAGCGCCATCATTAGAACAAATGCTTATTTACTACGAATTTGTTCAGAATGCAAATCTTTATAACGACTTGTGTTAGGGGGTGCTGGATTTTGGAAGAGGTTAATTTACTATATCAACCCAAGTGTGCGCAACAGTAGCGAAGGTGTGGGACTTTAAATCCAACACCATTCCATCAATGCACACCCCAAGGCAAGTTGTTAGAATGACTTCTGTGCTGAATGAATGCATGCTAAAGACGTGTTTGTTCTTTTGCCGCCAGGGTAAAGGCACCACGGGATTCTGGCTTCAGTTTGAAGGACGCTTCCCATGCCATAAAACGCAAGACGTGCTTCGGGACCTATGGGCCTTGATCACATGATCCCATGGTATACAGAAATCTAGTTATATTCACTAGACATAAATAAAGGACAGAAAACACCAATCATATCATATAAGGTAATGCTGAATCCTAAGTAAATGCCAGATAAAGTCAGTTGACAATAACATGAAATCTATAATGCGTATCTCATTCAAAGAAATAGACCCAGAACTGAATCATAATCAGGAGTAAAGGTCTGTGTGTCAAGCTCAAATAGAGCAATGGCCCTTCTATGTAATGTAGGTCCAATATATCTGAGCCACCTCAAAGTTTTCAGAATTGGTTATTAAAGGGAAGATGCATAATATGGAGAAAGCATCTAAGTGGTTTGTATAGCGTGAACTCCTTCCATATCATGCCCCCACTCAACAAATATAAAATAGGTACCAAGTGGCGAAATTTGCGAAAGTGAAAACAGTGAGTGTAAAATGAAAAGAGCTTCTAAAAATCAATGTCAGAAAGAGGAAAGGAAAAGAAGTAGGACCAGAACTTGACAAAATTCAGATCAATAGGTGAAAACAAACATAATTCTCCTATGAGCAATGCTCACGTCATTGAACTAGTCAAAAGTGGTGTACAGTCACAAAGTCTTTTCCGAAAATTGAATATGATACATAGTTCTCTGTCTAGTCTGGATAAAGTGAACTAAACATCCATCATAATTGATAGTAAGTACTACATGTAACGTCCTTGAAGGTAAGGGTAAAGAGCTCCTGCCAGTCGGTTAGACCACATCTCAAAGAGATCATCTTCTTTTCCTCCTGTGAAGTAAAATAAACATCGTTGCTAATAAACCAGATCTTGAGTGAAGTTCTAGCCAGATATGGATAAAGAAGAGCTTTAAAATAAAGTAAAACAGAATTCAAGTAAGAGAACACTATCCATCTCCTAAGAGTAAATCTTTTTTTGCTCTCTCAGTGTTCCTTCCCAGTGACACTTTGGTTTCCAAATCTATTATTTATCTGGAGTCCAACCATCTTAAGGTCAGTGTTCTGTGTTCCACTCTGAATGATAAAGGGACTTGGTATATGATGTAGTAAATCAACTTACTTGTGTCATTGAAATGCAGCTCACCAAAATGACGTACCATGGGATACCTGGAGTCTCTCTTATCAATAAATCAATAAAACTTTATTTGAATTCTTGAATAAGATATTCATAAAAGCACATGAAATATAATAACATTATTCATTCATAAAAATATAAAATATACAATGTCAGAAATTAATTTTGATTAAAACCATGTTCCTTTTGATTTAGCAAAATCGTGACTTATCACATATTAATTGGTTTCCTACATTTAAAAACATTTTTCAGGAATACAGTAACAGAAGCAATAATAAATTCATTCTCTAGGGATTGTGGGGCCAGGAGAGCAGGGCGGCAATGCCTAAAACCAAGTGATCTTAAAATTGGGACTATCCATCTCTTTCAGTGAATGGAATTGAATTTACAGAGGAAAAATAAATGCAATGTCGACTGAGACAATACATCATCACACAGGCATTTACACATTGGTCTCGACCAGTCGTTCAGTTCAGGGAAACTAGTTGTTCTGTGTATCGTGCCTAGTCTAAAACGGGTTAACAAAAACCTGTCATAATCACCTGTGACAATCCTTAAATATGATTGCATATAAAAAGTAGTTAAGATAAGATGATGGGCCTGTACAGTTGTTTTTATAATTTCCGTGCTAATTCTCTTTTCATCCATCTAGCGCAGGCAGATATTTTTAAGATCTTTCCTAGTGATCGCCTTCGTGGTTTTCGGATCATTGTAGTACTCTGAATGATGAAGATTATGAGTAAAAGTTTTTACATACTTTAACCAGCTAATTTGCATGGCCCCATCTAGCCCCCTGCTGTCATTCAGAATTTGGGGATTAGGAAGTGCCTCCTCGGTGGTCCAGATCCTGTGCCAAAGTAAAACTGTCTGGATCTTTATAATATACACTAAGGGCCTCATTATGATGGAGGATTTTCCGCCTCCTCCGGGCCGGGGGAAGCCACCTCCGGCCCGGAAGAGGCGGAAAATCCTCTGCGGACTCACCAAAGACCCACCGCCGCATTACGATGGCTGGTGGGTCTTGGTTACTGTCCGCTGCTTTTCCGCCGCGGTCAGATTACAACCGCGGCAGAAAAGCTCTCATTTGGCTGGCAGTGTCTATCAGACACCGCCAGCCAAATTAGGAAGCATTTGTAAACATGCTTTTCCGCTGCGGTTTTTCCGCCGTGGAAAAGCATGTGTACTTTTGATTTTGGGGGCCAGTTGCGGGCCCCCAGGGTGTTGGCAGGTGGGGGGTGCACATGGGGGGTACCTATGGTACCCCCCAGCATTTACTTGCACAAAGCGGCAGGCACCGCGCGGTGCCTGCTGCTTTGTGCATGTATATGTTAAACATGCACTTTTAACATTGCGGCGGGTGCTGCTTGAAGCAGCACCCGCCGCAATGTTAAATATCCAGGATGTGACCGCCAGGGTGGCGGTCACATCCTAATCGCACATGAGGGAACGCCATGCGGACGTTCCCTCATCCTCTGCGGTCGCGGACGGATGCAAGTCCGTCCGCGATCCTAATGAGGCCCTTAGCTTTGAAATTCGGAGCAGTTCTCCTTTGGAGACGTCTACTCAATTTTCTGCTAAAGTTAGATAGGGCTGCCAAGGCCTTTATGAATAGCAATCTTCTAGTTTTAATTGCGTCTGTCCAAGTATTTGTGCGATCCATCAGAATGCCTAGGTAGGAAAAGGTATATGAACATTCTATCCTGGCATTTATAGAAATGTACTTACTCTTATTGCTGCCTACCCCACAATTCCTAATAAATGTTTTGGAGATATTAACAGTAAGACCCAAATCAGACATAAAGGAAACAAAACTGTTAACTACCCGTTGAAGGCCCCTCAGAGTGCGGGCCATATGGACCGCATCATCTGCGTACAGAAGTGCGGGTAAGGGACATTTATCAACTAGAGGCAGGTTGTGGCACTACTTCACTAACACAACTCCTAGATCATTTATATAGAGTGTAAAGAGAAAGGGTGCCAGGACACATCCTTGTCTTACACCTAGCATTATCCTGAATGATTTTGTGCATTCGCCCCCAACTCCATTACGAACTACAGCCTTTGCTTCTGAGTAAAGTTACCTAATGAATAAAATCAATGGATTTTCCACCCTCAATCCCTTCCCAAAGCTTCTCATGAATGACACAGTCAAAGGCTGCAGTTAAATCAACGAATGCCAGGTACAACCTGCCCCTTTTTGCCTTTGTGTACTTGCCTAAAATAATATTTAAATTAAGGCCTGCTCCACAGTACCCAGACCCTTGCAAAAACCATATTGCACGTAGCTGACAACCGAATGGTCCTCATCCCATTCCTGTAATCTAGTTAAAATGACCCAGCCAAATATTTTGACCGTGGAATCCAACAGCGAGATTGGCCTATAGCATGCTGGATTCTCCCTGTCACCTTTTTTAAAAATAGGCACCAGGATTGATTCGGACCATGTTGGCAGAAAACGTGTCGAGCAGCCTGCATTAATTACTTGGGTTAAGAGTGGTCCCCATAACGAGATGTTTGATTTAAAAGGTCCACTGGGATACCGTCAGGTCCGGGTGCCTTCCATCCCGCACTTGACATAATAGCCTGTTTAACCTCAGCAAGATCAATATATATGTCAATTTGTTTATTACTTGGTAATATTTCTGGGTCGTTGGCTATGCCTGTATCTCCACATAATTCGCCTAATGGGTTGTTATACAGTTTTGTGAAATGTGCGACCCACTCATTCTCACTGATAGCTTTCTCAATTGATGCTGTGTCATTGTTTACCAAAAATGGAGCATTGACAGCCTTCCAAAAAGCTGTCATGTCTCTGGTCGCAGAGTCTCTATGCAGGTTATGCCAAGCTTCTTCCTTTAGTGAGTGTTTCCAATCGCTTAGCACCTGCCTATATTCACTTCTGGCTTCTTTGATATCCGCTCGATTTCTAATAGGGTTGTGGAGAACACGTTTAAGTTTTGAGTAAGCCTTGGTGCACTTGGTGTCAAACCACCCTGTTCCTTTCATAGCTTTTTTATTGGACTTCACAAATAGCGCTTTTTTGACATGGTCTGATATTTTAGTGAAGCCTTTCATGATGTCACTTTGAGGGGTAGTTTTATTAAGGCAAACACGAAAAGCATCATTAAAGCTCGACACAATCTTTTTTATAAGCTCTTCAGAGTCCACGTTTACCCAGCAAAGTGCATAGCCATTTAGCCTACTCAGAGTCTGGTTCTCAACAAAGGGAATTGAAACATTCATCAGGATTTTTACATCACTGTGAATTAATAAGGTAACACTCAATGGAAAGTGGTCACTAAGAGGGATTGCATACGTACAAAAGTTTTGGACTCTAAACGCATGTCTACTTGACAATAATACAAAATCTATTGTTGAGAATATACCACGACCATTGAATGTAGCACTAAAAGGAATCAGTGGTGAGCATAGATTGTTGGCAAAACCTAAATCAACATTGGAGACAATTTCATTTAGCATGTCCCCATAGGTATTATGTGGGAAGTGTTGCAAGCTAGCTAGCTAGCTTTCTGTCTTTATTCTGGAGCTGCAAGCCTTCCAAGTTAAAAATGGATATTCATATACCATACAAATTCAAAAATTGCCGACATGTGTCATTGCTATCCATTCAGCAAATTCATCAGGGCAGTCTGAGGTTCTTAATCATCACACTCATATGTATATCTAGGACCTGTATCAACAAGATAAAACAGAACACAGAGGTGAAATAATGAAACCCCTAGCCAGGGACTTTCTACTGAAGGTCACTCTTACAGCGCCCAACATTATATGGGCCTCAAGATTACCTTATGGTTGCCACATCCGGACGTACCGGCAACCATGTTTTGGACCCCGTGTCTACTGATCACGTGTCCTTCGGTGCTTTGGTAAGACTCAAGCCCGCTGGGGAGATAAATATGCATAAGAAAAACCAATCAATGATTTAGCAGTGAATGTACAGGTTTCTTCATTCATTACGCACAGTATCAGTAGACACGGGGTCCAACACATGGTTGCCGGTACGTCCGGATGTGGCAACCATAAGGTAATCTTGAGGCCCATATAATGTTGGGCGCTGTAAGAGTGACCTTCAGTAGAAAGCCCCTGGCTAGGGGTTTCATTATTTCACCTTTGTGTTCTGTTTTATCTTGTTGATACAGGTCCTAGATATACATATGAGTGTGATGATTAAGAACCTCAGATTGCCCTGATGAATTTGCTGAATGGATAGCAATGAAACATGTCGGCAATTTTTGAATTTGTATGGTATATGAAAATCCATTTTTAACTTGGAAGGCTTGCAGCTCCAGAATAAAGACAGAAAGCTAGCAACCCTTACCATTAACTCTTTTTAACGATTGTTGCACTTCACACTTTTCTTAGTCTTTGGTTTTGGGTTCACATGGGTACAGATACACTATTTAAGAGCACTTTGGCACTGGTTTCTGGTTTCTATACCAATATTTGTGTGTTTTTTTGACCTTTTCTCACACTCCACACAGAGAGAGTAACCGATGATGAGAAGTGGGTACACTGGACATTGCTAACCAGGAACCCCCTCAGGAGTTACGTCCGTGAGGTGCTCTCTCAGTCTTCACACATTTTTTTGAAACTTTGGGACCTGTCCATTTTGTTTTAAATTTACATCTTTGACCCAGGAGTTTAGTGTTAGGTAACACACTTGGAGGATCTGGATGACGCATCAGACTATCTCGGGTGATCTTTGAATTTTTTTATGTATTTGTTGTAGGTAAGGCGCATTTTGTTTACAGGGAAAAAATACCCACCAGGGTGCCCATACCTTGGTTATTACTCACCGTGATATAGTTGTGGACTAATATATCTCTGAGAGATCTGCTTTTCCTATAGGAAACACTGGATGTTGGACTCAATGTGGACCCTATAATTGAATCATACGTAAGATTATGCCAATTCCTTCTCAAAATTATCTCCACTTGCCTATGTTGACTGTTGAAAGTAGTTACAAATCTAGTGGTCCTAACCTCAATGCTGTCTTTAATTTGTGTGGGTTGGAAAAGATGCTGCCTCTATCTTTGTGTGTAACCCTGTCCAATGCTCTTTTGAGTACCCATCTCGGGTAGACCCTGTCGCGAAACAAGTACTTCATTCCCTTAATAGTCACCCAGAAAAACTTAAGTGGAGCATACCTTAGAGTGAACTATTTGGATATTACTTTCCCTTTCCAAAGCTGTAATACTCTGTCTTGAGTGGTAAATGATTTGTCATTTTTCAGCTCGGTGTGGATGGCACTGAGCTAATCCTTTGCTTCAAGACTTTGCTTCTGTAGGAAAGTCATCCTTCTTGATCTGATCACCTCCATTTTTTGACTGATACTGATGGTTACTGACTCTGAACATGACCTGGGCTCTGTGAACCAGGCCTAGGGCCAGTGCTCTGTTTAAAATGTATATGTTGATTGGTGTAATTACAATTGTTTCAGACAACCTACCTGTAAGTCCCTAGTATATGGTAGGGCATGTAGGTTTAGAGACCCCAGTGGACCTAATGTCCTTACGTGTGCACAGATGTGGTGTCTGGTTTCATTATAAAACCAGCCCTGCTTTACAGGCTGGTTTAAAATACAACTGTGTCAAAATTCAACTTCAGAATGAAAAGTACTTCCAAAGCCTTAAACTGTCTTTTAATTACATATAAGTCACCCCTAAGGTCTGCCCAGGTGCCCCAAGTGTAAGGTGCCTTGTTATAAAAAGTAGGGACATTATAAAATATGTTTTATATGCCCTGGTGAGTGTAAAACAGCCCAAGTTATGTTTCCCCATTGTAGTGCTGCTGGGTCCATAGGCTAACATGGGAAGGCTTAAATAAGCTTTAATAAAGTCTAAATTTTTAGAGAGTGAGCTAGCAACATAATTAAAAGTATCAAAATTATTTTGATACTTTTAATTATGTTGCTAGCTCACTATATACAATAAACCCATCAACCCTTTCTGTGGACCCTATCTGACCCACAGAGGAACTTTCAGAAAAAGCTTTGAAGGTTTGGGAACTTTTTGACAACTTTACGTAAAAAGCTCCATATGAAGACTGACCTTAATGACGAATGGCAAGTCGGTGTCAGTGAACCACGACTTGGTCTAACTGTGCAGATTTGCCTTGCTGAAAGCCTCCAAGCTCTTTAACATCATTGACGAAGAGAAAGACGTCCAGGTTGCACTGAGGCATTGTGCTGCAGCAACCCACTGTCTTCGAACTGTAATCTGGATTGAGGAAGCTCAATATTGAAAGAAAAACATCCACAATAGTGACTTTGTGAAAAGGTAAAAACTTGACCAGCCACAACCACTTGATATATTCGACCCCTGCTCCATTGTGGTCAGCATGAGAATTTGACTTAGAAAGGAATTTTTGCATTTAATGTTTAAAATTATTATCTTTGGTCCCCTACATTGGACTTTTGCTGTGTTGGTGTCAATTGTCTAACTTATTCACTGTTTTGGTGATATTAAATGCTTTACACACCTGTTTCCTAAATTAAACTTGAGTGCTTGTCAGCCCACCTCCTAAGGATTGAGCAAGGATTAATATATTGAGACTTGATTGGATCTTATTTGTGATGTGGGGTATTACTCGTTGTAGGTACCTACCTGAACCTAATAAAAAAACACCTTCTAACAGCTGCATCTTGGCAAAGGACGTTGCCACTTTTCCAGCTCAGCATGGATGGCACTGTGCTAATCCTTTTCTTAAATCTCTGCTAGAAAAATATACAATTGAGGTGAGCAGTTTTAGAGTGCCTGTGTTGAGGAATGTTCCATATGAAGCAGTTGCTCTCCACTTAAAAATTTGAGAACTACCCATTTGCCTACTTCTTTTTCTGTGCATACACATATATATACTTTCTTTTACCTGTGGTTCCTTAGATGTCACTCTCAATGTTGGCACTCAGCCAGGCAGGGAACGCATGCTCTATTTCCCCTATACACTTTGTTCACTCCAGTGAATGAAAACATGCATACATGTGAAAGGTTTGCAACATAATGTGGTTTATTGTGATTTTAACTTGCCCGGGTTATTTTCAGCCATAGGGTAAGCCGCACCCTGAGTGTTAAGACATTGTGCAATATAAAAAACAAATTCAAATCAATGACGTAAAGTGGATTGACAACTTCTGGTTTACAATATAGCCATCTTGTAACATAGACAAGATCAGCACATTTCTGTATTATGGAACATTAATATAAATACTCTATTAATACATGTTTTCCATTCCAAATTAATTTTGACTCGCAAGAGCATAGTGTACTACAGTGCCTTTCTAATATTTGAGTCCTTTTGGAAAGCCCAATAATAACAAAAATTAAAACATCATTCCCAACAGTCATGGTAATTCATCATATTTAGCGCATGATGGGGATCCACGGTTGAAAATCATGAAGCCCTAGTGGGCATACTCATATATATGTACTGGTATCAATCAACTCTTTTTTGTACATCTAATCAATTCATGTCCTAGAGAATAAATGTTCTAGTTGTTTTTGACATTTGATCCACGCCTTCAATTGATACCAACATTTAATCATACGTTGCACTCACTGTGAGGCATAATTCTTCCCAAGTTGTTTTTTATCATCCATCCTAGGTGAAATACAACAGATATTATTGGTTAAAAATCATGTATCATCAGCCAACTCCCATAATATTAAAAAACCAAAGTGGGGGCGGAGCTAGCCCGGCCACAAGATAGCTGTCTGATGAAGAGGCTCCGCTGGCCAGACTGGCAATCAGGCATTGAATCATCTTTTGTGATGGTGCGCGGAATTAGAGTGAGCGAGACTATGTCCAGCCTCCTGTCACCCTGCGGCACCCATCACTGTGACCATTGTGGAGGCGAGTGTGGTGGGCCCAAGAGATGGCCTTTTAAGTGACACGGTCTGGGCCCTAGCATGATGGCATGTGGTGGACTTGTGCACGGACCAGAGTGCAGGAATGGTGCATCACTCTGAGTCTCTGGTATGTTGCTACCTTCAGCGCTTTGGGGGGCTTGCAGTGCCCTAGCAATGAGTATGGATGTGGGGCAATCCAGGCCCCCATTTAACTGCATGAACCAGAGTTCAGAGAGGACTCTTCCTGCAGCCGTTTCCTGAAACTTCAGCCAACTGTAATCTGGGTGGGATGCAGTCACTGCAGTCAAAGACAGTGTGGCCCCCATGATGCCTTTGAAAGTTCTACTTTGCCATGTACCCTGGGCACTGCCTTGTACTGATGGGGACAGCGAGCCAATTGGAGCCAGGCTGATTGTTGCAATGCACTAGCCACCTGGGGGCATGCCTGTACGTCTTTGATGCCACTGAACTAGGTGCCATCTGGTTCTGCAGTCTTTCGAGTTGGCTCCTCTGGGGGAGCGGAGCCCTGAACTGGTGATTCTGACATTTGGATCCTGTGTTGCTGCATGTCTGCTCATGTTCCCCAGTGCTGGCCCCCTGGGGAGAGGTGGGACCTGTGGGCAGAGTCCTTGCTTGCGCACCTTGTCCTAGTTGTGAGATGTACCTCAATGTGTCATACTTGTTGTTGGACTATCTGGTGTGCAGCAGGGCTGATTGCCAACGCTGTGGTTCATCTCTGGCCAGTTCTTTGCCCCTTAAATTCCTTTTCGATGAGTCAACGTGGCAGTGCAGCCTTAATTGTGGGGAGGGGTGCTGCAAGGAGTGGCTCCCTGATGTTGCGCTGGCCGATCAATAGAGTGGCTAGCTCTCAAGGGCTTTGAAGTGAACAGGCAAGCTTCCACCTACTATTAGAGCCCGGAACCTGTTGTCTGCCATGGGTCTGCTTGTGCCCCCTGTGGTGGCCCTGTCAAGGTGAGGCGGGGCCTGACGCAGAAGACCTGAACTTGCTGCCAGATTGTGCTTCGGATGCTGAACTGATTGCCTGGATCCTTCTGAGTTGCTGCCTTCCTGTAGCTGGAAGTGTGGCTAATTACACCTTGAGAAAGATGGACAATAAGCAATCAAAGCTGCCCCTTAAATGGTGTAGGATGGCACACACCATAGAACCTGCGTTGTGCAGAGTTGCCAGGCTGGTGCAGATGTATCACTGGAATCGGACATTCGCTCTGTTCCTTGACCTCAAGCACATACTGTACGCCATTGACTCGAAACTGAGATGTTAGCAAACCGCTTTGACCATTTGAAGGAGAAGATAGGCATGAAGAGCGGCTGGACCCTCTCGATAACCACACATCTGAGGTTGAAGAGACACACTCCTTTGCTGTCTGAGGATCTATAGCTCCAAATGGAGAATGTCCTTGAAGTAATTCGCAATACGAACAAAGAGATACAGCCTGATTCATCATACTCCCGTTTTGCGAGGCCCTAATAGCGATTCATAGCGAATCGCTATTAAGGACTCGCAAAACGGGATTCATGTAGAAATTGCATGAAGAAATGCGATTCCTACATATTCCTTATTTGCGATTAGCAAATTGCTAATCGCAAATATGGAATAACTCGCCATTCATTCCTATGGGCCATAAGGCCCATAGGAATGAATGGGGAGTATTCCTTATTTGCGATTAGCAATTTGCTAATCGCAAATAAGATAGCGATTGGAAGGGTGCCAGGGGTGTCCAAAGGACACCCTGTAGCACCCCTCAAATGAAATCTTACACAGGTGTTGCACACACACATGTCCAAAGGACATGTGTGTGTGTAACATGCAACTCAGAAAAATGCATTTAAATGCATTTTTCTGAGTTTTCGCAATTTACCACGAGGTCTGACCTCGCGGTAAATTGCGGCAAGAAATTGCGAATTCGCAAAATGAAATTGGATGTTGAATTGCATTTAAGGAATCTCAAATAGAGATTTTTACATTTGGGATGCTGAATCCCAAATGCAAAAATCGCTCTCGCAAAGGGCCAGATTCTCAGAATCTGGCCCTTTGTGAGCGCTATTTTCTTTGATGAATCGGGCGGTTAGAGGTGTGATCAAGATTCAACAATCTGAGAATACTCGACTGCTACAGAATGACTGGAGAATTTTTTCAAAAAAAATGCTGCGTACTCTCTTTGGAGAGGCCCTCTCCCCCATGCTGGTTGCAGAGAGCACACACCGTTGGCTGGGACAACGCCCAACCCCAGGGGTCCCTGCTCACCCGATAACAGCGCAGCTCTTAAATTACTGCAACAAGGACACCACACTTCGTCTTGCCAATGAGCCCCAGCCCCTCCAATTCCAGGGCAGTGAGATTTCATTCTTCCCGAACTTTATCCTGACTGACTGTCTAGGCTGCCAGGCAAGACTTTATCCCAGAAAAGCATGCTCTCAAGAAAACAGCTGCTAAATAATCACTGATCTACCCGGCCAAACTCCATATACTCCACCTATGGAAAACCCACTTCTTTACAAATACAAATGTGGCTGTCAATTTTTACAGAGGGCATCCTGTTGCTGAGGCTGCTCCACTGATTTTGTCCGTGGGCTACAGCAGTAAAAATGAATAATGGACTTGGGCCCAGATAACTTCAGTGTAGAGGAGTTTGAAGACTTGATCTAGGTCAGGGGGTGAACGATGAATGGATTTAGCCAGATCTGTGACTGGGGGTGAGTGTCTGAAAAGTTTCTGCACTCCAACCATCATTTCCTTGTGTTTGCTTTGTTCGCCCTAAGTTGGTAGGGATGCCCAGACATGGGTCTTTGCTCACTTTGCACTGGATTCAAGCTGTTTGCTCCGGGTTGCCCTGCCATGCTCCAGGGCTGTGAATTGGGAAGAGTGGGCCCCTGGACCCATGCTGATGGAGCAGGGTTGACTTCCTGCCTCCCAATGACTTTCGGGCTGGGAGAGTGCTAGGCAGCCACCTCGTCTTCTTGGGATGAGCAACTGTTTGCCTTTTAGGATTTCCATTTGGTTGTTATTGGGGTGTAAAGATGGTCTTATTTGGCCCAGTTGGGGGGCCAAAGTGGGTGGTGGGTCATAACATAGGGCAATGTGTTTGTTGTGTGCATTTTGTTTGATTTCCCACTTGTTCATCCACTCAGTCTCGAGCTTGCCCACATCTGCAATACACGCCCCTGGCTAACCATGGACACCCCTTGCACTACTTAAGTCTTTCAATGGCGGCATTTAAATGCTTAACTTGGAATGTTAGTGTTATGAACAACAGATGGAAGATGAGGCAAGTCTTCACCTACTTATAGCGGCTTAGAGTAGACCTTTGTGTTTAGCAAGAGTTACATTTGACAGACGCAACATTGACATGGCTAAGAGCGAATTTGATCTGCAAGAAACATGTCTCCTGCTCCTCAAATTAGGTGTGGGTGGTGGTGGTGGTGCTCAGCAGGTACCTGCACTGGTGCATGCATTCTACTTGTTGTGACCCACAGGAGCATTATGATACTCTGGCTGGCATCTTGTGGGTATTCATGATGATATTGGTGTCAGTGTTTGGCCCCAAGATGGATGATTCCTAATTCTTTGCGGTGTGGTGCTGGGTGGAAATGATGAGCCCTAAAGCTGTACAGTGGGGTGAGTATTTTGATGTGGTGTTAGACACAGTGTAGCAGGACACGCTGCCCGAACCCTACAAGCTGCTACCAATTACATACCATTATTGTCCGTTGGGACATTGTTTCCTGGACCACTGATGCTTCTTACCTCCCATGCACACTGTCGGACCATGCCTGATACTTTTGGAGCTATGTCTGCCTGACACTGCTTTGCAAGCGTTTTCTTGGAGACCCCCCTGGTGTGCTGTGTGACCAAGTGTTCTGGAGTGAGGTTTGCGAGGAAATTATAGAATGTTTCAAACAATTCACAGCAAGTGGATTCCCCGTGTACCCCATGTGAGGTCTTTAAGGTGGTATCAGCGGGGTCTAAATTGTCAAGCAGGCTGGGGTGCTTGAAACAATTTAGGTGGGGCTGGCCTGGTTGAGCGTGGAAACCCGAGCTTTAGAGCTATGACATTTTGAAACTCACAATTGAACACTGCTGGTGTCTCAAAGGAAACTGGTGGAGTATGAGGAGGAGGTGCTTCGGCGTATGCATCACTTGGGGAGGGAGGCCTGTGCCCGATAAAGTGGAGAGGGTGATAGGGCCGGCAAAATTTTGTTCAGACTTTTTAGCTAGTGATTTGGTAGTTGAGCATTTGGATGACCATCAAAATGTACAGGCTGACAGCGATGTGATACAAAGCACCATGGTGTGCTTTTATGCTAACTTGTACCATACTTCACATTGTTTGCACCCCTCTGATTTGATCTCCTACCTTGATGTCCTCTGTCGTCATCGCTTCTGGGCATGCTCCTTGCACATCCAGGTTAATGAACTCTTCCACCCACTTATTGTTGCATTCAGTGTCCACAGCATCCTTCTCCAGGTTTCAGGATAAGAAGTCAGCCGGGTTGTGGGCCCCAGGTTGGTACCCCAACACAAAGTCCTACATTTGCTATTGGAGAGTGTTGGGTTCCTTGCTGTACCTACAAAGAGGGGGACCAATGGATTGTGTTCTCTGATGACCCAGAATCGGCATCTGCACAGGTAGAGATGGAACTGGCAGCACCCCCATTATATCTCTAATGCCTCTCTTTCTTTCGAGGGATACCTGTGAGGGCTCTACTGGCACATGCAACTAGGACCCATATGTTTTGGCGGAACTTCTACGAGGTCCATGGAACTGGCTTCTATCACCAGTTCAGTGTTGGGGTGAGGGTCATAGTATGCCATTGTAGCGTCACTCATCAGAGCACCATTCACTTGCTGAAATGCCTCATTAGCCCCATCAGTCCATTCTTACTTGGTATCCACTTTTCCAGTGCCTATAGAGGTTCCGACAATGTTGCCAGGTTTGGGTTGAATCTTCCACAGTAAATGACCATTCTGAGAAAAATCCTTATCTCTTACACATTCTAGGATGTCGGTGCTGGGCAAATAGCTTCTGCTTTCTTAGAATCCCTTCCTTGTAAAAGATGTACCTAAAGAAATCTATTGACTGCTCAAAGAAAGAGCACTTTTCCTTTTGTAGTGTTAGTCCATATGCTTCCGGGCAGTCAAGGCTGGCTTGAAGGTGTTCGTGATGCTCCTCTACCTCAACAGTGCCAAGATGCGTAGAGAAGGTGGTGATATAGCAGCGTGCAAGATCTAAGTTCAGCTTGTGGCATCTAATCCATGTTGGGTGTTAGATGCCATTCGCTGTATATTGCTGCATTCGGGAGGCACATGTCTACATAGAGGTGCACCACACCAGGCTGTGTTGGCTTTCAAGCGCCGACTAACAAGGACAGCCGATGGTGGGGCCTGACTTAGTCTCCTTCACATCCAGCTGTTCCAGGTTTTCAGCTGTGCCTCTACTTGGGGTGGCAGAATCAAGGGGTGCTGTTGATGGTGCAGCATCACAGGGCATACTTCCCCTCCTCAAAGAGGAGGGGGAAGTCTTTCAGAATTTATCAAGCCTGATCTATGTGGACATGCTGGACAAAGAAAACAAATCCCAAACCTTCTGCTGTATGACAGCCCAGCATTGTGCTTGAGCTTTCCTTGGTGACATTGATGTGGGTGTGTTGACTCTGTTCTCCTTCTTTCACAAGCAGAACAATGACCCAGCAAGCTGCAGTGAGTATATACTCCCATGCACAAATATTTTGGCCTTAGCGGCCCCCAACCGAGGGAGTAGCCTCAACTTCTCGTACTACACATGGTCCATGATGTTGAATAACCCTCGGTGTCAATTAGGACTGCTACCGCTACTCCACCCTCCATGATGGTTCACATGGGTATCAGCTTCCTGTACTTTTCCTCAGCTTGTGACATGAATATGTTGAAGATCACAGCTTCCCCGCTGTCTGATGTGCCCCGTACAGAGTGGGGCCACCACCACTCACTACAGGGGTGGTGTTATCCAGTGTTAGGGTTCTTAACGAGGCTTATGTCTGCTTCATCTCATTGGGCCTCCACCCTTATTCCATGCTCCTGCCCATGCGGATACAGGCAAAGTGTTTTTTCTTTCCACATTGGCCACGTGCCACTGTGGTGTGGTTCCATGCCACAGTTTCCAACATCGGGAGGGAAGTAGGACAGGTGGTGTTGCTGTCTGGAGTCAACTCGAACCACCGATCAATCCTCTCCATTTTGACTTTCGCTAGGCCAGGGTCAGGGGCTCCCGAGGTCGAAGGCAGTCTTTTGAGCGCTAATTCCATTTTCTCCACCCGACTGTTGGAGAGTTTGCGATAGCAGGCCAGGTCTAAGGATGGGCAGCAAACTCAACTCTGCTGGCAGAGTTTTTAATGTTTTGCAACTCTGTGCTACACTTGGTGTGTGGAGTTTGGAAAAAAATACCTTTTCTAAATGCCAGCAGAGCAGAGCTCAGTTTACCAGCGTATGGTACAATGTTTTGCCTTGCTCTTCCTCGACCATGTATCTCTTTTAGGATGGCCTCTTTATTTCAGGAGTCATGCTGTGGGCAGACCCAGAGACAGGGTCAATAAGTCCTTCTTCTGTTGTCACTGCTAATGTCTATGATAGGAGGGCAGCACCTCAGATCCTGCAGTTGCTTGCTGCTGCACCATAGCTGACAGGTTCACACACCAGAAAGGGCCAGCAGAGTAGCTCAAGCCTTCAGCCTTTGATGTGAGGGAAATAGTGGAGGAGGGCCGAAGGCCGAAATATAGCAAAACACCCCATCAACAGGGGCTTACTGGTGAGTCAGCAACCAGGACTGGATCAGACTGGATAAAAACAAAATTGAGCATGGGATGGAGGGCTGAAACCTCCTGTTATCAAGCCTTCTATTTACTTTTGCTGACGTTTAGGTCTAGAGGCCTGTACAACAAAACACTGGTTAATAGGGGGGAGGGGAAGTTGCTTATCCATGTTCGTTAAAGCCCTGTCCCTACCTGTTTACATTCACTCATAAGAACACTTTATAGATTGAATGTTCCTGAACATAGGCCTTACCTCTAGCTCCTTGGAAAGGATCAAAGCAAATCTGAATTCCTTTGGTTTCACTCTAACCGACTTAAGTACGAGGAGCCCAACTCACGTCTCATCTCTCCAGAGACCACAAAGGACAGAGTCTGCTGGCTTCGCAATCTTGTTTCTTTAGGTTCTATATGTTCTCTGTATAGCCCTGCCTTTCTGTATATTTTGTTAGTGCTGCTTTTTGGATGGTTTATACTAGGTTGCACTGCTAGTGTGAATGTTGTCATATTACCGCCAGCCATTATATATATTTTTTTCCAATGTAGGTGAGTATATTGTATAAAGTTCACTCTACAGAGTACATAATCGGTCCTGGGGTTAGACCAGCCCAGGGTTGCATGTGCTCTTGCCTGTGGTTCCGCAGAATGGACGGCATTGCGTCCAAGGAAGCACTATAACTTGTGCAAGTGATAGCAGAAGCCGGCTCTCACACTACAGGAACAGCAGCCTGCACCTGGCAAGAGGCTCTGCTATAATGCAGCCCCAGTGTTTCCTCAGCAATTAGTAATCAATGCCGGTCTTCTGCCATTTGATTGAATAAGGGAGGAAACGGGTACAAAGTCAGTGACAGCATCTTGCATTAGCCACGTGTTTTGGCAAAGGAAGGTTAATGTTTAAAGCAGTTGTGGCTTCTGAGGCTATTCCTCGATGTCACAGAGCGAGCATCAGTTACACACAGTGAGTCCCGTGTAATGCTGATAACTCTGCCCACTCACAGAACCTTGCAGACTTTTGGGAGATTTTTCAATAACTCCGTAGAATTCCATAAGGTGAAACTCCACAAGATCCTTCCAGGCCTAACCAGAACAAGGATTACATCGACCATGATGTCAGGCTGGCGCTGGATCAGGCACCTCAAAGTGGAGAACCTGAAGCCTTCAATCAATTGGGCATGCACATCTTTGGCCTGGTCGTCATCTGCACCTGTACTGGCAAGGTGTCTCAGGCAAGCATGGACAGTGCCAGAATTCTTGTTTTCTTGTTGTCTGGATGGTATCACCTTGAAACGCTCAAATTCCAGGTTGAGCAGCGGGTCAAAATATACATTGAGGGTCTTTCTGCAGCATCATAATCATCATCAGCACCTGTGCCTTGCAAAGTCGCAAGCAACTTATAGATTTCCTAACACCCTGACGTGCAGGAGAAGAGACCTCATGACAATGCCATCTATTTCTAGTGTGGCAAGAAACTAGTTTCTGACCTGACCTGCACCAGGGCCAGACTGGGAACTGAAACCGGTTTCAGAAAACTCCTAGCCCCCTCCCCCCCCCCAGAGGGAGGAGGGTACAGCCGAGCTGTTTTTGAGGGCCAGTTTAGGCCGATTTTGTTACAGGGGGCCGATATTGCCAACCCCGTTAACAAAAACAACCCCCCAGGGGCCCAAAACCGGCCCCCATCCTGGTGGCCCCCAGGGAAATGCCTAGTGCCCGCTATGGCCAGCCCCGCCCTGCAGGGTACTGAACAGCTGAATCATTTGTAGCGACACATGCACACTATAACCGGGTGGTGCTAGAGCCCCAATGGCCGCTGCCTGCTGATCATCTGTCATGCCATGCACCAGTCAATGATGTCCAATGAAGGTGTCAAGCATGTGTGCTTCATAGTAGGGATGCCAGAGATAAATGTCCCAAAAAGCAATTTGGCAATGCTGATCTGCACTAAACTGAAGGGCAACTGAGAAAGGAGCTGGATTGAACTTTACAAGGTCCAGGATGACAGCAGATTACACTAGAAAACAAGTGCACTTAGAACCAGCAGCCACCAGGGGGTGCAGGAAGACAGAAGTGAAACCTGGATGCTAGAAGGTAAATGCAGTACACACCAAACGCCTTCTGGTAGCCATGGAGCATTGTAGGCAAGAGAGCTGCAAAAAGACTGTGGCTCTGATGGACTGCAAAGTGAAGAAGACACCCTCTGCTCTGGTGTAGGCAGGTGTACTCAGCTATGCACCAATGTATTGCCGGGTCATCTGGTGGCAAAACCCCCAACTGGGTTGAACCTGCTCCCCCATCAGAGAAAGAAGGAGCGAGCGTGTGAGGCACTTGAGCATCTCAGGATCTAATTTGGGATATTCAAAGGAGCTTCACTCTTTGGATGAGCTGCCGGTCTCAGTCCTCACACTGCAGTGAGGTGGTGTGTGTGGCAGCTGGGAAATGAGCATGTTGTGTTCAATTTTAGATTCCAAATGAACTTCCCGATTCATGCCCTTATATAGGCATAGAAGTCCAGTCCTTATTTAAGCATAGCCCATGCTACCCAAATACAGGCAAATTTTACTTCCATCCATTCATCTACGTCACAACGATTTCTTGGAAAACCAGACTCTTAAGCTGAAGGGACTTCCCCTAGCCTGTATATTGATTTCTCCAAGAAACTCATTATTATGCATGAACATCTATTCCTTAGGGGTTCCTTCATGACATTCATAGTCCCAACTTTATGTCAATTCTGGCATTCCTAAACACCTTCAAGGTATAAATATACCTTTATTTTGCTATGGCAAAGCACAGTGTGGTTCGGTGCAGTTCGACTACCTACTTGTACGACGCAGCTCGCTACAGCAAGTGCCGAACGAAGCCAACTCTCCAGCTAACTCACTGACCAGAAGCTGACAATCTCCTGCCGAGAAATCCAGCTCCAGTTCTTCAGACTCCCCTTTCGGGGTGTTGGGAAATCGAGTTCCGAGACAGAGATACCAACCTCTCGCATTCTAAGGTATGGAGCTGATTAGAACCTAGAGAAACCTTTGGCAATTCTTGGCAAAACTAAACCTATGCTAAAAGAAAAAAACACCTACTTCTTCCCTCGTACTAGACCTAGGTTAGGTACACTGGGGTAGGAGTATTTTAGAAGAACCAGTTGAGTATTTTAGCCTGTGTGATATATGTATGTATTTTTACATGTCATAGCAACAGACCATGCTATTACAGTATAATTTTATATTACTGTTTGCGCTGTACGCATTATACTTCGCATTCTGTCTAACGATTGTAGCAGTTCACCTCTCTTGCATGGGAAAAAGGACAATAAACCCTTTTTATTTAAAAGCCTGTCTCTCTATTTCTGTGTGAACACTGTAAAAATGAAGCATGCATGATTGACTAAGTGAAATAGTTATCTATTGTTTCCACGACACTGAAGATATGTTTTGATTCTAGGGGAAACAAAGTTGTCATGTTTATGCGGTTTTCAGAGAATAATCCCTTCTTGTTTATTCGAGAAAGTTTCTAGTGACCTCTGAGTTAGCTTATCACATACAATTAATTTTAGTATACTCGATAGAGACATACTGACCTCAGTCCTATGTCAAATCTATAGTGTATGTTATTCCAATGCACAGAGCCTATTGGGAATATAGGATCTTCTCTACAAGCAGGCTGCAAGAATGGTGAACACAGGAACGCATGCGGGCGATTAACACTTTGTTGCCAATGTAGAGTGCTGAGACCCAATAGACCTAGGTCTTGTTATATGGTCCCACACACATGGACACTCACTCACTACTCTATGCCTGACGTGGCTTTGAGCAGGCCACAGCCCATTTGTTTATACCCTTTGGCCATGCTCGGCCTCAAGTGCATTCATGTGCTAACAACCAGCTACATAGAGGCTGGGTAGCACTCTATCCGGTTGTTGTCTATTGTTTAAAAACCAGCAGATCCACTCATAACCCCTACTATTGGGAAAACAGTTCCACAGATACCACTGTATTAATGCAAAGTTCTGATTGGTGGCCGGTAAGCAGGCAGAACACCACCTCCACAGAGTTCTACAAGTATACTAGCAGATCATATGCATATAGAGACAGATGTTGTTTCACTGCTCCCTCCTGGCTGGTCTAATCTGCCAGGGCAGACTGACTAATGGTTCGGCCGCCAGTGCATAGAGCAGGAGAGACCACAGGCACCTTTACTGAGTATCACTTTTCAGCTCCCATTCTGCCAATATCTACATATTTGTTCTCACCCTGGCAATGAGGTTTGTGTGTAGAAATGTGGCCATTTCTATAAATATCGGGCCAAATTTATGCCAGGGCTTTAATGGTTTCAGATAGTTGCTACATCTCAGCGAAGACATGTCACAGTCACCTAAGAATGAGTGCCGAACATCTGCCCGGTATAAATTCACATTGGTCAGCATCAACCAGAGTGCCTATTACATGATGGAGCGATAGGATGAGGCTTTACCCAGTATTTTCATATTAGTATTCAGAAGCGACAGCTGCCAAATAGCCCTAGACTCTAGGGGGTCTTTTACCAGTTTTGGTATGATACTATCACAGCCTCTCTTACCGAGTGTGGAAAAGAGACCCTGTCCACTGCCTCCTGATACACCTAAAGTTATTTCTCCACTAGCAGATCCCTGAATGCACATTATCATTCCTGTAGAAGCTCAATCAGCCAGTAGTTTTATTGGAATTCAAGTTTCTCATGCCCTCTCTAAGTTAATCTGCAGCAAGAGGCCCCTTTTCAATTTGCATTCTTTGAGCATTCAACAAATGACGGAGGTCAGGCACCTCCAGCATGGGGTATATGCCCCTTTGAGAAAAAAAACAAATATCTTTTAAGAGCATACAGTGGTCCCATTGACCACTGCCTTCTTTTAAAAAAATGAAATTGCAAAGTTTAATTTTTGCTCCATAAACACATGTTTTCCTTTAAGGAAAACGGGCTGCATTTTAAAAAAAAGACATCTTTATTTAAAAGCAATCACAGACCCCATAGTCTGCTAACCTCAGCAGGTCACCATTCCTGTGATGGAGCTGATTCCTAATTTATCGTAAATAGTGACCTGCCTTATTAATATGCATGACGTAGGTCTATTTGCGACCACTAGGAATGGCTAATGAAACTAAAAAGAGTTTCATAAATTAGGAATAGCAATTTCCTAATAGTGAAACAGAGAACATTGGAATATGGAAATCTGTATTCCTAATGTTAGTGCATCTGGCCCTCACCTCCAGCACTTGGGCAAACAGGTTTAAATCCAAGTTGAGGCTTGTTAAGCTTTAACAAACAATATGCTATAAAATCAGGCCTGCCAACTAACACAGTGACACATTATGACACATGATATCAACTCCCATCACAAAGTCACATAGTGAGGACCCAAAATCACATAGTCACAGGAAAAACAAACTGAAAATCACTGAAAACACTGCCTTTTTATGTTGTGTTTAGAGGCTTTGAATTACCGACGTCCATTAAGGGGTGTGAAATGCTCTAGGACATCGGCCTCGGATAAGCATTTCCAGAAATGGGGTCGGAGCTATTCTCATAACCAATATGAGAAAAAGAAGTGACAAAGTGTATAATTTACACATATTGAGAAAACCTGATATTATAACAAACATGTTTTTGAAGATTTAACACTGTTTCTAGGCTACTACGCACAGTGCTCTTAAAATGCATATTGAGTGCATGGACAAATAAAAAACAGCTTATACACATTTAAATTCAAAGCACATAAGACACATTTTCACAAAGAAATCTCAAAACAACAGCAGCACCTCGTTTGCCAATTCACTTATTCATTTTGTGGCAGGGCGATTTGCTTGTGAAATATGTATCATTGCAAGACCAGAAAAATGCTCCATACCCACTGTTTACTGAAGGTACAATTTTAGTTAGCCCAATGTTGCAAAATATTAATGAGTGAGGCCGCGCCAAAGGCAAGCCCGTCTGCACCTGTCCCCGCTAGGACGCCGCCCGCAGCCCAAACCCCTGGCCTTTGTCTCCCTGTATGTTAAGGTTAGCGGTTTAGCCACACAATGTTATCCTACACCAGCAACGAGCTGAAACTCCTAAACCTCTCAAAACCCCATAACATCGGGATGACAGCTCAAACTCTCCAGCCATCAGACCACTGTCATGTAACCCCTCCATGTGAGTTCTTAAAACACCCCTCCGTCACCACCCCTAACCACAACCAGAACACAGCTTCTAAGTGGGAATCCATTGCGGTGCAGGCCACCGAATCCACAAGGTATGCTAATTCATCTACTGCGATATATCTTAACACAAGATCTTTACCCAAACATGCACTCGAGCTATGGAGCCCGCTTGATGCCAAAAAAAACTGACATCTGTTTCTTCACCGAAACAAGGCTCCTGCGTTGCTCAGGAACTTGGTGACCGTGTATGAACCCACAAGTAGCCTTCGATCCTCCTGCACAGGGCTCTTAACGATACCAAGAGTAAGGAAAGCCCGCATGGGGGGTAGATCTTTTAGGCATCTGGCGGCCAAACACTGGAATGCTCTTCCTTCAAGCCTGCGTTTGGAGCCATCAGAATTGATTTTCAGAAAAAAACTCAAGACCATTCTGTTTAGCAGGTAGTCGGCGGGGAGGGTGGGTGGAACCTCAGCTTCTCACTTATCACAGCGCGGGGACACGCCGGTGGGCGTACTTACAAGCGCTTTATAAATGGCCAAAATGAAAATGAAATGGCTCCACTGTCAGGCCTCTCCTGAAATAGCAACCGCTTTCCCTCTGGAGTACCATCTAACCAGGGTGGACAGGGTCGGGAGCAGAGGTGGAGGCACAGCTATAGGGGCCAAAGCCCCCATAGAGATCAAGCTGTTGGAATCTTCTTCCAACCCTACCGCCGAAATTATGATTGGCAATATTAAAGTTTCTTGTGCGGAAACGTGGTGAGCAGCCCTTGTGTATAGACCCCCTGGCCCCAAATCCAATTTCGTGAACTTTCTCTTAGAATCAATAGTTTCCCATGTGCTACCTACTGAAAATTTTATTTTGCTACGGGGACTTCAACTACCATGCCGAACTTCTGTCCGACCCCGAGACAATTCCCCTAATCGGAACAATGGAAACCTTAGGATTGACCCAATGGGTCACCAGCCCTACCTATCGAGCTGGTCACACACTCGATTCAACTTTTACCAATTCATCCAAATCAGAAATGGGTCCCCACTTCCCATGCTATGGACTGATCATCACCTTCTAAAGTTCAGCCTCCTATCACCCCCCGAGTCCACTTCCGACAATAAAAAAAGAGTCCTTATCCGCCCTTGGCGCAAACTGACCCCGGAATTTTTCCAAACACATTTTAAAGTGCAACAAACACACTTGGAAACCCCTGTGGAACAAATGGCAAATAACTTAGATTCCTCCATTTAAAAAACTTTAGACAAGGTCATCCCCAGGACAAATGTCAATATGAAATTTATTGCATCTCCATGGTTCACCGCTGCTTTAAAAACAGACAAACAATCTAGCCGAGCGGCTGAATGGCAATGGTGTGAATCTAAAACGGAGGAGTACGGAAAGAGCTATAAGCTACTACATTCGCTCTACTCAAAAAATATCAAAACGGCAAAAAAGACTTACCTAACTTTATGGGTAAATAACGCAGCCCATTCTAGCAAGGAACTTTATAAAATACTAAAAGAATTTACCTCGCCCCGGGCCGAACAGTCTCACTTTGTGCCCTCCAAGAATGGGTGGACTTGATGTCTGTTTTCTTCAATAATAAAATTAAAACAATTTACTCCCCTTTTTCGAACATTGATCCAGGCCTATCTCAGTTAACCAACACAACATGGGTAAACTCCCTCCCGGATGCACATACAGTCATTCCTTGTCTAACCCAATTTGACCCGATAACAATCACCAAAGTACTCGAGGGCCTCAGCAAAGTAAAATCTGGCTCCCCTACGGATCCCCTCCCTCCCCGCTCTTGCACCAAAATCATACTATTACTGGCAAATCCACACATGAACATTTTTAACTCTTCATTAGAACAAGCCAGGGTACCAACAAAATGGAAACACGCCCTAGTCAGGCCTATTCTAAAAAAAAACTCAAATGACCCCACTCAAATGGTTCATTACCGGCCCATATCCCTACTACCCTACTTTGGGAAAGTATTGGAATACTTAGTGAACAAGCGGCTTACTACATTTGTGGAGGCACACAGTATTTTAGATCCGTCCCAATCAGGCTTCCCTGCTGCCCACGGCACAGAGACCGTAGTCCTAGAGATTGTGGATAATATCAGGCTTAGGTTGGACAAAGGGGAGTCAGCAATTCTGGTCCTTTTGGACCTATCAGTAGCTTTTGATACCATCTCCCACAACATCCTGAAACAGCGATTGTGGGAGATGGGTATCAGAGGAAAAGCCTTGACTGATTGGGAAACTATCTCACTGACCGCTCCTCCACAGTTCAAGCTGACTCCCTGACCTCCAGCAGTCGCCCAGTCACCGTGGGGGTACCCCAAGGATCTATCCTAAATCCTATGCTGTTCAATCTATACCTGACCCCTCTGGCCAACATCTTCAAATCCTAGGGTTTCTAAACCGTACTGTACGCCGACGACACTCAGTTACTTATCACATGCAGCCCAGACTACTCTGACACTTGTTCCCGCTTTAAAAAGGGCATGATTGATATAAGTAACTGGATGAGTAACAACAAACTCCAACTAAATGGCAGCAAAACTGACATCATTCTGTTTGGCAAGGCCGATTAATTTTGGTTACAAGAGTGGTGGCCACAGGAACTGGGCTCCTGTCCCCCACCCTAAACTTGCAATCCGCAACCTAGGGCTAACAATAGATCGTGCCCTGTCCATGAAAAATCATGTCAGCCAGGTAATCGGCGTCTGCTATGGGATTATGCGTAATCTCTGGAAGCTCTTCAAGTGGCTACCCATTGAAGCCAGGAAGCCTTCGGTGCAGGGTTTGGTCATCTGCCGGCTTGATTACGGCAATGCCCTGTTTGCTGGACTTAACGAAAACCTGCTTTCCAAACTGCAGACCCTGCAGAACGCTACGGCCAGACTGACTCTCGACCATCCGCCCAGAACCCCTTCCGCCCCTACTCTGAAAAAACGTAATTGCCTCCCCATCCATCAGAGAAGCCACTTCAAGATCCTGAGCCTTACTCACGCCATCCTGTATAATTCTGGCCCTAAAGACCTCCAAAAGAAACTGAACTGGTATGTACCAAATAGATCCCCAAGATCCAGCAATAAATCGTTTTTGTTCTAGCTTCATGTCCGTACATCCCAAAACGGCAACCACTCTTTTTCCTACCTTGCCCCTCAGCTGTGGATTAAATTGCCCCCCCCCCACCTTCTATCCAGGTCTGAACACAAACTCTTCTGGGTAAGTCTTAAAACATGGCTGTTCCCGAAATTATGCCTGCCGCTGCCTAGAACAACTTTTTCAGCACTGTTCAACTGTTTATTTCTGCTTAAGCCCCTTGAGACCTTGCGGTGATAAGTCTGCGCTCTACAAAAACATTTGACCTGACCTGAGGCCGCCCTTATGCACAAGTTGCAAAATATTTGGCTCAGTGGCAGTGCTTCATTTGCGCTGGTGGTTGGAGGTGAAACCCACCTGCACTCATTTTTGGTGTCCTGAACTTATGTTTCCTCATTTGACTTTGTTCCAGACAAAAGAAAGAAAAACATAATAGGCTTGAGAAAAAGATGGAAACATTGTGACAAAGGAGAGGCAAAAAAGAAACTGCAAAAGTGAAATAAAGAGCTTCGAGAAGCTCAACTGAGAGAGAGGCTTTTTCTCCACTCAAGCTAGTTACCTTGAGTACCGTATTTTAATTTGGCAGAAGGTGTGCACTGGAAACAAGACCTAAAATGCGTAATTATGTGGCAGTCTAAAATGGGAGGACTCCTCTGTCGTGCTGTAATAGTATTGGCTAACAATATTGCTGCAGCTTCATGACATACTTCCTGTGTGCATCAATAACAGCATGAACTAGGGGGCATATTATCAAGGGGGTTTATCTCCGCTTTTTTGGCTTTAAAAGCCAAGAAAGCGGAGATAAAATTATCTCCCTATTACCTAGCTGTCGCTAACACCAGTTAGCGACAGCTAGTAGGAGATAGTGACCATCTTGGGCCCCACTTTGCATGTCAGTGATATTTATCACTAATGACATGCAAAGTGGGCGTGCGAAGATGTTAGCGACTGAAAACAGTCGCTAACATCGCTATCTCCTATTACCAACTTTTGGAGATATTCGCGCTAAGCGCGAATATCTCCAAAAGCTAACACCTGCCCTGAGCAGTTCTTAGCCATGTTATCCAATGGGAGGTGGATAACATGGCTAAGAGCATTAGCTCGGTAATGCATGAATATCGCTGACTTTTCAGCGATATTCATGCATTGCGGCGATTTTTATTGCATTTGCGGTAAACCTTGGTAATACCAAGGTTTATTTGCGGTAAAAATCGCCGCAGCTCAGCTGTAAATTTTTGTCTCTAACTAAGCAATAGCGATAATTATCGCTATTGCTTGGTAATATGCCCCTATATTTTTGTTGATACGCTAATCGTATCGAATAGAGGTTCTCAGTCAGGATGTTCCCTCATTCAAAATGACCGTGGCATTCAACTTATTACTGCAAAGACATCTGCATAGTGTTTTTTTCTGCTATATTTACATTTGTGCTGTGCAGAATAAGCAGCTTGTTCTGCCCTCCCTTCCCAGTGCTCTGACGTAGATAGACTCGTGTTCATCCTTCATCTGGCACCAACCCACTGTATCAGTTTACTTTCTCCCACCGCAGCAGCCTGCACACAAACAAGCTCCATCAGCCATCGGAGTCAGATTCAGAGTGCTATATGCAAAACCTGAACCACATTGCCCAATTTTACTACAAGTCGGGAACAATTACAGGCCACATTTAAAGTGTGTGCTTTCTACTTTTAAACTTCCACCTCTGCACCCTGTCAATTCTGCTCATACGTGCAGGTTAAAGATCTTTTTAAGTGTCGGTGTGTAATATTTCCCCTAAATACCAGCTAACAAAACGAGTAAAGAGACTTATTGTAGGTGGGTTTGGGGAGAGTAGGCTTCTTCCCCTACAATTTGTTTTAAACTTTGTGTTCAAATTTGCTCTGACGGCATAAACCCTGAAAGGCCATTCATGATATATGCTGCTACTTTCATGGTGTTACAGAGAAGCCTGGCCTTTTCCAGGTGTAAATCCCATTTTTTTCAAATGGCAAAAGTCAAAAATTGCTTCCACTATGCCAAAGTCTGCATTTTGTTCTGGGTGAGCTCCTTATGCCAAGGATTAAATACAATATACCAGTGCCAGAGTTTTATCATGGACACTTCACCCACAGTCATTAGTAGCTCAAAAAAGTACCTCTCTTGTGAAAGGGTTGGTATTTTGCCATCACCATCTTTCTATAAAATAAGTCCAAGGTCTCTTATGACAGGAATTAGCTGAAATGTCAGCTCCAGCATTTTGCTGTGGATGCACCCTGTATGCTAAGAATTAGGAGGAGCATGGCAGAATCTGAATTTAGTCATGGGTAACACACCCCATGCATGTGCTATTAGTGCTCCTATCCATAAGGCAAGAATAACCCCCAGAATGCCAGACCAGCATCACACATGCTAGCATAACACACATACACTCAAACAAAAAACATACTCACAGGCTAATTCTGTTTTTTAAACACTCTGATTTTCACTCTAACTCTTACAGTCTTTTGCACATTTGTACTCTGTCACTCTCAATCAATCAATCAATCAATCATAGACATTTATGGAGCGCTCTACATACCTGGAGGGTCTCAAGGCGCTAGGGGGGGGGGGGTGCTGCTGGAGTTCTGGACTTTTTTTTGTTCCGTCCAGAGGTGTCAGGGTACAACACCCAAAGACCCCGGAGTTCCACCTGCCTTGGTGCACAAATGAACAGAAACACGGGCTTCTCGATGGTGGCGTCAAAGACGAAAGGTTTATTACTGCAGGGACACAGAAGTCACAGAATCTACACACGGGCAGAATTCAGGAGACTGTTCGATTTGTACAAAGTGGGTTGCTCCTTATATACTAAAAATTGTGCTCTAGGCAAATATTTCACATGTCGGTACATTCCCAAACCTTTTGTGTCTCTAAACAATAAATATTTGGCGTTACACAGGAACTGTCGATAATATCTGATACCAAACATCACGAAGAGGGGTTCCCACCAGTCCATCACAATCCCTTGTCAATATTGTATTCAAGAGCCGGACCGCCTCATCGTAAAGTTCGTTACCTCCCCCTAATAAAGGCCCAGAAGGAAAGGAGTAGAGCCAGGTGCAGGAGATAGAAAAGCGGGATAAGAGATGTTTGTGGGTTGTAAATGGGCAAGGCTACCGGCTTCGGCCGCCTAATCATGATCAGGTACAATGGACACGAAGACCAGTTTGGCAGGACTGGCCTCGGGCAGAGGAGGCAGCCTTTGTCGAGTCATGCAGCTACAGCGTGATCTGGTTTAAGGTGCACGTGTCACGTAAGAGGTGAATCTCCGGCTAAGGCTACGTGTCCTTAATCAAAGTGGAGTGAATGAAGTGATCAGAGGCTATTGCATATGTGAGGGCAAGGAAACACAAAATGGCGGCCACGATCTAAGATGGATGCCGTGTGTATATCAGAAATGTGTCAGTGGAAGGAGTGCTCTTGCTCGTAGCGTAGCGAAAACACTAGGATATACTAAATGGATCATTTGCGGTTCACTGATACCATTTTTATGTATTTCCGACAAACTTAAAAACACGGGTTCAAGTCGTCACGGAACCGTCACGGAACCTCAGACCCTCCTTTTGCCCTTACATAGGCAATTACTCAATCTATGTCTGAATCTAGTTCTATGTTCATCAGGTCAGTGACATGCTGTTGTATCATCATCCTTTCTCGTGTCTTTTCTCCAAACGCAGGTGGTTTTCTGAGACAAGTTGCAGCACAAAGACTACACAGAGCAGGACCACACTGGATAATCAGACAACATGAGAATAGGAATACTAAGATGACACCAATGACCATTAGAACCTTCCATCCCCACGCTGAAATCAGAGTCCAAACCCACTCCATGAAGGACCAGTTTCCCTTGTCTACATGTATGGAGTCCGAAATCTTGTGCAACTTAGAGATCGCCTCGTAAACTGTTGGAGCATTATTAGGAATAAAGACACAGCAGCTCGATTGGATCATTCTGCATACCCCACCTCGATCTGCAAGTATAACATCTAGAACCATACGGTTCTGTAATGTCATGAGCCTATCCGCCTGAAGCTCAGCTGTCAGATTGCTAAGGGCACCAGCAGTTTCGGTAATAGTAGATTCAACTACCCGTGTTAGCTGACGTATGTTTCTACTATTGGCCATAGGCCCCCAGAATGGAAGGAAGCCTTTGAAGAAGTCTCCAGCTTCCTGACCAGCGGTATCTTCCTTGCTGAAAACACCTCTTGCTACTCTTGTTCTGTGGTAATCCGGTGAAGCAGTGTATGTCGGAGGCAACAATCGAGCAATGTAACATGATCCTGAGAAGTCGGCAGGCAACCATGTATAAGCTCTGTCTCGACAAATGAAGTAGGTACCCCTAGCAGTGAGGAAGGCAGGGGAGGAGTTAGCCGGAAACATATAAGTCTCTACGCACTCACTTCTCCCTAGCTGAGCTCTCGGATTTCTCCCATTACCTTGCAGACAGACCTGACCTCGGTGAGGTACGACCCAGATTGGAGTTGAGCTTTTACGCTTGCTTTCTCCTAAACTAAGGCGATACTCTGAAGTATTCCAACTTAAATATACTCGCAATTCGTCTCTAGGGTAAGATGGAGTATTATTGACGTCCTTAACCATGTCAATAATTCCCTGGACTAAGGCTTTGTTGGCAGAGTTATATTTAGTGGAACGTGGTGGACGTGGAGGATAGGTTTCAAGGGCATAAGCAAAGATGGTTTGGAAGGCCTGAAATGATCCATTATAGCTGTAAGGCAAAACCAAATAGGGAATACCTTTATCCATAGTGTGAGGTATCAAGCCACACACCCAGCAGTCTGTAGTGTTAACTACCAGTTGGTGTTGATGCAAGAGCTGTACAAAAGTATTATTAATGAATTCTGAGCGTCGAGCTTGCTCATGTTCTGGAAATGAGTGAAAAGAGTGTATAGAAGAAACAGTAGAAATAGCTGGATCAAGGGGAGGCACTGTAGAAACTGGCACAAAAATCAATTTTATGCTAAAGACAATTCCACCCACCAATGTTGCTAAAACAATCAAAAATGTAATGGCACATTGCATCAAGAAACATTTGCTGTGAAGAATTCTATTAAGTTTGTTTCTGCGAACGTAAATCACATTTTCTCGTTGCAGCGCAGGAAGTTCCATCTTCTACAATCCGCTCGCGACCACTGATGATGTGTACGTAGATGAAAATGCCTCTGTCAGCCCTGGGAGTTCCCAAAACTAACAGAAAGATCGACCTTGTGTCAGACCCCTGCAAATTCAAACTAGGCACACAGCCACGACCCTACGGCTACCCAGACGGCAAGGCAATTTTAAAAAAAAAACAATATACAATAGCAAACTTCCTGGCTGAAAAGCAAAAGTTCAATATATATATATATATATATGTCAAAATCACAATATGCAGTTGCCTGCTTTATTAGTTCGTTTTGTGGCTTCTAAGGTTGTATCTCTTCTTTGCTGGTACTGTCTGATCGGAAAATAGTGTATCACTAGCAGTTGTTGTAGAGTTTAAGTTTGCAGATGGCAAAGTTTCTTTTGATGCTGGAGACAAATGTTCAATGTTCAAAGCAGTCTTTTCAGGAGGAGAGTCACGTTTCAAAGTGTCAATAATCAAATCGGCATCGCTGAAAGGGACAAATTTCGGAGTTATTTCAGATTCGGAGGCACCAATTCCCTTCTTCACCCAGTCGTCGTAGGGCAGCGGCAGTGGAACACGCTTTACGTGAGAAGCGTGGATCCAGTGCTTGCGGCCAGCAACACGTACAGCTGTCCTCGTTGCCAGTAGGATTTGGAAGGGGCCGATGTAGCGAGGCTGAAGATTCTTTGTCCTCGCGAAGTTCCGGACCACAATGAAGTCACCCGGTTTCAGTTGATGCCCTGGACTCTCCGGAGGCTTTGGTAGTGCATCAAAAACCTGTTGATGAATAAGACTTAATTTAGCAGTCAAGTCGTAAAGGTAGTCTATCAACATAGGATATTCAATGGAGCAAAATTGTTTAGGCCTTGGCACACCCCAGACATTTGCCGGGCGGCCAAACACAATCTCATATGGAGAAAGCCCTATTCTAGAATGCACTGTTGCTCTCGTTGATAACAAAGCCAAGGGAAGTGCGTCTGGCCAAGCCAAACCTGTGGATGCTTGTATTTTGGCTATTTTAAGCTTGAGGGTGCCATTGTAACCCTCGACTAAACCAGCTGACTGGGGATGGTTCGCACTATGAAATTTTTGTTTCAATCCTAGACCAGCACACACACTCTGCATAACTTTCCCTATAAACTCACTTCCGTTATCTGACCATACAATCCGTGGCATTCCGTACCTAGGGAAAAATTCTTTTAGAAGAATTTTGGCAGTAGATAGAGCAGTGTTGTCCTTTAGTGGATATGCTTCTATCCACCTGGAAAAAGCACAAACTACCACCAGGACGTATTTTAAATTGTTGCAGCGTTCCATGTGAATGAAGTCTAATTGAATTACTTCAAAGGGACAGGAAGGAGGAGCAAAATGACCAGCTGGAGTTGGAGTTCCCTTGCCAGGATTATGCATCAAGCACACCATACAATTTTTCACCACTCTCTCTGCACATTTACTGATTCCCTCATTCTTCCAGACCGGAGCTAACATCTTACATATCCCTTTAGAACTTATGTGCGCCACTCCATGCGCCATCGTCACTACTGCAAGCACATACGCATCAGGCAACATCCAACGCTGCTGTTCTGTCAAATCGATCCAACATCCATTCGAGTCCAATTTGCCCGTACTTTCTCTCCATACGCGTTTCTCTTCCTCAGTCGCTTCTTTCTGAATCTCTTTCACACTTTCCATAGTGTCCTCACACATTCCAGACTCAGCAATCCATCTTGCAGACGTAGCAACATACATTCTACTCATCATGTCTCTAGCTGTTTGTTTAGCGGTTTCATCAGCAAAGGCATTTCCCCGACCAACATCATCCGTGATTGCTTTATGAGCACTGCACTTCACAATCGCAACTTCAGTCGGTAAGGTTAGAGATTCCAACAAGTCGTTAACTAGCTGACCATGTTGAATCTTAGTCCCATGGGACGTAATGAAACCCCTTTCTCTCCACAAACGGCCAAAACTATGGGCCACGCCAAATGCGTACTGACTATCTGTAAACACATTCACTCTCTTTCCCTCAGCTAAAACACACGCTCTCGTAAGAGCTATTAATTCTGCTGCTTGGGCAGAATTCTGACTCACTCTTGCAGTCTCCACAATCGTCTTCAAAGTCGTTACCGCGTAGGCAGCAGTCACATCACCATTCTCTAATTTAAAACATGACCCGTCCACATACAGCGTACCATCCGGGTCGGATAGGGGAGTATCCCTCAAGTCGATGCGACCTTTTGTCTCTTCCTCCGTTTTGAAATAACAGTCATGTGGCTCAGAATCACTCGACTCTTGATCAGTCGGCAACAATGTTGCTGGATTCAATACATTGCATCTTTTGATCTGAATATGATTTGCTAATAACGTCAGCTCGTAACCAGATAATCTCGCACTAGTAAGGTGTTGTGTCTTCGTTCGGTTCATGAGTGTATCCACTGCATGAGGAACCATGACCACTAGCATATTGTTCATCACCAAACCAGCAGATTGTCGAATGGAAGCTGCAGCTGCCGCTGTAGCCCTCAAACAACTCGGCAATGCTCTAGCTACCGGATCTAATGTTGATGAGAAATACGCACAAGGGCGTTGTTTGTCACCAAACTTCTGTGTCAGAACACTCAACGCGCAACCTTCTCTTTCGTGAACGTAGAGCGTGAATGGCTTGCTATAATCAGGTGTACCCAATACAGGAGCTGAACACAGTGCTTTTCGTAACTCAATAAAACTCTCTTGACATTCATCAGACCATGGCACCGGACTCGGAACATTTTTCCCAGTCAAAGCTACCAATGGCTTCGCTAAAAGTGAAAAATTTGGAATCCACTGCCTACAGTAGGAGGTAATACCTAGAAAGGCACGTACTTCCCTCTGTGTGCGTGGAACACTCATCTGCATAATTGCTTTTATTCTTTCTGGGGTCAACTTCCTTCCCTCCTTTGATAAGAGGTGACCTAGGTAGGTTACTTCTTGGCAGCAATATTGCATTTTGGAAGGTGACACCTTATGATTCAAATTAGACAAATGATGCAATAGTGAAATTGTAGCTGCTTTGCAAGTTTCCTTGTCATCGGCAGCCACTAAAAGATCGTCTACGTACTGTACTAGGGCAGAGCCTGGAGGAAGGACAAAAGAATCTAGCTGACTTTTTAAAGCTTGACTGTAAATGGATGGACTTTCACAATAGCCTTGTGGAGCGCGTTTAAATCTGAAACTGCGACCTCCTAAACAGAAGCCGAAAATATCCCTACTTTCTTCAGCTATCGGAATGCTGAAAAATGCATTCTTGAGATCTATAACTGAGAACCACGTAGCTGTAGCAGGAATCAATGTTAATAAGGCAGTAATGTCTGGCACTACAGGAAACTGCGGAATTACAATCTTATTAACTTCTCTAAGGTCTATGACAAACCTATAAACTGGAGGCTTTGTAGGATCAGTTCGCTTCAGAATCGGTAAGACAGGACTGTTACAGACATTTCCTCGCGTTTCTTCAACCACATCTTTCTTAATCAAATCTTGCACAATCAATAAGAGTGCACGTTCACCTTCACTCGATATTTTATATTGAGGAATTCTTGGAAATTTTACATTCGCTTTCAAAGTTACTACATATGGTGGAATTTCTAGTAGACCTACATCATTGGGACCAGTCGCCCAAAGAGAATCAGGGAGTGAACGTAGCTCCGGCGGGAGTGCGTCCATTGACAAGTACATCGGAGAGGTGAGTCTTTTACCCAAAGTAAGCTGTACTCCTTCCGGAGAACAGTACAATGTCGCATATAGTCGTTTTAACAAATCTAAACCAAGCAGATTTTCATTACAACCTGTAGTCAAAATCAGGGGTGCTTTCAAGTGACACGGTCCAACAGAAATAGACAAAGGACCAGATATCGGGTTGTACACAGGGGCGCCTGAAAAACCTACGGAAACATTTGTTGAGCCAGACAAAGGTGCGCCAGGGAGTTTCGCATGCATGATAGAACTTTTCGCGGCACCAGTATCCAACAGAAACGGTTCGACTACACCTGATGTTGCTACTGCGACATAAGGCCCACTCTGATCCACTGGAACTGATACTACTCCCTCTCTCTGCCCATGGCTGTCCTAGTACCCATTTTGTTGAAATCCCTCTTCAACTTCACAATAATCCTCAACAAGATATTGCTGAGACCTATTTTGTTGAGCTGACTGTACATTTCGTTGATCAAAGTGATTGGAGGGACGATCATTTGTTTGTGGAGGCATAGCACCTCGTCCTCGTCCTCTAGAATTCTGCGCATAACCACCACGACCTCTCTGAGCTGCTGCTGCATTATTTTGCGCTAAGATCGGACATTCATTTTTATAGTGACCCTCTTTCTTACAGTACGCGCACTGATTCCACTGATATTGAGGCCTTGATGTATTATAATCTGTCCTTTGATATGAGTTTTGCTGCGTATTAGTCTGATTCGTACGAGGCGGATACGCCTGCTGCAAAAGAACTTTAGTTTTTAAATCTTTCGTTTTCTTCTCTGATTTCTCCTTTTCCTCTTTATCCCTATTTTCATAGTACTGTGCAGTCGCAAGTATTTGCGCAGTTGTAGATACAGCCCACGCACTTTCTGAGTCTTTCAATTTATTGCATAATTCAGGTAACAAATTATGCACAAATTTATCGACAAACAATCTCTGTCCCCCTTCAGTGCTCATGTCCTGACCACTATGGTCTACAAAAGTCTCTTCGAACCTCGTGAAGAAGTCCGAGACACTTTCGTCTTTCTTCTGTCTACACGCTGACAACTTGTCCCAATTAACACGCAATGCTGGCATCAGAGTCTTCATTAAATCAATTATTCTACCTGGCAGATTAGCAATCAAAGGTTCGGGTTTCGCACCACCTATTTGTTGAGCATCTGCTGCAGTGATAGCTGCCCAATCACCACCTAAAGCAGCCTGATGATCCTCTCTACGAATTTTAGCCCACACTGGTTGTGGAACTACATTACCAAACAACATATCAATGTCGGCTAAGTTCATTATACAAGCCTCAACTGTCTGTGTCAATTCCTTGTAATATCCGGCTGGATTCTTACGTGGATCTGGCAAGGCCTGTTTCACTGCTAACACTTCTGCTCGCTTCCATGGAATATGTATCCATACTCTTTGGAACTGTGCTGGAGCAGCTGCAATGCCCGCAACCGCATCAGCTTGCACGGCTTCGCGCCAAATTGGAGGAACCTCCCTCATAGGATATTGGCGACTTAGCTTCACTTTACCTTTTTCTAAATCTCTCGGTGAACGAAGAGATGGATCATTCCTAAAACTCAAAATGAGTTCCATCGCTTCCTGTATTTTATCACCCACTATCATTCCTGCCGCAAACTCCTTTTGAACTTTAATTAAATCTTCCAAATCTGATTCGACATCGTCTTCTTCTATTTCCTCACGTAACAACGAGCACATCTCATCAAAGACGTATCGTTGCGTTGGCTCTCCCCATTGCATAAATGTCTCTAACACATCTCTCGTACTATATCTTCTAACTTTCGTAATCCATCTGAGAGCCGTGGAGTCTAAAACTCCCCGTTCTTCAGTACTTGGTAGCTGACTCCGTCTCTGAACAGAGTCAGGAGTAGGAGTCTTAATCAAGGTTTTATATATAGGAGACAGCATATTAGTAACAGAATCAGTGATTCTTCGACGAACAGAAAGTGGAGTTAGTACACTCGCAGACATAGAGAATGCAGTAGGGGTAGGAATAGATGACGAAACAATAGGAGTATCGAGAAAAATAGTTTGAGGAACAGTAGGTACAGTGGTAGGTATAGGAGCTGGCAGTGCGGGAAGAGGAGGAGCTGTAGGAACATTTACATTCACCACGGGAAGTATAGGAACTTGATTCTGAGGAACAGGAACACCAGGTTGTCCAGCAACCGGCAATTGAACATTCGGGATCAGTGGAGCCGTAGCACCTTGTGCATACGGTGGAGGCGACCGTAACAGATAAGATAGCAGAGGATCGTTTTCGGAATCCTCCAGTATCTTAGCCATTTTCGATGGCAAGGCAGGATAGCACTTGTCAATCGCTAAGTTATGCTCTCTAATGGCTACATCTATGGCCTTCTCACACTCGTTAGCCTGCAACTGTTTAGTCGCTTGCTCTAGAGTTAACTCTTCTTGTTCTTTTTGCTCTTTCTTCAACCTTTTCATTTCTCTCTGTTTGGATTCTTTCCGCCAATAACGAAAAGAGTCAAACATTGCCGGCCGGGCTTTCTTCCTAAACAATTTCGCTTCTAAGTTGTCGAGAATCTCTTGTTCAAAACTACCATGCAGTGGCCAACTAAGGACACCATCCTTCTTACAATAACGGACCCATATCTCATTATAAGTTATAGGACCCACACCATACTTACAGTATAAATCATATAGGGGAGTCCCAATCGGAGGAACCAGACAAGAGTCCTCTAATTGTGAGTCACTGTTGCAACTAAAACAAGACAACATTTTCCGACTTACCATTTTCAGTCCGGAACACAAAACAAACAAACACGAAACAAATTTGTGCACTTGAACCAAGAACTTAGGCCTACCAAAAACGAACTGATGTATCGATACCCAAACTGAACCAAATAGATTATCGTAACTAGAACAACCAAAGATAATCTTACAAAACCAAACCAAACCAAGAACCGATCAAGGATTTTTAACAATCCTCACAAAAATAACCAGCTAGCTATCACTAAATACTTAACTGAGTCACTGAAGACGTCACCAAGGAGAAACCCGTCACGTTTCGCCGTACTAAGGACTGCACCACTTCGGGTCCAAGACAGGGCGACGGTCAAGGCAACGGCCCACTGCAGCCGTCCTGAACGGGAACCCTCGTGGAAGAGAACTTCAGGGCCACTTTTGCGATATGCCGGGATCGATGAAGTGGGGCGCCTCCCTCAGGAATCTTCACACGAAGCTTCTCGAACTCTTCAGGCTTTTGGACCGGTACCGAATGACGTCGCCCCATGTTGGGCGCCAATTGGAGTTCTGGACTTTTTTTTGTTCCGTCCAGAGGTGTCAGGGTACAACACCCAAAGACCCCGGAGTTCCACCTGCCTTGGTGCACAAATGAACAGAAACACGGGCTTCTCGATGGTGGCGTCAAAGACGAAAGGTTTATTACTGCAGGGACACAGAAGTCACAGAATCTACACACGGGCAGAATTCAGGAGACTGTTCGATTTGTACAAAGTGGGTTGCTCCTTATATACTAAAAATTGTGCTCTAGGCAAATATTTCACATGTCGGTACATTCCCAAACCTTTTGTGTCTCTAAACAATAAATATTTGGCGTTACACAGGAACTGTCGATAATATCTGATACCAAACATCACGAAGAGGGGTTCCCACCAGTCCATCACAATCCCTTGTCAATATTGTATTCAAGAGCCGGACCGCCTCATCGTAAAGTTCGTTACCTCCCCCTAATAAAGGCCCAGAAGGAAAGGAGTAGAGCCAGGTGCAGGAGATAGAAAAGCGGGATAAGAGATGTTTGTGGGTTGTAAATGGGCAAGGCTACCGGCTTCGGCCGCCTAATCATGATCAGGTACAATGGACACGAAGACCAGTTTGGCAGGACTGGCCTCGGGCAGAGGAGGCAGCCTTTGTCGAGTCATGCAGCTACAGCGTGATCTGGTTTAAGGTGCACGTGTCACGTAAGAGGTGAATCTCCGGCTAAGGCTACGTGTCCTTAATCAAAGTGGAGTGAATGAAGTGATCAGAGGCTATTGCATATGTGAGGGCAAGGAAACACAAAATGGCGGCCACGATCTAAGATGGATGCCGTGTGTATATCAGAAATGTGTCAGTGGAAGGAGTGCTCTTGCTCGTAGCGTAGCGAAAACACTAGGATATACTAAATGGATCATTTGCGGTTCACTGATACCATTTTTATGTATTTCCGACAAACTTAAAAACACGGGTTCAAGTCGTCACGGAACCGTCACGGAACCTCAGACCCTCCTTTTGCCCTTACATAGGCAATTACTCAATCTATGTCTGAATCTAGTTCTATGTTCATCAGGTCAGTGACATGCTGTTGTATCATCATCCTTTCTCGTGTCTTTTCTCCAAACGCAGGTGGTTTTCTGAGACAAGTTGCAGCACAAAGACTACACAGAGCAGGACCACACTGGATAATCAGACAACATGAGAATAGGAATACTAAGATGACACCAATGACCATTAGAACCTTCCATCCCCACGCTGAAATCAGAGTCCAAACCCACTCCATGAAGGACCAGTTTCCCTTGTCTACATGTATGGAGTCCGAAATCTTGTGCAACTTAGAGATCGCCTCGTAAACTGTTGGAGCATTATTAGGAATAAAGACACAGCAGCTCGATTGGATCATTCTGCATACCCCACCTCGATCTGCAAGTATAACATCTAGAACCATACGGTTCTGTAATGTCATGAGCCTATCCGCCTGAAGCTCAGCTGTCAGATTGCTAAGGGCACCAGCAGTTTCGGTAATAGTAGATTCAACTACCCGTGTTAGCTGACGTATGTTTCTACTATTGGCCATAGGCCCCCAGAATGGAAGGAAGCCTTTGAAGAAGTCTCCAGCTTCCTGACCAGCGGTATCTTCCTTGCTGAAAACACCTCTTGCTACTCTTGTTCTGTGGTAATCCGGTGAAGCAGTGTATGTCGGAGGCAACAATCGAGCAATGTAACATGATCCTGAGAAGTCGGCAGGCAACCATGTATAAGCTCTGTCTCGACAAATGAAGTAGGTACCCCTAGCAGTGAGGAAGGCAGGGGAGGAGTTAGCCGGAAACATATAAGTCTCTACGCACTCACTTCTCCCTAGCTGAGCTCTCGGATTTCTCCCATTACCTTGCAGACAGACCTGACCTCGGTGAGGTACGACCCAGATTGGAGTTGAGCTTTTACGCTTGCTTTCTCCTAAACTAAGGCGATACTCTGAAGTATTCCAACTTAAATATACTCGCAATTCGTCTCTAGGGTAAGATGGAGTATTATTGACGTCCTTAACCATGTCAATAATTCCCTGGACTAAGGCTTTGTTGGCAGAGTTATATTTAGTGGAACGTGGTGGACGTGGAGGATAGGTTTCAAGGGCATAAGCAAAGATGGTTTGGAAGGCCTGAAATGATCCATTATAGCTGTAAGGCAAAACCAAATAGGGAATACCTTTATCCATAGTGTGAGGTATCAAGCCACACACCCAGCAGTCTGTAGTGTTAACTACCAGTTGGTGTTGATGCAAGAGCTGTACAAAAGTATTATTAATGAATTCTGAGCGTCGAGCTTGCTCATGTTCTGGAAATGAGTGAAAAGAGTGTATAGAAGAAACAGTAGAAATAGCTGGATCAAGGGGAGGCACTGTAGAAACTGGCACAAAAATCAATTTTATGCTAAAGACAATTCCACCCACCAATGTTGCTAAAACAATCAAAAATGTAATGGCACATTGCATCAAGAAACATTTGCTGTGAAGAATTCTATTAAGTTTGTTTCTGCGAACGTAAATCACATTTTCTCGTTGCAGCGCAGGAAGTTCCATCTTCTACAATCCGCTCGCGACCACTGATGATGTGTACGTAGATGAAAATGCCTCTGTCAGCCCTGGGAGTTCCCAAAACTAACAGAAAGATCGACCTTGTGTCAGACCCCTGCAAATTCAAACTAGGCACACAGCCACGACCCTACGGCTACCCAGACGGCAAGGCAATTTTAAAAAAAAAACAATATACAATAGCAAACTTCCTGGCTGAAAAGCAAAAGTTCAATATATATATATATATATATGTCAAAATCACAATATGCAGTTGCCTGCTTTATTAGTTCGTTTTGTGGCTTCTAAGGTTGTATCTCTTCTTTGCTGGTACTGTCTGATCGGAAAATAGTGTATCACTAGCAGTTGTTGTAGAGTTTAAGTTTGCAGATGGCAAAGTTTCTTTTGATGCTGGAGACAAATGTTCAATGTTCAAAGCAGTCTTTTCAGGAGGAGAGTCACGTTTCAAAGTGTCAATAATCAAATCGGCATCGCTGAAAGGGACAAATTTCGGAGTTATTTCAGATTCGGAGGCACCAATTCCCTTCTTCACCCAGTCGTCGTAGGGCAGCGGCAGTGGAACACGCTTTACGTGAGAAGCGTGGATCCAGTGCTTGCGGCCAGCAACACGTACAGCTGTCCTCGTTGCCAGTAGGATTTGGAAGGGGCCGATGTAGCGAGGCTGAAGATTCTTTGTCCTCGCGAAGTTCCGGACCACAATGAAGTCACCCGGTTTCAGTTGATGCCCTGGACTCTCCGGAGGCTTTGGTAGTGCATCAAAAACCTGTTGATGAATAAGACTTAATTTAGCAGTCAAGTCGTAAAGGTAGTCTATCAACATAGGATATTCAATGGAGCAAAATTGTTTAGGCCTTGGCACACCCCAGACATTTGCCGGGCGGCCAAACACAATCTCATATGGAGAAAGCCCTATTCTAGAATGCACTGTTGCTCTCGTTGATAACAAAGCCAAGGGAAGTGCGTCTGGCCAAGCCAAACCTGTGGATGCTTGTATTTTGGCTATTTTAAGCTTGAGGGTGCCATTGTAACCCTCGACTAAACCAGCTGACTGGGGATGGTTCGCACTATGAAATTTTTGTTTCAATCCTAGACCAGCACACACACTCTGCATAACTTTCCCTATAAACTCACTTCCGTTATCTGACCATACAATCCGTGGCATTCCGTACCTAGGGAAAAATTCTTTTAGAAGAATTTTGGCAGTAGATAGAGCAGTGTTGTCCTTTAGTGGATATGCTTCTATCCACCTGGAAAAAGCACAAACTACCACCAGGACGTATTTTAAATTGTTGCAGCGTTCCATGTGAATGAAGTCTAATTGAATTACTTCAAAGGGACAGGAAGGAGGAGCAAAATGACCAGCTGGAGTTGGAGTTCCCTTGCCAGGATTATGCATCAAGCACACCATACAATTTTTCACCACTCTCTCTGCACATTTACTGATTCCCTCATTCTTCCAGACCGGAGCTAACATCTTACATATCCCTTTAGAACTTATGTGCGCCACTCCATGCGCCATCGTCACTACTGCAAGCACATACGCATCAGGCAACATCCAACGCTGCTGTTCTGTCAAATCGATCCAACATCCATTCGAGTCCAATTTGCCCGTACTTTCTCTCCATACGCGTTTCTCTTCCTCAGTCGCTTCTTTCTGAATCTCTTTCACACTTTCCATAGTGTCCTCACACATTCCAGACTCAGCAATCCATCTTGCAGACGTAGCAACATACATTCTACTCATCATGTCTCTAGCTGTTTGTTTAGCGGTTTCATCAGCAAAGGCATTTCCCCGACCAACATCATCCGTGATTGCTTTATGAGCACTGCACTTCACAATCGCAACTTCAGTCGGTAAGGTTAGAGATTCCAACAAGTCGTTAACTAGCTGACCATGTTGAATCTTAGTCCCATGGGACGTAATGAAACCCCTTTCTCTCCACAAACGGCCAAAACTATGGGCCACGCCAAATGCGTACTGACTATCTGTAAACACATTCACTCTCTTTCCCTCAGCTAAAACACACGCTCTCGTAAGAGCTATTAATTCTGCTGCTTGGGCAGAATTCTGACTCACTCTTGCAGTCTCCACAATCGTCTTCAAAGTCGTTACCGCGTAGGCAGCAGTCACATCACCATTCTCTAATTTAAAACATGACCCGTCCACATACAGCGTACCATCCGGGTCGGATAGGGGAGTATCCCTCAAGTCGATGCGACCTTTTGTCTCTTCCTCCGTTTTGAAATAACAGTCATGTGGCTCAGAATCACTCGACTCTTGATCAGTCGGCAACAATGTTGCTGGATTCAATACATTGCATCTTTTGATCTGAATATGATTTGCTAATAACGTCAGCTCGTAACCAGATAATCTCGCACTAGTAAGGTGTTGTGTCTTCGTTCGGTTCATGAGTGTATCCACTGCATGAGGAACCATGACCACTAGCATATTGTTCATCACCAAACCAGCAGATTGTCGAATGGAAGCTGCAGCTGCCGCTGTAGCCCTCAAACAACTCGGCAATGCTCTAGCTACCGGATCTAATGTTGATGAGAAATACGCACAAGGGCGTTGTTTGTCACCAAACTTCTGTGTCAGAACACTCAACGCGCAACCTTCTCTTTCGTGAACGTAGAGCGTGAATGGCTTGCTATAATCAGGTGTACCCAATACAGGAGCTGAACACAGTGCTTTTCGTAACTCAATAAAACTCTCTTGACATTCATCAGACCATGGCACCGGACTCGGAACATTTTTCCCAGTCAAAGCTACCAATGGCTTCGCTAAAAGTGAAAAATTTGGAATCCACTGCCTACAGTAGGAGGTAATACCTAGAAAGGCACGTACTTCCCTCTGTGTGCGTGGAACACTCATCTGCATAATTGCTTTTATTCTTTCTGGGGTCAACTTCCTTCCCTCCTTTGATAAGAGGTGACCTAGGTAGGTTACTTCTTGGCAGCAATATTGCATTTTGGAAGGTGACACCTTATGATTCAAATTAGACAAATGATGCAATAGTGAAATTGTAGCTGCTTTGCAAGTTTCCTTGTCATCGGCAGCCACTAAAAGATCGTCTACGTACTGTACTAGGGCAGAGCCTGGAGGAAGGACAAAAGAATCTAGCTGACTTTTTAAAGCTTGACTGTAAATGGATGGACTTTCACAATAGCCTTGTGGAGCGCGTTTAAATCTGAAACTGCGACCTCCTAAACAGAAGCCGAAAATATCCCTACTTTCTTCAGCTATCGGAATGCTGAAAAATGCATTCTTGAGATCTATAACTGAGAACCACGTAGCTGTAGCAGGAATCAATGTTAATAAGGCAGTAATGTCTGGCACTACAGGAAACTGCGGAATTACAATCTTATTAACTTCTCTAAGGTCTATGACAAACCTATAAACTGGAGGCTTTGTAGGATCAGTTCGCTTCAGAATCGGTAAGACAGGACTGTTACAGACATTTCCTCGCGTTTCTTCAACCACATCTTTCTTAATCAAATCTTGCACAATCAATAAGAGTGCACGTTCACCTTCACTCGATATTTTATATTGAGGAATTCTTGGAAATTTTACATTCGCTTTCAAAGTTACTACATATGGTGGAATTTCTAGTAGACCTACATCATTGGGACCAGTCGCCCAAAGAGAATCAGGGAGTGAACGTAGCTCCGGCGGGAGTGCGTCCATTGACAAGTACATCGGAGAGGTGAGTCTTTTACCCAAAGTAAGCTGTACTCCTTCCGGAGAACAGTACAATGTCGCATATAGTCGTTTTAACAAATCTAAACCAAGCAGATTTTCATTACAACCTGTAGTCAAAATCAGGGGTGCTTTCAAGTGACACGGTCCAACAGAAATAGACAAAGGACCAGATATCGGGTTGTACACAGGGGCGCCTGAAAAACCTACGGAAACATTTGTTGAGCCAGACAAAGGTGCGCCAGGGAGTTTCGCATGCATGATAGAACTTTTCGCGGCACCAGTATCCAACAGAAACGGTTCGACTACACCTGATGTTGCTACTGCGACATAAGGCCCACTCTGATCCACTGGAACTGATACTACTCCCTCTCTCTGCCCATGGCTGTCCTAGTACCCATTTTGTTGAAATCCCTCTTCAACTTCACAATAATCCTCAACAAGATATTGCTGAGACCTATTTTGTTGAGCTGACTGTACATTTCGTTGATCAAAGTGATTGGAGGGACGATCATTTGTTTGTGGAGGCATAGCACCTCGTCCTCGTCCTCTAGAATTCTGCGCATAACCACCACGACCTCTCTGAGCTGCTGCTGCATTATTTTGCGCTAAGATCGGACATTCATTTTTATAGTGACCCTCTTTCTTACAGTACGCGCACTGATTCCACTGATATTGAGGCCTTGATGTATTATAATCTGTCCTTTGATATGAGTTTTGCTGCGTATTAGTCTGATTCGTACGAGGCGGATACGCCTGCTGCAAAAGAACTTTAGTTTTTAAATCTTTCGTTTTCTTCTCTGATTTCTCCTTTTCCTCTTTATCCCTATTTTCATAGTACTGTGCAGTCGCAAGTATTTGCGCAGTTGTAGATACAGCCCACGCACTTTCTGAGTCTTTCAATTTATTGCATAATTCAGGTAACAAATTATGCACAAATTTATCGACAAACAATCTCTGTCCCCCTTCAGTGCTCATGTCCTGACCACTATGGTCTACAAAAGTCTCTTCGAACCTCGTGAAGAAGTCCGAGACACTTTCGTCTTTCTTCTGTCTACACGCTGACAACTTGTCCCAATTAACACGCAATGCTGGCATCAGAGTCTTCATTAAATCAATTATTCTACCTGGCAGATTAGCAATCAAAGGTTCGGGTTTCGCACCACCTATTTGTTGAGCATCTGCTGCAGTGATAGCTGCCCAATCACCACCTAAAGCAGCCTGATGATCCTCTCTACGAATTTTAGCCCACACTGGTTGTGGAACTACATTACCAAACAACATATCAATGTCGGCTAAGTTCATTATACAAGCCTCAACTGTCTGTGTCAATTCCTTGTAATATCCGGCTGGATTCTTACGTGGATCTGGCAAGGCCTGTTTCACTGCTAACACTTCTGCTCGCTTCCATGGAATATGTATCCATACTCTTTGGAACTGTGCTGGAGCAGCTGCAATGCCCGCAACCGCATCAGCTTGCACGGCTTCGCGCCAAATTGGAGGAACCTCCCTCATAGGATATTGGCGACTTAGCTTCACTTTACCTTTTTCTAAATCTCTCGGTGAACGAAGAGATGGATCATTCCTAAAACTCAAAATGAGTTCCATCGCTTCCTGTATTTTATCACCCACTATCATTCCTGCCGCAAACTCCTTTTGAACTTTAATTAAATCTTCCAAATCTGATTCGACATCGTCTTCTTCTATTTCCTCACGTAACAACGAGCACATCTCATCAAAGACGTATCGTTGCGTTGGCTCTCCCCATTGCATAAATGTCTCTAACACATCTCTCGTACTATATCTTCTAACTTTCGTAATCCATCTGAGAGCCGTGGAGTCTAAAACTCCCCGTTCTTCAGTACTTGGTAGCTGACTCCGTCTCTGAACAGAGTCAGGAGTAGGAGTCTTAATCAAGGTTTTATATATAGGAGACAGCATATTAGTAACAGAATCAGTGATTCTTCGACGAACAGAAAGTGGAGTTAGTACACTCGCAGACATAGAGAATGCAGTAGGGGTAGGAATAGATGACGAAACAATAGGAGTATCGAGAAAAATAGTTTGAGGAACAGTAGGTACAGTGGTAGGTATAGGAGCTGGCAGTGCGGGAAGAGGAGGAGCTGTAGGAACATTTACATTCACCACGGGAAGTATAGGAACTTGATTCTGAGGAACAGGAACACCAGGTTGTCCAGCAACCGGCAATTGAACATTCGGGATCAGTGGAGCCGTAGCACCTTGTGCATACGGTGGAGGCGACCGTAACAGATAAGATAGCAGAGGATCGTTTTCGGAATCCTCCAGTATCTTAGCCATTTTCGATGGCAAGGCAGGATAGCACTTGTCAATCGCTAAGTTATGCTCTCTAATGGCTACATCTATGGCCTTCTCACACTCGTTAGCCTGCAACTGTTTAGTCGCTTGCTCTAGAGTTAACTCTTCTTGTTCTTTTTGCTCTTTCTTCAACCTTTTCATTTCTCTCTGTTTGGATTCTTTCCGCCAATAACGAAAAGAGTCAAACATTGCCGGCCGGGCTTTCTTCCTAAACAATTTCGCTTCTAAGTTGTCGAGAATCTCTTGTTCAAAACTACCATGCAGTGGCCAACTAAGGACACCATCCTTCTTACAATAACGGACCCATATCTCATTATAAGTTATAGGACCCACACCATACTTACAGTATAAATCATATAGGGGAGTCCCAATCGGAGGAACCAGACAAGAGTCCTCTAATTGTGAGTCACTGTTGCAACTAAAACAAGACAACATTTTCCGACTTACCATTTTCAGTCCGGAACACAAAACAAACAAACACGAAACAAATTTGTGCACTTGAACCAAGAACTTAGGCCTACCAAAAACGAACTGATGTATCGATACCCAAACTGAACCAAATAGATTATCGTAACTAGAACAACCAAAGATAATCTTACAAAACCAAACCAAACCAAGAACCGATCAAGGATTTTTAACAATCCTCACAAAAATAACCAGCTAGCTATCACTAAATACTTAACTGAGTCACTGAAGACGTCACCAAGGAGAAACCCGTCACGTTTCGCCGTACTAAGGACTGCACCACTTCGGGTCCAAGACAGGGCGACGGTCAAGGCAACGGCCCACTGCAGCCGTCCTGAACGGGAACCCTCGTGGAAGAGAACTTCAGGGCCACTTTTGCGATATGCCGGGATCGATGAAGTGGGGCGCCTCCCTCAGGAATCTTCACACGAAGCTTCTCGAACTCTTCAGGCTTTTGGACCGGTACCGAATGACGTCGCCCCACGTTGGGCGCCAATTGGAGTTCTGGACTTTTTTTTGTTCCGTCCAGAGGTGTCAGGGTACAACACCCAAAGACCCCGGAGTTCCACCTGCCTTGGTGCACAAATGAACAGAAACACGGGCTTCTCGATGGTGGCGTCAAAGACGAAAGGTTTATTACTGCAGGGACACAGAAGTCACAGAATCTACACACGGGCAGAATTCAGGAGACTGTTCGATTTGTACAAAGTGGGTTGCTCCTTATGTACTAAAAATTGTGCTCTAGGCAAATATTTCACATGTCGGTACATTCCCAAACCTTTTGTGTCTCTAAACAATAAATATTTGGCGTTACACAGGAACTGTCGATAATATCTGATACCAAACATCACGAAGAGGGGTTCCCACCAGTCCATCACAATCCCTTGTCAATATTGTATTCAAGAGCCGGACCGCCTCATCGTAAAGTTCGTTACCTCCCCCTAATAAAGGCCCAGAAGGAAAGGAGTAGAGCCAGGTGCAGGAGATAGAAAAGCGGGATAAGAGATGTTTGTGGGTTGTAAATGGGCAAGGCTACCGGCTTCGGCCGCCTAATCATGATCAGGTACAATGGACACGAAGACCAGTTTGGCAGGACTGGCCTCGGGCAGAGGAGGCAGCCTTTGTCGAGTCATGCAGCTACAGCGTGATCTGGTTTAAGGTGCACGTGTCACGTAAGAGGTGAATCTCCGGCTAAGGCTACGTGTCCTTAATCAAAGTGGAGTGAATGAAGTGATCAGAGGCTATTGCATATGTGAGGGCAAGGAAACACAAAATGGCGGCCACGATCTAAGATGGATGCCGTGTGTATATCAGAAATGTGTCAGTGGAAGGAGTGCTCTTGCTCGTAGCGTAGCGAAAACACTAGGATATACTAAATGGATCATTTGCGGTTCACTGATACCATTTTTATGTATTTCCGACAAACTTAAAAACACGGGTTCAAGTCGTCACGGAACCGTCACGGAACCTCACTGCTACTACCCGAACAGCCAGGTCTTGAGCTTCTTCCTGAAGGCGAGGTGGTCTTGGGTCAGGCGCAGGTCAGTCGGGAGGGAGTTGCAGGTCTTGGCGGCCAGGTAGGAGAAGGACCTTCCTCCTGTCGTCGCTCTTCGGATGCGGGGGACGGCGGCGAGGGCGTGACTGGTTGATCGGAGGTGTCGTTTGGGAGCGTAGAAGTTGATGCGGTTGTTGAGGTAGCTCGGGCCTTGATCGTGAAGGGCTTTGTGTGCGTGGGTGAGGAGACGGAAGGTGATTCTCTTGTTGACCGGGAGCCAGTGCAGGTCTCTCAGGTGTCCGGAGATGTGGCTGTGTCGTGGGACGTCGAGGATGAGTCTGGCTGAGGCGTTCTGGATCCGTTGTAGTCTCTTCTGGAGCTTGGCGGTGGTTCCGGCGTAGAGGGCGTTGCCGTAGTCCAGTCGGCTGGTGACGAGGGCCTGGGTAACAGTCTTCCTGGTCTCGGTGGGGACCCACTGGAAGATCTTCCGTAGCATGCTCAGGATGTTGAAGCACGACGAGGAGACGGCGTTGACTTGTCTGGTCATGGAGAGGGTGGAGTCCAGGATAAAGCCCAGGTTGCGTGCGTGGTCTGTTGGTTTGGGTGCGCTGCCTAGGGCGGGGGGCCACCAGGAGTCGTCCCAGGCAGAGGGTGAGGATCCCAGGATGAGGACTTCCGTCTTGTCCGAGTTCAGCTTCAGGAGGCTGGTCGACATCCACTCGGCTACCTCTTTCATTCCTTCGTGAAGGTTGGCTCTGGCGGCGGCGGGGTCGTTGGTCAGGGAGAGGATCAGCTGGGTATCGTCGGCGTAGGAGATGATGTTCAGGTTGTGTTGGCGTGCGATGGCCGCAAGGGGGCTCATGTAGACGTTGAAGAGGGTTGGGCTCAGCGAGGATCCTTGGGGTACGCCGCAGATGACTTCGGTGGCCTTTGACTTGTACGGTGGTAGGCGGACTCTCTGTGTCCTTCCATCGAGGAAGGAGATGATCCAATCCAGTGCCTTCTCCTGGATACCGACGTTGTTGAGGCGCTGCACTAGGGTGCGGTGGCAGACGGTGTCGAAGGCCGCGGAGAGGTCCAGGAGGATGAGGGCCGCTGTTTCTCCGTTGTCCATCAGGGCTCGGATGTCATCGGTGGCAGCGATGAGGGCGGGCTCGGTGCTGTGGTTGGCTCGGAATCCAGACTGTGAGGGGTCAAGGGATCCGTTCGTCTCGAGGAAGGCGGCCAGATGCTTGTTGACGGTCTTCTCGATGACTTTGGCCGGAAACGGGAGCAGTGAGATGGGGCGGTAATTCTTGAGTTCGGTGGGGTCCGCTGTTGGTTTCTTGAGTAGAGCGCTGAGTTCGGCGTGCTTCTAGCTCTCAGGGAAGGTGGCGGTGGTGAAGGAGGTGTTGATGATGTCCCGCAGGTGGGGTGCGATGACAGCGTCGGCCTTGTTGAAGATGTGGTGAGGGCAGGGGTCGGTCGGAGATCCGGAGAGGATGGAGTTCATCATGCGGACGGTGTCTTCGGTGCTGATCGAAGTCCAGGCGCGGAGGGTGGTGGTGGGGGCCGTTGGTTCGGTCGTGTCGGTCGTGGCATTCGTTGGTTGGGTGCTCAAGCTGTTGTGTATGTCCGCGATCTTGTTGTGGAAGTAGGAGGCGAAGGAGTTGCAGAGTTCTTGCGATGGGTTGATGTCGTTGTTTCCGGCGTTGGGGTTGGAGAGCTCTTTCACGATGTTGAAGAGTTCCTTGTTGTTGTGTGCGTTGTTGTCCAGCCGGTCCTTGAATGCAGTTTTCTTGGTGGCACGGATCAGTTGGTGGTGCTTCCGGGTGGCAAGCTTGAGGGTGGTTATTTTGTCCGGCGTTGGTTCCCTTCTCCAGGCTTTCTCGAGGGCTTGGCAGTTCTTCTTGGAGCTTTTGAGTTCGTCGGTGAACCACGGGGTCTTCTTGCTGCCGGGTCTGCTGGGCGGGGTCCTTAGTGGGGCGAGTTCGTCCGCGCAGTTGCTGATCCACTTCATGAGGTTGTCGGCGGCTTGGCTGGGGTTCGCTGAGCTGGCGGGAGGGTGCTGGCTCAGGGAAGCGGCGAGCTGGTCGGCTGTGATCTTGCTCCAGCTTCTACGGGCAGCCTGTTGCTGGTGGTGGTGGATCGTCGTTCTTCTGAAGGTGAAGTGGACGCAGCTGTGGTCCGTCCAGTGGAGTCCCGTGGCGTGGCTGAAGGCGATGTCTTTGCTGGATGAGAAGACGGCGTCGAGTGTGTGTCCGGCGCGGTGGGTGGGGGTGGTCACCAGCTGCTTGAGTCCGAGGTTGGCGAGGTTGTCCAGCAGGGTGATGGTGTTGCGGTCGTTGTTGTTCTCCAGGTGGAAGTTGATGTCCCCCAGGAGGATGTAGTCAGCGGAGCGGAGGGCATGCGGGCTGACGAAGTCGGCGATGTCTCACACATATTAACACTAATTTTTCCATTGGTCAGATCAACTTGTATTGTGTTAGAAAGATTTGCTCTGCTGCTGTCAATGCTATACCTGACTTGCCTTTTAGTGAAGCTTAGTGAAAATATGTTTTCTATACACTGTTCACAAATAATAATTTAGGGCCTTGTCAATGATTGTTGCAAGTTATACTTGTTTTGATGTGAATGAACAAGTATACGCCCTTAAAAGCTTGGTACAGGGCTTGTATTTAGTTTCACATATGGATCAAGCAGTTACACTATTGGAAATTACTTAATCCACTTTCTAAAATGTAATATCACAGCATTCAATTGATCTGATAGAACGTGTGACTCCTTAGGAAACCAATGCTTTTTACCCAAGTAACATGTTAAAAAAAAAAAACCTAGTTGAAACAGAATGAAGCATTTTGGTGAATGGAAAGCCAGGACTGACTGAAGGTATCACACAAGACAATGGGCAACAATGCAAAAAGTTTAAAAAACAATGTTCAGTTTGTGATTTTCAGCCTATATTTTTGGAAACAATCAAAAATGAATTAGTGAGGTGGTGAAAGGGTGAACGCTGAATTTCATGTACGAATTTGGGATGGTCAGAAATCACAGAGTCTCACTCCATGGAATTCCGTAGAGTTACATAAAAACTCAGCAAGATCCTTAGAGTTCAGCAAGCAGCAGAATTCGGCACTCTTGCTGCTCATGCTGATTTTTAGCACCAAGAGCTTTTTCCATACTGTAAAAAACGTTTGAGAAAACCTGCGGGAAGTCGATCCAGCACTCAATGTTCTCAGTCGTGCTTGCCAACTTAACGTTGAGGAGCCACGAGTGACAAAAATCTCTGCCATGCTGCCATTGGCGGAACTTTTTAAATGTCTGCGAACTCCGCCGATGGAGCAGAGTTTATCTCCCACCCCTAATACAAATGTCATAATTTAACTGACGAATTTTCAAACTCCTTTAAAACATTGAAGCTTGTTATAAATATGACTGGCTACCACAATGAAAGCCCTGAAGGGCTGTAGGGTCAATGTTTTAGCACCACTCCAAACCCTCAACACTCCTACGCTTATGCCAATTAGCAGCAGCAACTGAACATGTCTTAATTGACAAGACAAATAGAAAACCTCAAAGAGAAAATCTCAATGCTGGTGTTTATGTTCCCATGCTCAGCACAGGCTTTAGTGTGCTTTCAGAAGCCCGAGCCTCACAGCAAAAATATTGTTGGGGTTTGAGCCCCTGAGTCCTATGTAACCTGTCCCACAGAACTAGTGCCCGTGCCACAGCCTCAGTCAGCTTAACAGTGTGGTACCTGCTTCTACTGTGTACTACTACCATGTTGTAGGCCAGTAAAGTCCAAATGCTGATCTTTGTCATGGCTTCAGCAGCAGCACAAACAGTAGGCCCCTTCCCAGGCCGACGGAGACTAGGTGCAGCATCGAAAAAGAACCTCTGGAGTAGGGGTGGGTGATAAATTCCACTCCACCGGTAGAGTTCGCAGCGTTTTGGCCACTCTGCAATAAGTATATAATGTGGAGTTTTGGCCAAACTCTGCCAACTGCCATGTGGCAGAGGTTTTTCTCATGAACGGCTCTCTAACGGTAAGTTGGCATGAAAGAGCTTGATTTTACATCCCCTGGTACAATTTTTTGTTGCTAGGAGGGCACATGGTGAGATTTTTCCAATGTGGGGTGTTGGGGCCTTTCAGCATCAGAAAGCTGCAGTGCAAGCAGAAAATCTCACTTTTTTCACTTGATAGGAGGTGCACCAGAGACTCCAACTTCCTGTTTATATCCAGCAGGCTCCCCCTAGTGATTTTATCACCTCCTAATCACTGTTCAGTTGGATTTGGAGCTGGAAGGATCTCTCTGTTGGTCTGCTAAATATATATAATTAGATTTAAGGACTTTATACTTGAGAAGCATGTTCAAAAACTGTTGTATGACAGTGGTGTTTGTTTGATAGAGGGCAAGCACCAGGCTTTATTTGAATTTTATTTGAGTTTTTAAATGTATTCAATCAATCAATCAATCAGTCAGTCATTTGTTAAGCGCACTACATACCCATGAGGGTCTCAAGGCGCTTGGGGAACGGGGGGAGGTGGGGGCCGCTACTGATTGAACAGCCAGGTCTTTAGTGTCCTTCTGAAGGTCAGCAGGTCTTGGGTCTGTCTTAGGCTCAGTGGGAGGGTGTTCCACGTCTTGGAGGCGAGGTGGGAGAAGGACCTCCCACCGGTGGTTGTTCTTCGGATGCGCAGGACGGTGGCGAGTGAGAGGTCGGCGGAGCGTAGCTGGCGGTTGGGGGTGTAGAAGGCGAGCCGTCCGTTGAGGTAGGCTGGGCCGGTCTTGTGGAGTGCCTTGTGTGCGTGGATGAGGAGCTTGAAGGATATCCTCTTGTTGACGGGGAGTCAGTGCAGGTTTCTCAGGTGGGGAGTGATGTCGCCGTGGTACATCGAGGATCAGTCGTGCTGAGGCGTTTTGGATGCGTTGTAGTCGATTGATGAGCTAGGTCGGGGCTCCCGCGTAGAGGGCATTTCCGAAGTTCGAGTCTGCTACTGACGAGGGCCTGGGTGACTGTCTTTCTTGTATCTGTCGGGATCCATCTGTAGATCTTGCGGAGCATGCGGAGGGTGTTGAAGCAGGAGGAGGAGACAGCATTGACTTGCTTGGTCATTGAGAGCTTTGAATCGACAATTATTCCAGAGTTGCGTGCGTGGTCGGTGGGGGTCGGGGCTGCCCCCAGTGCTGTTGGCCACCAGGAGTCGTCCCAGGCTGACGGGTTGGAGCCAAGGATGAGGACCTCTGTTTTGTCCGAGTTCAGCTTTAGTGGTGCTTGGCCTTTAGTGTCAGTAGAGGCCATTGTTTTGCTTGTAATTTTTCTTCTTTCATAAAGGAAAAATGTTGCACAGTTCAGTATGTTTTCTCTATGTTGCTTTAATATTTTTGCAATATTCATTTTATTCACTGTGCGGTCCAGTATGCCAATGGGCCTTCCAGCCAGTAGGCACCGTACTAGTCATGGGTACATGAAACAACTGCTACCATGGTGTTTGTTAAATTAAACATCATTTAGGCCTTAGTTGACATTGGATTAAATGACAAAATGTGGATTTCTGGGGTACTTCATGTTTTTTTTCTGCAAACAGTGTATAGGTTGTGGTAATATATTTGTGGTCTTTGGAGGATATTTCTTGTTGTAAACCTTTTTTAGCACAGTTAATTTTCATTTTTGGCATTGCTGAATTGATGCGGTTTTCTCCTTTGATACCATGCCTCCTTTGTCTGGCCAGTGTGTGAGTGGGTTTGTCATAGGCCACCATTTGTCTTAGTTCCCCATGCCAGGTGGCCTGGGACCATTTTGTATAGCCTGTGTTTATAGGCCTGCATGTGATCTTTGTTTTCCACATGGACAAGACTGATTTGCATATGGCTGGGTCCAAACTGGGGTGGCAACGTGAGCTAAAGATCGATGATGGATTCAACCCATATCTATGATTGGGGGTGAGTGTCTGAAATGTTTCAGCACTCCATCCATCATCTCCTTGTGCCTGCTTTGTTCGCCCTAAGTTAGCAGGGTGTGCCCAGACGTGGGTCCCTTGCTCACTTTGCACCTGTATTCAGGGTAGCCTGGCTGATGAGGGGTGCTACCCTGAAACCGGTCCCAGGATGCTTGTTTCTGGTCCAGGGAGGAACTGGCCTGGCAGTTTGGGCTGGACTGTTCCCATGAGGCACAGGGTCCAGACTGATTTGCGAATGGCTGGGTCCAAACTGGGGTGGCGAATTGAGCTAAAGAACGATGATGGATTCAACCCAGATCTGTGGCTGGGAGTGAGTGTCTGAAAAGTTTCAGTTCTCCGTCCATCATCTCCTTTTGTCTGCTTTGTTTGCCCTAAGTTGGCAGGGTATACCCAGACGTGGGCCCCTTGCTCACTTTGCCACTGGATTCCAGTTAGCCTGGCTGATGAGGGGTGTTACCCCGAAACCGGTCCCAGGATACTTGTATCGGTCCAGAGAGGACCTGGCAGTTTGGGCTGTACTGTTCACATGATGCACAGGGACAAGACTGATTTGCATATGGCTGGGTCCAAACTGGGGTTGCAATGTGAGCTGTAGAACGATGAAGGTTTCAGCACACTGTCCATGATCTCCTTGTGTCTTCTTTGTTTTCCCTGACTGCTGCTTTTTTGACCATGTGGCTGGCGTCCATTTTGTGTAAGCAGCCTGTGTTATTTTTTTGCTGTAGACCTGCATGTGTTCTTTATTGTGGCCATGCCTCCTTGCTGGCTGTTGTTGTGACCATGAGGCTGGCAGCCCTTTTGTGTAGTCAGCGAGTGTGCTTTTGCAATAGGCCTGCATGAGTTCTCTGTTGTGGCCATACCTCCAAGCTTCTTGTTTGACCATGTGGCCATTTTGTGCAACCATCAGTTTTGAAAGCCATTTTAATTTGTATGTAGAGGCTTAAGCCTTAATGTGTGTGCTCATTTTGTTTTTTACTGTTCCCTGATATGTCAGGTAAAAAAAATATTATGCTTGAGGCCTAATAGCTCATACTAATTGCAATGTAGGAACAGTGTTTCATATTATATACTTTTTTAGAATTTTTCACCTGCACCACTCCTTGCCTCCCATTTTTTTTATATTTGTTTTGCAAACTCTTTATTTAATTTAATTTTTTTAATTGTTCTTAAATTACATTTTATATAATTTGTTTGACATTTTATTTTAGTTTGTTGTAAAAAAATCTATCATTATTTTTTCAATTACATTTTTAAGTGCTTTACTCATTTTGATTGTTTTTTTCTTTTTCACATTTACCTTAATATCCATCATCAACTCCATGTCTGCCATAAGCGCAGAACAGCATTCTTTTTTTAAGATTTATTCCATTGTCACCTGCACTTCTCTGAGGGCCACAGCTCAACTTGATGCACATAAAGCAAACAGTTACATCTGTATATTGGTGCTCTTTCTTATCCTGAGTGTAAATTAAAGTTTATGTTGGTGTGGTTTTATGAATAGATACACTGTATTGTTGTTAATTTTTAACAACTTAAGTAACCACACTAAATTATATTGTTTGTTTGTACTACTAGTACAATGGCAACAATGCCACATTTCACTGATGATCTTCTTGCTAGTTTGCTTTTAGGTGCAGAAAAGAAAGACAGTGAACAAAGTGAAACGTGAAAAAGAAAACCTGGGCAAGGTTGATTACATGAGTTACAGGCAACACAATTTCAATGTGACTAAATCATTAACTCTCACTCTTCACAAATGATATTCAGTCTAATAAATAGACATGTATTAAACTTTTTTCCACCATACATATATATATTTTTATTAATATTTCATTTTTTACATATAGTCAAGCTAGTTGATCCATTCCATATTTATATATCATGAAACTTGATTTTAACAATACCATTTTTTTTTAAATGAAACATTCAGTGTATTAACAAATACAACAATTTTCACAAACATTACGGCGATGGACACAATCTCTCTCCCCCGTCCCCCTCCAAATATCCAATGGATCAACTAGCTTGACTATATATAAAAAATGAAATAATAACAAAAGAATATATATATGTATGGTGAGAAGAGGTTTATCACATGTCTATTTATTAAATAAACAGATATTTATTTAATATCAATTGTGAAGAGTGAGTTAATTATTTAGTCACATTGGAATTGTGTTGCCTGTAACTCATGTAATCAACCTTACCCATGTTTTCTTTTTCACATTTGTCTTTTCCCTGTCGGGGCACTATTATCCTGCATACAGGGGCCCCAGCTCTTTCCCAAAGTGATGCATGACCACAGAACACAGGCATCTTTCAGCATGTGAAGCTAAGTGCCACTGTCAACTGATAGCTTCAAGATGGCCCCAAAGAAAGGTGCTACCAAGAAAGTGACCACTGAAGGAGCTTACTGTCATATTTTTCAGATATTTTTCAGGTAAAAAAGTGTGCCTGCCGCACCGGCCTCCAGGAAGCAAGCTGAGAGCAGCACTCCTGCATCTGCAGCCCCACCCCAACCAAGGCCCAAGCCCATGCCTGGCCACTCTAATCACGGCAATGTTAACGGGCAGTGATGTTGAATTGGGCTTATCTCTTTTGCAAAGTAGTACCCAATTGTTGCTGAAAACTCAGCTAGGTGGACAACAACAGCTGCAGCCAACAATAGTAGTTCCTCCCCAAATAGGAGCACTTTAGGAGATTGAGCTTCAGACTGAGAAAGTAGAAGAAGGCCCTCTTTCAGTAGATCCATTGTCTTCCGGATCTCCAGCAAGATAAAAGAGGAAATGGGGTACTCCACCGTTTTCCTCTCCAATCCCCCTTCTAATGATCAAGATTCTACATGGATACCTCCTCAGTATGTCACGCCAAGATAGGCTAGTAAAAAAGAAGGTTCCTGAAATCCTTAGACTTATAGATGAAGAAGAGGATGATGATGAGCTAGTCTTCATGGATGTTAGCCCAGCCTCATTGTAGATCCATGTTACACCATCACAACCTGCTCTGAGGGATGTGGCACATATACCACCACCACTGACATCTATATTTGCAAGGCCGCAGCTGTGACCTACATCTACAACTACATTAGTAGAAGTAGGCACTGCAGAGATGCAAACATCAAAACACCCACCTACCGCCACTTCTTCCAAATTTGGCAGTGACAGTAGTGTCTGAAAGTGGACCTCCCCAGTTTGGTACTTTTTTATAGTTAGCAATAAGGAGCTATACATTGCCATATGCTCCAATTGCAGAGCAAATGTTAGTATGGGTAAGCTTAGTACAAACTATAGTACCAGAGGCCAGACAACTCATTTGAGAAAATATCACACAATTCACTGGGAGGAGCACCTTAGTGGCCAAAGAACTGAAAGTGGTGTGTGGTGAAGGGGATGAGAGTAGGAATCTGGTCTTATCATGGTGCAATGTGAAGGTGAAGAAGAGGGTAAAATTGTTATTACATTAATCAGCCCTGTCCCAAGCAGTACAGTAGTATTGCCCACATCAGCAACATCGCAATGGCTTGAGATTGATGAGTGAGATCGAAACACCAAGGCAAGGCCATACAGTGACTGCCCCACTGAGCCTCACATTGGGCCTACCACCTTCTGCTCTCAAGGAGTCACCTGTATCAGTGGCACCAGACAAAATACTGGCTACTATTCTTGGCATGTTTAGACAGGAGAGACAGTACGAACACAACCACCCAATGGCACATTTGTACAAAGAGAAGCTGGCTAAAATGCTAGTGATGGACCGCCTCCCTTTTCTTTTCAGGAAAGAGTATTTTCCTAAAAATTGTGGTGGCCATCTGCCCGAAATAGAAGGTCCTATTTTGTCAGAGTTGCTGTTCCAGCGCTACATCACAATGTTCTGGCATTGATTGGACAAGCTTTGCTGCAGAGTGCTGTTGACACTGTCTACCTGATGACAGACATGAGGGCCAGTAGTTGAGGATCATTCAGTGTAATAATAGAATGCCAGTTAAAGCACTCATAGAGGACGTGAAAAAACATTGGAATTCAGCTATTACATGTTGCGACATCTGTTTGAGCAATAAAGACAGATGAATGAATATGTCATGCAAAGTGTCTTGAGACTGCTGGTGAGTAGTGCGCTTACAATTCCCTGATTGATTGATTGATTGATTGTAGGGGGGATGCAACTGTGAAAGTCAAGATCATTAAGATGGATCAATGGAGCCTAGTTAAATGCTTTTCAGGGATGCTGCTTCCTTTTGAGGTTTTCACATGGGAAGTCAGCAAGGAGGACACACCATGGGCCAAACTGTCCCATTGTTGCATATGTTACAGGAACAGGTAAAGGAGGTGTCTGAAATGTACACAGGTGTGGACAAAATAAAGATGGCCATGAGCTGATGGAGAGCTTAATCCTTCGCTTATCTGTTAATTCAGGGCAGCAAAGAGAAATTGCATCATCCAAACATTACATCTGTGCCACAATTCATGATCTATGGTACAAACAATTACTGGCCACTTACATTCCTTTTTCTGCCTGAGCAAGCCAGTGACCTAGAAAAAGAATGACTGGGAACTAGACGCCCGTTCAAGACAACAAGTTCTGCAAGGCAACTTTCAACTTCAATAGAGTCTGAGGGCAGTGCTGTTGGCTCACCGTAGCCAAAACTAACAACAAGAACATCAGCAATGAAAACAGGAACAGGAGCATTGGTACCAAATACTGTATTGGATTGGTTTCTAAAAGCAGGGCTAAAGTCCAGTGCAGAGGCAAAAGCAAAAGAGGTAAGGAAGTTGGAACACCAATGACTATTGAGAAGACGGTCCAGGCCTGTCTGGATGACCCTACAGAAGTCTATCTGAATGAAAACCCATTGGGGCATTGGTATGGGAAGAGGCGCCCATGGCCAGTGCTCATCAGGCAGGAAATAAAGTTTCTGGCTTTTCCTATATTCAGTCTGTCTGCTGAGTGTGTGTTCAGTAAAGCAGGTGCAGTTGTCACAGTGTGAAGGGCCATACCGGAAGTATACCAGGAGGAGGATGAGGGTGATTGGTCAGACTCAGTTCATGGTAGGATGTTGGCTGACCAACTACTGAGTGAACCACCTGAGTTTAGGTAGGCTTGGGCCACCATAGAGCTTTCAATCACCAAATTACTTTGAGGAAAAAAAAAAGATATAGCTAGGGGAACATCACATTTTTTTGTCTGTTTGTCTGTGTTTGACTGACTAATGCCACCCCACCATTATGTACACATGTATGGCCATATTGGAGTTGGACCAGTGTGCAATGAAGAAGCCTCCCCCATTCCCTTCAAGGACATCTGTGAGAACATGCTTGCTTTGATCCTATGCCTAGCTATCCTTTCTTTAATCCCCTAGCAGAATTGCCCAAGAATGTTTGTTTCATAAGACTCCCCAACGTGTGTTTCGTGAATCAAAGAGGATTGGCAATGCCCTTGATTTGAAACAGGTAAAATGCACCAATGAGTGATATCTGAGTTATTGTTGTTTGTGACTGTGTTGAGATGATTCATGTATTGGCACACAATGAGAGGGAGTCTTCAACTATAATTATTAAACTTGATTGTGTTTGTGATCATTTACAAGGTTGGTGGCCTAATCAGTGATCATTTTTTCCTGATGGTAAAGTTTTGCCTTCCCCTTTGACACTTAGCAAGATTTGTTTGCTGGGTCCGCACTACTTTGTTTTCTGGTTCACACTGCTCAATGATCCTACCAGTATCTTTAGCTTACAAACACATATCTAGTCTACACAAACAAAATGACTCAATATTTTTGCTTGTTGTTCCTCATCAACAGCATTGCCCTTCACTATAGGTCAATTTTTCTCATTTGAGTCGGGACTGGAGTTGGTATGGACTATGAAGTTGGACATATTCGTTACTTGGAGTCAGGAAGATGATGGAAGGACTCAAGGTGTGAATCATGACTACTTCAACAATGCCAGAAAAAGGAAGTTATCAACTTCATGGAAACCAGCATGATGATGACTCTCAGAGGCCTGCTCTACTCTGTGGACTTGTGAGAGGAGTGTTGAATACTTGATTTGGAAAATGCTATGCTCCCCAGTGTCCCACGGGGTGCCTCAAGGCTCGTCCATTAGCCCGATTTTATTCAACGTATATCTCAAACCACTGATCACGTTGATAAAATCTCATAGGCTAGAGGCGATCAATTACGCTGACAACACTCAACTCATCCTCTCTTGGGAGGGTGAGGAATCGATCCCTTTGGAATCCTTTCATGACTGTTTACGAGACACAGCTGGCTGGCTACACAACAACTCACTACAGTTTAACACCTCCAAAACCGAGGTTCTGTTCTGTGCCGGAAGTCGGATCCCTCGCCCTTTCCCGGTGGATTTTTGGCCCCCTGAATCCTCTGAAAAACCTCAACCGGTCACCACTGTCCGCAATCTAGGTGTCATGATGGACAATAAACTCAGCATGGAAGCCCAGGTTGCGAAAACAGTATCCACGTGCTCGGCCCTCATTCGTTCCCTTCGTAAGATCCTGCCACTACTTCCCTTACAGGCGCGGGCTGTAATAGTCAGGTGTACTATTCTTAGCTGCCTTGACTATTGCAATGCGCTGCTACTCGAGTCTCTGGCCATGATGTTAGATAGACTCCAAAGAGTACAATCTGCCGCTGCTAAATTAGCCCTTGGTTGGCCTAGGAGAGCATCGGCCACAGCGGCGATGGCCGAACTACACTGGCTCCCGTTGAAACAACGAGTGGCCTTCAAGTCCCTCTGTCTGGTTTTCAAAGCCCTGCAGGGACTTGGGCCCAGCTCTCTACAAACCATGTTTGACTGGTACATCCCAAACAGAGCCCTTCGCTCTACAACGGCTTGCCTTGTAAAAGTAAAGAGATTCAAAAAAGTTAGGACCGGAGGCAGAACTTTCAGAGTTGCACCTGCTAAACTATGGAACAGCCTGCCCCTAGACATTAGCCAAACGAAAGAGCTCCTCCCCTTCAGGAAACAGGTCAAAACCTGGCTTTTTCCTAAATGTTAACCTCCTAGCCACTTATCTGCTGCCCCCGCTCTTCCCCCTTCTGGAGATACCTCAGCGCCACGATCCCTGTAAGGCGACAGCCGCGCTATACAAATGTTCTAAATAAATAATAAAATAAATAATAAATATGCTGCTGAGTTAGTGTACTGGCTGGCTTGAATTTGAAACTATGTGGTTGGGTGGGGGCCAGATGTTGAAGGCAACTGAAAAAATACATGTGATGATGTCAGTCACATAATCACACTATGAACACACTAGGTTAAACTTTATTAAGATTATCATGCCAGTTGAAAATTTGGTCAGGCTAATACATGCAGACACTTGTATGTGAATTTTTATTGTTGCACTTGCTCTCACTTACTTGATTGTATATCAATCGTACAATGAATTATGGCAAAGACTATGCTCTTGCCTGCCTCTGACTCTTCTTGGTACACTCCTCATGAAGCTTACTTTCTGTCGTCCTCTACAATGTCATTTCTGCGTTACAATCTGTAGACCTTCTCTTCTCCTACAGAAAAGGCAAAATCACCAAAACACTCATGCATACCTTACTGGACTGATTTAGACAGGCACCCAAAATTGACAAATTAACCAAGAAGAAAGCAGATGAACCACCCAATTTGGAAATACAATATTGTTTTTCTTTTTAAAATCATTTTGTAGAACTGTGGGTTTTGTTTGCATCACTTCAACTTAATTTCTTTCTAATATTTTTAAAACCTAGGTGACAGAAAATGTAGATGTATGATAAAATTGTATAACTTTGATGTGGTGAAAGCAACACCAACTCACTGCAGGATCTTCAGTTCTTCTATTACCTAAACAAAAGCCCGCAGTGACCTCATTTACCTACCAATGCATAAAAAGTGATCAATATTTTATATATAGAAGAACAGCACTGGGTTGCATAAATTTAATTTAGTTCACTCCAGGATGTGAGTCCACTTCAGGATTTGAGTATTTAGTAACTTTAGTATGAATTTAAATACTAGTTCATCATTTCTCTGAATAATATTGAATTGCTTGTTATATTTTCTCTATCAGGTACTCATTGCTGTATAATTATCTGGTCTCAGCTGTTTGTAAAGATATAATATAATAATATATAACCCACTTTTATTTCAATTGAGTTGCTTGAAAGGAATATTCCTTCTAATGAATCCCACAGTTGGAGTTCACTTAGGTGGGAGTGGGACCTCACTTCTGATTCCTTCACTATTAGTGTGCTAGCCTGCTACTACATCTATTCAATTAAGAGAACTATGGAGCATTGTTGTACTTGTAGGCAATATAGGCAATGGCAACCTCCCTACCCCCTTTAGTGATCAATGTAGTTGCAGACTGCTGAGATTAGGAGAGTAGTAAGAGAAGGGTACCACATAACTAATTGCTATACGCTATTAGCAGATTTTAAAAACATGCTGCAGAGCTAAATGGCAGCAGTGCAAAGCAAAACAACCCCAAAAATCTGCAGTGATGGAATGATGGCAGTAGGCAGCTACTAGTGGACTGTTGCGTGCTGTTTTTGAGAAGTTGGAGGTGCTGGGACGGGTTGGCTGGATCCCTGTGCAGCTACCTCCTCATCCTGGGCCACCAGCCACTGGTACTCTGCCCATATTGCCTCCAGCTTCTGCTGCCGAGATGGATGACCAGCAGGAGTAGCTAGAAAGAAAAAATACATATTGCAAAAAATGCTCTGTGCAAAACACTTTTTGAAAATTATGTAATGTGTGGCATCTGATGTGATGTGATTAGAGTCACAGCCATAACCCAATTATGCAGCACATATGGAAAGGGGCGACCATTCGGTCCCCCCGAACGTATGGTGGAGTACCACGATCCCCCCGGGAAGCCATCTTGGGCGGAGGGCGAGTCTCGGCTGGTATGCCCGAAGCGGCGTAGCCGGGGCGCGCCTTTTCCCGCCCTGGAGTGGGTTGTCCTAGACACTGACGCGACCGGCCACGCCCTCGGAGGCAGGCGGGGGCGGGTTTACGCCCGCCCTGAAGACGGATAAAAGGAGCAACAAGCCAAGAAAGCTTCCTCTTGTTCCTGTGCTCTGAAGCTGCACCTCCCCGCTGCACGTGAGCTCGAGACGGAACGAAGAGCCAATTTTGAGCGTTGTAATCTTTCTTTTTGTCTTACAGATATTCCGTCTGAGAATGCCCAAGAAAGTCGGGAAGCGGGTCAGTACCGATCAGATGCTCCGCATGCTCATGAAGGAGGTAGCCGATTTGAAGAAGCAGATGGCGGCTAAGGACGGGGAGGGAGGACCGAAACGGCCTTTGCCGGGAGCAGTCCCCGGTGGGAGAGGCAAGAGGTCCAGAAGGGGGGCACTCGGGGGGAAACCCCGGTTCCCGATACCCCACTTGAGGAGCCAACCCCGGTGCCGAAAGGGGGGAATCCGATCCCCGTGGTGGTCACCCCCGTGAACGGAGAGGATATGCCTCCCGAGTTAGCGGCACAATTGGCAGCGTGGTTGGGAAAAGATAGCGAAGGCACCACGGCTGACGACGCCCGCGCAGTAATGAGGCAACTGCGGGAATCTAGGGAGGCTGCGAAGGCACCATCTTCTGTTAACGCATCAGGCCCAGGTTCGGTGGCAGATGCAGCGTCTGGTTCAGGTAAGCGGCCATTGCCGATTGCGGGGGAGGGGTCTGTACCTTCACGAAGGGAAAAGGTGGCTCAGCATGTTCCACTGGAAGTTAAGGAAAAGATTTGGGCGAATAAGTATGTGAACATTTTTTCTTTGCTTACCGATCATTACGAGATGGAGCATGTAAAGAGCCAAAAGGAGCTCATGCATCCGAGTGTTTGGCGCGCAAAAATGTCCGCCTTTAAGGTTGACGAAAACATTGGTACTTGGGGCAGAGCGTGGGGCATTTTTACCTCCATCATGGGCGAGCGCAGGCCCGAGTTGTTGACCGAGTTGCCAATTTATCAATCACGTATCATGGAGTATTCCGTAGCATATGGGGGCAATCAGTGGTTCTGCTATGACAATCTTTTTAGAAAAGCTAAGGAACACGACCCATTTTTGACTTGGGATTGTTACGACTCCGTGTCATGGCAAAAAATGGAGAGTACAGGAATGTTGAAGGTACCATTGTTAGGGAGTAACGGGGGGGAATCTTCCCGCCAAAACTCTGGGACACCCTTTCGGACGGGTGCAGGTAACGAGTACCACTCGAAGCCGAGTGGCAACACAGGTAAAAGGGGGGTCTGTTGGAATTTTAACAGAGGGAAATGTACGAGGCCCCAGGGGTCATGCAAATTCAGACATGAGTGTGGGGGGTGTGGGCAGCCATCCCATCCTGAGTCCATGTGCAGAGCCAAAACGGGTGATAACGGTGGTAAGGGAGGCGCCAAACAGGTCTGATATAGTCAGAGGGGCGCCTTTACCTACCCCGATTGATACCATGGCAATGATTCCTTGGCTCAACGAATACCCGGATCATGCTTCCGCTGGGGTGTTGCGAAACGGGTTTTTATATGGTTTCCGCATCCCAGTGGGGGATTTTCAGGGTGTAGCAAATTGTAAGAATCAACAGTCGGTCTTGCAGCACACGGCGGTGGTACAGGTAAAGATTGGGAAAGAGGTGACTCGAGGTCGCGTCGCCGGTCCATTCGATTTGCCACCGGTTGCTAACTTTGTTTGTTCCCCTCTAGGGGTGGTCCCCAAGAAGGACCCGGGTGAGTTTCGGCTGATACATAACTTGTCAGCCCCACGTGGTCTTTCCGTGAATGACGCGATAGACCCGGAAGTGTGTTCGGTGTGGTACGCATCTTTCGATGAGGCCGTTGCCATGTTGAATCGCCTGGGGCCCGGGACGCTGATGGCAAAATCGGACATCGAGTCAGCGTTCCGGTTGCTCCCGGTACACCCAGACGATCAGCGTCTCCTTGGTTTTCAGTTTCAGGGTCGCTATTACATGGATAGATGTATGCCAACGGGGTGCTCGATTTCCTGTGCCTATTTCGAGAAGTTCAGTTGTTTTCTGCAATGGGTATTCACAAGGAAGACAGGTTTTCAACGTGTTATGCACTATCTCGATGACTTTCTGTTTTTGGGGGCAGCCGGGGATCCTGAGTGTGGACAGGCTTTACATGAATTTCGTGTCTTAATGAATCAATTCGGTGTGCCATTGGCACCAGGTAAGACTGTGGGTCCCTCGACCTTGCTCGAGTTTCTGGGGATCGAGCTCGACTCGGTAGAAGGTTGTTTTCGATTACCCAAGGAAAAAGTGTTAAAATTCAGGTTATCCCTTGAGACATGTATTCGTGCAACAAAGGTAAACCTGCATCAATTGCAACAGGTGGTGGGTCAGTTGAATTTTGCCCTGAGAGTGATGCCAATGGTGCCCCCCTTTTCCCGCTCGATTGCACAAGCCATGGTCGGCCTGAAGGAAGGTCATCATCGCACGAGGCTCTCGGCAGAGGTTCGCCAGGACATGCGCATTTGGTTGGCATTCCTGGCGGATTTCAATGGTCGAGTTGTCTGGAACAGGCCGGCGGTGTCCTCCGAGGAGCTGGGGCTGTGGACAGATTCGGCGGGGAGTATAGGTTTTGGTGCCATATTTGGCGCACAATGGTCGGCTCAAAAATGGCCGTCATGGTGGCACGAGTGCGGGTTGACAAGTAACATTGCTTTTCTCGAACTTTTCCCTATTTTGGTGGCATTGAAAACTTGGCCCGAGGGGTTCCGTGATCACTCTGTGGTGTTCTGGTCTGATAACATGACCGTGGTGGAGTGTATCAATAGTCAGGCAGCACGATGCAAATTGATTCTGAGACTGCTCAAGGAAATTGTGTTGTTATGCATGCAACTGAATGTACTGTTTAGGGCAAGACATGTGCCGGGGGTGATGAACCAAGCGGCTGATGCGCTTTCTCGTTTCCGTATGCAGGCCTTCTGGGGTTTTCTGCCCACAGCGGACCCGGTGGCGGCACCCTTTCCCGAAGCTCTCTGGTCTCTCGGTGCCCCGAACTACAAAACCTCGTGGGAGAGAGTTTAGCACCCAGGACGAGGAAGGCATATGAAGGGGCGTTCCGTTCCTATTGGGCCTTTTTGGGTACTGCTAGGGGGGAACTTTGGGGTCAGGAAGAGTTTGTAGTGAAATTTCTGCTCTCTTTACATCAGGCGGGCAAATCAGTAGCCACGGCCCAGAGGCATCGGGCCGCCATTTCCTTTATGGCAAAGGCTCATGGGATCCAGGACCCGACAGCGTCTTTCGTTGTGCAGAAAGCGCTACGTGGGTGGCAACGCCTTGAGGGTCGCAGAGTAGATGAGAGGCACCCGATAGGTCTGGATAGGCTGACCCTGTTATGGTCCGTACTCCCGGCAACGTGTTCATCCCGGTACGAAACAGTGTTGTTCCGAGCCGCATTTGCACTAGCATTCCATGGGGCTATGCGGGTAAGCGAATTAGTGGCGAAGAACAAGCGGGATACGATGGGGGGACTGTGCCGGGAGCACATTCAGGTCAGGGGGGAGACGATGACGGTCTCGTTTGTTAGGTCCAAATCCGATCAGGGTGCAATCGGGGACTGCGTAATCATTCAGAGGATCCCCGGTTCTTCCATGTGCCCTGTGGTGTGCGTAGAGGAATATTTAGCGCAGAGGGTGGCAGCATGGGGGGGGACCTTGTTGCGACACGCTGACGCCACCCCACTGACGAGGTTTCAGTTCCAGAGGGTACTTGCGATGTCGATTTCGGCCGCGGGCTTGAACCCCGGCGAGTTCGGGACCCATTCCTTTCGGATAGGGGCTGCTACTGAGGCTACAGCCAAGGGTCTGAGTGTAGAGGAAGTAAAACGTGTGGGGCGTTGGTCCTCGAACTGTTATAAAAGGTATGTGCGGTTGCACATGTTGTGAAGCTGTAATGATATACTCAGGCTTCTTGTTTTTGTTTGGTTTTCAGTTGCGCAAGCTTACGAAGCGGGGCGGACTGTGCAGTCGACCCGACACCTGGGGACCAGCGGTCAGAAATCACCGACTGCGAAAAAGGAGGTGTGGGTCGTGGGCCACTCATACGTGAGGCGTGCCGCGGACGTATTCAAAGCAGGTGATATGATTCACATGGCTGGGGAATACGGGTACAGGGTGTCCTTCTACGGGAAGGGCGGGCTCTGTATTGACCAGTTTCAATCCTTTTTCGAGGGTTTGTTAGGGCGGACAAGGTCACCGCCGTCTATAATCATAGTCCATCTTGGGGGCAACGATTTGGTGGCCACTGGTAGACGACTTCTTCTTGAGGCAATGCTTTCCACAGTAAGTTGGTTGGCAAGAAGAGTTCCAGGGTGCACAATTGCATGGTCCCACGGAAAGTGTGGCGGGGGGCTATTTCGGTTTCTGCTCTGAATCATTCAGTAAGGAAAATAAATAACAAAGTGAGTAGATTGTTTCGTTCAAGTACACTGCATTCTGTTTCGCATGGTTGTATCAAAGGGGACAGTATGTATTTGGGGGACGGGGTTCATTTGTCCCGGGTGGGGAATGAGTTACTCATAGGAGACCTCATAGCTTGGTTGAAGGGTTTAAAACATGACCTTTAGGCAGGAGTGGGGGGTCCGGATAGCCGGTCAACTATCCGGCCTGTGGCGGTAAGGTCATGATCGGTGAGCAGTAATTGGAAGATCCCTATGGGGGGGCGTCACCCATTACGGATGGGAGCGCTCGGGGGAGGTGGCCATTGGCCCCTCAACGGGGAGGCGGTCCCGTCTAAGGATAGGCCGCCGGAAGGAAAGGAAAGGTGGTCAAGGCCCCTTCCTGGATAGGAGGGGCTACGGGCCCTCCTGGGGAATTTCCCGGGGCCAGGACATCTGCGACGGCAGATGGGTAAGTTGTGTGGGGTGCGGGAGGGGGTTTACGCTACCTTTTAGACACCTCACACGAGTCCTCGGACGACCGTTAAATGGCGTCGAGTTCATTGGGGCCCCCGTCAAGTCCAAGGGAAATTGGTAGATGCACTTGAGGTACGCCTCTGTGCGGTCGCTCCCCTCACAAGTGAGGGTGGTATTTCTGGTTTAGGGATCTGACACCGGTTACGACCTTGCCGTTGGCCCTTAACGTTAGGATGTACAATTTCAAGTCAAATGTTTTGTAGGATGTTAGTTCGGCTAGGAGAACCTTTGTATTAGAGATCTGTTAAGGTTAGCCAAACATCGTAATATGGAAATGAAATTGTACATTATATGAAACTGTTATTTTAATGTTTTCATTTTTGTTTCATATTTTAATAAATACGGCCGGGAAGGGTAACTCCCTTCCCGCCTTCCAAAAGTTCAAGAACTGTTTCCGGTTTCCCAATTCTTGGGGATTGTGTTGAGAGGGGGTGGCGGGTATCTCAGCCATAAAACTAGAGAAAAACGGCAAATGCACTAACTGTCGGAAAGGAATTAAGGCAGAATAAACTCAACACACCAGTTAAAACAACAGTTCTTATTTTGAAGGATTTCCTAGTAAAATCTAAACAGACTCTTTGTGTGGAAAAATAAAAATCAATTACCTCTCATTAATGAGTAAGGTATTATGCACTATGGAGTACAAGTATTCTGTCTTTTGCTGTGCTAAATTAATGGAGACGTGCTAGCTCAGCTGGTGCCCTAGTTGTACTCAGTCGTACTTTGCTACTCTCTGCAGTCTGTAGCTAGGGCAGCTGCAATAGACAATTATCTTATTCTAAAGGCCCTGCTCTTCTCCAAAATGCCTTTACAATTTACCCTTATTACAAAGCTTATGATTACTATGAATGATCCAAATCATGTATAAAATCACATCTTGTCTGCCGTAAGTAGACAGTGAGAAAAGTAATGCACTGTAGTGTTTGAAAGGATTAAGGAACGGAATGTAGATTTCATTTGGCAAAGTCATGACAGACTGTCCCATCTGCAAAAATCAAGGCACTTACTTAGTCTCACTTTACTACCTTTACTATCACACTTTATAATTATTTCTTCTAACAAGTACATTTGCTTGGCAGTAAGGAAAGGAAACTTAACTTTCTACTGCAGGGTAAGGTAGAGGGATTAGGCAGAGTAAGTAGACATTTTACTGATCATCTTCATGTGCCTAAGCTTTGGCCAGTGATTGAATTTGGTTGACAAATGTTGAAAGGGAATCATTTGAACAGGCGTAAATCCCTTATGGAAGCTTTGATGAAATATGTCACTTTGCCAGAAAACTGTGGCGCATGCAAAGAATGAATTTTTCAAATTTTTTGAAAGGCTGGGACAGAACTTGTGAAAGAATAATAGAGCGAAGTAGTAAAAAAGTGATTGAGTGGGCACTTGCTGAGAAGGGAAACATACCTTGTTTTCATATTGCCCTGCATTGAACACTTTGTAAATGCCACAGTAACTCAAGCAGACACTCATTGAACAACCAACACCGCACTGCAAGATTGAACCATGCAGAAATTAGGTCATGACATTTGAAGGGAGGCAGGTGATGATTGAAGATGGGTGAGATGCATAATATCTGCCTCGCTTAAAAATTACTGTAGACTCAAGTGAGTAGACAGAAACACCACGCCAACCCTGTGATTCAAACCTATAATAAAGCCATTCCAAGCAAGAGAAGTAGGTGAGCATGTCCCTATCCGGAAGAGCTCCCTTGTTTCTTCATCCAAGCAATTAACAATTCATAATTGTATTGTTGTTCTAATAGTCTTAATCTTCACCCTTTGCTTTGACACACACTATTTAAGCTTCACAGTTTCTCTTCCAGTCCTTCACCATTGAAAACCATCCATCGATATATAGCCATTCACCCAAACATTTCACCAGCATCCATTTAACCACCTACGTACGCATCCTTTCACCCATCCTGCTTTGACCCAACAGAGCATTCCTTAAACCCACCCAGGCAGGCATCCTTTCACCTGTATGCCCTTCCATCCATTTTTCACCCACCCATGCATCCTATCATCCACCTATATGCATGCTTTCATCCACGCATCCTTTCCTTTCGCTAATAATATATTTTACCCATCCTTTCTCCTTCCATCTTTTATTTCCATTTCCATCAACCCATCGCTGTTAAAGTTCATTATGAACCTTTTTCTGCTGAGTTACAGATTGAAGAGGCTAATAACTACTCAGCTCCCACTGTATCTGCTAAAGCAGGGTGTTCATGAGTCAACATTGTTGCAGTGAGTATATTACTAATTGTCAATAAGCAAGCAATGTGAATTACCTTTGCCTGTCCCTGCCACCACTAGGACCCGACTTTTGACCACTGCTGCTGCATCTGCTGTGCTGGAGCGCTTACTGCTGGCCCCTGTACTGGTGGTCTGTGTGCAGCTAAATAAAACATTACACATTTTAGATGACAGCTATGCCTCCCACTACTATATTTTTTAGCAAAATACAGCTAAAATACATCACTACATTTGGGTTTAGTATCTTCTATCAAAATATCACTTTGGGCATTTTGTTGTTTGGCAATGTTTGAAAAGCCAGTGTCAAGCCAACCAAAAAGTGTTTGTAATGGGGAGCCAGAGCTTTGATGAATCAGAGATATTGAACCCAATGAAGGGGTGCACTAGTTGATCATTGAAGGACATATGGTCTTGGTTAGCAAATGCAGTGGGGCCATCCTCCTAATACTTCCAGCCATGCTGCACTGTCATCAACTACTGGTATACTATGATAATAACACATACACAACATGTGAGGGTCCACCGTGACCATGGCCAATCTCTCTTTTTACTGTATGAGAATGAGCAAGAAAAAGAAAGCCTTCCCCACAACATCTGTAGGATGCCTTACTTGGGCATGCACTCTTCGCAATAGAGTCCCTGATGTAAAATTGGTTCCCCGAGTCTAGAGTGCCACTCATCCACAAGATATATAAGGAGAGAGAGAAATCTTACTGATTAAGCAGAAGAAAGGAATCTACAGACAGACTAGTACATACAGTTTTTAAGTCAAGTACAGAAACTTGAAATATAGAACATAAGTAAAGAGGATAATGCAGGGATAAGACGAATTTAGGAAACAGAAGGAAGGGAAGTTGGAAAAAAAATGAGGAGACAGGCAGAGTAAAAAGGCAAAACAATTCTTAATGTGGAGCTGTAAAAGTTAGGGAAATAATGATATTAACAACAGGAGGACTTACTGGGGCCAGCAGAGCCAGCTGATGTGGCATTGCTTGAGGCACCTCCTGATCCCTCACCCACCTCGGTGGATCCAGGCCCAGCCCTCATCTTGCCCCTGGATGCTGATATAAGGAATAAAGAAATTATTTTGACAGCGAAAGGCAAATGCAGTAACATTGAACTTTTCGAAATCAGATCTCCTATACTACTAGCATTGCTGACCTAGTTCTAATTTCCTAAACCTAACATTATTCCTAATTTCCTAAACTACAGTTTGGAAACACTAAATAAATTGCACCAAATTATCTTTGCTTCTCATCTCATTCTCAAACTATTCGTCTCAAGTTCAACCCTCGTTGACTAGCCAACTCAGACTTCATTTTTCTCAATGCATAGATGCATGCATATTCCACATCCCTGGACAATTCATTCGGGTTGGGACTGTATGAGCTACAAAGAAGAAAGGCACAGAGATGTGAGCGAACACACTAACTCACTAATAGCTACTATGTTAGTGACAGCACAGAGGAGTCTCTGCGTGGTTTCTTAAATAATCAGCCCAAGCGAGTGCCAACAAGCAGGAATATTCACCACTGCTACGTACCTGTCTGGATGATGATCACATAATATTTGTAACATAAACTTAAGTTACCTGAGTGTGAGCAGCATGCTTGCTATTTGAGGCAAAATTATTAGCACAGTTAGAAAGCAACAACTAAGCAAATATTACTCACCAAGCCCAGCAACCTCCACACCCAGCAAGCCGAGCAGGTCGTTTTCCCTATCCAGGATGTCGGCCAAATGCTGTCTAAGCTGTTGTTGGCTATGCTGGATGCCAGAGCTGTGGCGTGCACCCCAGTGCTCCCTCTCCCAGTGCTGCTGATGCTTCTGGGCGGCAAGTCCACTCTGAGGCCTGCTGGCAGGGTGGAGGGGAGGTGGCGAAGCACATAAAAAAACATGTGCAGTCACCTCTACCTCTGAAAAAATGGCACAGGCTACACTCCTTCATGGCACTGCTGACCGCTAGGGAGGTGGCTGGTGCCACAGGTGGTTAGGGAGGAATTGGCACTACAACTCCCTTGCCCTGCTATGACCCTGGGTAGGGTAAAGAGAAGAAACATGAAAAGGAAGTAAGAAAGGAAAAAAATAGAAAGTAATGCATAAATAAAAAAAGTACAAAAGACACACAACAACTGACTTTTTTAAAGAAAAAAACATAAAATACACACAGTCACTCAGAAATATAATAAATACAAATGAGTGGTAGATACGTTTGATAGGAGGATTAAAGAGATCAAGAATGGATTGAAAAGTAGGCCCCTGCACCATAAACAGAGCAAAAACAAGATAACTGCCCCCATGTGAACTGCGTGGTGCAGTTCGGGTGCGAGAACTCACTTATCATTGTGAATGACATAAAACATCACTCAAATGGGCACAGTGAGCAGCTCTGCCTGCTCGTGGAACTCTGTGTAGCAATGCAGAGCTTTTTTTACACTTCACGGAGTTCCGCGTGGTGCAATTATGCAAACTCCGCCTGGGTCTTGTGAGAGCAGGCTCAGCGCTGAGCGAGGAGGGAGTGCAGATTGAGGGGTGTGAGTCCAAGGTGAGTGATGTATCTGTTTTAGAAGTGTGAGTGCCAAGTAACTGGTGTGCCCATGTGAGTGAAAGGGGCACCTATATGAATGCAGGGTGAGCGATGTTCCAGTGACAGAGTAGGGGAAGAGGAGAGAGTACAGGGTGAGTGCAGGTTAAGTCATCTGCCCATTTGAGTTTGGGTGCAGGTAACAGTGCAAAGAGGCAGGAAGAAATCCCTGGTGAGTGATGTGCTTGTTTGTGATTAACTACAGGATAAGAAGTTAAAGTGGCAGGTATGTAGGGATTAAGTGCAATGCGACACTGAAACTGCAAGGTGAGAGTGAAAGTGAAGGTTGAGCAGTGATATTAATAGATGAGATGCCTCATTGAAGGAAATATTCTCAGACACTCTGAGCAAGTCAGCGTGTTATTGATGGTTGATAAGTGGGTTTTCAGATATAATTTGAGCACAACTACCATGGCATCAATCAGTTGTGGAGGAAAAAAAATTGTGGACCCTGCAACAATCTATCAGCCTCTTGGTATGCCTAGCCCAACCTTATTTTTCACCAAATGAATTCTCCCACTTATGTACCACATTACCGCTTGCTCCCAGCACATCCCCAAAAGCCTCAGCCTTGATTTCTCTCTTTCCCCCATCCGACATCCTTTGTGGATTCACAAGTAATTTACAATTGGAAGGACAATGCAGAGTGGGGACACCGGGTATATGGGAAAAGAACCAATAAAGCTTCTTTTTTTAGTAAACGTTCTTTTAAAGACCATTGACCTTAGATGAGGCTGATATAAGGTGTCATGTATTTGCCCAGCTGAGCCTACAGTAGCTCAGGAATGGTTGGTGTGCCCTAATAGCGGCATCAGTTCGGGTTGAGACACAAGATGAGGGGGAGCTGAAGCCAATTCATCCCTCTAATGTCTTGTGGGTTAGAGATGATGGGAGCCTTTGAACTCCATAGAACAGTGGCATAGGTGTGTGAGTGTGGGCGATAAAACTCATGATGTAGAACATCAGTTAACAGTTACAAGATGAGAAATAAAAATGGGAAATAGCAAGATCATTGTGTGGCATGATCATTTGTATGTACCTGAAAAAGGGAGGACGATACAACTGGTGATGAGATAAGGGATTACATAAACCCAGCAACCCTAAGAATCAAGAGTGCCTTCCTGGAGGACTTGCTGTGTTGTTAAAAACTGCTTGTGCATGTCATGTGTGCCTCAGTCAAAGTGAAAATTGACGGTTGGCAAATGTGGAGTCAAAGCACCACTCCAGCCAATGCAAGGCCTGTGAAGAAAGTGAAGACCTTACCGAAAGTTTGTTTGCCATCTGCTAGAAATTTGCTGGTAAAGTCACGACACGAGATATTGCACCACAGCCTAACAGAGAGCCATCATTCATACAGTAAAGCAGCACTAAAGGCAACGACAACCAGGTAAAGAAAAGCATCAAATTGCCAAGTGCAAGGAAGACCTAAAAGTGGAAAACAGTTCTAATACTAAGAAACATTAAAGGCAGTGACAACTAGGTATGGAAAGTGAAATAACATAACATTTGTATTTGTAAAGCGCACGTTCACCCGAAGGCATCTTGGTGCTGAATAACAGAAGTTTATTTTTACCCAACTCAATGGTACTCATTTTATCAACCTCAGATGGATGAAAGGCTGAGTGGACACAGCAGGATTTGAACCTGTGACCATGAGGTCGAACACAGGCTCCTTTAGTAGATGCATTAGTCCACTGAGCCATCAGACCCGGCTGGTGACATCCAGATGAAAGAGAATGCAGTAAATGTAGAGAAACATTAGAGATGGTGATAACGAAATATAGAGAATATGATCATGCTTACCAGAACCTGAGTAAAAAGAGCCAAATGACAAGGCGACAAATGACAAATGACAAATGACAATGACAAGACAATGACAAAAGACAACAAGGCGTCGCAACCCATGCAGATGCACAGGGGTTGTGCTTACAAGGCTGGCAAATCACATTGGATAGACTGAAAGGCCATGAGCGGCAGTCATAATAGTGCAATTTACTTTTCCAATGGCTACTTGAAAGACCGTCAAATATGGCACTGCTGATTCCTTGAAACCACCACCTCCTTTTTATACTGCCAAAAAGCTAAATATTGGGGATGGATGGACTGCCTTGATTGAAACTTTCAATGATTTCATTGATGTGCTGGAAGAAGTAAATGACAAAAAGGACTTTGAATATATGAAGAATTTGGTGGGTGAAGGAGTATAAGAAGAGATAAATAAAATACCACACAGTGGTGAAGTGATGTGCCGTCAAATAAAGAGGTCCTAAACACCAAGTTAAATCCAATAACAAATGTCATAAAAGGTACGTTTAACCAAAAAAAGGCAACGAAATTGAGGAGTATGTAGAAAGACTTTTTTCGCACAGCAAGCATTGCAAGTTCAATGAGTTCAATGATAAAGAGGCCATGCGTCTCAGAGTAATAGATGGTTGTCTCTCTAAATCCTTCAGATGGCGAATGCTGAAAGAGATACTTAACTTGGAGTGAATACTCATAGCTGCCAAAGTGGAAGAAAGAGCTGAAAAACAGGCAGCTAATATGGAGGCCAGAATGGCCAAAATGAATCAGCACTGAGTATGAAAAGTAAGTCACAAGGTAGAAGGCCATAAAGTAATGTCTCCAAAGAAAAAGAAGTTGTGTTTACAATGTGGATTTTCCTTTCCACATTAAGGAAAGTGTCCACCATTGAATATATATGCAAAGGCTGCGGGAAAGAGAACCAGTTTGCAAAGCGAGGGTAGGGTCAAGTGCGTCACATCGAGAAAACAAAATGCAGAATAGGTCAAGTGTGTCATGTCGATAAAACAAAATGGGTGCCCTAAAGTTCAAGAGATGTTCCAACCACAGCCACATGGCCAAGCATCAACATCGGGTGCGGCAAGTAGAAACTAAACAACGTCAGAGGTCATCAAATTCATCATCTAAAAGTTTGTCATTGTCAAGCGACAGTGAGGAAGTTGGGTGTGCAATGTCAATGTTGAACCACGGACGACATGCGCATGTAGGAATAGCTTCTTGCAAGGAAGAATACCGGTCAAAGGTAGGCCAACAAGTTAAAGTACAAAATTCATTAGGACACTCTCCCAAAATCACACTGACAGTGAATGAATGGGTGATCCATACCATTTATCATAGACAAATATTATGCCAGCGGAAAAGTATCATGAATTGTATCAAGTGCCCTGTTTAACTCAGTTGAAAACCAAAGTGCACGTGTGGGCTGCTTTAACACCACTGCAAAGGCAAGGTTCATTCATAGGAACTGTGAAGCATAAAAAGATGAAAGTACAAATTGATGTCCAGCAAGGCATTTCATTGAGTGTCTACTTACTAATTTTCAACACAGCTGCTGACATGGGGCTGATTTCTGTAAACTACATTGTAAATCACTATCATGAGATAATGAATCAGTTTCCACCCTTGTTTCATGGACTAGGAAGACTTAAGACCATGAAACTGCAACTTCACAAAAATTAAGACTTCTGTCCTGTTGCTGAAAAACATTGTTGAATTGCATTTAATTTGTAAGAGGCTGTTGAGAAAGAACTTGAGACATTAATAAAACACAATATCGTTGATATATCCACTGGTCTGTCGCCATGGGTATCACCCATGGTGGCAGTGCCGAAGAAGGATAGTGGAGGAGCTGTGCTTATATGCTTTAATATGCGTCAAATGAATAAGACGATTAAAAGAGAACGACATCCAGGTCCGCACATTGCTGACATGATTCCACAGCTGAATGACCCTAAAGTCTATTTCCACCTTGATTTGAGCAAAAGGTATAACCAACTGGAACCGGAGGAAAATTCCAGGTACATTAACACCTTTTCGACTCACGTTGGATCATTTAGATATGAAAGGCTACGTTTTGTAGGGTCATCAGCTACAGAACTCTTTCAGGATGTAATTTGTCGCATAATACAGCCAGTCACATATGGGTTAATTACATCAATGAAATACTAGTTTTGGGGCCACACGACAGGATCATGAAAAAGCTCTTACACAAGTGTGTTGTATACTTGCAGATGAAGGTCTCACTTGAAATGTGGTAAAGTGTGAGTTTTATAAACCCAAAACTCATGTCCTTTGGTCAGATCTTTTCTGATGGGGGAATGACTCTAGATCCAAATAAAGTACAAGTCTTGTCATTCACTTCTCCCCCACAAGATGTAACTATGCCATAATCCTTCATCAGAATGGCCAGTTAAAGTTCAAGGTATATATGTGACTTTGCCACTGTAAGTGCCTCATTGAGAGACTTAATGAAATTAAATGTTCCATTTCATGTCCACATGAACGTGAACAATGTTTCAAGAAAATCAAACATGCAATTGAGACTCCAATTGAAATGGCATACTTTGATCCAAATTGCAGACAGAAGTTGTTGTTGATGCAAGCCCAGTGGGGTGGGTGACATCCTTTCCCAGCACACTGGGTATCCCAGTGCCCCAAGACACCTTGTGGCTTGTGCTAGTCAAAGTTTGTCATCAACGGAATGAGCCTATTCATAAATTGGAAAAGAATGTCTCGCTGTGGTGTGTGCTTGTGAGCACTTTCATGTGTTACTGTGTGGAAAGCATTTCACAGTTGTCACTGATCGCCAAGTATTACTCACCATTTTTGTCAATCCAAAAGCCAAGATGCCCCATCGCATTGAGAGGTGGAGGTTGAAATTTAAGGGGTATGATCATATGATTGTGCATCATCCAGGAAAATATCCATATGGTCCTGACTGCTTACGTGCACCAATACAGTGCCATGGCACTAACTCTAAAGCAGCGGATGCTTATATTAACTTCATTGTAAAAATCCAGTAGCTCTGCTGCCATATCAGAGTAACAAATCATTGCTGCCATGGGAAGTGACAGAGATTTGATAATACTCAAAGACATTATTACACTGAAACGTGGCGAAAACATACTTGACCTCTTCGTGATGACCTGGAATACCAAAAAAATAAAAATATTTGCAGGAAGAACTTTCAGTTACAACAAAAGGCACCATCTTACGATCGAGTTTACCAGGACAAGTAGGTGTATTCGTAATAGATTGGAAAAATCAGTGTGATCCTTTTGACATTTATTTCTCAGAATAAAGAGTGTGCATGATGACTCTTAGTATATCAGTTTCACTGAAAAACAGGATGTGACAGCCAACACGTGTTTCACCCACAATACACCGACTGACAAAGACGACTGAACTTACGACCAACAGACTCTTTTACTCGTTCATACAATATGATGGATTACCATCCACCAATCTTCTGAATATAGAATCTCGAATAGGTAAACCTGGACCGATAAGACGTCTTGAGGAAGCCCCAGGCTTGCAAGCCATTTGGGGGTGAAACACGTGTTGGCTGTGCCTCACAATAGCCTTTTGTCACATACTGTTTTTCAGGGATTCTGATATACTAAGAGTCATCATGCACACTCTTGATTCTGAAGATAAATGTAAAAAAATTCACATGTATTTTTTCGATCTATTATGAATACACTTACTTGTCCTGGTACACTATCTCAGTTACTGAATTAATGGGTAAAGGGTTTCCCATTACCAAGGACAAGTGGCAATACAGTTATCCTTATTACTAAGCAGGAAGGCCAATAACTCTGATTACCCTTAACAGTTTCATAATCATTTTACAACTGTCCAGATTTGTCATACTAAAGAGGCTGAGACAACAAGTTATTGAACTGCCCCATAAGGGACATCATGGATTTGTTGCTACTAACCGAGTTTGAAGGGACCAAATGTGGTGTCCTCTTCTTGATGAAAGAGTTGAAAAAGAGTTAAGGGCATGTCATTTGTGCAACTGCTTGTCATCCAAAGCACTCCACATTTGTTAAGCATGTCTGATATTCCAAAGCATGCATAGGAGAAGATTGCAATTGATTTATCTGCACCCCTTGACAATGGACGACATTTACTAGTAATCTTTTGTGAATATATCTGTTTTTTCATAGTGGAAGATCTGTCATCAACTATTTATGACAGAGTCATTGAGAGATTACAACATGTGGTGTTCCTTTAATTTTGAAATCTCACAAAGGCCAGCCTTTCAATAGTCAAGAATTTAAAGATTTTCTCACTCCTCTAGATGTCAAGCATCAAAAAAGCACACCTCTCTGGCCACAGGCAAATGGTGTTGTCAAGAGATTTAAGAGCACCCTCACTGGAAAATCTTGAACTCAAATCAGTTCTTCAGTCTACATTTCATGCACACAGGTCAACTCCCCATTCTACCGCAGATAAAACCATTGCCACCTTAATGTTTGGGAGAGCCATAGGAACCAAATTGCCACAATGCCACCCCTGAGAGGTCTATTGACATTAATAAACTTTGCACAAAGGTAAAATAAAGACCTATGCGGACAGATGCCACTGTGCTCGGAGCACTGTGTTCAAAAGAGGAGACCGACTTATTGTCAGGCAGAAACAGAAAGGCAAGTCTGACACTCCTTGTGATGGTGATTCACCGAGGGTTGTGACTATTAAAGGACAAATGTGACTGTTCACCATCCTGGAAAGTCTAATATGTGATATTTGTCGCACTTCCAGCACCTGCCTCAACATTCCCCAACTCCAGATGTCAGAAGTGAGACCTATTCACCAAAAAAAACAGAGATCCCAGCGACTGTACCAATTTCAATGTCATTAGTGCCAGTCATGGAAGCTTCTTTTGTATCTACGCAACTTCACATGACCAGATCTGGGCTATTGATTGAGCATCAACATTATTTATGATTAATATGTGTATTATCTGTGCTTTTTTTTTAACAAAGCGGGAGATGTAGCGTCTTGTGAGTAAAAGATGACTGGACCCATTCCTGAAGGACAACGTAGAACGTAACTGCATGAGTGTGGGTGATAGAATTCATGATGTAGCATGTTCAGTTAATAGTTACACGCTGAGTAATAAAGACTGCAATAGCAAGCACCGTGTGTGGAGTGATTATTTGCAAGTACTCGAGCTGTGGAGGACGCTACAAGCCCTATGGAAGTTGAGGACCTGATTTATACTGCCTGCAGCTGTGAATCTATTTACGAAGCCTGGGTAAAAATCAACGTTTGAGTCCAGATCATGACAATGTATAGATCCCACTGCTATACATACATAGGTCAGACACTGTTCTAAGTACCTCTACGAAGCGATTTTGAAAACAGTCAGTTATACCAAACCATCCTCAGATACGAGATTTACAACAGCCCTTTGAAATATGTGCACTAAATTTAGCAATGTAATTAATACAATGAGGTCCGTCCCGGGGTTTGAGGGCTAGCGCCAATATACGCAGGTAGGCAAGGTGAAAATTACACTTACTCAAATAGGTTGCAATAGTTTAGAAGCACTAAGAAACAATCAATAACTTGTTTAACTTTAGCAGGTCTCTATGCTCTTTTCACTTCATGGTTCGCTATTATGACTTCTCAGCTAGTCATTATTAGCCTCTACAGACATAAAATGTGCTTTTATAGTTCAGCTGCATTATTGAACATAGTGAATCACATATATTTTGTTACAAATGACTTTTTCAATTTTTTTATGTACTCAGTACTTCTTGCTCGATTTGCCAGGACAAAATGAAGGCTTAGCTCATATATGTACCAATTAATTTTTACAGTAAGTAATAATTCCCCTGTGCAGAGATACCTTCTCTCTGTATTTAGGGCCTCTTTCTATTATCTTAGCTTCAGCAGCTCCTTTGGTTGTCCCCATTCTGCTCTGCCATTTCTAATTTTAATTACTGGTGATTCATGCCTATACAATTTATGTCATTCAGATTATGCAAATGCCACTGTGAGGGATGATGCCATGCAGTTCGGCCAAATACTTTTCGAAATATGTTACAGTTTAATAGGCATCACAATGAAATGTGGAACATTATTTAAATACTCTTTCTTATTTTTGAACTGTACATTTTCTCGATATCTATCTAGTGTTGGAAGAAAAGTGTATTTAGTCT